>NC_091822.1:83850000-86250000 GCF_038994185.2 Dermacentor albipictus
GGTTTTGGCACTTAAAATCCCGGAATTTATTCACAGAGGAGGAGCAAACTGACCTTTTTTTGCCACATAAAACGCACAATCTCTGCTATCTCTTATCCTGTGCTATACACGAAAGCACACTCGGCCACAAAATATTGCGGTCCGCGCGAGCGCGTGACGGAAAGGCCCTCCGCGCATTCTGGCGGCGCACCACTGTCGACACCGATGCTTGCGCACATGCGCGTCCCTCCATGACTCAAAGCGTCCATGTTTCCGCGCTTTCTGCTTGCGCGCCGGTGACGTCTGAGCATAGCCGCAAGCTGCCCCTCTTGCGATTGGCGCCGTGGAGGCTTCTACAGGCAAAACTATGTGAAGCGTGAGCTGAGGCGCGTTGCTACGGCGTCCTTTCGCGAGACATGAGAGCGGATGCATAGGGCCCTGTCCCATTTGTTTTGTTTTTTTGTGCTGCGCCTTTTTTTTTACCGACGGGTTCTCTCGCATAAGAGCGTGGAAGACAAAGGCGCTCTGTAGAAGGAGACAGGCAAAACTATTATGAAATCTCGATTTTTGTTTTATAAACGAAGTTTTCCCGTCGAAACCACCACAGCGACAATCGCAAGAAGGGCACCTCGCGGCTGCACTTGGTTACCGCCAGCACGTAAGCAGGAAGCGCGGAATCATGCTAATCAGCCACACAGGGATGCGCACGCGCGCAAGCATCGGTGTCGACAACAGCGGTGCGCCGCCAGAAGTCGCGGAGAGCCGTTCCCGCCATAAATCCCCGTGCTAATTTGAAAGTACCGACACTCTCCTCGCCGCGGCGATTTTCTCCTCGATTCTCCTCGCCCTCTAGTACGCGCGCAGCGCACTGCACGCTTTTTCTCCTGGGCTCCCGTGGACGGACCACAGCATTCTATAAAGGCGCGTTGTTTTGAGCCGGTTGTGCGCCCCAGTGGTGTTTTGGGAAATGCTGAAAAAAGCATCGCTAATTCTGAAGGCAGCGTTTATGAGGAGTTTGGTTTTTTATAAAGCTGTATAAGCGGGTTATACACATGCGAAAGGAGCTTTGAAGCGACTTCTATACTCCAGACAATTTTTCTGCCACATGATTAGCTGCTTTACTTTGAGCGTGTCATCTAGTATTGCTTGTGGCACATCCCTCTGCGTGTGGCTTATTAGGCGAAAGCTTTTAGGTCGCTTCGTGAAGTACAGAAGATCTAATGTGACCAAGGAATGCTGGAAGCGAACGAAAGCATGTCCAGCCGTGTATAAGAGATGATTACTGATTAGCAAAGTTCATTAATGATTGATTAGTGCTTATATTACAATGGATTAAGGTATATTAGGGTGGATTAAGTTCGATGAAGGTGGACTAAGGTGCATTGAGGAATAATATAGTGGATTAGGGTGAATTAAGGTGGATGAAGGAGCATTACGGTAGATTACGGAGAATTAATGTGCATGAAGGAGGATGAAGGTGGATGCGGTGGATGAGAATAAAATAAATTGCAGTGCTAAATATTATTGCCTGCAGAATATTATCTGCATTACTACATCATGATCACGATCATGAATTATTGCTCAATTTTCGTAATCAAAGCGCACTCATACAATGATTTCGGCTCATGTTAGATCAATGTAAAAGGCTTCCCCACAGAACAAAACCTTTAGAAGGATAGCTTGAAAACATTCGCCATTAAAGCGAAGATTCCCGGCCTTCGCATATACGTCGGTATCAACAGCAAGCGTGGGCGATCAAATGAACACCCCCTACACATTGCTTGTATACGTAAGAAAACGAAATAATAATAATAAAACCACTCACCCCTATAGCGTGCGCGGAAGTGCAGTTAAAAGCAAATTCCGAAAATCCAAGATGTCCTTCGGTATTGCCTAAGAGGCGCGAATGAGAAAGCCTTGTAGAGCCTTCTGTAATTCACGTTAATCCAGCTCCGTCAGGTCTAATCCACCTTTGTCTACTCTAATTCACCTTAATCCTCCTTAATCCACCTTAATCGGTTTTATTCCTTCTTCGTCAACCCTAATTCACCTTTATACACCCTAATCGACCTCAGACTTCCTTCATCCACCTTAATAACCTTAATCCTCCTTAATACGCCTTCATCTTTGTTCATACACCTTATTCCTTCTTTATGCACCCTAGTCCGCCTTATTCCACTTAATCCACCTTAATCAGGCCTAATATTCCTTTATTAACGCTAATTCACCTTAACCCACCCTAATAAACCTTAATATTTTTTAATCTACTATAATTCACCCTAATCCCCCTTAATAGAACTGAGTCATTGTTCATACATCTTAATCCTGCTTAATCCTTCTTAATGCACCCCAATCCATCTTAATCCTCCTTAATCTTCCATAATTTAATCACTAATAAATATTTAACTAATTATTTAATTGGTGCCGCGAACAGTATCTTAACCCATCTCTCAACATGAAACCTGGACAACTTAAAAGTAAATTCGAATAAAACGCGAGCAGTCATCTTTAAAACAAGGGGTACGTGTACTCCATTGACCCATAACATATTTTACAACTCTGAGGAAACAGGTTGTTTACACGGTAAAAGTACTTGGCGTATACATTACCGACACATTGCAATGGGACGCTCTTGTGGATTTTATAACTCCAGATACTGAGCCGCACACCAGGGACACTACATCGAAATCGCTACCTTTTAACAACGTCAGCTAAATTGATCATTTATAATGCGTTGTTTGCCTCGAATGTAAATTTTTGTCATCTTGTATGGGGCACAACATCAGCTTATAATCACTCTAAAATACTACAGATGCAAAAGAAATTAGACGCGCCATCGCAAATGTGCCGTACAACTCACACATCGAAGGTGTTTTCCCCAGGTACAACATACCAAACAGTCATCATCTCTAGAAAAAAGCTCTCCTACGCACCTACTACTTTCATGTAAAAGATAGAAGCAATTTTATAGCAAATATAGCAAACCTAAAAGCGAATACACCTACAAATGAGACGCACAGCCATGCAAAATGGCTCATACCTTTTTCGAGAACAAATTACGGCCATCAAATGGTCGCAAATACCTTGCCACGGCTACTTGAATTCTTATCTAGAAGCCGCCATTGTCATCCATGTCTTGACACCATCGGAGCTCATCTGTCTGGCGAAAACTACAATTTAAATCACCATGGCTCAGTAAAACCATGTGTACTCACAGTGAAATAAATGTAATTACTCTAATTGTTGTAACCTACTGTTCTTTGTTTTTCATTTGTGAAAGTGTTCTTTGCCACCGGTCCACCAATGTGTAAAGGGGACGAGGAACCACTCAAGCTGCCAATAAGCACCTTTTACCTGGACCCAAGAAGGGTCGCTGCTACTCTTCCTGGGTCACGTGATATTTTCTGTTTACAACGCGACATTGAAACAGAGAACTCAATCATCTCGCTTTAAAAGTAAAAAAACAACGCGATGTGGACTAGCTAGCGCCCATCACCTGGAATACCACATGTATACTTGCTAATAATTTTGCAGTGCCTGCATTCATTGTATGGCGTAAGCTATCAGGTTACGTATTACATATTTCATCTTACGTATCGACGTAAGCAGAAAATAATAGCTCCTTTACATGCCGCTATTGCAGTTTTCAGTAAAACGGGTGACGGATCTTAAAAATTGCGAAAAATGTGATCGAGAGGATGTATCATCGCACATAAATGTTCACAGTAAACAGCAGAGTCTATAGTGCTGCATTTCCGACTGAATGAAAAAAGTTGGCGACGTGCGAGGTGATGGAGTCCAAGCACAATATTGAGCATAATGAAGGCAACCCCATTTTTATGCAACGTACACACTGCTGCAGCAAGAACGCTGCAGCAAGAATTTTAAAAAAGCATTAGAGGATGCTTTGATACGAGCAATAAGAAAGACGCCTGAGCTCACAATGAACACTGTACTTTGTCGGAACAAAGTTCCTTCGGCCGATGTTATGGAGCCAATGCTTCCTGCAAACACCGTCGCACTTTGCTTGTGCTATCATGAAACCTGCATAGCAATTTTCAGGCTTCTTCTTGAAGTTATATGCACAAAAGCACGGTATAGCGCTATCACAGAGAGCTGGGAACAGAGCTTTATTATGATCGAATCCACTACAACTCTACTGCCAAAAACTAAATGGACTGTTTACTAGAGCCATCTTCACCACGCAAGTTCGATGAACTTGTTTTGAGCTTAAGTCCACTCGGCGACTTACCCTGTTCGGCTAGCGGCCGAGAGCACTCCCACTGCATAATAGTGACCACCGTCTTGCTTATACATATTTCAATTTTTCCTAATCTCTGATACGTGATATTTTACCGCTCTTATATCCGCTCCATTCTGCTAATGATGTGATTTACACTTTCTGGCAATGTCCCCGTCATTGCTTTAGGCTTGGAACCAGCCTTGCCCTGACTCCACTCCGTCGAGCATAGGGCCATCTTTTTCGGAGCCGGTGTCTCCTCGTCCGCCATGTTCTCTTCTGCAACCTCCACAGACCTCGGTGCATCAACCGAGTCATCATGTTTGCTAGCCTGTGCTAAGCTACCATTGTTTCCGGACGCTAAGCCCCTCCTAAGTTCGGCTATCTCTTCGATAAGCCCCTCACTAGCTGCTTTGAAGCTATGATTCTCTCTCTCCAATTCCGTAATACTATCTTTATTCCTATTGCCATCCACATGCTCTTGGTACTGGACTCGCTCGGCCGGCGCTGATGCCACCCTTGGCCTTTTCAGCTCAGGTGGTATGGCATCCAGCTGGGCCACCGCCTCCGCCAGCTGCCGGAAATCACACCCGCACCACCCTAGAAACGGAGCGGCTCCTGGTAGGTTGGAGTGCCAGAGGATGGCCATTGCCTCAACCTCGAACGGCTCCTACAGCGCGAGCGCCCCTTAGAGCGCGCGTTGGGGGGGGGGGGGGGGGGGGAGTGCGCTCGCTAGCTGCACCGTCTCGACTGCCTCCGCTTCCGCCACTAGCTCCGCCCTGGCAATTTCCGGTCGTCAAACAAGCACGACGTATGGGACGTTGATATCGTTGTCTGTATTGTTTGTCCGCCGTCACGTGTCGGCCGCCACAAAGCTTGCAACAAGGCACACAGTTATGATCCTATTCAAGGTTCTGAACACCGCATCATCACCATCATTACCAGTTTATTTTATGCCCACTGATGGACGAAGGCCTCTCTCTGCGACTTTCAATTACCCATGTCCTGCGCTAACGGATTCCTGCTAGCGCCTGCGAATCGCCTAATTTCATCCCCCCATCTAGTCTTCTGCCATCCTCGACTGCGTTTCTCTTCTCTTGGCACCCATTCTGTAACCGTAACGGTCCACCAGTTATCTCACCTATGCATTACATGACCTACCCAGCTACATTTCTTTCTCCTAATGTCCCTTACAATATCGGCTTACCCTTTTGGTCTCTGATCCACACGGCTCTCTTCCGGTCTCTTAACGGTACGCCTAACATTCTTCGTTCCATCATGTGCAATGGTGTGCAAAGGTGTGCAATCAATGCATACTACCGGGGCTGACATATGGCGCGGAAACTTGGAGTCTGCCAAAGAAGCTCGGAAACAAGTTAAGGTTTGGCCCCTGTGCGACACAATTTCGCACTCTTAACATGGCGAACGCAATGATAACCGATCCTGTATTCAGGATTTTTTTGACCGCCATAGCCAATGGATTACGATCAATAACGACATTCCGCTTAAGTGTCGCAAGGGCCATTCATAAGGTTCACATTGCGAATGACCCCCTTACACGTAGTGTGTGGGACCGTCTCATACGCGCTGACTTCAACATCCTTGTCTGCCACTCTGATTGGCCTGAGTCCCACATGTCGTTCAGCGCGAACCACCAAGATATTTTGCATAAAGTAAGGGCAGACATCTTCCATAATCTGCTCCGCACTGAGGCATGCTGGCTCTACGATAGCCTTGTTCACCATTGCAGGGCTAACTTTCTCCAAATTCAGTCCACCCCGAGGGCGAATGACTATCTTGAGGTGTTCTTCTGGTATTGGTGGCATGCCTGATGCTTTCACAATGCAATTTTTTATTACTGAGTCGGTGCGCCGACAACCTGCGCCCCTTCGTTCAGGCATCTCGCTTTGTGAACCGCCATCACCCAATCCAGGCTTGGTCATAACTCTAGGTTTTCGGCTGGACACTGTCCGCCATGCCAGGTCTTCAGTAAAGTTGAGCCAAGAGCACTTCCCCTTCGACAGGTATTGCTGCCATGCCGGAGGCACACGTACGGCCGCGCTAGATCTACCGGACGCTAGCTTTTGGCCAGTGTGGCGTGAGAACAAACGTTTCAGTAAAATCCAAAAAAGGGGTAGCTCACCTCAAAACCAGGCATCCGCCGAATCCTCTCATCTTGGTGGATCCGATTATATCAAATTTTCACCACAATATGACCAAGAAAAGCGCGGAAACGTTCTAAAAAGACGGTCCGAAAAAAGCCCACAAGCCTCCTTCGAACTTTGTAGCTGTCTATCGCATTATTTTGGGGCCGAGTGTACATTCTACGGATTGTGTAACAGTCGCCAGCGTCGACTGACTGGCCTGTCAGCGTATTATCACAGCGCTTTAGGCACAGAGCTATCCGTGCTTCTAGATACTGGAGGCAGCGTCACCCTCATTAAAGATGACATTTTTCACTTGTGCCAGACGCATCAAATGCAACTCGCATAATGTAATACCCGTTCGATAGCTTCTAACGGAGCATTAACAACAGCACAAGCTCCGGTGTGCCTCAAGCTATCTCTCTCATGAACAATACTTGTCGACAGAATGTTATTTATTGCCCGAGATTGGCAGTACCCATGGTACTCGGCCGGGACTTTATCGCCCGTGATAACATAGAGCTGTACTCACCAAACGGTGGCTTCCGAGTTGCACATGCGATCTGTTTCAGCTTGGTCCGGCTCCTCTTTCTGTGCACCATGCTCATGGCTCGTCCATTTTCATCCTGAACTCTTCTTTGCCACCTAAGATCCTGGAAAATGACGGGAATTTAACTTTTTAGGATGCGCACAACCGACAACTCGTGCTCGCGCTGGAGCGGTTCGCTGCCTTGATCAGGGAAAACCCCGGCTGCCCTCCTGTACTGTATCACCGTATCAATACAGGAAACGCAAAACCTTGGAGCTGCGACCCAAAACAATTGAGCGTGCACAAACGAATGCTCCCGGTTGTTGTCCTGCAGGATATTTGAGACACCGGTTTGATGAGCCCTTCGCAGAGCATTTGAACTTCTCCAATCGCTCTAGCCCCTATAAAAGATGTGCAAAGCTCGCTTATGCGTAGACTATCGCCGCTTATACGATGCCACTGTTAGAGATGCTTATCCCTTTCCCTCAATGGAGTCAATTCTATGCAGGCTGGGTAGTGCAAGAGTTTTCACGGCACTAGATTGCTCTAGGGGATGTCCGCTAATTGAAAGGGAAACTGCTGGCATCCCCAAAACCACATTCACTTCCTATAGAAGACTTTTCTGATATGTCCACATGTCATTTGGCTTGAAGGACTATGCTAGTTCTTTCGAATACCAAATAGATATTGTTCTCGGTCAAGTGCGGTACGAATTCGCAGTGGGATATAGGAATGATGTTTTGTTTTCACTCAATTTTGAGGAACACCTACAACAGCTAGCCATCGTTCTTCAGAAAATGCGAAGGGCGTGGCTAGAGTTAACCTCAAGATAGTCCAGTTAGTGTGCTCAAGAGTAGACTTGCTCGGTTTTATTGTGGACGGTAGTCACCCTCGTCCTAATGAAGCGGAGCTTCGCGCCATTGCAGAGTACCCTTGTCCACACTACGTCTAGCGCTTGCAGCGTTTTGGGGAATGATTACATTCTACCGTTATTTCATACAACGCTGCCTAGAGCTTATCGTTCAGCTTCACACTAGTGCGCAAAGGAGTAAGATGTAGTGGGGTTGACTCTCAGCACAATGAATTTAGAACATTTGTCACTGCAATTGCTCACGTCACAGCTATTCAACTCCCCGACCTCAACAAGCTGTTTCTATTACAAAGGGTCGCGACTACGGTTTAGGCACTGTCTTACCAGAGGAATACGAGGGTGAGTGGCGGCCAGTTGCGTTTGCAAGTCACATTGTAACACCTGAAGAAAAAAAAATACACTGTAACTCAGCGAGAATGTCTTGCCATCGTCTTCATGCTCGAAACATTTGGCAGGTACTTGAATGGTGCCTCTTTTACTGTCCAAATAGACCGTAAGGCGCTTACCTCGCTGCAGCGTTTGCGGAATCCAGCAGGCCGCCTTGCTCATTGGATATTAATGTTGCAAAAATGTTTTACCATCGAACATCGCACTGGTTAAAAAAAAACCAAGTTGCTCACGCACTCTCATGTGTGCCTTTGGCACAGCCTTCTTCATGCCAGGAGCCACGTCCTCTCCTTGCTTCTGCTGACACAGGCCCGTGATGGGGCACCTTGGTCAGCAGGAAGCGCCTGCTTCAGGCACAACTCAAAGATGGCCTCTGCCGGCGTACCGCCGAACGGCTAGGCGGCTCTTGTGCGCAAGCGTCTACCTTTAGTGAGTTCGATTCTTATGTACTCGCTGGAGATGGCTTGTTGCTTCGTTTCATTCCGCAAGCTAACAACGATGACGCTACCTCCCATTTCGCGTAGTTATACCGGAAATTCTAAGAGAAGCTTTCGTATGTTGCTTCCACGACTCTGATTTGGCCGGTCACAGTTCTGCCACAAATATTTGTGATAAGCTATGTCATACTGCTACAAGGCTAGGTATGTGGCCGGACGTTCGACGATATGCGCGAATATGTTCGATTTGTCAACAAGTAGAACCATGGGGCGGTCTGCCACCGCGCTCGATGCAACCAGTTCGTATTCCAAGCCACTGGCGAATTGTCACGTGTGACGTTATGGGCCCTTTCGCTCCTACTCCGCATGGCAAGCGCCACTTTTTGATGGTTAATGACCACTTTACGAAGCGGGTTCATTTTTACCCATTGCGTGCACTTCACATAAAATTTGCCACAGCCTCCTCGATGTCTTCTCGTGTTTTGGTTTCCCACCACAGATGATAAGCGATAACACCACTTGCTTCACGAGTCCTAAATTCGCGAGAGTATGTTCTACCTTCCGCATTAAAGATCAAAAGACACCACCACACCATCACCAGGAATAGCTGGTGGCCCAGCCGTTCAAAGGCCTTCTCTCTACAGAGAGATATCTCTCCAAGCAGCCAGCAATCTACATGACAGAGGAAGCCAGTATACTCTTCGCATTAAGCCGCGTTCCAGGAATATCTCGGCGCACTCAAGAGGGGTCTCTCCACTAGGCCAATCTCACCGCTGCTGCGCTTCGCAATCCTTGGTTTCGGCCGCCGCTTCCAGGCACCGTGGAGACCGCTATTGCTCTCCTTCGGTCCTTGCGACCTCACCTTCTTCAGGCGGAGGCCTCTGCGGCTCAGCAGGAGCATCCGCCCTATGCGGAGACACGTGCTCTGCTGTAGCTACAAGGGCCCATGGAGAACCTCCGTGATCTCGACATGGATCCGTGATCCGCAGGGGAGGGGGCAGTGTGGGGGCGCTGGCCGCATGGCTGCGCTGCTCTGTCGCCATCATCACAGACTCGGCCTTGCTCATGCGCCCATGTCAACCGCTACCAGCCTGGGGCTGGAGTGCCAGAAGCGGCGACCAGGAAGTGGTTCATTTGGCCTTGGACTTCGGTCAGTGAATCTTTCGTTATTGGTTCTTGCATCCTGTGCAAGAGCCAACGCGGCTGTTGCGTGCGGCGTTTAGTTTGCCAACAGGGTGGAGGCATAGGCAAAGATGATAGCCTTCCCCTGCCCCTCTCAGCTGCCGAAATGAACATATCACAGCGCGGTGTGCCATGCAGTTGTTGCTCTTGATTTCAATGAAACTTACAATACATGGAAGTTAGCAGTCGCCTTATTTGCGTAGGCAGAGCAAGGACCATGCCCGACCGTCTACTCACCATTACGCATGCGCTGCCCTCCGGCTTCTCCGCCATCTCGGCATGGCAAATGCCCCCATTGTTACAGCCTGCGATGTCTCTGTCTCATGTTACGGCAGCGGTTCCGGGTCGTTCGATTTTTACCTCGCCAGCCGAGAGGCGAAGGGGAACAGTTGTCATCTTTGCCAATGCTTCCACCCCGTTGTCAGACTAAACGCCACATGCAACAGCCGCCTCACATCAACAAGGACCTTTCAAATTTAGAGTCGCATATCTCGAAGCACACACCCACTAGAAGAATTCTTCAACTGGTTTTGTTTAGAAACACGATTGCCTCTAACTTTTATATACAAACATGCCCCCTTACTGCAGTCAAGAAGAAGTTGGTTCAATTTTAGATAATTGGGTAGCTGACAGCGATAGTTATCATCTCACTTTGTATCTCCTGGCCACATAACTGATTTGCACAGGTGGTCTTCGCGTGCCAACTAGTGCCTAAATTTAAGAATACCATATCGCCTAATTTTGAACGCTCTGTATATTGCAATTAGAATCATGCTATCTTACTCATTTTCAGTATAAACACTGCAGCATCATAATCTTACGTAATCATTCGCTACACATCAGCTAAATTTTCATAGAACCGTTCTCTACAAATTCTGAATGCTTTGCATTATGCACTTGTCAACTACACTTTTGGCACATTTGGAAATAACTGGCTGCCTTACTGAAACATTTCACGAAAAACAACTTTTTAACAGGCGAAATGCTACCTTACATGATTATATATTTTTGCGTAACACTTATGACTGAACACAAAGTTACCTGATTATTCGAGATATTTCACTGCCATGTTAAAAGGCATTATTATCTGTATTGTCTTACAGGTCAGCCCAGATAGGAAATCTCTTGGTTCAGGAGGCGAATGCTGGCTGGGACTGTGCTGGAATGGCATATGTTTCTACCCGAAACGTGGGAAATGCGCTACGATGTAACACTACGCGAATAATACGCCACAAGGGTGCAATTTTCCCGCGTGAGCTATCATGGCACACGAAAAATCTCGCAAATGATTAAATACCGCCATAGTTGTTTATGGTGAAAAGCAGCGCAAATTGGACACTGACGGACACAATAAATACACGTATAAGTGGTGTCCAACTTGCACCACTGTGAGCCTTGTTGCTGCTTCGTTGCCTAAAAGCTACTTATGTACCTTATTACGTACTATTTCTAATATTTATTTGCGTATATAATGCTGACTATCCCGAATATCGAAAAGAAATTTGTTATGATTGCTGCATATTGCTTCGTTTCATTGCTGCGCATTGAGTGGCAGCAGTGTGCCACTCCATGTGCCGAAAGCCAAGGCGCACTACCCATTGTTTGCAGGCAACGGCATGCTCCCCGTCATCGTTTCGGAGGCTTCGCGCGTTGTTCTCGGCAGTGCCACTTGACTACGATAAGCAAAGAATTTAGCGGTGACCATTACTGCCTATGGGTTAAAGCGCATTGAAGAAGAGAGGTGTGCGGAGTTAAGGTTTGTCTATCGACGCATCCACGAGGCAGTCGTGTTGGACGACCCTGACGACCCTACGTTAGTTCATGCCAAAAATTGTGGCAGGTTTGAGGCTTTTGGAAGAGCTTCACCTGCCTAATTCAAGAGCAAAAAGCTCCGTCTTCTGTAACACTTTGTTCCACCAATAAAGTAACTGTTTACATATAATCACTTACCGAAATATTTATTTGAATTACTGATGCTGTTAAGGAGTAAGAAATAAATGTTAAAGTCGGAGAATTGCCAAGAAATCTAATTCATTAGAAGCAATGAAATACATGTGATTTCTTGCGTGCGTCTCCATAAGCACCCTGTAGTGCTTGGACATGCAACTAATCTGTTGCGGCGAGAACATGTGACACAACATTATTTAGAGAATTTAACACAGTTCGATATGAAAGAGGCCTGCTCCAAAAATAAGGCCTGATGTAGGAGAATATAGTGCCAGTAAGCTGGAGAAAAGTGCTTTTTTCCATCTGCTTTCAAACATCCCACGTTATAGTAAAGAATGGTTAGCCTTTCGCCCCTTCTACCACAGGTTGGAGGGTCGCCACCAGTGAGCACGTAATTGTGCGTTCTGTACGTGTGCCTATTCGAAGTCGACAGAACAAGCCCTCCCTCTGTCTTGACCTTGGTGACAAAATGCCGAGCCATGGCACAAGCATGTTGACGCGTATACTTATTTTTATTTCTCGTGAACTGCACTTCATCCACCGAGAACTAAAGGTTATCGGTCAGCGCAAGATGCACCTGCATGATTTAGACTTTGCGCGAATATATGTCCTAGCCGAACCCTCAATAATCAGTTTGCATGCCTGACACGTATTGTATAGTAGTTTCTGGAAACTACGCGGGAACTAGTGATGACACTAGAAACTTCCACGAGAGGTGTACGAGACGAGCGTACTTGTCTCCCACCCAGGACGCTTGGATTCAATCCCCACCCGGGCCGAAAGTTACCTAATGACCTTTTCACAGGCTTTTGTTTATACTTTGTTTAAAGGAGCCTCCCAGACAAATTTTACGCCAATTCCAGTATCTTTTGATGTGGATTTACTTTTTGCCATAGGCCATTTTCAGTACCATTTCTCGGTCACGCCGCCGACTACAACGCCTGATTTTCGCGTAATGGGCATGTAATACTTCCGCATTGAAAATTCGTGGGGCCGCAGCATTGATATGCGGATGGATTACCTGCGAAGTTCTTTAGGCTGCATACACTATAAAATCAGAGTTTTTTTTTTCATGTGGCACCACACTACGCCAACACAAGCGCCACCGCGACCACTGCACTACCATGCATCTGCCGCAACCGCTCCTGCAGCCACGCCGGCACCTCTGACGCGCGTGACGTTATAACCACAGAAGCGCAAGCCACGTTCACAGGCGCCGTCGCCGCGTTCTCTCCCGCTCTCATTATTCCTCAAACAATGTAAATCAGCAATCAACTTGCTACATTAAGAGCCCTTTCTTATGTTGACACACGGACTCGTTTATTTTTTTTTTTTTGGGGGGGGGGGGGTGAGCGCTTTTTACAGTCTAACAAATGCTATGGCTCAGCGCGAGACGCACCTCCATGTATCGGAAGTTTCTAGATTCACATCGATGGTTCTAACCGCTGTCTGTCTAATGTCTAATGCTGCTAAATACTACCTAATGTCCTACCTAGGTTCAACAAGAAAAAAACAAACACTATCAACTCCCACAAACAAATTTTCTGATCCCCTATTGCGAACCTTTCTTTTATACGTCTCCGTTTTATGTCGTTTCCCTACTTCCACCAGTCCTCCAGTCTCCTCTTACTGATCCCTATTGCGGACATGTTTACTTTTTCCCTGCTCTCGCTGAACCCAAGGGCTTCAAGGAAGCCAGTAGTGCCCAAATCGACCGCTGGGCAGACGTCTTAACATTCTAATAAAACATGCTCCATAGTTTCCCTAGATTTACCGCAAAATGCTCATGCCTCTTCTTCCGTTTTATATTTCGCTTTATAAGTGCGTGTTTTAAGGCATCCCCATCTCGTATCAAAATGTAATGAGCTTCCCTTTGAGTTACCATAAATTGTTTCTTTCCTGATTTGGTTTTTTTCTTATTATGTACTTACTCATGGCAGGTTTTTTTGTCAATTCCCGCTACCCATATTTCAGCCTCTCTGACTTTCCACTTGACGTTCTTTGTTGCTGTGTTGCCCACCCTGCATGCGGCATACTTGCTGATAAGCTCACTAGTTCTTTTCCTCCACTGTAAATCAGTGTTTTTCCTGTACAGATACCTCAAAACTCTCCCAGCCCATTTACTTTCCTCCATATTCCTCAGTCGTTCTTCATACTCAATTTTACTGCGAGCTTCCCTCACTTCAAAACTAACATGCGGCGGAGGCGAGCTCGATCTCTAGATGTTGCGAGGAATAGGCCGCGCCGCTTTACGGCCTTTGAGATTTACGCGCGCAAATGTGAGATTTCGGGGCCGCTCTATGAATGGTAGAAACGCTGGAAAAGTGGTTTACGGTATTTTTTTTATTTTTCGCGTAACGGAAAAACTTTTTGTTCTATATTCACATTACAGTCCGACGCTATCAAGCCTATAAGTTGTGTGCAAGTCGTACTTTACGATTTTTCAACGTATTTTACCTTGAAAAATTCAATTCAGTAATTGCCTTGCGCCACATGAATGGCGTGCGTGTTTGAGTATGCGTGGTTCTACATTCCTTTTGCCGTAGTGACGTCCAACGCCGGACGCCGGCCATGGAGCGCCAATTCCGGATTTTCTGCTACACTCGGCACTTAACGCTCTTCCGTTAGGAAGTCAAGTGAATTCTGGAGGGGCTGAAAACTAGGTTTAACGCCTTTTCAAGGGCCTAAAATAACGTTCTCTGATAATGGCGAACTATCGAGTGGACTGTGGCCTTTGAGTGCCCGAAAGCGCTTCTCATATATTTCAATGCGAAAGCATGATATGGCTCATGAGGCAGAAAATTTGGCGATGGCGTGACCAGGATTGCCCTGTAAAGGCTACAAACTCTCGACCTTTCGTAGGGAGTCAAACCCACGACTTTCACTGTATGTGTAGCCCACGATGTTCGGTGTTAATTATGGCGAAGGTAATTAAGATACAGGTATCAATTTAAGGCACTACATCCTGCGATCTGTGGTGGGAGTCGAACTCACGACAATTGGTGTTGAAGTTAATCAAGGCACTCGAGCCCGCTACTTTTGTTGTGAGTCAAACCCTCCACATGCATTCGGCGTTAATTAAGGAGACGTTAACTTAAGGCGATTGAGAGAGCAGATGCATAATGTGGTGGTGGCCTTTTTATATTTTATTACCTTCTTTATTACTTACTTTAGGCCACACATTTTGATCTTCGAATTATAGCCGCGGTATTCCCGCGGTGTAGCCCGTTGGAACGAATTCTCAGTACAGCACCAGGTCCGAGAAATTAATTTTCAATGTGTCCATCGAAATGCATTGCTGTTCCATTTACTTTTGTGCTTAAATGCATAAAAAAGCGGTTTCATAAAAACAACTGGAAGGCCAATGCATTTCGTCGGACACATTCAAAATTATTATCTCGGTACATGGTGCTGTCCAAAGAAATTGTTCTGCGTGAATACACGTCCGAACTCACCGGTGATAAGTCGTATATATAAATATGTGGCGTAATTGAATTAGTTAAAAAAATATTAAACGTGATCACAGTAATTATTCAATAAAGCATTTTCGTTTCAGCTAGCAGTAGTGGCCGCCTCATCGAGTAATTGTATCTAGGGTTATAATTGGGGCATCTGCCATAGACAATGTTAAATATATTGTTGAAGCTAAAATAAGACACCCTATATGCAATTGCCACCCATGTCGGGACGTCTGGTGTAATACAACCCAACTGAAATGCAAAGTTTGCATGTATCGACTTTACACGGCGCGCATGTCACATCGCGTGACGAGGGGTAGGTTTGGATGCTGTTGGTGATGATTTATTGGCATCCCCTTTGAAACGGGGCTGTGCTATAGACCTAGCCTACTAGATCTAATCATTTTTGCTATGCATGCTTTTCATTCTGGCATTTATCTATATCTGTCCATTGTTTATTTTTTTTTTGCCTCCAGGCAGTCCATTCATTTTTTTGGCCATTCCTCCAAAGCGGCTAGGAGCCACATATACCATAGGAAGCGCAAACCTTGCATTGTTACCTATACAACTGCTGCATGGCTTGCCACCTGGTGTAATAATATGCAAATTCAATACAATTTGTGCCCGTACAGAAACTACGCGACACGCATATCACATCACGTTGCAAGTGGCACGATGGTAACGAGATTATCACTATGATGATTTATTGTCCTCCCACTTAAAACAGGGCAATGACAAACAATCACTTAGCCTGCTTGCTTTATTTTAGGTTTGACACACCAGTATTTCATCTATGTATGGCGGCGGCCTCTGCCTTTTTCTTCTCGAGAGAATCCAACCTTTTTTTATGCCAATCCCTCATAGCGGGTAGGAGCCTGGCGATAGCTGTGACGGACACTGGCCGCTGCGGCGGTGGACAACATCGCCAACGGAAACTGCTATTGGAATGATCCCATAACAGCTTACGCTGTAAAAATCCACGCAGAAACTTAGATGGGAATTGTCTAAGCGTGCGCAAGCATCTTGCTGCTTGCTCATGTTCACGCAGTCCGGCGTCATTATCAGTGCTATGAAACTTGATCCGACTAGTATAAACACTTATCAACGCTTATCGGTTGTGATTAACCTTATCGGACTTGATCCGAGCCTTATCGACCATTATCTGCTTTTATCAATCTTCTCGTATATGATCAGAACCTTATCAGTTATTATAGGTCCTTATCCAACTCGCCGGATTTGAGCAGACCCGTATGAAAAATTAGCAGTGCTTATTTTTCTTATCAGTACTGAGCCGACCATTGTAAGTCCTTATCGTTCTTCAGCACATTATCCACTCGCGTCGAACTATCTTCAACCATGATGAGACCCTTCATAACCCCTAATCACTCCTTATCATTCTTATGGACTCATTGACTGCTTATATATCTGTGTTGCGTGGCTTGAAGGGCATGAAACCTAAGAGATCGGCGGCATTTCGGTCGGTGAGGGCATGCCGCCAATGGAACGCCCATGACGCGACCATCAAAACGCATCGGGTATGGGGCGTGTTTGGCATTAAATTTTCGTAAAATCTGAATTTCCCTCACGTCGACAATGCTTCAAGTCGGCTCTAAATGTGGTTGTAGAGATCGCGTTTATAAAACAATCACGCAAATTTTCAAGTCGTCATTAAACTGCTCTCTTTCGACATTTGTTTCGTACCGCCGGTAGCACATATTCGCATGGTTCAGATATATTCAGCATCTGCAGGCGTTCGTGGTTACCCCTGTGGGAAAGACGCTCGGCTTCTCAGCGTGGGATTGTACGTTCGAAGCTCACTGCCGCCGATGAATTTGCTTTTGAATTTATTTTGTTTTATACATTAGTCTCTTTATAGCGATTCGTCTTACGTGACGGACGAACGGACGGTTTTCCTCATTGAGAAGGTATAGGAATACTTAGGCATTTAAAAAGGCTCATCCCGTATGCGAGCGCCTTCGGTCAGTAGTTATTATACCATTTACTTTCTGGCGCCCCTGCGTATGATTAGCGCTTCGCCCTTCTACCCAAGGAGCCGCAACTAGCCGCAGACAAGTAAGAATACGTGGCCGCTTAGAAGCAGACACACAGTTTGTGTGTGTGTACGTGTGCGCATTAAAAGAAGGATGTTGTCAATCCGCGGAGAACAGTAGCAAAGAAGAAAACGCGCGCGGTGACCGTTTTTTTCTGTTCGCCAACGGGGAGGAAAGAAGGCGCTATGGCTATGACAATGACAACGATGCATTAAACGTTGAAAACGCCACCGAGAAGACGACAAAACTCACACTTTTCTACACGCGTTATTAAATAAAGGTGCAGCGCTAGTGCATGCAATACACATGAACTTTCTGAACGGCCACTATACTCTCACGTCAACGCAACGAAACTAGTTAAGCAAGTTCAAGAACCTCAAAGAGATGATTCGCATAAGCGTGCATGGTGCATACGAAGAAAACAAACAGAAAAATACGCGTCGCCGTCAGTTGTATACAACTTATTACGCACGTCTCTACTAAAACTTGGGTCTGCATAGCTTCCAACATGGACGCTGGTTCTGCATGATTTTCTTTTGCTTTTCATGAAAACCAGAGAAACATGAACTAAAAGATGCGTATTCGTGCTGCGGGACACAAATAATTAAGTTGTGAATTTCTTGCGAATACTAATGCATGCCGACATAATGATACAAGTGATACACCATCGCTTGTACGCATAGACACGATCGATGGATACTGTTTTCCGTGTGGTTGTGTACAATGGATGTTTATTTTTGTGTCTGAGGACTTCTTGATATTAGTATGTAAGCTCGTCATGCCTTATGTCGAGCCTTAGTAAATATATTCGAGTTCACTCAGCAGTTTTCAGAAGCTACAGTTTGCCATATATGTGAGGGATGCAATCATTAGCGAGAAATACTTTAAAAGTACTTTGACTATGCGAAAGATATATTCTCTCTTTTCACTGTGCCACTCCAGAAATTCAATTTATTGTCGGCATTACACCATGCACATGAAGGCACAGTTTGCATCATTTTTCAACAGTTAGCACCTGCTAACTCAATAGGTTACTTCTACTAACTCTTAGGTTAGGGTATCAAATTATTCGCCTCTGGTATCAAGCCTAAGAAACATCATTTCTGCTGAGTACCTCCAATGAAAAAATATTAAATTGAGCAAGACAATTTTCTGATATACAATGATGTTACCCTTACCAATTATTGAGTCTACTCCAAGGCACTCAACATGAAGAGCACTCCTTAAGAACTCGAAATACGAAGTGCAATACTGAGAGTTGGTCGCGGTATCTGTCACGAAGAACAAGGCTGAATCGAGCAGTTTATAGAAGTACGATTAATGCGTCACTCTGTCCCCGCTAACAGTGTGCAATACTTGACGGCAGTGGGCTTCCGTCTCAACAAGAGGAGCAGCATTTTCTCGTTAGGTGATGCTTCTAAAAATGCAATCTACCCCAAGGATTGCGTTAGTTTCTCTCCCTGCCTTTCTCCCTCTGTCTCGTTTTTTTCATAGCGGGGAAATTCCAACTGCGACCGTATCAGCACCTATTTACGCACTTCGTTGCACACATTAGGCCGCACGCAAGAAATAGTTTGGAGCACTCGTATACGTAGTGCTGAGGCACTGTGAACGCTGTGTTTCGAAGATTCCGTCAGTAAAAATTGAAAACTTCGTTTCAGAAAACAAACACGCACACACAATGCCACCCGTTATAGTCGCAGAAATGACCCGAGGCTGTCAAACAACGTACCCTTGCGAAAGGACACCAGAGCTGTAATTATAAACATAGTAGCACAACCTTGCCCTCTCGTGAACTGGAACTGCTGACGCACGTGCCACACACGAGAGACAAGTGGACTTATTCTTTCGGGTGGCACTCGAATGTGGCTTCGCAACCTGGCGTCACCGCTCAACTTACAAAACAAAACATCCTCAAGGGTAATAAGTTAATGTGTTTTCCGCAACTGCTCACTGAAGCCGAAGGATGCCCGGAATAGATATTGTGGTGAGAACATTTGCCCAAGCTCACACTAATGTCTTTGTGTTTCATCAGTGGGAAACAAAATGCTTCCATTCTTTCGCAACTGAAGATAAATTGTGCGCTCCGAGGTCACTTCGAGGCCCGCGCGGCGAAATGAAACGACGCACATATGACTTCGTGCGTCGCACAAACCAGTGAAATATGTGCAGCTAGTACTTGTAATTCCGACACACGGCAAGCCTAAGGCGAGGCTGACCAGTCTAATACGGAGCTGCTTTTCTTCCGCCGTGCGTTAGTGAGTGCGACTGCGGCACCTGTTGAACATGACATGGCGAGCTGTGAATGGATGGATGGAAAAACTTTATTTTCGTCAGAACGCATGTGCGGACGATTCCGTGCTAGATGGCCATCAGCTCATGGCTGACGGCGACCTGGGTGGCCCACTGCACGGCCCTGGTCTGGACGACCGGGTCTGAGCTGGCCAACACGGCCTCCCACTGCTGGAGAGAAGGATCACGCATAATATCCGCCGGTGGCGGCGCTATGCTACAGCTCCATAATATGTGGTCATAGGTGGCCAGTTCCTGGCACCATTTGCATTCCGGCTGAACGTCCGGGTAGATTTTGTTTAACTCGTATGGGTTATAGAAAGATCTCGTCTGCAATCTTCGCCAGACGCTTTCCTGCGCCTTCACCAATTGCTTGTCCGGTGGAGGGTAAATTCTCCGCTCAAGTTTGGAATGGTTAGTAATGTCGTGAAAGGACACCAGCCCATCTCTCGTGGACCTCCCTGGAACGTCCGGCTCACCTGCTCGGCCGGACGTTCCAGTGAAAGCTTTACCTGCAGCCATTGGGTGGTAACTGTTCGTGTATCACAGCTGCGACTGATGACCGACAAACATAAAAAGCAGGTTACCTAAGAGCCGGTTGTTTTTATACAAATCGAATTTTTTATACAATCGCTACTGTGCGCTCTGTTGCTGCCAGTGCATAGCGGGGTCTCTGGTGGTACTGCGGAGTACAATTGATTGTACCAGTGATTGGAGGCACTCAGTTAACGTGGCCCCTCACGATTGACCATGGTGTAGTGTAGAGTAGCTCTTGTGTTTGAGCCACCCACTAATCCCAAGTGCAGGTAGGCCGGGCAGGCTGACTTTTTCTAACGACTTTAGAATGCGAAGAGATGACAGGGTTTTCAGTGACAATGCGGTTGTTTGCTTCTACGGGGTCTATTACCCGCCCCATTCATTGTATTCAGTAGCCAGATAACCTTCGAAACCGATTGATAACTACATGCAATGTAGGGTGCTCGTGCAATGCGTATCGTTGCAATTAGTATTCTACTTCATGCGTTCTGAGCCCTCCTTCCTGCATGCCAGCCTGCCTATCTATCTATCTATCTATCTATCTATCTATCTATCTATCTATCTATCTATCTATCTATCTATCTATCTATCTATCTATCTATCTATCTATCTATCTATCTATCTATCTATCTATCTATCTATCTATCTATCTATCTATCTATCTATCTATCTATCTATCTATCTATCTGTCTATCTATCTATCTATCTATCTATCTATCTATCTATCTATCTATCTATCTATCTATCTATCTATCTATCTATCTATCTATCTATCTATCTATCTATGCCGCAGTGGTCATTTTATAACCGTCTTTCCAACATCGAGATCTGACTCTTGCCATGCTGCTTTCAATATGCCTTCTTCGTTTAGCTAGTGGCCGAAGTTCCCTAATAGACTGAGCCGTCAGTGAGTCGTCATAGAGTCATCGTGCCACGTCCATTGTTATACTGTCGTCATGATGCCGTCGCGGTCACTCCATCGTCGTCATTATAACTTCATCATCCGACTGTCATCACGTCGTCATCATCGCGCCATCGCCGTCACACTGGTCATTGTATGATCGTCATCACTTCGGTAACGTAATTTCACTGTCGTCGTGCCGTTGTTGTTTCATCGACGTCAATGCTTGGCCACCGTTTTATCGTCATTAGACCCCCGCTGTCTTGCTATCACCGTTATTGCGTCATCGTCAGCAAGTCGCTATCATAATTTGTTGTGTTACCGCTTTCATCATGCCGTAGCGGTCCTGCCCGCGCCGTCACTCCAGCTTCGTTATCCCACTCTCGCCTTGCCGTGCTCACCACGCCGTCGTTGCCATACAGACTTCATGATACTGTCATCACGCCATTGGCGTCACACACTCGCAGTCATTCACCACAGTCATACCAAGGCCGTCCTCATATCACCTTCATACAGTCGTCGTTATTCATTCGTTGACATATTTTGTGTTATGCATTCATTCGTCGTAATGCCATCGTGGTTTCATCGTCATCATTCTAACTTCAGTATTGGACTCTCGTCAAGCCGTCGTTGTCACACGATCGTCGTCACAGAGTCATCGTCATAGCATTGCCGTATTGTGTGCGTTGTTCCTCTGTCGTTTTCCCATCGTCATCACTTCAGCATCGTCATCCCAATGCGTCATCCCATCGTCGTCATACCACCTTCTTCGATGCATTGACACTTAATTTCTTCATTTCATCGTAATCAAGCTGTGTTAATCAAATCGAGATTACGCCATCGTTGCCATGCCATCGTCTTCACTGCATCGTCGTCAAACAGTGGCTAAGATGCAGCCATTGCCACACCATTGGCGTCATGTCGTTTTGCCATCATTGTCATTTCAGCTTCGTCATCTGGTTGTTTTTATACCATCGTCACACCTTCCTCGTGATGCGCTCGTCGTGAAGTAAGTGTTTTTACGTCATCGTCATCACGCGGTCATCGTTATACCCTCGTTGTCGCTTTAGAATCGCCATAACAATGCCGTCATACCATCGTCGTCATACCGCCTTTATGCTACATCAACGTTACTCCTTCTTCAACATTCCGCCGTCGTAAGTGTATCGGCGTCCTACATTCATAAATATTCCACAGTACCCAAACACGACTTTGACGAACAAGTGCGATGAAAGAAATGGCCTCAAATTCCGGTTGTGAAGGTGGGTGGCCAGCGAAGTTGTGGTATCACCTGATCCGATAGACCAATGTGACGCGGCCTTGAAATGGGCCCCGCTGTGCCTTAGCACGACGCCCTTGTGCCTATTGATGTTGCTGTTTCTTTTGTCGCCGACCATATTAGCGCTGCTATTCAGGTGTCCTAACTGCGCGTAGCATGCTTTAGGCAGGAACTGCTGCGTCATACCCAGCATCAGCACGACGTCGTTGTGGAAACTGACGTTGCAGGTCGCGTCGCCACTCATCGTGTTTGCGTTGCTCTTCCGGATTCCTAAATATTCGTGGCCTTTCTTAGGCGCTATCAGAACACAAATGAAATCAATGCTGGCCAGGTGGTTCTTTTATAATGAAAGTGTTGTTATGTTACTCCCTGTTTCGTATGCTACAGTTGCCGCTTCCCAGGAACTGCCACTCATGCAGCCGCAATTTTTACCGGAAAACGCATTGGGCAATGCTATGCGCTAAGGCGAGATTTCTGGGTTTTATTATTGCGGTAGCAATTATGTGGACACTAGCGCATTACTGCCATCTGCGTCACTGTGACGTTCCGTATAATGTCCAAGGGCGATAAAATCGTCGCCGAGCGCCGTATGCCGTATGTGCGAGTGAAGTGGGCCGCTGATTCTGCTCAATTTCGGGCACGAAAGGGCGAAAGCGGCCGTCTTCCGCCGCGCACAAGGCTCCGGGAGGGGTGGTAGGAAGTGGGTGTACGTTCTCCTCCACGTGGCCCGCGCGCCCAGCCGGGCCGCTGTATCTTGAGAGCCATCTGCGACGGCGACAATGTCCACCACGGGCAGAGAGGGAGGGGCGCGTTCTGCTCGGGTAGGCGCGGTTGGCCGCCCGAGCCGCTGTGTCTTGAAAACCATCTGTGACGTCTACAGAGTCCGCCTCACGCTCTGTTCTCGCGAGCGGCAGCACGAAGGTCAATTCGCTCAATGCTGCTGCCGCCCTTATACACTCCAGCGTTTTGACAGCGAGTTACCGCGGTCATCGAGTGATATGTGTGCATGTTAGCTTGTGCGCTTGTGATAACATGGTTGTTAATTTATTTACTGCACCTACGTTTACAACATTATACGACCTATAACACTACTTTGCTTACTTACTATAGCGGTCTGCTAATTTTCTATCGCAATGGATCCTTCACATTTTGGGCGAAGTTACGACTTATGCGTTATCCGCGCCACGCATGTGTAGTGTTCCTGTATATGGTCGCACAAGAGGCAGAGTGGCGCATAACTACCGCCGCCGCTCGCACGGCTATTCGCCGAGCGCTATCACGTGCCGCAAAATGACGTTAAATGTTGGGCTTATCCTTGTCGCCGTTTTAGCGTCCCGTGTCCACTCTTGCGCTAGTCACTTCAGCATGGAATGCCAACTATCCCACTCTCACACCCTGCTTCAGTTAAATGTTCAACTGCGCCACTGTGAAGCCACTTTTTCGGGCGCGATGCCAACTTGCCGTTTCTGTCAGTGCCAGTGACATTGCAATCAGTAGACCGTAGATCATGCATTGCATTCATCCGCTCCGGCTTGCAGGTACGCTATTCGACGATATTAAGTCAAGGACCTTTTTGAACTGATACTAAACACATCACGTTGACACTTGTCTGTCAGTATGACGGGGTGCAGCGTAGCAAAGCGCACAAGCCGCACGGAAAGTGGCAAAGCTTTTTACGCAGTGCCGTGCGGACAGACAGACGCGCGCCGGTGACTGGTGTGGATACTGCGTATGGGCAGCATTCACATCATGAATTCACGCATGGATAGCTCATTCTGAAAGGCAGTTACGAAAATATCGCTAGCCACACAAAATAAACAAAGGCTAATAGAATGAACTAGTCAGCAGTGTCACAGATGTAAGGCACACTTAAATTGGTCGACACTGCATAAAAAAGGACAAATAAAGAACGCTACTGCGGCGTACTTGAACTCATGTACTGTGACTGCGGCAGGCTTTTACAGCGGACTGCAAATCATCGTACTAACGCGGAAAGTTTGCTGGCTACAGCAATAACTGTTAAAGCCTACGAAGTAATCTGCGTGGGCAGAAACTTCCCACGAGCTACCAATCGTAAATTTAGCGGTAGCATCATTTCATATGAAGGCGGGGATATGGAAAATTTACTAAATATTATATTGCAAGTTTCGCCACGGCGTTGTATTAGTGGAAGTAGTTCTTTTTTTCCGAGATTTACTTATTCGTGGTTCACCAATAATTTTTTTTACCGTCATTGTGTGCGTCATTGTGTGCCGTCACTGTGTACCGTCATTGTGTGCGTCTAGGCCTGTGCTGTATTGACCATCCACAACGGACGTAATATGTAGTTAGTCACGAAAATTTGAATTTTCAACATTCGGACATACGTATGGACATTTAAGCTCATGTATGCTTCCATACCCATACGCTGAACTTCCCATACTAATTTGGCAGAGTAGTCGGCACAATTATGGTAAGTTTGGTTCCAGTCGCAATTATATTTACTCTGCGGCAGTGGAATTCATTTTGCGCCAGTCCTAAAACACCCTCATAGCACTTCGGAGTGCTTGAATACGCAACTTACTACTAAAGCCGTAAATCACTCACGCGCTTTAACCGTAGCTAACATATCACCTACAACGTACGCGTTATTTTCACCGAATACAAACAAGGTTCCGCAACCAATTCACCGAGGCCTGCGGAGAAGCCAATTACGAACGCAGTATTACGTAGAAGATCTGAATGCTAGGCGAGTTGGTGTTCCACACTGAAGAAAACATGAAAAACAAGACGCGAGAAGGGCACACGACACGAGCATACTGGCGGATGTAGTTAATGTGATGTGTGATATATTTGTGTTTCTGAGAAGTACCGTTGCAGTGTCGTGTCGTACTTCTCTCTCGTCCCTTGTTTATCGCGCTATTCTTCACCATTGTCGTATAACGCATGAAGAAAGCATTTATAACGCATTTATGTGCAATGATTTTAATAAAGAGAAAAGAGAGTTGCTTTGAAGTCGGAGCGACATGATCTGTCTGCAATGCCACATGTTAATTAGAAATTTGGTCACCAGCATATAAGCCTGTTTGTGTGTGTGTGTGTGTGTGTGTGTGTGTGTGTGTGTTTGTGTGTGTGTGTGTGTGTGTTTGTGTGTGTGTGTGTTTAGTCACAGCGCCACTGACATAAAGAAAATATTTTCGCAGATTGGCGACATCTTTAGGTCGTAAACTATTGTGCCATATCTTATCAACAAATCTGGTTCATTTTGTCATGCAATGTATACGGCATAATATGCCCATATTTATTATTTGACTATAGCTTAGCTGATGCCCAATTTTCGCTGAGATGCTTTTTTTTCTCACCTCATAAGTTCACAATGTCTTAATTTTTTCTGTGTATATTTGACTCTTCCAACAGGCTATCTCTCCATCTCTCTTAGCCTGCGCATGAGAATGACTTTTAAAGTGCACATAGCGTGTTGCTTCCACTTGACTGCATGTGGCATTACTGCCTGGTTTATAGTTCGCAACAATGGCCGAGCACTGTGACCAGCCCATGTGTCCTCCGATGCCAGACCGAGCATGCTGCATCACGAGGCCAATGATATAAATATCTAAAGAACCACAGTGAAAGAGCCATCCCCGCAGCAAAAGTTGCGGAGCCTCTTAATTACTTACCGTTATACTTGCAGGGAACGTTACATATGCATTACCATAAAAGGCTAACACTAAAATGAGCTGTTTTGCGGAGCTCTCCAACTGATTTTAAAACAAAACAGAGATGGATATTTGTCATGGATGGACGTTCTTTCCCCGTTAATGGACGTGCATTTGCGCGTTGTACTTATGCACCACATATCCGAAATCGAATCGTATGCTTGACGGTCGATAAACCTACTAAATATCCTAAAGACGCCGTACTGGTGGTCGTGACAGTACGTTTTACCACCCGTAGTTGTTTTACGAACGCCTAATTCTTTGTACGTGTAGCATAACCAGTGAGGTAGTGGAGTTCTAGAATTAACGCTAAAGCAAGCAGAACATAGTAGAAATAGAGGTCGGTAATTAACCACTGTTAGAAGTATAAGCGAATTGCAAGTAAATATAAGTCGGTGATTCGGCCTTTCTTCAAGCGTTCTCTTGAATTTAGCGGTAGTACGTGCTCGGGACAATGCGTGTACCTCAAATGGTTCTTCAAATAAAATAAGGAACCCAAATGAGGTCGCCTCAGGCAACCCGGCACCAATGGAAAGTTTTATCCGTAGCCGTCCTCCTGTAGAGACCAACCATAGTTTACACAAACATGAGCATTTAACATTTGAGCCTTTCTTCGTGCCAATCTCATTTGAAGGCGGCCGGTGCAGCCGGTGATCGAACTCGCGGCCAAGTTCTGAGTGGTGGATATTCTTGCTAAATTTTTTCCACGCGGTGATTATCCATACGTTTGCCGCGTGCGTAAAAGAGACGTTGCGTGACGTCTTCTTTTCTTTCTTTTTTTGGATTGACTTCCGCTGCAGGATTCCTGTTTATTAAAAGCCAGCAACGGCAGTATCCTGCCGTTATCACTCTCTACGTACACTTCGTGTGTTTCAAGAAACGTTTGGAATTGACCCTTGATAAAGTAAGAAATCAGACACCATGGACGTCACGTACGTGCATCCTGAGAGTACACTCACAGCAGTTCTTCCCAGTGTCGCCCTGATGCTATCGCGCTGGTGCAGTGTTTCCTCAGTACCCTGTAAGCGATGTTTCAATGCGTTGTTTCAGAAAACGCACTGCGTCAGTTCAAATAAAAGGCACTCAAAGTACCAGTCAGTTGTGTATGCGTGTTGAGTTGCTTGTTTGCACTGTACCTATGCATTCACCCTCTTCAGTAGTATCCAAACAACGCCGAATGTTATCAGCAGACACAAGTGTCGTGAAAGCGAGGGAAAATCAAAATACCCTCCTTTCGGGCGGTTTCATCATCGCTGAAATTCTGGCATTACGGACACTGCCAGTAAAAAACATGAAAAGCACCACTTTATTTATTAATGTATGTATACATTACTGCGGGCTTATGGTCCAAGCAGGGTGGTCGATACAAATACAAGAAATGCAAAAGAAACAGCAATGAAACAAGCAACAATAACACAGGTTCAGAAAGGATATTTCACAGTTTCACTACTCGTTTTCATAAGGCGATTCCATTCACTAATTATATAACTGTGCGAGCAAAATATGGGGTTAGGGCGTTTTCGTTGTGGTGTCGGGTGGGCGTGCTAGTTTAGGGTGACAACTATGTTGATGCATCTAGCGCTAGTTTGTTTTCGAAAAGTTCGGAAGGAAATTCTAATCTAAATGTTTGCCTTCGTGCATGTAATACTGGAATTCCATTTGCTTGTATTCGATCAGAAGGTGAAGCTAACGCTGAAAATTTCTTAAAAATAAACCTTACGGCCTTTCTCTGAATACGTTCAAGACAATCAATGTTGCGCTTAATATGAGGATGCCATATAATGCACGCATATTCCAGTTTTGGCCATACAAGAGCAGTATAGCAGGGCAGCCTAACATTAGGGGGAGCAGTTTTAAGTTCATGTTTAGGAACGCAAAGCTTGCGGAAGGCGGATGAACAAACATTATCAATATGAAGATTTCAAGACAAGTTTGAAGTGTGTGTTACACCGAGACATTTATAGCAATTTACTTCTTGTAATGGTGAAGACTCTAATATGTAGGAATATGACAGTGGATTCTTTTGGCGAGTTACTGGAAGGGAGACATATTTGCTCGTGTTAAGGGTCATTCCCCATTTTATACACCACTCATGTGTATTGTCCAGACTAGTGTTTAGATCGTTGTAATCGCTAGTGGAACTAATTTCTTTAAACAAAACACAATCATCAGCAGCAAAACAATCTTATTTCTACACCAGGGCGAACAACATCAACAATATCATTATTATACAGTATAAAGAGCAAAGGGCCTAACACGCTGGCCTGAGGTACACCAGATGTGACTTGAAGACCTACAATTTTTAGGACGATAATTTTCATTGCTGTAACCAGAATCAATTTTCTCATCGTAAATAACAGTGCTTGAGAAACGTGGACGAAATCAAAGAGACGGCTTAACAAAGACAAAAAATAATTATTTTATTTGCTAGAAAAAGAAAAAAACTTGATTCACATGAACCTTCACAGCAATAAAGGATACGCTGGATATTGCATCTTGATAACGAATTTGTTTTTCTCTGTTTATTATGGAACTCAAGAGAAGTAATCACGTCTCTCGCTTATAAAAGCCACCACCAAAATTGAAAGTATCGCTGACGAAAAATTCCTTTAGTAATGCCGCAAATATAAAGAATGAAGCTGCACATTGTGTTGGTCAATGTTCATATATAAAGTGGACAACTTGTGGTTGTTTAATGCGCATATTGAAACGTGTACTTGCTTATCTTTTTCGGGTGTCCGCTGAATTTCCTCTCAGACAACGCCAGCAATCGATTCCCCCAGGGCTGTGACACTAGAAACAACTTTCAGAGTTCTTCTCGCACGACTGCCCTTATCGTATCCCCCAAATCATTGGAGCAGAGTGCTTGAACGTCTTCGTTGTCTGGCGTCGAGCAGCGGTTGTACTGCCTAGTACGCACTTAGAGAGTTTTCTCAATCGTCGTTGCCTCTGTCGAAAGCTCAGCTACGGTCTTCGGCGGGCGTCGGATCAGCCCAGCAAAAAGCTCTTACTTCACACCACGCAGCAAGAAGCGAAGTTTCTTTTCCTGACACAGACCCGGGTTGGCTTGGCAGAACAGGCGGGTCATCTCTTCCGTGTAGATCGCAATGCTCTCGTTTGGGAGTTGCGCACGAGATGCCAGTATCGCCTCATCCCTTTTTTTGCGGATGACAAGCTGCTGCGGAAGAGGTCCCACATTGCCACTGTGGACTCGCGGTACTCAAACCACGTCCTGGCGGCGTCTTCTAAGCAGAAGTACACATGGTGCAGCTTGTCGTCGTAGTTCGAGTTCTTGAACGTAGCGACTCTTTCATACATACTGGGCTAGCTTTCTGGGTCTTCAAATGATGATCCGCGGAAGGTCGTTGGTTCCTTGGGCTGCTGCAGCCCTATCGGTTTAATTGGAACTAGAGCTGTCTTCGAGGCTGCTGCCGTGGCCATGCACTTCCTGGTCTTATCAGGTAGAAGTCCGTGCTCCGGAGGCAGCTGTTGCAGCCTGCGGCTTGCTCGATGGTGCAGGACGACATTGGTTTTGTCTTCGTGGTGCGGGCTTGGATCACAGCTTGTCGGGGGCGTCCCGTACATGAACTCAAAGCACATCTATCAGATGTCGCGTGGTATCGACAGTCAAGGACATGGTAACGAAGCTGTGAATGGAAAAAGCTAACTTTATCCGGCGAACCAGAGCCACAGAAAAACAGGCTACACTCAAAGCCTAATGAAAGCGGCGATCACAGTCGGCGCTCGGTGAAAATCTAATCTGCCGGTCCAGCGCGTTGTTTTTTAAACGTGAGTCATCGAATTTTCCTGAGTAATCGCTGGTGCCCGCGCGTCTTTCAGAAAGTTCTACACAATTCGCGTCACACATGAAATCAGAGAACACAAGCTTCGGTGACAAGAGACGGCAGATAGAACCATGGATAACATTCGAGAAACTTCAGATAGAGGCGGGGTCATCTTGCGCCGAGCGATAACATTTGTTAGGTAGTGAAAAGCGGGCAGCCGAATAGATAAACGAGTGCGCATTTCAATATAACGCAAGGTATGCGAGTTTTCATGCTTTATACTTTCCAAAGAATGCGACTCACAAACGCTGAAATAAGACTCGTGACATTGCGTTCAGCAGCACAACCCATAGCCACGGAGCTGCAGGCCTGGAATTTCAAACCTGATTAACAATTTAAAGCAACAGAGCGTGTACCTTCACAGGATACTGAAGAACTTGCGTAGATATAGATCAGTCAATATCGAAGTTATGGATAGTCAATAATATATAAACAGTCAGTGGGCTTGGCAGCAGTGCGGGTAGACCTGTCACTGAAACGCCACGCCTTTTCGACTTGCAGGTGCTCAGAGTCTTACGCTTTCCCGTCGGCACCTGCTGCTCTCCCGGAGTCGCCACAAAGTTTGCGGGCACGCCCTGCCTAGCGCTTCTTGGCTTGCAGGATGCACCTGCTTGGTAGAACCTTCTCAATCGTGCGCCAGGAAATGCCAATTCTGATCAATGCTCTGCACCGCCTGACGTCTGCAGCCTGCTGTGCACCGTCGCGCGAGGTATAGGCTCGTCCTACCCTCGGCGCAGTAGTACTACAGATGGGCCAGCCTCGTCTGCCGTTCAGTGCTCCAAAATGGAAACATGCACCATTGACTACTGTGCTGCACCACCCTTGAACAGAAATTCACGGCATTTGTGTCTTCATGCTACCCTGATTCAGCCGACGCATCAGCACAGACATCGGCCTTCACGCATAAAACACGTCGCCCACTCGTTCTCATCGCTAGGCTTGGCAGCACTCCGACAATGCGGTTCACTGACGCCCGACGCCTTTTCAGTTAACAGGTAACAACCAATCACACTATTTATGCGTGTCGTTCCCGCTATGCCGCTTTGACAGTGCTGCCAAGACCAGGCTGCTGCATTACCACTGTTCGTGACTGCGCGTCTGTCATTCTACAAAATCATGCAATCTCTGGCGACGTAGAATCGGATCCCGGCCCTAACGCCCGTTCCAGTTCTACGCAGGTATCCTGTCACATAATTACAGTATTCGAGGAAATAAGCTTGGGTCTGGCGTCTCGTCCAAGCGAAGTGAAATCAATTCGAACTAAACTATCGCAGAACAATAAAATGTTTCACGACATTAAGAGGCGACTAACAAATATTGAAGACGATGTTTCCGCCATAACTGTAGTGAAGACCGAAGCTAGTTGCACCAAGACAGTTGTTGGTAAAACAGAAAATACATTTCCTACATATGATCACGACTAAATGATTTAGTAGATAGGGCTTGTCGTTCCAAACTTGTGTTTAGTGGCGCTGCTGATATTTGGCGGGAAACGTGGCAAGAATCAGAGAACATGATTGTGGAACTTTGCACTTCTAAACTTATCAAATTACACCCCACAGTTGTCGAGCACGCTCGTAAAATTTCCAGATACAGTACTAATAGAAACAGACCCATAATTGTCAAGTTAGCGCATTTCTAAGTCAAACAACGTATTTTTCAAACGCTAAACAACTAAAAGGGTCCAACCACAGCTTATCAGAAGACTACTCAGCTAATACTCGGCGTGCACGTAAAAAACTAATTGAGTTCGGCAAATCACAGCAAAAGGCTTTTCAACTTGGGTACGATAAACTAATCATGAATAACAGAACTTACAGGTATGAGAACGTTGCAAATAGTTAAATCAACTTCTCAGCTGTCATCCCGCGCTCCCGCAAAGCCAAATAGTATCCCTATAATATTTGTTTATACTAACATAAGAAGCTTGCTGCCCAAACGTGAAGCATTCTGTAGCCTCGTTGGTTCTTCTGATTGTAAGCTTCTTGCGCTAACAGAAACGTGGTTGAATTCCACCGTCGATAGCCTGGGAATAATTTCATTCCTCCCTGATTCTTACATTTTCAGGCGGGATTTTGAAGGCAAACGCGGAGGAGGTGTTCTGATAGCTGCCCATCGCAGCCTTTGTTGCTCCATTGTCGATATCTCTTCACCTCTAGAAATTTTATGCGTATTGTGCAGTTCTTCGTACCTACGAAATAGTATCGGTGTACCCTATCGTCCTCCCGATGCAGATTCTTTCTTCATTATTCACTTCCACGAGGCACTGCAATCTGTTACGACGTCATTTAGTCATGCGCAACCACTGCTTTTAGGTGACTAACTTTTTCCTGGTATGACATGGTCCGAATGAGCCATAAGGCTGTCTATGAATAAACTCGAATGTAATTTTCTTAACACATGTCTCACCTTTGGTTTGACACAGCTAGAACCTACCCCAAAGCAAAAAATGAACAGTGCTCTAACATTTTCGACCTTATCTTAACATCCCATCCCGACAGTGTTTTAACACATCTACCAGAACTAAGCGATCACTCAGTACAGCATGCAGAATTATCTTGGGAACTATCTCAGAGTGAAAATACAAAGAAAATAATGCTTTACAGTAAGGGTGATTGAGTCAATATTAACAATGCACTAAGCGTGATTTACAGTTCGTATATTAAAGATTTCACGAAGCGCACAGCAGACACCAACTGGACGCTTTTTCAGAATAAAATGATCGAACTCACTTAGACTTGCATACCAATTATAACCTTAACCGAACAACCTGCGTCCCCATGATTTACCGAAAGATTATAACGACTAAACAATAAAAATAAAAGATTATTTCGCAAAGCCACACATTCCGGCACCACTCCTACCTGGAGAAAATATTACACCAGTCAAAAGGGCTTCCATTCTTTGGTCGCAACATCTAAACGAACCTTTTACTCAACACTTCCTAAAATGCTGCAAAACAATCCCAAGCAATTCGTGAAATACATTAAGCCGAATAACTGTAAATCATTATTACTATATGATGGTAATAACGCTGTTCTTGACCATGAAGCATCTAAAGTACTAAACTCTGTCTTCTCTTCCGCATTTACTCCTGAACCTAACGCTGACCACTCAGACTATCCTTACCTCAACCACGCAACCACGAGAGACAAAGCACTTGAGACATGCGGTATCACCACAGTAATATAATCCCTCAAATTATCATCCTCGGCCGGCATCGGTGTAATTAACTCCAAAATGCTTCAGAACACTGTGCACATCTTTATTGTAGTTTTGTGTCACTCCTTTCAGCAATCATTATCATCTGCAGTGGTGCCGCAAGACTGGAAATTATGTGAGATAATTCCAGTACCAAAAGAAGGATCATCGTCATCGTGCCACAGTTACCGTCCAATTTGCCTGACCAGTGTTTGGTCTAAACTAATGGAACGTACAATTTATTCTCATGTTGTAAAATATCTAACATACGCAATTTTTCTTCAATTCTAAACAACAAGGTTTTCAGAAAGGCATGTCCTGCGAGTCTTAACAATCTCTCTTCGCTAATGACATCAGCTCAAATCTTCATCAAAACCTACCCATAGATGCCCTCTTCCTAGATTTGGAAACTGTGGTATAAAGTTTGTAAACAGGGATAAAGGGCCTCAGACAGGCTGGCCGACGTTTCGATAGGAGGGCCTATCTGACGAAGATAGGTCCTCCTATCGAAACGTTGGCCAGCCTGTCTGAGGCACTTTATCCCTGTTTACAAACTTTATACCACAGTGTGCTATTCCATCTGTCAGCCCCTTTCTTGAGATTTGGAAAAGGCTTTCGACAAGGTTCCTAATGAATGGATCTTCCTAAAACTATGGCGTCTTAATCTTAACCCTTGCGTTCTCCAATGGATACGCAACTTTCTGAATAATAGGCACTGTGGTATAAAGTTGAATGAATTATGGGGTTTTACGTGCCAAAACCACTTTCTGATTATGAGGCACGCCGTAGTGGAGGACTCCGTTAATTTCGATGTGGTATGAAGTTTGTAAACAGGGATAAGGTGCCTCAGAAAGGCTGGCCAACGTTTCGATAGGAGGACCTATCATTGTCAAAGGTGGCCTCGTCATCCTCGGCATGTTAGTTTTAAAGGGTTAGTGCAGTGACGTCACGTGCGGGTGTTGTCGCTGGCGGCTGGCGGTGCAGGTGTTGTCGCTGGCGGACCAGCCGCCAGTGACACCACCCGCACGTGACGTCACTGCACTAACCCTTTAAAACCAGCCGCCAGCGACAACACCCGCACGTGACGTCACTGCACTAACCTTTTAAAACCAGCCGCCAGCGACAACACCCGCACGTGACGTCACTGCACTAACCCTTTAAAACTAACACGCCGAGGATGACGAGGCCGCCTTTGACGAAGATAGGTCTTCCTATCGAAACGTTGGCCAGCCTTTCTGAGGCACCTTATGCCTGTTTACAAACTTTATACCACAGCATGCTATTCCATCTGTCAGCCCCTTTTTTGTTTTTGAATAATAGGCAAGAGTTTGTTCGCGCTCACCAGTCGTCGGTTAAAGTATAAAGCGCTACCTCCGGCGTGCTGCAAGGCATTGTCCTGGGACCCCGACTCTTCTTTATATACAAAAACGATTTGCCGAGAGGGTGTTCGTAAATTCGTTTACTTGCTGATGATTGCGTAATCTTTCGTCCTATTACTAACGGCGCTGATTCTCGTGCTCTCCAGCATGACCTTAACATCATTGAAACTTAGTGTAATAATTGGCTGATGTCTCTCAACGTCAAGAAAACGTCACTACTTACTTTCCGCCGTCGCGAATAATTTATCTCAGCTAATTACGTTATCACCGGTTCTGAAATATGTGCCGTGAGTGGTTATAGGTACTTAGGTATTAATATGTCCAGGAACTTCTGTTTGTCCTTACACATTTACAGCAGTAGCAATGATTCCAATCGTGTACTATACTACCTGCGCCGTAATCTACGTCTTGTTCCACCTTGAGTAAAACTACTTGCATATTTAACACTTGTTCGACCCAAAATAGAATGAGCATACACAGTCGAATACGCATACAAATCTAACCTGGCAACAGTGCTGGAATCCATACGGAGTCGTGCAGCAAGGTTCAGTCGCTCGCAGCACACTTACCACACTAGCGTCACTAAACTTAAGTCACTCTGAACCTTCCAACCCTTGGGCACTACCGCAAAACAGCGAGACAGCCTGTCCTTTACAAGTTTTATCACTCGCTGCTTCAACAGACCGACATCGAGCCAGAGCATCGCGCTTCGTCCCATCCTAGCCAATAAAAGGCTGTTTATCCCACTTCAGCTCGCGCCACCGCTCATGTTAACTCTTTCTTGGTTCAAACAGCGAAAGACTGGAATCATCTACACGCTAGAGTGGTGGACCACTCCAATCATTTGTCGTTCATGGCATTCGTTGAAGATATCGCGTAGATATGCCCACCCGTCTTGTAAAACCCAAAATGGGGCATTTGAGGTATAAATAAACACATAAATAAATAAATAAATAAATAAATAAATAAATAAATACAAAAGAATAAATAAATTGAGTGTTTGATCGGGAGTCAATCGATGGAGACAAGCACAAGACAAACAGAGAACACATTTTGTAAAGAAAGTCGGCTCGTCAATGCCCTCAGTCCACAGCATCGCCTGCGGCATCTTTCAGCTTAGCAACGTGTCGTACATACCGGCTGTTTTTACAGCGACCCTTTTTTCTTGCGAACCTTCGCGGACTTTCCTGGCCGTGGCTGCTCGGCCCTGCTGGATGCTTTTGTGGTCTTATCGAAGGGCGCATACTTACAAAAAAAAAAAGAAATATTGTGTGCCCGATGGTGCGATGCAATCTGCGTCCCCCTGAACAGCAGCCCGAGGCTCAAGCCATTAGGCCAGAGTCACTTTTTCTTTTTTTTTATATCGTACAACAATCGCACCTATCCTTCAATCGTGCCAACGCCAACTAGCCCATCGAGATGTTTCCCGCATGCGTCAAATTCCGATGGACAGCTGCGTGAGGGCATGTCACCTCCCCTCCTTTCCCGCGCTAGTTTCGTTTATGCCGAAAACACAGGAATGAAATACGCAAACTGAGAACATTTGAATACCCACTTCACAAAATCTCTCAATAATATACAAGTCAAAAATATCCGTTGCATCTGCATGATTACTTTTCTTGAGTTCGGCGGAGAAGAAAGGAGAATTAATTTATTCAAAGGTTCAACGAGTTATTCAGCGGAATTGGTGAACGTCGCCGCCTAGGCTTCGGCCACGAGCCCTTGAGCTCTGGCGGCTAGGCCCGCCAAAGCTCGAAGGCTGGGCGGCTAGCCCACTGGACGGCCCACAGTTGGTCTTCGAGGGCAGAGCTGAGTAGTGCCGTCTCCCAGCGCGTCCGAACCTTTTTCCCCCTCGGACAGTGTTGTTCCACCACCTTTTCAGGTGCACTTACGAAACAAAGGCAGGAAAACTTGAATCAGAACTCGCAATCGCTCGGCCCCTAATTAAAGCATGCATTAAATAGGACGATAATTATTGACTTTAGGGCGCGTGCTACAGTTGCAAAGTTGAAACCAAGCAGCGGCGAAGTCATGTTTGCTCAGCAGAACTGGCAAGGCTAGAACCACTTTCCCGAAAGCGTGTTTTAAAAAGTTCGGGATGAACTTACTCGTAAGTCTAATGCAATTTCGAGCACCTTCTTCATTCGCCGTGGCAGCCCAGCGGCTCCGGTGTTGCGTCTGCCGAGCTCGAGGTCGCGGTTTTAATCATGGCCGGGGTGGCCTCATTACGAGTGGAAGGGACGCGAAAATCCCTCGTGTCCCGTGCCTTGGGTGTACCATAAAAAACTCCAGGCGCTCACAATTAATGCGGAGTCCACCATTACGGCGTGCCTCATAATAAGATTCTGGTATTGGCACGTAAAACCGCATAATTAAATTTTTGTTTTGTAAAGTGACACTAGTCTTAGAATTATTACTGTGTGTTCATGAAGTGACTAACGCTCTGCTTACGTTTGGACATTATAATGTGTGTTACAAAGTCACCATATTAAAAATTATTTCGTCAATATTTCTACACACCATGACATTGCAGTTCGTCGAAGAAGTAACATTCGCCTCCTCAAGTGGTTAAACTCAGAAGACCAAACTGTCCATACTGTGCTATGTGTTCCTTTCGACCAAAAAAATATTTCGTCTAACTAAAAGAGTAGCAACAAAAACACGCCTTAGTGAAGATGAAAACGTAATCGTTGTACTAAAGTACAGAAAAATATCGCAAATAAACTTCCCATAAGCACCGCAACAACATCCAACATGCATCGAAAAAATTAGGGTAGTATTTTGAACGTTCCAAACACAGGAAACGTAATTCTGCGGGGCTCCATGGTAAAACAACTTACAACGGGATGAAATCATGTAAAAAGGGCAGGTGGACAAATACCAAGTTTTTCGAGTACAAATCGAATACAAATAGTAGGGATCCAATATGGAATCTATTATCGAACTAATTATTGGATACAAAAGCGTGGACATGTGCATTAACAGCAGAAATGTTTATTTTGGTATAATTAGGTATCGTGCTTGTGCTGTTGAATCGAAAAAGAGAGCTAACTACCAGTGACAATTAGGATGAATTTTAAGCACAAGATAACTAATTTTCGTTAAAAGAAATAGCCTGATAACTTTCTTAGAAACTGGTTATACACAAAATTTCGAAGAATAAATGGCAGCTGTATGACTAGCTTCCCCGAAGCGCTAAATACATGGTTGCCAGAGAACCGAATACAGTATGCTTCTTTATTTTTATCTTTTCGTAGGCATTAGCCGGTGGCCTTCGATATGTATAGGTCCGGCGTCAGGATTGGCCCAGAATTTGTCTTGCGAACAGCGCTAAAGCAAGAAGGTTCTGTAAATTTGGACCCAGTAGTGGACACATGTAAATTACCCGTTGCTAGGAAAACATCACAAGTTGTAACGAAAAATATAGAACCACTAGATGCCTAAATTGCAAACAGCGCCAAGTGGCAGGCTACAAGAAAAAGTGGCATGTTACCGTGTACGCTTCCGCCGCGAGACCGACCACGAAACATCTATTACGCATTGTGTTTCTACATTCCTTGGAATTATTTTTTACGTTGTTCAACTGCTGATAATTTGTGATACTTTGTTCAGCAGGCGGAGAAAAGTAACGAGGCTTTATCAACGGACCGTTGTGGAATGTTAGATTACTTTCAAATTTTCGGAAAGGGCGAATAGTTCATTTTCGAAGGCGAATAGCTGACGTACTAGATTGAGTTGGTATTCAAAAGTTGGAACATTCGCCCACCCCAATAGTGAAAATCTATAGTAACTTGAGATGGAATGCTAATTGCGAGTTAAGCATGTGCGCTGACATATTGCAATGCTTCTGCGAGAGCATTTGCGTATGAGGGACCGGAAACGAAGAAGTTGTTCATCACCAGAGTTAATTAGAGCAGAGAGCCCTCCGAGGCGGCGGCTCATGTAAAAAGCGCGTGTCGCGAGAATGAAAAGGTCTCCAGGAAGTGCATAGCATCGTCACGGCGTCGTTAATGTCGCGACAGTATAACTAGTCTGCTGGTCTTTCATCGATCATTCTGCCCAGTCGCAAACATTTCCTGATACGTTCATTTCTTTTTTTAATATAGTTTCTTCAGGCTAGCCAGAACAATAGAGCCGCTATCGCTTGCTTTTTTATTTTAGTTTTCGCCGAATGCATGTCTGTTCACACGAGACTGCTGCAATGACTTACGTGTCAGCGCCAGGACGAAGCAACCAGACGCCATGCGTCAACTTCGTTTCCTTCGAATGCCACGTGTTGCCAAATTTTACTGAAAAACTGCTGGGCTAGCAGCTCTGGGCCGTCCAGCAAGCCGACGATGCGGCAAGGAGTTAAACCTCCCGATCCCAACGTGGGAATAGTGCGCTCTATGGGGCCTTGCGTCCCGTAGCTAGCAGGACCTTGAAGTAAAGTTATTCCCTCCATTCATCGCGTGTTATGAGGAAGTCCTTAATTTCAGCATTAACATTCCGATCACTGCCGTTATATATGCATTCAGTTGTGGTCTTGCCCGTTTTAATTAAATCTGTGCCTATAGGTGACGCTGACGCATAAATTATTGCATGGCGGTAAAAAACAATAAACTGTTGTCCCTAGGCTGCATGGATATTCTTCAGAAATGAGGAGCTGCACTGCAAAGTTTTAGAAAGTCACGTGTCAAGAAAGCAGGATCACACCTCAAACACATCACACACAAATCGAAAGCGACAGCATACACATCTTACTTTGCTTAAAATCTCAGAAAAAAAGACTGTGAAAGGTAGTAAGGGGCCAAGTACATAAGTTTGCCACTCATTACTAACACATTACCAGCGATTACTATCTTCGATACATCAAACTAATAGTAAGTGTTACCTTTACTAGGGGATTATTATATTTCACCGAAAAGTTACGAAAGGCAATACCACCGTCACCTGTTGTATATTACGTGGTGAAGAAAGTTTTAATACGATATTTAGACAGACTGTAGCTTCTGTCATTATGTTGCACTAATAGTTATGTGCTGCGTTGTCGCACACCTATGTGCAGGGGATACATATCATAAATATCGATTCTTAGCTTCGTTTAAATAACAAAAAACATCCTGCGCAACCTGTGGTCCTAAATAATATGGCAATATACGAGGTCTGTTAGGGAAGTACCCAACCTTATTTTTTTGCAAACCCCTGATGGATATGAAACAAGCGCGCTTGCATCAGCCGACCTTGAACCTCCATGCGCATGCGCGAATTTTTCCCGCCAGCCGACAGCGTCAGTCGCTCGGACGCAGCGTTTTAGTGAGGTAGTGCGCAGTGCTCTCGTCGGTTTTTTATTGCAAGGAGAATGGCGGAGCAACTGGAGCAGCGCAGCTGCATCAAATTTTGCCAGAAACTGCACGACAGCCAAGTGGAAAGCATTCGGAAGATTCAAACGGTTTTCGGTGACGATGCTATAATCAGCACACAGATTAAGGAGTGGTACAACTGGTTTAAAGATGGCCGCAGATAGTTGGAGAGCGAGCCACGCTCCGGTCGGCCATTACCATGCCGAAATGACCAGGTCATTCCCAAAGTCAATGCTGTGGTGACGTGGGACCATCCTGTGACCATCCGAGAAAGTGCGGAAGAGGTGGGAATCGCACTTTTTCTGCACATTCCAGTATTACTGAAGATTTGGCCGTGAAGAGAGTTGCGGCGTAATTCGTACCGAAGCTGGTCACGATGTAGCAAACGCAACTTCGTATTGAAGTCTCACAGGAGATGCTGGATTCTGCAAACAGTGACCCCGACTTCGTGTACTTCATAATCACTGGTGACGAGTTTTGGGTGTACGGGTATGACCCAAAAACCAAATCCCACTCGTAACGGTGGAAGCATTCCACGTCACCAAGACCAAGGAAGGCCCGCCAAGTGCGCAGCAACGTCAAAGTGATGCTGACTGCTTTCTTTGACTCCTGCGGTGTGGTACACCACGACTACGCGTCACAGAGTCAAGCAATCACCAAAGAGGTGCTACAGGGATGTCCTCTGTCGCGTACGTGATGCTGTGGGGCCCAATAGACCGGAGTTGTGGTCAACAGGAAATTGGCGCATCCATCACGACAATGCTCCTGCACATTCCTCGCACTTGATTCAGACTTTCTTTTTGGGGTGAAAAACCAGACTCTTCTAGTTCAACAGGCTCCTTATTCACCTGATAAGGCCCCCCGTGACTTCTGGCTGTTTCCCAAAATCAAGAGGCTATTGAAAGGAGCGCTATTTCAGACAAGAGAGGACATTATGGCTGCAACGACAGCTGAGATAAATTCCATTCCGAAAGAGGCCTTCTCGGAATGCTTCCAACAATGGCAGCACTGCTGGGAGAAGTGTGTGGAGTCCCAAGGAGACTAATTTGAGGGCGTTTAGGTTTCCAATGCTCCAGTTATGCCAGTTCTTTCTTTCTTCGGCCAAAGGTCTGATACTTTTCTAACAGACCTCGTATACTCATGAGGTCGTTCCTGGAAACATGTTGCGACAATTTTATATCGCGCTATGCGTCCTTCAACTCGGTCGCGTGTTCGTTTCAGTAAGGTGCAGTTTATTAAATGCAACTCAATGTTCTCGTCTTAAAATTAATTATTTGATCCTGTTTCAAACACCACTGAACTGTACGCCAGTGCGGTCCTCTTTTTTTTCATCCATGTGTATACAATACACTATTAGAAGCGGAGCCACCTAATTATATCTTGGACACGCAAGGACCGCTTGTTAGCAAAAAAAAATAACAAAAGGCCCCGCTAACAAAATTTGGTAGCAGATGCTACCTTCCTTTGCCAATAGTATCTATAGTTCGTCAACTAACTACCCGTGCTGGCCGTATGCACCACACCTACTTTGAGTAGTAAATGCAACTACCAGCACCCTCACTACAGAATCGAAGTAAAATTTGTGATCAGCATTTATCAGCGTTTCTTTAGCAAATAATGCTACCTTTATCTCAGAATGCAATTGTGACCCTGTTTTCTCCGCGCATGAGTAGTCGGAGCAATACACGCAGTGGAACGTTTGGAATTGAACAGAATCTGCACTGTTTTCTTAGCAGTGTACATAACAATAGAGCATTCCCATTTCTTGTGTTTGCCCAAGTATGTTTTCTTGCGTTTTGCAGAAATGTTGAGTAGACTGCATACCCTGCTTAGTCGGCATTGTTTTCCAATGTTAACCCAGTCTGCTAGTAGTAAAGGTACACAAGCTCAATTACGGTGCATAGTATACCAGGGAAGGCAAATATTTAACTGTGGGGACCTTTCGTCGCATTTTTAATTCTCGGAATATTTTTTGATTTTTTAACTGCGCGATGTGGCTATGTTAAAACGCGCATGTATGAACAAGCTATGCAATCAGAAGAATACGTGGGCATTCCTCTTCAAGCTAAATAACGGGCAACAGTATGATGCCAGTTATTTTTCACAACATACCACATTTCATATATATTTCTTCTTTTTTTATGAGTGCTTGTTTGTTTAAACAAGAATGGAAGACGCAGATGTTAGTTACTCAACCATGTCGTTAGATATTTTTGTGAGGTGTGTCTTTACGCAATGAATTATCAGAGTTAAAATGCGCCTTCTCCTGAAATCGATACCAAGAAACAAGCACACTACTTTAGTTTCTCATCCGGAATAATGTGATGCAGCAAGCGGATTCATACTTTGCAATATAAAAAATACAGGTACTAACGAAACGTTTAACGGAAATTGCTAAGCGAAGGCGTCTTACGATTAATAATACTAGAGTGCATTACTACTGGGCGGTTGCTAATTTTGGCGAAGGCACCGAAGTGCGCCTAGAAACAGGAGTCATATCGACGCCAAGCGACGTGTTGAAAATCACAATGAAAGGACGCGTTCTCATGAGCCCTAGCTTGTCTGTGTCTATATTATCTGCCAGACTATGGATCATGTTAGTAAGACAAGATGAAAAAGAAAGGAAATCTGGCGCAGTGAATGATTTAGGAACCGAATTGCTGCTCTTGGCAGCAAACATTGAGTGTGGCCCTCGAGGGCCGTCACTGGGCACCACCATATACTGTGGAATTTCCACTGGTGGCTATGCGAACGCATACCTTTACCTAGGGTAATGCAATAATTCGAATATTAAACAAAAAACAGAAGCTACGGCAGCAAGAGAGTCTCAATGCGTGCAACGCGACGTCGATAACCAAGCACTGAAGAGAGCGGCTTCTTCAAGTTAGCCAGGCGGAAGCAATATAAACGCCAATTTCGAGAGTGTGATGCAAAGCAGATCCGCCTGCGACCAGGCAATCAAACCGGACCCACAGCTAGTTATCCTACCGGTCTTTCGATCCGACTTTACATGCGCGATAGCCACACGTGGACTCCTAGGTTAATTGACTTTCAAAGTGCGTTGCCTGTATCGCGACGTCAGCGGCGAGTCACACGTGGCGTCAGTCGTTACACGAAATCCGACGCGTATCCGGACAAGCATTCCCAGCGTGATGTCGGAGAAAAAAAAAGAGTTAGAAAGAGAGAACGAGATAAACGTCAGAGAAAAGTGAGTGCGTCACTGGGGGTGTCTCCGGAAGGCGAATTTCTGTCCGCCCGTAAACAAATGTATCAAATCTCTGGGTGCTCACAGCCAGCAAAGGACCACCCTTTACTTTTAAGGAGAGCACGCATGTCGGATGGCAACCATTTCTGCGCCACTCTGTTCCCCGAACACGTCCGCTGCGAACCCACAAAAACATAAAAAAGGAGAATTAAAAGCGCACAAAGCATTAGGAATGCAGAGAGCCACACAAGGCATGCAGTCGAATCGCGTACGTGTGGCGGAGAGAGATGTAAGGAGAGAGACATTAAAACCGGGAATGCTGCGCGGGGACACGTGAACCGGGAGAAGGGACTTGTGTTGAGCCATTGCAGGAGCGCATTCCTCAAGGACGTTTGCGGCGTGACGGACGAGTGGCGAAACACGGCCGGGGTGGAGGGGGAACCCACCAGATACATACATAGGCCGGCGAACCCGCACCATGAAACGAACCGTCGAACGCGTCGCCGGCTGACAAGCACTGGGAACATGGAAGCCAAAGTTTGGATCGCCGTGGTTGTCTTAGCCGTGAGCCTTCTGACGTGTAACGGTGAGCTCACACCTTTTTGTGTAATGCTTCAGTGTTATATATTTAAAGCACGGAGAAAAAAGAGCGCCATTCGTCTTACCAGTTATTATGCTACAGGTAGATGGGTACTACATGTTCAGGAGTGATTATGGAATCAGCTGGCGGTTTCTTGCGTCTCGCTAGCGCTGGAATTTGCGCTTATAGAAGACGTCTATAGATAGACGGAAGGTCTCGTCTAATGAGCCGTGCCTTCAGGTCTATTAAGTGAAGACAGCTTGCCAGTTGTCATGACATTCGGGAAGTGTTCCTGTAGGCATCTTAGGCATCCTGTAAGCATCCTGTAGACAAAACAAGTTGTAAAAAGCAGCACAGCCAAAGGTTTGTTGGTGAGTGTTCCGAGTGTATGGTTTACAAGATTCCTCTTTCATGCAAGCGTTTTTATATCGGTCAAACGGGACGGTGCATCAATGACCGCATGCGCGAACACTCAAGCAAATTTTAAGAAGGAGCCAGAGATAGCCAGTGATCACTGCATCGCAATGAATACGGCTACAAGCCGTCTCTTAAAGGTGTGACCTATCTGTCAAACTACCGCGATGACTGCACACGTCTTATTTCCGAAGCTTTCCACATTCATGTTAGCGGCGAAGCATGTGTAAGCCTTCCCTCTATTTCCCTCCTTTCGAAGGAGATCGCCTTCCTATCGCATTAATTGCATTTTCCCCCTGCACATGCTGAATTCTGTTGATTCTGCGCTTTGAGATAGCTGCGGAGTATATATATGCTGACTGAAAGAATAAAGGCACTTGGTTGTTAGTCAGCGCTGGTGCCTGTGTACCTCTCCTCGTCCTGTTGTTTAGCGGTGTTTTACTGCTTGTAACCCATGTAACGTTTAAGAGCCAAAACTAGAAAGAATATAATAATGTTCAGAAAAGGTAAAAGTTAAGAGTAAAAGTATTGCTCCTATGATTTCTACTTGCCTGCGTTAACAATCTAGCTCTCGACGTAATGTCCTTGCAATGTTTAAACAATACTATTTAGCCTAGATATTTCTTCATGCAAGACATCTTGACTCGAGTATAATTTCGAGAGCAAGCATATCTGGACCAATCGGATAATCATAAAGACAGAACACAGTGCAATACAACAGTTTCATTCGCGAAACTTCAAAATATAATAGTTCCTGGGTAAACTGGTATATTTCTCTACCATGAGACTCATATGATAATTCCACGGTCTCCGTACAGAGATACGCATGTTTTCCAAGGTATACAAAAAGTGCCTTGCCTAAGATAAATTATTTCCACAGTTTTGCCAGTCTTATACCTATTTAAGTATTTTCTAAGCGCACTGGAGTAAAGTATTTTTTTTCCGCACGGACCAATAGTTAACGAAACCTTTCTCCTAACCTAGGGAACCTGCTGTGCGGCACCGCACCAACAAGGGTGAAACAGAACGCGGATGGCACCGCGCCATCTTCGCAAGTGTCACCTGTGCACTGGCCCTGGAATGCTGCCATCCACACAGTCGCCAAATTCCGGCCTGAACAGTACTGTGTAGGGGCGCTGATCAGCGACCAGCATGTGCTAACAGCAGCACACTGCATCGAGTAAGTTACTCTTTTTTTATAGGATAACTACTACTACATAAAGATAAACTTGATATCATATATCCACGCATGCTTTTTTTTGCTCATTGCTTTCTGAGTGGGGAAGCGCGTATGATAGTGTATTTTGCAGTCTCGAGACCCACCTACATATTTTTTGCCATGTTTTCTTTGAAGAGGAACATCCTGTAACATCTCGCTTGAAAAAAACAAGTTATGTTGAACACATCTTTCTTTTTTTTTGCTGCGACGAAATGAATTGTAATTAAGCGCTCATAACTACTCCCATTTTCACTGCACCGCCTTCTGTTTAAGTATAACATACTTGTATTTAATTACAATCTGAAAGTTGTGTTGTAAGCGCCAGCATGCTTTCATTCAAAATCTGTCGTCAACAAAGATGAGGCCTACGAGCAGCTTCAGAACTTCATCATGTCTCTCCAGCTAGATGTATTATTCCCATATTTTGTCAATTCGAAAGGGACCTTGAAGACACCTGATCGCTTTCGGCAGTCATTTCATATTTGAAAACGTCCTTTCTGGCTCTTGGTGATAAAGGCTGTTTATTGCAACATGTAGTGGAGGATTTCCATGTTTCTAATTTACGCTGAAATGCATTTCTAACGACCTGATCAAGGTGCCACCAATTGAACTATATTTTTACGTACCCGTTCCACTTTGTTAAAAGAATAGCAAAAAAGTTTCACTTGACCAGCAACATAGTGTGCTGTTCAGCTTCATTGGCGCATTTTGCGTACTAATTCAATATTCCTCGTGAGCGATATTTAAGTGCCCTTGAGAAATATTAGGTGTACTATTTTCGCTATTACTGCTTTAAATGTGTTTAGAAGGAAGCGTGCCAATAAAGACGTGCCAGAAAATCGCTCACAGATTACCTTTGTGAAGTAAGACTGCAGAGGTTAACAATCTCGAGCCTGCTGTGGAAAATGTGTTAACCCGCTTTTCAAAGTGAAGCTTTATACGGCTCGTCGAAACAAAAATCCGTTTGTTCGCGCGTGTGTACAGAAGACTATTATCGTCAGCAATGGCGTCCTCGTTTTCTTCCATAGCTAGCTGCGTTCGGCCAACTTAGGCTGCACGCACCACCGGTGGCGAGTGCTTTGCACCCGCTGCCTGCGTTGCCGCTCATCATTGCAGCCTAGAATTTCACTTCTCTCATGTCATTCCAATGGGGAGGCCGCGTTTCCGGGAGTATGAGCGATTGCTTAAGGGGGTACGAGCCATTCAATGTCTTACATGATGGCCAGATATAATTTTGAAGAATCCCAAGCGCCAATCGCGCGTGGAAGCTGCTAACCCCGCCGCCAAGCAAACTCGAGACATCGAACGCAAGCGACGACGGCGGAATGCGGGCATACTGTCACTGACGTCGTTCTCTCCGTCGCAGCCGAACTTGTGTGCAACCTTATTAAGAAACACAAAAACCTAACCTATAATTGACAAAGAGTTCAATGAACTTTCGTGTTTAACCCAGTGATAAACACCGCGGCCGCGTATTTCAGCTTCGCTGGTTAACCATCTGTACGGCGGGCTTCGGTGGCGATTGCTTTATTCGCCTCTTTTTTTTAATCCTTACGGCTCCGACTTATATGTCCAGCTTTGAAAATGCGAGGAGTATTTTTAAGGGGGATAAAAAGATCTCTTGGCCGTTGGTGGCGCAGCAAGGATGCTTTAAGGATATCACGGGTAGGAGAAATGTCGCGTTCAACATCATAGTTTTATTTGTTACATGTGCAAGAGCTTTCCGAATGTGCCTTTTTTTAGAGCGGTACACAATATTCAGTGTTCTTTTTTTTTCTGCACAATCTTTTTTAAGGATTGTCTATGACAGCTAGCACAATTCTAACCATTAATCTAAATTACTTGATAAGGTCGCCATTACTTCTACAAGAAATCGAAATGTTAAATTGAATAAAGTAATTATTTTAATTAACCGTTTAATTAGTTATTTCACGCTACACATTTCAGACTACGAATTATAGGCGCTGAGTTCGCACAGCATATCCACTTCGAATGCATTATCTGGAGAGCACCAGTGCCGAGATATTTATTTTCCAAGTGTCTGACGAAGTGCGTTGGCGTCCAATTTACTTTTCTATTAAACGGCTGTTTTATACATTGAAGCACATAAGTAGCTGGAACACCAATGCATATCAATGGCCACGTTAAAAATTAATATCTCGGAACTGGTGCTCTCCAGAGACTTCCTTCCAAGTAGATACGCCGTGCGAACTCAGCGGCAGATTAAAATATGTGACGTAAAAGTAAATATCTAGAAACTTAATTAGCGTAATTACATTATTATCCAATAGAACCATATGATTTTTCGTAGAAATAATCATCTCCTCATCGAGTAATTAAGCACGGGGTTAGATTGTGCAACCTGTCATTGGCAACCTTTAAAACATTTGCCGCAGCTAAACAAAAAACACCCTGTATACGGTGACACAATCTGGATCAATTTCGGTCCAAAAGCCTTGTCTTAAGGAATAGTGTTGAGCGATTCCAACGCTCTACTGGAACCACATATATACACATGCCACCTCGTATGCCACGTGTGGTTCTGGAAAAACTGAGCTTCTGCATGTGGTATACGATGAGCTTGGGCGTTTGGGAGCCACGGTGACTGCATTCGGCCCCACAGCGATCACTCAGCGATCACAGGTGGCACTACAAGCTAAGGCCGCCTTGCTATCAGACTGTCACGCTATAATCGCTCACACTCAACGGATCTATTGACGCTCCAAGAAAATTTATTACTTTTTGCATCTGTTTCAGCAAACGAACCAGCGATGGAATAAGGATTCACTTAGGCTCCTGGCGGCGAAGCACACTCGATAAGGGCGAACTCGCAATGCCCGTGAAGGAAATGTGCATTCACCAAAATTTCTCCGGCAGCGTAAGTGAATAAGCATTTCAATGCGCTTTTATATTCCCGAAATCATCAACAATGTTGCTTCATTAGTGGAAAGAAGTTTCTCCCCTATAAATTTGGTGCATGTAGAGAGTGCTTACCTTTGTAAGAGGTTAAAATGTTCTTTGTGAAAGATAATTTTTGCTAATACAGCGGCAGTATCACATACAACTATTCCATTTGGTCTCCGTACCAATCTCCTGACGTAAAATTTCCGTAACCATGGTAGCAAGCATAAGGCGGTGAACCGCCGTGTTGTTTGAACAGCTCAAACAAACAATTCACTCGCTTATGGAAGGTCACTTTTGTTTTGCTTAAAAACAAATAGCATTGCCTACATTGACCGGTATTTCTTAGCTGATTGGTTGACAAGAGGCCATGAGCGCGAACAAGGGGAGAGTGTTTTGGTGAGTCCGAGCTAATGCAGGGAAATCAGATGACTGGACGAGGTGGGCGGTGCCGTTGTCGGTGATTGGTCCGCTTTCTCTTGCCTAGTGTGTGCCGGACGTTAGAAAATTTCGGCAGCTTGCAACGAAATCCTAAACATTTTTTTTGAAAAAAATTATCCTCTGCGAAGAATATTTGGCAAAGTCACGTCATATACGTGTCGAAAGTGTTCGACAATTGTATACTGCCATCCAAAAAAAATTATTATACACAGACAAATTGATTCTCCTCGGCTGACATCCGCTATTAATTTTGGAGCGGGGTCAGTCTGGCTACTCCGAAGAAAAAATTCAGCTTTGTTAGGCATGTTAACGCATCTAGAGCGTACATGTCACCTCGACGTGGCGAGTGTTCGAGTTTTTCTGGCGTGGCGTGTCCGGCATATGAAGTGGGCGCTGCCCGAAAGATTGTGGACTGTGACTTAAAGCGGAGGGAGCGCTAATGGTGGAAAAGGGGTGCAATCACAAATATTTTTTTAGGGGGCGAATCTTGCGTAATCAATGTGATCACATCATATCAGATGGGGAGTTATTCCGGCTTTCGTGACGTCGCGTCAATGACGTCAGGTAAAGTAGGGCTGGGCCGAAAAAAATTTAGTCCACTCGCGGATTTCCAGGGGCAGAAATAGAACAGAAACACATTGGAATAACTGTAGGTTGTAGAGCTCAGGACTCAAATGTTTCACCGAAAAGCTGTCGATCTGCTAATGCTTAAGCTTCTGGCACTAGTCTCGAAATGAGGACTATGTATGCTTTAATTTCAAAAAAGACAAGCTCGGCGAGGATATACTACACGTTCACAAAACTAATCACTGCTCCTAAAACGGCGCGAGATGATTCTTTATACGGCAAAACGAAAAAGCATAACCTGTTTTTGTGTGTCGTTAGAGGCGCGTGGACAATATAGATGCGCCTAAGTGGCATAACTCTGACAATGCTTAATATTTTCCTGGTTCATCTATTTTCCTAGAAAACTTTAACATCGCATACAGCATGAACTTCATCAGCGACGATAGCTCATCAGCACAGTACATGCAATGAAGGTTTTCTGGCAACAACCTTTGCAGTCGCCGCTTGACGCACACGCTGACTGCTTCCAGATGCACTGTCCCAACAGAGACTTCATTACAATAAAGGAATGGTGGAGTGTGCAGCTTTAATTTGGCTTCTTTTTCAAGGAGCAAGGAGTACAAATTGAAGGCGCGTGTTATGACCAGTGTTTCGGCTCTCACAAAGCTTGATGTTGTACCAGAGCAGTTGCGCTCGTGTTTTCTGGTATCTTTCCTGAGTTGTTATAGATATGGGGCCAAGAAGCTAAGTTTACTGCTATACAATTTACAATTCTCGTCTTACTACTTCAACTTTCATATCTCTGGTCCATAACGAACATAACATTGAATGTAAGTAAAGCCCTTCATCTTTGCACTATTCGAGCAAATTTGGGTATCTTACCAAAATATTTCCCCAAAATCCCCAGAATTCGCCACGCGAAGCATATGGGTATCAGTGCCTTTTTGGCATGCGAGAGATCACTAAAACCACTCTTGGATCATGACCGTAATTGATATTCTTTATTTTTGCCACAGACCAACGACATCGCCGTCATAACGCTTGCACAGCCTGTGAACTTCACGAGTGCTATCAGGCCAGTTTGCCTTCCTTACCGAAAAGAAACTTTCCCAACAGACTCGGAAGCCTACACGGCGGGTTGGACAGCAAGACCAAGTATGCTATCAGTTTCGTTCCCTCTATACTTTGTTGAAAGCATGGCAACTGTCAACTAGGCTTCCTCTCACCATTTCATGATAGAGCAGTTGATTGTGTGACGGGAGAGATAGTAGCTTTCGTGAAAAACAGTTCGTTTACATGACATCGTCTTTTCTGAACGGTAAAATTGTTGTCCACTCGAATGTACCAGGAAGTTAGAAAGGACCAAGACGAATTTTCTCTGAACGATGAAGCTTTCTTTCAGAGAACATCCGTATAGGGTTTCTTTGTAGCTTCGTGCTGCATTCTGATCGAAGCCCCAATTTTCCCTTTCATGATACTTCCTCTAACTTGCGGTATTCCGCAGAACGGATTTGCGATATGGTTATTGTGATGTCGTTGACAATAGGCATACGCCCCGTAGATGGGATGAAGAAATGAATATTTAAGGCAGATGAAGATCACGCATTAGCATCTTGATTGTGCTGATTGAACCTGAAAAAAATAAACTCTCTTCGAGAAATACCTAAGCAAATTTTAATATGGCAACTAGACCATTTGCAGCGCTAGGGGTCGTTGACTGTGGCTGTCTATTCCCATGCATATCTATCTACTTTGTACTGTTTCTAGTGGCTGACAAAGCAGAATAAATAGTCCTGTTTAAAAACACACAACTTTATTCTGTGCTGTGGATAAGAATACAAAGGCAGTCACTCATAGGAGCATTTCTCTTCACAGTTTTTATACTTGAAATGCGTAGCACTTGCGATAAACATCACATGTCGCAATTGTAGTGCATTTGCGACATGTACTTGTTATATAAAAAAGCTTTACCAGCACTCGTGGACAATTACCCTTGATTATTTTTTGTTGCACAGGAAAGGCACACCGTCGCACGAGAAGATCGCTGCAGGAGTTAAAGCTGACCCTACTTAACAAGAACAAATGCTTGAAATATTTTGATATCACCCTCTCCGAAGATGTACTGTGCGCGCCGCATGATGGGGGATCACTTTGCGAGGTAAGGATCTCGAAATTTGGGCCTGATGTACAATTGGGGCTCTTGATTTTACTGCTTGTATTTTGTTGCCATTTAAATTTAATAATCAAGAAGGGGAATGTCGCAGATTTTTAACGCGTTTCGCTGTGTTAATAAAATCCTTAGCAGACACTTCTACGAAAGAGTGGGTTTATGAGATCCCTATCACTAATCCACCGAACAAGAGTCTTTGCACAGTGTGCATATATTTAACAGACTGAAAAGCCAACAAACTTTCGAAGGAATGGTAACACATGATTGCCAGACACAAGAGTGCCGTTGTAGCACTCGGTATTTTTCATTTTCCTACTATTTAATAACGACCAGCTCTGTGCAGCTCCCAACCACCTTCAGTAGCTTTGAAGTTGTTCTACTGAGGTACGATGCTCGAATTTCGTTTCTGGTAGCAAGGTAACCTTGCAACCGGATTGATAACATATCAAGTATATTAATATTCAGGTCGAAGAACCACTAGTTAAGCCGCACCTCCACCACTGCGTGCTCCCAAAAGAGAGAGAGAGAATGAAGAGGAAAGGCAGGGAGGTTAACCAGATATGAGTCTCCGGTTTGCTACCCTACATTGGGGATGGGGGATAGGGGTTAGAAAGATGACAGAGAGGAAAACGCTAAAAAAAGGAAAAAAAAAACACGCACACATGGAGGCACACACTCAAAAAGGCGTTCCAGTTAAAGTCGTTCACTCAGGCCGGTAGATCGCAAAAAGCGCAATAGCGCTTGCACGGCCTTCTTCTGTGACGGTAGGTCCTTTCGATGTTGTAGAATTCTTTTTTCGGATAGCGCTTGGTCGTCCAGTTTGTCAAGTTCGTGGCGAAGGCATGCCCTCTGTGTACTGTACTGCGGGCAGGCACACAGAATATGGCCAATTGATTCTTCATGGCCGCAGTGGTCACATGTTGGGCTGTCGGTCATCCCTATGCGGAATGCATAGGCTTGAGTAAAGGCAACGCCCAACCAAAGTCGATATAAAAGCGTGGCGTCTCTACGGCGAAGCTGTGATGGCGCTTGAAGACTTAATGTTGGGTCAAGTGAGTACAGTCGCGTGTTTCTTAAATGTGGCTCATTCCATTGCGACGCGGTGCACTGCCGAGCAAGTAGGCGGAGCTTCCGTGCTGCGTCAGTTCTAGAATGAGGAATCGGGACGCAGCGCTCCTCAGTATGGGCTGAGTGGGCAGCGTGATCCGCCCGTTCATTGCCGATAATCCCGCAGTGACTTGGAAGCCACTGAAAGGTTATCTCATGGCCTGCTTCACTTATATATTGCAAAGTCTCTGTAATATGGAATATTAGTTGCTCGTGTGGTCCACGTCGTAGAGGTGACAGTAGAGACTGCAGTGCCGCCTTCGAATCACAGAATATTGTCCATTTATGTGGTGGTTCATCACCAATGTGATGTGACGTGCTCCCAAAAGTCATCATTTTGCTCTCGGACGTAACGTCTGATAATTTTTTTTTGTCTGTGGCGGATCCGCAATATTATAGCTGACTCATTTACATCTAAACTGCTTGCTGCCGGACCAACAAAATTTGAACCTCCGTAAACGTGTTTTTGCACCGGCATCTCTTCTGATTCATCAGGACCTCACTTCTTCACATAGAAACGCTTTCGAGTTTCCAAATAGCGCACAATGCTCCGGTTTTGCACTAGTGTGATTCAAAAGTTCTCTTTATTTTTTGCAGGGAGACAGCGGCGCACCTATTGTGCAAAGCATTGGCGGCCACTGGTTCTTGCAGGGTGTCCTTTCAGGCGGCCCTCCCACCTGTGGAGACTCGACGCTGCCTATGGTCTTCACGCGGGTTGCTAGCTTCGTGGACAACTTCATCCATCCTTATTTGAGTGCCAAAAGCCGCGAAGCGAAGACTAAGTTTTGCATACTCAAATGACAAGACCAAGGCCGTCTGAGGCAATCAAACTATTCGCGGTCCCACACGTCACAATTTCCTAAGCGTTCGAATTACCACTGTTTCACAGTGTTCATTGTGTCATCATTATTTATGTCGCAAAATTCATAATCACCATGAACTGCGGAAACGCACGATTCCTGTTTTTTTCATTTATGGGGACAGCGAAAAGCTCGATAACACTTGGTTTTCTAGTCGAGGAAGCATGTTTCTTTTTTTTTTATTTCGTCGTAAAATAACCTCTCGAGGGTGAATTTTTGCTTATATACCCGAAATATGCACATGCGTTTTCTCGTTGATTATAAATCAGAGCCAACTTTTACAAGAAGACACTTTTAGTATTCCCTAGAATGTCTGAGGAACAAAATAAAGAGAGAGACCGGAGCGAAGTGTTGACCGCATAAAATTACCATGTAATTTACTGTATAGTTTACTATCTACTTACTATGTTCGATTACGGTGTCAGAGTACATGTTATACCACTGCAATCATTCCGTAGGTCGATAAACGTCGCTAAAGACTAAGAAAGCCAGCTTTAATTTTGCGGATTATATACATAAAGTGAATTATGAAAACATGTATGTGATGGTCTTTTTTCAATAGACTTGCCTTCAGACTTGGGCAGCAGTGATGGTGGCGGGCGACCTGCCTGCCGTAATTAGTTGAGGAGAGGCGCTGAAGTATAAAATGGGAATGGCGATGCGATTCCCCGTTACAGTCAAAAGGGTATTACGCGCTGAGACGGTATTTTTTTGTGAGGAGTACATCTGTTAAAAGGCGGAGAACGTAGTTGCCATCAGCCACAGGAGAGCTGGTGATCATGCAGACATACATGGCGGCTTGGAGGACATGCGCACATAGTCGAGAAATCTGAGGCGGGACGATGGCGTGGTTAGAGCACCGGCTAGGTGAAGTAATTCGAGCTGCAGGAGACCAGTCGCACAGACCATTATGGCCTACCAATCCATGCCAAGCATAATGTCATAAGGGTCTTACTTAAGAACGGCGAATAAAACAGATGTATGCTAACGCGCGCTCTTCATGCGGGTGGTGCACATTCTTCGACGGCGGGAGTCGCTCCATGGCCCACTCCTACAGCGCGGGTCTGAGCCGGTGTGACCACGATCTTTAGGCGACGGCGAAGAGCAGACTCACGGCAGAGATGTGAGCCCCACTGTCGAGAAGTGCACAGATGGTCACAACATCAAGGTCCATGTCCAGGATACTTAGCCGAGTTGGCAGAGTAAACAGAGGATATTCAGGTGGAGTCGTGGATTCAGTGTTACCTCTGGGCGCTGCATCGCCTATTTTTCCAGAGAGAAGGAGCCACAGTTACCCGGTGACGTTGCGCGGCTAGGTGGTGGGGCGCAGGAGAACGGATGGCAGATAGGTCGCGAACACGACTGATGACGTCTAGGTGACGGCGAGTGGCTCGACCATGCCGTGGCAGCGTCGGAATTGTACGCGTGTGCGGCACATAGCACCTCAAAATGACTGCGCTTAATGCGGCGAGCATGTGCAAAGGATGGACTACGTTGCGAGAACGGTCAGCGATTGTTACAGTAAGGGGCTAAGTGCCGGACATGGCGGCGATTCAAGCAGATAGGTCGATCGTGTGCAATTCTCCATTCAGCGGGGTTCCAAAATCGTGGAGCGAACCGTTGATAGCAAGGGAACGATGCCGGTGATCCTGACGCGGACGTAGGATTCACCACGGCGCCAACTTCATGAATTCCCAGATTCACAAGTTTCGTTAACACAATGGCTTGGGCAAATGAAACTGCTACTCTGATCATGTCGCCGGGATTAGAGTTCCTTAAGAGGCTAGCTGGATCCATTGCTTCAATTTTGCGGTGGACAGTCCACGTCAGTTTGGCAGAAGGCGGTGAAAGGTGAGATGACAGCCGCTCTTCATCACACAAAGGAATCGATTGGTGTTGGGAACCCGGGGAATGGTCGTTAAATACGGCGGCTTTTGGCCTGCATAATGCTCTGGCACTCCTCTATCCCGGCATCGACGGTAGCAAGATTTATGCTCATCAGCCACGCCCCTTAAGGTCGTGGCCAACCTTGTCAGACTACGGCATGTCACTGCCGGCTTTACGGCGCAGCATCAGTACGTCCTACGACAGGCCAAAGGTCCGTGGACCTTTGGCCTTGAGTTGACAGCTGTTTCTTTTCAGCGACTTTTCGACTGGAGACCTTACCGAACAGGTCACAGACTGGTCTGGACTGGAAAACATAATTATGGTCCCGCAGGGCGCTCTTTGCGCGTCGCGGGAGTCTCCCACGTAAGGCCCGACAGCGAGTACCTGGCGGCCGCTTCGCGGGCCTGCTGGACAGCCCACTGCTGGTCGGCGAGTAGTGAGCTTCTGAGGCACTTCTCCCACTTGTGCGAGATAGAGTCGGAAAAAGCATTTTTGCACTCCTAGAGCATGCGTCCGAGTGTCGTCGTTTCTGCGCATGAGAGGAACGCGTCCGGATAGAAAACGCGTAAATTGGCGGGGTTTGGGTACATGTGCCTCTGTAGTAAGCGTAGTGTTGACGCCTGCGGCCTGTTAAGTTTGGGGTGTAGTGGTGGAAAGATTCGGCGCCACCGGTAGAAGTGTTTTGTTATTTCGCTGTACCTGTTGAGCGCGTCCCGGTGGTCCTCTAGCTCGACGAGATGGGGCTGCCGGGGACGGCGCGGTTGGCAAGTGCGCACGCTACGTAGTGGGCAATACCGTTTATATTGGGTGGTTGAGGTCACACAGCTCTTGCTTAAATGTATTGCAGCGCCCAAGTTCGGTCTCATGACTGTCATACCAGAACATCACCGTTCCACTAAAAGACCACATTGGTAAGCATGACAATAGGCCTATTCGATTCAGCCAAGTTTCTCTTCACCTTCTGCACTGATTCACAGTACGCTGTACGTAGGCCTTCTATTCCCCAAGGTGCAGCGGTGCACCCTGCACCCCCGTGAACGATTGAAGGGGGTGCAAGGCAAGGTGCCGCCGTGGTGCAATGCACCCTTGAACCCTGCAGGGAGTGGGTGCAGCCCGGCACACCATAACTGGCACCCCCTGCACCTTTTCGTTTGTGCTGTCGTGCACCTTTTTCTGAATCGAACAAATCTTACGAGTTACCAGTGATTGTGATCACTGTGCCGTTCTTATTGCGACAGCCATTCCTCAACGTCGACGCCATCGGTCCCATTCAATGTTCCAAGGTCTCAAGAGTGGGCTAATACAATAGTAGTCCGTGGGGCGGAAGCAGATTCCGGCCAGTCTGCCACGGTGGTCGCACCGCAGCGCCAGCCACTTCAGAGCACCGTCATCTGGAGAGAATAACCCGCACTTCCACCATAGTGTGACGGGGCGTTAAACACATGAAAAAAAAGGAAGGGGAGTTTGTAAAGCGACAGTTTACTGAAATGGCCAAGATGGCTGACCATGCGCAACTGTGATCGTCTTCTTCGTTATTTCAATATTCTTCCCCACAATAGTCTGTCCCACATTTTATAAAAATTACTTTGCAGTTCCAATAAAACAGCAGAGCAACTGTCAGAGGGACCACTCTAGAGAAACATTTAACTGGATCGTCAACGTGTTTTGTAGCAGGTTTCAGGGACGAATGCATCGAAAGCGGTGCTAGTCTTAGGATTATACCTGAAGCAGAGATGACTTCTTTACGGCTCGGCTTTGACATCGCACATTCAACGTGCACCGCATTATGGACTACAAAAAAGTAATCAATAACTGATCTTATTTAGCTAAAATTTACCTTATGGTTCATTGTAAAAGTAAAGCCTGCCTCGCCAAGTTGTCGACTCAGAACAGGCTGAATAGCGTAATATGCTCCACGCGAGCAAACAGGAAAGTCTGTTCTAATTATAAAACCAAGAAACAGAGCGTTATGATATCTTCGTCATTTCGGTACAAAGTATGTGGGAACGTGACTTATGACGTATAAAATTTACTCAAGGGTGTTTTTTTCTATTACAGGAAACTTTAAAAATCACCCTAGGCAGATGACAAAATTGAAGCCTTTGAATTTGATAACAAAAGGAAGCGTCCAATACTTGAGCGGAACATTTTGTGCATAATAAACTATTTGCCTAAACGTCAATAATTAGCTTTCAACTAACGACTTTACGACCGTGACTGTATTGTAACTTGCGAAATGTAGCCGGTGAGCTTGAAAGACATGTCCATTTGGAACAAATTGTGAGAATGGCACCCTTTTCCAAATATGCGCCATCAAACTAGGTGCAAAAATGTACTCCTCACCTTGTTTTACAATATAGCCGCTCGATGAATTAAAGCGTGAACATAAATGGGATGTTCATGTATATTGTCGCACACTTTGGGTATCAATATCTCGGCATCGGTGCCATCCTGAAAATTTGTTTTAAGGAGACGCGCCTTGGGAACGCGCAGGCTACTACCCCCAAACTATAAGTGCCATAGAGTACTCATTTTGCAACTTATTTAGGAAGCTTTTGTTAATTAGCGGAATATTTATTTCCATTTTTATTGAATTTGTGGTCCGCTTCTTTGAGTAATCCAACTCAACTACTTTAATTACGCTAGTGCACCAGGTGATCTTTAAGAATTTTGTATAAGAAAAAACACCTGACAAGAAAAATGTGTACGTTTGGGCAACATTGATGTCAGTGTTTCGGTGGTTTTTTCCGATGCTGTCCCTTCATGCCTTGTTGCAGGCAATAGACTCTAAAATCTTGACCACTTGCTGTCACTTTGCCGAACTTTCCGCGGTTGCCTCAGAGTATTGCTGACAAGTTCCAGCTATTTATTCTTGCTTGAGCGAAAATTTTAATTTTTTTATTCGCGAAACGTCGTGCATCAATTCGATATGAGACTCACAAAGCCGTGCTGGAATTCTTACCAACTGCCGCTTCAGACTCGCAACTGTAATTTTCATAGTCTACATTTGATGTTATAAGTTGTAATATGTCTTTATTTATTATTTTGCATTCTGTTTTTCATCTTCCCTTTCTTTCTTCTTTCTCCGCTTCCCGCGGCAGTCTAGGTGTCCCTGTTAAGAGACAATTGCCAGCAAACTTCTATTTCTCCATACGTGGTGGTTGTGTGAGCGGACATGAGTATTAATAACAATATCATGATAATAAAAAAATTTACGCTAATCATAGCAGCAATACTGCTCGCATTTCTGTAGCCGCTGTCGTGATTGACTAGCCTGCCATTTGAGTGCTGCTCTTTTAAGAAGCGGTGCCTCTCACCGAAAAGCTTCGTCGTCTGCACAGCTGAATACTTCCTGCCGTAACACTCCTTTGCTTCTCAAGGGCATGCTTCTCAATGGCAAGTGGAACTGGCCATAGCTAGCACGTTCATTACTGGGTCAACTGATGTAGTGGGATATTCATAGAAGTATCAGTGCGGCTTGATACAGAGCTTTGATGCACGACCGCCGTAACAGTGAGATAAAAAGTTACATAACTTGTTTGCAGCAAATGCAGCCCTAAATAAAGCGCAAATGTACTTGCAGTGTATGCTCGCGCGTGCGAAAGCCCACATTGTATATACTTCGTGGCTACGATGAAAACTTAGTACTGCTTACAGACTGAGATGAAGGTTAACGCGTTCCTTTGCGTCTTCATCTGCAAGCTTCACTACGTTTTCAGCATGAACCGATTACGGCTTGCTGTGTTCGTCCTATATACTTCTAAACTTCATGCATAACACGCCAAAAGCTAGAATAGCTAGCAAGCTGTTTTACTTGCGCTTCAATGGTTCACAGGTTATTGCTGTTGGCTCTTCAGGTCTACGCAAACGTAATGTACTTAGCAATAATCGTCGTCCTCGTGCACATGAATTGAATTTGCACATGAAAGGTCAATTTGCGACCTAGCAGCTAGATATTGTATTAAAGCTGTACAGATGGATCGCATATTTGAAATGTGGTACCAAACTTCAATGCCATAATTAACTGTGACATTTCGATCCGAGTTACGTATCTAGGAACACGTCATGTCCAAAGCTGACTCAAAAAATGTATCATTCATACTGAGATGCTTCGACGTCTTCAAGTGAGTAACCTTCATTACACACTTCATGCTTTCTTTAAATTTTGGTGATGTTAGGGCGGCAGGCCCCATGTTCGGTTTGCTTGCGAATTTCCTTTTTACTTGGTAGCTTTTGCATATTGACGATGCGATCATTCACTCTCTTGTGCGGGTGACGCGTTCCCCCGCAGAAGACGCTATTGAACGTCGTCTGCGTGACGCCACGATCTCTGCAGCTAGCGTTACGAACACTTTAAGCAAAAACCAGCGAAAAAAAGACGCACACAGGAAACATACAAGAAGTCGAGAAAGAGGCTGTATATTTCCTGTGGGCGTCTTTGTTTGGCTGGCTTTTTTCATAAATACAAAGCACCAACTAACCCAACAACATGTTTTACTAGTTACCACCACGTTGCTATATGCTGGCTGGACAGACAGCAAATTTTTCAATTCTCCTATTGACCAATTTTTCGTATGAGCTCAAGTATAAACTCCTGCAAACAAGTTGCTTAGCTGCCGGAATGACATTACATTCAATGACTAAACTCGGAGCACTTTCCATGTGCCCCTCAAACGTACTTATCGATAAGCGGAAGCAATCTTTCCCAATCGATTCGTACCATGCGGCACGTTTTTTGCCTCCTGCCTGTCTGCACTTAATATTAAGGGGGCACGGGCAATGGTTTGGTTAAATGGCGATACGTAACGCAATTTAAAATTGTATTCTGACCAAATTTGACTCAACGAGAGCGCTGATGACCACTTTAACGGTTGGTGTTGTGTTCTCCATTGAATGACGACTGCGGATGAGCATGCGAAAACATATAGCATCAAACTACTCTCGTGTCGTATTGGCAGTGGAGTACCGTCTTGATTTGAGAGATAAACTTCCATGAGTTCCCACTCATCGAAAAACAGTCAGCTCGTTGGTATAGACAATGTTCGCCTGTCGTTACAGCTTTTGTCTGACAAAGCCGAAATGCAATTAGACATGCAAGGCTGCAAAAACCTTATTCATTTTAGAATAAGTGCCCTAATCACTACTGAATATCAGCGATTATTGCGTCCCTCAACTCCGGATTCGAGCTGGAGGATCTCAATGCGAGCCGAACTTGTCTTCTATACGCGCAAGCAGCGTCATTCTCGTTAACTACAGTTTTGCCTGTTATGACCTCCTAAATATACGGGAAAGCAACACCACACTCAAAGGTTTAGACGCACAAATATCTATACAAGCCGCGTAATGACAAAGACACGGTGCCCTGTGTAACTTTTATGCCGAGTCTTGCGGTCAAATCTGGGCAGCGGTGTTTAGGATTTTTCTTTTTTTTGGTTTGCTTTGTACTTTGGCAAGAGTGCATTTGGGAAAGCTGAGGTGGCCTGTCGACGACTCGGTAATCAAAACGACGGCTACCATTTTTGGCCTAATGCAAAGAACAGATAACACCAAACGCAGATTCGAGGTCCTAATTGTTACTTCAATAGATACATAAAAAAACTCTTGCTAATGATCAGGGCATCCGTATCAAAGCGCGAACGCACGTACGCGTTAAGTCCGTAACGAAATGCCGCGGGCCAGCCTCTGGTACGACAGCGAGCTTTACCGACAACTTCATCACTGGCTGATGATAATGATGATGATGATTACGACGATATTGCTCACTGTTCGCCGCGCTCCGCTAACCCGCTGTGGTTGCTTAGTGGCTATGAGGTTGGGCTGCTAAGCACCAGATCGCGGGTTCGAATCCCGGCTCGGCGGCTGCATTTAGATGGGGGCGAAATGCGCAAACACCCGTGTACTTAGATTTCGGTGCACGTTAAAATGGTCCAAATTATTCCTGACTCCCCCACGAAGGCGTCCGTCAAAATTAGATCGTGAGTTTGGCCCGTAAGGCCCCACAACTTAATTTTCTTCTGTTCGACTCCCGCCTTCAACGGCACCATTACGCGTAACCCTCCGCTTCAAAGCAGAAACGAATAGCACTTCTAGAGAGGCAGCCAGTGATCATAACCTAATAGTTCTGTCACCCATTTACCTGGTGCTCACATTATTCTCTGTACGCATAAGGAAAAATATGACAAAATTCGTCGTTACGTCGACTGAGAATGGAGGTACGATGACATGTTACAAAATGCCCGTACAACCGGTCGCGCTTCTAACCGCTATCTTTGTAGCGCTAAAACTCTTGCATTAGTAATTGTTTGACATGAATAAGAACATTTACACGTCACTCTATTCGATTGACCATTCTTGTACGTGAAAGCTGTAGCCGACATCTGTGTTGCTGGCGGCGTGGACGGTGCTGGGGTAGATGAGCCAGGCTGTGGAATATATTGATACAACTTACAACCGGGATAATTGGTAATGATTCGTAACATGACGGTAGTGCATGAGAAGACAACGACAAAGAACTAAAATCAGTCAGATACAACGAACATGTTGGAACCTGTGTGAAGCGAAGCTTGCGTTAGGTAGGTATGAAAAGCTGCAAGTTTGCACGTCTGTCGCGTAAAGGAAATTTGTGCGCACACTCTCCCTCACGTACATGGGCTAAGCAGTGTGAGAAATCTTACGTCGGCTTGTGTTGCTTCGTTTTTTGTTATTTGTCTTAAATATTGACCATCGTCCCCTGTTGTCTATATGTGGACCAATATGGAAATCATATTCATCTCAAAGCGCTTAATATGAAATTACAGCATGCTCTTTAAATTGGAAATAAAAGCTAGCTGATTGCATTAAGTATATCTATGCAGTTTAATACTCGGACATACACCTGCCGTGAATTGCCTCGAATAGTTATGTTGTACATAGCCACCATGCTGCGCGCCTTAAGCCCTTCCATCAGCGCTAACGAATTCTAGGACCTTGTTTCTTTGTTATTTTTCTTTAGTTCGCATGCATTAGTTTTTTTTTTCCGCACTCGTGTTAGACGATGCTGTTTAAGAGCGGGTAACTGACACGTGCACTCGTTTATCCTTTTGCGGGGACCGCAGTTTCAATAGCTAATAGGTTAAAGTTATCGCTCAGAGCAAGACACGCCTGCATGATTTGGAACTTACACGAATGTTATTGTTGTTTCTATCTGTGGAGTGTATTCTCGCTGAAACTTGTGTGAACAGATTGCGTGCGCTATGCAAATAGGGTTGCACTTTCTTGAAAGTGTACAAGCCCCAGCGATAACGCTGAACCTTTGACGAGTCGTGTATGAAAGCCGACGCGCGTAACCCGCAGAATCACATTTCCGACGATCGCCGACACCGCTCGACGCTATCGTTGTCCTTTGAATGTCATTTTCATTTAGGCGCGTGAGTTCGCCCAATAAAGAGTTAGTTTTGCGATACACAGCTTTTGCTAGTGCGTTCTACGCCTTTGCTACTACGTGACAATTTTATCCAGACCGGCTTTAAGAAATGCTGCAAATTCAAGGCATTGGACGGCACTGAGGACGCCTGCGAAGCATCTGACAGAGTCGAGTCGTCTGGCACTTTCGACGAAGATGCAACTTGTGGAACCCTCTAGCAAAATTAGTTGCTGAGTGTACGTTATGTAAATGTGTGTGCTGTACAATGTTTCCTTTCTCCTTTAAATGATATAAATGGAATTATATTCGAAAGTTGATTTATTTATTTCTTGGCAAGTACAATAGATTAGGGCTGATTTACGCTCTTGTTCGACCTATTTCCAAGTAATTACAATATGTGTTCTCTACCTAATTCACCAGCTTTGATTTGATCACCGCCACACCATGCACACCTCTTCTACAGTGGTACAGTTGCGCCATAGTAAAGGCTGCTGATTTGCACGAATATCTATCATGTCGGTGACTAGGCGGCGCACTTGGGATAAGTGCGGACTCCGTACTGGGTTGGAGAACGCTTTTATTGGCCGAAGATCTGTCAGACTGCCGAACAATATATTGCCAGCTGCATGCCCTCTTAGCGTCATAAGCGCCCGAACGTAGCTGCGACCGGTCAACTTCAGCCTCTGCTGCCGCCAAGCTTTCCTTATGAGCAGGCTGGCATTTACATTCTGGGCGCTTTTCCTCGATCCTCCGTCGGCAACCGCTGGATAGTCGCATGCGTCGACTACCATGCCCGTTACTGCGAGACGGCAGGCATACCTTCCGCCACTGCTATAGTGGTCTCCCTTGTCTCACTCCGTCATCCTCCGGCATGAGCCACCTCGAGTGATAATCACCGACCGTGGCCGCCAGTTCACCGCAGATGTTTTGCAAGTACTGCGCTGGCGTTCTTCCGATATTCGACGCCCAATCATCCCCAAACCAATGGCCTTACAGAGCGTGCCAATCGAAAGCTTACCAACATGATTGCAATGAATGTCATGTCGGACCATAGGAATCGGCATGAGGTTCTACCATTGATGACGTACACTTTCAACACTGCGAGACACGAGACGACTTGCTACAGCCCGCACTTTCTTTTGTGTGCACGCCCGCCTCGTTGTACTCTAGAAACCGTCCTCCCTTTGTCGACTACTGACAGTCATTCTATAGCTGAAACACTCTCGTGCCGACGAGGATGTCGGTTAGCTCATCTACGTACTCTAGATGCGCAGAATGCATCAAAGGCAAGATACGACAGCCACCACCGCCTCGTTACTTATGCCATTGGCGACTTGGTCTGGTTGTGGAGCCCAGTACGAAAATGCGGCCTGTGCACAAAGCTTTTGGCACACTATTATGGCCCTTTCCTTGTACTCGACCGCCTCAGCGAGGTGAACTGTAGCATAGTGCCCTTCACCACCAACGGCGGGTGTTCTGCCCGGAATAAAACAACGCATGTCGCCAGGCTCAAGCGATGCACCCAGCGCGAGGCCACCTGACCCACCCAGCGGGCTTTGTCTAAGCGAGGAGCAGTCTAAGGCATTATTATGCGCGAACCAGAAGGTAAGGAGAGAAACAAAAGAAGGAGGAGCGATACTTTGTTTTTTGGTCTGGCCGCCTCGTACAATCCACTGCTTTCGCGCCGAGCCTTCTGAATAAATGTCTCATACTTTGTAACAATGCCTTGATAGCTTAAATGGCTGCAGCTGCTTAGGACAGGGCAACCATCTCGTAGGTTAGAGTTCACAGCTTTCTAAAGAAGATTAACATATTGGAAGTCATACAAGAAATTTCTCCAGTTATCCACGCACTTGAGTGACGATGCGAATAATGGAGAAATAGGTGGAAATATATGACGCACAATAAGCTCTCGTTGAGTAATCAGTGCACGTATTAAATTTTCAGCAGTTCCCTATCCTGAATCTCCTGCACCACATTCCGGCTGCAGTAAGTACTTTTCTTAAAGACAGCTTGATTGTGTTATATGCATGTTACGGAACTGTAGTTGCGAATTAAACGCAATTAGGTTAATAATTAACTTTTGTTAAGTGCCTTCATAACTGTACTGACGCCGACATGAAACTCTCGTAGGCATACATGTTAGAGGGGATGAGAATTCCTCTCTTGCTTGGATTGGCATGAGTGAGTTCAGACTGCGTTTCGCTTCTAGCTATGATTACATGGACGCGTCGACTCTCGCAAAGCGCTTCAATGTATGAGTTACTGCAAACTTTGCTCTTTAGTGTTTGTGCTCGAGCAAGGACCACCGAAATATAGCTGCTACACCAGAGTAAACAGTTTAAAACGAAGTCTTTAAGTACTCCCCCAAGATGTATTTTCACAATGAGAACGTTCTCACGGGTAGCTCCTGATGGTTTCTGCTCCATAAACATGTTGCTTGATATAAGGGTTTCCAATCGAACAGTCGCAGCTGTCATACTAAAGCGAAACTTTCCTTGTCTATGTCCCTCAGTTTTGGTGTGCTGGCTGCTGTCTGGCGCAGTTGGCACGTACCATATATATATATATATATATATATATATGAAGGATGGTGGTCAGATTTTTCTAGAGAAACTGGCCACCCTGTATACGCAATACCTAATAATCTCGAGCGTACCGGAATCTTGGAAGAACGCTAACATAATCCTAATCCATGAGAAAGGGGACGCCAAAACTTGAAAAATTATAGACCGATCAGCTTACTGTCCGTTGCCTACAAAGTATTTACTAAGGTAATCGCAAATAGAATCAGGAACGCCTTAGACTTCTGTCAACCAAAGAACCAGGCAGGATTCCGTAAAGGCTACTCAACAATAGACCATATTCACACTATCAATCAGGTGATGGAAAAATGTGCAGAATATAACCAACCCTTATATATAGCTTTCATTGATTACGAAAAAGCGTTTGATTCAGTCGAAATCTTAGCAGTCATGGAGGCATAACGGAATCAGGGTGTAGATGAGCCATATGTAAAAATACTGGAAGATATCTATAGCGGCTCGACAGCCACCGTAGTCCTCCACAAAGAAAGCAACAAAATCCCAATAAAGAAAGGCGTCAGACAGGGAGATACGATCTCTCCAATGCTATTCACCGCATGTTTACAGGAGGTATTCAGAGACCTGGAGTGGGAAGAATGGGGGATAAAAGTTGATGGAGAATACCTTAGCAACTTGCGATTCGCTGATGATATTGCCTTGCTTAGTAACTCAGGAGACCAATTGCAATGCATGCTCACTGACCTGGAGAGGCAAAGCAGAAGGGTGGGTCTGAAAATTAATCTGCAGAAAACTAAAGTATTGTTTAACAGTCTCGGAAGAGAACAGCAGTTTACGATAGGTAGCGAGGCACTGGAAGTGGTAAGGGAAGACATCTACTTAGGGCAGGTAGTGACCACGGATCCGGATCATGAGACAGAAATAACCCAAATAAGAATGGGCTGGGGTGCGTTTGGCAGGCATTCTCAAATCATGAACAGCAGGTTGCCACTATCCCTCAAAAGGAAAGTGTATAACAGCTGTGTGTTGCCAGTACTCACATATGGGGCAGAACCCTGGAGGCTTACGAAAACGGTTCTGCTGAAATTGAGGACGACGCAACGAGCTATGGAAAGAAGAATGATCGGTGTAACGTTAAGGGATAAGAAAAGAGCAGATTGGGTGAGGCAACAAACGCGGGTATATGACATCTTAGTTGAAATCAAGAAAAAGAAATGGGCATGGGCGTACATGTAATGAGGAGGGAAGATAACCGATGGTCATTAAGGGTTACGGACTGGATTCCAAGAGAAGGGAAGCGTAGCAGGGGGCGGCAGAAAGTTAGGTGGGCGGATGACATTAAGACGTTTGCAGGGACGACATGGCCACAATTAGTACATGACTGGGTGTCACAGAGTTGCATGCTCGCGCCTCTCTCAAGATGGCCGCCATTGCCGCAGCAGCAGCAACGCCGCTTGCACGGCGATGGGGAGGAGAGGTTCCCATTGTCCCTGATCTCGCCAGACAGGTTTGGTCACGTGTGTCGGCTGAGCGCGGCGCAGGGACGAGGCGGCTCGGCGAGCGACAGAACAGCTTGGAGGACGAAGGAGCGGGGTCGTGCACCGGGGGACAGCTGAAGATGTGGTCGGCAGGCTGAAACCTCCAGGCCGAAGTCTTCACCGTTCGACCGACAGATGGTGCAAGTCCGTCAGGATCTTCGGCAGCGAGGTATCAGCAGCCCGACGCTCTTCAGACCGGGATCTCGGCAAGCACGCCCCAGATAAGCCTCGTGTTCCAGGCCGCTCTCAGAACTTTCCGCCGCACTCGCGTTACTAATGGCGTTTAATCTTTCATTTGTCTATCCATCGCGTGTTAATTCGTTTATGTTCTGTTAGTGTAGTGCTTGCCGTATTTATTGTCGCGTGTATTTTTCGTTTGTGTCGCGTATTTTATTTGTATTTCGCGAGTGTTAATGGTTCCCACGTGGTGGGCTTAGTGTCGCGCGAGTGGCGTCAGGGCGTGTGCTGTGTGACCCGCACGCCTTCCGCGAGCTAGGACCCGCTACTGGAAGTTTGCATGTTTTCTTTCCATTATGTCTCGGACATGATTTTATTTCATTAAATTGAATGTGTGTGTCGAACGTCGCCTCCCGTCTCATGCCTCTGGTTCCTGGTCGATCAGGCGTGGACCTTATCGCCGGTCAGCAGTCGAACCCTCACTGAACGCACGCGGGGTGGGTTTGTTGTCGCCCCATCCCCTCCGGTTCGGAGAGTGCGAACTACCCCACCATCAATCCTTGACACCGGGGTAGTTGGAGAAGTATGGGAGACGCCTTTGCCTTGTATATATACATATATATATATATATATATATATATATATATATATATATATATATATATATATATATATATATATATATATATATATATATATATATATATATATATATATATATATGCGGACCGTCACAGCACATTGTGGAAAGAGTGAGGTGGCCCGGCGCGTGAGGTAGGGTACATGAGCGTGGATGCAAGTTCTGACACAAACACTCCTTCGCCATCATGAAGTTGTCGTCATCCTGTCGTCATCATGCTGACGCTTTCATTTCGTTGTCCTTATTCCTTCGTTGCCATGGCGTTGTCATCGTTCTCCCATCCTAACAATGCCATCGATCCTCAGTGGGTTGTTTTTTGCCTTCATTTAGTCCCTATAATCGCGCATTCGTCATCATATCGTCATCGTTACTTCGTCCTCATCATTCCTATTTCGCAATTGCATCGTTTTCATCGCGTCGTCGTCATACAGGCGTTGTAGTGGCATCGTAGCCATCCCATCATCGTCAGTTGGTGGTAGATCTTGCAGTGTCGTCATCCCATTGCTGTCATGTGGTAATCATCATTCCACGTCGTCATGTCATCGTCGTCGTTCTGTTGTCGACATGCGTGGGATCGTAACGTTGTTGTACCATGCTTATGCTGTGCGAAGCGTTTTCCAGTGAAAGTGTGCCCAACTAGGTAACGTGCTCTATACTTGCGAATGGTCGCTAAAATAAGAACAGCGTTCTTCGTAGCCGGCACTGAAGGCTTCGCTTAAACTGATGCAGGGCTAACGCGTGCGGGATCCGAGCGGAAAACATACTTTGAGAAAACTTTCAGCTGTCTCCGTTGCCTTCGTACATGTGATGCTTCAAGAAGGTATGCGTATTGAGCTTTCTCAGACACTGTTAGAAATACAGTACGCCACAACTGACGGCAGCAACAAATACCGCTGGTGAATATAGTAACTCACAACAAATTGGGGCTTTAGGGGAAAGGCAAGCTCATGTACTGCAGCGATTGTCGGCTCGAAATTAGGAAGAATAAAGGAGCTTTAGATTTGTTTATCCCATGCCTTTCGCCGCGGTCATATGAGCTTACTGGCTGGGTTTTGTTCTTCCAATCATTACGATTATCTTTACCTATTTTGATATCGCAGTAGGACAAAGGCATTGCGTGGTTGGCAATAAGCCTGCCAAGCGTTAGCTGCCTCGCTGCTTCTGAACTGGCTAATCACGCCCTACGACATAGGGTGTACCGCGCACGATTCTGTTGTCTCTTCATCGGAAAAGCAAGCACGTGAAGGACAAAACTGGTGGTGCTTATAGTTACATGTTGCTAGCCCATTCAAACTCGGTGAAAGGGATCAACAGGCAGTACCTTGTCTTTCTATTGAAACATTGAAACACATGTGCTGTTCACCTGTTTTTCGCATGCCTTCACAATATGCAAGTGCCTGCAGCAGCGAGCGCCTGAAATTAGGGAGATGCACTGCAGAAGTATAACCTTAAAACAACGTTCCGTATGCATTAGTATAACATCAGTTTTGCTAGTTGACAGGGACTAGACACTTTGACAGGTAGCATTTGTCAAATTTTTCAGATCCTTATGACCCACCCTTCGCTTCATACTATTTTCTCATTTACCTTCACTGTTGTTGACTTTTTGGTTGTTCAACATTTAACAGCTTGTTTTGATCCTTACGAGTTCTTATTTTGTTTCTCAAATGGCTGTCCATGCGTATACCTGACAAGTTCCACTCCAAATTACTTTTCTTGTTGGCAAGGTGCTCATTTTCGTTTTAGTTCTTTTTCTTATCGCTAGGAAGATTATAGCCACGCCACGTTGGCTGTAAATGATATTTTGACGCTTTTTTCATGCATATATGTCATCCCTAGAAATTAGGATGGCTGCACAATGAAAGAGAACGCAACACGGGGGAAAACATCAGGACAATGCGCTGGCTTTCGATCGAAATTTAATGTCACGTGCAATGCGGAGCATATCGCAAAAGATCACAAAAGGAACTTCAGAAACAACAAGCCCAGACAAGACTACGAATAAAGCACTAATTAATACTCAGCACCTATGTAGTTCGTTTTTTGTGGTCCAGCAGTTAACGTTGCCTTCCTGGATGTTGCTATACGACATGCCACTTTTGAAAGCAGTTCTCTTCCGGCGTTGCCCCCTAGGTTATGCGCACTGAATGATAGTGAATATAGCTTAACTATTTCATCTCTGGTAAAGTTTGGGGCAATCGATTTTCTCTTCCAGATGTTGGATACCTCTACTCGCCAAATGTATGGTTTTTCTCACGGTTCTGTTGTCCGTTGAGTAATGTTAAGAGATGGAATGCGAGAGCTTCGGAAGGCTGTGGACCGCTTTCACCAAAGCGTCAATTTTATTTTTTTGTTATCCTTCTCGCGCACAGCCAAACCTTCGGTAGAGCTTCCGTTACTAAATTATTAGATGAACCTATTGTGTACATTGTCATGCATATACCTCGCAAAGGCTGTACTATATTCCCGATCCTACACGACCACACATGCCGATTCAACAATTTACTGTCACGCATACGCAACAGCAGGGTGTTTCAGTGCTTTCCTCGTGACCATAAAACTTACTTGAACGTTTCCTATGTAGCCTTTTCATGGCGATCTAGTCGGCGCCGCCATGTTTGATCACGTTGTAACGAGCTCATTGCTTGCCCCAGCTCTCTGCATTGCCTCCGTGTTTACAATGAACGAGCATGACGCCGGCGGGGCTCAGAACCCCTGTTACGGCGGATATCGTAGACGGTGACCGGGTGGGTGACACGTAGCCTCGTCCACAACTTCAGCGGAAATGTAAGCACTTCTAGCGGTCATTACGCCTTGTGTACACTGCGCCAGCAGCGTATACGATCCGTGTACTACAAGCGTGGCTCGAAATGTATTGCAAGCTACACAAAGTTTCCGCTTATGAATTAAATAAGCATTAGTGCGTTTTGCTTTTTGTTTTTATTGGGCAACCACATTGAAGAAACGGCTTGTCGTGTTTGTGATCCAGTAACATTTTTCGCTGTGGTGACTGTCCTATTTCTACGCCTAAGCGCTCGCTGGCGTGTTCAGTTGCTACATAATTGGTTTTGCTGCGCACAAGGCTTGGAATGTGAATATTCTGCACTTGTTAATAGCGTATAACAAGGGCGTAATAACGCTGTTCACTCGGTTACTCTATGGACTGCAGGAAACACCCAGTTTCGACCTTTCGTGTATTGTTGGTGGAGTCACCGTGCCCATGTTTTGTCGGATTGATTCTAGAGTGCACTCATTCACTCATTCTAAATAAGTTCGTAATATAGTGGTGGAAAGTTTGCTTGTCTGTTAACGTAAATGATGTAGACAGCGAGCGAGAAACTTACTATGACAAAAGGCGGCGCTACTCCTTGTATATCTGTATAGCGAGTGGGCGTCCCGTGGTTGAAATTGCGTCTTTGGAGGTTAGGCGTACAACGCTGGCCATTGAATAATTTCCATTTTATTCACGAGGAAGGCCATGCATCATGTAGAGCAGGCAAAACAGGCAGCCCTTATGCATGTGGGGTCCGTGAACGTGGCCACACATTATCATTCCATTCCTTAATATGTCAGTCAGTCAGTCAGTCAGTCAGTCAGTCAGTGAGTCAGTCAGTCAGTCAGTCGGTCAGTCGGTCAGTCGGTCAGTCGGTCGGTCGGTCGGTCGGTCGGTCGGTCGGTCGGTCGGTCGGTCGGTCGGTCGGTCGGTCGGTCGGTCGGTCGGTCGGTCGGTCAGTCAGTCAGTCAGTCAGTCAGTCAGTCAGTCAGTCAGTCAGTCAGTCAGTCAGTCAGTCAGTCGGTCAGTCAGTCAGTCAGTTTTTATTTGCAGGAAAATCACATCATCCTGCGGGTGGCAGAGACTAAAGGCATGATTGCCTGACGAGGTCTCTGCCCCCGTAACAAAAGGAGCAGTCTGCAGCAGTACAGCAGAGAGCTGGTAACAAAACAGAAGCGGCGTTAGAAAGAGTACACGCATACAGCCTACATCATACATTCTATACAATATGGGTGTACACACTATGGACAGTTAATTTTTTAAATCACATTGAAGATTCGCTCATATCACAAAAATACTTAAAAGGAAGTCAACAATTGAAACGGAAATTTACATTTGTCATTGTAACTTAACACTTTCAACCAAAAACAGAATCGACTGAAAACAAAATGAACCGCAGTTCACGTTTGAACGTTTTTCTGGGTAGGCAGAAATCCAAAATAGAAGCACAGTTATTTAACATGTCTATTACCTGATATTCCAGATCTTGTTTTCCATAATTTGTTCTGACTTTTTTATTTCTGCGTTTGGGGTTACGGATATCATATTGCGCCAAGACAGGTGTGTAAATACTGTGGAGTTTCTGTTTATAAATTCGCTGTGCCAGTATCCATAAATAGACTTTATTTGCAGGTAAAACGTCAAATCTAGGAAAAAGTGGTTGTGTCGGCAACAAACTAATAGGGCCGGTGTGGTTCGCGAAAATCCGGAGGACACGTTTTTGCAGCAGCTGTAGCCTATCGTAGTTCCCTTTTGTCGTTGTCCCCCAGACCAGAATGCCATACAAAAGTTTAGAATAGAACAGGGAGTAATATAGTGATTGCTTTAGCCAAAGGGGTAGAAGAGGAGCTATTTTTCTAATACATCCAACAGACTTCGCGAGTTCGGAGAGCAGATGATTGACATGGGGGGTCCAAGACAACTCTTCACTAAACCAACCATACCCCAAGGAACTTTTGCACACTTACTTGTTCTAAGTTATGTCCTCTGTACTGTAAGTTAATCATTTTTTATGCTTATTGATTGGCTTAAATATCATGTACTTTGTTTTTACTGCATTCAACTGAAGTTTGTTTTGTTGCAGCCATGCGGATAAATCATTTAAATACAGATTGGCCGATTGCTCAATGGCATGCAATGTTCTACCTGTAAAAAATAAACTAGTGTCATCTGCAAACATGGTTATTGTGGGTGTTCTTTGTAGTTCCGTAATGTCATTAACATATAAGAGGAAAAGCAACGGGCCTAATATCGAACCTTGCGGGACACCTAGTTTAATGTCAAGCTGTTTTGAAGAACTACAGTCTATTTTAACAAACTGACGCCGAAACGATAAGTAGCTCTTGATAAGGTCCAATGTGATACCTCGAATTCCATAGCAATCTAATTTTATAGCTAAGATTTCGTGGTCAACAGAATCAAAAGCTTTGCGCAGATCGAGAAATATGCCTAAGGTGAAGAGCTGATCCTCAATATTTCTGATTATTTGCTGCTTCACGGCAAGAAGAGCGTCCTGAGTTGTCTTGTTTTTCTGAAAACCATACTGTGAGGGTGATATTATATGATACTTGGTTAGATATTTTGACAGTCTGTTATTGATTGACAATTCGTAAATCTTTGAAAACACCGGTAGCACTGAGATTGGCCGGTAATTAGTAATATCGTCAATTCTACCTCCTTTGTGTATTGGAATTACTTTGGCCAGCTTTAATTTATCTGGGAAGACTCCAGTAGAAAATGCGAAACTAATGAGATAGGCTAGGACAGGGCTGATAATTTATGACACTCGCTTTACAGTTTCAACTTTAATTTCATCATACCCACTTGCGACATTATTTTTTAAGCATATTATAAAATCATTGATTTCTCTTTCGGTAACGGCATCCAAAACAAGTGAATTTACCCGACGAGAAGGCCAGTAGAGCCCACTTTGTTGAATAGACGGCTGGGGTACGGCTGCATTAATGAGATACTCGTTAATTTCATCTGCTAGCGTCTTGCCTCCTATCGAGTCATTGATTACTATTTGGTCAGCCTTAACCGGTGATGGGTTCCTTCCAGTACGGTAATTTACCTGTCTCCAGATCTTTGCCGGATCCGTTCTTATCCTAGCAAACATTGCTTCATAATATGCAAGTTTGGCTTTCTTTATATCAGCGTTTAATTGATTGCGATATTTTTAAAATTCATTGAACAAGTCACCGTCTTTGCATTTTATGAATTTGTGGAACATATTATTTTTCATCTTGATGCGTTTTAGCAGGGCGGTGTCAATCCAGGGCTTTTTAATCTTCCCATCGCATTTCTTATACTCTCTTAGTGGAAATGCATCATTGTAGCAACTAAGAAAGACCCGAAGAAAAACCTCATACGCAGAATTTGCATCCTGCTCTAAGTACACATTTGACCAGTCAGCCCGCTCAATTAAAGAATTAAAGTAGCTTAACGATGAGTCATTCACCACCCTATGTTCAAGCCTGCTGCGTTTATAGTTCGTGGTTAGGATGTGTTGTGTGGCAAAGAATATAGGCAGATGGTAACTGATGTCACATGATAATGCCCCTGCTCTGAAATCTGATGTATTCAGGTTTGAAACACATATATCTATGGAAGTAGAACTTTGTGAAGTAATTCGGGTTGGCATAGAAATAGCATTTTCGCACCCATAAGAGGATAAGAGATTCATCAAGTCGCGCGGAGAAGAGTCGTCGGCCAACGTATCGATGTTTACATCTCCCAAGAGAAAGAACTGCTTATTAGTATTAATACAATACATTATTACATTTTCTAAATGCTGTAGGAAATTCCGCTTGTATCCAGTCGGTGGCCTGTACAGATCAGCAATTAAAAACGTGCTGGTTTCCACCGTTAAGCACTCTATATCCTTATTCATAACTGTGCACTCATCAACAATATGATATGCATACTTTCGCTGTAGATAAATAATCAGTCCACCACCTCTACCTGTTCTGTCTAATCGTATTGGAATGTAAACAGTAAAACAAGGAGAAGGCTCATCTTTGCTTAACCATGTTTCTGTGAACACGAATGCGTCAAAATTAACTTGCAGGGATTTTAGCCAAATGTCCAGCTCATCTTGTTTGTTCCTCATGCTACGGACATTTAAGTGTAATAAGGAAGAAACATGGGTGCAAATATTGAAGATTTTATTTGAGCGTGGACGATTCAGTAATGAAAGAGGATGAGTTGAGCATCATACTGAATAAATTAGAAACCCGGGCCAACACAATGACGTCTAAGATTATTTGATGCGTGCGATATCTTGTTTGTTTGCAATTCGAATGGCATCGGTCTATTCATCTTTCCGTGCCAAAATTTTACCCGAGCTGACCCAGACGTATTTCCATCCGGCTTTTTCAGTGTTTGCATCCAACTACTCCACACGTATTCGGTCCACGGTTCCAAATTTTGGAGCATGGATAGAGCACAGTGCTAAGGCGAACATTCAGTGGCATTTTGCGCAAGCTGAAAACACACTAGCAGGGCAAAATCGGTAATCGTGTCGCATTCCTGCGCTTTCGCTGAGGCAACGCGCGCCGCGGCACCGAGAGAGCCATCTCGCTCCTCGACAGCAAAATCCTCAGAGGAAAGGGTCTCAACGGCCGTAAGGTGCCGCAACAGTTTCTCGTGTTAGTTCAAGGGTATCAGTCTGCTCCTGTGGGATGGCTGAGGCTGTGCGATTATACGATTTGTTTTGTACCAGGCAAAGAGCTTCCGCCACATTTATGAGGCTAAAGCATCAGGTGGCTCATGGATCGAAAAATCCGATGTCCGGCGTTACGGCACCAACATTGTGTGCGACCAAATGGCACCAGGATTATGCGCCACCGAAACGGGGCACCAAAACTCACGACACTTCGTGCCAGTCGAACCCGCGACCTTTGGTGTTAATCAAACTGAAGTTAATTAAGGCACTCGAACACATGACCTTTCGTAGAAGTTGAACCCACGGCCGTTGGTGTTAAAGCAAAATTAAGGCACTCAGGCAGGAATATTCAGTTTTGCCAAATTTCAGTGGCACCAAAATTGATGATGCCACCACTGATGGTAGAATCCACGACCATGGTTGGTAGTCTACCACAATCTTTGGTGTTAACTGAAGCGAAGTCATTGAGGCACAGTAAATTAAGCTAGCGTTGTTGTTTGAACACACGACTTTTGGCGGAAGAAAGGAATAGGAAGTAACACATCCGATTGCCAAGCTATTTAACTAATTTGTCATGAGGGCGCCGACTTTCGCCTGCATTCTCTTATGTCTATACTAAAGTGACTATCACGTTTTTTCTTTGAAAGGCCTTACCTCAGTTAAAATCCATCTCTCAAAAATCATGTTACGGGAGAAAGACATGGTGGCTATCTCCACAATTTTTGATAGATGGTCAACAGAAATCAGGATACCGCGATTGCCAGCCGCTCACATCGTTGTCATTGGTGTTGTCATGGTTGATGGTAACTATGTCAAATATAGCAGCAGTAGTTAGAATGGGTCTTAGTAGCCCAAGCTGGCCTCTTGGAAGCGGTTTGCGTTCCGGGCATATTTCACCGCTGCTGACGTAAGAGCAAACACTCTTACCTACTTTGGGCCACCAGAAACTATCCTGTACTTTTTTGAGCGACGCTAGTTAACCATAGCATCCGCCTTCAGGTGTGTTATGAATGGTGTTAACAATTCTAGGCCGCAACAAAGCACGGATGTCTAGAAGTTGTTCTTCGTCTTGCCATTTATTCTTCCACTGACGACGATATAATGTTGCGGCTCGCACGACAAATTTACCGGTACTGTGCGCATCCGCATTGAAGCTACGACAGCCGCCACATCAGTGTCTTGGCGTTGGTCCTCGTTGACCTCTTTCTGTGAAAATAATATGCGGGCTTCCTTCATTCCAGATGAACCGTTCCCTCTAGGATTTCGCGAAAATTCATCAGCCACTTGGTTCAAAGTACCGGCGCGATGTCGGACGTGGCACTCATACCCTTGAAGTCCTATTATCCAGCTTGTGTACCTATGCTTCAGGTGCTGGTTTGAGAACATCCATGAACTTGCTGAATTATCTGATACCACCGTGAACTATTGAAGAAGCAGATAGAGTCTAAATGTGCCGTCAGCTCTCCACATGAGGGCTTTTTCTAGCTCATTGGAGTAGTAGTGCTATTCAACATGAAAGTTCTCGGCTGGCACAGGCGACAATATGCTTAGCACCATCTGGGTAGCCCTCACGAGTACTGCTCCAAATCCAGCCTGGCTGGTGTCTGTGGGCACATCTGTGGTGCCGTCTTCATTGAAGTGCCTCACTACAGGGCAGTCGGTCAGCTGACGGCTGAGCGATTGGAACGCACATTTCTGCGGTTGACCAAATAAAACAACGCTTCATCTTCGAGCAGGTGTCGAGCAGCAGCTGTCCAGGGGAAGTTAGCAACAAGCTTTCGCAGGTAAGATGCGTTGCCCAAAAATAATCGCAGCTGTTTAACGCATGTCGGGGTGGTGAAGCTCGCAAAGGCTGATATCTGTCCAGGGAGTAGCTGTACACCTTTCTGAGAGATAGAGTAACCAAGATGCAAGATGGTGTAAGTCCAAACTGAAATTTGTCATCGTTTAGTAGCAATATGGCATTCTAGACCTCCCAAAAACCTCGTCTAATTTCCCAAGATGTTCTTCTCTTGTGCCCACAACTAGAACATCATCTAAGAACACAACACAGCCGTGATCGTTAATCGTGCCTAGCAGGGTGTTCATAGCACGCTGGAACGTGAACGGAACTGTTCGTAAGTCGAATGCCATACGGTTGGACTTGTAAAGCCCTTATGGTGTACGGACCGGCGCTTTATTTTTTTTTTTTTTGGCTGGCGACATTGCTTTCCCAGAACACCGCTCGCAAGTCTAACGACGAAAAGAATCTTGCATTCCTTACTGTATCAATGGCATCACCGATGCGGGGAAGCTGGTACGATTCCACTATAGTATGCTTGCTGACTTCTCTATATTCAATACGTAACTGCACATTTCCGTTTCTGTTGTGAACAACGGCAACAGGTGTGACCCAACGACTACACTATGGTTTAATAACGCTGCGAGCTAGCATCTTACACACTTGTTCAGCAATGACACTGCGTTCGTGTTCGGCATATTGTCGCAGTAGTACACGCATAGATGGAGGGCTGTCTGTCAGAATGTGGTGCTCAAACAAGTCACTATTCGGAAGTTGTGCATTTTTGTCGGCGAACAGGGTGCTATGTTTCTCGAGAACGCTAGGAAGGGCCTCCCTGCGGGAAGGCCCACCTCTGTGCGTCAGTCTGTTGCGCGGACAAGGTCGTGTAGCAGAGCCTAACTTTACCGCCCTCAATTCTCAATGGCACGTCGTTGGTAAGCTTGTAGTCCCCGCCAAGAATGATGTCCCAAGGCAAGTCGTCGACGACCGGGATTATGCATAGAAAATTTTTGCCATCATTTGTGCGCAGCCGCATGTCAGTGGCTTCTGCTCGCTGTACCGTTCTTCGTAGGCCTCGCAAGGGCGCCAGGGTCCAGGGCGAAAGAGTGGGAGGGTTGTGCGGCCAAAGCGGCGCTGAAGGCTCAGCGCCGGTGTCTGCAAGCGCTGTCAGCTCGATACCGTAGGTGCGAACCAACGACAGCATGCTGCTCTGGTATCACATTTGCTGTATTGTAGCTCGCAACCCATCGCTAGAGCACTGGCTAGCGTCACCAACGGAGGAGTGCCCACACTGCAGCAGGGGAGCTGACGAGGTAGCACACGGCTGCGTTATGGCAGCCCGACTCCGTGTAGCCGTGTCCTGTAGCACTAGAGCCTTGTGGGCAATAGCGTGAGGCGCTGTCTCTAACACATATATGGAATAGACGCCGACATGCGTGAGGCCGTGGATGACATCTACGACATACTGGTTGACCGCTCAGAAAGCCAAGGTAAGGTTGTAGGTGCCAAATAGCCACAGCCCTGCCGTAAATGTATTTGTCTATGTCTTCATCTGGAGCTCGTCGGCGTGACCGCATCTTCATAAAGCGAGTTCATAAAACAATATCGCTACGGCAAAATTGACCACCCTAAATGACACTTAGCAGGAAGAAAGTGCCTTGTAGAATCGTTGCTATTCGCTAACGTTTTTTCGTGCCTTTGGTGACATGCCGGCGGTCACGTTTCACATCTCAGACGTCATCTCGATTCCAGGAGTTTTTTTAGCCTCCTTGGTTCAGTCAGCGTGGTAATTATGGGAAGTACATGAATTTGCCTGAACGTTGTCCTCTGGCTTTAAATGCCTCTTCGACTTTAAACATTCGTAATTATCAAGAAAGCACTGCGTCAGAAATAAATAAATCAACATTACTAAAATGACCCGCTGGCAGGATCCTAAAACAGGATCTCCGGCACAGAAGCACATCATTGAAACCATGACGCCACGGACGCATGCACCGCCTAGCGGCATAGAATGCCCTTATAAATTTCTTGCGGACAAGCCAGCGTCATGCGTCGCTTGACGACTTACAATTTGGACACTTGAACAGGTTGAGCCGCTATTAATAGCGATTGCGCGTGTTCGCAGAGTTTTCGGCAATCCCGGGAGGGAAAATCTCCAACTAATTAAACTATTACACTTTGTGGTGTGCTTTGTCTTTTTTTACAGTTCCACTGGCAGGTTGCTTTCACAGAGTGGTATAACTGTGATGTTTTTCATCTTTCGCCTTGTCCAATGTTAAACGAGCTTCTGCTCCCACTTTATTACAACGCCTTCTGTACGGGATGTATGGGATCAACCATTCGGAACTTGTACTCAGCGCTCTAAATGTGACCCTTCTGGCATTAAAAGCCCTGTCATTAGATAGCCGTTCACTGCAGCCTTCCACTTAACAGTTACAATAATATAACCATAACCGACTCCCATAGAGTTTAAAGTCATCTACCATTGCAAAGGGCAAAGCGGCGCGCTCTCGTCTTAAGCATTATAAGCATGGATTACCTAAGAAAATGTTTCCTTTCAGTCACAAGGATTAATTTTGTACATTCGTGTATTCATCCTAAAATAGGAGTATGAGAGATGGCCTTCAGGGGAGGCCTCTAAGCACGCTTATCAGTACAACGGCGTAGCCACAAAGCCACCACGACACATAAAGAGCATTGTAGCAGTGAAACAGAGGAAGCTCACGGTCACAAGGAAATAAACCTTAGTTCAATCCTTTGCTTGAGTTGGCAACTCAGGCGTGATAGGAAAGAATATTTTAAAAGCTCTTTCAGTATAAATTATAATCTGTCCATTGCCTTGCTGCACAGCGTGTTTGCTTAATTAGGTAACAGAGTGAGCTTGATCATAGAGTGCTTACTATACGGCAACTGCTAACAGCTATCGTGTCGATGGCCGATAACGTGTCACTAGAAGAGTGACTTGGGACAGCAGCGATGATGTTGCTAAAGCCTTTCTGCTTCCTTACGCAGTTGCTCGTTCTCTGCCTTGATCTGCCTGGTGGACCGCCCTTGCAGCCGAATACTGCACGTTTCAACAGATTCCTAGCAGCCAGACATGGTGCTACCACTTTGAACTTCACGCTACTGAACCACGTAAGCGTGTCACGACTTCGCTACAACAAGCAAAACGGATCGGCACCATCACCAACAAGCCTGCAGTGTATAAATAATCGGCCAACACAGCCACTCGCTAGTGGTCATGGCACAGTTGCTTGTGATCGCCTGCCTTGATTTTCCAGGAGGACAGCCCTTGCAGCCGAATACTGCGCGTTTCAACGGATTCGCCGCAGCCAGATATGGTACTACCACTTTTAACCTGCGCGCTGCTGAACCACGTAAGAGCGCCACTACTTCGTTACAAGAAGCAAGACGGATCGGCACCGTCATCAACAAGCCTCAAGTGTATAAATAAGCGTCCAACGCATCTACTCACCAGTGGGCATGGGACAGCAGCGATGACGTTGCTAAAGCCTTTCTGCTTCCTCACGCATGTTAGTTATCCATATTCACTCTATTCTACGCGTACTAGCAAGCGCTGTTTACTGCTCGTCCCATGCCCACACACTTTGGAATGCACACTTGCCAACTGTATTCACGTTGTGAAATTGCTTTTATTGTCAGGGGATGTAGAACTTAAGAGGAAGCTCTAACTAGGGTGTAAATACATGTAAAAGAAGAATTCCTTTTTGTCGATAACCACTCCACCAAATTTTACGAGATTTGTTGCAGTTAAAAGGAAGATATAAACTCTAGTGTCTGTTTGTTTCGAATTTTTGATTTAGGTCCTGTAATGATTAAAGAAAATTGCCAAATATTTAAAATATTAGGAAAACGAAACTACCAAGTTTAGAACTCTGTAACTCAGCAAACAAGAATGATAATACAGTTCTGTGAATTGCATCTAAGAGTACATCTTGGCAAAATTGGCAAATTTGGCAAATCTTGGCAAATTTGGCAAAATTGATATGTCACACATGAATATAAAGAAATTTAGTGATATGTAAATACAGCTTTTGCAGAATCCTTGTAAACAGAGTAATAATTTACCTAATATATAAAATGTTATAGTTTGTTACCGAAGCTTTCCCCTCAAGTCTAAATATTTTAAGGCAGTTTGTCGTATGCGTATCATGGCCAGGCACGCTTATATCACCTTAAACTGGCTCTTTTAACTACTACATGCAGAGACAAAGCAACAGCGCGCGCATTAGATCCCATAGATGAGATGAATATTTACAATTATTATTAGGGTTATAATTCTATTCGAATGCTGATTGCTGTGCTATCGTTTGTTAACGAAGATTTCCCTCAAGTCTAACTATTTTGAGGCAGTTTTTTTTTTTTTCGTGTGCGTATCATAGCCACTCACGCTTATATCGCCTTCCGTTTCTCTACCACGGGTGCGCTTTAAAACCACGGCGCTGCAATTTTGCTTTCCTTTCTTTGATTCTTCTCCGCCCTTAAACTGGCCCACTTCACTAATACACGCAGAGACAAAGCAACAACGCGCGCATGCGATCCCATAGATCAGATGAATACATATATATATATATATAGAAAATTATCAGCCATAGCTCACGTAGTATATATAGCCTTCTAGGCCGTTTCCTTTCTTTTTTTTTGTTCTTTCGAAAGTAATCCTATTAGTCCTATAGTACCAGTGGCACCCACGACGATCGTGGAAGAGAAAATAGCCTAGAGGAATTCGAAATCCCGCAGGTAACGCCAGAAGAAGTAAAGAAAGCCTTAGGAGCTATGCAAAGGGGGAAGGCAGCTGGGGAGGATCAGGTAACAGCCGATTTCTTGAAGGATGGTGGTCAGATTGTTCTAGAGAAACTGGCCACCCTGTATACGCAATGCCTCATCACCTCGAGCGTACCGGAATCTTGGAAGAACGCTAACATAATCCTAATCCATAAGAAAGGGCACGCCAAACACTTGAAAAATTATAGACCGATCAGCTTACTGTCCGTCGCCTACAAAGAATTTACTAAGGTAATCGCAAATAGAATCAGGAACACCTTAGACTTCTGTCAACCAAAGGACCAGGCAGGATTCGGTAAAGGCTACTCAACAATAGACCATATTCACACTATCAATCAGGTGATGGAAAAATGTGCAGAATATAACCAACCCTTATATATAGCTTTCATTAATTACGAGAAAGCGTTTGATTCAGTCGAAACCTCAGCAGTCATGGAGGCATTACGGAATCAGGGTGTAGATGAGCCATATGTAAAAATACTGGAAGATATCTATAGCGACTCGACAGCCACCGTAGTCCTCCACAAAGAAAGCAACAAAATCCCAATAAAGAAAGGCGGCAGACAGGGAGATACGATCTCTCCAATGCTATTCACCGCATGTTTACAGGAGGTATTCAGAGACCTGGAGTGGGAAGAATGGGGGATAAACGTTGATGGAGAATACCTTAGCAACTTGCGATTCGCTGATGATATTGCCTTGCTTAGTAACTCAGGAGACCAATTGCAATGCATGCTCACTGACCTGGAGAGGCAAAGCAGAAGGGTAGGTCTGAAAATTAATCTGCAGAAAACTAAAGTAATGTTTAACAGTCTCGGAAGAGAACAGCAGTTGACGATAGGTAGCGAGGCACTGGAAGTGGTAAGGGAATACATCTACTTAGGGCAGGTAGTGACCACGGATACGGATCATGAGACTGAAATAACCAGAAGAATAAGAATGGGCTGGGGTGCGTTTGGCAGGCATTCTCAAATCATGAACAGCAGGTTGCCACTATCCCTCAAAAGGAAAGTGTATAACAGCTGTGTGTTACCAGTACTCACATATGGGGCAGAAACCTGGAGGCTTACGAAAAGGGTTCTGCTGAAATTGAGGACGACGCAACGAGCTATGGAAAGAAGAATGATCGGTGTAACGTTAAGGGATAAGAAAAGAGCAGATTGGGTGAGGCAACAAACGCGGGTAAATGACATCTTAGTTGAAATAAAGAAAAAGAAATGGACATCGGCCGGACGTGTAATGAGGAGGGGAGATAACCGATGGTCATTAAGGGTTACGGACTGGATGCCAAGGGAAGGGAAGCGTAGCAGGGGGCGGCAGAAAGTTAGGTGGGCGGATGACATTAAGACGTTTGCAGGGACAACATGGCCACAATTAGTACATGACCGGGGTAGTTGGAGAAGTATGGGAGAGGCCTTTGCCCTGCAGTGGGCGTAACTAGGCTGATGATGATGATGATGATGATGATGATAAAATGACGTATCTAATTTATCCGCTTCGAAGGTATGACGTAGCCCAGATTACTCGATTCTTTTTACTAATACCAGGAGCAGTTTAAGTAAACGTGCTTCACTGTCATATTTAGCCTAAACGTCCCTTGCCGATGTGATTATCCGGACCGAGACGTAGTTGTCCGGATAATTTCACTCTCGGGAACTATTCACCTGGGAAAAAAAATCTTAATATTTACAGTTGTGATCAGTCCGAGCGTGTAGGTGGCGGCGTTCTGATTGCCCTATCAGATGAAATCGCTTCCTATAACGCGCCTGTGAACAATTCACAGGAATTTATTTGCACTTGTATTCGTTTAAATCAGAAGACGTCATATTTTGCGCATATTACCTGCCAGCTAGCTCGCATGGTTCCTTCTGCGACGACCTGCATGACGTCATAAATATGGTCCTTTCTTTGTTTCCGATGGCTCCCCTTTACGTCTTTGGTGATTTCAACATTCCCGCAATTCCATGAAACAGTAGCGCCTATCATGTCGTACCTGCTTCATCTTAACGTTCTGCATTCATTAAATTGTGTTTCGCGTTCTACCTTGTATAAATTATGAAGCAACCGACCCGTGTTGCCCAGACAACTGCAAGTATACTCAATCTTGTGCTAACCACTTCACCCGTAATCATGTCTTAAGTTAGCTTTCTTCAGGGCCTCAGTGGACAGATACATCTATCTATGCTGTCACGCTCCCCTTTCTATTCAAGGCGATATTAGTTACTAAGAACCTAAAAGAAGGCCGATTTTCAAGGCGTTAATGCAGAGCTAGAGTGCTTCACTGGCACCTTTTTTCCGCAGTTCTGGACGCATTCCATCCAAGATAACTGGCGTGTATTTAAAACTAAAGTGAACGAACTTACAAACGAATTCATTCTCCTCCTTCGCGTGAATTCTTCTAGACAAGCACCCTGGTTTAACGTATCGATAAAGTGCCTGCTAAACAAGAAAAAAACGGATCTCTCGCCAACTAAATCATCCACGAATTGCTGATGAGTGGCACCATTATCTCACTATTGCGTCACAGTGCATGCAAACCTTACAGCGTGCTAAGAATATTTTTATTATGACACTCTGCCTCATTTGCTTGCTTCCAGTCAACAAAAATTTTGGAACGTCATCAATACCTGCAAGTATTGAGGCTGGCCAAATGTACGCACAATCTGCCACGTGTTAGTGTCCCGTCAGTTGCCTTGATGGATAAAGAATTTAGATATCTCCTTTGGAGTTAGTATTTTTTGCATGTAATTATGCTTGAGCTTTGTAACAGCTTTTGACTGCGCATGTGCTACCCTCCTCTCCCTGGAAAACCTTTATCTAAACTTCACTTGTAGGTGAGTGTCTGTACTGTCCACTCCGTTTCTTCCCGCCCTTATTTCCGCTCAACATTACATGATGCACCAACTGCCCCAACAGTCTACGCTTCTGAAACGATATTCGACTTCATTCCAGAAATTGCGCCTCTGTTACAGCTCACGTGTGTTGCATTGTTATAAATAATAACTTTTTCTTATCGTTTCCCAATGCTGTGCTACCTACTTTACCCGATATTGTAGTTTCACAATTGGAACACATGGAACGAATTACTATTAGTGGTGAAGGGGTTGCAAAGCTTATTCATAAAAGAAAGCTTGCATAGGCTGCTGGTATCGACGGCATCAACTATACGTTTCTGATGAGTACGTGTTTATATTCGTCCCTGGTGTTGTCTCAAATTTTCACACAGTCCCTCCGTAGCGCATCGCTACCTGACGATTGCAGGATTGCCGAGGTAATTCCTGTCGACAAGTCTGGTGACGTTCGTAATCACAATAACTACAGACCTATCTTCTTAATATCATTCCTGTGCAAGCGTCTTGAACATATTATTTATTAACATCTTGTCCATTATTTGGAATCTAATTCCTTTTTTACAGATTCACTGCATGATTCTCGCAATCCTCATCCTCGCGAAACTCAATTAATTGCATTCACTAATGACCTAATTTCTGTTTCGGACCATTCTTCTCTTATTGATTGTATATTTATCGACATCGCAAAGGCTTTCAACTCCGCGTAACAATAACTGTTACTTTACGAGCTAAGTAAGCTAAATATTGATAGCGCTGCGCTAAAGCTGATCGAGTGTTTGTTAGGTAATCGGCACCAGTATGTAAACGCTAATGATCATGACTCTCCTATTTCCCCCGTAACATCTGGTCCTCTGCAAAGATAAGTACTAGGACTGCTTCTTTTTCTTAACTATAATAATGATCCTCCCTCTTCAATTACTTCCAAAATAATTATTTTCGCTGGTGATTGTGTTTTATACAGACAAGTTACTAACCGAAGTGATAAAAGAGAAGAAAGGGGGTTAACCGAGGTGCCCGATTTTTACTAGTCATATCATGAGAAGCCAACAAACACTGACACCAAGGACAACATAGGGGAAGTTACTTGTGCTTAATGGAATGAACGAACAATAAATCAATGGAAATTAAAGTGGATGAAAAAACAACTAGCCGTAGGTGGGAACCAAACCCACAACCTTCGCATTTCACGTGCGATGCTCTACCAATTGCGCTACCGCGGCGCTGTTTCCCCATCCACTTTCTTGGGTATTTATGTGTGCTAGTAGAACCCTGGGAGTGTTAGCCAGCGCCACCACTCACAGACCTTGGCGGCGGACGTGGAACGTCCTTGTTGCCGCAGGCGTCACGAGAACGTGATCTTTTTGGGTAAAAGCAACTGGTCAATAAGCCCACATATGCTACCTGAAGGCATCAATGTTGCCGGATTCGAGACCCTCGTTATGTAATAAACGAGAAGTAAGGGGGTTAAACGAGGGGCCCGATTTTTACTAGTCATATCATGAGAAGCCAAGAAACACTGACACCAAGGACAACATAGGGGACATTACTTGTGCTTAATGGAATGAAGAAACGATAAATTATTGGAAATTAAAGTGGATGAAAAAACAACTGGACGCAGGTGGGAACCGAACCCACAACCTTCGCATTTCGTGTGATGTGTGTCCTTTTCAATGTGATCTGAACAATACCGCAACTTGTTGTAATACTCGGCTTACGAATCCAAACATTACCAGATGCAAATGAATGGAAATTGCACGCATAGTTAAACAAATCCATCCGACCTCATACCGCCTTAATGACACCCCACTGACCCGCGTTAGCAAGCATATGTACCTCGATGTTCAAATAACAGATGATCTGTCATGGAAGGCGCACATTGAATACATTACTCACCTTGCCAACTGCAGTCCTAGTTTCATTCGTCGCAACGTTTCTCGTGCACCTATCTCTTTAAAAATGAAAAATGCTGCTGTACAAGACACTAACGCTTTCGAAGATTGAGTACGCTGCATCAATATAGGATCCATATACTAACCCTCGCATTGAAACGCTCGAATTAGTTCGGAATCGCTCTGCTAGATATATAATGGGGAATTATTCCCTGCATGTTAGTGTCTCAGGAATAGAAAAAAACACTTATTCTTCAAGATCTTTCCATACGACGTTGCATGTCTCACCTGTGCACATTTTATAAAATATATCACACAAACGACACCCTACAGTTATCCCTATTTACTCCTCCGGTACACATATCGTCTCGCAGTACTTGAAATCCAGTACTTGAAATCCTTTGTCCCAAAAACTGCATCGGACCGGAATCACCTGACCTCCCCTGTCGTCACCTTCATTGGTCCTGCGAAATTTAAGGATGCTGCTGTTCGTAGTAATCTGCTGTAACCTTTCCTGTTCTTGTCTGTTTTTATTGCACTTTTCTCACTCCTCTCTGTAACGCCTGACCGGTCCTAAGAGTAATAAAATGAAATGGTACGGCACCGCTGGACGAGGCTGTCATTTCGGCTTAAAAAAGTAACCTGAAAGGCCATCAGAAGTCCTCTGAACGGCATCCGCTTTAGGTTTAGCTCACTCTCGTTGCTACAACCCGGCAACGTCGGACTCAACAGACCACTGTGCAGAAAACACCACAAGCCGAAGCTGACCACCGAAGCCGGGCGGACAGTTCAGACGATTCTCGTGAAAACGACGGGACCCGACTTCGCCGCGACTGCCCTTTAGTGCGTGTCGCCGAAAATGGAGCTCCTAGGGAGCCCCTCTTCCAGCTTATCCTGTGACTGTACTGCTTGTGCTGCGCGGGCATGTGGCTTTTCTTCCCAAACTCGAACGAGTTTCTAGTGCAAAGCGAAGCAGTGACACTCTCTTCGAGGGATGGCTCACTTGCCTCGTGGGTTTACGTGCTTAGGGAAACAAGTGAGAGGTATTTTTCGTATGTGACCCTGCAAACGGACCGACACGGAGGCGCAGAACAAACATAGGTACTGTCGTTCCTTGCATCGTCTAACTGTTAATTTCTTTTCCGAAAACAAGTACTCCTATTGAACAGTTCCTTTCTTCGCATTTATTCATATATATTTGCACAGTCATTATGACAGTGGATGCGAGAGGGAAAGAGACAGAGAGAACACATGTGTCTAGGTCCGTCGCATGCATAATGAAAGGTGTAGCATACCTACTGTCACTATCCAAGTTTGTTACCTCCATGTACTGTAGAAGCGCTTTACTCGGTAGTGTCAATTACTGTGGAGCCTCTTTACTACGCCTTCTTTATAGTATCGGTACTGTTTTAAGTAGTGAAAGACCATGATGAAATCAACCATTTGCGCTTCTGGTAGCGTGCTTTTAATGGCCTCACTTACTGTTTAGGTTCCTTATTTTATTGTTTTGTTAATCAGGAGCGTGGGCACGGAGATATACTTGGTAAAATTGCGACTGATTTGGCATTCAAGAAACTGCTTCCCATATGTGGGATTGGAAAGCAATCATGAACGGTTTCGCCATAATGAACCTACACACGCCATACTTTTACTTCACTTCTAGCAAAATGTATCATCCATGGATACTCGCCATGCACATTCTACGCGACTACATTTTGCTTGTGGTCATAACGTCGCCAGGTTCCTTAGGAAGTGGTGAGTTTTCTCTGGATGTTCATGTGACCGCTATAATAGTGCTTCCCCATTTTTCTAGTGCTACAGAAATACTCTTCATGTGCATCTCTTTCAATTGTTCAATTAAGTTCACGGATTCTACTGGTCTACACCGTGATATGACTGTGAGACGCACCTTAGTGGGGGACTCTGGATTATTTTTGACCTCCTGGTGTTTTTAAACGTGCAGCCGATTCAAGGTATACATAGGCTTTTATGGATTTCCGCACCGTTTAAATGCGGCCGCTGTTGTCGGAATTTGATCTGGCGCCTTCGGGCTTAGCAGCGCAACGCAAAGCCACTACGCCGCAACGGCGTGTAGTTAATTTCTACCTTGCATTCTCTGCCTAAGAAAAGGTTAGATAAATAGTATGTAGGCATATGAAATATTATGCATAGTGCATTTTGTTATAAGATATGGGACTTAACACTGATAGTGCAGAGCACGTCAAGCAACCTAGTGGCTGCCACGATTACACTTTTAGAATCTTCCAGGGCTTTGTCTTCAAAGGGAAACAAACATCTAGGTTAGCAAAGACGCAATGAAACTGCTGTTTTAAGGATAAATGTACGTAACTTTCTTTTACTAGGGTAAAAAATGAAATCACATTAGAAGCCTTTCACGGTTGTCTTAATTGAAGAAGCTATGAAAGAATGAAGTGTATTGTAGCAACTACCTTCGACGTTCCACACAAAAAGTGCGTTTTCGAAAGCTAGGGAACGAATGCCGCACACATATCGAGGTTTGAGAGCACCCATTATAACTGATTGGTCAGCGCCTTCAATAAACAAAAAAGAGGGAAGTTCGTTAAGTACGTTTTCTTTATTTATGGGTCAGCAAATCACCGACCGGACTCTCAAATTTTGTTAACGTGAAAAAATGAAATAGAACAGCCGAAAACGTGACGTCTTAAGGTAACTACGTGACGCCGGTGTCTAAAAGCCATAGTTTCTTGGAAAATTTACTAGAAGGAACTTTGGCGCTAGAGACTTGAGGAGCTGTAAGTAATTAGGTTCAGCAGGCATTCGAATCATGCGTAGTGCACAGATTTGCATATAATTTGCAATTCAGCTTTCAAATGCCTTTACGGCGCTTGCATATTCAACACTTTCAATAAAGCTTTGGATGAACAATGCATTTATCTTCAATTATTAAATGTAAGTGTTATGGTATACTGAGCCTTACTGCTTTCATGAAATTAGGAAAAAAGAACTGTTTGCAAATTTTCAAGAATAAAGAGCGATAAATAATGGGACAAGAACGCTAGTAGTCGCAAGTACGAGGAATATGCAAATGCACATAGTAACCATCATTCCCAAGGGTGGTGAACTTCTGCTGCGACAAGGCTCCTAGTAATATTATTCAACAACTCTAAATGGAAACTGTCGTGGAGGCGATAGCGTGCACGCTCGGGTGAGCATCACCGGAATAAGAAGTCAAGTAAAGCCACTGTGCAGATCCCGGAGCGGATCAAGGATTTATGAAAGTGATTGCGACCTTGTTTATGGTGAAGAAGGGCCACTAACTCACTCACCGCACCCTACAGTAGGAAAGCTTTTGGATTTGTCATAGGGTGGCCCAACCGCAATGTAGGCTTCCTTACTTGGGCAAGGAACATTTAGCAATTTGGGACGCAGGAACAAATTCAGAAAGCAACAAATCCTTCTATCACTTTCTCAACTTACGAGGAGTGCCCTTCATCTCTCAATAAAGCCATGTACCGATCACGCTATCAAACTTTGCCTAAAGCTCCTTTCACCCCTGCTCACAGTTTTCGTAATGAAATGAACGAGGGCATCCGTCATGAGTCTGAAACATCCGTAGCCAGCAAAATAAAGGAAGCTTGCCAAACATTTTTTTTTACACACTGAAGTATTATTATACAAAGATGAGGAGGCTTTCTTCCATTCCAATTTATGTGTAAAATACTCACAAGCGAGCATTAAATGCGACTTGGAATGGGAACGCTTACACGCAAGCAACGGAACAGCAATGCAAGGCACTTTTTAACGGGATAGCGTTATGGGCCCAGCGTCGCGAAAGGTCCGAAGTCAGCCTCCCGCCTCCAGCATCAACCATCGTTTCGTCAAAACGCATTTCAAACCACGCATACACAACCACGCAGGCCCTCCATGTGAGGCAAGGAAGTTACTGGACTAATTGAATTTCTCAAGTTAAAATACGTCAAAAAAGCGTAAAGTACGACTTACCCACAACGTACAGACATTATAGCATCGGACTGGAATTTGATTACACGAGAAAACATAATTCCGTTACGCGAAAACAGAGTGCAAACCCCTTTTACAACGTTTCTACCAGTCATAGGTCGGCCATGGCCTCCGCCATAAAGCGGCTCGCCCGGTACCTTTGCAACACCTACAGATGGCTCTTGCCTCCACCGTATCGCAGTCCAAGCAAGAGACCGCAATTCTGCCAGAGAGCTCGCTTTCGTTCATAGCGTTCACCGCCAGCGTTTCACGGTGAATATTACGGTTACCCGCCGTGGTTGCTCAGCGGCTATGGCGTTGGGCAGCTGAGCAACTGAGGCAGCAGAGGCAGCTGGCAGCTGAGCTGGGGGAGAAATGCGACAACAGCCGTGTGCTTAGATATAGGCGCAAGTGAAAGAACCCCAGGTGGTCTAAATTTCCGAAGTCCTCCCCCTACGGCGTGCCTCATACTCAGAAAGTGGTTTTGGCACGTAAAACCCCATAATTTAATTAAGGTAGGCTTAAACGTAGAGACTATCTTTGTCACTGACGTTCTGCAACATAGCGCCAAATGTCGTCGCCGGGTTCCTTTCGTAAACCTTTGCCCTGCAGTGGGCTAACTAGGATGATGATGATGATGATGATGATGATGATGATGATTCTCTTGTGCAGAGTACGCAGCCATAGGTCTCAGCGCGCGGGCTCGCTCCGCAGGCGTCTCGGCGGCTTGAACAGTGCGAGTGTGCGCGCGCCATCGAATACACGCCTTCTCATGGCGGAATGAAATGAAAATCGATTGCAGTATTTACTAACAATTATATTTCAAATCACCTCATGCCGTATGGCACGTTGCTACACACCAGATAGCACATAGATTGGCTCCTTCATGAGAAGAGGTATATGACCTAAATGCAATCTGTTGGAAAATATCATGCAAAGCCCACGATCATTCTATGCGACCACTCGTAATGCGAAATAAGTGAGCGAATGAAGCAAAGGCTGGCCCACGAATTGCAGTCTGCTTCGACAGCTGGCGGTGTGGCAGTCTGGATGTGTCTTTATACATACACGCAACAGTTTGCGCAGCACTAAATGTGCATTCTAATGCTCCTATAACACTGCAGGAAGAGATAAGCGAGAGTGGATCTGCAGACGTCAAATTCAATGGGGCTGCTACGAGCTGCCACACTGCTGCCAGCTGCCCGAACACTGGCGCTCAGATTGAACATAACGTTTTTCACATAACGCTCTTCTTTAAATGCCCAACAACGATGAGCCTGACGCATGGTCGCGCTTGTTGTGTCCAGATAGGTCTACACCTGGTGGCTGGCGATCCAGCTTAGCGAAAAGTCACAAATGCATCCCGCTTCCAAAAAAGAAAACGAAGATCAGGCTTCCTCCAATATTTTCACACGACGTAAGACGACTAAACAAAAAACGCAGGCTGAATTTCACGCCCTCAAAGTCGATGTCGGAGGTAGGAACACGGCGATGACGGGAAATGTTTTTTCCCACACAAATACTCTCACACCCCGCGCCACGAACGCTTCCTCAGGCTTAGCGTAGGGGGAGGTCACATTTTTTTTTATGGAAATTGCCAAATTCTCAAAGTAAGATACGTCACAAGATTCGTAAAGTACGAGTAGCACACAACCTACAGACAAAATAGTGTCGGTTTGTAAGTTCAATTACCGAGAAAACATAATTCTATTACGCGGCATCTCAAACACAAACATCTCTTCCGGTTACCCTTTGAAGTCTGGGTTAATACGAGCGGCGCGCCTCCCTGGGTTCCTTGCAGCATCATCCAGATGCCGCTAGCCTCCGCTCATCGGCAGCAATGGTGGTGCCCACCATGGAGGGAGGGGGGGAGAAAAAGAAAGAACGAGAAAGCTCGTTTTCGTACATAGCGTTCGCCGCTAGCGTTTCCAGGGAAACATTACTTTTACATAAGGTGCAGCTGCCGGAAAGCGTCTCAAAAAGTCAGGAATCTTTTAATCATACCGCGTTCCACTCATAAAGGGAAACCTTAAGTGTCCTTCAAGTTTTTTTTTTCCAATAGAAGGCATTGCCCGTCTCATAGAATGGCATGTCACATAAAGCATATGAATTGTTTTATTTCATATTAAATAGAAGATAAATGAAAGGCCAGGAGGCTAACCCGAACTGTGCCATGTTGGCTAACCTGCACAAATTTGTGCGACATTCAGTAGGGCGCAGCACTGTGTACAGAAGTGTGCAGTGCAGGCGTAAATTTGATGTAACGCATGTGCACGCATTTTTGTCTTGCGTGACGACTTATTCAGCATAATGGTAACCTGAATAGAGGTTCATGTTTGCAGAGTGCAGGAAGGCGTGCCTCGTGATGTGGTGCCCAGGCTTCCAAGATCCCGACACAAACCACTATATCGACTACAATTTGACGGACCCAGGTTGGTAGGATTGTACTTATTTCTTCGTTTGTTCGTTTGTATATTTATGCTGTCAGACCAAGAAAGGACCACTACAGGAATGGATAGAAATACAAGAAAAGATACAAAATACCGCTACATGTAGAACGAGAAATGAAAAAAGGAACACTAGCAGTATCTGTGAAAAGTGACGTGTGGTGATCAAAGACAAAACACTCACTCAGTGTGTGCATCAGAAAAAGAGTTGCTATGACGCATTCATATCCGGGAAGGTAAGATTCTCCAAACCAGCAGTGAAAGCGCTGACAGAGGAACACATGACAAGTGCATTGGGTAATTCATTCCATTCATTGGGGCGATTGCCCTCTGAAAAAAGCTATACTTGAATATATTATTGCGTGTAACTGGCGGCTGTATCTATCAAGCTTGCTTGGGTCTGGAGTGTTGATCTGCTGTAATTACACTGAAATCAGCGAAATTAAGTTGAAGTTCTTCTCAATAAGTACGTTTAGGAATTAGGAAATTAGAATTAGAATTCGAATTAGAAAATTAGAATTTTGAATGACAAAAATTGTTGAGAATTTTAAGATAAAATAGGTTAACATAAAAATGCAACAGAGAAATAATTGATAATTTTAGAAATTCAGCAAGGCACCCTTTCTATCACTCCAATGAAATTGTAAGCTGCGAGAATATCTTTCCTCTGGCTGGATCCCAGTGAAGTCACCCCAAAAGAAAGAATGGTTGGCGAGGTTAGCGATAGCCCAAGTTTGCTAATTGAGTTTTCGAAGACTTTTCTTGGTTTAGAAAATCGGCGGCACGAGATAAAGTAATGTTCGATAAATTCAGGTGCATTGCAAATAATGGCTGTGGCTTAGTTAAGGTTAAGCCCAGGATGCGAAGCATACTAGCCTTTATTTTAACGCGATAGCGTTAAGGAGCTCGTGTCGCAGAAAAGCCGGTGTCGTCGGCGTCGGGTGTCGGCGTCTGCGGCGTTGACCGTGAGCGATAAATCACGGCAGGCGCTTTATAAATAAAAAGCAACTTCCAAGATTGGCCCGGTGGGAATCGAACCCGGGTCTCCGGAGTGTGAGACAGAGACGCTACCACTCAGCCACGAGTTCGATGCTTCCAAGCGGTGCAAACGCGCCTCTAGTGAATGCGGTGTTGCCTTCGAAACCAGCCGTGGAAAGTTATACTGCGGTGTATATCGGTAATTATGAACATGTAACGTACAGAAGTCACAATTACACGAGTTGCGACGTGCGTTTTTAGTTGTTGAACCACTGTTTAGCCTGGTGAACTGCTGTTGATTGGCTATATTTGGTTCGGCTAGACGAAGAAACAACTCATGCGTTACTCTGCTTCGCCTTCAAGAGCGGAACGCGACAGCGTTCCCGTCGACCCGCCAAGGGGTGTAAGACAATAGGCTACGGCGCAGCGACTACGCGCCCCGCATTGGACGCGGTGAGCGTCGAGCAACGCAGCGTTCGGCGCGGTAACGAAATGTGCGCCTGAGCAAGCGACGCACGCCTGAGCCTTAGAAACAGCTCGTTTATAAGGCAACACCGCATTCACTAGAGGCGCTTTTGTACCGCTTTGAAGCATCGTACTCGTGGCTCAGTGGTAGCGTCTCCGTCTCACACTCTGGAGACCCTGGTTCGATTCCCACCCAGCCCATCTTGCAAGAGTTGAGCCAAAGCCACCTAGAAAATCAGTCTCTCTAGCACGCCGCAACCTTCGCTTCTCATTCCAACGAGCAGCTCTGTCTCCAGGAGGCATCTCACCTCGTGAGTGTCTAGCAGAGGCAAGCGCAGCTGCTTATATACCGCCGCGACACCGCGAGCGACGGCGCGAGTTGGAGCCCCGTTTCTCGTCTGTCGTGACGTCATGGTGTCACGTGGTATTGAAGGCAACACCGCCGCGCCTGAGGAGCTGGGGTGAGCTCTCGTAATATGCTTCGCATAAAAGAACATAAAAGGGACATAGGGAGACATGACCTGTGTAAGTAAAAATTTGGAGACGGTACACGGCATCTCAGTTTTCTAAAGGAAACTTCCAATTACCTTGAAGGACACCAAGTGTTATTCCATGGGAAGGCAAGATGGTGGTATTCAGAAGACAGTGTTAGCATGGATATTGCAGAATTTTGCGATATACAGAAGTTTCTGTACCTAGCCGCGGTGACATAAGCTGATATCGGCAAAACAAATAATAGGGCCCTTGAGGGATGCTCGGGTGATTGGATCAGCCATTTCATTCAAGTGCAACCCCTGATGTCCCGGTACACAAAGGAAGCATACTTTCCGTAAGTATGGAGGTACAATTGAACAAAATGTTCGTAGAATTCTTGAATTTGAAGATGCAGTAAGTGCTGCGCATACAGACAGCGAATCGGTCACAATAACAGCTAATGGCTCATTTTGGTCAACCTTCCGTATTGCTAGTATAATTACCAATAACTCTGCCTGAAATATGAGTGTGAAGTCGGGAAGGCGAAGAGAGTAAGACCACTGAAGTGTTTCAGAGAAGATTTCCACTCATGCCATCTCATTGCACACAGAAGGGTCAGTAGCTAATACATTATCAGTGGTTAGCTGGTGCAGGTGGTCGTGTAAGAGGATAATTAAATATATGCTTCCTACTAGTTTAGCATCATTTGGAAATATGTCATCGAATTCAATTTTGAGGTCTGGTAAAGCGCCATATGAATGCAAATCTTGACATATAGATAGATCCAATTGTTTTAACTGTGCTTGCACAAATATCCTCTTAGGGCTGTGTAATCTCGACCACAATACTTCAAAAACTCAGACGCTTCAGTGATAAATACCTATTGCGTGCGTATTTTGAAACAGTCATATTTTTTTAAATGTTTGAACCGTAAGCACTAGGAATCTGCAATCTAGTTTGGGTATAGGAGCTTCATAATTAAAACAGTTTTGGCAAGGAATCTTGGTAGCCCGAGACATAACCGTAGAACCTCCCTTTCTAAAAGTATAAGAAGTTTAATTTTGTAGGCGGGAGTGCCGGGAAATATTACGCAGCCGACTTCTAATATGGGCCGGACATACACATTATACATCATCAGTATCCCTCCACAGTCTAGAGCGACGGTGGCTGAGCCGGCGGAGCATAGGTACGGCACGTTCTGCCTTTGTTTTAATATGTTCAATGTGACTGCTCGAGGTAAGCCAGCCATTGTAAATAATACCAAGGTATTTGATTGCGTCAACTCAAGGAATTATTTCCTGGCAGTATTGTAAAGATATATGCAGTTGTGCAGTTAGCGGGAAGTCTAGTACTGCACAAGTAAAACTGTTGCTTGGGCTAGTGGTTCATATTTGAATGTGTATAGAGCAGGGTGCCTAGATCAGTACAGAACACAAGCGCCGGTCCTATCGTTTGTGTTCCTCTGTCCTGATCTTTGCACCCTGCTCTTTACACATTCTAGCACTGCACTTTTGCTGATATTTAACGACATGCATAACCCCTCCCACCATGTCTCCAGCATTCCTGATTCTGCAACGACTGGTGTAGTGAATGTATATTCTCTTCGGATGTGAAAAAATTCGATATCGTCCGCATAAACATAAACATGTACTGCCGTAGACTACGAAGTTGTACTTAGCAAAATGTTAAATAAGACAGGAGAAAGAACGGTACCCTGTGGTACACCTCTTGTTTCCTTGGGTAGACGTTGAAGTACCGCGTGGATAACAATAAAACTCTCTATCCCTCATAAATTGGTAATAATATAATAATATTTGGGGTTTTACGTGCCAAAACCACTTTCTGATTATGAGGCACGCCGTAGTGGAGGACTCCGGAAATTTTGACCACCTGGGGTTCTTTAACGTGCACCTAAATCTAAGCACACGGGTGTTTTCGCATTTCGCCTCCATCGAAATGCGGCCGCCGTGGCCGGGATTCGATCCCGCGACCTCGTGCTCAGCAGCCCAACACCATAGCCACTGAGCAACCACGGCGGGTAGTCCAAGCGGGGAAATACTTCGGGAAAATCGTGGACTGAAGCTTATCGAATAGAATACAATATTCTAGAGTCGTATGCTTTCGCTACATCTAGCGTCATCAAAGCTGCGTAGTCTACTTTGCGGCCAGCAAGTTTAATGCGGCTCTCTAAATCTACATGGGCACACCACACGGAGTGGCCGGGACGAAATACAATCTGACAAGGACTGAAAAATGTATCATCCTGCATAAAACTTGTTATACGGCCGTCAACAACACAGTCTAATAATTTACTGACATTGGAAGTAAGAGGAATTCGTCTTATGTTGTCCAAGTCAAGCCCAGCGGCCTTTTTCTTCAACAGTGGAACAAGTTTAGCTACTCTCCACTCTCTTGAAAGCCATGAATATTTTAGAGAGAAATTTACTATATTGAGTAGCTCCTGAGGAACATATTCAAAGAAAATTTAATCATTCCTGTTTTAATAGCATCTGGACATGGGGCTGACGTCGGTTTTGATCTAATAATTCCCTCAAGCTCTGCCGCTGTTACTTCTACAAAGTCACCTCCGGAGGGAGCTTTTTTTAGTCCTATCAGCAATTTGTGCATGAAACATCGCTCAAGTCCATGAGCAATTTTCTCAAGTTTCTCTGATAAATATTTAGTTGATAGAACTACAGAGTCGATATTCACGGGCGCCGATATAACTTTACAGGATCGAAGAGAATTTAACAGGTGTTTCTTTATTGCTAGGCTGCGAAAGATATGCGTAGTGCTTGGAATCATAATCTTCCTTAGCTTTTGAGACTCTTCGCTTACATGTAGTAGTAATATACGCATAATCAGCCCAAATAACAGGACATTGGTTATATAAACGTTTTACCCATGCAGCTTTTTGACGTCGAAAATGTGGCTCGCAATCAGAATTCTGTCAGGTACAAATGATACACCCTTAGTACAGTGTACAACGAATTGACCTTTTTTGATGATTGTTTTAGAATTGAACATAGGATCATTGCTTTACTATCCCTCTCCATGCCCTCCTGAGCATTTAAAGCTGACTTGAACGCATTCTTAAATTGTGCGTGATTACCAAAAGTCCCTACATGATTGTCTAAACTATTAAACGGGGCAAGCCGTTCGAAAATAATAGGGAGGTGATCACAGTTAGTTCTTGAAGCAACAGTCTTCCAAGAGCTCACAGAAATGCTCGAGGTAGCAAACGTAAGATCTAGGGCAGATCGCGATTGACTCCGAACAAAAGTATGTGCTCTAGACTTGAAGCAAAAGGACTGATTTGAAAGAAGCCATTCCCACAAGCGTTTGCCACAAGTGACCATTCAAAGACCGCCCGATGCATGATGAGAAGTAAAATCGCCCACTAGTAAAATGTTTTCTCGACTGCCAGTAATAGAGGTATCAAGTGAATAGGTATCTTCCATTGTAGCGCGGAAGCACGTGTTAAGGATTGAAAAGGGCGAGCAATAAGTAAGTATCATATCCAATGCTAATCATTCGCAATCGGGTGACATCCTTTTGTATGCTATAGTAGCTTTATGGCAGATGTTTGATGACAAAAAAAAAGCTAAAACGCCGCCTCGGGAAGGGCGATCCAATCGAAACCATCAGAAATTTCAAGATGAAAAGCCTGACCAGTAGCAAGCAAAGTTTACTATAAAAGAACAATATCTGGACAACATTTAGAAGTAACTCATAATAAATCTTCTGCTGCGCAAAGTATGCAACGACAGTTCCACCGTGTTATTGTTAAACTTCCTATGGTGAATAAATCTGAGCAGGAGAGTCTGCTTGGCCTAAAATGCTCTCTTTTAAGGAGCCCTTCTTAGTCAAAATCTCTCTCGCGTACTTTCTTGCCTTGGAGTTGGTGAGAGAGCTGAACATTTTCTTTATCAGTGAAATAATTCGTTTAAGAGATTGGGGGTCCATATCTACACCGTCATTTTCCATTCCATGTATATCGGAGACGGATGTGGCCTACATTCTCAGAAGTTGATGGCTTTAATGAATGGCTTTTAGTCAATGGCAGCGCTGTCGATAGACACTTCACTAGGTGTATTCCGTGGTAGACTCGGCACCTGATCTCAATGCGTAAGAAACGTTCCAGCGGCAAATCAGGGGGAGGAAGAAAAGCCGACCAGGAGGAAGCCTCCTGGCCCAGTTATGAGAAAGACAGTGCAGATACTTAGGAAATTACTTGTAAAATTTAAGAGATATTGGGACAAAAGGTAAACGACAATCAGGTAAAAGACAAAGAACAAAAGAAAACAGCCAGCTACATGACCAGAACCAGCGTTCCAAGCCAGATGATAGCGGTGGTGTCCCGTCTAGGCTCTACATCTACTTCTACACACAGTGGCGGTGGGTCGCAGCAATAGTTGGTTTTTGGAATGGCTGAGATTTGGGTGCGCTATGTACCGCTTCGACCTTGTTCAACGCGCCGGACTAGCGTTACATTTTGGGGACAGTGGTTAGGCTAATCCGCAGCAAGACGTTCCCCAGTACGATGCTTTCATTCCCATCGGCGTCGCAATCTATACGGCACCGTCATCGGACACTCAACTGGACCATGCCCTTTGCGCGATGGGTACCCCCACTACGGAACCGTCGTCGTCATCTCAGGTTTCAGATTCTGGTAGGATGCCTTAAAACATTCACTCTGCTGATTCAGATTCCACTCACTATTAACCTGCGCCCGATTTAGCTGCTCTCTTGGACTCTTTTGAAGCACGCTTTCATCTGCGACTGCTCCGTTTAGTCCAACGTGTGCCTTTTGTGGAGAGTTGCACCGCCGACTTCAACATACCTGTTTCAAGCCTTCCACTGACAAAGCTCCACCTGTCTCGGCGCCTCAATCTCCTTTTCGAAATTCCCTCACACAGCAATCCCAGGGAGCCTTCCCAAATCCTCAGCACGACATCATGGTCTGCGTTTCGCACGTAGGTTGAGTCGGTTGTTGCTGTCCACTGCTGGTCACTTAAACACAATGCTCAAATCCTTCCGACTCAGCGTCGATCGGTGGCCACTGAATTTCTGCAGTTCATGCCGGTATTTAACCACTTCAACTACGCAGGCCTTGTCTCGGCACTCGGCTCCCGCTATGGCCATGCCAAATTTCAACACTTACACCATACAATATTACAGCACGTGCAACAGGGCCACTACAGCCTCCAAGACCTCGCTGCTCATGTCACGCGCCTGTCGAGGCAGGCCGTAGCTGTTTGTCCGAACTCGACCGCCCACCGTATTGCTACCGAAGCCTTCAATGTCGCCTTCATTAACCCCAAAATTCAACGCTTCGTCCGCCGCATCCAGCCGTCTACAGTTCTTGCTGCCTTAGCTCGTGCACTGGAGGCTGCCATAGTGGAACGATCCAGTGCAGTGCCCCACCCCATGCTTTCTCAAGCCAACAAGCGTCAGCAGGCCAAGCCAGTCGCTCCGACGCATACCGTCATCACTCTCCAACAATGCATTGCGGTCAATGCAATGAGGTCGGTCATTACAGTCGAGACTGTATGCGTCGTACCACATCACCGGAAAACTTCACAAGGGGGCCACTGAGGGCAGACCCCCGCGTGAGTCTTCAAGTTATTCTCCTGCCATTGGACCCGTTAACAAGTATGCCTACATTGCAAGTCTAGCTAGGTGGGCCAACGGAAAACGTTGAAGCGCTAGTGGACCTTGCTGCATCGCCTCATTTCATGACACCTAGTATGCTCCACATTCTGTGCCATCTGAAGACGGTAACGATCACACCAGCCGGCCTCTCCTAGCTGATGGAACTTCTCTACTATCCCTTGGAGAAATCTCGATAACTGTGACTGCTTTCCGAAAACTGTGAGTGTCCCATTCTTTCCGTCGGAAATCCTCTTCGCATCGGCAATTTTGGCCTGCAACTGGTGCTCAACAGTGGGAGTACGCATGTACTTTAACCACGCCGCGTGCATAATAGGATTGCTCCCTCCCAATCCGGCACCTGACCAGGCCGCTAACACAGTCACAAATTATGTGCTGTCCTCGTATGTCCGCTCTATGTTTAAGTCGAGCATACACGTGGTCGCAGGAGCTCGCATTCTCCTGAGCAATAGCACTTCTTCATTGCGTAAGAATTTAGCTTACTTTCGTTCGAGCGTACGCTCCCTCTCAACGTGGTTACGTGCGGTAACGACCGCGCTTCTACCGCAGGCCCACAAAAGTGAACACGTTCGCCCACCACAATCGCTTTCTTTTCCTGATCTGGCAATATGTACGGTATCCCTGCCCTTGTTTTCGACTGCGTGGCCACCCATTCATTGTGAAATGGATGCATGCTTCGATGCGGATGTCTTTGTCGACTGCGCTATCTGCGAGCAACCGGGCAATTGCTTTGATACCCCACGTTATTTACTGCGCTCCTCATCGTCTGCATTTGCTCTCTTGGTGCTAAGCCTATCACACAGCCCGCTGCGCCTACACTCTGGAACTGTGTTGGCGTCGTATGCTCTGTCCTCACAACGGTGCAACCCTGTACTTCTTCAGGAAGTGGCGGTGACTCCGTGGAGTGGAATGTCTTCCATTTCGACCCAAACGTAGCGTCTTCCTTGAAGTCCAATATCCAAGAATAGCTGGGGAAATTTGAATAAGCCTTGTCGTTATCACAGAGCGGACTCGGCTGTACTACTCTTGTTCCTAACGAAATCAACATTCGCTCCCACGCACCCGCTCGACACAACCGCTGTCATGTTTGTGCTTCTGGATATGCTGAAATTACAACTCAAGTGGAAGATATGTTACAGCGTGGCTTCACATCTCTCTTGTTCAGTCCTTGGTGATCCCAAGTAGTTGTGGTGAAAGATGAATGGCACTACGCGTTATTGCGTTGGCTATCGCCGCCTAAACAGCATTACCAAGCCGGATGTGTACCCTCTCGCCCACCTCGATCACGCCTTCGATCAGCTTCACGCGTCTAAATTTTTCGCTACACTCTCCGGCTACTGGCAGTTCGGGATCGAAAAGGAGGACGTGGTGAAAATTGCTTTTATCACAGCGAGCGGCCTGCACCATTTTAACCGCCTTCCTTTTGTGCCCTCAAATGCACTTGATAGGTTCGAGCGACTTATCAACCGGGCCCTTAGATACTCGAAGTGGTCGGTGGGGATGGTGCATTTGGATTACACCATCGTGGACGCTGTCACGTTTGTGACAGCGTTGCCAAACGCGACACGTACCTGAACGCCCGTGATGCTGGGGGCAAACTCGTTTGCCGGTTACGCTGGTGACGCCGGTTGTTTTGGTGACAATAACGCCAAACGCCGGTAGCGCTGACGCTTTATAAAGCGCTCTATAAAACATCGTCATAAAGAGCGCGTCTTGCACGCTCTATATGATGGTGGGCTGCCCATAAAGTCTTCAAATCGTTTCTTTCGCTGTGCCGAGTTTTCCTACATGGTTATGTTCCGAGTGCTCACGGCATCAGCCCTGACCCTTCGAAGCTACAAGCTTTAGCAGGAATCCCGCCTCCTAGAACGGCTTCGCATCCTATTTCCACCGTTTTGTCTCTGGCACAGCTGCTCACGCCGCCCACCTCAGTAAACTCCTGAACAAAAGTCAGGAGTGACATTCGCGCTTCGACCAGGAATTATCCTTCGACAATACTAAATAGGCCCACACGACTCCACCGACACTCGCATACTGTCAAAAGGATGCCCCTCGCATTATTTAGACTAACGCAGTGATCTTTGCCTTGGGCGGTTGTCTTAGAATCCGACTCTAAAGGCAACTAGAAGCCCTTTTCCTATGTCAGTCGCCGCCTCAGTGAACCAGAGTTGGTACCTTGCTTCAGAACTTGAGTGCCTCGCTGTAGTTTGGGCCATTGAGAAGATTCGGCCTTACGTCGACGGCAAGCATATTACTATTGTTACGGACAACGCTGCGCTGCTCTGGCTCGAAACAAAAATATCTAAATGCCATACTTGTCTGGTAGGCCCTCAAACTTCGACACTACAGCTTTAAGGTCCTTCATCGTAGTTCTTGTCACCAAGACACTGACTACATTCCATGCAACCCTGTCGTTACCAACTACTCTACGCCCGGCATTTGCCGTAATCCATCTCCGAATTACACAATCAAACGTTGCCAGAACCTGCGACATCGTCCGGCACCTTTCTGATACCGGTAGACCTAAGCGCTGCCTCGAGATACTTTAATCAGCTTATGCAGTTCGAGACAGCCTCCTTTATCATCGATGCGCAGCAACTTAATAGTGCCTACCAGCGGTGCATGTGGCAATGCCACCATCCCTACTTTTCATGCATCACGACACCCCCTCTGCTGGCCACAAGGATCAGCAGAACATTCCGGATCGCATTAAGGAAATGTTTTGGTGGTCTGCGATGCGCGCCGTGTCATCGTGCACCATTTGTCAAGCTCGTCCTATCGTCAGCAACCCACAACCTGTGCCTTTACGACCAATCGCCCCTGCTAGCGAACCATTCGGTATTGTGGGCATTGATCACATGCGCCCATATCTTCGCAGCAAGCATGGCAACAAATTTTTCATTGTGGCCGAGGGCTACCTAAACAAATGGGTAGAGGTTCGAGCCGTCCCTGATTCTGCAGCCACTCATGCCATGACCTGTATTAAGAGTGCCTCATATTCCGGCATGGCACGCCAAAGTTGCTGATTTCCTACTGTGGCATGGATTTTATGCCGCATGCCTTCAAAACGTCAATTCGTAAACATGGAATAAGCATGCTCCAGTGTCCGCTCGGCATCCACAAAAATTGATAGCTCGAGCGCGTCACATCATTTCTTCGTACGTCTTTCCCAGAAACGGCAACTGGAATGACTACGTCACAGCTGCGGCTTTTGCTCTAAACATCTCCCAACAGGAAGTCACTCGCGCTACGCCGTTTCTGTGGCTGTACGGCGGGACGCCAATATTGCCGCAAGATCATTTTCTTGGCTTAGATACGTCTCTGCTAGAAGGCCCCGAAGAAATGTACTGTACCCAGCGCCAGGCTAACGTCCAAGCTGGGCTAGCAATACTAGACCACCAAGCGCAGTTCAATACGTCTCCTCAGCGAAGTCCTGCTCGTGATCTTCAACCGGTCAATTCAGTCACGGTTCGATGGACGTTGCATCTACCTCGGCCTTGCAAAAAACTATTAGCCCGGTTTTCTAGTCGTTTCTGTGTTGTGGAAGCTTTGGGTCCTGTGACGTTTCGTTTAGCCGCGATTCCCGAACTTGATTACAACCGTCGCATAGGCAGTTTTCCTACTCCTGCCAGCCAGAAGAAGCTTTACATCCTTCGTGAAACCTTTGCTGAACTTCTGTCTTACTCCTCTGGGAACTCGAATGGACAGGGGACGGCGAGCATAGCGGTAACGATCAATGGCACAAGTGAAAGAAGAGGAAGAGCAGGACAAGCGGAAGACTAGAGCCGTAGTGGGTTAGGGGAATTGTGGGTTTTTGGAGCGGCTGAGAATCGGGTGTGCCATGTACTACTTGGAACCCGTTCAAGGCACCAGAGCCACCTTACAATATCTTATAAATATAGAAAATGCAACGCGACCCTGCCTAAGCAATGCTGTATGTTTTACATAAGACTTGGCGGATCACTCGTAAGCAAAGTTGTATTACAAGCAACGTCTTTACTAATGCATCTCAAGAAGGTCAGTAATTCCTCATTTCGGACGGGTACAATAGCAGGTCATAAAAATTGATGTATGGAGAATAACTGAGTAAACCATCTTCATGCACAGCCTATTTTCGTGTCACCTACAGGACGAAAGGTTCTTCCAGCGACCTCCAATTACCCCTATCTTGCGCTGGTTGATTCCAATTTGCAGCTGCAAGTTGCCTTGTTTCATCAATCCACCTAATTTTCAGCCGTCCTCGGCTGCACTTCCCTTCCCTTGGCACCCATTCTGTAAATCTAATGGTCCAACAGTTATCTTCCCTGGCTGTATACTTTATAACATTGGAGCACAAAGGTCAAAGAACTGTATATGCGTCTCGCGATGTTATCACAGGGCCCCATGGGTAATTACTACAACTTGCCCGAACGCAGCGAGCGCTAATTAGTTCACAGAATGACCTACAGGCGTGCTGCGAGCGCCGCTCGCTTGAGGTCACGGCATGGACTCGCGGCTGTCGTCGGCTGCAGTTTGGACGGTGTCCGGGCGCCTTTTGCAGTGTTTCCATTTGTTCGCTCTCGTTCCCTTGCTTGTACACTGATGTCCGTGCTCTCAAATATATTTTTACGACGTATTCGCTCACGAGAATGTATGCAAGGAGCTTATTTCCTTGATGGCAATATATAATGTAGAGGTAACGCTGCAGTGCCAGCTGAAGGAGCTCAGACCAGTCCATTGCGGGTTTTTCCTGCAGGGACGTACACTTGGCAGCGGCAGCTTACGAGCATAATAAAACCATAAACGCAAAACATGCCTCGTAAGAATCAAGTTTGGATATAATACCTGCCGTGGTGCAACACGCATTTCAGAAACGGTGGCTGTATGTGACTTCTACAACATTTCATCATTATCATCATGAACTCATTTTATGTCCACTGCAGGATGAAGGACTCTTCCTTCGATCTGCAATTACCCCTATCCTGCGCCAACTGGTCCCAGCTTGTGCCAACGCATTTTCTCATTTCATCAGGCCACTTCGTTTTAAGACAATGGCATGGGGTTATATGGTGGCATGGTAAGACGGGGGCATGGGGCAGAGGTAGAACATCGGACTTGCAATCTGAAAGTCGTAAGTTCGAATCCTCCTCCAGTACAGTATATCTCCGGGAAAAGCGTGGCGCCTGACATCAGCAAAAAAGAACAAAAAATGCCGAGAGCCGGTGGGGCTATACTAATCCAGGTGCAAGTAAATTTCCTTGCTAAATTATGAAGGCCCACCAAGCTTCAGCAGAACACACTTTATCAGCCTCCATGGTGCAGTATTCGGCCACTACCTCCCTCATGGTTCCAAAAACATGAAAATGCTTATCCGTCCGGTGTGTGCGACCGGATTATGCACCAGTGGAAATCCTACTCTCCTTCACCCTACATATACCTACTATAACCCGCGAAAACATGTTGGTTCACGACAAATATTTCATGATAAAATATCGAATTTTTGCATTTCTTCACAGAAACTGTCGGCAGTAACACGAGGACAGAGACAGAAAGAAAGCGGTTTCGATTGGGCAGCAAACGGATATGTTTGCTCTCTGATCCAAACCACTTTATTTCTGTCTCTTAACATTATGCCTGGCATTCTTCGTTCCATAGCAGTCTTCAACTTGTTCTCAAGCTTTTTTCTCAGTCTCAAAGTGCCCCATATGCTAGCACTGGTAAAAGGCACTGATTGCACACCTTCCTTTTCGATGATAATGTAAGCTTCCACTCAGGAGCTGACAATATCTGCCGTATGCACTCCAACCCATTTTTATTCTGTAAGTTTCCTTCTCATAAACAGGGTTCCCTGTTAGTAATTAAGTAAAGGTATTCCTTAACTGACCCTAGAGGCTGACTGGCGATCCTGAACACTTGTTCGTATGCCCGACTATTCATTATTATCTTTGCCTTCTGCATAATCATCTTCATCCCCACTCTAACATTTACTCTGTTATGGTCATCAATCATTTGTTGTAACTCGTCTCCAATGTTGCTGGGACAATGCCAACTGCAAGCCGAAAGTTGCCGAGATATTTGCCGCTAATTCTTACTTCTAAGCCTTCCCAGTTTCATAGCTTGAATATTTCTTCCAAGCACGCCGTGAATAGCATTGGAGTGATTGTGTCTCCTTGATTGACCTCTTTCTTTATAAGTGTCTGCCTACTTTTCTTGTGTAAAATTCATGTAGCTGTGGAATCTGTAGACATTTCCTAGGATATTTATGTAAGCGGCCTGTACTCATTTATTACGTAATGCATCTATGACTGCTGGTATCTGTACTGAATCAAATGCCTTTTCCTAATTAACAAAAACCATATAGAGAGGCTGATTGTAATCTGCGGATTTCTCGATTACGTGATCGATGACATGGATGTGATAAATTGTAGAGTATCGCTTCCTGAAGCCATCCTGTTCCCTTGGTTGACTAGGCTCCATCGTTGCCTTTATTCTATTGGAAATTATCTTGCTGAATATTTTATATAATACTGGGAGTAAGCTAGTGGGCTATTATCTTTCAATTCTTAAATGCTTGCATTCTTCCTGTTCTCTGGGACCCTTGAAGTCGATAGACCTTCGTAAGGAGAGCCACCAGTTTTTGAAGAATTATGTCACCCTCATCCTTGATTAAATCGACTGTTATTCCATCTCCTGCCGCTCTTCCCTGTTTCATGTCTTGCAAGGCTCTTCTGACCTCATTGCTCGTTATAGGAGGAGTTTCTGTATCCTGTTCATTAGTGTTTCGAATAGAGGTATCCTGACTCCTCTGCGCACTGTACAGGTCAGTATAGAATTATTTCGCTGCATTTACTATACCTTCGAGATAGCTGATGATATTACGCTTATTGGATCCGCACCGATGGCACCGGCTGTTGGAATCTCAGCGCTGCCACCAGCTGTTGGAACCTCAGTGCTGACACCCTTTATTGCAATCGGACAGCTGGCGCCCGTTGTCGCAAATGGGTCGCAAGCCCCAAGGGTAGCGTTGGCCTGGCGGCCTGGGGCACACTGGAAGCATCCGAAGGTCCCAGCAAAGCATGAGGCGACTGCTAACAGAACAACTTGTTTATTCTAGCATCGCAAAGAGCGGGCGGTCAGGTCGACCGAAGTAGAGAGACGGGAGAGCACGTTACTCATCAGAAGAAATCGGAGCCTCTCTCCTGGCGTCCGGGGGCAGCTGCTCTTATACTCTTGGCGTCGCGGGCAAGAAGGAAGGTCACGAGATGACACCACGTGACAGCGGCGACGGACGGACTGAGAGACACGTTGGGACAAGGAGGTGACGCATCAGACGGGCCGGCGCCGGTCAGACCTCCTCGCTTCACACTGGGGGAGCTCCTCTCCCCAGCTGCCGCGCTTTGACAAGCGTGGGCACACACACACACACGCACACACGAAGACACGTGGCACTGAAACATGCCGGGACGCGCTCGGCGGGGATGCGTCGCGGCCGCTCCGAACGGGCCAAAATGTCCGCCGCTTGGAACGAAGCCCCGGCGTCCGTTGAATCCGCGCCGGCTACAGCGCGCGTCATAGGCGAAACGTAACACGCTGATTATCTTTCAGTGCATAGATCTTGGTTTATCCTATGCCAGTTTCCTTCTCACTCATTTCATGCTGCCTCCATTTTCTTACAGCTTCATCAGTCTTTCTCACGTTATAATTTTGAATATCCCTATTGCAAAAACCAGCGTCGTCCAGCGCCTTCTAGTGCGTTCCAGTGTGAAACCAGCGCGTTTTTGACACTGGATCGCACTGGGGACGCTGGGGCTCGCTGGGACTCACTGGGACACCAGTGAGAACGCCGAGTCGAGACAGTTGTTCCACCGGCATGACGCTGGGGCTCACTGGTTTGTGCTGTACAGGCGCTGGTTCTCGCTGCAGTTCGCTGATTCGCATTGGAAACTGCGCTGCATGTCTCTATGCCGCGCTGGTACAAGTAGGCGAGGACGAGCGCTGCTGAATATTAAATGCTCTATGCAATTTCATCGCTTGATACTAGTCTCTTGTCTTAAATAACGTTATATCTTGGGGTCCTAACACACTATTTCCTGTCGCAGCTTGGAATAAAGGTACGTGAGCTGCCCTGTTTATGACTGCACATTTGATACTGAAGATCGCTTTCGTTTTTTTTTGCATTTTCTCTTTTTACTCCGGCGGATAGCTAAATTCGTGAACGAAATCACGCTAGCGCAAAGGACGCCGCGTTTTTTAGTAGTTTGCTTGTAAGATAGGACTGGCAATTGTCACCATTTTCGCAGTGATGTGGAGTGGACATTAAATCCAGAAGTTGTTCAGACGCGCTCGAACGGACCCCGAGTTCGAAGCCTACCGCTGATTGATATTATGGAGTTGATAACAAAGCTGAGGCGATTCGTGCGCTTCCACTTTCCCTATTGTACTTAATAAACGTTCTGAGGGTAAAATACAATCATTATAGCTTTCGCCAGCTACCTGCGCCGAGAACGGTGCCCACCGAAGCTCAGGCGCAGCGTAGCCGCCGAGTCCGTCTGCACGCTATCGGCACTCGAGGCTCAGGAATAAACAAGTCTAATAAGGATAAATTACTCCATATTTCAGCTTTCGCATCGGTGTTCTTTAATAAACATTTTTTTCGTGTCTACAGTGCCAGTACAAGAAGTGATAAGTGCCGATATGACGCGTCATAAACACAGGTATATGTGCTGTCGTCGATGGCTGTCAGCACAAGTATGCGCTTCTCTGACGAACATATATGAGAAGACAGACATGTCGATTAAGCCGCATCATTGAACAGCAAAAATGTTGCATATCCCTTGCGTAAAGAACAAGAAATGGCTATCGAAATCGGTAGTGACAGCCCATACAGGGTGTCCCGGTTCGGCGGTTCATTTAGGACCTTTTTCGAAGTTAAACTACCACTCGCAAGTGAAAAGCGATGCTGTGGCACTTCCAAGCCTACTACTGAATAAGGACAGCAACATTTTCTCTCTGGTACAGGCGTGGGGTTTAGTTGCTACGAGTCACTGTGGCTCGAAAAAACGGATGAATTTCGTGGGGTGGCCACAGCATGGCGCGGCCGTCAATTGTCGATTCTTGCACGTGGCAATAACTGTAACGTTTTTCTCGCTGTGAATATTATGCATATTCTGCAGGCACCGTGTTTTACTCGTAAGCACATTCCAAAATTTCACAGAATCTTTGCCACGTTTATCTGATCTTCTACATGGGAGCGAACATCAAGCGTAAATTTGTTTCGTCGAGTAAAGAAACCTGGTCTGTCGGTGTGTCACTTGTTTCTTCAGCAAGTTGTATCACGCTTCAGGTTTATAATGGACGAAAGAGACCTGTTTCTTTGTTGTTGCTTTTTTTCAAACCATGTTAACAGCTTCTAGGCCTGATCTTTTTTTGTTTCTTCAGCCATTGGCCCTCATTACACAATTTCAAAGTTCTTGCGTGTAGTTTTAACGTCGCACCGTTTTCTTAGGGCAAGATTTTCCCTTGAATACCTCTCCAATGTAAAAAGAAAGTGTCTGATGAAGGATCTTATTGAGATGTTCCCTGTTCCATTCTATCGGTTATTGTTTCAAGAAGCGCCTGGGAAAGACGTACGTAAAAGGGTTAAAATATGTGGATACCAGCAAACGTTAAAACAGTTTTCTTCAAGCTTCGCACGGGTACCTTGCCTCTTAAAACTTTTAGAGGAAAGGGGGATTTATGTGTCATGAGGAAGCAGATGCTTTCTGTCCAACAAAGCTGAAACTATCGAACATGTTTTCATTGATTGTAATAATGCCATATTCTTTTGGGATATATTACAGAGAACTTTAAAGGTAGACCAACCCCTCAATTCACATGGCATTCGTTTCTTACCACCTGAACGCGATTTTGAACAGATGGATGTTATCTTTTTACTTGGGCAGCACGCAGTCTGGCGTAGTTTGTTGGTATATAGACATTGTGATGTTAAAGGTCCATCTGTGTATGAATATTTTGTGGAAATGGTTGTGAATATACGTGGCGTTTACAAGACGAATGACTGTAATGAAGCTGTGGTGTCAAGGCTTGATACTTTAACACATATAAGACGAGTGTGATCTATGATAACAAACTCTTTTGAGGCTTGTAGGCAAGCCGGAAACAAATGAAAAGAAGAGCTGGCTTGGCGTAGTGGTTAAGTACCGGGCTTGGGATCTGTGTGTCAGACGATCGAATCCTGGTCTAACGGTTTGTCTTTAATATCTTTTTTAATTTTTATTGCACTAAAAGTCTCTATGCTCTTTTCTGTTCTGTATACATATACAGTTGCCAGGCATCGCGTATTTAACGCGCGAGAGCTGTTTTTCGCACTAGTAGCCAGCGCCTCCCAGTACGCCGCGCCTGCCCAGCGTCCCAGCATCCCGCGCGCGAAACGGGGCTATAATCCGGTATGGCACTGGGCACTGGGTACTGGGTTTTGCAATAGGGATCCCTTGTTTCCTCCTCGCTCGGTTTTGATGGTTCCGTGAAATCTAGTTTATTTCTTGAGTTGGACACTTACATTCTTTATCGTTTCTTTATTAGGTCCTCTGTTACTTTGGAGAGCTTGCCTACTGGCTGCCTTCGTGCCATGCTTCCCAGTTAAATTGCTGCCTCCGAAGCCACCCTATTTAGTGTTTCATTATTGCCTCTATGCCGTACTCATCTCTGTTTTCTAAGGCTGTATATTTGTTTGGAAGTTGGAGCCTGAACTGGTCTCTGTTTACCTTTACAGCGTCTAGGTTTGCCTGTTTCTTACTGACCAATTGTATTCTTATTTCTTCAAACGAATCACCATTTCTCACGAATCTCTGACCACTGCACTTTACCTAATACTTCAACAACCTTCAATATTCTTAGAACGGCAGAAAGTATGAAACCAATTTCATTTCTTCTTTCACCATTAGTGCTCTTGGAGGTAAACTTTCTATTGCAACGCTTCCTGAAGAAGGTGTTCATTATTCGCAGCTTATTTCTTTCCGTGAATTCTGCCAAGAGATCTCCTCTGGTCTTCCTAGGATCGACGCTATAGTTGCCAGTCGCTTAGATGCGTAGATTTATTGGAGACTTATACATATATTTAAATACCTTGTTGCGAGGTCTTGTGTGTGCGTGTTGTAAACTTTGTTTACAGTGACATTTTTTTGCCGTTTATCAGGCTGTATTTTCGCATTTCTAATGTACCAGTGCGAGTCAAATGAAATTGTGTCAACCCATCCCACGCAATAAGGGTTCGGTTCATTATCTGCGAGGCATGCGCGTAGCATGCAGGCATCCCTCATTTATGGTGAACATTGCATTTTATTGGCCACTGTGAAGCATTGGAGGAAGAAATGGTTCAAAGAAGGACGTGAAAGTTGCATAGACAATCCAATATCGGGCGAAAGCCACCGTGTAATCACCCTCAACACAATTGCAAAGGTTGATGAGTTGATTAGACAAGAATGGAGCATAAGCATCGACGAACTAGCAAAGTGTGTGGACATCAGTCACGGTTCGGTTCACACCATAATTCATGAACACCTCGGTTATCGCCTCTTGGGGGCGCAATGGAAGCTCAATATTTTGAGCCACCGCCAGAAGACGGAGAGGTTCGGCACTTCCTTGACTCATCTGATCCGGTATCACAATGACGTCTTCTTGTCTGCAATTATGACTGGGAACGAATCATGGTACCATACTACTACGAGACTAAAACACCACTGCAAAGCTTACAGTGGACACATTCGAATTTACCACCTCCATGCCAGAAAGGTGATGACTTTTTTTACGATCAGGGGCCAATACTGATCAAATTTGCTAAATGTGGAAAGACTGTCAATTGTTCCCGATATTGAGAAACGCCGGATCGGCTGCATGTCGCAATCAAGAACGAACGACGTGGAAAATTGACCAGTCGGGTCGTCTTGCTTCACGACAATGCCCGTCCCCATGTCTCTGATATGGGTAATACACAAATGGCAAAGTTCAAGTAGGAAATGCTGCAACATCCACCATACAGTCCAGACCTCTCGCCTTCGGACTTCCACATTTTGCGGCATTTAAAAAAACTGCTCACGGGAACCAGATTCGTGTCGGATGATGACGTGAAAAAGTAATTTAGAGACTTTTTGGAGCAGCAACCCAAGGAGTTTTATGAGACGGGAATAACGCGACTCGTTAGCCAGGGGGACAATTGTCTAAATCCTCATGGAGAACAAAGTACCCCGTTTGTCAAATATTCCCATTGGACCACTTTCATTTGACTCACCCTCGTATATTTTGCAGAACATCTGCTTTTGAGATGTGCTCTCTATCGCGACTATAATTTCGGTGCAATTACTCACAATACACGACCGGTGAGAGCTGCTCCTGCGCAATACATTTTGACAAAGGAGAGCATCATTGAGGTTTTTCCGTGGCCGTTGCATGGATGGATGGAAACAACTTTAATTTGACGATTCGGGCTGAGGTCTCCCATGAGGGGACTTCGAGGCCTTGCCTCGTCGCCACCTCTCGGGTTTGCTGGACAGCCCACTCTTGTGTCTTGAGGTTGGAGCTGCGCAGAACGGCTGGCCACTTCGACGCAAGAGCCTCCGGAGATACTGCCGTTGTAGCTGATGTAACGCATACGTATAACATATAAACAATGTTCCTGAATGACAAAGTTTCTTTAAAATATTTGTCCTGGACTTTTTCATTTCATGGCCTTTACGTTTTCAAATCCGGCATGCACTGCTTTGCTGGTTTCGAATTGATATAGTTCTAAAGTTCGTGTGATAATTTCTTTATATATAGATACAAAATCATGGAAGCATCGATATCAGTGATTGCTGGCGCAATTGTCGGGACATACGGGTATATTATTTTATGAAAAAATACGTATTTTATGTCTTGACAGTGCGTGGCGTTCAAGAATTCGTTTTCAGCATCTTTGGCAAACGGAAATGCAGTTATTATTCATGTACTTGATCCCTCGACAATTCTATAACGAGGAGGCCGACCTGCAGCCTGCCCCCCCCCGAACGAAATTTCTGGTTACGCCACTTCATATGCATTGCAAAACCAGTAGACCCATTCAACGCTACATAGCTTGCGGTATCCAAGTCGCACATTTTTACGACTCAAGCGGTCTCGAAGAAGCAAGTGCGGTTCAGGCATGGTAGCAGAAATAATCCGAAATATTTTTCAATAAGTACGGCTCCAGCCGCTGATACCCCAATTATGCTCTCAGGGAACAAGCCCGCGCCCTGGCCCTGGCAAACGGCGTCCTGGCCGTGACGTCATTCGCGAGAGCGCGCCACTCCAACTTCTCGCCGCTAATAGCAACCGTGACCTCCTGCTCAGATGAAGAACACCCTCACCACGAAGCCATGCCGAAAGCGTCCGTCTACAAATGAATCGGTAGTTCAACGAGCGTTATCTTGGTTATGGCGGGGATGGTAAACAACTCTTCAAGCCAGCAGCTCTCACTGAATGGTTGAAACTGCGAACTTTGCGACTCGACGCAACGCAGAGGCCTGCTTGTCATGTACATTGCTTCTCAGTTTCTGTCATCCCGATCGTTTCCTTTTTTTCCAGCCCTTCTTCCTCCCACAGTGACTGGCGAGTTTTGCACACCTCAAGCTGAGATCTCTCCATCATTATCAATAAACTTTGTCTTCATGAATGCAGGCCTTGGAAACAGCGTTTTAAACATTTTGAGGAGGCTTAAGCATTCCCTTTAAGAGTGGAACGCGATAGCGTTTAAAGATCACTGATTGCTCCTCACGCTTCCCGGCAACTGCAGCGTATGTAACCACAAAGTTTACCGAGACACGCTCGCGGCGAATGCTATGCACAAAGGCGGGCTTTCTGGCAGAAACGCGGCCTTTTGCGTGGGCCGCGATGTGGCGGAGGTGAGCGCCATCTGGAAGTATTTCAAGGAAGCGGGTGCGCGGCTACGTGGAGTCCGACATAATCACGCGGCGGCACGCGCAAATGGCGGGTGCAGTCGGCGGTCTCTGAATTGTAGAGATACTGGAAAAGAGGTTTGCTTGAGTATTTTCGTAACAGAGCTATGTTTTCTGGTATATTCAAATTACAATCCAAGAGAAATCACGCCTGTAGGCTACGTGAAAGTCGCATTTTACGATTTTTCTACGCATTTTCTATTTGCGGAAACGACGTCGTCCGACACCGGATATTCAGCGACACTGTTAGGTAACAAAGTGCACATTTATAATGAATACATGCAGACAGTGACCGTTCTTCCGTGGAGGGTGGGGCCACCCACTTCACCTACTGCCATTTGGCAGCGGCAGCTTGCGGCCTATTTGAGACTTGCAATGTTGCTGTCCAGGATTGCCGATAACCAAGCCGGCTGGAAGACCACTGCGGGGCTATCATACCGTCTTGCTGCTTCATTCGTGGGAGCACGTAAACCGACGGCATCGTACTGCGCCTGCCTGGTTTCCAGTGTGCATTTTATAAGGTATCAATCGTCACAGCGCATACATAGACGAGGGATAAAAACGACGGTCAAGGCAAGCGCTGACTTCCAGCTGATTTTTATTTTGAGAAACAAACGTATATATACTGAGACACCAAGACAAAAGCAAAATGCGCAAAGGGCGGGAAGGGTTTTAGGTGTTCATTGTGCACAATGCGGCTGTGTCCCGGTTTTTGAAGAAACCACTATCTTAGCTACGCATTCTAATGAGTGCACCACACTTATCATTGATGCAGCAGCGACTGCCGATGGTGACTCAGTTAGTAAGCCGTCAATTGCATTATTATACAAAGAACAGTTTTTTCTGAGGTCGCACATGTGCTCTCATTCATCTTAGGTCATGAATTTTGAATGCATAATCATGTCGGGTTGACACTTTGTAGGTGGTGCTTTTGTCTTGGTGTCTCAGTATATAAACGTTCGTTCCTCAAAATAAAAATCAGTTGGAAGTCAGCGCTTGCCTTCATCGTCCTTTTTGTCCCCCGTCTATGCATGCGCTGTAAGTGACGATTGATATCATGGACTACCAACTAGCTCGCACCCAAACCCTTCATGAGGTCATGGAATACCCAGGATCATCCCCATTTGGCAGCAGCAACTTGCGACGGCGTGTATACCTATTTAACACTTGCAATGTTGCTGTGCAGGATTGCGGATAACCAAGCCTGGTGGAAGACCACTGCGGGGCTATCATACCGTCCTGCTGCTTCCTTCGTGGGAGCACGCACACCGATTGCATCGTACTGCACCTGCGTGGTTTCCAGCGTGCCCTTTATAAGCTCATCGAAGACCCCGGATTATCCACATTTGGTAGCAGCAGCTTGCGGCGGCGTGTATACTTATTTGACACTTGCAACGTTGCTGTACAGGGTTGCGGATAACCAAGCCTGGTGGAAGACCACTGCGAGGCCACCATACCGTCCTGCTGCTTCCTTCGTGGGAGTACGCACACCGATTGCATCGTACTGCGCCTGCGTGGTTTCCAGCGTGCCCTTTATAAGCTCATCGAAGACCCAGGACCATCCCGTTTGGCAGCAGCAGCTTGCGGCGGCGTGTATACCTAGACACTTGCACTGTTGCTGTACAGGATTGCCGATAACCAAGCCTGGCGGAAGACCACTGCGGGGCCACCATACCGCCATGCTGCTTCCTTCGTGGAAGCACGTACACCGATTGCATCGTACTGCGCCTGCGTGGTTTCTAGCGTGCCTTTTATAAGCTCATCGAAGACCCAGGATCATCCCGTTTGGCAGCTGCAGCCTGCGTTGGCGTGTGTACCTATTTGACATTTGCTCTGCTACTGTACAAGCCAGCATGCCTCTACCAAGTTTGTTGTATATTTCACACCTTTTTCCTGCCGTAGCTGCTGCTGCTGTTCTTAGTGCTTACCTTTCTTAAATTGTACATTAATGCCCCAATGTCTCTCCTTGTTGCGTCGTGCGTAATATTGTTGCGGGAAGAAAGCAGGCCCACGAGTGCAAAATAACGTATATTTACAAATGATGGATATGGCGTTCAGGCAACCGCCAGACTTCGTCTTTCTCTAGCCCAATTCAACGTCTTCCTTCACTTCACCGTAACATCACCCTCCCGGCGGGGTAGCTCCATCCCGGTGCAAGTTATACAGCCTCACTTAATGGAGGGACATAGGGCTTGAGCCTGGTGACGTGAACAACATCGCTGGTTACGTTGGGAGGCACTGAAGGCTGACCGACTGGGGCGATCTCGTATGTCACGTCGGACAGTTGTCGTAAGATCTGGTACGGACCAGAAAAACGGGACAGTAATTTTTCCGACAAGCCGACGCGACGTGAAGGCGTCCAGAGAAGGACGAGGGAACTAGGGGAAAATGGTGGTCTCGGTGCCGAAGATCGTAGCGTCGCTTTGGGAAGCTTGCGAGACTTTGAGGCGATGACGGGCGACATCTCGGGCCTGGGCGGCTAAGTCAATAGCATCGCGAGCGTAACCAGTGCTGGGTGACTGTACTGCGGAAGGTAGCAACGTGTCAAAAGGCAAGGTGGGGTCGCGGCCATATAAAAGGAAAAAAGGTGAAAATCCGGCAGTGTCGTGACGGGACGAGTTGTATGCGAAAGTGACGTATGGTAAAGCGACGTCCCCGTCGCGGTGATCGTTGCAAACGTACATGGCGAGCATTTCAGTGAGTGTGCGGTTGAGTCGCTCAGTGAGGCCGTTCGTTTGAGGGTGGTACGCGGTAGCAATCTGATGTTCTGTAGAACAGCAGCGGAGCAGATCATCGACGACCTTCGATAGAAAGTAGCGGCCGCGATCCGTCAGCAACTGGCGAGGGGCGCCGTGGTGCAGGATGACGTCTTTTAGTAAAAAGTCGGCGACATCTGTAGCGCAGCTGGTTGGCAGGCCTCGTGCGATGGCTTATCTAGTGGCATAATCGGTTGCTACAGCAATCCATTTGTTTCCCTTGATGGAAATTGGAAACGGGCCAAGGAGGTCGAGGCCCAGGTGGAAGAAGGGCTCCGTAGGTATATCAATGGGTTGAAGAACCAGCGGGAGGCATAGCAGGCGTCTTCCGGCGCTGACACAGGTCGCAAGAAGCGACATAACGGCGCACAGAGCGATAAATGCCAGGCCAGAAGAAGCGGCGCCGCAGGTGGTCATAAGTACGAGTGACGCCCAGATGTCCAGCAGTAGGAGCGTCATGAAGTTGCTGGAGCACGGTGAGTCGAAGGTGCTTGAGGACGACTAGGAGGAGCGCCGGGCCGTCAGGACGAACGCTAAGACGGCATAAATTTCCTTCGCGCAAGGTGAACATCCGAAGGGACGGGTCATTGGGCGAGGAGCTTAGGCGTTCCATAAGTGTTCGAAGAACATGATCCTTGCGCTGCTCGTCGCCAATATGGAGGAAGCCGGAGAGGGAAAGAATACTGATGTCCGAGTCTGCATCGGTATCGTCCGGTTGATCCACGGGATTGCGGGACAGGCAGTCAGCGTCTTTATGCAGGCGTCCTGACTTATATATAATAGAAAATGTATATTCTTGTAGGCGCAATGCCCAACGTGCAAGTCGTCCAGTTGGGTCCTTCAAAGAGGAGAGCCAGCAGAGGGCGTGATGATCGGTTACAACGCAGAAGCTCCGACCGAAAAGGTACGGTCGAAATTTCGCGACCGCCCATACGAGCGCGAGACATTCTCTCTCAGTAATGGAGTAATTTCGCTCGGGCGTGGAAAGGCGGCGGCTAGCGTAAGCGATGACGCGGTCTTGGCCCTGTTGACGCTGAGCGAGGACAGCGCCGATGACATGACCACTCGTGTCAGTTCGTACTTCAGTGGGCGCAGAAGGGTCAAAGTGGGAGAGAATCGGGGAAGTTGTAAGCCGCTCAATCAGGGTAGAGAAGGCTTTCTCCTGTAGCGGTCCCCAAGAGAACGAGGCGTCTTTCTTAAGAAGGTCAGTGAGAGGGTGAGCGATGTCGGCAAAATTTTTCACAAATCGCCGGAAATAAGAGCATAAGCCCAGAAAACTACGGACATCGTTCGTTGAACAAGGTACAGGAAAATTTCGCACGGCGTGAACTTTCTGGGGATCAGGTTGGATTCCGGCGGCGTTTACGAGATGACCAAGCATGTTAATTTCACGGCGACCGAAATGGCACTTGGAGGAGTTTAGCTGAAGGCCAGCCCTGCGAAACACGGATAGTATGGTTGTTAGGCGCCGCAGGTGGCTCTCAAAATTCGGCGAAAACACAATCACATCGTCGAGGTAACACAGGCATGTAGACCACTTCAAGCCGTGCAAGAGAGAGTCCATCATGCGCTCGAATGTAGCAGGCGCATTGCATAATCCAAAGGGCATGACTTGAAATTGGTACAGACCGTCGGGTGTGAAAAAGGCGGTTTTCTCGTGGTCCATCTCATTGACGCTAATCTGCCAATAGCCGGAGCGGAGGTCAATTGATGAAAAGTATTGGGATCCGTGAAGGCAGTCAAGAGTGTCATCAATGCGAGGCAGGGGATCAACACCCTTCTTTGTTATCCGGTTGAGGTGATGGTAGTCAACGCAGAAACGCCACGAGTTGTCTTTTTTCTTTACTAAGACAACCGGTGATGCCCACGGGCTACTGGAGGGTTCAATGATGCCCTTGTCCATCATCCTGTCTACTTCTTTCTGTATGATGGCCCTTTCTGTTGCCGAGACACGATATGGCCGCCTATGAATGGGGCTGGCATCACCGGTGTTGATGCGATGCGTGACAACAGATGTCTGGCCAAGTGGACGGTCGTCCAAATCAAAGGTGTCCCGATAAGATGACAGGAGGTGACGAAGAGCTGTTGTTTGCTCGGAAGGAAGGTCGGGGGCGATCATCTTAGAAACATCGTCCGCAGGCGTCGAGTACGAAGGAGTGGATGACAAAGGTCCGTTCGTACTGAGGAAGGATTCAGAGGTCAAAAAAGAAATCTGAAATTCTTCCACAGGAGTGATATGCGCTATGGCGATACCGTGTGGCAACACATGTGCCGAAAACCCAAAATTTAGGATGGGCACGCGAGCGCAGTTTTCGCGGATCTGAATTAAGGTGCTCGGTAGGGCAATATTACGCGACAAAACCGCGTCAGTAAGCGGCGACACGACGTGCTCGCCATCAGGTACGGGTGGACAGGGCGTCAGGAGGACATTTGTAGCCGCCTGTGGAGACAGCCTTGCAAATTCAGCAGAACATAAGCGGTGTGGAGCACAAGTGGTTCCGTCGGCAGGAAGCGGAAGATCGAACTGTACAACAACTGCGGAGCAGTCAATTTGGGCAGAGTCTTTCGAAAGGAAGTCGAGGCCGAGAATTAGGTCGTGTAGGCAGTGTTCAAGGACGATAAATAGAACAACGGTATAATGGCCCCCAATGGTCACACGTGCTGTGCACATTCCAAGGACAGGTGACGTACTCCCAGCGGCGACTCGCACGGTGCACGGTACGGCGGGGGTCAGAACCTTTTTGAGCCTTCAGCGGAGAGCAGCGCTCATAACTGAAAGCTGCGCTCCTGTATCAACGAGAGATCTAACAAGAACGACATCAACTTCAATTTCCAGTAGGTTTCCACATGTAGGCAGGGTCAATAGAGGATTTGTGGGCCGGGTCGGAGTTGCAGCTTCACCTCCGGAAGCTGCACCACCTAGTTTCCCGAAGCGAAGCGACCGGTTGCAGAAGGGGACGAAGAGCGGTGAACGAGAGGCGAACGGGACCTACGACCTTGCGGAGACGGGGAGCGGCTGGATCTTGGTGGAGCACTGTCGGCGTTGATGTTCCTAGTCGGCGTATAGGGCGAGAAAGTACGATTGTCTGGTACTTGGCTGTAGTGACTCGGAGACGACCACCGAGGAGGCGACGACCAGTGGTTGCGGCAATGACGGGCGATGTGTCCAATACCGGAACAATTAAAACAGATGGGTTTATCATCCACTGTGCGCCATTCAGCTGGGTTGCGACGGAGTGGTGGAAAGCTTTGCGGCTTGGAGCGAGCGGTCGGAGAAATTTCGTAGGTGTTTGTATGGTGGACCGAGCAGAGAGATGGAATGCCCAAACTTGCTATTTCCTCCCGAACGACCGCTTGTATAAGGGAGATAGTGGGTACGCTTTCCCGACAGTCTGAATGAACTGGAGCCGGGCCATGGCCTCAAGCTCACGGCGAACGATGCGCGTTATTTCTTCCGGTCCTGCGGGCTGAACGAACCGCGGCGGGTCTTCGCAAGATGTCGCGGCGGTATTGGGCAACCGGTCGAAAGTTTGAGTGACGCGGCGGCCCTTCGCTTGTTCGAAGCGCCGCCGCTCCCTAATAATTGCATCCACAGTGGCACAATCCTTACACATCAAGAGATTGAAGGCATCGTCTGCAATACCTTTCAATATATGGCCAATCTTGTCTGCCTCGGTCATGTTGTCATCAGCCTTGCGACAGAGGGCCAGCACATCCCCCATGTACACGACATAGGATTCTGTGGACGTCTGAGCGCGGCACGCAAGTTCTTTTTTAGCTGCCAGCTGACGACCGACAGGTCTGCCAAACAGGTCTCGTATTTTTTCTTTGCAGACATCCCAGCTCGTTAGGTCAGCTTCATGTGTGTCATACCATTGCTTCGCAGTTCCCTTCAGATAAAATATTACGTTTGCAAGCATCATTGTAGGATCCCACCTGTTGTTGTCGCACACTCACTCGTACATCGTAAGCCAGTCCTCGACGTCGACGTTGTCCGTGCCACAAAATGTTCGCGCGTCCCGTGGGTGAGTGAGGATGACCGTTGGCACGCGCTGCCGAGGCGTTGTCGCTTGTGTCGGTTGATTTGCCATTGTGGCAGCAGGTAATGACGTCCGCTGCGAAGTTCCGTGGTTGTACCCCGTGGTTTGTTCCACCAAAATATTGCGGGAAGAAAGCAGGCCCATGAGTGTAAAATAACGTATGTTTACAAATGATGGATTTGGCGTTCAGGCAACCGCCAGACTTCGTCTTTCTCTAGCCCAATTCAACGTCTTCCTTCACTTCACCGTAACAATATTGCTGGTTTGAATCTCGTACTACCTACATAGCATGGCAAAAGAAATAAATAAGTTGTTTGAGGATTTCAAGCAAAAAATAATGCAGTAATTTCGTGATTTTCGCGAAAGCCTTGAGAGAGATCTAAGAAACGATATCGGGGAAATAAAGACCAGCCTGAACTTCATGACACAATGCTACTAGTCAATGAAGGTGTTTGTTAGTCGAACTGAGATGCAACATCACACCTTGAAAGAAAATTTCGAGGAATTGAAGGATGCATGTGATGCTCTGCGTGCGTAGCTGAAGCAACATGAGACTAGACTCTTACAAAGTGAACAGCACTCAAGGTGCAATAATGTGGAATTGAGCGGCGTGTCCCATGCTCCTCACGAAAATATCAGAGAAATCGCCAAAAATTTAAGACAAGCTATAGACATGCCCCTTGATAGCTCTGACATTGAAATCTGTGATCGCGTTAAAACATCAGGCAATACTACTGCCGCTGACATTGTCATTCAGTTTTCGCGAAGATTACCACGAGACACTTTTTAGAAAAGGCATAAAAATAAGCATAAAAATGCCCAGTACGACCATATTGGTACACATAAGGACCCAGCTAGCTTTGAATCAAGTGCTTGATTCTTCCTGGTAACTTTCTTTGCCAAGGTAAACAACTATCTGGTGCAACACTAGCTAATGTTTTTGACGATTTCTTCGTTCAATAAGTAAATGCTTGAAATAAGTCGTACAGTAGAAGGTATGATGCTTCATTTATTGAAAACATTAGTTCGAAGTCATTCTTTCTCACTCCCACTAACTGTACTGAAGTTTCTTCTTCTATAAGCTCAGTTAAGAACAGTAAATCGCAGGACACAGATGGCGTTCAAATAAGGCCTGTAAAGCATGTCTGTGACATAATTTGTCCTGTTCCTTCTCACATATATAACCTGATTCTGTCGACTGGCCAATTTCCGAAAGACATACAAATAGCTCGAGCACAGCGGGTGTTTCAAAAAGGGTGACAAAAATTTACTACGCAATTATCGTCCAATTTCGATCTTGCCTGTGTTCTCGAAAGGGATTGAAAAAAAGTTCATAATTAAGTAATATCATATCTTGACAAATATATTTTTCTTGGCAATTAGTGACATGGTTTCAGGAAGCATCTTTCCACAGAGACTAGCTCCTTTAACTCAAAGATAAACTATTCTGCAAGCGTTCAACAATAAAAAAAAATTATTATTGGAACATATGCAGATTTCTGCAAAGCATTTGCTCTTGTTAATCATAAAGTTTTACTCGCTAAGCTCCAGGCTTATGGCATCCGTGGCATAGCCTTAGACTTCGCTAAATCCTACTCATCGTGTCGAGCACAATATGTAGAGATAGAAAACGAAAAGTCCAGTCTTCAGGTTATAAGATAAGGAGTGCCGCAAGGAAGCATCCTTGGGCCACTCATGTCGAGAATCGATGTAAACGATATGCCAAAAAGCTCAGAACCGGCCAAATTTATTTGTTATGCAGATGACACAGTAATGTTTACTGCTGCTGCATCGGAGGCTGAACTAAAGCTTCACGGGAACAAAGCGCTTAGAGATTTTAAAGAGTGCACTGATGCAAGCTGATTACATATAGATGTGAGCAAGGCAGAAATATGGTATATGCAAACAGGCAATAAACCTACGAAGTTCCATAAAAATTAAAATAGGTACAAATAATCTAGTCATTGTTAACACGGTCGTTGACATAGTGTGTAACATTCTCTGAAGATCTAAGCCCGGAACAATCATGTGTAACAAATCAGTAAAAAGGTGTCCTCTACTGTGGGAACAATAGTACGTTTAAATGTTTTCTTCCTATTAAAATTAAGATACTACTCTACAATGCTGTAGTGCTCTTAGTTTTACAATACTTCAACCTCGTTTGGGGAACCATCGCATTTGCTTCAAAAAACGCAGTGCGATACATTGCCAATGTTCCTTGCTCATTTTCCACGAAAAATATGTTGGTAAAGTTCGACATTTTACCTGTCTTTACTCAATACAACTATCGTTTAATTTAGAGCTACAAGTCACGTTTGAGGTAGAATGAATCTATAGTGTTTTCTCTAAAAGTTCTGTACGTAAACCGTAGCATCCGTAATACTAGCCATAAATAAGTATGGCATGTCCATACAGCTCAAACCAATTACGATGAGCAATCATTAACATACATTTTCCCCATTTTACTTAATAAACTGTGTAACCTAAACCATACCACAAGACTATTTTGTCAGTTACACCAGATACGCTACTAGTGTTGTGTATGATGTTTGTGTCGCTTGCATTGTACATTGCATATATATATATATATATATATATATATATCTATGTGCATAAGCTTGCGTACATGGTATGTGTGTGTATATGCGCATAATGTTTATATATATGTATTTGTATTTTTATAAAACAGACATGCAAGTATACGCGTATTTCTTTTGCTTGAAAGTGCATTTCGTCCCAAGCATTATTTTTTTGTAAGCGTCGCATTTTTATATTCTGCAGTGCTCTGCTTTCAAATGTATGAGGGGGCAGGACCCTCGTCAAGCTGTACCCCGGCTTTTAGTCATGTCTCCTCTTTTTCAAGGTGAAAAATAAAATAAGAACGATTGATTGATTGATTGATTGATTGATTGATTGATTGATTGATTGATTGTTTGATTGATTGATTGATTGATTGAGGCAGAGTAAGGGTGGTGACGGGTGGACTTGTGCTTGGTGTATGCCTACCCCCTTCCTTTCTCCCTCCCCTTGGCTAGTCCCCTATTACAACGCAAGGTCTGGACTACATGCAGATGACGAATATCCGTGCGCAAAACTATGGTGTCCTGCAGTCAAACAAGTTTCGCAGAACGAGTACCTGTGCCTTGCAGCCTTAGATCCTGAATTATCAGCGACGACGACAACGGATATGACAGAAGAGACAGAACCACAAGAACCAACCACACGCCGTAAGCATGGTTTCAAACGAATCTTCAGATGCATTAGTGGAGTGTCCTTGGAAAAAAAAGTATGCGTAGCAATAATCAAAGCATTGTTGTTACGAAGGTGCTCTTGAAGGCCTGACGTTCTTTCCGTGTGCTCTGAACTGAAACTGACATTCGCGTGTCGCGTTCCGCCAAATCGCAAACCGACGTAACAGAAATGTTTTACGTATATTTGGCGGGATAATGCAATAAATCCGTGAAACATGTTTGCAGTAGGTAGTAAAATGTTCATGAATAGAAAATATAGTCAGTAGTAAAAATGTTGTCAATTGAGTGGTTTCATAAACGTCCAAACTGTAATGAACAGCAGTGTAAAAACGCGCGCTTCACAGAGTGAGATTTACGGCTGGCAAGTGGCCCTACATTTAAACACGCTTCTTGTATAGATATGAGAATGCAATGAGTAACAAAATCTGCTGAAGAAATCTGCACGACATTCATTTCGTGGTGAAGCAATCTTTATGAATTCTTGTGGTCTTGCTTTGAGTCGATAGATACAGATGTATCTATCGTGGAATTCCAAATTAACGTTAGCCGAGCGAAAGATTCGCAGTTGTAAAAAAGTCGCAGTTGCTCCCGAAAGGCGAAGCATCAATTGCAACAGAAAATTAGTGGAGAGCTGTAAGAATTAGGGGAGTAGTTTTATCGTCCGTATAGACATGCAAACGTAGTCACACTCATGAAATTAGAAAGCATTGCGTCACGCGCACGAACAAACATGAACGGATCTAACTCGACAGGCGCACAAACTCTCTGTGAAAACGCTGGCGTGAGGAAACGCGGCGGCAACAGGCAGCGCCGTGACATTCTTGCTGTCTATCGCATCAACGAAAAGTGGTCGCCGAGAAGACACAGCACGCACAAAGCAGCGAGTCGTCGACGCAACTAGACTCTACCCCTAACATAGATCGCTGCTCTCCAGATACGACCGGGTGACCGCACACATGCTATTCCAGCCGGAGTAGAATGTCGCCCCCTCCCCCCTCTCCCCTACTCCCGGTGCCTCGTAACACCGGGTGCCTTGCACACGACGAGAGACTGCGTGCTTCTTGCCCGATGTCATCGGTTTCACTCGTGCGAAATTCAGCCGCTATCGTCGGCTCCCCTCGCAAGCCTTCCCTCGCACATACAGCATGGGCGCGCGGCGACGGCGTCGTCGCCGCACGCCCGGAGCCTGGATACGGATACAACGACGGCGATGCCATCGACGCAAATGTGCTTAGAGTGTCCATATAATTGCTGTCGCAATAAAAGTGTCGTCCTGATATAGGTACCGAACTCGGGACCTCCGCCCTACTGGGTGTTGTACCGTCTGAACTAACCAGGAGGCTAAGAAATTGCAGTTATAGATAAAATAAATTGACAGCTTCCAACGCAGGTCAGTACTCTGAAAAATAAAGCCAGAAAGGCGATAAATTTTCCAGATGTGATTCCCCCACAGAACCTATAGAAATTACCAACCTTGAACCACTCGAACTTAGAAGAAAAAAACAGACTTGAATTCCTTAAATTACTTCGCACTAACAAGTTATCCCTTGACCCATCTGAACATTTATCGCAGCTATCGACCAGAACTACACGCCACCGCAGACAAGATGCATTAACCCCCTACTGTGCAAGAACAAACACATATAAGTTTTCTTTTTTTCCTCGAACTGTAACCGAATGGAGTTGTATAAATTGAATCCATTTCCTAATCTTGTTTTGCATTGTTATGTTGGTTTTGTCAATCTTATTGTCTTTGTGTGTACCATACCATATGTCGCCCTCCCTGCTTGGGCCATGTGTCCGCAGTATTCAATAATTAAAAAAAAATCACTTCGGGAGCAATTCGCAAGATGGAGGCGGTTTTTCATCACAGGAATGTTTGTTATCCGCCACAGATAGGAATGCCCAAAACAGTTCCATTATAGAAAAATCGTATCGGCTTCTCCCAATAACGGTTTCGCTTTCCACATTACTGACTTGTGATGCAATAAGTGATTCGAGACGTCTGTACTTACCTCAGGATTTTTGCCCCTTCTCATAAATGTTCTCTGCAGCTCCATCCTCTGGAGGCGAGGAGAAACCAGTAGACAAATATCCTGTTCCGAGTGAAAAACCAACGACACACAAGGAAGAACCAATAAAAATGCGGGTGCCTTGGGTACGTGATAGTTTGTGAATTGCGCTGTCTGAAGAGCAGATAGTAAAGCCTAGGAAACGGTTTCTGTGACTACTGCGCGGTCACATCGCTGGCTGGCATATGTGGCTATGCACGAATAGTGACTTTTGAGACCGAATCGAACACGAGTTGAATAGCGCCAGAAGCGAATCGAATCGAATGAAATACTGAATGCTTTCCAAATAGCTTCCTAATTAGGAACAGTCGTGGGCACAATTAATGTAAAACGATCGTCTCATCTCAGTATTCTAGATCTTAGCAACGTTTTTTGCATTACACAGTACGTTAGGAAAAGTTATTTATTAAAAGCATAAATGGAGCATTAGAAGCGAACATGCAGCTTCTTCGCATGTATAGGGCTCCTTACAGAGTGTGCATCGAACTCGGTGACTATAAAATTTGATGACCGAATCGAATAGGGTGTCGTTTGCTTCGTTATCCTAAAGTTCCGAATATTCGCAAACCCCTCTCGGCTGTGAACACGTGATTGTTGCAGTGAGATTTATATTTACACATGTAAAATTGGTTATTCTTATTCCTGCTACCCTATCATCAATGGCTACTAGTATCTGTATCAGGAACGTTGTCATGTTTAAATATAGAGCTTTCATATTAAAATTTGATAAGGCCTGATACTTCTGCGTTTCCATGACAGCGAACTGATTTATTGTAAATGCGGAGGAATATGACGACGGACACCATCATTTCTTTCGAAAGCAATTTCTTCCTTACGGATGTCGCAACGTCGCCTTCATCCACTGCGGTATTCCCTGCAGCGGCTACGGAAATACATACGCAGAACACACTGCAGTCAGAATCTGTGTGCGCCACACGCATTACCAAGGCCAATGTTGCCATCTTCCGCCTTTTTATGCGGTAGCCTGAATAGCACTCCATTTTCCACTAATAGACAGTACGCTGAAACTGCTTCATTTGTTACGCGATTGCGATGTAGACGTTGTCGCCATGGAAAAAAAAACGACAAAATGGAGCGTGAAATAGTATAGGGTCGATGGAGGCAACGAGGACCATACAGCGCGATGAACTGTTGTCCGAAAAGTGCACAGTCTCGCAGCCTGGGTAATTAGCAAAGAACTGCTTGTAGCCAAAATGATGCCTTTCTCGTAAATGCCAAGGCGTTTGGTGCGGATCGCTACTACTAACATAGACGAGGGTTTAGATTTAGATTCAGATTTATTGCTTCCAAAAAAGAAGTGCTTACAACATCGCAAATATACAGACGAGGCTCCCAAAGTGAAGGAACTGTAGTGGGAACCTCGGTTAATAATAAAAAACATTGATGGTGATATTTTGAGACAGCAAATTAGCGCTATTGTCCGATAACATCGACGGATCAAAATACATTATTTTACATTTCATTTAAAGTCAAACAAACACGAACAAGCACATTATAAAAAAAGTCGGGGGAAAAGCAGGGATGAAACTCAAGAAATGACATGTGAGACAGAAGTTAAAGATACAAAGCCAGATTGTAGTGCAGTTATCGCAAGAAATGATGCTTAAAGTAATTTTTAAACATTTCAACAGAAGCACAGCGTTTTATAGTTGATGGTAATTCATTACAAAAATAAATTGCGGTGAACACAGCTTTTTCTTGCCGTAATTTGTATGAACCACGGGTAAAGAGAAATTGTTGTTAGCCGCAAATCTGGTTATATTTTTGTTCTGTAAAAGTTCAACTGCAATAAACTGAAACCTAAGGTTATTATGAAGCAACTTGTGGAATAAGACGGGTATGTTAAACTGCAACAAATTGTTAACAGGCAAGATATTGTACACTCGAAGCAACACAGAGACATTGGATTGCATGGAACTAGAAGTGATAATGCGTATTGACTGGTTTTGGATGCCTTGAATTGATGGTAAGTGACAAGCGTACATGTCGACCTATGAAACAATGCGATAATTAATGTGACTTGTAATGAAAGCATAATAAAATGCTAGCAGAGCCTCACGAGAAAAAAAAAGGGCGAGCTTTGAATAATGCACGCTTACCAAACGCAGCCTTCTCCCTGAGATGTTGGAAGGGACAGCAAAATGTAAGGCTAAGGTCAAGATGCATGCCGAGAAAAGTAACATCGTTGCAGACCGAAATAGAATGTATTCCCGTTTGATAAATTAGGAAAAATATTACAGATGCGATAAACGCTTGGTGCATGACGAGTCAGCTTCGTGCATGATGCTGTCAAAAAGAAGTTTCCGCCGCATGTAGGTTCCCGACTTCGTCCAAATGGTTGCTGCTGCTGTGCGTGCTGCAAGCGACTCAAAGAACACATTTCGATCTTTTAAGTGCAGCCAAAAGAAAACGTTTTATGACTGACCGCAGTATAGAAACAAAAAGTAGCGATGTTGTTGTTTTTTTCATTACTTCAGAGAGCTGTTTTTACGCTTACCCTGACATACTCGACGGTAGCATTCATAAATGACAGATCTAAATTAATAATTGGCCATCGACTTCCATCATTTTCGATTAATTCGCAGGCCAGCTACCCCTCTGAGGACTGCAAGAAGAAAGATGGGAGTAATGAACCTGACGGAAAATTGTGCTTGGTGAGTAAGCATGTATCCTAGTTTGATATTTCAACTGGTTATATTGCCGTGGAAAATGTACTGACAATGAATGCTAGCGTTTTTGGTGAACATCTTGCCTTACCACGCAATAAAGGAAACATAACGCGACTTTACTGCAGGGTCACCAACCTTTCCTTAAGCGCGCCTATATACTTAAGGTTGTAAATGCAGCCTCCAAACTCGAACGTACTTAAATATTTTGGTCCCTGCTGCGGTTAGCAATTGAACGTGCGACCTCGTGCTTAACGCAAGAACGCCAGAGACACACAGTCACCTCGGTGGATCGTACTGGCCGGTATTGTAGGGTTGTGGTATTGTAGTCTCGGAGTTGGGCGGTTCTCTGAGGTTCGCTCTCTAGTACACGCCTCCGCTACGCGTCCAAACGCGTAGCTGGACTACGCCACCGGGCGTCACACGGAGACTAAGCTCGCCCGCACCATCGTCCGAAGTTTCATTGAAAAAAAAGAAATAGAAAGGGCTCTTTATACTTGTGAAAAACGCAAATTCTTACAACATTTCCGTCTTTGGAGAAAGAAGTCTTCATTTACAGTAAGCAAATACCGGTATTGGTGTAGTTGTTAGAAAGGAGGTTCCACAGCACATGGCTGAAAGGCGACTTGCTTAATGAAGTTAGTGGAGATCAATACAAGAGAATGTCAGCAAACAAGCGAATAATGTAATGATCAGTTTCGAGGACGAGGGGTTAGAGGAAGCGAACAGGGTTTTATTCACATGGCGGTAATAGGGACAACTTATTTACAGGCACATGCACACTCGTACTGGCGAAAGTATAGAGGCACATCACATTTCAGCAGCCAATCCCGCAGCTAGATTGTTCTCGGAGCATCAGCTAAATCATTCTGAAAAACACACCGCACGCGGAGGATATATCCCCAAAATTATCGGCGCATTCAACTTATGGAGATGATTGGTGACGGTAATGCAATTAGCATTCTTTCTCGCGACCGGTGTTTAAGTGGTGATTATGCGTATTACGCGTGATCGATTCTTGTGAGGGTGGAATTAACGAGAAAGAGAGGGTTCTATAATATGGTAATCGGCGCTATCTATTGGTGTCGCCGCAAAGCCTGTGCGTAGACTACGAAATGCAATTGCAATGCCAGTACGTCAGAACGCTGAGAAACGCGTCATGCGGCGACAGGGCTCCCCTCTCGCGTTTCTTTCTGTACACGCTACGCCATCTAGTGGGGCAGTACGAAGTCTACGCGTGACTTCGGAGAGGAGCAGCGGGCCAGTCTGGTGCCTTCGAAAGCTGTCCCCTTCGTTGCTGCAAATCTTCATTATGCAAAATAGAAGTTAGGCGTGCAGACAGGACACAGGAGTAGAGAAGTGGACAACACGAACGCCGTGTTGTCCAAATCTTGCGGTACATTCTCCATGACCCAAGTTGGCGCAAGGTTCAGAGGCACCATCCTGCCACACTCCACCTATGATGTTGCACCTTCCATCTCGTATATGACGCAATGACTAGGCATTTCAAGCGTCGGTCGACGCCCTTTTCACGGTCAGAAGTTGGCTAGTTGCAGCAATTAGCTGAGCAGGATGCATCCCTTATGGTCGTGACTCCTTTCACAGATAGGCGCAAGTTGCAGACAGCTCCAATGAACTTTGACGTCGTACACTGGCCTAATGTTGTATAGGCGTTACAGTTCGAATGATGGTATTGTTAGCGCTCCCATGACGCTTTCGTATGGTCTTCGACTAATGCGCCAGACAAGGCAGTATGCACTTATGGCCACCTTTAGTGACGTGAACACCCCGGGCGCTGGCTCAAAGCGTCTAGTACGCGTTCTTGTTCATCGTCCCTTTGTCATGTTTTTATTGCAAAACCGTGTTTTCAGGCCCTTCGCGGTGGTCACTTTGTTGTTCAGCCTAATTTAAGGACTCCTCAATAAAAGTAAAATTCAGATCCCATGCCACGATCGAATAGTACTGCGTGTGACCACTGCGGCAGCAAGGAAACTATCGAACACATTCTTTGACAATGTCCCCGATACAGCGCACACAGGCAGTCACCCGCGACCACGCTGGCGCGGGTAACTACCGGTCTCTTTCGAAGGACACAGTCCTGAAAAGCCAAACTATGCAGCCGTCACACCACAAGAAAGTCAGAGCAGTCTTAAAATTTTTGCGTTCGAGTGGCCTATTGAGAGAATCTAGTCCCCCATGGACATTCCCAAGCTTCACAATTTATTTTTCGTGCCTTTGCATTTTGTCTTCGTTATTTTTTCCGTCTTTAATTTTCCCATACCCTTCCCCCGTGCACAATAGCAGACCAGTTAACCTCCTTGCCTTTCCCACCAAATATTACTGGCGCCTACTCTAGTGTGCTGGAAACAATATACACCACATTTTCTTCGAGCAAAGCAATTGTTCTTCTTTAAAGACTTGGTGCATGATAGTGGGAGATCCTGTATAATTCACTCAATTAGGGAAACGAGGCCGTTTCGGTTACACTCGAAATCAGAATCAACAGCAGCAATGCATGGCAGCGCTCATACTCACACTCACATTAAAAAAAAGAGAGAGAAAGAGGTTGCAGTTTATCCGGAAAGGTGAAGCAGTATTAGTGATAGCGAAGTATATGACAATTACACGAAGGAAGATTCCACCACGGAGAGGAGCCACATTACTGGTGGTACAGGAGGATTCAGGCCGTGAAATTGAACTGTCGCCTACGATTAGGCCTTGCAAATACGCTGATAAGGCGGTCACGCCAGTGAAGAACTTTTTTGCGGTCACAGGTAGTTTTTTTTAAATGAAACCATTCCTCATATATATATATATATATATATATATATATATATATATATATATATATATATATATATATATATATATATATGTATATATATATATATATATATATATATATATATATCAAGAAACGCGCTTTATCAGTCATCCAAGGGAAAAAGAACAACGTCTTCTTCGTTTTCCCCGCTTCAACTAAAAACCCGCGCTACTTCAGCGTCGTCCCCACTGGCGCATACCCGCTGCATTATTGTTCTGCCAAATATGGTTGTGTCATTTGCTCCCCCTTTAGAAAAGATCATCGTACCGATCATAGAGGCTTCGAAAGCAGCGGTAAAGAACTGCGCAGTCTTGTCAATCCTCATAGTACGGCTTCATACGAAGCACGTGAACGATCTCGGGTAAATGCCGTCGGCGCTTTGAACAGTGCGAGCTGTCTGGAACTACTTCGTAGTTGACGTCACTGATGCGTCGGATAACTATGTAGGGCCCGAAGTATTTGCGTACGAGCTTTTCAGAGAGCCCACGCTGTCGAATAGGTGTCCAGACCCACACTTTGCCGCCGATGTTGTATGTTAGGGCTTTTTGCCGAAGATTGTAGCGTCTGGTGTCACAGTCCTGTTGTTCGTGGATTCGCAGACGCGCGAGCTGCCTAGCTGCCTCTGCTGAGTGGGTTATCTCTTCACCACCCGTCTCGTTGTCGTCAAATTCATGAGGGAGCATTACGTCTAATGTTGTTGTGTCCTCACGGCCGTATACGAGATTGAAGGGCGTCTTGCGAGTGGTCTCTTGACGAGCATTATTGTACGCGAAGGTGACATAAGGTGAAACCTCGTCCCAGTTGCTATGCTCTACATCTACGTACATGCTTATCATATCAGCCACTGTCCTATTGAGTCCTTCTGTCAGTCCGTTCGTTTGAAGGTGATACGCTGTTGTCTTCCGGTGGGCGGTACCACTTAGACGTAGAACGATATCTAAAAACTGGGCCATGAACGCAGTAACTCTGTCCGTAACGACTACTGCGGGAGCGCCATGCCTTAAAACGATGGATTCCAGAAAAAAATTGTGCCGCTTCATCCGCTGTTGCCCGTTGCAGAACACTTGTCTCGGCATATCTAGTGAGATAATCCGGGGCGACGATTATCCACCTATTACCAGTAGTAGATGTTGGGAAGGGGCCCAAAAAGTCCATGCCTACTTGTGCAAATGGTGTGGCCGGTACGGCAACAGGGTGCACTAAGCCGGCTGGTTTGACGGACGGCGGTTTACGACGTTGGCAATCCAGAAATGTCTGAACGTAATGTTTAACGATTGCAGTAAGTCTCGGCCAGTGCTAATTCTACCGAATCCGTGCCAATGTGCGAGTGTAGCCCAAGTGCCCAGCAGTCAGCTCGTTGTAGCAGGCGTGTAAGATTTCACGTCGAAGCGGTGATGGAACAACAAGCAAGTAGTTGCTGCCGCTAGGCGAGAAGTTCTTCTTGTAGAGGACGTTGCGACGCAAGCAGTATGATGCCACCCCTCTTGCAAAGAGCCTCGGCACGCTGTTGGTTCGTCCTTCGAGGTAATCAATAGGCGGCAGCAATTCAATGTCATCCCGTTGCTGGCGTGAAAGGCGGCAGTATCCACGAGTCCCAGAAAAACCGTGTCGTCATCGTCTTGTGCTGCCGGCTCAACAGGAGATCGAGAAAGGCAGTCGGCGTCTGCGTGCCGTTTTCCCGACTTGTATGTAACAACAAAGTCGAACTCTTGGAGTCGAAGACTCCAGCGTGCGAGCCGACCGGAAGGATCTTTCAAATTAATGAGCCAGCAGAGGGAATGGTGATCACTAACGACGGTGAAAGACGGACCATACAAATACGGACGAAATTTCAGAACTGCCCATGCCATTGCGAGGCATTCTTTTTCATTGGTGGAGTAGTTAGCTTCGGCTCGAGATAGTGTCCTACTGGCGTAAGCAATCACTTTTTCGCTGTCGCCCTGCCATTGTACTAGCACCGCCCCTAGACCGACATTACTAGCGTCTGTATACAATATCGTCGGGGCTTCCTCATCGAAGTGTGCTAATACGGGAGGCGATTGCATGCGTTGCCGGAGCTCGTGGAATGCCCGCTGCTGGTCTTCGCCCCAAGTAAAAGGCATATCTTCTCCGGTGAGCTGTGTTAACGGCCATGCGATACGCGAAAAATTCGCAATAAATCGCTGGTAATATGCACAGAGTCCCAGAAAACGTCGCACGGCTTTTTTGTCTGATGGAATCGAGAAATTAGCGACGGCGGCAATTTTATCCGGATCAGGTCGGACTCCTTGGCTACTGACGACGTGACCGAGGAACTGGAGCTCATGAAAACCAAAATGGCACTTCTCAGGCTTTAAAATGAGACTGGCAGAGCGTATCGCTTCAAAAACAGTTTTCAGCCTTCGTAAGTGTTCGTCGAACGTTGCGGAAAAGACAATCACGTCATCCAATTAAGTAAACCAGGCATGTTTGCCATTTGATTCCGGAGAGCACAGTGTCCATTGGATGCTGATATGTTGCTGGCGCGGAACACAAACCGAAAGGAAGTACCTGAAATTCATAAAGTCCGTCAGGCGTCAAAAAGGCTGTTTTCTCACGGTCTGTCTCATCCACTTCGATCTGCCAATAACCGCTTTTCAAGTCCATTGTTGAAAAGCAGCATGCGTTTCGCAACCTATCCAAGGAATCATCAATATGTGGCAGTGGATAAACGTCCTTCTTTGTGACCTTATTGAGCTTCCGATAGTCTACGCAGAATCGCAGGCCACCGTCCTTCTTCTTCACTAAAACTTCAGGTGATGTCCAAGGACTATTAGATGGTCGAATAACGCCATCTTCCAGCATCGTCTTCACTTGTTCTTGTATTGCTTCGCGTTCCTTTGGGGCCACACGATAAGGGTTTTGTCGGATGGGTCTGGCGGCGACATCAGTAATGATGCGGTGTTTGGTAAGTGGCGTTTCACCAACTCTTGACGCATAGGAGAAACAGCCCTGGTACTGATTGATGAGCTCAAGAAGACGGTTCCGCTCAACGGCCGTTAGCGTCGGATTAACGTCTACAATAGGCGAAGTTGTGTGAATTGTAGAGGCCGACTCCTGCGCTAAGTGGCAGTCTTGTATTTCTGTCACTTCGTCGAAATAGGCGACAGCAGTGCCTCTAACGATGTGTCGGCGCTCCTTACTAAAATTCGTCAGCAAGTGTTCGGCGCTTCCATCGATTACATTGATAAGTGCTCTGGCAATGGAGACACCGCAATTCAGTGCTAGCGCACTGATGTGTTCAGCTACTCCAGTCCCATTTTGCAGGCTGTCACACCGCACCTGTACGAGAGAGTAACTCCGCGGCAAAAGTATGACGTCGTCCGCGGCAATACGTAAGCGAGGTTGTTGTGGCTTCTCATGGGTGACATTATCCGAACTCGTGGCAAATGTCACGCTTCTGTCACGGATGTTAATCACGGCGCCGTACTCCTGTAAAAAATGCATGCCCAATATAAGTTCTTTACAACACTCAGTAAGGATGACGAGGGTGACGATGAAGGTTGAACTAGCGATCAAGAGTCGGGCCATGCATTTCCCGACAGGTGTCATCAACTGACCTCCGGCGGTTCTTATGTTGGGCCCGTGCCATGGTGTCTTCACGTTCCTTAGTTTGTCAGCTACCTGTAAGCTTAGGATTGAAAAATGGGAGCCAGTGTCAATCAGAGCGGCTATTTCGTGGCCGTCAATGCAAACGATGAGCTCGGCACTGACGATGTCAGTTGCGTCTTTCGTACTTCTATCCGTCGTATTCGTCGTTGTGCTGGGCGGCTTTTTCGTCAGTGTAGTCTTCACGTTACCGTTCGTCGATAACGGGGGATGTGGAGCAGTTCGAGTATTGGCAACCTCACCCCCGGAGGTCGCTGCGGCTAGTTTCCCCGTCGAGGGCTAGGCGATCTGCCCCTAGTGACGTCGGCAAAACTGCGACGACTCGGCGAATTGTAGCACGCCGGAGATGGAGAAGGAGAACGTGGTCGGGACGTCGTCGCATTTTGTGGCTGACTGTTCACAGGAGCGTCGTTGTAAGCGCGTCGACCGTCGTACGGAAAATAAGCATAGTTGGCAGGAAAGCTTGGGTGTTGAACGGCGCGATAGTTGTTCCATTTGTGGCAAACTCTATAGACGTGTCCAGCTTCACCACAATGGTAGCACACTGGTCGACGGTCGACGCTGACAGTTCGGCGGTAAATCTCCATGGAGCCAAGGAGTGGCGTGCGCATGTCGAAAATACGGCGTTGTTCTTGCTGGCATGATCGGCGGGGTCAGTAGAGTCGACGAGGGTGACGATGTCGGCTCTGTTTGTGGCGTAGGTGGTGTTGTAGTTATGGGTGTCAACGGCGTTGAAGTTGCGTCGAGTGGACGGCGAACGGGCTCCGCATAAGTGAGGCGCCGCGGTACGTTCCCACAGCCTGGCGCTGAAAAAGCTTGCCGGACTTCCTCCCGGACTACATCAGCAACAAAAGATAACGCTGGCGTCGGTTCCGTAGGCGCAACCACAAAGCCGAGCTGCCAAAGCTCTTCTCGCACCATCTCTCGGACAACTTCACGCAGAGACATGTCGTTACTCGAAGCCAGTACGGAAGTGCTTGCTGCCGAGTTGCTCATGTCGTGCTGGCGGTATCGTTGATGCAGGGCCCGTTCAATGGCTGTAGCCTCTTTTGTGAACTGTGCCACTGTTGTCGGTGGATTTCTCACAAGGCCGGCAAACAGTTGCTCCTTCACTCCTCGCAAGAGATATCACAGCTTTCTTTCCTCTGGCATGTCTGGGTCTGCCCTACGGGAAAGACGGGCCATGTCTTCCGAGAACATAGTAACACTCTCATTGGGCTTTTGAAGGCGAATTTCAAGGAGACGCTGCGCGTTTTCCCTCCTGTCGATGCTTGAAAAGGTATCCAGCAGCTGTGCGTGGAAGTCGTCCCATGTGGCAAAGCTCCTCTCCCGGTTTACGTACCTCGTACGAGCATTGTCCTTCAAATAGAAATAGACACTCGAGAGTTTGTCCGCCGAGCTGGTCTTATGGTTATACTGGGCGACGCTCTCGAACTGGTCTAGCCAATCTTGGACTTCTTCAAAGGCATCACCATGAAAGCTCTCCGGGACAATAGGATTCTGTAGTGTTACTTGCGATGGATCTGCGGTGGCCATGGTATTTCTAGGAGGCAAACGACTTCTCGAAGTTTCTTGCAGGGGACTGGACTCGGGCGCTAAGCCTAGCAGGCGACGACTGAACCGGTGGACCGGTGTTTCGATGCACGATGGTGATTCCGGGCTCGATCATCGGCTCCGCGAAGGGGTGCCAAGCATGAAGAATACCCCGCACCTCCACCAGTGTAACGACGTGGGATAGACGAGTATGCGTAGCAGCACCGTCAAGAAACGCACTTTATCAGTCGTCCAAGGGAAAAACAACAACGTCTTCTTCGTTTGTCTTGTGTGTTCCTGTGTGTGTTCCACGCCTGTCTTGTGTGTTCCTTCTTTGTCCCTTGTTCTTGTGCGGTTACTTGATGCATTCCAATAACGACCACCAACTAGTCCGCTTATCCCTGTTAAATATGTTCTTCGTTTTCCCCGCTTCACCTAAAAACCCGCGCTACTTCAGCGTCCTCCCCACTGGCGCATACCCGCTGCATTATAGTTCTGCCAAATATAGTTGTGTCAATATTTATATATACATATATATATCAATATATATATCGATATATATATATATATATATATATATATATATATATATATATATATATATATATATATATATATATATATATATATAATTAGTTTCAGCACAGGAAACGGATGGTTTAAGCTCGAGGCTACGATCGCGCGCCTGTTTACTTCCCGCTAAAGCAAACTGCACATGTGGGCAACTTACTGTGGCATCAAACGGATATCTAGAAAGGCAAAGCTCTCACAAGTAAGAACGTTGCTGAAAAACGTCCGACACTCTCCGCTCCGTTAATTATGGAGGAGAAGAGATGTGAGAGAGAGAGAGAGAGACAAAGCAACAGACAGAGATAGAACTGGAGAGGTTTCCCCTCACACTCGAAAAATAGTTCCTATGCCACTGTATTCAAAGCTATTGGGGTGCACGTAATTGAAGCGAAAGGTGTGGTTAGGCAGTTATAGAAATAGGGTCGCCAAGATTCTTTGCGTGAGCAAAACACAAACTCCTTACTTAGAATACAAGAACTGAAATTTTGGCAAATCTGCAAGAATGTATACTTGACTTCAAGCGCAATAAAGGAAGCACAAGAAGGAAAACCAAAGAGGACGAGAGGTACTTCAAAGTTTATCCTCGGCAAAAAAAAAGAAAATAAAGGCCGCTATTTATCACTCGACACAGAGATCAACAGTAAAATACATCAATTAGGCAAGCGCGTTCCCAACCCCCCAATATGTTTAAGATAGTTGTAAACGTTAGTTGTGACACGACAATGTTCGTAAAACATACATGAAAACCGCAAAGCTCCGAAAGCGTAACACATATAGAAATGAGCTTTGTCTCAGGCCTTTATAATGTGGGCTAGATACTGTTGGATTTACAGCGAAAAGCTACATATCAGGAGGAGCTATATCGCTTGTGCGAATGTTTATCGAAAGCTGAATGGCACACGTAGAACCATTTTTTACAGCGTCCTTGTATGTGGCTAGCCGATTCGTTCGTCCGTCCGTCTGTCTGTTGCCTGTACGTCGGAATCTCTTCTGGCGCAACCCATGCCCATGCGCGAAAGGAAAGAGAGAAAGAGATGCGCGCGTTTGGCGGCGCCAGTAGTGACGTCGTTACTCTCCGTCGCAGCCGAGCGCACGCGCAGAACCTTCCTTCCGGCTCCGAAATGGGTAGGTCACGTGTCATGCGTACTCCTGAGGAACAGCAGCTTTTGATCAGCAATGCCACGAGCAGAACCGGGAAGGAGCTCGTCTACGCCGTGCCGATGCTGCCGCCCCGGCACAAGAACAGGCTCGTGCAGCCGAGCGCAAGCAGCAACTGCGTACCGAGGAGCCGGCAGCCTACCAAACCATCGTTTTATAAACGGTCGGGATTGACCCAGCGATAAACACGGAGCCGCACGTTTGAACTTCGCCGGTTAATCATCTGAGCGGACTGCTTGGGCGGTTATCTTATACTACATGCTATCTAATGCTTGGTAAAATTAACGTGTTCCGCTACTTGGATTAAATAGGAAAAACAAATTTATGAGCTCATGTGAGTGTAGAGAAGCTCTGTAACTTCCCTAGCTGCCCCTCGTTTAATGAGCGTTAGGTCAAGTTCGAATCACTTGTTCCTTTCTTGCTTTCTTTTGGTTCCCTGGCTTATAGTATCTCCCAACTTTGGGTGCCCTATTTCCGAATCTTCTCATTGATTCTGATGTGCATCCTCCTTGAACGAAAAAACCAGTCAAAAACACAAAGGACAAAAGGAGAGGTTCACACCACAACCAGTCGTTGTGGTGTGAACCTCTCCTCTTGTCCTTTGTGTTTTTGACTGTTTTTTTTCGTTCAAGTATGTACCAACTGGCCCAGATTTCAACCCTCCTGCATCCTCCTGGCGCGCATATTTTTTTTCTTTTTTTTTGCAGATTACACCTAACAGACGAAAGCTTGGAACAGGTAATGCGTGCTACTGGGGACATTGTAAACATGGCAAATGTGTAAATGCAGCGTATTCTAGATGCGCAATTATGTAGGACTTGCACAGCTATGAATAAATATTCATAAATAAATAAATAAATATTCTGTGCTCAAACGTATGACTTTTCAACTACCGCTTTAAGCAGATGGAAATAAAATAAGTTCGCTGCAAGGAAATTGCACTGTTTCCTGGACTGCAAAATAAACAGTTTCATCGAATGCTGCTTCTGCTAAAAGTTTATTGGCATTACGTCAGAGAGTGCCGTTCATGGCTATTATGAGCGTGGCTACGGACGCTCGATGGCGGAAGCGGCATTCCTTCCAAGTTGAAATATGCAGCCTACAAGGGTTCCCTCGCTCCTCATGCTAGCTTCAAATAGTGTCTACGGGTACCTTTTCAATACACATGGTAGCTCTTGAAAGCGCGCAAGGGTCATTCATACAGAAACAGCAACATGAGAGGCCTTCACGAAGAAAAACAAGCTTTTTTCAGTAGGAAGGTGCACTGAAGGCACGATGCAAGTGCTTAAAGCAGGGAAATGGCTGCTACTATAGAGGGTTGCTCTTTACAATGTCCATGTCAAGTGAAACTGTCGCCCACCTTTGTTAGCGCTGTCAATGTAAGAGAATGTTAAGAAGTCGGGTCCTGGCGTGAAAATTCATGTATTTCGCCCCAAAAAAGCCTGACGGACACCGAGCACCATTAAACACCCGTACTCTATTATGTGTAAAAGAATAAACACACGTTCACACCGTTACATAAGAAGGTAATAAGAACATTTATTAGGACTATGGTAATCAGGCGGCGCTCAAACCGCGTTTTCTCCATCATCGCCGCTGTGGTGTCATGGTATCGAAAATACACGCGCGAGCCGCGCGCGAAGAGTTAGGTCTCCTAAAACGCCCTGTGTGTGTCGCTGGAAAAACGATAGCCGAGCCGACTGACCGTGACGGTATGCTAAATCGGTTTACGGCAGAGCCAGGGTGGCTCTCTGGTTTCGGCTCCTGGAATGAGTGTTGGGCGCCTAATCCTGCTGAGCAGCTATGTGCATTCTACACCATAGTACACACACTAGTTTGAGTGGAGGAGGCAGGGAACATCAAACTAATGTTAACTAATCCTTGCATTTAGGGCTGACAAATGCCGATGTTTTCACGTCAATCTCGTATTGTGCACCATCTAGGCGCGGGGCTGTATCGTCATCGCCGGCATCACTGATCGTGCTGGCGTTGTGGCACGCCTGGTATCAGTCAGGACGCTGTTCTTCCTGTGCAGCAGGCGTGTCCCTTTTACAGCCGTTGGTCCCGCTTATTTTCCGCACTTGTGCCGACAATGAAGTTTCCTTTCACAATATATCAGTGGACATCGAACGCCAACACTGCTCCCTGCCTTGCCCGTGTGTATTCAGCACTCTTTTGATTTATTTTGCCACCAATTCAAGTACAGAAAAACCAAAGTGCGTGAATTTCTCGACTGCATCCTTGCCTATGTCACTCCACAACGCTGAGGACAGGATGCGAGTAAAGTGTAAAAAATCACTCTCCGCCAGAAACATCTTGAATTTCACGGAGTCGATGGCACTGCACATAAGTAAAGATGAATCGTTACTATATTTCTTCAGTAGTGCGATTTTGTGGACGCCTTTTACATGAAGTAGGCTATTGAACATCCATAACAACTTTCAAAGCACACAGGAGCGTTTGTGGAACCTGTTTTCTAACATGACAAACGGGTTCCCGGACTAATAAATTTACACTTCCTTCAACGGTAAAAATTTGCCGTGTTCATATGGACCCTTCCGTAAGTAAGAATACCATGAATGAGAGAGTTTCCCAGAACTGTAGTGTCGAGAAGAAGTTCAGTCTCTGTGCTAAAAGTAATTGACACGCAAGCCTTCTCGTCATTATAGTTTGTGTCATTATGCGCGTTTATTTCAAATAACTTTCACTAGCCGGGCTATTTGAAAGCCACGTAGAAAACTAACGCAAACGGACAATACCTGCTCGTCGGGTACTAGCCACCTATTTCTTCTAACCTAAATATTCATAAGTAGGTTAATCGCGAGATGTACGATATCCCTACAATTAACAGAGAATTGTGCAAAGTACGCTTCAGCAACAAATGATGCGCGAAGCTAAATCTTAACTGGATATAACGTTTGTCTTCTGCAGAAAAGGTCTTTAAAGGATATGACGTGGCGGTGACACTATGGCATATCCTCGGACAGGCGTTACAATGACCGCATCGCTTGATTTTTCTTCTACGGTAGCGTGGTATTTGCCACTCCACAATATATCCATATTACAACCTAAACACACGTTCTCACCTTATACTACTCTCCTCAAGGGCAAACATGCTTTATGGATATTATATCTCTTTATGAAATATATGCTTGCATTACTAGGTTGTCAAGCGTTGCGAGGCTTCTTTCCTAGAAAGGGCTGAACATACGCTTCTGAAGAGCGTGTGGGTATTGTTCCTATTTTTTGCTTTTTTTTATTAACAATACAATAGCCCACGGAAGCGTCTAAAACAGTTCCGACGACACGCATCCTGGATAGAAACACCACGTGAAAAGCAGTAAATTCAGCGGTACGCTAAGGTACATGAATACAAATTCCGCATATAAATACGGTTAGTAGTCATGGTGAACTGCCTTCCACCTAGACACATCACTGTTGTCATCAACTGTGATATTCACCCTAAAAACCTTGCCACTCGTACAATTTACTAAGGTGTCACTTTCAATTGGTTCTCTCTTCTGTACCTCCACCGCCGTCGCTGTCTCTTCTTTCGGTCAGAAATCGAACGCCCGGAACGCCTTAAACAGAACGTAACCGTCATTTTGTACAAATAATTAAAGGTTGTTATTGAACTATAATCACTAACTTGCAAGGAACTAGACCGAGCCTGCGCCACGGAGCTTTGCTCTCACGTTGAAAACAGTTGTGTGAGTCTAGGAGCACTCATGTAAAAGTCAAGTCGCGCCTACTCCCACTGCCCCGCCCACAATTCATCAAGCCACCTCAAAATGAGAGCACTTCACAACCTGCTTCGGTGGACTGCGATGTAGCACGCTCGCATTTGTTCCGCCTTTAGGAAAGCAAGAGAAACGAAAGTTTGCACGGAATCTGTAGACAAAAACCGCAGTGCACTGCGATCCTGGTGGTGGGAGCGATCATTAAGTGCATTGCAACTTGCTGAATATGGTGAAGAGCGGTTAAATGCAAACTGGAGTGATGCTCTACTACAATCAAAGGACACGAACGTGGACGTAGACATTGTGCCAAATGTTATCTTTCCCTGTGTGAGTGTTTCAATAGCACGAATTGGGCAAGGGCATGTACAGAAACCAATGTGAGCCTTCCGATCTCTTCATAGCTGCTGCATAGCTGTCATTGCACGAAGGCCGACAGAAACACGCTTGAAATGCTTAATCCAGTTATAAGACAACGTGACTGTGAAATAACAAAAAAAATTCCACCAAATTTGCAGGCTGCTCAGCGCGAAGGCCAGTAGTGAGGCGGCAAAATATACGAGAAAAAGCGAGATTAAACCCGGGCACTGGTCCTGCTCCTGTCTATAACCCAAACATGCTACCTGAAGGCATCAATGTTGACGGATTCGAAAACCTTGTTATGTAATAAACGAGAAGAGAGGGGGTCAACCGAAGTGCCCGATTTTTAATAGTCATATCATAACAAGCCAACAAACACTCACACCAAGGACAACGTAGGGGAAATTACTTGTGCTTAATAAATGAAATAAAGAAACGGTAAATTAATGCAAATTAAAGTGTATGGAAAAAACCTTACCACAGGTGGGAACCGAACCCACAACCCTCGAATATTGCGTGCGATGCTCTACCAATTCAGCTACCGTGGCCCCGTTCCCTAAATATATGAAGTGCTAAACAAAAAAATGGCAGTGCCTTAGCTAAGGTTAAGCCCAGGATGCGAAGCAAACTAGCCTTTATTTTAGTTGTTGAACCACTGTTTAGCCTGGTGAACTGCTGCTGCTTGGCTATATTTGGTTCGGCTAGACGAAGAAGCAACTCATGCGTTACTCTGCTTCGCATTCAAGAGTGGAACGCGACAGCGTTCCCGTTGACCCGCCAAGGGGTGTAAGACAATGGGCTACGGCGCAGCGACTACGCGCCCAGCATTGGACGCGGTGAGCGTCGAGCAACGCAGCGTTCGGCGCGGCAACGAAATGTGCGCCTGAGCAAGCGACGCATGCCTGAGCCTTAGAAACAGCTCGTTTCTAAGGCAACACCGCATTCACTAGAGGCGCTTTTGTACCGTTTTGAAGCATCGTACTCGTGGCCCAGTGGTAGCGTCTCCGTCTCACACTCCGGAGACCCTGGTTCCACAGACGCGCAGAGGCAAGCGCTATCTGCACTGTGATTGGCTAGTCGGCCGGAGAAGAGCCACGCCACAGCCGCGGTAACGAAACCTGGCGAGGTTCGCAAAGAAAAGTGTCCCTTTAAAATACGGCTAAGGGTAGCCGCGGCAGGAAGACCATAAAATGCAAGAAACATTATACGCGACAGAATTAAGGGTCATGTGTCGCAGAAAAATCCGGCGTCCAGCGTTCACCGGCGTTTCCGAAATAGTCAGTCCTAACCACGCATACGCAACCATGCAGGCCCTCCGTGTAGGCCAAAGAAGTTACTGAACTAATTGTACTTCACGATGTAAAAAGAATCAGAAAAAATTATAAAGTGTGACTTACGCGAAACCTACAGAGAAGATAGCGTGGGACTGTAATTTGAATATACGAGGCAACATAATTCGCTTACGCGGACGCTCAAACGCACACACCTTTTAACGCGATAGCACTCTCCAGCTGTAGTTTGACGTCTTCTACGAACGGCCCGCCCCCCTAGATTCCTTGCACACAATTGAAAAGAGAACCACAAAGCTCGCCTTCCTCCATAGTGTTCGCCGCCAGCGTTTCCAGGTAAACATTACGGTTACATAAACTGCGGTGCAGTTCCCTCATCGTCGTGTCGTCTTTTCACTGTGTGTTCGTCCATTTTAGCGCTAACATCAGTTTTAAAGAATGCATCACCAACTAGCCCAACACGAAGTTTTATAAGCTGCTGTTACCGGGAAGCGTTAGTAGCACTCGGGGATCTTTTAAGCTATCGTGTCCTGCTCTTACAGGCGAAGCTAAAGCGTCCTGCAAATGCAATGTAATTAAAAAATTTACGAAAGTTTTAACCGAACCAAAGAAAGAAACATACATACAAACAAAACCAATAAGCCAGAAAGCAGGCAGGCCTGTTGGAAAGCAATTTGCGGTCTCCCTGTCATAATTGCAAAAGGTCATTATTTTGACAACAAATCCAAATTTCTAGAAAAAGAAATGTAAAAGCGTTCTGTGTATTTGCATAAAAACCTTGCTCTTGGTCCAAAATTCTTCCATGTGTTTTTCTTACTAGCTACGCTGCAACGCACCCTGAAAGTTCCATTGCAAAATATACTTTGCGCACCCAGTCCAAGGATCGGGTTTGCTTGAGATAGCCTGCAGACATGAGATGTGACACCTTGGCTCGCAGAGCGGAAGCGCTGCTAACTGTTCTCTGTATTAGAGGCTTTCTTTAGTTCACACACTTCTCATGAAACCATTACAGCCCTAAAGCATATAGAGATTCAACAAGGGTGGACACTCGCATACAGCCCAGCGCTGAATTGACTGCAGCGCGCCAACCGGATGGGATTAAGAGGAAGCTTTAGCTCGGGCCCAACTCTGACGTGGCCTATTCATTACACGTAAAACGCAAAAACGTTTTTCTGAGATGATGCCTGGACGGATTTTAATGAAATTTGATGCATTTGAGGGAGAAAGTTAAATTCTAGTGACTGTTTAAAGCGGAATTTTGATTTCGGGCTTGAATTTTGTTAGAACAATTTTGAAATATTCAACAGTTTAAAAAGAATAGAAGCAGGAAGCTTACAAATTCATAGCTCTGCATCAAAACAGATAGCGCGGTTCTGTAAACGGCATCCATTAGCTCATTCAAAGCGGACAAATGGGATATGTCAGTTTAAATCTCACGTGAATTTGTGACGTTGGTTACAAGGGTTCTGCAAAAGCTATATTTCCATTTTACTAAATCTTTTGATATTCATGTGCAACATATCAATTTTGTCCGCTTTAGATGTACTATTAGATCCAATTCACAGAATCGTACTATCATTTTTTCGTTGTTCAGTTACGGAGTTGTAAACTTGATAGTTTCGTGTTTTGAAAATGTTCGTTTTTTGCCAATCTTTAAAAAACATTGACGACCTAACTCAAATAGCTAAGGTTAAGCCCAGGATGCGAAGCATACTAGCCTTTATTTTAGTTGTTAAACCACTGTTTAGCCTGGTGAACTGCTGTTGCTTGGCTATATTTGGTTCGGCTAGACGAAGAAACAACTCATGCAGGCGAGCGCACGAGCTCAGACGCGGCTATGTAGCTACGCGGCCGCAAGCGAAAGCACGAGTTGAGCCTCTGCTTTTGCAGCTGTTATGACGTCATATGGTAGCTATGCGGCCGCGCGCGGCGCAGCAAGGAAGAGCGTGGTTGTGCGGCTAGTATGCTTCGCATAAAATTCGAAACCAACAGTCACCAGATTTTCTTTTAAATGCAACAAACCTCATCAAATTTGGTGCAGTGGTTGCCGAGAAAAACGAATTCTCCTTTTACATGTATTTAGACAGGAGCACCCGAGCTAAAGCTTCCTCTTAACAGCTTCCGGTTTCGGATTTGGGCGCACTCGTTTCGAAGGCCAGCTGGTACCCGCCACGCCGGCCCGGCTTATCGGCGTCGAACTTTCTTTTATTTTCGCTTCTACTGCTGACCCACGCGCGGCCTTCACGGGGAATTGTTTTAACGCGACAGCGTTAAGGAGATCGTGTCGCAGAAAAGCCGATGTCCTCGCCGTCGGTGGCATTGGCCATGAGCGAGAAATACCGGTAGGCAATGCATATATAAAAACGACTTGCAAGGTGGGCTTGGTAAGAATCAAACCAGGGTCTCCGCAGTGTGAAACGGAAACGCAGCCACTCAGCCATGAGTTCTATGGTTCAAAGCGGGACAAAAGCGCCTCTAGTGAATGAGGTGTTGCCTTAGAAGCGGGCCGTAGAAATTTATACGGCGGTGTATATCAGTAATTATCAGCATGTAAATTACAGAAGTCGCAGTTAAACGAATGGCGAAGTACGTTTCCGCTACATTTCTTCTGCGCTTGGTGCACACGCAGAGCCATCTTGCGGCAAACACAGAAGGCCCCCTCCTCGCAATGTACGGCGCTGCCCCGACAGCTGGCGTGCCACTCGTCCGCTTCTCCCCTTCCTCTCGTTTGAGCGCATTGGGGCCGTGCGGGGACCGGTGCGAGGATGCCCAAATACCCTTACGTTTAATAAGTTTTCTGGCTCTCTCCCCTTCCAACTTCCAGCGTGAGTCACTGGAACACTCGTGGTTATGCGAGGCGGCTCTTCTTTCCGCTCATGGCGCGATTCCCAGGTGCAGCGTCCGATGCGGGACGCCTCTCACGTGATCGCTGCGCCGTAGCGCGTCTGGTGGCAAACCGTCCCCTGTGATGAGTGCCGTGCTGCTGACGGGGAGCCAAGTGTCTGCGTGGTGCTCCTGGAACAAATAATTAGAAAAAAGTTGTGCTGTGGACTTAGAAGTGTTGTATATGAAAACTATGTCTTTGTGCGACTCAAGAGCATGCCGAGCGAATGAGTGGGCGGTGCGAACGGGGTGCCATAACGCTATCGCGTTTCCCTCTTGAAGGCGAAGCTTAAGCGTCCTCCAATTTTTATTTAGCAAAATGATTGTGCACAATTTTACAAGCCTCCACCGAATCTATGCACTGTGCAATTTCATAAACAAGCACAAGACGTCTTCTAAAATGATGAAATGTTTATTTTCTTCTATATCAATCCTCTTTCCGGGATTTTTGTGCATTCATCCAAACTTGTGCACCAGGTAAGCAGCCGGTGTTTCCGTGCGAAGCTGCATCGGATGCCATCAGCTTAAAAATTGTAAATGAAAAGCATGTATCATTTTGGTATATTGACCTAACTGGAACATAGTGTGTAGAGGCGTACCGTGCGTAAGTGGTGAATGGGAGGCATTACAGATAAATTCACTTTTACATACATTTAGTAGTAAATTGCTCCTCCCAAATCATCTCATAAAGTATGAAGAAAACATTGATTGTCAAGCATGATCCTTTCCGGGGCAATATTTCCTGCACTTTAAGAGCACAAATACTACGGTGACTGCGCGTTTCCAATACAACTTGGCCTCGGTCGACGTGATGGTACGCCATGTACACAGAGGTGGCCTCAACACAGGCTCTCAGGCAGACTACACTCTCGCAGAATGCCTTCTAGTCGCAGCCAAGAAAAATTCGTGCGTGCAAAGTCTCTTTTCAGTTGCTCACAAGACAGAATTGTCAAGTTCTTGGCTTCTTGGATTTTGAGCTTCTCGGAGTTATCTTTTTCGCGCCCTGCCGGTGCAAGCAACACACTCCGCTGTTATCATTCTTGGCAATCGCTCGTCGCGTTTTCGACAAGCGTGAGTACCGAAAGAAGGTATATCTTTTTGCCGGGCCATAAAATGCGTCACAAACTTGTCCCACTAAAATTCAGTAAACACTAAACTAATTGTCACCACAGAGGGCTTGCTTTTTTTTTACTAAGTGCTTCACAACCCCAGGCGCGGCGAACATGGTTCAGAAGTGTCACAAAAAGTTACTAGTCCCGTTTTCCACAAGCGCGAATACCGAAAGAAGGAATATCTTTTGGCCGGGCCATAAAAAGCGTCAGAACCTTCTTTGACTAAAATTCAGTTAAAGCCAAACTAACTGTCACCACGGCGGGCTTGTTTTTTTGCTAACTGCTTCACAACCCCAGGCGCGGTGAGCACGGCTCAAAAGTCTCCCAAAAACTTACGAAATTATTTAGAATAATTTTGGGGGTCAGAGAATGCGTCACAAACTTGTCCCAGTAAGATTCAGCACACGCGAAACTGCAGCACACAGCCGAGCTACTTTTCGCTAACTGCGGCACAACGGCAGACATGGTGCGCGTACCTCAGAAGTATCCCAAAATGTAGCGAAATACAATGACGTTCTCGATCAGAGAATGCGTCACCAACTTGTCCCAGTAACATTCAGTACACCCGAAACCATCACCCCAGTCGAGCTGCATTTTGCTAACTGCGTTACATAGCCAGGTGCGGCAAGCGTGGCCAGAAACTACCGAAATAAGCTACAATACGGTTAAGGCTCATAGAAAGCGTCGCAAACATTTCCCAGTACGAGTCATTAACTCAAATAAACTGCGCCAGAACGGCAGAGCTGTTTGTCGCTAACTGCGTCATTAGTATCTGTTTTGTGCCGTAAGCCTAGATTTGCTTGAAATGCGTCGCGGACTCTCACCTTGCCGTAGTCTAATAGTGCAGTGGTGCCGTACCGGAATGCAGAAGACTGGCTACATCCAAAAGAGTCAGGTCGCCGAACAGACGAACTTGACATTCGCAGCCGGCCTCGCTCGCTTCAGTGGCAGGTCTGGCGCATGACGCATCAGATGGCGCGTCTGACGTGCCGCTAGGTTGTTGCTAGGCAACGCAAGAAAAATAGGTCACGAAATATAAGTTCACTTATACGCAAACCTTTTTAGTGTTAGCGGGAAAGAATAAAAAAATAACACATTGTCTCTAAGGTCATTTCACATTCTTTTTTCCGATGATCGCGACAACTAACGAATGGGATTAACACTAGGCCTGACGTGTTTCCTGTTGCCAGGTTGCGCCGAGTGTCCCCTCTTGTTGAATTTCTTTCTCTATGACTCAAGCATTTATGCTAGGTCTGTCCCTACATTTCACGCAGTGAGTGAGTAAAGAAGTGGGAGAGAGCGCAGCGTCATCCTAGAATGCGGTTGCCCTCTAGGATGACGATAACAGACACTTCGGCAATTACAGCTCTAGTACGAGCATGACATGGCAGTTTTACGCATGCAATTTTTATGCGACAAATTTTTACTCTTAATCGGAGTGGAGGTCGATGAACAGACCGTGCAAAGAATCAAAATCAACTTTCTCGTAGAACTGAGCGAAAGTGGGGCAGAAATATATCAAGTGTTTAAAAATACCCATTGGAAGTATGCCACAAAGGAATGAATTGTGTTGCTGTAGGCCCAGCCTTTTCGTTAAGACCATTAACACCCCGCGGAAGATAAAAGATACGAACGCACCTCCACCTTGCACGAGGATGAGGCCATCAATTGTGTGCCTTTTTTTACGCTTAGTAACCGTTGAAACATTGCTTGAACATCAGAAGCACTCTGTTAGAGAAAGCCGTTTGTTCGCTGCACTTTAAAAACGCTTTTGGAGATGAAACTTTTTCTAATCTGATAATGTCCGGAACTACCTAATGCTGAGCAAAAGTTGCTACAAAGTATTTTGCAATATTGCGCTGAACCATCTGAGAGATTGTGTGCGTGCTGTGCAACCAGACTTGTCGATACAGAATCGCTATATTCTCCATCATGATGATGCACTACTGCAACCTGCCATTTTGGTGCGCTGTTTTTCGGCAAGCAATTTCATCTCTCTCGTGGAACAATCACCCTACTCCTCGCATTCATCCCCCGAAGACTTCTAATCTGAAGCATAGTTTGCCGCATTCCAAGCACTCCGAGGAAAGCAGGAACTTTCTTGTCTCGCCTCATACGGAGCATAAGTACCAAAATGAAATGCATGATCGATAGTGGAATAGAAGCTCTATATTTGAGCACAGGTGTGCGTAGGGTAAACCTCCAGGCCATTATCACTATTTTCATTCGCTTGCTTGACACATTAAAACATAAAGTAGAGAAAATGAAAACAACATAGCCGATGACTCTATAAACTATATAAAGCTCAATAAACTGCGCTAAGAGATACTGCTGCTCTCACATGACTTCTATTTTCATATTGTGCTGACTTTTCCCCTTTAATAGGCGAATAATCTGGAATCTCGATCCCACGAAACAGGCACAACCTTAGTGTCCTGCTAAGCGAAGATGATTTAGTCCTTTCTGAGCTATATTTACTCGTTATCATTATTTATACATTTATCATTACCATAATTTAGCTAAAAGTTCATGATCCACTGGTTTCTATTACCCCGTACTTTTGTAGAGCAAGCTCTACGAGAAACTGGAGCTTCCAGCCCCACGTAGGCGAATACCTACCCACGTACATACATGCGTAAATACGCACACACATACATACATACATACATACATACATACATACATACATACATACATACATACATACATACATACATACATACATACATACATACATACATACATACATACATACATACATACATACATACATACATACATACATGCGTAAATACGCACACACATACATACATACATACATACATACATACATACATACATACATACATACATACGTACACACTGTCCTCAGGTGCCGTCGCGGTCACTCCATCGTCGTAATTATAACTTCATCATCCGACTTTCATCACGTCTTCATCATCACGACATCGCTGTCACACTGGTCGTTGTACGATCGTCATCACTTCGGTAACGTCATTCCACTGTCATGGTGCCGTCATTGTTTCATCGACGTCGATGCTTGGCCGCCGTTTTATCGACATTAGGCCCCCGTTGTCCGGCTATCGCCGTTATTGCGTCGTCGTCAGAACGTCGCTATCAAAATTTGCCGTGTTACCGTTGTCGTCATGCCGTAGCGGTCCTGCCAGCGTCGTCACTCCAGCTTCGTTATCCGGCAATCGCCTTGCCGTAGTCGTCATGCCATCGTCGCCATACAGGCTTCATGATACTGTCATCACGCCATTGGCGTCACACACTCGCAGTCATTCACCGTAGGCATGTTATCGCCATCCTCGCGTCACCTTTATGCAGTCGCCGCTACTTATTCGTTGACAGATCTTGTATTACGCAAAGTATTCCGGTAGTTGCAAAACGTATGAATTTGCAACTAACGCCTTAAGCAGGTGGAAATAAAACGAACTCGCTGCAAGAAAATTGCACTGTTTCCTGGACTGCAAAATAAACAGTTTCATCGCATAGTGTTTCTCCTAAAAGTTTATTGACATTACGTCAGAGAGTGCCCTTCTATGGCAATTATGACCGCGGCTACGGACGCTCGATGGCGGAAGCGGCATTCCTTCCAAGTTGAAATATGGAGACTACAAGGGTTCTCTCGGCCATCATGCTAGCTTCAAATAGTGTCTGCGGGTACCTTTTCAATATACATGGTAGCTCTTGAAAGCGCGCATGGGTCGTTCATACAGAACAGCAAAATGAGAGGCTTTTAGGAAGAAAAACAAGCTTTTTTCAGTAGGAGGGTGCACTGAAGACACGATGCAAGTGCTTAAAGCAGGGAAATGGCTGCTACTATAGAGGGTCGCCCTTTACAATGCCATGTCAAGTGAAATTTCACCCTCCTTTGTTGGCTCTGTCAGTGTAAGACAATGTTAAGAAGTCTGGTCCTGGCGCGAAAATTGATATATCTCGCCCCAAGAAAGGCTAACGGACACCGAGCACTATTCAACACCCGTACTCTATTGCGTGTAAAAGAATAAACACACGTTCACAGCGTCACATAAGAAGGTAATAAGAACATTTATTAGGACTATGGTAATCAGGCTGCGCTCAAACCGCGTTTTCTCCATCATCGCCGCTGTGGTATTATGGTATCGAAAATACACGCGCGAGCCGCGCGCGAGGAGCTGGGTCTCCTAAAACGCCCTGGGTATGTGTCGCTGGAAAAACGATAGCCAAGCCGACGGACCATGACGGTATGCGAAATCGGCTTTACTGCAGAGCCAAGGTGGCTCTCTGGTTTCGGCTCCTGGAATGAGTGTTGGACGCCTAATCCTGCTGAGCACCTATGTGCATTCCACACCATAGTACATACACTAGTTTGAGTAGAGGAGGCAGGGAACATCAAACTAATGTTACCTAATCCTTGCATTTAGGGCTGACAAATGCCGATGTTTTGACGTCAATCTTGTATTGTGCACCATCTAGGCGCGGGGCTGTAGCGTCATCGCCGGCATCACTGATCGTGCTGGCGTTGTGGCACGCCTGGTATCGGTAAGGGCGCTGTTCCTGCTGCACAGCAGGCGTGTCCTTTTTATAGCCGTTGGTGTCGCTTATGTTCCACGCTTGGGCCGACAATAAAGTTTTCTTTCTAATCCTTTTCAGAATATATCAGCAGACATCGAACGCCGACGTTCTTCCCTGCCTTGCCCGTACGTATTCAGCACTCTTTTGATATATTCTGCCAACAATTCAAGTTCAGAAAAACCAAAGTGCGTGAATTTCCCGACGGTATCCTTGCCTATGTAACTGCAGAACGCTGAGGACAGGATGCGAGTGAAGTCTAAAAAATCACTCTCCGCCAGAAACACCTTGAATTTCACGGAGTCGATGGCACTGCACATAAGTAAAGACGAATCATTATAATATTCCTTCAGTAGTGCGATTTTGTGGACGCCTTTTATATGAAGTAGGCTATTGAACATCCATAACAACTTGCAAAGCACACAGGCGCTTTTGTGAAACCTGTAGTCTAACATGACAAACAGGTTCCCGAATGAATGAATTTGCGCTTCCTTCAACGGTGATAATTGGTCATGTTCATATGACCCTTCCGTACGTAAGAATACCATGAATGTGAGAGTTTTCCAGAACTGCAGTGTCGAGAAGAACTTCAGTGTTTGTGCTAAAATTAGTTGACACGCAAGCCTTTTCGTCATTATAGTTTATGTTCAAATCTGAACGCCACCGCGGGTTGGAGTATTATGCGCGTTTATGTCAAACAACTATCTCTAGCCGAGCTATTTGAAAGCCACATAGAAAACACGCAAACGGACACGACCTGCTCGTCGGCTACTAGCCACCTATTTGTTCTAACCTAAAGATTCATAAGTAGGTTAATCGCGAGATGAACGATATCCCTTCAATTTACAGAGAATTATGCCAAGTACGCTTCAACAACAAATGATGCGCGAAGTTAAATCTTAACTGGATATAACGTTTGTCTTCTGCAGAAAAGGTCTTTAAAGGATATGACGGGGCGGCGACACTATGGCATATCCTCGGACAGGCGTTACAATGACCGCATCGCTTGATTTTTCTTCAACGGTAACGCGGTATGAGCCACTCCACAATATATCTATATTACAACCTGAACACACAATCTTACCTTAGACTACTATCCTCAAGGGCAAACATGCTTTATGGATATTATATCCCTTTATGAAATATATGCTTGCATTACTAGGTTGTCAAGAGTTGCGAGGCTTCTTTCCTACAAAGGGCTGAACATACGCTTCTGAAGAGCGTGTCGGTATTGTTGCTATATTTTGCTTTTTTTTTATTCACAATACGATAGCCCACGGAAGCGTCTAAAACAATTCTGACGACACGCATCCTGGATAGAAACACCACGTGAAAATCAGTAAATTCAGCGGTAAGCTAAGGTACATGTATAAAAACTCCGCATTTAAATACGGTGAGTAGTCATGGTGAACTACCTTCTACCTAGACACATCACTGTTGTCATCAACGGTGATATTCACGCTAAAAGCCTTGACACTCGTACAATTTATTAAGAGCTTCTCATTGGTTCTCTCTTCTGCACCTTCACCACTGTCGCTGTCTCTTCTTTCGGTCAGAAATTGAACGCCCGGAACGCCTCAAACAGAACGTAACCGTCATTTTGTACAAATATTTAAAGGTTGTTATTGAACTATAATCACTAACTTGCAAGGAACTGGACCGAGCCTGCGCCAAGGAGCCTTGCTCTCACGTTGAAAACAGCTGTGTGAGTTTGGGAGCACTCATGTAAAAGTCAAGTCGCGCCTACTCCCACTGCTTCATCAAAATCATCAAGCCACCTAAAAATGAAAGCACTCCACAACCTGATTCGGTGGACTGCGATGTAGCACGCTCGCATTTGTTCCGCCTTTAGGAAAGCAAGAGAAACGAAAGTTTGCAAGGAATCGGTAGACAAAAACCGCAGTGTACTGCGATCCTGGTGGTGGGAGCGATCATTAAGTGCATTGCAACTTGCTGAATATGGTGTAGAGCGGTTAAAGCAATCTGGAGTGAAGCTCTACTACACTCAAAGTAAACGAACATGGACGTAGGCATTGTGCCAAATGTTATCTTTCCCTGCGTGAGTGTTTCAATAGTACGAATCGGGCAAGGGCATGAAAAGAAACCAATGTGAGCCTTCCAATCTCTTCATAGCTGCTCCATAGCTGTCATTGCACGATGGCCGAGAGAAACACGCTTGAAATGCTTAATCCAGTTATAAGACAACGTGACTGTGAAATAATAAAAAGATTGCCACCAAATTTACAGGCTGCTCAACGCGAAGGCCAGCAGTGAGGCGGCAAAATATACGAGAAAAAGCGAGATTAAATCCCGGGCACTGGTCCTGGTCCTGTCAATAACCCAAACATGCTACCTGAAGGCATCAATGTTGACGGATTCGAGAACCTCGTTATGTGATAAACGAGAAGAAAGGGGGTCAACCGGAGTGCCCAATTTTTATTAGTCAAATCATAACAAGCCAACAAACACTCACACCAAGGACAACATAGGGGAAATTACTTGTGCTTAATAAATGAAATAAAGAAACGATAAATTAATGGAAATTAGAGTGTATGGAAAAAAACCTTGCCGCAGGTGGGAACCGAAATCACAACCCTCGCATTTCGCGCGCGATGCTCTACCAATTGAGCTACCGCGGCCCCGTTCCCTAAATATATGAAGTGCTAAACGAAAATAGAGCTCAAGCCTGAATGTGATGTAATATTATTGGCACGGTTGTGCACTACCTCCGGGATCACAGAAGGAAAGATGTTTGAAAAACGCTCGATACGGAAACGTGGTGATGAAGTGGCTAAGAAAACTGTTGGCGTTAATTATTACGCGTAAATTAACTTGTTCGATGGCATGATTCAAGCAGAGAACCCCGACTATAGCAGCTCGTTCTCAGTTAGATTACGTTTATTTGATGTTGACACTGCAGTTACGAGCCTTATACTTCGTGTAATAATATAATATGTTGCTATCACAATATTTGCTTCGACCTCGTGGAGAAACTGTGACACTTATTTTTTTTTCCCGCGGACGGCCGGCACCGCCGCTTCCGCAGATGCGCAGAGGCAAGCGCCATTTGGAGGTGTCGCAAGGACCCCAGCAGCGTGGGTGACGCACGCTGCTGGCTAGTCGGCCGAACTAGTCACCCGGCTAGTCGGCCGGGTGACGCACGATTGGCTTGGCTAGTCGGCCGGAGAAAAGCCACGCCACAGCCGCGGTAACAAAACCTGGCGACGTTCGCAAAGAAAAGTGTATCTTTAACATACGGCTAAGGGAAGCCGCGGCAGCAAGACCATAAAATGTAAGAAACATTTTACGCGACAGAATTAAGGGCCATGTGTCGCAGAAAAATCAGGCGTCTGGCGTCCACCGGCGTTTCGGAAATAGTCAGCCCTAACCTCACATACGCAACCACGCAGGCCCTCCATGTAGGCCAAAGAAGTTGCTGAACCAATTGTACTTCTCGATGTAAAAAGAATCATAAAAAGTATAAAGTGTGACTTACGCGAAACCTACAGAGAAGATAGCGTGGGATTGTAATTTGAATATACGAGGCAACATAATTCGCTTACGCGGACACTCAAACGCACACAGCGTTTAACGTGATGGCACTCTGCAGCTGTAGTTAGAGGTCTAGGTACGGCACGCCCCCCTTGGTTCCTTGCACACAATCGAAAAGAGAACCACAAAGGTCGCCTTCGTGCGCAGTGTTCGCCGCCAGCGTTTCCAGGTAAGCAGTACGGTTACATAGGCTGCAGTGCAGTTCCCTCGTCGTCGTGTGGTCTTTTCACCGTGTGTTCGTCCCTTTGAGCGCTACCATCAATTTTAAAGAATGCATCACCAACTAGCCCAACACGAAGTTTTATAAGCTGCAGTTACCGGGAAGCGTTAGTAGCACTGGGGAACTTTTGAGCTATCGTGTCCTGCTCTTACAGGCGAAGCTAAAGCGTCCTGCAAATGCAATGTAATTAACAACAATTTAAGAAAGTTTTAACCGAACCAAATAAATAAAGATACATACAAACAAAACCAATAAGCCAAAAAGCAGGCAGGCCAGCTGGCAAGCAATTTGCGGTCTCCCTGCCATAATTACGAAAGGTAATTATTTTGACTACAAATCCATATTTCTAGAAAAAAGTGTAAGAACGTTCTGTGTATTTGCATAAAAACCTTACTCTTGGTCCAAAATTCTTCCATGTGTTTTTCTTACTAGCTACGCTGCAGCGCACTCTGAAAGTTACGTTGCAAACTATACTTTGCGCACCCAGTGCAAGGATTGGGTTTGCTTGAGATAACCAGCAGACATGAGATCTGACACCTTGGCTCGCAGTGCGGAAGCGCTGCTAACTGTTCTCTGTATTAGAGGCGTTCTTTAGTTCACACACTTCTCATAAAACCATTACAGCCCTAAAGCATAAAGAGATTCAACAATGGTGGACACTCGCAAACAGCCCAGCGGCTGAATTGACTGCAGCGCACCAAGCGGATGGGATTAGGAGGAAGCTTTACCTGGGGCCATACTCCGACGCGGCCTATTCATTACATGTGAAACGCAAAAACGTTTTTCTGAAATAACGCCTGGACAGATTTATTGAAATTTGTTGCATTTGAGAGAGAAAGTTAGATTCTAGTGACTGTTTAAAGCGGAATTTTGATTTCGGGCTTGAATTTCGTTAAAACGATTTTGAAATATTCAACAGTTTAAAAAGAAATAGAAGCAGGAAGTTTACAAATTCATAGCTCTGCATCAAAACAGATAGCGCGGTAACAAACGGCATCCATTAGCTCATTCAAAGCGGACGAATGCGATATGTCAGTTTACATCTTACGTTAATTTATGACGTTGGTTACAAGGGTTCTGCAAAAGCTATATTTCCATTTTACTAAATCATTAGCTATTCATGTGCAACATATCAATTTTGTCCGCTTTAGATGTGCTATTAGATCCAAATCACAGAATTGTGTTATCATCTTTCGTTGTTAAGTTACAGAGTTGCAAACTTGATAGTTTCGAAAACGTTTGGTTTTTGCCAATTTTTAAGAAAGATTGATCACCTAACAGTCACCAGATTTTCTTTTATATACAACAAACCTCATCAAATTTGGTGCAGTGGTTGCCGAGAAAAACGAATCCTCCTTTTACATGTATTTAGATAGGAGCACCCGAGCTAAACCTTCCTCTTAACAGCTTCCGGTTTCGGATGTCGGCGCGCTTGTTTTGAAGGCCAGCTGGCACCCGCAACACCGGCCCGGCTTATCGGCGTCACACTTTCTTTTATTTTCGCTTCTACTGCTGAACCATGCGCGGCCTTCACGGGGAATCGTTTCAACACGACAGCGTTAAGGAGCTCATGTCGCAGAAAAACCGCTGTCGTCGGCGTCGGCGGCGTTGGCAATGAGCGAAAGATCCCGGTAAGCAATTCATAAACAAAAACGATTTGCAAGATCAGCTTGGTAAGAATCTAACCAGGGTCTCCGGAGTGTGAGACGGAGACGCTGCCACTCAGCCATGAGTTCTATGGTTCAAAGCGGGATAAAAGCCCCTCTAGTGAATGCGGTGTTGCCTTAGAAACGTACCGTAGAAAGGTATACTGCAGTGTATATAAGTAATTATGAGCATGTAAATAGCGAAGTACGTTTCCGCTACATTTTTTCTGCGATTGGCGCACACGCAGAGCCATCTTGCGGCAAACACAGAACACCCCCTCCTCGCAATGTACGGCGCTGACCTGACAGGTGGCGGGCCACTCGTCCGCTTCTCCCCTTCGTTTGGTTTGAGCGCATTGGGGCCATGCAGGGACCGGTGTGAGGATGCCCCAATACCCTTGCGTTTAATAAGTTTTCTCGCTGTCTCCACTTCCAACTTCCAGTGTGCGTCACTCGAACCATCGTGGTTATGCGACGGGGCTCCTCTTTCCGCTCACAACGCGATTCCTAGGTGCAGCATCCAATGCGGGACGCGTCTGACGGGATCGCTGCGCCGTAGTGCGTCTGGTGGGAAACCGTCCCCTGTGATGTGTGCCGTGCTGCTGACGAGGAGTCATGTGTCTGCGTAGTGCTCCTGGAACAAATAATTAGAAAAAAGTTCTCCTGTGGACTTGGAACCGTTGTATATGAAAACTATGTCTTTGTGCGACTCAAGTGCATGTCGAGCGAATGAGTGGGTGGTGCTAACGGGGTGCCATAACGCTATCGCGTTCCACTCTTGAAGGCGAAGCTTAAGCGTCTACCAATATTTATTTAGTAAAAATGATTGTGCACATTCTTTACATGCCTCCACCGAATCTGTGCCCCGTGTAATTTCATAACCAAACGCATGACGCCTTCTAAAATGATGAAATGTTAATTTTGTTCTATATCAATGCTTGTTCCAGGATTTTTGTGCATTCATCCAAACTTTTGGCACCAGGTAAGCAGCAAGTGTTGCCGTAAGAACTCCATCGGATGCCATCAGCTGAAAAATTGTAAATTAAAAGCATGTATCATTTCGGTATATTGACCTAACTGGAATATTGCGTGTAGAGGCGTACCGTGCGTAAGTAGTGAATGGCAGGCATTACAGATAAGTTCACTTTTACATACATTTCATAGTAAATAGCTCCTCCCAAATAATCTCATCAATAATGAAGAAAACATTGACTGTCAAGCATCCTCCTTTCCCGCGCAATATTTCCTGCACTTTAAGAGCACAAATACAACGGTGAATGCGCGTTTGCAATACAACTTGGCCTCAGTCGACGCGATGGTACGCCAAGTACACAGAGGTGGCCTCAACACAGGCTCTTAGGCAGACTATACACGCCCGCAGAATGCTTTCTAGTCGCACCCAAGAAAAATTCGTGCGTGCAAAGTCTCTTTTCAGTTGCTCACAAAACAGAATTGTCAGGTTCTTGGCTTCTTGGATTTTGAGCTCCTCGGAGTTATCTTTTACGCGTCCTGCCGGTGCAAGCAACACACTCCGCTGTTATCATTTTGGCAATCGCTGGTCGCGTTTTCGACAAGCGTGAGTACCGAAAGAAGGTATATGTTTTTGCCGGGCTATAAAATGCGTCACAAACTTCTCCCACTAAAATTCAGTAAACACTAAACTAATTGTCAGCACGGCGGGCTTGCTTTTTTTTTTACTAAGTGCTTCACAACCCCAGGCGCGGCGAGCATGGCTCAGAAGTAGCACAAAAAGTTACTAGTCCCGTTTTCGACAAGCTCGAATACCGAAAGAAGGAATATCTTGTGGCCGGGCCATAAAAAGAATCAGCACCTTCTTTGACTAAAATTCCGTAAACGCCAAACTAACCGTCACCACGGTGGGCTTGTTTTTTTTTTTTTGCTTACTGCTTCGCAACCTCAGGCGTGGTGAGCACGGCTCAAAAGTCTTCCAAAAACGTACGAAACTATTTACAATATATTTGGGGGTCAGAGAATGTGCCACAAACTTGTCCCAGTATGATTCAGCACACGCGAAACTGCGGCAGACAGCCGAGCTGCTCTTCGCTTAGTACGGCACAACGGCAGGCGCGGTGCGCGTACCTCAGAAGTATCCCAAAGTGTAGCGAAATACAATAACGTTCTCGTTCAGATAATGGGTCACGAACTTGTCCCAGTAACATTCAGTACACGCGAAACCGTCACCCCGGTCGAGCTGCATTTTGCTAACTGCGTTACATAGCCAGGTGCGGCAAGGGTGGCTAGAAACTACCGAAATAAGCTACAATACGTTTAAGGCTCATAGAAAGCGTCGCAAACATTTCCCAGTACGAGTCATTAACTCAAATTAACTGCGCCAGAAGGGCAGAGCTGTTTGTCGCTAACTGCGTCATTAGTATCCGTTTTGTGCCGTAAGCCTAGATTTGCTTGAAATGCGTCGCGGACTCTCACCTTGCCGTAGCCCAATAGTGCAGTGGTGCCGTACCGGAATGCAGAAGACTGGCTACATCCAAAGAAGTAGGTAGCCGAACAGACGAACTTGACATCCGCAGCCGGCCTCACTCGCTTCAGTGGCACGTCTGGCGCATGACGCATCATATGGCGTGTCTTGCGTGCCGCTAGCTTGTTGCTAGGTAACGCGAGAAAAATAGTTCACGAAATATAAGTTCTCTTATACGCAAACCTTTTTAGTTTTAGCGGGAAAGAATAAAAAATAAAACATTGTCACTAAGGTCATTTCGCATTCTTTTTTCCGATAATCGCGAGAACTAACGAATGGGATTAACACTAGGCCTGACGTGTTTCCTGTTGCCAGGTTGCGCCGAGTGTCCGCTCTTGTTGAATTTCTTTGTTCATGACTCAAGCATTTATGCAAGGTCTGTCCCTACATTTCACGCAGTGAGTGAGCAAAGAAGTGGGAGAGAGCGTAGCGTCATCCTAGAACGCGGTTGCGCTCTAGGATGACGATAACAGACACTTCGGCAATTACAGCTCTAGTACGACCATGACATGGCAGAGTTTTACGCATGCAATTTTTATGCGACAAATTTTTACTATTAATCGGAGTGGAGGTCGATGAACAGACAGTACGCAGAATCAAAATCAACTTTCTCGCAGAACTGAGCGAGAGTGGGGCAGAAATATATCAAGTGTTTCAAGATACCCATCGGAAGTATGCCATAACGGAATGAATTGTGTTGGTGTAGGCCCAGCCTTTTCGTCAAGACCATTAACACTCCGCGGAAGATAAAAGATACGAACGCACCTCCACCTTGCACGAAGATGAGACCATCAATTATGTGCCTTTTCTTACGTTTAGTAACCGTTCAAACATTGCTTGAACATCAGAAGCACTCTGCTTGGGAAAGCCGTTTGTTCGCTGAACTTTAACAAACCTTTTGGAGATGAAAATGTTTCTACTCTGATAATGCCCGGAACTGCCTAATGCTGAGCAAAAGTTGCTACAAAGTATTTTGCAATATTGCGTTGAACTATCTGAGAGATTGTGTGTGTGCTGTGCAACCAAACTTGTCGATACAGAATCGCTATATTCTCCATCATTATGATGCACTACTGCAACCTGCAATTTTGGTGCGCTGTTTTTCGGCAAGCAATTTCATCTCTCTAGTGAAACAATCTCCCTACTCGTCGCATTCATCCCCCGAAGACTTCTAATCTGAAGCATAGTTTGCCGCATTCCAAGCACTCCGAGTAAAGCAGGAACTTTCTTTTCTCGCATCATACGGAGGAGGAGGAGGAGGAGCAAGATTTATTAAAAAGAAAGGACAAGCAGGTGTCTTTCTGCTTGTGCGGGAGGCGCCAGTAGTCCAGGGCTCCTGCGGCTCTTGCTGTCTCCCGGGCCCGCCGCATCAGTTGCTGCTGCTTACGAGGGTCCGAACTAGTCAGCACGGCCTCCCACTGCTCGGGTGTGGGGTTGGGTATTCGCGGGGCCGCCTTCACGTTGGGGCATGCCCATGTGGTGTGATATAGCGAGGCGTATTCATTACAAAGGGGACATTTGTATGAATATAGTGTAGGGTGTATTGCGTGTAGTCTGCTTAAATGGGGGTATGTGTTGGTTTGTAGTTGTCGCCATGTTACGGCATCTTCACGTGAGAGGGTCTTGTGTGGAGGCGCGTATTGTCGTCTGTTCAATCTGTGGTGTTGTAGTATGGCGTTGTATTGTAAAGGTACGGGCTCCATGGATGCGGCCGTATCCCTCTCTTGTGGCGCCCGGGAGGCATGAGCTCGGGCTACAGCGTGCGCACGCTGATTTCCACGGAGGGACTCGTGTCCTGGAGTCCACACTATTTCAACGTCCGGGAATTGGGAGGCTTGTTTGAGGAGTCGGTGGGCGATTGAAGATATTCTGCCTCTCGCGTAGCTACGGCAAGCCGCCTGGGAGTCCGTAATAATTGTGACGTACTCGTTGGTTGGACTAGAGGTGATGGCCAAGGCGATGGCTGTCTCCTCCGCTACGAGGGCGCTGGCAGTGCGGACCGTCATCGAGACCACCTCTTGAAGGTTATAGTCGACAACGCTGGCCGTCATGGCTGCTTTTTGGGGGTACTGCGCAGCATCTGTGTATAGTGTGGTGGGGAGACTGCCATATTTTGTCTGTAGAGTTTTTGCGCGAGCTTGGCGACGATCGGCATGATGTTCCGGGTGCATGCTTCTGGGGATAGGGGCTACCTTGATGTGTTCCCGGAAGTTGGGGGCCAGATGAATTGCCTGTTCGTGGCCTTTGCCGTGTGTGGGGTAGCCTAGGCGCGCTAGGACTGCTCTTCCTGTTGGTGTAAGGGCTAGTCGTTCTCGTTGGCTTGTGAGGTGGGCGTCTCTAATTTCTCTTATATTATTATGGACTCCTAGGGCTTCAAGCTTGAGTGTCGCTGTTCCCGGTGGAAGGCCGAGCGCTTGCTTGTAGGCTTTCCGAAGAAGTACGTCTAATTGATCTAGTTCCTTGGGAGTGAGGGGCAAGTACGGGGCAGCGTAGGCAATGCGGCTGATTATCAGGGCCTGGACGAGCTGTATAATGTCGTCTTCTTTCAGTCCGTATTGTTTGGTTGTGATACGGCTGACCATTCGCATGATTTGGAAGGTGGTCTGCTTGAGACGTTGGATGGTGTATGCGCCTCCGCCGTCCTGTTGTATGTGGAGTCCGAGAATGCGGACGCGGTTTACTGTGGGTATTTCTTTGTCGTCGAGGGTGAGTGTGATGTGGGGTAGTTCATTGAGTTTTCTTCGTGATTTCTGTCGAACGACTAATAGTACTGATTTCTCGGGGGAGCACCGGAGACCACTTGTTTTTGCATATTGCTGGACGACGTCGGTCGCTTGTTGAAGGGCGTCTTGTTTCTCTCCTTCGGAACCAGTGGTGGTCCAGATAGTGATGTCATCGGCGTATATTGCATGCCTGATTCCTGGTATTGCGTTGAGTTTGTCAGGTAATTTCATCATAGCAATATTGAAAAGGGTGGGTGATAGAACAGCACCTTGTGGGGTTCCTTTGTTGCGAGTAGGTAACGTTGGGGTTCTGAGTGAGCCAATGCCTATTGTGGCCGTGCGGTTGCATAGAAAAGCGCGTATATAATTGTAAGTATTACGACCACAGTTCGTGAGGCTTAGGTTTGTAAGGATGGTATGGTGAGTCACATTGTCGAAAGCGCCTTTGAGATCGAGTGCTAAAATCGCTCCGGTGTTGTGCGGTGAGATGTGTTCAAGGACTTGTTCCTTCAGCTGAAGAAGGATGTCGTGGGTAGAAAGGTGGGGCCGGAATCCGAACATTGTTTCGGGAAAGAGGTCGCTGGATTCTAGGTAAGGTTGAAGCCGGTTCAGAATTGCATGTTCCAGAAGCTTCCCTAGGCATGAAGTCAGTGAGATTGGTCTCATATTTTCTAAGCTGGAGAGTTTGCCTGGCTTCGGAATGAGAATGATGTCCGCGTGCTTCCAGTCTGCTGGTAGCGTACCCGCTTCCCAATGATGATTAAAGAGGTCAGTAAGAGATAGAATGGTGCCATCATCCAGATTGCGCAGGAGCTTGTTATTTATTTTGTCCTTGCCTGGGGTGGTGTTTCGTGTGAGTGCATGGAGTGCTTGTTGCACCTCAGTGATAGTGATCGGCTTGTCGAGGTCGTAATTGTCGCTCCCGCTGTAGGTTGGAGGTTGTCCTTGTGGGGGTTCGAAATCGCCTATGTACCGCGCCCGCAACTCCTCCAGGATTTCGTCATCAGAACCCGGATGGTTGTGGAGGATACGTTGAATTGTTTGCTGGCTACTTGCCTTGCTTTGTGTGGGGTCAAGAAGATGGCGTAGCAGCGACCATGTTTTGGCCGTGCTAACATTACCCTGCAACTTGTTGCATAGTTGTCGCCAGTTGTGACGGGTGAGCTCCCCAGCATAACATTCCGCGGTTGCCGTGAGTTTCGCTATACGTAGTTTCAATTTACGATTATGTTTTTGGCGCTTCCATCTCCTAACAAGGCCTCGACGTGCTTCCCAGAGGTGAAGAAGGTGCGGGTCTACGGCCGGTATGTCTGTGGTGAGTGTGATCTGTTTTGAATGTCTGGCTACGTCTTGTAGGAGCTCTCGTACCCACTGCTCGAGATCCATAATACCGGTTGAGGAGTCATCCGCTCACTCTTTGCGAAAAGCTGTCCAATCTGTGAGCGTTGTCTTTTTTATCGGGTGGCGTGCATGCGTAACGTTCAATGTTGTGGCAAGTATGCAGTGGTCACTGCCCAGAGTTTCCTCCGTGTTGTGCCAGGCAGCTTGCTGTATCCCTTTAGTGAGGGTGAGGTCAGGGCATGTATCACGGGAGACGCTGTTTCCTAGACGTGTGGGGTACGCGGGATCTGTGAGGATGGTGAGACGGTGCTGCTGTATGGTGTACTGGAGTGCAGTGCCTTTTGATGTGGCTGTCGTGTAGCCCCATGCCTGGTGAGCCGCGTTGAAGTCGCCTACAATCAGCAGACTATTATTTTTGGCTATGCCAATCGCTTTAGTCATCAAGTAGTCGAACTTGGCCTGCTTCTGCTTGGGTGGGCTGTATATATTCAATATGAAAAGGCTCTTCTGGCCTCGTTGGAGCGGCAGGATCTCAATTAGGTTATGATCGACATCACTGCCGTCTATTGTATGTTGTGTGGTTGTGAGCGTTTTAGCTGTAAGTGTGGCCACGCGGCTTTCAGGCGTGGTGGTATGTGTGTTGTAGCCAGATTGAGTTGGGTGTGTGCCTGTTTCCTGTAGTGCGATTACGCTTGGTGTCGTTTTGGCATTACTTATGTACTGTCTTAGTGACCCTTGCTTGCGTTTGTAGCTGCGGCAATTCCATTGCCAGATTATGAGTGGGTTTTCGTTCCTGTGGTTGGGTTTGCTATTCGTCTTGGCTGACGGGTGGATCGGCAGGGTGTCCGTGCTCTACTTCCTGTTGTACTAGTGTTCTAACTTTCTTGCGTCGCTGATCTTTTGCGAGCCGTGTTTCTTCAATAACACTTGCCAGTTGCTGGATGCTTTGTTGCATTGCTAGGAGCTGCCGTTGCAGTACATCAACTTTCTCCTCGACTTGTGCGATTTCTGTCGGTTTTGCTGATTCCGCGAGAATCATCGGTTCAGAACGTTCTGAAGATGATGGCATTGAGGGTGCGGTTATTGGTGTGGAATGCTGAGTGGCAGTACGAGTGGCGTATAGTTCTGCAATCTGCGTGCGAAGTTTGTTGTTTTCTTCATGAAGGCGTTTGTTTTCTTCTCTGATGGCCTTTAGCTCAGCTAGAATTTGCAGTTGAACATCAGTATTGTTTATGGGTGAAGAATTGTGTGGGGTGGGTGCTGTGTGTAGACGCGATGACAGGGTGTTGTCTTGGTGGGCTGTGTGAGAGGGGAAAAGCCGTGCTGACCAGCTCACCGCTTGTGATCCCGGTACAGCAGGTCCGCTGAGGTTCCGGTTCCCTCCTTGTTGGCTCCGCGAGCAGGAGCGAGACCTGGAGCGGGAACCCCTCCGTTGCTGGTCTGTACGTGACCGAGACTTCGACCGTGAGTAGTCTCGGCGGCTGTTTCTTTGGGATGCTGAAGATGCCTTCTTTAGTCGATCAGGGCACTCCTTGGAAGCCGTAGGATGAGGCCCCTGGCATAAGGCGCACCGGGGGTGACAGGGGTGGTCCTGAGTAGGGTTCCGTGTACCACACTGGGGGCATACGATTGCTTCTGGAGTTGGGCATACATCGGTCCGGTGGCCGACTTGGTGGCAGATGCGGCAGAAATGCGTGGTTGATCGGTATGGTTTGCATCGCACTTCACCGCTGTAGTATCGCACGTAGAAGGGTACAGCCTTGCCAGTGAATGTGATCACTGCCGTAGCAGTTTGTCCGAGCATACGGGCATGTAAGATTTCTCGGCCAGGTGCATAGAGTCCGTTAAGGAGGACTTCTGTGGGAGTTCCTGCGGGAATGCCGTGAATGACCTCTTTGACGGAGCTGTCGGGTGCCGCCACGTATGCCGTGACTGCAAATTCTCGACCGCCCAGGTGAATTGTAGAGATGCGACGGATGCTCATAGCTAGCTCTTCGTTTGGTGTGCTAGCAATAGCGATGTTTGTATTGCGTCAATTCTTACAGTAAGGGTCCGTACGTGCTCAGTAGTGGGGTGCTGACATGCCAGCTTGATGCCTTCAGCAACCTGTGGCGTGGTCCAGGTGGCAAGGTTGAGTCCTTCTCGGGGGCGGATGATTACCTTGAGGTCATTTCGGGGTAGCGGTGGTAGTCGGGCTTGTCGGGGAACCGATGGGTGTCGGGGTTGGAGGGGTGGATTGGTGGAAGTCGATGTTTTCTTCCGACCGTACTTAACAGTGAGCCAGTCTCCGCCGGCAGGTTCATCAGGAAGTGGGATTTGTGCGTGCTCGAGATTCATCTCGGTGCCATCATTGGTGGCCATTGGTGCGCCGAAGTGGGCCAAGGTCTTCGGCTAGACCGTACCCGTCGTTAGGCTTAGCTGGGCGGGCTCCTCTTGCGAAGTTCAGAGTCCGGTAATTCGTGAAGCAAGCGACTCACAGTATTGCTTTGGGTGTCCACGTGTTCCGCTCGACGTAAGGAGTCGAGTGAGGCTGGTTGTGGCGGCGCTGACGTCAATTATCCAGGGTTTAGCGATGTAAAGGCGGAACCCATGTGCGGTGTAACCGTGCGCAGCCTCTTCTTCTTCTTCACTCATCATACGGAGCAAAAGCAACAAAATGGAATGCATGATCGATAGGTGAATAGAAGCTCTATTTTTGAGCACAGGAGTGCGTAGGGTAAACCTCCAGGCCATTATCACTATTTTTATTCCCTTGCGTGGCACATTAAAACATAAAGTAAAGAAAATGATAACAACATAGCCGATGACTCTGTAAACTATATAAAGCTCAATAAACTGCGCTAAGAGATACTGCTGCTCTCACATGACTTCTATTTTCATATTGTGCTGACTTTTCCCCTTTAATAGGCCAATAATCTGGAATCTCGATCCCACTAAACAGGCACAACCTTAGTGTCCTGCTAAGCGAAGATGATTTAGTCCTTTCTGAGCTATATTTACTCGTTATCATTATTTATACATTTATCATTATCATGCTTTAGCTAAAAGTTCATGATCCACTGGTTTCTATTACGCCGTACTTTACGCCGTACGAGAAACTGGAGCTTCCAGCCCCACGTAGGCGAATACCTACCCACGCAAATACATGCATAGATACGCACGCACACATACATACATACATACATACATACATACATACATACATACATACATACATACATACATGCATGCATGCATGCATGCATGCATGCATGCATGCATACATACATACATACATACATACATACATACATACATACATACATACATACATACATACATACATACATACATACATACATACATACATACTGTCCTCATGGTGCCGTCGCGGTCACTCCATCGTCGTATTATAACTTCGTCATCCGACTTTCATCACGTTGTCATCGTCACGACATCGCTGTCACACTGGTCGTTGTACGATCGTCATCACTTCGGTAACGTCATTACACTGTCATGGTTACACTGGTACTGGTTACACTGTCATGGTCATTACACTGTCATGGTCATTGTCGGTGTTTCATCGACGTCGATGCTTGGCCGCCGTTTTATCGTCATTAGGCCACCGTTGTCCGGCTATCGCCGTTATTGCGTCGTCGTCAGAAAGTGGCTATCACAATTTCTTGTGTTACAGTTGTCGTCATGCCGTAGCGGTCCTGCCAGCGTCGTCACTATAGCTTCGTTATCCGGCAATCGCCTTGCCGTAGTCGTCACACCATCGTCGCCATACAGGCTTCATGATACTGTCATCACGCCATTGGCATCATACACTCGCAGTCATTCACCGTAGGCATGCCATCGCCCTCCTCGCGTCACCTTTATGCAGTGGTCGCTATTCATTCGTTGACAGATCTTGTATTACGCATTCATCCGTCGTAATGCCGTCGTGGTATCATCGTCGTCATTCTATCTTCAGTTTCGGACTCTCGTCAAGCAGTCGTCGTCATATGATCGTCGTCACACGCTCGTTGTCCCACAGTCATCGTCATAGTGTTGTCGTATTATGTGCGTTGTTTCTCTGTCGTGTTACCAACGTCATCACTTCAGTAACGTCATCCCGATGCATCATGCCATCGTCGTCATACCGCCTTCTTCGATGCATTGACACTTAATTTCTTCATTTGACCGTAACGAATCTGTGTCATTGAATCGGGATTACGCCCCATTGCCACGCCATCGTTGTCACTGCATCCTCGTCAGAGAGTGGCTATGATGCAGTCATTGCCACACCATTGTCGTCACGTCGTGGTTGTCGTTCCATCATAGTCATTTGAGCTTCGTCATATGGTTCTTCACATGCCATTGTTACACCTTCCTCGTCATGCACACGTCGTGAGGTAACTGTTTTTACATCATCGACATCGCGCTGTCATCATTATACCCTCGTTATCATTTTAGAATTGTCATCACAAAGCCGTAATGCCGTCGTCGTCATACCGTATTGTGGCTACATGCATCGACATTATGCCTTCTTCGACACTCCACCGTCGTATGTGTATCGACGTCATACAGTCATCATTATTCCACCGTACCCAAGGACGACTTTCACAAACAAGTGCGATAGGAAAATGGGCTCCAATTCTCGTTGTGAAGGTGGGTAGCCAGCGAAGCTGTGGTATCACCTGATCCGATAGACCAATGTGAGCTAGCCTTCAAGTGGGTCCCACCAAGCCTGGGCACGACGCCCTCGTGCATATTGATGTTGCTGTTTCTTTCATAGCTCATCGTATTAGCACTGCTCTTAAGGCGTCGTAACTGTGTGTAGTAGGCTTTGGGCAGGAACTACTGCGTCCTACCTAGCCTGAGCACGACGTCGTTGTGTACATTGGCGCTGCTGTTCGCGTCGCCCCTCATGTGTTCGCCTTGCTCCTCGGGATTCCGAACTATCTGTGGCCTTTCTAAGGCGCTATCAGAACAGAAATGAAATCATTTGCTGGCCACGTGGTTCTTTTATAATGAAACTGCAGTTACGTCACTCCCTGCTTCGTATGCTACTGTTGCCGCTTCCCAGGATCTGCCGCTCATACAGCCGCAAATGTTTACCGGAAAACCTATTCGGCGAATGCTATGCGCGAAGGCGAGTTTTCTGGGTTTCTTTTTAACGCGACAGCGTTAAGGAGCTCGTGTCGCAGAAAAGCCGGTGTCGTCGGCATCGGCGGCGTTGGCCGTGAGCGATAAATCCCAGCAGGCACTTCATGAATAAAAAACAACTTGCAGCATGGGCCATGGGTGGGAATCGAACCAGGGTCTCCGGAGTGTCAGACGGAGACTCTACCACTGAGCCACGAGTTCGATGCTTCAAAGCGGTACAAAAGCGTCTCTAGTGAATGCGGTGTTGGCTTAGAAACGAGATCTAAGGCTCAGGAACGCCAGGTAGCGTCGAGGAGTGAGGACGTGTTTACGCCGGCTCCGCGAACAACCAAGGATTCTGGTGGTTTTTCTGGCAAAATGATCTGCGATAGTGCTACAATCGATTTTCGGAAGTGACAAGGACCCTGTGGACAGAATTGTTTGTCCCTGTGAGTCGATTTTCAGTGATTTTACGGCTAAAAAACTGTAACCGGAGCACAACGCCACGCTAAGCCTCACCTCGGCTTCGGCATGGCCCCGGCCGTGGACGGCGTCGACGGACAGCTCCAAGCCAGCGGCGGCTCCCAGAGAAGCGGCGACATGGAAGTGACGGTGGAAGGCAACGAAAAGGATCCTAAGGGACCCGACAACGAAGGATGGTTCACCGTTTTGGCGAAAAGGAGGCAGAAGACCGTGCCAGCTGGCGCGGAGACGACGCTCGGACGCTCGGCGGACGCTCGGCGCGACGCGCTCAAGAAGGGAGCAGGGAAGAAGGAAGCGGAGCTATCGGTAGCATCGAACCTACCGAGACTGCCTGCCACGGGCTGGAAAGTGACTCTACGACTACGAGAAGGCCTCTCAGTGCTTCAGAAGGCACCGGAAGTCAGCCTCGGAAGAGCAGTGCGAGAAAGCGCTGGCGTCAGCCTACAAGAAGCCAAGGGAGACCGCTTCGTGATAAACACCAAACAAGGTACGATCATCTACCACACATTATCTATGGAAAATGCTAAAAGAATAAGCAAGATAGATAAGATCAGAATCGGAGATAAGGACTACGGGGTCGTCACGTACGTGAACGCACCGGAAAGCTGTGGGCGTGGAGTTATTCACGGCATAGAGGAAATGTACTCCGATAAAGAAGTCCTAAGCAACCTCAACGAGGACGAAGACAACCCGACAATTCTAGAAGCAAGAAGAATGGGCAAAACCAGAACTTTCCTCCTAACTTTTGACGACGAGGAAGTCCACGCAAGGTTTTCTTCATGGGCGCTATCCTACGGTGCTTCCTATACAAGAAGAGGTACGAAGTATGCTACAAGTGTGGAGGACTCGGGCATAGATCAGACGTATGTGACAATGACGAACCGAGGTGTAGAGGCTGTGGGGTAACCAGACCACAAGAAGGACATCAATGCGAACCCCAGTGCCAGCTCTGCGGCAAAAACCACGTCACCGGGGATAAGAAGTGCAGGAATTTATTCCGCACCCCGTACATCGTGAAGAAGAGACAATGGGAGCAAAAACAAGCGGCCGAGGAGGCGAACCAAGAGGAACTTCGTAAAAGCAGGCCAAGCGAGAGATCGAGCAGCATGACCAGGAGCCGTTCAGAGTCCTTCCCGAGGCTACAGACGCCGCAACACCAGACACAACAGAAGGAAACAAGTAACAAGGTGAGCTGGTCAGACAAAGTCTCCCAGGATTCAGACAGGGATAGAGAAAACCAGGAGCTAAAAGCGCTTATTAAGAGGCAGGAAGAGCAAATCAGAATACTGATTGACGATAGGAAAAAGGAGAGAGAAGAATTTTTAAGGATAATCGAGGAGATGAAAAAAGAGAAGGGTGGAAACAGTAAGACACAGGAAGAGAGTGTAGGGGACAAAGAGCCCAAAACAGATCGGCCCCCGCTCAAAAAGAAGAGAACGGGAGAGACAGAGTCAGATAGTAAGATGGACAAAGTTACTCAGGATATTACTCTGATGAACGGAGCTATGATGCAATTCATGGAACAAACTCGAGCGGAATTTGAAAAGCGCGACATCGCCCTCAAAGCAGAATTTGAGAAACGCGACTTCGCTTTAAAAGCGGAATTCGATTGGTTTAAAACACAATTAATTAACATTCAAAATGCATTGGCAAAAGAACACGATCTGGCAGTGGAATTGTAGGGGCTTCCTGAAAAAGAGGGCAGTCCTACAAACATTCCTAACTAACATCGATAAACCAGACGTCATTGCGTTGCAAGAGTGTGGGAAAAATGCAAAATTGGCCGGCTACACAGCCTACACTGGGCAAGGAGATAACCGGCAGACAGCTATTTTAGTTAAAAGAAACTTAGCAGCAGTCCTACACGAGACTGACACAAATAATATTGATCACGTCCTAATTGAACTAGTACCGAGGAAAAGAAAAGATAGGAGCCTATACGTTCTCAACGTATACAGCTCTCCTAAGCAAAAAAAGAATTGTGGCTTCGATCAGCTCATCGAAAGGTCCAAAAACATTGCAGGTAACAGCCCCATAGTCATAGTCGGAGACTTTAACGCGCAACACACGGCTTGGGGGTACAAAACCTCGCAACCAAAAGGCAGGGAATTATGGGATACTATCTCCAAGCATGGACTAACCCTACTAACAGATCCTCAAATTCCGACGAGAAAAGGAAATAGCGTTTCCAGGGACACCACACCGGACCTTACTCTCATAGGGGGACACATAACCGCACGATGGTGTAACACGGGAGAGGACTTGGGGAGCGACCACAGAATTATAGAGACTGTGGTAGAACACGGCATACCAACTCCCAAACCCAAGCAGATCGAAGCAGTAAATTGGAACCTCTTTAGGGAGAAATGTGCCGAAAACGAGGAGCTCAAGGATGTAGGCAGTTGGAGCAAAGCACTCTTGGAAGCGGTTGAAGAGGCCACCGAGAAGGTGGAGGCGGACGAAACGCAGGAGGTAGTAGACCGGAAACTGGTCGGATTATGGAGGAAAAAGAAGCAGCTAGAACAAACATTGAAAGAGAATAGAAGCAATAGAAACATTAGGAGGGCATTAGCGCACCTGAACGGAGAGATTGAAGAATACGCACTCGAACTCACGAAACGAAATTGGAATAGCATATGTGAACAGATGGATCACAAAATTGGTAAATCAAATGCATGGCAACTATTGAGGCACCTACTTGATCCCCAAAGCAGCAAATCAGAGACGCATAGAAACATGCAGAAATTAGTGTATAAATACGAAGGCAGTAACAGACAATTGTTCGCTGAAGTTAAGGATAGATATCTTAAATGTGGTCCGCAACAAACACTGCCGGACTACAAAGGGGAAGAGAACCCCCTCTTGGACAGCCCCGTCACCGTAGGAGAAGTCAGGGCCGAGCTGAATCGACTAAGAACGAAAACAGCTGCAGGACCGGACAGAATCAGCAATCGGATGTTGAGGAACCTCGATGACAAGTCAATAGTAAACCTAACAAATTTTATGCAAGAGTGTTGGGACAAGGGTAAAATCCCCAAAGAATGGAAGGAGGCTAAATTAGTCCTAATTCCAAAACCGGGGAAAAAGCTCAGTCTCGAAAACCTCAGACCAATATCCCTCACGTCATGCGTCGGGAAACTAATGGAACACGTGATACAATCTAGAATTAGCAGATACTTGGAAGACAAAGACATGTACCCTGACACAATGATAGGCTTCAGAGCACACCTATCTGCGTGCGATGTCATGCTACAGCTTAAAGAGCAAATTATCGACCACCAAACGAGGGACACGAAAGCCATCGTTGGCTTAGACGTGGCCAAAGCATTTGACAACGTAGACCACAAGGCAATCTTAGAACAATTGAATAGCCTAAACATAGGTAGACGTACCTACGCGTATATAAAGGACTTTCTGACTGACAGAACAGTAACGGTCAGTCTAGGTGGTAACGAGGAGAAAGGGATAGAGCTCAGCAATAAGGGGACACCGCAGGGCTCGGTGCTTTCACCCACTCTCTTTAACATAGTAATGATGGGACTCCCGCACAAACTTCAGGACTTACGAGGTCTAGAACATACGATCTATGCGGACGACATCACCCTATGGATAAATAGAGGAAGTGACGCCTACATAGAAGAAACGCTGCAAAAGGCCATCAATAGAATTGAAGAGCATTTAGAAAAAGCCGGACTTAAATGTTCAGCTACGAAGTCGGAGGCTCTCTTCATCAGTCCACAGAACATGCGAAAGAAAATTCCTAACCACGGGATAAAACTCACTGTTAATGGGGACGCAATTCCGAACGTAAAAGCTATACGAGTGCTAGGCATGCACATTCAGGACAATCTAAGAAATACGGAAACGATTAGAAAGCTTGAAATGAGCGTAAGCCAAACTTGTCGACTCCTCAGAAGAATCGCCAACAAAAAGGCAGGCATGAGGGAGGCTAACCTATTAAGGATAGTACAGTCCTTCGCGATCAGCAAGATCACATACGCAACACCGTACCTTAAACTAACAAAGGCCGAGAAAAACAAAATAGAAATCCTTATTAGGAAAGGAGTTAAAACAGCCCTAAACCTGCCACCATGCACATCTACACAGAGGATACTAAACATGGGCATTTCAAACACCCTAGAAGAGTTGATCGAAGCCACACTAGTCTCCCAGCAACAGAGACTAATGCGAAGCAGATGTGGTCTGAGAATTCTAGCGAAACTAGGATACAAAACTAACAACAAAGTAAGAAACACGGGAGCCATCCCGTCACAAATCAGAGACAGGATACGCATACCACCACTCCCGAAGAATATGCATCCCAGCCACCACCAGGACAGGAGGAAAGACAGGGTTAAAGCGTTACAAAAATCACTATATAAACAGCAAGGGGTGTTCTACACGGATGCAGCAGAATATGAAAGCAGACCAGGTTTTGTCTCAGTGACGACACAGGCTAACGGTGAGAACTCAAAGAGCTGTAGTACCCCGCAAAACAGTGTGGAGGTTGCAGAGGAGGTGGCCATAGCCCTAGCTTTGACTCAAAAAGGGGTGAAAATCATAGTGTCAGATTCCAAAACGGCTATCAGGAATTATACCGCAGGGAGAATCTCCAAAGAGGCGCTCAACATATTGGAGAAAGGACCAATTCCAGAAGAATTAGTGAACCTTATATGGACTCCTGCCCACGAAGGCTTGCCCGGCAATGAGAAAGCGCATGCATTGGCCCGAGAGCTTATTTACCGGTCCACCAATGCAGCCTCTACAGCCAGGGAGCCCCTACAAAAAGAGGAAGGTGTAAACACTTACAGCGAAATTCTCGATTATTATAGAATGGGAAGGAAAACACTGCCAGAGGCGCATAAGAAACTAAGTAAGCAAGAAGAGATAACATGGAGGCAACTCCAAGCGGGGGTGATCTGCAACCCCTACATTCTGAAGAGATGGCACGATAGCATTGAGGCCATGAGTTGCAAACACTGCGGGGCAAAGGCAGACATGATCCACATACTATGGACATGTCCTCGATACAATAAACCAGACAGGGATAGACAATCCTGGGAGACTTTAATGACCAGCTCAAAGGAAGATGACCAAAGAGAAGTCATCCGCATGGCCCTAGACACCGCTGAGCTCCAAGGAGCATCAGCCAGCTGAACGGGGAGGAGTAAGCCGAGGAGACAGGAAGACTCTTGCCTCCTCGGGGCTCTTTTTGCGGGTGCAAATAAACGTTATTTCTCTCTCTCTCTCTCTAAGGCTCAGGCGCGTCGCTTGCTCAGGCGCACATTTCGTCGCCGCGCCAAACGCGGCGCTGCTCGACGCTCACCGCGTCCGATGCGGGACGCGTAGTCGCTGCGTCGTAGCCCACTGTCTTACACCCCTTGGCGGGTCGACGGGAACGCTGTCGCGTTCCACTCTTGAAGGCGAAGCTTAAGCGTCCTCCAATTTTTTTTTTTTGCGATAACGATTATATGAACACTCCTAGCGCATTTCTGCCATCGACGTCGCCGTGACGTTTCGTATACAGTCCAAAGGCGATAAAATCATCGCCGCGCCGTATGAGGTATGTGCGAGTGAAAGCGTGCGAGGGTGAGCCGGCGATCCTGCTCAATCTCGCGAATGAAAGAGGAAGCGTGCAGTCTTCCGCCACGCGCAACGCCTTGGGAGCGATGGTAGAGAGTGCGTGGGTGTGCGGCTCTCCTCCACGCGGCCCGTGCGCCCGTGCGCTTCCACCCGGGCCGCTGTATCTTGAAGGCCATTTGCGACGGGCACAAGGTCCACTATGGGCAGAGAGGAAGGTACGCGTTTTACTCGGGTCGGCGTGGTTGGCCGCCCGAGCTGCTACGTCTTGAAAGCCATCTACGGGGTCTGTTCGATTCGCCTGCACCACTGTGAACCAGTTCATGGTGGTTCACGAGAAATTCAGAAACTGTGCAGCTCGATTCAGGAGGTGCAGGATCAGCGAAACACTCGAAACGAATGCAAAGGTGCAGACGCGGTGTAGACGTTATGCTATGTCAGACTAATGTGCACGGAGAGCGTACGTTTGAGAGGTCCTGAACTGCAGGTATGATCGGTTTCTGGGGCGTAAGTACACAACACCAGTTGTGTAGACACATCACACGTTCGTAAGCGGGCTTTTTACGGTGCTCGCGCCCGTGTGCTGCGTCGTCTGCTGCGCCGCTGCTTCGCACCTGTATGCCTGCACCAAGTCGGCACCGACAGTGGAGCAAGTGTAGAAAAATCATGAACCAGCCCTGCACCTTTCCTGCGCCTTTTGAAACGAACGTCGCGGTTCTGCGGGCACCGTTGCTTCACCGCTGAAACGAATGGCAGGGTGCAGCACCTCGCGAACTGGTTCAAGTGGTGCAGGCGAATCGAACGTACCCACGATGTCTACAGAGTACACGGCAGGCTGCGTTTTCGCGAGCGGCAGCATGAAGGGGAATTCGCTCACTGCTGCTGGTGCGCTTACTCACTCCAGCGTTTTGACGGCGAGTTTCCGCTGTCATCGAGTGATATGTGTTCATGATACCTTGTGCGCGGGTGACACCATGGTTGGTAATTTAGTTAGTGTACCTATGTTTACAACTTTATATGTCCTAGTAAGGTTCGTTACTATAGCTCTCTGCTAATCTTCTATCGCAATCGAGGCTTCACCTTTCGGGCGAAATTACGACTGTTCCCTTCCTGCGGCGCTCTCTTCCGCGCCGCGGAGGTGCGGAAGGGAGCGCCATCTGGCGGGGCTGCGAGGGAGCCAGCGGCGCGTGCCGCTTTCTGTGATTGGCTGACTTGTTGCTCACGGAGCGGACAAGTGCGTTGGAAAGTAGCGGTGCACAGCTTCGCTGTAAAATCGAAGGATGCAGGAGTGTATCTCATACAGCCGAAGCAGCGGAACTCTCAGAATTACCACTACCAGTATTAAATAAACGTGACTATATAAAACAATGTGTTGCTTCCTTCCTCGAATGCTAATAGCCGTACGATTGATAGTCATCGTCAGATGAGATTTCTTGTATATTTTAATAAGAGTAGAGCGGGTACGATATGTGATTTATCATTTTTCGGAGAAGGCCCTAGAACGGCGCGCTCCTTCTGCAACTCCCCGTGTACCGCCCATTGTTTGAACGGTAAAGAAACCCAAGTAGTCAAACTTAATCCGGAGTCCTCCACTGCGGTATGCCTCCTAAATGCATCATGGTTTTGTTACGTAAAACGTCAGACTCTAATTTTTTTCTTATTGCTGAGTGGCGTGTGCGTGTAGGCGAATTGTTTTTCTGATGGTGTGATGATCCGTCTCCGTATTACACGGCACTATATGGTCGAGATTGCGGGTGATATGGTATCCTTATCGCACGATTTCTCCTGTAGGCCATCTCACTGCTTTGAGCATCGTTCACATCATGAATTCACGCATGGAAAGCTCATTCTGAAAGCAGATAGGAAACTATCGCTAGCCACACAAAATAAAACAAGCAGTTAGAATCAACTAGTCAGCTGTGTCACAGAGTTAAGGGATGCTTAAACCGCTCGACGGTACATAAATAGGACAAATAGAGAACGCTACTGTGGTTTCTCCGAACTCATGCAGTCTAGTAACGTTTGCTGCCGGGCTAATTGGTACACGGCTTTTAGAAATTGTTTTAGGCGCTAAAAATAAGACGCGGACTACAGAATAAAGACACGGACAGGCGCACGGCTTGTCCTTGTCTACTTCCCAAATGTAGCCATAGCATAACTTCATAAGAAGGCGGGAATATGCAAAATTTACTAAATATTATATCGTAGCTTTCACTACGGCTTTGTATTAGGGGAAGTAAATCACTGTTTTTCGACATTTACTTATTCGTGGTTAACCAATCACTTTCTTTACTGTGATATCATGGTCATTGTGTGCGTCTTGGCCTGCGCTGCGTTGGCCACCGACAAGGGACGTAATTTATAATAGTTTATTTATTTATTTATTTGTAATACGCTCAAGGTATATAATTCTACATTGCAGAGGCGAAGGAGGTGAATAGATTCCAAGAGTAAAGAATCCAGGATTAGTTCTAGAAATTCAGAGTGCAGGGAAGAAGAGCGATATGAAAAAACTAGTAATGCATTCATAACAACCAAAGCGGAGGCTTACATAATATTAAAATACAGAAAGAGCCCACTTTTGCAAACAGACAAAGTGCACAAATAAGTACGTAATTATGCCATTTGTCACAATACGTTATTTTATGTTGATTAGTCCATTCTTAAGAGGAGTGGGGTCACTGATGCTTACTAATGATGTAGGTAGATTATTCCAGTCAACTGAAGTCCTCGGAAGGAATGACTGTGAGCACGCCAAGGTGTTTTGACGGGGTACGTTAACTTCATGTACGTGATCACGAGGATACGAATAATAAGGCGCAGGCTGGATCCAAAGTAGTCATGAACATTCGAATTTTGAACATTCGGCCATTCATATGAACATGTAAGCTCGCGTATGCTTACATACCCATACGTTCTACTTCCCATGCTAATTTGGCAGACTAGTCTGCACAATTATGCAAGTTTGATTTTGGTCGCAATTATAGTTACTCTGGGGCAGGGGAATAAATCTTATAACGGTCATGAAACACATTTATAGCGCTCCGGAGGGCGTGAATACGCTATGGACTACTAAAGCCGCGGTAACCCAGGCCCTTTAACCGTAGCTAACATATCACCTACAACGTACGCCTTATTCTCACCGAATATAGACCAGGTTCCGCGTTTAATTCACCGAGGCCTGCGAAGAAGCCAACTACCAACGTAGTATAACGTAGAAGAGAATGCTGGGGGAGTTGGTGTTCCACAGTGAAGAGAAACAACGCGAAAAACAAGATATGAGAAAGACATACGACACGACTGCACACTGGAAGCTGTAGTTGACCACTAGAAACCCAAATGCTATGTAATATATTTGTGTTTCTGACAATAAAGTACCCTTGCTGTCTGCACTCGTGTCGTATTCCTGTCTCGTCCCTTGTTTATCGCGCTATTCGTCGCCATTGTCGTATAACGCATGAAGAAAGGGCAAAACGAAGTTTGAGCATTTATGTGCAATTCTTTTAAGAAAAAGTAACGAAAGTTGATTTTAAGTTGGAACGACACCATCTTTAATGTAACATGACCATTCAAAATTTTGTCACCTGCATATAAACATGCGTGTGTGTACGTTTGTGTGAATTTCATAACAGCTGTCATAGAGTCGTTCCTCTATTCCTTGTGTGACACTTGTGTCAAGCTCACCTATGATTTCAGGGGAGTAGTCCAGGCCATCTCATGGACAACATCTCCTTAAGCAAAGATAATGACAAAAAAAGAAAACGTGAATGTTGCGTGACAGCTCAGCGGTTAGCACGGTTTGCCACTGCGTCAGCACCTTGAGTTAGAGGCGCTCGTGCGGCGTGTTTCGATTTTCTTCGCGGACAGCGCCATGTTCACTACATAGAGAGGCAATGGGGCGACGTGCAGACAATGGCGGTGCGGCGACCACAATCTAACGGGCATCGTCATCATCAGGCTGGTTACGCCCTCTGCAGGGCAAAGGCCTCCCCCATACTTCTCCAACTACACCGGTCATGTAATAATTGTGGCCATGGCGTCCCTGCAAACTTCTTAATGTCATCCGCCCACCCTAACTTTCTGCCGCCCCCTGCTACGCTTCTCTTCCCCTGGAATCCACTCCGTAACCCTTAATGACCATCGTTTATGTTCCCTCCTCACTACATGTCCTGCTCATGCCCATTTCTTTTTCTTTATTTCAACTAAGATATCCTTAGCTCGCGTTTGTTCCCTAACCCAACGAGCTCTTTTCTTATCCCTTAACGTTACACCCATCGGCCTTCTTTCCATAGCTCGTTGCGTCGTCCTCAATTTAAGTAGAGCCCTTTTCGTAAGCCTCCAGGTTTCAGCCCCGTAGGTGAGTACTGGTAAGACACAGTTGTTACACCCTTTTCTCTTGGGGGATAATGGCAACCTCCTGTTCATGATCTGAGAATGCCTGCCAAACGCACCCCAGCCCATTCTTATTCTTCTGATTATTTCAGGCTCATGATCCGGATCCGTGGTCACTACCTGCCCTTAGTAGATGTATTCCCTTACCACTTCCAGTGCCTCGCTACCTATCGTAAACTGCTGTTCTCTTCCGGGACTCTTAAGCACTGCTTTGGTTTTCTGCAGATTCATTTTCAGACCGACCCTTCTGCTTTACCTCTCCAGGTCAGTGGGCATGCATTGCATTTGGTCTTCTGAGTTACTAAGCAAGGCAATATCTTCAGCGAATCGCAAGTTGCGAAGGTATTCTCCATCAACTTTTATCCCCAATACTTCCCACAGCAGGTCTCTGAATACCTCCTGTAAACACGTTGTGAATAGCATTGGAGAGTTCATACCTGAATGTCTGACGCCTTTCTTTATTGGGATTTTGTTGCTTTCTTTATGGAGGACTACGGTGGCTGTGGAGCCGCTATAGATATCTTTCACTATTTTTACATATGGCTCATCTACACCCTGATTCCGTAATGCCTCCATGACTGCTGAGGTTTCGACTGAATCAAACGCTTTTTCGTAATCAATGAAAGCTATCTATAAGGGTTGGTTATATGCCGCACATTTCTCTATCACCTGATTGATAGTGTTAATATGGTCTATTGTTGAGTAGCCTTTACGGAATCCTGCCTGGTCCTTTGGTTGGCAGAAGTCTAAGGTCTTCCTGATTCTATTTGCGATTACCTTAGTAAATATTTTGTATGCAACGGACAGTAAGCAGATCGGTCTATAATTTTTCAAGTATTTGTCGTCCCCTTTCTTATGGATTAGGATTATGGTAGCGTTCTTCCAAGATTCCGGTACGGTCGAGGTCATGAGGCAGTGTGTATATAAGGTGGCCAGTCTTTCTAGAACAATTTTCCCATCATCCTTCAACAAATCTGCTGTTACCTGATCCTGCCCAGCTGCCTTCCCCGTTTTCATAGCTGCCTTCCCCGTTTTCGTAGCTCCCAAGGCGTTCTTTACTTCGTCCGGCGTTACTTGTGGGATTTCAAATTCATCTAGGCTATTCTCCCTCACATTATCGTCGTGGGTGCTACTGGTACTGTATAAATCTCTATGGGACTCCTCAGCCACTTGAACTATCTCATCCATATTAGGAACGATATTGCCGGCTTTATGTCTTAACGCATACATCTGATTCTTTACTATTCCTAGTTTCTTCTTCACTGCTTTCAGGCTCCCTCCGTTCCTGAGAACATGTTTAATTCTATCCATATTATAGTTCCTTATGTCAGCTGTCTTACGCTTGTTGATTGACTTAGAAAGTTCTACCAGTTCTATTCAAGCTGTAGAGTTAGAGGCTTTCATACATGGGCTTTTCTTGATCAGATCTTTCGTCTCCTGCGATAGCTTACTGGGATCCTGTCTAACGGAGTTACCACCGACTTCTATTGCACACTCCTTAATGATGCCCATGAGATTGTCGTTCATTGCTTCCACACTAAGGTCCCCTTCCTGAGTTAAAGCCGAATACCGGTTCTGTTGCTTGATCCGGAATTCCTCTAGTTTCCTTCTTTCCTCTAACTCATTGATTGGCTTCTTATGTACCAGTTTCTTCCATTCCCTCCTCAAGTCTAGGCTAAGTCGAGTTCTTACCATCCTATGGTCACTGCAGCGCACCTTGCCGAGCACGTCCACATCTTGTATGATGCCAGGGTTAGCGTAGAGTATGAAGTCTATTTCATTTCTAGTCTCGCCACTTGGGCTCCTCCACGTCCACTTTCGGCTAACCCGCTTGCGGAAGCCGAAAGCTTTCGGCTAACCCGCTTGCGGCTAACCCGCTTGCGGCTAATCCGCATATTATTCGGTTCTGCAAATTCTACTTATAACTCTCCCCTGCTATTCCTAGAGGCTATGCCATATTCCCCCACTGACTTGTCTCCAGCCTGCTTCTTGCCTACCTTGGCATTGAAGTCGCCCATCAGTATAGTGTATTTTGTTTTTACTTTAGCCATCGCCGATTCCACGTCTTCATAAAAGCTTTCGACTTCGTGGTCATCATTACTGGATGCAGGGGCTTAGACCTGTACTACCTTCAATTTGAACCTCTTATTAAGTTTCACAACAAGACCTGCCACCCTCTCGTTAATTATAGAATTCCTGTATGTTACTAGCTATATCCTTAATAATCAGGAATCCGACTCCTAGTTGTCGTCTCTCCGCTAAGCCTCGGTAGCACAGTACGTGCCCGCTTTTTAGCACTTTATATGCTTCTTTTGTCCTCCTAACCTCACTGAGCCCTATTATATCCCATTTACTACCCTCTAATTCCTCCAATAACACTGCTAGACTCGCCTCACTAGATAACATTCTAAGGTTAAACGTCGCCAGGTTCAGATTCCAATGGCGGCCTGTCCGGAGCAAGGGATTCTTAGCCCCCTCTGCTGCGTCACAGATCTGACCACCACCATGGTCAGTGTCTTCGCGGCTGTTGGGGACTGAGGGCCGGGGTTGGATTGTTGTATTCATATAGGAGGTTGTGGCTAAGTGCTGCACCATGGTGGCCAATCCTTCTCTGGTCTATCATACGCTAATGTCTTTCAGTTCTAATCAACATGGTTTTCAGAAAGGCATGTCCTGCGAGACTCAACAATCTCTCTTCCTTCATGACATCAGCTCACATCTTCATCAAAACCTACCCAGAACCTAGATTTCTAAAACGCTTTCGACGGGGTTCCTCATGAACGGCTTTTCCTGAAACTATGGCGTCTTAATCTTAACCCTTGTGGTCTTCAATGGATACGCAACTTTCGGAATAATCGTCAAGAGTTTGTTTACGCTGACCAGTGCTCGTCTAAAGTATCAAGCGCTACCTCCGGCGTGCTGCAAGGCACTGTCCTGGGACCACGACTCTTCTTAATATACATAAACGATTTACCGAGAGGGTGTTCGCAAATTCCTTTGTTTGCTGATGATTGCGCATTAATCTGTCGTCCTATTACTAATGACGCTGATTCTCGTGCTCTCCAGTATGAGCTTAACATCATTGAAACTTAGTGTATTATTTGGCTAATGTCTCTCAATGTCCGAAAAACGTCACTAGTTACTTTCCGCCGTAGCAAATCATTTATCTCAGCTAATTACATTATCAACGGTTCTGAAATATGTGCTGTGTTTTCTTATAGGTACTTAGGTACTAACATGTGCAGTAACTTCTGTTTGTGCTTACACATGTGGAGCAGTAGAAATGATGCCAATCGTGCACTATACTACCTGCGCCGTGATTTAGGTCTTGTTCCACCTTCAGTAAAACTATTTGCATATTTAACACTTGTTCGACCCAAAATCGAATCCGCATGCAAACCTAACCTTGCAACACCAATGGAATCCATACAGAATCTTGCAGCAAGGTTCGTTCACTCGCACTACTACTCTTACAACACTAGCGTCACTAAACTTAAGTCACCTGTGAACCTTCCAAGCCTCGGGCGCCACCGCAAAACAGCGACACAGCCTCTCTTTTACAAGTTTTATCACTCGCTGCTTCACGAGACCGACATTAAGCCTGGACATCGCACTTCCTCTCATCCTAGGCATTAAAAGGCTGGTTATCCCCTTGCAGCTCGCGCAACCGTTCATCTTAACTCTTTCTTCGTTCAAACAGCGAAAGACTGGAATCATCAACCTGTTGAATTGGTGCACCACTCCGATCATTCATCGTTCAAGGCATTCATTGCAAATATCACCTAGATATGCCCACCCGTCTTGCGAAACCCCAAATGGGGTATTTGAGGTATAAATAAATAAATAAATAAATAAATAAATAAATAAATAAATAAATAAGTAAATTATTTGAGCATTCTATCGGGAGTCAATCGACGGAGACACGTACAAGACAAAGAGACAACACTTTTTGTAATGAAGGAAAGTCTTTTTCTCAATGCCCTCAGTCCAGAGCATCGCCTTCGGCATGTTTCAGCTTAGCAACGTATCGTACATACCGGCTGTTTTTACAGCGACACTTTTTTTTGCGAACCTTCCCGGACTTTCCTGACCGTGGCTGCTCGGCCCTGCTGGATGCTTATGCGGTCTTATTGAAGGGCGCATACTTACAAAAAAAAATTGTGTGCTCGATGGTGCGACGTATCTTCCATCCCCCTGAACAGTAGCCCGAGGCTCTGATCATTAGGCCAGAATCGCTTTTTCTTTTTTTATATATATGTATTAGACCACAATCCCACGTATCCTTCAATCGCGCCAACGCCAACTAGCCCATCGAGATGTTTGCCGCATGTGTCAAATTGCGATGGACGGCTGCGCGAGGAAATGTGCACCTCCTCCTTTCCACACGCCAATTTCTTTTACGCCGAATGTACAGGAATGAAATGAGCTAATTGAGAACATTTCAATATCCGCATCGCAAAAGCTATCCTTGATATAGAGTTAAAAATGGGCGTTGCATCTGCGTGACTATTCTTCTTGAGTTCGAAGAACAAGAACAGAAGAAGAATGGACAAATATGGAATCCAAATCAGGCATACCTAATAAACAAGCTTGAATCTTTACAAAATAAAGCAGCACGTTTCATCAATAAAACCTACTCTAGAACATCCAGCATCATGCCTTCACAGAGTCCCTCCAATTACCCTCTCTAACGACAGTCGTCGTTAGCAGTGCTAACGACGACTGTTAGCACTGCTTTCCTACTTCCGCAGATTGTATCATACCCCGTCATCCTTTACGGCATCCGATATCGAACCCGTACAAAGAACTTTCCCCCGCCTCGACCATCCCTTCATAGTGCGTTCCATGTTTGCGCGTACGAATGTCCTTCGACAATCACCGCTCTTTGTTCTTATTCATCATTGCAACAAGCTGCCAAAAGAAATTGCTCATATACATGATCGTGGCTCTTTTCTAAATCATTTGAAGTGCAGTTTTACGCATGTAGAGCGAAAACAGAATTTTGTGCCTTTGACGCATTTAAGTGCATTTACATGCTTCGTACCGAGTTTTTTTTTTTTCATAATGTATGCATTTCTTTCTTTTATTTTATTTATAATTATTTTAATTTTCTTGTATTTGGTGATGTATGCTACGGTGCTCTATATTGCCTTAACCCCCAAATTGTGTTTGAAATATATTGTTGTTAAACCCTCCCTCTATGTAATGCCCGTAAGGGCCTTTAGGGTATATTAATAAAAAAAAAACTTTATTCAAAGGTCCGACGAGTTATTCGATAATTGGCGAACATCCCCGCCTAGGCGTCGGCCAGGAGACCTTGAGCTCTGGCGGCTTCCTCCGCCCGCTGGGCGGCCCAAAGTAGCTCTTCGAGGGCGGAGCTGAGCAGCGTAGTCTCCCAGCGCGTTCGAACTTTTTTCTCCCCTGCGACAGCGTTGTTCCACCACCTTTTCACGTGCATTTACGAAGAAAAGACGGGAAAACTAGCCTAAAAAATCGCAATCGCTCGGCACCTAATTAAAACATGCATTAAATAACACGATGATTATTTACTTCAGGGCGTGTGCTACAGTTGCGAAGTTGAAACCACATAAGCGCAGTCATATTTGCACAGCACAACTCGCAAGGCTAGAACCACTTTCCCGAAGGCGTGTTATAAGAAGTTCGGGAGGAACTTCGTTGTAAGTGTAATACGATTTCGAGCATCTTTTTCACTCGTCGAGGCAGCCCAGTGGCTCCCGCGTTGCATCTACCGAGCTCGAGGTTGTGGTTTCAATCCTGGCAGGGCGGCCTCATTACGATGTGCGCGGAACGCGAAAATCCCTCGTGTCCCGTGCCTTGGGGGTATCTTAAAAAATCCCAGGCGTCCACAATTAACGTAGAGTCCTTCATTATGGTGTGCCTATTAATAAGATTGTGGTATTGACACGTAAAACCGCATAATTAGATTTCTTATTTCTAAAGTGACGCTAGTCTTAGAATTATTTCCGTGTGTGCATGGAGTGACTAGGGCTCTGTTAACGTTTCGCCATTTTAATGTGTGCCGAAGTGACTGTGTTAAAAATTATTTAGTGAATATTTCTAAACACCAAGACATTGCAGTTCATCGAGGAAGTAAGACTCGTCTCCTGAGGTTGTTCAACTCAAAAGACCAAACTGTCAATACTGTGCTACGTGTTCCCTTCGACCATAAAAATATTTCGTCTAACTACAACAGTAGCAACAAAAACACACCAAAGTGGAGATGAAAACGCAGAAGTTGTACTAAAGTGTAAAAAAATATGGCACTTAAGCTTTGCATAATCACCGCAACAACATCCAACATGCATCGAAAAAAAATTAGGGTAGTACTTTAAATATCCCAAACACAGGAAACGTAATTCTTCGAGGCTGCATGGTAAAACACCTTACAACGCGATGAAATAATGTGAAAAGCACAAGTGGACGAAGATAAAGTTTTTCGAGTACAAACTGAATACGAATAGTGAGGATCCAGTATGCAATCGATTATAGAACTAAATATTGAATACACAAGCGTGGATGCCCACATTCACAGCAGAAATATTTATTTCGGTATATTTAGGTCTCATATTTGCGCTGATGAATGGAAAAAGAGAGCTAACTATCAACGATGATTTGGATGACTTTTAAACACAAGATGACTCATTTTCGCTAAAAGCAAACCGAGCGAATAGTTTGACCTTTCTTAGATACTGGTTATACACAAGATTTCGAAGAATATATGGCATCTGCATGACTAGATTCCCCAAAGCGCTAAATACATGGTTGCCGAAGAAAACATCAGGGACCGCATACAGCATGCTTTTTTTATGTTATCCCAGGCATTGGCCGGCGGAGTTCGATATTGATATGTCCGGCATCAGGACTGGCCCACTATTTTTCTTGCGAACTGTGCTAAAGCAAGAAGGTTCTGTAAATTTGGGCCCAGCAGTCGTATAATGACACAGGTAAATTACCCGTTGCTAACAAAACATCACAGGTTCTAACGTAAAATATAGAACCACTAGATGCCTAAATTGCAAACAGCACCAAGGGGCAGGCTACAAGGAAACGTGGCATGTTACCGTGTACGCTTCCGCCGCAAGACCGTCAACGAAACACCTATTATCCATTGTGCTTCTACATTCCTTGAATTTTATCTTTTTGACGATGTTTGACTGCTGATGATTTGCGATACTTTGTTCAGCAGACGGAGAAAAGTAACCAGGCTTTATCAGCCGATTGTTGTGGAATGTAACACTACTTGGAATTTTCGGAAAGGCCGAATAGTTCATTTTCGAATGCGAATAGCATGCGTACAAGATACAGTTGGTATTGAAAACGTGGAATATTCGCCCACCCGAATTGTGAACAGCTATAGTAACTTGAAATGAAATGCTAATTACGAGCTAATCATGTGCGCTGACATATTGCAATTCTTCTGCGAGACCATATGCTTATTAGGGGCCGGAAATAAAGAAGTTCATCACCCGAGTTAATTCGAGCAGACAGCCCTCCGAGGCGGCGGCTCATGTAAAAAGCGCGTGTCGCGAGAATGAAAAGGTCTCCAGGAAGCGCATAGCAACACTATGGCGTCGTTTATATCGCGACAGTATAACTAGTCTGCTGGTCTTTCATCGATCATTCTGCACAGTCGCAAACATTTCCTGATACGTTCATTTCTTTTTTTACTATAGTTTGTTCAGGCCAGCCAGAACAATGGAGCCGCTATCGCTTGCTTTTTTATTTTAGTTTTTGCCGAATGCATGTCTGTTGACACGAGACTGCTGCAATGACTTACGTGTCAGCGCCAGGACGAAGCAACCAAACGCCATGCGTCAACTTCGTTTCCTTCGAATACCACGTATTGACGAATTTTATTGAAAAACTACTGGGCTAGCAGCTCTGGGCCGTCCAGTGAGCCGACGATGCGGCCAAGGAGTTAAACCTCCCGATCCCAACGTGGGAATAGTGCGCTCTATTGGGCCTTGCGCCCCGTAGCTACCAGGACCTTTCAGTAAAGTTATTCCATCCATCCATCGCGTATTATGTCGAAGTCAATTATTTCATTATTAACATTCCATTGACTGCCGTTATATATGCATTCAGTTTCGGTCTTGCCCGTTTTCTTTAAATGTGTGCCTATAGGTGACGCTGCCGCATAAATTAATGCATGGCGCTACAAAACAATAAACTGTTGCCTCTAGGTTGCATCGATATTTTTGAGAAACGAGAAGCTGCACTACAAAGTTTTAGCAAGTCACGCATCAAGAAAGCAGGATCACACCTAAACCGCATCACACACACAAATCGAAAACCACATCATACACATCTTAGTGTGATTACAATCTTAGAAAAAAAGATTGCGATAGGTAGTAAAGGGCCCAGCACACAATTGTGCCACTCATTACTACCACATTACAAGCGAATACTATCTTCGATACATCAAACTAATAATATTTGCAACCTTTACTAAAGGATTACTAAATTTCACCGAGAAGTTATGATGGGCAACACCACCGTCACCTGTTGTAAATTAAGTTGGGATCTCGTTTATGAGGGGCGGTTGAGGTCACGGAGCTTTTACTTAAATGTATTGCAGCTCGCAAGTTCCATCTCATGATTGCCATCCCACAACGTCGCCGTTTTTCTAACATAAAAGACCACATTGGCAAGCATGACAATTCGTTCGCCGTGATTGTGATCACTCACCCGTTCGTATTGCATCAAACACTCCTCAACGTCGACGCCATCGGTCCCGTTAAACGTTCCAAGGTCTCGAGGGTGGGCTAACACAATAGTAGTCCGTGGGGCTGAAGCAGATTCCGGCTGGTCTGCCATGGTGGTAGCACCGCAGTGCCAGCCACTGCGGAGCACCGTCGTCTGGCGAGAATAACCCACACTTCCACCACAGCGTGACGGAGTGTAGAATACGTGAAAGAAAAGGCAAGGAGAATTTATATACAGAGAGTTTACTGAACTGGATAAGATGGCTGAACATGCGCGACCGTGATCGTCTTCTTCGTGGCTTGTTACAGAGCTTTGATGCACGACCACCGTAATAGTGAGATAAAAAGGTATATCAAATGCGCTAAAAAGGTTTCCAGCAAATGCGCCACTAAAAAAGCGCAAATGTACTAGTAGTGTGTGTTCGCGCGTGTGAAAGCCCACTTTGTATATACTTCGTGGCTACGTTGAAACACATAGTGCTGCTTACAGACTCACTTGAAGGAAAAGGCACGATGTTAACGTGTGCCTTTGCGTCTTGATCTGCAAGATTTACTGCGTAATCAGCATGAACCTATTACCGCTAGCTGTGTTCGCGATATATACGTCTAAACTTCATGTATAACGCACCTAGAGCGAGAATAGCTAGCAACGTGTTTTACTTGTACTTCAATGGTTCTCAGGTTATTGTTATTGGTTCATAAGGTCCACGCTAACGTAATGTGCTTAGCAGTTACCGTGGTCCTCGACCAGATGACACTACACGTGTAATGATCTCCCCAGAAGCACTGAGAGAGGTGAATTTGCAACCTAGCAGCTAGATATTGCTGTAAAGCTGTGCAGATGGTGGGGAACTTTGAAATTTGGCCGCAAACGTCAATGCCATCATTAACTGTGACATTTTGATCGAAGTGAGTCACGCATCAAGGAACACGTCATGTCCAAAGGTGATTAAAAATATCTATCATACATGCTGAGATGCTTAGACGACTTCAAGTGAGCGACCTTCATAATAGATTTGACGGTTTCTTTTAATTTTCGTACTGATGTTAAAGCAAGCTCCATGTTCAGTGTGCCTGCGAATTTCCTTTTTACTAGGTGGCGTTTGCAGATTGTCAATGCGATCATTCGCTTTCTTCTGCGGGTGAAGTGCTCACTATGCCACTGTACGTCTTCTTTGTGACGTCACGACCTTTGCAGGTAGTGTTACACACACTTTAAAAAAAACAGTGTAAAAAAGACGCACACAGGAAACATACAAGAAGTCGCTAAACAGGCTGTATGTTTCCTCTGTAAGTCTTTTCTTGGCTGTTTTTTTTTTCCTAAATGCAATGCACCAACTAGCCCAAAAACGTGTTTTACTGGTTACGACCACGTTGCTATAGACAGAAAATTTTTCAATGCTCCACTGACCACTTCTTCGTGTAAACTCAGGTTGAAACTCCTACAAATAGGCTGCTTATCTGCCGGAGTGACATCATATTCGATGGCCGAGCTCAGAGCACTCTCCTTGTGCCGCTGAAATGTACGTATCGATAAGCCCAAGCAATCTTACCCAATCAATTCATACCATCCACCATGTTTTTTGCCTCCTGCCTGTCTGCACTTACTACAAAGGGCACACAGGCAATGTTTTGGTTGAACGGCAATACGCAATGCGCTTTAAATTTGTATTCTGAACAAATTGCACTCAACGAGATCGCTGATGACCACTTTAGGGGCTCGTGTTGTGTTCTCCTTTGAATGACGTTTGCGGATGGGTACGCGAAAACATAAAGCACCAAACTAGCGTCGCCTTGTACTGGCAGTGAAGCAGCGTCTTGATCAGAGAGATAAACTTCTGACAATACCCAGTAACTGAAAAACAGTCACCGCGAAAGAATAGACAATGTTCCCTTGTTGTTACAGCTTTTGTCCAACAAAGCTGAAACGGAATAAGAGATGCGAGGTAGAGAAAACATTATTCATTTTAGAACAAGTGTCATAATCTTTGTTAAATATCAGTGATTATTCCGTTCCTCAACTCGGAATTTGAGCTGGAGGATCTCAATCCGAGCACAATTTGTCTTCTGTACGCACAAGCAACGTCCTCTTCGTTAGCTACAGTCTTGCCTGTGGTGACCTCCCCTAAATGCACCTGAAACCAACACCACACTCAAAGGTCTAGACACACAAAAACCGACAAAAGTCGCGTAACGAAAAATACATGGTGCCCTATGTGCCTTTTATGCCGGGGCTTGCAGCCGAATCTCCGCAGCGGTATTTAGGAATGTTTTTGGTGTGTTTTTTTATTTGCAAATTGGCAAGAGTGCAGTCGGTAAAGCTGAGGTGGCCCGTCGACGAGGCGGTAATCAAAACGACAACTACCATCTTTGGCCTAATGTAAACGACAGATAACACCAAACGCACATTCGTGGTCCTAAGGGTTACTGCAATAGATACATAAAAAAATACTATCGATAATGAGCAGGGCATCCGTATCAAAGCATGAGCGCAGGAGCACGTACAGGAAATTCCGGAACGAAACGCTGCGGACCAGCATCTGGTGCAACAGTGAGCGTTACCGACGACCATATCACTGGCTGATCATAATGATGATGATGGCGACGACTACATTGCTCACAGTTCGCCGCGCTCCGGTAACCCGCCGTGGTTGCTCAGTGGCTATGGTGTTGGGATGCTGAGCACGAGGTCACGGGATCGAATCTCGGCCACTGCGGCCGCAGTTCGATAGGGGCGAAATGGGAAGACATCCGTGTACTTACATTTAGGTGCACGTTGAAGAACGCCAGGTAGGCAAAATTTCCAGAGTCCTCCACTACGGTGTGCCTCATAGTCAGAAAGTGTTTTTCGCACGTAGAACCCCATAATTTACTTTTAATTTAACGGGTTGGTGTGCTAGCAGCTATTTTGCAGCGTTAAAGCTCTGACATTAGTTATCGTTGGGCATGAATAAGGATTTTTACACGTCACTTTATCTGCGTTGCTGCCGGCGTGGTAGGTGCTAGGGTAGAAGTGCCAGGCTATGGAACATGTTGGTAGAACTGACAACCAGGTTAGTTGGTAATGATTTGTTACAAGACGGTAGCGCATGAGAAGACAACGACAAAGAACAAAAGTTAGTCTGACCCAAAGAACATGTTAGAAATTGTCCGAAGCGAAGCTGGCGTTAGGCACGTAATGAAAAGCTATACGGTTGCGCGTTTATCGCGTAAAGGAAATTATCGCGCGCACGCTCACTCGCGTACTCGTGCTACGCAGTGTGAGAAATCTTACGTAGGCTTGTGCTGCATTGTTTTCTCCTATTTGTCTTAAATATGCATAGTGACAATGGTCCCCTGTGGTTGGTGTACGACCAAACATGGGAATCATATTCATCTCAAAGGAGTTAATATTAAATTGCAGCATGCTCTTCAAATTCGAAATGAAAGCTAGCTGAATGTATGAAGCATACCTATGCAGTTGAATACTAGGCGATACACCTGCCGTGAGTTGCCTCGAATAGTTAAGTTGTACGTAGCCGTGGTCGAAGACCCATTTTATATATATATATATATATATATATATATATGTGTGTGTGTGTGTGTGTGTGTGTGTGTGTGTGTCGATTACGCCTTTCCTACTCATAATAATAATTATAAAATGACAATTAGATCAAAAGTGTCATGAGCAAATTGTAGAGAGAGAGAGAAACAACTTTATTGAGCCGAGCTCGACATCTTCTTAGACGCCGTCGATGGAAGTGGTTCCCTCTTCACGGGACCCATATGCTTCCCTAGCCGCCTGGCCCCTGGAGATCAGGACGAGCTGGTCTTCCAGGGCGGTGCTGGTTAGCAAGGTCTCCAATCGCTCGGTAAGGGTGGATGAGGCATGGGGTAGGGTAGTGGGGCAGTTAAGAGGTGGGGGGATCGCCTTGATGAAATTACATACTCCAATGACGTGTTGGAGCGTGCCTAAATGAGTTTTGCAGAAGGCACAATCCTTCTCGTACCTTTCCGGGTACATCTTGTTTTGAAGGTAAGGGTGCGGGAAGGATCCTGCCTGTATTTGCCTGTAGATCGCTTGCTGTTCTCTGCTAAGCGATTTGTGAGGATCGGGGTAACGGTGCCTCTCCGTCTTATAATGGTTCGTAATGTCTCTGTAAGTAAATATGGACTGTGGCTCATCTTCCTCAACCGCGGTGTTCCATCTCTCGGGCGAACTGGTGGGCAAGTTCGTTGCCCTCCAGCCCAGAGTGAGCCGGTGTCCATATTAACTCAACTTTCCTTTCAGGTACGTCGCGTTTACTTTGGAGAATATCTAGTGCCGCAAGAGACACCCACCCCTTCCTGTAGTTGTTATACGCCTTTTGCGAGTCGGTGACAATTCTTCCCACCTTGGGCTGCGCGAGTGCTAGCGCTATAGCGGCCTCTTCTGCCACCTCTGGAAAAGACGTCTTGATGGAGGCGCAGGTTACGAGAACATCCCGCGTCGTAACTGCCAGCGTTGCTTTCGATGAAAACTTGGGTAACGAAGCGTCTGTGAAGAGAGTGACCCCCTCTTCCTCTTCTACTATTTGACCCAAAATCTCCGTCAAGGCCGCTATACGAGCTGCTCTGCGGCCGTCGTTACGACCCGACCTCATGTTTCTAGGCAGTGGCTTACTGTGGATTTTATGCACCCACAACCTGGGTAACGGCCCCGTTTCCTTCCGCTCTGCCTCTTGCCAGCCCAACTTGGCAAGAACGCGACGTCCCGCCGACGTCTGACTGAGCCGAACTCTTTGATTAGATAGATGAGCTTCTATTAGCTCTTCGACGACGTTGTGCTTGGCCATGCCGAGAAGCTTGTCGGTCGAAGAATGCTTCGCAATGCCCAGCGCCATCTTGGTTGCCTTTCGTATAATGACGTTCAACTGGTCCCTGTCTTTTTTCAGTAACTTGAGGTACGGCGCCGCGTAAACGATGCGCGACGTCAAGAAGGCCTGGACGAGCGTCAGTACATCGTGCTCCTTCAATCCCCTTTGTCTGTTTGTGACTCTTCTGATCATGTTCGAAATTTGTTCCGTTGAAACTTTGATTTTGTCGATCGACGCTCCCGCCTTGCCATTGTTCTGGAAGATGACACCCAGGATACGTGCTTGCGTGGTTGGTGTTATGGTCGTCCCGTCGATGGTGATGCGTACGTTCTCTTGGTCTCCTTTCTTTCTTCTTGGCTTGATGACGAGTAACTCGGACTTCTGGTGCGAGCAACTGAGGCCGCACGATTTAGCGAACTCGTGCACGGTCTTTGCCACTCTCTGAAGGGTCTCCTCCATCCAACTCTCCGACCCTGCCCTCGACGTCCACACAGTGATATCGTCTGCATAGAGAGCGTGATCTATGCCCTCTATGTCTTGAAGCAAAGTCGGGAGAGGGAGGAGTGCCAGGTTGAAGAGAAGCGGCGAAAGAACCGATCCTTGCGGAGTGCCTCTGTCTCCCAGGGCTATCGGTTCCGACTTCTCCTCTCCAATTTTGATGGTTGCCGTTCTATTGGTTAAGAAATCCTGCACATATTTGAATGTCCGCTTTCCGCATCCCGTTTGGTGCAGGTTACGAAGAATACTTTCGTGTGTGACGTTATCGAAGGCCCCCTTGAGATCGAGCGCCAGGATAGCTCTTGGCGTAGGGGTCTTCGCTTGCTTGATAACCAGCTCGTGTATTTGCACCAAGACGTCTTGCGTGCTCAGGTGCCTCCGGAATCCGTACATGGTCGGTGGCATCTGATCAGTGATATCCAAATGTCTCTGAAGTCTCTTGAACACCATACGCTCGACCACATTCCCTACACATGACGTGAGGGAGATGGGGCGTAGATTGTCTACGTGGGGTGGTTTCCCCGGCTTCGGAATGAAATGCACCTCCGCTTCTTTCCATTCTTTTGGTAACGAACCCTTCTCCCAGGACGCGTTAACGAGGTTTAGCAGTTCAGCTCGGCTTTTGTCGCCCATATTTTTTAGCATCTTGTATGTAACGCCGTCAATTCCCGGTGCGCTGCCTTGATTACTTTCATCGATGGCCGCAACCAGCTCCAGTTCGGTGAAGGCTTCGTCCATCTCGACGTTGCTATCGCCTTCATACTCGTGAGTCGGGTTACCGCTCTTCTCGGTCTTGAGGTATATACTTGTGAGTTCACGAATGAGCTTCTCCCCGTCACCGTCGTAACTGTTGATCGTTCTTGTGAGGTCTCGGACGCATGCGCTCTTGCTTTTTAACGGATCTATGAGGTGTCGCAACAGCTTCCAAGTCTTCTTCGTAGACAGTGTGCCTTGCAGGTCATCACACATCTTCATCCAGTTTTCCCTGCATAGTTGTTCCGCATACTCGGTCACTTGCTTGTTGAGCGCGTGTATCCGTCTGCGAAGCTTCTTGTTATGTCTTTGCCTCTTCCACCTTCGAGTAAGACCGTGCCTGGCCGCCCACATGTGACTAAGCCTGCTGTCTACGAAGGGAATTTGCGTGGTAGTAGCAATCTTCTGCGTAAATTTCTTTAAAAATTCGCGTTGCTTTTTGGCCCATGCCTCGTACGTCTTGGTGTCTTGGTTTTCATCCTCGCCTTCACTGTCTGCGCTTCTACGTAACCGGTCCCAGTCTGTAATGTTGGCTTGACCCAGTTTCGCCTTGATGTCAGTCCCCCCGAGGGTTACACAAATTATATCGTGATCCGAGCCAAGATTTTCCCCCGTGTTACGCCAAGTTACGTCGAGGTTCCCCCGAACTAGCGTCAGATCAGGTGTGGTGTCTCTGACCGTGCTAGTGCCTGTCCTGGTTGGTACGCTCGGTTCGTTAACCACCTCCATGTCGTGGTCCTCTATAGCTTACACCAATTGGTTTCCTCTTTTGGACGAATATTTATAACCCCACATCGTGTGGGCGGCGTTAAAATCTCCTAGCACTAAAATCGGTCTTGTTTTTGCTTCTTTAATGCAGTCCAATATCGTGCCTTCAAAGTCAATGACCCTGCTGGACGGTCGGCAATAAGCATTCAGGACGAAAAAGTTCTTGTCCCCCCCACTCTTCTGCTGTGAATTTCGATGACCGTATGTTCGCAGCCTCGCTGAGCGGTCACGTGTTGTGTGGCCGCCACGTTGCTGCGGACCAAGATCGCAGTACCCTTTTCGCTAGGGTCCGTATACGTAATGTATCCCGCGAGCTTGGCCCGGCCGTTGGTCTCTTGTAACGCTATGATATCCGGTTTTTGGTCCAATTTATCAACGAATAGTTGTAACTCACCGTTGCCAAGATGAAGTCACCATGGCTTAATCTACGGGTCAGGCCGCGAAAAGTTGGTTCCGTGCGCAAATCTACCGCTCAAAAAGTAGAAAATGACGAAGACTAAAGGAAAGCAGAAAGAGACTGCGGTGTTATTTCAATGGAACTGTAGGAGCAAATTGTAGAGCAACATGAAAAATTCCCACTACAGCTTCCTGTTGCTCTGTACGAGCTACATAACAATTCAGCAGAGACAGACTGCCTACATGTGGGAATGCGAAAGCATTATATTCGCTTATTCGAAATGGTTTAGATAGATATTTTTCAGACGCATTAAAATTCTTTCTGCTGAATCCGTGGGCGTGTTTGCGTTTACGTTGGCCACAAGCGGGATACCTTGGGAGAATTTAGCTCCAGAGCGATTAATTTTATTTTATGGCTAACAGTAGACATGTGGTGAGTATGTCGTCTTCTATTGTGTTCCCTTGCCTCGTCTTCTGAGACGTCCTCACCTGCGGGCCCTTACCACCCGCATAGGCAGCCAGGGCCTTACGGAGGAAAATCTGGGGAACACGTCGATGAATGGCTGACACATTACGAAAGGATGAGCAAGAGAAACAAATGGGACTCGAAACCACAACTTACAAATGCAGCTCTCGCTAACTCACACGCTGCTCAAGCGTCTGGCATGAAAATTATGAGGGCACCCTGACAACCTGGAACACTTGCGTTCAAGAAATCAAAAACTGTTCCGATGACATCACTGCCACGAAACAGCATTCCAAGCTGACTCTCACCTAAAAGGCTCGACTTTCTGGTGAGATGTGCCCCGCACACATTGAGGAGATCTTTAGAGCTTGTAAAGAGGGGAACCCATGTTTTTCAGAAGACAAAGTTGGCCATCTACTCAAGAGAATTGCAGAGGACGTCTATAATACCATCGCAGGCAAGGATAACTTGAACTCGGTTTCTGACTTCATACGACATTTCCTTACGTTTTAAATATTGAAGATGCACCGAATAACGACACAGTTTGGTTGGTTGACCGACGCAACTACGGTGGCAATCGTTGACGTCATCTCGTCGTCGAGTCTTGCCTCAACGGCACGCCAAATCGTTCGTGAAAAGCTACTCCAATGCCAAGTTCCTTCATACTCCCCATGTTTCCCGAGTACCTCCCAGCCCACTCCTACCTGGCAGTCGGTGAACGCCACGGACGGCGTCAAACATGCGGAAAATCCACGCGTCATGGCATCATTGTCGGCGAGGTCCGACTACCAACAGCGCTCTCGTTTCACCCGCAAATACCGACGACCCTCAAGTGTTTACGATACAGAGACCAGTGTCGGTTATTCTGCATATCTCGGCATCCCCGCGTACTTCGGAGAGCCGCGCAAGCATCGACTTCCACCTCCCACTATGTATTATTGCTGTGGTGCACCAGCCCCCATCGCACGGTTCGGCGGACCCCGACAGTCATCTCGGTACAAGCTGTGCACCCTCGGTGCTATGACGGACCCCTGAGTGCTCCGTTGCCGACCCACGCGACATCGAGCAGTGGTTCCTGGTAGTGAAGCTTGAAGAATTCCTCACCCACCTGTTACCGGAGACTGACACCACCACCTGAGCATCGGACACGCCGTCACACATCGCCACAGGAACGCTCACTGCCGCCACCACCGAAAAACTAATAATCGCGGCCGATGGGGGTGAGCTCGCTGAAAATTTGCTGTTCGGAGATATACATCCTCCCATTTTTATATTAACGAAGAAGGTCTGCATACTTGTTGATTGGGTGCCTACAGAAAGCATTGGTGGACACGGGTGCAAGTATTTCAGTGATGAGTCTTGTATTTCAGGTAGTGAGTCTTGTATTCAGTAATCAGTCTTGGCAGAAGCGACATTGCTCGCGCACCAGCTCACGCATCTCTCTCTGCTTGTGCAGGCTATCTTCTTAACCAAAATATTCTCAGAAGACCACCCGAATTAGGCTGGACCAACTGCTCGTGTCATCAAGGAAGCTATCTTGTGAAGCAAGATCTTCACAGAAGACCCTCAAGCGGTGCTTGCTTCTCCCGGTTTCGCTACTTAAAGGCCATCTTTAGCTGATGTCGACCAGTCTTGGCAGCTGCGGCAGTGATCGCGCACCAGCTCACGCATTCCTCTCTGCTCGTACGGGCTACCTTGTTAAGCAAGATCTTCACAGAAGACCAGCCAAATTGGGCTGGACGAATCGCACGTCTCATCGAGGAAGCTATATTATCAAGCAAGATCTTCACAGAAGACCACCAGGCGGTGCTCACTTGTCGCGGCATCGATACTTAAAGGCCATCTTCATCTGCTGTCGACCTGTTTTGGCCGCAGCCGCAGTGCTCGCGCACCTGCTCACGTATTCCTTTCAGGTTGTACAGGTTGGTTATGGCAGCATCTACCGTTTTCGTAGGTATCCTGCTACTATCACTGCTGCCAAGAACTGTAGTTATGCTACTTTTGTCCTTGCATTAAGTTTTTAGCGTTTTTAGTATAGCGCTGTTAGATATGCCCAGCTGTGCTGAGCTCACTGAGATAATTGATGAACTGGAGTCAAAACTTCTTAATGAATCGGATCGTAGAAATGATCGCATTTTTGACAGGATTATAGTTAACATGAGCACACCTGGAGTTGCCGTGCTGAAGATAAAGAATCACGTGGACAGCATTTAGTCCAGTCTAATGTTTCTGAATAATCTGGTTGACAAGCTGTGCCGTGAAAAGGCCTCATTCGTGGCAGAAAACAAAGCCCTGAAAACGGGAAACTGTTCCCATTCCCGAAAGGCCTCCGAGCTCGAGAAGTGCTCTCGCATGAACACCGAAATCAGTGGTTTCCCCTGTACTCAGCGCGAGGACTGTGTTGCAGTTTTGGAGACGATGGGCGGGAAATTGGATATCCCGTGACTTCCTCTCACATCGATGTTGTTCATCGAGTCTCTACTAAAAATAAGGGTAAGAAAAACCCAATTGCTAGATTCTGTTCTCGAACGAAAAATAATAGTTTTATCAGCAAGGCACGAAAGCCAAGGCTCTGCCAGAATGACACCGGCAAATAGGACAACAACATTCCTATATTTCTTTATGACCACTTGATACCGCAAAATAAGGCACTATTTTTCAAAGCTCTGAAGCTAAAGAAAGCAAGAACTGGAACCACTTGAGGACGGATAATTGTCAAATTTAGGCTAGAAAGACTATTGAGAGCCGTGTTTGTCGCATTGCTGATGAGTCTGACCTTTCTGTTTTCGACTAACTGCCTCTAACTTATATGTCATTACCATCCACCAAGGATTCTTAGCTGTCAACTTCTGCGCTGAATAAACTCATGTCGCGTGACTACTATATAATTATTCACTTCAACGCTAGAAGTCTCCGCAAGCATTTTAATGATTTTCAGCACCTGTTTTCGACACTAAACACCTTTTCAATTATATGCATGTCTTAAACCTGGCTTAGGGATGATGACAAGGACCTACTCTGCTTTAGTTTATACACTTCTGAGTATTCTCACAGAGAGACGAATGATCACGGCGGTTCAGCTATATTTGTCTCATCTTACATTCCATATAAACGACAGCCTGACTTGGAGTTGAATATCACTAAATATGACTCTGTGTTTGTTGAATTTCATTCCCCCATCTTCAGTCCTAGTGTTTGACTCCATTTATGGCTCAGCTTCTTCGTTAGTTACTACCTTCTCTAGTGCGCTTAGTCAAACCATGGAAAACATATCATCCGCTAATTGTTACACAATAGCTATGAGCGATATCAACAATAACCTCATAGATACCAATTCATCTAATTCTTCTAGTTATTCAAGCATCTTGCATAGCTTTGGATATGAAAGTTTAATCCTAACATCGCCGATGGCACCTTAATTGATCACGCATTATCGAGTTTCACACATTCGAGAATGATAGAAAGCTGAGCCACTTGGTAAGGATTCATTACGTAAAAAAGAGGTGAGGCGTGCAAACAGGACACAAGAGTAGAGAAGTGGACAACACGAACGCCGACTATCAACTGAAGGGAGCACTGAGGCGAAAAAAAAAGACACAAAACTCATCTGCGCAAACTCAGGAATGGTATCACGACGTGTCAGTCGGGTACATGTGCCGGTCTACGTGAGAAAACTGTTAAGGCTCCACTCTTGTGTCCTGTCTGCACGCCTCACCTCCTTCTTTGCATAATTAACACATCCACCTGATGCTGGCATTGTTACCACCAATAATACTAATGCCTATCCTATCGTTACAAGCCTGCGCATTCACTCAGCCTTACCTGACACGTCATTCTACAAAGTTGTAATTGACAGAGTTGTTCCTTGCTAGCCTAACTAAAACTGACTTGTCGAAAGTTGTATCATATAATGAACCTCAAAAAGCTTTTTCGCAGTTTTTACCTACACTTTCATCGCATTTCAGCTCCCCTCTCATAAAATAAAATGCAAAAGAAGGAAACATCGGTACAAAAACCATGGCTTACAGATAGCCTTCTGAAAGCAATGCGGTCTCGTGAAAATTTGTTTAAAAAACAAAGAAGCAACCTTTTCAATACTAAACTAATTACACGTTACAAAAAATTTCTAACATACTTACTGCACAGCTGAGAAGTGCGAAGAGCAATTATAACGAACAAACAATTATAGAACGTGGCAGTAACACAAGGAAAACGTGGAAAATCGTTAACACCTTTTTCAACCGTAGCCCTCAGGACATCCTTTCGAGAATCATTCACAATGACATGGTATACATTATTGCGCTTGATATTGCAAATGTCTTTTATGATGCTTTCTTCAATAACACTTCTGATTCCGCTTCATGCTGTAACATGTCCTTTAAACGCTTACCTCATTCATTTTTCCTTTTTCCAACAACACCTGATGAAGTAATTTCAGTAATTAGAACCCGTAAAGCCACTAGTGCTGGCCTAGATAATATTAACGCTTACTACGCTAAAATGATCGCGCAACATATCACTAACGTACTCTCCGCTATCTCTAAACTGATTTTTAAATAAAAGAATAAAACTTGGTGCTGGGCTAGTTGGTGATGCATTCTTTAAAACTGATGGTAGCGCTAAAAAGGAACGGACACACGATGAAAAGACGACACGACGACGAAAAAACCGGTGTTTTTTCCGCGCGAGATCAAACGCGGTCGAGTCATTCCCGTTTTCAAAAAAGGTGATCGCACGCTTACACAGAATTACAGACCCATTTGCTTTCTTCTATTTTTTAATAGAGTTATTGAAAACTTATCGAAAAGTGTCTAAAAAATATTTAGATCAATTTAGTATTCTTTGCTCTTATCAGTCTGGCTTTCGTTCTGACTTTTCAATTAATCTAGCACTTATATATCTTACTGATTATCTCAAAAAGCGATTGATGAAGGTAAATTAGCAGCCTCGATATTTGACCTATCCAAGGCCCTTCGACACAACTAATAAGACAATTCTTTGTGCTAAACTTGAAGCCATTGGAATAACTGGTCCGCCTCTACTTCTTATCCGCAGTTACAACAGAGGAAACAATTCTTTAACATTTCTGGGTACTGCTCTATAGAACCTACTGCTATAATTGGTGTGCAACAAGGGTCCATATTAGATTTTCTACTTTATCTAACTTATAATAATGATCTGCCTAGTCGCCTTCCTTCATCGAGGTGTATTCTGTACGCTGATGATACTACTATATTTAGTTCTAACAATCGTATACTAATGCTAAAATGTCAGCTAAATGAAGACCTCTTGAAAATTTCCACATGGTGTGAACTTAACAAGCTGCATATTAACCATAATAAGACGAACTTTGTCTTCTTTGCCTCCGATCAGCAATCGCCGGAGCACCTTCAGTCTATTTCTTTCAACAATCACCTAATCACCGCAGTTGATCATCATCCCTATTTAGGTGCGGAATTTTATCATCTTAAATTTCACCTTCACATAGCTAATGTGAAAAAGAAAATGGCATGCGGAATACGCGTTTTAATCAAAGCACCACCATATTTTTCATTTCCTACTCTCGCGTCGCTGTGTTATGCTTTTGTTCATTCTCATATTAACTATAACATTGAATCACGGGGAAACAACAGTCACCTAACTTCGTTGCAAGTCAATAAAAATCGAGCTTTTTGACTAGTAACATTATCATCTCCTAGCATTAGCGCAAATCAGCTGTTATAGGCACATAATATTTTGAATGTGACTGATCTTGCTAAATGTAACCTGGCCATATTTATTTTTAAGGCATTAAACAATGACATTCCAGTGACTAGCATACCAAGGACATCCCTCACTAATATATATAATACTAGATTTGCCGGAAATCTGAACTTCATTTTAGCCTTCGTTCGCACCAACTATGATAAGCAGTCGTTACACTTTTCGCCTTTATCTATGTCGAACTCATTACCATTCCCTTTAAAATTGTTCAAAGCTCACAGATTTCGTACGGAAATTAAGCATTTTCTTTTAGCTTCCTCCGACTTTCCCATTTGAATGTAGTATGCATTGAATTTTCAACTTTCACTTTGTTTCCCTATTTGTCTACCGAATTTTTTTACTTTTTTTTCTTGAGCCATTTTTGTAGTTTCACATTTTGTTGACTAATCCGAAGCTTTTTTAATGTTTTATACATTCATCTGCCGCTTTTCATGTTCATTTATGCCTTGTCTTCTAAATCCTTTATTATCGTGAATTTACATGTTGACATTGTTGTGTGTATTATTAATTCTAGTCATCATGCGCAGGTCCCAGTTCAGTCGCTAACTACGGCCCCTCCTTCTGTATCTACTTATAATGCAACTATCCCCATTTTTCTCATGAATAAAACTGATTCTGATTTAAGAGAACACCACGCTACAGAGTGATGTTACGGCAAGATCGAAGTTCTTCAAGTTCTTTGGAGTAGGTAGCGAATCATTACGTCTCGTTGGTGTGTGGACTGTCGACGTATCATATGCAGTCAACTTTTTACCACCAATATTGTAACTACAGCCCCATGCACGCATGGCGTAATTTTAGGCATTGGCTTTTTGACGCAGTGTGATTCTAGAGCTGACGGTCGAACTGGGGAGTTGTTGCGTGGCAACATTCCACCCGGGCTTCTGGAGAACAACAGCCTATGCCACGAAAGTATCTTTCACTGTCTGTGGAGGCACCATAGTGCCAGTGTTCTCGATTGTCTGCGTTGCAGTGGCTTGTGTGATAACTACACACGATAAGCTCGATGCCACTGTGGAGTCCATTCGTTCGGCTTGTAGGAAAAAGAACATTGTGATTCCTCACTGTCTGGTGCCAGTGGAGCATGGGCTTTTGCGTTTGTGGATTATGAATTACTCCCTGGAGCCGGGGATACTACTTGGCAGCCTGAAACTTGCCGCCTTCCGAGAAGCCGCGCATTTGACAGTTGCTTCACCGACGGATGCAGATTCACCAAGCGAGGTGGGAAGCCTTAGATCTACACACTACTGTGTTCTTCGCATGGTCAACAAGTCATTCAGTGCCAGTGAGCCGAGTGCCTTGGCCGATGTTCTGCCAAAGCGCCTTCGATTCCATCGTCTCGCACACGTCGCAGGATCGAGACAGGTATGGCGCATCCGATGAGACAAAAGCCTTACCGAGTTTCCCTCGCAGAACGCAAAATATTCAATGAGCAAGTTCGCGAAATTCTTCAAAAAGAACAGTTAAAGAGACGTGCAGCCCTTTGGCGGCTCCAGTGATACTCGCCAAAAGGAAAGACAGAACCTGGAGATTTTGTGAGGTTATCGACGCCTAAATTCGGCCACTAAAAAGGACGCATATCCACTTTCGCGGATTCGTGACGCAATTGGCTGCCTCCCTTGAGCCTCATATTTTTCTTCAGATGATTTGCGCAAAGGATATTGGCAGATACCGATGTATACGGCGGACAAGGAAAAAACGAAATTTGTGACACCAGACGGATTTCAATGCAGTTGCACTCGGCCTGGGCCACGCCGCTGCAACCTTTGAGCACCTTAAGGGTACAATTCTGCGCTGCCTGAAGTGGGAGAACTGCATAGGCTACCTTGATGACGCAGTGATTTTTGGTCGCACACTAACTGAACACACTAAGCGCCTCAATGTTGCCATCAGCTGTATCGAGAACGCTGGGCGCATTCTGAACTGAAAGAAGTGTCATTTCGGAGAGCGGCAAGCATTTATATTTGGTCACCTGTGCGTAAGCGTGCCATCCAACCTGATCCACAGAAGGGTGAAGCCGTCAAAGCGTTTCAAGCACTATTGGTCTGTGAAGGAGCTGCGCACTTTCTTGGGACTGTGCACTTACTTTCGCCGCTTTATTCACCAGTTTGATGACATTGCTTATCCATTTGCATGTCTTGTACGAAAGCATGCACCTTTAGATTAGACTGTTGAGTGTGAGGCCTCTTTTTGACAAATTAAGCTTATTTTGACCTCACAATCTACTCTACGACACTTTGACTCTTCCTCACTAAACGACATTGATACAGATGCTAGTGGTGTGGGCAATGGTTCTTTACTGGTCGAACCCATCGATGGCAGAGAACACGTTATTTTTACGTCAGCCGCTCGTTAAGCAAGCTAGAGCGTAGTTATACCGTGACGGAACAGGAATGTCCTGCGGTAACCTTCGCACTATAGGGGTTTCGCTCGTACTTGTATCGCTGACACTTCACAATTGTCACGGACCCCCACTCACTCTCTTGGCTTGAGAACTTGCGTGATCCATCTGGTCGACTTGCGCAGTGGGCCCTTAGACTTGAAGAGTATGGTTTCACTGTATCGTACAAGAACAGCCGGCGCCATGTTGAAGCTTACTGCCTTTCAAGGATGCCACTTGTTTCACGGACTGCGACGCTGACAATTTCGACCACTAACTCGTTTCGCTAGCATCTGTGTTTCCCGACAGCTATGCATTCAAGGTTGAGTCAATAAAGAACTCGAGTTTACCACCGTTCTTTTTCCGCTACATATAATTCTACACTAGCACGCCGTTTCTGTGTTCGCGATTGCGTACTGTACATGCGGAACTTAATTACGACAGATGCACCCATTCTGTTAGTGGTTTCAGAGAGCCTCCAATCATCTGTTCTACGTATCACGCACGATGACCCCACCTAAGGCCGCTTGGGATCAGTGAGGACTCTGGGCTAAAGAACGCTTTTTTTTGGCCGAACATCCCTCAGACTACTTCAAAAACGTTGGCAGCTGCATGGCGTGTCAGCGTCATAAACGTCCGAATAAAGCTCCCACCCGTCAACCTCAGCCTTTGCTGCCTCCAAGCTTCCATGTTGAGCAAGTTGGCATTGACCTTCTGGGCCCTTTTGTAAGATCCTCCGCGGGTAACCGCTGGATAGTCGCATACGTTGACTACAATACTCGTTACTGCGGGACGGCAGCCATACCCACCGCCATTGCAGCAGTGGTCTCTCTTGTCGCACTACATCACCGTCCGGCATGGGCCGCCTCGAGTGATAATCACCGACTGTGGCCGCCAGTTCACCGCAAAGATTGTGCAAGTACTGCACTTACGTCCTTCTGACACTGGACGGCATACTATGACCAAATAAATGGCCTTACAGAGCGTGCCAACCGAACGCTTACCAATATTATTGCAATGAATGTCGCGTCGGACCAAAAGAATTTTGATGGTATTCTTCCATTTATGACATATGCTTTCAAAACTGCGAGACACGAGACGACTTGCACCAGCCCACTATTTCTTCCGTATACACGCCCGCCTCGTTGTACTCAAGACAGCTTCTTCCCTTTGTCGACTACTGACAGACGTTCTATAGCTGAAACGCTCTCGTGCCGAACAGGCTCGTAGGGTTGCCTTATCTGCGTACGCTAGATGCACAGAACACATCAAACGCAAGATACAGCAGTCGTTACTGCTGTCTTGCGTCAGCAGTCGTCGGCAGTCGTCGCAGTCGTCGCAGATCAGCAGTCGTCGTCGTCGCTGACACGCCTCGTTACCTATGCCATTGGCTACATGGTCTGGCTGTGGAGTCCACTACGAGAACGCAGTCTCTGCACAAAGCTTTTCGGCACACTATGATGGACCATTCCTGACACTCGACCGCCTAAGCGAGGTGAACTGTAACATAGCGCACCTCACCAGAAACGGCCGATGTTCTGCCCGAACTAGTATAATGCATGTCGCCAGGCTCAAGCGATACACCCAGCGCGAGGCCACCTGACTCACCCAGCGGGCTTAGTCTAAACGAGGTGCATTGTAATCACGCGTTTGTACGTGCGAAACAGAAGGGAAAGAGAGATAGAAGAGAAGGAAAAGGAAGACTTTGTTTTTCTGTCTGGCCTCTTCCCATCCACTGCTTTCACGCCGAGCCTTCTGAATGAACGTCTCGCGCTCTGTTACAATATTGCTTCGCACTGCTCGCCTTTTCGTGCGATCACGAAAAGGCGAGCAGTGCGAAGATGACGAAGACGATGAGAAGCTAGCGCGGGCTGTTGCCTCTTGGCGAAGTGCAGCGTATTTTTTTGTAAATATACTTGTACGTAGCTTTTCGTCTGCGTCTTCCTACGTAACATATCTGGTGGAGGTGGGCGTTCCCTGTACCTCGTCACGGAGCTTCGAAGTGGACGGTACGTCGAGCCTTCCTTCATGGCTCCCGGCGACGACAACCGGCCTCCCCGGCTCCAACACTTGCTGCCACTTCGACGACCTAAATCACTCTCCCCACTCCCCGTGATCCTAGCGGATTCTCGGGCAAAGATGGGGAAGACGTCGATGACTGGATCAGCCTGTATGAACACGTAAGCCGCAATACCCGTGGGACACTACTATTATGCTCGCCAACGTAGTCTTTTACCTCGGTGGCACACCTAGAGTTTGGTATCGCACGCACGAAGATGAGCTCACCAGTCGGGATTCACTTAAGACACAGCTTCGGGACTTGTTCGGCAACCCCTACGGTCACCAACTTGCCGTGCAGAAGGCGCTTTCCGGTCGTGTGCAGACGTCAACAGAGCCCTATGTCACGTACATTCAGGACGTCTTGGCTCTGTGCCGCAAAGCTGACACCCACATGAATGAGTCAGACAAGGTTGCCCACATCCTCAAAGGAATTGCCGATGACGCCTTCAACTTGCTCGTTTGCAACAACGTAGCGACTATGGATGCTGTTATAAAAGAGTGCCGCCGCCTGGAACTCGCTAAAAGCCGACGTATTGACCAGCAGTTTGCCCGTCTGCCCAACACCGCGGCGACATCTTCCTGTGCCGACACTCCTCATCCCAACAACACTGCCGATGTTACCAGGATCGTCTGGCGTGAGATCGAGGCCGCCCATCCGGCTTCCTTCGACTCCAGTCCCACCAACACATCTGCAGTCACGGTCTCACTGATCCAGGCAGTTGTCCGCCAAGAGTTCGAAAACATGGGTCTTCACACCATCTGCTCGGCCCATCGTCCTGATACCCGCCAGGCTTCTTCGATTCAGCCCCGTCCCACACCTTCTTATCCACCACGTTTCCGCAACCCATCTGAATGGCTCACTGCTGACGACAAGCCCATTTGTTTCCACTGCCATCGAATCGGGCACATTTCTCGGCACTGTCGCAGTCGCTGCAGTTCCCCGACCCGGTGTACTTATACCGCCTACTCTCGCCCCCCAGGTGGCCCTTCTCGTCCCTATGCCGCACGCTCCAATAACGCCGTCGCTGATTCTCCTGCTCCTAACCGCTCCTATTCTCGTTCACCTTCGCCTCAACAACGACAACCTCGCTCTCCCCAGCCTCGTCGCTTCTATTTGCCGACTCCCTTCGGACGCCGCTCCCAGCCGGAAAACTAGACGATGCAGCGCTTCGAGGTGACGCTGCATTGCTCCCTACGCCGCCAAATCCTCTACTGACGTTGCCCACTCATCTCAACCTTCTTGACGTGCAAGTCGACGGTGTTTCTGCGTCTGCACTCATAGACACTGAGGCGCATTTGTCCGTAATGAGCGCTGAACTTCGTAACCGGCTCAAGAAAATTATCACGCCCGCCACGACGCCTGTGGTCCGTGTCGCCGATGGCAGAACAGCCCCCGTAATTGGTATGTGTACCGCCCGCGTCTCCTTCACCGATCGCTCAACAATCGTGCTATTCACAGTCATCGCCCACTGTCCCCATGACATCATCCTCGGCTTAGACTTCCTCTCCGCACATTCTGCTCTCATCGATTGTTCCGCTAGTACTCTCCGCCTTGACCTGCCTGTTCTGGATCCTGCTGAACCACACCCCAGTCGCCTCAGTTCCGTCGACATCGTTCGCTTGCCACCTTCGGCACTGACCTACGTTGACCTAGTGTCTTCCCCACCAGTCCCCGACGGTCACTACATCGCGGCTCCTATGCAAAACGTCCTCCTTACACACGGGATCACAGTACCTCATACTGTTGTATCTATTACGGCGAATTGCATCTGCCTGCCAGTGGTCAACTTTGGCTTGACGACACAAGTGCTGCCCCGCGGGATGTCTCTGGCCCAGCTTTGCTCATTCGCGGATCACTCAGTAGCATCCATTGCAGTAGACGACACTTCATCCGATGCTCCTCTACCATCGCAGTCGGCAAATTGTACCATCGCTGACTTACAGAACCTGATTGCGCCCGACTTGCCGTCCGAGCACGCTCGTGAACTCTACCGCGTTCTGTTTTCCTACCACGATATTTTTTACTTTAACGATCGTCCTTTGGCCCAAACTACAGCTGTCAAACATCGCAATAATACCGGCGATGCCCCTCCTATTCATCGCCGCCCGTATCGAGTGTCACCAGCTGAGCGTCAAGTTATTCACGCAGAAGTTCGCAAAATGCTTGCCAAGAACATTATTGAACCATCATATAGTCCATGGGCGTCACCTGTTGTACTGATCAAAAAGAAGGATGGCTTATGGCGCTTTTGCGTGGATTATCGGTACCTTAACAGGGTTACCAAAAAGGACGTGTATCGCCTACCTCGGATTGATGACGCCCTTGACTGCCTCCACGGTGCTCGCTATTTCTCCTCTATTGACCTTCGCTCAAAATATGCCTCGGGTTGCCACGGCGTGCCTCCAACAAAGGCACAATTGAGGAAGCCCACGTATGCCCATTACCGATATACCTGTCCCACGAACCACTTCGTGTGTATTTACGCTTACTGACACGACACCGTTGCCATCCATTGACGTCTGTTCTACATGAGCGTCCGGAAAGCAGTTTCACAAGTGCACTCCGCTGCCATCTACCCCACATAACAACAGGCTATGTCCTTCCATATCACCCCGTCAAACCACCATGGGTGATGGTTCAACCTTCCGTATGCGTACATGTCCCCCGGCATACTAAAGAAATCATTGGTTCCCGTCAGTGGACTACAACAACTTGCTCTCGCGTACATCTGGTCAGAATACCAGACATATGTTCATGTGTACACAGACGGCTCCGTGTCACCTAAGGTATCGACAGCAGCTGTGGTGATACCAGCCCAACAGATGACTCGAGGTTTCATACTAGACCATAATTCAACATCAACCGCTGCAGAGCTTGTGGCTATTCGGGAAGCGATTCGCCACATCTGCGGGGAAAGACCTCAAGAGTGGTGCATTTTCACGGACTCAAAACCCGCGCTGCAAATTTTGGGATGCTTCCTGCGCCACACCGCATATCAGGTTCTGGCCCTGCAGATCACCGAGCTGCTTTCATACGCTCAAGAAAAACACCACCGCATAGTGTTCCAATGGATCCCGGGACACTGTGGGCTCAACGGTAATGAGATGGCCGATGCTGCAGCAAGGCGCGCCCTCAGCAATGGCCTGCGAACTGTAGTGCCATTCTCCAGACCGGACATCACATGCCTCCTGTCGGAATTAATGAGGAGTGCGACGAGGAGATACTGGGCCCAGCCAGACGCTCGTCACGTCCGCCTTAAAAGCCTGGTTCCCGATATGAAATTTCCTATTCTGCGTGGAATTCCACGCCCTCATACATGCCTGATACACAGACTGCGATTAGGCGTCGCCTTCACGCGCAAATATTTGCACATTATTGGACGGACCGACTCCCCGGACTGTTCAGTGTGTGGCGCGGTAGAGACTATAGAACATGTGCTCGTGGTGTGCCCTGAGTATGCGCGAGAAAGACTGACATTGGCAGGTACATTGAGACAATTACACAATGGACCACTGTCAGAGGACCTTTTGCTAGGCGCGTGGCCACAGATTGGCAGACGACAGAGACAATGCGTGCACTTTCACGTTTCCTAGGTGACACGGGCCTGGACTCACGCCTGTGATACCAGTTGTGTAATGTGTCATTCACCTCGTTCCTCCCATTATCATCCCCCATTGTGACCCTTTTTCTTCCCCTCTTCCCCTTCCCTTACGTAGAGTAGCAGGCCAGATGCTCCATTATCCGGCCGACCTCTCTACATTTTCCATTCATTAAACTACCTCTCTCTTCGCTCCGGCTACTGGCAGATTGCCGTGGACGATCGCGACCGCGAGAAGACTGCTTTTGTAACACCCGACGGTCTTTATCAATTCAAAGTGATGCCGTTCGGTCTATGTAACGCCCCTGCCACTTTTGAACGCATGATTAACTCCCTTCTTCACGGTTTCAAATGGTCCACGTGCCTGTGCTACTTGAATGACATTATCATATTCTCCCCAACGTTCGCTACGCACCTCGAGCGCCTCTCAGCAGTCCTGGACCTCTTTTGTCGCGCCGGTCTGCAACTCAACGCATCGAAGTGTCAATTCGGCCGTAGCCAGATTACCGTCCTTGGACATCTCGTTGACGCGAACGGAGTGCAACCGGACCCAGGCAAGATCCATGCTGTTGCGCACTTCCCTGTTCCGAAGTGTGTCAAGGATGTGCGCCGCTTCATCAGCCGTTGTTCGTACTTCCGCCGTTTCGTGAGAAATTTCGCCGCCATAGCACGACCACTAACCGAGCTTTTGAAAAAAGACGCCCCTTTCCAGTGGGGCGATAACGAGGCCTCTGCATTCTCGCTTCTCACCGATCTTCTCACAACGCCTCCCGTTCTGGCCCATTTCGATCCTTCTGCGCCTACCGAAGCCCGTACTGATGCCAGCGGTCACGGAATTGGCGCAGTACTCGCACAACGCCAGCATGGCCACGACCATGTTATCGCTTATGCCAGCAGGCTCCTCTCACCCGCGGAGCGCAACTATTCCATCACTGAGCGTGAGTGTCTGGCCCTAGTTTGGGCGGTTGCGAAATTCCGCCCATACTTATATGGCCGACCCTTTTCCGTTGTCACAGACCATCACACGCTTTGTTGGCTATGCTCACTGAAAGATTCTACAGGAAGACTTGGTCGCTGGGCCTTAAGAATATTCGTATACTGTCACCTATAAATCTGGCTCTCTACACAAGGACGCTGACTGCCTGTCTCGCTACCCGGTCGACGAGCCTGAAGATGCCGACAGTAGTAGCGCCAACGGCATTTTCTCTGTGTCTGCCTTCGCTAACATCACCGATGAGCAGTACCGAGACCTATCGCTGCGAGCACTTATCGAGCGTCTGCACTCAACCCCTACCGACGCATCCGTTCGCCGATATGTCCTCCAGGGCGGCATTCTGTATCGAAGGAACTTCCTCCCTGACGGCTCTGATCTTCTTCTTTTCGTGCCAAAACAGCTACGAGAGACTGTGCTCCTTGAGATGCATGGCGCACCCACTGCAGGACATCTTGGGGTAACCCGCACGTACGACCGCGTCCGCCGCCGCTTCTACTGTCCTGGTCTCGCTCGCTCCGTTCGATGCTATGTTGCTGCCTGTGATCCCTACCAGCGTCGGAAAACACCTCAGGTGCTACCTGCCGGTCATCTCCAGCCGATCATCGTCCCTGTGGAACCGTTCTTTTGTGTTGGATTAGACCTGCTCGATCCCTTCCCACGTCATCCTCTGGGAACAAATGGGTAGCCGTCGCGACTGATTACGCCACCTGATACGCTATCACTCGGGCTCTCCCTACCAGTTGCGCCACTGACGTCGCGGACTTTCTTTTGCGTGACATTATCTTGCTTCATGGCGCCCCGCGACAGCTGCTTACTGACCGTGGTCGAAACTTCCTTTCTAAAGTTATCACTGACATTGTGCGTTCCTGCTCCATTCAACTCAAACTGACTACCTCATACCATCCTCAAACTAATGTCCTGACAGAGCGGTTAAACCGTACTCTTACCGACATGCTGTCCAAGTACGTTTCCAAAGACCACCATGACTGGGACATTGCCCTTCCTTACGCAACATTTGCGTACAATTCTTCCCGGCACGACACCGCCGGATTTTCTCCATTTTAACTACTGTACGGTGGCGAACCTACCTTGCCCCTAGACACGGCACTTCCTCCTGCTGCGATCTCAACAAGCGAGTATACGCGCGACGCCATCGCCCTCGCCGACCATCCACGCCAGCTTGCCCGTGCTCGACTGACGACCTCACAAGCGACTCAGCAGTGTCATTACCACGCCCGCCATCGTGACGTACAGTTTCCGCCTGGTGCGCTCGTGCTCCTGTGGTCGCCCTCCCGTCACGTCGGCCTTTCAGAGAAGCTCCTTTCGCGATACACAGGGCCCTACCACGTGCTGCGCCAGGTGACACCTGTGACTTACGAAATTGCTCCTGTTGGTTCAACCTCGTCCTCTCTTCTGGCATCAAGTGATGTCATGCATGTCAGTAGGCTCAAGGCCTACTACACTGCTTCCGAGTCCGATCTTTAGTCGCTCCGGGACGGCGCTTTTGCAGCCGGGGCTAGTGCTACGGAACAATATGTGCGATCACGAAAAGGCGAGCAGTGCGAAGACGACGAAGACGATGAGAAGCTAGCGCGGGCTGTTGCCTCTTGGCGAAGCGCAGCGTATTTTCTTGTAAATATACTTGTACATAGCTTTTCGTCTGCGTCTTCCTACGTAACAATATCATGAGACATTATAAGGCTGTAGCTGCTTAGGACAGGGCAGCCATTTCAAAGGTTAGAGTTCGAAGCTTTCTCTTTGAATTAGATTGATGTATTGGAAGTCATACAAGAAATTTCTCCAATTATCCACGCACTCGGCTGACGCTGCGAATGATGGATAAAATGGGCGGAAATATATGACGCACAATAATCTCCTGACGAGTAATGAGTACATGTATTAGATTTTCTGCAGTTCCTTATCCTGAATCTCCTGCCTCACATTCCGGCTGCCGTAAGTGCTTTTCTTATAGACAGTGCAATTGTTTTATATGCATGTTACGGAACTGTGGTTGAGAATTACGTGAAATCGTGCCTTCCACAAGCCGAAATATTGTTTGGCTCGCCTGTACGGCCGCACAAATTTTATTAAGAGCCTTCATATTTGTAATGGCGTCGACAGTGGATTGGATTGGAACCAACTTTATTTATGCCTGCACTTGGGCGCTCGCGCGCCCCGACGAGGGCCTATGTCATCCCCGAAGTGGCCGTTACTCGGCGCGGGTCTCCGCTCGCCGTTGCCGGCTCAATGGGTCCGTGCCGTTTGAGCACCTCGAGGACCTGCTGGACGGCCCAGAGCTCATCGTCTCGGTCGTAGCTCTTCGCGGCTGCCTCGAGCCGCGGTGGGAGCATTCTTTATTTTGCTTCTTCTGGATATTTAAGGCAGTCCTACAAGATGTGCGTGTAGTCTGCCGTCTCCCTCCTGCACACTCTGCACATATCTGTCGGATGTGTCTCGGGGTACATGCGATTCGTCAGTCTCGGGCTCGGTAGCGATCCGGTCTGGTGCTGTCTCAGTACTACCGCCTCCACTCGACTCAGTCTCGGGTGCGGGGATGGGAGAGTTCTGTGAGCCAGGCGGTAGGCCTTCGTGATTCCATTGTAATCCGTCATGCGGTCCTTGGTTCCGAACCACAACGGACGGTCGGTCGCCGGGGCGCGGTTGGTTAGCGCTCGCGACGCTGCGTGTGCCGTCTCATTATGGTTCTCATTGCGTTCCGACGAGTCGCCCGCGTGCGCCGGGAACCACTTGAGTCGTACTTTTCGTTCTTCTAGTTTGAGCGCTCGCAGTACGCGCTCAGCCTCCCTGCAGATTTGGCCTTTGACGAAGTTTCGCACCGCCTGTCTTCAGTCACGCAGCACCATGTGGCAGTCCGCGTCGGCGATGGCCAGGGCGATGGCTATCTCCTCCGCTTGTTCCGCTCCGGCGCTTCTCACACTCGCTGCTATCCTCATGGCGCTGGTTGACGCCTCTATGACGACCGCTGCGACACGAAACTCTCGTAGGAATATACTGTTAGAGGAGACGAGAATTCTTCGCCTTCTTGAATTGGCATCAGTAAGTTCAGATTGCTTTTCGCTTTTAGCTATGATGACATACATGCGACGACTCTCCCAAAGCGCTTCAAGGTATGAGTCACTGCACAAGTTTGTGTTTAGTGTTTGTGCTTGAGAAAAGACGACCGAATTATAGCTGCTACACCAGAATAAGCGGTTTAAAGCGAAGTCTTTATGTAGTCCCTCACGATGTATTTTCATAATGAGAACATTTTCAAGGGTAGCTCCTGATGTTTTATGTTTCATAAACTTATTGCTTGATATGAGAGTTTCCAATCCAGCAGCCGCACCTGTCGTACTGAAGCGAAGCTTTCCTTCTCTCTTTCGCCCACTTTGCGGTACCGGCTGCAGGCTCCTGTGTTGCCCAGTTGGCACGTACCAAATGTATATAAATCTGCAGACCAACACTGCACATAGTGGAAAGAGAGGTAGCCCGATGCGTTCGGTAGTGTACATAAGCGTGGACTCAAGTTCCGACAGAAGCACCCCTTCGTCATCATGACGTCGTCGTCATTCTGTCGTCATTATGTTGGCGCTTTCATTTCATTGTCAGTATTCCTTCGTTGCTATGGCCTAGCCATCGTTCCCCCGTCTTTACTCTGTCATCGATCGTCCGTGTGTTGTTTTTAGACCTTCATTTCGTCACTATTATCGCGCTGCCATCATCATAACGTCATCGCTTTTCCATCATCATCATTCATATTCGCAATCACATCGTCGTAACCGCGTGCTCGTCGTACAGGGATTATCGTGGCATCGTGGCCATTCCACCATGGTCTGTTGGGTGTTGTTCGTGCAGTGTCATCATCTCATTGTTGTCATGTGGTAGTCATCATTCCACGTCGTCATGCCATCGTCGTCGTTCTATAGTCGATATGCGTGGGATCTGAATGTCCGGGCACTGAATGCTGTGCGAAACATTTACCAGTGAAAGTGTGCCCAACTTAGTAGCATGCTCTATACTTGCAAATGGTTGCTAAAATAGGAACAGCGTTCTTCGTACCCAGCAATGAAAGCTTCGCCTTAACTGATGGCTAACACTTGCGGGATCCGAGTGAAAAGCTAGAACGCTTGACATACTTTGAGGAAACTTTCAGCTTTTTCCGTTTCTACTATACGCATGATGCTTCAAGATGGTCTGGGCGTTAAGCTTTCTCAGAGACTACTTGAAATGGAGTAGGCCACAACAGACGGCAGCAACTTGTATCGCTATTGAATATAGTAACTCACGACCAATTGCGGCGGTGGGGGAAAGGCATGCTCAGTACTACTCAAATTGTTGGCTCGAAATTAGGAAGAAAAAGGAGCAATTCATTTCTTTATACATGCCTTTCGCCGCGTTCTTATGAAGTTACAAGCTGGTTTTTGTTCTCACAATCATTACGATTATTCTTACCTAATTTAATATAACAGTAGGACAAAAGACATTGCGTGGTTGGCAATAAACCTGCCATGGGTTAGCCGTCTCACTGCTTCTGAACTGGCTGATCACATCCCACCACATAAAATGTGCCGCACTCGCTGTGTTGTCTCTTCATTGGGAAAGGAAATACGCCGAGGACAAAACTGCATATGTTTGTAATGACGGGTTGTTGGCCAATTTACACCTCGTGAAACAGATCAACAATAGTAGCTTGTTTTTCTATTCAAACACATGTGGTTGTTCGCCTGTTTTTCACCCGCCTTCGCAATATGCAAGTGGCAGGAGCAGCGATCGCGTGAAAATAGGGAGATGTACTGCACAGGTATAGCATCAAAACGAGGTTTCGCATGTATCCGTACATCGGTGTTGCTAGTTCACATGAGGAATAGACATTGTGAGAGGTAGCTTTTGTTTAATTTTTTCGCTCCTTATCAGCCACTCGTTGCTTCATACTATTTTCACATTTATCTTCACTGTTGTTGACGTTTTCGCTGTTCATCTTTTAATCGCTTGACTTTAATGCTTGTGAGTTATTATTTTGTTTATAAAATGGCTGTCAATTCATACACGTGATACGTTCCACTTGAAATTACCTTTCTCTTTGGCAAGCTGCTCATATTCTTTTTTCGTTCTTTTTTCTTAACGCCAGGGAGACTATACCCATGCCATGTTGGCTATATTTAATACTTTCTCGCGTTTTTCGCGCATATATGTCACTCGTAGAAATTATGAGGGCTGCAGAATGCAAGAGAACGCAACACGGGGATAAAACGCAGGACAAGGCGCTGACTTTCAACTGAAATTTTATGTCACGTACAATAATGTAACCGGAGGATAACGCCCAGATCACAAAAAGGAACTTCAGAAACAACAAGCACAGACCAAACTATAATTAACCAATAATTGATATTCAGCGCCTCCGTAGCTCGTTTTTCGTATTCCAGCAGTTAATCTTGCCTTCCTGAATGTTGCTATATGCCACTTTTCAAAACAATTCTCTTCGGGCATTGCACCCTAGGTAATGCTGAGACTGAAATAATCATAAGAAGAAGAATGGGCTGGGCTGCCTTTGGCAGTCATTCTCAGATCATGAACAGCAGGTTGCCATTATCCCTCAAGAGAAAAGTGTATAACAGCTGTGTCTTACCAGCACTCACGTACGGGGCAGAAACCTGGACGCTTACGAAAAGGGTTCTACTTAAATTGAGGGCGATGCAACGAGCAAGGGAAAGATGAATGACGGGTGTAACGTTAAGGGATAACAAATGAGCAGATTGGGTGAGGGAGCAAATGGCAGGTAATGACATCTTAGTCAAAATCAAGAAAAAGAAATGGGCATGGACAGGACATGAGGATGGAAGATAACCGATGGTCATTAAAGGTTATGGACTGGATTCCAAGGGAAGGGAAGCGTAGAAGAGGAAGGGAGAAAGTTAGGTGGGCGGACGAGATTAAGAAGTTTGCAGGGACAACATGGCCGTGATTAGTACATGACCGGAGTAGTCGAGAAGTATGGGAAAGGCATTTATCCTGCAGTGGGCGTAACCAGGCTGATGATGATGATGATGATGATGATGATGATGATGAACATGGTTGATTCGCACTATTTCAAATATAGTTTAGTCGGAATCCGGCGTTGTAGAGCCTCCCAAAAAACTTCGTGTAATGTCCTAAGATGTTCCTCGACTGCGCGCACAACTATAACATATTGTAGGTACACGACAAAGCCGTGATCGTTAAGCGTGCCTAGCAGGGTGTTCCTGGCGCCCTGGAACGTGATCGGAACTGTCCGCAAGCCGAATGCCATAGGGTTGGACTCGTAAAGCCCTTACGGTGTACGCAACGCAGTTTTAAACTTATTTTTTCGGATGCATTGATTTCCCAATACCCAGCTCGCAAGTCTAACGCTGGAAAGAATCTTGCATTCCGTATTGTACCAATGGCATCATCGATGCGGGGCAGCGGATAGGATCTAGTAATAGTATTACTTACTTTACAATATTCAACACAGAACCACACATTTCCATTTTTCTTGTGAACATGGACAACTGGTGTGGCCCAACGACTACACTATTGAATAATAACGCCGGCAGCTAGCATTTACGTACTTCTCCAGCAAGACACTGCGTTCGCGTTTGGCAGATTGTCGCAGTGGTATACGCATAGGCGGATGGCTGTCGGTCGGAATGTGGTGCTCAAGCGAGTCGGAAATTGTGCATTTTGTCGCCAAATAGGGCGCTATCTTTCTTGGGTACGACAGAAAAGATCTTCCTGCCGGAAGGCCCAACTCTCTGTGGCTTAGTATGTTGCGCACACAGGTTTGTGTAGCGCAACCTAACTTTACCGCCCTGAATGCTCAATGGCACGTCGTTGTTAAGGATGTAGTCCGCGCCAAGAATGACGTCCGCCAGCTAATTGTCGAAGACGGAGATTTTGCCTATACACTTTGTACCATCAGTTGTGTGTAGCCGCGGGGCAATGTTGCCTGCTCGATTTACCTTTTGGAGAGTGGGAGGGGTGTGCAGCCGAAGCGGCGCGGAAGGCTCCGCGCCGGTGTCTGCAAGTGCTGTCAGCTCGATACCGCAGATGCTAATTGACACCAACGGCAGCGTGCGGCTCTGATATCACACTTGCTGTCTTGTAGCGTGCAACCAATCGGTAGAGCACTGGCTAGTGTCACCAAAGGAGGAGTGTCCACATTGCAGCAGGGGAGCTTACTAGGTAGCAAACGTGTTCGTGCTGGCAGCCCGACTCCATGTAGTTGTGTCCTGTAGCACTAAAGCCTTATGGGCAAAAGCGTTAGGCGCTGTCGCTAACGCATACACGGAAAGGCAACATGTGTCAGGTCGTGGATGACATCTACGACTTACTGCTTGGCCACTGATCAAGCCAAGGTAAGGCTGCCGGTGCCAAGCATCGGCAGCTTGTCGTAAATGTATTCGGCTATGTCTTCATCTGGAGGTCGTCTGCGTGACCGCATCTGCTTAAAGCGAGTGTCAAAGGTGTTTGGCAGGTTCTCGAAAGCGGAAAGCAGCACAGCGGTCCCGCTGGATCAAGCTGAATAGGCACACTCTTCGAACAGATTCGAAGCCTGAGCTGCACCTCGGAGATTCCGTTCTGCAAAAAACCGCTTCTCTGCGTCCTTCCACGCGTACTGAATAGCAACAGACTCGATGGTTCGCATCCTGGCTGCGGGGCCCTCTTGAAAACGGTAAAAATTAGTAAAGGTCGTCGCTGCTTGCATTTGTCCGACGATTAAAGCAAACGCGTCGGTCATTCGGCGAAGTCTTTGTAAGACAGAGATGGCTTGAGCGAACTTAATAGTGCCGCTGTCCGCAAGAGGCACTGAGCAGGCCTGGACGCCGTTCCCGGATCATGCGGTGAATACTTTCGGTGACAGATGCGGTCCCGTAGTGTCCATATGCTTAGAAGTGGGATGCTCGGGGCTATGTCTTCCGAAATCTCAGCATAATCGATTGCGCTATTGTAAAAGAAAGACGGTATGTCAGACCACGCCCAGACCCCGCGAGCCGTTTCTTGTTCTCCTTCACCTTTAAGGCGGAGGAGATGCGTCTACCCCTCCCACCCCCATGCATTGTTCACCGTTCCACAAAACTCACGCGCTGTCAATGAGGAGGCAAAGCAAACCAGTAGGGAATCCATCATGGAAACCCATGATGTAATAAGAGGAAAGTGAAGAAGCCAACCAATACATAGTTTCATACAATAATTGCTAGGGCAGACTCTGACTCTAGTGTCTAGTGGGGCTGTGATTGTGATTACGCGCAAGGAGCCTTTAAACAGATTGCTGGAGTGACACCTTCCAGAGTTTCCTATCAGCACAGGCGAAGCCACAGGTTGCCTATACTGCCCCGAAAAAGGGAGACCACAGCTGAAATCCGCTCACCGCTCATTTTGTTTTGCTTAGTTATTTGGAAACGTTAGCCTACTTGGAAAATAAAAGCTCCTGATTCCAAGCTAAAATGTTAGGTTGGCTGTATTTTAATATCATAATGAACATAAAAAGTATAAAAACTTTTGTTTCAAACCACAGGCACAAAGGACTGCACGGCAAAATTAACCATTCTAATTGACACTGAGCAGGAACGAAGTGCCTCGTAGAATCACTGCTATTTGCTAACGTTTTTTCCTGCCTTTAATAAAATGGTGGTGGTCCGGCTTCACTTATGAGGCGTCATCTCCATTCCAGTAATTTTTACAGCGAAGCTGTATAGCTCTACCGTATAAGGAAATTTTCGTGTCGTTGGCGTGGTAAGCAAAAAACAACACATGCGTGGGCCGACCCCCGAGGTAGTGCAATGACGGACCAACCCACGGCGGAGATGAAGCAGGCATTAAGCACTCCCCGTACGTGGGCCGATCCCGAAGATAGTGCAACGACAGGCCGATCCGCAGCGAAGGTGAAGCAGGCGTTAAGCACTCCCCATACGTGGACCAATCCCGAGGATAGTGCAATACCTGCCCGACCCCCCAGGCATCCCTACTTCTAGAAGTTACACGCTGCGTTAGCTGGAGCTGGTTAATTCAAGCAGGCCTAGTTGACTATTAGTCACCACCCCATTTCAAAAGGGATGAGAATAAGCCATCATTTTCAATAAACAAAAGCTCCGTATTGTGCCGCGGGTCAAGGAATGCGGCATGCGCGGCGCATAAATTGATACCTGTGCTTCCTCTTCGGTACACGTTATGGCGCCTCCTCGCAAGGTACGAACCACTGCTGAAGAAGCTAATCGTCGAGCTATGCGCGCGGCTACAAGCAGGCAACGTCGGGCTCAGCAGACCACTGTGCAGAGAGCACCACAACCCGAAGCTGACCCTCGGAGCCGGACGCACAGTTCAGATGATTCTCGGGAAAAGGACGGGAACAGACTTCGCCGCAGAGACCCTCCAGCGCGTGCTGCCGAAAATGGAGTTCCTAAGGAGCTGCTCTTCCAGCTTACGCAATGACTGGCCTGTGGCTTTTCCGCTCAGATATGCGAACGAGTTTCTAGTGAGAAGGCAAGCAAAGACTCTCTTCGCGGAATGGCTAACTTGCCTCGTAGGTTTACGTTCCTAGGAAAACAAGGGAAAGCGACTTTTTGGAATGGGCCCCTGCAAACGCACCGACACGGAGGTGCAGAACAAACATAGGTAATGCCGTTCCTTGGATCGTCTAACTGTCAATTTCTTTTCCGAAAACAACTACTCCGATTAAACAGTTCCTTTCTTCTCATTCATTCATATGTATTTGCACAGTCACTATGACAGGGGTGGGGAGGGAAAGAGGTAGAGAAGTCATGAGCCTAGATCAGTCGCATGCATAATGAAAGGTGTAGCATACCTAAAGTCGCACTTCAAGTTTGTTACTTTCATGTACTGTAGAAGCGCTTTACTCGGTAGTGTCATTACTGTGGAGCCTCTTTACTACGCCTTCCTTACAGTATCGGTACTGTTTTATGTAGTGAAAGACCAGTTCTGATTATGGTTGCGTGCATTTATGGCCTCACTTACCAAGTGCTTTATTTTATTGCTTTGTTTGACAGCAGCATGGCCACTCAGATTTATTTGGTAACACTGCGATTGATTTGGCATTCAAGAAACTGTTTCACGTATGCGGAATGGAAAGGAATTATGAACGGTTTTTCTATATTGCCTCTACATACGCAGTACTTTTACTTCATTTCTAGCAAAATGCATCATCCATGGATACTTGCCATGCACATTCTACGCGATTACATCTTGCTTGTAATCATAACGTCGCCAGGTTCCTTAGGAAGCGGTGAGTTTTTTCTGTATGTTCATGTGAGTACTATAAGAGTACTTACCCATTTTTCTACTGCTACAGAAATACTCTTAATGTGAATCTCTTTAATTGTTCAATTAAGTTCATTCCAAGGTTTTTCCGCGTCTAAACCAAGATATAATTTTGAGACACGCCGTAGTGGGGGACTCTGGATTATTTTTGACACCTGGTATTTTTCCACGTATGCCCAATGCACAATATACATTGGCTTTTTTGGGATTTCCGCCCTGTGGAAATACGACCACAGTTGTCGGGATTTGATCTGACGCCTTCGGGCTCAGCACCGCAACGCAAAGCCACAACGCCGCCACAGCGTGTAGTGAATTTGTACCTTACATTCTTGACCTAGGAAAGGACGAGATAAATGGTATGTAGGCATATAAACTATTAAACATAGTGCATTTTATTATAAAATATGGGAAGTAACACTGATAATGCAGAGCACTTCCACAAAACTAATTTCTGCCCCGATTGCACTTTTTGGAAACTTCCAGAGCGTTCTTTTCAAGGCGAAACAAACATCTATGTCAGCAAAGACGCAATCAAGTTGATGTTTTGCGAATAAAAGTGTGTCTCTTTCTTTTGCTTGGGTGACTAACTAAAATTACGTCAGAAGCCCTTCACGGTTCCCTAAATTGAATAAGCTATGAAAGAATGAAGCGTATTCCAGGAACTGCCTTCGACATCCAAAAGAAAAAGTGCGTTTTCGAAAGCTAAGGAACGAATGCCACACATTTATACAGGTATGAGTCCACTGATTATAACTGTTAGGTCCGCGCCTTCAGTAAACAAAAAAGGAAGTTCGTTAATTACTTTTTATTTATGGGTCAATATATCAACGTGCGGAATCTTTAAATTTTTGTTAACGTGAAAAAATGAAATATAAGAGCTCAAAACGTGACGTCTTCAGGCGACATCATGATGCCGGTGTCAGGAAACCATAGTTTCTTGGAAAAGTTACTAGAAGAAGCTCTGGCGCTAGAGTCTACGGGAGCTGTAAGTAATTAGGTTCAGCACGCATTCGACTGATGCGTAGTGCAAGGATTTGCATAAAATATGCAATTTTAGCTTCAAATGTCTTTACGGCATTGCATATTCAACGCTTTCAATAAAGCTGTGGACGAACAATGCAATCATCTGCAATGACTAAACGTAAGTGTTATTGTATGCTGCGCCTTACTGCCTTCATGAAAGGAGGAAAACGTAACTGTTTGGAAATTTTGAAGAAAAAAGAGCCATAAATAATGGGACAAGAATGCAAGTAGTCGCAAGCACGTGGATTTTGTAGATGCACGCAGTAACCATCATTCCGAAAGTTGCTTAACGACTGCTGCGACAGGGCTCATATTATTATTAATAAACAACCCTGCGTGGAAACTATCTTTCGTGGAATGTCATTCTTTCCTTTACGCCGGACTTCCGGGGGAGTTTCACCGGAGTACGAAGTCAAGTAAAGCCACTGTGCTAATCCAGGAGCGGAGCATGGATTTATGAAAGCGATTGCGACTTGTTTATTGTGAGGAAGGGCGACTAACTCCTTCAGCAGACGCCACAGTACGGAAGTTTTTGGATTTGAGCCCGGGTGGCCCAATCGCAATAGAGGCTTGCTTACCTGGGCAAGGAACGTTTAGCAATTCTGGATGCAGGAACAAAATCAGAAACACACCAATCCTAGCACTTTCTCAACTTACGCCAAGTGCCATTCATACATCATCAACGCCATGTATTGATCACGCAAGCAAACGTTTTCTTAAAGCTTCCTTCAACCGTGCTTGCATTTTTCTTACTGAAATGAACGAGGGCATCCGTAATGAGTCTGAAACGTCCATAGCCTGCAAAATAAAGGAATTTCGTCAAATATCTTTTTAAGCACTGAAATATTAATATACAAAGATGTAGAGGCATTTTTCCCATTTTCATTAATATGTAAAATACTAGAAATACTAATATTAAAATGTGATGAAATCTGCCCAGCTGTCGATTTAGGAATCACTGGCATCCTTGAAGCCCTTGGGTTCAGCGAGAGCCGGGGGAAGTAAAGATGTGCGCAATGGATATTAGTAAGAGGCAATTGGAATATTTGTGGAAGTGGGGAAACCACAAACGACGGAAATGTACAGAAACAAAGTTCACAATAGGTGTTGAAAAACTTTGTTTATGGGAAATCATCGTAGTTTTTTTTGTTCGTTTCTTCTTTTTTAACACAGGTGGGAAATTAGGCAGTAAAGTAACAAGACCTTGCTGGCACAACGCAACGCCTCGTCCAAAAGGGGATGCTCATAGCATCCATCCACCCATCCATCCATCCATCCATCCATCCATCCATCCATCCATCCATCCATCCATCCACTAAGGTACAAGTCCAGAGAGGAGATATCTATCTTCCCTCTCGATTTGGTTGAGTTGAGCAGGGTTGATAGGAGGGGAGAGAAGAGGCGGAGAATGGGTAGACCGGATGCAGTCGTGAAACGAGTTAATCGGCCTGCACGGCATGCGGCGAGGCCGAAACAATCGATCATGTTCTTTGTTCCTGCCCCGCCTTCTGGAAAGAGAGCGTCGTAATGAGACGTAGCGCTTCGCTCTACGTCTCATTACGACGCATCGATCTCCCCGCAGTCTCGGCAACCCAGCTACTGTTTCACGGCCGAAAACACGGCTCCGCCTTCAGCCACCTTCTTACGTTTCTGGAGGACACGGGGCTGTCGTGTAAATTGTGAATGCGCCACATGGCTACAGCTGACAGCGGTACCGAACGGTATGGGGCTCTGCAATTGCCTCTCTCTTCTCTCTTTTCTTTCTCTGTGTATACCTCCCCTTCCCAAAGGCGCTGAGTCGTGCTCCCTAGGGCTGCGGAAAATAGTGCCTGTTCCTCTTCACAATCACTTACAGACGAGTTAATGACAGCCTTGGCACCTTCCACTCGCATAGATGGTGGGAGGGCAGGAAAGGGAAAAGGTACTTTGAGAAATCGAGCTAACGCAGTAACTACACTAGCGGACAACCTTCTGTGGCTATAAAGGTGAAGCTACGGATGCAAAGCGCACACAAATGAGAGCGGTTCAGAAAAGAGTCCGGTGTTTTAATCCACATTAGTATAGGTTGGGGAAGCCAAAACATAAACGTCTCATTAGTAACAGTTAAATAAACGACATGCCTCTGAGTGGACAAACCTTCTTATTTTTGCGGCTTTTCCCTTCTGCGTCTGGGGAAAGGCGAAACCATCGCACATGGAAGCGGCATTGATTCCGCGTCTGTTCCGAGCAGCCAAAAACGCGATCTAACGCTGCCGGAATACTTGGCGGGTAACACAAGTACAGCAGCCACGCGATCTTAGCTTTCCCTTCATAGCCTCAGAAAGATGTCCGAGCGCACAGACTCGACGTCGGTTGCGTACAAACTGGATAAATTTAATTTCGAGGTACGCTACGGCATGTTCCTGCTAGTTATGAAAAATAAACATGCAACTTTGTCAAGTGCACAACGGATGCAAGGCGCGCGGACGCACAGCCGCATTATATCGCCATACAACTGGGCGACACTAGGGAAGCGATCCCACGCCAAATCAGTTCTGTGTCCGGCGCGGTATCCCTGCGTCTATGGTACTGCTCCAGCTCGTGGGTTCAATCCCGACCGTGGCAGCCGCATTTCCACGGGAGCGAAACACAAAATCCTTGTGCACGTAGACTTAGTTGCACGTTGAAGAATACCAGGTTGTCAAAACTAATCTTGAGTCTGGCACTGCGGCGTGCCTCATAATACGATTGTGGTTTTGGCACGTACAGCCCAGTCATAGAGTTTCTCACTACACTACCTAGAGGGAAATCTAGCGCTGCCGCGCTGTGGTATGCATGGGAATGCCGGTATATTGTGGATTCGGATTGGCATCGTTCTCGTAGAGACAGGACACCTTGAAGACGCGCTTGGCAAGTACCGTTCCGTCTGTCACAATGATTCATTTTCTACTAGAGCAGCACGTGAAAAGCTGTTTTAGCTTTATTATTACGCGAAAACATGGTTTGTTTAACTATGAGAACTTGTTATTGTGTGTACGACTACATGTTACGTAAAAAGTATCAGCGGGCCGCTAAAGTTGGAGGACAGACGACAAGGTTCGCGCTCGCTTTGAAACAGTTGGTCGTCTGTTCTTGCTCTTCTTCGCTTGGTCATGCATTGTGGGTGAGTAAAGATGTAATATGCGTGAATGGAAACATTTTATGAAGATTTTACTTTGAGAACGCGTTATTTGCGTAGCCATATCCACGTTTTAGACGAAGCCTCTTACGACACCAGCCAACACGAGCCTCGCAGACACATATACCGTCATTCCCATGACGGCACGGTGCCCCCTTAAGAAACTCCCATAGACGGTGGCGCCAGATTACCCTCTAGGTGTTATAGTGAGAAACTCTATGAGCCCAGTAATTCACTTATAGTTCAACGCTTTCGCCACGATGCAATGTGCCATGCAAGGCAATGACAATGCTCAGCCCTCCCCTAGGTTATGAGCAACGGCGCACTACAAGGCCTCACGGAAACACGTCTCTGTGTGTGTTCTGGCACTCCACAGACAAACAGCTGCGCTGCAAGCGAGTTAGCGTTTATCATCAACTCACTACTCTCGTACTCTCGCCATCAACATCACCGATAATTATTGTCAAAGAAAACCGTAAATAAATCTTCACGTACATCGGTTCCCACAGTGCGTGGGATAGGCATCATTTTTATTTTGCACTTATCTTTAAACGATATCTGGTGCGAGTGAAATTTTTTTGCCTTTTGCTTGAGCACTGTAATTCTACAAGCCTCCGAGGAATAATTTTGTTGAGAAACAGATTTGTCAAGGACCTGGTATTAGTAACTTTCGTGTTTGAATGGTTTAGCGTCTACATTGAGTATACGGCTTAGGAAAACACATGGCTTAAATATACATAAATGTATACGGAACATGCTGGCGACAGCGGAAACGTAGTGCGTGCGTGGTCACAGGTGCATATTACAACTATGCAACAAGCAGAAGGACATCACAGAACTAACGCCTTCCCTTCTCAACCGCTTTCAATGTCTCACGCGCGCACAACGCTGCGCTTGACTGAAGATTTCTCTGTTTCGTTGTCAATTATTAGAGCGTCCCATTAAGAGGAAGCTTTAGCTCGGGTGCTCCCACCTAAATACATGTAAAACCATAATTCCTTTTTCTCGCCAACCCCTGCACCGAATTTTGCATTTACAAGTAAAATTAAAAATCTAGTGTCTGTTTCGAATTTTTGATTTTCAGAAAATTTTCAGAAAACAAAACTATCAAGTTTACAAATCTAACTCGTCAAAGAAATATGAAATCACAATTCGGTGAATTGCATCTAATAGTACATCTAAAGCGGACAAAATTGATATGTCACACATAAATCTCAAAAATTTAGGAATATGTAAATACAACTTTTGCAGAACCCCGGTACTCGATGTAACAAATTCACGTACGATATAAACTGACATATCCAATTTGTCCGCTTTTATTGATCTAATGGATGTCTTACAGAACCGCGATATATGTTCTTGATGCAGCGCTATTAATTTGTAAGCTTCGTGATCCTATTATTTTCGAACTATCGAAATTTTGAAAATCCTTTTGACAAAATTCAGGCCCTGAATAGAGATTTCGCTTCCAACAGTCACTCGAATTTAACCTCTTCTCTCATATGCAATAAATTTCATTAAAATCGGTCCAGGGGTATTCCAGAAAAAGTTCTTGCGTTTTACATATATTTGAATAGGTCGCGTCGGAGTTGGGCCCCGAGCTCAAGCTTCCTCTTGAACCTGGTAAAAGTTGGGCTCCGCAATGTTCAGCCGCGAAAGCTAATTAGGTTACTATATTTAACTTTTTAAAGCGAAGCTGTCTTTGCCTCTTCCTTCGGCTTTCCCACTACCGCTGTTGTTGTGGGCTGCTATGGGATGCTGCGGCTGCTGCTGTCCGGCACGCCGCTAACGCCGGCTACGTCAGGACGTAGTTGAGACGCACGCCACTAACGGTGGCCCCGTCGGGATGTAGTCGAGACATGGCCATGTCACAAAAATATAAAAGGCATGTGCTATCGGTGTTTCTTTTACGACATTTGTTTATGAGTTGTGGTTCTCAAAATTCTGAGCAATAACTGTGCAAAATACATGAGACAATGTGTGCGCCATGTGGAGGGCCTGCGCGGTTATCGTTCAGAATGATTATTGCAACGTTCGTGGCGTCGACACCGGATTTCTGCGACACGAGGGCCTAGACGCTATTGCGTTAGTACATCACAGGAGCGTGGCATAAAGGAAGGACGACCAGAGAAGTTCCTGTCAATATTTGCGCCGCGTCGCATTTGCACAACGCCCTCTGGACGCCTAAGTAGGCGTGACCCCTCACAAATGCTGTGCAGGAGCTGCCGCATTTATCTCCGTGCTAACCCGCAACAGCAAGAACAGTTGAGGGAGGAGGTGGGGAGAATATTAGCGAGGGAATAGAGAGAGAGAGGGGGAGCAGTTTTATGCGTGGTTTTATGTAAACCCGCTTAAACTTCGTAAAGTAACGACACTGTCCGCCTTCACTCCTCGTTTCTCCTCTCTTTCACGCGTCCTCCTCGACCGTGGTGCCGCCTACACTGCTCGAGCGTAGCCGACGACCTTTTGCAGTGTGAATGCACGCATAGCCAGGCGATGCGCTTTAAGCATTTGCGTTGGCTTTGTAGCTCCGAGTAACTTCGTGTACAGCGTATAATTTCTATACGGGCAACCGCCCGTATAGAAATTCATATTGTATAGTATACAATTTCAGTGACGCCGGCATTTCTTTCACTGTGTTGAGAAATATTTGCTTAAAAGAAATATCTGACGAGCGCTAACGCTATGCCATGACGACTCCGAATGTATCGCGTGCGCTACAATTAGGTACCCAACATTTTTCAAGTACGTGTCGCAACATCGTGTTGGGAATGGTTGCAAATCACACATTTACAATCGAATGCCAATATCCGGACCTGGAGCAAGCTTTCAGTAGCCTAAATAACCTGCGCCGTCCTCACCATGTGAATTCGTTGCGCGTATCAGCTATGACGTACAAATACCGGCAGGGGGCACGGATTATGGCTGCTCTGCAGGTTCGAAAGAGTATTACAAGCTACAATACCGCCAACGTGCGTGCCAATTTTCAAGCACGCACAAAGGCTCAGAGGTGGTCACTGGTGCTATTATGTTTCTCGTGCCTCAAAGTTGGCAGAAATACGCGTGGCCGATCATCGAGCAGGGATTCTGCGTATATAGAAAATGAAGTCAGTTTTTTAGTATTCGTTCGCGAAGCGGGAATCCGGTTACAGCGCTTCATTCAGGTTAGTGACTCATCATTAAACGCATTTTATCGTGCGGTAGCTCGTCCGTTCACAAAGTGAGGTACTTGTCGCGATGCGAGTTTCACTGAAGTACGTGCATTGAGGACGGTTACGCTCACTCCAAAATAACACTCGCGAGATATGACTTCAGTGAAGTGATGACCGCGCTATGACGCGGCCGCAACTGGAGTAAGTGAAATGATGCAGTCGTTCACTTTGAGGCACCATTAGTTGTGTCATAACGTGTGTCTGAGAGACATAGTGATAGTACGAGGTAATAGTTGAACAGACGAGTAAGCGAACGACTAAACGAACGAGCTAACCACGACTAAACCAGCCAGTGAACGAGCGGGCGACCGCACGTTTTCTTTGCGAGTGCTCCAGCGCCGCATCTTAATCTGCGCACACTTTAAAGCTGACGCGAATTACCACGTACGTCTCAAAGACTTATGATGCTGTCGTTTGGCGACGAACGCGGTTTCGGGAGAGCATGCACACTTTTCCTTTCTATTGCAAATCCACTGGGCGATCGCCAATTATGAACACGAACAAAAGAGGCAAACAAAGCTATTCGCTTTGTTTGCTATTCGCTATTCGCCAAAGCTATTCACTATTCGACAAAGCTATTCGCTATTCGCCGAATCCTAAATGTTTCGCAATCACGTTTTCCGACGCAGCCTCGCATGCCCGCGATATGAAGCCTGTTGGCGTACAATACGATTAAGCGCACAAAATACGACCCCGCACTGCTGATATGAAGAAAGTACACGTCCCGTAGGACTTACTGTGAGAGACTCGCAACTACCTCGTACAGTCGTGTCGAAATGTTGGTCTGAAGTTCTCCTTCCCAATTTGATGAAACCATGTCTTTCTTAACCCTCCAAAACTAAGAGCTGGGTGAACCCGTAGCGCTTACCGGACGGTATCGAGAAGAGCTTCGTGTCATTTCTGAAACTATTTTGGCATAACGAAGGCGCAGCGGGTTATCGTGATCGAAAATGCCGTGAAGCGACGTCGCACTTGCGCACAAACCTTAGTTCAAGGCGTTCGCTAACCAAACAACACAGAATACCAACTGCACCAACGTGCGCTCCTTGCCTTTCCGCAGACGCTTTACAAGCAAATATGGCGCTGAAGCACGGCTTTAAACAAACGAAGCCAGCGCGAGGGCCCACGTCAAGCTATTAGGCCAATAGCGACGCGGCGTCGGCCTCGTCCAGAACGCGCGAGGAGGAGGCGGCATTCTTCAAAGCGTGGCGCTAGTTTACGAAGTTTAAATGGCCCCTCACCAGGCCCCATAGCAAAGTTTGTTTATACGCTGGAAGTCGTTACGTGTCCTCTAGGGAGCGTTCTGCCGCAACTCTTTTTTTTAGATCGGCTCATTAATAGCCGAGACAGTATTTCAATGCCGCGAACCTATATGATTTCAGCAGGCGGGCTCCACTGCCAAGCAAGACGCTCTCACCCCGCGCTTCGTCTTGCCTTCGCAACGAAATTCCTTCCCGGCGTTCTCCCGTATCAGACCTCGAGAATTGCGTGACGCATACGTCATAGGCCCAGCCTTCATTTTTTTTCTTCTCGCTTTTTTTTTCTTTCCCTACGCATTTCCACTGACCACGCCCCGCGCGAGCTGTTGTCTCCTTCGCGCAGCGCACGATATTGAGCGCTGTGTACAAGGAAACATGACTAGTGGTGTAATTCAGTGCTACACGAATACTGAGGCAGAACAAGTGGATCGCAGAGCATGATCACGCGCTGGGACACGGTAGAAAATGGCATAGTTTCGGTACCTGCGCACGTGACCATACGACCGTGAGACCAGGCAGACGAAGCGGAAGTACATCTCTCTTGCTTCGTTGAAAGTAAAACAAAAACTACGCAGACCTTCCTTTCTTGTGTTTTATTATTTCTCTAAACTTCATTTCATCAATGCAAGCAACAGATCGCACAAATAAGAGATGCTGTCGAATAATTATGTAAGTCACGTGTCACCACGAGCGACGTCACACTGCGGACACAATTGCGTAAGCGCAGGATCCCGACTACGTCATCGTCCCTCTCTGGGTGGATTAGCCGAGAGTGAAGATGGAAATCGCGTTCGGATTGAAATTTCAGCCCTTACCGCAGCGCGTAGCGATGCATTTCTTTGCAAACACGATCGTTGTCGAGTATTGTATGCTCTGCGCTTGTGAGCTCAAAATGGCCAGAACTGGTGAGGGGCTTTTTAAGGGGCTTTAGTTTTATGGGCTATAATGCTAGAAGCCATAATGACGCCGAAGCGTGCACTTGGTGCCGACGAGACGAAAACTCGCATAAAGCGCCGAGCGGAGCAGGCAAGGTAAAGTTTCCCATGCCTGCATGACAGTCGTATGCCGCCAACATATCACCATAGAGAAAGAAATTTCAACAAGAGCGGACACTCCCATACAGCCCAGCGGCCGAATTGACTGTAGCACACCAAGCGGAGGTTGTTGACTCCTTCCGGTGTCGGTTTTGGGCGCGCGCGTTTTGAACACCAGTTGGTACACGCCGCGCCGGCTCCGCTGCTCGGTGCGGCATTCATTTTTTTTTTCCGCTTCTGCTGAACCTCGCGTGGCCTTGGCGTGGAATCGTTTCATTATTAAGTAGAAATTATTGCGATTGACCTTTACAAGACTGTGCCGAATCTGTCAGGTGCAATTTCATATAGAAAACTAAAGACGTCTTCTGAAATGATGAAATGTTTATTTTGCTCTATATAAATGCTCGTTCCGGACTTCTGCATTCATCCAAAGTTTTGGCACCAGGTAAGCAGCAGTCATTGCCGTACGATGCTCCACCGGATGCCATCAGCTGAAAGAAAGTAAATTACAAGCATGTATCATTTCGGAATATTGACCTAACAGGAGTATTGCGTGTAGAGGTGAAACGTGCGTAAGTGGTGAATGAGCGGCATTACAGATAAATTCACTTTTAAGTACATTTCGCAGCAAAGACTCCTGCCAAACAATGCCACAAAATCTGAACATCGATTTTCAAGCACCCCTCCTTTCCCGGGCATTATTTCCTGCACTGTAAGTGCACAAATACACGGGTGACTGCGCGTTTCCGAAACAACTTGGCCTCAGTCGACACGATGGTACGCCAAGTACACAAAGGTGGCTACAACACAGGCTCAGCCAGACGATGTTACACGCTCGCAGAATGCCTTCTAATCGCACTCAGCTCAGACTCGTGGGTGCAAAGCCTGTTTTTAGTCGCTCAGAATACATACATGTCATGTTCTTGAGCTCCTCCATGTTATCTTTTACGCGTCCTGCCGACGCATGCAACACTCCCGTGTTATCACTCTCGGCAATCGCTCGTCGCGTTTTCGAGAAGCGTGAGTACCGAAATAAGGTATATGTTGTTGCAGGGCTATAAAATGCGTCACAAACTTGTCCCACTGAAATTCAGTACACACAAAACTAACTAACTATGGCCGGCTTGCTTTTTTGCTAACAGCTTCACAACCCCAGGTGCGGCGAGCAAGCCTCAAGATATCCCAAAAAGTTACCAAATAAATTACAATACTTTTTCGGGTCAGAGAATGCGTCACGAACTTCTACCAGTAAGATCCAGTACACGCGAAACTAACTGCGGCACACAGCCGAGCTGCTTTTCGCTAACTGCGTCAATAAGCCGGGCGCGACAACCGTGCTTCTAAACTACCCCAAATATAATGACGTTAGTTACAATAATGTTGGGGGCCACAGAATGCGCGATAACTTGTCTGTCTTAGGCGCTACGACGTAGTGCACGCATGTACACGGGCAAATGCGTCACACGCCCGGGTCGGTTTTCGTGTACTGCGTCAATAGGCAGGTTGCGAACGTAGCTCCGGCGCCTACTAGGGCGCCCCTAGCGGCGGCAAGCACGGAACCGGCAGGATACGACCGGCCCGCTTGCCTTCGGAAAGCCTGTCTGTGCACTGTTTCGCGCGTAGCTGTTGCCTTTTCTGAGCAATGCCGAAGTGCAACCCTAGCTGTTGAGTAGTGGGCCGCAACAGCATGTATACCAACTCACGAGGAACAAAGTTTTACAGGTTTCCAAGCCGACCGTATGAAGCAGAACGGCGTCAACATTGGATAGCGCTCGTCCGACGGCATAAGCTGCTTTATTTTCCGGTGTTATGCCAAGTGCATTATAACGCTGAATTCTTTGCTTTTACAGCAATGATGGCAGGAACGGGACACTTGCAGTCAGTGGCGTAGCTAGGTCGTCTGGCACCCGGGGCCCATAGGTTTTCTGTCACCTCCCCACCACCCGGGTTTATTCGAGGAAGGCGAGGATATCAACGATTTCCGTGTGTCTTCAGACGTATATGACCCCCCACCCCCCTCGTTGCTACGCCACTGCCTGCAGTGCGTACCAGGATATGCAGCAAACAACGTAGTTTGTTCCGACACTGTACCGCAGTAAAGCTGTGGAACTCTTTCCCAATCCTCTCCCATTCAAACAGCGCTAGGGCTTGCTGAGCGATTTGAGGAGGGGCTGCAGCCGGCTGAGCTGGCATACACCCTTCTGCGCCCAGCATATCAACTAAGGGGCAGTTGAGATCACCAAAATTTTTGACAACGTGGTTTATTGGAACCTCCTTTGCACGCACTGAAAAATCGCAACATAAAAGTATCGCACTTCCAGTAACTTGGGCGAAAACAATTTCCCAGCGCAGTATAACACAACTGGTAAGTTCATGCCCCTTTTTTTGTGTGTGTTTGGGGAGAGCAACGTTAGAATACCTCTGGTAGGTCCTACGAGTCGTTCGTACGCCCCACGTTCTTGGATGAGATGTTTTGGATTCGTATTTACCGTCCTGTATGTACAGGGAAACTACCGCGCCATCCTTACACTTCCCTGCAATGCCAGTACGGCAATATTATCGCAGCTCCCCGCTAGGATTTGTCTGTTGTCGCCGATCTTCAAGAATCAATGTCGCCTATAATTTCATGCGTCCACACCGTAGATAACGAAGTAACTTACGCTGAGCTTCACGCATCTCGCTGGTGCATTATTTTTCGTTAGCGGAATAAACCTAGCAGTCACTTCCGATCAGTGCGAGTTCCACACTTCCCTCACGTCGTAGACGTGCCCCACTTCAGATAGACGACTTCCTTTCTCTAAATTCTTTTCACGAAAAAAGCTATGAAGATCTTGTAATTCCCGAAATCCGGTTAAAATTAATATCGACACGCTGTTTCGCGCCATCGCTACCGTTTGATAGGGCGCCAAACAAGCAGCGCGATCTGCTGACGCCGTGGGCAATCCTACCGCATTCGCGCAACAGATGGCGCTAGGGGTCGGAAAGACGGGGCGCCGCCTAGCACTTGCAACGTGCCCATAAGCCGGGCGCGGCAAGCGTGCCCCAAAAACTACCGAAATAAGTTACAGTAATGCTGGGGCTCACAGAAAGCGTCGCAAACATCTACCAGGATGACGCATTAACTCAAATTAACTGCCCCAGGACGGCGGAGCTGTTTTTCGCTAACTGCGCCACTCGAACTAAGCCTAAATGTGCTTATAATGCGCCGCACACTGTCAAACACAATTTCTCACCTTGCCGTAGTCCCGTAGTGCAGTGGTGCCATGTCTCAATGCAGACGATACGCAAGAGAAGCATAGAGAAGGCCGGGAGACCCCAAAAATGGGCTATATCCAAAACAGACGGGTCGCCGAGCACGCGAGCTTCGCACGTACGACCGGCCTCGCTCCCTCCTGCGGCTTGTCTGGCGCATGACGTAAGCACGCGCGTCTGGTGTGCCGCTAGCTTGTTGCCAGGCAACGCAACGAAAAGTTGCAAAGTATAAGTTCATTTACACACAAAACTTTTTCACTTTTAGTGGGAAGGAATAAAAAAAAATAAAACGTTGTCTGGAAGTTTATTTCACATTCTTTTTTTTTCTGATGCTCGCGTCAACTAACGGATGGTGTTGAAACTAGGCGTGACGTGTTTCCTGTTGCCAGTTTTTGAAGTGTGTCCCCTGTTGTTGAATTTCTTTCTCTATGATATCACCGCCAAAAAACGTCAGTAAACCAAAAGAGCCGACAAAGCTTCGCTTGCATTGATTCCCACAGTGCATGGAATCTGCTTATTTTTGTTTTTTAACAGTGAAGCTGCGCTTACTCGGCGTAAAATGGACCGCGTATCACAAAGCTCCACCGACGCCCACGGACGGACACACTGCGCGCAGCCGGTTTCGCGCCACGCCGCGATCTGCGCATGCGCAGTGATAACGGTTAGGAATGCGCGTGCACTCAACCTTGAAAATGATTTGAAAGCATGTGCTCGGCGGCGCTCGGTCAGTTAACGCCATGGGGTCGCCTAGGAAAGTTCGTACTGCCGAAGAAGAGGTTGCGCATCGCGAAGCGACTTGCTGCGATGCGGAAGAAACAACGGCAAGGCCGCGCCGACCCGACCTACTTGCTAGAGAGACCGAAGCCAAGAGGTGGCGACTACACGAAGACTCAGAACGCGTCAGTCGAGAGAGGGCCTGGATCGCTGCGAAGCATGCTCGGTCTTGGCGTAAGCCAAGACCGAGCTCGCAGCTCAACCGGTGGTGCCAATGCTCAGTTTCAACCTGAGTTCCTCTCGTTGGAATTTGGACATTCCTGCCCAGTGTGCGATTTACTGTGGTTTGACTCGAACCTATGGACGCTCAACATGGTTCAGTCTGTCGAGAATCATGCACAAGGCACGTGCGTGCTGCGAGACATCTTCCCGGAGGCCAGCGACCACGACGAGATGCGTCTGTGTAGGACCTGTCGAGAAACGGATGTTACGCGGGAAGGTGCCGCAGTTCAGCGTGGCCAACGGCTTCAAGTATCCACCCAAGCCAGCGGGGCAGCGCGTTTGAACGAGGTGGCCCTAACTGACCAGCTTCGCTGTTTCAAACCTCGCCTGACCGAGTGCGAGTTTGTACCCTCGCCCCCCCCCCCTTTTTTTATTTTTACGCCATAGCGTTAAGGGCTCCGTGTCGGAGAAAATCCGGTGGATGCATCGGCGCCATTGACTGTTGGATACAAATCAACCCGCACCACTCAGGCCCTCCGCGTGGCGCCCATGCCTTACTGAACTAATTTGACACTTTGCAAAGAAGCTGCTGCGCATGAACGAGCGCGCCGATTGCAAGTGCACCCTATACGGTTTAAAACCTAGCGAGCGGCTCCCCGCCAGGACATTCCGGCACGCTGAGGCAAGCTGCCGTGCCCACGTTTCTGTATGACATGCCTGCTCACTGGGTCGCGTATGGATATATGGTAATTTTCGGTTTGCGTCAGAATAGCAGCGCCCACTAAAGAGTACGTCATGGCTGAACACCGGAAAAACGATTGAATGCAGACTCAGGTCCGTATTCACAAACGGAACTTACCCTTAACTTATGACTTAAGTAGCCGGTCGATGCTTAATGCGTTTCATAGACAACTCTTGTGCTTAAAGTAAACTTTAATCGACACTTGAGTGCCGGAAAGTAAAGTGCGGTCATTGGCAACCTTAAGTGCGACTTTCGCTACTCTGGCCTAGCAAGCAAGATGGCCGCCTGCTACGGCAGCCTCGACGACCTTGCCGATTTCGCCGGACGTGTGCGCAATATTACGGAGAATGAGGCATACCGATACGTGTCGCCATTACGGCCACGGCTTAAGGATTGACAGAATCCCATGGAAGTATACAACGACGCGGAGTTCTCGTGGTGGTACCACTTTTCCAAGCAAGTGGTCCTACGGCTGTTGGAAATGCTGCCACTGGTCCCCAAAGCCAACAAACGTGGTCACACCGTGCCGCCGCTGCTCCAGCTTCTAATCGCGCTGCGATTGTATGGCGATTGTATTGTAGGAAGTCTGAATATGGTTGCGCTTGGTTGGCTCTACTTTTCGTGCTTCCTCCCTTGTTTCAGCGCCAACAAAACGGCGAGAACACAGCGTTTCAGCAGCTTCTCAGCAATGCTGCAGTAAGCCACTTGAGCAGATCGGTTTCCAATGTACGGGCCCATGCGAGTCTCTTCAACGCTAAGTAAGCGTCGCGAACACAAAGCGCGAAGCTCTGGCTATGTTCCAATACTTGCCGTATAGGGCGAAGTACACGGCTATAGGCATACCGCGGCCATCTTAAGTCTCGTTCCGATCCTCACGGAGACGTCGAAGTAGACAGCATCGAAGTCGAAAACCATGCAAGCTACTTTCCTGATCAAACAAGATGGCGGCTGAGCAGGACGCGTCGAAAGCCAACAGGAAGGTTTCTTGCGCATAGGAAAATGTAGACACGTTATCCCACGCGCTTAATGTAAGCTACATAGTGTTTTTGATAGGTTTTTAGGCGCAAATACTTAAAATACAGAAATGTTTGCTTCTCTGAACTTTTCTTGTCACCGCGAGGTGGCATCACGTACCAGAAGCGTCTTCTGTGCTGCTTCTGGACGACTAGCAACGTGTTCCACTACGTGGCCACGAAACTGTCTCAGCTGTCTCTTTTGCTACCTATGTAGACTGTCTCTAATGCTGGCCAGAATTTAAACGCACCCTATATCAACTGTCGGCACACTCTGTCGGCATGGCAAATCGCCTTGAAGGTATCGTTGCCACCCCATCACCGCTTCGTATTGCACTGCGATAAACAAATAGATGGTGTTCTTACACATTGAGGCCAAACAAAGGCAACGCCATGGAATGTATGACTCAGTCACCAAAAAGCATGTGCGTTTTACGACTACCTGATCGAAGTCGGCCACCAAAATTACCAATAAACGCAGCGCGAATATGCGGCACTTAGGAGAGCGAAAAAGTTACGAGTTCGCATACAAGTGGCAACATATGAGATTAGTAATGAGCGAAGAATCGCTCGCTTACCTCACAGAGCCGAGACCATAGCGTTGCGTTGAAATCAGTCCAGCTGATTCTTTGAAGCCAGACCTACCTCCGCACCGCCTCTCGCTTCGCACATGGAATTCGGCAGAGTCACTTGCCGCCATTTACACGTGTGATGCATCCGAAGGCCCAGCAGCAGGGCTTCGTGAACACGGAACTATGTATAGCTACGGCGTCAAGAGGGCATTGTGCACATGCTACGCTGCGTAAATGTTGACACGAGCTCCCCGTGTCGCGCTTCCTTTGTGCCACACTGCTGTCATGTACTAACGCGATAGCGTTGAGAGCCCCGTGTTGCAGAAAATCCGTCGTGAACGTCGCGGGCGTCGCTTGGCGAATAATCATTCCGAATCGCAACCGCACAGGCCCTCCACATGGCGCACACCTTGTCTCATATTCCTTGCAAAGTTATTCCTCAGAATTTTGAGAATGAAAGCTCATAAACAAGTGTCCTGAAGCAAAACACCGGCAGCACATGCCTTTTATATTTTGGCGACATGCCCACGTCTAAACCAGGTCCCGCCGAGGGCGGCGTTAGTGGCGTGCGTCTCAGCTACGTACCGACGTGGCCGGCGTTAGCGACATGCAGTACCACAGCAGCTTAACGTAGCGGAAAGCTTCGCTTTGAAAAGCGCGTGTAGGCGTTCGGCCAATGGGAAGGCCGAACGTCAAAGGAAGTCCCAGGAGAGGAGGACGGCGGTAGTCTTCAAAAGACGGCGCTCTTTTCTTTATTTTTTATTGAGCGGCTTCACGGTTAGCACTTTGAGAGCGCGCTGTTGTGCTCGGTGCACAGTCACAGCTCTCGGCGCATGGGCATGCGCTGCAGGTGTCTCGCCGGCTTGAACCGTGCAAGTGTGCGCGCGCCAGCGAATACAGGTCTTTTTATTGTGAAATGAAATGAAAATCAGGGGCCGTATTTGCTAACGATTAGATTTAAACTCGTCTCATGCCGCATCGCACGTTGCTACACATCCGATAGCACATAGATTGGCTCCTTCATGCGACGAGTTGTATGACACAAATGCAATCTGTTGGAAAATACAATACAAAGTCCGCGATCGTTCTGTGCGGTCACTTGTAGTGCGAAATAAGTGAGCGAATGAAGCAACGGCTGGCCGACGAAATTCAGGCTGCTTCGACAGCTGGTGGTGCGGCAGGTTGGATGTGTGAGCATCTATTCAAGCTACTACAGTTCATAGCTGAGCTTTATTTTAGCTTTGTTTTTATGCATGCACGAAACAGTTTGCGCAGCACTAAATGCGCATTGTAATGCCGGTAGTTCAGCTTCTACCCTGCAGGAAGAGATAAGCAAGAGCGAATACAAAGACGTAAAATCCAATTGGGCTGCCAGTTGCCCGAACACTGCCGCTCAGATTGAACATACCATTTTTCACGTAACCCTCTTCTTTAAAGGGCCAACAACGATGAGCCCGACGTATGGTCGCGGTTGTTCAGTGCAGATAACTCTACACCTGGTCGCTGGCGATCCAGCATCGCGAAAAGTAACAAATGCATTCTGCTTCCAAAAAAGGAAAACGGAATTCAGCTTTCCTCCAATATTTTGACGCGACGTAAGACGACTAAACAAACAACGCAAGCTTAATGTCACTCCATCAAACTCGATGGCGGAGGTAGCAACAAAGGAATAACGGGAAATGTTTTGCACGCAAATACCCTCGCACCACGCGTCCCGAGCGCTTCCCCAGGCCTACAGCACGGGGAGCTAAATTTTCCTTTTGCAAAGTGTCGATTTCTCAAGGTAAGATACGTCAGAAAATTGGTAAATTACGAGCTAAAAGAACCTACAGACAAAAGGGCGCCGTATTGTAATTTGAATAGGCGCGAACACATCATTTTGTTACGCGGAATCTCAAACGCAAACTTCTCTTCCGTCTCCCCTCTGAGGTCTGTCTTAATTATTAGGAGCCGCGGTTCCTTGCGAACCCATCCAGATGCCTCTCGCCTCCGCTCACCCGCGACAGCGGTGGCACCCACTGTTGAGAGGGGGGATAAAAAAAAAGAACGAGAAAGCTCGCCTTCGTCTATAGTTTTCCCTGCTAGCGTTTCCAGGAAAACATTACTTTTACATAAGCTACAGCTGCCGGGAAGCGTGACAAAGGGTCGGGGATCTTTGAATGATGTCTCTTTCCACACTTAAAGTGGAACCTTAAGCGTCTTACAAGTGTTTCTTTTTTTCACAATAGAAGGCATTGGCCCTGTCATATGGAATGGCACATGACAAAGCTTTATTTCAGAGTGAATAGGGGATAAATGAAAGGCCAGGAGGCTAACCCGGACTGTGCCGTATTGGCTAACATGCACAAATCCGTGCGACATTCAGTAGAGCTCAGCACTATGTACAAAAGTGTGCAATGCAAACGTAAATTTGATGCAGCACATGTGCGCGCATTTTATGTTTTAGGCGACGCCTTATTCCGTATGATGATAACCTAAAGGGAGGTTCACGTTTGCAGAGTGCAGGAAGGCGTGCCTCGTGATGTGGTGCCCAGACGTCCAAGATCCCGATATAAACCGCTATATCAAATACAGTTTGGAAGACCCAGGTGAGCTGGATTGTACTTATTTGTTAGCAGTAATAGTTGTTTGAATATATTGTAATGGTAACAACGAACGCCTCAAGTGAAAGAGGAGGAAGAGAAGCGCAAACGCAAGGATAGGGCGACCTGAGAGTGGGTATCGGCGAACGGCGTCTTATCTTGTCTCACAAACAATGGCGCATACCCATTGTTGTGGACTGGCCAAGAAGCACGTGGTTTCCAGTATGTTAGAACTGAAAGCAAACTAGATTTGAATTTCCTGAATTTGAAGTTCCTTTCCGATAAGAAATAGAGCGTGGGACTCATGAAATGGGATTTAGAATTATTATAAAAATACTGTTAGGAATTTTAAATAATGCATGTTAACATAAAGAACCCATTCAATAATCATGGATAGCGCCCACAGTTTTAGTGTGTGGCAGTGGAATTGTCGCGGATTCCACAACAAAAAGGCATCGCTGCGCCAATTAATTAGATCGATGGGGGTCAAACCAAAAGTAATTATGCTGAAGGAAACTTTAGCGGACGAAGTAAAGCTAACCAGGTACAAATCGGTATCTAGAGAAAAATATTCCGGAAGGGGGTTGGCCGCCTTCGTTGACAAAAAGCTACCCTTTATCGAACACGAAATCCATCTCGGATTGAGTAAAATCGGGTATATCCTAGTAGAAGTCGTACTCAAAAGGCACAAGGGCAGGGCGCAGAGTATCTTCTGCCTGAACATTTATAGCAGTCCCACCTACAAGAAACAAAGCTTTAGGGCACTTTTCAACAAGGCACTCGCAGTCGCAAAGAACTCCCCGCTCATCATCGGAGGGGACTTTAATGCCCCCTACCAAGCGTGGGGATACGCTTGGAATACAAAGAAAGGTGAGGGGTTATGGAACCTTGCCACGGACTTGGGACTGTGCCTGATCACCGATCCGTCTTTCCCTACCCGCTGTGGCACGTCCACGTGCAGGGACTACGCCCGACGTAACTTTTGTCAACAACTCGAAACAAGCTAGTTGGGAAAACTCGGGCACCGATCTAGGCAGCGACCACTATATCATACACATAGGTATAGGTATGCCGAAACAAGAGACTAGAACCTTTCGGTGCACGGACTGGGACCTTTTTAGGAAAGTTAGAGCGAAGAGACTAGAATCGGAACCGATAGAAGCGGGCAGACAGTCCTTCCAGACCTGGATCAACCAGCTCGAAGAGGACCTCAGGGAGGCCACTAAAGAAATTAAGACCGAAGAAAACATAGAGAGCATAGACAGTAGGCTCGCGCATCTGATCGAGGCCAAACAATCCATTCTGCAAAGATGGAAAACGCAAAGACTGAACCGAAAGCTCAGGAAAAAGATAGCGTTGCTAAACAGACAGATCGAGGAGCATTCGAGAACGCTCGTGAAACAGCAGTGGGACGAAGTTTGCCACTTGGCAGACGGCAGAATCAAACATGGAGGCAGTTGGAACTTCCTCAAACATCTATTGAACGAGAGCGACACTAAGTCAAACAAGAGAACAGCAATTACAAAACTGGTACATCAAGTCAGCCAGTGCACGACTCAGGAGGTAGTCATGAGACAGCTGGCGGACAAATATCTCCCGCTCGAACAACCGGGCGATCGCGACGAACGCGTGGAGTACATGGGAGGACCATGCGAGGAAATGGACCGCGATTTCACTGAGGGTGAGGTACGGGCCGCCCTCCATGGTCTCTCTAGTAGATCGGCAGCCGGACCCGACGGTATTACCAATAAACTCTTAATGAATCTAGACGATGAGTCGATCACTTTCCTGACGGATCATTTCACCGAGTTGTGGAGAAAGGGAGACTATCCAGAGGAATGGAAGATAGCTAACACCATCCTCATACCAAAACCGGGCAAACCACTCCATCTGGATAACCTACGTCCAATATCGCTTACATCGTGCATAGGTAAAGCTATGGAGCACGTTATTCTCAACAGACTCACTAGATACGTCGTGCAAAATGACATACTCCCGTATAACATGATCGGCTTCCGCCCCGGACTATCGACTCAGGACGCCATGCTCCTGATCAAACACCAGCTCATACACATTAGCCCGGTGCACGCGAGAGCGATTCTGGGACTAGATGTCGAAAAAGCTTTTGATCGCATAGAGCACAAGGCCATCCTCGAGGTCCTGTCCGAGCTGGGGTTGGGCGAGAGGCTATACAGTGTAGTCAAGGCGTTTCTGGGCGGTAGGCAAGCGAGCCTCACGCTAGGTGAACTAAAATCGAAGGTGATGAACCTGGGAAACAGGGGCACCCCGCAAGGGGCCGTACTTTCGCCCATGCTATTTAATCTAGCAATGACCAGAGTCGCGAGGAAACTGGAGAGTATAGAAGGTATACACTTTGCAATATACGCCGATGATATAACCATATGGAGCGCCAACGGTAACGTAGGCCAAACGGAGACCAGACTGCAAGAGAGCATATACGCCGTGGAGAGCACGCTAGGCGAGATGGGACTCAACTGTTCGGCGGCAAAGTCGGAGCTTTTGGTGCTAAAACATCGACGCAGGGGTCGAAGACCCAGGGGCTACGTCCCCGGGGAGGAACCCAAGATTATGTTACACTGTCACGACGGATCCGCGATCAGGCAGGTGGAAAATATTAAAGTTTTAGGCTTCCACATAGCAGCGGGAGGTACCAACCTGAATACCATTCAGCACATTTCAAACAAGACGGACCAAGTCATCAGATTACTAAGGAGAATCAGCAACAGACACAGAGGCCTGGGTGAGGACAGCGCTCTAAGGCTAGTGCACGCCTTCGCTCTATGTCACTTCACCTACGTGGCAGGTCTATTTAAATGGTCGCAGGCCGAGCTGAACAAGCTAAACACTCTGATCAGAAAGTTAGTAAAGGCTACACTAGGTATACCCATCAGCACCTCGAACATGAAGCTCATGAACCTAGGCGTGCACAATACGATAGAGGAGATGGCGGAAGCGCAACAGATGGCGCAGCAGGAAAGACTGACGAAAACGCGAGCGGGCAGGCTTATACTCAAAGCGATAGGGACAGACCCAAATAGATCAATGAACCCGAAGGAATCCGAGGTAGAATTGAGCGCGAAACTTAGAGACGCGATCAGAACCACCCCCCTCCCGAGAAATATGCACCCGGAACACAATGTTAGCAGGAGAAAAGCGAGAGCGAAAGCTTTGTTGAAAGAAATTGAACAGCTAGGACAACAGGCGGCCCTTGTAGACGCTGCCTGGGTCAAAGGCAAAGAGGCCTACACCGCCGTGGTGGTCGACAGCCGGGGTGAGGTACGGGACGCCATCACCATCTTCACTAAGGATTCCACGGTGGCGGAGCAAGCCGCGATTGCTCTAGCCATCAGGAACCGTAAATGGTCTTTCATCTATAGCGATTCCAAAGCAGCAATTAAGAGCTTTGACAAAGGCTATGTAGCTGGGACTGCGGCTAAAATTATCGACAAGGTCGAAACTATCAAAACTGAAATCCGATGGTTTCCTGCACATATGGGACAAGTGGACGAGACTCGGCCCAACCTCAATGAGGTGACAAACGACCTGGCACGAGGACTTGCTTGCCGTGCCGGTCAGAACCGAACCGACGCCCACTACCATTCCGGGGAGCATAAAGATCAGTTATTAACTTACAGCGACATCACTAAATATTACTACTTGGGGCGTAGGCAATTCCCTCTGCCACACGTAAAATTTAACAGGGCTCAGGCAGTGACGCTACGTTTACTGCAAACCGGGACGTACCCCACTCCGTACTTCATAAATAAAATTCCCCCCGAAAGAGAAATTAGGAAAGATTGTAATGTGTGCGATGGCATCATTGACATCAGACACATGCTGGCGGGCTGTCCCGCGACTCTCGCCGACCCCGAAGAAAAATGGCTTTACTGGCGCAAGTTGATAACAAGCTCTTCATATCAAGATCAGCTACGGGCTGTCCAGAGGGTCCACGATGACGCCATAAGGCTCGGCCTGGCGGTGCCGACGTGGACGCGGCCCGCCTCGGTCTGAAAAGACCGGGCTTCAGGACCCTAATGAAGTTTTGTGAATGAATGAATGAATGAATGATAGATTATTTTCGAAATCCACCAAGGTGACAGTGATAAGACCTTTATTAGGGTGTCCTGAAAAACTCCACTGGGGGGAACCGAAGGCTCCCGGATAAAGATGGTGGCTCCGCGCACGACGGGACAGGGAGCTGGTGACTCTCCGCGACGTCGCAGGCCCTCTGGACGGCCTGTAGTTGGTTTGGGAAATCCGAGCTCTTCAGCAAGGTGTCCCACTTGGACTTGTTATGAAAGTCGGAGCCCGCGTTGTACGGGCACAGCCAGAGCATGTGGTCGAAGGAGCAGCACGCATGATCGCATTTGGAGCACGACTGCGGAAAGTTCGGGTCTATCCAGCTAAGCGCTCTCGGGGTGAGGTACGATCTCGTCTGTAAAAGCGTGAAAGTAACAGCCTGGACCCTGTTCAGTTTCGGGCTGGGGGGAGGGAATTTTCTCCTCTTGTGTCTGTTGTGTGACGTAATTTCGTGAAAGGTTGTAAGTTTATCTTTGAAGGGGCAATCCTGTGGGAGAGCCGGACCGCTAGCTCGGGCGCGGTTCGTGAATTCATGCGCCAGGCAGTTGGCCCGCTCGTTAGGGTTGCAAGCCGCTCGGTTATTTGCTTCGTCCATGTGGGCCGGGAACCATGCTATTGTATGACGTGCAGTTTCTTCTCGCGTATTAATACGAAAGCATCTGTTAACGATGTCGGCTGCGTGTTTACAAACTAGAACGGACGAGAAAGCCCTGACCGCCGTCCGCGAGTCGGAGAAAATGGTCGCCGGGCCTTTTGCGGCTTGAAGAGCCAAGGCTATCGCGGTTTCCTCCGCCTCGTTCGCGTGTTTAGCGTAGATTGATGCGGCGCTGATAAGTGTTCCGCGCGCGTCAACGACCGTGATTGCAAACCTGTCTTCGCGGCCATATTTGGCGTCGTCGACGAAGAATGCATCTACCTCGTAAGGATCGATTCGTCGAAGAATGGCTCTAGCCCGCGCTCTTCTGCGAACTTCGTTATATATTGGGTGGATGTTCCTCGGCACGGGCTCAACCTTTATACCATCACGGGCTAATTTAGGCAGGGTGGGTCGGTTGAGCGGTGCCTGTGTAGGGAGTTGACCAGCTTCATCAAGAATCTTGATTCCCGGCTTAGTTGACGAAAGCCTGAAGATCTGTGCAATAAACTGTGCTTCAATGAATTCGCCTGTGGTATTGTGAATTCCGAGTTCAAGTAGTTTTAATGTGCTAGCGGATTGTGGAATACCGAGTATTATTTTGACGCCGGACCTGATGAGCGTGTCGAGTTTGTTCTTTTCAATTTTGCTCCATTTGAGGTACGGTGCCGTATAAGTAATGTGATTGATGAATAAAGCTTGGAAGAACCTGAGTAGGACGTCCTTCTAGAGATCCCCCCTTTTGCTTGCGATGCTAGTTATGGGTCTTAGTATATTTTTCGCCTGCTCGCCCAACTTGTTTAGAGCTTCTGCATTACAGCCTTTGGCGTTGATTAAAAGTCCTAAAATTTTGATGGAGTTCACCCTCGGAATGGGGTGCCCTTCTCGTGTTGTAATTTCGACTGGCAGCGTTTCTAGAGGCTCGAGGTTCCTAACGCCCTGCCTCGACTGTCTGTAGAGGAGGAGTTCGGATTTGGTCGGTCACAGCTTGAGACCCGTGCATGTAAGAAATTCTTCCGTTACATCTATGGGCGCCTGGAGAGATTGCTCTAGATCGGCCAAAGTTCCCCCAGGGACCAGATTGTGATATCGTCTGCATAGATTACGTGGCCTATTTTTGGGAATGCGGCCAGGCTTTCAGAGAGCTTATGCATGGCGATATTAAATAGTAGCGGGGATAGGACCGAGCCCTGAGGGGTTCGGCATTTGCCCAGTTCGTATGGACCGCCCGAGATCGTGCCCAGTCGAAGGAACGCTTTCCTTTCCGATAAGAAAGAGAGAGTGAAATTAAAGAATTTCCGCCCTAGGTAGAGATGGGAAATTTCGTTCAAGATGTGTTCGTGAGCCACCTTGTCAAAGGCCTTAGCGAGGTCGAGTGCAATGATACCTAGTACGTCCCGCGTCTCGTTATCGAATATAGATCTTTTCAGGGGGAGCACTGCATCCTGTGTGGAGAGCTAATCCCTTTCTGAAACCTATTAGATTATGCCTAAATAGTTCGTGGTTTTCTACGTGTTCGACGATGCGATTGTGTACTGCATGTTCTGCCACGTTGCAAATGCATGATGTTAGAGAGATGGGACGCAGGTTATTTATGTGCGGAGGTTTTTCCGGTTTGGGGATGAGCACCACCTTTGCGGTGCGCCGTTCCGATGGGACCTGCCCCGAGCTCCGCACCTCGTTTATCTCTGCCGTTAGGAATTCGATGGCCTTGTCGTCCAGGTTCCGGAGGAGCTTGTTGGTGACCCCGTCTGGCCCCGGGGCCGATCTTCCATTTAGGGTGAAGAGTACGGCTCTGATTTCTGAAATCGTAAAAGATTCGTCTAATTCTGGCCTGTCTAGCCCCGTGTAAGCCGCTCTCGCGCTTATGCCTTTCGAATCTCCTTCCTTGACGGGTAGGTAAGTTCGCGCCAGGTCGTTGACAATTACATCGTTTGTGAGGCCCGATGTGGCCTGCTTATGTATGAGCCTGTCGAAGGCGAGATTTAGCGCATTCCGGGACTGTTTATCGTTTAGGAGGCTTTTAAGCAGATTCCACTTACTACCTCTTCTCATGCGACTGTCCGTTTCGTTGCACGTTTCGTCGCACTGTTGCAGGGCCAGTTGCTTGGAATAGCAGTCTATTTCCTTGTTGAGTGACGTTAGTTTAACTCGTAGTCGGCGATTTAATTTCTGCATTTTCCACCTCTCTCCAAGAGCGTGTTTAGCCTCCAGGAGATGCGCTAACCGTGAATCCATTTTGGGGACTTCAAGTTTTGTGCTGATTTCTTTGGTGGCGTTTTTGACGGCCTGTTTAAGATTGGTAATTAGTTGTTTGAAGGATTCGCTTGAGGGGGCAGTTCCGGCTGGAATTTTCCGGAAAAGATCCCAATCGACGTATTCGTACTCAAGGTACTCTTTCTATCTCTCTAATAATATAGTAAACTGCGAGAAAATCATTCCTGTGGCTGCGTCCCTGTGATGTCGCCCCAAAAGAAAGAATGGTTGGTGAGGTTTGCGATAGCTCAAGTTTGCTAATTGAGTTTTCTAAGAGTTTTCTTTGTCTATAAAATCAATGGCACGAGAGAAGGTAATGTTACATAGATTCAGCAGCATTGCAAAATGAACACAGAAGGGTCATAGGGTGACCACACCTGTGTAAGTAAAAATTTAGAGCCGGTATACGACATCTCACTTTTCTAAAGGAGGCTTCCAATTGTCTTGAAGGACACCAATTGTTATTCCGTGGAAAGCCAAGATGGTAGAATTCGGAAAATGGCGTTAGCATGGATATTGCAGAATTTTGCGATATAGAGAAATTTCTGTACCTAACCGCGGTGACATAAGCTGCTGTCGGCAAAACAGGTATGATAGGACCATTGTGGGAAGCTCGTGTGAGTGAATCAGCCATTTCGTTCAAGTGCAACCCCCGACGTCCCGGTATCCAATAAAACAAACCTTCCTTAAGTACTGAGGTACCATCGAACAAAGTTTTCGTCGGATTCTTGAATTTGAAGATGCAGTAAGTGCTGTAAATACAGACAGCGAGTCGGTCACAATAACAGCTAGCGGGTCATTTTGGGGAAGCTTTCGTAATGCTAATATAATCGCTAATAATTCTGCCTGAAATATGGATGTGAAGTCTGGAAGGCGAAGAGAGTAAGACGATTGAAGTGATTAAGAGAAGATTCAACTCCTGCCATTTCAATGCACAGAGAAGGGTCAGTAGCTATTACATTGTCAGTGGCTAGCTGGTACAGACGGTCGTGTAAGATAATAATTAAATGTATGCTTAGTACTAGTTCAGCGTGATTTGGAAATATGCCACCGAACTCAATATAGAGGCATGGTAAGGGATTATTTGATTCGAAAACTTGACGCGTGCATAGATCCAACTGTTGTAACTGCGCTTGCACAAATATTCTTTGTGGCCTGTGTAATCTCGACCACGATACTTCAAAAAAGTGAGACGGTTCAGTGATAAATACATAGTGCCTAAGTCTTTTAAAAAGTCATATTTTTTTTAAAATCTGCACCGTGAGCACGCAGAATCTTCACAGTATAGTTTGGGTATATGAGCTTCTTCATATAAAACAGTGTCAGCAACGAATCGAGGTAACCTGAAACATAATCGTAGAGCTTACCTTCCTAAAAGTATGAAGCGTTTAATTTTGTAGGCGGGACTACCGGAAAAATTTCGCAGCCGAATTCTAACATGGGCCGAACATGCATATCATACTATATCATCAGTAAGGCATCCCTACGCAGTCTAGAGCGACGGTGGCTGAGCTGGTGGAGCATAGTTACGGCGCATCCTGCCTTTGTTTTAATATGTTCAATGTGACTGCGCCAGGTGAGCTTGCCATTGTAAATAGCACCATGGCACTTCATTGCGTCAACTTGAGGAATTATTTTCAGGCGGCATTGTAAAGATATATCCAGCTGCGCAGTTAAAAGAAAGATTAGTACTGCCCTATTGCCAATATTTAACGAAATGCATAACCCCTCTAGCCATGTCTCCAGCATTCCTATTTCGGCAATGACTGGTGTAGTGAATGAAAATTATTTGCGGCTGTAAGAATTCGACATTGCCCACATAAAAATAAACATATGCTTTCAGAGACAATGCAATTGTACTTACCAAAATGTTAAGCAAGACAGGAGAAAGAACGGTACCCTGTGGTACACCTCTTGTCTCCTTGGGTTTAGACATCAAAATACCGCATTGATAACAATAAAACTGTCTATCCCTCATAAATTCATGATCAAAGCAGTTATAGACTTCGGAAAAATGGTGGACTGAAGCATATCGAGTAGAACACAACATTCTAGAGTCGTATTCTTTCGCTACATCTAGCGTCACCTAAGCTGCGTAGTCTAGTTTGCGGCCAGCAAGTTTAATGCGGCTCTCTAAATCTACGTGGGCACATCACACGGAGTGGTCGGGACGGAATCCAATCTGACAAGAACTGAAAAGTGTGTCATTCGGCATAAAACTTGTTATACGGTCGTGAACAACCCTTTCTAATAATTTCATGACATTAGAAGTAAGAGAAATTCGTCTTATGTTGTTCAAGTCAAGTCCAGCTGCTTTTTTCTTCAACAGTGGGATAAGTTTGGCTGCTCTCCACTCTCTTAAATGCTTTGCATTTTTAGAGGTCAATTTACTTTGTTGAGTAGGTCAGGAGGCACATATTCAAAAAAAACTGAAGCGTTCCTCTTCTAATAGCATCTGGACCTGGGGCTGTCGTCGCGCCGGTTTTGACCTAATAATGCCCTCAAGCTCTGTCGCTGTTACTTCTACGAAGTCGTCTTCCCAAAGAGGTTTATTTAGTCGTATCGGCAATTTGTGCTTGAAACGTCGCGCAAGTCCTTGAGCAATTTTCTGAAGTGACTCTGATAATTATTTTGTTGATAGAACTACAGAGTCGATATTCACGGGCTCCGTTATAACTTTACGGGATCAAATAAATTTTAACAGGGCTTTTTTATTGCTAGGCTTCGCAACATATGCGTAGTGCTTGGAATGATAATGATCCTTAGCTTAAATGCAGTAGCTATATATGTATAATCAGCCCAATTCACAGGACATTGGTTATAGAAACGTTTTCCCGTGCAGCTTCTCGACATCTAAAATCTCGCTCGCAATCAGAATTCCAGCAGGGACAACATGATCCAGCCTTAGTAGATTGTACTTCCAATTGAGCTTTTTTGATTACTGTTTTAGAATTAAGCCTAGGCACATTGCTTTAATATCCCTCTCCATGCCCTCCTGAGCGTTTAAAGCTGATTTTAACGTATTCTTAAATTTCGCGCCATTGCCCAAAGTGCGCACATGACTGTCTGAACTAGTTAACAGGGCAAGCAGTTCAAAAATTATAAGGAGGTGATCACTGCTTGTTCTGAAAGCAACAGTATTCCAGAAGGTGACAGAAATGCTCATGGTAGCAAATGCAAGATCTAGGGCAGATCATGATTGACTCCGAACAAAAGTATGTGTTCTAGAATTGAAGCAAGAAAAATGATTTAAAAGAACCCATTCCCACAAGCGTTTGCCACAAGGGTCCGTTAGGAAACCTCACGATACATGATGAAAATTAAAATCGCCCACTAGTATGATCTTCATACTGCAAGCAATAGACGTATCAAGATAACGGGTATCTTCCTCTCTAGCGGGCAAGTAGGTGTTAATTAAAGGAAAAGGCGTGAAATGAGGAAGTATTGTATGCAATGCTAATCCAAGTATTATATCGAATGCTAACAATGGAAGTATTATATCCAAATGCCTTTTCTATGGAAGTTGCCACAGCCTGAAATATTGAGTTTTCTACGCACGATGTTTGACGGCCCCTTATAGCAGCAGACCTTTCATTCCTCCTATAAATTTCTCTAATGACCTCACGACGAGAGGATTGACGTATATCAATTACTTCGAGGATATGCTTTCCTTTCAACCTTGCAGGCCACTTAGGCTCATATGCAGGGTGCGTACCACTGCAAAGGCAGCATGACTCGTTTCAGGAAAAGCAGTCATTTGAATTATGGTCTTCACAAATTTGGCATCGTGTGCTGCACGTGCCACGTTTTATGAAATGCCCAAATCACCATCATTTCAGACACAGAAGGACACATTTGATAGAGGCTTAACTCGGCATATGAGTTGCAATGCCTTATTTCCGATGAGCGGTTCATTCTAGCAAGTGTAGCAATAGGTGTCTCTGTGCCATGCGCTTATTATCAACGACACGGCTGCAAGCACACAGAGTTCACGCCTGCCACTGCAAGCATTTCCAAAATTTCTTTGGGACATATACCTATGTCGACACCACGGACTAGGATTTTGGCACATGCAAGGTGATCAGGAATGAAACTGCTCACCAGACGTGTCGCGAAAACATCACACTTGAGTAAATATTGAACACAAGCCTTTTCTGGCGGACAGCAACGCTTCGGTCAAACTGTCCAACTTCGGCGATTTATTGAAAATTGGGCGAAGCCATCCGAAGTTCGGTTTCAATTGTCTTGGGATTCTTCATGCGAATCACTTCGTCATCACTCGGGACCAAAGCCACAGGTAGGCTTATCTTCCCACCGCGTAAGAAAAACTCCAGCGGCAGATCAGGGGCAAGAACAAAAGCCGACAAGGCGGAAGCCTCGAGGCCTGTTGATGAGAGACGCATTGCGGATAAGTAGTAAATTACTCGGACAATTTGACAGATGTTGGAACAAAAGGTAAAAAAACAATCAGGTAAAAGACATAGAGCAACAGAAAACTGTCAGATGACCAGAACCAGCGTTCCAAGCAGGATGCTAGCGGCGGTGTCCCATGTAGGCTTTACATCTACATACAGTGGCCGTGGGTCCCGGCATTTGTTGGTCTTTCTAATGGCTGAGATTTAAGTGTGCCATGTGCTGCTCCAAATTTGATCAAAGCGCTGGACACCTGTTACATTTTGGTGACAGTGGTTATGATAAACTGCAGCAAGATGTTCCCCAGTACGATGCTTTCGTTCGCATTGGGGCCGCATTCTATGCGATACCGTCATCGGACAGGCAACTGGACCACGCCCTTTCGCCGAGGGACACCGCCACTACGGAACCATCGTCGTCATCTCTGGCTTCATATTCTTGTAGGAGGCCTTCAAACATTCCCTCTGCTGATGCATATTCCACTCGCCGTTAACCTGCGCCCGGCCTGTCGGCTGTCTTGGACTCTCTTGAAGCACGCCTTCACCTGCGACTACTCTCCGTTGAGAACTGTTCAGTCCAGCGTGTGCCTTTTGTGGAGAGTCGCACCGCCGACCTCAACACACCTGTTTCAAGCCTCCTGTCGCCAGCTTCCACTGATAAAGCTCCATCTGTCTCGGCGCCTCAATCTCCTTTTCCCAATTCCATCACTTAGCAACGTCAGGGAGCCTTCCCAAGTCCACGGCACGAAGTCATGGTCTGGATTTCGTATGCAGTTTGAGTTTGTCGCTGCGGTCCACTCCTGGTCAACTGAACGCAAAGCTCAAATCCTCGTGACTCAGCTTTGTTCTGCTGCCACTGAATTTCTGCAGTTCATGCCGGCATTTAACCACTCCAACTAAGCAGGTCTTGTCTCGGCGCTCGGGTCTCGCTATGGCCACGCCCAACTTCAGCCCTCACATCATATAGAATTACAGCACGTGCAAAAGCGCCACTACAGCTTTCAAGACGTCGCTTCTCATGTCGCGTGCCTGTCGAGGAAGGCCCTAGCTGTTTGTCCAAACTGTACCGACCGCCTCATTGCTACCGAAGCCTTCATCAACGCCATCATTGAAGCCAACGTTGAACGCTTCGTCCGCCGCTCCTAGCTGTCTACAGTTCCTGCTGCCTTAGCTCTTGCACTGGAGCCTCCCATAGTGCAACGCTCCCCTACAGTGCCCCGCCCCCGGCCTTTTTCAAGCCAACAAGCATCAGCAGGCCAATCCCGTCGCTGGAACGCTTACCACCATCGCTTTACAACCATGCGCTGCTATCAATGCAATGAGGTGGGCCATTATAGTCGAGAGTGTTTGCGTCGTACCACATCACCGGAAAACTTCGCAGAATGCCAATGAGGGCAGGGCCCCGCATGAGTCTTCAAGTTCTCCTGTCATTGTGCCCGTTAACACGTATGTCCAAGTTAAAAGTCTACCTAGGTGGTCCACCGGAAAACGTTAAAGCCCTAGTGGACACAGGTGCAGCGCTTCATTTGCTGTCACCTAGTGCACTCCCGATTCATTGCCATCTGAAGACGGCAACGGTCGCACCAGCCGGCCTCCTCGTAGCTGAGGAACTCGTCTACCATGCCTTGGAGAAATCTCGATACCTGTGACTGCTTTCAGAAAATTTTAATGTCCGATTCTTTCTGTTGCAAAACCTCTTCGCGCCGTAAATTTTGGGCGGCAACTGATTCTCAACAAGGGGTTCATACCACTGGGTGCTCAATTCTGGGTGCTCAACGCCGCGTGCATAATAGGATTGCTCCCTCACAATCCGGCAGCTGAACAGGCAGCCAACACAGTCACATATTATGGGCTGTCCTCGTATGTCCGCTTTATTTTAAAGTCGGGCGTCCACGGGGTCGCAGGAGCTTACACCGTCCTGAGCAATGGCACTTCCTCATTCCGGAAATATTTATCTTACTTTCGTACGAGTGAACACTCCCTCTCAACATGGATATGTGAGCTAACGGCCGTGCTTATACCGCAGGCCCAGAAAAGTGAACAAGTTCTCCCGCCACCATTTCTTTCTTTTTGTGATCTGGCAAAATGTACGGCAACCATCTCCTTGTCTTCTGCTGTGCGGGCACCCTTTCTTTGCGACATGGACGCATGCTTAGATGCGGATGACTTTGTTGAATACGCTATCTGCTAGCGACCAGGCAAGGAATTGTCCATCCCGCGTTCTTCACTGCGCTCATCTTCTGCATTTGCTCTCTTGGTGCTCAGCCTATGAGACCGTACGCTGTGCCTGCACTCTGGAACTGTGTTCGCGTCGTCTTCTCCGTCTTCGCAACAGTGCAACGCTGTACTTCTCCAGAAAGTGGCGATGACTCCATCAAGTGGAATGTGTTCCATTTCGGCGCAAACCTAACGTCATCCTTGAAGTCCGATATTCGAGCATTGCTGGTGAAATATGAAAGGGCCTTGGCTTTATCACCGAGCGAACTCGGCCGCACTGCTCTTGTTCCTAACGAAATTAACACTGGCTCCCATGCACCCGTTCAAGACAACCCCTGTGATGTCTCTGCTTCTTTAAATGCTCAAATTACAACTCAAGTGAAAGATATCTTACTGCGTGGCGTCATACCTCTCTCGTTCAGTAGTTGGCGATCGCAAGTAGTTCTCGTGAAAGAAGGACGGCACATGGCGATATTGCCTAGACTGTCGCTGCCTAAACAGCATTACCAAGCCGGGCGTATACCCTCTACCCCGCCTCAACGACGCCTTAGATAAGCTTCAAGGGGCTAGATTTCGCACTGCGATCTCCGGCTTCTGGCAGGTCGGGCTCGAAGAGAAGGACCTGGAGAAGACTGCATTATCACAATGGACGGCCTGTACCATTTTAACAGCCTTTGTTTCGTGTTCTCAAATGCACCTGATACGTTCCAGCGACAAATGAACCGGGTCTTTAGATACTTGAAGTGGTCGGTGGCGATGGTGCATTTGGATAACATCACCGTTGATGCAGTTACGCTTTCCGAACCCTACCGACGTTTGGAGTACGTCTTGCGCGCTCGTATGATGCTGGGCTCCGCGTAAAGCCTTCAAATTGTTTCTTGGGCCATCCAGAATTTACCTACTTAGGTAATGTGGCGGGTGCCCACGGGATCAGCCCTGACCAACCGAAGCTAGAAACTTTAACAAGAATTCCGTCTGCTAGACCGGCTTCGTTTCCTACTTCCGCCATTTTGAGCCTCGCTTCGCCATTCACACGGCGCACCTCAGTGAACTCCCGAAGAAAAATTAGAAGTGTCATTGGTGCCTCGACCAGGAAATCAGCCTTCGAAATTCTAAGAGGGCCCTGACAATTCCACCGACTCTCGCACACTATCAAAAGGATGTCCCTGGCATCATCTAGACCGACGCCAGTGGTCTTAGACGGCCTTGAGGCGGTTCTCTTGCAATTAGACTCTGAAAGGCACTAGAAGCCCGCTGTCTGTGCCAGTCACCACCTCAGTTAACCAGAAAGTCGGTATCATGCTTCAGAACTTGAGTGCCTCAAGGTAGTCTGGCCCATTGAGAAGGCTCGGCCTTACGTCTACGGCAAGCGTTTTACTATTGTTACTGAGAACGTTGTGCTGTGCTGGCTACAAACGAAAACCTAAATGCCACACGTGCCCGGTGGGCCCTCAAATAAAACTCTTGCTTGGGCTAGTTGGTTCATGCTTGAAGTAGTAAAGGCAAGGCGCAGAAGACCAGGACTTAGGAAGAAGAGCACACACGACAAGACCGGCGCCACTCACAACTAAGTTCATTTTCGCAACAAGCCTGCCTTATGAAGGACATTCACGCCGAGTCACGCACAAAACTTTAGAAGTAAAAAACAGCAATCTATCGACCATTCAGGAATGTTGTCTGCACAGCTATCGAAAGAGCAAACAAGAACCACACGTGGATTAGCACAGGAGGCAATTGATCTAGTACCGTCTTTTTCCAAGCCAACGGGGGCAAAAAACCAGACATAAAAAGTACCGTCTACACTTCACTACCAACCAATCTAACCACATCATGTGTCCTCAAACAACCCTCAAACTTGGACACTACAGCTTCAAGGTCGCTCATCGTAGTTCGCTTCACCAAGACACCGACTACCTTTCACGCAACCCTGTCGTTACTAGCTACTCTGCGCCAGAATTTGCAGTACTTGATTTCCAAGTTACACAATCAAAGGATACCAAAAACTGAGACATCGTCCGGCACCTTTCTCATACCAGTAGACCTAAGCGCTGCCTTGAGAAACTTTTGTCAGCTTATACAGTCCGACATAGCCTCCTTTATCATCGATGTACAGCAAGTGGATCATTACTACCAGTAGTGCATGTGACCATTTGACCGTCCCTACTTTGCATGTATCACGACACCCCCTCTGCGGAGCACATGGATCAGCATAAGACTCTGGCTCGCGTTAAAGAAATGTGATGGTGGTCTGGGATGCGCGCCGTCTCATCTTGCACCATTTATCAAGGTCATCAGATTGTAAACAACCGATAACCTGTGCCCTTACAACCAATCGCCCCTTCTAGGGAATTATTGGATAGTGTGATCACTGAGCACATGCGCCCGTTTGCTCGCAGCAAGGATGACCAAAAATTTGTGATTGTGGCCGCCGGCTACCTGAATAAATGGGTAGAAGTTCGAGCATCCCTGACTTTGCACCCGCTCATGTCATAACCTTTATTATCGAGTGCCTCATGTTCCGGTACGGCACGATGAAGTTGCTGATTTCTGACCGTGGCATGGCATTCAGACCGCGTGCCTTCAAAACTTCCTTGCCTAAACATCGGCATCCACAAAATATGGACCGTTTGAGAGCACCACATCATTTCTTCCTATGTCTACCGCAGCAACGGCAACTCGGTGACTACGTCGAAGCTGTGGCTTTCGCTCTTAACATGTCCCAACCGGAAGTCACTCGCACTACGCCGTCTCAGCTCCTATACGGGAGGACGCCAATGTTGCCGCAAGGACAACTTCTTGGCCTAAATGCGTCTCTGCAAGAAGGCCCCGTAAACTTGTAATCCACCAAGACCATGCGCCAAGCTCACCTCCAAGCGTGGCTAGCAATCATACACCACCAAGTGGAGTTCAATCCGTCTTCTCAGTGAAGTCCTGCTCGTTCTTTTCAACTGGCCAATTTCCGTATGGTTCGACGGGCACTGCGCTTACCTCGGCACTGCCAAAAACTGTTAGCCCAGTTTTCAAGTCGTTTCTATGTTGTTGAAGCTTTGGGTCCTGCGACATTTCGTTTAGCCGTGATTCCCAAACTTGATGACAACCCTCGCAAACGCACTTTTCCTACTCCTGCCAGCCAGATGAAGCTTTACGTCCTTCGTGAAACCTTGACTAAACATCTGCCTTACTCCTGTGCGAACTCGAATGGAGAGGGGTCGGCTAGCGTAGCACGAACGAAGAACGCCACAAGTGAAAGAAGTGGAAGAGAAGGACAAGGCAGAAGAATAGAGTGGTAGTCGGTAAGGGGAATGGGGCAGAGGTAAGCCGGTTGCATGGGGCAGAGGTAGAACATCGCACTTGCAATCTGAAAGTCGTAAGTTTGAAGACTCATCCAGTACAGTGTATCTCCAGGTTCGGAGTGGCACCTGACATCCGCAAAAACGAAAAAAAAAATGCCAAGTGTCGTGGGGGCTATACTAGTTCAGGTGCAGCTAAATTAGGGAGGCCCACTAAGCTTCACCAAAGGACACTCAATCAGCCTTCCTAGGGCAGTATTCGGCCATTACTTCCATAATGACTCACAAAACATGAAAATACTTATTTGTCGGGTGTGCGGCGGGTCATGGACAAGTGCAAATCCTACTCTATTTTGTCCTATATTTGCCGGGATTTTAACCCGCTAAACATCTTGGCTCACGACGTGTAGTTCGTGATAAAACATCAAATTTTGACATTTCTTCACAGAAACTCTCGGCAGTAACACGAGGACAGAGACAGAAGGAAGGCGCTTTGGATCAGAGAGCAAACGAGTATATTTGCTCTCTGACCCAAACGGCTGTCTTTCTGTACCTTAACATTACGCCTAGCATTCTTCGTTCCATCGCTCTTTGCGTGGTCCTTAACATGTTCTCAAGCTTGTTTGTCCGTCTCAAACTTTCTGCCTCATATGGTAGCACCGGTAAAATGCACTGATTGTGCACCTTCCTTTTCAATGATATTGTAAGCTTCCACTCAGGAGCTGACGCTGTCTGCCATTTGCGCTCCAACCTATTTTTATTCTGTAAATTTCCCTCTGATAATCGGGGTTCCCTGTGAGTAATTAACGTAGGTAACCATACTCCTTCACAGGACTCTAGAGGCTCACTAGTGTTCCTGAACACTTGTTCCCTTGCCTGCCTATTCATTATTATATTTCTCTTGTGCACAATTATCTTCAACCCCACTCTTAAATCTACTCTGTTAAGGTCAATCATTTGTTGTAACTCCTCTCCAGTGTTGCTATACAGGACAATGTCATATGCAAACCGTAGGTTGCTGAGATATTCGACGCTAATCCTTGCTCCTAAGCTTTCCCAATTTAATAGCTTGAATACTTCCAAGCGCGCCATGAATTGCATTGGAGAGATTTTCTAAGATAATTGTGTAAGTGGCCAGTACTCCTTGATTACGTAATACCTCTATGACTGCCGGTATCTCTGCTGAATCAACTGCCTTTTCGTAATCTATGAAAGCCATATAGAGAGGCAGATTGTAATCTGCGAATTTCTCGCTTACATGATTGATGGCTGGATGTGATCCATTATAGAGTATTGGATCCTGAAGTCGGCCTGTTCCCTTGGTTGACTAACGTCCAGCGTTGCCTTTATTCTATTGGAAATTATCTTGGTGAATACTTTATATGTTACTGGGAGTAAGCTATTGGGCCTATGTTTTTCAATTCTTAAACGTCTCCCTTCTTGTGGATTAGTACAGCGTTTCTTCCTGATTCTGGGACCCTTAAAGTTTATAAACATTCGTGAAGAGACCCACCAGTTTTTCAAGCATTATGTCTCCTTCATCTGTAATCGACTGTTATTCCATCTTCTCCTGCCGCTCTTCCCCGTTTCATGTCTTTCAAGGCTCTTCTGACCTCATCGCTCGTTATGGGAGGTGTTTCTGTATCCTGGTCGTTAGCTTTTCGAATTGAGGTATCCTGACTCCTCTGGGTACTGTACAGGTCAGTATAGAATTCTTCCGCTGCATTTACTACAGCTTCGAGATTGTTAATAATATTACGCTGCTTATCTTTCAGTGCATACATCTTGGTTTGTCCTATGTCATGTTTTCTTCTCGCTCATTCCATGCTTCCTCCACTTTTTACAGCTTCCTCAGTCTTTCTGATGTTATAATTTCGAATATCCCTTATTTCCTCCTTGATCAGTTTTGATGGGTCCGCGAATTCTAGTTTATCTATTAAATTGGACACTTTTATTCTTTGTCATCTCCTTATTAGGTTCTTTGTTACTTGGGAAAGTTTGCGTAGTGATTCCCTTCGTGCGTTACCTCCCCTTTCAATTGCTGCCTCCGAAGCCAGCCTAGTTACAGTTTCGTTCATTACCTCTATGTCGTCTTCATCTCTCTATTCTAAAGCTGCATATTTGTTTGCAAGTAGCAGCCTTAATTGGTCTGCATCTAGGTTGGCCTGTTTCTTCCTGACCAATTGCATCCTTTATCATTTGAAATCGAGGTGAATCCTTCACATGACGAATCTATGATCACTGCACTCTACCTAACACGTCAACATCCTTAAACATGTTTGAAACAGTAGAAACTATGAAACCTATTTCATATCTTGTCTCACCATTAGTGCTTTTGTAGGTGCACTTTCTGCTGCTACGCTTCCTGGAGAAAGCGTTCATTAATCGCAGCTCATTGCTTTCCGTGAATTCTGCCAGCATCTCTCCTATGGTCTTCCTATCATCGACGCCATAGTTGTTAATTGCTTAGATGCGTAGATTTTTTTGAGGCTTATACCTATATATAAATATGTTGCTGCGAGGTTTTGTGTATGCCTGCTGTAAACATTGTTTCCAGTGAGATTTTTTTGCCCTTTATCAGGCTGTATCTTCGCACTTGTATATTCGATTATATCTTCGCATTTTTAATGTACGAGGACGAGTCCAATGACATTGACCCAACCCACCGAATGCAAGAACCATTCGGCTCATTATCTGCGAGGCATGTGCGTAGCACGGAGGCATCCCTCATTTACGGTGAACATTGCATTTTATTGGCCACTGTGAAGCAGTGGAGCAAAAAACAGTTCAAAGATAGACGTGAAAGCGGCACAGACTATGTAAGACCGGCCAAAGCCACCGTTACATCACCCCCTACACAATTGCAAAGGTTGATGAGTTCATTAGACAAGAAGGGAGCATAAGCATCGGTGAACTGGCAAAGCGTGTAGACATTAAGCACAGTTCGGTTCACAACTTAATTCATGAACATCTCGGTTATCGGCTCTTGTGTGTGCAATGGATGCCCAAAATTTTGAACCGTCGCCGGAAGACGGAGAGATTCGGCACTGCCTTGACTCATCCGATCCGGTATCACAGTGAGGGTGACTACTTCTTGTCTGCAATTGTGACTATGGACGAATGATGTTGCCACTACTGCTACGAGCCTGAAACATGGCGGGAAAGCTTACACTAGAAACATACGAATTCAACAGCTCCATGCCGGAAAGGTGTTGACTTTTTTTTCGGTTATCATGCGCCATTACTGATCAAATTTGTTAAACGTGGAGAGACTATCAATCATTCCCGATATTGTGAAACGCCGGATCGGCTGCGTGTAGCAATCAAGAACGAACGAACTGGAAAATTGACGAATGGGGTCATCTTGCTCCACGACAATGCCCATCCCCACGTATTTGATGTGGTCAATACACGACTCGCAAAGTTCAAGTGGGAAACGCTGCAACATCCGCCATACGGCCCAGAACGGTCGCCTTGGGAGTTCCACATTTTGGGGCATTTGAGAAAACAGCTCAAGAGAACCAGATTCGTGTTGGACGACGACGTGAAAACGTCAGCAACATTTTGAAGCAGCAACCCATGGTGTTTTATGAGACGGGGATCACGCGACTCGTAAGTCAGTGGGACAAATGTCTAAATGCTCATGGAGAGTACGTTTAAGTAAGGTATCCCGTTTGCCATATATTCGCATTGGATCACTTTCCTTTGACTCGCCCTCGTATATATTGCAGAACTTCTGCTCTATAGACGTGCTCTCTATTGCGGCTATAATTTCGGTGCAACTACTCACAATAAACGACCGGTGAGAGCTGCTCCTGCACAATACGTTGTGACAAAGGACTGTGTCATTGATATTTTTCCCTGGCCATTGCATATGTACCAAAATATAAACAAGGTTCTTGAATGACAAAGCTTTATTACAATATTTGTCCTGAACTTTTTTATTTCATGGCCTTTTCATTTTTCATATCCGGCTAGCACTGCTTTGCTGGTTTCCAATTTATATAGTTATAAACTTCGTGTGATATGTTCTTTACTTATTAAATAGACAAAATCATGGAAGCATTGATATCAGTTATTTTTTGGCACAATTTTTGGGACCATAGGAGTGAATTATTTTGTGAAAAAATACATATTTTAGTTTTCTTCATAGTTGTCTTCATTTCTGGCTACGCCACTGCATATGCATATCAAAACCGGTAGACCTCTCCAACGATAGATAGGTAGTGATATCCAAGTCGCAAATTTTTACGACTAACGCGGTCTCGAAGAAGCAAGTGCGGTTTAGGCATCGTAGCAGTATTAATCCGAAATATTCTTCAATAAGTACGGCTGGAGCCACCGATACCCCAAGCATGCCCGTAGGGAACGAGCACGCGGCAGCCGAGCGAGCCGGGTGAGCCGAAACAAGCGGCGTCCTGACCGTGACGTCACTCACGAGAGGGTACCACTCAAACTTTTCGCCGCTAATAGCAACCACGACCTCCTGCTCAGATGAACACCCTCACCACGAAGCCACGCTTAAAGCGTCCATCTTCAAACGAATTTGTAGTACAGGGCACGCGATCTTGTTTAGTATGGGATTGTATACAATTCTTCAAGCTAGCAGCTCCCACTGAATTCTTGAAACTGCGAACTTTGGGACTCGACGAAACGCAGAGGCTTGCTTGTCATGTACTTTGCTTCTCAGTTTCTGTCATCCCCATCGTTTCCTTTTTTCCCGCCTTTCTTGCCCCCACAGTAACACCTCGTGCTGAGATCTCTCCACCATTATCAATAAACTTTGGCTTTATAAATGCAGGCCTTGGAAACAGCGTTCGAAACATTTGGAGGAAGCTTAAGCTTTGCGTTTAAGAGTGTAGTTTTATAGCATTCAAAGATCTGTAGCGGCGTGGCGATGGAGCTGTGCATCATCCCCGCAGCCATAAAGAACTCCTCGAGGCGTCCAGCGGGCCTGCCGTAAGTGGACCTTCGCGAGTGTAAGACACGAGGCACACGGACACATGATCCGACTCACTGTGCCGAACGTCGTGCGTGAGCTCCCTTTTCTGATTACTTTGTTTACTGCTTTCCTTTCGCACTAGGTCCGCGCACCGCACATCTTTATGCTCCTTCTCTCTCTTTTCTCCTTTCTCTCTCTAAAACCCTCGCCCCTTCCGGCGCGCTGCGCGCGCCCGCTCAATGCTCTGTTTTGACAGAATAAACTAGACCTTGTTACCGAAAAGACGTGTGTCTGTCTCGTTTACCACGGCTCTACAAAGTGGTGACCCGTAGTTTTCTTAGCGGCACTGCCGAAGTTATTGTGGAGCCACGCACATCAACGAGGTGCATGCAGACACTGAACCTACGGGCATGACCGAGCAACAAGACGTCTCCGTGGTTTCTATCCGACTCACACCATACTGAGACCGCAACCCTGCAGTTTGGTTTCTTCAAGCGGAATCACAATTTATTCTCTCTGGCGTTCGCAGGAACAACGCAAGTACCTCCTAGTTGTTTCGGCACTGAAGTACCTCCTAGTTGTTTCGGCAGAAGAAGTTGCCGACCTGCTATCTGGACCACCTCCCGCCACATCGCAGCGAGCCCGCATGCAGCAGTTGCTCTCCGCAAAGGACTTTGGAGACCGTCGGCCAAGTCAGCTCCTTCGCGGTATGCGACAGCTCATGAGCGGCAACACAACAGTAAACGATGACCGCCTCCTGCGGGAACTGTTCATGCAGCGCCTTCCAGTAGACGTTCAAATGGCACTCGCTACAGCCATGGTAATGGACCTCAACAGCCTGGCCAGCTTGGCGGACAAAGTCATGGAGCTGGTGACACCGGCGGTGTGCAACGTAAAACCATCAAGCACCACTGAGGGTTCAGTGCCGCAAACATCATCCTCGGCCGCTTCTCCGATCGACGCGCTCTGCAACTGCCTTGAGCAATTAGTTTGTGCCGCGAAGCGTCATCGCACTTCACCCCGTCACGGAAGGTACCGCAGCTCGAGTAGATCACGGCGTACAAGAAAAGAACGCTCCTGGTCTCAAACACCACCACGACTATGCGTTCATCAGCGCCGCTTCGGGCAGGAGGTGCGCCGCTGCCTCTTTCCTTGTGCATGGCAGCGAAACCAACCGCCCGACCTTTAATGGCGACAACCGGTCAGGGCCAAAGCAAACGTCGCCTATTTCAAGTCATGGACCGAACCACATGCCAGCAATGCCTGGTGGACACCGGGGTGGAGGTCAGCATTATTCCCGCGCAACGTACCGACCGAATGACACCGCCGACCTCCTATCTTCAAGCTGTCAATGGTAGCAGGATATCTGTTTACAAGTCGTGGTCCCTCACCCTCAACCTTGGCCTGCGCCGCGTGTTCCGTTGGGTTTTCCTCGTCGCTGATGTTCGCCGTGCTCTTATTGGTGCTGATTTCCTGGACCATCATGGAGTGCTGGTCGATGTGAAACGCCAACGCTTGCTGGACACTACTACGTTACTCTCTGTTCGTGGCGTCGTTTCCTGTGACTCGCCTGTAGTCGTCCCAACCACAAAAATTGCTGGTGATCCTTTTGTTTGCCTCCTTCAAAAGCTCCCCAACCTCATGCGACCACCCGACTGGACAAAGCCCGTACAACATGATGTACGTCATCACATCATATCAACTGGTCCATTTGTATTTGCTCGCCCATGACGACTCGCCCCGGACAAACTCAAAATTGCCCGAGGAGAGTTCGAACACATGTTGGAACTTCGAATCGTACGACCATCGTCCAGCAGCTGGGCATCTCCGCTCCATCTGGCCCCTAAGAAATCACGTGACTGGAGGCAGTGTGGGGACTACCGATCCCTGAATGCAAAAACCATTCCGCATTGGTACCCACTGCCTAACATCCAAGATTTTACGTCGGCACTGGATGGCACTACAGTATTTTCCAAAACTGACCTGGTGCGAGCCTTTCACAAAATTTCTGTAGCAGAAGAACACATTCCCAAAACAGCAATTGCCACCACATTTGGCTTCTTTGAATTTTTGAGAATGCCATTCGGTCTCCGAAATGCTGCACAGACATCACAGAGGTTCATCGAGACAGTCACACGTGGTCTGCCGTTCGTGTTCGCCTACGTTGACGACTTGCTTGTGGCAAGCTCATCACACGAAGAGCACCTGCAACATCTCCATCAGCTTTTTAAGCGCCTATCAGCAAATGGTATCGTTGTCAACACTGCCAAGAGAAGTCATAAACTGCCAAGAGAAGTCATCAACACTGCCAGGAGAAGAGAAGTCCTGCGAACATCAAGTTCGTGAGAGCGTCGACGCCCAGCTAAGGCGTCTGGAGAAGGCTGGGTTCCACGGAGAAATCGGGGCCTCGGTGATAGCCAGATTCGAGAGGTAAAAGGTGGTCAGATGCGCAGACAGAAAAAAGACGCACGCCCGCTACAGCGCCCTGTCGTAGTGTCCTATTGGCACCAGGTTTCGCACCACCTTCAGAAAGTTCGCAACAGGTGTGGGGTGCGTGTTGTGTTTTCAGTACCGGAAAAGCTGGGACGAATGTGTCGCCTAGTAAACGAATCCGAGAAGCCAGCCTGCAAAATAAAACACACCAAATCCCTTGCGGAATGTGACGTTGGTGTCGTGTATAGTATTCCCCTCGCCGGTGGGAAATGCTATATTGGCCAAACCAGCCGCTGTATGTATGAACACCTGCTGGAGCATCACAGGAATGCTACTTCATTAAGTGGCTCTGATAATTTAGCCGACCACATTCGCAGTTGCTCGCACAAGCCAGCATGCAAGGCGTTTTTTGAAAGAACACGTGTGTTGCGCAAATTCAACAATTAGAAAAACCGGGAAATTTTTGAAGCCTTTTGTATCGCTAGTGAAAACGAATACTGCATCCGTGCTCCTTCTGTTGTGCTCGGGAAAAAATGAACTTGATTATCTCAGGGCAAACGTGTGTGTCGCATCAGCTAGGTAATGCGAGAGGTGAGCAACATTGTACTTGAGTGATGGGAAAAAAGGTTTTACCATCTTTTGTCACCTTTTCACTTGTATTTGTATTCTTTTCACTTTTTCTTTTGGTTTCGACGCCTCTGATGATTGTCGAACGCTACAAAGAAAAAAGATTTTTTTTTTATTCTGCGGAGCACTAACATCGCCCCCTCTCTCCCCCCTCTGCCCTCGCCTGTGTACATAAAGCCCTGTTTTCCGTGAATAAAATTTAGTTGAAGTCCGGCGTTTGTGTTGTTCCCTTCTCGTCCATGTTCAATTGTGTGCTGGAACGATGATTCATAACGCCGAACACAACCAACTAGCCCAGCTATCCATACTTAGCCAATTTCCAGGCTGATTTCCTGGCCTTGTCTGGCCAATTTCCGAAAGACATACAAATAGCTCGAGCACAGCCGGTGTTTGAAAAAGCTGACATAAATTACAGGCAATTATTGTCCAATTTCGATCTTAGCCGTATTCTCGAAAGGCATTGAAAAAATAGTTCATAATAAAGTAATATCATATCTTAACAAAAATAATTTGCTAGGCAATTACTAACAAGGTTTCAGGAAGCATCTTCCCACACAGGCAGCTCTTTTCAGTAAAAAAGAAACTATTCTGCAAGCGTTCAACAATAAAAAATAGTTATGGGAACATATGTAGATTTCTGCAAAGCATTTGATCTTGTGAATCATAAAATTTTACTCGCTAAGCCTAAGGCTTATGGTATACGTGGTGTAGCCTTAGAGTTCTTTGAATCCTACTTATGGCTTCGAGCAAAATATGTAGAGATAAAAAAGGAAAAGTTCAATCTTCAGGTTATAAGAGTAGGAGTACCGCAAGGGAGCATCCTTGGGCCACTCCGGTTCATAATATATGTAAACTATATGCCAAAAAGCTCAGAACAGGCCAAATTTATTTCTGATGCAGATGGAACTGTAATGTTTATTACTGCTACATCGGAGGCTGAACTGGAGCTTCAAGAGAACAAAGCGCAAAAAGATTTTAAAGAGTGGACTGATGCAAACCGTTTACCAATAAATGCGAACAGGAACGAAGTTGTTTATATGCAAAGAGGCAAAAACTTACGAAGTTCAATCAAAATGAAAGTAGGTACAAATAATGTAGCGTATCCAGCTTTTCTGGACACAAGGGTTATAGTTCGCGTAGTGCCACCACGTGGCGTACTGACCTTAAACTTTTCAAACTTCCCGCGGTGACGCGTGATGACGTCAACAAAACAAAAATAAAATAAATAAAAGCTATCCCTGCGCATTGAACTTCGCCACAATGCTTGTCCCGCCGGCGTTATCAGTGTTCTTGATAAAGCGTAGCCGCTCGTCGCCTGGAAATCGCTCGTCATCCTAAAGCCTGTTTCACATGCAAGCGATTGAGCGAATGGAGCGAACAGCGGCGCGGCGCTGCGAAGCTTTTCGCGAGGTTTCGTTTCACATGCATTGCCGCCGCGCGTTTTTCGCCGCTGCGAATATCAGTGTTGCTGGCAAAAAAAGACGGGACTTTCAGCTAGTTTCGGTAGTTTGCGACTACCAATATAAGCATGGCTTTGTCCCTGCCACTCGAATCTTTATTTTATTAATACATATCCTGCGCTTAGCAATTATCAATTCGTTGAAAAGCTCTCTTGGCATGTCGCCCGTACCACGTGTAGCAAGTAAATAAACATCCTCTTATGCGCAGGCTTTCCCGCACTAGTCCTCCACTGGTCACGTGTCGAGACGGGCCGTTCGGAAGCGGTGCTGCCGCTCTGCCGCTGCGACGAAATTCCAACTTGTCCGAACCTCGCCGCCCCCGCCTCTAGTGCCGCCGCCGCCGCTCGAAACAGATTTCTGCGGTGCGGCGGCAGGATTCGCGAGCATTTTCGCTTGCATGTGGAACAGGCTTAAGAGCGTTTAATCGCGACGAGCACTGGTTGATTCTGGGCTTTTGATCGGTTCTTTTCTTTTTTCTTTTTTGTTTTTTCTTTTCCTTTTCTTTTTAATTTTTTTTTTCATTCTACGGAGTAATGAAGCTAGCCTAACTGGCCTAACCGTCAGAAGCACTTCGGGGAGCCTTTCTTCAGTTGGCACACATTGTTAACGTCCGAACATCGCACAGCGTCTTATAGAGACGCCGTCGTGTATGGATTTTGATTTTCCCCTATTGAATTCGTTAAGGTGCACACAATTATTTCACTAGCGACTTTGCAATGCGCACTCATGGGCTACCGCCGCAGCTGCAAATCTAGATGTGCTTAAGTATTAAGACATATACATGGATATGTTGGTTTCTCCTTCCCAAAATTCCCGCATTTTTGTCGGCCTCCGTTCATATTTTGGAGGATTTTTAATAGACGTGGAAACCGTTGCGTGGCCCGCTGACCAAGCTGCTCAAAAAGTCATTTTATATCCCTGAGGTCTTGTGGAAGCTTCCACCTTCTTGCCGTTCAGCAACCTCATCATTTCCCTGTCAACTGTATCCCATTTTGACGACTCCAATCCCACGGAAGTTGGCAACGAAATAATATCCATGCGATTAAAGCCATTTAAATCAATTCTAGTGTGGATACCACAGCCGCTTTTGCTCACTGTTAATGGAAATATTGCGTTAATGAGCGCGTTTCTGAAGCATTTAAATTGACAGTCAAAAAATTATGTGGATCCCATGTATGTGCTAATCGATGTAAGCAAAGCTTTCTGTGTTGTCATTGTCATACGTAATCTCCAAAAAGTAGACAGGACCTTTCTAATGAAATGCTGTCAATGTTTGCCTGAATACGCCTGCCATTGTGATGCAAATAAACGGAACTTCAACTCATTTTCTCAGAAATGAACGCTGAATGAAATGCTGATGTCATCCTAAACAAGATCAACAAGCGCCGTAGTGTTCGATCTTATGATGTCCCGATTTGTATGCTTATATTCGTGATTATTTTTGGAGGGGGGAATCTGCTCTTGTACCGTAGAAATGTCCCTCGGACGTCTCTGATGCGCTCGTTTTTATTCTCAAGTACACAATGAAGACTCTAATCGCTGCAACTTCATGATGTCCTGGTTGCAGGCCACCGTGGCGTATCGCGCAAGTATGACCACGCTGATTCATTGTGGGTTGACATATACTATTTTGTGCGTCATACTTCGCCAAATTCATTTTCAAACTATGGCAGAGCTCGAAAAGGCCGGCCAATTCACTACGTCCCTTTACTCTGTTTACTTCCGCAAAGTGTGCATCTATCGCTGTGGTTACCAAATACGCCCAGCGGTATGCTACCACTCTAGCCTTTCAGGCGGATAAGCAACTGAAGTGGCAGGCTTTATTCAACATGGCGTGGACATTCAATATGGCTATCCTCAATTACTATTCGTGGACTTCGCTCACCGCATTCTCTCCAGTGTCATCTCTTAAACTACTCGCTCCCGCTAGACACAACACAACCACACAACGGCCTTAATGAAATATCAATTACACGCTAGTTGACACGCTGTCGATGTATATTTCCGCTGAGCACCGGGATTGAAGGGTGGTCCTGTCTATGGTGACATTATCCATCTACAGCCTCGCTCAACAACATCACTCGTTACTCATCGCGTTTTTTTTTCTTTCTTTTTTTTGTTGACAAGAGCATAGCGTATTTCCTCTGAATGTGCTTTCGGCTTTAGGTGTGACCTCGCACACCCGCTTATTCTGTTATGTTGACGGTGGCCGTTTTCGTCAGGCTGCCGCCTCATTCTGAGCTTCGCAGTCACCAGAGAGCACAGAAAGCTGTCTTCACAAACAAACCACCGGGATTCGAGCCCATCTCCCAAATGCACCATCTTGCATTTGGGAGGTGGGCACTCTAACCATTACGCTACCACCTACCTCCACCAATTTCTGCCTTCCCACTTCACGTTTTTGCCGCAGACGCAGGCAGAACGGATGCAGAAACGAAAAGTACAGATTGCTTGAGCCGTCAGCTGACACATGACCTTAACTTTGGCAGGTTATTCTCATTGGAGTGCATGTAGGCTTGCGGCTGCGTGCAGATTGTGGGTCGCCTTAGCTTTATTGTAAATTTGCTTTCACCGACTCTTTTCAGCTAAAACTGCAATGCCGGACAAAAATGAGACCTACCGTTGAATATTCTTTTTCTTGTTTTCTAGGTTTAAACCAAAAACGCTCATTTACACAAAAAGTGATTTTTTTTAAGAAATGGGATAAAGATACTATATTTCGAGGTCATGTTGTGTCAGTATGGGCCGGCACCACGTATGGACGAAAGGGCATCACAGCGCCGATGCACGTGGCAGGTTACTGAATGAAGAACACAGGAAGCGACTGTTTTTCAGTTCTCGCAACATATTGTACACAGAACACAAGTCACCCACAACCATGACGTTTTATTTTTGACAACAGCGATAGACAATGGCGGACTGATATACTTCCTAAAGGGGTTTCATTTTATTTGTTCATCGCAGAACCGCAAGCACAGGTTGCGTCACGCGTATACCGCAGCCGCGTACTGTGGCCGCGCTCCTTTTCCTCTAACAATGTGGCCCCCGGCGGCTTCACGCGCTCCCGTAAATGGCGGATTGGACTATCACTCCATAAGCTCCTTGCATAGAAACGACGGCATGATTGTTAACATATTGTTGGCTTGGATATGTTTGGCACCAGGCCCAAGACCCTGTCTTCTAACGCGTTCTTATATATGTTTGCGTTCGCGTCTCTGTCTTGAAGGGACGTGCACCGTAACATGCTGCAATGGTGCTTGCGTTGAGCGTATGTAAGGTGAAAAAGGCGGTTCTAAAATGTCTGTTCACTAATTTGTACAGTAAACCCATGTTTATAGTAATCGCGCAGTATAGTAGTAGTATAGTAAGAGTCACGAGTATGGCATCCGTAACCGCAAGCGTCACGTTATGGTCGTAACTTGTCGGGACAGCGTAGTTGTAATCCACAGACCCTGCCACTAAGGAATGCGTGGCTAGGCATGGCTGATGAAAAAGTAATTGCGAAGATTGCTTTTCACTAAAGGTTTGTTACCAAGAACGGCGGGAGCTTATACGGCCGCAAAGGATGGATGCTGGGCGGTCACTCCAATCATTTACTCGGCACATCACACATCTACACTGGAATTCAAATAGTTTCGCCAACACTTGCTCATATTCTCTGGCCTCTAAGCTGCGACTTCGCCTGCCACCCGGGCCCTCGCTTTTCCTCTTTGTCCCCCGCTTTTTTCCCAATTTGCTGAGACGTGCTTCCACTGATGCTTGCTCCTCCTCTTTCTCAATAGATGAAGGCATTCATTCACGCATTCCTAAGTTACTGCAGAAAATAGCGTGTCTTTATCTCCATAACCACCCTGTCTCTCACCTGGACTCTCCCATCGCAAAACAAAGTTGCTGTGTTGCAAATGGCTGGGCGTCACATATACAATTTTCTAGGAATGGCCAGTAGCACGGCGGGCATTTTCCGGTGGGTGACGAGACAGTATATAGAACAGCTTCCCTGCCATATCCACACTCACACTCTTAAAATTTTCACACCCTTATGGGTGTAATGCGGGTGTATTCATCTTTTCACCCCTTGTAAACACCCTTGAAACACCCTTTTTCAGCGCAAAAGGGCGTTCAACAAGAAAACACCCTTGGAACACCCCCAGTCTTTCTAATTTACACCCTAATTATAAGGGAGTAAGTGAACAAGCTTACAGTATATGATAAATGAACATTGCCAGTTAAGGCGTTGATATTGGCTGTACATGAAACGCGCGCTACCTGCGCTTGAATCAGGTAGCTGGAATGATTAGATCGGGGCACCTAGGCAGCAGCGCACTGGCTCCGAACAGTGGTCAAAAACGAAGTTTCCCACGAATGTTGATATCGAACGGATGACACTAACGCGCAGACTTTGCATAGCCAGATATCTGCAAAAGGCTTCATATGATCAATAGCAAAATATTTACAATGCTATCACTCAATGCTTAAAGGTGTGCAACCAGTTAGACTGGGAATGGTTAGGAGTGAGGGCTAACGGTAAATAGCTCACCAACTTACGGTTTGTAGATGACATTGGCATACTCAGCAACACTGCAGACTATTTGCAACAAACGTTTGAGGAACATGTCGAAGGAAGTGTAAGTCTGACTGAGAGTTAGTATGCAGAAGAGAAAAGTAATGTTCCGCAGCGTGGCGAGAGAACGAATGTCATGGTCGGCAGTCAGCCTCTAGAACCTGCGCAGAAATACGTTTATTGAGCTTAATTAGTCGCAGGGGCCTCTGATCAAGGAAATTAACAAAAATAAAATATTAGCTGGAGAGCTTACGGCAAGCATTACTAAATCATGACCAGGGAGCTTACTGCTAACCATTGCTTTCTACCGTTAGTAACGTATGGGGCCGAAACTTGGAAGTTACCAAAGAAGCTTTGGAAGACGTTGAGGACCGCGCAACGAGCGATGCAATGAAAATTATTAGGCATGATGATAACAGACCGGAAGACAGCGATGTGGATTAGAGAGCGAACGGGAATAGCTGATATTCTGGTTGACATTATGAGGAAGAAGTCGTGCTGGGCAGACATTGCAATGCGTAAGGGAGAGAACTGCTGGTCTATTGGAGTTGCAGAATGGGTGCTAAGGGAAGGGAAGCACAGTCGAGGACGGCAGAGAATAATGTGGACGTGATGGAATTGGGAAACTTGAAGACACGTGGAACCAGTTAGCACAAGACAGGGGTATTGGAGATCGCTGGAGAAGCTTCCGTCCTGCGATGGACGTCAGAATAAGCTGATGATGATGATGACGTGACGACATCCATGCTAGCTTCGCGGCATGTCATTCATGTTATGTCATGCATGCGTGTCATGCACGTTCTGATAGCTCGATTTGCGTCGATTGCGCGGGGGGGAGGGAGGGGGGCTAGTAGCGGCGTAGCCAAGTGGGGCACGCCGGGCACTTGTAACGCTCACTAACAGTAAAATTTTTGCTGCTATGGCAATGGCCCCGCTCCTTCCCCCTCCATGGCCAATTGGGACCCCCCCCCCCTCACACGAAAAAATTTTCTGGTTACGCCACTGTCGGGAGAGGGTGTAAGATTGCTCTAGACCCCTCCCTGTAACTTGTCAACGGAAACGGGGGACGGGAGGGCAGCTGCCGCCGGGCCGCAAACCTTAGGCAGCCCAATTACCGGCTGCATTTCCCTTTGCACGTGAATACTGCTCTAATGCCATTACACTGTAGGATCTGTGGCGGTTCGAGGGCATGCGACAATAAAAAAAACCCATACAGCCATCAGCAAGTCTTAGCTTGAGCAGATCTTTGGGAGCTGGGCAAGACTCTCACAAAAAAAAAAAGCTTGGCACCCCTCTTACAGGCATTGTCAACTCTGGGTCCCACCGCTGACTGTACATTTCCGGTAAAAAAAAAAATCACACCGGAACTCCTCTCGGATTTGTCTAAGTGTGCGTAAGCATTGTGACTCTTCCTCATCTACACGCAGTCCATGTCGTTATCAATGTTATGAGACTTGAGCCGACAAGTATAAGCGCCAGCGCTGCGGCGACACGAGCTGCTCTGGTCGGCGGCGCAAGCAAAGTACTGCAGGTGGCGGGGCCAGGCGCGCTGGTGACGTTCCGTTCGTTTTGAGCTGTTATCGCTCTTTAGCCCTCCTCATCCGCGCCGAAACATTATCAACCGTTCTCCGGCGGCGCCTGCTTGTGGCACGGCCGCGCGAACCGTATCTTGAAAGCGAACTGCATTGTGGACAGAGTGTGCCCACTGCTGAAACCTTCCCGCGCTGTGTTCGCACCGTTTACTTCGCTTTGAAAACAGACGCGCGTACACCTATCTTGAAAGTGTTCTGCGAAAAGCGCATAGTGCGGCATGAGCTGAGAGCTTCGTGACCGCAGTGTTCTCGCCGCTTCGGTCGCGTTGAAGCGAGAGCTAGCACGAAGGTGAATTCACTCGCTGTTGCGGGTTCTATTTTGAAACGTATCGTGTGGTACGGACTGACGGACGGATGTTTTTTCTTGTTGGAGAAGTATAGAAATGCTTACGTTATAAAAAAAATCGCAGGGTTCGCGAATTTCGCGATAAGAACCAACACCAACCCACTCCTCGGCGCCCCGCGGAGCGATGCCGTCTTGATCGCCCCCTCCCAACCCCGGGAAAAGGGACACTACCTATCTCAGTTGAAGAAACGATGATGAAACGTTAACGACAAGAACGGCATCTCCTAACGAGTTGTCTTATGGCCTCTGAGATTTGCGCGCGCAGCTGGCGCGCGCGAACCTGGGAGGCCCTAATTGGCCGCTTAATAGCATAAAAAGACAAAGATAATGCCAAATGACACAGTTAAAAATTCAAACAAATAACTGATCTTAATTATACTGTTTGGGAAAAAGAAATAAAAAATTAGACAGCCGCAACACACGCCACTAAAGCCACCACCGCCGGCATAACGCGGAACCAACAGTTGGCAACATTCATTCGCGCGTCATTGCTTCGTTCGCTTCGTCTTTGCAACGAGAGCCGCCATCTTCTCGCGCCTAACGTTTTGTATGGCTTTGTTCTCTGCAATCCGCGCACGCAGCTCATCGGTGGATGCACGTCTGCTCGGCGTCGCAATGCGGCCTGCGTCATTTTTTGGTGTTCGCGCAATCGGTGTGAAGCATGTCGCATGTGAAATGTTTGGTAGAAGTGCCTCACGTCCAAGTCAAGCCGCCGTACGGGTGTATGGCTGTGCGCCCTGTTCTCGGAAGCGTCAACGGCTTTCCGGCATGCGGATTTCAGGTACGTGCAAATGCGTTTCGCCCTCCTATTGAGCTCCGGCGCAAAGCGTGCAATATTTCATGTGAAAGATGCAGTGCCCGTCATCATGGTGTGATTTCGAGCGGCAAACGAGAACTTTGGCATTTAGAGCTCACCGCGGCTTCTAAGTTAGCGTGGAAATTGTTTTACGTTACCGTAATATGTTGCTGTCAGTCTAATCTGCGGCTTGTGGACAGCTAGCCCATTGACTTTTGCTTGTGGCAGCGATAAGTATATAAATGGAAGCGGTAATAATTTTCGAGAGCAGAGAGTTGTTTCGCTCGATGTTTGGTCGTGTTCATGGCGTTATGAAAGCTAGAAAACTAACTGGCTTTATCGTGCTTAGTTCCAACTCCAAGGGGCGTAACGTTGGCGCTGTATATGCTCGTTTTCGGTGTCACGAGTACCACTTTCATGCTTTTGTTGCATGAGAGGTAGCTGCTGCATGCCGTCTGGGCAGAATACAACAAAAGCAATTTCCTCACTTTCATACGTATGCAATGTGACGTAACAAAATTTCCAGCGTTTTATTCGGAGCGTAAATATCCAGTATAGTTTAGTAAGAAACTCGAATTCTGTCTTAGCTTAGTAGGCGTGAAACAAGTGAAACTCTTTCCTTTTTGAATTCGCCCGCAGATGCGTCATCGGGTAATTGACAGTAGCTTCGCTACGTGAGTTGTTTTATGCGCCAATATTGCCTGGTTAAGTATCCTGTTAATTTATGCCGACGCTCGTTCATCTTGATTTTAAGCGGTTACTATCCCCGAGTACCGGACGATGCCAAACTTGTGAGGTGCAGCAAACGCGGGAAATTCAATGTGGCGTGGCTGCAAGTTCCTGTTTTTACGTTTCTTGCATTCAAAGCCAACAGAGTATCACTGATTTATTTTCCATTTCTGCTGTACTTGATCAATCTAATGTGACAACTGCATTTGCTCTTTAATGTTCTCCATTTACTGTGTATTCAGCTTGGCTGCCGTCCTCTCTTCAGAGGATGCTGCTGTGATAGCTCTTTCGTATAGCACATGCCTCTAGGCCCTTGTGTTTCAAGGGCTCTGGCGAGGCAGCAGTGCTCCAAGTAATTTTACCATCCTATATATTTTCTATTTTGCATCATTCTTCCACGATGGATTTTAATGTTCATACTATTTGTCATTAGTCATCGCCATAATTTTATAGCACGTAGATTTTACGCACTTTACAGCGACAATTTTTAGGCCAGTTTACAGCCAAGTTACGTCTTCCATAATACATCGTCAACATTACCACTTGTCATGGCCCTCTTTGGCCAAACGTGGCCCTTGCGCCATAAAACACCACACATCATCATCAGCTTGGCTGCCAGAAAATGCTTGAATTTCTTTCAGTATCCAAGTGACGAAATATTCCACTGACGGCCGTGTGTGAAACACGCAAGATGACAAAACTGATAGCAAAATGATGAGATATTTCTTTTATAGCGTTTGGACTCGACTTTTGGTGAGGCTGTCGATCGACCTTGGGCCTGGTGACAGCACACCCGACATCGCCAAAGTGCAGCCTATCAGTTGAGTGCCCCCGAATGGACCATCAACATCGGAAACTGAAGCAGAGCCAGGTAGGGCCAATTTTTACTTTGGAACAGAATACTGACAGCTGCCTCTTTTTTAAAGAACTAAATAACATATTTACAAACCAATCCTTTCTCTTTCTGCAGCCTACATAGAATTGTTTTTTGTTCTTATACAGACCTTCAGAAAGCAGTTCTTCTGAACCCTTTTTGCATGCACAAATAAATAAAGAGGAGTTCACTTTCTGAAGAAATTGATGCACTGAAATGTGCGCTCGACACACAATGAGATGCAAGGTAACCAACAACTTTAAAGCGGTAAAAAAACAAGTTTGAAACAAGTTCTAACATCATAACCCGCCTTGGCATACGGATCTAAATATAACAGCAACAGAGGTGCATGCAGAGAAGTGTTTGTAAATGTTTGCAAGATATGTACATTGTCTATGAAATTGTTTTATTTACTTAGAGCTTCTTGGTGCCATGGCAGTGCAGTAAAAGCTCAAAATGATGCCCCTGCTCTTAATAAATCACCTTTAGATATTAAAATTAAATTATGGGCTTTTACATACCAAAGTCACAGCCTGAAGTTTTGGGAACCTGGCCTTCTTTAATGTACACCTGAATATAAGTGCATAAGCGTTACTGCATTTTACCCTCATTGGAGGGCAGCTGTCATGGCCTAGATTGAAGCTGGTACCAGCATGACTGAGCAGCATGGCATCATAGTAAGTGGGCTATAACACTAGGTCAAAATGAGAAATACTGCTTAGAACTACCAACTTCTTGGCTCACAAGCACTTTGCACTAAGTTAAAGGAGTATGGAGTACTGACAGCGACTGTTTATGTACCAATTTCTTTTTAACCTGACTCCATTATTAAAGTGCGAAGCTTCAATTAGTCAAAACCAGCCTAAATTACACAACCAGCTCAAAACACACACCATGTATAGCTGGATTTGGACATGAAAATGGAGTCAATTCATGTCGCCGAAAATGGAGGTGGCAGTCACACTATTTCATGCATTTTGCCTAAAACATAGTCAATAATTAATCAATTTCTAAAATATTCTTTTCAAAAAGTTTTTTTTCAAGCATGAAAGGAGGAGCCAAATGGTGTTCAGGTGCACGAGCGGTTAGTTGCACGGCACTTGCATGTGTTCACTGGCTTCTTTCAAGCTTGAAAGAAACATTTGTTGCACCTATTGAGCAGTAGAAAGCTGGATTGGGAATTTTTCAGGGTGCTCTACAATTTTCGCACTGACACTTTTGCTTTGAATATAATATTTGAGCAGTTAAGTAATCGTTAACTAATTACCTAATTACGAAAAATGCAAGAATTGGTTTCACTTCCTCAAAACGATGGCAAACGACATTACCTTGGTGCTGTCCAGCTACGTTGCAGTTGTACATATTTAAAGCTTGCATGTGTTATACAGACCACCTGGTAATTACAAGGTATATATAGAAGTGGCTAAGTTGTGTAAGCCAGCCATGTGTAGCGAATCATGAGAAACAGCCATGTTTCTTTGACTTAAGGGCATGATAAGATTGACATGCTCGACACCTTGTATCAGTGTGTTCTAGGCCTGTTCGTAGTTTAGCTACTACATAAACAATATTTCTCCACGTGTAAGCTCATATGCATCTTTCAAGTATATTGCCTCGTGTGTCCAAAATAAACCATCCTCGCGCTTCCTTCATTATGTCTTTATCTGTTGCTGTGCTAAATTTTTAACATGCAACTGCACAAATTTTCATCTAGTTTTCATGTTTCCTCGTTGTTTGGTGGCTTTATTTCTGAACAAGTTGTTTTCGTTAAACCCTGTTGCACACAGCAGTACACAGCATTTCTGCCTAGAGTGGAAATGGTTTTTTTTTTCAGATTGACATATACACCTTGCCTGGGCAATGTAAGGCATTCTACATAACACTGCCATGCAATAATGTTTATATTGTATTCCAGCATCATGCAGAACTGTTTACTTACCAGATTATAATATGTATAAGTGTTGGAAGTAACAGAACTGGAAGAAGCCAGCAGATAATGAGGCCAAGGAAAGCATACAGGAACATGTGTTAAGTTTTTTTATATGAAGTATAGAAATGATAAATTCTGGGTAAGTGAAAGTGGATTAAAAGATATCCACCTGTGGGTGGAGAACGGACCCATAACCTTCACATTACACATGTGATATACTAACCACTGTGGTACTACTGCCGTGCTCGAGCGTCGACAATCTTAGGGGCCATTGTGGACAGTTGAATGCTGCCTCGGTGGCACAGTGGTTAGTGCATCGCATGCCTAATGCAAAGGCTGTAGGTTCGTTCTCCCCCCATGCCTGGTTGTTTTTTTTTACGATTTTCATTTCCGTTTATCATTTCTACATTTAAATAGAAAATTACAAATAAGTTTCCACGTGCCTTCCCTGGCATCTTCCAGCTGTGATTCAGAAAAATTTTGACCCTCAGTATCCTTTCTTCTCCTTTGGAAGAACAGGAGCTTCATTTTAAAAATAATGAATTCACCTTGTTCAGTATCTCAATGTGGTCTCAAATCTTATCATAGCATGTGTATTACTAAGTGAAGTTTTTGTTAAGATGATATAGCATGGGACCTAATTAGTAGCCTTTGTGTACAGATATATGACTAGTCTAATAAATAGGAGGATTTTAAGAAGCACTTCTAACATGGTCTGAGCATGTGTTTAAAAAAACTAATCTAGCATGATTTCAGGCATAACTGTTGCCCCTGAAAAATATTTGGATAATATGCATTGGCATTGTTTTTAGAGAGCACCAATACTGCTTTGATAGAGGTAGCCTCGTGGAACATGAAGCATCGCTTCTTGCTGAGTCAAGGAAATATTTGCATATCTGAGGTGCATGTGTCATAAGCTCGAATGCTGTTTAGAGGCTGCTAATAAGAAAATTACTTGACTTGCCTTCCAGAGATTGCTTCAGTAGTCTATGCTACTCCATCATAAACAATTTACCAGGGTGAACATTCACCACAGTTGGCTTTGCAATGTTTATGCAAAATACCACAATTGGTTACTAGACATGTGACTGCACTAAAACTTGGAATTAATGACCAGTAAGATTTATGGGACCAGCAAAACTTAGTTTATTACTCCAGAACAAAATGCGAGGCACTTCGGTTATTTCTGCCATAGAGTTTCTTACAGTAATTACCAGAGGGAACTCTGGCGCTGCAGTCGTACCACCATGGGAATGATGGGAAGCACATGGATTTGTCGGATAATCGTGCTTGTGAATTCAGATGTTCTTGTGGCTTCGTATATTATACGCTATATAAATCTCATTGTCGTAAATTTCAGCGCAGTCTATACTCTTCGAAGTGCAGAAGTTGGCGTCAACACGCACAATTGCTATTAATTGCAACGATTGAGCTTGTCCAGGTAGCCAAATCGAAGGGCGCCAAGCGTCTCAAGGCACTGGTATGCCCGCGATAAATTCATCAGGGCGTTGCACTCGCTTGTCGTTACATTCTTCCGTGGCTTAATGGTTTCAATATCAGACTTCTGTTCTAGAGTTCCTGTGTCTGAATCCTGTCGTCGGACGATTTTCATGTTTATTTATTTATTACACAGTAAATTGTTGAGAATGACTAGTTTACAAAGTCACAAAGCCGTTTGAAGCCAAACAGATGAAGTTTAGGCAAATCCATGTACTTCCCATAATTTCCATGCTGCTACAGCCGTTCTTGTTTGATCTCCTGTGGACACTAACGTCAGAGTTCCCTCTAGTAATTATTGTATGAAACTCTGATTTCTGCGCCTCACTCGTGCAGAAGCGGCACCACACCTGCTGCGTAAACATGCACTACCTTTCGGCCAAGTGCAGGGAATGCTGTGAACTCGCCCTGTACAAAGCCTGCACTAAGTAAAACGAATCACAACGTGCAGGTGCTGCCACGTTGAACTGGTGGAATGAGGAGTGAAATTCAGCACCTCCTGAACTAGTTCAGAAAGTGCAGGTTAATCTAGTGGAGATTATATAGTAACAGAAGTTGAGTGATTCTGCGTTACATTCACGAAATATACTTCATGATACTTTTCCATTTATTTCATCAGTTATTAAGAATCCCTTTTGCATTGTTGGACAAAGCTACAGAATGCCAACATATTTTCTAGCATTCACTGGTAACAAACATGTCAAAACTTGTTCTAGTGTCTGGATTGCCGCTTTAGCCGTTAACCCCCAAGTTAATTCCGGAAAAATGCACCAAATTTTTTACGTACTCAATTTTTCGGCGTCATTCTCATTCTAAAAATATATTACTTCATTGGTCTCTGGTTAGAAATAACACAAAAATAAGAGCTGCTCTTGAGGGCAGCTTTCCCTCAATGCCGACTGTAACTCATCTTTGACAATACGAGCAGCATAACATCGGGCAGAAAGAGTGCAACTCGTCATTGGCGATATTGGTACTACCTCCAGTCACTAGTACAGCTTGGGATCAATGGTTAAATGTTGCGACTTTGTTGATGCCCAATTTTAATTCTGCAGCTGTTACACTTGGGTGTAGCATGTGTATGTACGTGTGCATGCATTAAAATGACTTCACGCTAGAGCAAAGCAACTGTAGTGCAGAGAGGCATTAGTCATCTTTATATATTTGCTTTGTAAAGATGCACTAAGTTTATTTTTTGCAGTATAGGCTTGGCGCTAATTGGCCAAAGATGCCCTTGTGCTACTAAAACCTATCAATTAATTCGCTTTTTGCAGTAGCAGGTGCTTATTCCTTTTTCAGGATCGGTCTGTGAGTTTTAATTTGTTTTTCTTGAACTGTGCAATTTCCACTCACAGGACTGCATGTCATGTGAAGTGTTCCTTTTTCAATCAAGAATGTTGAGGTTGTGTTTGTGAAACTCGATTTCTTGCCTCAAACGAGCTTGTACAAACTGACCAAGCTGATAATTCTACCTGCTTATATATTAAATGTGTTGCGGTTATGAACCCTCATAATGAATGACACATAGTATAAAAATTTTATCTAATAAAACGATTTAATGAAATTTTTCATGTTTTTCGCGTTCGTGTTCACTTCTCTACTCTCGTGTCCTGTCTGCATGTCTCACCTCTTTTTTTTTGCATAATAAATATCGTATAAACTTAACCATGCTTTTTTACCACAATGCAGGGGGAAAAAGCTCCGGTAACACCATGCATTCAGTATGGTGGCCCAGACGTGTATGCAAACAACCTCCTTCATGTGGACCAAGAACTACTCTGCAGTGTCTCACAGACTTCCATGCGAAGCCCTCAACATTCTCGTCTCAGTGGAATGGCTGCCCATCTGTCTGCGTGTCCATCACCAAGACGGCTAGTTGTAAAGCTCCTGTACCCGTTTAGGAAAGCTTAATGATTTTTTTTATTTAGTTTTCACGGTTGGCCGTAGAATCTTAACATTTTTGATGTTTCTAACGTTTTTACCTGGCACAAAGTGGCGCAATAACTTTAAACCAGTGTAATGTATTTAAGTGATGCTCACTCTAATGCCTATCTGGTTTTGTTTGTGTTTAAGAAATTTGAATGTCTGATGAGGTAACAGCATTTAAATTTGTCATCGTGGCTTGTTTCAATGAGCTGCTAGGAAATCAGATGCAAAACTTATCACATGCCAGTTGTAGCATTTTTGTATTCATGACTAAAGTATACACGTTTCAAAAGATGGAAAGTGGGGAAAAAAAGCCTCAAGAACATAATCATCCTAGGATTGTCATGTCCTTACAACTCTGCAATGACTAATGCCTCATGCATCTTGGGAGCACAATGGTCGCAATGCCTACAGGTATACTTGATAAGAGACTAGCTTGCAAAAATTTAGTTGAGAGTTAGCGCTCATCCTGTCTGCTTCTAGTCTGTGTCCATGCCACTTCGCGCTACAATCCAAGATCATGTTACTGTACCAACTCGCCCAACTTTTTATCCTTGTGTTAAAGACACACTCAGACTTGTTCTTACTTATGTGACCGGTTATTTTTGTGCTTTATAATAAGATGCAGTGCTTTTCGAATGAAAACGTGATATTTAGTAGTGAGGTTATTTAAAAAAACTGTTCTGCTTAAAATTTAATTGAGCAAGCCTGTGCCATTATTCGGTGCTTATGTCTTTGTATTGGTATGGTTTTACTCATCTTCCTTTTTACTTTTAAAATGTGCAAACATTATTATGTAACCATTTCTCTTGAATGAAATAAATACTTCTGACATTTCGTCACAAATTTTACAATGATGTTGTTCAATTACGTAACCTTAGACTAGCTGATTGTTGTTCTGGTAGCTTAACTTACAATGCCTTTGCAATATTCAATGCAAGCACATGGTGAAAAATAAACTAAGTTATTGGGTATAAGCAGGTATCTTTCAGTAAATGGAGCATACATATATTTCAGGAAATAGTGCATGCTTATATATTGAACAGCAAGGACAGCTACACATGCTGTTTTGTTCGTAAATGCTGAAACATGATTCGACGTGGAAGCACTTTGTTCTTTGGCTTTGAGTGCTACCTTTTAAGTCATGTGTCAAAGTAGTAGTAGAAGCATCCCGTGGCGATAAATGACAACTTTGATGAATAGAGGTGTAAAATGTGTGCTTAAAACGGCAAAAAACTGTTTGACAGGCAAACATATGCTTCTGTAGTACTGTACTTGTTACCGTCGCCAATCCATGCATTGCTTGTGCTCTATTGCATTCAATATGAGCTACAACAACGAGCTGTGGTGTCTTTCCCTCCTGGTCGAGCTGGTGTTGCGAAAATGTTTGACCAAGAAAAGTGGAGGTTTTTAATTATTTCTGAAATGCATGTAACTATGCTTTTGGCTGTGTGCTGTTTCCACGGGGTTATAAGTACTGGTGCACCAAGGTGCGGGAGATCCTGTGTCCTTAGTGCAGCGCGCATTGTTATTGCGCTCTGCATCCGACCGGCAGTGTACTATCACTGCAGAGGAAGATTACGAAAAGCATGGCCTGTGTGCCTTGCTGCGATGGTGAAACCTTCAATTGTTTGCCTGAAAGGGTCGCACGTTATGCTACCACATGACGGACCAGAAGCGCAATATGGCGACGCCTCACAGATTCTGGCTCATACTGAACAAGGTAGTACCGTAGCTAAGGCTAGGCAGCATTCACAACAGCTAGTCTGCCCATTAACTACATGGCTGTAGTGAACGCTAAAATACTTGCAGGGATAACACCCTTTTGGAAGCGTGTTGTCCATGCTACACCCATATTGAAAGGGTGGTGTCTCTGTTACACCCCATATAGAAAGGGTGTTGTTAGCTTTACACCCATAGGCGAGGTGACGTCATATTAACACCCCTTCTCTTGTAGGGTGTTAATTTGCACCCTTTGCTTGAGGTGTAGCAATACACCCAAAAAGGGTGTCACCCATGGGACAAGTCATTTACACCCTTAAGGGTGTTAAAATTTTTAGAGTGCAGTGCTCTGCTTCGTGAGCTACTATTAGCCGCTACGACGAAGTACGAAATGAAAGAAACCTAGCTGGGCTGGTCGCGGGCAGCTCTTTTTGGATTCGTGATGCATCGATTTAAAATATATATATTTCTTATCTAAGCGCAAATGCCAGCGATATAGGCGATGTGAGTTACGGTAGGTCGTTACTTGGACTAACGACGCTCTTCACGCAGCACTTTCATCTTACGCGTGTTTGCGAACGGGAATGAAAGACAGCAGGGTAACAAGCCTTCCTGAAATTAAACATTCGGAATAACCCTTTGTTTGGTGGTTGGACATATGTCGAGGGTTCCCGATACGAACCACCTGCAAGTCTGTATCACCTTGCAAAGGGGAACTCAGATGAAACGTTGTCAAGCGGATAGGCTTTTATCATAAGTATATATTGTGGGGATTTGGGGAATTCGACGCACCATTGCGCTGGCGAATTTCACCCAGTTCTGTAATCCCAGCCATGCCGTTCTTGCTCCGAACCAGTTTTAGCGGTGGCGCTCCACTCGCCATGGTTCGTGGGTGAGGGCGGAGCTAGTGACGTCACGGGGGTGGCCCCTGGTGGCTACTGCCGTGACGGGACGGTCTCTCTTCTCCTTGGGGACAGCACCCGGTACGTACGATGCTCTCTCTCATCCGCCGACACCTTTGTGACTAGGATTGAGCTCACGCACGGCGCCTTTGCCCGTGCGGGGAGCGCGTACCTCGTGTTGTTTCCTATCCCGACGCTAAGCCTAAGAACGGGTGCCTAGTGCTCGCGCGAGGTCGTACCACGCCGAGCCGCACTCATCGAAGGCCCAAGCCGAAGGAGATTGCCCGAGCTCTCGCGAGTTGGCCCATTGGTTATCGCCAGAGCAAGTAGCATAGCCGCCGGGACTTTTCCTAGCGGCGCGTCCCAGCTTGAGCCTGTGCTCTCGCAGCGACGTGCTACAGGCGCCCCTAGCTGTATTTTTCGCCCTTGGTGCGGGACCCCTTTGGTTCCCCGCCGTCCCGGGACCGGGCGTTTGTGCAGTGTTGGGTGCCGTTGGAAATAATAAACGGTTTCCTTCATTTTAGGGCAATACTGTGTTTTTGCGTGCGTCGCTCGGTAGCCCCTCGTGGCCTGAGCTCGCGCGCAGCGGCGCTAGAGGCTGACGGCAGACGCGGCCCTGTGGCTCGCTAAGCTCGAACCCGCGGTGGTCGGTACTCCTGTGAGACCGAAGACCCCACAATATTTATTGAAATTCCTTACCATAAGGTGAAAGCCGACTAATAAGCATTTAAATTTTTTGTGTTGTTAAAACATCCTGTTAATAAAAGGTTGCTGTGCCTTACAGCCCCTTAATTTAAAGAGTAAGTTATGAAAAATAAATTGGTGAGGTAAATGTGCAAACGCAGACGCAAGAAAAGGCCCAGTCCGTTTACCAGTATTCACTGAATGAAGATGGAGCACCTCTATACTCTCACGTTGTAGTAAAGTCAAGAACAAAACACTTCCAAAAGACTCAGTCACGAATGTTACTCATTATAAGGTGAGCTTGCACTGCAAAAGAAAATAACACTCAAACATAACGGTGGCTGCGCGCGAAGTGCTTCCTCTGATTCCGATCTACGGATCAAGGCGCCGGTTCGTCAGATTGGAATGCTCGCACATTGTAGCGCAATCTCGGGTCGTCAAATGTGATGAAGAATGTATGCCAGTATTCGCTTCACGCGCGCCATCTGATAAGATAACGCTTTCGCTATTGCATCCGTGACAACGTACTAGATATTAGAAACATATGCAGGCGCATCTTGAGCTAACTGATAACTTTGAAACTGTGGTTAAACGCTAAAAAAAGCCCCCCCCCCCCCGCACCCTTATAAACAAAGATACAGTTGCTTTCAATATTAGCTGAAACATAGTGCGTTTGCTTTAGAAAGGGCCTCCAACACTTGACAGCGGCGCCGACATGCAGAAAATTCAAGAACAACCGCTTTCCAATTACTGGTGTTTATCAAACCAGCATATCATGGTTCAATGTAGCCCTGTAGTCCAGGCGCCAGTTCCACCACGGCTACTGTGTTGGAGCTCACATTTCATGTCAGCATTAACTGTCACAAAATCATAGTATTTTTTTAACATGTTATCATCAGACAGCTAAAATACATCCAGCGAAACCTTCACCTTAATATTTCAGTTCTTTTCGTTCTAACGTACATATCCATGCGAATCCATATGTTACAATGTATTGAAAATGTACCCAATGCTTTCCTTCAGGAAGCTTGTTTTATTCCTTCTGATGCCAGGAAACCGAGCCTGATGCCACCAACGCTCAGAAACCTACTTCGGAGCGCGCACAATGTTCTCGCACACCTTGTGGGATGCACCGTAGCGCTGAGGTGCTTCTTTTATAATGTATGAGAATCGGTTGAAAAGACAGAGACGCAAGGTTAGGCCACGTTCTTAAGCTCATGAAGTTGATTTGTGCCAAGATAACCTGTCCAAGCTTTCACACTTTATAAGAAGCCTGCAGCACCATCCATATGCCGGCTGCTTTTAACTGCACGAAGCAAAATTATTGAAACGATACAAACAATGTTAACATCACTTTATCATTCGAGTGTTCAGATTGCTAACCTCTAGATGCGGAGTAAGTTGAGAAGTTGTTTGCGTAATTAACAAAGCTACGTTAATTAAATTTTCAGTAATGCTTCTTACGTGGCTAAAGAAAATGAGCAGTTTGAAGCCCGTCCTCGAGATTATGCAGCCAAGCGAAAAACATTCGACTAAACATGCTACTTTAAGAGCCATGCGAACGAAATTTTTCCAACACTCGTGGAAGACGTAACTGGCGCACAAAAAAAAACATCTGTAAAGTCACAGAAAGAACAGCAATTCACGACGGGACACAAAGGAGGAACCACACACAAACTGCGCTAACTTTAAGCGCTATTCTTTATGTGATAATGAAGCTACTAGCCCGTCAGTCATTGCTTCCAAACCTGTAAAGTCAACCTGACCACATCTAGCGTTTTGTGATGCTGTCATCAATAAATTGGCCCCGTGAACGTGTTCCCCATGGCCACATAGTCGCGTTCCATTTTTATTCATGCTGCTTTCTCGAAGGCAAGCATTTTAAAATTTTGTGTCAATACGGCAGTGAACGTGTGCCGCCGCAAGCTTGCTTGGTCGCAGAGGCGATGCATGACTGAATGACGGTGCAGATTTAGCGCGTCGCTGGCATCAAGACAATGCGCTGCCGCCGAGGGAAGGAAGATAACGAAAGTGAACCGCTTGGTAGCTGCGCACGGAGCCGTGCCGATGGTGGCGGTGCCATCATGACGAAATCTGAGGCGGCGATATTGAGGGCTGAGGCGTTTTTTTTTTTAACGCGATAGCGTTAAGGAGCTCGTGTCGCAGAAAAGCCGGTGTCGTCGGCGTCGGTGTCGGGTGTCGGCGTCGGCGGCGTTGACCGTGAGCGATAAATCACGGCAGGCGCTTCATAAATAAAAAGCAACTTCCAAGATTGGCCCGGTGGGAATCGAACCAGGGTCTCCGGAGTGTGAGACGGAGACGCTACCACTCAGCCACGAGTTCGATGCTTCCAAGCGGTGCAAACGCGCCTCTAGTGAATGCGGTGTTGCCTTCGAAACGAGCCGTGCAAAGTTATACTGCGGTGTATATCGGTAATTATGAACATGTAACGTACAGAAGTCACAATTACACGAGTTGCGAAGTGCGTTTCCGCTGCATTTCTTCTGCGCTTTCCGCACACGCAGAGCCATCTTGCGGCAAACACAGAAGACCCCCCTCCTCTCAATGTACGGCGCTGCCCCGACAGGAGGCGCGCCGCGCGCGCATTGGGACCGCTGCCAGGCGCGTCGCGGGACTCCCTCTCCCCTGACGACGCTTCGCCGTGCTCCCGGTTTAGATAACTATCTATCTCTCTGCCCGTGCCGATCACGACGTTTGGCTGGCGCAGATCGTTTCCCCTCCGAGACACCGAGTTCTTTGGTTCGTTCCGTTCGCTCAGGCGCACGTTTCGTTGCCACGCCGAACGCTGCGTTGCTCGACGCTCACCGCGTCATAGGTGGGCGCTAAGTCCGATGCGGGGCGCATCGTAAGTGATCGCTGTGCCGTAGCGCATTCTCTTATACCCCTTGGCGGGTCGACGGGAACGCTGTCGCGTCCCACTCTTGAAGGCGAAGCTTAAGCGTCCTCCAATTTTTCTTTTGTTCTTTTATTCCTTTTTTTTGGCACCGAAGTCGTTAAGAGTAAGCTTTAACTCGGGCCCAACTCCGACGCGGCCTATTCAAGTAGATGTAAAACGCCGAAATGCTTTTCTGAGATAACCCCTGGGCCGATTTTAATAAAATTTGCTGGATTCGGGAGAGAAAGGTAAATTCTAATGACTATTGGAAGCGGAATTTCCATTTAAGGCTTGAATTCTGGTAAAATATTTTCAAAAATTCGAAAGTGCGAAAAATACAGAAGCACAAAATTTAAAAATTAATATCTCCGCATCAAGAACTGATATCGCAGTTCTGTAAACAGCATCCTTTAGACAATTCAAAGGGGACAAATCAAATATGCCGATCTATATCTTACGTGAACTCGTTACGTTGTGAACAATGGTTGTGGAAAAGCTGTATTTCCACATTACTAAACTTTTTTAGATTCATGCGTAATATATCAATTTTGTCCGCTTTAGATGTGCTGTTAGATGCACTGTACAGAATTGTGATATCGGTTTTCATTGCCGAAAGACAGAGTTGTAAACTGATGGTTTCGTCTTCTGAAAATTTGCGATTTTTGCCAATTTTGATTAAAAAATGTTGAATTTGAAGTTGAAGTTGAGGTTTATTTTCCTTCAAAGATGAAAGAGGTCACAGTTCCCCAAAACAGTCGATACAGCAGTGAGCAAGACAGAAATAAATATTAACATAGTGTGATAGTGAACAAAACACATTGCATCAAATACATTGCATCATAGTATGGTAGTGAACGAAATACATTTCATCAAACGACAGTATTACCATGAAAAATATTACTTTAGATACAAAGACAGTGACCATAAATCAAAAGGCAGTGTATAAACATGGCATAAGGTCGCTAAAGAAAACGCGCACATAAACAATTTGATACGAAAACAAGAGATGCTTCGCTAAGTAAAAAACTGAAATTATATTGAGTCAGTGCTGATTACTAACTTTCTTATGTCTTTTTTAAATTTGTTCTTAGGGAGATCAAAGATGACACTTAAGCATGGCTTATAGCGAACAACTGGAATCTGGTAATCAAGCTTTTGCTTGCCGTAATTTGTCCTCGTTTTAGGTACCAAGTTTCTGTGTTGCCAAAGGGGGTATTTAGAAGGAGGGCGGTTTGGAGCAATGGAATACAAACAATTACGATGGATGTACTGTAACAGGCGATATATGTAAGCATGGTTGGCTTTAAGTAAATTATGCCTATGCTAGAGTGGTAATGTTGGTAGGTTTTCGGGCCTACCATGGCCTACCCTCAATAGCCCGCAATGCCTTCTTTTGCAAAAGCAATAACTTCTGAAAATTAGGTGTTGTTGGAGTGCCCCAGACCAGTGCACAATAGGACAATTTGGAAAAACAGAGTGCATAGTATATGGACACTTTTAGGAAAACGGGCAAGAGATCGCTGATCCGGTAAAGACAACCTACAGTTTTACTAAGGTCCGTAAGTTTTCAAATATGTGTGTTCCACGATAAATGTTCGTTAAACCAGACACCAAGAAATTTCTGAGTCGTTACCTGTTGCAGTTTTGTGTTAGCGTACAATAGATTAAGTGTGTAATGAACAGAAGCATTAATAGGTCTGAAAATTATGTACCTTGTTTTTCACAAGTTTCAACCAAACTTATTCACCTGCATCCAAGCGTATAATTAATGATGACCTAAATCAAAAATTCTAAACCAACAGTCACTAGATTTTAAGCTTTTCTTTAATGTGCAACAAACCTTGTAAAATTTGATGCAGTGGTTGTGGAGAAAAGCGAATTCTCCTTTTACATGTATTTAGATAGGACCACCAGAGCTAAAGGTTCCTCTTAAGGGCTATTTTCCCCACTATCGCGTCCACGTGTAGAGCAAAGTCCTGAAGCTAGCGTAATACCGGCCTGAGCCGCAGCGGAGATGAAGCAAGCGTTCAGCTCTCCCCATACGTGGGCTGATCCCGAATGTAACGCCATGCCAGGCCGACCTGCGGCGGAGGTGAAGCAGGCATTAAGCACTCCCCGTGGGCCGTGCCGATACGTGGGCCGATCCCCAAGACAGTGCAATGCGGGGCTGACATAGGCGGAGGTGCAGTTCGCCATTAGGGGCCTACATAAACAGCTTTGCTGGTCATCTTTCTTCACAGAGTGGGATGCAACTGAGATTTTTTTACTTATCAGACATCAGGTCATCGACGGCGAAACCAGGGACACCAAAGCCATCCTCGGGCTCAACCTAGAAAGTGCCTTCGACAAAGTGACGCACTGTGCCATCTTCGCGCAGGTATCCCATCTAAACCTAGGCGAGAGGTCATACAAATATTTCAAAGACTTCCTCACCGACAGAACGGCGGAGCTCAGAGCCGGCGACCTGAAGATGGACGAGAAGACATTAGGGTGCCAGGGCACTACTCAAGGCTCCGTCATCTCACCCATGCTATTTAACCTTGTTATGATTCAAGTTGCCAAAATACTATGCCAGCTTGAAGGACTGAAGCACACGATGTACGCGGACGACATTACGTTGTGGGGGGAGGGGGGCAGTGATGCCCACATAAAATCCACGCTACAGACGACTGTCGACACGATCGAAGAAAGCCTGGAAGGTATGGGACTGCGTTGCTCCCCAAGTAAGTCGGAGCTCCTGCTTTACCAACCGATCAAAACGCACAGAATCAAGAAGCAAAGGAAACACGAAAAGATCGAGATCCGCACCAGCGATGGGAACACAATACCGACGGTCAGCAAGATCCGAGTCCTAGGCATGACGATCGAAGCGCTCGGCAGGAAAGGAGACACCGTCACCCGCATCATGGGTAAGGTGGCCAACGCCCCCAGACTGCTCAAGCGCGTTACCACCAAGAAGACAGTCATGAAGGAGGAAAACTTCGTCAGACTTATGCACTCCTTCGTACTCTGCCACATAGTGTACGTGGCAGCCTTCCACAAGTTGGTGAAAAGCGAAAAGAACAAGCTAGACATCCTAATACAGAGGGCTTAGAAGACACTCCTCGCTCTACCCGAAACTGCCAACACGATACGTTTCCTCCAGCTGGGCATGCACAACACGCTCGACGAGATCGCCGAAGCGCAAAGAGCCGCACAGTTGGAAAGACTGTCATCAACAAAGGTCGGCAGAAAGATCCTGTGCAGTCTAGGCATCGGTTATCATGAGCAGCAGGGACCGAAATGCCCCGTTCCGACCACGTACGACGGAATGTGCGGATTGAGCCCTAGCCGAGGAACATGCACCCGGAATTCAACGAATGCAGAAGACGCGCTAGAGCCAACGCACTGACGGGCCTGCACGCCAAAGACACAGGCGCCAGATACGTGGATGCAGCCGAATATGCTGGCCGCAATGGCTTTGCGATCGCGGTGGTCGACTCCGGAGGCAACGTGCGGGCGACCGCCAGCACATCGAGGAAGCATGCGGAGGAAGCAGAAGAAATAGACATCGCCCTGGCCTTCGTAGACCGAGAATGGCACGTGATCCTCAGTGACTCCAGACAGGCGGTGAGGAACTACGCCAAAGGAAGAATTGCCCCAACGGCGGCACGCGTCCTGCTCCGACAGGCAGACCGCAACAAGAGGACTCGATTCAAGTGGTTCCCGGGGCGCACGCAGGACAAGCGTCGGAGAAGCATGCCAATCGCAATGAAATGGCACACGCCCGAGCGCGAGGACTAACCGACCACGCCGAAGGCAACGGCTGCCCGCTGTGGTTCAGCGCCACAGACCGGATGACCAGCTTATAACGAACTGGCCAAGGCTCTCGGCTAGCCCGCATACTTCTCCCGCCACCCTGCCAAGGGCTGAGCAGGTCGCAGGCCGTGCTGTTCAGGCAACTACAAAAGAGAACGCTGCCAAGCCCGGCGCTATTGCATAGCATGTACCCAGAATCGCACCCCCATGACAAATGCAGAACGTGCTGCAGGGAGGCGGCCACATTCGAGCACATGCTATGGGATTGCTCCAAACATCCAAGCGAAGCTAACTCAGGACGTATACCGCCGCAGCTTGAGGAAGCAATACGGAGCGACGACCAAGAAAAACAACTCCAGGCTGTCCAGCAGGTCATCGAGGCGCTGGCTAGGCAGGAGCCTGGCGAGCCGGCAACGGCGAGCGGAGATCCTCGCAGAGCCCCCGCCTCGATGACGAAGTAGGCCACGTCCAAAGCGCGCCTTCGCGCCTTCACGCTTTACTGCAGGCTCAATAAACGTTTTCCCATTCCAATCCAATTACTTATCCGCGTTTGTCCTGCCTGCGTCTGCGATGAAAACAAGAAGCAGGTATGCATAGAAAATCTGAGGTGGCGGCGGCAGGTGGTAGCGCAGAAGTTAGCATGCCCAGCCCCTGCACGTACTTATATCTGCATTGACTATCATCGTCGTGATGATAGCGAATAAAGCTCTACTTCTGCGCGCTCTAGCGATTGTGAAATAAGAATGTAGTTAGCGTGCCCAGCCACTGAATGCAAATTGCAGCAGTTCCGACTGGTGGAAACCCGCTGGGGCTGATTGTGAAGAAAGCTTCCTTTCTCTGTCCACTCTCGCGATGGTGAAGCTAAAATGAGGAGGAGGCCTGATGGACACAACGTTGATGGTCACCATAACAGAATGGATGGACGACTTGCGGAAAGGACAAAGCACACCAAGTTTTTAGCACTTGTCCTAGAGTAAAGCGCTACAATGCCTAGTATGCCCCCATGGGGATGGTAGACCGAACTGCTTCTCACTGCTAACACTGGACTGATACTAAGAAAATACTCCGTTCGCAGACACCACGCTACACAGAAATTAGCAAAACAATATGAGTTTATAAACTGATCGTGTCAATTATCTGGTGTCCTTGCGTCTGTGGAGGGCATAAAGGTCCTGTCGATGAAATGGTAGTATCTTTGTTTTTGCTGCAGTTGCACACAAACAAAATTCGTCGAAGTGATCGGACAGCGATCTACCAGCGGAGAAGACCAACCCGCAAATTAAAAATAATTGCTGGTTTCAGATCTTCCAATGTACTTTGCGCTTAGCTACTATCTGTATTATTCTTTTCTTTTTGTGCTCTTATGAAGAGGAAAACTCCACATTACTACAATATCAACAACAGTACACAGTACTGGGGCAACAGTAGTAGTACTATAACATTACACAGTAGTATTGGGGCAACACGTTTGAGCAAAATGATTAGGTTTTCAGTCAAAGCACTGTGACAGGCGGGAAGAAATCGTTGTCATGCCCGGTCGAAACAATACCGTCTGAAATCTTATTTACTTATACATATTTTTTTGAAAAATCACTATAACCCTTTATGCGTTTTCTTCATATAAATTATATACTAGCTTGCCTCGTCAATCTCAAAAATGTATTCTCTTTGCGGGAGAAGGCTTTCGTGAAAAACAACGCAACATAACAGTAAAACATCCAGCAAGGTTCCTATCCAGATGATTGACGAAATTGTGCACTGAGAACGTATCGACTAGCGTACAATTGAAAGTTGTATTATGATCGTTGTAAGCTTGTGTTACGTCTAGCTCGAGCGAGTAGTGTTAGCGATGACATTGGTGTGAAAATGGTCAGCTCGGTCTGCGATTTGTTCTTGTGGATCTCCACATTGAACCTCGCAGTCGTCACGATGAGAGCACTCCTGTGCCGTTATTAGCTCAGCGGGCTGGGAAGGCTTGAGTGGTAGCTCACCTTGAGGGGTATCGGGTAACAATTATTAATATACGTACTTTGCGATGATGATAAATATGCAGAAACACCACTCGTGTTGTCTAACTATTCGTAAACAGGCCCCTAAATTTGAATTGGCTTACCCCAAACATTAAGTAGGCCCACCCCTAAATTTCAACTTGGCACACACTCAAATTTAAATTGGCCCACCCTCAATTTTAAAGTCGGCCACGCCCGATTTTCTTTTCGCCCAGCCTTAAAGTTCAAGTTCGCCCAATCCCAAATTTCAATTGGGCCACCCCTAATTCTTAAGTTGGTCCACGCACGAATTTCCGTATATCGTCCTCCAAATTTCGTGTCGAGGCATCCCAAAATTTAGGTTATCCCACCCCCATATCAGCTCCAAACTTAGACTGGCCAACCCTTCTATCACCTCAAATTTAGGATGGCCCACCGCAAATCACTCCCACATTAAAGTTAGCCTAACCCCATATCACCCCCGATTCAGCTTCGCCCAGCCCCATATCATCCTCATGGTTAGGATAGCCCACCCACATATCCCCCCTAATGTAGGTTCTCCCACCCTCGCATCATCTCCAAATCCAGGCTGGCCCACCCCCCATATTCCCCAAAACTTAGGCTTATCCGCCCCTATATGACCTCAAATTTAGGTTGGGCCACCCCCATATCAGCCTAAAATTCAGCTTAGCTCATTACCATTTCACTCCAAATTTAGGTTGGGCCACTCCCATATTGCTACCAAATTCAACTTGGCCCATCTCTGTATCACGCCCAAATTTATGCTGATGCCACTTCTAATTTTAAGTTGGCCACCCGAACCCTTTTAATAAAGACCTATGTATTCATGTGGGAAATGTGTTAAGTTTTTTGGCGTTACAGACACGATTTTGCACGACTTTGCTACCAAATTGCTGGGATACTCACCAAAGAATGCTGCGCATTAAAAGCACCTGCACCGAATGAGTAACGCCATATGTTGATCCTAAATACTGACGGCTAGCCAAGCTAGCTTCTCTGTAGAGTGACCGGGGCAGGCACAGCACGGGACATTTATTCAAATGGTTTTTTTACGGCCGCACCTATGGATTCACATCACTTGGCGGTAGGGAACACATTAACAGCAGCTGTTAATCCACACGCTGCACATCTTTTCCTAGTTGGTGCATTTCTTATTTGGATGAATCTTTAGAAATAATTGACGTTTGGGCAAGGACTCAGCTTAGCAGACCCTTTGTTCCGCACGAATGTTGCATAAGAATGGCACTGGCCACCGGGTGGCATTGTGGCTTGGGTGGACCTGATTCGCTCGGAGTATGTGCCATTAAGGACAGGCGAAAGTCGAAGAAAACGGACCTTCCAAAGGAACGCAATAAGAATAGGCATTTTGTTCTCCCAGGTTCCACGCTACAAAGCACGAACGTTTTTTTTTCATAACACGAAGCTATGCGCAAGCTTCTAGTTATGATGTCCAACTAATAAAATCTTCATAAATGCAATGACTTATAAAATGAATACGACACTGCTATGTTCTAGCAAAAAAAAATTGAAACATAATATTTCAAGAGAACCACTGGAAAACCAGAACCGAAAGGAAATCATGAGTTTTGTGTTCCTGCCACCTGGTGGCAGACTATAAAACTAAGTCCTATGCGGCTTTAAAAAAAATTGTGCCGCTGAAAAACCAGAACCGAAAGCAAATGTTGGGTTTTGTGTTTCTGCCATCTAGTGAAAAACTACAAAACTAGGTCCTATGCGGCTTAAAAGAAAAGTACGAAGCGGGAATCGAACCGCGGCCACTGCGACGCGGGTCTAAAGTTGCGCGCGATTCTACCACTCGACCACAGCTTCCTTTCTTTTTTTTCGTTATTGCCGGTCATTGGCCCAGATAAAAAATACACATTCACAAATAATCAAAAGACACACTCACAATATGTTAAAAACGACCGCAGAACTTGTCTCCTCCAGCCTGCAAATTGTGCAGTGAGTGCCCCAAGGAACAAAGAACCCTCTTTCAGCCAGCCACGGTTTGACAGCCAGCGTTCCAGTGTGCAATTTAAAAAGAACGTCTTAGTGCCGGACGGTACTAGCATCGCCTTAACGCGCTTTAGAACATTGTGCCCATGGCTTGCTCTGTAGAGAGGCCGATATAAAGGCACAGGAAGAACAACATCACACAGGTCCTTGTGCAGTTTTTTCCGGTTGACTTCACTCAAATATTGAAGAAAAAAGTGCGCTGACAGAAACCTGCATGAAACCACAGCTTCACGGAGAAAACCATAAACACCCCCTGGCAAACTGCCCATTGAGACAACCATATCGGGCAAGTGTTTGCCCAGGCGAAGTTGGCAAACAGTGTATAAGAACGGGTTTTTTGCGTCCCTGAAGAAAAAAAAGCCATTTACTACCTGTCTCAAAAACAAATGTAACAATCGAAGTCCTCCATTTCGAACTCGAAGAAACAAATTGGTGCGACTTGATCTCTCTCAAGACGATGCCCACACGAACACTGCGAATACCCGGTGAATTTTTTGGATGTTTACCCTTGAGCAATGCAAGACTTCGAGGATGTATCAAAGTTTGCTCACTAAAAATATGTTGCAAGTTGTGGCTCTAGACAACATGGACCTATTCCAGCTATTCCATTTGTTTACTGTGTCCCGAAGCTTATCCACTTCACTCCTCCAGTACGACTCACTGTCTTTGAAGCACTGAAGGGGAACACCCAAGTATTTCACCGGAGTCGTAACGAAACTCATGTTGGCAAAAGTGTCTGGGGTCGCCCACCAATCCCCGTGCCACAATCCCAGGTACTTACCCCAGTTTACCGCGCTGCCGCTCACAGCACAAAAACTTTTAACACATTTGACAGCCTGTGTTATACTGTCCAAATCAGTGCAAAATACAGCAATATCGTCTGCATAATCCAACAGGCGGACTTCAACCTCGTGCAGTTTAAACCCGCCGACACAGTCATTCTCCATGACACTCAAACAAAACGACTCTATATACAAGCAAAACAACAGCGGCGAGAGAGGGCAGGCCTGCCGCACCGAAAACTTAACTTGGATTCGCGCTCCCAACATCTTGTTGACAATAAGCCGCGTCGAGCCCCTCTCCCTCTCTTATTATTCCCCTCTCTTATTATTATTATTAACCCCCTCTCTTATTATTCTACCCAAATTCACATATTCTAGAATGCACGAAAGAATGTCATGAGGCACCCGGTCGAACGCTTTCTCGAGATCTATTTGGAGCATTGCCACTCGTGCACCCATTACATCGCAACATTCGAGGATACTGCGTGCTACGTGTATATTTGAGAAGATAGTGCGGCCTTTAATGCCACACGTTTTATGCGGCCCCACAAGCTTCGCAATGCCAGTCTGCAATCTCCTTGCTAAGATTTTCATCGTTATCTTATAGTCTCCATTGGTGAGACAAATTAGGCGGTAAGAAGCTACTCTTCGCAATGCAACGGGATCTTCTGACTTGGGTATAAGAATAGTGTGGGAAGATGAGAACGACGGGGGTAATACTTTGAGCTGGAAGGCTTCGTTGTATACATCCCCTAAGGCTGGTGAGATCGCACTTTTGAAATATTTATAAAAAGCTGAGGTTAGACCATCAGGGCCAGGGGACTTCCCCGGATGCATACTTTCAACAGCAACTTTCACTTCCTCTTCCGAAATTGGCTCCTCCAATATTTCTTTCGTACTTTCATCTAGCCTTGGCATCAACGACAAGAAGCCCTTTTTAAAACGATCAACGTCGACTGCGCAGCTTCCGAGGCTTCGCTCAGTGGTACGCTTATCTTTTTATAGATACCAGGTGAATTTTCACGACAGTGTTACAAAATATGCTTTTGGGAACAGTGTTATGCCATGTGTGGAGAGTCGGGATAGACATCAATCGGAAGCTGAGTCTCCGGACTACATACACTGCACTGGGTATTACGATAGACGCCGTAGTTTAATAACAGGCAGAGTTCTCGCCTCGAAAATCGAGCAAAAATTTTCGGCATTTTCATAGGCTTCCATTGCTAAATCTTTAACCGCTGTAGGAACAAAATTCTTACTTGCCATAGAGGGATCACTGCACTTGGCCCGTGTGGATTGTCTTCCGGAACACGTCTGTCACCTGCCCTTTTTGATAATCAACCTGCAGCTTTTCTTATTCGCGAAAAACCCGCTCGTTCCATTGAAAACGCGCTAGCTTCATGCCGGGGCCGCTTGGGGCGCTAGTTGGTACGTGTCCATAAAACCCCTCAATCTCCCAAAGTAGCGCCATTCACTTCCCTTCTCCTCCGCTCGGCGCGGCCTCGACGGTGGCGCCGCCGGTGGTGGGCCTGCCGCAGCAGACGACGGCTAACACGCTACGGGAGGAAATCTGCGGAAAAGTTCGTTCGAGTCCTGCGGAGCAGTTTTTTCAATCTAGATCTTGCTTTGTCAGTCGGTAACTGGCCTTAAGAATGTCGTGTCGGATTTGCGGAAGAAATATACAAAAGCACCATTATTCAAGGCGTATTTAAGGCGTAAAGCGCGCGCACGTTGAAATTTCGTGTTGCTGAAACACGACACAAGCACGCGGTGTGCTCAGACACGCGAGTAATTACCAGAGTTTCAGGTTTTGACAGCGTGAAAGTATGTGCACGTGGTTTCGTAGGTTAATTTACTCACCTGCAGGATGCTTTTGTTCGGCCGGCGCGTGAGAGATTCCGACTGTCTGCGGTCAGCAATGCCTGGCAGCAGGGCCGTTTCTGTTCCGCGCCTTTTACAGATGTACGTAGCTCATGCACAGGTTGTGGTGGCCATGAGCAACGTTTTCACACATAGGCGGTATAGATAATTTGAACAACGCACCAGCATATGAAATCGTTATTTATTTATTACAGTGCAAATGGTTAGAATTTGATAGAAAAAAAAGAAGGAACTTGATGGGACAACTGGAAAGAGGTTCAGAAAATAATTATCCCCCGCCCCTCATTGGCACCAGCAACACTTTTGTTGAAGTGCTAATTTTATCTCTGTTTACTACGTGCGTTTGTATTCTTTTGCGTTGTATGTTTTCACAAGGAAGCAGTGTTGCGTTAACTGGAACAGTCAAGGCACACAAGACAGAAAAAAAGTTGATTCTTGGGTTTTACATCCCAACACTACGATCTCATAAGGCACGCCATAATGGGGGCTGCGGATTAATTTTTTTCCAGCTGGGGTTCTTTAACGCGCCCCCAATGCACTGGACACGGGCCCGTTTTGACACGGGCGTCAAAAGAAGAGGTTGGAGGAGCCGTGGCACTTACTTCACAAAGCCGCGCGTTCTTTGCCACTTGCTCGAAGTCAGCCCGCCCGATCTTGTAAATCCACACTTTTGCGCCCGGCGGATGGTAAAGCAAACAGCTTTTTGCCGTCACTGGGTCTGTTGTGGTAACCGTAGGCGCAGCAGCACGTCATCGCAATTAAGCACTCGGCCCTAACGCATTGTATAAAACTACCGCGCTCTTTCAAACCGCCTGCCGTACTGTCGTCGCGCAGGCCCAAGAATGTGGGTCGCAGCACGCTGGAAAGAAAAGATATACAAAAGCGCGGCGCCTGCTCTGCGCCGGAAAGAAAAAAATATACAAAAGCGCGGGGCCTGCTTTCACGTGACACAGATTGGCCAATGGGGGAGCGGAGGAGGCTGGGGCGACAGGAGAAGTGGAGGAGGAAGCGCCTGGGTGAGCGGGGTGGCGGAAAGATCTAAGAATGGCGCTACTTTTGGAAAATTGAGGGGCTTTACATGTCCACTAAAGCTGGATATGAAATTCTTAACACGGCCTCTACATTAGGTGCAACATTCTCTAAAGACGTAAGCTGGAGCAATCATGTAGAACAAATCAGTAAGGAGGTGTCTTCTACTGTGGGAACAATAACAGGTTTGAAATGTTTTTTTCCTATTAAAAGTAAAATATTACTTTACGATGCGCTAGTGTTCAGTTTTACAATACGTCAACCTCGTTTGGCGCACCACAAGCAAGGCAAACCGCACGAAATTGCATTTGCTCCAGAAAAGAGCAGTGCGATACATTGCTAATGTTCCTTGCACATTTTTTACGAAAAATTTGTTGGTAAAGTTGAAAATTTTACCTGTATTCTTTCTATACTATTATTTTTTAATTTTGTGGTACAAGCCATATTTGAGGTCTAATGAATCTATTATGTTTTCTTTAGGAGAGCTGTACGTAAACCGTAGCATCCGTGATACTAGGCATAAAGAAAAATGACATGTCCATAGACCTCGAACCAAATACGATAAGCAATCATTAACATACGCTATGCCCATTCTACCTAATAAACCCCAGACGAAGAATTCGATCTCTTGTGTAATCCGAACCATGCAACAAAGCAGTTTTTTTTTAAAGGGAAGCTGAAACGGTTTTCAATTTCCATGAATTGCTGGGATTGGAAAGAAGAGACCTAATAATTTACGGTTCCGAAATTTTTTTCTTCGTTTTTTTAATATAAGGGCGGAAATCGCTTTCTAAATCACCGCCGTGGACACGCCCCCATCGCTTCCCGGAGCACCGGGTGAGGTGGTTGCCAGAGGAGAGAACCGGCGAGAGTGACGTCACTGGCGGGGACCGAGCTGCCGGACCGGCGTGCTGGCATGCGCTGGCATGCCTCTTTCCGTCCTGCGCTTTACTGAACGACGCTACGAGAGATTTGCCGCCGCCGCCGCTCACGTTTATTTTGCGATTTTCGTAAACTATTCTTTCCTTCTGTGCTGCGTGAGTGCCTACAGCCAAGGGCGCCCAACATGCCCTCGTTCTTTGCAGCATTCGGCTGCGCGAACACACGCGGGCGAGAAGATGTGGTGTTTCACAGGTTCCCGAAGGACAAGAAGCTTGCAGCGCAGTGCGGTGAGGAGAGATAAGTTCGTGCCGACGAAGTCAACTGTGCTGTGCTCGGACCATTTCCTCGATAGCCGGATAGCGTTACGACAAATGCGGAAACGCGTTGTTGCTAGCGTTGCTATACTCCGTTTCATACATCAGGTGCAACGCTGTGGAGGCTTGAGATACTTCTTGCAGTGGCTGCGTTCGCACTTAGAAAAAGTTCGGTGTTTCTTGACCCGATTTTTGAGAAAACGTTTCATATATAAGCTCAGTTCTGAATGAAAAAAAAAAGAATTTACCCTTAGAAACAATCCGTGTACTTATACGGCTGCTAACACGTTCTTTTAAATCAATTTTCTTTTCGGCATTCTTTAATTGCAGCCCGTCGCGGCAGCTTCACGTGCATGCTCGCGCGAGCAAATGCCGCTGGCACGCTGCGAACCATAGACGGAAACGCGCGCAGTAATAAATTTTAGTAACCGGACTTCGTGCGTAGCTTCCACAGCGTTGCACCTGAGGTATGAAATGGAGTATAGGCTTGCCTAGTGACATTCGACGTACGGTTGCAGTTATCATGTTTACCACACGGCGGTGCTAAAACTGCCTAATATCTTTATGTCAACACTAGCATGGAGCGCGCATACCGATTCTTGATCCAGCCACAATCGCAAAGTCGTCGTACCATATTCTGAATACTGCACCTATAATCCCCCTAACCATCTCGATCTGGATGTGTATGATAAGCAACTTCCATGACTGTACCTCGCAGCACTGCATGTGTGCGCTTTGAAACGCGGCACTTATGTTCGCGATCGTGTATCAACGCTCAGAAAACCACGGGACTTTAGACAAGCAGTGGCAAGGGGCTTGACATCGCGGAATTGTACCCGTGTTTACAATCTAATGAGAAGTTAGTGCTTCGGCATTCTTCCAGCAGCAAGTTCCCAGTGACACTTTAGCGCATTTTTTCTCCCGTCATTGGAACGTGCAGCTACATGAAAAAAAAGCATACGTAACAGCTAAGATTTCCAACGCGCGAGAAGGTGCACACATCGCTCTTGCTTTTGGCACACTCAACATCGTCGTTGCCGCCGTTGCCGCCATCATTTTCCGTATCGGCTGTCGGTTCGAACATGTACGGCGAAAATACAAGCTGTCCGAGAAAGCGAGAACGTTCCATAATTCTTACAACTCAGCTATGAAGCCAGAACAGAACAGCGTGCTACGCTCTGAAACGGCGGCGCCGACCGGCGACTGCCGCCATTGACGTCACAGCGGCTCCGACCAATCACGGGCAACAGCGGCGTTCGCGCGATACCCTGAGGCACTGGTGGGCGTTTTCATAATAAAACAGCCGCTTGCGCTTGTTTCCGCCCTTTTTGAACGAGATATTCGTGTTCAGGGGACTCAAAACTGTAGAATGCCGCAGAGAACTCATTTTTTTCGAAAAGTGTTTTAGCTTCCCTTTAAGTTACACCAGATATGAAACTAGTGTTGTCTATAATCTTTGTGTCGCTTACAATGCAGTCACACATGCGCGCTAGCGTGGAACCTCTATATATATGTGTATTGATCTATGTGCATATGCTTGTGTATATGTGCACAATGTGTGTGTATATATATATATATATATATATATATATATATATATATATATATATATATATATATGTTTGTAATGCAAATATGTATGTATACGGGTATTCCTGTGCATGAAAGTAAATTTTGTTCCAAGCATTATTTTCTTTGCAAGTGGCGCATGTTTATGATGTTCTGCACTGTTCTGCTACCAACACTATAAGGGGGAAGGACGCTCGTCAATCTGTACCCTACAGCTTTTATTCCTGTCCTCTTTTTCTAGGTAACAAAGAAAAACGATTGATTCATAGATAGATTGATTGATTGATTGATTGATTGATTGATTGATTGATTGATTGATTGATTGATTGATTGGTTGATTGATTGCGGCGGGATGAGGTAGGTGAGGGTTGGGCTTGTGCCTGATGTACGCCTACCCCCCTCCTCTCTCCCTCCCCTTGGCTAGGCCCCTATTACAACGCAAGTTCTGCATTTAATGCAGATGACGAATTTCGGTGCGCAACACTATGGTGCCCTGCAGTCAAACAAGTTTCGCTGAACAAGTACCTGTGCCGTTCAGGCTTAGATCCAGAATTAGCGACAACGAACACGGCTACGACAGAAGTGACAGAAGAACCAGAAGAACCAACCACACGCCGTAAGCATTGTTTCAAACAAATCTTCAGAGGCATTAGTGGCGTATCGTCAGGGGAAAACATTTTGCGTACGAATAACCAAAGCATTGTTGTTAAGAAGTGATATTAAAGACCTGACGATTTTACCATGTGCTTAGAACTCTATTCTTAACTCTTAGAACTAATATTCGCTTATCGTGTTGCGGCCAAATCGCAAACCGACGCAAGAGAAACGTTTTAGGTATATTTGCTGAGATAGTGTAATAAGCACTTGAAACACATTTGCCGTAGGTAGTCATATTTTCATGGATAGAAAATTTCATCATTAGTAATGTTGTCAAATGAGCGGTTTCATAACCTTCCAAACTTTAATTACCAGCCGCGTACAAATGCACGCTTTGCAGAGTGTGAGAGTTACGGCTGGTAAGTGGCCATACATTTAAACATACTTCCTCTATAGACATGATAACGGCATGAGTAACCAAATTTGCTGAAGAAATCTGCACGGCTTTCATTTCGTGGTGAAGAAATCTCTGAATTCTTGTGGCCTTCCGTTGAGTCTGTGTACAAAGGTATCTATCATGGAATCCGAAAACAACGTTATCCGAGAGAAAGCTCCGAAGTTGAAAAAAAATTGGAGGTTGTTTAAGCTTCGCCTTCAAGAGTGGAACGCGATAGCCTTATCGCACCCCATTCGCACCGCCCACTCAAACGATCTACGCGAGCCAAACGTCGCGATCGGCATGGACAACCGGGCCGCTACGCGCCATGAAGGCGGACGCTATCATGAAGTGAGTGGCGCCCACGTGTCGGAGCAGCGCCGTGCATTGCGAGGAGGGGGTCTTCTGCGTTTGCCGTAAAATGTATCTGCATGGGCGCAGAGCGTAGAGAAAATGTAGCGGAAACGTACTTCGCTACTCCTGTAACTGCGACTTCTGTAATTTAATGCTCATAATTACCGATATACAACCCAGTATAACTTTCTACGGCACGTTTCTAAGGCAACACCGCATTCACTAGAGGCGCTTTTGTCCCACTTTGAACCATCGAACTCGTAGCTGAGTGGTAGCCTCTCCGTCTCACACTCCGGAGACCCTGGCTCGATTCCCACGCAGCCCATCTTGCAAGTTGTTTTTTTTATTTATGAAGTGCCCTCCGGGGCTCATTGCTCACGGCCAATGCCACCGACACTGACGCCGGCGACACCGGCTTTTCTGTGACACGAGCTTCTTAACGCTGTCATGTTAAATGTCGGAGTTCCTCCCGAAAGGTGAACCATCAATTGCTATAGCAAATTAGTGGACAGCTATACGAAGTAATGGTAGCAGTTTTATCGACCGTATAAATATATAAACGTAGGCACATTAATTAAACAACCATGTTATCACGCGCGCACAAGCAAACATGATCAGATCTAACTCGATGAGCCCACAAACTCCCTGTCAAAATGCTGGCGTGAGGAAACGCGGCGGCAGCAGCCAGCGAAGTCACATTCGCGCTGCCTATTGCCTCAGCGAAAAGTGGTCGCCGAGAACACACAGCACGCACATAGCAGCGAGTCCTCGACGCACCTAAGACTCTGTCCCTAACGCAGATCGCTATGAAGATAAGACCGGGCGACCGCATACATGCGCAATTGCAGGCGGAGTAGAACGCCGACCCTCCCCCTCCCCAACCCTCGGTGCCTCCTAACGTCAAGTGCCTCGCACACAGCAAGAGACTACGCGCTTCCAGGCCGATGTTGTCGCTTTCACGTGGACGACATTCAGTCGCGACCCTCGGCTCCATTACCAGCCTTGACTCGCACATACAGCATAGGGCGCGTGGCGACGGTGTTGTCGCCCTTGGACTTCATACGGAGCCTCACAGCCATGGCGACGCCGACGGTGGAATTGCGCTTAGAGTGTCCATGTATTGCTGTTGCAATAAAAGAACAGTCGTCCTCATATAGATATCGAACTCGAGACCTCCGCTTTACTGGGTGGTGTACCATTTGAGCTAACCAGGAGGCTAAGAGATTGCAGTTATGGGTAAAAATAAATTGACAGCTTCCAACGCAGGTCAATAGTATGAAAAAATAACTTCTGGAGCAATTCGCAAGGTCGAGGAGGTTTTTCATCACAGGAATGTATGTTATCCACCATAGATAAAAAAGAAACTACCCAAAATGGTTTCATTATAAAAAAAATGTATCGGCTTCTCCCAATAGCGGTTTCGCTTTCTACATTACTGGCTTGTGACGCAAGAAGTGATTCGAGACGTCTGTACTTAACCGAGGAGCTATAATAAGTATCCTGCTTTCAGACACAAATACAGAAATTCTAAGCCGCAAAATTGGAGCGACCCCCCTTGAGTAACCAAAAGAAACCGTCCAACGCTTACATTTTTACACGCCAGGTAGCTCGCGGCAGTATTTGTACCGCTTGCGGAGGCGCATTCAGAGGGCTTGGGGTATTTATGCCATTGAGACTACGGGGTTTCACTTGAACAGGAAACTGCGGTATGCGTTTGGAGCTCGGATACAGGTGTCTCAATCCAAGCTTGTTTGTTCGCCATCTTGAAATACTGGTCCAGCGCCAGCAAAGCGTGTACACACAAGACAACATAAACTCAGAGAAGAGAACGTAAACTTAGCGGAGTGTGCATGTGTTAATGTTCACTTCTTTGTCACTGTCTCGCTTCTGTTGCACCAGTATTCCAATCTGCTCCTACGTCAGACATCTGGCGATTTCACAGGGTGCTTGGTTAGCCGCAGGTGTGTACAGTGCCTAGATCCGGTCGTTCTACCGAACCTCATTTGTGGCTGTGGTCGCGCCCCTGGTCGCACCAATGCGATACGTCTCGTTGCTTTGTTACACATATTTTTTGTTCGTGTTAGAAGCTCTCATTTTTTTCTTGTCCTCAAGAAGCAGCAAATAGCTATGGAAGTTTGGTGTCCAAAAAGACAAACGCTTGAGTATGCTCGTTCATAGAAAATAAATATGCGAAATAAAAAATAAGAACATGAAAGTATTTGTATGGATAGTTTCACTGAGGCTATAATTTAACTGCACATACTATGATGAATCGCTTTCGCTCTCCCTCGCCTGGCTCATATGCTCAAAATCTTGTTGCATCGAGAAAGGACGAAGATGTAGACTGTCAGAATTTTGGAGGACGATCCCACCGCTGACATCCAGTTGTCGGAGCTGGAGTCGGCTCGTAGCGAGGAACTTGGAGGGGACAGGACTAGGCGAGCGGGGTTTATTTACAGTATTTACATTTTAAACAAGAGATACATTCGACAGTCTAGCGTGGCTCCCAAATCGAGCACGCAAGACGAGCATACAGCGCACAGCTTACGAGCACGATGACGAGCACACACTAGCAGCGACAAACAGCTGCTTATCAACACTCCGTGTTCCCTAGATCCCTAGGTGAGGGAAACGTTCGACCAGTCAGCGTAGAAAGGCCTCGTGGCCGGCCCACCATTGAGGGAAGGGGGTAGGGGGTTTACACACACACACATTCCGCACAGGTTTCACTGCCCCCTCCGAGGTGAGACCGGCTTCGCAGAACTCGGGGCTTACGTCATAAAAAATTTTAATTATGGGGTTTTACGTGCCAAAACCACTTTCTGATCATCAGACACGCTGTAGTGGTGGCCTCCGGAAATTTCGACCACCTGGGGTTCTTTAGCGTGCACCTAAACCTAAGCACACGGGTGTTTTCGGATTTCTTCTCCACCGAAATGCGGCCGCCGTGGCCGGGATTCAATCCCGCGACCTCGTGCTCAGCAGTCCAACACCCTAGCCACTGAGCAACCACGGCGGGTACATACGTCTTGAAAGGCGCGTTGGTTCTCCTAGCTGACACCCGCAGCGTGGCCGCCGGTTGTCCATTCTCTTGCGTCCTGTAGTCGCCACGATTGTCAGCAGACTGTGACGAATCCTGGGGCCCATGTACCACAAAGCACCCGTTTGTTAGGGCAGCTCCTCTTGCTGGAGAGAGACCATATCGGCGGTGGCGGGTTCAGTAACAATAGCTGGTCCGCCGATCGCGTTTAATCACAACGGTGCCGAGGAGAGGTTGAAGTGGCACCTCGAGGTCCCTACGAAATGAATCACCGCAGCAATTGTGATAGGCTTACATGGTTCTATTCGGGGAAGCTCGGAACACTCGCAGCTGCAGCTGGCTGAGAAAACTTGCATGTTGCCACCTCGGCAGGCCACTCCTGACAAGACGATATACAGCACAAACACTTACTTTCAACTCAGGATTTTGTTAAAAAAAACATTGAAACACATATAGAAACACAAGCAACACCTGGTCAGATAAAAATACGAAGGGTGACAAAGCATATGCGGTAAAAGAAGTTAAACATTTTGACCGAGTTGCATGTCTGGTTGGTTACTCATTTACGACATCCAAGTGGTTTCCACCAAAAATAAGTTTATTTTCTCGATGTTACTTAACCAACTCGGTTCTTTATTCACAGGGGATGCAGACAGAGATGCCGGGGCGCAACTTTTTAATTTTCATGGTCAAGGGGGCAGAGGTTGTTCAATTCTTCTTGGCTACTTGAGGATGGTAGGCCGGGTGCTTTGCGTGATCGTTCTGTGCTTATCGTGAATAGAACCTGACGGCTGGTTTCTTGGTTTAGGCTGTCGTTTTTCTTTGTGGCTCTCGGTTGTAAGAATTTTGGTTTCTTCGAAAGGTCCGTGTCTTCTGAGTTCGGCTAAGGTGGTTTCGCTGTGTGGAAAGCATTCTGTCATCGTTCTTGTGTTGCTTATGTGTGGCAGGAGGGTTGGAGGAGAGGCCGGGGGGTGCTTCATTCCTCATGGCTACATAAGGGTGGTAGGCTGGGCGCGGTCCGAGATGTTTCTTCGTTTTGGCTCTGTTTAAACTGTTAATATAAACTCACGATAGGTTTTCGTTGGAACGGTTTAAGCTTAAACCTTGCCTATTATCCCACCGCTCGACTTTCGTTCAAATGAGTGGACAGGTCCTTTACTGCTTCTCAGGAGCCGAGAACACCGTGTCATTGGCATCATTCCATAAACCGTGTGAGAGCTTGTGAGCGCACGGCACTACAGTAAACCTCTTTCATTTTGTTTAGTTCCCTTTGACTTGCACAAGCTTGATTCTTTACCCTTTTTGTAAGTCTCCCAGATGATCTTCACAGCACTTGAGTGGGATACAGCCTGTCGATCTGTTGCAAGAAACTTGACTGGATGCCGTATGCACGTGATTTTGTTACAGCTCATCTGAGAGCCGAGTACACCATCCCCTTGATTTATAACTTTTCAGTGACTGGAAGAAAAATCAAGCAGTCATTCCTACGTGTTCTTCCTTTCGTGCTCTAACAACACTCTGTTGCTGTACCAACTTGCCCAACATTCGATCATGCGCTCAATTGGCTGCTCCATCAAGAGCTACTCGTGTCGCATTCTCCTTAACCACAGCACAACCAACCTTTTCATTCATTTGTGGACGTTCAACGATGGGCAGCTCTTGCATTAGCGGCACCGAATGGGCCTTGTGGAAGAGGATTCTTTTTTTTCTTTCTTTAGGACAAGTAACAAATGTACAACCTATTACAAGAAATGTGCAGGCTAGTAGGCCGCTTCATAATACAGTGAAGCGGCTTTTACATATTTGAGATATGATGTACCCTAAGCTTTACTTTTGCGCAAACGCTTCAGAGGTTGTTCTATATTTTATTACGGTTTGTTACGGGACATTTCAGTAGCGGTAAATCGTTTCACTGTGATCTGAGGCATATACGCGTAGGAGGGCAGATGGCCTTGTGAAAATCTCGAATTGCCAAGGATAGACATTGCCTGAAACCGTAAATGAAACCGTAAAGCTCCATGGTTTGCGACCTTACTATGTTAAAGGTTAAAAACGAGTTCACTACAAAGAAAAGAGTTCTTGTCCGAACAGTAAAAGAACCATAATATAATTTTATTCCTTGTTTAACTACATTGTTATCTCAGAGGAGATGGGCAGAATTTTTGTCAGAGCATTGTCTTTGGGGCACCGGAAAGCACATGTGGCTGACAATCCATTTTGTCTTCATGATCCAGGCCCGTCCCGCCTTCCAGCTGGCTGGACCAAGTGCCTTCATTGTTACCTGTTCAGTCCACATCTGCGAGCTTCAAATCGGTAGCCACAAACTTACGAACGATTCCCGGGATGCACGGATGACGTCTGCGCAATGACGCTCGGGTTTACGTTTCAGTGCGCTTGGACCATCACCTCTTCGAAGCTGCAACGACATTGGCAACGTCATCGATATCAAAGACCTTAAATAGCAGCTGCCTCCACGACACGGCATTGGGCACGGTGGCATCGGAAATTCCGTGTGGCTGACAAACCCTTTTGTATTCATGATCCAAGCCCTTCCACTCTTCCAGCAGGCTGGACCAAGTGCCTTCACTGCCACCCGTTCAGTCCACATCGGCGAGCTTCAAATCGGTGGCCATGCGCTTACGGACGATTCCTGAGATGCGCAGCAAGGTCTATGCATTGACGCTCGGGTTTTCATTCCGCTGCGCTTGGACCATTACTTCTTCGAAGCTGCACCTATATCGCACCCTCTTCGATATCAACCGCCTTATGCCAGCTACTTCCACGACTTCAGCATTAGGCGTGGTGGCATAGGAAAGAACATGTGGCTGACTAACCCTTTTGTTGTCATGCTCCAGGTGAGCAAACGTTTTGGCAAATCATGCCGTAGTTACAGTCTGATTCTTCTTGTTCTGCCATGCCCATGGCAAATGTGTTCTTTGTTTCGTAATTGCATAGTGTCTTTAAGATGCCTGTTGTTGGCAGGATGATATCTCCAGCATACCAATGAAGGCCTGGGAGGGGATTTAAAGAGCGAACCTGGTCACAGCATGCAGGAACTTCCTGCCGAAAGTAGGAAAACGGCTGTCGACATCAGGGCTATAAGAAACGGAAACAAGAGACAAAAATAGGTGTTTAAGTGAGGTGTTAGGTGTTCGCGTCACACGAGATCCTTTAGGAGAGCTTGAAAGTCGTATGTCAACCGTCGAGGAACGTGCATGCAGCTGTAAAAACCACGAAATCATTTTCGCGTCAGGTTGATGACCTTGAAAATATAAGCAGGCGGTCGAACCTAATTATTTACGGGTTGAACGAACCCGAAGACAAAATACTAGAAAGCCTAGAATAAGAAAGTATCAAACTAATAAATGCGATAAGGTCTTCCCGTTTCGAGTGAATTCACCGCCTTGGTGTGAAAAAGGCTAACAAGACGCGTGCTGGGATATCCAAGTTTTTCGATTACACATAAAAGTCACGATATTCAACAACTGTTTTAGACTGGAGGGTTCCAAAATCTGTCAACGAAGATTGTTCTTTGGCGGTACGCAACATAAGAAAAAACTTTGGGATAGTGTCCAACGTAATCGAAAAGAGAATGAAAAGGTAAGACTCGTCCACGACAAGATCAAAGTAAATGAACACATTCAAGTATACTCCGAACGGAACAGGGTATACTTTCACTTCTGCTTAACACCGACATTAAAAGGTATTCCACGTAGCTTTCTGAAGAGATACGCAGAGTGGATCTCGAAATACCTCTTACTTATTTTTAAAACATCTCTACAATCGGCTGATGATGTACTGAAAGACTGCAAATGACAAAAATTGTTCTAATCAGGTTACCCAGCAAACCCATCAAATTACCGACCAATTTCGCTAACTTGTACATCTTGCAAAATTCTCGAACACATAATAAAACACATCGTAACCATTGCGTACGATATTAATTTGCTTAACAAAAACGAACGTGGTTTCAAAAAGACTGTCCACCGTTAAGCAACTCATACAAACTGTGTATGACCTCTGTCTAACAATTATTAACCGCGGGCAGACGGATATAGTATTTTTACATTGATCAAAGGCCTTCCACTGGGTATCACATGCTAAACTCCTGAGCAAACTACAACACATTCTATATAGCAGCGTAATAAACTAGATAAAAGCTTATCTTCAAGGTTGACAGCGAGTGGTTGAAATCGAACGCCTACAATCGGATAGGCTAGAGGTATCATCCGTCGAACCACATGGGACTGCCTTAGCACCACTTCTCTTTCTACAATACATCAATGACATGGCAGAAAACACGAAATAAATGGTTCACATGTTTGTAGACGATTGCATTATATATAGCGAGATTAGGAGCCATGATGATCAAGGAACACTATATTACGAACCTGCGCAACGAGGATTATTTAGAGAAGACTGTCTTCATGAGAGTAAGCAGACAAAAATACCCACTAAAGTTTTCCTACATAATCAAACAGCCCAAATTCAACATTGTCGATGATTATAACTTCTTGTGAATTGTTCTACCATCTCATATGAAATGGGACAAATATGTCACACATATATTCCAAAGAATTTTCAAGGTTTTCTTCAGTTAAACAATTTTTAAATTTGTCTCAACTGACACTCGCTCGTTCCGTACTAAAATAGGAGACTGCCTGTTGGTTCCCCTATACGAAACAGTGCATACACAGCCTAGAAGTAATACATAAAAAAGTCATGAGATTCATTTGTAATAAGAAAAACTTTAATGATTCTCCCTCAGAACGCCTAAGGAGAGCTTGCCTCCCGACTATTTGATGGCGTCCTTAATTTTACTGGCTAAAGTTTCTATTCCCCTCCTTAAGTGGGGCTGCAGACTGGACAGTCGTACATATGCATCTTTGTCTGAACGGCAGAACTTCAGAACACCCTAAACATTTAACTGAATATAGGTTCCACAATGACAAATTCATGTATCCATTCTTTCCTCAAACAATGAGAGATGTAATTCATTACCAAGTGATATGATAATTTGCTGACATGCTAATTTTCTTCCTATGCTTGAACAATACGTCTATTATTGCGTGTTGTGACGCTAAAGATCACCTAGAGACCGCTTTTTTTAATTGGATTCGATATCCCTTATGTTGCTAATTTTCTGCTTCTCTTTCAGTTAATATATATTTAAGGGTTGGCCTGTGGAGTTCACACCCTCTTACTGTATACTGCTTAAATAGGTCTTGTTAACTGAACTGCAGTATTAACAAGTGCATAAGTTTGTCTCCATAATTTGGTGCAATATTGTGATACCGTTTATGCAATGTGTTCTTCACCTCACTCCTCCCATGATCACCCCCCATAGTGACGCTTTTTCTTCCCCTCTTCCCCTTCCCTTACATAGAGTAGCAGGCCAGATGCTCCGTTTTCCGGCCGACCTCTCTACATTTTCCAATCACTGGACTACTTCTTCTTGGTACAATATATTTTCCCATGCCTGCAATAGCCTCCTATGGAGAGTGGCAGTCTGCATGAAAAAGAAAACAAATAAAAATTAAAGTGAGCTTTTATGGCTACACAGGAGACATCTGTTATTCAGCTGAATGCACTGCGTTCATCGCATTTATGTCGTAGCTTTCGCTCTTCACGAAGCTAAACTATTAAACATACTCATTCAAGATACAAATCCTCATTTATCTAAATTATGCTTCTGTGAAGAAAAACCGAACTTCTCGGAGACGTTATGCGCCACATTTGATTCACGACTGAAAACTGATCAACGAATAAGATTCAAGGGGTAATCCTGCCAAGGTAACTGAAGGAAAATACCCATTTAGTTCTCATTAGCCTACTGTACTGATAAGTTTCTTCATTTTGGTGCTTTTTGTTCTCTGCAGATGCGCCCCCTGGAGAGGAGCAGAAACCAGCAGATGATAATCCTGTCCCGAGTGGACAACCAACGGCACACGAGGAAGAAACAGTCGGACTTCGGGTGCCTTGGGTACGTGATGGTTTGGGAATTTCGTGTTCTGAAGAGAAGTAAAGCGTAGGAAACGGCTTCGGTGACTACTGCGAGGGCACATGGCTGGCTGGCATATGTGGCTATGCACGAATAGTGATTTTTGCGACCGAATCAAATAAGAATTTAATAGCGCCAGGAGTGAATCGAATCCAATGAAATACTGAGCGCTTTCCAAATAGCTTCCTAATTATGAGCAGTCCTGATCACTATTGATGTAAAACCACCGTCTCATCTCAGTATTCTAAATGTTAAAAGCACAGATGGAGCATTACAAGCAAACAAGTAGTTTCTTCGCATGTACAGCCTGTAGAGTATGGCTACCTAAGTGGCATGGCCCGCTCAACTATGCAAGCTCTCATGTTTTGTGTCTACACTGTGGCAGCGGGGGGAGGGGGGGGGGCATGATTCATCATACTGTTGCTCCGATATTATGTTTAATTGGGCACAGTTGGCATGTTACTTTTATTCACATTGACGAATTAGTGACTATTAGATTTGAAGAGCGAATCGAATAGGACATCGTTCGATTCGATATTCTAAAGTTTCGAATATTCGCAAATTCTACTCGGCAGTGAATCCGTGATTGTTCCAGTGAGATTTACAGTTACACATGTACAATTTTTTATTCTTCTTCCTGATACCCTATCATGAACGGCTACTAGTATCTGTATTAGGATCGTTGTCATGTATAATTATAGAGCTTTTGTATTAAAATTCGATAACTCCTGATACTTATGTGCTTGCCCGACAGTGAACTGATTTAGTGTAAAGGTGGGGGAATATGACGGTGGACGCCATCACTTCTCTAGAGAGCAATCTCTTCCTCACAGTGGTCGCAACGTCGCCTTCATCCTGTTTGAACCGCACCGATGGCACCGGCTGTTGGAATCTCAGCGCTGCCACCAGCTGTCGGAACCTCAGTGCTGACACCCGTTGTTGCAACCGGACCGTTGGCGCCCGTTGTTGCAAATGGGTCGCAAGCCCCAAGGGTAGCGTTGGCCTGGCGGCCTGGGGCACACTGGAAGCATCCGAAGGTCCCAGCAAAGCATGAGGCGACTGCTAACAGAACAACTTGTTTATTCTAGCATCGAAAAGAGCGGGCGGTCAGGTCGACCGAAGTAGAGAGACGGGAGAGCACGTTACTCAACAGAAGAAATCGGAGCCTCTCTCCTGGCGTCCGGGGGCAGCTGCTCTTATACTCTTGGCGTCGCGGGCAAGAAGGAAGGTCACGAGATGACACCACGTGACAGCGAGCTACGGACGGACTGAGAGACATGTAGAGACAAGGAGGTGACGCATCAGCCGGGCCGGCGCCGGTCAGACCTCCTCGCTTCACACTGGGGGAGCTCCTCTCCCCGGCTGCCGCGCTTTGACAAGCGTGGGCACACACACACACACGCACACACAAAGACACGTGGCACTGAACATGCCGGGACGCGCTCGGCGGGGATGCGTCGCGGCCGCTCCGAACGGGCCAAAATGTCCGCCGCTTTGAACGAAGCCCCGGCGTCCGTTGAATCCGCGCCGGCTACAGCGCGCGTCATAGGCGAAACGTAACAGACCGCCCCGCCGGGGGAAGGAGATCCCGATGGTCAGGGGACTGCATCCGCTGTCCGGAGGGATGTCGCTCGATGATGCTCATAACCGAAGTCGGTCGTCCCTCGGCGTTTCTTGAGCGCAGCGCACCGAGAAGGCCTCGTTCTCACGTTCAGGTTCACATAGGACACTGCAAAGTGACTTCGGGAGAGTTCTCATTTTTCTCTCGTTCCCAGCAAGCGTTAGAACTACGCCGAAACTCAGCCGCTCAGTCAGCAAGCAAGGCACAACCCTCACTAAGCCATGCCAGGCTCTTTCCCCTTTTATACTACTGCATAGTTCCTTACAGTAGTCTAGCAGCACTCAGAACGCGTCCACAAATCGGAAAATTGCACTAGAAAGCACATCATCACTTTGAAACACTACACAAAAGCAATATGTTAAAAATCCTGCCTCAGGAAGAAAAACATCAATAACAAACAATTTTGAGGCTGATTCCCACGTTAGGGGCTTCGACTTAAGCCATCGGCGTTACCGTTGAGACTCCCCTTTTTGTAACGCACCTCAAAAGAATGTTGTTGCAAAGCGAGGCTCCAGTGCAGGAGGCGGCCATTTGTGGAAGAGATGGTCTGCAGCCATTGGAGACGGCAGTGATCCGTTTCGAAGCATGCGAAGCGGAGATCGCAGCGAGCGACCGTACACTGGCTCAGCTGGCGAAAACCCCGTAGCCGCATGCGGCGCGGTCCTCAATGCAAACATCACCCCAGGCAGAAACAGCTCCCAGTCAGTTTGTTGTTCAAACCACAAGGCTCTCAACACGCGCTTCATGACGGAGTGGAGCTTCTCAAGGGAATTCGACTGTGGGTGGTACACTGAGCTGTGTAACAGCTTTGCCCCACACCTTTCGAGAAAGGCTGTCGTCAAAGCGCTAGTAAACACTGTGCCCTGATCTGATTGGATTTCCGCAGGAAAACCAATTCGCGCAAATATGGACAGTAGTGCATTGACTATCTCAACTGAGCTGAGTTCTTTAAGCGGCACTGCTTCAGGGAACTTTGTCGCTGGGCAGATCACAGTCAAAATGTGTCTGTACCCCGTGGCTGTTACCGGCAGAGGTCCCACTGTATCAATAACGAGCCGTCTAAAAGGCTCCGTAATGATAGGTACCAACTTCAACGGCGCCCTCGATTTGTCCCCTGGTTTGCCCACCCGCTGACAGGTGTCGCATGTCTTCACAAAGTGGTCTGCGTCCCGAAAACACCCTGGCCAATAGTACTCTTGCAAGAGACGGTCCTTAGTTTTCTTAACTCCTAGGTGTCCGGACCACGAACCCCCATGAGACAAGCGCAACAGATCCTGACGGTAGCACTGAGGCACGATCAGCTGATCGAACTCCACTCCCCTGCGGTCTACATACTTCCGGTACAGGGCCCTACCTCTTTCCACAAAGCGAGCATTTTTCTTGGCGATACCTTCCTTGACAATGCAGCGTATGTTTTCTAGGCTGCCATCCTTCTTTTGCTCGGCTATCAAAGCCGACCGGCTGACTTTTAGCAACCTATTAAGTCCGTCCGACGTAGGCGCGATGAGCAAATCTGCAGATATCTCCTCTAACTTTCCCGCATCGGGCATTTCCTCTCCAGTATCTGGTGCCTTTAACGCTACAGACTCAGTTTTATTCAGCTCGGGCGTGCTCTGAATATCAGTTTGCTGCGCCTCTGACCCTTTCTCATCGTTCGACAACGTCGGCCCCGCAACTACCGCCTTTGCAGCGAGCTCCCGAACCTTCGATCTGGTTAAGGCCTGAACGCTAGCCTCACCAAACAAAAGCCCCTTCTCGCGCAGGAGGTGATCGGACCTGTTCGAAAATAGGTATGGGTACTGGGGGGGGGGCAGCATAGATGACACTGCCGCCTCTGTCTCAAGTGCTCCGAAAGGTCCTTCAATAAGCACTTTTGCTACGGGCAGACACACGCTGTGAGCTTCCACGGCTTCCTTGATCCATGCGCACTCGCCCGTGAACATATCGGGTTCTACGTAAGAGGGGTGAACTACATCCATCGTAGCTGCGGAATCGCGAAGCACTCGGCACTCTTTCCCGTTCACGAGGAGGTCTCGCATGTAAGGCTCGAGAAGCTTCATGTTCTCGTCAGTGCTGCATAATGACAAAAACACGACTTTTGTTTTCGTTTCCGGACACTGCGCCGAAAAGTGACCCGGCTTCTGGCACGTATAACACACGCGCGCTTGCCTCGCCTCGAACCGCTTTCTGCGTTCGGCTTCGGCTGCCGCCGTCTCCTTACGTTCGGTCGGACTGCTTTCACTCGCATCCGCACTACGTGTGTCCCCCTTTGCTCTCATGGGCGTGAACTTCGGCCTCTCAAACTTGGAGCCAAATTCACCCTTTTGACCGTCCTTAGCTCCGCGAGCCCGACGCGTCACAAACTCCTCGGCTAGCTCAGCGGCTCTAGCCACCGTACTAACGTCTGGCCTATCCAAGACCCAGTACCGCACGTTCTCAGGTAACCGACTATAAAACTGTTCTAGCCCGAAACACTGCAGAACTTTCTCGTGGTCACCAAACGCTTTCTCTTCTTTGAGCCACTCCTGCATGTTTGACATAAGCCTGTAGGCAAACTCTGTATACGACTCACTTTTGCCTTTCTCATTTTCTCGAAACTTCCGACGGAACGCCTCCGCTGACAGCCTGTACTTTTTTAGCAGACTCGATTTCACTTTGTCGAAATCCTCTGCCTCCTCTCTCTCCAAGCGAGCGACTACGTCGGCCGCCTCGCCGGGTAACAAAGTGAGCAAGCGCTGTGGCCACGTTTCCCGAGAGAACCCCTGCTTCTCGCACGTTCGCTCAAAGTTAACCAGGAACAAACCAATGTCCTCTCCAAGCTTAAACGGCCGCATCAGGTCAGTCATTTTAAACAATACTCGTTCTCCTGCACCATGTGCCTGACTTCCATTACGAGCGCGTTCCATCTCTACCTCGAGACGCTTCATTTCCAAAGCGTGATCGCGCTCTTCTTTTTCTTTCTCTTTTCGTTCTTTTCGTTCAAGCTCATCTTTTTTCTCTTGTTGCTCTCGCTCTTTTTCTTTCTCTTGTTGCTCTCGTGCTATCTGTTCTTTACGTTCACGCTCATCTTTCTCTAGTTGCTCTCGCTGTTGCTGTTCTTTAAGTTCGCGTTCCTGTCTTTTTGCCGTCTCCCTCTCCTCAATGGTCTCAAGGCATTCCGACAGCTCGTCATCCTCAGCTCCTAACTCAAGAATAGCCCTTAGCAGTTCTGGTTTTCTGAGTTTGTCTGAGACATCCAGACCCAACTCTCTTGCAAGCTCCAACAATTTCGGTTTGCGCAACGACTTCAAATCCATGGCTGCTCTGAATGCTGCTTTCTCTACTGCCTACTATTGTCTTGCCGCAACCCGGCAGCAACGACAACCACAATTACCAGCTCTGTTTCTGACACTAACAAAAGCCTGGCAAAACTCAGAAGAAGAAAGTCCCGCACTCACCAAACCTCGCAGCCAAGAATTCAGCGCAGTCGTTCCGCTGCAGGCAACCAGTCATCACACAGGGCTCGTTGCACTGCTCCCGGATGGTCGTTGTGCTGCTCAGCATACAGTCAACCGCATATCTTCGCTGCTGGCCTCCGTTGTCGCGATCTCACCGCTGGCAACCAGCTGTTTGAATCCCACCGCTGCCACCAGATGTTTGAACCGCACCGATGGCACCGGCTGTTGGAATCTCAGCGCTGCCACCAGCTGTCGGAACCTCAGTGCTGACACCCGTTGTTGCAACCGGACCGTTGGCGCCCGTTGTTGCAAATGGGTCGCAAGCCCCAAGGGTAGCGTTGGCCTGGCGGCCTGGGGCACACTGGAAGCATCCGAAGGTCCCAGCAAAGCATGAGGCGACTGCTAACAGAACAACTTGTTTATTCTAGCATCGCAAAGAGCGGGCGGTCAGGTCGACCGAAGTAGAGAGACGGGAGAGCACGTTACTCAACAGAAGAAATCGGAGCCTCTCTCCTGGCGTCCGGGGGCAGCTGCTCTTATACTCTTGGCGTCGCGGGCAAGAAGGAAGGTCACGAGATGACACCACGTGACAGCGAGCTACGGACGGACTGAGAGACATGTAGAGACAAGGAGGTGACGCATCAGCCGGGCCGGCGCCGGTCAGACCTCCTCGCTTCACACTGGGGGAGCTCCTCTCCCCGGCTGCCGCGCTTTGACAAGCGTGGGCACACACACACACACGCACACACAAAGACACGTGGCACTGAACATGCCGGGACGCGCTCGACGGGGATGCGTCGCGGCCGCTCCGAACGGGCCAAAATGTCCGCCGCTTTGAACGAAGCCCCGGCGTCCGTTGAATCCGCGCCGGCTACAGCGCGCGTCATAGGCGAAACGTAACAATCCACTGCGGTATTCCCTGCTGCGGCTTCGGAAATACATACGCAGAACACACCGCAGCTAGAATCTGTGTCGAGACCTAAGCGCCACACGCATTGCCAAGGCCAGTGTTGCCATCCTCCGCCTATTTATGCAGTAGCTTGAATAGCACTCAATTTTCCACCAATGGACGGTACGCTGAAGCTGCTTCATTTGTTACAGGATAGGAATACAGCCGTTGTCGCCATGAAAAAGAAAACGACAAAATGGAGCGTGACATAGAGTGGGGTCGATGAAGGCTAACAGGACCATGCAGCGCGATGAACGGTTGTCCAAAAAGTACAGTCTAGCAGCCTGGGTAATTGGCGAAGAACTGCACGTAGCCAAAACGATGCCTTTCTCATATATGTCAAGGCGTGCGGCACTGATAGCTACTACTTACATAGACGAGGATTTAGATTCAGATTCAGATTCATTGCTTCCAAAAAAGAAGTGCATACAAAGTCACAAATATACAGACGAGGCTCCCAAAGGGAAAGAACTGTAGTGGGACGCTCGGTTCATAATAATAACATTGATGGTGCTATTTTTAGACAGCAAATTAGCGTTATTGTCAGATAACATCGATGGATCAAAATACATTATTATACATTTCATTTCAAGTCAAACACGAAAAAGCACATTATAAAAGACAGCCGGGGAAAAAGCAGGGATCATCGGAAATTCAAGAAAGGACATGTGACACAGAAGTCAAAGATACAAAGCCAGATCATGATGTTTAAAGTAATTTTTAAACATTTCAACAGAAGTACAGTGTCTTATAGTTGATGGTAATTGATTACAAAGGAAATTTGCGGTGAGCACAAATTTCGTTTTTGCCGTAATTTGCATTAACTACGGGTAACAAGAAATTATTGTTAGCCGCAAATCTGGTTATATTTTTTCTGTAAAAGTTCAACTTCAATCAGTCAAAACGTAAGGTTATTATGAAACAAATAGTGGAATAAGACGGGTATGTTAACCTATAAGAAATTGTTACCAGTCAAGATATTGTACGCGGCAAGTAACACAGAAGCATTGGATTGCAGGAACCTAGAAGTGATAATGAGCATTTGGATACGTTGAATTGATGCTAAGTGACAAGCGTACTTGTTGCCCTATGAAGCAATGCCATAGTTAATGTGACTGGCAATGAAAGCATTATACAATGCTGGCAGAGCCTCACGAGAAAAAAAGAAGGGCAAGCTTCGATTAATGCAAGCTTACCAAACGCAGTCTTCTGCTTGAGATGTTGGAAGGGACAGCAAAATGTAAGGTTAAGGTTAAGGTGTATGCCGAGAAAAGTAACATCGTTGCAAATTGGAATAGAATGAATTCCCGTTTGATAAATTAGGAAAAATATTACAGATGCGACAAACGCTTCGTGCATGGCGAGTGAGCTTCGTGCATGATGCTGCCAAAAAGAAGTTTCCACCGCATGTAGGTTTCCGACTTAGTCCAAATGGTTGTCTGTTGCTGTGCGTGCTGCGAGCGACTCAAAGAACACATTCAGATCTTTTAAGTGCCGGCACAAGAAAACGTTTTATGGCTTACCGCAGTATAGAAACAAAAACTAGCGATGTTTTTTTTTCACTACCTCAGATAGTTGTTTTTATGCTTGCCCTCACACACTCGATGGTAGCATTTATAAATAAGAGATCCAAATTAAATATTGGCTATCGACTGCCATCCGTTTCGAATAATGCGCAGGTTGGCTACTACTCTGAAGACTGCAGGAAGAAAGATAGAAGTAATGCACCTGACGGAAAACTGTGCTTGGTGAGTAAGCATGTATTCTAGTTTGATATTTGGACTGGTTATATTGCCGAGGAAAATGTATTGGCAATCAGTGCTTGCGTTTTTTGTGCACATCTTGCCTTACCACGCAACGAAGTAAACTTAACGCGACTGTAATGCAGGGAGACCAACCTTTCCTTAAGCGCGCTCTTAAGCAAAGTTACACCCTTTTGCCACACAACAATAATCGTCTTCTGTCTGGTCCGCATTTCCTTTCTTTGACGTGGCTAGCCCGGTAATTTCTAGTAACGAACGACATGCGCGTTATCAGCATGACATAGCATTCCCCACAGGAAAGTGGCGGGCGCCGCGTTTTCAAGAAAGGAAACGCAAGCAAGCAGATGGCGATTATTGTTGTGTGGCAGAGATACGCCCCATAGGGTGTAACTTTGCCTAAGAGTGTATATACTTTAGGTATTGAATGCAGCCTCCAAACTTGAACGTACTTAGATTTTTGTACCTGCTGCGGTTGGCAATGGAACGTGTGACCTCGTGCTTAACGGAAGAACGCCAGATACAGTCACCTCGGTGTATTGTACTGGCCGGTATTGTAGTCTTGGAGTTGGGCGGTTCTCTGAGGTTCGCTCTCTACACTGCATCCTTAGAAAAATTTACACCCTTTGGGGCTTATCTTGTCCCACAACGATAATCGTCATCCGTGTTGCCCGCGTTTCCTTTCTTTAACGCTGCAGCCCGGCACTTTCCAGTCACGAATGGCATGCGCGTTATCAGTGTGACGCAGCATTGTCGACAGGAAAGTAGCGAGTGCCGAGTTTTCAGGAAAGGAAACGCAAGCAGGGCAGAAGACGATTATTGTTGTGGGACAAATATACACCCCAAAGGGTGCAACCATTTTAAGAGTGTAAAAAACGTTTACACCCTTTGTGGTGTATATCTGCTACACAACAATGATCGTCATCTGCTTTGCTTACGTTTCCTTTCCTGAAAACGCCGCACCCGCTACTTTCCTGTCGGCAATGCTACGTCATGCTGATAACGCACATGCCGTTCATTACTGAGAATTACCGGGCTCGCAGCGTTAAAGGAAGGAAATCCGGACAAGACAGACGACGTTTATCGTTGTGTGGCAAGATACGACTCAAAGGGTGCAAACTTTTCTTAGAATGTAGTCTACGCCTCCGCTACGCATCCAAGCGGGGAGCTGGACTACGCTAACGGGCGTCACACGGAGACTAAACTCGCCCCCACCATCGTCCGAACATCCTTTAAAAAAAAAGAAATAGAAAGGGCTCTTTATACTTGCGAAAAACGCAAATTCTTACATTTCGGTTTTTGGAGAAAGAAGTCTTCATTCAACAGTCAGCAAATACTGGTATTGGTGCACTTGTTCAAAAGGAGGTCCCACAGCACATGGCTCAAAGGCGACTTTCTTATTGAAATTGAGTGCAGATCAATACAAGAGAAAGTCAACAACCAATCGAATAATGCAATGGCGAGTTGGGAGGACGAGAGGTTAGAGGAACCGAACAGGGTTTTATTCACATGGCGTTAATGGGGACCACTTATTTACAGACACATGCACACTCGTACTGGCGGAAGTTGAGAAGCACATCACATTTCAGCAGCCTATCCCGCAGCTAGATTGTTCTCGGAACATGAGCTAAATCATTCTGAAAAACACACCGCACGCGGAGGATGTCTCCCAAAAATTATCGGCGCATTAAACCTTCGGAGATGATTGGTGACGGTAATGCGATTAGCATTTTTTCTCGCGACCGGTGTTTAATTAGTGATTGTGCGTATTACGCGTGATGAATTCTTGTGATGGTGGAATTAACGAGAAAGAGAGGGTTGTATAATATGGTAATCGGCGCTATCTATTGGTGTCGCCGCAAAGCCTGGGCGTAGACTCCGAAATGCAATCGCAACGACTGTACGTCAAAACGCTGAAAAACGAGTCATGCGGCGACCGGGCTCCCCTCTCACGTTTCTTTCTGTACACGCTGCGCCATCTAGTGTGGCAGCACGAAGTCGACGCGTGACCTCGGAGAGGAGAAGCGGGGCAGTCTGGTGCCTTCGAACGCTGTTCGCTTCCTTGCTGTGAACTGTGTGGTACATTCTCCATTACCCAAGTTGGTGCAAGGTTCAGAGGCAGCACCCTGCCACACTCCGCCTGTGATGTTGCACCTTCGATCTCGTATATGACGCAATGACTAGGCATTGCGAGCGTCAGTCGACGCTATTTTCACGGTCATACGTTGGCTCCTTGCAGCAATTAACTGAGCAGGATGCATCCCTCATGCTCGTGACTCGTTTCACAGGCAGCGACAAGTTGCAGAGTACTCGAACGGACGTCGACCTCGTGCACTGACCTGATGTTGTCTAGGCGTAATATTTCGAATGATGGTCATGTTAGAGCTCCCGTGACCCTTTCTTTTAGTCTTCTACTAATGCGCCAGACGAAGCAGTATGCACTTATGGCCACCTTTAGCGACGTGAACACCCCGGGCGCTGGCTCAAAGCGTCTAGGACGCCTTCTTGTTTATCGTCCCTTTGTCGTGTTTATATTACACAACCACGTTTAGCTCATATCAGGCCCTTCGTGGTGGGCACTTTGTTGTTCAGCCTAATTTAAGGACTCTTTAATAAAAGTAAAATTCAGATCCCATGCCACGATCGAATAGTACTGCGTGTGACCACTGCGGCAACATGGAAACTATCGAACGCGTTCTTTGACAATGTCCCCGATACCGCACACAGAGGCAGTCGCCCGCGACCACGCTGGCGTGGGTGACCACCGGTCGCTTTCGAAGGACACAGTCCTGAAAAGGCGAACTATACAGTCGTCACACCACAAGAAAGTCCAAGCAGTCTTAAAATTTTTGTGTTCTAGTGACCTATTGACAGAGTCTAGTCCCTTATGGACATTCCCAGGCTTCACAATTTATTTTTCGCGCCCTTGCACTTTGGCTTCGTTATTCTTTCCGTCTTTAATTTTTCCTTCTCCTTCCCCCGTACATGATAGCACTCCGTATATATATATATATATATATATATATATATATATATATATATATATATATATATATATATACGACTTTCAGCACAGGATACGGATAGTTTGAGAACGAGGCCCCGATCGCGCGCCTGTTTCCTTCCCGCTTAGGCAAACTGCGCTCGCGGGCAACTTACTGTGGCAACAAACGGAAATCTAGAAAGGCAACGGGCTCAGGAGTAAGAACGTTGCTGAAAATCGCCCAAAACTCTCCGCTCCGTTAATTAGGCAGGGGAAGAGAGTGAGAGAGAGAAAAAGACAAAGCGACAGACCGAGAGAGACATGGAGAGGTTTCACCCTCACACTCGAAAAATAGTTGGTATGGCACTGTATTCAGAGCTATTCTGGAGCATTTGAGTTAAGCAATAGGTGTGCTGTATACTCATTGGGCAGGTACAGAAATAGGGTCGCCAAGATTCTTTCCGTGAGCAAAACTCAAACTCCTTTCTTAACATACAAGAATTGAAATTTCGGCAAATTAGTAAGAATTTGTACTTGACTTCAAGCGCAATAAAGGAAGCACAAGAAGGAAAACAAAAGAGGACGAGAGGTACTGCAAAGTTTATCCTCGGCGAAAAAAAAAACTAAGGGCGCCTACTTATCAGTCGACACAAAGACCAACAGCAAAATACATCAATTAGGCAAGCCCGTTCCAAACCCCCTAAAATGTTTAAGGTAGTTCTAAACGTTAGTTGTGACACTGCAATGTTCGTAAAAGAAACATGAAAAGCGCAAAGCTCCGAAAGCGTAACAAATATAGAAACGAGCTTTGCCTCAGGCCTGTATAATGTGGGCCAGATACTGCTGGATTTACAGCGATAAGCTACATATGGAGAGGAGCTGTATCGCTTGTGCGAAAGTTTATAGAAGGCTGAATGGCACACGCAGAACCATGTTTTACAGCGTCCCTGTATGTGGCTAGCCGATTCATTCGTCCGTCCGTCTGCCTGTCACCTGTACGTCGAAATCTCTTCTGGCGCACTCCATGCCCATGCGCGAAAGGAAAGAAAGAGATGGATGCGCGCAATTGGCGGCGCCAGTAGTGACGTCGTTACTCTCCGTCACAGCCGAGTGCACGCGCAGAACCTACTCTCCGGCTCTGACGTGGGTAGGCCGCATGTCATACGTACTCCTGAAGAAAAGCAGCTTTTGATTAGCAATGCCACGAGCAGAACCGAGAACGAACTCGTCTGGGCCGTGCCAATGCTGCAGCCCTGGCACAAGAACATGCTCGTGCAGCCGAGTGCAAGCAGCAACAGCGTACCGAGGAGCCGGCAGCCTAGCAAGCCATCGTTTAATGAACGGTCGGTATTGACCCGGTGAAAAACACGGGACCACACGTTTCAATTTCGCTGGTAAATCATCTGCGCGGACTGCTTGGACAACTATATTATATTACATGCTGTCTAATACTTGGTAAAATTAACGTGTTCCGCTACTTGGATTAAATAGGAAAACAAATTTATAAACACATTTGAATGTAGAAAAGCTATGTAACTGCCCTAGCTGCCCCTCGTTTATTGTGCTTTAGGTCAACTTCGAATCACTTGTTCCTTTCTTGCTTTCTTTGGATTCCCTGGCCCGTAGTGTCTCCCAACATTGTGTGCCACATTTCTAAAACTTCCAATTTTGTTGTACATCCTCCTGGCACGAATAATTTTTCTTTTTTTTTTGCAGGTTACACCTAAAAGACATAAGCTTGGAACAGGTCATGGGTGCTATTGGGGAATTTGTAAAAATGGCCGATGTGTAAATGCAGTCTATTCTAGATGCGCAACAATGTAGGATTTGAACAGCTATGAATAAGTGTTCTCTGCACATTAGCGTTGCCAAAATATTATGTGCTCAAATGTCTGACTTTGTAACTTCCGCCTTAGGTAAGTGGAAATAAAAACAATGTGCTGCAAAAAATTGCACCGTTTCCTGGACTGCAAAATAAGCAGTTTCTTCGAATACTGTTTCTGCTAAATGTTCGTTGGCATTACGTCAGAGAGTGCCGTTGTATGGCTATTATGAGCGCGGCTACGGACGCTCGATGGCGGAAGCAGTATTCCTTCCAAGGTGAAATATACAGACTACATGGGTTCCCTCGCTCATCATGCTAGTTTCAAGTAGCGTCTACGAGCACCTTTTCAATACACATCATAGCTCTACAAAGCGCACGAGGGTTGTTCAAACAGAAACAGTAAAATTCGTAGCCTTCACGAATAAAAACATTTTTTTTCAATAGGAGGGTGCGCTGAGGACACATGCAGGTGCCTAAAGCAGGGAAATGGCTGCTAATATAGAGTGGTGCTCTTTATATCAAAGTGAAACTGTCACCCTCCTTTGCTAGCGCTGTCAGTGAAAGACCATGTTAAGTCTGGTCCTGGCGTGAAAAGCCACACGCACCAGGTGTGCAACGCCTGGTGCGTGTGGCGGCAAAAACAATCTAGCAAAGTCGACGGACCCTGACGGTACGCTAAATCGGCTTTACGGCAGAGCCAGGTTGGCTCTCTGCTTCGCCCTTCTGGCGTGAGTGTTGGGCGTCTAATCCTACTCTGCAGCAATGTGGGTTCCACCATCATCATCATCATCATCATCATCAGCCTGGTTACGCCCACTGCAGGGCAAAGGCCTTTCCCATACTTCTCCAACAACCCCAGTCATGTACTAATTGTGGCCATGCCGCGCATGCAAACTTCTTAATCTCATCCGCCCACCTAACTGTCTGCCGCCCTCTGCTACGCTTCCCTTCCCTTGGAATCCATTCCGTAACCCTTAATGACCATCGGTTATCTTCGCTCCTCATTACATGTCCTGCCCATGCCCATTTCTTTTTCTTGATTTCAACTAAGATGTCATTAACTCGCGTTTGTTCCCTCACCCAATCTGCTCTTTTCTTATCCCTTAACGTTACACCTATCATTCTTCTTTCCATAGCTCGTTGGGTCGTCCTCAGTTTGAGTAGAACCCTTTTCGTAAGCCTCCAGGTTTCTGCCCCGTAGGTGAGCACTGGAAAGACACAGCTATTATATACTTTTCTCTTGAGGGATAATGGCAACCTGCTGTTCATGATCTGAGAATGCCTGCCAAACGCACCCCAGCACACTCTTATTCTTCTGACTATTTCCGTCTCATGATCCGGATCCGCCGTCACTACCTGCCCTAAATAGATGTATTCCCTTACGACTTCCAGTGCCTCGCTGCCTATTGTAAATTGCTGTTCTCTTCCGAGGCTGTTAAGCATTACTTTAGTTTTCTGCAGATTAATTTTTAGACCCACTCTTCTGCTTTGCCTCTCCAGGTCAGTGAGCATGCATTGCAATTGGTCCCTTGAGTTACTAAGCAAGGCAATATCATCAGCGAATCGCAAGTTACTAAGGTATTCTCCATTAACTTTTATCCCCAATTCTTCCCAATCCAGGTCTCTGAATACCTGCTGTAAACACGCTGTGAATAGCTTTGGAGATATCGTATCTCCCTGCCTGATGCCTTTCTTTATTGGGATTTTGTTGATTGCTTTATGGAGGACTACGGTGGCTGTGGAGCCACTGTAGATATTTTTCAGTTTTTTTATATACGGCTCGTCTACACTTTGATTCCGTAATGCCTCCATGACTGCTGAAGTTTCGACAGAATCAAACGCTTTCGCGTAATCAATGAAAGCTATATATATAAGGCTTGGTTATATTCCGCACATTTCTCTATCACCTGATTGATATTGTGAATATGATCTATTGTTGAGTAGCCTTTGCGGAATCCTGCCTGGTCCTTTGCTTGACAGAAGTCTAAGGTGTTCCTGATTCTATTTGCGATTACCTTAGTAAATAAATTGTAGGCAACTGACAGTAAGCTGATCGGTCTATAATTTTTCAAGTCTTTGGCGTCCCCTTTCTTATGGATTAGGATTATGTTAGCGTTCTTCCAAGATTCCGGTACGCTCGAGGTCATGAGGCATTGCGTATACAGGGTGGCCACTTTCTCTAGAACAATCTGTCCACCATCCTTCAACAAATCTGCTGTTACCTGATCCTCCCCAGCTGCCTACCCCCTTTGCATATCTCCCAAGGCTTTCTTTACTTCTTCCGGCGTTACCTTTGGGATTTCGAATACTTCTAGAGTATTCTCTTTTCCATTATCGTCGTGGGTGTCAGTGGTATTGTATAAATCTCTATAGAACTCCTCAGCCACTTGAGATATCTCATCCATATTAGTAATGATATTGCCGGCTTTGTCTCTTAACACATACATCTGATTCTTGCCAATTCCTAGTTTTTTCTTCACTGCTTTTAGGCTTCCTCCGTTCCTGAGAGCATGTTCAATTCTATCCATATTATACTTCCTTATGTCAGCTGTCTTACACTTGTTGATTAACTTCGAAAGTTCTGCCAGATCTAGTCTAGCTGTAGGGTTAGATGCTTTCATATATTGGCGTTTCTTGATCAGATCTTTCGTCTCCTGCGATAGTTTGCTGGTATCCTGTCTAACGGAGTTACCACCGACTTCCACTGCACACTCCTGAATGATGCCCGCAAGATTGTCGTTCATTGCTTCAACACTAAGGTCCTCTACCTGAGTTAAAGCCGAATACCTGTTCTGTAGCTTGATCTGGAATTCCTCTATTTTGCCTCTTACCGCTAACTCATTAATGGGCTTCTTATGTACCAGTTTCTTCCGTTCCCTCCTCAGGTCTAGGCTAATTCGAGGCTGACATTCCTTGAAAAGGTCGTCATATTGAGGAAGGACATTTATATGGAGCCTATACGTGAAAGATTGTGCTGAGGCGTGAAAGAGAGCTTGGAGACCAAACACAGCGCAGCTTTAATATCTCTTCTATAAGCACATTTCGAACTTCTCTCGCGCAACATGAGCAGGCTGCATCAGGGTGTGTTGTGCCCCCTTCTTTCTCATGGCTGGGCCACAAATTTACTTGATTGCAAGCACAAAATTTTGCTATGTTGCTAAATTATCCTCACCTTTCTTGGACCACTTCAAAAATGTTCCTTGGAGGAAGATTCCTGACTTTCATTGTACGGTTCGCGGAATATAGGCGCTTATACCGGCTAGCGCGCAGACAGGGCACAGCCATTGGCCGAGCACTCACTGGTCATTAGCCGCAGTTGATTTATGTTTATATTTGGGATGGTCACTCTAATATCGACTAAGCTACGGGGTCTTTACACGGAGGATCGGGTGGGAACTCGATAGAAAGTCTAACCTCACACAGCAAACCGTATAATAGAAGATGACGTGTGTACCGCTAAGACCTAAATAGGGGGGAGTTTAGTTTGCGCAGCAAACGAAAGTTTTGGTATGTTAAGAGAAAGAAAGGGAGTCGGAGTGCATATGTATACAATATAATTATCCATTTGTCGCACTAGGAGAACAGGCACATAAGGAGGAAAAATACAGTCAAAGCTGATTGGGTATTCGGAAAAAAATATGAGGAGATTTTCTAAATTTCTACTGCGCCGAACGGCTGCATTCGATGAAGAGAAAGGGCAATTGGAACTAGTCTTGAGAACCCCGTGATGCAGTGTATCATCGTAGACCAATCACATTTATTAGTTCGCAGTCAGCGCTGGTTTGCGGCGCGTGAAAAAACAGCAGCTGCCGTGGTAGAGGTCATGCAATAGAGTTTGCTGTTGCGTCAGTCGAATACGAACAAGGAAACCACCTGCTACGTTCAAATAACTTGCATTGTGGAACTTGCAAAAACTCACAGTGATTTCGTCGAATACCTGAGGGCAAAATGTACCTGCCCTCTGGTTTAACCATTAATAGATGCAACAAGAAAAGCTGCAAATGAATCATACCGAGGTGCTGCGCACTGCGTCATCAGACATGTGCGTTTAACTGCCGAACTACAGTGACACAAAATAGCGCTTCCTTCTTTGTCATTCACGCTGATGAAGCCCGTGAATTTCAGCAGCAAGATATTAGCACTCTACAGGACTCTCATGACCGAAGCTACGCCCTTTGGCCCTACACCACGATTCTTGGGGACAGTCTTCAAGTACGGACTCTGACCCAACGTTGCGGTCTGACAGACCGTAGTAACTATTGTGTGGAAGTATTCCTAACCCTGGTATAACATACTACAAACAAGGGCTTATTCGCTAATTTCGGTGTTTGTCCAGCTCGTAGCAATGTGTCATCATTCTTTGTGTTGTAGTAGAGTGTGTATGAAATCTTATGCTTATTCAGCGTAAAAGGAAATAATACTGTCTTAAAATGACGCTAACAAAACATACTTCTCGGCAGCTTTTGTTTACAACAGTCGTACTGACGCAGTTGTTTGCAAGGTGCTCAGTGTAACCAACGAAGCTACGAAGTACCTCTGCTGTCTTTTCAATGTAGGAACAAATATTAGAGCATTCTAATTTGAATACGAAAGTGAATGACGCTTTTTCTTTTTCTGTCCCTAATGTGCGCGTAATTTACACTCATAAGACTCATAGCATACACTCATAATTTACACTCATAACATAAGTTTGTGCTACAGATTATAGGACCTGATATATATGTTTGATAAAAAAAACACTCTGGTTATTTTGTGTGATCCTTGATTTTATTCCATTAACATTGCAGCTGTGTATAAGTATTAGTTACCGCCTATTGAGTAATTTTTCTTTATTATGAGAAAGCCTCACGCCACAAGCACGGTAACTAAGATCATATTCATCTCTAGATAGATTCTGCGAAATACCTTTAGATTGACGTCGATGGTTGCGCAGTTTCGCGGCTGTTGGTGCGCAACAGGAACCATCCTGGGACTCAGTTGCGGACGTATTCAGAAACTAACTATAGCGCCACCACTTCTTTCCCAACTCAACCGGCTTCAGTGATGCAACCAGTGCGCAGTTATCTCTCTTAGCTTGAATTATCGCTTGAGGCGAAGCTTGTAAACCCGCCCGGAGTCTGTGAAACCGAAATTGCAGGTAACTTCACGTGTACCATAAGAAAGCTCAAACCTTGTACAAAATTTTTTGATATTCTTATTAGGTTGAAACATGTAATAAGGAATTAAAAACATTGCAGCCTCTTTCTCCTGTGATAAACATAAGCTCTCACCTTGGTATCGCACTGCGTTTGAGCGTGTTTACATTCTACAGGCGTTTTCCGCGTAGAAGAAACAGCGAAGAGCTTTTTTGTTGTTGTTGTCTTTATACGTGGCACTTTTCTCATTTAGAGATGTTCCTACAGTATAAGGAAGTTCGGAACTGAAAAGCAAGAGAAATGAAACTTTGCAAGGAATCGGTAGACAAAAACCGCAGTGCGGTACGAACCTGGTGGTGGGAGTGCTCATTAAGTGCATTGCAACTTGCTGAATATGGGGAAGAGCGGTTAAAGCAATGTGGAGTCAAGCTATACTACACTCGAAGGAAACGATCGTGGACGTAGGCATTCTGCCAAATGTTATCTTTCCATGTGTGAGTGTTGCAATAGTACGAATTGGGCAAGGGCATGTAAAGAAACCAATGTGAGCCTTCCGATCCCTTCATAGCTGCTGCATAGCTGCTGCATAGCTGCTGCATAGCTGCCATTGCACGAAGGCGGAGAGAAACACGCTTGAAATGCTTAATCCAGTTATAAGACAACGTTACTGTGAAATAAAAATTGCCACCAAATTTGCAGGCCGCTCAACGCGAAGTGATGCGGCAAAATAAATAAGAAAAAGCGAGATTAAAATCCCGGCCACGGCCGCCGCATTTGTTTGCGGCAAACTGCAAAACCACCCGGGAACTTTGCATTTGTTTCACGTTAATGTAGCCCAAGTGGTCAAAATAATCCACAGTCTCCCACTACGGCTAAAAAAGGTGGTTTTGGCACATCATACCAAAGAGTCATACTTTTAAGAAGCTAGAAAAATCACTATGTAATGTCCAACGGGCAAATTTAAACAAAAACAAGCATCACTCAGACTCAAGCTACAAATTATGGAAATTTGAACTCTCCTGATTGCCTTCATGAGAGCTGCATATGCTCTGAAAAGCCAAAGTTAAACATCGTACTGAGCACCGAAAAAATGCTCCATGTATTCACAGTTATCACGTCGCCATCTATAGCGGGAACCGCCGTTTAGTTAATATAAATTGAAAGCACCACTCTTATGTTTTCCCTGAAGGCGCCCGCCAATAAAATTTCGCAGTTTTAAATGAAATAAAATTTCAAATAAATTTTGCCGCAGCTTTGATAGCGCAAGCAAAGAAAGGTAATCGTGCGACACATCCGGGGACAGTGCGGTGTGATGGCGAGTGGCCTAACCACTAGCGCAAGTGAAAGTGAATCTGACGCTGGTGCAAGGTATGCGGGAACTGCTATCGAAGCTTCGATAGAAAACCCCAAGCCTGCGAAATGGCGACGCATTGTAACGATCTGCGTCTACGGTACACACCTTCTACAAAAAAGGGGGAAAAAAGCATATCACTCCACCGCTGCAAGTGGAAGCCACCTCTTTATCTTACCCTACATGGTGGTAATTGCTTCAATTTACACGACCATGACACTACGACCGGCACAGGAAGAACCACCTTTATTGCGTAGCACGCTGTTTTAACTGTGCGGGTGGGACCAGAGGGGTCTGGCCACACCACGTAGCACGCCACATACCGATACATCTTGCCTCTCCCGAGGAACATAGAGTAGATAAAATGAGGGGCGTTGACGTCAAAATACATGCGTGAGTCTTAGACACTCACGCATGAAAGTCTAAGGCAATTGTTCAGTCTGCGGAGCACATAAGCCTGGTTGGCGCGCGTTTGATGCGTGTGAACCTCCGTAGATTGCCAACATCGTCAGCCACAGCGGATGTATCTTCTCCTGACTGACATTTAGCGCCACTTGGCTCATGTGATCAGGTCTATGTCACCGACGCATGTGAGACGCTCCGATCAGGTGACTCGTACTCTGACACTGGCTGCTATGTTGCGGCAGCTCTGCCATACTTAGGAGGAGCATTTGGGCCAAATATTGTCAATCAAAGCCAACAGCGCCGAGAGCTTCGCTTCTATTCATTCCCAAAGTTCGTGGGATGTGCATAATTTTCTGCACTGTGAAGTTATATGAATAACGATAGCGCTCATTAATGAAATAGTTACGTTCAAAGTGGGCAAAAGCGGCTCTCGTGTCCACGGTAAAGTTGATTTAAACGGCTTGAGACCAATACGTCGCTGCACGATATCCTAATTTTTTGGAAATGTAGTCGTCAAAATGGGCTACAATTGATAGTGAATTCAAGAAGTTGGTGAAAGGCAAAACTGCAGAACCTTGCAGACGGCCTCAGGAATATTACATGGCTTTTTGAGCAGCGTGGTCAAGGAGCTGAGCTATGGTCTCAACGCCTATCAAAAATTCTCCAAAATATTAACAGAGGCCGACAAAATTGCGGGAACATTGGGAAACAGAAACCGACGGAAATCCACCACAGGACTAACTTAAATATAAGGATAACTTGAAGATGAGAAAACATAATGCACTTCGGCAGGGGGCCCAAATTTCGGGACAAACAAATAGGCCGTTGAAAGAATGCCGCTGAATGCAGATGGTACGAAATAAGGCAAGAATGTCGGCAAGCGTTGAAGAGAGGTCCAGCAGGTCCTATGGCCAACGCCAGCGCCCGGAAACTATCGGATGACTGACTACACATATAAGCGAGATGCTTAGTCCTTAGTCGTACAAGGTGAGTCCTTGCAGGGTGAGGCATGGGTTTGAAATTTGGGACGTGGACTCCATCACATTAATTACAACGCACTTTACGGTGTCATTCTTCGAAGGCTGATACTGATTTTCACACAATGAGGATGCGAACAAATTGTATCATATGCCGACTGTCACCTTCCTCGAACTGCCAACATTCCTTAAAGGGACACTAAAGCGAAACAACAAATCAGTTTAGATTTATAAAGCGTTGTTTGAGAACACTGCAGACAGTCATCTCACAACAATAGTTTGATTATTAGATGAGAAAATGAAGGTCCAAGTATCAGTATTTGAATTTCGCGCCGAAACGCAAGCGCCGGTACGTCAGCATGACGTCAGGGATTCCAAAGTATGTTTTCGCATTTGGGCCGCGTTGGCTGAATAAAGGTTCCCGAAACTTGCCATGTTTAATATTTGGTTCCTTTAGAAGACAATGTAGTCTATCTGTACCGCTATATATAATTAGTAGGCCCTAGAAGATGCCATCAAAATCCAAGACGTCACAGCCCCCAGGTGCGGGAACTTAAGTAGGTGTCGCCACCCGTATTTCGTTCTTGCACTTTTTCTGGCTTACCAAACGTCTTATCGTTGTAAGAGTGGTGTTTTTGGCGTTGTAGAACGGTAATTTACTGATGCAGATGAAATCATTTTTCCCTTTAGTGTCCCTTTAATGATGTCTTCGACAGTCGCCCAACTCGTGAATCTTGTTACGTATAAGCGGTTTTGCGCGAGGCCTGTGAGTACGTGGGCAGCCTTTTTGGCGTTCGATACCTGCTAGTCTTCATTGCGGCTCTATTACAAAGGCCGAATAGCAACATGGTAGACAATATGAAGAACCGACAAATCCTGCATGTATTACTTCGCAATAATCTTAAGCAGTGGTCATCTCATCATTCACACACGTGAATAATCGTGATAGGGCGGTGCTGTTACAACTAAATTCAAGTATATATGTGATGCCCAAGGGTGTACCTGGCCCGGTGACCAGTAAATGCGACGTGATATTGTGAGTAGCTTCACCCATAGAATGCTAATGAACGATGACAAAGAAAGAGATTGAAGAAGTATTGTGTCATACCTTTTGCCCCTAGGTGCAAACCCAACTTGTTCATGTGTCCATCTTAATATCTAATCACATCTTTTCTCGATTTGCAGCTGCTGCGCTGGCCCGTCAGCGTGGAAAGCAATATTGCTTGGGAAATAATAGGGGGTGCCTTATCAAACTGATAGGCGAAAATCAAATGCCGTCCACGATGGCGTCTCTCGTAGACGCTGCGCGACGCTGAGAAGGCTTTTGGTCGGGCCTCCTATTTAAATACAGAGAAATGGAGAAATCGTTTTTCTCGGCAACCACAGCACCAACTTTCATGAGGTTGGTTGAAATCAAAAGACAAATTTTAAATATATTGAATTCAGGCTGCGTATTTTTTAATTAGTTCATCAATTTTTTTACAAATATTGACAAAAAACACCTATTTTCACAAAACGAAAATATTTGTAGCTAAGCAATCAAAAAGATATCACAATTTCGTCAATTCCACCTAAAGGTACATATAAAGCGGACAAAATTGATATGTTATACATGACACTGAAAGCTATCACTAATTTCAGAGTAGAATATTTACAAAACCATTGTAAACAATGTAACATATACACGTGAGATGTAAATAGATATGTAAAATTTATCCACTTTGCACGCTGTCATGAATGCAGTTTACACAACTGCTGTATATTTTCTAGTTGCCGAGCTGTGAGTTTGTGAGCTTCTGCTTCTAATTTTTTTCAAGCTTACCAAATTTTGAAAATTCCTTTCACGATATGCAAAACTAATCCGAAATTCCACTTGGGACACTCACCAGAATTTAACCTCCTCTTGCAAATGCCAGAAATTTCAATAATATTGTCCCAGTGGACGACTTTCGTCCACTGGGACGAAAATCGTCCCAGAAAAAGTTTCGGCGTTTTACACGTACTTGAATAGACGACATCGGAGTCAGGGCCGTGCTAAAGCAGCCGCGAAGTGCTTCCGGTGCGTGACTCCGTGCTTACCCGCAACAGCCACTATAGTAGAAGAAGGAGGCGCGGAGAATGTTGGCGCGGGACCAGGCAGTTTTGTGAGCTGCAACGCTACAACCAAGAATTGCCCCGAAGCGTGCACTTAGTGCTAAGGACACGAGGGCTCGCATAATGCGTCAAGCGGAGCAGGCAAGGTGACACTACACACTCCCGTCACGACTGTCGTATGCGTCAATATATCACCGCCAAATAACGTTAAACACCTCGCTTACATCGAAAGCCTCGCTTACATCGCTTCCCACAGTGCGGGGGATCTACATATATGTTTTTTTTTCATTGTGACGGCAATTATATGAACTCCAAGCTGGTTTTTGCCGTCACCATTAAAAAAAAATCAAATTTTAGGCGTTTACGTGCCGAAACCACTTTCTGATTATGAGGCACGCCGTAGGGGGGGGGGGGGGGGGGGACTCCGGAAATCTGGATCACCTGGGGTTCTTTAACGTGCACCTAAATCTAAGTACACGGGTGTTTTCGCATTTCGCCCCCATCGAAATGCGGCCGCCGTGGCCGGCATTGGATCCCGCGAACTCGTGCTCAGCAACCCAATACCATAGCCACTGAGCAACCACGGCGGGTTAGCCGTCTCCATTGCTGTAACATTCCGTATATATTTAGCTATATGTATGCTATTTGCCGCGCCATTCAGTACGACATGCGATGTATGGGAAATATTGCTACAGCAATCTATCACTAATATGGCCCATACTAATCATAGATTCATGACAAGTTTATTCAGCAGAATTTTCAGAATGGCAGCCCTAAAATAAGTGCAACAAAACGACACACAGACATTGCATACCTTTTATCTTAAATCTTCTGACACCTATATGTTAAAAGTGCCAAACAAAAATACAGCTAAAACCTCAATGTGATGTAATCTTATTGGCGCGGCTGTGGACTACATCCGGGATCAGAAAAGGAGAGATATTTTAAACGTACTTGATGCGGAAAAGTGTTGGTTAAGCGGCTGAGAAAGGTGCTGGCGGTAATTAATAAACGTAAATAAAATCTTTCGATGGCAGGATTCAGACAGAGAACCGCTAGAACAACAGATCGTTTACACTTAGATTACATTTAGTTCATGCTAACACTACATCTACGAGCTTTATACCTTGTGTAATATTGTAGTAAGTTCCTATCACATTTTTTGCTTGGCCCTCATGGAGAAACTGTGACACTAATTTTTCTTTTCCCACGGACGGCCGGCACCGCCGCTTCTGCACATGCGCAGAGGCAAGCGCCCTCTGGTGGTGGTGCAAGGTCCCTAGTAGCGTGCCTGCCGCACTGCGATTGGCTTGGCTAGTCGGCCGGTGAAGAGCCATGCCACAGCCACGGCAACGAAACCTGGCGATGTTCGCAGTGTCCATTTAAAATACGGTTAAGGGCAGCCGCGGCAGCAAGACCATAACATCTAAGAAACACTGTACGTGACAGAATTAAGGGCCACGTGTCGCAGAAAAGTCCGGCGTTCACCGCCGTTTCGGAAATAGTCAACCCTAACCTTGCATACGCAACCACGCAGGCCCTCCATGTAGCGCAAATAAGTTACTGAACTAATTGAACATCTCAAGCTAAAAACTATCAGAAAAAATGATAAAGTGCGACTTAAGCAAAACCTACATAGATGATACCGTGGGATTGTAATTTGAACATACGAGAGAACATAATTCTCTGACGCGGACACTCAAATGCAAACCCTTATTAGCGCGATAGCACTCTCCATCTGTAGTTTGAGGTCTTCTAGGAATGGCACCCACCCCTCGTTTCCTTACACACAATCGAAAAGAGAACCAGAAAGCTGGTTCGTGCATGCATGGCCTTCGTGCATAGTGTTCGCCGCCAGCGTTTCCTGGTAAACATTACGGTTACATACGCTGCAGTGCAGTTCCCTCGTCGTCGTGTCGTCTGTTCACCGTGTGTTCGTCCCTTTTAGCGCTACCATTAGGTTTAAAGAATGCATCACCAACTAGCCCAACACCAAGTTTTATGAGCTACAGTTACCGGGAAGCGTAAGTAGCATTCGGGGATCTTTTAAGCTATCCTGTTCTGCTCTTACGGGCGAAGCGAAAGCGTCCTCCAAATGCAATGTAATTAATAAAATGTAAGAAACTTTTTACCGAACCAAAGAAATAAACATACACACAAACAAAAACAATAAGCCTAAAAGCAGGCAGGCCAATTGGCAAGCAATTTGCGGTCTGCCTGTCAAAATTAAGAAAGGTCATTATTTTGACTACAAATCCAAATTTCTGGAAATAATTTAAGAGCTTTCTGTGTATTTGGATAAAGAATTTACTCTTGATCCGGAATTCTTCCATGTGTTTTTCTTACTAGCTACTCTGCAACGCACTCTGAATGTTACGTTGCAAAATATACTTTGCACACCCAGTCCAAGGATTGGGTTTGCTTGAGATAACCCGCAGACATGAGATGCGACACCTTGGCTCGCAGTGCGGAAGCGCTGCTAACTGTTCTCTGTATTAGAGGCGTTCTTTAGTTCACACACTTCTCATGAAACCATTACAGCCCTAAAGCATAAAGAGATTCAACAAGGGTGGACATTTGCATACAGCTCAGCGGCTGAATTGACTGCAGCGCACCAAGCGGATGGGATTAAGAGGAAGCTTGGGCCCAACTCCGACGCGGCCTATTCATTACATGTAAAACGCAAAAGCGTTTTTCTGAGATAATGCCTGGATGGATTTTAATGAAATTTCTTGCATTTGAGGGAGAAAGTTAAATTCTAGTGACTGTTTAAAGCGGAATTTTGATTTCGGGCTTGAATTTCGTTGGAACGATTTTGAAATATTCAACAGTTTAAAAAGAATAGAAGCAGGAAGTTTACAAATTCATAGCTCTGCATCAAAACAGATAGCGCGGTTCTGTAAACGGCATCCATTAGCTCATTCAAAGCGGACAAATGCTATATGTCAGTTTACATCTCACGTGAATTTCTGACGTTGGTTACAAGGGTTCTGCAAAAGCAAGATTTCCATTTTACCAAATATTTTGATATTCATGTGTAAGATATCAATTTTGTCCGCTTAGGATGTACTATTAGGTCCAATTCACAGAATTTTAATATCATTTTTCGTTGTTGAGTTACAGCTTTGTAAACTTGATAGTTTAGTTCTTGATAGTTTGAAACTTGATATTTTCGATTTTTCCAATTTTTAAGAAAAATTGACAATAAACCTCAACAAATTTGGTGCAGTGGTTGCCGAGAAAAACGAATTATCCTTTTGGTGTATTTAGATAGGAGCACTCGAGCTAAAGCTTCCTCTTAACACCTACCGGTTTCGGATTTGGGCGCGCTCGTTTTGAAACCCAGCTGGTACCCGCCACGCCGGCCTGGCTGATCGGCGTCGCACTTTTTTTTATTTTCCGCTTCTACTGCTGAACCACGCGCGGCCTTTACGGGAAATCGTTTTAACGTGACAGCGTTAAGGAGCGCATGTCGCAGAAAAGCCGGTGTTGTCGGCGTCGGCGGCGTTGGCCATGAGCGAAACATCCCTGAATGCAATTCATAAATAAAAGCAACTGCTAAGATGGGGTTGCCACTCACCCGTGAGTTCTGTGGTTCAAAGCGCGACAAAAGCGCCTCTAGTGAATACGGTGTTGCCTTAGAAACGTACCGTAGAAAGTTATACTGTGGTGTGTACCAGTAATTATGAGCATATAAATTACAGAAGTCGCAGTCAAACGAATAGCGAAGTACGTTTCCGCTACATTTCTTCTCCACTTGGAGCAAACGCAGAGCCATCTTGCGGTAAAAAATGGCTGTGGCGTAGGTAAGCTTAAGCCCAGGATGCGAAGCATACTAGCCTTTATTTTAGTTGTTGAACCACTGTTTAGCCTGGTGAGCTGCTGTTGCTTGGCTATATTTGGTTCGGCTAGACGAAGAAACTCATGCGTTACTCTGCTTCGCCTTCAAGAGTGGAACGCGACAGCGTTCCCGTCGAACCGCCAAGGGGTGTGAGACAATGGGCTACGGCGCAGTGAGCGTCGAGCAACGCAGCGTTCGGCGCGGCAACGAAATGTGCGCCTGAGCAAGCGACGCACGCCTGAGCCTTAGAAACAGCTCGTTTCTAAGGCAACCCCGCATTCACTAGAGGCGCTTTTGTGCCGCTTTGAAGCATCGTACTCGTGGCTCAGTGGTAGCGTCTCCGTCTCACACTCCGGAGACCCTGGTTCGATTCCCACCCAGCCCATATTGCAAAGTTGAGCCAAAGCCACTTCTCCTCTGTCGTGACGTCACTGTGTCACGTGGTATTGACGGCGACACCGCCGCGCCTGAGGAGCTGGGTTGAGCTCTCGTAATATGCTTCGCATAAAAAAACAGAAGACCCCCTCCTCGCAATGTACGGCGCTGCCCTGACAAATGGCGCGCCACTCGCCCGCTTCTCCCCTTCGTCACGTTTGAGCGCATTGGGGCCGTGCGGGAACCGGTGCGAGGATGCCCCATTACCCTTGCGTTTAATAAGTTTTCTCGCTCTCTCCACTTCCAGCGTGCGGAACTCGAACCATCGTGGTTATGCGACGGGGCTCCTCTTTCCGCTCAAAACGCGATTCCTAGGTGCAGCGTCCAATGCGGGACGCCTGTGACGGAATCGCTGCGCCGTAGCGCGTCTGGTGGGAAACCGTCCCCTGTGATGTGTGCCGTGCTGCTGCCGAGGAGTAATGTGTCTGCGTAGTGCTCCTGGAACAAATAATTAGAAAAAAGTTGTGCTGTGGACTTAGAACCGTTGTATATGAAAACTATGTCTTTGTGCGACTCAAGTGCGTGCCGATAGAATGAGTGGGCGGTGCGAACGGGGTGCCATAACGCTATCCCGTTATACTCTTGAAGGCGAAGCTTAAGCGTCCACCAATTTTTATTTAGTAAAAATGATTGTGTACAATCTTTACAAGCCTCCACCGAATCTTTGCCCCGTGCAATTTCATAAACAAAGGCATGACGTCTTCTAAAATGATTAAATGTTTATTTCGTTCTATATCAATGCTTGTTCCGGGATTTTTGTGCATTCATCCAAACTTGTGGCATCAGGTAAGCAGCAGGTGTTGCCGTACGAAGCTCCATCGGACGCCATCAGCTGAAAAATTGTAAATTAAAAGCATGTATCATTTCGGTATATTGACTTAACTGCAATATGGCGTGTAGAGGCGTACCGTGCGTAAATGGTGAATGGCAGGCATTACAGATAAATTCACTTTTACATACATTTGGTGTTAAATAGCTCCTCCCAAATAATCTCATAAAATATGAAGAAAACATTGACTGTCAAGCATCCTCCTTTCCCGGGAAATATTTCCTGCACTTTAAGAGCACAAATACAACGGTAACTGCGCGTTTCCAATACAACTTGGCCTCAGTCGACGCGATGGTACGCCAAGTACAGAGAGGTGGCCTCAACACAGGCTCTTAGGCAGACTGCACGCTCGCAGAATGCCTTCTAGTCGCACTCAAGAAAAATTCGTGCGTGCAAAGTCTCTTTTCAGTTGCTCACAAGACAGAATTGTGAAGTTCTTGGCTTCTTGGATTTTGAGCTCCTCGGAGTTATCTTTTGTGCGTCCTGCTGGTGCAAGCAACACACTCCGCTGTTATCATTCTTGGAGATCGCTCGTCGCGTTTTCGACAAGCGTGAGTACCGAAAGAAGGTATATGTTTTTGCCGGGTCATAAAATGCGTCACGAACTTGTCCCACTAAAATTCAGTAAACGCTAAACTAACTGTCACCACGGCGGGCTTGCTTTTTTGCTAACTGCTTCACAACCCCAGGCGCGGTGAGCATGGCTCAAAAGTCTCCCAAAAAGTTACGAAATTATTTACAATAATTTGCGGGGTCAGAGAACGCGTCACGGACTTGCCCAGTAACATTCACTACACGCGAAACCGTCACTCCGGTCGAGCTGTATTTTTCTAGCTGCGTTACATAGCCAGGTGCGGCAAGCGTGGCCAGAAACTACCGAAATAAGCTACAATACGGTTAAGGCTCATAGAAAGCGTCGCAGACATTTCCCAGTATACGAGTCATTAACTCAAATTAACTGCGCCAGAATGGCAGAGCTGTTTGTCGCTAACTGCGCCATTAGTATCCGTTTTGTGCTGTAAGCCTAAATGTGCTTGAAATGCGTCGCAGACTCTCACCTTGCCATAGTCAAATAGTGCAGTGGTGCCATATCGGAATATTGGAAAGAGACAGGTCGCCGAACAGACGAACTTGACATCCGCAGCCGGCCTCGCTCCCTTCAGTGGCACGTCTGGCGCATGACGCATCATATGGCGCGTCTGGCGTGCCGCTAGCTTGTTGCTAGGTAACGTGAGAAAAATAGGTTGCGAAATATAAGTTAATTTATAGGCAAAGCTTTTTAGTTTTAGCGGGAAAGAATTAAAAAATAAATCACTGTCTGTGGGGTCATTTTGCATTCTATTTTCCGATGCTCGCGTCAACTAACGAATGGGATTTTCCTTACTCAATTCTTCTTCGCTTACTGCACTCTATGAATTATGTAGGAAAAAGTTCTTGCCTCTTATACGCACGCATTTCTGTTCGTTATATAGGTGACTGAAAGTGCCCGTGACGCCAGCGCCAAATGCCTCAAAAAGCCAGTCATCTGTCGCACGAGATGAGTATGCGAATATGAAATCAGATTTCTACAAATTGAAAAGACTATGGTCAAACAATGTGATCTTGTCACTCACCTATGCCTCCGCAGTATATGGAAGACGCATATGCATGTGAGGCATGCAGTTGTCAACGTACCATTTGCACTTGAAAACTTGACAATATAGTGCATTTGAGTTACACCGGGCAGTGTGAACCTCCTGAAGGGTTTAATGTATTTGATATGATGACTGATATGAAAGAAGAAATTAATAATTAGTTACCGCCTCTTTTTTGTCATCAGCTTTGTTGTTATCATTTTCTCTACTTTCTGTTTTAATGTGCCGAACAAGGGAATAAACATAGTGATAATGACCTGAAAGTTTAACCTACGCACCTGTGCTCAAAAGTAGAGCACCTATTCCACTATCGATCAAGCATTTCATTTTGCTACTGATGCTCCGTATGAGGCGAGACAAGCACCTTCCTGCTTTCCTCCAAGTGCCTGGAATGTGGCAAATTATGCGTCAGATTAAAATTCTTCGGGGGATAAATGTGAGCAGTATGGAGATTGTTCCACCATAGAGATGAAATTGCTTGCCGAAACATACCCCACCAAAATTGCAGAGTGCAGTAGTGCATCATCATGATGGAGAATATAGCGATTCTGTATCGAAGGTTTCGTTGCAGAGCACGCGCACAATCTCTCAGATGGTTCAGCGCAATGTTGGAAAATGTTTAGTAGCAACATTTGCTCAGCATTAGGCAGTTCCGGGCACTATCAGTGTAGAAATATTTCATCTCCAAAAGTTTCGTGAATGTTCAGCGAACAAACGGCTTTCCCAAATAGAGTGCTTCTGATGTTCCAGCAATGCTTCAACGGTTACTAAACGTAAGGAAAGGCACACAATTGATGGTCTCACCTTCGTGCAAGGTGGAGGTGCGTCCGTGTTTTTTATCTTCCGTGGCATGCTAATGGTCTTGACGAAAAGGCTGGGCCTACACCAGTACAATTCATTCCTTTGCGCATACTTGCAATGGGTATATTGAAACACTTGATGTATTTGTGCCCGACTCTCGCTCAGTTCCACGAGAAAGTTGATTTTGACTCTTTGTACCGTCTGTTAATCGACCTCAACTCCGATTAGGAGTCAAAATTGGTCTCATAAAAATTGCATGCGCAAAACCATGCCGTGTCATGCTCGTACTGCAGCCGTAATTGCCTAAGCGTCCGTTATCGTCGTCCTAGAGCGCAACCGCATTTTTTCGAGCAAACGGACGGGCGCCGCTACGCTCTCTCCCACTTTGCTCACTCACTGCATGAAATGTAGGGACAGACCTTGCATTAATGCTTAAGTCATAGAGAAAGAAATTCAACAAGAGGCGACACTCAGCGAAAACTGGCAATAGCGAACACGTCAGGCCTAGTGCGAATCCCATTCGTTAGTTGTCGCGAGCATCGGAAAATAGAAGGCAAAATGACCTTGCAGACAGTGGTTTATTTTTTAATTGTTTCCAGCTAAAACTAAAAAGCTTTGCGTATAAATTAACTTATGTTTAGCGACCTATTTTTCTCGCGTTACCTAGCAACAAGCTAGCGGCACGCCAGACGCGCCATATGATGCATCATGCGCCAGACGTGCCACTGAAGCGAGCGAGGCCGGCTGCGGATGTCAAGTTCGTCAGTTCGGCGACCTGTCTCTTTCCGATATTCCGATATGGCACCACTGCACTATTTGACTATGGCAAGGTGAGAGTCTGCGACGCATTTCAAGCACATTTAGGCTTACGGCACAAAACGGATACTAATGGCGCAGTTAGCGACAAACAGCTCTGCCATTCTGGCGCAGTTAATTTGAGTTAATGACTCGTATACTGGGAAATGTCTGCGACGCTTTCGATGAGCCTTAACCGTATTGTAGCTTATTTCGGTAGTTTCTGGCCACGCTTGCCGCACCTGGCTATGTAACGCAGTTAGCAAAATACAGCTCGACCGGAGTGACGGTTTCGCGTGTAGTGAATGTTACTGGACAAGTTCGTGACGCATTCTCTGACCCCGCAAATTATTGTCAATAATTTCGTAACCTTTTGGGAGACTTTTGAGCCATGCTCACCGCGCCTGGGGTTGTGAAGCAGTTAGCAAAAAAGCAAGCCCGCCGTGGTGACAGTTTAGCGTTTACTGAATTTTAGTGGGACAAGTTCCTGACGCATTTTATGGCCCGGCAAAAACATATACCCTCTTTCGGTACTCACGCTTGTCGAAAACGCGACGAGCGATTGCCAAGAATGATAACAGCGGAGTGTGTTGCTTGCACCGGCCGGACGCGTAAAAGATAACTCCGAGGAGCTCAAAATCCAAGAAGCCAAGAACTTGACAATTCTGTCTTGTGAGCAACTGAAAAGAGACTTTGCACGCACGAATTTTTCTTGAGTGCGACTAGAAGGCATTCTGCGAGCGTGTAGTCTGCCTAAGAGCCTGTGTTGAGGCCACCTCTGTGTACTTGCCCTACCATCGCGTCGACTGAGCCCAAGTTGTATTGCAAACGCTCAGTCACCGTTGTATTTGTGCTTTTAAAGTGCAGGAAATATTGCCCGGGAGAGGAGGATGCTTGACAGTCAATGTTTTCTTCATATTTGATGAGATTATTTGGGAGGAGCTATTTACTATGAAATGTATGTAAAAGTGAATTTATCTGTAATGCCTGCCATTCACCACTTACGCACGGTACGCCTCTACACGCAATATTCCAGTTAGGTCAATATACCTAAATGATACATGCTTTTTATTTAAAATTTTTCAGCTGATGGCATCCGATGGAGCTTCTTACAGCAACACCTGCTGCTTACCTGGTGCCACAAGTTCGGATGAATGCACAAAAATCCCGGAACAAGCATTGATATAAAACAAAATAAACATTTCATCATTTTAGAAGACGTCATGCGTTTGTTTATGAAATTGCACGGGGCAAAGATTCGGTGGAGGCTTGTAAAGATTGTGCACAATCATTTTTACTAAATAAATATTGGTGGACGCTTAAGCTTCGCCTTCAAGAGTATAACGGGATAGCGTTATGGCACCCCGTTCGCACCGCCCACTCATTCGCTCGGCACGCACTTGAGTCGCACAAAGACATAGTTTTCATATACAACGGTTCTAAGTCCACAGCACAACTTTTTTCTAATTATTTGTTCCAGGAGCACTACGCAGACACATGACTCCTCGGCAGCAGCACGGCACACATCACAGGGGACGGTTTCCCACCAGACGCGCTACGGCGCAGCGATTCCGTCACAGGCGTCCCGCATTGGACGCTGCACCTAGGAATCGCGTTTTGAGCGGAAAGAGGAGCCCCGTCGCATAACCACGATGGTTCGAGTGACGCACGCTGGAAGTGGAGAGAGCGAGAAAACTTATTAAACGCAAGGGTAATGGGGCATCCTCACACCGGTCCCTGCACGGCCCCAATGCGCTCAAACGTGACGAAGGGGAGAAGCAGACGAGTGGCCCGCCACCAGTCAGGTCAGCGCCATACATTGCGAGGAGGGGGTCTTCTGTGTTTCTCGCAAGATGGCTCTGCGTGTGCGCCAAGCGCAGAACAAATGTAGCGGAAACGTACTTCGCTATTCCTTTAACTACGACTTCTGTAATTTACATGCTCATAATTACTTATATACACTGCAGTATACCTTTCTACGGTACGTTTCTAAGGCAACACCGCATTCACTAGAGGCGCTTTTGTCCCGCTTTGAACCATAGAACTCATGGCTAAGTGGCAGCGTCTCCGTCTCACACTCCGGAGACCCTGGTTAGATTCTTACCAAGCCCATCTTGCAAATTGTTTTTATTTATGAATTGCTTACCGGGATTTTTCGCTCATTGCCAATGCCTGCGACGCCAACGACACCGGTTTTTCTGCGACACGAGCTCCTTAACGCTGTGGGAGAACACCACGCGCGCTCGTCGAGGTCAGACGTGCCTGAACACTGCTCCACAGCACGTACGTCGGCCCGAACCGCCGCCCCCAGCCGGGGGCCCCCGAGGCACCGCGAGCGGCACGGCTCGCCCCGAGACCCCGACGACTCCGGCTCCCCAGCTCCGGAGAGACGCTCAGCCGTCGAGCTAAGCCTCACTCGGACTCCGCCACTCCGCCTGCGACGCCAGCCGTTAACATGGAAGTAACGGTTGAAGGACACACCGTAACCGCACAAGAGCTCCAGTCAGACGATTGGACACCAGTTATACATAAAGCCTATGCCTCCCGACCGGCCAATTCGCCGAAACCACCTCAACGCTCAGACAACGCTACCTCCGAGGCAGCAAACCCGAACGCCAGGAACGCGGCGCCCGACGCAGCAGCCGCAACTAGCAGCGGCAAGACGCCGGCCCGCCTACCACCTGCAACCAAGGAGGCTCGCCTCACAGTGCAACGCAGCAAGCAACTGCCGCCACTCCCACCCAACGCTATTAGAGTGGTCGTTCGCCCGCGAGGTGAAGTGCGACTCCTTGACATCCCAACACCTCGACTCAGTAAGGCAGTGCAGACCCAGCTCCAAATCACTCTACCGGACGACTTCTGCCTTCGCATCCACCCGACCAACAATACTTTCACCATGGCAACAACACATTTCCCAACTGCCGAGACTCTGAAGACACTGACCTCCCTCACCATTGGAGACCGAACCTACCCGGGCGCATCTTACGTGGCACCCCCACCGGGGGCTACCAGAGGAGTCATCACAAACGCCTATGACGACGAGACCCCAATGCAACTCTACCAAGACCTGGTCAGAAGAAATCCAGAGCACACCATACTAGCAGCCCGACGCATGGGAAAGACGCACTCCATCCTAATCACCTTCGACGCAAGCGCAGTCCCGAACTCCATCAAATACATGGGAGCCATCCACCGCTGCACCCAATACCGCGGCAGTCCGGAAGCCTGCACAAATTGCAGACAACCGGGTCACCGTCATGACGTATGCCCAAGCCCCAAGACCAATCTCTGCCCCCGCTGTGGGATACAACATCCGCAACAAGAACCTCCTTGCACGCCTAATTGCATTCTGTGCGAGGGCCCTCACCTTACCGGCACGGGATCCTGCAAGGGACGAAACCTTCACCAGACACGGAAACAGCCGAGCCACCCACAAACGCGGCATCAAGAATTGATCACATCCGGGGACAATTTTCCCCAGTTGTCGCCCAATCAACACAAGCAAGCCTGGACAGCGCCGTTGAAGCAAGCCTGTGACACTCCCCTCTCTTCTCACAAGCACATGCCATCCATGACGGCGACTCCCAATCTGCAACACGCCCTTGCAAAATCCCAGGAGGAGGCAGCGGCGGCCAAAGCAGAAGCTACAGCAGCCCGGAAAGAAGCCGCCGCCCTTCATCAACATATCGCCAAACTGGAAACGCAGATAAGTGCTCTTGCCTCTGGATCTCCCATTCCACCTGCCCCCGCTCCTGCCGCATACCAGCCTCCCACCCCCAACCCACCCACCGCCCATACCTTACCCAGTCACTCCAACCCTACTTCCTCTCCTGATTTGCTAGCAATGGAAGCTGACACCGAACCCTCCGCAAACTCAACTGCATGCACAGCACCCACTCCCCCCACCGCTACCTCACGAGACGACATTCCAACCCTGCTTGAGTCCTTCGCTGCTCGCTTTGAGGCAAAATTGCAGGCCGCTATTACTCACATCAACCAGGAATGTGCAACGCTCAAAAACGCGGTAATCCACTTAACGCAAGATAATACTTCTTTTAACCAACGATTAGATGTGCTAACCCAAGGCTTCTCTGACCGATGTAGCGATCTTGAGTCCCAGCTCAATTCTTACTCAACCGCCCTCCCGAAGCGGGACCCCACCCGAAATAGACGCAAGAAGGCTAAAGCAACGGAGGGAAACGACAACCCTATGCCTGTCATAGCTCACGACTCCCACCCCCCCCCCCGTTATTCCTTCCCCTGCTATCGATTCTCATGATGGCAGCTCCAAACCGTAATCTTACACTCTGGCAGTGGAACTGCCGGGGCTTTCGCCGGAAGCGTCACGTGGTCCACCAACTGCTTTCCTGCGCAACGGGGCCCGACATCCTTGCCCTGCAGGAACCCTCCAACCCACTTACCCTCCCTGGCTATACTCCTATTTTGCCCACATCTCCCCTACCCTCCCGGGTAGCATTTCTAGTTAGTCGCTCAGTCACCACCATCTCCCATACCCTACCGATTCAAGACTTTGATCACCTTCTAATTGAGCTTGTGCCGCAACACGCTCGAGCGATCAGTCTCTTCATCCTAAATGTATATAGCCACCCAAAGTGCCTACAAAGCAACTTCGAACGCCTCTTTACACTTGCGAAGCGCATAGCAAACAAGTGCCCCTTACTCGTTGTAGGAGACTTTAATGCCCCGCATACGGCTTGGGGTTACCCACATGACACACCGAAAGGCCGTCGTGTGTGGTTAGCAGCGCAACAAGCCGGTCTCTCTCTACTCACCGACCCTACCTATCCTACACGCACGGGAACCAGCGTCTGTAGAGACACTACGCCAGACCTTACGTTCGCACATCGCCTCCCTCACGCCACATGGTGCAACACACAAGAGAATTTGGGTAGTGACCATTGCATCATCGAAATTCTCTTAAACATTCAACTACCCCGCAGACCTCCCAGAGGCTCCACTTTCACGAAGTGGGACTCTTTCCGATCATGTAGAGCAGCCCGCACCTCCGCCCCCATCAAGGACATCACCGAATGGTCCAAACAACTACAAAGTGATGTCCGACTCGCAACTCGTCCCCTATGGGAGGACTACCCCAGCGACACAGTTGACTCCCACCTTCTACATTTATGGGAAGCTAAAGCAAGCCTAGAACGACGCTGGCAAAGGCAGCGTTGGAACCGGACACTTAGACGCCGCCTCGCCCGTCTCAGTAAAGAGATAGAGACACACGCAGCGACTCTTTCACGACAAAACTGGGAATCACTATGCAACAAGCTAGATGGCAATATGAGTTTACCTCAGACCTGGAACCTCTTTAGACACTTAATAGACTCCACACAGTCTAAGACTACACAAAGACACAACCTCACCAAACTCATACATACTTCCGATACACCTCCATTGGAACTCCTTCAAGAACTTCGAAATCTGTACTTCCCCACACACCCTCCTTTAACACACCCCGACTATGCAGGCCCCCCTAACGACTTCATCGACCAACCCATTACAGAAGCAGAAGTTCAGGCTGAACTCCAGAGACTTAACACGTGCTGAACCCCCGGTCCGGACGGGGTACATAACAAGGCACTCCGGAATCTCGACGCCGAATCCATTACGGCCCTTACCGAATACTTTAACGGGTGCTGGCAAAAGGGCACCCTCCCATCGCAATGGAAAGAGGCCAAAGTCGTCTTCATACCTAAACCCGGGAAACCTCTGCTCACCTCTAACCTCAGACCCATCTCTTTGACATCTTCGGTGGGCAAATTGATGGAACACGTACTCCAGACTAGGCTCTGCCGTTACCTAGAAAGCAATGATCTGATGCCCACCTGCATGTTTGGATTTCGTCCTGGACTTTCCACACAGGACGTCTTCCTACAGCTAAAACATCACATTCTAGACTCTCAAACCAACGACACCAAAGCTATTCTAGGTGTGGATCTTACTAAGGCATTTGACAACGTTACACACTCAGCTATCCTACAAAACCTTACAACCTTGGGAGTCGGAGCCAGGATGTACAACTACATCCTAGACTTCCTCAGCCACCGCACAGCCACACTTACTTTCGGTGACCACAGCCTCCCAGGTATCACAATCGGGGCACGAGGTACGCCCCAGGGAGCCGTCCTTTCCCCTATATTATTCAATATAGCACTCCTTCACCTACCCCAACAACTAGCTGAAATCCCCGACATCCATTTTAGCCTCTACGCCGACGACATCACTGTCTGTACAAACCGAGGCAGTAACGCCGAAATAGAACAACACCTACAATTGGCACTAACCACCATCGACACACATGTACGAGAGCGTGGCCTGACCTGCTCCCCCTCAAAATCGGAGCTCTTTCTATACCGCCACAAGCAACACGATTCAGTCGTTCCTCCCATCACCCTTACGCTAGGTACTCACCCCATCCCACTAGTATCAAAAATCCGAGTGCTAGGGCTAGTTATCCACTCTCATGGCGCGCACGGAGAAGTCATAAAAACTCTCCAAACACACGCTCAACAGACCACCCGACTGATTCGCCGCATAGCGAACCGCCGGGCTGGCTTACGCGAGGAAAACACGCTTCGCCTCACCCAGGCTTACATAATAAGCCGCACCGCATACGCTCTTCCTTACCTACCCCTTCGACAGAAGGAGAGAGATCGAGTAAACGCGCTCCTACGGAATTGCACGAAAGCAGCTCTACGCCTTCCTCCCAGCACATCCAATGACCAACTCCTCAAACTCGGTGTCCACAACACCTTTGAGGAACTCAGAGAAGCCACCTTTACGGCACAAATATCCCGTCTGTCTAACTCAGAGCCTGGCCGCACTCTGTTATCAAAATTAAACCTAACCCCTATTACACACCCTACCGAGAGGGTCCCCCTTTCTCCTATCCTCCGCTCTAACCTCAACATACCCCCTGTCCCCAAGAACATGAACCCTGAGCGAGACGGGAACCGCCGAAGAGCAAGGGCTCGGGCCCTCCACAAACAGTAAGGCGAGGACCATGAGGTGGTCTACGTGGACGCAGCGGAATATACGTCAGGCTCCCGTATGGCCCTGGCGGTAGCCGACAATCGAGCAAAGCTTCTAACCTCCAGTTCAATCATCACCAATTCCACCAGAGAGGCAGAAGAGGCAGCCATCGCGCTTGCTCTCATCTCTTCATCTGCCACCAAAATTATCACTGACTCCATATCCGCCATTCTCAACTATGCCAATGGCTACATATCCCGCACCGCTGCGCGCTTACTACGCTCCTGGCAGCCCCGGCGCCGCATAACGCTAATCTGGACGCCAGCACATGCTGGCCTCCCCGGCAACGAGGAGGCTCACTCCTTCGCCCGAGGTCTCACATTCCGGGCAGTGGGAGCCGAGCCCCCTCTACGGGCCGGGGAGTGCCTGCTCTCCTTCCGTGATATTCTCTCGTACTACCGGGACAAACAAAGGGAATACACACCCCCAGCCCCATCCCTCACCATAGAGCAGGCCGCACACTGGCGTCGACTACAAACTCGGACTGCTCCATACCCCATACTACTACATGCCAGATACCCAGACCAATTCCCCTCAACATGCAAACTTTGCGGCAAACCAAGAGACTTCCTGCACACCCTCCTCACGTGCCCCACCTTCCCTCATCCCCCATCACCTGCCGTGGCGGTGTCTTACTGGGAGACTCTTCTGACCTGCACTTCCGCTCAAGACCAGTGCCGGATCATCTCCAATGCAATAAGAAGGATTGTGCTTCAAGGACTCTCCTTTGCTTTGTAAGGGTGCCCCCTCATAGTAAGGGAGCACTCAAGTGCCATGTAGGGGGCTTCGCCCCCACCATTCATATCATTGGCAATAAATGTTTCTAGCACCACCACCTTAACGCTGTCGCGTTAAAACGATAACCCGTGAAGGCCGCGCATGGTTCAGCAGTAGAAGCGAAAATAAGAGAAAGTGCGTCGCAGATAAGCCGGGCCGGTGTTGCGGTACTAGCTGGCCTACAAAACCAGCGCGCCCTAATCCGAAACCGGAAGCTGTTAAGAGGAAGCTTTAGCTCGAGTGCTCCTATCTAAATACATGTAAAAGGAGGATTCCTTTTTCTCGGCAACTACTGCACCAAATTTGATGAGGTTTGTTGCATATAAAAGAAAATCTGGTGACTTGGTTTTGAATTTTCGAGTCAGGTCATTATTTTTCTTAAAAATTGTCGAAAAGCAAACATTTTCGAAACTATCAAGTTTGCAACTCTGTAACTCAACAACGAAAAATGATAATACAATTCTGTGAATTGGATCTAATACCACATCTAAAGCGGACAAAATTGATATGTTGCGCATGAATAGCAAATGATTTAGTAAAATGGAAATATAGCTTTTGCAGAACCCTTGTAACCAACGTCACAAATTAACGTAAAATGTAAACTGACATATCGCATTTGTCCGCTTTGAATGAGCTAATGGCTGCCGTTTGTTACCGCGCTATCTGTTTTGATGAAGAGCTATGAATTTGTAAACTTCCTGCTTCTATTTCTTTTTAAACTGTTGAATATTTCAATATCGTTTTAACGAAATTCAAGCCCGAAATCAAAATTCCGCTTTAAACGTTCGCTAGAATTTAACTTTCTCTCTCAAATGCAACAAATTTAATTAAAATCGGTCCAGGCGTTATCATAGAAAAACGTTTTTGTGTTTTACATGTAATGAATAGGCCGCGTCGGAGTATGGCCGGAGTTAAAGCTTCCTCTTCATCCCATCCGCTTGCAGCGCTGCAGTGAATTCAGCCGCTGGGCTGTATGCGAGTGTCCACTCTTGATGAATCCCTTCCTCTATGCTTTAGGGCTGTAATGGTTTTACGAGAAGTGTGTGAACTAAAGAACGCCTCTAATACAGAGAACAGTAAGCAGCGCTTCCGCACTGCGAGCCAAGTTGTCACATCTTATGTCTGCAGGTCATCTCAAGCAAACCCGATCCTTGGACTGGGTGGATAAAGTATTTCTTGCAGTGTAACTTTCAGGGTGCGCTGCAGCGTAGCTAGTAAGAAAAACACATGGAATAATTTTGGACCGAGAATAAGGTTTTTATCCAAATACACAGAACGCGTTTACATTTTTTTCTAGAAATATGGATTTGTAGTCAAAATATATACCTTTCGTAATTATGACAGGGAGACCGCAAATTGCTTGCCAGCTGGCCTGCCTGCTTTGTGGCTGATTGTTTTTTTTTTGTATGTATGTTCATTTTTTTGGTTTGGTAAAAACTTTCTTACATTTTTTTAATTACATTGCATTTCGAGGACGCTTTAGCTTCGCCTATAAGAGCAGGACACGATAGCTTAAAAGATCCCCCAGTGCTACTAACGCTTCCCGGTAACTGCAGCTTATAAAACTTCGTGCTGGGCTAGTTGGTGATGCATTCTTTAAAACTGATGGTAGCGCTAAAAGGGACGAACACGCGGTGAAAATACGACACGACGACGAGGGAACTGCACTGCAGCTTATGTGACCGTCATGTTTACCTGGAATCGCTGGCGGCGAACACTATGCACGAAGGCGAGCCTTGTGGTTCTCTTTTCGATTGTGTGCAAGGAACCAAGGGGGGCGTGCCGTTCCTAGACCTCTAACTACAGCTGCAGGGTGCTATCGCGTTAAACGGTGTGTGCGTTTGAGTGTCCGCGTAAGCGAATTATGTTCCCTCGTATATTGAAATTACAATCCCACGCTATCTTCTCTGTAGGTTTCGCGTAAGTCACACTTTATAAGTTTTTCTGATTGTTTTACCTCGAGAAGTTCCATTAGTTCAATAACTTCTTTGGCCTACACTGAGGGCCTGCCTCGTTGCGTATGCGAGGTTAGGGTTGACTATTTCCGAAACGCCGGTGGACGCCGGACGCCGAATTTTTCTGCGACACATGAGCTTTAATTCTGTCGCGCATCATGTTTCTTACATTTTATTGTCTTGCTGCCGCGGCCACCCTTAGCCGTATTTTAAAGGGACACTTTTCTATGCGAATCTCGCCAGCTTTAGTTACCGTGGCTGTGGCGTGGCTCTTCTCCGGCCGACTAGCCAATCACAGTGCGTAACGCACGCTGCTGGGGTGGCGCTTGCCACCCCAGCAGCATGCCACCTACCAGATGGCGCTTGCCTCAGCGCATCTGTGGAAGCGGCGGTGCCGGCCACCCGGGGCAAAAGAAAAATAAGTGTCACACTTTCTCCGTGAAGGCGAAGCAATTATTGTGATAGCAACATATTAGAATATTACGCGAAGTACAAGGCTCGTAGCTGTAGTGTGTCAACATCAAATAAACGTAATTTAAGTGAGAACGAGCTGTTGTTTGTTTGCTTGTTTAATGGAATTTAATGGCGCAAAAGCAGCTAAGGCTATGCTGCGCCAAACACAAGGTGTTCTAAAGTACAGTTTATAAAGTCAAGGACTGTGTTAATAATCTATGTTTTATGTAAAAATCCAGTGTCGTCTAAAAATTTACGGACATCACAAAATGGGACTAGTGGATCATCGCCTAAAATTAGAGCAGGGTGTAACGGTGTGTGTTGTTCATATAATTTGTGCAAGAGTGCTCGTCTGTGTGTTTCAATCTGCGTACATGTGAGTTATATGTGCATAACTGGTAGTGGCTGTTGACATTTATCGCATGTTGGTGTGTCTCCTTTCCTGAGTAGGTAATTGTCTGCGATGTGTGTGTGCCCGATGCGTAGTCGGCACAAAACTACTTCGATGAACCGCTCCTGATGATAGCATGACTTCCACTCCCCAACTATGGGTTTCGTGAGATGTAGCTTGTTGTCGGAACAACGGTCCCATTCGCGTTGCCATTTTACCGTTAAGGCTTTTCTAATTGCGCGGATGCTATCTTTGTATGGGAGTGTTGTATTTGTAATGTCTTCGTGTGCTGCCATCAATGCATATGTATCAGCTGCTTCGTTACCCGGTATCCCAACATGGCTTGGGACCCAGCAGAAACGAATTGACCTCCCGTATTCATTAAAAGCCACCATGTTTAAAATGTCTCCAATCAGGGGTTCACACTCAGATTTCAGATGTAGTGCCTTCAGTGTGCTTAAAGAATCTGTGTATATGACTGCATTTGTGTGTTTATCAGCGATAATTTTTTTCACAACAACCCATATGGCGAAAACTTCGGCCGTGAAAACAGAGGCGTGTTGTGGCAATCGAATACTTTTTCCCAATTTTCCGTGATGACCGCCACACCCACGTGTTCTTTCGTTTTGGAGCCATCAGTGTAATATTGCACGTTATCTTTATATTTCTCCTGAAGTTCACGGAATTCTTGTGTAATGTGTTCGCGTGGGGTGTCTTTCTTCTTTAAATGTGTCAATGTCCAGTCACATAACGGTTCAAAATCGTACCATGGGGGCAAACGCTGTGGCTTTCTGGCAACCTCGAGGACTTCGCAAGGAATGTCATAATCCCGGACATATTCCTCATATCGCAGGACAAGCGGTTTGATCACGTTCGGTTTATTTGTATAGTGTAGGCGTGAGTTGCATTGTGTCAGGATGTTGTAGCATATGTGTTGTGGTGATGACTGAATTCTTAGTACGTAGGAAAAAGTGAGGAATGCTCTGCGGTGCTGTAAGGAGCGTCCATTACACTCGACGTATAAACTTGGAATAGGTGAAGTTCGGTAGGCACCACTTGCCAGTCGCAGTCCAAGGTTATGTACCGGGTCAAGTCGTTGGATGTAGGACTGTCTGGCTGAGCCGTAAACCACGGAGCCGTAGTCTAAAAGGCTACGCACAAGAGACCGGTAGACACGTAAAAGGCACGTTCGGTCGGAACCCCAGTGCTTATGAGACAGAATTTTAAGGATATTTAGAGCTTTATTTGCTCTAATCTTCAGTGCTTTTATGTGAGTTAGGAAGTTAAGTTTGGTGTCAAAAGTTACTCCTAAAAACTTATGGTCTTGTTTCACCGGCAGTATGGTGTCGTTCAATTTTAGGACTGGATCGCTGTGTAGCCCTCGTTTCTGAGGGAACAAAACAGTGACTGTTTTCTGTGTGGAGAAACGGAAACCATTTTGGTTAGCCCATTGTGTAAGTTTATTAATTGTTATCTGGGAGCTGCCTCTCAGAGGTTAGCAAATTTGAGGCACGGCAAGAACTTGGAGATCGTCTACGTATAAGGAGTGCATAAGAGACGACGGTATGATCTTATTAACTGTGTTCATTTTTACTATAAAAAGTGTCGTGCTGAGAACACAGCCTTGTGGAACACCATTTTCCTGTTTAAATGTATGAGATAGTACTGAGCCCAGACGTACCTGAAATGTTCTATTACTCATAAAATCAGCTAGGCAGTTCAGCATTTTACCCCGGATGCCGAGGTCAGCCAGGTCTTTTAAAATTCCGTATCTCCATGTGGTATCGTAGGCTTTTTCTAAATCGAAGAAAACTGCTAGACAGTGTTGTTTGTGTAAAAATGCATATCGAATTTCATGCTCTAGACGGACAAGATGGTGAGTGGTTGAACAACCCTTTTTATATCCACACTGATGGGGGTCAATAAAGTTTCTTGATTCTAAAATAAATGAAAGTCTTATATTGATGATGCTTTCATATGATTTTGCCAAACAGCTCGTGAGGGCAATGGGTCTGTAGCTGCTTGCGGATGTGGGGGATTTATCGGCTTTTAGAAATGGAACTACTATTGCCTTTTTCCATTCTTCCGGCATTATGCCAGATTCCCAGATTAAGTTAAAAATTTAAGGAGAGCGTTTACAGATGCCTGAGACAGATGAGCCAGCATGGCGTAGTGAATGCGGTCGTGACCTGGCGCTGTGTTTTTCCCTGCAGAACGAACTCTGTTTATTTCTTGTTGTGTGAGGGGGAAATTGTATGGTTCATTTGATGCACCAGTTGTGGGCAGCTTCTGTTTTTCAGCAGACTGTTTGTATTGTAAAAATTCCTTTGTATAATTCCCTGAACTGGATACATCACGGAAATGTTCTCCAAGTATATCTGCTTGTTCTTGTATTGTTGTTTGTGTGCCTGGTCTTGTAAGTAACGGTATTGTGTAAGATGAGTACTGTCCTCTAAATTTCCTAACCTGGTCCGACATTCGTTTCGATGTTACCGTACTATTAATTGAAGAGATGTATTTTTGCCATGATGATTTTTCAGCATGTCTTCGAATGAATCGTGCTTTGGCTTTGGCTCGTTTGAAGTTTAACAGGTTGCTATAGGTGGGGTACCTCCGTAGGATCCCCCAGGCCTTATTTTGTTCTTTTTTAGCGTTAGTACACTCCTTCGTCCACCAGGGGTTTAGTTTTTTGCGAACTATATCCGATGACAGGGGTATCGCCTTTTCTGCCGCTGTGATTATGACTTGAGTGATTTTTTTATAAAGTTCATTAATACTAAGCTCTGGCAAAAAGACATTTTCCAGTTTCGCGTTCTCCATAAAAACCTGCCAGTCAGCGAGCTGTAGTTTCCATCGGCGTGGTCTGGTTAATAAAGTTTGGGGTGATGGCAGGAGTTTGATGAGTGCGGGTAAGTGGTCGCTACCATATGAAGTGTCGAGAGCTTCCCATTTAAAATCAGTAAAAAGAGTGGGCGAACAAAAAGCTAAATCTAAACAACTAAATGTGCGGGAAGTCGGTGAGAAATAAGTTGGCGCACCTGAGTTTAAAAGACAGATATCATTTGATAGAATAAAATCTTCAACGAGTTGTCCTCTTTGGTCAGTCTTGACACTGCCCCAAAGAGTACCATGAGCATTAAGATCTCCTACCAGGACGAATGGCTCCGGCAACTGATCTGTTAGTTTTTCTAAGTCTTTAATAGTAAAATGTGTGTGGGGTGGAATATATAGTGAGCAAATGGTGATGGTTTTGTAGGACAGAATGGTGACAGCTACGGCCTCTAAAGATGTATTTAATTGGACATTCCGGGTGGGAGTGCCGCCCTGTACGACTATGGCCACTCCTCCCGACAAACGGCTGGAACATTCGCGGTCCCTTCGGACAACGGTGAAGCCTCTAAGGAAGTGACTTTGTTTAGGGCCTAAATTTGTTTCTTGTAAGCAAAATGCGACTGGCGAAAACTTACTTGTTATGTCTTTAATGTCACCCAAATTGTGAATAAGTCCTCTACAATTCCAATGCATGATAAAAGCCATAGTGACAGAAGTGAGAATGTTAATTCATATATGTGTACTAAGCAACTGTAGGTGACATTTATTATCGGAATTGTACTATTGGAAGAACGGTAACCGTTCAGGTTACCAGTCCCTTTGTTCGCGTAGTTATTTTGATCTTGTCTTTCTTAGTGCGCTCCAAAGAGCGCTGATCTTTTGGTGTCGATGACGCCGGAGTTTTTTTGTCGACCTCCATAGCCTTCTCTGAGGCGCTGGATGATCGAGAACCAGGCGCTGAGACACGCGTCTCAGGCCTAGGAGTTCGATTTAGCCTGGGGCCCTGTGGAACCGGGGTCTGCAGGCCGGTCTGTGATGATGATGATGGAGCAGCACTGGCTGCTGCCACCAAGGGGACGGATGGAGTTACTACTGGGCCACTGACTGCGGTCCCTGTAGACTCCTGAGACCACTGCGGTGCTGTCCCCTGTCGCACCGCACTGGCGTAGGTTGTTTGAGGTAAGTGTGCAGGTTTCTTTCTTGCTTCATAGAAGGAGATCTTCTCTTTCACTCTAAGTGCAGTTATCTTTTTTTCTTTCTTCCAGCAAGGACAAGATCGTGAATATGCTGGATGATCTCCTTTGCAGTTTGTACAGTGCGGAGCAGCATTGCAGTTCTCCGACTGATGGTCATTGGCGCTACACTTTGCACATGTTGATTTACCTCTGCATGACTGCGATGCATGTCCGAACCTCTGGCACTTGAAACACCGCCTCGGGTTTGGGATATATGGTCTTACGTTGATCTTCAGATAGCCTGCTTCAAGTGTAGTAGGTACAATACTGGTACCAAAGGTAAGTATAACGTGTTTGGTCGGGATTTGCTCGTTATTTCTTCGGAGAGTTATTCTTTGAACCTTGATTACATTCTGTTCTTGGAAACCCTCCAGGAGTTCTTCATCACTGAGGTTTAAGAAATCTTCTTCTGATATTACGCCCCTGTTTGTGTTAAGCGAACGGTGTGCTGAGATTGTGACTTTGATGTCACCGACACTGGCGAGATCAGCGAGCTTTTCTACTTGGTCTTTCGTTCTGAGTTCAAGGAGGAGGTCCCCACTTGACATCTTTGAAACCTTGTATTGCTTTCCAATTTTTTTCGGCTAGGCATTTTGCTGCTAGGAATGGGGATATTTTTCTCATTGGCAGAGGTCCTTCACTGTGGATCACGTGGTAGCGTGGGAATGTTTCTATGTTGGTTTTTAAAGTGAAATCAAAAATTGCTTCGGTGCGCCCTCTTTTGTTAGGACGATCTGGAAGGGGGGGAATGCATTTGCCATGTCATTCTTAGAATATTCAGCGGCGATGGTAGCCACCCACCACCGCGCCCAACAAGGGGACGCTACGAGGTTAGGAATATACCTGTATACGTCAGCTATGCAACGCCGCTATAACCTAATATATGTACCCAAGGTTGGGTAGATACACACGGTTAACCCTTGCTGCCTGGAAAATGAGAAGTAAACTGAAGTCAGTAGAAGACAGGAAAGATTCAAAGTGATAGAGAAAGACTAAGAGTGGAGAGGGGGACAGGAAAAGGCAACTACCGATTTCCCCCGCGTGGGTCAGTCCGGGGGTGCCGTCTACGTGAAGCCGAGGCCAAAGAGGTGTGCTGCCGCCGCCGGGGGGCCATAAAGGTCCAAACACCCGGCATTGGCTCAACCCCCAGGATCCCCTTTTCCCCGGACACGGCTAAGCCGCGCACGGCTACACGCGGGAGGGTCCAACCCTCATGTGTTGTAGTCGTTGTAGTCGTTGTAGTGCTGTTGTAGTCGGGGTACTCTGCGTGAACCGTTCCATCGAACAAGTTCATTTACGTTTATTAATTAACGTCAACAGTTTTCTTAGCCACTTCACCACCACTTTTCCATATCGAGCGTGTTTCAAACATATTTCTTTCTGTGATCCCGGAGGTAGTGCACAACCGGGCCAATAATATTACATCACATTCAGCCTTGAGCTGTATTTTCGTTTAGCACTTCATGTATTTAGGGAACGGGGCCGCGGTAGCTCAATTGGTAGGGCATCGCACGCGAAATGCGAGGGTTGTGTGTTCGGTTCCCATCTGCGGCAAGGTTTTTTTCCGTGCACTTTATTTTCCATTACTTTATCGTTTCTTTATTTCATTTATTAAGCACAAGTAATTTCCCCTATGTTGCCCTTGGTGTGAGTGTTTGTTGGCTTGTTATGCTATGGCTATTAAAAATCGGGCACTTCGGTTGAACCCCTTGCTTCTCGTTTATTACATAACGAGGTTCTCGAATCCGTCAACATTGATGCCTTCAGGTAGCATGTGTGGGTTATTGACAGGACCAGTGCCCGGGATTTAATCTCGCTTTTTCTCGTATATTTTGCCGCCTCACTACTGGCCTTCTCGTTGAGCTGCCTGTAAATTTGGTGGTATTTTTTTTATTATTTCACAGTCACGTTGTCTTAAAACTGGATTGAGCATTTCAAGCGTGTTTCTCTCGGCCTTCGTGCAATGACAGCTATGCAGCAGCTATGAAGAGATCGGAAGGCTCACATTGGTTTCTTTACATGCCTCGATCTCGGCGCGTCAGAGGGAGCTGTTCTACGCACTATTCTACCATCTATTGAAATGCATTTCGCACATCCAATCGCTCGGCCTCCTCCTCAAGGAACGCCAAACCAAGAACACCAATTCCCATAGCTACCACCATTTTATCAAATTAGACTGCGCATTCGATCCGAACGTGCCATTCCGTAGCAACAGTCGCCGTTTGGATCCAATCTAACCCAACAGACGTGTCATGAGAAGCCGGCCTCGTAGTGAGCGCTTGATCGCTCCAACGGAACACCTCTCGTCGCGTTCGGTTCCTAGCTGATGACGTGTTTCGTTGGAAAATAATGGACAGGAGCACTTGGTCATTTTGTGTCACCAAAAACGTACTCGCGTCTCGCGGCTTACGATGTCGGCGCGGTCTAAGCCAATCATCTGGGACAAAACTAAACGCTCGTTCCGAACAACGATCTGCGATCGCGCCCTAGATATCAATAACTAAATCCAGAAGCGTTGGGATTTGATGTGGGCGGAAGCCTCAGCCGGTCATCAGTCAAGATAAGGAAGAGACGTTTAGAGTACTGGTGAAAAACAGCAGTGAAAAGACTGATACAACCGGATCCGTTACATGCCTGTAGCAGTAGAAGGTAGATAGAGAAGCTCGGAGGAAGAGGAAAAAAGCTCACAAAGATGTATACAAAACGCGAGAACTTAAGGCATGTATAGCATAACTGAGTAACCCCAGCAGGCTAGGTTACTATTTGTAAACCGCCCTGTTTCAAAGGAGATGCCAATAAATCATTATACTCATTATCATGTCGGCCTCCAGGGCCAGTATAACTAAACTCTTCCAATCTTTGTGCCCGTATGGGCGAGGCCTGAGCAATTTTGACCTATCGCGAAGGGCTAATGGCATATTTCGAAAAAGGCAGCTGGGAATAGTTTTACGTTGTACCAGCCCAGGGTCGATTGCGGCTCTCTGTGTCTCGTGTGACGTATGCTGGCATCGATTGAACCGCATAGTTTGAGAACATTTTTTCCTATCATCATGAGCGAGCGTCGGTGCGGGAACATATAAGTCGGTCGTAGTGCCACACGTTTTGCGGTTTTACAAGAAAGCACACGCCCCGCCACCGCTCGACTCGCTCTTACACATTCTAGTGGGCTCTCGCTCCAAAGTGCGCTTCTACCGCCCCGCGTTGTGATTGGCTTGCGGCAAGACGAGACCATTACCATTGTGTGGAAGTGGCTTTCATTAAAGCACAGTAGTTCATAACTTTTGCTTCTCCGTACGGCCTGTTGATGAAGCGAATTTCCAGGCATCTAATCGGCACTATCGAGATATTCCAGAAGAAATACAATTATAAAAACGAATGTGTTGTACTACTTTTCAAAACATCGGACTCACTATTTCAAAACGCGCGTTTCGTTTTCTTTTCTTTTTGTGATTCCTACCCAAAAATTTTAAAGGCACTATTACCAAAACTTGCATGCTAGACGGTTTCATTATCAAGATAATCTGCTTCAATATTCAGCCTACGCCATTGCTTAAAGCAGTTGCAGCACAGCACTCATGTTGGTTTAGTCGGTGATCCGTTGTAGTCTCGCAGTGCGCGGCCATACTCCTGTATTCCACCGAAATTCACATTGGCCTGCTCCAAACTACTCCGAGAAGTAATATCATGTGCTCCTAATTGCGCCAAAATGAAATTTCATCTGCTCGAAGGTCCTCCAAAAATGCAACCCCGTCTGCTCCAAACTGCTCGAAAGCGCAGTTTTACTACAAATGACTTTGGGCAGTCCCACCTCTGTACACTCTCGAGTGAGGCTACTTTAACAGACCTCTTTTAAGAATTACCAGGAATTGCCTATGATATTATTGGCCTTCGAGAGGTTAGATGGATTGGAGAGGTCTATACACTGCCAATTAACGGCTGTGTGCTCTCCTACAGAAGTTTTCCCGGTAAGATGGAAAACGGGTTAGGATTCCTAATCCACACAGCCATAGCAGGCCGCAATGATGAATTGTACAGCATTAATGAGAGGATAGCCGTCATAGTAATAAGAGTAATTAGAAAATATAGATCAAAGACAGTAAACGTCTACGTCCTCCAACCTCCACTAATGGGAATGAATAAATAGATCCGTATTGCAAAGTTTACAATTAGGAATGACTAAGGTGCAAACTCAATATACCGTAGGCCTTGGCGACTTCAGTGAAAAAGTGGGGGGAAAGCAGGCGGACGAACAAGCAATTGGCAACTATTACATTCTAAACAAAAGTAGAGAGGAACTGATGGCAAATGCAAGTGAAATAAATAGACATCGCATAAAGAATATCTTCTTCAGGAAGCACGGTAAGTAGAAGTGGACCTGCAAAAGCCTCAATGCAGAAAAAAGAAATGAAATAGATTTCACACTATCTGCCAACCCCAGCATATTGCAAGATGTAGAAGTGTTAGGCAAGGTAGAGGGCAGTGACTTCAGGTTAGTGAGGTCTACGATCGTTCTAAATTGGGAGCAAAAATAAAATTCATCAAGAAGTAAACAGGCCAGCCTAGACTCAGTAAGGGTGAAATGAGACGACTTCTTCCTAGTGCTGGAGAAAAAATATGAATTTTTAGATCAGGAAGATGAGATAGGATTGAGGTAATGAATGAAAACGTAAGTAGGTTGATTTCAGAAGCATCAGCTGAAGTGTGAGATAGGTATGCTCTCCCAAGTAAAGAAGGACGGAATAAGCGAGAGAGCATGAAGGTGATCGACTCACGAGATCAGACAGCATTGAAAGTTGATATACAAAGTTAGCCATATTCGAAATTATTACATAAAGAAATTCAAAACACTCGTGCACTTCTCTTTAGGTTGCACGTTATAGCTCTAAAATTCTGAGAACTGAACTGAATACCTCACAAGCTCATCGCCAGACGTAAAACACTAGAATTTGTTTAATAAGATAACAAGAAAAAAAGAAGGTAGCTGCATTCTTGGCTTTTTTGTAGTGGTGTAAAAGAAAGAAATTATTCTCGAGTATGGTTTCTGAGAAAAACATGTTACGCTTATCGTATATTGCATACCTAAATATGATGTCCTTCCCGATTGTACGTCCACTCAACTGAGCAGCTTCTGTCTTATAAACGGCTGCTTTCAGTTATGCGGTGCACTACCATAATGACAATAATGAAGCATTTAAAGGAACGGCATGCCTCACATACACCTACAGATATTTGTAGGCCTGCTCTGTCCATTGAAGAAGTGTGGTACCACATGGGGCAACCAGTTCAGCGGGTTGCAGTCTTGCAGACATGGTGAGACTGTCAAAAAAATATTTCCTAGCCTGTATCAAGTTTGCAGATTTAAAGGCTGTCCCAAAAAGGCGCGTTTATTTTTAATGACAGCTAGGAACTTGCTCACCAGAACCGATTGGCACCCGTGCGTTAATTCTCTGAGCAACTGGTGCGCCATTGCGCAACGGCCACGATTCTGCAGCAGCACAATTATTCGGAATAAGAGACCTCATTAGCATCGGCCCCTCACCTACGAGATTTCAAAACTGCTGTTATTCGTTACATTAGAACGCAAACGGCTATTTAATCATTTTTAATAGTGAATGCTGAAGTAGAATATGATCTGAATGGCAAATACCGTTCGACTAGACTACATGTTTCTACTTCATTTCGCCTGCTGGCACGTTGAAGGAGATCGCAGGACAAGTCACAGATGTTACTTCGGTGAAGGCTTCCTGGTCTCCCCGATTTAGTCTGAGTGCATACGCAATATCTTGTCCCTAACACTGTTGCTCATATTAACGTCCAGTAATTGCCGTGATTCCTTTTCTCGGAAACTTGACTCGTTCACGTAGGGATGGTGCAGATTTTAAAAGAAACACGCTTATTCCGGTCAGGAGTTCTCAATTTTTCAATCAGTTCATTTAGAATATTTGAGAATGGTTCTCTTGCGTATATGCCGTGAATATATATGTATATGTACCCTTATATTTACCTAGAATGCTTTAGATGCATTGGTCATCTGCATCTCTTCACGCAGCACAATTAACAAACCTGGTTTATTTCAGCATAATATTGTTATCTTTGATCATTGTCCCTGGTCAAAACTGTACCAACAAGAAGGGCGTGTAAAATCACACGATATCAATAACATTTTCGTGCGTAGCTTCACATAGCAGATAGGTGGCTTCTGTGCCAAAAGTAACCCGTTACTTTTAGAAAACAATGGCAAAAATAGCAGTTTACCTCACGGAGGCTACCATTGGTGCCCGATTGCGGAGTCGCGGGCGCACCAAAACAAGTAAAACCATAAAAACATTGTACTGCACAGAATTTTTCCGAGAAAATCTGGGGCGTCCGCCCGCGTCCGCGCAAAGAACGCGCGTTCGCTATCCGGTGACGCGCTTGACGACAGCAAAATTGCAGACGTGAGGTTGTATAATCCACGCTTAATATATATATATATATATATATATATATATATAGCAAAAAGGTGTCAATATAACTTTGAAGTTTATATAAAACGCCATTAAAAGAGCATACACGCGCAATATGGGCTCATCGCCCACAGCGAAATTACGTTGAATATGCCGCGAAGCGCGTCTCAGCCCCAATCCAATTCCTTCGCAGCGCCCTCCAAAAATTTCTCCACAAGCGGCGCCTCCGCGAGAGAGCGTCGTTCAGCCCACTCGACCATATTCTAGAAAAAAAATTTTTCCCTTGAAACTATGTTGCAATATGGCTGCAATATGGCTTACTTATTATGTGCACGTACTTTATGGCCACTGCAATTCCCCTTTGTTCGTCTTACTATGCACTACGTTGTACTTTGCTCACGCGTATTGTCGAGCCGCGATTAAAAAAGAACTACGTTCTATATTACTGTTACGTTCATGTTTCAATATTTTTGCCCACATCGCAGTGCTGATTAGGTAAAGAGGCATTGCCAGTTTGAAAAGGTATACATAGTGTTCAACCGACTTCCTATTCTGGTCTATAGTGCTTGAATTTCTTAGAAAAAGGGGTTTACGCTGTACTTAACTTCTCGACAGCGGTGCGCGAACCATGTAATTGATTTTGTGTGTTCCCTAAGGGAATTTCATTTCTTTATATTTGTTTAAATTGCACTAAAAGTACGCAGTCCCCCTCGGAAATTTGCCAACACATGCATTCACAGAAACTTACGTACACGTTTTCAGATCGCGAGAATGGTGCTGGTGAATCCATGTTTAAATATTCAGCAGTTCAACTCTTTTCGACAACAATACCGCCTGGATTATTGCCAGCGCCGTTATGCAGGTTGCAATTGAAACCATCAACTTGAATTCACCTAATCTGTTGTGGGCCAGCACGTCGTTCTGCCGCTTCTTCGAACGAGGAAAATGCGAGAAGGTTTCAAGTTTTCTCCAGAGTCCAGTGTGCCTTCGATGAGCAGCATTAGACAACTCATCGTCAAGCTGCTTTCGAGTAAATTGAACAAGAAAGAGAGAGCGGGAGAGAAATAACATGAGTATTTTATAAATCAAACCTATAAGAAAGGCATCCTATTTCGATGCTTTGAGTTGGGGCCGCCTTTTGGGCACTCGATGGTGACCCGCCGAATATGATTCTCGAGGTTGGAACGGGCAATATTTGGCCCGACTTTTATAGAAAAATTCCTCGGCTGAAGTGAGGCGTGAACTAAAGCAAGTAAATATCAATACCGTCTTGAGTAAATCGGATTTGGTTCATTGTTAGTGATGTCTAAATGTGGCGTCAAAGTGCTGCCTAAATTGACATTTGAAATTCACTGGAATTCTTTACGCAGATCTTTAGGCCATTGTTGTGCTGGTTGGATGCGGGGGAAGTAATTTTAGAGCCGGAAAAATGTGCGGTTACAGTTCGACACCATCCACACCATCTGAAACGTTGGGAGTGCTTTTCGCTCTCGGAAAATTGGGTCTGCCTATTCTTAGGCTACATTTTGAGATCATTTGGCTCCTTATTGTTGGGCTCATCTGGCCACCCTGGCTGCTCCCGAAACAACACGCTGGGACTCGGTCTTGCAAACAAGGCTGTGGCTTTTTCGGCGTCTCCTTTTTTTCCGCTTCGATTCTATGCACAGCTAGTATACCGCCTTGGCAGTGTGAATGGTTTCGCTGTTGCAGTGCTCTTGCAGTCTGCGCAGTACAATCGCAAGAACTTAGCGTGAGACGCTTGCAAGAAAATCTCACTTGTGGCCGTTCTTTCGCCTGTGCTCTCCAGCAGATAACAATATCTAGGAAAGCACCCAATCATTTTGTACGTAGGCGTATTTATAAATGGGCAGCTGCCACAAAAATGTACAGGCTGGTGGTCGCCATCTTCGAAGTGTAATTGTCTAGGAAACACAGAAACGTGGAAAATTTGCTAAGGTAAGCAAACTTGTTTTGCGCATGGGGCAAATGTTTTAGGATGCCAAATAAGATGTATTACAAATTGGCGCATAAAAATTGTATGTTTTAAAAAGAATAGCGTTTTTACGAACTATATTTCGCCATACCGCTGCCTTCAAATAAATAAGCACTTCTCAAGCGCTTTCTTTGCGCCATTTTATTTCGCAATTTGTGTCGATAGTATCGATAGATTAAATCACGTTTTCAGAACTTTTTTTCAATTCTTTCAACATCTGGATCCCGGGACACGGGTCCGTGGCAGGTAATCTAGTGGCCCACGCCGCTGCCCGGTTTCGCATTCTCCGGAGCGGGTTCACGAGTCTTGGTTTACCCGCTCGATGGTGTCCCGAAGAGATACACCGACATGCTGAGCCACTACAGACTGGGTAAGGGGAACTACCCACCTTCGCATCCCGAGCTAACAAAAGAAGACGCGGTGATGTTCCGCACAATAGAGACGGGCACATTTCCGCACGGCAGCCTGCTGCACGCATTGCAACCTGCGAGCTACGCTAACAAGTGCGCCTTCTGGTCTGCGCCCAATACCCTCTACCACATGGTATGAGAGTGCGGGCACAACCCATTGACACCGCACATCACCTGACCAACTATCGAGCAGTGGAAGGCCCATCTGACAAGCCCCAGCCTTTGAAGACCAGCATCGTTTGGTGAGCAGGGCCAAGCTATCGGCTCATGCGCACGGCCTCCTGGAGTACGGACGCCGCCCACCTCGGACGATTCTGTCGTGAGCTCACTTCTACAAACAAATCCTATTCCTCTTCCTCATCCTTCGATAGTGCTGCAATTTATTCCCAGCCATGCGGCTTCGCTCTATATCGAATAAACTTAAATTATGTTCTTTTAGTTGACAAAACCCCGATCCTAATATGGCGCACGCTGTAAAAGTATACTGCGGAATAATTTGGGGCCCGTCAGGTTATTTAAAGCGCACCCATGCACGGCTTATTTCCTCTTCTGGCAAGAAAGGCATGCAATTGCGCGAGATTTCGTCGAGCTCGGGCGACTCTAGCGTACCGGGAAGCCGTTGTGCTTCATTAGCAACCCCGCGAAGACGAACTCGACAGCTGCGTAAACGGTTTTGCTAGCAGTTTGGACAGAGCATTAGTGCGGCTACCAGGTCTTCAATCCCCATGATCGAGTTCAGTGGTTTCCCCACTGCGAATGAATAACCCTCTGCGAGGTCTGCGAACAGGGCGCTACGGTCAGTGTCGCCCGCTAAAGATTTAAGCTGCCGGCTTGCTCAGTGCCTCGTTGACGCCAACTTCACTTCCGCGGACAACTCGACTATGGCATCTGTCTGCACCTGTTGTTCCGCCGTGCAGCAAACACTGTGCCTAGTTGTACATATGTCATTCCGTATTGCAAACAGCTGCTTTGTCCTAAATTTTCATTCCCCCCACCTGGCACTCCCTCACAAATCCCATTTTCGTCACCTCCCATTCCAAGTCTTCGCGCCAGGAGCCAAGACACGTCGACAACTTGCAACTTGGCGAAGTGTAAAGGGCGGAGTTCACACTGCAGTGCAGACAACGAGAAAAGAACGAGCAGGCATTCGCAAGGATGGCTTCCGGTCTCATATATATATATATATATATATATATATATATATATATGAACGAGAAGAAAGGGGGTTAACCAAGGGGCCCAATTTTTATTAGTCATATCATAAGAAGCCAACAAACACTGACACCAAGGACAACATAGGGGAAATTACTTGTGCTTAATAAATGAAATAAAGAAACGCTAAAGTAATGGAAAGTGGATGGGAAAACGACGCCGCGGTAGCTCAATTGGTACAGCATCGCACGCGAAATGCGAAGGTTGTGGGATCGGTTCCCACCTGCGGCAAGGTGTTTTTTCATCCACTTTTATTTCCATTACTTTAGCGTTTCTTTATTTCATTTATTAAGCACAAGTAATTTCCCCTATGTTGTCCTTGGTGTCAATGTTTGTTGGCTGCTTATGATATGACTATATATATATATATATATATATATATATATATATATATATATATATATATATATATATATATATATATATATATATATATATGCGTGAGTATGTGTGCGGCTGATATAGCTATATGTGCATCACGCATATGCTGTGAAGAACACGCCGAATGACGAGCCGCCGTAGAACGCTATGAGGGTCAATAAAGTAAAGCTTGAGTAACATGAAGGCAACAAAAAAGAGCACCACATTAATTTGAATAAGCAAGCATTTATTCTCAGACTAAATGACAGAAATAAACACAGTCGGAATCAATCGAAGGCCCACATGTAGCGTCTGTGTATTCACTAGCAATTCTCTAAACAATGTCGAATCCACGTTGAACGGGCCCGCATATATTTTGCTTCCTTTCTCAGCGTGAACTTTTGAGAGCCTGCAGGCCCAACGACGAAAATCATTACGCAAAGATTTGTTTGTGGCCTGTATGACGGGTGTTACTTTACCAACATCAGTGACTGAGTTGAAAGCAAGAAACTGCTTACGTTATTGCTGCCGGAAAGAAGAAATGATGAGAAACCATGTGTAATCCTCGCATATTCCTGTCAAAAAGATCTACCCATTATAAACTCAATACGCACTAATTCCATGTATCTAATCAAAGCCCTCGAATTCAATGAGAGGATACTAGGCTTCTTCAAGCCAGCTTTTCTCGACTCCCTCTTTCTCCCATGGAGACAAAATAAAGCCTGACATCATGTTAAGTCAACTGCTCTGCAGGGTACCAGACGTATCATTGCGTTATGTAACATTCACCGTTACTTTCTATTCCGCGCAGCAAAATCTCTAAATATAGGCGTAATTCTGCGTTGCTCTAAACCTATTTGCGTCCCAGGGGCTGCTACTATCATAGTCATTACTATGCACTCTGAAGCCTCCTTCAGGTGTACCTCCCGAACTTCTGTCAAATTTGTCAAATGCGCCACTCAACTTATCGAATACAATTACTGGTAATGCCAATCCATCATCGTACATTCCTCCGATGCTGCCTTCTTGGCGATTTCCCACATCATCAGGAACACTTACCACGCCTAATAACTGTGGTGTATATTTCCAGTAGGGGCTTCTGCCTCCGCCTCTGGTTAACCCTCGTTCTTTGCTAAACGCAAATGGGAACCGTTCATTGGGATATAAAATGCCGCCGCGGTAAGGCCTAGGGCGATGAAACCGTCGTTGTCGTCTGAAAAGCCACGACAAGAATCTGGCAAGGGAGCCTCCTGAACCAGTCATGTCACTCGAAGTCCCCCTTATAGATTCTAAACTTCTGCTTCGTCGGTTAATTTGCTCTGGTTCACCCGATGTTTCCAAAAGGTCAAGCAGACTGCTTTCACGCAGACTGCTTGAAAGCAGACTACTTGAAAGCAGACTGCTTTCAGACTGCTTTCAATCTCAATGCTTCCATCGTCTTGTACACCCCCCATAGAAGCTCTACCAGTTATACCTCCTAAATAGTCTGCAGTTGAATAACGCTGACGTCCACGAAGCTTAGGGACTTGGAGAAAACTCTCAGTTTGATCGGTGTCCCCAGTATTCCTGCTGAATGGACGTAGATTGATTTTTGCTAGGGCACGCTTACCTTCTGCTCCAGTGGCACTGAATTCATCGAATGCCGGCTCCCCATAAGAACTGCCTTAAATAAATGTCTGGTACAACTTCACTTTCACGTCTACGCGGTTCAACACCAATCAGCAAAACATAATCTTCGCCAAATCCAGCGCCAGAACGCCTCCGTGCACTTGTTGAAGCAAGGTGCGACGCTACCTCCGGCCCACTGAATTCATAGAATGCGGGCTGACGGCTGCCCTCCCATAAGAACTGTATTAAGTATGCATCTACTGCATCTTCCCTTTCACGTCTACGCGGTTCCACACCACTCAGCAAAACATAATCGTCTTCGCCAAATCCAGTGCCAGAATGCCTCCGTGCACTTGTTGAAGCAAGGTGCGACGCCACCTCCGGCCCACGTTGCCCTGCATTTCTAAAGAGGCCGCCCAAGAACGCCTGGACACCTTGCGATTCCCCGCCTTGTTTTTCTCGCCATGGCCCACTCTCCTCTTCCGATTCTGGGCGGGGTCTATCGAGCACAACAGACCTACGTTGCGAAAGGCCATCCTCACCCTCTTCCCTATCCATGTAGTTCACTGCATCGTACGCACCACCGATTTCTCTTCCCCTCAAAAGCGAGTTTTCATCTACTAAAGTGCGTTCTTGAGGTGGGCCTGTGAGTTGCTCTCCTATTCCATCCGCAGGAAGGGCACCACCGCCAATTGCGTAGGTGTATGTGTCTGTAAAACAAATATTTAGGAATTACAAGACTCATCAATAGGAACTAATCACTATCCCTTTCTCTTATGTGATATGTTCAATAATGCACAGTTTAACGGCACCGAGTACAGGGTCAGAGAGCCAGATAAATTGGTAATGGTTATAGGCCGTTTTATCATGGGCGCCACCATATTGCGTGCGCAGTGGCCCCATCTATGGGCAGTCGTCATGCTGGCATGCGCGAGCGCACCCTCTTATATGTGAGGTACGCACTCGGTGCTAGTTTTTGATGTTTGTTTCCATGCACGCGCAGCCTGTTTAGTGTGACGTGGCGCCTTCTACGTAGAAAACGGTTCTGCGTGACGCACTGAAGCGGTTTAAGTCGCTATGGCCGGACTTTCTGCTGGCGTTGAGGCGGACGGAGCGCGCAGTGCGATGTGTGCGTGCATGTTTCAGGCTGCAATCATCATCGGTGATCAATTGTGTATTTCTGAAAATTCTGTTCACTAATGTGACCTTATATTAGTATTCTCCTTTATTTCTAAGCAGCGGTTTAGGAGTAATGAAACATATGGGACGATCGTAACAGCGTGGGCACCGTTCTGCTACGGTAGACGTTGTGCTAGTATACTTTGAGAAGCGTTCAAGCTGTTAGTATTAGATTACATTGTGTGACTATTTGGTTAAGTGGACATGGTTTCCACCCATGAATAAGATAGATTTGATTAGTGATAACAGGATACCCTACAGTGTGAACTGCACTTGTCCAGCAAAGCGACCGTTTACGAACTGCGCGAGCGTCTGAAGCAGTGGTAGATGCTGGATTACAGATATCTTTGCTCTATATAGCCCATGGTCAAAGCATGCGCAGTCAACGTTTATAGATCCATAGATCCATAGATGAAGCAGGCGTCAAGCACTTCCCATGCGTAGGCCAAAGCCAAAGATGGTGCCATGTCGGGCCATCCCGCGGCAGAGATGAAGCAGGCGTTAAGAACTCCCCATGCGTGCGCCAATCCCGAAGATAGTGCAATGCCGGGCCGACCCACGGTGGAGGTGAAGCAGGTATTAAGCACTCCCCATGCGTCGGCCAATTCTGAAGATAGTGGAATGCCGGGCCTATCCGCGGCGGAGGTGAAGCAGGCGTTAAGCACTCCCCATGCGTAGGCCGATCCCGAAGATAGTGCAATGCCGAGCCGGCCCGCGGCAGATGTCTAGTTCGCCATTAAGGGGCCCACGTACACAGCATCGCTGGACATCCTTCACAAAATGGAAGGGCACTGAGATATTTTGTCTGTCTTTTTTTTTGCAGTGTGGCTCATTTTGTTACAATGTAACGTTAGCGCTTTAAAAGACTCTGCTTTCAATATTTACTCATTGCGCACGAGGCTACAAACTTCACCGCCAGGAACTGTGTTCGCCGAACACAATTGCCGACGCGTGCGCTCGGCAGTAAGTGTCACTAAGCGTTTACGTGTGGCAGCCTGCGAATGGCACTACTGTCGGAGAAGTGCACTCGCTCAAAGTGCGCTCAAGTTTGCCCATGTGACAAGGAGTATTACTGTACAAGGCAACAGCAAACATTTCCCTAACAGTTAAGATAGGTCTTATCACTAAAAAATGTTTACATGCCGATACCACAAGGAAACCCCACGACATGCAGCGAAGACAATATAGACTGAAATGCTTGAAGTGTGAGTTGGGGAACTCCCGTAATATTTGGCGGCCCACATGTACCCACGTCTTGGACAAAGCGCAAGAAAGGTATTTACGACACAATATTGTTCATTCTGTTCTAGCCATTGAAGCAGCGAGTATTTAAAGTGTAGTAATCTGTAGACATCTACTTGAAAAGACGCAAAACCAGCTTAACCCCTAACAAGTTTCGTGGGCGACTGTCAAAAATGCTCTAACGCTCTAACCCTTCACTCCGTCGCATGATGAGGCGTGGATCGTTACGAGCATCATTGGTTGACTTTGTAGCAGCGACACAGTGGGATGAGCGCACAGGCACAAGACATAAGCATATTAGCATCCGGAGCCACAAAAATGCGCGTGGCAATATAGCAAGACGCAACTGTTACGTGCACATACCAACGCTGCCAAGGCTTACGTCACTCAGTCGAAAAACGTGCTTTGTTTGCATTCAGGCGAAAATCCTAGGCACTGTGCCTAATCGCCGTTCAATGATCCACACTACTTCTAGTAAAACATTGCAAGTATCAGAGAACCGTAAGAGACCATGGATTTTCTCAGGCAACACGAAAAAAAGTAGAGCATAAACCGAAACCCGTCTGGTTGAGATGACGCAAATTTAAAAGAGAGGGTCAGGACGCCAACAAGAAAGAGGATCTAAAATCATTGTTAACGTTGTTAATGCTGAAATGTTAACAGCGATTTCAATTACTTTTTGGTTGGTACCCTCAACAAGTGTGGCAGTGCCCAAGAACAAACACACTGAGTGGTTTTATATGTATGTTGCCTGTGCAGTTACGTACCCTAGTTGGGCTTTCCTGCATAATTTTTGCTAGACCTTCTCCGGACGCATTCGCATCATCGTGTCTGCCTGCCAATGCCTTCGAAGCACATTCATCACGCGTTGTTGTAGCTTCCTCATGAACCCCCCAGAGTGCAGTTTCTCTTCAGCGATTTATTTCACGAGAGGCTCATACACGAAGAACTCCAAATGTGCCGTTGTGTCAACGACCAGCATCGTCGCAGCAGTATTGTTATCACCATCCCCTGTATGCCCTTCATTTGGTTTCCTCTTTGTTTAGAATAAAGTAGGAAGTTACACTACCACATGCTCGGACGGCGGTCTCTGTTTTTCTCTATATAAGTTCTGCTGTCAGTTGCTTGAAATCCCAGGTATTGAATGCGGCACGTCAGTTCAAACGTCCAGATTCATTTGCACTGTATTGGTGACAACTGCGTTAGGTGCATTGCATACATACTGCAAGAGTACCCTTCTTAAATTTTTACTCTTTCTGGTTTAGCCTTCAATTCACAAGCCGATACGCCATTGTTTGCTGGCCAGACCATTTTTCATTCCACAAAGAGAAGCACCGTGCCACTATTCCTGGTAAAAACATCTCTAATTATAAAAGCCACCCTGCATACAGCCATGAATAGTCAGGAAGCTCTGAATATGTGGCTCAGCACATTAAGACACAGGAATATTGTCGGCAAAGGTGATAAGATTATGACAACGCAACATAAGCCAACTTATACAGCGCTTCGACGAAAATATCGACAAGCTTACCTAAATGACGCTTTAGAGGTTCTAAAGAGATTCTAAGAGATTAGAGGTTCTTTAGAGATTCTAAAGCTATCTAGAGATGAACGATAACCTACCTTTGATTAGAAAGCTTTGTTGCTAACTAAATATTTGAAATCTGCCATGAATATCAACAATACTCTGCTGCAACTATGTGATATTATGCCAAACAATCAGCTTCTGAAAATCATTCCTTAAGGCATCGTGCTCATCTGCCACCATACTACACAAGTATTATAATTCTTAGTAGTAGCAGTAATAATCAATGTGAAAACACACATCTACAATGGACAGAAAGTATAATAAGAAGAGAGCATGCTGGCGACTTCAAAGGAGACGTGCACGAAGCCTGCCTACTCGTTAGGAATAAGGGGAAAAACAGATGTTCAAGACAGAAAAAAGGAAAATCAAAACAAAAAAACAAGATTGCAGGCCACGAAGGCTAAAGTAAAGCTACGACAGAAATAGAGTACCCCAAGGAGTTTTACTTCAGGCTCAAGCGGAAATTCAAGCAAGCCCGACTCGTGTTTCAGGCAGCTAGCTAGGTGTATTCTGACCATTGTAGTGAGGTACTCATTAATTAAATTTTGTGCACCAAGTTAGACTTGAGGGGGGGGGGGGGGGGGGCTTATTTTCAGTGTCACTTAAACATTCTCTCCTGTAATTTAAGCGTTCTAATGTTTTTTTTCTTTTTTCTTCAGCACAACGCCAGTAAAGAAGAGTGCTGTCAAGCAGGTTAGGCGTACATTCGAAATAATTGCTTAAATCTGTCCACAGAGGCTGTGACCGTTCAAAAAGGTTTGCGGCTATTTTATATGTCCCTTTCATTACACCTTCAAACTTCGACTATCTCATAATGAGACAATATTTCTTCTTTTGATAACCTTCTTCTGGCGCTTTTTTCGGCTTGTGCACATTTCTACGAGTACTTTTCCATTTCAAAAATTCTTACGGGTGCGCTGTCGTTCTAAAAGCAGACAAAACAGGCGAGATCCTGATATTCTATGCCGACATTCAACTCTACTGGTTACAGAAACAACACTCCCCGTCTGATTCTGTCGCCACCATCATCTACGTTTTTTACAAACACCCACACCTTCAGAGCGCTGTCCGAATCCTGACGAGAGGCCTATTTTAGTCCTTTCTTGGGGCCTTATAATTATGTAAGACAGCCAACACGATGCGTTTCAGGGTAACTTCTCTGCATTGTTTCTTTCATTACTCTTCCACGCCGGCGCAGCAGTGCCAGACTTTTGCACTTGCTTAGGCGGGGAGTCACGTATACGAGTCGCTATCCTGCACCCGACGTAAGGAGTGTCCAGCTGTGTCGTGTCGATTAAACTAGAAAGCACCTACTATGCAAATGCCCTTCATAACTGGAATATTTGCAGAAGCTGGCTAATACGCTTGGCCATCTCGACAGCCAAACGCTGCCAGAAAAAATGTCCGCCTTGGCGTTACTGTAAACCTGTTTTGCCAGCTTAGCCTGTAGTTTAAAAATTATTTTTATATGAGCCTCTACTTTAGGCAATGATCGCCCAGACCGTTTAGTGCTTTTCCTGTTTCATTTGTCGTCACTGCCAATAATATTTCTTATTATTTGCATTTTCTCTTTCGCGCCATTCCCTTAACGCAGAGGAGCTAGAACAGGAACCTGATTCAGAGCAGCCTATCTTATAAATAAATTTCTTTCCCTCTTTCTCTTTTGCTTTTTGTCACTTGACTACATATTGGACTGTAAAAGGCAGGCGCAGTTACTTACTTTGTGCTCGGGAACCCTGCAAGCCACATGCTGTAAAATATTAAAACAAAATAAGGTTTATTCACTCTTCTTCGCGGGGAACGAAACGAGGATTGATTCGCTCTTTTCTAAAGGCCCATGACTTGGGCTACGCTCACATGAAGTTCAGTACATAATACCAATGAACGTATAGATATTTTTTCTTGAAATGGCTATGTATCTTGAAGTTTGAGGTTTATTATCTCCGCAGAACACATTTCGTTTCATAATTCTAACATTTTGTTGCGAAGATTGTATGTCGTAGCACTGCAGCAGGCAGCTTGTCTTTTTACTGTGGTTTTTGTTCTAACCTATCCGCTGTACCTCCTACAAAAACATACTGTGAAATGAAGAACATTTGTAATGCAAGAATAAATGTAAGGCACGTCCGAGCAATACGCGCCATGTTTTACAGAATAGCTGCGCTCATGCTTTGGCACGAAATGTACTTAAGCTGATAAAGCTTTCTTGATTGCTATTTTACCATACCAGAAAATTGAATGCTATAATTATCACACAGCTAAACATTATGTTCACACTCACCTATAAACCCGATAAGGAGCCCAGCAAACCGAAGCGTGTTCATTGTGCCGCTGTTTGCAGAAACAGTACTCACTAGGAAAATTTTTTGGTTTTTTACATATTTTTATGGCAATTTCATCGCGTGTGCGGCAGCTTGCTCTGACACCTTGCCGGCGCACATTTATTTTTAGCGCTACCTTTGCTGCATTCTATTGTTGTCACTTTCAATACATAATAAAGGCAACCAGAATGAATCTTGCAGTAGCTGCTGGCCAATGGCGTGTCTCATGCAGGCAATCTAGCTGCAGTGGATGAAATAGTGTCTCTGCAAACAACCACTAAAGCTTCACATGACGGCTTCTTTATGGCAGTGGGTCATTTATTTCATGGAATATGGGTAAATATTCGGTAAAGTAAAGGAAAATTATGTTCCCCGCTTTCCGTATTCAGACAATAGCTCATTACTAGGTTAAATATTCTTGTTCTGTATACGTATATCCACAAAAGTACCTTGTTAAATAGAAACTGTCAAATATTAGCTTATGTTAAATCAGTGTCTTCGAGTGTGTTATATAATTTGCCTGACTTTTATATCTCTCTTCAACGTACAACATTTCACACAGATTATTAATTCTTTTATGCATTGCGTCAGTTTTTACTAGGGGCATTTTTAGGCAAGCTAGTACTGAAACATGGCAAGATTGTTGCGTATCACGCGCGATACGTTCTCGAGATATTGCTCTGAATTATTTTGAACTTCAATGTGGCTGGCTCCACTCTTCCGCATTGTTCTGGCATAATGGGTAATGGGAAATCTCCAAATGTACACAGCAGACGCGAGAAGTCACGCAATGGTCCCTTCGCGCTAAATGACGTGACCTCAACGCGTCCGTTGTGCAGCTCTAACAGCGTTGGCTTCGTACAAGGAAATAGTGTTGCGCTGGTGTCCGCTGTGGTAACTGAAGTATTCTTGAAATTTCCACCAATGTGTGTCCTTGCCCTGGAAGAATCGCGAGAGCGCCGTCGTTTACCCGATGAGATATCATACCAATGCCACGCTTCCCAACATTATCTGCACCGGGCGCGAGAAATTTACCGATTTCTTTCATTCGGCGGTAAAGCACGGGAGCTCGCACGCGCACCGATTTGTATACGGAGAGTGCGCCATAGACGAAGCGCAAACACATGTCTTCGTGCCGCACCACGTCCCTTGTCGCACAGGCGCAGAAGTAAATAAGCTTGATTTCATAAATACCGTGTACCGCTACATTGTTGGAATGCTATTCTATTTCAATGGACAATCATCGTCGGATGAGTTTTGTCGTAACTTTATCTACTAACCTAAGTTTCCAACTCGGTTCACTCCACATATAAACCCGACGCTCTAACCGTTAGGCCATGCAGGCATGCCTGAGCAGGGGGAATAAAGCACCTTAAAACTATTCGTGCTAGCGAGCTTCTAGTGCCCGCTGGCGCTGCTGCGCAGGGACGCTATGGTCAGCGGTCTCAGCCGGCACCTTAGTGCCGGTTTCTATGAGACAAATTTAGTAGAGTGCATGGTGCGTGCTCGAGGCCGCTGCGCTGGTTGCCGCAGCCACCGCTCCACTCGCCACCTTCGCCCACCTGCGAAAATAAATGTAGGGACGACGGTACGGCTCGAGGGCCGCCATGACGACTTCCCACAAGGGCCGTCCTCTGCACTTTAGTGCAGAGGACGGCCTAGGTAACTTATCTTCTATAGTTTTCATTCGTGGCCGATTGACCCGAGTCAGGTCTGTTCTCGGTATGGATTTGCGCAAGGCATATGAACCCGTCAGCCACGCTACCCTCGTTGAAGTGCTACGCTGGATCCACTTGCCCGCCCACATATGCAAGTTTATTCACACCTTTCTTACATGTCGTGAATTTATCATCCGCATCAACACAGACAATGTGGGATCATTTCGGCCACATCGCGGTGCACTGCAAGGGTCAGTGCAAACCCCCATACCTTTCATCATTAGCCTCCTACCCTTGGCATGACATTGCTCACCTACACGCACTCATTTATGCGCATGATATCACAGTCTGGTCCATCCACCTATCTCCCCAAATTCAAGCCACAAGGTTGTAGCTCGCTGTTACAATTACAGCTCAACGCCATTATTTTGTAGAACTCAGGTTGTAGCCTCAAAAGACAGCTCCCCTTCCTGCGCGCTGTGGCCATGCTATTACCATCACCCCTATCGCCCCCCCCCACCTTCTTTTCTTTTTTTTTTTGCACATGAGCAGAATTCCGGTCGTCAGCTCACTCCGAGTGCTCGGCCTGGACCTGTATTATTCCGGCTCCGCCCGCCCCTGGATTCGCACAGCACGCCAGAAGGCATCCCGAATGCTGCACCTCCTCCGCAAGATGTCTCAAAAACCAAGTGGTGTCACAGCCACCATCGCCCGCCTCCTCATACGTACTGTGTTACAGCCAACATTGACATACCAAGCCCAGTTTCGCCACATGACACGCGAAGAGTGGGACCGATCAGAATCTATCAATCGAGCAGCAATGCGTGTTATTATGGGCCTTGCATAAATTACTTTCACTCCCGCGCTCCATGCCGAAACCCAATTAGATACGCTTGATGAACTGGTTCACCAGCGCCATCAAGCTCGTTCCGTAAAGTGCCATATCTCTGAAGCCGCAGCTCTTCAGACGTACTGGCAGATGGTTCGGTGTTGCCCCGCTATTCCTGCCCGCCACGACCACCGTGGCTTTATCAGAAGTTACGGACAATCGGCCGATGACTCGCATACACACGCAATCCGTTCGCCACGTCGGTGAGTTCAGTGTAATGCAAATAGCTCATCAACTTCGCGTGGGAACTCTTCCCAGAGACATGTCGCGTTTGTCGACGCTAGTGTGAGTAATGATCACGTCACCACGGCTGTCGCTTGTCCGAAAATATTGACAGAAATAGCAAACTGCTTGTATGCTTGCTCCCCTGCCTGGTCGTAATATCGCAGTATCCGCAATATCCATTCTCTATCCATTATCCATTCTCAGTATCCATTCTCTGGACAGAGACGCAATTTCCATTCTCTGTCCGCTATTTTAGACGTGTAGTAGGTACATTGACATCTTCAGCTGTCAACCGTTGTCTGCGGCATGTTTTGAATTCCGATGTTTTCTGGCAGGAGATTCAGGACGCACTTGATCATTACCCATTACAGTACGTGTACAATGGAAACGTCACAATGCACATCACACGCAAGCCTTGGTGGATTAAGCAACTCACAACAAAACTTCTAGTCCCCTTCAATCGGCCCCCACCTCTCCGGAGACCGGACTCCTCACAGATAAAGAAAGCTTTCGGCGTGCCACGCGAGCATTTCTTCCACCGTGTGGCACCGACCTCCCTGGCGGCCTAGCACGCTGAGAAGAGGTCATGCTACGAAGGTTGCACACCTACGTGTGGCCCGTACCCCTGCGGCAACCTGGTCGTGGTCGGCACAGTACCGTGCCGCAGTCAGCGGTTCCTGCCCCTTCTCTCCCGCTCCTGTCTGCGAAGTGGACACTACGCACCTCCTCGGGAGCTGCCCTCTCTACACGCCCTCCGCCAGAAACACCTGCTTCGCTGCTGACCACCCCCAGGTCGGCCGCCAGATGTAGGCAGTTCGATGTTTGGGCCCCACCACCGTACACTGGTGAACTTTCTCCGGGAGTCCGACGTGTATCTATACTTGTAAATAATTCTTTATGCCAGAAGCCACGCTGTCGCAATAAAAAAAAAAGACTTCCTACAAACACATTGAAACGCTTGGTGCGTTAGGCACTTAGAATTGCAACTATTCACAAATAACAAATTATGTAGATCTTGCGGACTGTAGGAATTGGCGGTATGAAGAGCATTTTGCAGGTACCTGGCTATCCGGCATTGGAACCTACCGGCGCGCGCGGCGTGCCCCGGTTTGATTGGTTGCCCTATTCAGCAAGCGAAAAAGCCAGGCCGCAGTGCCCACTGTCACTAAACCTGGCGAGGTCGGCAAAGAAAAGCTTTGTTTTCTATATCAATTGTACCCGCAATGCCGAGATTCATAGCCTCAGTATGTGTGTTCGTAATCCGGCGTGTTATCCGCGAAGGCTATGACGTTCCCCTGCTGAGCAAGCAGTTTCAATATCTATTCCGGCCGCGGCGGCCGCATTGTGATGGGGCGGCATGTAATAAACCTCGTGCATTTAGCATTGGGTGCAAGTTAAAGAACTGCAGCGCAGGTGGTCGAAGCTATGCCGGAACACTCCGCTATGCGGCGGCCTTATTATCAGATTGTAATTTGTTTGATCCAGCGTGTTTATTTTTATTCTGCTTGACTTATATATTGAATTACTTGCCTTTTCTTTGTGTTTCAGTAACTTCCCAATATTTTGGACGAAGCATCTTTGTTTACTCGCGCTGACGCAAATGTCAGCAGCGATTTGCGAAGCTAGTGTAGTGCATGCGTGCGTGCGTGCGTGTGTGTGTGTGTGTGTGTGTGTGTGAGTGTGTGTGTGTGTGTGTGTGCATGTGTGTGTGTGTGTGTGTGTGTGTGTGTGTGTGTGTGTGTTACCTCCTTTACGCATCCCTCTCCCCCCAAAAGAGCGCGCGCAGCAAGCAACACAAGATGGGGCAGTGGGAGACTACAAGATAAAATATCCAAAGGTGCAGTTGGTCCGTGTTCCGATTTAGATCTGCATTCGGATTAAAGTTCACAATAAGCTTAGCAGTCCAGTGACGTGCTGTATAAATCTGCAGGACGGGCCTGACTGTTGCGATCCGGACGACGTCTGCATGCGACGTAATTCGCGAGCACTGATTGTCGTACACGTTCAGCGCTTGACACAAGTGAGAACAGTTCAAGCGCCTTGAAGTAGCTGGGGCGGTGCCTGCTCATGAAGCTTGCGCGGACGAAATGATGCATGTTGGGAGTTGTCTTTAAGATATTGCGTTCACATGAGATGTATCGTTGGCGCATGAATCGTCTCGCTTCTTATGGTTGGCTAGCACGTTGACGTGTTCCATGTTGCATCCATGTGTTTATCGATGCTCTTCATCGTCGCGTGCGCTGTGGTTGCCGCCGTGGTAAATGAAGCTGCTGATGAAGTTTATGTTGATATTTCTGATGTTGCTGCGAGAGCTGCTGAGGTAGCATTTCCATCAGAATGTGTGTTTGTCTGTGTTTGACTTGACAGGGTGCGACGCTTAGGACTTGCGACGTTTTTGCAATGACAGCGGTTCTTAAGGGTGTCCTATGCGCAAAAAAGTTTGTATGCTGCGGATTGGTTTGGTCTCCAAATGAACATGGCTCATCCGTAGCCGCTGAAAGTGCGTTGTTTTGCTTGTGAAAAGAGCACATGGTGTTCGTGGTTTCCTTTTGTTGTCTTCGAGGGAAGGTAGTCTGCTTCATGCCAGCGCTGCAAGTAATAGCTGCGCTCTTTCCTTAACTGGTGTGAATGGTACCGTAATCTGAGTTAATGTGGCTTGGAATCCTGGATATTCAATCACTAGACAAAGCCGTAGCGGACGTAGCTTCATCACGTGCTTCCTGTGATGGTTCTGTCTCAGCAAACTTCGAATTTTCATGCGAGTACGAAGTAATGAGCTTCATAGAAGAATCGCGGGACCTGAAACTAGGCGGCGGCCCGCACGTACAAGAAGCAATGAATGCATTCGATGCTTCAACGATGACAGCTGTCTCATGGAATGATGAAGACGCGCATAACGGCAGTTTCTGCTTGGTGAATAGTCCTGGTAGAAGGCTTGCTCTCGATGAAGAGCGACTTGGATATCGCTCAGTGAACGGAGGCTTTACTTTGTCCTCTGTTCGGGGTGGAATAACGTTAGGCATGTGTCTCTGTTTTGTCTTTTCGGAAATATCACTACGTGGGTAAGTTGTCGATGATCTGGTCATACGTGGCTTTGGTTGGTACTGATGATGATCGCTATGTGGAGACTGTGGGAGGCTGCGGCGACCCAGTTGAATTGCCTTTAGCTATTGGATAATGAGGGGGTCGGGAGCGTACACTTTGAATCGACTGATCATCTCTTCCTTGATTTTCTCGCATGATTGGTTGTTTTCAAGAATGTGCGTGATGTAGAAGCGAAATGGCTTCACCGGCGACGTAATCATTGAAATTTACGACCATATCCCGTTGTGACCATGATGCAGCGGATGCGTGGAACTTGAAGAGCCGAAACCAATCTTCCATGGGCCCATGGCCCGCTGATCCGGCGTACTTGGGTATGTCCAACGCTTGCCGTGATGCAATCATCATGCTGGTCGGTGTTGGTAGTGGAGCTATGCACTCTGGCTCGCGCCGTTGTGTTGATTACTTGCATAATGATGTGAGGCCGATGAGGTGGCTGCCAGGTCCTTTATACTGTCGACTTGTGTGGCGCGAGCAGAAGGTTGCGGGTGGAGACAGACATGGTCGCCCGAACACACACACACGAATATATACATACATATATATATATATATATATATATATATATATATATATATATATATATGGGGGGGGATTTCGCACTGGGCTAGTTGGTTCGACATAATGAACACCGTTGCGCAAAGCGACGCAGGGACAGGATTTTAATCGTGAAAAACAACTCGGGTGCTTCGCGCACACTTGCGATAAGGCGAGGCGCGCGTAAGTTTTCCCACTTCCAACATATATTCTAGTTCAGTGTACATCTACTAGCAGCCGAACTGCTCTGTGACAAGGCATAATTTGATGCAAGCACTTCTTGTGCAACCCAATTTGGGTATTTGACGAAATGGAGACCGAATAATAGACAGAACAAAGGATCAATATGAAAGTTCATGTGAAAATCGGCAAGAACGGCGCACAATTTATCGACTTCATCAAGTGTTATTGTAAGTCCAAGAACCTTGTTCAAATGGTCCCAGCGTTTTGTGGTGGTGGTGGTGGTGATGGTGATGAAGTGGCACGATGATGAAGTGGCATCCCCTTTTTGAAGGGTGGTCACAAATAGTGACCAAGCCTGCTTGAGTTAACCAGGGCCAGCATGCAGCGCGCCACTGCTCTGCAGAACTGCTACATGTCGGGACATCTCGTAGAATATAACGGAACTGCAATGTAAAATTTGTACGTATGGACGCTACTCAACGCACATGTAACATCACGTCTAAAATGGAACGATACGATGCTAATGATGGTGATGTTGATTTAATGGCATTCACTTTGAAACAGGACGGTGACACTCACGTAGCTTTCCTGAATTAATCAGGTACGCCATAGATATTTCATTACATCAATATATATACATGTCCACAATCTTCTTTTTCTTCCTCGAGACTTTTCTGTCTAACTTGTACCGCTCTCTATGCAACTGCCACATGGCATGGCACATGGTGTAATAATGTACAACTGCAATGCAAAGGGCGCGCGTATAGTCGCTATACGGCGCGAATCCCGCATCGCCGGGCAAGTGGCACGGTGCGATGATAACGATGATGATGATGATTTATTTGGAATTCACCTTGAAATGTGCCGGCGACATAGTCACCTATCCGGCTTGATTTAATTAGGTACATAGTACATGTACCATCTTTTTCTAGCAGTATTTTACACATCTCCTTCAATCACTTTTTGTTCCTCAAGGCTGCTTTAGCTGTTTTGTACCGTTACCTGTGCATCTCCTACATGGCGTTCTACCTGATGAATTCAACTGCAATACAAAATGTGCACGTATCGACGCTACGCGGCGCGCATGTCACATTGCGTGTCTCTCTGCGCGCTAGGATGCGTTTATAGGGTATTCATACGCAGCATGCTAGCGTGCGCTGGCGAGCCTCAGTGGTAGAGTTGCCGACGCCCACGCAGGCGGCCCAGGTTGTAATGAACGGCTATTAGAAAGAGCCCAGCAACCGCTAACGCTGTAGAAACTGCGAATCACAGGACTAACTTTTATTGGGTGACCTTGTTTCCACACACAAAAAAAGACAAGGTACGCTCAGAGCACAGCGATAGCGGTGAGCACAATCAGCGATCGTCAAAAAGCTGATCCATGATTCAGATGCATCAGCTATTCCTTCAATTACTTTTTATTCCTGAAAGCTTCTTGAACTGACTTGTACCGCTGCCTGCGCATCTGCTACATGGCGTTCTGCCTGGTGCAATAATAATCTACATTACACAATGTACATTCCAGAGTATTGACTGGTGTTCACGAGCATTCTAGAATATACAACACCATTCGCGTCACGCAAGCTATCGGATTAAACAAGGTTCGGCAACAACTTAGATAAAACATAGGACTATTATACCACTTTCCATCCGGCGATAACGTTGTAACAGTGGTGGTTATCAGGGGAAAATATGGCACTAGAGAAAACATACACAACATACACGTGTCAAAGCCCCTCTCTTCAAAAACATCTTCGTGATGCTACAAAGAGAACGCGAAAGCAAAAAATGAACAAGAGCACACGTAACGAAGAAAGATAACAAGGAACCCAAGAAATAAATTCGGAAATTCTTTACGGCGAGTACAACTGCTCAAGACGCACTACATGCACGAGTTCAGGTCGGCAGTGGCGCTACTGTGATTGCGTAAGGCCGTCCAGTACGATCTCATAGTTCAGTTCCCCAATACATTGCATAATCATGTATGGTTCGATATAATTTCACAGACGCTTTTCACTGAGTACGCGTCGACATGTTGGGGTCCGAACCCAAACACAGTTGCGGGGCTGGCATTCTACGTCACGCAGTCAACAATTGTAAATTAGGCTGTCTGTCCTCAGCTAGTTCTTCATGGCCGGGCCAGCGTTCTGTCGGCCTTCTTGGGCATGCTTAAGATAGGCGTAAACGTAGAGACTATCTTTGTCACTGATGTTCTGTAACATAATGTCAAATGCCGTCGCCGGGTTCCTTTCGTAAACCTACTTTCCGGGCAGCGTCCGGTGGCTATATTGCCTTGTCCGCATAAGAAGCGTCTTCTAGGTGGTTGTGACCTCAGAAAAAAGTTCAGCGATAGTCTTGAATGGGTTCCCTAACAATACGGTGAGGGGCTCTCGCTTTGCACACCTATGAGGAAACGACCTCGCTTGTCCTCAGGGGTATAAGTGTAGGCGTGGCGGAAAGCACTACTTAACTCTTCCGTAAAGACGGCAAAGGTTTCGCTAGAGAGTTGCACTCGGGCTTCCAACAGAATTTCAACCTTTCCCTTTCGAACAGGATAGTGAAGGTCTTCCAGAAGGGGCTGTGAAAGAACTCCGACGTTGCGAGGAAGGACTCCTGATTCTCTAACCATGTCCTCGCAGCGTCATCCAAATGAAGTATACGCGGCACCTTTTGCCTTCACAGCTCCCCTTGTTGAAGGCTGAGACCCTGTCGAACGACTCCAGACATTTTTCGGGGTTCTCTTACGAAGCGCCAAGGAAGATACGACTCATATGAGGCTCCCTAGACTGTTGCAGCATGATCATTGTGGCCGGCACTTCAGCTGTCATTGTGGCTGCTCACTTAGCACTGAACTTTTTTTTTCTCGCTTAGAAGTCCATGCTCTGGGGGCAAATTTTCCGACCTCATCTTAGCTGAGTGGCCTGCGGCGACGTTGGTGTTCTCTTCACGGTTCTAGCTTGATATACGGCTTTGAGGCGGTGGCCGGAACATAAACGCTGCAGCTCCTCCAGCAGAAGCCACATTGTAGTGACGGGTCATAACGATACAGAAGAAGGAATCTCCGAGTCATGAAACTAACTGTTTATTGGGCGAACGTGTGGGCACAAAAACAAGTTACGCTCAAAGCACAAAAATATCGTTGAGCACAGCTGACGATCGCCTGGCTCAGACACATGGGCTATTTGTGCATCAATCGGCGTAGATTCCAGCATAATCAGTGGTGTTCGTGTGCATTCTTGAATGTACAACACTACTGGCATCGCACATGCAATCTTATAGCACAAAGTAAGGCAACATAGATAACATATAGAACTAGCAATAACATGCGGGAACGTATAATAAAGGCGCGTCTCGCGTCTGGCGATAACTCTCTACCAACGTTGTGACGATGAAAGCGGTCACTGGGAAAACATAAGCAATGTGCACGTGTCAGTTGCAACTCGAGACATTCTTTCGAGTCATGCGCGAAAATTTCAACACCTGCCTACACTGATAAGTGAAGAACTGGTGAGTTCGGTCTAAAGCACGAGTGTACTGTGAAAAACGTCAGTAACATTTCGTAGTTCCTAGAGCAGTCTTTAGAACACGTTTACAGAATCGGCGACTGGTAAAAAGATATTGGCGCGATATTTTTCCCCCATGTTTCGCGAACGGCTTCACCCTTCAAGTCAGGTCCTCAAGTTATGTGTGAGAAAAAGATAATAACAGCTAGTCATTCGGACATTCATGGCAATTGAGTCAATCAAGTAATCAAATAGGACATTTTCACCACGCTGTACTTCCAAAAAGAGCGGCTGGAAAGAAAGCTGCTTTATAAGAATTTGGCAGGGTCCAAGACCCCGATCCTGACTCAAAGGAGGTTAGAGTAACAATGTAACCCTTGGTCTGACCCGTAGACCAGGAAGGACGAGAAGTACACAAAATTTTAAATTCAGTATGCAAGAAGGGCTTTGCATTGGACAGAACAATGTCCACAATATGACGATACGGCACGGCGCCGACGGCAGCTGCTGTGTCTGCAAGCCCTTGCGATACAGTTGGCTGGCCTCTGCAGAGCAAGGCAGTTCATTGTAGAGCATGTAGAAATACTCGAGTGCCGCGCTTTATTCAGCGGGTTGAAATTTCTTGAAAAGCGAAGAGCCGCAACGCCGGGGATCTGTTGCCATCCCGTTGTATACCACCAAATCTCTCACCGCCTCAAAAAGGTGGCTGACAAATATGAAGTCCCGGCGGTTATTACGGCGCCCAAGAAACTGGTGGGCATCTGCAACATGGTGCAGGGAAGGAAGAAAAGGAATGAATGCAGTATCAAGCACGTTGACAGGTTCATCCCATGCAGAATAGGGGCAGTATACCAGATGCCCCTCTCTTGTGGCAACAGCGACATAGGGTAGACGGAACGGTGTTTAAACGTCAGATTGCAGGAGCACCGAGCAGGGGTAGAAGGATAGGTGGGGGGTGGCAAACTGGCTGACGACCACTGTCGCCCCTGTCGTAATTGCATGCCTAGGTTCCGCGACACAAAATTCTTGAAGATGTTTGCGTCACAACTGAGCCCAGAAATATATGAATCTTACTGTGTACAAATGCAATCTGGAAGCTGCGAGAGCAGCTCTTTAGTGTCACTGAGTGAAAAATAGTTAAATTATTTACATAGAAATTTGTGCCACTCAGGCCCGCATTCCAATGTCGAGGTATGGTTGTCCGATGATTATCAAGCGTCATTATGATACATGTATAAATGCGTGGCTTTCCTGGAATAAATCTGAGTTGTAGTTCCGCGCTTGTCCTATGTGTTTCCTGCTTCGTTCGCTGTCGTTTGCGCGCTTACAAAATGCATTCCAGTGCCAACGTTTGCCTGCAAGTAGTATATAGAGCAGACGTAGACAATAACTTTTTCTACAGACCGACTGTCCTATGGAATGAGAGCAGAAAGAAATAAAAAACTTATACCTTTGGTCCACAAGGAGTCTGTAGATTTTGTACACAGAAATGAACGAATCTGTAGAAAAGCAAAGTCGTGTAAAAGAAGTCTACAGACACCCCATAGACCGTCTACATTGGTTTTTGTAAGAACATGGTGTGCTGTAGACATATCCTGCTTGCAGTGCTGCAAAAAGGTCGTTGATTACCGGGAGTTGGTGCTGCTCTGCCACACAGGTGCCATGTACTCTTGGCTTGCAATCACCACATAATAGACTGCTCCGTCTTTCTGCATTACGGCAAATATCGGCGTCGCCCACACCTATCCAGCAACCGGGTAGAGTACGCCAGGTTTAGCAAGCCTGTATAGCTCGTTAGAGACCCTTTCTCTCATGGTACTGGGGGCGAGGACTTAGGGAGTCGCCATCTGTCCGGAGTACCTCGCTTGCGTAGTACAAGGGATAACGCGGCGCTACTCATAGGTTTCACTGTCGGCGCTCATCAGGACCACCAAGCGGGATCTCCCCTGGAGATTTCTGTAAGTACTGTCGAAACCAGAGAAGTTTTATACTATCAAAATAATAATCTTGGGCAAACATAATGCAGATAATGGCTTACAGATGCTATATCTCTTTGCCGAATATGTATATTGAACGCCCACCGCGGCCCGTCGCCGAGATGGAGTCACCCGGACCGGCTCCCTGTGTGAGAGACAGACAGTTTCCGAGATCAAACTAAGTGATATATCCTACGGCTGTTTGTACACCCAAATGGGTATAATGGAGCATACAAGAATGAAGCCTCAATGCAGCTATCGCAAGGGTTCGCAGTGAACGACGGCGCATCTGCATGCATGGCGGCACGCATTGTTTCGCTTTCTCTGAGAACACATTCTCACACAGTGCCGGGAGCTTTAAGGTGCAACATATGAGCATTTGAAAGTACACATGCAATCATTGTTGCGTGGACACTATCGGAGCTGTTCAAAAATAATTTCCTCATAACTAGATTTCGACGCCTACAACGACTTGTGTTGCGTCGTCAAAACGATTCAATTTTTTGTTATTTTCTTCCTAATTCTTGGACGTTCCAATAGCATTGTTTCTCAAGTTGCGTCGCGCTGTATGTTTATCCTTCTCAGCGAGCAATTTCGCGCTGCTTCTTTTTCTAAATCCCACGTGCATTTATCGTTTGGTGCTAGCACAAACATGAGAATATGCAAAAATTTTTTACACCGAAGCTGTTAAGGGGCTACTTTCCCTCTACTGTGTCCGTGTGCGGAAAAAAACTCCCGAATATAGTGCGATGCCGTGCCAACCCGAGGAGGTTACGCAGGATGGCCGATGCTGAACATAGTACATTACCAGGCTGACCGGTGGCGGAAGTGAAGCAGGCGCTAAACACTCCCCACACGTGGGCCCATCCCGAACATAGTCCAATGCCGGGCCGCCCCGCAGTGGAGGTCCACATAGCCCATATGCACAGCTTCGCTGGTCATCCTTCTTCACAGACTGAAAGGGCACTGAGTTTTTTAATGTGCTTCTTACCGCTCCCTTTCCATTCCAGTGAACGTGCCAGTATCTAGCACCAACACCTTCATAGACCAGAGCTTCATGACATTAGCCGCGTAGCGCACGCCGGAGAGCATCTCAGTGCGCGCTTTTTGCTACTCACTGAACATCGCAGCACCGACGCCTTAGCAGAAATCTTCCTGCCGGAAGTATTTGCTACACAGCCGAGTTGTAGCCGATGACTGTTTCCGGGTTCTAAGTTCCACGACGCAATCTTCACGTAGCTTTTTGTCCTGTGGGTACGCGCGAAGGCTACACGAGCTCCGTTGCGTACGTCCGGCACTGTGGCACCATGCCTACTACGTTGGATTCCTTTGAAAGAAGCCACTATCTATTATATTCTTTCAAGTGTTGCCAAGCGGGCACTCGTAGCGAGAAGCAGCGCAAGTAGGACTTTCGTTTTCCGATCGCTTCAGTGTTTCAGAAGTAGCCGACGCAGCCGCTGTGTCCACGTGATCCCTCACATCACGTCACGCAGATGGCTGCGCCAGTTTTTCCAGTGGTGGAGCTCGCCCCCAATGCCGAAGTAGCCTGCTTTGTGAAACTTTGGAGCTGCATCCTCCTTCATGTACACATGAGCGGGCGGAACCTTGAACGCAGTTAGACCTGAAAGTAGTTGAGGCCAAAACACGTCCGCGTAATCACACGAGACCGCTTACATGTTTTGACCTTGTTCTTTACCGCTCGTCACGCTCACAACCGCAGCACCTTCGTTGTTCAGTGCCCGGATGAGGTCACGGCCGCACAGGCTTAGTCCGAAGAAGCGAACTACGGTCTGTGATGCCATGACAGTCATGCCGCAGTATGAAACTGGGAGCGTGAGCTTCCCACCTATAGGCAACGGACCCAAGTTGCGTGACAACTTCAAGCTGAATGTTTTCGAGACAGAGCAAGCTTGTGCGATGTTGGCCGTAGAGATCCCAGGATACCATGCGCATGAGTGAATAGGCACCAATTACTGCGTCGTACCGGGCTGACGAGTCCACTGTCTGCCTGCGATTTCCGGTTTAGTGTATGCAACTGTGCGGAAAGCTTGGTTTCGGCATATTCCATTCAACTGCTGTCCAACACCAAGCTCTGCTTCGGTCGCTTTCCTTTACATTTGTACACAGTAGCTGTCCTTTTTTCTTACAGTTGAAACATTTGGCGTGTTTAAAGGGATACTAAAGGCAAATATTAAGTCAGGCTAAAGTGATAGATTAGTGCTTGAGAATCTCTAAAGTGTCACTATCGTCTCGAAAATATTCTTAATCATCGAGAACCTGAAGTAAATGCAGGACGTGATTCGAGACCCCCGGGACATTCAAGTACTTGCCCGATAACGAAAGCACTCCTCAGTTAAGTTCTGTCACTAGCAGTCAACAACTAGTTCCAAAAAACATCATTGTATTGTACTATAAGACGAACTGAAATGCTACTTGTCGAGTTATATTTCATTTTTTAGGTAAAAGAACTCATTGAAGTTACTTTTGACAACGACGTGGGCGGTCGAAAGGATTCGTTTTAACTCGACTCTGCGCCGCCCACGCTTTCGTGTTCAAGCAGCTTCTTTATCGCGTAGTATTGCGCTAGTTTTGCTGGCTCGCGAAACTCGCACAAACTGCAAGCAGCAGAGAGATCAACTTCCATTTTATGTCACGGGATGCCTGAGCGGCCTACGCCGCTTGAGCAAAAAGCCGCTGCAGCGGCAAATCCTTCTTGGCTCGGCGCTGCCGTCTGTCGGGGGCCGTTTTACTCACCGACGGCAGCAAAGGGTGGTGACGGCACCTGCCGTGTCACCATTCCCCCGGTTGGATGACGGGTGATTTGAATTTCTAAAAAGGTATTCGGGGCCTTAAGATGCAATTTTCTCGTAAACCTTCCTTCTCCTCCCTCAGAATGAAACAAACGTTGCAATGTTTCTAAGTGGTATTTAAACTGTTGACGTCGACCTATTATTTGCCTTTAGCGTCCCTTTACAGGCCCACGTCGCCTCAGCGTGCTTGCGACTTCCAAACCAGTGACAGCCTTTGGACGGTCCACTCGCCTGACAGTAGATTTTCCTGTCTGTCGCTGTTGTCTATCGCCGGCCAGCCTGTGAAGCTTCGGCTCTGTCTTCGGTTCCGTCGGCTTCATAAGCTGAACACCCTGTCCTGCAGCCTCTGCTGGAAGCACGGCATTTTCGGCCTCCTACAAGATCAATTTAGGGTGGGAAGCTAGGGCATTCTGCTCGTCACTGCTGCAAACTCCGCTCACTATCCTGTCACGTACACGAGGCGGTTGAACACGCTTCCGTAGTTGCATTTGTCAGCCAGGAGTCGCAGCTTCACAATAAGCTGCATAGCTGATTGCTCTTCCCTTCAAATGCGGGATGAAAACTTGAACGTTGAAACAATTTCATTTGGCTAGAAAAAAAGCTAAACTATGGGGTTTTACGTGCCAAAACCACTTTCTGATTATGAGGCATGCCGTAACTGGGGACTGCGGAGAATGGGTTACTTGAGGTTCTATAACGTGCACCTAAATCGATGCGGGTGTTTTCGCATTTCGCCCCCATCGAAATGCGGTCGCCGTGGCCGGGATTCCAACCCGCGACTTTGTGCTTAGCAGCCCAACACCATAGCCACTAAGCAACCACGGCGGGTAAACTTCATTGGGCTAGGGTGCGTAAAATTCTTCGAGAATTGTAACCGCTTCAGCGTAGGTTAACTGGCTCACTTTCCTTGGAGCACAACGCCTGTTTAATATGTCGATAGGCTTCGAACCCAATACAGGATGAGAAGCGCTCTTTGTTTAGGGTCGTCGACGATGTCGTTACCCACGCCGTACGACTAGATTCGGATGTAACACGACGACCACTTTGGTGTCACGGAACTGTGGAACTAGATACGCCATGGCAGGAACCTTCTCCGTCATCAAGATACTAGCTTGTTGGTTGTCGCCACTGTTGCAGCTGCTACCGAGCAGGTACTCCGACGGCAGTCGGCCGGGCGGCGAGGCGCATCAAACCGCTCACGCAAGAACGGGAACACTACGAAACGATTCGTAGTGTTCCCGTTCTTGCGTGAGCGGTTATCAAGCACTTATGGCACTATGATAACGCAAGCCTGGCGTTACACAGACCCGGTTTTCTGTCTTCGTTATCGCTTTCACTTGGCAGCAATTACAGAAAGTAAATAGCACTTCTTTCAAATACAGAATGTTAAATGTCGACGTAATTACGTCATGGGGACGTAGGCGATGTTTGATGCTTGTCCAAAGAAGAGTGGTGAGCAGAGTTGTAGTCATAGAGAAGTACGACATGAAAGATAGCGGAACGGTTAACTACTATTTGCCAGTTTCATTATACTGTCCGCGGACAACTGAAAACTAGCGCATGCTTATTTGTCTACCCGTGTTAACATGTTTGCACATTTCTCGAGCGCACGTCACAAAGGTGAATCGCACATGCCAGTCGCGTGAACGTGCCACCTGGTGGTAGGAGGAGAGAAGTACGCCTGCGATTGGTCGCCTAATCTTTGCTGGGAGACCGAAGTTCGACTATACCCTCTAGGCACATTATTTGTTGTTTGTGTGCGTGTGTGAGAACTGTTCTACAAGACAATAGATGTGACGATCAACACAGTCCAGCGGGCTTCGCTAAGGAAGCTTCAATTTAATATACCATACTTCAATACCACACCAAATTAAGCTGCCAATGCCACACCACGTGATAAACTGCCACCATTTGAAATGTCATTCCCTTATGCTCAACTTGGTAGCATGCCTCATCAAGGTTCGAAGGAACACCTCTGGGATGATAAACCGAAACAGCAAGAGAGAGGACAACCGCAATGTAACGATAGATCGTCACAACTAAAGGCACGTGCAAAAGTAAATAAAAGTAAAGACAACCGCAAGCAGCACCCTTGGACGTGTTTGACGTTGTTTGCGGTTATATACAATCAACAAAACGAATAACTTTTTATTGTTCTTTGTAATTTGTTTGTTTTTGTATGTTTCCTTTTCTTCTTTTTTTTTATCGAATATGTAATGCTTCAAAAGAATAGATAATCGTTTCAGCCCGCAATTCTTTGCCAATCCCCCAGCGTGGTTATGAGCCATAATATCAGGCCGTCATCATCATCATCGTCATCATCCTTGGCCAAGGCCCGAGGGTGGGTACGAGCCATATTTTCGGGGCGTCATCATCATCATCATCATCATCATCATCTGCCGAGTTTGCTAGTCGGAGAACTGAATATAACAAAAAAGTGTAAGAATTTATTATTTCTGGCAACTGAGCCGCTATTGCGTTTGCACCATCGAGAGAAAAATCCTAGTTATAGTTACGGCTATTGTAATGCCATTACGGCCATTCGCTCGCTTTTGTCGATTCAGTCTAAGCGGCCACATATGCTGTTCCTCCCTGAAGGATTTGCCTTGAGTCAGTCACTCGCCGAAGGAAAGTAGGTTGAGTTGGGTGTTGCAGGAAAATGATGGAAGTCAAAGTCCACATTCTCATGGAATCTGTGCTGAGAAGGGCTGTTCGTTGCAGATATGCACTTTGGTGAGACGTCGTTTACCAGTCACCATACAAAAATCTTTCTGGCTGCCGCTAATAGGGTATTCTTATGGGTTTCCTTATAAAGTGCGCGTTGCCCTCTGGCCGTCTTTGGGACGATAGAGGAAAGTGCTCGGAGTGAGCCACGTCGGTCACTCAGAAACGTCGATTAGAGGGTATCGTGCAGTAGTCAGGCGCCCTTGTGGTAGAGGAAGAAGAGAAGAAGCCAGCGTGCCCACGCAAGCGAAGTCCCCTGTCCAGCAGCTTTCCAGAAGCTTGCAGGTCCGAAAGGCCTCCTCATTCCTCGCGCCGAAGCAGTGAACAAGTCGCCTGATGCGTCAGCCCCCATCGCACCACGCCGGCCACAACCCGCCGGGGTATCCAGCATCTGTGCCCACTTCTCCCGGGGCCCGGCGTCGTGCTTCCAGCGTTGCTGTCGCGCGTGCCGTTGCGCATTGCAGGCGCCAGTCTTTGGCCGCGAGCAAACGACGGGCCAGTGCGTATGGAGCTCCCGTCCCTCCGTTCAAGGGCCCTCGGCCGCCAATGGCCCTGCCTGGTGGCGCGCACGCTGCTGGCGGATCTGCTACAGGGGTCCTACGAGGTGCAGCGCCTATTGCCCAACCTGTTATTGCACCTGTCACCGCCCCAGGTTCTGCACCAGGCGCTATGCCAGGTGCCTTGGGTGACCTGCCTGTAGAGGATATCGAAGGCCAGATGCTCATGTGAGCAGAGTTCTTTCTCGATTTTCTCCCTATCAATCAGACTTCCTGCTTTTCAGGACATGTCGGACTAGCAGCTGCATCGCATATAGTTATCAAATCAGTTGCGCGGAAATACGCAAGCTGCAGCTAATATAATGAACGGGGAAAAAATTGCCATCCATGTGAGAGCTAGTATTTCTGTGTAGGTTTGTACAATTTCCAACTTGACCACAACTTTTTCTCTCTCATCGTACGCACCTGTACCTAATGGTATCCTAAACAATTCCTGATTGTTCCTCAAGGAGTCCTGCCTTAGTGTGGTTAGAAGAACTGGTGAGGCTTATACAGTGCTGACTAACGGCCACGTCCTCGGCTATAGAGCACTCCCATATAAGAATCTGGGCAGGATTCCTAATACTCGTAGGATACCTAATCCATAAGGACATAGCGGGCAACAGTGAAGAACTCTACAGCATTAATGAGAGGGTAGCAGTAGTCGCAATCAAACGAAATAGGAGGTATAGAACAAAGGTAGCACAAGCCTACATTCCAGCCTCCCGTCACGATGATGATGTAATAGAACAGTTTTATGAAGATATTGAATTAGCGATGAGAAAAGTGCAAACTCGGTACACAGTAGCAATGGGTGACTTCAGTGCAAAAGTGAGGAAAAAGCAGGCTGATGAGCAAGCAATTGGCAAATACGGCATTAATTCCAGGAGCACTAGACGAGAGATGTTGGTAGAATTAATGGAATTAAATAACCTGCGAATAATGAACACCTTCTTCAAGAAACGTTGGAACCAAAAGTGGACCTGGAAAAGCCCCCTAATGGTGAAACTAGATATCAATTTGATTTCATACTTTCTGCCGATCCCAGCATAGTGTAGAATGTAGAATCGTTAGGCAGGGTAAAATGCAGTGATCATAAGTTAGTGAGGTTTAGGATTATCCTCAATATGAAGAGAGAAAGAGTTAGATTAGTTAAGAAGAAACAGGCCAACCTTGACGGAGTAAGGATAGAAGCATACGAATTTAAGCTGGTACTTGAAAAAAATATTCCGCCATAAACAGAGGAATGAAAATGAGATAGAGATAATCAACAAAACTCTAACTAAACTGGCTTCAGAAGCAGCAATTGAAGTAGGAGGCAAAGCACCAAGGCAACCTCTCCCAACTAACGAAAGGTCTCATTAAGAAACGACAAAGATTGAAAGTGTCCAAGTGAAGAGATAAGATATAATTCGCAGAACTGTCAAAACTGATCAACAAAGAGACAATAAGGGATATTCGAAATTATAACGTAAGAAAGACTGAGGAATCAGTAAAAAAGACGCAGCATGAAATCAGTGATAAGAAAATTTGGTATAACACAAGCCAAGGTGTGTGCACTGAAAGATAAGCCGGTAATATAAGCAATTTTGATGACATAGTAAAAGCAGCGGAAGAATTCTGTGCTGACCTGTTCAGTAACCAGAGCAGTCACGATACCTCCATTCGATGTAGGAATGAACGGGTTACGAAGGCTCCTTCTATAACTAGGGATGAAGTTGGAAAGGCCTTGCCAGACATGAAATGGGGAAACGCGGTAGTAGAAGATGGAATAACTGGACTTACTCAAATATGGAGGAGATATCATGCTTGAAAAGCTTGCGGTCCTTATTCGAAATGTCTCCCGACTTCAGGGGTCCCAGAGAAGTGGAAGAATGCCTGCGTTATAGTAATCCATAAAATGGAGACGTTAAAGAATTGAAAAATTAGAGACCCATGAGCTTACTTCCAGTACTGTATAAGATATTCACCAAGGTAATTTCCAATGGAATAAGGGCAACACTTGAGCCAACGACGAGAACAGGCTGTCTTCAGGAAGGGATACTATTCAATGGATCACATTCATGTGATCAATCAGGTAATCGGGAAATCTGCGATGTACACTCTGCCTCTCAATATGCCTTTCATAGATAAAGAAAATGCATTTGATTCGGCACAGATGCTAGCAGTAATACAATCATTCCGTAATCAAGGAATACCGGAGGCTTACGTAAATATCTTGAAAAATATGTGCAATAATTCCGCAGCTACCTTGTTTCTCCACAAAAAAGTTCAAAGATACCTACCGTATTTTCGCGATTCTAAGCGCCCCCCTCTATTCCCGCGAAAAAATTGCGAAAAAATTTGCATGCGAATCTAAGCACCCCCCTATTTGTTAGGAAGAGCACGTAGCCAAGGCCGCCAAGCGCACTTGCTCACTCTGTCATCGAGCCGGAGCCGTCGGAGTCCCGAGGTGGCCCGGCGTCCGCGGCGCGATCTCGCCGCACAGCCGGACTGTACGGCTGTACGGCGAAAGCTGCAGAAAGCGTACCCATCAACCATCCCAAGTGGATTCGGATGCTTGAGAGCGGATCCAAGTGGACGTTGTGGTCAAATCATTTAAGAAGTGCTCAATCACAAACAACTTCGACGAAACGGAAGACGACCAGCTGTGGGATACCGAGAGCGGCGGTTCAAGCTGTGCGACGAAGTCGAGTGGCAGTGCTTGTAACTGAGCATCCGACACAAGCGGTGGGTTCACTGTCTGCACCGATTTTCTTTTGAATGTCTACAATATAAAATGCTATTTCTCGCACTCATCTCGTCACAATGCGCAGCGAAAAGAAGGAGGGGGAGGGGGTCATTCTAGATTTTTTCGAATCTAAGCACCCCCCCCTCACTTTGGGCATCGCGATCGTGAAAAAAAGGGGGTGCTTAGAATCGAGTAAATACGGTATAAAGAGCTCAGCTCAGGCAAGGAGGCACAATCTCTCCTATGCTATTAACTGCATTCTGGGAAGTATTCAGGCTATTAAACCGGGAAACTTTAGGAGTGAAGATCACCGGTGCGTATCTCAGCAACCTTCGGTTTGCAGATGACATTGTGCTGTTCAGCAACCCAGAGGACGAGTCACAACGAATGATTGAGGACCTTAACATAGTCAGTGTAACAGTAGTGTAGAAGATTAATTGGCAGAAGACAAAGATAAGGATCAATAGCCTGGAAAAGATACAAGAATTAAAGTGCGGTAGTCAGCCTCTAGAGTCTGTGAAGAAGTACGTTTGCCTAGGTCAATTACTCACATCATTACTTACTCACAATTACTCACCATTACTCACAATACTGACGGTTCATGAGAAGGATATTTACAGAAGAAAAATGGGCTGGAGTGCATACGGCAGACATTGTCAGATCCAGGCTGGAAGCTCATAATTATCATTGAAAAGAAAGGTGTACGATCAGTGCATTCTACCGGTGCTAACATACGGCGTAGAAACTTGGAGATTGACAAAAGAAGCTCGAGGACAAGTTAAGGACCGCGCAAAGAGCGATGAAATGAAGAACCATAGGTGTAGCGATAAGAGACAGGAAGAGACCAATGTGGATCAGAGCGCCGACGGGGGTAGCCGATATTCTAATTGACGTTAGGAGAAAAAAAATGGAGCTGGGCAAACCATGTAATGCGTAGGTTGGATAACCGGGGGAGTATTAAGGTTACAGAATGGGTGAGAAGAGAAGTGCAGTCGAGGATGACAGAACACTCGGTGAGCTGATGAAATGCGGAAATGCGCAGGTGCAAGTTGGAATCTGTCGGCGCAGAACAGAGGTGAGGAGATCGCAGGTAGAGGCCTTCGTCCTGCAGTGGACATAAAATATGATGATGATGATGATGGTGATGATGATGATGACGATGACGACGACGATGATGATGTGTAGCTAGTTTCTGTTCCTTGCGCATTCCATTCATACGGGGATCTTCCAACAGTAAAAATTACTTTGGAGGGTCGTGTATATTTTCCTAGATGACAAGAACTGAGACTTCTACGCGTCATGCCCAGTAACATAGCGTAGCTATTTCATATTGTTGTATTACTAATTCTAATTGGTTACTCCTTTCGGTAATTACATAATGTGTTATTCACGAGGTCCTCAAGACACGTATACTGTATTACATAAGAGGCAAATAAGGAACACACTATTTGATTACTGTGTATCCAATACGGTGTATTCCTTTCAAGCTTCATCTCGTCGTCCTAAGTTCCCATCAATTGTGCTTCTTTGAGACAGAAAGCTTCGTCATGAGTGCCGACCAGTACCAGCGATTACGTTGACTCAAGCGGGAATTATACAGCAGCCAGTATTTGACATCCAAACTATTCACAAAACGTTGTTGGCCCTCCATGACGATAAAGGATAATCATTCATGTATCCATTTGTTGTGAAGTTTCCAGCTTACCTCGCTCGTATGCATAAACCAGGAGATGAAATGCGCTATCCGGAAGACTTAGGATAGTTCATGCACTTTCATATACGACTGAACAAAGCTGAATTGGAGTAACGCTGAATGCAAGATGTATAGATACGTGAATTTATTGCAATCATTGGCGAAAGTAAAAATTTATAGGTTGCTTAAGCTCTGAGCCAATTTTTTTCTTTATTGAAGTACACGTAAAGACGAACCATTTTCAGCGATAACCACAGGGCCGATTTGAATGAAATTTGCTTCATTGGAGAGTGAAAGTTATATTGCAAAACCTCTAGGAACCTGAGTTTCGGTTTAAGGCTTTGTTGATTTACGTACATTTAAGGCTTCGATGATTTCACCTGCATTCTATAATTTGGTAAGCTTCACAAAATAATGCACGAGATTTAGAAATCCGTAACTGTGCACCAAAAACCAATCTCATCTACGTAAACAGCACCCGTTAGACCATCAAAATCGGGCATTCTTTATATATGCACTTATAGCTTACGGGAAACCGTAGTCTGCGGAGGATTTGGAAAAGTGCTAGTCACAAATGAGTAGTACTTTTCAGGGTGCTATATATAAACCAATTTTGTATGCTTTAGATGTGTTAGTAGTTTCAATTACGTAATTGCGATATCGCTTCCAATTGCTCAGTTGCAGTTGTAAACTGAATACTTGACTTTGTTATTATTTAAAACTGTGCGAGAAAAAAACTTGACGGCTTCAATAAACAAGCTGACTTCAGAAGTCGCTAGATTTTGGCTTTTCCTTTTAAATGCAAGGTACCTGATCAAGATCGGTGCAGTGGTTGATGGGGAAAAAACAATTTCTTCCTTCCCGTATACTTAAACAGGGCCTCTCGAGCGAGAAGTCTCATAAGTCATGCAGTCCTTTGGATAAGCGGAGGTAGTATCCACACCAAGCCTAAGTGAAAAAAAAAATTGCACCAACGATTACGATAGTCGTTAATGCGAAATTTAGGCGCAGCTAAAAAAAAGTATGCGTGTCAATATTCTGTAATATGATTATACAGGTACACGGGTTACGTTAGAAAGAGAACGCTATGAGCAGTGTGGCTGGCGCGGATAGTCTGTTTCGTGAGGCACATTGAAAATATAGCGAAATGTGGCCCGCCTGCCTCGCTAATCGGGATATGTTGATAGGCAGCGTGTGCTGACCCGTGGGCACGATTCACAGCAGCCGCCACAGACTGACCTCCGCTCATGCAGCGCTTTGCTTCCATATTCGGTATCGGTCGATCCGCTCGCCGCGTGCCTTATCGATGGCGTCATCGGTGAACAGACGACGGCGCGCAACTCTTGCGCCATGTCGCAGTGGTCGTTGCCGCAAAGCCCGACTTGCGCGGCACCACAATTTTCTTCTCACATTTTTCCCGTACCCTCCTCCGCTTTCTGCCTCATGGTTTCGCTAGGCGCTCCTCCTCTGCATTCCTCCTCGCGCTCTCTTGGATATCGCACACTTTCATGCTCCGCTGCATTCCGCGTACGCTCTTTCATCCTTAGCTGTGCTCGTTCGCTCGGGTACGCCGAGCGACGCCGACGCTCAACGCAGGAACGGGAGCCTAAGAGCTGCGCTCTAAATGTTTAAGAAGGCATTGCCATACAAACAGATTGCGGCTTACAGAACTGAAATATAAGCATGCAACTAAAGCGCAGCACGCTCGCAATAGGATATTTACGAATAGGATACTCTTACCAAAGTTACTAACAATGACCATTCAAAATTTTGCCATTACCTAGGCCAGTGAGAGTGCGGTAGCCCGAGAATAAGGCAGGATGGAAAAGTTTCACGGCCTAAAGCTGTTATCGAACAGGTGCTGAAGAGGCTATCTTGAGACTTTTTACGCAACCGCTAGAATATGAACATCAAAGTAAAACGTGTGTCCAAGAGAACATACGTTCGGAAATTTTATTCGGATCTACCTATATTTTGCACACGCATCCAAAAAAAAATTGGAGGACGCTTAAGCTTCGCCTTCAAGAGTGGAACGCGACAGCGTTCCCGTCGACCCGCCAAGGGGTGTAAGACAGTGGGCTACGGCGCAGCGACTATACGCGCGCCGCATCGGACGCGGTGAGCGTCGAGCAGCGCCGCGTTCGGCGCGGCAACGAAATGTAGGCCTGAGCAAGCGACGCACGCCTGAGCCTTAGAAACAGCTCGTTCCTAAGCCAACACCGCATTCACTAGAGACGCTTTTGTACCGCTTTGAAGCATCGTACTCGTGGCTCAGTGGTAGCGTCTCCGTCTCACACTCCGGAGACCCTGGTTCGATTCCCACCCAGCCCATGTTGCAAGTTGTGTTATGCGAAGCATATTACGAGAGCTCAACCCAGCTCCTCAGGCGCGGCGGTGTCGCCTTCAATGACCTTTGACCCCATGCCATACCACGTGACACCGTGACGTCACGACAGAAGAGAAACGGGACTCAAACTCGCGCCGTCGCTCACGGCGTCGCGGCGGTATATAAGCAGCTGCGCTTGTTTCTAGGTGGCTTTGGCTCAACTCTTGCAAGATGGGCTGGGTGGGAATCGAACCAGGGTCTCCGGAGTGTGAGAAGGAGACGCTACCATTGAGCCACGAGTACGATGCTTCAAAGCTGTACAAAAGCGCCTCTAGTGAATGCGGTGTTGCCCTAGAAACGAGCTGTTTCTAAGGCGTGCGTCGCTTGCTCAGGCGCACATTTCGCTGCCGCGCAGCGAACGCTGCGTTGCTCGACGCTCACCGCGTCCAATGCGGGGCGCATAGTCGCTGCGCCGTAGCCCATTGTCTTACATCCCTCTGCGCGTCGACGGGAACGCTGTCGCGTTCCACTCTTGAAGGTGAAGCAGAGTAACGCATGAGTTGTTTCTTCGTCTAGCCGAACCAAATATAGCCAAGCAACAGCAGTTCACCAGGCTAAACAGTGGTTCAACAACTAAAATAAAGGCTAGTATGCTTCGCATCCTGGGCTTAACCTTAGCTAAGCCACAGCCATTTTTTTATTCATGAAGTGCCTGCTGGGATTTATCGCTCACGGCCAACGCCGACGACACCGACACCGACGCCGACGACACCGGCTTTTCTGCAACACGAGCTCCTGAACGCTGTCGCGTTAAAAGAGCATTGCATACCCCTCCCCCCACCCCCCAACGTTGAGCGGTGCTTTTCAACAACTTCGACATCCACTTCTGCAGGGCCAGGATGGCGAGTCAATTTTATTTTGTAAGACGGTTGATGTTTTTTTTTTCAAGCGTAAATTAGATGAAAGGCTTATGATGGGTGTACAACTGCATTGCGCCACATAAGCTTTTTTTTGCAAAGTCTGAAGATTTAAAAAGAATGTTGTAAAATAATTTACCAAAGTACATTCAGGAACCATCTAGGTTATACAAAGTGGTATCTCGTGGCCGTGCCTTAAGGATTGGCTCCGATGGCAATGTTGCAGGGGAATGGAAGCTCATTATTACGCAACTCTAACATTAAAAATTGGGGATAGTTCGAAGTAGCCGCCGCGGTCCGTCCAAGAAAGGCAATTAATCACGCATCCAATTCGAAGTTCGCGCCATCGAGGATTGGGAGAGTGCTAGCGCGCGGGAGCACGTTATCGACGCTGGCGTCGCGGCTTGGGCCGCGCGGCTTTGCTCCTTCCATCTGCGGCCCTTTGTTTAGGCCTGACTGGCGACAGACGCGCATGCGCCTGGCCAGGAGCTGTCAACGCCTCTGTTGCAGGTCGGTTCTTTCCAACTCTCGAGAGCTTCAACATCAAAACGCGGACGCGATGCCGCGTCTTTTTTTTCTATTATTTTTCATTCTTTAGATCTTGCACTTACATCTTGGAAGTTAAGCTCTTTCTCTTTGAGGTGTACTTACTGCCGAAAAGCGGCAACGGCTAATATTAGAAACGCGGCGGCCGTGGCGTTTACCGACGCTCGCAGTACCAAAAAGCATAGCCGTTGAGATTCGTGGCTATTACACGTATCCCATCATCGCTAGAATACGTGTTTGGCCGCCACCTGTCCCTGTAGTGGAACTCAGAAACACGCATCCGGTGCAGCTATAAAAGCACAACGGAGACCAACGTCGCAGCAGGTTGTGGTGCGTTTCGCGAGCGCATTTTAGAGCGCAGCTCTTTTTTCTGGAGCGAGCGTCGGCGGCGCAAAGGCGCGTTTATTGGAGGGAGGAGTTACGGAGTCGCCATCTGTCGGAAGCGCCTCCCTTGCGTAGTATGAGCGAACACGCGGCGCGCTCCTCATAGGTTTCGCTTAAGGGGACAGGGTAGGTCCTATTCTAGCCATGCATTTTAGGCTATGTTCGTGACCCTTTTTCTCGTGATCTGCTGGGGTTAGAACAGTAATCTTGGTAGCATTGTAATCAGCAATGATAGGTAGTGTTACTGAACCAGGATTATTTCTTTTTAGAGATTAGATTTTTTGTTTTAATTTTTTTACTGGACCCACCAAATTTTAGAGCCAAAATCTGCAGTAAATAGCCTGTAAACAAAAATCCCCTACAAGAATATTTAAAATCCTGGTTCAGTAGACTTTCTGTAATGTTTGCTCAATATCTGGAAAATGTTGTCGCCCTAGCGCTTGTAGTTTCTGAAAAAAAGGGTCAAATGCAGCAAAATTTGGTGTTTTGAGATAATTGGCTTTGAAGTGGAAGAAAGAGCTTTATTGCAATATAGGATTATAGAAACAAATTCTGGCGCATTTTTTCAATAGCCACCAGCCTGGTAGTCCCCTCCATCATCAACGCTTCTTTTCTGTGCTAGCTGCCAAGTTTTCCGGGCCTCCTTAGTTACCAGTCGTGTAGCCTTCTCTGCAAAGTACAGTCGCCGCCGGTCAACTTCGCGCAACCACTGGACTCTGAACCATCCTGGAGAAACTCCGAATGACCTCAAAATGTCGGCTCGAGCAATGCTGCAGTCATTAAAAGTTAGCACAGCATCCATTGTCACTATTTTCAGCGTCTTGAGGCCAAGAAAGACATTCTTCGGAGCGCGCTCCCATACGACCTAGTTGAACGCCTCCTTCGCCTACTGAGTTTTTCCATGGAGACATTTCTGGAGAAGCTCAGGCTTTGAGAGCTGCTGAAACACCGGCGTTCCGTCCGCTTCCAGCGTTCCGCCGAGCGCGAAAGCTTCGATGCAGACGTGCACGTGGTGGCCGTGGCGCCCACTCCTGGATTGTGTTGCAGGTAATTGGCGTCATTGGAGATCGACTTATGCCAGTTTCCGTGGAAGAGACGTTTTTTAAAGCACTTCTTTGGCTTCGTCATTGCATTACCGCTAAATAACCAGCACCAAAGTATAAATAAATTCGATTGTCCGCGAAAACACGCCAAAGCACGAGCAAAACGCCCCGCGTTGCGCGTAATCCAGCTGCGTCTTAGGATTCGTTTGGCTAAGTGAAATATGTTAGCTAGGTTTTCACTGTTGCCAGATGAGTGACAGCCATTCTGCTAAACGTGACAAAAAATATGCGGTGAAAAAAAAATTTTTTTTCTGTTGAGGAGAGGCAAAGATCCCGAGCATGTGTCAAAGGGGGCATGGCTGGATGCTGCCTAGGTTTCGAAAAATGTTGATTTTGAGGTAAATATTTCGCGTAGGCGCAAATGAAACACTGGGCCATGTTAAGGAAAGAATAGAGATTTTCAATTACACAAAAACAAAAAATCAATTTTTTTCGGAAAATTTGCTTACCCTGTTCCCTTAAGGTGCTCAATAGAAACACCACGCGGCAGCCCTCCTGGACATTTATGTAGGCACTCTCAAAACGAGGGAAATTTTATGCGAAGCATATTACTAGAGCTCAACCCAGCTCCTCAGGCGCTGCGGTGTCGCCTTCAATACCACGTGACACCGTGACGTCATGACAGGAGAAACGGGGCTCCAGCTCGCGCCGTCGCTCGCGGCGTCGCCTTCAAGGCTGACCACGTGACACCATGACGTCAAGACAGAGGAGAAACGGGGCTCCAACTCGCGCCGTCGCTCGCGGCGTCGCGGCGGTACATAAGCAGCTGCGCTTGCCTCTGCTAGACACTCACGAGGTGAGATGCCTCCTGGAGACAGAGCTGTTCGTTGGAATGAGAAGAGAAGGTTGCGGCGTGCTACAGAGACTGTTTCTAGGTGGCTTTGCTACGGCGCAGCGACTACGCGCCCCGCATCGGACGCGGTGAGCGTCGAGCAACGCAGCGTACGGCGTGACAACGAAATGTGCGCCTGAGCAAGCGCCGCACGCCTGAACCGACGCCGACGACACCGGCTTTTCTGCGACACGAGCTCCTTAACGCTGTCGCGTTAAAATAACGGCTAGTATGCTTCGCATCCTGGGCTTAACCTTAGCTAAGCCACAGCCAGTTTTTCAAATGTCGATATAATAATCTTGGGCAAACATCAAGCACAGAATCCCTTACAGACGCTATCTCTTTACCGAATACGCACAGTGAACGCCACTGCGCGCAGTCGGCGCGATGGACTCGCCCGAACCGGCTTCTTGCGTGAAAGGTAGGCAAACGCTGAGAGCAAACTATGTGAAATATGTTATAGTGGGCTGTCTGAATAACCGAATGGAGAATAACATAATGAAGCATCAATGCAGCGATCGCAAGCGTTCGCAGCGACCGACTGCGCGTCTGCATGCATGTCCGCGCACAATGTTTTACTTTCGCTGTGAGCGCGTTTTCGCACCATGCCGGGAGCTTTAGGCCGCAGTATATGAGCATTTGATAGTAAGTACACTAGCAACCATAAATTGTTGCGTGGACTCTATCAGAACTGTTCAAAAATAATTTCGTAATAGAGGCGCCGACGCCTACGGCGACTGTGATGTGCCGTCGTGACAACTGAATCTTTTTTTGTCATCTAAATTCGTGGACATTTCAATATTATTTCTCCAGCTGCGTCGCACTGTATGTTTATCGGTCTTTTCAGCATGCCAGTCCCCTCTGCTTCTTTTTTGTACTCCAGTGCATTAATTCTTAACACAGACATGACCATATGTCATGCCTTTCTTTAATCTGCGTCTTACCGCTCCCTTTCCGTTCCAGTGAGCTTGCCAGTATCTAGCATCAACAAGTTCATAGGCCAAACCATCCTGACATTAGCCGGGCCGCGGGCGCGGGCGAGCGTCTCAGTGCGCGTTTTCTGCTACTCACCGAACATCGCGCCGTCCCGGCGCCGTAGCAGAAATCTTCCTCGCATGTGTGCTTGCTGCATACCCGAGTTGTAGCCGATGGCTATCTGCCTGTTCTAAGTTTCGCCAGCCAAGCTTCAAGCAGCTCCTTGCCCTGCGGCTACGTGTGAATAAGAGCTGACACCGGTCTCCGTCGCGTAGGTCCGGCTCTCCAGCACCGAGCAGTAGCCTACAATGTAGCACGCCTCCAAAGGCAGCCACTACCTATTATAGTAGTTTCAGATGTTGTCAAGTCGACACCTAAGGCGGTAAAGCTTCACCACTTAATCAGAACCGCGACGCAGGTGGGACTAAACTTTCGTTTTCAGCTCGCTTCGCCGCTTCCGAAGCAGCCGACGTGGCCGCTGTGTCCACGTGATCCCTCATTCTACGTCACGCCGACTGTGGCGCCAGCTTTTCCAGTGGTGAAGCTCGCCGCCAATAGTCCAACGTTTCCGGCGTGCACGGCTTGCGGCCAGTCAGGCTACGCCACCTGCACTGCGCCAGCCGAAATGTCGTCCCCTCTGACGCACGCGCAGCCGGCTACTCTCTTCGGAGCATGCGCAGAACGAGCCCCAACCCGATCGCCGCTTTGACCACCTTTAACAGCTCTCTGGGACCGTCGGCGAAGCGGCGCGGCACTTTTTTCTCCGCGCCATGCATTGTGGGTCGGCGCAGTCGGCGCGAAGAAAGCGCTGATGGAGCAAGAACCATCTCCACGTCGGGCATGTCGGACCGAGTTGGCCGCGTCCGGTTACCTTGGCTGCGCCAGTGCTTTAAACTACGTACGTTGTTCTTGCCAACGTGACTAGAGCGAGTGCGCAAGCGCTTACGCTGCGTTGGACTATATACGCGCGTTAACCGAGCGGTTTTTTCTCTGACTTTCATTAGTTCGAATTTTGTACAATTTGAATTTTTGTAGCATCCCTGCGGAATTCGAATTAACGAGCTTTTACTGTGCTGCCATGCACAGCGCAATTTTTAGCAATCAACCACACTGTTCACGCTGCCCTCGCTCCTTCATCAATGATTCGCACTGCCAAGTGTATGCCGCACCGGCTTGTGCCCACAGCGCTTCGCCCACTGCCCGTCACCGCGGCGCGCCGTTCACATTTGATTTTGGATGTCCGCGTAGACGCTACCATTCCCTATTAGGGGGTTTACGACGAACCAAACACGGTCGTCTACAGCGAGTCTCAATGCGCTCAGCCATTGGGCTCGTCGCGGCACCCTGCGGCGGCCGCGGTATCTATGCTACGTAGCAGACCGCAGCTACGCACAACTGCAGCGTTTGCTTTGTCCACGACAGGGCTAAGAGTGCGCGCGCTCATATGATTGTGTGTGGTTGCGCTGCGTGGTGGGGACCGCCGGGTTTGTGCTGCACCAACATGGCCGACGGATAGCAGCCGCTTCCGACATGAGCATCTTGAAGCTCATTACGAAGCGAAGTCGATCTGCCAAGGCGTCTAACCAGGAGAGGCCAGGAGTGAGCGCGCGCTGACAAGCGTGCGACCTCACCTTAGCTTTCGAGCGGCTCGAGACTAATTGAGCGTTCAAAACAACTCGAAATAGGCGAGGCTCCACGGCTAAGAGAACAATGAGCAGGGTGACCAAAGTTTAAGTCCTACGCAGGCGGGCCGTGGCCGAGCGTGAGCAGGCGATAGTAGGCTTCTTCCAGAAGTACTTAATTGTTATAAAAATTCGAAAGCACATTTTCGCTTACTTCAGGCTCTTTATTACATTTAGTAAAACCTATTCTGGGAGAATGAAGATCATGTAGGCATCAGGAACGTTTTATAGAAGTAATTTTATGCCGCCTGCGCATCGGATACACACACCTAACACATAACTTTCTACTGACAAAACAAGACAAACCCTTATGTGAGAAATGTGGAGATGAACTCACTGTAAATCACATTTTATTCTCGTGCACACAACTCGAACGGCTAAGGAAAAAATAATTTACTGTATTTTACAATGAACGCATTGTAAAATCCCAGTCTACTTTTAGAAGATAACCCACTTGTAGGAACTTCATCTGTTTTTAGTTTTTTGAAAGATGCAGCGATCCTAAACGAAATATAATAATCACAATATAATAGTCAAATATAATATATCACAGAACTACTAATTCTAAAAATTCTTACCCAGTTTTTCTCGCATCTTATGATGCACCTCACCCGTTTTCTCAGTCCTGAGAATAAGGCTGAGGTCTCCATTTGATTTGTTGGGCTCCTCAGAGTCCTTGTCCGGACAAGGACTTTCGCTGAGGATACCCAATTTTTCAAATAAATTATACCATGTGGTTGGCGCATGATAGACTGAGTTGCTTATGCGCCCTAAAACCCAATACAATACAATACAATACAATGTTTATTAAACTGCGTCAATAAATATACACAGTAACCGTAGGAAGAAGCGCACTGATTCAACCACCCTTGTTGATTGATGTCAACTATTGGCCAATAGCAGCCGCGTGGGGGATTCTCCTATATTACGAAATAAAGCGTCCATAGAAAAGCGAGGAGCAGGTTTCTGCTGAAAAAGGAGCGCTTGAGAGACAGGCGACTTCGCGCTTCGCTTGCGAGATCCAAGCGCCGCGCGCGACTGCAAGATTTGGTGGAGATGAAATCGAATCAAGTTTATTTTTTCATAAAGAAATGGAGGGAGCCCTGAAGAAAAAGTGAAGACTTGTTCACTTCACGAAGGTTCAAGACCCTGTTTACATGACAGACAGCCGTGATGACCAGGGGAAAAAAAATTCACTTAGTAATACAATTCAGTCGCAATTATCTACAAGTGTGATGCAAACACAGGTATGAGTAACATAGTGGGATGCAAGAGAGAATATAAAGCACATAACAATGTGAAGCAGTGTAATTTGAGAGAATTATACATAATATACATAATATAAAAACAAGGTATCCTACAGTTCCATAACAAGAAATGCGCGTAAAGTTTACACAGCAGCCTATGCTATTCGCTGATTTTGTTTTTTGACCAATCGTGACGGTTGGTTTAGGGCCCTTTTAAGAGTGCAAACTATTTTGCAGTGTGTAAGCCACATTGTAGTAGTAGCCGAGCGGTCGCTGGAGTTGACAACCGTCCCGAATATAGTGGGACAGTCCCGACTTTCGAGTAAATGTCCAGAGTCCATACTTGAGCTCGTCGGGGCAGCCAAATGTCCCGACTTTGGCTTTATTTTGCGGCTGAATAGCATAGAATAAACTAGGCTTTTTTTTTCAATAATTACTGACAGAGGGATTGCGCATTATTCTCCTTTTTCTTCTGTTGCATATTAAGAAACATAAAGGAAGGTACGCTGTTGTCGGGGTTGAATCTCTGTTGGAGGCCCTCATCACATACAGTATACCTCTGTCTGTACTGATAGCAGCGTAAGCCATTCAACTACTGACTCCCTTTTTTCTTCATGTAAATCGCGACACAGCAGTGCTAAAGAAAACTGCGAAAATTTTGGGCATGTAGACAGACTGGCCACTCCTGGCAGTGACAGGCTCGTCGTTCCGAGCCTCCCCCCTCCCCCCCCCCCAAACACACACGCGGATGAGTCGTGGGATATGCATGATTTTTCTCCTATCTTGCAGCACATTGCATCGTTTTGCGCAAATCTGTCATGTCGAAGTGAAAGAGTATTTGGCGCCGCTTGATAGGCGCTAGCATCTTTTTAAACGCAGAAAAATAAGTATGCAAGCGATTTACTACGAGTTTCTCTGCCAGATGGCAAATATGAACACCAGTGTGTTCATCTGCTGAGCACACTAGTGTGGTAAGTAGAAAAAGCGTCATATCAATGCTGATGCATTTCAAAAATAATAAATTCATGAATAAGATGGCATTGATAATTAATTTTTCTGCTCTTTGCGGAGCAAACGAGATGCACTGTGCCAGATAACTGGTGAATTACGCGTATAGTGCCACTGCATAAAAAAAAATGTGGTGGTTTGTTGTAAGCCGGTAAAGAATGTTGTTTCCTCCCCGTACGAGTACACGTGCAACCATGACATGCCGTCGTAATGAGAACGCTCATTTAGAAAAAGCACGCGTACCTTTACCCAACTAGTGTCCAGTTATCATTTTTTGCCTGTTTTGTACGCATTGGGGTAAATTCGTGTACTGTTAGACTCTTCTGCGTTACGTAAAGACCGCCTTGGGGCACCGAAAAAATTGGAAACAGCAGCCCATAGGATGGACAAAGAACCAAACGCACAGATCGGGATAAGCACGGGTATTTTATAGAAAGAACGCCAGCGTTTGATAACGTGTCTACGTAATTAACGGAGGCATCTGTAACATTCTTCTAAATACACTATTTGCTTTACTCGCGAAGAAAGGCGTGATGTACATTTATCACCGTATATGCAGGGATTCAGAGACGGCCCTTCAAAAATCGTTCTCTCGAGTTTTTGAAGTGCAGACCTGCTTTTTGATGTGATCATGCTAAATTACTCCTCTACCGTCTCTAACTGTACTCTTCTGCAGAACTGCTCGAATTAGGGAGAACAAACTCGTTTGACATATGAATACTTTCCGGCAGCTTAGTAGTATTTTGTACAAAACGTGAATGCAAAGCTTGTGAGCGTTAATTTGCCAGTGCTATTTCACTATGGGTGCTCGTCGTTTTTGTGCGAGTATACTCGGCGTCGGCGTCGTAATGGGTGAAAGCAAACTATTCGCTGCTCTTTTCCGACTAGTTTTGTTTAGGTTATTCAACAAGCAGCGTGCCCAGAAAACTACTCGAAGCAATTCTTTTTCCCCTCAAAGGCATATTGCTTGTTTCTTTTCACTTCTGCACAATGATTTCGCAAACAAAAGCTATGAGTACATGTGCACCCTGGCGCACTTAAACATGCAGAAAAGAATGTAATAGGAAAGAATGCCCAATTAGAATCTGGCATGATTTGCCTGGCACGTATGCGCCTAGGTTAGGAAAATACAGTGCTAAAAAAAGGTATTGCAGTTATCTTTGAACAATTGATACATGAACTCCATTCCACCGGTCGAGTTAGTGAAGGTGCTAATTGCACAGTCTACAACAATCTATATAGATGGCTCTTCTTTAAGAAAAACTGTTTCGTATTCAAATATGTATAAAACTACGCACATAGCGAGCTTGTAAGCTAAACTAATTTTAATGTGCCTATCAGTGCAAGTAAAAAGATGTCGCATAAAACAGGGATGATAGAATGCTATCGGTGAACGTGTACAGGCAACACTGCACTTAATGTACTCCTAAAATTTACCATCATAATGAAACTCCAATGAACGCAAAGTCGAAAAGCGCCAAGAAGCTCTCATTGGTAACACCCACAAAATTATGCCATTCCTCTAGTGGCAAAACAACTTTGTCGCTGGTAATAATTAAGGAAACCTGAAAATCCAGTATCAAAAAAAAATTTAAAACGAGTTAGGAAGCGACGTGTTCGATGTTCTATAGTACATACAAGTACGCTGAGATAGAGCTCATTGGGGCCGAACTAATGAGCGTTTTACTTGTCCTGCACGTTAGCACGGAAGCATAGTCAATAATGCGTACAACAATGATTTGACAGTTCATTCCACACATGTTCGTCCAAAGTGTTTCGGAGACACTAGGTTTTCGAAGAAGGATCATCGTGGAAGCTTGCCACGTAAGGAAATTTGCTATAAATGTGTGATTGCACCATTTAGTTTTGGCTAACGACCATCTGCGCCCGGCTTTCTGGCCACCGCCCGCTTCCGGCAACAACGCACACCAAGCGTCTCATGACGCCGGCGAATATCCATCGTGTTTAGGCAGAGCCCCGGTTTTTTCTCAGCTCTGAAACGTACCCTCGCCTTCGGGGTCGTTCTTTATTTCGCCGCCATTCCTTCTTGCTAGCTCCCCAAAACATGTGTGCTTTTTCTCCAGTTCCTTTCGCTTGACAATAAAAGCAGTCCGCTCTCTCCCCTCTAGCTGCGAAGACGTGCTTCTCTCTTCTGTCGGAATCAACATCCATATAGTTATTAGTTGTGTCATCGCAATATCTCGTAATCAGAAAGCCAATTCTTTATTTAACGACGCAAGAACCCCGTAAAATAAACAATTGGCATTTAAGTAACTATTATATTGATATGGCCTTGTACTTGTGCCTGCCTGTTTGAGGCTGACACAGGTTGCATGCCTAAGGCTGGGGTGCGTTTCTTTAAGTACAGCTGGCAGGTCGAGACCCGTCATGTAGTGCGCGTTTGCTTCTTTTTCATTGTCCGTCTGTTTTATTTCTGACATTCACCGCCGATTTGTTTCTACTGCGCTGTACATCTACGAACAGTGAGGGAAATTTCAGGATGGAAATTCTGTTTTCGAAACATGTAAGGGTTAAATCAAGAAGTACGGCTCAACGACAGCTTGCGCTACTTTCCTTGAAAAGAAGAATATCGTCTTTTGTCTGTTGAATTCCACTGCAGCACAATCTTTTAGGTTTTCTTTTTTTTAAGTATGGGGTTGTACGTGCCAAAACCACTTTCTGATTATGAGGCACGCCGTAGTGGAGGACTCCGGAAATTTCGACCAACTGGGGTTCTTTCACGTGCACCTAAATCTAAATACACAGGTGTTTTCGCATTTTGCCCCCATCGAAATGCGGCCGCCGTGGCCGGGATTCGATCCCACGACCTTGTGCTCAGCAGCCCAATCATTTAGGTTTGTGCACAAGTGTCCTAGCAATATATTGTCACGTTGCAGTTCACTCTGAAGAATTACGCATCGTAAAAGAAGATGCTAGTAACAAATTTAAGTATTTTTGCAGCGGGAAAGTAGCGCACAAGTACAACGACAGCGGCGAGAAAATTCGGTGATCGTCGAAAACATCGGTAGGCAATGCGCGGCATCTTTTGTGCTTAACTCGACGAAGCTTGCAGCGTAATCGCTGGAGCCCGCATGCCTTCCCCGAAAGTGCGACACCATTCGCGTCTTGCATACTGACACTTTCACGTGTTTATCTTTCTCGGGCGACCGCTTTTTCACCGGCTAACGAAGATGAAAGAAAAGCGGTCACCCGAGAAAGCTACACAAGTACACGTGTCAACACAATCAAATTACACAACGTTAGGTGAAAACGCACAACGAATAGAACCACTCCATAACATTAGGGAGATTCCCGATACGTGCTAGCCCTTTCCTGCGCCGAGTAATAACGTTTACCGTTTGTTAGCCAGCAAGACGTGGTCACCGGAGTAAGTTAAACAAGTAAACGTGTCAAAATACAGGGCGTTAAGCGCAACTTCAGCCATGCTTTTTAAAAAATGTGCAATACCCATGTAGCCGGACAGAACGAAGAGAATGTTATTTGCCGTCGCTTGGAGATATTTAGATTATTTCTTGCATTCCCTCAAATTAAATAATTAGACTTAATTATTCAGCTTCTCTATTATTATAGTTAGACGATAAGCCTCAATTAAAAAATTATCTAGCAAGATGAGAAGCTCCCGATACAGCTTTCTGCTGCTCAATACGTGCCACATGTTTTTTTTTTTTTCTGAGCGTGAAAGAAGCCCGCGAATACACTCAAATTTGGCGCCCGACAGGCCGTTCGAGGCACAGTTATTTTTTTATTATCATCGTATGTACAGTGCAATATAAAGTACTATTTATGTTTATCTGCCGGAAAAGCCACGACATTAAACATTATGCCATGTTTTCTTTATTCTGGTTTATGCACTATACTATACTCACGAGGTACGCCGAAATGCAAACATCAAATCACGCCTATTGTCACGTGGTGGTGACGTTGAAGAACACAGTAGCAATACTGTGAAAGACAAAACTAACTTTTATTGGGCGAACCTGTGCCCATAAAAACAGGCTACACTTACAGCACAATGATAGCGGCGAACACGGTCGGAATTCGTCGAAAATCTGATAAGCGGGTCAAGCGCGTCGGCATTTATAGATCAGTCGTCGAATGTTCCAGAGTAACCGCTGGGACCCGCGTGTTTTTCACAAAGTTCTACACTATTCGCGTCGCGCGCACATGCAATCAGATTACGCAAGTTGCGATGAAAGACAGCGGGCGGAAGCATCCATAACATTCCAGAAACTTCTTTTACATGCAGGCGGGTCCTGCGCTGTGTGATATCATTTGTTAGGCGGTGAGAAGTGGCCGCCCGATAAAGTTAAAGAAATGCACGTCTCATTACCCGCCCTCTTAAAAAGCATCATCCTGATTACTAAGTATGGAGAGCTGGGCTAGTTGGTTATGATTAGCATTGTGAAACATAGTTCCAGCGCACAATTGAACAAGGACGAGAGAAAGACAACCGGTGAGAAAGATCCGGCGTTCGTGTTGTCTTTCTCTCCTCGTCCTTGTTCAATTGTGCGCTGGAACTATGTTTCACAATGCTAATCGTCCTGATGCTACAAGTATGAGAACGAAACACAAAAGGACACTTATTGAACAAAAGTAACAAAACAACGAAAAGAAACAAAGTCCAAAGGTCAGTTAGGCGAAGTCCCAAGGTTCATTAACGCTGGTAGTACGGCTTGAGTCGCACAACGTGGACTATTTCAGGTCGTGAGCGGCACCGCTGTGATAGCGAAATACCGCCTGGCACGACCTCATAGTCCAGTGCACCAATACGTCAGATGATCTTGTAGGGTCCGAAATAGCGACGCAAAAGCTTCTCGCTCAGTCCTCGTCGGCGTATACGCGTCCAAACCCAAAGACGGTCTCCGTGCTGGTACTCGACGAAGCGTCGCCGGAGGTTGTAGTGTCGGCTGTCGGTACGCTGCTGGTTCTTAATCCGTAGGCGGGCGAGTTGTCGGGCTTCTTCGGCGCGCTGGAGAAAGGTCGCGACGTCAAGATTCTCTTCGTCGGTGACGTGCAGCAGCATGGCGTCGAGCGTCGTCGTCGGGCTCCTGCCGTAAACCAGCACAAACGGCGTGATCTGTGTTGTTTCTTGCACCGCCGTGTTGTTAGCAAACGTTACGTACGGCAGGACCACGTCCAACGTCTTGTGCTCGACGTCGACGTACATTGCTAGCATGTCGGCGAGGGTCTTGCTCAGGCGCTCCGTGATACCATTCGTCTGCGGGTGGTAGGCAGTTGTCCTCCTGTGACTTGTATGGCTATACTGCAGAATGGCTTGGGTGAGCTCTGCTGTAAACGCAGTTCCTCTGTTGGTGATGAGGACTTCTGGGGCACCATGTCGCAGGAGAATGTTTTCGACGAAAAATTTCTCCACTTCGGCTGCGCTGCCTTTCGGTAGAGCTTTAGTTTCAACGAAGAGGGTGAGATAGTCCGACGCCACGACGATCCACTTATTTCCGGATGTTGGCGCCGGAAACGGTCCCAACAAATCCATCCAGATCTGCTGAAATGGTCGGCAAGGAGGTTTGATCGACTGTAGTAATCCTGCTGGCCTTCTCGGTGGTGTCTTGCGTCGCTGACAGTCTCGGCATGTCTTGACGTAACGGGCGACGTCGGCGGTCAAGCGCGGCCAATAATACCTTTCCTGCATCCTCCATAGTGTCCGAGACAATCCGAGGTGTCCAGTGGTCGGATCGTCATGTAGGGCGTACAATACTTCTCGACGCAGCGCTGACGGAACAACAAGAAGGTAGTTGGCGCGGACTGATGAGAAGTTCTTTACGAGCAAGTTGTTTTGTAATGTGACCGAAGACAATCCGCGCTGAAATGCCCTAGGTACTACGTCGGTGTTCCCTTCCAAATACTCCACGAGGCCTTTTAGCTCCGGGTCTGCTCGTTGCTGTTTAGTGAAGTCTTCCGCGCTTATTATTCCGAGGAAGGCGTCGTCATCCTCGTCGTCTTCCGCCGGGGTATTGATGGGGGCGCGTGGTAGGCAGTCGGCGTCGGAGTGTTATTGTCCGGACTTGTAGACTACCGTGACGTCATATTCTTGCAGTCGGAGGCTCCACCTCGCCAGCCGTCCTGAAGGGTTCTTTAATTTAGCTAGCCAACACAACGCGTGATGGTCGCTGATGACTTTGAATGGCCTGCCATATAGGTAAGGGCGGAATTTTGCTGTAGCCCAAATGATGGCGAGGCATTCCTTTTCAGTCGTAGAATAATTGCCTTCCGCTTTTGACAGTGACCCGCTAGCGTAAGATATCACCCGTTCAAGTCCATCTTTCTTCTGGACTAGGACGGCACCGATGCCTAGGCTACTGGCGTCAGTTTGGATTTCGGTATCGGCGTCTTCGTCGAAATGTGCAAGTACCGGTGGTGACTGCATGAGTCGTTTTAGTTCTTGAAATGCGTCGGCCTGCGGGGTTTGCCATTTGAACTCGACATCAGATTTGGTTAGATGTGTTAGCGGCTTAGCGATGCGTGAAAAGTCCTTGACAAAGGTCCTGTAGGAGGCACGTTTGCCAAGAAATCTACGCACTGCCTTCTTGTCGATGGGCTGCGGGAACTTTGCGATGACAGCTGTTTTCTGTGGGTCGGGGCATACTCCGGATTTGCTGATAACGTGTCCTAGGAACAGAAGCTCATCGTAAGCGAAGCGGCACTTTTCGGGCTTCAGAGTGAGCCCTGATGATTTGATGGCCTCCAGTACTGTCGCAAGCCGCCTAAGGTGATCGTCGAAATTTCCGGCGAAGACGACGACGTCATACAAGTAAACAAGACAGGTCTGCCACTTCAATCCTGCTAACACCGTGTCCATGAAGCGCTGGAACGTTGCAGGTGCCGAGCACAGTCCGAATGGCATGACTTTGAACTCGTAGAGGCCGTCTGGCATTATGAAGGCAATCTTTTCGCGATCTCTCTCGTCGACTTCTATTTGCCAGTAGCCAGACTTGAGGTCCATCGACGACAAGTATTTAGCGTTGCAGAGCCGATCCAATGCGTCGTCTATCCGTGGAAGGGGGTATACGTCCTTCTTCGTGATCTTGCTCAGTCGACGATAATCTTTTTTTTTTCGGACCTCGGATTGCGCTGGGTTCAACGTAGGGATTTTCTTCTTACTAGAGATATATTTTACTTCGCAAGAATAAGCGTACACTCTATTCGGAAGTGTACATTTAGGTCACTGGATGTTTTTTTCTTTCAAAGCAGTAGTTAACCTTATGCATATCTTTACAAGTTTGACGAAATACGCAGTCGGTAATTAACTTCACTCAAGATAACCATATGAATAAATGAAGGCCACTAAGTTTCACCTGACGATGGTCAGCAATTGAAGACTTAAAAAAAAGAATTAGACGCACAGTGGGTGACGTGCACATCAGGCACAAAGAGCCATAATGCCTTAAAATATTTTTCACCCGGCTGCCTGCTCTCACTAATCAGCTGCACATTATTTATGCTCACGCAGAGAACAAGCCCTGTACGAGCTGACACAGAAGCCAATCATACCCAACGTCCTGGTGTTTACGTGCGCCCTGTGCTACCTACTCTTTGTCGGTTCTGCGCTGATCATCGGCTCAGTCTACTTCACCTACAGACGTACGTATATTCTTGACGCAGACGTGCTGCGCGGTGCCTTCTTCTCCACGCATCAGAAATTGTACTGGGGAAAAAGAAAGTATGTTGTTTTACGTGACAAAAGTACGATGTGATTACAAAGCACGCCGTGGTGTGAGACTGGAGATTAATTTTGACCAGCTGGGGTTCATTAACTGGCACGTAAGGATAAGTACGCGAGCGTTTTTACCAATTCCTCCCATGGAAATATGGTCGCTGTGGCAGGGATCGAACCGGCGACCTCGTCCTCAGCAGCGCAACGCAATAGCCACTGAGCTATGACACCAGGTCGTACTTCAGAGAGAGCAACCAACAGCGAAATTACTCTCATTCGGCGGGCTAACGTCGCCCGATGATCAATAAGGCATACTTGGCATTTGGAATTCGTGAACCTAAATCACACATCACCGCCACTTGGCGGGAGCAACCAAAGATTCATGGTCTGGGAGGTCTGGTGCCAAGTACGCAATGTATACGTAATGTGTTCGTAAATACACAAGTAATATACACAAGTACGCAAGTAATCCAATCTCGATACTCGAGACTTTTTCAAATGCTTAGCTATATCTGAGCTTAGTACTTTTGTACTCTCCGTTATATCCGACTCGTGTTTGTGCATGATGCGCCAGCTCTACCGGCGCCAGCCTCTGGCTGCGCGTTCCAATGGCACGCTATAGGGCTGCGTTTTTTTTTTGGTTTTGGTGACAGATGCTCGCCGACACCCTGGCTCTAAGGCCGCTTCGTGGCTCGCACGCCGCCTGCGCTAGTGACTGTCACTTGACTGGCGTTTTAAAGCGACAACGCCGTCGCGCGCCACCGCTGACTTTCTGCGGCCTTCATTACTGCCGTACGAAACCGGTTGTGGAATAACCCATAAGGTCATACTTGTGAAAGTACTCCGAGCATATACAATCACACATGCATAGTATACGCACATGCTCGTAAACAGCGCGACAGTGTTCCTTGAGGTATATTTCTAGCTCAAATGCTAATCGGCAGCGATGTTTCTTTATGAAGTGAAAGGTGAGGGGATGGCGATTTTAGTAAATTTAGGTTTTTTCGATAACAAAGAACAAATACTCATTAGTTCGGAGGCTTGGCGCACTTATATTGTGTTGATGGGCGTTGAGCGAAGAAATTCATAAGCTCTTTTTTTTCAGTGCTTATGTACACATACGGTCTCGGATGACGGCGCTTATGGCAGCTTCAAGTGCCTTACGAAGGCACCAATGCCGCTACATTGTCCAGAGGCAGAAAGCAAAAGTACACAAGCAACCAAAATAAAATTTATGTGGTACAAGAAGGTAGTGAGTTGGGAGCTCTAAGGATTGGGTTAAAGCTATACATGTGGGGAAGCACGCCGTAGCGAGACAAGTGACGACGTAATGAAAGATCGGGCACATTTAGATTTGTTTTTCATTATGTGATAATGGCGATCGGAACCAGTTTAAAAGGACGAGGCACGCAGATAGGATTTCAATATTCCTAATGCTGAACGACAATGATCAGGAGGGTTAAAACTGGTTAGAGGTATACCACTTGTTCTTGACCTAACCTTTTCGAGAATGCTTATTAAGGTACTACAATAATTTGTTGAAGTATAATAACAAAATAGTGGGTATTGCCTACATTTTATCAGCCTATTATGAATAAGGTGCTTCAAAGTAGATTTTCTCCAACGGTCGAAGCAAAGTACCGCTTGAAAGTATTCTGCACCTCTATCAGTTTCCCTTTTACACAATGACAATAGATTCTCTTTCTATTGAGTACAATCCTTGATAAGTTACGCGACTGACCTCTGGCTCGTCACGGACGCGATTTATTGTAGTCGTAGTTATTGTAGTCCAACATACATCATATGGCCCTTCCGCTGTTAGAGGTGTGACAAACGAATGTCTGTACACAAGCAATACAAATATTGTAGCGAGAGGTTAACATTCAGCGCCGGCTCTTGAAACCATGTTGATTGCCGAGGTATACAGTGATTCTTTTTTTACTTGGAGCACTCTTTCGTAGTCCACAAAAGTGCCTGGAATCACGTTGCTAGAGAGAATTTATGTGCCCAGGTGGACATCACTTGCAAGAAAAACCAATGTCATCACTTCATAAATAAGCTAATTACATTATATAGGTTCTTAGTAACCAACGTTTGGGCACAACGTTATTTTAGAAAGATGAAGGAAATTGCCTTAAAAGACAATGTTTGTTGAATTTACCTGGTTACGTGAGCAGCACGGCGAAGCACAGCTTGCGTAGCAACCCACTCGTGACGTAGCAGGGTGGCATAAAATCAAGCTGCCGTCGCACTTCACAATTTGCCCGATCTTGTTCCCGTCGGCACTGTACGAGAGAGAGAGAGAGAGAGGGCTCTTTATTAGAAAAACAGAGAATTTTGCCGGCGCGTATATAACCGCTGGCATGCTACTCTGTATAGGGATGGGGAATGGGATTAAAAGATTCCAGATAAGAGTGGGAGAAAAAAAAAGGATAAAAATAAATATGAAATGTCCGACTGGACCTGATACTAATTTTAACAGGTGACATGGCGGGTAAATTTAGGCTTTTGTATAGGAAGGATGCAGTTCTTAAAGCTTTCCTATTTGACCAATTTCTGTCAGGTATTCGAACAATAAATCCAAAACCCGTCGCTGTTTTGAAGGGCCGGGCATTGGACCTAAGATGGTCGGTAACGTTAACGGTTCGGGGCAAATCATGTCCATTTGGTGCTCAAAAAATTGTCTCTCGTCGCGGTACGCGGGGCATTCTAGTAATACGTGCTCAATTGTCTCTAAGTTGCGACAGTTATCACAGTATGGGCTAGTGGTAAGTCCTATGCGGTACAGATAATTGTTCGTGTATGCCACGTTCAGTCGAAGACGATGGTACAATGTCTCTAAGTGTCGAGGAAGTGGTCGTGGAATTTTCGGTCTCATTTCTGGGTCAATGTAACGTAGGAAGTTGTCTTGGTGAAGCGGCAGATTCAAGATGCGGTCTTTTTCTTGATAGGCATATTTTTTTGCCATGGTTGAAGCGTCGGCTTTTGTAAAATATGTTCTTCTGAATTTGCGGTATTGGAGTCCATTTCTGGCAGCTTCGTCCGCTCTTTCATTTCCCGAAATGCCGGCATGGCCAGGTATCCACTGAAACTTTATGCAATGCCCAGCAATCTTAGCCCTGTGGTGAAGATATGCAATGTCAAATGCTGCTGGTTGATTATTGCAACGCTTGTGCCTGTTCCACATACTTTGTAGGGCTGCTTTTGAGTCTGTGAAAATCACCCATGTCTTTGGCGGCTGCTGTCGAAGTACATACACAAGGGCCTCCTTAATGCCATATAGCTCCGCTGAAGTAGATGATGTCGCTCGCTCAAGACGAAACGAGAATCGTTGCCCTGTAGAGGGAACAAAAAGTCCGCATGATGAACGATGTGGGGTTGTAGAGCCATCTGTGAAAATGTGCGTTGCGGCTGCGTATTCTTTGTGCATATATTCTAAAGCTATCTGATAAGTCGCTGCTTGAGGCATTTTCTTTTTCGCACTGATTCCAGGTATGTATGGCACGATTTCCAGTGGGGACAGTGTCCATGGTGAAATGTTTCGCGGCATAATTTGTGACGCCTAAGCAGGAATCGAAATAGATATGCTTCCGACGGCCTGCCCAAAGCTAGATGTAGCACAGGTTCTGGAAATATCCTTTAAAAGTGAGTCTTCGTATGAATGACGTGGCGGAGGTGTATCCGAAGTGTCTCCTGCGAACAGAGCACTTCCAGAGGCAGGCATCCGGCTTCTGCTACAGTCCCTGAGCGGGACGACCCCTTCGGAAGGCCAAGACATACGCGAAGGCAGTTGTTTCGTGCTGCCTCGAGTTTTCTCTTGCTTGTGGGAGACACTTTGTGCAGGATCGGGAGGTAATATCGTAGTGTTCCGTCGACGTAGGCCTTATGGAGGAGCACCATTGATCGACAGTTGCTGCCCCACTGTGATCCGGCTAAAAATCGGAATACGTGCGACGCCGAGGAAATCTTCTCACTCAATTTTTTCACTTGGGGCGACCATGTGAGGTTCCTATCGATCGTCACTCCAAGAAACCTTTGCATCTTGACGTATGGAAGGGCGCGACCACCCAACACTAGTGGGTATTTTTCCATACGCCTCCGCGTGAAAGCCATGGCAACGCTTTTGTCGGGGGACAATTTCAGACCCCTTGGATTTAGGTAGGCCGATATATTTGCTAGCGCTCTCTGGAGGCGTTGTTGGGTGGTACTGCGGGAACGCGCCGCACTCCAAATGCAGATGTCGTCCGCATACAGTGTGATTTTGACGCCAGGGGGCAGGTTTGTTTTCAGATGGATGAGGACCAAATTAAATAATACCGGGCTTAACACAGCTCCTTGTGGCACTCCCTTCTCGACGGCATAAAGCGCTGTGGGGCCATCCGGGGTACACATGAAAAGTTGGCGTCCTTGAAGATAGTCTGCAATCCATGCGTAGAGCCGTCCTCCAAGACCAAGAGTTTCCAAAGCGTCAAGTATCGCTGTATGATAGACCGAATCATATGCTGCCTGAATGTGTAAAAATAATGCAGTAGGTATGTTTCCAGAGACCAATTCCTCTTCAAGTGATGAAACCAAGGCAATGACATTATCAATTGCGGATCTATTTTGCCGGAAGCCATTCATTTCCTCCGGGTAAACTTTTGCAGTTTCCAGGAACCAATTTAGTCGTTTGTAGATCATTTTTTCGAATAGCTTCCCTACGCAGCTAAGCAGAGATATGGGTCTGAAGGAGGCGTAATTCGTTGGCTGCTTTGATGGTTTCAATATAGGAATGACTTTCGCAAGCTTCCATTCCGTAGGAACCTCCCCAGTTATCCATGAGGCGTTGTAGTACTCCAGAAGGCGTAGGCGAGATGTGTGGCATAGTTTTGCGAGCGCTTCATAACTCACGCCGTCATGGCCAGGTAATGATCGCTTGTTTACGTCGCTGATTGCTGCCGTGAGCTCTTCGATGGTGAATGGTAATTCTAAGTCAGGAAGGGTAGGTCGAGGTGGACTAGGCTGACGACTTGCAATTTGCCGCAAAGGTTGTGCCCCGTTGGAAAGGAGCCTGCAGTACTGCTCTGCCACCTCTTTCAGGGATGCGCGCTCATGTAATGAGAGGGCGATAAAAGGATAAAGCTGTTGCGGCTCTTTGCGAATGCCTCTGACGACTCGCCAGATTTTGCTCAGCGGTTGTCGTATGTCCAGTGTCCCACAAAAGTCCCTCCACCTTTTTCGGTCCAGTTTGGTGAGGTAACGTCGTATATGCCTTTGTGCCCGTCGACAAGTTCTGAGGTCTTCGATATTCTTAGTACGTAGAGCCTTCCTTTCGGCACGCCTTCGAATGGCACATAACCTTTCAAATTCCTCGTCGTTTGTTGGTACATTACAATGCTTAGTGGCAGAGCGGGTACTTTGTTTGAGGCAATGAGCTATTGTCGGTATTATTTCTGTATTTGTAGTCGAGGCTGTGATTCCTTTGTCTACGGCTGCTGTGTAAGCTTCCCAGTCTACCGACTTCAGTTTCACTTTTCTGGGCGACGTCCGAAAATGAAGGGCAGAGATTAGGATCGGGTAGTGATCACTACCTCGAGTCTCGAAATCTGTACACCATCCGAACATCAGGGCCACTTGACTTGATACGAATGTGATGTCAATGCAGCTAACAGTCGTCGGATTTTTCAGGTACGTTATGCTGCCATCGTTCAAGGGCTCTATATTGTATTTTGCAAAAAGCTTCGCCAGCTTGGCACCCCGACCACATGTATGTGAACTGCCCCAGATCTCGTTATGTGCGTTGAAATCGCCACAAATAATATGTGGCGACTCAGTGTTTGTCAACAAGTTTTCCAATCTGGTCACGTCGAAATGTGATCCTGGTTCCAAGTAGACGCCGATCAGGGTAAACACTTTGGATGCAATCACTGTGGTTGCGCAAATATATTCGTTCTTGTCATGTGGTGTTACGTCAATCGCAGAGGCAGGTATGTCGTTGCGAAATCCAACGAGCAGTCGGCTAATTCCATTTTGTCGCCTTGAATGATGAAAATAATACCCCTTTATCCTAAAGTGCTCGTCGACGCGAGACTCGGAAATGACTAAAAAAGGGAATCGGTACACTCGCGTAAGATGCTTAAAGTCTGCTAACTTCGAGCGCAATCCGCGAGCGTTCCACTAGAATATAGTACATGTGCGGAAGTGTTTGTTGGTGGACACCGCTTGTGAGACGATTGTTGGCGAAGCCATCGTTGCTACTGCGAAGAATCACGGCTTTGCGCCGTGAAAGAAGACGACACTAGCGGTTCCAAAGCCAGGATGGCCTCTACTTCAGGGATGCTCTTAAACGATGGGCTGGCACGGAGAATAGCCTTGAGTGCGGCGAACATCATGGGAATCAGCACACTTGATATCTCATTTGCAGTGCTACCATCTAACAACCTTTCTTGGTTCTTCCTGTTCTTCTGCTGGGACCTTGAGGACACTTGTTGCTGTCGTGGGGTTGAGGTTATATCACTTGAGGGCATTGATGGATTCGTTGCAGTTGAAGGCCTTTGCTGGTTTTCTTTCACGACTGAGGCGTAGGACTTTTTCAAAGCCGTGTCGCTGCGCTGCACCGTGTCGTGTTGCTTTTGGTTTGTAGATGTATACATCACATCCGGATTCGGTGGTGGTTCTCGTCGTTTCCGTACTTTTCCTTGGATTTGCTCCATAGTCCGTGCTAGAGTGGCTGATTTCTTTTTAGGACACCCTCCGTATGACGCAGCATGCTCAGCTCCACAGTTTGCACACCGAGGCTGGGAACGTGACGTGCACTCCTTATGCGTATGTGGACCAGCGCATATCTTGCAGCGGATGGGGCCTTTACAATATTTCGCTATATGTCCGTGTCTTTGACATCTGAAACATGGAGTAGCAGACCCCATGTATTCCGTCACGGGATAACTGCAGAATCCAAGCGACACTCGGTTTGGTAAAGGGGCGTCCTTAGCGAATTCCAGGATGACCGAGCGTCTTCGGGTTTCCGTTACTACGCCATCTTCGTTAGGGACGTAGAAAACTTGCCTTTTAGCAGATATGACGCCTTGTTCGCTCAAATACTCCTTGAGGTTGTCATCTGAGTACTCAACAGGAACGTCCTGTATCCTCCCGTACGTGGCAGAGTAGGAGTATGGAACTCGAGCTTCTACAGGAATGCCCGATAGATCTGTCACTGTGAGGAGACGATTGGCTGCGGGAAGTGTAGACACTGTCACCATGAGGCTTCCATCCTTGTTGAGACGGTGGCTGAGTATCTTTTCTTGGGCTGTTGTCACGACCACAGAAGCCAGAAGATTCGGGTTTACTTTCCATAAGCTGCTGTCAGGCTGAGTTGGCTTGAATATAACAGGAACACCTGCGGCTCTTTTCTTTTTGTAAGAGACAACAGTGAAGGCTGTCTGATCCATCTCTTCGTTGTCTCCTGGAGATTCTCTTGTGTCGATGTCATCTTCACGTAGCCTTTTCCTTGCTTGCTCATCTTCTCCGTGGTCTACAGAAGCAACGTGCTGACCTGATTGCTGATTGCTTGCGACGGATGCCATCAGAGCATCACGAAGGGCGGCCGACGGCGGAGGCTCGCCTCGCTGCTTCGGTCCGGTGCGCTTCGGGGGCCGCTTGCTGTGCTTCTCTCGCAGGACGGTGACCCCCAGACCAGCGTTCGGTGAAAGAGGTGCACAAAGAGTAAAAATGAGCTCTACACTTGCTAAAAAAGACTTAAAATTACAGACGGGCGTTCGGAAGCGAGCCTATCACTCGTCGTCTTCGTCTTCGGCACTGTACGAAACTCCCGATTGGATGCATAGTAAGTTCACCAGCAGAAAGGCGATGCAACTCCTTATTGCACCCTTAGTCCAGTTACATTCTACGCCGCTTTGTACGTCAAAGAAGGGTTGCACTGCGAGCTGAGCTTCGCAGTGTTGCGTGCGCAATGGGGTAAATTCAACAAATAACTTGAGGCCAATATTTTCGCCTTCCATGGCCGCTTCGAAATGTTGAAACACAGCACTGGACAATTATGACAATTTCTCTCAACTTTTCTAATAAACAAGTCCGTAAAGTTGTCAACTAGGAAGTTAACTGTTGTAGTTATTTTATTTAGTGATCCGATCTCTCTGTTTTTTTTTTTGGCAAATGATGTCCGCCTGAACACATCACCACTCTGTGGTGACGTCATTCGAATAACTATTGTGGGCTATTTTTTAACAAAAGAAAAAGTGTTTGAAGTAAAAAAACGCTGTATGTAGCGTGTCAATATGCGGGCTGACCTGAGGGCTCAGATTGTATTGCGGCGTTTAGAGCTACTACGTTATATTTCAAATTTAGCGTTCGTTAAAGAATAGCGTGGCACATTAAAATGTACTTAGGAAGCAAGAAATAAGGCCTTACATTACATGATTCCTTTTACCACTATCTCTTTTCTTTTTCTGCAGTGAGGCAAAAAGTGTACTGCTAGTGTAGTGAATACTTCGTATTTCTTACGGCTCTTTGTAGCTCGACGACATTGTAGGATTACGTGGCGCTCGCAACAGCATGCATTTGCACAGTAGTAGTTTTGTAGCAACTTTCTTTTTACTCACAGTAAAGCGCGTGTCGGCGAGTGCCCTTGCTTACAATTTTTTTTCTTTGTGCACAGTGAAACCAGCGACCCCACCTGAACCACCGGCACAGACTGACACCACCGTGACATTCCGGGAAGGCAAGTACACACACGCGCTAATGCCACCTCGTGATCGGCGTGGATATCGTGTCACTTGTCGACTGTGTAGCTAAAAGTGTCATCATCACTATCATCAGCCTGTTGTATGTCCACTGCAGGACGAAGGCCTCTCCCTGCGATCTCCAATTACTCGTGTCCTCCGCCGACCGATTCCAACTAGCGCCCGCGAATTCCCTAATTTCGTCGCTCCACCTGCTCTATTGTCGTCCTAGATCGCGTTTTTTTTTCTCTGGTACCCATTCTGTAACCCTAATGGTCCCATGGTTATCTATATGGCGCATTTCATGATCTGCTCAGCTCCATTTTTCCTCGATGTCAATTAGAATATCGTCTTTACCCGTCTGCTCTCTGATCCAAACAGCTATGTTTCTGTCTATGAACGTTATGCCTAGCAATCTTCACTCCATCGCTTTTTGCGATCCTTAACTTGTTCTCAAGCTTCTTTGTCCGTCTCCAAGTTTTTGCCCCATATGTCAGCACTGGTAAAATGCACAGATTGTACACCTTTCTCTTCAATGACAATGGTAAACTTCTAGTCAGGAGCTGGCAATGTCTGCCGTATGCGATCCAACCCATTTTTATTCTTTCTATGAATTTCCTTCTCATGATCAGGGTTCCCTGTGATTAGTTGAGCTAGGTAAGCGTACTCCTTCACAGACTCTAGAGGCCGACTGGCGATCGTGAACTCTTGTTCCTTTGCCCGGCTATTTATCATTATCTTTGTCTTCTGCGTATTAATCTTCAGCCACACTATTACACTATCTCGGTTAAGGTCCTCAATCATTTGTTGTAACTCATATGCATTGTTGCTCAATAGAACAATGTTATCGGCAAACCGAAGGTTGCTGACATATTCGCCGTGAATCCCTACTTCTGAGCCTTCCCAATTTAATAGCTTGAATACTTCTTCTAAGCACACAGTGAATAGCATTGCAGAGATTGTGTCTCCATATGTGACCCGTTTTTATAGGTATTTTCTTGCTTTTCATGTGTAGAATTAAGGTAGCTGTAGAACCTCTGCAGATGTTTTCCAAAGTATTTACGTAAGCGTTCTGTACTCCTTGATTACGTAATGCCGCTATGACTGCTGGTATCTCTACTGAGTGAAATGCATTTTCGTAATCTATGAACGCCATATAGAGAGGCTTATTGTACTCTGCATATTTCTCGATAATCTAATTGATGACATGGATGTGATCCATTGTACAGTATCCTTTCCTGAAGCCAGCCTGTTGCCTTGGTTGACTAAAATTCAGTGTTGCCCTTATTGTATTGGAGATTATTTTGGTTAATATTTTATATAATACTGGGGGTAAGCTAATGCGCCTATAATTTTTCTAATCTTGAACATCTCCCTTTTTGTTGATTAGTATAATGTTTGCATTCTTCCAGTTTTCTGGGACTTTGCAGCCGATAGAAACTTGCTAAAAAGAGCCGTCAGTTTTTTAAGCGTTAGGTTTCCTCCATCTTTGATTCAAACGACTGTTATTCCATCTTCTATTGCCACTCTTCCTCATCTTATGTCTTGCAAGGCCCTTCTGACCACATCGCTAGTTATAGGAGGAGTTCCTGTATCCTGTTCATTACTGTTTCCAATTGAAGTATCCTGACTCGTCTGGGTACTGTACAGGCCAGTATAGAATTATTCCGCTGCTTTATTCCGCGCAGTATAGAATTATTCCGCTGCGCCAGGTGACGCCTGTGACGTATGAAATTGCTCCTGTGAGCTCAACCTCGTCATCTACTCTGGCATCTAGTGATGTCGTGCACGTCAGTAGGCTCAACACCTACTACACTGCTTCAGACTCCGGCCTTTAGTCGCTCCGGGACGGCGCTTTTGCCGCCGGGGGTAGTGCTACGGGGTAGTATTTCCAATGACGAAGAGCCGAGCAGTAAGAAGACGACGACGACGATTAGAAGCTAGCGCGGGCTGTTGCCTCTTGGCCAAGCGCAGTGTATTTTCTTGTAAATATACTTGTACATAGCTTTTCGTCTGCGTCTTCCTACGTAACATTATCAAGCCAACACTCATTTAAATATTAACATCTTGAAATTTATTCCTTGCGAACTACACATTACACTAAAATCACATCTGAAGCAAAGTCTAGAGCAAAGTCTGAAGGTGAAGTCTGAAGCAAAGAGCTACTAAGGCAGCAAGCTCTCACTAACGACAGTTCTACAATCGCAGGCACGATGAAAGAGGCAACGACATTATTAAGTAATCATAGCGCAGCTTTTACGTACAAAGTGTTAGGCAGGAATGGTTTACAAGATACCCCTGTCCTATGTAGAGGAGTACGTACAGGCCAGGCTGATCAATCTTTGAGTGAAAAGCTCCGTGGACTCAATACAATGTTTGCGTAGGCAGGGCAGTTCCCTTCGCGTTAAACTTTCCGCAAGGCAAAAAACAGGACCTGTTAATGAGCCTTCATAATCGTCTTCCGCTGAATGTTTCACGGAAATAAAATAAACATGAAGAAACAACACAAACTAAGGAACGAGAGTACCATCTACTAATGGACGAAATCAAATGTGCATTTGTATATGGTAATTAGTAGGCGGCTAGAAGTCTGATGAACGAGCAAATGAAATAACGTTTCGGGGAAACGATTTTCCGTCTTTGCAACAAGTTCGTCACAGACCGCTATCTGGCTCACCGTATACAGACATCATCGTGTAACGAATGAAACACTTGGTATATTCTGCTTTCCTAGGTTAGTTTGGGCCGTTTCTTTTTTTCATGAGGAGCTGCGTAAGACAATTATCATTCTATTGTCGATGATTAAGCTCACCCCAAACTTAGACGCATGTACTGCTGTCACAAGAATTCGCGATAAGCGTAATAGAAACGAAATAAATTATTGAAGCATTAAAGTTACGCTTGAGCTTTGAATAAATGTAGTTGTCTAAATGAATGTATTACCTGGAGGCGAGAGCGGATTCATGGCGCAGATATCTTCCCAGCGGTCCACTTGGCACCACTGGCCTCCTTGAAGTCCTTGTGTTCAGTGAGAGCAGGGGGAAAGTAAACATTTCCGCAATATAGATTAGTAAGAGGCGATCGAAAGATTGGTGTAAGAAAAGTATGGAAACGACAAAAAGAAACGGAGACGTACAAAACAAAGTTCACAATAGAGGGTCAGAAAATTTGGTTATGAGAATTCATCATGGGTTTTTTTTTCTTTTTCAACCTAGGTAGAAAATTAGGCACTATAATATCAAGAGCTTGGGGGGCGCAACCCACCGCCCCGTTCCAAAGGGGATGCTCATAACATCCATCCATCCATTCACCCGACAGTCATCTGTGCTTCAGGTTACCCGCACTGCGCATTCTTTGATTCATACTGTCTCTGTGTCGTTAATTTGTACCTTCTGCCAGCAGATGAAAATACTGGTTCCTGTCTATTGTAGTCGCCTCTCGATGGCGAAACTCGGCACTAAATTGATACAGCAGAAACGAGTAACCAGGTGATGACTGTGCAAATTTCTTTGTGTGATTCCTGCGTCAGATCTGCGCTCATTACGTGTTCCATAAACTGCTCGAAATATCGCTACAGCCTATTTACAAACCTACTCCAGCGCTCAGATGTTTGGCCGTAGTCCGATGGTCTTAATTACGCAGGCCAGTTGTCCTTCCAAGAGAAACAACGCAATACACACGAGAACACTGAGTTGTGCTTGTTCGCTCGGAGTCGGCAAGGGGTCCGAGCCAAATAACGAAACGGATGCGATGGCTACCACAGCCAGTGTGTTCAGTACATCTTCCTTGTTCCGTTGCTCGCGCTGTCCGCAACACATCCGCTGCGCAGCGCCCGTTTTTGTACATTGTTTGCCGCTTCAACGGTTGCTGATGTTGCTTTGCCTTTGTTTCACTTATTTCCGCAGGTATCACAAAAGCAAGTAAGTGTGCCCGTGCTTAGGCGCATGCATCTCACCATGTTACATGCCCAAGCAAAATTTGTTTGATCTCGTCGTAGAGTGTGGCAATATAACCTATTTATTGTAGCTGCTCAAAAGCGCTTGGGATCTAGTCCCATGAGTCACCTGCAGTAGTAATGCGCGCGAAGATTAAATACAGCAGGCCTGACTTCGGTGCCATGTGGCGATTGAAATTGTTCCAACTGCACGTTTGCCGTTAAATAGGCGGGGGCGTATCGAGGAGTTTCACAATGCATGTATCACTGTATTCAAGAGTTCATCATTAGAGCGACGAAATGTATCCGATGCCCCATAAGATAGCAGTTTCGCATTTACTGTTGCAAATGGAAGTTGCAAGCGGAAATAAACAGACCATGGGAGCGGAAAGCTCATGTAGCTATGCACACTGAGGATAAACTGCAAGCATTTTCACTATACACGACTTTCACTCCAAAAGCAGGCACAAATATGGCATATTATAGAAAGAACGGGGACTAGAGTAAGTTTCGAAACGTCTACGAACGCCAGGAACCATAAACAGTGCCTGTTTCAGACTTTGCACCTTTGCGACAAGTTTCGGCAGTGTGACTAATCATTTGTCGCAAATACGCGCGGGAAGGACGGAAACCGGTCTTTTCCATCGCACACATCGAGAATAGGCCACGATCTGATTAACTTGTTTTTGGTTTTTGGCCCGATGGAAACAGTGCAGCTGTTGTCGTACGAGAACTGTATAGCTTTTGTACAAGTCACCGGGCTAGATGCATGGCTTTAGAGCTAAAGGCTCGGCAACATAGTCAGAGTAGGCATGTTATACGAACTTTCTTCTACTTTCTCCATAGCTCTTCATTCCTTTTCATCGTCGTCTCCTTTACCCAGTGTAAAGCAGAAGGCCAGAGAAAGCTGTAGCTCTGGTCAGCCACAGCGCTTTCCTGTAAATAAACTTCTCTCTTTCTCTTTCTCTCTCACAATATTCAGACGATCGCAGTATCTCGCTTTTCATTCCCATCGTTAAGCGAGAATCGCACTTTTTTTTTGCGCCCCGCGCCGTCAGCGATAATTCTCGAGAAAGTATCTAATGTATCGCATCCACAAATATCATCCTCCGAAGAGTATAGGCTATCTGCCGACATCTGCATATCTTGCCTTGTACTTTTTGACATCTATTGCGTATGCCCTTTGTAAAACTTGAAGAATGAAATATTGATAATTATCTCTCAGAATGCGACAGCGCTTCCGCATCGCGTTACACTGACACACATTGCAAATCATACAAGTTTATCACATATATGCGACTTTGGGACGATTGTTGCGCTTGCTCCGTAGGCACCTTACTACCCGTGAAAACAATTATGGAATGGTACATGCCTAAGTGCGCCATGTGTCCTCCAATTTTATATTATGTCCATTGGGAATACGCCAAGAAATAAGCCTCGTGACCTCACCGTCTGTATTTTCCGAGCTCACCATATCTAAAGCAAAGAAAGGACTGCTCCATGAAAGAGGGTAATTAATTATTTCTATGATCAGATAATTCAGTGCACTCGCATCCTGAGGATACTATTGTGGTCATCGACCTGCGTCTTGTGTGGTCACAGTAAGGAAACACCGCCTTCAGGTTGTAATTCACGAGGCTTAGTAGGTGAATCTTCCTAGTTGCTTTCGTCAAGAAAGGAAGTACAAGGGGGCTGTGCATGACGTTGCCTTTGTCTGCTACAGATACATTGCCTCTTGCTACGACTTACGATGTTCTTGCACAGCCACCACCCATCTCGGAGTATGCACATCTTGTAAAACTCCGCACATAGATGCAAACGTCGCAGTTTCGTATCTCGTAGGGCCCAGTGGTTGTCACGTCTTGTTCGGATCTGCACATTGTCGCTGAGGCAAGAGTTCGATAGCCAGTAGCGGCGGTGATCAGCAATGTATTAATAATCACTTTATTTTCATATGAACAGGGATGGGGGAGAGACAAACAGAGGAAAGCTCGAAATGGCTTGATTAGTTCTCCTTTCCACGGGGAAAACAAGTAGAACCTTTTAATATTCGATAGTTTGCGTGCAGTGTTTTGCGTATTAACATGAAGTATTTAAAAGGAAACGAGAAGGGTAGTGGCTGCATGATGCAAGAAAAGAAACATTACTGTTGTGACAGTAGTCGTGAAGTCTTGTTTTCAAGTCAGTATATCGTACTGCTTGCATTACAGCCCTGCTTTAGCAGTACGGGCAGTACAGCTTCGAGGCCAGGTGAACAGATAGTGAAATGCGGCTGGGAGCGTGCAAAGAAATGTAATAATGATCTAAGGCTATAGACATTACAGAACCCGACATGAACAGGTCTTCAATATGGAAGTGGAAATGGAAGTGGAACCGCAGCGTTCGTCTTGTATATGTCTCGGTGCCGGTATCTCGTGCTGTTTCACTACAAGAGTAGTTTCTACATTCCTTCAAAAAAACGTGGGCCTGGTAAGAACACTTTCCCATTGAAGTCGGTAAACGCTGTCAGCAAAGCGACGTTTCTGTAGCAAGCAGAATACTTCTATAAAGTCTTAGATTTACTTTGTAAATTCTTTCTCTTATTAAAAAAATCCTTGATAAAATAAAAGTGGGACTGCTTGAAGTACTGATCACGCGCCTCAGTTCCACCGTTTCAGGGTATCTTTTCATTTTCCTCGCCTTTCAGCAACAAAGGCCCCGAAAAATTGGCAAGTCAGTAAGTAAACTTTTTTTCATAAACGTGTGTATTTGGAGTGAGTAATAGTGCAATCTGTTATCAGAGAGTGGTATATGGTGCCGTAATTGGTAGGATTTCGTGTGTAAATTGGTATTTGCATAAAGCGTGAGTTCCTAAATGTATGCTATAGAATTCAGTTGACATACAGTTTAATAGTGCGATTTCTGGCGAACTACACAAGCCGGCACATGAGTAGTAGTCCGGAAGTTCGTGTTCGTAGTGTCAATTAGCTTCTTTTTTCAGGCGAGAATGTTTAGAAAGCTAGAATTATACCACCGTAGTGGGACAATTAAGAGCTGTAGTACACATGATGGCGTGGCTCGGCAACTGGGAAAGTCATCTTGAGTGTGTCTGCTTAGGTCTTCCTCATTTCTTATCGGCAAGGATGAGATATTTTGCATTCTACCAGGGCCAGAGACTTCGAAAGCTTTTCGACAAAATGTCCCCCAAATACCAAAAAGAATATTTAGAAATCTGTGACGTCTCACTGACATATTGGTGCGAGCGTTTTAGCGTGAAATTCAAGAAAACCACTCTAACCTTCATTTTCGTTTATACTAACCAACATCGTGTGGTGAAATAACGAGAATACTGTTTCTTAAGAATGTTTTATAAAAACGAAATGTTAGTGTTTCATTTTTAGCATCCCTTTAGTGTATAACTAATACGCTTTTCGCATCCCACAATAAATAATTCAGGGCAAAGTGAAACCTGTACATGATTGCGACCCGACCGCATTGCAAATCGGTTCTCGTATTTGATAGCGCACTTGCTTCTACATGCCATGCACACTAAAAACAGAAATACTGTGAAAAAAAAGAAAAAGCAAATATATTGCACTTTGAGTATCCTACCTCTATCGTTTTTTGCAGTTTTCTGTAGCTCATTTTATTGTAGCTTCACTAAATCTTTCGGTTAATAAATTTTTCGGCCTCTTTCAAGAAAGGACGGCTACATAATTAAAGTATCTACGGGTGTAACATTTAGTTCCTTATAAACTAATATTCGGGGAGTACGAGAGAGTCCAATGTTCGGAAGTGATTACATATAACAAATCATAATACCATATGGTCGTGGTGCATTCCGCCCAATGCGCAGGGCTTTGGGCCGTCGGGCGTTACGACTGTATCACTAAGCTCACGTACACACTGTCAAAACTGTTTCCGAAGCGAAAGCACCGCACGCCTCCGGACGAACAAAGCGGTGTCGTCCGTAAAGTGAACTTCCCAGACAGCGAATCCAGCTACCGTGGAGAGAGTGGGCGGTGTCGTGGTACACGGCCCAACGAATACACGAAGGAAGTCAACGAGCCATGACACACGTGCGGAGTGAAAACTAGTTCATCACTGCTTGACAAAAGACACGTATTTGGTTTCGATAATGTGAAAACGTTGGCACGGACGCAGCGATTGGGGCCGAGAGAATTTGTACAATCGAGGTCTGTCCACCTTGATCGGCCGGATTGTCATTCTAGCGTATCCCCCTGCCGGATGCTTACAGCTGTTTCGTAGACGTGTAGGATGCATTCCCCCTATTATACCTTTTGTACACGGACGAAGTCGCCCGGATAGGTGGCGAAACGTCTTTTAAAACGTTCTTTGACTAAAGCGCGAGCACAGACGTTGACAAGTATAAATGCATATCTTTTGGAACATCCTTTGCAAGATTGTATTTTGTGGCAACGTGGGCCATCTTAAGTTTAATGTGTCGCAATAGCTTTCCGCTCTAATGGCGTGCCTTGCAAATATTTACTTGGCCCTCTTCTCTTTTTTTTACTTCTATGCATTATAGGAGACGGGCAGTTGGTTACGCTTGTGTTCTCGGTGAACTAAGCGAGACACCGTGTTTATATCCTCAACAATAAATGCACATGTGGAAACAATCAACGTTTATCGGAATCAATTCCGGAAATTGCTATAAATTGCACATACAAGCGCTCCGGGGCGCTTTAGATGTGTTTCACAAGCGGTGCGCCATTTCACCACTACACTGGCTGCACTGTCAAGAATAGTTCCTTAAAAAATAGAAAGTTTCTGGCAGCTGCCTTGTTAGGAAATTTCTGTAAAGCTCTGTTTCCTTTCTTTTTCTTTTTTGTATTATTGAAGCTTTCTTTTTTCTGTTATACATGAGAAGAAATATTGTGTTTAAGGACAGTTATCTGTCTTGTATTACAGAAAAGGCTACATATTATGTTTAAATTTTTTCTGTTCTAATATATTTTTCTTATTTTGCATACAATGTATGTGTAAAAGAATTATCCATTTTCAGACACACAAAAAAAGTTTTGTTTCTCTATGAAGTTTTTTTTTCTCTTCGGTCGTACATAAATTTGGCGTGTTTCTTCTCCTGTTTCACTTTTTTTGTTTCACTGTGCAGAAAATAGATTTGTACAGACGCTTTTCTATCGTGCTAAATAGTGGGCGAAAAAGAAATGTCGCTGAAGCCAATGTTTTGAGAAGGGCATTTCTCCTCGTGAATTTCCTTGGCCGAAACATTGGCTCCGCCCGATATTCCTTGTTAAGCCTATGTTTATCCATTTTAGTGTTCATTTTCTTCTGAACTTCTGTCCTGTTTCAATTTTCTGTCGTGCCTCACAGAAGCATTTTAATATAACAAATATACTGTAAATATGCAGTTTGTCCCAAAACAAAATTGCGCCATGGGGTAAAAGCTAGAAGTATTCAACCGTAGGGCAAAAAGACAAAGGTCGCACGTAGCGCTCGTGTATGCCGCCATCTGTTTTTTTTTTTTACATTGCTCAGTTTCCTTGCGCTACTATTACATATGATCATCACTTTTTCTCTCAGTGCCTCTGAAAAATATTTTAGGATTTCGTCCATTATACAAGACAAGAAATTCATGTTTTGCTTTAAATCGAAAGTGTCATGACCCCATTATATAAAAACAGCAATAATAATAAAACTGCGTATGCGCACTAGGTTCAGACAACAAGCAACATCAGTTGTTATAACCTAACCCGAAGTTGTTATAACCTAAAGTAAATTTACCGAGCTATAGATAAGCTTCCGCCCCGTGAATCACAGGCGTACGTAAAGCAAGACAAAAAAAGCACATGCCCTTTCAAAGCAAGGTAAGCGAAGCAAACAAGTACGCACAACCTTGTGTATAATAGGCACTGATTGCCAAGTTACAGAACGTATTCGATGGTACCAGTAATTTTTTTTAATTGAGTGACCGCATGTATTGATGCACAAATTGGCGACACACAACAGTATCAAGCTGAGTTGCAGTGTTTATTATGTCATAGGGTGCAGATATTGTGAAGTGCACATTGAAGAGATGTGCATATTTTAAAAATGTAAATACAATCCAATGCTTTTTGTTGGAAAGGGAAACTGCTGTGGCAAGTGAGGTAGTGGTTTGAGTGTCGTCGCTGAATAGTGAAGTAGCAAAACTGTTCTCACCTGAAAATGGCTTAACTATAATTGCTTAACTAAATGCCGCTCTCTCTCTCTCTCTCTCTTTCTCTATATATATATATATATATATATATATATATATATATATATATATATATATATATATATATACCGAGGAACCACATATTTCATGGAGTCACGCGTGAAACAGAACAGGTGGCAGCTCTAACGCTGTGGTAAATGACGCTACAAAAAATAGCCAGGCTACAGGTCATCTCGCACGACAATAGCTAAAGGTTTTATTTTGAACCAAGAAACAGTGATGGCTAAATAAGCCACAATAAAACAAAACCGAAACAGCGAACTTCTTACCACAGCACACGAGAACCAGCTTAAATATCCAACCATAGTGGAGCTGAAAAATTACTGAAAGGGACTCCAGAATTACGTTCTTGGAGGGTGTTTAGTTAAAATTCAATCGCGACGACACTTGATTATGCAGACTTTTGGTGCAAGCCCATGATTCTTGCTTTAGAGCTGTAACTTAATTCCTCTCTCAGGGTGTCATGCTGCGACTGACTTGAAAAACAAAAGTATTTATTTAGTAGCCATATGGCAGCAGCATGATCGTGCAGAACTCAGTGAAGGACTCTAGCACAAGCGGTTTTTTTGTGACGAATAGCCAACAAAGTTATCTAGTGTATGCATATCTTAATACCTTGTGTGGGGCCCCACTTACAAAACACTTTTATTATAATAACACGCGCACAAACAACGCATACACAGCCCGCATACACACAACAAACACACACACACACACACACAACGCGTACACTACATGTTGTAGTCACTGTTTGTTCCAAAAATGTAGAAGCCTATAAAGAACATTGCACTGACAAGCTTTACTTTATTGTTGTCAATGTGCACTCAGCTGAGAATGTGTGAATCTCAGGTTAATTGAGGCGTCTGTATTTTCTTTTTCAAATACAGTGAAACGTACAAAAAGGGCACATTCAGAATTAGTATTGTTTCATATTAAAGGAGTGAACGACCAACGGGGCCAACGAAAGCAAAAGATCGCATGTAGGGCTTCAGCGCTTCACCTGCAAGTGCAACTGCTACCCTCCCACTGTCTCGGTCATTTTGTTGGTTTTGTTTTTATACATGTCACCTATTCATGACAACACTAACGAACCATCTGGGCTACTATGATTGAAACATTTTTAAAGCGTGCAGCTAGCTAGAACGTTATTTTAGGAACGATTATACAGGTGCCCTTGTGGTTTTCTTTTTATGACTATTCTAATTCAGTTTCAGTTTATTTAAAGAATGATAAACTGCAACTGCAACTGAATTACCCTTGAGTATAGCGCATTTGTCGAAATTGCGGAAGTGAAGCCGAATAATGAATAAGTGATGCTTGTTTAGTGAAAATCATAGTTCTAGCACCACTTTTGAGACCATGATGATTATCGATGATAATTAACATCATCATGATCACCGTATTTGTGTAGACAGCAGCACGAAGCCCTCTCCCAGCAATCTCACTACCTCTACAGTGTGCCAGGTGACCTATCTTGTACGTTCCGAGACTTTAAATATCCGGCCTTCAAGTCCACAATGAAATTCACGGACGTTCCCCCTTAAAGCTTCTCGAATGCTTGTATGCAATGGTGCATGATGAGTTTAACATTACCGTCAATACAGTTTTTAGCAGATTTTGGATACGGATGTCTAGAAAGTGGCGCTGGTGTTCGAATTTCTGCTGTGGCTCAATGACATGATTACTTCTTGGCCTCAATTTCGGATTTGGGACTTATGCCCCAAAGAGAATAAACAGGAAGTTATTCAGCGAATGGTTTAAAGCAGCAACCTGCACATTGCGGTCTGTCGCTCAAGTAAACCCCACTTATTTAGGGCAATCAACCTCAATAGGTCGAATCGTGCTATATTCTCCATGCGCTTCCTTTATTGACCAAACTCCCTCACTCCAAAAAAAAAAAATGGCGGAAAAAAACACTGTATGCCCGCTGCATAAACGCGAAGCTGGCTTTCCTGCAACGGAAATGTGAGGCTGAAAGAAAAATATGCTTTCCCGCAACGCAGACAAGGTGCGCTCAAAACTTCTAGCAATCGACAAGGCAGGCCGGCATGACAGGCTTCTCGTGTCATGGAGTTTCTGCGGCGCGTGGCCACGCTGGGTGCATACTCGATCCGCAGAGTGCGGCAACGTGATAGCGTGTTTCCCCTTTGCTTCTAGGAGTCCGTAGTCTACCACAAAATCTCTTAGTCTACGGACGCCTGTGCCACCAGCGCGTTTTCTGGATCGCATCTACTATCAGCACTCAATTTGGCGCGCAGGGGCACAAGGCCAAGGCCTGGGGAAAACTACATCGATCGTGAGCGCCTTGTAATCCGAGCTCTCGTGGGTCGCCTGCGTTTAGCAGAATGCGTTGTTGGGCAGGTTGGTTCATTGTATTTGGAAAGATTGGTTGCGCTTTGTAGACGATCACAAGGAAGAAGACAGGACAGGCCTGCGTTTGTCTCGTCTGCTGTAGCGTTTAATAGCAGGAACGGAAATAGATCTGCATTTATTTTTCCAGTGCCAGATATTTACGGCATTTACCATATACAACACTTACACGAACCTTCTGGAGCACCATAGGTCGCAAACAAATCATACTTCAACTATTTCCTAACAACATCAAGCGAAGTGGCACAACATAGAATACTGTCCTAATAATGCAAAGCGGTGTACACATTACGCTAACTCTATAGTACGTGAGAGAATGAAACATGCTGCCTTTTTACTTTCTTTTACTAAAAGTTCTGCTGCAGTCCGACTTATGCAATCTTTCGACCCTTCTCATTTTCGGGGTCCGTCATTAATACATTTATTTATTCTTGGTCAGAGCCAGGAAGTGAGGCTACCAGACGACATGCGAGCAATTCTTCGTTGCCACGAGTGTGATGGCCGCATATCTTCGCCGCTCGGTAATTCGCACCTTGCGCCCTATGATTTTGAAATGCGGAGATAGTACACTAAGCCACGCAGTCAAGTGTTCCGGCCGGGCGGCGTACGACAGTGAACGCACTAAAACACTCGAAGCGCAGCAAACTGTAAGCAACAAAATCAATACTCATTACAATGTTCCAAAAAATACGTTGGGTTCATATGCCAGCATCCAATCAAATAAAGTAAAGTAAAATAATACACAAACGAAACCAGGCGCACTTTCTAGTCACTTCAAGGAACAAAACACTTGATCGTTGCTAAGAGCTAACGTCACTGATTCAGCTTTGTGAGAACGCACGCACACTTTTTTTTCCGCAGACACAGCAAGAACAAATACAATCCGAAAAGGCGAACAATAGACAAGAAGATATTTGTCAAGCACACTGGCTAACCCTTACGAGTGTGATAACAAAAAAATTAAAGATAAATTTACGATCCACATCACACGCCGCCTCGCAAAGCGCAACGTACGCGGAAATGTCGGAACAAATAGTTGCTAAATTTTGTCACTGTCAGCATGAATTTTTTTTTGCCCGCACTGCAGTCTTGTTCTATGTCATGAACACACAAAGTATTGGGCTATGTCATGAACACGTTGAAAGTATTGGGCAAAAGATTAAGTCATGTACTTTTTCTAACGTACTTAAAAGGAAAACTACTCACCTCATAAAATATGAGCGAAATAAGAAACGGACCAGTGCAGACAGGCGTCGACTCGAAGGGCAGTCATGTTGAATATAGCGCGGGGCATCGAAACAGTGCCGCACACAGCGCGTCGTGCATGATGTATGTAAAAGACGCAGTGTATTAAAGAAAAAAAAACTCCGTAATGTTATTTTATAGTTTTTTATGCAGTTACAATAATTTAGATCGGTTATATTTCCGTTTAGACTCGATTTATCGGCTGGACATCAAGAGGGACAGAAAATTTCTGTTCTTTTTCAACAGGTTTCTGTAATAGAGCTAGAGCATTCGCCTCAAATTTCTGTAGACTTTCTTTAAATTAGCAGCTGCTTTTTAGAGTGCGAGCTATAGGTACTACCGAAATCAACTTTACTGAAGATAGGATAAATTTTATGTCCAGCGCTCTTCTGCAGCAAATTATACGTGGATGAGTTATTGCCTTCGTGAAAAATTCCTTAGCAACTTCTCAAAAACGTTATATGTTGGCAAGGTTTCTAACAGTCTAATCATATGAAAGTAGGGTTTTAAAGTATGGGGCTAAGTACATGCAACTAAAATTTTCATTGCCCCTACTCGAAAGTAACAGCTTGTAATCGTCGTGAATATACAAAATGGCGGACGTTGTGTATTTGTATATCAAAGCAAATGCAGTTTTAATTGGAACATGTGGAAAAAAATTTGAAATTTTCCTTGTTACCTTCAACTTCTCGGTTGTGTTTTTCAGTCGAGCCGCCTTGATGACTGGAGATCGTGGTTATTTAGATAATAACAAAAAATTATCGTCTTTTGGTTCCAGGTTCGGTCAACAACCCAATTATATGCCTCGTCGAATTCCTCGCAGTGCCAAATCCGGATATCGTAAGTAAGCTCTTCGGGCTTAAACTTTGCGACGTGTATTTCATGAAGGAAGTGTTGGAGTTCGACAGCCAAGGCGAGATGACTCTGGCCGGCCACAGTAAGTTTTTGCAGACCTGACTTCTTGAATTTTAGGTCAAGTTAATATAGCCAAATCTGAATGAACAGTGCTTTACACAGATGGAAAACGCAAACGCGTAGCCATGATGTTGTGGCTGCCGCAATTATTTTAAAACGGTTGAGTTTGTCCTATATTGCGATACATATTATAGAAATAGTTGATGCAAAAATGAGAGACTGCACCTAGCACGTTTGTATAGAACGCATCTAAACTTCCTAATGTTAATTCTGTACACCTTCAACAAAGATCTGACGGGCTTTTCTAAAGCTTGGTGTATACATGTGTGTGTGCTTTTGCGGGCGGCTTTAACAAGATGGCGCCACTAAATTCCGCAAGGCTCGGGATGGCGCTTTTTCTCACATCGGATCTCTTCATGTCTGCTTAGTATTTGCACAACTCGTACTGAACTCAACCTTACTCGTACTGAATGCAAGAGAGGCAGATTCCGCGATGCTTTATTGTTTCACCACATTGTACAATCATGCTGTGTAGTCTGTAAGTACATTTAGTTTGAGCTTTTGTTTGGCTGGTGCGGTAGCGGCGCGCAAGTGCGAAATAGTTTAATCTTGGCGGCACTTTTGCGCTTGCCAGATCCATGCGTGGCTGTTCTGGCCTAATTTTCCTGTGTTCCTTAGTTAGAAGCAGGAAAGTTACAGAGCCCATTATAAGAGATAATTTTTTCTTTCCTAAAGAAATGGAAGGCTTTTCCACAGCATATTTTGTGAATATCAACGACAAAAAAATATAAACAATACTTGCGTTCCGCGATCGGAACTACCAGTACGTCGCGACCACTTCTCTGAAGTGCCTGACGTTGAATAGAGAAAATTTCCGCATTACACAATTTAACGCTCACGTCCTGGGCAGCCAAAATGACTCCCCGACATTGCGTCATTCATAAATACTTTCGATCCTCCAAGAACATTTTCTGTTCTGACTCCATTCGAACCTGAAAGAACATAAGTGCCCAAGAAGATAGCCACGGGAAAGTTTAAAAAAATTGCATCTGTCTTTTGGCATTAGCGACCCTACAAAGAGCATATGGCCGTAAGTATAGGTCATAGTTGGATTTCAGATATGATCGCTTCAGTTTAAAATTAATTCTGGGCCTCGCGTGCCAGAACAACGGTGTTCTTACGAAGCGCGCCGTAGTGCGGCACTGCGCCGTAAAATTTCACGCCTGGTGTTCTTCACACTGTGCACCCAGTGTACTGCACACAAGCATTTTTGCTCTCCGACCCCATGGGGACGCGGTCGCCGCGACCAGTATCGGACCCGTGTTTGCTCAGCAGCCTATCGCCACTGGCATGACTCAGCAGAAATGTGCGCATCAGCATTAACCGCAATGACATCTCCCTTCAGCCACGGCCTGATCAAGCCCAGACAGCAGGTGCATACAGTTAGCCTTTCCTGCGCGGCCTACACAAATGCGCGTGTGACGTATACTGTCACGCGACAGAGGAGGGGCTGCTACTGTCCATTGGACGATGACGACAGCTATACGAAGTTGCCAGAGGCACGCGAAAGCCTTGCATCCGTCGCGGCTTCCTGTGCCTTATGTAACCTCGTAAATGATTATAATTTGTGACCGTGCGGCTATCCACGTAACATCCTCTTTTCGCGGAGGTGCGGGGTAAGCCTTCCCTGCGTGCCCGTTTTCTCAACCAAGCGCGGAACTTTGAAGCGGTCGCCGTCTTCATTGCTCCGCGATGACCACTGAAGCGGCTACTGCGCAGCAGTCACAGGCTCCTCTGATTATCTTAGATTTTTTTTGTTGTTGTTGTTGTTTTTGCACCCACGACGGGACCCGGAAGCTTTTTCTGTCAAGGATGGGTTGGATGTTAAAGATTGGATAGCCATGTACAAGCGCATCAGCGACCACAACAGGTAGGCCTCAACGCTGCTCTAAACCAAGGGCCGTATAACGTAAATATATTCCAATATATTCTATTCCAATCTCCTGACCTCAAATTTGCGTAACCGCCGACGCAATCATCGGGCGGTCACCCGCAGGGTTGTCTGAACAAGCCAATCAAATGCTCCCCTCGTTCATAGGAGGTTGCTTTTGTTTGCTTGAAAAACGAACAACATTGTATGCACTGAGTTGCTTGTCTTATCTAATTGGCTCACAAGAGACGAGGAGCATGCTCAAGTGGAGAGGGACTCGATGGGGCCGAGCCACTGCACTGAATATCGATAACTTGATGAAGAGGGTGGTGCCGACATATGCGATTTACCGCTTTCTCTTACTTCTTGCGGTTGCTAGTCGACAATCGCGGCGGCATGCAACGGAAGCTTAAGAATGACGCTAAAACGGATCCCCAGCAGAGTTGGCAGAGCGAGGTCGGGAACGTGTCGGAAGTTCTCGAAAACGTTACACGGCCACGCAAGAAGCTTTATTACAAGCAAATAAACCCATGCTCTCCGGCAGGGGCGAGTAGCTAGTGCCGGAGCGATCGGCGGCAGCCATCTTTTGTTCCTTTCGGAACGGGGCAGCCTTCGCCTATTCAAAAGAAAATTCAGTTTCGTTCGGCATATTAATGCATCTTTAACGCGTACGCGCCAATTTGACGTGGTAAGTTTTTGCGGTTTTGTGATGTCGCGCGAGAGGTAGGTGAAGTGCGTGCAGCCTGAAAACATTTCACCAATAGCCGAAGGATAATGGCAAAAAGGTGTCGAATCAGATGTACCTATTTTTGTTTTGTTCGGTCAAATTATGCTTAATCAGTGTGTACACGTTATATCAGATGGGGCGCTATCGCGGATTTCGTGACGTCGCATGACAGACAGGTGAAGTGGGGGTGGTCCAAAAAAGTTTTAACCAATCGCGATGGCCTGATTGCAGAATTGGAATAGAAAAGTTTGGAATAGCTTTACGTTATAGCGCCCCAACGTGACATTTTACCTGAAAGGAATGGCACGCGTAGGCTGCAAAATGGATGAAGAGGAGCTGACCAGTTGGGGCACATGCACAGGGAAGATTCGTGTCCATTTGGTGATTTGCAGGCCGCTGAATAGGAGGTGGGATCCGGAGTCCAGACATCCACCAAATAGCACATTTCCTGCATGCAGAACGTACATGATCGTCGTGGAAAAGTTGACACCAAAATGACCAAATGTGCTTTTCGGAAAATACCACGGAGGCCGACTGAAATTAAGAAATTCGCAGGCTCCAGTTGGAATCGGTTGGCGCAGGACGGTGTTAATAGGAGGTCGCAAGGAAACGGCCTTTGTCTTGCAGTGGGCAAAAGTGGATGATGATGATGATGATGATGATGATGATGATGATGATGATGATGATGATGGTGGTGGTGGTGGTGGTGGTGGTGGTGGTGGTGGTGGTGGTGGTGGTGGTGGTGGTGGTGGTGGAGGCCGACGCGCTTTGCGTGGTCGGATGCTTAAAGTTTCCTCCAAATGGGATCATATTGGCGATGTAGGGTCTGTAATGGCCAAACGTCCGGTTTTTGTCGTCGGTGGTTGGCCTGCGTCACTGGGTCGCACGTAACTTAAGTTATGTCGCTTCGGATTACGTCTTCGTCGCTCAATCGGTGGCACGGTCGTCGGCGATAGGAGGATTGAGTGCTACGTGGGCACGCTCTGCGTATGCTCCGCCTACCCAAGAACAAGAACTTCGGTTTAACGTACAGTTGAATGTTTAGTACTAAACGAATTCGTAGTAACAATGTGTCATTATTATTCGGTCTGTGGCTGCTAAACCAACTTACCCATCAATAAACCTTCGTGCTGGTCTAGTTGGTGATGCATTCTTTAAAACTGATGGTAGCGCTAAAAAGGACGGACACACGATGAAAAGACGGCACGGCGACGAGGAAACGCCACTGACGTCAGTAGCGTTTCCTCATCGTCGTGTCGTCTTTTCATCGTGTGTCCGTCCTTTTTAGCGCTACCATCAGTTTTAAACAACTTACCCGTCATCGTCGTTTCATACGATGACGACAGCAACGAAGTTGCCAGCGGCGCTCGAGGGGCTCGTGTCCGTCAGTACTACTTGTTGCTGGTGTAAACTCGTATATGATTGTATTGTTGTAAATATTCGCTATACCCGTTGCAGTATATATTATATACGTTGACTTGTCAATTCAGTAGCTTTCGTGAGAAAAACCAGAAGGCGCGGTATATCGACAAGACGCCTATGAATTTTCTGTTTCCATAATTTCAGCTGGTCTAGCAGCCGTGGACACTTTCCTAACCGAGTCCTACGGAACCCACTCTGGGGTTCTGAATGCCCACCAAGGAGAGATCCACTTGTCCGGGTACTGTCCCGATTCAAATCTCATCGTTGCGATGAACAACGACGTTCTCAATCTAATGGGATTCTACCTGAGGCTTCGGGCAGGATGGAGTGACGGTGATGCCGTACATTTTCTTGACGTGAGTATTCGCTTGCGTGAGTAGAGCACAGTGCGGCCGACCGTTAAAGCGAACAGACACATTCTTTATGTGCAACCTTTATGTTACAAAAGAAATAAATAAAGGTCAATCAATCAATAAATAAATAAATACGCGTCTCTCACATTGTTGTTACCCTAGCGGCAAGTGCTGGTCGAAGCTACATCAATGCAATTTAGGGCTCTGTAGGAAGGTGCAAACACCACAAACCAAAAGTCATCTGCTGCAAACGGCAACAAATTGTGCACTTGCCAGAGTTCGACAGTGCTGTACAAAATGTCTCATTTAACAGTCGATCTCACCTTAAATGCAACATGCGTGCCTACTTTTCTTAATGATTGGATTACAAGTAATACATGACTAATCCCCGTCTTCGCAAATGATCCTCGAATTAAAGCTCCTTTTCCACTTATCCCGAGTTTAGCACAGCTTGGTGTCTCGACTGAAGACGACGCTACGCTTCTCGCAAATTGCCGCGAAGTGTTGATGAATCGCAGCGACAACTTCTGTCGACAGGCGATGCTGGTGGGTCAGAATGACCAAACAATTCCTCCAGACCTAAAGACGTCAAGTGATAGAGCAAAATTTTACCAAGTGGGATTGCGCTTCGTTTTCCGGGACAAGTCGCGTATGTAGTGTTCAGCAATTCAAACGTAACAAGTGAATCACATGGCGGCCGCCGCTTTTTTGCACCACTGGACAGCGCTGGGCGATCGCTTTTGGATAAAATTCAGTCATAATGCGTTACATAGGGCCCTGCTTTCATCGTATTCCGCAGTACAATAACTCGATGTCCCAAGATTTCACTGGCGGTGCAAGAAGCGCTGGCAGCTATTCGCTCTGTGTATCCCGTCTCTATGGCTGTGTACCAGGTTGTGCATTCAATTCCTCTACAGAAGAACGGTTAGATCTTGAGTTCTTAATACTGAATGTTTCACGAAATGCATTCAACATTTTTTTTTAAACTAAGGATGATGAGATAACTAAAGCATCTCCTCTACATTGCTTTGGGACACAGAGTATTACATTTGAAAATGACTCAATGCATTTAATTAGATAAGTAATGACGAAAATTAGAGTACACATCTTTACACCGAAATAGCCATGGCATTGCTCACAATGGAAGACTTGATGCGCGTTACCCAAGAGCTGATAACCGTTTTGAGAAATAAAAAAGGTGGATGCCGCTAATTGTGACAGCCTAATGAAGCGCGACTGATTTCACGCAGAAAAGCGGCACTGATCAGCTGAAGAGCGAAACTGTCATGCCCATAGCAAACACCCATGAGTGACGTGACTGCTTGGGCCTCAGAGGCGGGCCAATACCAAACCAGAGTTCTTATATGAAGCTGCGATCTCAGTCGCTTCATTTAAAATTTACTCAGTTTATTTTCCATAATTGCTTGGCCAATTACAACATTGAGACATGTTTTGAAATGTATGACTGCCGTTTGCTTATCTCATTTTCCCTATTTTCAAGGAAGTTCGAACCTATTTCCTGCAACGCACGGCATACATATATATCGCTAGTTTACGCAAAATTTGATGTCCCAACTTTGTGCATCTTATATGTTGGAGTGCCGTGAAACCTCGCGCATAGTACGGACCCAAATATATTACGAAGAGATATTAGCCAAGAAAAAGTATCCAGGAAGCTTTTTCTTCCCGCTGAACACGAGTGAGGTACATTTAAGCAAACCATTAATTTGAGGACAGAAGAAGTGGCGAGAGCAGCACAAAAAAGACCTGCTGAAGACATTTTTATTGGCGATTCATGCCTTGGTTGTCGTCCTTAGGGGATTCACTGTCAAAAAAAAGAGGAGTCCTTTGTCAAGGATGTCATCCCATGGAAACTCTGCTTCGGCTCCATCGAGCTAAATAGCGCCATGGCGTAATAACCATGACAAATCAACCGGAACTGTAGATTTGGGGTGAAAATTTTTTTGAGTTCGTATACAATACAAAGGTCAAATTTGGAATGATAAAGTCACGGCTCAGAAGCACTAGTATTATGCGCGAGTTCTTACGGCGCTTCCACAAGCACCATATTCAATTCACTTGCTCGTTTTGCGGCCACGTAAGAAACAGTGTAGAACGTTCTCCTTTACCTTAGGCTGATGTGACGATGTGACAGATGAAATAGGTGACACTTTTCTTATTTGAAGTAGTAGCTTAACGCAAATAAAACCACAGACACAAGGAAGACCGTGTGTCTGTGGTTTTATTTGCGCTAAGCTACTACTTCAAATATGGACGACCAACTAGCCCAACAGTCAACTCTTCTAGACACTTTTCTTGCACCGTTGTTTTGAAGGGACGGAAAAGGTTCAGGCACCTAAATGAACAATTTGCTAGTCTTAAATGTGCACTGACGCGTCATGTTTTGATGTTTTTGATCTAGGCACCGATGTTATTTATTCTTACAGGAGCTATACGCAGCCGCAACGGGCACCGTTTACATGGAGGTTCAAGCAGCTGACATTCCCAAGGTCACCACCGACATGTAAGTGACACATCTCTTGTACTTACATTTAAGTTATTTCCTTGGGCCAGCAATCCCACGTGCCATATCTGCAAGACACAGCCAGCCACACTTCCACACATGCTTTGGGACTGTACACACCAATACCCCGACACTAACCCCACGACCCTCTCGTCGAGATGGCACGCTGCCCTGCGTAGCCCCAACCTTGACGACCAACTCTGGGCGACCCAGCAGGCCTGCGAGGCGGCGAAGAGGCAACACCTCGACGTCCCCACGTGGGAGGCCTAGGCCCTGCCACCATCTCTTGCTGGTTTCAATAAAGTTTATTCAGTCAGTCAGTGGGCCAGCTTGCATGCACTAATGCTGTGAAAAAGAAGTGATAAACGACGTTGCGTGTTGTGGTTTCATACTTATTTGTCAACATAAGTTGCACAGTTGCACTTTGCAAATTGCAAGTTTAAAAGTTCGCGAACGACCTTTCTCTGATTTTCGATGCAGGCAGAGGTATTTCACAGTGCTAGTCGTAGTCCCACCTGCCGTGCATAAAGACAGCCTGGAGCACCTCAAAGTCGCAACCCTGGCAAATCCATTTCGCCATATCGTGAGTACACGTATGCAATGTTAAGCGCGATGCCTGCAGCGTGCAATGTGTGGGCCGATACTAAACTTCACAGCGAACCTGCCGATTAGCTTTCGGATGCGTTTGGCTGTCACTGGGGAGCTTTAAGGGAGCTGACAGCTATTATTACTGTGAATGTGAATCTCGTTGCACGTTTCCGTTTCATAGACATAGAGGATGACCACGTTTCGTCTGTGGGAACGGGGTCATCCTTGGGAACACTTTACTTGGGAACTTGGGAACAATTTAACCAAGCCTCGGCATGAGCGATAATTAGCTGATTCGAACGGTGCTCATGTGCACATTACCTGTGGTTTCTCTCCTGACAGAAAACAGGGCATGAAGGTTTCGAAGAAATGGTCTCACTTTATTTCTAACATCCATGAAACATTTTTAAAGGCATGTAGAAAAAGCCTCCTGCTTCGGAATTTATTCTCGTCATCCATGTCACGCACTAGTACATAGGGCCTCCTTTTTTAAATACAGAAACGAGGCGCTTTTGCACTGATCCTATTACCTATTTTCTTCCGCGATCGGCAGTCGGGATTGAAGAGGTTGGGATGTCAAGACTGGCCTTGCGAAGGAACACAGACGAAAAACAATGAAAGCAAATGTTTGCGCAAGCACGTTTCATCTCGTTCCCTGAGCTTGTAAGCTGCACTTTCGGGGCTAGCTCTCTTCGGTCCGAGATTGTCTGTTTCTTAATTTCTTAAACACTTTGCACAGAAAAATGTTTTCAAAAACCTCAGCCTTATTAATTACTTGCGTGTTCGCCAAATATAGAGACGCAATTCATCCTCGTTCCAGGTGACATTTTTAATATCATCCAGAATAACAGAAATTGCTTACCTTGTTTCTGTCGTGATTAGCACCCTGCGTTCCAAAATGCGCTCGCTATTTGAGCTGGAAAAATCGTGATGTACAAACTTCACGTAGGATCCTACATGTTTTTACGGGACTATTTGGATTCTACGTAACCTGCTAGGTTCTTATAAGGGATGCCACACAGTCATACGAAATAATATGGTATTGAGTTAGCGTCAAGCTTTCTTCGAGAGTGGTGATACTTGCCGCAGCAATCGGAGTCTCTTTTTATTTTTCGCACTGTGGCGTATAGAACATGGACGCTTATAGAACATGAACACACTGGTATGCGGTAGCATCGGCGACAGTCGTATACAAAGAATGCCCGTTATTTGCTACCTCTCACACTTGTACAACCGCGTCGAAGTGCAGAAGAATCTTGAAAGTATTGAGGCTTAATGGAGACGGCAGTGTCTTCTGATTTCGAACAGTGGGTAAGCGATGATTTCTCTTTTTTTTCAGAATGATACATTACACGAGGCGACAAAACTATTTCCGAACCTTAAGATCTGCGCGGCGTTCACAATGGCTGCGCTAAAGTCTGCTTCGGCAGCGGGGAAAATCGACAAGCCTGGAGATCCTGCCGACAGCGTTACCCCCGTCAAGCAGTCCGAAGTAGGTGCTGAAAAAGGCGACGTCCATTTTCATGTATCGAGGCGCAGCATTGCTTACTTTACGTTTCCGATTTGCAGTCAGGAATGTTTCAAGGGGCTTAAAATCCCAACTCTCACTATCATAGGCCCATTGTCACAACTGTTCTTCCTGGCGGTTTCCTTCCAGTAATGCTATGCGTCCTTTTACTCCTCAAATGTTTGCTTTATATGTCCTGCAGTGAGCTAGCACTCTGATATGGCTTCTCGGAGAAACCAGGTTTCTAGGTAAGGGACTGTCATTTGCTGCCTGAAATTTAACAAAAAAACTACACGATCGAGCTCTTATACACATCGTTTGACCTGGACCCCGATCCACATGACTGATTCCAGTGAGCATCGTTATTCTGGAGGAAGCGTTACATTTGTTTGGCTCTCCTTTTCCTATTCGACGAAAAACACCTACGGGAAAAAAATTCTTTTTTTTTTTCTTTCCACGAATATGTTTTTTTTACGCGCACCAGACTATATATAACGGCGATATATGCACGCGTGGTTAGATCTTTTCTTTAAGTACTGACAAATCTTGACCAGGAGACATGGCAGCTCTTTATCCTCGTGCTGACAAACTACTGCTCACATTTCGAAGCAATTAGCTCTGCATGAGTACTTTACTAAGTCACTCCAACGAAACACGCCTAATGTCATTTCGCTTGTGTGCGCGCAGTTATTGTGTTAAGTTTCATTCTCGAAAATTAAACTCTGTGGGATTTCGAGTGCCAGAACCACGTAATCATTATGAGGCATGCCCTAGTAATAATAATACTAATTTCGACCAGTAATTCGACCCATTAATTTCGACCAGCTTGGATTCATTGACGTGCACCCAATGCACGGTACACGGGTATTTTTACATTTCGCCCTCGTCGAAATGTCACTACCTCCGCCGGAATTCGATTCAGCGACTTCGGACTTCAGTTTCTGCGAGTACCTTTGGTACTTCTTTCACCCTTCGCACACCAACACACGTGTTTGTTCGAATTCTACGATGTTCCATACGACCAAAATTATTGTTGTATATTGCACCCTAATGATGAGAAAGCGGCATAAAATTCATTCTACAAGCCACCTAATATGGTCTATCGACGCCTAAAGCCGCGCGCATTATTGTTGCCCTTTCAGTACCCGCTACGAGTAGGCTGGCATGAGGCGAAATCAGCGGCTCTGGTCGGAACAGAATCGTGTATTTGTGCCTTTCTTAATCTGCACCTATCGAAGCGAACAGACAAGAAAACTAGATACAACATAGGGAAAATTAAGTGCCACTTTTACTAACCTGTAAGAATAAAGGGCAAACTAGAAAGCAGCGCGCGCGTAAAGCGGTACTTGTTGGTTCGGCTTCCACCTGCAGTGCGATGCCTTTTAGCCCAGTCGTATTTCCTCATGTCTTTACTGATTATGCATCTAAAATTTTTAAAAATTACCATCAGTTTCGCTAATTTTCTGGCTGCATTTTCACTTTGCTTCTACAGGCCCGAGGAACACATTTTGAGCGCTTGAGTTACCATCATTGTCGTCGCTCGGGCAACTACGGCTGTTGCGACTCCACTCTGACACCACGTCGGAGAAATCGCGCTACGGTGCAATTGGGTTACGCGCGATGTCACAACAGCGCTGAAAATCAGTTGCTAATAGTGTGTTTCTTTTTAGGCTCATCGAACACGAAGTAGGGGGCGGAAACGACATTGTGCTTGCACTTTCGAATAATACCGTACAGGTTGTATTCGAAAACGACAACTCGGAACACTTCGGCAATGTGCACCCAATAGAGTTTAAATATTCACTCAGAATAGTTTGTCCCCTCTGTATAGTACAAATAGAGTGCGGAAGTGAATACTAAAACAATCTACTGATGTAATACACACTGGAAAGTTCTGGGCTTGGCGCGAGTGGCGATAGTTTATTTTGTGCAAACAAATGCTCAGAAGACTTCGAAACGACGGGGAAAAGCCCTAGCTCTCTGACACGTTATTTTGATGCACCAGTAATGGAAATGAGCATCGCCACAAGATCACCACTTAGGCCTGTCTGTCAATCAGATATATCCTGGTTTAATTCAAGGCAAAACAAGAGTTTAAAAAGAGATTACTCGAGCTATCGTGCGCGTAATAAGGTCCTTGATGAGGTGACGTTATTGCTAAAAGGACATTATAAAATAACTCGTCACCTTGTCCCAAGCCTAACACAAGTCACGACAGTGTTAACAAGAAGAATAAAATTGTAAATATCGACGGAGAGTAGGTTAAAGGCATATTATAGCACGCGGCCTAATAAACGTCACGACACTGTAGACAAAAAGGTGCACATACACAGAAATCGATTACACTTGTGCAATTGAGCAGTGGAACGCGTTCCTCATCGAAAGCCAACAATGAAATGCACGTCCTATCGCGCTAGCGCGAGTGGTGCGTCTACTGTGATTGTCACTATAAGCAGTGTTCGAGTTTCTGCGATCCCGAAAAAACGTTCCGCGATTCGCACACGCCTTGTTTTACGTTCAACATCGACCTCTGGAGCTTCTGGGAAATTTTGTTTTTATGTACACGCTGCAGCATTCTCAATTGCCATAGTGGATACGGTCGCGTCCATTTAACTTGTGGAGAGAATGAATGAAGCAAACTTATACGAAGGTAACAAGTTTCGGTTAGGAAAACAAAACAAGGGCAGATATCGATTTACATCACGCTGCGCACGAAACATGGCCTGTAGAGAGTAGTAGCAGCCTAAAAACACTTGCATAGTAAAAGCCCATTTATGAATTGTAATGCACACATTGTTCAGCCGGTTTCGCCAAAGCACACCGAACACCGCCGGTCAGACCGACTGCGCCAGAAGCTAGTCTATACGAGCGTCCACTTCTCGACGGCGTGACGGGAGTGTACGCCGTGCGTGGCACGCAACCGCGCAACGCTTCAGTACATCGTGCCGCTCACGCACACTTGAGATACCGCGCCGCGCTGTGGTTCCGTCAAAGATGGCGGCCATTGAATGCTGATTACTGAGCTCGGCTGCGCCACTTTCGCCTCCGCGCGCGCTCGAGGTTGACAGCAAGCACGCGCACTCGGAAGCTCTTCTCCGACCGAGCTCTCCTCGCCCCTCGGCTACGCGGGTCCTCGACGCACGTGCCCTCCCTGCTGCCGTGCTCGGCAGCGTGCTCGCAGTTCGCGCGGTGAGGCACCCTATCGAACTCGGACAGTTCGCGCCATCTGGCGAAGAGGGTGCAGCATTTAACTTCGATGACACTGGGCGGCGGCACGGCAGAGGGCGACAGCGACACAGACACTCACACAAAAATTTGTACACGAACCATGGAGGAAAAACTGAGCGAAAAATGTGACGAACGCGAGGATACCGCCATGTTGCTACCTATAATTTTGTAACGCTAGCAATATTAATTGTGTGACGCAAAAACAAGCATTTACATGTATTATGTACGTAAGGACAGTTATAGTAAGTTCATTCCTTATATTTTTAGGAACCTCCGACGGCTATTTAGAAAATGTTTATGTAAAATTTACTGCGTGTGAAACCATGCGTTTGCATGCGCTTGAACTAGATGGGGCCACGATACTGAAGGTTGCCGAGGATCAGGTTGATTGAGCGTCTCCTCTTAATCGCACCTCGTCGTGTCGTCTGCCGCCATGCACAGAGTAGCAACATGGCGGCGCCCTCTCGGTTACCGATATCAATACATGAGCGGTATGGGGAGTTTTTGCGCTAGAGTTAGCTACAATGATTCGATGGACACTCACATGCTGCGCAGGTTACGTATACCTCCACTCGTTTTTTTTAATTATTATGTGCTCAGTTGCTGCCTCTTACTAGGTACTTTCGGCATGACGAGGTGTCTTTTTGGAAACATAATGTTCATAGACCTCCACGAGTCACCTAACCGGCCGTTTCCTTCTAGTGGTAGTTACAAAATAGCCAACTCCCAGATATGCCAAATCTCTCAGAACATTAACATATAGAGGGGCTGTTTAATGTAAGTGTTTTCGTTATATACATTTTTTTATTCTTCAAGGCACTTAGTGGAGGCACTGGGTATACTGGGGCAGAAGCGGAACCATCTAATGACGACCTGGAATCACTCCAGGCCGGCAGCAAGGCCTACTCGCAGTGGTTATAGCGACCTGTAGAGCCGATTATGGGCATGCTTTCATAAAATGGATATTTATTTCGGTCAGATATGTTTTTTCGCGTAATCTTCGCTAGCACATTTCTCAATAACATTTCAACTTAGGTCTTTTTCATGCTTGCCTGGTGCTATCGGCTAAGTATGCCTAAGCCATTTAATATATGCCATCTGCTGACGTTCCACGTACCTTCCAGGTATGCAATTTGCTCAATGCCAAGGAAGACAAAAAGGACATATCAATGTACATCGCGGGTGCACCATTCTACAGTTTTGACACCAATAAAACCATGTTTGAGAAGGTATGAATTCAATATTTTTACACTTTTCTTTGTCTTTCGCAGAAAATACCACGTGTATACAACGCAGACAGATATTTTACTGGCAAAAAATAAAATAATCAGCAACAACTTCTCGAAACTCTAATATTTAGGCAGTCGGAATTTCGTCAACTGGGATCGTGTAATTGATATCTGATGTCTTTTAGGAGCGGCTACCACGTATACGCATGGAGAGGAACAGCGGCAAGGTTCAGTCAATCATTGCGAGGGTCTGCGGCCTGATAAGTAGATTATCGCTCTAATGCGCTGGTAGTGTCAATCTTTTTATTGAGACGCAGTTTTTTTATTGCGAGGTGACACGCGAGGTCATATGGACAACATGCGCGAAGTAGGTTATAAAAGCAAGGGATGTTTTGCAATGAAAACAATCAATCTTCCCTGACGCAGCTGTACAAGAAAATAACGTTTACAGATACTGAGATTGTTTCAAATCACCATTAAAAAAAAAGCACAACAAAGCACCGTAGTGGCACTGTGGCCGTCGGCGAGAGCTTGTTCAGTCTGAAAGAGAGAGGGAATAAACGTTTATTGTAGCAGAGGTTGTTTGGTTGTGGTGGGTGGAGCCCCTCTTCCAGAGCCCTACTGGTTACAGTGGTCGCCGGGCCTGGTCAAGGGTCGTCAGTTGGCTTCCCAATTCCACTTTCGCGAGTCGCGCCTCCCACGGCCAGTTATGATGAGTGTCTAGCAGCTGGGAGCTTGCAGCCGCCGGTTGTAACGTGTTCTGGAATGCTATAATGCGGTCATGGCGATCCTTTTGGGTGGCTTAGTTGTCTGAAGTAAAGGAGTGGGTGAGCTGCCGACACTCTTGAGCATATAGAGCCATTTCAGAAACTGGGCTGAATTCGGAGGCGTCCGGGCGATAAGGCAAAATGGCGTCGAGTGTGGTGCATGGTTCGTGGCCATATAAAATAAAGAATGGGGAAAAGCCGGTTGTCGACTGTGTCGCGGTATTATACGCGCAAGTGACGAAGGGAAGAATGACATCCAAGTTGGAGTGGTCAGAAGTAATGTACATGGACAGCATGTCTCGCAGCGTGCGGTTAGAGCGCTCCGTTAGTCCGTTGGTCTGCGGGTGGTAGGCTATAGATGTGCGGTGAACTGTACGGTATGAACGAAGCTCCTCAAGGACATCGAATAAAAACACACGCCCTCTGGCGCTGAGTAGTTCGCGTGGTGCGCCATGGCGGAAGACGAAATGACGTAAGCTGAGGTTCGCAACGTCACGAGCACCAGGCGAAGGAAGCGCAGCCGTTTCCGCATACCACGTTAGGTGGTCGACGGCGACAATGACCCATCTGTCACCAGCAACAGAGCACGCAAGTGGGCCATACAGATCGATTCCGACACGGTCCAAGGGGCGTGCGGGACATGGTAAAGGCTGCAGGAGGCCGCGCGAATGGGGACATTGTTTCTGTCGTTGACACAATTGACAAGACCGAATGTATTATCGCACGTATGTGTACATGCCACGCCAGTAATAGCGTTGTGGGTGCCACTCATACGTTTTCAGCGCACCACCGTGAGCATGTTGAGCGTCAGCATGAAAGTATGCGAAGACATCGAATCACATGTGACTAGGGATGACGAGCAGCCAATTACTTCCATCCGGTTGATAGTTGCGACGATTTAATAGTTCCTCCCGTGCCACAAAATGCGTGGCTTGGCGGCGAAGTGCTCGGGGGTGTGCAGAAGTTGGCGGAGCGGAGAGAACGTTCAGGAGGGAGACGATCCATGGGTCTTTTCCATGTTCAGGACCTTTGTCCATGGCGGTAAGAGCAGCCAAGGGAAAGGCACCAGTTGAATGCGGTTCTGCAGTCGATTTCCCGGGATATCTCGAGAGCGCACCAGCGTATGAGTATTTTCGCCCCGATCGGTACAGCCCCCGAATGTCAAACTCTTGCAGGCAAAGAGCCCAACGTCCAAGGCAACCAGAAGGATCCTTCAGGGATGCCAACCGACACAATGTGCACTGGTCAGTCACCGCGTCAAATGTTTGGCCGTATAAGCAGAGACAGAACCTGCTTATTGCCCACACAATTGCGAGACACTGTTTTTTAGTTATCGAGAAGTTCAATACCGCTTTCGTGAAGGCACGGCTGCATAAGCGATAACATACTCAGAAAATCCTGCTTTGCGTTGCGTGAGTACTTCACCACGACCGACGCTGCTTTCCCCCGTATGTACTTCGGTTGGTACAGTCGGGTCGTAATTGCGCAGATAGGTGGGGAGGTAAGTAGACGCCGTAATGTAGCCCAAATGGCATGTCTCTGAATTCGTACAGATCATCCAGGGTGACGAACGCCGTACTTGGACGATCACACTCGGCCATCGTGACTTGCCAATAACCCGAACGCTTGTCGAGTGAAGAGAATTCGGCGCCTTGTAGACAATCGAGGGCGTCGTCTATGAGGGGGAGAGGGTAAACATCTTTTCCAGTAATTTTGTTGAGACGCCGGTAATCCACACAAAACCTAATTGAACCGTCCTTTTTCTTGACCATCACAACGGGGGATGACCAAGGACAACAAGAAGGCTTGACGACTCCACGCTGAAGCGCGCCGTTCACTTGCTCGATAATTGTGGTGATACGCGGTAAGGACGCTGTCGCAAAGGGGCGTTGGTACCAGTGTCAACGCTGTGAACAACGGTGCTCGTTCGACCTAACGATGCTTGGTGGAAGACAAACGAACCTCTGAACTCGTTGAGAACGAAAAAGACGCAGCGCACGTTGATCCAGAGTGAGGTTGCTGTTGACGGAAGGGGAAAATACGTCCGAGGACACGCCAGCGGATTCAACATGCGGTGTCAACGCGTTCAGCTCAGGCTTTGGAATTGGCTTGGAGGAATCAATAGGCACGGTGACATAATGGACGACTGAGTGAACGTGGCCAATCGTCTCATTACGGCCTAACGTAAGAGGGCATGAGGTTGTGTTGGGAATAAGTGTTCCGGTGGCATCCTGGTGAAGTGCTAGGGCGGCAATTGGCAGCGACGCTTGGTGACGATGACTGAATACGTCAGACAGCGTGAACTGTAGTTTCAGAAGGGAGTAAACAGGAATAATGACGGCACTGAGAGGGGGAAGGGTAGTGTCAGCTGCCAGGACAAGCATGTCAACACCAGGCATGGGCACATGGCCAGAAAGTGCATCGCCAAACACGGACAGTCTCAGCTGAGCGCTAGCGCAGTCTATAACGGCGTGATGGCGCGATAAGAAGTCCCATCCAAGGATCACATCAAGTGAACACGAAGGCTGCACACTATAATCAGTGTTGTACAGTATGTCTACAATGACGACTTTAGCCGTGCAGGATGCAAGCGGATGAATTGGCTGGGCGCTTGCTGTACTGAGGGAAAACGCTGTGGGTGGCGTTGTCACTTTACGAAGACAGCGGCAATGTTTCGAATTACGGATGTAGTGGCACCAGTATCGACGAGCGCAAACGTTCGAACACCTTCCAGAGAAACTTCAACAAAATGGCGGGGGACTTACGCAGGTCCACGACTATTGGCGGCGAGGAGTTACGGAGTCGCCCTCTATCGGAAGCGCCTCACTGGCGTAGTATGAGGGATCACGTGGCGCGCTCCTCATAGGTTTTGCTGTCAGCGCTCACTGAAAACACCACGCGCGAGCTCTCCCGGACATTTCTGTAAGTACTTTCGAAACGAGAGAAGTTTCTTACTGCCTAAATAATAATCTTGGGCAAACTGAAAGCACACAATCGTTTACAGCCGCTATCTCTTTACCGAATACGTACAGTGAACGCCACTGCGCGCGATCGCCGCGATGGAGTCTCCCGAGCCGACTTCTTGCGTGAAAGGTAGGTAAACGCTGAGAGCAAACTATGTGAAATATGTTCTTATAGTGTTTGTATAACTAAATGGAGCGTAATAAACTGAAGCCTCAATGCAGCGATCGCGCAGATTCACAGCGACCGACTGCGCGTCTGCATGCTTGTCCGCGCACTGTTTCGCTTTCTGCGCGCGCGCGTTTTCGCACCGTGCCATGAGCTTAAGGCCGCAGAATATGAGCATTTGACAGTATACAAGCAACCATTGTTGCGTGCTATCACAGCTGTTCAAAAATAATTTCATTGTAGAGACTTCGACGCCTACGGGACTGTGATGTGCCGTCGCGACGATTCAATCTTTTTTTCTTCTAAATTCTTTGACCTTTCAATACTATTTCTCGAGTTGCGTCGCACTGTATGTTTATCGGCGTTTTCAGCGTGCAATTTCCCGCTGCTCCTTTTTTGTAATCCAGTGCATTAATTCATAACACAAACATGACCATATGCCATGCTTTCTTTAAATGTGCTTCTTACCGCTGCCTTTCCACTCCACTGAACTTGCCAGTATCTATAATATCGACAAGTTCATAGACTAAACCGTCATGACATTAGTCGGGCAGCGGACTCGGGCGAGCGTCTCAGCGCGCGTTTCCAGAACATCGCAGACCGGGCGCCGTAGCAGAAATCTTCCTTGCGTCTGTGCTTGCTGCATACCCGAGTTGTAGCCGATGACTGTTTGCCGGTTTTATGTTTTGCGAGCCAAGCTTCACACAGCTTCTTGTCCTGCGGCTACGTGCGAAAAGGCTGACACCGGCCTCCGTTACGTGCGTCCGGCCCTGCGGCACCGAGCAGTAGCCTACCATGTTGCGCGCCTTCAAAGGCAGCCAATACCTATTGTAGTGCTTTCAAGCGTTGTAAAGGAGACACTCGAAGCGTGAAAATTTCGCCACTAAATGAAAACCGCAGCGTACGAGGGAATTTAAGCTCGTTTTCAGCTCGCTTCGGCGCGCCCGAAGCAGCCGACGCGGCCGCTATGTCCACGTGATCCCTCCTAGCACGTCACGCCGACGGTGGCGCCAGCTTTTCCAGTGGTGGAGCTCGAGGCCAATAGAGGCTAGAAGGTTTTCCTAGTGTCACGACCGACCCGGCGCAGCTGAAATAACTTGCTATGCGCAAGGCAGATGGCGCTACCGCCCGTTGGCGCGCGGGCAGGTGCAAGAAGCCCTCATGGGTGTAGTGCTCTCTGGTTCAGTCGGTTGATCGTGTGTGTGCTGCTGTCACTGCTTTGACAAGGCGTTAAAGTGCTAAAGACAGTGCAAACTCTGGCATAGGTTCTCTTGTCATTTAGATTCGACACGGACTAGCTGTAACGCCGAGAGCGGGCCGCGGCAGGAGCAAATGCAAGCGTCACATCGGCCCCGACCTACTGCGCCGTAAAGAAGCGTAGGAACACATCTTGTACATGATACCGAAACGAGAAAATGAAGCGGGACAAATTGCAGGGCGGGATGTCTTTATTACACAAGGTTCCATGACAATAATATACTAATGCCTTTCCTTGTGGGAAGTGCCCTGTGCGAGGCTACCGACAGCGCCTCATTTTCAGCTGCTTTTTCTTTTATCGCTGCGCTCTTTGTTTACTGACTTTACAAGAAAATGCATCCTAGTCAAGGCGTAAAACTTCATCACTTCTGTCGTAATTCGACGTCCATGCTCCTCGCAGCTCACACCTTGAAGCTCACGTCCCTGAAGAAAATGCAGAAAGCTGACCATGCTATCTGCGTGTAGCTTATTGCGACTGAAAAACACCGTAAATGCGTCCTCAAGCTTTGCTATGAGCTGTTCAATTGGCCTTGATGCATAAACTAAGCCTCCATGGTCAAAATTTCGAGTAAGCGAGGCATTGTTGTTTGACTGGGCTTGCAAAGACAAAGTGCTGAAACAAGTTGCACATTGAGGGCAAGGAAATCTTTTAAGGATGTCATATATAATCTTTTAAGGGTGTCATATACGTCTAAAGACACCCCTCTTTCCGCCGGCTACACCCGGGGAGGGGGGTGACAGAAGACCTATGGGCCCCGGGTGCCAGACGACCTAGCTACGCCACTGTTCGTGAGTTCCCGGAGGTCTTTGACGGTCTTGCTGAAAGTTTTTTTTTTGGGGGGGGGGGGGGGGGGATGCGGAATAGTCAAGGGATTTTCGCTTCCTTGCATTTATTTGTTTCAAAGTCGTTAGTCGTTTCTTATGCTGCCAGCTGAACTGGTTCAAGATAAGCTTTCTTGAGTATTTGCATCGTAGGCAAGTATTGCGTATCGGACGCCGTAACAGTGCAGGGTTTCGAGAAGTGCGCTTTTCCATAGTGTGTATGTTGGCCAGGTGAGAGAGGCTCAATCTAACAGCCGGGACAAAGTAGCAATTTATCTCGTGCTTTGAACGTAGCGTTCGTTGAAATGCCTTGAGCACATGACACAGGTTTCGTCGAGAGCCTTGTCATCTCGCGTTATGTTTCAAGCCCTCGATGGGGGCGAAATGCGAAAACACCCGTGTACTTAGATTTAGGTGCACGTTAAAGAACCCCAGGTGGTCTAAATTTCCGGAGTCCTCCACTACGGCGTGCCTCATAATCAGAAAGTGGTTTTGGCACGTAAAACCCCATAATTTAATGTTTCAAGCCCATTCTTGCGACCGATATGGGTCGGACGGGGCGCGGAACGACACGTTTTCTTTCGACGACTTGTAGCCACCTTTGCAGAGCGGCACGAAACTCGTGTGACCTTTTTTGTCGGCATTATTACACGTGCATCTAGAGGCACAAACAAATCACGCACAAATCCCAGCCCGCGCGCACTTGCCAACTGGCTGGGCGAACGGCGCGCCTAGAACAGCGCGGCCAAAACTCGCCTGGTAGCTGCAGCGCCACCTACGCAGTGCATCCAAACTGGTTTCACAGGGGCCCCTTGAAATGGCGGCCGTTCACGACACTAGGAAAACCTTCTAGCCTCTGTACCACGACGGCGCATCTCTTTCCTCCGGAGCTGCGCCAGTCAGTTTTCACACTCAGCGCTGGGTCGGCGACGCATAGCTGACAAATAACGGCGGCGTGGTAAGGGTGGCCGACGGGAAGGGAAGGGTTTAAAGGCGGAGTCAGGCTGGGGTACGCATCAGGTGGCGCGTCCTGTGGCGTGTAGCACTGGGGCCCGAACGAATAGTCGCGGTATCGTACTGCACCCGGGGCTGCCCCCGAAGCGCCGACGTCAGAAGCGTGCAACGTGACCTGGAATTCTACAAGCGTAGCATATCGGTCGGTTGTCAACAGTGCGCCACCGATTTACGATGTGCTGTTGTGCACCAGGTAATTGAGCCGCTGGCTCTCAGAGAGGTTGAGGGGCCAACGCTGGCAGTCGACGCGGTGGCTGCGCAGCGGCAGCCGTGAGCGGTGCGGCGACCGATATCGGCTGAGAGACCTGCTCTTTTATAACTTTTGTGATAGATGGCGCTAGGTTGTGCGTAAGCACTTCTGGAGTCGGCAAATACGACAAACACGAGAGCTGCCGTGCCACTTCCTCACGCACATTTTCTTTGATTTGCAACAGTAGCGTATTGTGGTCACCTATATGGTTAAGGCGGCGAGGAAATCGTCTGTTGTTTTCGGCCGCCGAATCAGGACGCGTTGTTGGTCGTAAGCTGAATGGCGGTGAAGAGGTCCTTGGCCAGCAACATTTGGAAGGCATCCTCGTCAATGCCATTCAGGATGTCTTTAATTTTCTCTTGCTTCGTCATGGAAGGATTCAGGCGCTTACGTCAGTCGATCACGTCTTCTATTTAGCTAGTAAAATTTCGCCTTGCTGCTGCGCACGTCAATGGAGGCGCGGTTCGGCGCGGTGTTTGCGTACGGCGGGGCGGCCGAACACGTCTGTGAAGCGTTTCTTGAACGTTTCTTGAGCGAAGCGTTCCTTGAATATGCCGCATGTAGAGGACATGAACTTATAACACAAAAATTGGCGCTCCATCCATCTCTTGGAGGTGATTCGCATCAATAATGCGATTAGCAATCTTTCTTATGATGGGTGTGTAATTGGCGATTATATATTTTATGTGAGATGACGGTTATTACGATGAGTATTGTAACGCCATACCATATCCCATGATACCTTATGGGTGCATCAGAAAACACGAAGCGGCCTTCTCGCTGCCAACCACAGTTTTGCGTGATACCACGACACAGTATATCTTCTTGTATTTAGTGCACCCCAATTGAAGCTCAGCAGGAAGGATTACTATCCCTAGTGCCCTGGCTGCAACTTCGTTGCAATGACTATCTATCAAATGCTATGCTGGATGCGCAGGGCTCTGTGGCGAATGGCAGGCCATCGCTTTATTGTGTTTGGGCCCACATACCCCTTCTGTCACCTGCACACATTCATTCAAGAAAAGTGACAAAGAATGGACACATGCCAACGTTACATATAAAGTGCGGAAGTTGTCAACTTGGCAACAGATGCAGTGAAAGACAACCAATGATCGAAGTTGCCTATTAGACTAGACAGAAGCCAGGAACATGTTGCTTATTCAGGCACACGCCAAATGGTCCATGTTGTCTGCTTGGGAAGGCAGCAGCCAGGACATACATCGTGGTTTCAGTTAATATACAACTTGGGTCACTGAGTACTAAAGAGCTTGGATGCATACCCCAATTTGGGAGAAGATTGCGAAAATTGGCAATCTCATTAAAAGTGGAACTTGCGCTCACAGGAAGGCCCCGCTGGTTCATCGCCTTCGGCCATTCTGCGGAGCAGAACACTGAACCTAAACATTCCGCTAGGCGCATGCTCATGATATTGTTACCTTCTGGCTCTTGCATTCTTAGAGGCAAATATTTTAACAAAGCTATTGGTATGTATGCGAACCGAAAGTCGCCATTTTGAGTCAAGACACTCCTTAAAAAATTAATAGCAAATGTGAAAAATTTCATGTATTAAAATATTGTCATCGTACTAACGCCATCTTGCTCATTCTTTAACATAAGTTGTATCAGGTCGAAAACTCGGCATCTTCCCGCCGAGACAGTTTTTATCTCGAGCATTCAACTTGTGAAGTTAACTTCATCGCCCTATTTTTGTGATGTTGAAGTAAGAGAGGCTGTGTCAATGAGAAATTTTAGACGAACAATATGAAAAGAGCAATGTGAATACCCAAGAAAAAAGTTGAATTTGCCTGCGGTACGCCGCGCGGCTGGTTGATTATTGCCGACCATTCTATAGGTATGAACGGCTGTAACAAGTATTGCACTGCTGCTACATCGCATAAGTATTGCTTTCTACATCTCGGGTGCTTAGAGGCAGGTATTTTTTATAGAATTTTCGGAATATACAAACAATGTCAAAAGGTGCAGTTAGTTCAAAGGAAACCTAAGGAATTGGAGCGATGTAAAAAAGTAAATTACTTTCTTTAAAATAAACTATTGAAGTTTGGTGTACCATAACCATGAATATTTTACGAGGCACGCCCGTAGTGAGGTACTACTGGTTAACTTTTACCAACGAAAGTTATTTACGTGCATGTAAATGTGTGTCACGAGCGCGTTTGGAGTTAGCCCCAATAGAAATGCGGTCGCTGCGGCTACAGAATCGCGCCCGCAACGTAGAGCTCAGCGGCGACACGCGACAGCCACTGGGCTACCACCGCGTATTTCGAGACATTAGAAATTTGCGAAATGCTTTACGTGTTACAGCACTAGACTAACCCTATCGGACTCTTTATAGGTGCGCGGCATTCTGACTCAGTACAACCAACTGTGTCTCGGTGCAATCAACGTGCTGCATGACGACTGCCTCGAGTTCGCCCTTCTCAAGATGGCCAAAACCGTGTTCGACAAGAACTTCGACTGATTGACGCGTCATGTAGCTTAGTGTGTGTGTTTTTCTTTTGTGCATCTATCCTTTATTCTGACCGATATTATGGCGGCGCGAGTTATAACCTGCCGCAGCAATAAATTTCGGTGGATTCCTAACTTTTCGCGTTCTTCCCTGCTTCAAGGCAATGTCGAAGGACGAACGCGAAAGCTGTTCAATCGCTGCCTGCACTTGCGGTAAATGCTTCCGCAACAGGCGCAATTGCAGCTACTCCGACCACAACTGAAAGAAAGCAAACTCTGCGTCAGTATGACGGAGGTCTGGACAAGTTTTGCGCCTTTCGGTGAGTTCAGCAACGATTCATGACGGGTACGATGACGAATAAACTGTTATTGAGCAGACAGTTGTCTTCGTCCTGTGGTGGGAGGCCTCACTTGGTCAAAGAATCATTGGTGTCCAGCCGTCCTCTTTGCCTGGTCCACCAGGTTGGCCCGGTGATCCTGGTGAGTGCAGGTAACCTGGTGCTCGACGGACGTCTGGGAGTTGGGTGGTAGGGTTATGGCGCGTGCGCATTCCCACATCATGTATAGACTAGCGCATAGGGTGCTACTCTTTGCAGGGTTTGCAGTGGTACCCAGATTGTGTAGGGAAAGTAGCGTGTTGGGGTGTTCCGCGTGGACATAGGTTGGTTTGAAGTTCACTGAGCGTAACTGTTTCTCCTCGCCTAAGTGTGGGGTATGGTAAAGGGTATCGTATGAAGCGGACAAGAAAAAAACCTGCTAATCATTGACCAACAAGATGAAATGTTTGCTATTATTTAACCTCTGAACTACTTTGATGCAAAGAAGCCGGATCTTTTAGCTGACACTGACGTGTTGTTACCTTGTTTGTTCGTGTAACTAGTGGTTCTTAGTTCTTAGCCATGCTGTATAACTTCACGAGAATGTGCAGAAGTGCTTCAGAGAGTGCAAAAATGTGCGCATCACAAACTACTACTTGACCAATATGAGACCGCGATTCCGTTGACTCGTGGTCACTTAGCGCTGTCATATAGCTGTGCGCACTAGACGCAGGCTTTATGAGATAAGTCGCTGCCTAATACGTTGTTATCAGTGATACCGATAACAAATTCCGTTTTTTTTCGCAAGTCTCCTATGGCAACATTTCTTTTTTCAGATATGTTTGTAGGTGCAGCTGTCATACGTTTCTGAACAGGTATGCTTACTTTGCGCTCTATCGCAAGGATACGTAGCAAAGCCCATTGTTGGCAGCAGTAGGCGTTCTTATTCTCAAGATCAAACCTACATTGGAAAATCTCACGTGCCAGAACCACGATATTCTTATAACGCGCCTGTTAGCGGGATAACAGTGAAGTATTATGACCGCCTGCGGTTCTTTGCCGAGCACCTAAATGTGCGTAGACGAGCGTTTTTGCATTCCACCGCCATAGAAATCAGGCCACCGCGGTCAGCATCGAATACGGAATGTGGATCTGAGCTGCTGAACGGTATATTCACTAAGCCAACCCGTAGAGTGGTTTTCATCTTCTTCGGCACGGAGCACCGAGAGGTACAACATATTAAAACCTTCTTCAGTACATTTGTCGGTTCGTGAAAAGCCTTGCCTGCGCTGCAATCCCGAGAAGAGAAGCTTATAAGCATTGTAATGGTGTGTTGAATAATGTACTTGAAACCGATGGCAGTCACTTATCAATAACAAAGGACCATTTTGCTTATTTCCTTCCGTTCTTATACTGCTCAGAGCGTATCATAAGGCAGACACCCGGTTTCTTGGTTCGATTATTACTAATCTGTCAAAAGCGCTGTTAAAGCTAACTAAACCTGTCCTGTCCGTCAGTAAACATGGACACAGCGATGTCACCATGACTGTCAAATGAAGCGTAAATGTTGAGAGTAAGCGAGGAAATGAATTCAGTATCTGAGCCGGTGACATTCCTCCGGCTCGGACTTCAGTCTTATCTCACTGGTAGGCAGTGGTTTGGCACAACAACGAACAAAAGTTCGGACGTACGTGTTTCCGCGGGCGGACAAATTCGAAAGAGTTCGCCAAGCCTCGGCTGCACGCTTCCATCAGGGAGCTGTAGGTACGGTGCTCCGACTAGACCAGTGCTGCTAATGAGCGAGTTCGGAATTCGTACTGTGTAGGGGAAGCGCTTCTCTCGTACCCCGCCTCTCACCAATTTGTGGGTACGTGTCATTGTATGGAGATCATAATCATCGAGATCAATGTGCGCACGCGCCTCATGGCCGATACCCCGTTGTAAAGACCACAATCCCCATCGTAGGCTCTCATCCTTTTTTTCAGTGCACGATGCGCTATGTCGCTTGCGCGCTTCTGTCATTTGTTGCAGTCCGCGCTGTCTTATTGTAACTTGTTATACGGCGTTTAGCTAATGTTACACTTCAGCGCAGAGATCTTTCCCTTCTGCGACTTCTCCGGACATTATTTGGAACTTTAGTCACTTTCCAGGTTGTTTGTATGTACCTAACCCATTTCGCGCCAACATAGGAAACTAGGGCGACCTAATGGAGCACAATAAAAAATTTTCCATCCATCCATAGATCGCCGGGCTGGCGCGAATGAGTACATGCCACTCAATCCATGGAAAACCTTTACGCCAAATCGAGTGAATGGGTATGAGGCACTGATCATTCCCCGCTCTTGAATGAACCTCTTTCATAACTCGGGCCACTGGTTATGAGCCGCTGGGCCCGCTCTTTTATGGCCATCATTCACGTAAATTTGGGTCACTGGGCATGTCCCGCTTTTCAGCGGTCCTTTTCCAGGGCAACCCGCGTCACTGGGTATGCGGCACTCTGTAATGAACCTATTTACTGACAAATCCGGTCACTCGGTACGCGCTACTGGGCGCGCGCTACTGCGCTTGGTCTCTATGTGCCGCTCTTGAGAGGCAAGAATATCCTGTAGCGTTTTAACGGGGTTGGGCGGAACCAAACACGCGTCATGTATGCTAGGACAACCTTGTCTGAATATGTTAACGACGCGCGGAATTTGCGGCATCACCGCTAGATGGCGCAGTGTGTCGAGGCCGAAGCGCAAGAGCGCACCTCGGCTGCAGTACGCGATTCATACATGACGCATTTCTATGGTGCCATTATGTTGAGACACTAAATTGCTTCAACGCTAATTGCATTGTCGTCGACAGTCAGGCTGACGTGGCTTCTCCCGCCGGAATGTTTACTGCTCCAAAGGCAACTGAGGCGGAATTCTCTTTGTTGTGCTCCGGAAGGGAAGCAAGCGAAAGATGAACGCAGATGCAGCTATGCAAACGTGAGTTATGCCGAGAGGACGCAGGCGTTCACGCAGCAGCTGGCATGACGTATTCGCACCCCGTACGGAGCAGGAACTCGCGGATTCTAAGCCGATGATGTAAGGCGCGCGCCAACCAATTCCAGCGTGCTCAGCGACAGCTGTAAAAATTCTGCTGCTGCCATGGAGGTCTGCCATGAGCAGATCACGACATTGCGAACTCCATTAACGTCAACGCCGAGCAAGGCCGAGTGACGGAATGCCGGTTGACGGCGGTAGAAACTCACGCGCGTCTGCCAGATGCAATGAGAGGCGTGCTTTTTGGTTTGCTTGACGACTGAACCGTGAACGACCACGAAATCCCGTCAAATGTACTGAGAGATATCGTTATGAAGCATGATGGTCATATCTCAAGGTGCTTTAGGTAGCCCCGTGGGCACGGGAACTTTACCGGCGGGGACACAGCGTCACTTCGAACTTCGAGTTAGCAACTGCGTCAGTAGCATTAAACTGTAATATTCAGGTAAATATCGTAATTAGAGGATTAATTAGAGCTTCCTTGAAATAATGAAGGAATACATTATAGTGACAGCTGTACTTCGGAGGTCATCAACTCTGAGGCGGCGATGTGTTCCATCTTAGCCTGTTCCGTGGTCAAGATAAAAGTATCGGCTTCTTTATACAGCAAGACTGAATTATTTCAGCAGCCCATCGTACAGGAACAATGCGTATGACATGATTTCAATGGGAATCGCAAGTTAGATCACGTAGCGAGGCCTCCTGTTTAAATTGCACATCAGAGCGACCGTCTGAAGTTAACAGTCGTCCTGACTGTTATCTCTAACGAGCGCATATTTTTCTGCGACTAGAAGCATTTGTCTGTGAGAAACTCCTGCATTGTTTCCCTTGACACTGCTGCTACAGTGAGACGGACGAAAATCGTCGTATTCAGTACATTTTCTTTACTTTGCGGATTTCTTTAGAACTGAGGTCATACATTCGGTGCCCAATGTATTGATAAGATCATGCGTTGAAAAATGTGTTGTTAATGCTAATGGGTGTTTCGTGATCAGAGCAACTCTAATTACCTGAAGTCTTTCTTTCGCTAGTAGAATATCATTCAAGATACTATTTATTCACAAGTATTATATCTATAATGTAAGGTTTTAAAACTGCACATTTAGCGGCATAGCTACCTGAACTATTTATTGAAGTGCCGCTGTCCAGGAAATCAGAAAATTGTTACTATTTAGAAATGATTACTGTTCAAAGTGTCCCTGACTGTAAGATTATAAGCATGTAGCAGCAGTACCCTGATTTTAGGAGCGAGCTAGCGGCCTCTTTACTGCGGCACGCCAGTGTGGCGTTCATAAATTAGAGACTAGAGACAGAATTTACCGATGCACGGCACACTGACCAATTCAGGGCATTGGATTATACATGCTGCTGATGGAAAACTTCAACGACATAGACTCTTGACGCAGCTGCTGTCGGCGCGACCTTCCTCTGCGTCGGCGTTTCCCTCAACACAGCAGCATTCCTCTTCAGAGGCCACGCTGTTAATTCTCGAGCGCGCCGTCTTTACTGTGGCTCCAGATGTTCTTGAAGTCAAACGAAGCACTGTGTAAAACAGCTCTTATTACATTTCTATATTTAATTTCATGATTATGGTATATCTTTTTTAACGAGACGTTAAGGGAGGCAATATACGAATCTTACGCCAATAATGTGATTTCAGACGTAGTTCTGACTAGCGACTACTAGTGGGTTGTGTCCGAGATATTCATCATACGACTTTATTTGACGTTCTGTACGTTAATTTCATATCCAGCGGCGTAGTGCCGGCAGGAGGCTCTCTGTGTCTCAATCTCTCACTCTTGATACGTGTGTGCGTGTGTGCGTGCGTGCGTGCGTGCGTGTGTGTGTGTGTGCGTGTGTGTGTGTGTGTGTGTGTGTGTGTGTGTGCGTGTGTGTGTGTGTGTGTGTGTGTGTGTGTGTGTGTGTTTAACTGAGGTGGAATTTTCTTTGTTGTGCTCCCGAAGGGAAGCAAGCGAAAAATGAACGCAGATGCAGCTGGCCATAGCACAGTGCTTTATATGCAGACAATTAACAACATTACATTATTGGGTTTAACGTGCCCAAAACCACGATCTTATTAAGAGACACGCCGTAGTGGGGGGACTCAGGAAATTTGGACTAGTTGGGGTTCTTTAACATGTGCCTAAATCTAAGTACGCAGGTGTCTTCGAATTTCGTTTCCATGCCTCGTACTTAGCAGTCCAGTACCATAGCCACTAATCAACCGCGGCGCGTTACAGATAATCGGCATTTCTTATCCTTTGCTTCGCGTCCTCCTACTTTTCTCTGATTCGCACGCCGGTAATCTCCAGTTCCTCCCCCCCCCCCCGATATGGCAGGTAAAATCGTCAGGAACTACCTCGGCCTCGACCTATTTAGTAAAATGATCCATGGCAGCTAACGGTTACTCGTGGCCAGATCTAGTTTTGCGACAATGTCGATGCCACAACTTCGAAAGAGGCAGTTGGCTGCTCAAACTCGCCATTGGTGGCTTTGAAACTGCGATTGGCATTTTGTGCAAATGGCACTTTTTACAAGTGGCAACATCAGCGTTGACATTTCGCCGCATTCTCCCCAATCAGAACCGTTCGCAAAGTTGAGCATGCGTTTTTGCGATTCCGAGAATGCCAGCCTAGGTCGCAATGCAAGTAACATAGCGCAGTAAGGACGAGGGTCAAGTCGAGACTGTACAAGAGCTGTGAAGTGACTTCTCAATGGGAGAACGGCAGTCTTGCTGGACCACTAGGAGCCAAAAATATCAGCCTGCATAGGAACGGCGAGCATGTAGCAGTAACTCGTCGTCTACCTTATACGTGCATCAGTCGGCATTTGAAACGTGAAGGCGAGAGCCTGACTGGGCCCTCGAAAAAAATGTGAATGATAGGGCAGACAAAGTTCATGGTAATGGTAATGCTCTTGCTCGCCTTTCAAGCTTTCAACAGCGCTAACAATGACAGGGTAGCCAGACAAAAAATCTCCGTCTTGATGAGTCCACTTCGAAGCATGATAGTGCAATCATATTGCTGCAGGTAGAGAGGACAGCGGGCGAGTTCCGGGATGAGGGTCTTTGATAACTGGAGCCACACCATGGCGTTATTATCGGTTATTGCCGTAAAATCACGGCTATAGAAGTAGCGACAAAACTTCTCAAAGACGAGATGGCCGCCGGGCACTGTCGGTTGGCGTAAGATAAGGTGCGCTGCGCTCCAGAATGATTATCTTGCAGAAGGACGGCACCGAGGGCGTTCTCACTGGTGTTCGCGAGTACAATCAGTGAAGGGGAGCCATCGAAATGTGCTCGTGCAGGTAGCAGTAAAGGCCCTCCATCTAGCTGGGCAAATGCAGCCTGCTGCGCCGCTCCCCACATCCATGGCGCGTTCTTCTTCAACAACGCCGTAAGAAGTGCACTGTGTCTAGCGAAGTCTTGTACGACACGGCAAAAGTAAGACGCAAATCCCATAACAATTTTCAGCTCCTTCGACGTCCAAGTGGCCTCGTTAGCGACCAAAGCGCGCAACTTCTCAGTGGGCTCAGGACTTGCTTGTTTACAACATGCCCGAGATAGCTGACTTCATGCAAGCGGAACAAACATTTCTTTTGTTTAGAACGTAGTGCAGCTCCGCGCAGGGCTTTCAAGATGAAACGCCACCGACGTTGGTGTTCTTAAATTGGGGTGGCATACACAATCACACTGCACACATAATCTAGAATCATAGCCTATTTAAGATGCCCCCAAACTCTCTCCATAAGGCGCCGGACCGAAATGCAGACCGCTGTATTGGTTGAGTCCGTCAAGGGTAACGAATGCGGCCTTCTCATCGTCTTTCGCGTTCATTGGCACCTGCCTACATAGTGTTACGTGTGGAAAGACGCAAATAAAAAACAACGCTGTATTTACAAGATCAGTGCAGTCAGAGACCAAGATGGAATCCAGCTCGTGCCGAACCCTGATGCTCGTCTTCGTCTTCATCTGCGCCATGTCTCTTGAGCGTCGGCTGTATGGCAACACAACCCTCGGTGGCGAACGCACCCAGATATATATGGCAAGCAAGAAGTTCTAGGGCGTGAGCCTGGAGACATGGGCGATATCACTTGTTGTCGGAGCGGAGGACGTTGCGAGGCTGGCTGGAACGATTTCGTAGGTGACATCACTGACTTGACGAAACACGCGATATGGGCCTTTGTATCAAGACAAGAGCTTCTCGCAATGGCCCACTTGATGGGAAAGCGACCAAAGCAGCACTAAAGCGCCCAGTGAAAAATGCACGTCACGGTGACAGAAGTCGTAGCAGTGCTATTGGTTGTACTGCGAAACTTATAGGCGAGCGCGTGCAAGTTGTCGAGACACCAAAGAAAGCATCTTTGGTGTCCGTTTGCTGGCTCCTTATGAGACGGCTAATAAACATCTGACCCTCGGTTTACTTCCTTCTTGTTCGTTACACAGTGAAGCCTAGATTCTGGCAGCATTGATGCCTTCAGGTAGCATGTATGGGTTTTTTAACCAGTTGTATCCCCTAAAAAAAAGAAGATGACGTGTACGTCATCTTTTTTGTACGCCTACGACAGAAAAGGATGTTCCACATCTGCCGTCAAGAGCGTGAGGTGTGGTGAACGCTAACAATCCCATGCTTAGTCGTAGTAAAACATAAATACCCCATAAAGTGCGTGGGAAAACGGCGCCGTGGTATCCCAATTGGTAAGAGCATCGCACGCGTAATGCGAAGATGTGGATTGGTACCCCTTTCGCGGCCATTTGCTTTTTCAGCGATCCACTTTCATTTCTATTACTTTATCATTTCTCTATTTCAATGAATAAGTAAATGTAATTTCCGCTGTGCTCTCCTTGGTATCTTTGTAGCCAGCCGGCTTCAGTCCTGGTTAACCTCCCTGCCTTTCATTTATCATTTGCTCTCTCTCTCTCTATCTCTCTCTCTTTCTCTTGTTTGCTGGCTTCTTATGATATGACTAATGACTATCACGCCCTGGGTTTTCTGTCTGCTTGTTCGAACTCGGCGAGGAAGTTTCGCTATTGTAGGCTTCTGTAGGCTTGTGTGTGTGTGTGTGTGTGTGTGTGTGTGTGTGTGTGTGTGTGTGTGTGTGTGTGTGTGTGTGTGTTTGTTAAGCATCGAAGAATTATGCTGATGACCATATCAGGCTAAAATTACAGTCGGGATGATATTATTATTACAATTTATTAATAATAATATTATTATCCACCAATTGGTACACAGCCTTCAAAATCATTACCGCCCATTTAGCGCACCGCATTCAGCAGGCGAGTGCGTGAGACGAATGCACCGAGGTGACACTTCACTCAGTAAAATATATAAACAGTAAAACAGGGCGTTTTTGATGCTATTGAAAGTACTGAACCATAGAAGCATCAATCGCTGTTTCTTTGGTTTGAAAGTTTTCCACAGTATTTGTTGTTATACAAATAATGATTGCTTTACTACAGCTTGACTAAACAACACTGCCGGAATGACATCGGCTGAAATTATTCTGAGTTTGCGTTTTGTTTGCCTTGGTTCTTGTACAGTACACGTAGCGGTTTCTCCAATCCTGTTTCAAGCAACGCAGCCCTGGAAAGCACTGCTTTTAGCTAGTCATGGTTATAGGCTAATAATATATATATATATATATATATATATATATATATATATATATATATATATATATATATATATATATATATATATATATATATATTCTGCCGGAGGACTGCTCGTACGCGTCTTACAATCCAGTGAGTATCAGGTGGTGAAGTTTGAACTACACACTTCCCACAGCCGAGCCAGGTGCCCAACCCCCTGGGCCACGGCTGCGGTTGTTTCTGCGACACATGTGACACGTTGGCTGAGGTCATTGCATCATTTTGCTCTCATATCCCTACAGCGTTTGGACAATTAGTTGTCGTTGTATAGGTATTGCATTTTACCGCTTCAGGTCGGTAAGATTCGCCAGTGCCGTCACGCTAATTTAAGTTACGTTTGCATGGACGGGCTGGCCACTTGTGCTTCTCGCACATGTTTCAGCCGGCAGCTGTTTGCAACCTCTTTAACGACCAACAAACAAACAAAAATTGCATGTTTTATATGAAAGTTCTTTTTCCGTATCTTTCGAGTCATCCTTCTGTATAACAAAGCAACATCTGCTGCTAGACTCAACGCTTGTGAGCCGTCTTTGATCAAGAAAGCAGCCATGAGCTGTTAAAAATACTTTTGGTTGTTTTGATCATTCACTTTTACTAAAATAAATATTTTGAAAACTTTCCTCGCTGTAGATAAACAACAAATTCTGTGGAAATCTTTTTTCCTTGTCATCACGAGAGGCGCCGACAGGGATGCATGAAAAAAAAAATTCGCGTTCGCTTTCAAGCAAGCTGAAAATACGTTTCTGAGCCCTCTACAATTGTAAGCAGCAGCATAATCTTCTTTTCACCTGTGAGAATTGTAAGCAGGTGTGGCTAGCCTTGGAAGTGTAAGTCGGAACTAGAACGTAAACTTTCTCCTGTGCAAAGAACTAGGGCGCTTTAATTGAGGTTCCTGGTGCAGTCATCGCAGCGGTCAGCCACAAAGAATGAAGAAGAACGGCAGATTGGGCGACTTGGCGGTTTTCAGTAATCTTTAAAAACAGCGTTAAAAACGTACACGGGACAAGTGAACAGACGATGGGACACACACGGTGCTGACTTACAACTGCAGTTGTAAGTCAGCGCCGTGTTTGTCCCGTCCTCTACACTGTTGTCCGGGGTACGTTATAGCACTGTTCTTAAACATTGTACAATGAATGAATATTCACCCTCTTTATGATTTACACCGTTTACCAAGCCTTTGAACGGTGTCTGAAGCGGTCTAACCCCGCTTCAAGGACTTATTTATCGTTTACCTTTAGTAATGGTTTAGTGAAAGTTAGTAAAAGTTAGTAATGACATAGCACTAAATCTTATGAGTCTGCAAAATTATTAAATTTTGCTCTAATCATGCACGCTTCGAGCAATCACTGCATTCTTTTTCGGCAAGGAGAGCTACGTCTTCTAGCAGGTGTCAATGTCCAATTATACAGATGCATATTGACGCGGCCTTTAAGGCAGCCACCCCACATACCACGGCAGATCACAGCAGAAATACGCACTCTGGTCACGTACCGTATTTGTGCATTATTATTAGATAATGTTTTGGTTTCAATCACAGCTGCAGCTAACCGGCTTGCGCATCTTGGTCGGCGAGATTCAACGCAACATTTGCTCTTTGGGTGCTGCGCGTGGAATTATGGACTCCAGGGTCAAGTACCAAAAAGGGAAGTACTGATCAAACAAACGGCAGCGAATTTTTTTGTGCGCTCAGTAAGTCACGTGCTATTTGACACACCCGGTCTAATTGTTTAGGTGCAAAGGATGAGAAAAGAGTACGTAACATAGCCGATGGAGCGTGTTTTCGTGGGGCGAGTATCGGGTCGTTTGTTAGGACCTCTCCTGTAGTTTTTCTTTAGCAGGGGAAACATTTATAACTGGCCGCGCGTTCTTCAGTTACGTTGTGCGTGAAATTACTTTTTTTCCATAGGTGGGATATTTTGGAGCGTGAAGACATTCAGATTATGATGTAATGGTTCTGCGGAAACCCGGAAGGTGCAGAGTGCAGAGAAGGAACTAATGGAAGGAAAATGAGACATCCACCCAAACGTATCTAAATGCTACAAAGGAAACCCATGCGGGTTCCTCGAAAGAAAAACCTCGCAGTTGAAGAAAAATTCGTCCTTGTCTGGAACTCAAGCCCGGGACCACGGCCTTTCCGGCGCAGCCGCTCTACAATATGCACTAACCAGACGGCTAGCAGATGGCAGGGCGAAGACGAATTTATCAACAACTCGAAGCATTTCATCAGCAACTTTGCTTCGAGTTGCTGAGAAATTCGACTTCACCCTGCCATCTGCTAGCCACCTGGTTAGGTCAGATAGAAGAGCGGCTGCTCTGGAAAGGCGGTGGTCGCGGGCTCGAATGCCAAACCAGGACGAATTTTTCTTCAACTGCGAGGCTTTTCTTTCGAGGAACCCATATGTATTTCCTTTTTAACACTTACCTACGTTTAGGTGGATGTCTCATTTTCTCTTTATTAGCACAGATCGTATTTGTGGATGCAGTAAATACCATTAAACAATTTAGGCTCTCAAATTTTTTGCCTATTTACCTTTCTCCACTCAGAACACGCAAGAAATGTTGTTACACTGGTATACGTTCCAGGAATATGATCGATTAACCGCTCAAGAAGATATTAAAAAAAACACTGATTTAACTCCTTTTGTCATGGCTTATTTAGTTGACTACGCGACTTATTTTTTGTCATTTCTGTGCAGTAATGGAGCAAGGAATATACCAAGAGCATTAGGCTTAGCTTAAATTGATCATTCTGCTTACCTAAAGTCCCTCGATTCATTTTACTTTCGAATCAAATATATTGCTGCATATGTACGCTTTGGTGAATGCACCACCGTGTTTGACAGCATCTGGGAAGTAGGGCGTTTCGTAAGAACTTGGGAAACATTGTGATCCCTTTCTAGTAGTGGGGGCTCGTAGCCAATTTTTACTGTCTGCATATATTCCGAGTGGGCGAATCAATTATTTTTGTGAAGAAACTTCACACGACTGACCGTATAATGGGTTGGTATATTATTATCCTGTAAATGTGACTCACTATAATGTGCACTAAAACCGTTCTATCACCTTGTCACGCTTCGAACAGGGTCCCCAACAGCTTTGCATAAAACTATGGAAATTTCATAAATTTATTAACAGTCCATCATAATTCGAGAGTGAAGGCGATAACTAGGTTAGTCCTGCTATTTATCTGTCGGTTTTCTTACTGAGTAAAGCTGCACTGAAGTAAGTTTTCATTGTACAACTATAATCAATTTCACAGCGATCAGGACTCAATTCAACTTCCACTCGCCCGGTTCAGAAAAATGGGACTCGTTATTAAAGAAACCAATATTACATGTGGTATAATTCCCTGAAACCAAAACATATCTGGTGACTATCAGCTAATATAAAAAAAATTATGAGGCAAATGAGGTTGGGTTCACAACGCTTTAAAATTCATGTGTTGTGTACCATTGGCTAGGTGCCGTCTCTAGTATTATCAATGTTGTACAGAATGAACATGCTCTGATGAACAAATCAAGCATAACACATTTTTCTAGATACATACAGGCTCATTTTTTTAGTGACAACTTCAGAATCTGACGAGAGTACTGCGTGCGACGTTTGCGGCAATGAAGACAGCATTCAACATTTATTGTGCCACTGTCGCTGATTTCAATCGCAAACGCATGCAGTCTTTATCACGCTGCGACAATTGGATGATAGGTCGCTGTCCGTGTAAGTGCTACTCGAAGATTGCGCTTTTCGCTCGTAGGCCCACAAGGCAGTGAAAGCACCTTTGTGTCTCTTGAGGGCGACTGGCCTGTGTAAACGCCTTTGACTTCGTGGGATCCTCCGCGCGCATGCGCAAAAAAAAAAAACTCACCGCGTCTTTCATCTCCCCTCTCTCTCGTCAAATAATCTTTGTATTCCATCTTTGCAATCCCCCAGTGTAATGTAGCCAACCACAGGCATCTCTGATCAACACCCCTGCCTTCTTCTTTTTTTTCTCCTCTTCCTCAGAATTCGAGCTGACGTGTGGCTGGATTTTTGTTTCTGGTCATGTAATTATATTTTGGGATTATGGAGACGAAATGCGAAAACACCCGTGTACTTAGATTTAGGTGCACGTCAAAGAACCGCAGGTGGTCCAAATTTCGGCAGTCCTCCACTACGGCGTGCCTGATAATCAGAAGGAGTTTTCGGCACGTAAAACTCCATAATTTAATTTTTTAAATGTTTTGGGTTTGAAAATAATTGCTATTGCACTTTTCCCGATAGCTCCTAAACAAACGTGTTTGATGGTTAGCTGACTTTGTGGTCACAGGAATAACTTTATCAATTACCGCTGTACGAACAGCTACCTTATTTTTACCTAGCACTGTAACACAGTGGCAGAAAAGCTATACCACTTTTCATAGCAAGGTAGGGTAATAGTATTGCAATATATTTATCGGCTCAATTAGGGTGTCTAACAGCGATGTGAACGTGGCCACCACCGCCCTGGCCCAAAGATTGCGCTTGGTAACCTCTGCTTCAGGGTGCATGCATCGTATCTGTCGCATCGTCTAGCTCTGTAATCACAATTTAATTCTGGAGCACAGCATAACTTGGAGCAGGATGCTACGGCCCACTGCAGGTAGCAGGTAAGGGTGAACAGCCAGATGCTTAGAACTCCATTGATAACGAGTTATGTGCAAAGTAAGTTATCGTCTCCACGTAAAACCGAAATGCCTAATCATTCGCAAAACTTTCCGTGTGAACTTCATTAATAATTTTAGAGGCCATCTTGTAAGTTACGGCAATCAATTCCATGTCACTTCTCAAGGCTCATCAATTTGGAAATAAATTTGAGTCTACCACAAGCTTTAAGATAAACACAGTCAGACTTGTGCCCGTTTGTGCGGCTGTTCCAGCAACTTTAATTAGCAACATGCTTCCTTATCTTTAGTGACGCATAAATTGAATTGGAACACCGATGCATTTCGGTGCACAGTTTGGGAACGGATTTTTAGAAAGGTTTTTGAGCCCCAAAATTCTTTTGAAACTTAATGCCTCTTACTTACGGGCTGCAATTTGTAAATCTTATTAGTTAGTAACTTTACAACGAAATTGTGCCCAACTTTCAAACTATGCGTCTCGATTTCTTGGTGAAGTAATTGCTGCCGCTAAGAGCAGTCTAGCTTCACGCGCACAGTCCCGCAATCTACCGCAGCTACATTTTTAAAATTTCATTTAAGATAAACAAGCACTTTGTTGTGGAAACACTGCGCGTATTAACAAACCAGGTGGGAGTGTTTGGTAAAAACAATTTCCTCCCAATAAGATCAAACTATAAATTATTAGCTCGTGAAAATAAAATAATATCTTTTGAGTTTTATTGAGTCTTGAAAGAACGGGGTGGGGGTGAGGGGTGGCCCTGGCTTTGACTTTGTGCAACGCGTTCCCTTACTCTCAATTCGACACGCTAACACACCTTCCCTCGTTTCCGCACCCTCCCGCCTCACACCCTCTCCCCTTTAGAAGAACCCCACCTATATGTACTGTGGCGAGGAAAGCGTACGTCGCCTTGAAGAAGACAAGTCCACTTGTCGAAACGTTGGCTCCTGCATTCATCTTGTTCACGTTTTGCTCATCGTCCTAAATTTACATCTCCCGCATTCCCCGCCTTTTCCCTGTAACACATGATTGTAATTTGAAAGAATACTTCATCTTACAACCGATTATCTGAATACAGTTTGTTCAAAACTAAACAGGCAGAACAGTTCATCTCTCAGCAGACGCTGAAAGAAACACTGCATCATGTTCTAACACACGGTTATCGGTGTAATGCGCTAGTTGTGGCAAGTTCTAGATCAGTATGGTATGGTATGAAGAACTTTATTGAGGTCCTGAGGGATCAGTCTGGGACTGATGCGGGCCACTCCCACGTCGGTACAGAGAGGCCGAGCCCCTCTGCTATCACACGGGCCCTCTGGACAGCCCTGAGCTGGTCCGCCAGCACTTCACTGTGCAGCATTCGCTGCCACCACTGTTCACCTCGAGAACCATCACCGGCCAACGCCAAGCAGCGCCACAGCATGTGTTGTAAATCGAGCAAACCCCCACACTTACTACAATAGACTGAAACCCCGCAGTCCGGATTAATTTTATTCATGATGACAGGGTTAGGGTACGTCCGTGTCTGCAGTAGTCTTAATGTAACCGCCTGCGGCCTATTTAATTTAGGATGTGGCAACGGGAATGCCCTGCGCCCTAAGTAATAGTGCTTGGTGATTTCGTTGTAGGTTAACAGTTGGTCCCTGTACTCAGGAGCGGGAGATCCAGCCCCTTCAGGGAGTACACGGCACACTAATCCTCGTGCCTCCCTGTGCGCCACCTCGTTGAGGTTACGCGGGGCTCCCTCCACTGTCCCCATGTGCGCCGGGAACCAGGTAACGGTATGCGAAGTGATATCCCTACCCTGCAGCAGTCTGTTAGCCGGTTCCGCAACAAGTCCTCTCGAGAAGGCTGTAATCGCAGATCGCGAGTCGCTAAACACCAAAACTCTTCTAGAATCAATTAGTGCTAGAGCAATAGCCACCTGTTCAGCAACCCCTGGATCTTTGGTATAAATGGAAGCAGCATTTCTAACGCTCCCTTTGCCATCTACTACCACCACCGAATAAGCATTTTTACCATTAATCCATGCGGCGTCAACAAACCCAGACTCCTCCTCCTGATCCTTTGCCTCTCGTAACAAAGCCCTAGCTCTCGCGACCCGCCTCCCTACATTGTGCACGGGGTGCACATTCCGCGGAAATGGACGAACCATGATATTTGCCCTAAGGTTCACGTTCAACTCGTGTAGGGGCACCCTATCGTGCGACACAGCCACCGATTCTTCAATTGACTCTAATATATACCTACCCGGCGGTGTACCTAGCAACCGCTCCCTCTGTGCGGAACGTTGAGCCTCAGCAATTTCATCTAAAGTATTATGCAAACCCAGTCGTAACAACATATCGTTTGACGTAGTCATAGGCAGACCAAGCGCAGCCTTGATGGCTTTTCTGATTAATGCATCCAATTTATTTTTCTCCCCCCTATTCCAATTTAGTGACCGTAAAGCATTTTCATACAGTCATTTTCATTTGTGTTTATAGAAATTCGTTCGCTACTGCTCCTACTAACCTTCTAATTGCGGACAAAACTCTGAAGCTGATCCGAGAGAGCACATGAGAAAGCAGCCGATTGATTTCATCTGATAGTTTTATTGGTCGTTTATGAAGAGAAAATATTATTCAGTGAACCGGCAGGGCTGATGAACATCCTCGCCCTTTGCAGGTACGTCCTAGTTTTCCTCTTCTCCTTAGCGGGAATCGTGGAGAAGGATGGTCTTCAAAGGATCTGCCTTCTTTTTGGTCGTCTTTGGCTAGAAAAATATATTTAGATATGTGCAAACGTGCTTTTTTTTTCTTTTGAGAAAACATTTTGCTGTCCACCTGGAGCTCAAACTTAGCTCAGCCAGATCATTAGTTCATTTCCTTATAAGTAGGGCAACACTTTTGCATATTTTTGTTGCCATAATTTTCAGTTTACTAGTGTGCTGCAGGAATGTGGTTATAAATGTGAATTATACATATATAATGAGAGAGCTGCCACAGTCAACAGACTGTAGAGGGGACCTTTCCTTAGTAGAAACCAGAATACCTCAATACATTCTGCAATTTTCCATGAATACAAAGAAACGAAGTGTATTGTTAATATCACGAGCTAACACAAAAAAATAACGCATTTTCATAACACAAAACAATTGTCGAGAACACTAATCCGTGGCCTAATGCACGAAGTAAAAACATTACGAATGTATATATTTGAAGCTTTAAAAATTAGCTGGTGCCTCAACATGCCTTGCTTCTAGTTGTAATGAAAAGGGCGTCACTCCATCGCTCATTTATTGTAGCGAGCAATATTTTTCGTTATATAGAGTCAGAAAGTATGAACAATTAAACAGTGGTTTGACCATTTGATGCTGACATCAATTTGCGCATTGTGCCTGGTAGCTCCACTCGCGTTGACATAAAAAACAAATTATTCGCGGTTTAGTTAAGTACTTTTACCGCAGATGCACTCAGTTCACAGTTAATTGCTATCGATGGGACCTGCAATAATCTGCACATAATGTGCTTATGCCTAGTATTCTTCGTTCCATCGTTCTTTGCGCGGTCCTTAACTTGTTCTCAAGCTTCTATGTCAGTCTCCAAGTCTCTGCCCCCTATGTCAGCACCGGTAAAATGCATTGATTGTATACCTTCATTTTCAGTGATAACGGTAAACGTCCAGTTAGGAGCTCACGATGTCTGCCGTATAAGATCCAACCCATTTTTATTCTTCTGTGAGTTTCCTTCTGATGGTCAGGGTTCCTTGTGATTAGTTGGCCTAGGTAACCATATTCTTTCACAGACTCTAGAGCCTGACTTAAGATCCTGAACTCTTGTTCCCTTGCCCGGTTATTCATCATTATCTTTGCCTTCTGCATATTAATTTTCAACCCCACTCTAACACTCTCCCTGTTAAGATCCTCAATCACTTCTTGTAACTCGTCTGCGGTGTTGCTGAATAGAACAATTTCATCGGCCAGCCGAAGGTTGCTGAGGTATTTGCTGTCGATCTTTACTCCTAGATATTCCCAGTTTAATAGCTTGAATACTTCTTCCAAGGACGCAGTGAATAGCATTGGAGAAATTGTGTCTCCTTGTCTCACCACTTTCTTTATAGGTATCGGCCTACTTTTCTTGTGTAGAGTTAAGGCGGCTGTAGAATTTCTTTAGATATCTTCCGGGCTATTTACGTAAGTGGTCTGTACTCCTTGATTACGCAACACCTCTATGACTGCTAGTATCTCTACTGAATCAAATGCTTTTTCGTAATATATGAGAGCCATATAGAGAGGCTTATTGTCCTCTGCGGATTTCTCAATAACCTGATTAATGACATGGATGTGATCTATTGTCGAGTATCCCTTCCTGAAGCCGGTCTGTTCCCTTGGTTGACTAAAGTCCAGTGTTACCCTCATTCTATTGGAGATTATTTATAATAATCTTATAATTTATAAGCTTATAATTTTTCAGTTGTTTAACGTCTCCCTTTTTATGGATTAGTTTAATGTTTGCATTCTTACAGTTTTCTGGGATCTTTGCAGTTGATAGACAATTCGTATAGAGAGCCTCCAGTGTTTCTAGCATTATGTCTCCTCCATCTTTGAATAAATCGACTGTTATTCCATCTTCTCCAGCCGCTTTTCCCCGCTTCATGTCTTGCAAGGCCCTTCTGACCCCATCGCTAGTTCTAGGAGGAGTTTCTGTGTCCTGTTCATTATTGTTTCGAATGGAGTGCTCCTGAGTTCTGTGGGTACTGTACAGGTCAGTATAGAATTGTTCCGCTGTTTTTATTATACCTTCGAGATTGCTGATGAGATTATCCTGCTTATCTTTCAGCGCATACATCCTGGTTCGTCCTATGCCAAGTTTCCTTCTCACTGATATCAGGCTGCGTCCATTTTTTACGGCTTCTTCAGTCTTTCTCACGTTATAATTTCGAATTCTATCTTATCTCTTGAGTTGGACGCTTTCATTCCTTGTCCTTTCTTTATTAGGTCCTTTGATACTTAGGAGGGCTTGCCTACTGGTTGCCTTGGTGCCTTGCCTACCCCTTCAATTTCTTCTTTGAGTATAGTCTCTCAGTTGCACTGACTGATCCCTAGTTCTACTGCACGCAGTAAATAGCACACCCAGACCATTTTCTTCATTTGCTCACAACTTACTCCAGTTTCTATTGAGTGTAGTCCATCAGTTGCACTAACTGATCCCCAGGCATATGCTCCACGTGGAAACTAGCACGCCTAGGTGCTCGTCTTCATTAGCTAACAACTCGATCTTTTTTAGTATCGTCTGGCAGTTGCGCTGACTGATTCCCTGTTAGGTGTTCTACACAGATAATAGTAGACCAGGTCGTCTTGTTCATTCGCTCACAACCCACCTTGGTTTCGTCCTGAAAACATGACTCAAAATTTCCTCTCTGTCGCCTATTACGCGGTCTTCAACTTCGCAGATATCGCAGTGCACTTCTGCTTGCCAGGCTATACATCGTCCAAAATGGAAGTGAATTATCGCTATAGTTCGGAGATTCTAAATTGCAACATCAGTTATTTCATCCGGGATATGATATATATATATATATATATATGTATATATATATATATATATATATATATATATATATATATATATATATATATATATATATATATATATATATATATATAATGCACCTAGATTTACGCTTTGCACTTCCCTCACATGAAGCGCAAGCGGCTCAACGCCTTGTTCGCAATCTACACCTACTCTAAAAGACTCACATTAAAATATGCATACGTAATCTTCGTGCGTCCTAATGCGCTTGTATGTGCATTCCGATTCCACCACAACTCTGACTCGCCGTCGTATCACTCTGCATGAGCGGAATACACCATTGCAACACCGGTTTGACACTTTCCCGACGCGACTAAGTGCTCTCTGTACGCTGGCGTTTGCCTGCTGCCTCTGGATCCGCCATTTGTCCTTGCTCCCGAGAAGTGACGGACGCGAGAAACGCGCGTAGCCACGTATCAAAGCACCGTGCAGACGACGGAACGGTTCATCGTACTCATCTAGGCTCATATTCGGTAAAATTGTTATAACCCACACTAGGACTAAGAAAGGCAAGCGTACTAGCCCTGTGGGCCTTCGTCTGGTGTGATTTATCCCGGTCTCGTCAAATGTGGGCATTTTCCATCCAGCTTATGTTTCTCGGCCAATCTCGGCTCAATATAGTGACCTTGTGGCAAATCAGAATTTAGACAGAAATTTTAAGACGTGGTGGCCTCGTAGCATATTTGCCGCCAGCTGACCTGCCTCCCATGTCGGAACCCCTTGCTGTTGATCCTTGATTGAGAAAAGGCCTTCCTAAGTGTCGAGGGGAATTTGAAGGCGGAATAAGAGTGGGAGGAAGGAAAAAGGATCTTCATTTATAATACGCTGGCATCAGGCGGGGCAAATAGCCTTTTGTACCTGGATCTTGAGGGGCACTCATGACCGTCTCGTCTCCCCTGGCTGCAGGATTCTGGAAAAATACGTTTAAAATTTCACAAATTTGGGACCTTTTGTGATAGTGTGCGCCGAGACAAAGGATCATGGTTTGTGCACCAAAAGCTAAACAGCTTTATGTGAAAAGGCACCTAATTAGTAGCGCTGTCAGGCCTAAACAGATTGATGTTAATTTAGTAAAACGTGTTACTTACCCACAAAGACATTCGCCGCCGCTCTTGCAATAAAATTGGTAGCGACAAATCTTAAGAATTTTCAATAAAATAAAGTCAAAGCCATTTCCCAATTTCGTCATCTTTTGCGCTATTTTTTTCAACCTTTCACTCAAACATGGGCGCTGTAATGTAAAGTATTCCAAACTTTACTATTCCAATTGTGCAATCAGCCCTCCGCGATTGGTCAAAAGCTTTCTTCAACCGCCCCCACTTAGCCTGTCTGCCACGCGACGTCACGAAAACCGGGATAGTTCCCAATCTGACAAGTCGTGTACACACTGATTATGCATGATTCCACCGAACAAAAGAAAAATAATTATTGCTGATTCGACGCATTTTCGCAAATAAAGTTCATTTCAATATAAAGTTCCTTTCAAAATAGAGTTCATTTCATCTCGCCTCACGCCTTTTCGCCATTAACCCTCTTCTAAGGTGAAAAGGTTTCAGGCTGCAAACACTTCACCTGTTTGTAACTCGACGTCAAAAAACCGCGAAAACTCATTACGTCAAAGTGATGTGTACGCGTTAAAGATGCATTAATATGCCGAACAAAACTGTATTTCTTTTTGTCTGAGTAGCCAGTGACTGTCCCGTTCCGAAAGGAATACAAAATAGCTGCCGCCGATCGCTCAGGCACTGGCTCCTCACACCTGCCGGAGAGCATGGGTTTATTTGTGTATAACAAAACGTTTTGCGTGGCCGTGTGACGTTAACGAGCCTTCTCGGCACGTATTTGACATCGCTCTGCCAACTCTTCTTTGCTGAGGATCTGTTTTAGTGGCATTTTTGACTCTTCGTTTCACGCCACTGCGATTTCAGACAAGCCACCGCGAGCTTAGTAATGCAAAGCGGACCAATCGCAGATGCTGGCATCTCCTTCTTCATGCGTTATCTTTTTTAAGTGCGCTGGCTCGGCCTCATCTAAACCCTCTCCAGTTGAGTGTGCTCCTCGCCTCTTGTCAGCCAATCAGATTAGAAGAACCGCTCAACGTAGGCAATGTTATTTGTTTTGAAAGCAAGCAAAAGTGACCTCCTATGAACGAGGAGAGTGTTTCATTGGGCTGTTCAGACAACGCTGAGGGTCACCGCCTGGTGCTTACGTCGGCGGTTACGCAAATTTCACGTCAGGAGACTGGAATAAAAGCACACAGGAATAGGTTTATGTTATACTGCCCTATATCAAGTATCTTCTCAAGTGATTTCTCTTGTTTGATTCTCTATTCATTTGCTATAGTTTCATCAGAACATTCAAGAATACCACACCACCCGGCCTAGGAACGATTCTATGGCAAATGTTCTCTAAATTCACGATAAGGGCAGCCATCATTTGCAGCTGTAACTCCAGCCAGGTAGTGGTTTGAATTTATGCACATGCGATGGAAAAAAGACTGGAATAAATTTTTTCAAAACACAGCTCAATCTCGGCTCACTACGGAGGTCAACGCACTGCAATACATTGTTTGTTGCTGCGATGAACTGGCCGTGCAGGGTATAACGACAATGTAGTAGGTGAACTCGTGCCAAACTCGCATTGGTACGGGGAAAGGACAATTACAAGTAAGAAAAGATGACGAAATTGTGATCTTTATTACGAGATCTCAAGCTTTTTGCTATAGTTGAGACATTGATTCAGTGTGTCTTTCTTTCATTTATTTCTGCAAGAAATTAAGAGCTTGCGAAGAGAAGCATGAGATTATTAAAGCATTAACATTTATGAATAGGTTATTAGGAAGTACCGTATTCACTCGTGTATAACCCGCCCCTCCGTATAACCCGCACCCCTAACTTTGAACTCCACCCAAAAAGAACCTCGCGTATAACCCGCACGTTTACCTGGAAAAAAAAAAGAGCACTAGAAAGATACAACTGCACGTTTCGTTTGCAGAACATTTATTCAAACTACCACCACCACCACGTCACTGGTTATCCGATTCTCAATCGTCGCCGCTCTTACTGGTGCCATCCGAGGCTGCATCGCCACTCTCAAAGACGTAGTCATCCTCGGAACCGTCCAAGCTGTTACTGACGGCGAATTTTTAAAGCTTTTACGCACCAAGTCGGCCCGTATCACATTCTACGCATCCACTATCAGGCACAGCAATGGAATATCGGGCCTTCGCACGCGTCCCGTCGGCGTGAGGGCTTAAAGGCCGTTGCCCGTCCACTGAGCATACAGCCGCTTCCCATGTGCCTTGAACGGCTTGTTCAGGCACACGTCGAGTGGCTGTAGCATGGACGTCATGCCGCCAGGTATTATAACGAGGTCGGTACCGGTCTCGGCGAGGCGGGCCTTCACTGCATCAGTGCAGTGGTCTGGGAAGGAATCCAGTACGAGCATTGACCGGCGTGCGGCAAGGTCTTCGTCCCCAGATAACTCGAAGCCATTCACCGACTAGGCCACTGTTCATCCAGGAATTTTCTTCCGCATGCACAAGGATTCCTAGGGGCACTGGGGTGCTAGGTTACGTCTTGCGTTTGAAAATGACATACGGGCGCAGTTTCTTGCCGCCAGCCAAAGCACATAACATGATTGTGCAGCGAAGCTTAGCATTTCCGCTGGTCAGCGCACTGACTGATTTGGAGCCCTTTTTTTCCATGATCATGTCCATCGGCATCTCAAAGTGCACAGGTGTCTGGTCAGCATTTCCCACCTGAGACAGCAAATAGCTGCGCTCCTTCCGAAGTGCGGTGACATATCGTTGAAAGTTCAACAGTCTTTCCTAGTAGGCATCAGGAAGCCGCTGGCACATGGTTGTTCGCCGCCGCATAGGGAATCCATGTCTTCACATGAAGCGCTGAGCCATCCACGGCTTGCATGAAACTCTCGTGGAATCTTCATTTCCCGGGCCAACTTCAGGGCTTCCATTTGCGCCATCTGAGTCGAAACAGCGTGGCCACGACTTCTCTGCTCCTGAATGAACTTGGCAAGCTGCATATTGAGGTGGGGGTACTCACCAGTCTTCGGACCACGAAACGCTTCCCTGTCCCCATTCGTTGTTTCAAGATTCTTTTTTTCTTCCTCCAGTCACGAATGCACTACTCGTCAACGTCATGCTGTCTCGCAGCAGCTCTGTCGCCGATTTCTTGGGCAGTGGCTATAATCTTTAGCTTCTCTTTCGCTGTGAAAAACAGCCGCCGAGTCGCACTCATGACGCCGAAACAAAGCAGGCAAATAGTGCAAACTGGGGTGTAGTACACGATACAGCGCCTGACACTAGGCTCAACAACGCTGGTTGAAAAAAACGTGGCCAATGGCGTGGGGAAGAATAAGTGGACTATGAATGCGGATTTGGCTATGCCCTTCGTGGGCCCCTCATCGGCTTCACAAGCGTGGATGACGATGGGAATGGTGAAGTACACGGGGGAGGCCACTGCGCATTGCCGTAAAGCCGACCCCCTCACCCCCAAAAGAAAAAACTCGCAGATAGCTCGCACCCTCCCTTTTTGAACGCGTTCTTTCTCATTTTGGTACGGGTTATACGTTAATAAATACGGTAAGTACAGATTGAAATGTTAATGGAAATAATATATATTTTTATTAAATAACGATATTGCCGAAAGCCCTGCGTTGCACAATATCGTTCGAAAAACTTACCATTACGCCGTCATCGGTGACTTCTCTATCCTCTTCATAGAAGGATGCTGAAGTGCAGAATGACTTTAGCCAGTGATGCTTAAATCATCATCATAATATCAATGTTCAAAGAGATTATAAAACGACATTATCAGCTTGTTTATAGGGTATGCTGTTTAGCCGTTATATTAGCGCTACAGTTTTGTTTTGAAGTACGGGGTCAAATGGTGATACTTTGCTTAAAATGACCTAAATTTGAACTGAATGCTTTACAGGACAGTTTGATCAGTGGCCGTAAGATATGTTGCCTATAGGGCCTTCACCTGCAACTTTTCTCTGCAGGAACTAAAGAAAACGAGTTCGTTTGGGAGATATTTATCGTGAAAAATGTCCCCTTGAACTGCACCACGCACTTTGTTTACTGTAACGCTGTGTCACTCTTTAAAATATATCGGTCCTGTTTTTTTAAAGCTTGAACGGAAGCTGTGCGAGAGGTCTGGAGCAACGTAGTCATTTCAGGCATGGTTCAAATATTTCTTAGACATCATTGACATGCTGTTAACAAAAACAGTCCTCCTGATGTGTGGAAAACAGTGCAGTAGCGCTGTTGTTTTTTGTTTATTTTAGCCAAATAACAAAAATTGTCACAATATGACGACCTTAAGGAAGCACTAACTCCGTGAGTCGATATTATGGCTAATGAAAATTCAAAAGTAGAAACTGTAATACACAGGCAAATCACTGAACGAATTCCTTGTTTCAGAAATTTGGTACAATCTCATCTTTATTTCTCCTAATGTTTTCACGTTACTTAACGTGCTCTTGTTAGGATACGCTGTTCAAAGAGAACCGTTCCTGTTGACATTCCCTGGAGCATACAGTAGAATTCATTAAAACTTCTTTCTGGGCGAGTTGGTGCATACTTGACATAAAACTATTTACAGCGCAAACACATGCAACCACAAAGTAAGGGACAGGACACAAGCGCTGACTGTCAACTAACATTTATTAACGGAAGACGGGTGCCTTATATAAGGGGAAAGGCAGAAGCGAAAGGGCAAGGGAATGATACAATCGGGGAAAATGATGATGCGCATCGATAAACGAACATGCCAGCAGTCAACGCATTCAGGCGCGAAGAAACAAGAAAACGATGAAACTAGACAAACACTAACAAAAGACGAGGGATACTAAGATACAGTGAAATCAGAAAGCAGCCGCTTCCAAAAATTGAAGCTCTGCCGCAAAAAGCGATACAGAAGGGGTGCTTACGCACTTGCTGCCATATTTGTGTATGTAGAACGTTTCCAAACTGACGCGCGCCGTCTCGTCGGCACTCTTCCCGAGAATCTTCGTCTCTCCCAAACGAGCCTCGCAACCTGTGCATCCAATTACATGCGCGACCAAATGTGCGTACTTGTCCTTTAAGTTGCTTAAATTTCGGGCATGTTCCCCCAAGCGTTCATTAATGCAGCGGCCGGTTTGGCCGACATAAGCCTTTCCACACTTCAAGGGAATGGCGTAGACCACTCCTTTGGAACACTTGATGAACGGCTTCTCATGTTTTAGCTGGCAACCTCTTTTTTTAGAGTTGCAGATGCGTGGGCATAACTGCGCCAGCTTGTTGGGTGCCGAAAAAACAACGGAAACACCATGCCTGTTGGCTACCTTCTTAAGACTGTGCGAAGTCTTGTGCAGGTACGGCACAACCAAAGGCTTGTCGGTCTTCCGACGGTCATCTTTTACTCGTGTTCCCAGTTTTAGCTTCTGAAGGAGGGTCTCAGACACCGCAATCAAAACCGAATGGGGGAATCCCGCCGCCACAAGTCGGCTGGCCTGATTCTCAAAACTTGTCTGCATCAGGTGCGGGCACGACTTCTGAAGAGACGATTCCAAACAGTGCGACGCTATAGCTCTTTTTACAGTTTTGGAATGCGCTGAATCAGTAGAAGATCAACATCGTGTCTAAGAGAGGCATTAGTTATTCAGAAAGAAGTACCAGATTTTAGCAGTGCAAAATTGTAGGCTCGATTCGGATCATGGTTATTGTTTTGAACTGATGCGAAGACTACAAAAAGTATATCGCCTAAGCCGCTAGAGGAGGCAAGCTGCACTGTTGTATTTACACAATTCATCCGCCCTAGATGAAAACTGTAAAGGAAAACTTTTCAGTACAGTGAAGGGAGCAGAAAGAACAGATGAGCCCTTCTCTATATTCCGTAACCTTGCTTTAGCATCTATGGATGACTACATCATCTGTCCACGCAAATACATGGGACTTCAGAAGAATGCAATCATTTTCAAGAAGAAAACTTTTACACGGTCCTCTGAAAGTTTCTCTAAATGAAGGTTAAAATACAACAGCGGTTATACACTTTCCCTTGTCCTGAGAATGGTAAAGTTTTGCTTATCTATAGCTGGCTTTTAGTTTTCTTGACCTATATACAAGGCACACCAGAACTCGTAATGAGCCCTGTCACATAAGCAGGCGTACGTACACTCCTTTACAATCTCACAGATGAGCGATTTCGGAGACAAGGCTTCAGTTACTATTCGCTTAAAGCAACGGCTTACTTGCATCACCACGCAGAGGCTTCAGTTACAACTGCACTACTACATTTGCATTTTCGGCGTGTGAGTAAAACAACACTGTTCGATTTACACAAATCATCCGCCCTAGAGGAAAACTGCACCAATGCAATTACTCCTATTCTGTAGAGTACAATTGAATTGCTGCAGTACTTTGTTAATGCTTAAGAAGTGACAAGCTCACTTGCTCTACGGCAGATGGCCTATAAGTACTCTAAAATGAAGCCGTACCTGTGACAACCTGATTGACGTACCGTTTACGCGTTTTGGACACATTATAATAGCATGTCAAAACAAAATGTCGCAGATTAAGCAAATTATGTAACAACTTTCAGTTGGACCAGCAGTGTTCCTTCTTTTTGTTATGAAACGTCGTGACATTAGATAAATATTTTTATCGTTTTTTAATACGCGCATCGCGCATTTCATATTAGAGCTGGTATCTTGTTTGATTGTCCAAAATGTTTCCTACTTCACCGGCACTGCAAAATATGTGATGCCCCGTGGCACGGGCTTTAAAATGTAGCATTGGAAAACTCCACGTTTAAATAGGCATAATGAGAAAAACGTTTTTGAGTGAAATACTAAAAAAGCATATCTAAGAGAACATGAGTGTCAATATGGAGTAATAAGTAGATAAATAAATGCTAATAAAGCGCGTATTCGCAATTGCGAGCTCGATATCTTTTCTCTAGCAGGTAGCTTGCTCCACCGTAATTACTAAAATATCCTTTGCACCACCAGCATGCTTCAGTTAGCGAAACCTAAGGGATTAGAAAGCACAGAAAGGCTCGAAAAGATTGGATAACTAAGGCTCTCTTCGTAGGAGCAAAATAAAAAAAACTTGGTGTTCTCCGATTTTCTCAAAACAAGAAGTTTCGAGATATTGGCTGAGTAAAAGAAGTTTCGTAATATACTAAACACAGATCTAAAGAAAGCAAAGTCATACTTTCACAGAAACAAGATATCGCACATAGGGACAACCCTAAGCAGATCTGGGAAGAAATTAAAATTCTCATAGGTAACAAAACTAACACAACACCTCTTGAAATGCTGATAAATTGTTTTTTTTTCTTCATACTGGAGTTGCATTAGCAAAACAATTTAATGCACCTTTCCTGGAGGCGGGCAAATATACAGCCTCAAATATTCTCCCAACTAATACTCCCTTATGTCATACGTGCACACATCAAATTCTGACTCGATATTTCTGACACCAACAAGAGAAGCAGAAATTACAACCATTATTGGTTCTCTAAGAAATACCTATGCTCCTGAGGATGATCACCTTTCAATATTGCCAACTAAACATTCTGTTGCATGCTTCATAGGCCCGTTGACTTACATACTTAATCAAATATTGCTTACTGGAGTGTTCCCGAATTAGTAGTAGCCCGTGTTACTGTTGTTTTCGAAGGCGGAAAGAAAACAGAATTCGGTATTTGCCGGCCAATTTTAATTCTGTCAGGATTGTCTAAGGTTGCTGAAAAATAATTTACACGTGCCTTTTTGGTTTCTTTTCCTCCAAGAAGGTGATACGCGATCATCAATATGACTTCTAACCCGGCAAGTCAACTGAGACCGCATAACTTTATTTTAAAGATGTCTTAATTCGAAACATTCGAATAAGACTTTCATACTATTGGCACCATCCTTGGCTTCAGCAAGGCGTTTGATTCGCTCCAACATGATATTCTACAAACAAAATTACAAGCTTACGGGATTCGTGGCATCGCTAAAGGCCTAATACAAAGCTGCCTGACTGGAAGACAACAGTACACAAGGCTGCATAGCAGCATTTGGTCTGACCTTGGAACATTAAAATATGGCGTACCTCAGGGATTCGTAATGGGACCTCTGCTATTCACTGCGCGTATAAATGACTTCGTAACCATTTCTCCAACTTCGAGCGTTATCTTATACGCTGATGATACTAACGTCTTCTTTTCTGGCTCAGACGTAAAGGAACTTGAGCATCAAGCGGATATGTGGCTTGACAGGCTTGACTGAATGTAAATCAATTGACATTAAATATTAAAAAACAATTTCATACTATTACATGCAAAAAAACAAAGCAATAAAGCGCCACCCCAGCTCCATTTTGATGATTCAAAAATCGCAGGTAATAGTAGTTGCAAGTTTCTGGGTGTACACTTCCGCGACGATATGAGCTGGTCCGATCACGTCACTTATGCCAAATGAAAATGGCTCGACCCATAATTGTTACAAGTCGCATAAACCATTTTTTTCCATATTCCGTAGAAAAGCAGCTACTTTTTTCCCTTGTTCACTCGCACTTCACATACTGCAACAATTAGGTTCGGGCACGTGTAATAAGACTGATGAAAAAAATTTATAATCATGGAACATAAAAGCACTTAAACCATTAACGAGAAGGCCAGGTAGCCATAATAACTTATTCTTCTGTTTTTCACGTAATGCGTCTCAGTAAGTACTGTAAGTTTAAACTAGTGGGTCTTATCTATCATCGTATAAAACAAGATTTTCTTTCATTCAGCGATATGTACCTCAGCAGTGATATTCACTATAACTTACGAACGATCTTACTTGTTTCGATTAGACCAAGGACAAATTATGGCAGTCAATCACTAGATCAGCAAGCAATAGAAATATGTGATAGTTTTCCTTTTGTAGTGTAAATCGAACAATTGAGCAGATCTGTATACCATATTCAAAAGAAAGTAAGGTTACTTTTCTACAGAGGTTGAGGCGTTTTTGTGTAGGTGCGTGTGTCTTCTCCCCAATGTCCTTTTTTTTGTACATAAGCTCGTATCCTACCAACTGCGATGTCTACCTCTGTTTGCTTAAGTGTATTTCATTACACTCCATATGCAACGTTATGCACATGGTTTAGTCTTACTTGACATTTAGTTTGGAGTGTTTATCTTTTTATTTCCTTATGTTTATTGATCATATTGTTAACATCAGGTGGAATTGTTCATATTTTATTATTTATTTTTTCATTTTAACAATACTGTAGGCCTTTGCACAGGCCCAAACAGGAAGTGAATTGTAAAATACACATGAGCATGGAAAAACAGGAAAAAAAAGAAAAAGTATAGAAAACAAAAGAAAACTGCCATACAACAACACTGGTATTCAACACAAGACACTTTCTTTGTTTCTCATGAATCAAGGAATAACAAAAAGTGCTCAAAACAGATGCAATATTAGTCGCATTGCATTTATTGCGAAGGTTTGCATGTAACTGGTAAATGTTTTTTGATGAATTTATGTATGCGATGCATTTGAACTGAGATGTTATTGAACGTTTCTTTGCCGACCCCACTGCTGACTCGCTTTTTTTTTTACGAACCTGTATCTAACCATAGTTAGGAAACATGCTCTGTTTGTTTCCTTTGGGCTCATCTCGTTGGTGTGAAACATTGTTATAAATACATACATGTCAGAATAAACAGTACTTACTATTTATTCTTTTGGAACTCCTATCAGCGTTAGGCTGTCCCGGAACTGTCGTCGGTGGCATTTTTTTTCAGCTACTATAGGTCAAATAATACTCAGCATTCTGTTTCTGTTAAGATCGTAACTCCGCTAAAAATTTTCAGTAAAATAAGAAACTGAAACACTTCAAATCGCCTTTATCCGTACGAATGCCTCTAATAATCAGCGAAAAGCACTTGTAAGTGTGGGGGCGAGCAATATGAAACTTTAATACGATATGATGCCGTACTTACCTAGAGTGAGCGCAGCGAAAGTAAACAGTAGAAGGCATGTCAAGCATCCTCGCATCATACTGCTCATACTGCACAAAAAGCAGACAGGAGAATCATCAGCGAATTATATATCTTGCGCGGGAAATGCGTTGTCTCCTTTGCGCTTTCCCAGAATGTACTACTGACAAAAGATAATCTGTCCTGCATATGGAGCTGTGCAAAATAAATATAGATACAAATGAAATAGGCAGTAAAGTGATATCTCTAATGAAAGATAAGTGAAGGGGGTAGCAAGGACGAAGTGCCGCCCATGGAAGGCAAATCCCCTGCCACCCTTTAACGCGTGGGGTGCTCTAGCAGTTGAGCAAGGGTGATGGTGCCATCTCCTTCCTCACTTGTTGTCATTTATGCGCGGGTATCAGAACTTTATCTCATGAAGTGGTGAAGGTGATAGATTTAAAACATCCATTAGGTTACAGTCGTCATGTAGTAGGCTATCTTATGCCAGATAAATGACCAGTATATGCCCGTGTGCTGCTTCAAGAGCGATCGACGCTGCCAAAGTCGAAACACCCTCTGTTAAATGTACGAACAGAATAACAAGAACCAACAGACTAAATGTCTAGCAATAACACACGAATTGTGCAGAAAATGATGCTAAGGAATATATTCAGTGAGTCACTATGTAGCTTATACAGATACGCTGGAAAGAGACGACGAACCCTTTGGAAGACGTGTTTACTTAACGTTTGGCCATACCGGGGTTTTATAAAGTAGTAATCTTATATATATATATATATATATATATATATATATATATATATATATATATATATATATATATATATATATATATATATATATATATATATATGTGTGTGTATATATATATATATGCATGTATAGAAGCGGGGTTACTTCAAAGTTCAGCAGGCAGGATCCGGCGTAACATACTCAGGAAAGGGATGACGAACCTCTTGGACGACGTATTAACGTGTTCGGCTGATGGACCAGCCTTCGTCAGAGTACAGTAACGTACAGTACAGTACAGGAACCCTGGCTACTGTACTCTGACGAAGGCTGGTCCACTAGCCGAAAACGTTCAGCAAATACGTCTTCCAAAAGGTTCGTCGTCGCTTGTCTGAGTACGTTATGCCGGGTCCTGCGTGCTGAACTTTGAAGAAATCCCGCTTATATATATATATATATATATATATATATATATATATATATATATATATATATATATATATATATATATATATATATATATATATACATTTACTACGTTATAAAATCCTGGTATGGCCAAAATTAGAATACGCTGCAGTCATACGGGTCCGCTTTCACGAAATCCTAATACAATCCCTTGAACCAATCCAAAACATCGCAACTCCTTTTCTTTTCTGGAGCGAAATCACATCTCGGCTTCAGCCTCTGGCAACGCGTCGCAGGATTTCCCGCCATTGATTTTTTCATAAGCTGGGTCACCTCCTACTCTTCATCCGAAATTTACGTCACGGCAATATTACTTATCTTTCCGTACTGATCATCAGCATAAAGTTAAAATTGATGCATGCAGCGCACTATATGTTTTACATTCGTTTTTTCCACGTACGTCAAAAGATTGGAATGAACTTCCGTCTGATATTGTTTGCATTAACAACAATGAAACTTTTCGAAAAGCACTAGCTAACACTGTGTAATAGCAGGCATTTGATCGAACTGCTATTGGTTGTTTTCTTTTCTAATGTTACTTATGCGTGCCGTTTTCTATTACTGCATTTTTCATGCTTTCAGCTAACATTGTATAATTAGCAAATATATTGTACAAGCTGGTAATACATTTCGTTCCTATTGCTTGTATAACCCACACCCCTCGCGCATGCAGAGGGGAGGCATATATATTATCGCAACCAAATATAAGTGCGCAATAAAGCAAAAGCGGAATGGAAGTAGAAGCCGTGATAACTTATTGCTACCGGTGGGAGCCAGAACCCCAGCATCCACATGCCGGGTCAGGAGATCTACCAACTGAGCTCCAGTGTCAGTCGTCCGCTTGCCCACTCTCTTCGTTATTAGGTGCATACCAGGGGGAACCCAAATGTAAATCTTTTTTGTTATTATTTTCTCCATGCTGCGTAAATTCCTACCGAATAATAGCTTTCAGAGTACTCTCCCTAAAATAAAATGACTAGTCCCACCGCTTTATCGAGTGTTCAAAACTGTTACAATCTCCTGCAACCTCATGCACCTGAATGCTTCCATCGTTTTCTTCTTTACGCCCTTGCAACCTTGGAACACTTCTTTTTATTGTCTCCTTTCACTTTCGAATGTTGCAAGGGGCGAGATAGGGGTAGCACAAGGAGGTTGCGGTAACTTTGTGAATAAATTTTTCGTGCTGTACGTAGGTTCTATTTTGTGTAGGCAGCAGCGTTGTAATGCGGAAGCCACTCACCTAAGCTCCAGATATTGAGGGGTCTTGTCCGAACTACGTAACGTAAATACTTCTACGTAAAAGTGCTGCTGAATTCCGGATTTTATGATACGAACTTGAAATCAACAACCTCTTTCATATAACCTCTTTCCTTTTTTCCTGATGTAATTGAACTATGGAACAAGCTCCCAAGTGATGTTGTGGAGAGTGTGAACGTGCAACGATTTGAGCTGGGTGTCGATATGTTTTTGAGAAATGGCGTACAAATTTTGAATTCTGATTCGTGATTGCTCATTGAAGTATTTATGAAATGTATATGTCCTTCTTCCCTCCCTGTAACGACCTTCACTGGAGGGTTAACAGTATGACCAAATAAATAAATAAATAAAGAGTGTTCAACATGGAGCAGAACTTCATGCGCACAGGTCGTTCTTTGACATCGTCTACCGTAAGAACGACGCAACGGCCACCGCGGATCAAGGAAAACAAACAAATGACAAATGACGGTGCAGCGAGTCGAAAAAACTTTACACACAGAGCCTGCTTCGCAAACTGATAGAGACGGCAGTGTAGCACCGTCAGGTAAGACTTCGTAGAGGCACACCTTGGGCACGAAAATGTGCGACATTGTTAGCAGATCATGGTCAAGCAGGCACAAACGAGAACAAAGTGAGGAGTAGACAACACAAGCGCTTCTGCGCCTCACTTTGCCCTTGTTTGTGCGCGCTTGACCGTGATCTGCTATGCGTAACCAACTAGCCTAAAGGTCAGTGCTCTTTAGCTTCAATATTGTTAGTAGGCCTTATATAACTGTTGGGCCTTGCACCGACGTTACTCTATTAGTCCACGAAAGGAAGCGGTTGCATTACACTTGAAAATGTTGCGTGCTTATTTGTAGGAAATAATGCGGGCATATTGCAGAAACAGTGTTTACTTTGGTTAGGTATTATCGTTACAGAAGAGTAATCCAAGGAGAGCAACTCTTACTCAATTCAATTTCTTTTCTTTTTCGATTCGATAACTTGGCCCGGTTCTGAAGCAAATTTCTCCAAAATATAAAGTTTCCACGATGGGCATACCAGAATGCTACTGCGCGAGCAACAACGTTACGAGCGAGCGCGCAGATAACCTCCTTAACGTTGCTGCGAAGAATTACGTTTTGTCAAAAAGGTTAGATATCCTGTATCACCGCACAAAAAGAAGGAACAACCCTTGTTCAGGTCACCGACCAGAAAGCTCACCTGATAACGTGGCCGTGAAGGCGCAGTAGTGGCCTCAGGAATGAGTGGTTCGCGTTTCTGTGTGTGTCGCCGGTATAAATACTGGTGCTGCTCGTGCAATCCAATGACATGAGCTGTGAAAATAAGGTTGGAGGCCGGAGGCCCCGTTCGGAGGACAGGAAATTCCAACACGTCCAGCTGTTCCGACCACCTGATGGGCGGAGAAGGCCGGCGCTTTGTAGTCGCCGCCTAATTTGCAGAAAACGTGCTCGCGAGAGCTCCTCCATTAAGGCGAGCTAATAACTATTGGACGTACGCATCCTCTCTCTTGGCCTCCGTAATTCTCTCGATAAGCTGCCGTTGACAGGTGAGCAATGGCTTTTCTCACGCCGGAGCCATATTGACATGCTGCGTTGTTACCCGTTGTCAGCGTGCATGGTTGACTACTGCCAAAGCCGTGTGGTTGACTACTGCTGTTCACCCTGAACATTTACAAGTCAGCAGGACACGCGTTGCAAACACATCAACGTCAACACGAAAGTGCCTCTCGTACTTGTCGAGATATGCGTAATATGAAAGGTCATTATCTTTTTGCTAAGTGTGCTTACGCTGGCCAAGCAGTAGGCGGGCAATCTAAAAACGATGGGTATGACAGACTCCAATTGGGCATTCTTCGATGATGGCGTCAATAGCAGAAACGTTGCCGAAAGCCAGCAAGTTCTAGGCGTTGGCAATAATACCCTTTAATATGTGTGCCACATTGTCTGTTTCAGACATTTTCCTGTCAGCTTTGTGGCAAAGAGCCAGGACGTCTTGTATGTATGAGCCGTACGGCTCTCTCGGGCTTTCAGCACGCGTAGCAAGGACCTATTTTGCTGCGACCGTGCGCCCGAAGGGGTCGCCGAACAGTTCCCGAAGTTTTTCGTCAAAAATCTTCCAGCTTATTAATTCGTCTTCATGGGCTCGGGACGACACGCCCGGGGTGCCACTCAGGTGAAAAACGACGTTAGCGAGCATGACCGTTGGCTGACAACTGTTATGAGTGCTGACGCGTTCATAAAGGCTGATCCATTCTTTGACGTCAGTGACGCGCGTCCAAGCCGTACAACAGACGAGGGTCCGGAGCGTGTGAAAGCATCACTACTGGAGGAGTCTGACGAGTTGTAGCCTACGCTGATGAGGTCTCATCTCCTGAAGGGATGTATGGTAGCAAGCTAGATGTAGCGACCGCTGTGGAGCTCCGTGGTGAGGACGGGGATCGCAAACCTCCACCAGAATGTTACGTGTAGAGAGACAAACAAAGCAACTAATTACAATGTATTTACAAGAGCAGCGGACCTAGGGACAAAGATGGTAACCAGCTCCTGCTAAAGCCCACATCCCCGTCTTCGCCTTCCTTTGCGGCATGTATCTTATAGGCCTGTTATATCGTAACACTAGCCACTGACAGCCTATAACAGGTTGATCTATACAAGCATGTAATGGCCGGTGTTCCTGAAATTCACGAATACTCACTCGTAACCGGTTCTTCCTCTTATATGTTGTCATTGTAGTTTGGAGTGAAGAGAAATTTGAGTGTTAAAACCGACAGGTGATATTCGTAGTTCATATAGGCTGCTCATTAGGATATTTTCGACAGCAAGTGCGTTGTGTTGTGGGGACCCTAGCAAAGCTCTCCGTTGGCGAGTTTCGATCTGGTGCTGGTACGTCGTTTCTTTACAGTCGTAGGTTTAGCGAGCTCTGAATGCGGTACAATTTAGCGCTTGGTAAGAACAGGGGCCCTGTGGCTTATTACATCCACCACACCGTAATGCCAAGAAAACCTGATAGACACTACTTAGTCAGCTGTGAAGTAAATCATCCGCGAGACGAACTGGTGGACTGTAAGGATTAAACCACTTCTTTTCGTAAAATTCTCACAGAGATAGCTCTACTGCTCCAGGCAAACAACCAGAAAACGCCTGGTTCCGTAAATACGGGGCCCTATAACGTAAAACTATTCCAATATGTTTTTATTCTATTCTCCTGACGTCAAATTTGCGTAACCGCCGACGCAAGCATCGGGCGGTCGCCCACAGGGTTGTCTCAACAGACCAATCAAAAGACCTCCTCGTTCCTAGGAGGTCACTTTTGTTTGCATGAAAAACGAATAGCATTGCCTACACTGATCGGCTTGTCTTATCTAATTGGCTCACAAGAGGCGAGGAGCACGCTCAAGGGGAGAGGGACTCCATGGGGCCGAGCCACTCCACTGAAAATCGATAACCGGAAGAAGAGGGTGCTGCCGGCGTCTGTAATTGGTCCACTTTCCCTTACTTAGCTTACGGTGGCTCGTCGACAATCGCGGCGGCATGGAACAAAAGCTTAAAAATGACGCTAAAACGGATCCTCAGGAAAGAAGAGTTGGCAGAACGAGGTTGTAAACGTGCCGAAAGTGCTCGAAAACGTTGCACGGCCACGCAAAAGCTTTATTACACGCAAATAAACCCATGCTTTCCGGCAGGTGCGAGTAGCCAGTGCCTGAGCGATCGGCGGCAGCCATCTTTTATTCCTTTCGGAACGGGGCAGCCTTCGGCTATTCAGAAGAAAATTCAGTTTTGTTCGGCATATTAATGCATCTTTAACGCGTACACGTCACTTTGACGCGGTGGGTTTTTAAGGTTTTGTGACGCCGCGTGAGAGGTAGGTGAAGTGGGTTCAGCCCGAAATCTTTTCGCCAATAGCCGAGGGATAATGGCAAAAAGATGTCGAATCAGAAATAACTATACTTATTTTGTTCGGTCATATCATGCATAATCACTGCGTACACGTCATATCAGAAGGGGGGCGATCGCGATTTTCGTGACGTCACGTGACAGGGAGGTGAAGTGGGGGTGGTCCAAAAATGTTTTTCACCAATCGCGGAGGGCTGATTGCAGAATTGGAATAGAAAAGTTTGGAATAGTTTTATGTTATAGCACCCCTAAGCTTCAAGCTTAGCCAAGGTAAACTGGAACGCGCATAACGCTGTCATCGCTCTGTGCGTTCGAACTGAGAGCGCCGACCACGCCGAGCGGCGTCTCTCTCTTTTCTGTTAATCGTATCTCGTGCGCCACCGAGGGGCGACACCTGCTACGCTACTGCCATGCTCATTACGCCAGCCTCCAGAGACGGCTTCAGTGCAACGCTAAACCATGCTATCGCTTTTAATGGTTCGCCATAGAGAAAGAAATTCCACAAGAGGGGACTCTCAGCAAAAACTGGCAATAGGAAACGCGTCACGCCTAGTTTCAACAACATCCGTTATTTGACGCGAGCACCGGGCAAAAAAAGAATGTGAAATGAACTTAGCGACAACGTTTCATTGTTTTTTTTATTCTTTCCCACTGAAACAAAAAATGTTTTGGGTGGTAATGACCTTATACTGTGCGACTAATTTTATTGCGTTGCCTAGCGACAAGCTAGCGGCCCACCTGACGCGCGTGCATACCTCATGCGCCAGACAAGCCGCAGGTTCTTACCGCGCAGGAGTGAGCGAGGCCGGCTGCGCATGCGAAGCTCCCGTGCTCGGCGACCCGTCTCTTTTGGATGCAGCCCGTTCTTTTGGGCTCCCGGCGTTCTCTTGTGTTCCGTCTGCATTTCGACACGTCACCGCTGCACTACTGGGCAACAGCAAGGTGTCGAATTTTGTTTGGCAGTCTGCGGCGCACTTAAGCACATTTAGGCTTACTGCACAAACTGTCCTACATGGTGACGCAGTTATCGAAAAACAGCTCCGCCGTCCAGGCCTAGTTAATTTGAGTTAACTACTCGTACTGGGTGATGTTCGCGGCGCTTTCTATGAGCCTAAGAATTATTAAAACTTATTTCGGTAGTTCTTGGGCACGCTCACCGCACCTGTCTTTGTGTCGAAAAGCACCTCGGCCGTGTGACGCGGTTTCGCTTGTACTGAATCTTACCGGGACAAGTTTTGCCACTTTCTCTGACTCCAGACATTATTGTTACTAATTTTGCTGCTTATTCGGGTACTTTTTAAGCACAGTGGCCGCGCTCGGCGTAGAGGGGCAGTTAGCGAAAAGAAGCTCGGCTGTGTGCCACAGTTACTTTCGCGTGTCCTGAATCTTACTGGGAGAAGTTCGTGACGCATTATCTGACCCCAAAAATTATTGTAATTCATTTCGTAACATTTTGAATACTTTCGAGGCATGCTCGCCTCGCCTGGGGTTGTGACGCTGTTAGGAAAAAAGCAAGCCGGCCGTGATTAGTTTTGCGTGTACTGAGTTTTAGGGGGACAAGTTTGTGACGCTTTTTATGGCCCTGCAACAACATATACCTTATTTCGGTACTCACAGTTGTCGAAAACGCGATGAGCGATTGTCGAGAGTGATAACACGGCAGTGTGTTGCTTGCGCCGGCTGGACGCGTAAAAGATAACACCGAGGAGCTCAGGAACTTGATATTTCTGTCTTCTGAGCGACTGAAACCAGGCTTTGCACCCACGAATATGTTTTGAGTGCGACTACAAGGCATTCTGTGAGCGTGTAACATGGTCTGGCTGAGAGCCTGTGTTTTAGCCACCTCTGTGTACTTGGCGTACCATCGCGTCGACAGAGGCCAAGTTGTTTTGGAAACGCGCAGTCACCCGTGTATTTGTGCTCTTAAAGTGCAGGAAATATTGCCCGGGAACGTAGGGATGCTTGAAAATCGAATATTTTTCTTAAGATTTTATGGCATTGTTTGGGAGGAAATGTATGTAAAAGTGAATTTATCTGTAATGCCGCTCATTCACCACTTACGCACGTTTCGCCTCTACGCCCAATATTCCTGTTGGGTCAATACACCAAAATGGTACATGCTTGTAATTTAATTTTTTTCTACTGATGCCATCCGGTGGAGCTTCGTACGGCAACGACTGCTGCTTACCTGGTGCCACAACTTTGGATGAATCCACAAGAAGCCCGGAACGAGCATTTATATAGAGTAAAATAAACGTTTCTTCATTTCAGAAGACGTCTTGCGTTTTCTTTGTGAAATTGCACGCGACATAGATTCGGTGGAGGCTTGTGAAGATCGTTCGCAATCAGTTTTACAAAATAATGAAACGATCTCGCGCCAAGGCCGCGCGTGGTTCAGCAGTAGAAGCGAAAAAAAAAAAAATGCTGCGCCGATCAGCCGAGCGGGCGTGGCGACTAAAAATTGGCGTTTAGAACACGCGCGCCCCAAACCGATATCGGAAGGTCTTAACACCATCCGCTTGGTGCGCTACTGTCAATTCGGCCACTGGGCTCTAATGAAGTCTCCGATCTTGTTGAAATTTCTCATAGAGTTTCTCACTATATTACCTAGAGGAAAGTCTGGCGCTGCTGCGCTTTGGTATGCATGGGAATGCCAGCATATTGTGATTTCGGATTGGCATCTTTCTCGGAGAGCCAGGCAAGCACCGTTCCGTCTCTCACAATGATTCGTATACGGCTAAAACTGCACGTAAAAAGCTGTTTTAGCTTTATTATTACACAAAAATGTGTTTTGTTTAACTATAAGAACTTGTTATTGCATGTACAATTACATGATACGCAAAAAGTATTATCGGGCCCCTAAAGTTGGAGGACAGACGACAAGATTCTCGCTCACTTTGAAACAGTTTGTCGTCTGTTCTTGCTTTTTTTCCCTTCGTCATGCATTGTAGGTGAGTAAAGATGCAATTTGCGTGAATGGGAACATTTCATGAAGATTTTACTGTAAGAACGCGTTGTTTGTGTAGCCATATCCACGTTTTAGACGAAGCCTCTTACAACATCAGCTAACACAAGCCTCGGAGACACATATACCGTCATTCCAATGACGGCACGGCGCCCATTAAGAAACTCCCATAGACGGTGGCGCCAGATTTCTCTCTAGGTGTTATAGTGAGAAACTCTATGAAATTTCTTTCTCCATGGCTTCGACTTCGAGTAAAATTGAAAATCTTGAAATTTCTACTAAAAAGAACGACAACGAGGTTGCCAAGAAGCATTCTACACGGCACTAAAGTTCTTCTATCACTGAAGTTGCTCGTACTTTGTATGCATCCTTTGCAAAGTTTTACCTCAGCTTTTCGAAAATGTCAGCCGACGAACAAATTTCGCGGAACAAAACGCCGACGCCGCATACCTATTATGTTAAATCCCCTCAGACTGAAATATTAAAAGCGCGATACAATAACAAATGATCGGGCCACGCAAGAGACCGCGTTTCTACCAGAAAGCTCGCCGTCGTGCCTAGCGTTTCGCTTAGACGCCGCAGTGCTCGCTGTGCATGTTCGCGACGTTTTCTTCTTTGCATGCGTAACAATAGCGCGTTCTCTGCGGCACAACAGGCGTCGCACCATCGAGATCAATGTAGCGACCGCGTTCGCGCCATTTCAGTTCGTGCTTCGACACTGTGGTGCTTGCTGTGCATGTGCTCGCGGCGTTTTTTGCATGTCTATATTCTGTGGCTATGAAAGAAAAGCTATGGAGTTAAAGCGCGCACAAATGAGAGCGGTTCTGAAAAAAGTCCGTTGTTTTAATTCACGTTGGTTCAGACTGGGGAAGATAAAGTATTAACACCTTATTTGCAGCCAATAAATAAGACGGAACACGCCACTGAGTGTAAAGCTTTACGTATTTTCCGGCTTTTCCGCGTCTTGGCGAGCGCAAAACCGTCGCACGTGGAAGCTGCGTCGATTCAGCGTCTTTTCCGAGCAGCCAAAAGCACAACCGAACGCTGCCGGACCACTTGGCGTGGTAACACATGTGCAGCAACCATGAGCCCGTACCTCCGAAATGCGTAGATTTGCCTTCATAGCCACAGACAGATGTCCGCGAGTATAGCACTTGCGCTTTGCCTGTGACGCAACAGGCGTCTCACCATCGACATCAATGTAGCGACCGCGTTCGCGCTCTTCACGCTTCAATGCCGTCGGGCTCGCTCTGCACGTTCGCGGCATCCATACGCTTGGCGTAAACGGAGTTCATGACGTGACTTCCTGCAGCCCCTTTCCCTTTAAGATGGGATAACTAAAGTTGTATCTCTTTCTCTCTCTCTCTCACGACGTGAAACGTCACTGTAATTTTTTTATTGCGATAGTAGTTACATGGACACCCTAAGGGAAATAGAGTTTCTCACTACGTTACCTAGAGGGAAATCTGGCGCTGCTGCGCTGTGGTATGCATGGGAATGCCGGTATATTGTGGATTCGGATTGGCATCGTTCTCGTAGAGACAGGACACCTTGAAGACGCGCTTGCCAAGTACCGTTCCGTCTGTCACAATGATTCATTTTCTACTAGAGCAGCACGTAAAAAGCTGTTTTAGCTTTATTATTACGCGAAAACATGTTTTGTTTAACTATGAGAACTTGTTATTGTGTGTACGACTACATGTTACGTAAAAAGTATCAGCGGGCCGCTAAAGTTGGAGGACAGACGACAAGGTTCGCGCTCGCTTTGAAACAGTTGGTCGTCTGTTCTTGCTTTTCTTCGCTTGGTCATGCATTGTGGGTGAGTAAAGATGTAATATGCGTGAATGGGAACATTTTATGAAGATTTTACTTTGAGAACGCGTTATTTGCGTAGCCATATCCACGTTTTAGACGAAGCCTCTTACAACACCAGCCAACACGAGCCTCGCAGACACATATACCGTCATTCCCATGACGGCACGGTGCCCCCTTAAGAAACTCCCATAGACGGTGGCGCCAGATTACCCTCTAGGTGTTATAGTGAGAAACTCTATGCTAAGGGGAGAAATACATAAATACATAAATGGATAAATACATAAATGGAGAAATAAAGTAAATACAGGCTAAGGTGAGAAAAGAGTGTGTGGTAGGGGTCTAGAGAATTATGAAAGAGTGACAGGTGGCATTCATGTAGGTGCTTACAGCCTCCAGATTGTGCTTCGTCTCACTCAGAATAACCTTGTGGGCAAAAAACAAGGCGTCAGCCCAGGCAAATAACAGTGGAGCAGATCTTCATTGCAGTGCATTAAATGGCTTCACACACTCTGGAGTCTTGAGCTATCACTGGTGGGAACATCCAGCATCTACGTAAGCGAGTCACACGACAGCAGCAAAGCCAGTAAAGAGTAACAGTGCCAGAGGTGAAGTGAGTTGATAGCGTTTCCCATGGACAGTGACAGCATCCACCTAATACATCACGTGATGAATCTGCGTCATTGCGGAATTTATCAATTTTTGTTCGGTATTGCAAACTTGCATTGCGCAGATGGTAAGCCATCCTCAGAAGCACAGTAACATTGATCACTGTCCGTGATGTTGACTGAGCAAGGCACATCATTGCTGCACTTTTTAAAGGTCATAAAGAACATTCTTAACACAGTATTTCGAAAAACCCACCTCACGATTACTGTTGACAATAATGCGATTCATATCTAAGCAATTTGGCCACCCAATATTAATGACGACCCATTTTTCTGATGACACTGCGATGACTTTATCGATCGTTGCCAGTCATTTGAATACAGTGTCATTGTCATCACATCATCGTCCAGCCATTATGGCACTGTCTACCAGACTAGCAACTACCCTAACCAACCCCACCACTACCTTGTGTATTGCGTTTGCCATGAAAGTGCTCACAGTGTAGTAATCTTCGAAATCGCTGCTTGCCATTGCAGGGCACCTCACAATTAGGCCATCTAGTCCGTCCCACAAGGAGAAGTTGGCAACTCATGCTCTGGTGTTCATGCTGGCTGGACAGACGACTCGAGGGAAGCAGGCTGTTGCTTACCACTTTACTTGTAAGGTTGTCATCTGTTTCATACAGTGTTTTTATTGTGTGCTTGCGCTTGACGCATTTGTTTAAAGCAATATCTAAGCATAAGTGGTATGAAAGCTAAATATTGTCACCATTACTGCTGTGACATAACAATTACATAAAAAGAATAACTTATAGGATTACATTTTGGTTTAACCTTTCGTTTTTTTGTGTTTTATGAATATGCGACTTATATTTGGTGCCCTAATAACCTTTTCTGCCTTTGTTTCTTTAACAGCTTCTTCTTTTGATGCTCAGTAAGAAAAATAGTGCATTTTTGATGTCATCAACAGAGCAGAAGCTGCAGGTATCACGCTTAATGCAGTCGTCACTTATACGGGCCCAGGAAACACAGCAATTTGGAGGCATTGTGCAATTTGTGCTTCAAAATACGGCAAGCGTCAGACGTCATGTCTCCACCCCTGTGGCAATGGGCGACGGCTGCATTTTCTATCGGATTCGCCTCACCTACTCAAAAATTTGAGAGGTCATCTGGTCAGGGGCCAGGAAATCATCCTGGTGTCAAGAATGGCGAGCTGCGAAACAAGATTGCCACACAGTTACGACAGGGCGACACGACGCGCACCTCCCCCTCTCTGTCGCTGCAGCGGGGAGGCGTTCGAAGAAGCGGCCTTTGTGCTGGAATCCGCCGCCTTCCACCCGCCCCATCGACATTGTGGCGGAACGAGTTCGGTGTTTGAACAATGTTTCCGGAGTTCCCCAACGCGGAGCTGACTTGACACGCATGGACAAGCTGCCGCGGGAACGACGTATTTTTGTGCTTCTCACGCTTCGGAGTGGCGCAGAACAACGAGCGACCCTCGAGCGGCACCAATAGTTCCCGGAACGGCACCCCGCCAACGCCGTCGTCGGGCATCAGAGCGCGGTTGCCTTTGTGTACGTAAACTGATCTTCAGAGCAGCTGCGAGTTGGTGATGAGTAAACGAACAGTCGCCGCGTCGTATGACCGGCGGATCGAGTGTATAAAAACTGCGGTTGTGCGAATGCTGAGGACACTTCTCTTGAGCAGTCAGGTTAGACTGAGTCACTTCTCTCATGCAGTCATGTTGGACTGTTACTCTTTTTCTCAAGCAGTCATGTTAGACTGATTTAATTTCTGTAAATAAACCCTTTTTCCTCGTTCTCGATGAGAAGCAGTTCTTCACTTCATCAACGATCTCAGCGTAAATAAGTTGGACGACGGCATGGGCCAGCTACCTCCGAATTCATGCCGTACTCCAATCTTGGCAAAGGACCACGGACGATGGGATTGAGCCCCCAATCCTGACAACTGGTGGCAGCGGTGGGATGGACTTTGCGACATGGTGCTGTATCTGCGGTGAGTGCTTGGTTTTTGCTTTGACTCTCTAGGCTTCATTTTGTGGTTGTTCTGTTTAGAACAGTAGGGAAGCTAGATTGTTGTGTGTTAGCTAGGTTGTGTTTACCTAGCTTGATTTAGAGAGCAGAATCAAGGCAGTAAAACAGCAGTCATGGATTTAAGGACACTGCTGAGAGACGAGTTGTTGATTGTTGGTGAGGAACTGGGCCTAGATGTACGCAAGGAAATGCTCAAATCGGAATTATTGGAGCTAATTTCCAATCAGGCCAGTGAGGAAGATATTGAAATGGGAATGGAACTTCTCAAAAAGAGAGAGAAACGGGAAAGAGAAAGAGAAGAACGGGACAGAGAAAGAGAAGAACTGGACAGAGAAAAGCGAGAGAGAGAGGAACGCGATAAAGATCGCGAGTTCCAGTTAAGAAAAATGCAACTTGAACTTGAAAGCAAACGTTTGGAGTTGTCTCAAGGAAGTGAAGGCGCTCTGGGACGATCAAGTGAGGCAGAATCGTACCGCATGGACAGGCTATTAAAGCCATTTGAGGTCGGGACCGACATAGGCTTGTTCCTAAGCAATTTTGAAAGGACTTGCGAGAAGATGAACTTCGGCCCGAGTACATGGCCACAGCGGTTGCTGTCTATGTTGCCGTGTGAGGCGGCGGAAGTAATCGCCAGATTGAGTGTGCAGGATGCATATGATTATGCAAAAGTTAAGGCTAGTCTCCTGAAGAAATACCGCCTTTCAGCCGAAGCTTTTCGGCAAAGGTTTAGGAGCACAGGCAAGAAAGATAGCGAGGGCTATCCGGAGTTTGCATATAGCTTAAAGGCCAACCTAGTCGAGTGGCTTAAAAGCGCGGAAGCGTACGACAGCAGAGACATGATCATTGAATGCATGTGTTTAGAGCAGTTTTACAAAACCATCCCCCAAGCTGTGAAACTGTGGGTGCAAGACAGAGGTAATGTAAACACTGTGGAAAGGGCGGCTGAATTAGCCGAAGAGTACGCAACCCGCAGAAAGTTGAACGCCGAGGAGGGAAACTGGGACGGTCGAAATGGACCGCGGAAACCATTTCCGTTCAAAAAGGGTGCGCAAACTAGACGATCAGAGCCTGTAGACATGGCGGAAAAGCCCGCAGAAAAGAGCGAGGAGAAACTTAACGGAGAACCCGCACAAAAAGAACAGAAAAGAAAATTCGAATCTGTTAGACCAATTCGCTGTTACAAATGCCACAAACTGGGACATATAGCTGTAAACTGCGAGAAGTCTAGCGTAGTTTTTTCCTACGTGGAGGAAAAAGATGAGAATATGGAACTTTTAAGTCCGTATCTCCACAACCTGCAAGTTAATGGAAAACCATGCCGAGTGCTAAGAGACAGTGCCGCCACGCTGGACATTGTCCATCCGTCTTACGTGATGGTAGATGACTTCACCGGAGAAGTAGCATGGATAAAACAGGTTGTAGAAGAACACAGCGTGTGTCTGCCCATGGCCAAAGTCAAAATCAGTGGACCATTCGGGGAGCTAGAGACTGAGGCTGCAGTTTCCAAATTTTTGTCACTGCAGTATCCCTACATCTTTTCGAATCGTTCGAATCTGTTACTGCGTGACAGAGGGCTCAAACTGGGAGAGGGCATAGTACAGGCATTGACCCGAGGCCAAGCTCGTAAGATCGCGGCGCTTTCGGCTAAAAATGCTCAAGCTCCTCCAGCGGAAGCAGAAAAGGGGATAACTTCAATACCCGAATCCGAGCTAGGCCCGAGGGACAAAAGAACAGTTGAGGAGAGCCTGCCAGCTGACCAGCTCAATGAGAGCGTAGCACTAGAGTGTCAGAGTTCTAGCCTGCAGGAAGAGCAAGCAGACGCGCTCCCAAGCGAGACAGGGTCGTTATTATCACCGGCCTCAAAGAACTTTGATCAACTCTTACGCGTGGATAGAGAGTCACTGGCAGCTGAGCAAAAGAATGATGAGAGCTTAGCTAGATTACGTGACACAGCTAAAGAAGGCATTGCTAGGCGCAACGTAATGGTACATGAGAGAGGAGGATTGTTGTATCGGCATTACAGAGATCGAAAGGGTAGGATTTTAGATCAGTTAGTCATACCTACTAAGTATAGGGAGGACCTTTTGAGTCTTTGTCATGGAAATGGGTGGTCCGGCCACCTAGGCATAAACAAATCAAAGGAAAGATTGCTTATGGAATACTACTGGCCTGGCTGTTTCAAAGATGTAGAAAACTTTGTAAGATCATGCGACGCCTGCCAGCGTTCTGGTAAACCAGGAGAGACTTGGAAAGCTCCACTGAAGGTAGTGCCCTTAATAACAGAGCCTTTCAGACGACTTGTAATAGACACGGTGGGGCCTCTTCCAAAAACAAAATCAGGCTACAGGTACTTGTTTACCGTGCTGTGTCCGGCTACCAAGTTTCCAGAAGCAATCCCTTTGAAAGAGCTCAGCTCCACCGAAGTAGTAGACGCGCTTTTGACAGTGTTTGCACGAGTTGGGTTTCCAGCCGAAATTCAGGCAGATCAAGGGTCAGTATTCACGAGCGCACTGACTTCCACATTCTTGCAAAAGTGCGGGGTAAAGTTAATACACAGTTCTGTCTATCACCCTCAGTCAAACAGTGTAGAGAGGTGGCATTCGGTGCTTAAGCGAGTTTTGCGTGCGCTCTGTTACGAACACAAGGAGGACTGGGAGAACTGTCTGCCGGCAACATTGTTTGCTTTGCGAACGGTTCCACATGAGGCGACAGGGTTCTCACCAGCAGAACTAGTGTATGGGAGGACACTCCGGTCTCCACTGAGAATGTTAAGAGAGATGTGGGAGGAAAGAGGGGAGAGTCCAACCGTGGTTGAATACGTGCTAAATTTACTGGAACGGCTAAGCGCAACCCGAGAACTAGTCGGAAAGAACATGGAAATAGCTCAAAGGAACGCCAAATTCTATTACGACAAGAATGCGAGGCTTCGTAGGTTTAAAGTCTACTTAACGATGAAAGCGGAAAAGTGTAGGTTTGGTTGTTCGCAGGTTACTTATCTGGGCCATGTTGTCGGTCAGGACATGAGACGGCCGGCTGAGCTGAAAATAGCTACGATTGGAGAATTTTCTCAGCCGCGCCCGAAAACGGACCTTCGTTCATTTTTGGGACTTGTGGGGTACTATCAACGGTACATTCCGAATTACTCGCAATTGGCAAGTCCATTAACAGACGCCCTCCGAAAGGGAGCACCGAGTAACGTACACTGGGATAAGGACAAAGAGAACGCTTTCCAAAGTTTGAAAACGCTATTGGTTTCTCGCCCTGTGCTTCGCGCGCCAGACTACACAAAGGAATTCATAGTTCAATGCGACGCAAGCGACAGAGGTATGGGCGTGGTACTTAGTCAGGTCGGCGACGATAACGAGGAGCATCCTATCCTCTACGCCAGCCGTAAACTAAATGTAAGAGAGGAAGCCTACAGCGCTTCAGAGAAGGAATGCGCTTGTTTGGTTTGGGCCGCCCAGAAGTTGTCGTGTTACTTGTACGGAGCGAAGTTCATCTTCGAGACCGACCACTGTCCTCTGACGTGGCTCAATCAAATGTCACACAAAAACGGCCGCTTGCTCCGATGGAGCCTCACTCTCCAAGAGTACAACTTCTCCGTTAGATATAAGAAGGGAAAGTTGCATAGCAATGCGGATGGTTTGAGCAGGCTAATTTGAATTCTGCGTTTGAGGGTCCCGCCTAAATTTTAGGGTTACTAGTGTTAGCTTTTCTTTAGGCGAAGAAAATCCCCTCTCATTCAGCAGAATTCCCTCCATTAATTGCTGAATTTGTCAGCAGGAATTTGCTTCAGAAATTGGCATAGTGAAATGTAGCATTTTTTTGTTTCTGCACTTATGTTGTTGTTTTTTTTTTTTTGAAGCCTAGCGAGTCTAAAGTGAGAGCCAATGCACGTCATCTCGGCGCAGAGCCGTGTTGTGGGGTTCATTTTGCAGTTGCCTGTCCTTGTTGGATGTTTTGGGGCGGTGACATCAATGCACAAGTGGTCGCTGCGAGCCAAGACATCAATCCCCCCCCCTGACCAGCAGCCGTTCTCTTCCTGCCTAGCGGTTGTCAGCGCTAGACAGTCGAGACTTTCCGGGCCATGGAGGCGCTGTCAAGAATGGCGAGCTGCGAAACAAGATTGCCACACAGTTACGACAGGGCGACACGACGCGCACCTACCCCTCTCCGTCGCTGCAGCGGGGAGGCGTTCGAAGAAGCGGCCTTTGTGCTGGAATCCGCCGCCTTCCACCCGCCCCATCGACATTGTGGCGGAACGAGTTCGGTGTTTGAACAATGTTTCCGGAGTTCCCCAACGCGGAGCTGATTTGACACGCATGGACAAGCTGCCGCGGGAACGACGTATTTTTGTGCTTCTCACGCTTCGGAGTGGCGCAGAACAACGAGCGACCCTCGAGCGGCACCAATAGTTCCCGGAACGGCACCCCGCCAACGCCGTCGTCGGGCATCAGAGCGCGGTTGCCTTTGTGTACGTAAACTGATCTTCAGAGCAGCTGCGAGTTGGTGATGAGTAAACGAACAGTCGCCGCGTCGTATGACCGGCGGATCGAGTGTATAAAAACTGTGGTTGTGCGAATGCTGAGGACACTTCTCTTGAGCAGTCAGGTTAGACTGAGTCACTTCTCTCATGCAGTCATGTTGGACTGTTACTCTTTTTCTCAAGCAGTCATGTTAGACTGATTTAATTTCTGTAAATAAACCCTTTTTCCTCGTTCTCGATGAGAAGCAGTTCTTCACTTCATCAACGATCTCAGCGTAAATAAGTTGGACGACGGCATGGGCCAGCTACCTCCGAATTCATGCCGTACTCCAATCTTGGCAAAGGACCACGGACGATGGGATTGAGCCCCCAATCCTGACACTGGACAAAGTGACAGTTGCCAGGCATAAGCCACGCAGAAACAAGGTCAGTCTGCAAAATGCACGATAGATCTTTACCTGGCACACCACACTGCGAGGGAGTGTCAAGGCTTCCGACTACTCTCCAGGTGTCTTGATAGCTATAAACTTTGATGTTTAGAGATGCAACAATAATCAAACAAATGGGACTACTGTAACTTCTTTTTGTTTTTGCAGGTCTCTCTTGAACATGTACGACCGGTTTTCGCTATAGACGAGACAAAAACTGAAGCTATTGCCACATCTAAAGACCTGTGACCTGGACCCAAATCATTATTAAAAATGAATGTCGCCTCTGCACATTTACTCATACATCCTAGCACACCTGCGGCCTTGCGGCACCTGGGTTGGCAAAGCCCTGCTGCCAAGCACACCTCTGGCAACCGCATTTTTTATTCACCAAGTATTCTTTTGGTTCACGATAATGATGTCGCAGACAAGAAAGACTGCATTAAGTAATCTTTGCCCCAAAAAAGCACACGATGCCAAGCAGTTTCTGCAAGACTTCATTGCTTTATTCCCAGGGCTCATGATAGTTGACAAGACTGGCAAAGGGGCATGGAAACCTGTGCAGACTGGCGCTGTTTTGTCAATGGTTGCTGCTTTAGCTTTGCAAGAGTGCTACATTACGAAGCAAGGTTTCAACTTTTTGATGCTTAGTCGATTGAGCCATGATGCCCTTGAAAATTTGTTTAGCTCATTCAGCTTTTAAACACCCATGCCTAACGTACATTTACAGTCATTATGCTGGCTCAGTTTTCGCAGCCTAGTCGGAACGGCTCATTAGCATTGACGACTCGCAGGATCTTGTGCTTGTTTTGAGAGATAGGGATCTCAATGCTGACCTTAAAGAAGATGCAGATGAAGTTGTCGATGTCGATCATGGGATTTTTGAGCTTTGTCAAGAGCAGGAAGACAGCCTAGATAATTTGTCTGCCTATATTGCATATGCTGTAATACATAAGCATAAGCTGTGCCGAACCTGCCATTTGAGCATTATTTATGGAAGTAGGGAAGTCCCAAAGCTGTTAGCTTTAGGACTTCCCAAAGCTAACAGCATGGGAACAGTCCAGCATGGCCGAAATCCTCTGAAAGTGCCATCACAGCCACTAGTCAGCCTCATAAAAGCTTGTGAGAATTTGTTTCGCACCAATGAAGCTCGTCTCCTCAACTCGAAGTGCAATGTAAAAAGCCTAAAGCAAACGGTTTTAGGGTAAGCTGACTTTTACTAAGAATTCCTTACATGCTACGGTGTTGCGAGAAATGCTTTGTCTCTTTTCTTCGCCGATTCAGGTTTGCTTTAAAACAGAGGAATGTGCAACTTTTGTCCTGGTTGCTACAGTCTGGAGAATGTGGCTCAAAGAGTGTCAACATGCGTTTACTCAGTCAAAATCTCTCTTAGCGTAACATTGTCTAATTTACTTTGTGCATTTCAACGCGATACCGTATAGGAGCTAGTGTAGAAGCAAATCCGGCGTCGGACGTCATCCCTACAAAAGGATACCACTTATAGCCAGGACTTCCGTGTGACGCAAGGAATTAACTGAACTAATTGAATTTCTCAAGCTAAAATACGCAGCAAAATTGGTAACTACGACTAGCACACAACCTACAGACATGATAGCTCGCGGGCTGTCATTTCACTATGCGAGAAAACATTATTAGGCGAAAACTCAAAGAAACCCCGTCACATACACAAACCGGCCGCGGCGTTCACAGACCAGCCGCAGCGTCCGCCATTTTCTGATTGTTGTCGCCTGAGAGATACCTTAAAGTTCAAGGCTAGACATACAGTAATAGCACGTACCCTGTGTACGTTACGTATCGACCATGTTCAAACTTGACTCGCCTCCTATTTCGATCGCGGGGAGAGCTGCGGGAGCACTTTTAGGCCCATCGCCGGTCGATACTGTGGCTATATAGAAGCTAAAAGCTTAGTCATGACATGCTAAGAAGTTTTCCAATCCAAAAAGGTTGTTGACAACTCTCGGAAAAGCGCGTAAGCGTGCCACTAATTGTCAACAGCACGTTCGCCGCGCATCCTCCAGCGCTATCCCACATACCAGCATGGCGCCGCACGTTAAACGGCACTGCGATCGCAAAATGACGGCGCCCTCGATAAAGCGGTCTATAAGCTTCTGCTGTTCATTGCTCGCAGTATAGGCAACGTGCTGCAGGTAGCATCCTTTTTGCTGTGTGCACAAAATATGCACAATATAGGAGGCTTGTTTTGCTGACCCTTGGTAAATCTCTGCTTTGAAACCTTGAACAGTCTTGGTATCGTGATGTAGATAATACGTAAAGCCTCATTCAATACAGCGTGCTTGTCTAACAGGCTCAGACAATAGTCATAAGCATCTGAGCAGCGGTTTTCAATATATTCACAAACCTCCTACTTGCATACAATTATGTGGCTGCCCTTGTCTATTTGCGGTTGTTCTAGTTCTGTAACAAATTATTCTCCTTTGAAAGCCCGTTATTTCACATTAACCTGAGGCAGCCATTGTAATTAGTGTTGAAAGAAATGGGTTTCTGTAGCCAGGATCACTTGCTGTAATTTTAACTGAATTAGATACCTTCTCAACAACTGCATAAAATAATGATTTGAGTTGTGTGTGGGAAATTTAGTGTTCTGTGCAATGCTTGGAATAATCTTCAAGAGCACACATGAACGTTGCTGCAGTCTCAGTCACCTAATTTTTCTGTTTCATAATTTTGCTGTCACTGTAATGTTTTGCACTCTCATAATAAACTTATATTGTACTCTCACTTTTCATATTTTGTTATGTATACTGTTTCTGTCTGTCAGATTTGTATATGCTTGAAAACTGTGACATGATTACTCATGTTGAACTCATCTATGACTATCATTCTTGTTCCCTACTGCTTACCTTTTTGCTCCTGGTCATTGAGCCGGTCTTCCTTTGTGCATGACTTCTACTTTTCAACAGTCACTTGTTACTTATATGTGCAAGTTTTCTGTGCTATGTAAACTACTGTTTCTGGAAAATCCAATCAATTATGTAAGTATTGCTCGTTACCGATACCACTATTCTACTCTTCCAGGTTGGACAACCCTACTAGGCAGGCATTACTTGTTAAGCAAATCCCCATGGAAAGTTACGTACTGTAACAATGTGAAACAAATGGGATTTAGTAAATTGGTTTCAAGGCGAGCCTCAGATAAGGCCAAAAATATCCTTTTTCTCTTCCTTCGTACCCTTCCCTGAAACTTACTTCTTCGTCTTCCACTCATGCAGCTACATTTATTGTGATAATATTTCTTTAATCATTGACTTAAATGGCCAGAAAGTTTTGTGAGCCATTGATGGATATGAAATGATCATTATTTATAGTGATAGAATAAAGAACGCTGTTCGCGATAGAAGTAGGAATTATAATTTCAAATACGCAACGAAAGTCTCAGAAACCTCTAAGTGGCGACGACTGGCGATGAAATCTTGGTAATCGGATGTAGTCAATGAGATTGGTGTATGTAAGTTGGCTGTTATTAAGTACAACATAATTATTTCTTAAAACTGCACTTGCTATATTATTAGAGACGCGCTTCATTCTATGCTTCGGAAATCGATAGCGCACGCATGGCAACGGCAACAGGCTGAACTGTGTATCAAGTCTAAAGGGTCGTTTCGTTTTCAATCAGATTGGTCTCGTTTTGACTGGTTAAATATCAAAGCAGTTGAACAGAAAGCCACGGAAACACGTAGCTATTGTCGCAGAAATACTTTAACACTTCGGAAAACAGGAATCACAGGGACACCAACTTGATAAAGAAAATAATACTTTCCCACAATAAGGCTGCACGCGTCGTCTGCCTCCCACTAATGTCGGCGTATAATCGCTATCGCGCTCCCCTGTCACCGTTTTCAGGGCTTTTAGCATGCTTCCAGTGAACGACTATATCCTCACCACAGATTGAAAAACTCGGATAAAGATGTACCACAGCGTTTTCCGCGTTACCACTTTACAATTAGACTGACCGGTAACCTTGCCATTGCATTAAAAAAATCAGTGGCATGAGAATTGGTTGTCAGTTTCTTTAGGTACATATTTTGCAATTGTGGATGCAACATTCCATTAGTACTCAAGACTACACCTCTAATGCCGATTTTCTAAACGGCTAAATTTCAATATTTGCTGCCTAAAATTCCAGTCTCTACTACGCATAACAGTTTTGTTAAATTGTCTAATTTTTTCTTTAATTTGTTGGCCACGTAATGCCTGCCTTGAAGGGTAATCTAGCACAATGTGTGCAGTGATGGTATCTGCACGGGCAATTAAAAAAAAGATATTGCTCACATTTTGAAACTGGTGTGTGCTAATCTAGTTGAACTTCCCTGTGTGGCCTGCTTTTGTATTCCATACTTATGCAGCGTCTTATTATGAATTACCTATGTCTGCAATAAAAATGAAATGCTTTGATCTCATGCACCTACATGGCCTGTGTGTTATTTTTTGTAACAAACAAATTTTATAAATCAGCTCTTTGTATCACATCTTCATTTCAAAGTGAATGGAAGCTCCCCTAACTTCTCTTGCGAAAATAGTAAAAGCTGCTCACATAGGTGCCGATGCTTGCAGCAGTGGCCATGTGCACTTCACTCTATTAATTTCATTTCTTGTCCTAGATGCTTAACATATATACATTGTGGGTGGTCGAGTGATTTCCTTGCAAATTGAAGGAACAACTGTAGCTAGTTCGTTGCAACGTGCTTGGGTATAATAAAATATTCAAAACCTACTTCGTGACACCATACTGCAGCAATTGTTTTTCTTCCTTTGTAAAACTATTGAAGGGTCTTCAGGTAAAGACACCTGAACAAACACAAATTTTCAGTCAACTGCCTATTGCGTAAAATGTGGTTCAGATGAAATTGCTTGACTAACAGCTACGTGCTTTTGTAGGCTGTGCTAAAAAATTCACAAGCGGAATATTAAAGGCTACCGCAAGTCTGGATTTTTTTATATAATGAAAGCGCATAAAGTTATGCAAAAGTTTTAGTTGGAATTAGCAGATTTCTGCAAGTAATGCACCACACTGCTTTCACAGAAGGGTCATAAAAAAGCCAGCTCACATTTTCATGACAATGCACTGCTTGGGTTGTTTGTGAACATGAAAGAGGTTACTACTAAGTAAAGATATCTAGTCTACTACTGCTTCTGTGAAGCAGGAGGCAAGAGGAATGAATGACGTCATTTAACATACGGTAAGGGCCTTACTGTGTTTTGCATTATTCCCTATAATGTAGCCATGTCAATCCTGTGAGAGAAAAACTTTCGCTGCGCTCCCACAGAAGGCTGCTTTTGGAATCCCTGCAGTGAAAAGGCACATAATGAAATTACACTTGCAGGTGTGGCTGATATCCAGTGCCTGCTGGTAGATGGATCCGTTTCTACTGCAAATCCAATGGGCTACCAGAGTCGAAATACTAATGGTTGGTGATTCACCACTAATCTTTTAGACTGCCTACACATTGAGAGCTTTGACACATAACAGGTATAGGCCTCATTATCTTTATTACAGTTCCCTTTGTAAAAGAGCACCACTTGAGAAATCTCACAATATCAAAATATTTGCAGGCACATGCACTAGTGTTTGTTTTTTCTCTAAAATTAGTATTGTGGTTCCATTGCCAAAAATGAGGCAGTTGCGGCTAGGTGTTTTTGTTACTGTTTACATGCCAAAAGAGCGCTGCACTGCTCTTAGTAGCTTACTTATCTCTGTTGAAACAAAACCTGAGTGCCAAGCAATATTCAAGCGAAGGAAAAATATTAAAGCATCTAATTATTTACCTCAATTACTTACGTTTGTCCAGTTTTTAATACACTATGTTATTTCGAATCTTATAGTAACTTGTTAAGTAGCTTTTTACACGAACCTTTTTGTAAGATTTTCGAATGCTGCATCTGATCGGCGTATATTGAATACACAATCTATTCTAGAAACGCGAGTGCCCATACGTTATTAGGTCAAAAGTTCGGAGAAGGTGCACAGGTGCATGCAAGTCCAAAAAACAACTGATAATATTCACGCTGCATCTTACGCCGCGCGCTAAACAAGGGCAGTGCCTTTTTCTGACGATCATATCCAGTCAGCTGTTTCGATGCGCTTTTGTTTGCTATTAGGCGGGAAAGTGGTCCACAAGCGATGCAAAAGCACCCTCGGTCGATCGACGATACGCTAGACATGTCACCTGCAAAAAGGGAGTGCGGCTTTGCCGCACAGACTTGGTTGCCTCCCAGAAAAGATGGCGGACCTACGCGCCATTCTGCTGCCTGCAGTAGCATATACAGTGGCTCTACACTCTCTTGCATCCGCGGCGCCACTTCTCGGCGGACTCGGCCTTGAGCTGCAGCGTGCGCCGTAAGCGCAGCATGCAGAACCTTGCTCCTCCTGCATTTGGACCAGGGAATGGACAAGGATGGTTGCTTGTATCATGTATTTACAGTGTACTTAATGACAATGGTAAAATATCGCACGGAGTGTGGATAATATAATTGATGTTGCAATAAAACGCGCCACGAGCTTCAACGCGCTGACTCGCACGCAGGAAATTCGTAGGCGTGTTCTATTCCGCCTGCTCGGACATGAGACAAAAAATGCGCCGGTAGTTTTAGAGTTAGAATATCGTAGGGGTCCTCACTCCGAATGCTGCGGTCCGATAATTTATTTAAACACACACACACACACACACACAAAAAAAACATATATATATATATATATATATATATATATATAGAGAGAGAGAGAGAGAACAACAAAATGACCACTGGCCCTGCTATATCGGCTGACGATAAGAGGCTAAAGGCATGCCAAATATGCAAAAGTGGTGGCAACTACTTAAGAAAGGCATTGTCTTTTAAAATAAAGTACAGGGAAGACAGTTTCTATTAGAGAGCTTCACAAAGGCATGTGGATGTTAAGAATTGCAATGGTGCTTGCACGACCTTCTGGTGCTACGTTAAGTCCCGCCGACGTTGTAGAATTTTTTGATCAGACGAGGGGCCGGTCGTCCAACTAGTTGAACATGACGGAAAGCGATTTACACTGTAGACTTTACTGCGAGAACTGGCACAGGAAATGACAGATTGTTTCCTCTTGACCGCAGTAGCCACAGGCTGCAGTGTCGGCCATGCCCATGCGGAACGTGTACACATAGGCAAGTTTGACACCAAACTGTAGCCTACACTATAAAGGGTCGAGTGCATTCGGGAAAGACTTGGTGAAAGTTGAAGGCTTAAGGACGTATCTCAGATGTGTAATCGAGCATGCATAAAATGTGGTTGATTCCACTCCTATGCGTTTCATTCATGTGCAACTATGCGGAGTATCCTTGTACCATCTATTCTAGAGAGTGAAATTGATAGGCGGTTGTCTTGTACATGAGCTAAACGAGAAGCGTCATCGCACGTTAATTTTTGATAATACCCCAGTGACTTAGCAACCACTGAAAAATGATTTCTTTCTCTTCCTCATAGAGCTTGTGTAAGGGCTTTGTAATTTCGAAAATCAACTACTCGTGCAGACCACACCCCTAATGCGGACAGTAAAAACTGCAATGTCGAAGTCGACCACTTATGTGTTTGTTCGTCATCATTAAAGTATAATGCGACGCGAAGCGTTGTGAGTTCTGCTGCCACCGGCGTTGTCAGGTGAGATGTTTAGAATTTGATAGTGGTGGCTTTTGGTGGAATTACAACTGCAGTAGAGCTGTTCGACAGGACGCAGCCGTCGGTGTATATGTATGCATAATGGGGTACTTTGCGTATAATACGAGCACAATGAGCTGTTTATGAGCTGAACATGACATATCTTCATTTTTTCCTGACTACAGGTATTACCAGGTTTACATTGGGCTGCATGGGGCACCAAGGAGGAGACGAAGATCTCGCGGCAAGCGCGGTGCAAGGTGGTATAGACTCACGGTGTGCGGATAGCGTTCGGCAAAACGCGTCACGTGATCTTTCAGCGGGTAGAGGTAGGTAGAAAGGTGGCGATTAGTCCGGGTCAGGCCCCTTACACGTAACCAGGCCCCTTAGTACGTAAGGCGTCTGTGACTATGACGTGGGACTTGATGTGGTGATGTAGGACTACAATTTCAATATTAGCCGCTGTTGACGCTCTTTGAGGAAGACCTACACAATCCGAAGCGGGTGTGACTTGACATTTTTTGTAGTACATAGCATTGTTTTGCTTGGCTTAGTGAATGCTGGCAAACAGTACCGCAGAAAACCGAAGAAAAGACGTTAGTACGCTTTAGTTGCAGCATAGCGCTTGTGGAGATTCTTCGGACCCTTTCTCGTTGCACTTCAAAAGGTGGCAGATGCCTGTCAACTGCTTTTTTAGGCGCGATATATAGGTGCCCCATAGGTTGCACCTATCAATTAAGACGCCTAATAATTGGTATCACGGGACATTCGGTGAAGTTTGCCATTGAATAATACATTGTAATCTGTGATGGTTTTCCTCGTAAACGCCAATAGTTCAAGTTTGTCAAATTACATCTCCACGCCTTTATTGCGGAGCTAAATTTAGTCTGATTCGCACCTTTCGAAGCCTTGCGCGCACCTGTAGGCGTGTTACTCCAGATGCCCAAACGCATACATTGCGTGCATTGATGATTTAACTGTGGTGTGAAGGTGATGAAAGAGGCCGATGAGCTTGAGGGGGAACGGTGGAGTGCTCAGTACGCCGCTCTGTGGGACGCCATGGTAGGCGTAATGTAAGCAAGTGTGGCCGTCCTCGGTACTCACAAAGACACATTGCACAGAGATATAGCTACCTATCCATCGAACCATCCAACCACCAAGGCCTACCGCTTAAACAGAGGCGAGAATCATTTCATGTGTAAAATTTTCTTACGCCCCTTTGGTATATACGTATGTAAGCTGTGAAGAATGTAAGCAGAAAAACTGTAAGAGGATGTTAGATAAGATGGTTACATCTTTTTTGGTCCTGCACGTAGGTGAACGGGCGAAGCAAAATATCATTTGATGAAGGGTCACGTCGGAACCCTGCGATTGTCAATGCATCACTCCAAGGGCCGAGCATTATCGTCTTCCTTAATTTTCTCACACAGTTCCACAATGCAACGGGGTGATACAAAAAAGCTCCACAAGTGCTTGACAGGCTTCAGTAGCAGAAGCACAGGATTAGTCTTCAGGCAGTGACAAGTGTACCATCCCACCAGGATACATTGCACATACCTGGTAGAAAGCTCCTCAGCCACTCACTCAAATGGCACAGAGATCTACAAAACAATCCGTCAGGTCTTGGAGGTGACGTACGTCTCCGCAAAACTGGAACCGCTTCGTGTTCATGAATGAAAAACGGTATATCCATGCAGGGGTCATGTGGTGGCGGGATGCTGATGAAGTTGGTGAACTGTTAGTTGCTGTGAGTTGCCGGAATGATCTGGCGCAGAAATCCTTCTGTGACATCACTATCTGGTCGCTGTTAGAAGAGGGCCAGAGCTTTGAGTGGTGACCGCTGCACGGCGGATGTACCGTTCCTTCATAAGGGCGATAAAAGCTTATTAGGGTCTAGTAATTCACATAATGTAGTCTATCGTTGTGACGACAGCTTATCTAGCCGGCACTGAATCTTCTTCTGCATGCGTCTGGCTGTCCATAGATCGTCCATTGACTTCCTGCATCAATATCTACCACAAAGTTGTGGTAGCGGCTCACCACATCTACCAGAGGTTAGCGATTTCCCACTAGCGAAAAGGCAAAAGCGGGTTCCGTACACATACCCTATTCCTAGCCGACAGAAGAGAAACTGACTTTGTCGTCCCCTTGTGGCGGATGACCAAATTCTCAACTGTGGTTTGAATATATAAAGCTTACGTGATGTTTGAGTATCCCACACGTGTTTCCAATAGCTTTTCAAATTTTAACGCAGTAAATGCTTCACGTCTGTGGCAGGGACAAATATGTAAAAGTTGATAGTTTTTGTAGACTTTTTTGCCTATATGATAGCAAGTGAACCATGACTAATGGTGTAGAGCGAAACAAGACACCCGGACAAGCGCGTTTATTAATCGTCGCTTTGTTTTCTTTCAGAAGGCACCTATAATCAATATAGAGAACCAACTAGCCCAATCAGCCACAGATGTGTCTACATCATTTTATAGTGAGAGTGACGGTCAGACAAATTATATATTAGAGTGACAGATTCAACAGCCGCAAACGCACCAAATCTCGTATTTGGAGGAGAGAATGCATTTGTCCTGGCAAAGTCCTGGAAAGTGTCATTCGGGTCATTATCGGCTATACTTACTCGTAATACGAGATAGCTTCACGTTTGAACAAGTCTAAGAGCGGCGGATATGGGAGTAATGTTAAGTGCAATTGGTGACGAAACTTTGTTTCTGGCTTGATTGGAAGTGTTACAATTTATTACTTAACTTTTCTGTTCTTTCTTTAACAAATGCGTTATAAGAGGTTCGTAGAACATTTCCGTGGACTCGTTTGTGAGCTAAAGAAGGCGCCTGGTTTGTATTTTTGAAAATGAGGGGCAGGTTATGGTTAATACGCAGAGGTAGTCCGGACGGTGTGGACCAATAACGGCTCCTAGCAGTAAATTACATATGCAAGCTGTAGGGAGCTTTATAGGTGGGTTTAAAAAAGAATGCAGAATCCCCATTCCTGCCCTGCGGGAAATATATACACCGCCAAAATCGTACATAGTGAAAATTCGAGGAATATGATAGCCAACGCTCACGAAGCAAAATGTGAGGAGATGAATCAAAATCACAATTTGTTATTAGAAGTTGGGTCACATTACAAGTATTCAGCAAGTCCCATATTCAAAGACTCTATAGGGACCTCCGATACGGTCTGCAAAATTCGTAAAAATTTCTTAATAAGTGTTCGCAATTTTTCTGCGCGAGAGGTGTCAAACGGACCAGTCATGTAAAGGCAACATTTTAATGTGTATGGGATTTGATTACAGACATCGCAAACGTTTTCTTCAAATGCTCGAAATATCCAGCTACGCTGGAAATTGGGATGTTATTGCGCCACGTAGCACAAGTCTGCTTTCATTGTTCGTTTTCCTTCAGTCATGTACGGTTACCCGCAGCTGAAAGGCCAACTGAAACAAAATGTTGTTCCACGTATAAACCCAACTTTATGATAACGCAAGATAGGTAAAGAAGTCTCCCTGCAAAATTTTCTGTTTAAAATACGAATAAAACCGTCATAAGAAGCATGTAAAGGAACTATTTTTGATACCGAAAGTAAAAAAATAAAACTGAGCCCCTACTGCGCGCTGTCGATACGCCTGACCTAGGGCACGTATTTCCGCAGCATCAACTGTGTAACGAGGCGCTGCCCCCTCAGAGCGCTGAAAATTTTTGAAGGCGACGTCCTTCAAGTAACGTCATAGCCCCTAGCCGCCAATTGCTAAGGTGCTTGTTTAGAGGCCGCGAATACGAAAAAAAAATGTACAGTTACGTTCCCTGCGGCTCTCTTTCTGTTGCTCAAGACGCGCTACATAAATAGGTTTTTCTGAGCCGGAACGAAGCCCGCGAATACACGCAGAATTGCCGCAGGACTCGCCGCTCGAGGTAACTTGCACGTATTCCCGGGCTTCATTCATGCCAGGAACAACATTTTTATGTAGCACGCGTTCAGCCCCCGAAAGATGTATGGGGAGTTTTTAATGTTCCTTTGCAATTTTCTCTTTCACACTTTTCATCCACTTGTAATATTTGAGAAGTTTAATAATTAATTCAGGCTAATTATGTAATTAGGTGAAATGCAAAAAATAATCTGAGTATCTCCAAGCGACGGCAAACAACATTACCTTGGGTTCTGCCCAGCTACGTGATGTATGCATATTTTTAAATCTTGATGCATGATAGTTGGGGCACCCCGTATATACAGGGGTTAGGCTTTCACAAAATCACATATTCGCACTTTCGTTGAGCTAAGCGCAATCGAGAGTTTGCCCCAATATAGCCGCTCTAGTTATGGGTGCACATGCTGGTAACGATTTTGGAGCAGCTTGATAAAGCATAGGCGAATGCGAATGATTCTACGCAGTCAGAAAAATATCATGATTTCGTTTATATTCTTCCTTTGGAAAGATAGAAAAAAAGGCATGTCATTATACTTGCCTTCCGTTCTCGGCAGTTTATTGTTGGGCGGAATGCGCCAGATGCCTTCGTTATCTTTTACATTAATTTATTAGCCCAAACTGGGGAGGGAGGGGCGTATATACATTGCTGAGTTATTGTACCTATCGTGTTGCTATGCAGGTAGTTTAATGTTACTTGACAATAATCGTCTTGACAATATTCGACTTACACCGAAGCTGGTGTCGCGCGTCTAGAAGCGCACAAATACAGTTCTATGAAAAAAAAGCTAGAGCAGTCAAAAACGTTTTTATTTTGAGAAAACGTGAAAACTGTTACAGGCAATGTGCAGGAAAACTTTGAGGTATATGTGTTTAGTGGAAGTATATCAGAATTGCTAAATCCTCCTTTGTGGCTTGTTTAGAGGGGTTGTACGAAAAGCTGAAACACATTTTACTTTTCCCTCACAGGACCAAAACGCCAGCCATTTCATACTTCGACCAACTTGGGACCATTGAACAGATCCCGCGTACCGGATGTTTGAGGCGAGTGGGTTAGCTATGTGTTCTGAAAATACTTAGGTTCAAAATACCTATGTGTTCAAAATACGTATTGCACCACACACGCACACCCTTGAGTTCGTGACGAGCTTCTACTGTTTGTTCACAAACACTAGAGAAACGACGACGACCGGCCATACGACGCTGTCGGCACCACATACACTGTCAGCACGTGGTGGACACAGGAGTGCACAGACACACCGCATATTTCGGAGTATTCGCACCTCCGCCTTCTTAGCAAGCTTCTCTATGCACGCGCGGGGTAGAGAATACACAGGGGCTCCTACAAGAAGCTGTCAGGCCATCATGGTCGCGCCGACGACACAATGTGGCATCACGGTCGCGCCAACGAAAAAGAACATGAAAAGACAATAATCCCTAAACCTGCCTTCGACTTCATTCGGCCGCTTGCCCGAGTGGCCCGTAACACCCGTCTTGCCCGCTGGTTCCTATTTCCACGACCTTTTGGCGCTCATTGATCGGTGCTTCACCGAATCGAATAATGCCGCTCCATGACATGCCGCCATAATTTTGGAAGGTAAAAGCAGCTTTCATTTAAAATAAAACTGCCACACGTTAAGGCACAAGATATACAAATTTCTTCATACCAATCCGTCTCTAGAACGTAAAAGTCACGCTCTCAAGTGAATGCCGTGAAATTACACCCAGCCCTCCGTCACGGTACATTGGTACAGATATGCGCCAATGCCTCTTTTTGTATGACGAAAAGTATTTTCTACGCCTCTAAATTAAAGAAAACTTCTTTGTTAATACTCTATGATCGCTCCTTTATATTTCACACATTATGTTCGCCCACTGTTCTGAAAAATTCGGAAAACAGTTACTTCATTCGCTGACAGTCGAGAGCCATTCTATGACGCGACTCCGCCAGCGTTTCGTCAGCGTTTTGTCACAGTGCTGGCAGCCAAATTAAACATTTCTATAAAAGAAGCTTGCTGTTTGCGTTCATTGCCGCCAGTAGGTTTCGGAGGACAAAACGCATTCATCGAGACGTGTTTCAATAGGCGCTCTATTTCGGTGGCTGGTGCGCATGGCGCAGCGGCCGCACAGGCTTCATTTTTAAAGGGATCTGCTATGAGCACAAAATATAGGTGCGCCGACGGCACATAGCTTCATGTGCGCTGTTTTCGTGGCATAGTTCAAGTTGAAGCGAGATCCAGCACGAGGACCAGTTCGCTCACTGCTGCTGCCGCGCTTCCTCACTGCAGCATTTTGACAGCAAGTTTCCGCGGTAATCCAAGGAGATGTGTTGATGTTTGACATTATGACACTTCAGATGATGACCTGTATCTACTGAAGGCAACGTAATTCTCTACTTTCTCTAGAAAAGATAAAATCTTCCAATTAATTATCAAATTTCTCTGTCCTCAGTAGTGGCGTTGCACTCGATTAAAAAATTTCGCTGTTTCGATACCTCTACATAACATGTGCATATATTCTACCTTCACTGAACCTTATACACGAATCCTCTTTGATCGCATAGCCGTCCCCACTGTATATTCCTTTCGGAAGACCGAGAAACCACGCTAGTGTCAACGCTGGTCACCGTAAATATGCATTTTCTGTCAGGCTTTTGGAGCACAGGTTGCTATATTCTGAAAAAGGGGATGCAGCGATAAAGTGCTTTGAATTAAACACGTATAGTTTTCCGTCAATTTATGGGCTCTATAAAAGTGAGCCTGGTTAGGCTCACTTGTATAAACGCGCAAAAGCACACAAAAGAACAGTCGTCATTGCATTAAATAAGGTTAAAAATTCTTCAAACTGCTTGCAATCTTTCGAAAACCTTCGACCTTTAACAATCTTTAATTTGCTCGTAAACTGAAGCTCGATTGTTCTAAGAGAAACAATCCACGCTGTCACTAAGCCACATAACGGACGCGTTTCTTTTCATATCTGAAGTCAGTGGATATGGATGACCGCGTTCTATATAAATGAGGTATCTCGTCTAATTGTTCGTATGCAAAGTGCAAGAAATCTAAGAAGCTATTCCTCAGATACTTACACAGGGAACGGTCATTGCCTGTCACGAAATAGCAGGGTACGCTTTCTTGTGCCATGTCGGTTATCTGGCCGCTGCTTTTTATGACATTAGCAGCACCATTTGTTGTATCCCAATATTGCAGCCAAGAGGCATGGAAAGAATATAAGGAAATGTTCGGTTTGTATTTTATTATATTCTTCTATTTCTCAGTAATGCTGTTATTGGACAAACATTAATGTATACGTGCTCATGGTGCTTAATTATGCTGCCGTCGTCAGCCCAAAATAAACTTCTTGAGCCCTTGCTGTATATCTGAAGGTCTCGCGCTATGTACTAAACACTATAAAATATTTATCCTAAGTAGTTTCTCTCATTTGCATCTTAATCGGAATGCAATAATGCGGAAATGCAGTGAAGACGCCGCATAGTATTACAGCTTAAAATGTGTGAGCCTTCCACAGCGCTGAGTTTCCCTTGATGATTGTGTATTTTTTTCTGCAGATAAATACTATCCTTCGGATGAGGAGGACACACTTAGATTCAATATTTACTGCGTGAACAAACTGCGGGTTGATGCGCATAACGCAAAGTATGAGAGGGGCGAGGTGTCATACAGACAAGAATTGAACGAGCTCTCAGACATGGTGAGTGGCCTGATTTTATTAAGCGTGCTGTTTCTTTCCAGTCGTTTAAAGCATCGCTTTGTACTGCAGCGAACATAGCTATTATTAAGGCCAGCTGCAACGAAATTTCCGACTGCTTAGAAAGCTTAGCTTAAGATAAAGCGGCTGTTGAAGAGCCTCCGCACCAAATCGGAGGTTTGAAACGCGAGCGGTAGCGTCGTGAGATGTGACAGATTACCTAACACGTGGCTCCTCGGCATGACATCCCATATAAGCCCAGACCACACGTACGCCCACTGTTGATAGCACTTTGACATGCGCGATCTGCTACCCGTCAGTCAAGCCTGCACAGGACAAAGCCGGTCCGCACCACGTAGCTAGACCAGACGGAGCGCGAACGAGTACTTCCAACAGGCCGTGCATGGTTACGCGCGGCTGCGTGAGCTACGCGCACCCGTGTGGGGCTATCGCAGCTACGCAGCACGCGAGCAGTCTCGAAGGCCACGCTGCTGCGTAGCGCAGATAGAGTGGCCACCGCGGGGTTCTGCGACGAGCCCTCTCATCGCTGATGCGCTCGTATAACCGCGTGCTCTGATTGCTCTCTGCGATAGCCGAGGGTCCGGCACCCATGGCTTTTCGCCGCGCTTAAAAAAAATGTCGGGATCAAGGAGCTCATTCATAACCTCCTTGTTTGGGATTTGCGCCATAGTGACATCACGAGGTACATGCTATCAGGGAAACGAAATACGCACCTAGCGCGCTTCTCGAGGAACAATCAAGAGGAAGGAAACTTCCCAGTTCACGCTCCTGGTGATATCAAGGCAATGGTTTCGTTTATTTACGCTTCTGGTGCCAAAAAACTCTGGGTCGTGCATATCTTTCGAAGAACAACGGCCTGAGATCAATTGACTGAAAGCCAAGCGAAGCGCCCTGCCCGCCCTAGTGAAGAAAAGGGTCAACGAGGCTAAATAACTGCGAAAATGCTGGCCTTTTGACATAATGAGCATGCAAAACTTATGTGAGCCCTTCATTCCTGTGGAAGCACTTGATGCGAAGTGTGATGCTACGTTGCAGTAATAAGACGAATGAATGCGTGCTTTAGCGAGTTTCAGTGCCGCAGCGGAGACAATGAAGATCACTTCATATACCGCCGCTGTATGCTATTTTATTCGAAGCTTCCGCAAAGAAAGATCGTGCCTTTTCACGGAGACCTAAGCAATTGGCTCCAATTTCGAGAACAGTAAAATGCGACCATCGACAGAATCTGTTCTTAAGTGACAGCGGCAAGTTTCATTATTTGAGTACTTCCATGTAAGTGGAGGCAGCATCTGCTACCTCATTAATCTGCATGCGACCGAAGTATGCTAGGAAGACACGATTGACATGCTGCAGAGCGTGCCTCTCACTTAGCAGGATCATCGTAACCGTTTACGCTGTTTACCAGCTGTTCAGTCCTCAAGTGATCTTTTTTGGACTACGCCGTTTATATGACGCTTTGCTGAGTTACGTGAGAGGCTTGCTAGCATAGAACTCCTGATTTGTGCTGACCAGATGTGGTTTATTTTGACAGGTAAAATTACGAGGTCTACGAATTGATGTTTCGTGGCTTTCAACATAAAAATTGGCACGGCAAGGTGCCACGGAAACCGGCTTCAACATGATGTTTCGCTGTGCGTGTTGTGCGCGCCACAAAGCTCAGTTAGTACAAAGAAAGAAAAGATCAAGCAGTCCTTGCGTGTCGGTTTTGTGAAGTGGAGGCCATGGGCATCGTTGTGGGCAAAGCAGCAGCGAAGAACAGCTCGGTGCTTGAATATTTCGACTCGTCAATTACAAAGATAAGTAGCTCTTTTGGGGAAACGAGATCGCAATAACTCCCTTAAAACCAATCGAAGCTGAGTTTGCGGAGACGGAATTCTTTAATGCGGTGGCTTTTGAAAAAACCGGGCTTCCTTTTGAGATATAAGACACTGAGACAGTATATTGCAGATGAATACGGTGCAGTCGTTCTTGAGAATGGGGAGTGTAGGAAGCTTATGAATTACATGCAGCACAGAGAAGTGCTGAACGAAGACCACCTGGTTACAAAATAGATAGCTGTTCTGCTTTCGTCTATCTGTCAGTAACGGATCGCATGGAAGACTTCAACCATGAAGCTGCTTTTACTGAGATTTCGGTGCCATTGTACAGGAGTATGTGCTGATGTTTCAAGAACTTTTTTTTTCAAAGTCATAGTTCAAATAATTGCCCAAGATTTTTTCCGTTTCTCTTTGTACTCTAACCTACATAACCACTTTGAGTCTGATCAGCTGGAAAAGTGGCACGTGTTTCGTGTTCTATTTGAAACCACACCAAGTGTGTTCTCATTATTACGAACCATTCAATATGATATTGATATAATGTTCGGAGACAGTCCGAGGAGAAGTGCCGAGGGATTATTTACAACGTGTCGTTCCCTAAGTGCCCTGCCACTTATATCGCTGAAACCAAGAACTGTTCCTAGAGAACAGGCCTGCCCAAGAATGACGTACGGAAACTCGACGCACACAGCGGCGCTCTGGCTGAGCACGGCGGGAAGTACGACCACAATTGATTTCGACAACGCCGCTATTATCCACACCGAGAAAAATCTGGTGAGACGACTTTTGATTAATCCGTGGCCCGTTCATATACTCACGGCAACATCAATCGGTCGTTGGTGACGCTCCCCCTTGTGTACGTCCAAGGCCTTCGCTACCCTATGGAGTGGAGGAATCACAACAAAAAGAAGACAAGAAAAAGCGCTGTTTCTTCAGCCAATTTAATCACCATCTCAAGAAGAAACTGTGCCGGTCCCGAAACGTCCGGTGCCTTTAATCTTGAATAGAGCAGTTTTCACTTCAATTTATTTAAGGCATATTACGGTGTTCTGGAACAACCAGAATTTGGACTGACTTCTCTGTTTTCTTACGTTAGGTCCTAGGACAAAAATGTGGGAAACATTCATTGCGAATATAGTTTTTTAATTAGAAAAACCACCGATTCCAAGTAGCGGAGGTACTGCCAACGAGACACTAATGAGATTGACGTGCTGACTAAAGTGATTTAGCTAATGCTATTCGATATTCTCCATCCCGGCGGGGCCCCGCTCCTACCCTCGGTGAACCCTATGGCGGTGAACTCTGGAACCTGCCCCTCCTGCGTGACACCGGACGCTGGACGGCGAAGGCTTGACTTAGAACATCTCGGCTGTTAAAATGGAAGATCAGTTGGGCGGAAGTGATAGCCGGTCCCATGTCGAAAACCGACCCTTTCGCCTCATTGCCGACGCAAGAGCGAAACTCAATGTAGGGAAAAGCCATCTAAAGCGTAATGAAGGGCTCACGAAATGTCTAAAAGAGCAAGAAAAACGTCAGGAGAAAGGGACAGAAGAGCTCAGGTCAGGGAACAAGCTCTAGGGAAAAATCTTGAACGCCCCATTTTCCACTTGTAGAAATAACAGGGGCTGACCACAACACCAACGCCACTGACGGAACATACTCCCTCGATAGAAGGCCTCGAATCATAGAGTACAAGATGAACAAGGCCCGGGTCGAAGACAACGCCGAGCAGAAAAATGACTTCCGGGCTGAACTGGTTCAGGCCGTCAACGCTATCAGCAAATCTGTGGCAGCCAGCGTTTAAGCAGCCATACAAACGCTCCGCCACGAGATAACCCCGATTGCAAACAAGCTCAGCCGTCTTATCTCGTCCTAGAAAAGGAGACAAAGCAGGCAGGAAAAAAGCCATAAGACCCTATCAGAGAATCTCCAATGAACGAGACACTGAGAAGCCAAGATGACAAGTAAGATAACAAAGAAGCTCAAACCGCTCAAAATTGGCACTAAAATTGCCAAGCAAAAACTGCCGTGGCTCAACGCGTTTGAACCAAGTGTGTTGAGCGATAGCATGGTTTTGCTTGCTTGGGGAAAGGACACAGACGCTACTCGACGCCTTCAGGAACTACTGCATCTACAACTGCACCACAAGACAACACACAGACGCTGCTCGGTGCGGCCGTAGCAGCGTGCGAATTAACTTTCATGTTCTGCCTTGCTTCTGCGCGAACTAAGCGTCGAAATCACAATGCATACGAAGCTACCAGCACTAGGAGCACTTTATCCACATCGCAGATCGCTTTCAATACATGGGCGCCCAGGCGGCGTACGCAGTAGCCGCTGGCAGTGTCAGGCTAAGTCCAAGTTTGGCCTTGGCTGTGCTTGAAGGTCAGATTTACGGAACCCGGATTTTCCTGGGTTTCTATGCGGAGTACTTGAGTTATGGCTCTAATAACTGGAAACGGCAAAATCTACTCGCCTACGCACCCTACACACATCGGATGTCGTCGCGTTACAGGAATCGAATATTAAACAAATATTATGCTTGGCAACGAAACGCACATTGACTAAAGAAAGTCCCGGACGGCCGTTAGATTAAGAAACATCACACGGCGCAGCTACACCAAATCAACCTCAGAATCGAACACAAGCTGATCGAGCTGGTTCCTCACACGAAAACCTTGCAGAGCTTCCACATCTATAATGCAGCCTTCTAAGAGACACGGTCAAGGGATTGGATAAGTTCCTGACTGAAGTTATGAAAGACGCCATGGGTAAAAAGTTCCTCGTGGAGGGCTACGTGGAGGAACCAACACCGTGGTTCTCACTTTCGCTAAAAACACGGACCGCCCTGAAAACATTGATTTGGGTTTCACAAGGCATGAGACCTTTGATTAGGTTGGGAGACCACTTCGACGTTTCAAGTGTCGGCGCTATGGACTTGTGGTCAAGTACTTCCGTGGTGAGAAGCGATGTAAGAGATGCGGAGGATCGCATAATTTGAAAACACGCACGCGCAGCAAGAACTTTCGTTGTCCAAATTGCAGCGATGCCCAACCAGCCAGTTACAGCAAGTGTCCTACGCGTGCAGCAGCAATAAAGCAAAAGAAAACATTTATCCTGCGACCGAAGGCAAAGGATGAGAAGAATAAGAAGAAAATCGCGGAAAGTCGCAGAGAGTCAGACGGCAGTACTGGAAGCCGAAAGAGAGATATTGAATTCCCAAGCCTTAAGCCTACATCAGGAACCCAAGACACAGTGCTGACATCACACAGCTGACCGGATAATGCAGTCATATCATTAAACAGTGACCCTGTATACGAGAAGACTGTTGGGGCAAAATGCCCCAACGAGAAGATGGGGGCGAAATGCGAAAACACCCATGTACTTAGATTTGGGTGCACGTTAAAAAACTCCAGGTGGTCGAAATTTCCGGAGTACACCACTACGGCGTGCCTCACAAGCAGAAAATATTTTGGCCCGTAGAACTCCATAATTTATATTTAACTGGACTTCAACCGCTACACAGACCACATCTGTAACATGCTCGCAGAAAAGGTGCGAGCTCACAACGTAAACAATTGTCTCCATAGAGTCTGACAGCGCTAAAACATTTAGTGACATACGGTGGGTCACTAGCATTTTGTTCATTAGAAAGGGCTGTCACCCATTAGTATTATCAAAAAATGCTGAAAAATAACTTTGCCGACTATTGTCATGTTGTTGGGACGGTGAACAACCAAAGGGATGCAACTCAAGTAAGGAAACTAACTCTTTATTGGATGAACCTGTGCACAGCAAGTAAAGTAGCACCCAGCGTACTGATTGTCGCGAGCACACTCTTCGTTCGTTGAAATTAGATCTATGGGTCGGACGAGACAGCTATTTATTCATTGCTCATAGAACCCATGATAGTGTGCGTAAGCGCGACTGAACGAGAACGTAGAAACAGATGCAGATATACTGTGTGTATGTTTCTTTCTACGTCCTCGTTCAGTCACGCTTTCACAATCTATCATGAATTCAGACCAACCAGCCCACCGACGTGCTTTAACCAAGCTCATAGAACCTTCCAGCGTATTCGCTGGTACTCGCCTAAGGTCTAGAATATACACCGTAATTCTCGTTGCACACACAGCCTGCTTGATTCGACAACGTTCGCCGACAACATCAACAACATATAGAACCAGCGATAAGATTCGAGAAACTTCTGATACAGAAATGCGGGCCTTGCGCAGGGCGATAGCCTTTAACATTTGTTGTGCAATGAAACACGGTCCCTAGCAAATATAAATAAGTAAGCATTGCAATGCACCCTCTACAAAGGCACCATCCAGGTGCTCCAACCAGCTCAAATTCAGAAAGAAATACATGCAACATAAAGGAAAGTAAGAAATCAACAAAGAAATGAAGTCTGTAGTTTTTTAGCGCCCTCAAAATGGCCTAAGACGCACTACGACGTCACTCCGGTTGCCTAGAATATCTGGTGCGACCTCGTAATCCAAAGCACCGCTACGTTGGGGTATCTTGCATGGTAGGAAGTAACGTCGCAATGGCTTTTCACCAAGTCCACGTCGGCGTATTGGGGAACAACTCTAAACGCGCTTACCGGGTGCGTATTGTCGTCGGCGTAGTGTCGTTTAAGATTGTACCGTCAGCTGTCGGCACTTTGCTGCTTTTTCGGCGCGCTGGAGATAGGCGAATACGTCGAGATTGTCTTCGTCGGTGATGTGCGGCAGCATGGTGTCGAACGTTGTCGACGATTTCTTTCCGTAAATTACCTTTAACCACATCATCTGCGTTTTTGTACTGCCGTGTTGTAAAAGAACGTTGTGTACGGAAAGGCGGCATCTCACGTCTTGTGCTCCACGTCGACTAATATTGCCGACTGGTGGATCTTGGTGAGGAAGTCAATTCGGCTTTCCATACGAACATTCGTTTGCGGGTGGTAGGCGGTTGTATTCCGGTGTCTGGCTGTACTACAAGATGGCTTGTGTAAGCTCCTGAATGCCATTCCTCTGTTGGTGATAATGATTTGTGGGACACCATATCGAAACAAAGTGTACTCGATTAAACATTTTGCCATTTCCGCCACGCTACCTTCGGGCTGGGCTTTTGCTTCCACGTAGCAGGTCAGGTAGTCTGTGGCCACGACTATAGACCCGGATGTTGACGAGCGGAAAGCGCCCGAATAAGTATATTCCTATCTGCTGGAGTGGTTGGCAAGGAGGTTCAACAGGCTGGAGCAATCCCACTAGTTTTGTCGCTGGTGTCTTGTGTCGCTGTCAGTCACCGCAGGTCTTGGCTTAGTCAGGAACGTTGGAAGTGACGTGAAAAAACCCTAGGTGCCCAGCGGTGGAGTCGTCTCTGTAGGCGTACAAGGCGTCTGACCGCAAGGCTCATGGCACAACAAGAAGGTAGTAGGCTCAGACTGGCGAAATGTTTTACAGCGGAGCTGTTAGAACCTCGCTGGGTTTCTCTTGACGTCCGCAGCTTCGCCGAGTTGGGGGACAGAGAGGTGAGAGAGAGTAAAAGCAGGGTATAAAAATAGTATCGCGCAGCATAGCGACGTGGCGAGGGTGGGTGGAGCCTAGCGACTCAGAAGGAGCGGCGCGGTGGGGAGACAGGTGGTGTGATGTCGTTGTACTCCGATAAAAACCTGCGCGCTCACTTCGGCGGATTTCAAGAGGCTACCAGCTACACGGCGTCGGAACCAGCATGCATAAGAGCTAAGGTGCGGCGGTTGGTGCAGCGTCTGGCACACGACACCGACGCATATGGTCTCTCAACAAATCGCTTCTGCTGCGGCGGGCGCCTCAAATGGCGCGCTGTCCCAAGTGAAGGCTCCCACAGATGAAGACGGCATGAATTTTTGGGAAGCATTTACTTCCCCCAGCCCCGCTGGTCTCTGGTGTTTGCGATAGCAGAGCCACTCATAACTTTTTCGCTTCTGAAATGTTTTAGCCCAAGAAAAACTAAATATAATCCGCGCCTAAATGCCCTTTGGACAAAGTCGATCTTGCTTTGTTTAATTCTGAAGTACTTCTTCGCTTCGAGTCCGCTCGCTGTTTCTTGGCGAAATCGTCTGCACTTATTGTTCCTATTAGATTTGGCGGATGATCCTACGGCTGTCAAGCTGATGTAGGAGTCGTCGGACTACCTCGCCGCTGCCACCATTTGAAGGAGTCGAAGGTCGTAGAGATGAATTCGGTGAACAGGATTTATTAACATATTAACATATTTTAAGGCAAGACATACATCGGAGGTCTAGCGCGACTCCCATATGGAGCCCGCAAGATTAACATTCAGCAAACAGCATTCGAGCACACAGCTCACTACTACATTTTGAGCATAACAACGAGCACTCACCTCCCAGCGACGAGCACGACACGAGCACACTCTAGCAGCCGGCAAACGCTGCTTATAAGCTCTCCGCTTGACGTCATCGTTCGGCGTGGACGGAGCACGAGTGGTCGGGAATGTTCGTCCAGTCATTGTAAACTTGCCACCGCCCCGCCGTTAAGCCCACACACAAAGGCTCCGGAGTCGACGTCAGAGGGCTTTGTAGAACTCTCGGTACAGCATAGCCCGCGGTGTCGTCGACCGAGGGCCTCGTAGAACTGTGCTCCTTCCCGGGTGGCGCGGCGGCGCACCACATTCCAGAGCTGACCGCGCGCCACGTGGCCGCCGGTCATCCGTAGTTCTCAGAAGGCGCCTCGTCTGGGGGGCTCGGAACACGCGCAGCGGGCTGAAAGCTGGCACGTTGCCACCCCGTACGGCCATTCCTAACATTCCTAACAAGGCGTCCGCCACTTGGTCGTATTGCGGCAACGGTGGCGCGAGACAGGCAGTCAGTATCAGAACTAGTGTTTCCTTCCGGACTTGCAGTTGTGTTTGACGGACCTTACGAAGCAACAGAGACAACATTTTATATTTAGGCATATTACCATTTATAGTAGGTCACCTGTGCTGCAAGTCAACCTTTCATTTCTGCAACCTTGCGGACTTTATGTGAGCTGCTGAGAGCTTGGAGAGGACTTTGTCATAACGCTTTCTTTCGTGCTCGTAGAAGAGTTGATTGTGGGCAAAATTTATGCAGTAAACTTCATGCGGTTTGTGGCACCCGTGGCAATCAGTTGCACCCAGCTCTCAATAAGTAGTACAACATCAGACCGAACACAATATCTGGAAGTTGGCAGGTTCCATTGTTTGAAATGGCACCGTAGTCCACAAAACTATCAAATTTGTAACTGGACTTGCTGAAATAGTATGCCTGGCATACCTTCATTTTGTATAAAGTTAGTATGCTAAATTTTCCATCTCCTCTGTTTTCCACCTGATGTTGATTAGCTTTCATACAAAGAGAAAAGAAACATGCATGGTATTTTCTACAGATTGTAAGTGAGACGGCTCAGAGAAGACAAGGGCAGCATGTGAATGTTAAATTGAAGATTATATGCTCGAGGCCTCGCTATCCTCAGCAATAAGCAATTCAGAAGCCAGACCTCCTTGTACCTCATGCTGCACGGAAACTTTGCTTGGCAATATTTAAACAACTTCATTTATGCAAGCCATTGTAAACGTGGAAGTTTTGCCAACGCTTCCTCAATTTTGTTATGTGTAATTTCAGAAAACGCCATATTCCATATTTTTCTTTAGCTCTTGATAAGCCTCAGCAGCCTGCATCAACTTCTGTTTAAATATATATAATAAAAAACAAAAAATATAAATATATTGTGTAGTTGCTGATATCGCTTGAAGGTTGCATTCGCACGTATGCTTCATTGAATTTCTTGGGGACGGAGACATCACACACACTTGTTGCTTTTTAAGTATATTGCACTGCGTGTGGTGTATATTATCTGATGTCACCATGTCCGGCTGGCCTGTTTCCACGCCCGTGCATTTCTTCAAGCTGTCTGCTTCCTAAAGGGTTTTTTTTTTTCACTTTCGCTGCAAGTCGCAGATCGAAATAGCCTCTAGTGGATTTTGTTGTATTCGTTTATGCTGCAAGTTACATCCTCTTCGAGCGCACCAGTTTTCATAACTCGCAGGTGCCCGGCTACCTGTTGCCTTATATACAATACCTCACATTGCTTTTGTGTGGCGCCGTCCTCAATAAATACAAGCTTTCATAGAGCAGAAGGCAATGTCACGTTCGTGATCTTTTAAAGCACAAAGTGAGATGTGCATATTTTTTAGGTTCCTTCTTCCAAGCACAACTGCAGGTTTCAAGGTGAAGCGTTGTCACTACAAGCTTCCGCCATTGCTCTTGTGGAATACCGAGCTCGTTCTTTCGGTGAACTCCGCTTTCGCTTCACATTTTTCGGCTTTGAGATGTGCTCAGGAAGACAGGAACAAGGTTGAGGAAGAGCGCCGAGCGCAGTCATTCATTTCCCACGACAAATCAATACTTCTTTGTAAGTCACAACCTGGCTGTAGTATTTCAAAATATAGTCCTCCTCAAGCTGTCAATCACAAAAGTTTGAACTGTTTGTGAGGCGTTTCTCTTTTCAGTTTAGCGTTTGTTCTCATTATCTAACCTCTCCGGCATCGTGAGGCAGAGCAAAAAAAAATTGTGACCAGCGGCATCGTGTCTCAGGTCAATGGTGCAGCCAGGTCCAAAACAGTAGGGCACACGGTGTTCCTTGCTGCAATCAGGTGCGGATACACATGTTCATGAAGCTTTAAACTAGGGAGCATCGTAACATTTCACGTGACACCAAAAAAAAACAAGCATATCGGCAGACGAACCAGTGCCACTCAAATGAAACCAGAAGTACAAGCAAGTGTAAAGTTTCAAGTTTTTTATATATAAATGTATTCACAACATATACGTGAAATATGGCACATTTTCACGACGGGGCTCAAAATGAAGAATAATGAGAGAACTTGTGAGAAAAATTTAAACCAGAATGTTACCAGAAGTCAAGCACATCCGATCAGAAGCAAAACAAAAAGTGAAAGACGCGAGCGCAGCGGCACAAGTACGCGTGACCACCACTTCAGCCATCTCTCGAGCGAAGCTATTAGGCTGAAGTATGCCTAAGGAAGGTAAGTTCGGACTGGCTAACCGAATCATCACGTGCTTCTCGCGCAATGACCGCACGAAGCCGGATCACACCTGCCAAAAATAAGGTCGATAGCCCAAGATTCTTCGGAAAACCTCCGCTCTCATACAAAGGCTTTGTGAAGAGAAAGAGCCAGCTTGAGGATGGGCCGTCATCAGATGGACCACCATCGGTTGCCGGCCGGTCACGAAGCCTCCACGGACCACTTGGAGTTGGACCACCGGCCGTCACTTGGAGACTCGTGCTCTTGAGTAAACAACTAAAGAGGCGCATGGGTTCGTCTCCCTGAATATCAGGTCGCTTTAATATAGCATTTTTCTCACCCCCTACGTCTCTTTGCCGTCTAACAAAAAAAAAGAAAGCTGCGTTTGGATGCAGTAGATTAGGTGTCCAAGTTGCTTAAGAAGTCCGGCGGTTCGATTGTTCCTCCGTGCATTCCTTAGGCAACAAAAGCAGCATATGGCTCATGAGGTGGAAAATCCGGCGTTGTCGGCGTTGGCGTGATGCCACGATGGTCCAAAAAGGCTACGAGCCCTCGACCTATGATGGGAGTTGAACTCACGATCTTTGTTGGGAATCGAACCTACGGCCATTGGTGCAAATAAATGCGAATTACGGCACAGTTAATTAACATATAACTAATTAAGGCGCTCGAACCCACGATCTTCGCAGGGAGTGGAATCATCGAGCTTTGGTGGGAGTTGAACTCGCGACCATTGGTGTTAAGGCTCAGTTTATACTTGTGTGCTTCCGTGCATGGAACGACGCTCTGCTAACAAAAAGACTGGAACGCCAATGTGTTTATCCGCAAAGTTCGGGAAATTATATCTCGGAAGTGGTGTCATCTTTAAAACTCGTTCCAAGTGGATCCGCCTTGCGAACTCCCCAGCTAGAATTTGTAAATTGCAATATGGGCCATAATGCAATTAGTTATAATGTTAATTTGCGAGTTTTTATTAAGTAGCCCATTTTAGATCTCAATTTTTGTGCAAGTATGGTCCGCCGCATCGAGTAGACCAGCGCATGAACTAGAATCTGCCGCAAGCAGCCGCAAGCAACACTTAAAGATTTTGGAAAGTGTTCGCTGAAACACCATATATATATATATATATATATATATATATATATATATATATATATATATATATATATACAGAGAGAGAGAGAGAACAGAGGGGTCCGCTTTTTATTGGTCATTGTCGGAAGCCAATAACCAAAGCCACCAAAGAACGCGTAGGGGAAGCGACGTGTAGTAATTAAATAAATTATGAATTAATGGAAACGAAAGTGGCTGAAGAAACTGGCTGCATGTGAGGTACGAACCCACGTTTTTGCATTACGCGTGCGATGCTCTTACCAATTGAGCCACCGCAGCGTCGTTTGCCCCTCTACTTTATGGGATATTTGTGTTTATCAGCTAGAACTGACCCTGGGAGTGTTAGTGCAATCAATGCAGCCGACGGCGGCCTTCTCTGCAGCGACGTCAGTTGCACTTTGCAATGTGCGAGACGCAGTTTACATCATGGATCCGGGGTCTTAAAGTGTTGCGATGTAATGCTTACGCACTTCTTTCGCAGTTACCGCTAAATCTCCACTCAACTTTATTTTTATTTCGCTCACAGTTTTACGAATTACACTTTCTCAATGATGTAGGACAAATAACAGTGCCTATGTTAGCACCCTGAGCAAATTCATCTGGCAACAAACCCATTTATACCCTTAATAGTGTGACAATGCGCATCGTTTAACATGTGGGCGGGTGTTACATGAGCAATATAGCTCTGGAATGTGGCCCAGTTGCTTTAGTAGTGTGTCCAACAGCTAGCAAATCGGTCTCACGAACTTACGTGCATTTTTTTTTCTCTGCAGACTGAGCAGGAGATCGAGAGCGGCAAGTAAGGGTATCCATGTAACCCGTTCTCCAAAGGTCGAAAGTAGGAAGCTGTGCTGATTCCAGGACGTGCAAATAAAAACCGGGAGTTGTGCGGTAAATCTTATGTGCACGCTGCAAACTAATAAATCGTGTTCATGCTTCTTGCAGTGGTGGAGCGCCTGCGCCAGTTGCGACAAATTCTTACGAGATCTGTCTTCTGCGCCATCGAGCTCCACAACGGCATTTGAGCGGAATGTGCTGCGCCAAAAACGCATTAGAGCAACCGGGTTAACAAAACTGAAACCTAAAACATAAAAGTCACTATCATCATCATCATCGTCATCATGGAGCTGAACCGAGTGGCCATAGTCGTCGGTCGTGTATTTGTTTTTGTTGCATTTATCTCTTGTGCTGGTTCCAATCTGCCACTATGCGGTTTTTGTTTGTGCTGTTTGTGTCGCAGCTCTGTGTTCTTCCTAGTACTGTGGCTGGAGGCTTACTGGAGGGGGCTTTCAGATCAAAATGAAGTATCGAATATTGTTTCGCGGCAAATTTTTTTAGCAGAGATGTTGATGTCGTTACTTAGAAATAGTTGCTAAAGCGCATGTTTGATGGATGTTTAGAAGGAGGGGGAGGAAAACAGAGGGAAAGACAGGGGCGTTCGCAACCACTTTCAAATTATTCCCCATTGGTGGGGAATTTTCCTACAGCCCTGCACAATGAAAATAGCAGATCCTGTGACTGCGATTTAGGCTGCTTACAGGTGACGTAAAGCGCTGTTATGCAGGAAACACTTAGCATGTTAGAAATAAAGAAATCTCTGGACATCTATAATGTTACTTCGGTTTAGCCATGCGTGGTCTATAGTGCTTTGTCTTCCTTACAAATCCTTGTTCCGCAATCTGTACTTACAATGCGTAAGCATTTGGGGTGTCAAATTGGAAAAAAGTGTGTTCAGTTTGCAAACCCGGTCACGTGGTAGAGGTAGAAAGGGGATGGGAGGGCTTAGAAGAGCGCGTATTTGTGTGTGTGTGTGTGTGTGTGTGTGTGTGTGTGTGTGTGTGTGTGTGTGTGTGTGTGTGTGTGTGTGTGTGTGTGTGTGTGTGTGTGTGTGTGTGTGTGTGTGTGTGTGTGTGTGTGCGTGCGTGCGTGCGTGTGTCACTGCACATGTTTAAAGGCCGTAGCACAGTGTTTTATATGCAGACAACTAAAAACATGACATTATTAGGTTTTACGTGCCAAAACCACGATCTTATTAAGAGACACGCCGTAGTAGGGGACTCAGGAAATTTGAACTAGCTGGCGTTCTTTAACATGTACCTAAATCTAACTACACGGGTGTCTTCGAAGTTCGTTTCCATCAAAATGCGGCCTCGTGCTTAGCAGCCCAGTACCAAAGCCACTAATCAACCACGGCGCGTTACAGATAAGCGGCATTTCTTATCCTTTGCTTCGCTTTCTCCTACATTTCTCTGATTCACGCGCCGGTATTCTCCAGTTCCCCCCCCCCCCTATATGGCAGGTGAAATCGTCAGGAACCACCTAGGCCTCGACCCATTTAGTAAAATGATCCACGGCAACTAACAGTTACTCGTGGCCAGATCTAGTTTTGCGACAATGCTGATGCCACAACTTCGAAAGGGGCAGTTGGCTGCTCAAACTCGGCATTGGCGGCTTTGAAACTGCTATTGAGATTTTGTGCAAATGGCACTTTTTACAAGTGGCAACATCGGCGTTGACATTTCGCCGCATTCTCCCCAATCAGAACCGTTCGCAAAGTTGAGCATGCGTTTTTGCGATTCCGAGAATGCCAGCCTAGGTCGCAATGCAAGTAACATAGCGCAGTAAGGACGAGGGTCAAGTCGAGACTGTACAAGAGCTGTGAAGTGACTTCTCAATGGGAGAACGGCAGTCTTGCTGGACCACTAGGAGCCAAAAATATCAGCCTGCATAGGAACGGCGAGCATGTAGCAGTAACTCGTCGTCTACCTTATACGTGCATCAGTCGGCATTTGAAACGTGAAGGCGAGAGCCTGACTGGGCCCTCGAAAGAAATGTGGATGATAGGGCACACAGAGTCCGTGGTAATGGTAATGCTCTTGCTCTCCTTTTAAGCTTTCAACAGCGCTAACCATGACAGGGTAGCGAGACGAAAAATCTCCGTCTTGATGAGCTGCTCCACTTCGAAGCATGATAGTGCAATCGTACTGCTGCAGGCATAGAGAGCACAGCGGGAGAGTTTCGGGATAAGGTTCTTTGATAACTGGAGCCACACCACTCCCTTATTATCGGTTATTGCCGTAAAATCACGGCTATAGAAGTAGCGACAAAACTTCTCAAAGCCGAGATGGCCGCCAGGCACTGACGGTTGGCATAAGATAAGCTGCGCTGCGCTCCAGAATGATTATCTTGCAGAAGGACGGCACCGAGGCCGTTCTCACTGGTGTTCGCGAGTAGAATCAGTGAAGCGGAGCCATCGAAATGTGCTCGTGCAGGTGGCAGTAAAGGCCCTCCATCTAGGTGGGCAAATGCAGCCTGCTGTGCCGCTCGCCACATCCATGGCGCGTTCTTCTTCAACACCGTAAGAAGTGCACTGTGTCTAGCGAAGTCTTTTACGACACGGTGAAAGTAAGACGCAAATCCCATAACAATTTTCAGCTCCTTCGACGTCCAAGTGGCCTGGTTAGCGACCAAAGCGCGCAACTTCTCAGTGGGGTGAAGTTGTACTCCTTGCTTGCCTACAACATGCCCGAGGTAGCTGACTTCATGCAAGCGGAACAAACATCTCTTTTGTTTACAACGTAGTGCAGCTCCCCACAGGGCTTTCAAGATGAAATGCCGCCGACGTTGGTGTTCTTAAATTGGGGTGGCATACACAATCACACTGCACACATAATCTAGAATCATAGCCTATTTAAGATGCCCCCAAACTCTATCCATAAGGCGCCGGAACGAAATGCAGACCGGTGTATTGGTTGAGTCCGTCACGTGTAATGAATGTGGCCTTTTCATCATCTTTTGTGTTTATTGGCACCTGCGTGCATAGTGTTACGTGTGGAACGACGCAAATAAAAGAAACTACGTTGTATTTACAAGATCAGTGCAGCCAGAGGCCAAAATGGAATCCAGCTCATGCCGAACCCTGGTGCTCGTCTTCATCTTTATCTGCGCCATGTCTCTTGAGCGTCGGCTGTATGGCAACACAACCCTCGGTGGCGAACGCACCCAGATATATATGGCAAGCAAGAAGTTCTAGGGCGTGAGCCTGGAGACATGGGCGATATCACTTGTGGTCGGAGCGGAGGACGTTGCGAGGCTGGCTGGAACGATTTCGTAGGTGACATCACTGACTTGACGAAACACGCGATATGGGCCTTTGTAACAAGACAGGAGCTTCTCGCAATGGCCCACTTCACGGGAAGGCGACCAAAGCAGCACTAAAGCGCCCGGTGAAAAATGCACGTCACGGGGACAGAGGTCGTAGCTGTGCTTTTGGTTATACAGTGACACTTTTAGGCGAGTGCGTGCAAGTTGTCGAGACACCAAAGATGCTGTCTTTGGTGTTGGTTGGCTTCTTATGAGACGGCTAATAAACATCTTGTTCGTTACAGTGCGGCCTAGATTCGGGCGGCATTGATGTCTTCGGGTAGCATATGTGGGTCTTTTAACCAGTTGTCGCACCTAAAAAAAAGAAGATGACGTGTACGTCATCTTTTTTGTACGCCTACGACAACAAAGGATGTTCCACATCTGCCGTCAAGAGCGTGTGGGGTGTGGTAAACGCTAACAATCCCAGGTTTAGTCATAGTAAAACATAAATACCCCATAAAGTGCGTGGGAACACGGCGCCATTGTATCCCAATTGGTAAAAGCATCGCACGCGTAATGCGAACATGTGTGTTCGTGCCCCTTTCGCGGCCATTTGTTTTTTCATCGATCCACTTTCCTTTCTATTACTTTATCATTTCTCTATTTCAATGAATAAGTAAATGTAATTTCCCCTATGCTGTCCTTGGTATCATTGGAGCCAGCCGGTTTCAGTCCCGGTTAGCCTCCCTGCCTTTCATTTATCTCTCTCTCTATATCTCTCTTTCTCTTGTTTGCTGGCTTCTTATGCTATGAATAATACCTATCACGCCCTCTATTTTCTTTCTTCTTGTTCGAACTTGGCGAGGAAGTTTCGCTATAAAAGAAAATAATGTGTGAGCGGTGTGGAATGGAGCCTCTGCCGTTGAGCACAGCAGCCTGGTGCCCTAACCCTTAGACCACGATAGTATTTTCTTCATTTCCAAGTTTGCCCAAGGTAGAAGGTGAATAACATATGCAAAAGTGCTTAAAAACGAACACAACATTGTCGGCTCTTGTAGGCGTGTGTGTGTGTGTGTGTGTGTGTGTGTGTGTGTGTGTGTGTGTGTGTGTGTGTGTGTGTGTGTGTGTGTGTGTGTGTGTGTGTGTGTGTGTGTGTGTGTGTGTGTGTGTGTGTGTGTGTGTGTGTGTGTGTGTGTGTGTGTGTGTGTGTGTGTGTGTGTGTGTGTGTGTGTGTGTGTGTGCGCGCGCGCGCGTGCGTGCGTGCGTGCGTGCGTGCGTGCGCGCGCGTGAGACGAATGCACCGAGGTAACGCTTCACTCAGTAAAATGAAAAGTATAAGCAGGGCGTTTCTGATGCTATTGAAAGTACTGAACCATAGAAGCAGCAATCGCTGTTTCTTTGGTTTCAAAATTTTCCGCAGTATTTGTTGTCATACAAACAATGATCGCTTTACTACAGCTTGACTAAGCAGCACTGCCGGAATGACATCGGCTGAAATTATTCTGAGTTCGCGTTTTGTTTGCCTTGGTTCTTGTACTGTACACGTAGCGGTTTCTCCAATCTTGTTTCAAGCAACGCAGCCCTGGAAAGCACTGCTTTTAGCTAGTCGTGGTTACAGGCTAATAAAAAATATATATATTCTGCCGGAGGACTGCTCGTACGCGTCTTACAATCCAGTGAGCATCAGGTGGTGAGGTTCGAACTACACACTTCCCACAGCCGAGCCAGGTGTCCAACCCCCTGGGCCACGGCTACGGTTGTTTACATGTGACACGTTGGCTGAGGTCATTGCATCATTTTTCTCTCGTATCCCTACAGTGTTTGGACAATTACTTGTAGTTGTATAGGTATTGCACTTTACCGCTTCAGATCGGTAGGATTCGCCAGTGCCGTCACGCTAATTTAAGTTACCTTTGCATGGACGGGCTCGCCACTTGTGCTTCTCGCACATGTTTCAGCCGGCAGCTGTTTGCGACGTCTTTAACGACCAACAAACAAACAAAAATTGCATGTTTTATATCAAAGTGCTTTTTCCGTATCTTTCGAGGCATCCTTCTGTATAACAAAGCAACATCTGCTGCTAGACTCAACGCTTGTGAGCCGTTTTGAATCAAGAAAGCAGCCATGAGGTGTTAAAAATACTTTTGGTTGTTTTAATCATTCACTTCTACTAAAATAATTATTTTAAAAAATTTCCTCGCTGCAGATAAACAACAAATTCGGTGGAAATTTTTTTTTCGTGTCATCACGAGAGGCGCCGACAGGGATGAAAAAAAAAATTCGCGTTCGCTTCCAAGCAAGCTGCAACTACGTTTCTGAGTCCTCTACAATTGCAAGCAGCAGCATAACCTTATTTTCGCCTGTGAGAATTGTAAGCAGGTGTCGCTAGCATTGGAAGTGTAAGTCGCGACTAGAACGTAAACTTTCTCCAGTGCGAAGAACTAGGGCTCTTTAGTAGGGGTTCCTGGTGCAGTCATCGCAGCGGCCAGCCACAAAGAACGAAGAAGGGCAGATTGGGCGACTTGGCGGTTCTCCATAATGTTTAAAAACAGCGTTAAAAACGTACACAAGACAAATGAATAGACGATGGGACACACACGGTGCTGACTTACAACTGCAGGAGTAAGTCAGCGCCATGTGTATCCCATCCTCTATTCTGTTGTCCGGGGTACGTTATAGCGCTGTTTTTAAACATTGTACAAAGAATGAATATTCACCCTCTTTATGATTTACGCCGTTTTCCAAGCCTGACCGAAGCGATCGAACCCCGCTTCAAGGACTTATTTACCGTTTACCTTTGTAATGGTTAAGTAAAAGTTAGTAATGACATAGCGCTAAATCTTATGAGTCTGCAAAATTATTAAATTTTGCTCTAATCATGCACACTTCAAGCAATCACTGCATTCTTTTTCGGCAAGAAGAGGTACGTCTTCTATCAGCTGTCAATGTCCAGTTATACAGATGCATATTGACGTGGCCTTTAAGGCAGCCACCCTACATACCACGGCAGCTCACAGCAGAAATACGCACTCTGGTCGCGTGCCCTAGTTGTCCCATTATTATAGCATAATATTTTGGTTTCAGTCGCAGCTGCAGCTAATTGGCTTGCGCATCTTGGTGGGCGATATTCAACGCAACATTTGCTCTGCAGGTGCTGCGCGTGGAATTATGGACTCCAGGGTCAAGCGCCCAAAAGGGAAGTACTGATCAAACAAACGGCGGCGAATATTTTTTTTTTGCCTTAATAAGTCACGTGCTATTTGACACGCCCGGTCAAATTGTTTAGGTTCAAAGAATGAGAAAAGAGGTAACATAGCCGATGGAGCGTGTTTTCGTGGGGCGAGTATCGGGTCGTTTGTTAGGGCCTCTCCTGTAGTTTTTCTTTAGCAGGGGAAAGTTTTATAACTGGCCGCGAGTTCTTCAGTTGCGTTGTGCGTGAAATCACTGTTTTTCCAAAGGTGGGATTTTTTGGAGGGTGACGAAATTCAGATCATGATGTAATAGTTCTGCGGAAACCCGCAAGGTGCAGAGAAGGAACTAATGAAGGAAAAATGAGACATCCACCCAAACGTATCTAAATGCCACAAAGGAAACCCATGCGGGTTCCTCAAAAAAAAACTTCGCAGTCGAAAAAAATTCGTGCTTGTCTGGGACTCAAGCCCGGGACCACAGCCTTTCCGGGGCAGCCGCTCTACAATATGCACCAACCAGACGGCTAGCAGATGGCGGGGCGAAGACGAATTTATCAACAACTCGAAGCATTTCATCAGCAACTTTGCTTCGAGTTGCTGAGAAATTTGACTTCGCCCTGCTATCTGCTAGCCACCTGGTTAGGTCAGATGAAGAGCGACTGCTCTGGAAAGGTGGTGGTCGCGGGCTCGAGTCCCAAACCAGGACGAATTTTTCTTCAACTGCGAGGCTTTTCTTTCGAGGAACCCATATGGGTTTCCTTTTTAACATTTACCTACGTTTGGGTGGAGGTCTCATTCTCCCTTTATTAACACAGATCGTATTTGTGGATGCAGCAAATAACATTAAATAAGTTAGGCTCTCAAATTTTGTGCATATTTACCTTTCTCCACTCAGAACACGCAAGAAATGTTGTTACACTGGTATACGTTCCAGGAATATGATCGATTAACCGCTCAACACACGGATATAACTCACGGATATAACTCACGGATAATATAAAATACGGATATAACTCCTTTTGTCATGGCTTACCCAGTTGACTACGCGACTTATTTTTTGTCATTTCTGTGCAGTAATGGAGCAAGGAATATACCAAGAGCATTAGGCTTAGCTTAAATTGATCATTCTGCTTACCTAAAGTCCCTCGATTCATTTTACTTTCGAATCAAATATATTGCTGCATATGTACGCTTTGGTGAATGCACCAACGTGTTTGACAGCATCTGGGAAGTAGGGCGTTTCGTTAGCACTTGGGAAACATTGTGATCCCTTTCTAGTAGCGGGGGCTCGTAGCCAATTTTTACTGTCTGCATATATTCCGAGTGGGCGAATCAATTATTTTTGTGAGGAAACTTCACACGACTGACCGTATAATGGGTTGGTATATTATTATCCTGTAAATGTGACTCACTACATTGTGCACTAATACCGTTCTATCACCTTGTCACGCTTTGAACAGGGTCCCCAACAGCTTTGCATAAAACTATGGAAATTTCATAAATTTATTAACAGTCCATTATAATTCGAGAGTGAAGGCGATAACTAGGTTAGTCCTGCTATTTATCTGTCGGTTTTCTTACTGAGTAAAGCTGCACTGAAGTAAGTTTTCATTGTACAACTATAATCAGTTTCACAGCGATCAAGACTCAATTCAACTTCCACTCGCCCGCTTCAGAAAAATGGGACTCGTTATTAAAGAAACCAATATTACATGTGGTATAATTCCCTGAAACAAAAACATATCTGGTGACTATCAGCTAATATAGAAAAAAATATGAGGCAACTGAGGTCGCATTCACAACGCTTTAAAATTCATGTGTCGTTTACCATTGGCCAGGTGCCGTCTCTAGTATTATCAATGTTGTACAGAATTCACTCTTACGAACACTTCAAGCATAACACATTTTTCTGGACACATATAGGCTCATTTTTTTTAGTGACAACTTCAGAATTTGACGAGTGTATTGCGTGCGACGTTTGCGGCAATGAAGGCATGTATTCAACATTTATTGTGCCACTGTCGTTGATTTCAATCGCAAATGCATACAGTCTTTATCACGCTGCGACAACTCGACGATCGGTCGCTGTCCGTGCAGGTGCTACTCGAAGACTGCCCTTGTCGCTCGTAGGCCCACAAGGCAGTGAAGGTACCTTTGCGTCTCTTGAGGGCGACTGGCCTGTGTAAACGCCTTTGACTTCGTGAGATCCTCTGCGCGCATGCGCAAAAAAAAAACTCACCGCGTCTTTCCTCACCTCCCCCTCTCTCGCTAACTAATCTTTGTATTACCTCTTTGCAGTCCCCCAGTGTAAGGTAGCCAACCACACGAATCTCTGATCAACATCCCTGCCTTCTTTTTTCCCTCCTCTTCCTCAGAATTTCAGCTGACGTGTGGCTGGATTTTTGTTTCTCGTCATGTAATTATGTTTTCGGATTGAAAAATAATTGCTATTGCACTTTACCCGCTAGCTCCTAAACAAACGTGTTTGTTGGTTAGCTCACTTTGTGGTCGCAGGAATAACTTTATCAATTATCGCTGTACCAACAGCTACCTTATTTTTACCTAGCACTGTAACACTGTGACAGAAAGGCAGGGAGCTATGCCACTTTTGATAGTAATGTACTGTAATAGTATTGCAAATATTTATCGGCTCAATTAGGGTGTCTAGCAGCGATGTGAGCATGGCCACCACCGCCCTGGCCCAAAGATTGCGCTTGGTAACCTCTGCTTCATGGTGCATCGTGTAGCTCTGTAATCAGTATTTAATTCTGGAGCACAGCATAACTTCGAGCAGGATGCTACGACCCACTGTAGGTAGCAGCTAAGGGTTATCAGCCAGATGCTTAGAACTCCATTGATAACGAGTTATGTGCAAAGTAAGTTATCATCTCCACGTAAAACCGCAATGCCTAATCCATCCATTCGCAAAACTTTCCGTGTGAACTTCATTATTAATTTTAGAGGCCATCTTGTAAGTTACGAAAATCAATTCCATGTCACTTCTTAAGGCTCATCAATTTGAAAATGATTTTGAGGCTACCACAAGCTTTGAGATAAACACAGCCAGACTTGTGCCCGTTTGCGCGGCTGTTCCAGCAACTTTAATTAGCAACATGCTTCCTTATCCTTCATCATCATCAACATCATCATCATCATCATCAGCCTGGTTACGCTCACTGCAGGGCAAAGGCCTCTCCCATACTTCTCCAACTACCCCGGTTATGTACTAATTGTGGCCATGTTGTCCCTGCAAACTTCTTAATGTCATCCGCCCACCTAAATTTCTGCCACCCCCTGCTACGTTTCTCTTCCCTTGGAATCCAGTCCGTAACCCTTAATTATTCTTAGTGACGCATAAATTGAATTGTAACACCGACGCATTTCGGTGCACAGTTTGGAAACGGATTTTTAGAAAGTTTTTCGGGCCTCAAAATTCTTTTGAAATTTAATGCCTCGTTACTTACCGGCTGCAATTCGTAAATTTTATTACTTAGTAACTTTACAAGAAAATTGTGCCCAACTTTCAAACTATGCGTCTCGATTTTTTGGTGAAGTAGTGGCTGCCGCTAACCGCAGTCTAGCTTGACGAGCACAGTCCCGCTATCTACCGCAGCTACATTTTTTTTAATTTCATTTAACATAAACAACAAGCATTTTGTTGTGGAAACAATGTGCGTATTAACAAACCAGGTCGGAGTGTTTGGTAAAACAATTTCCTCCCAATAGTAAGATAAAACATTAAATTATTAGCTCGTGAAAAGAAAAGAAAATCTTTTGAATTTTCGCCGAGCCTCCTACGATGCGGCTTCGTGGATACGCATCAACGTACATGAAGAGAAGATTAGGCGGGACGTATGTAGCTGGCTACTACATGACGCAGCTGAGTTCGTGATTATATATACCCTACGGCGTGGCATGGGCGATCTGTCTTCTTTGGCGTTAAGGGTTGGGCGGAATATTTGTTTGAGATGAAATACGGAGACTATTTCCACCTCACGGCGTCGCAGGTCTGACCGCCGCCGTGATCAGTTGCTTCGCCGCTGCTGGGGACTGAGGGCCGGGGTTTGATTGTTGTGTTCATATAGGAGGTTGTGGCCAAATACTGCACCAGGGTGGCCAATCCTGCTCTGGTGAGGGAGTGCGTTACCGGTTCTGGTCACTGGGATCAGCCCACACTCTAGGCCTGTTTGTGCAATTTTATCAACACGCGGATTTTTTTTATCCGGTGAAAAATTGCCGGCACCGGGATTCGAACCACGGACCTCTTGCACGCGAGGCGGGTGTTCTACCTCTACGCCACCGCTGCACCTACTATTTAGACTATAAAGGCTTTATTCGGCCTTTAACATTACAGGTGGGCGCGAAATTACCAGGTGAGTGCCGGAATACAGCTATATCAGAAAACGCGACAGACAGGGAGCAGTGTCAGCAAGAGTTAATCAGAAGCATGAAATGCAAAATAGCACGTAAGTTACGTAACACATTATTGTAATTTGAAAGAATACTTCATCTTACAACCGAATATCTGAATACAGTCTGTTCAAAACTAAACAGGAAGAACAGTTCATCTCTCAGCAGACGCTGAAAGAAACACTGTATCATGTTCTAACACAAGGTTATCGGTCTAATGCGCTAGTTGTGGCAAGTTCTAGATCAGTGGTCGTAAAGCATTTTCATACCGTCATTTTCATTTGTGTTTATAGAAATTCGTTCGCTACTGCTCCTACTAACCTTCTAATTGCGGACAAAGCTGTGAAGTTGATCCGAGAAAGCACATGAGAAAGCAGCCGATTTATTTCTTCACCTGATAGTTTTATTGGTCGTTTATGAAGAGAAAGTAATATTCAGTGAACCGGCAGGTTTGATGAACATCCTCGCCCTTTGCAGGTACGTCCTAGTTTTCCTCTTCTTGGCGGGAATCGTGGAGAAGGATGGTCTTCAAAGGATCTACCTTCTTTTTGGTCGTCTTTGGCTGGAAAAATATATTTAGATATGTGCAAACGTGCTTTTTTTTCTTTTGAGAAAACATTTTGCTGTCCACCTGGAGCTCAAACTTAGCTCAGTCAGAGCATTAGTTCATTTCCTTATAAGCAGGGCAACACTTTCGCATATTTTTGTTGCCATAATTTTCAGTTTACTAGTGTGCTGCAGGAATGTGGTTATAAATGTGAATTATACATATATAATGAGAGAGCTGCCACAGTCAACAGACTGTAGAGGGGACCTTTCCTTAGTAGAAACCAGAATACCTCAATACATTCTGCAATTTTCCATGAATACAAAGAAACGAAGTGTATTGTTAATATCACGAGCTAACACACAAAAATAACGCATTTTCATAACACAAAACAATTGTCGAGAACACTAATCCGTGGCCTAATGCATGAAGTAAAAACATTACGAATGTATTTATTTGAAGCTGTAAAAGTTAGCTGTTGCGTCAACATGCTTTGCTTCTAATTGTAATGAAAAGGGCGGTACTCAATCGCTCATTTATTGTAGCGTGCAATGTTTTTCGTTATATAGAGTCAGAAAGTATGAACAATTAAACAGTGATTTGACCATTTGATGCTGACATCAATTTGCGCGTCGTGCCTGTTAGCTTCACTCGCGTTGATATGAAAATAAATTATTCGTGGTTTAGTTAAGTACCTTTACCGCAGACGCACTCAGTTCACACTGAATAGCTATCGATGGGACCTGCAATAATCTGAAGATAATGTGCCTAGCATTCTTCGTTCCATCCTTCTTTGCGCGGTCCTTAACTTGTACTCAAACTTCTTTGTCAGTCTCCAAGTCTCTGCCCCATATGTCAGCACCGGTAAACTGCATTGATTGCATACCTCCATTTTCACGGTAAACGTCCGGTCAGGAGCTCACGATGTCTGCCGTATAAGATCCAACCCATTTTTATTCTTCGGTGAGTTTTCCTCCCATGATCAGGGTTCCTTGTGATTAGTTGGCCTAGGTAACCGTATCCCTTCACAGACTCTAGAGGCTGACTTAAGATCCTGAACTCTTGTTCCCTTGCCCGGTTATTCATCATTATCTTTGCCTTCTTCATAATAATTTTCAACCCCAGTCTAACTCTCTCCCTGTTAAGGTCCTCAATCATTTGTTGTAACTCGTCTGCAGTGTTGCTGAATAGAACAATGTCATTGGCCAGCCGAAGGTTGCTGAGGTACTTGCCGTCGATCTTTACTCCTAAATCTTCCCAGTTTAAAAGCTTGAATACTTCTTCCAAGGACGCAGTGAATAGCATTGGAGAGAATGTGTCTTCTTGTCTGACCACTTCCTTTATAGGTATCTGCCTACTTTTCTTGTGTAGAGTTAAGGCGGTTGTGGAATCTCTTAAGATATCTTCCGGGCTATTTACGTAAGTGGTCTGTACTCCTTGATTACGCAATGCCTCTATGACTGCTGGTATCTCTACTGAATCAAATGCTTTTTCGTAATCTATGAGAGCCATATAGAGAGGCTTATTGTACTCTGCGGATTTATCAATTACCAGAAGGGTAATTGATTTCTTAATTACCCTTCTGACCCCACCGCTACTTATAGGTGCTCGTCTTCACTCTCTCGTCTCGTCTCGCCCAGGTGCTCGTCTTCATTAGCTAACAACTCGAATTTTTTTTTTTATATCGTCTAGCAGTTGCGCTGACTGATCCCCTGTTAGGTGTTCTACACAGATAATAGACCAGGCCGTCTTGTTCATTCGCTCACAACCCACCTTGCTTTCGTCCCAAGAACATGACTAAAAATTTCCTCTCTGTCGCCTATTACGCGGTCTTCAATTTCGTAGAAATCACAGTGCACTTCTGCTTGCCAGGCTATACGTCGTCCAAAATGGAAGTGAATTGTCACTATCGTTCGGAGATTCTAAATTGCAACATGGGAGTTATTTCATCCGGGAGAAGATATATATATATATATATATATATATATATGCATGCCTCGTAAAGCACCTAGATTTACGCTTTGCACTTCCCTCACATCAAGCGCAAGTGGCTCAACGCCTTGTTTGCAATCTACACATGACTCTAGAAGGCTTACATTAAAATATGCATACGTAATCTTCGTGCGGCCTAATGCGCTTGTATGTGTACTCTGATTCCACCACAATTCTGACTCGCCGTCGTGTCACTCTGCATGAGCGGAATACATCATTGCAACACCGGTTCGACACTTTCCCGACGCGACTAAGTGCTCTCTGTACGCTGGCTTTTGCCTACTGCCTCTGGATCTGCCATTTGTCCTTGCTCCCGAGAAGTGACGGACGCGAGAAACGCGCGTAGCCACGTAGCAAAGCACCATGTAGACGACGGAACGGTTCATCGTACTCATCTAGGCTCATTTTCGATAAAATTGTTATAACCCACACTAGGACTAAGAAAGGCAAGCGTACTAGCCCTGTGGGCTTTCGTCTGGTGTGATTTATCCCGGTCTCGTCAAATGTGGGCATTTTCCATCCAGGTTATGTTTCTCTGCCAATCTCGGCTCAATATACCTTGTGGCAAATCAGAATTTAGACAGACATATAAAGATGTGGCGGCCTCGTAGCATATTTGCCGTCGGCTGACGGGCCTCCCCTTGTCGGAACCCCTTGCTGTTGATCCTTGATCGAGAAAAGGCCTTCCTAAGTCTCAAGGGGAATTCGAAGGCGGAATGAAAGCGGGAGGAAGGAAGAAGGCTCTTCATTTTGTACCTGGATCTGGAGGGGCACTCATGACAATCTCGTCTACTCTGGCTACAGGATTCTGGAAAAATACGTTTAAAATGCCACAAACTTAGGACCTTTTGAGATAGTGTGCGCCGTAGCAAAGGATCATGGTTTGTGCACCAAAAACTAAACAGTTTTACGTTAAAAGGCACCTAATTAGTAGCGCTGTCAGGCCTCAACGGATTGATGTTCATTTGGTAATACGTGTTACCACCCACAAGGACTTTCGCCGCCGCTCTTGGATTAAAATTGTTAGCGACATATCTTAACAATTTTCAATAAAATAAACTGAAGGCCATTTCCCAATTTCGTTATCTCTTGCGCTATGTCTTTCAACCTTTCACTCAACCATGGGCGCTATAACGTAAAGTATTCCAAACTTTACTATTCCAATTGTGCAGTCAGCCCTCCACGATTGGCCAAAACTTTCTTCAACCGCCCCTACTTCGCCTGTCTGCCACGCGACGTCACGAAAACTGGGATAGTTCCCAATCTGACATGTCGTGTACACACTGATTATGCATGATTCCACCGAACAAAAGAAAGACAATTATTTCTGAGACGACGCTTTTTCGCAACTGAAGTTCATTTCAATATAAAGTTCATTTCAAGATAAAATTGTTATAACCCACACTAGGACTAAGAAAGGCAAGCGTACTAGCCCTGTGGGCTTTCGTCTGGTGTGTGTTCATTTCATCTCAACGCCTTTTCGCCATTAACCCTCTTCTAAAGGTGAAAAGGTTTCAGGCTGCAAACACTTCACCTGTCTGTCACTCGACGTCCAAAAACCGCGAAAACTCATTGCGTCAAAGTGATGTGTTCGCGTTAAAGATGCATTATTATGCCGAACAAAACTGCTTTTTTTTTTGTCTGAGTAGCCAGTGACTGTCCCGTTCCGAAAGGAATAGGAAATGGCTGCCGCCGATCGCTCAGGCACTGGCTCCTCACACCTGCCGGACAGCATGGGTTTATTTGTGTATAACAAAACGTTTTGCGTGGCCATGTGACGTTAACGAGCCTTTTCGGCACGTATTCGACGTCGCTCTGCAAACTCTTCTTTGCTGAGGATCCGTTTTAGCGGCATTTTTAACCCTTCGTTTCACGCCACCACGATTTTGGACAAGCCACCGCGAGCTTAGTAAGGCAAAGCGGACCAATCGCAGATGCTGGCATCTCCTTCATCCGCTATCTTTTTTCAGTGCGCTGACTCGGCCTCATCCAAACCCTCTCCAGTTGAGTGTGCTCCTCGCCTCTTGTCAGCCAATTAGGTTAGAAGACAACGTAAGCAATGTTATTCGTTTTGAAAGCAAACAAAAGTGACCTCCTATGAACGAGGACAGTGTTTCATTGGACTGTTCAGACAACGCTTCTGACAACGCTTCTGACAACGCTTCTGTTCACCGCCCAATGCTTGCGTCGGCGGTTACGTAAATTTCACGTCAGGAGACTGGAATAAAAACATATATGAATAGGTTTATGTTATACTCCCCTATATCAAGTATCTTCTCAAGTGATTCCTCTTGTTTGATTCTCTATTCATTTGCTATAGTTTCATCAGAACATTCAAGAATAGCAAACCACCCGGCCTAGGAACGATCCTATGGCAAATGTTCTCTAAATTCACGATAAGGGTAACCATCATTTGCCGCTGTAACTCCAGCCGGAGAGTGGTTCGAATTTATGCACATGCGATGGAAAAAATACTGGAATAAATTCTTTCAAAACACAGCTCAATATCAGCTTACTACGGAGGTCAGCGCATTGCAATACATAGTTTGTTGCTGCGATGAACTGGCCGTGCAGGGTAGAACGACAATGAAGTAGGTGAACTCGTGCGAAACTCGCATAGGTATGGGGAATGGACAATTACAAGTAAGAAAACATGACGAAATTGTAATCTTTATTACGAGATCTCAAGGTCTTTGCTATAGTTGAGACATTGATTCAGTGTGTCTTTCTTTCATTTATTTCTGCAAGAAATTAAGAGCTTGCGATGAGAAGCATGAGATTATTAAAGCGCTAACATTTATGAATAGGTTATTAGGAAGTACCGTATTCGCTCGGGTATAACCCGCCCCTCCGTATAACCTGCACCCCTAACTTTGAACTCCACCCAAAAAGAACCTCGCGTATCACCCGCACGTTTACCTGAAAAAAAAAAGAGCACTAGAAAGATACAACTGCGCGTTTCGTTTGCAGAACATTTATTCAAACTACCCCCACCACGTCACTGGTTATCCGATTCTCAATCGTCGCCGCTCTCACTGCTGCCATCCGAGGCTGCATCACCACTCTCAAAGCCGTAGTCGTCCTCGGAACCGTCCAAGCTGTTACTGACGGCACATTTTTAAAGCTTTTACGCACCAAGTCGGCCCGTATCGCTTTCTACGCATCCACTATCAGGCACAGCAATGGAATATCGGGCCTTCGCACCCGTCCGGTCGGCGTCAGGGCGTAAAGGCCGTTGCCCATCCACTGAGCATACAGCCGCTTCCCATGTGCCTTGAACGGCTTGTTCAGGCAAACGTCGAGTGGCTGTAGCATGGAGGTCATGCCGCCAGGTATTATAACGAGGTCGGTGCCGGTCTCGGCGAGGCGGGCCTTCACCGCATCAGTGCAGTGGTCTGGGAAGGAATCCAGTACGAGCATTGACCGGCGTGCGGCAAGGTCTTCGTTCCCAGATAACTCGAAGCCAGTCACCGACTAGGCCACTGTTCATCCAGGAATTTTCTTCCGCACGCACAAGGATTCCTAAGGGCACTGGGGCGCTAGGTTACGTCTTGCGTTTGAAAATGACATATGGGCGCAGTTTCTTGCCGCCAGCCAAAGCACATAACATGACTGTGCAGCGCAGCTTAGCATTTCCGCTGGTCAGCGCACTGACTGATTTGGAGCCCTTTTTTTCCATGATCATGTCCATCGGCATCTCAAAGTACACAGGTGTCTGGTCAGCATTTCCCACCTGAGACAGCAAATAGCTGCGCTCCTTCCGAAGTGCGATGACATATATTTGAAAGTTCAACAGTCTTTCCTAGTAGGCATCAGGAAGCCGCTGGCACATGGTTGTTCGCCGCCGAATAGAGAATCCATGTTTTCACATGAAGCGCTGAGCCATCCATGGCTTGCATGAAACTCTCGTGGAATCTTCATTTCCCGGGCCAACTTCAGGGCTTACATTTGCGCCATCTGAGTCGAAACAGCGTGGCCACGACTTCTCTGCTCCTGAATGAACTTGGCAAGCTGCATCTTGAGGTGGGGGTACTCACCAGTCTTCGGACCACGAAACGCTTCCCTGTCCCCATTCGTTGTTTCAAGATTCTTTTTTTCTTCCTCCAGTCACGAATGCACTACTCGTCGACGTCATGCTGTCTCGTAGCAGCTCTGTCGCCGATTTCTTGGGCAGTGGCTATAATCTTTAGCTTCTCTTTCGCTGTGAAGAACAGCCGCCGAGTCGCACTCATGACGCCGAAACAAAGCAGGCAAATAGTGGAAACTGGGGTGTAGTGCACAATACAGCGTCTGACACTAGGCTCAACAACGCTGGTTAAAAAAAACGTGGCCAATGGCGTCGGTAAGAATAAGCGGACTATGAATGCGGATTTGGCCCCTCATCGGCTTGACAAGCGTGGATGACGATGGGGATGGCGAACTACACGGGGGAAAGAAAAACTCAAAAACAAAAGAAAAAACTCGCAGATAGCTCGCACCCTCCATTTTTGAACGCGTTCTTTCGCATTTTGGTACGGGTTATACGTGAATAAATACGGTAAGTACAAATTGAAATGTTAATGGAAATAATATATGTGTTAATTAAATAACGATATTGCCGAAAGCCCTGCGTTGCACAATATTGTTCGAAAAACTTACCATTACGCCGTCATCGGTGACTTCTCTATCCTCTTCATAGAAGGATGCTGAAGTGCAGAATGACTTTAGCCAGTGATGCTTAAATCACCATCATAATATCAATGTTCAAAGAGCTTATAAAACGACATTCTTAGCTTGTTTTTAGGGTATGCTGTTTAGCCGTTATATTAGCGCTACAGTTTTGTTTTGAAGTACGGGGTCAAATGGTGATACCTTGCTTAAAATGACCTAAATTTTAACTGAATGCTTTACAGGACAGTTTGATCAGCGGCCGTAAGATATGTGGCCTATAGGGCCTTCACCTGCAACTTTTCTCTGCAGGAACTAACGAAGACGAGTTCGTTTGGGAGATATTTATTGTGAAGAATGTCCTCTTCAACTGCGTCACGCACTTTGTTTACTGTAACTCTGTGTCACTCTTTAAAACATATCGGTACTGTTTTTTAAAGCTTGAACGCAAGCTGTGCGAGAGGTCTGGAGCAACGTAGTCATTTCAGGCATGGTTCAAATATTTCTTAGACATCATTGACATGCTGTTAACAAAAACAGTCCTCCTGATGTGTGGAAAACAGTGCAGTAGCGCTGTTGTTTTTTGTTTATTTTAGCCAAATAACAAAAATTGTCGCAATATGACGACCTTAAGGAAGCACTAACTCCGTGAGTCGATATTATGGCTAATGAAAATTCAAAAGTATAAACTGTAATACACAGGCAAATCACTGAACGAATTCCTTGTTTAAGAAAATTGGTACAATTTCATCTTTATTTCTCCTAATGTTTTCACGTTACTTAACGTGCTCTTGTTAGGATACACTGTTCAAAGAGAACCATTCCTGTTGACATTCCCTGGGGCATACAGTAGAAGATAAACATCGGTGTCGAAGAGAGGCATTATTTATTCAGAAAGAAGTACCAGAATTTAGCAGTGCAAAATTGTAGGCTCGATTCGGTTCATGGTTATTGTTTTGAACTGATGCGAAGAGTACAGAAAGTATATCGCTTAAGCCGCTAGAGGAGGAAAGCTGCACTGTTGTATTTACACATATCATCCGCCCTAGATGAAAACTGTAAAGGAAAACTTTTCAGTACAGTGAAGGGAACAGAAAGAACAGATGAGCCGTTCTCTATATTCCGTAACCTTGCTTTAGCATCTATGGATGCCTACATCATCTGTCCACGCAAATAAATGGGACTTAAGAAGAATGCAATCATTTCCAAGAAGAAAGCTTTTACACGGTCCTCTGAAAGTTTCTCCAAATGAAGGATACAATACAACAGCGGTTATAAGCAGCTTTCCCTTGTCTTGAGAATGGTAAAGTTTTGCTTATCTATAGCTGGCTTTTAGTTTTCTTGGCCTATATACAAGGCACACCAGAACTCGTAATGAGCCCTGTCACATAAGCAGGCGTACGTACACTCCTTTACAATCTCACACATGAGCGATTTCGGAGACAAGGCTTCAGTTACTATTCGCCTAAAGCAACGGCTTACTTGCATCCCCACGCAGAGGCTTCAGTTACAACTGCACTACTACATTTGCATTTTCGGCGTGTGAGTAAAACAACACTGTTCGATTTACACAAATCATCCGCCCTAGAGGAAAACTGCACCAATGCAATTACTGCTATTCTGTAGAGTACAATTGAATTGCTGCAGTACTTTGTTAATGCTTAAGAAGTGACAAGCTCACTTGCTCTACGGCAGATGGCCTGTAAGTACTCTAAAATGAAGCCGTACCTGTGAAAACCTGATTGACGTACCGTTTAGCATTTTCGACACTTTATAATAGCATGTCAAAACAAAATGTCGCAGATTAAGCAAATTATGTAACAACTTTCAGTTGGACCAGCAGTGTTCCTTCTTTTTGTTATGAAACGTCGTGACATTACATAAATCTTTTTATTGCTTTTTAATACGCGCATCGAGCATTTCATATTAGAGCTGGTATCTTGTTTGATTGTCCAAAATGTTTCCTACTTCACAGGCACTGCAAAATATGTGATGCCCCGTGGCACGGGCTATAAAATATAGCATTGGAAAACTCCACGTTTAAATAGGCATAACGAGAAAAACGTTTTTGAGTGAAATACTAAAAAAAGCATATTATTTGAACCTCACCGATGGCACCGGCTGTTGGAACCTCAGTGCTGACACCCGTTGTTGCAACCGGACCGTTGGCGCCCGTTGTTGCAAATGGGTCGCAAGCCCCAAGAGTAGCGTTGGCCTGGCGGCCTGGGGCACACTGGAAGCATCCGAAGGTCCCAGCAAAGCATGAGTCGACTGCTAACAGAACAACTTGTTTATTCTAGCATCGCAAAGAGCGGGCGGTCAGGTCGACCGAAGTAGAGAGACGGGAGAGCACGTTACTCAACAGAAGAAATAGGAGCCTCCCTCCTGGCGTCCGGGGGCAGCTGCTCTTATACTCTTGGCGTCGCGGGCAAGAAGGAAGGTCACGGGACGACACCACGTGACAGCGAGGCACGGACGGACTGAGACATGTACAGACGAGTGTAGTGACGCATCAGCCGGGCCGGCGCCGGTCAGTCCTCCTCGCTTCACACTTGGGGAGCTCCTCTCCCCGGCTGCCGCGCTTTGACAAGCGTGGGCACACACACACACACGCACACACAAAGGCACGTGGCACTGAACATGCCGGGACGCGCTCGGCGGGGATGCGTCGCGGCCGCTCCGAACGGGCCAAAATGTCCGCCGCTTTGAATGAAGCCCCGGCGTCCGCTGCATCCGCGCAGGCTACACCGCGCGTCGTAGGCGAAACGTAACAATATCTAAGAGAACATGAGTGTCAATATGGAGTAATAAGTAGATAAATAAATGCTAATAAAGCGCAAATTCGCAATTGCGAGCTCGATATCTTTTCTCTAGCAGGTAGCTTGCTCCAGCGTAATTACTAAAATATCCTTTGCACCACCAGCATGCTTCAGTTAGCGAAACCTAAGGGATTAGAACCCCGCAGGGGCGTCTGCGTCAGCAGGCGTTTGGTGTGCTGCGACACCACGTACCCGAGCACACGAGGGTTTGACCCTCCCGCGTGTAGCCATGCGCGGTTTAGCCGTGTCCGGGGAAAATGGGATCCTGGGGGTTGAGCCAATGCCGGGTGTTTGGACCTTTACGGCCCCTCGGCGGTGGCAACACACCCCTTTGGCCTCGGCTTCACGTAGACGGCACCCCCGGACTGACCCACCCGGGGGAAATCGGCAGTCGCCTTTTCCTGTCCTTCTCTCCAATCTTCGTATTTCTCTCTCGCCTTTTTCATCTTTCCTGTCTTCTTCTCTCTTCCATTTACTTCCTTTCTCTACAGCGGCAAGGGTTAACCTTGTGTATGTGCCCTCCCTTGGGTATAATATATTAGGTTATAGCGGCAGTGCACGGTTGGCGCCTGCAGCCTTACCCGTTAAGTCCTGCAGCGTCCCCAAGTTGGGCTCCATGGTGGGTGGCCGCCATTGCTGCTGAAAACATACCAAATTACTATGGGAACACCCGCATTTCCCCGCCTACTTGATCGTCACCCTCAGAAGAGGTGACGCACCGAAGACTTAAGCACTTCTTTCAACCGCACGAAAGAGACGTATCCAAAATACCACGTAGTACACAGTGAGAGTCCTGAAAAACAAGCTAGATTTATTTCTCCATTAACAGTAGCAAAATCTTTGATCGAAGCCTTAGGGTCAGGTTATAAGGTAACGAAAATGGCTAGCGGGTAACTTCTCCTTGAGATCCCTCAGAAACAACAGTACGAAAAGCTTGGCAGTCTTGTGACATTTGGTAACATACCAATTTCTATTACACAACACCGAACAATGAACAGCTCACGGGGAGTCGTGTCAGAGGCAGACCTCCTAGACTTGACAGTAGCTGAACTCTTGGAAGGATGGAAAGAACAAAATGTCACTGAAGTAAAACGTGTTATACTTAGACGAGACAACAAGGAAATCCCCACAAAGCATCTTATCCTAACATTTGCATCCAGCACACTGCCAGAAACTATCGAAACAGGATACATCAGATTAAATGTCTGACCATATATCCCCAACCCTAGAAGGTGTTTCAAAGGTCAGAGGTTCGGCCATGGCTCGCAGAGCTGCCGTGGTCAAATAACTTGTGCAAAATGTGGAGTGCAGGGCCACCCCTCCGACAACTGCAGTGACACACCTCACTGTGTGAAGTACAGTGGTGACCATCCCGCTTACTCACGCTCCTGTCCAAACTGGAAGAAAGAAAAAGATATAATCACCCTTAAAGTCAAGGAAAATATTTCGTTTAAGGAAGCCCGTAAAAGGTGCTCTCCTTTCCACAACACACCTTATGATGATGCGGCGCGTCGGGGGGCGGCGTCGCAGTGGCCAATGCCAAGTGCCATGCCCGCGTGCAGCGAGCAGGCACCTTTGGCTTCTGCCCCCAGGGTGGAAGTAGGTAAGCCTACTGCATCCAACCAGCAAACCGGCCAGGCTACCCTTGGTTTGCCGGCCCCACAAGAGTTATCGGCGGCAACCTGCGCTACACGCAGCGATCCCGCAGTACCGATAGTGGCCCCGAAGGTAGGCGCAGCCGAGGCTGCCTCGACCTCCCCGGCCCCTCCCAGCGCTGGCAACAGCCGGCGCAGCCAAATTCCACAGGGAGCCCCATCGACCTCCGGGCAGGTGGGCGCAGGGGTTTTGCCTTCCGAGGTGAGACTCTCCCGAAAAACTTCTCGCTCGCAAGAGCGCGTGTCCGGCACCTCACAAGAGGCAATGGACACAACACCTATTCCCACGGCGCGCCAAGCGCCTAAGGAGCGGCGAGGTTCCCTCGAACGCTTCAAAAAAGGCAAAACCCCGGTTACAGGGCCTCGAAAGAGCTCTGTAATCTAATGCATCACTTCCGTTTCCTTACACACAGCACTTATTTACACTAAATATGGATACACAAATCATACAATGGAACGTCAGAGGTCTCCTTAGAAACCTTGATGATGTACAAGAACTCATCTACAAACACAATCCAAAAGTGCAGTGTTTACAGGAAACACACTTAAAACCAAAACACACAAATTTTCTTCGACAGCACGTCACTTATAGCAAAGATCGCGACGATCCTATCGCATCATCGGGCGGTGCCGCCATTGTAATTCAAAAGAGCATAGCCTGTCAACGTTTGCAGCTACGAACGGCCCTTGAGGCAGTGGCGGTTCGAGTTATTCTGCTAAACAAGCTTATCACTATTTGCTCACTTTATATACCCCCACATTATAAACTAAGCAAACATGAATTTCAGTCCTTTATTGATGAATTGCCAGAACCCTATGCTGCTCTTGGCGATTTCAATGCACATAACTACCTGTGGGGCGACCTTCGTATAGATGCACGAGGACGTCTTGTTGAACAGTTCCTTTTTTTCTTCTGGTGCTTGTCTGTTGAATAAAAAGGAACACACATATTACTCTCTTGCAAACAGAACCTATTCTTCAATAGATCTTAGCATAGTCTCGCCGTCTTTACTGCCTGCGCTTGAATGGGAAGTTAACGACAACCCTTATGGAAGCGACCACTTCCCTATACTGCTAAAATCTCCAAAAGAAAACGAATATCCACCACACGCTCCTAGGTGGAAGATTGAGACAGCTGATTGGGAGAAATTTCAATCTCTTACTAGTATCTCATGGGCTGAGCTGTCTTCGTTAGTAATTGATGCTGCACTCGAGTTCTTTACAGCCTTCATAACAGATGTCGCATCAAAATGCATATCCGAAGTAAGTGGTTTGACATGCAAACGACGTGTACCGTGGTGGAACGGCGAATATAGGATCGCTCGTAAGAATCAGAACAAGGCATGGGGGTTGCTGCGCGCATCCCCCACTGCGGAGAATCTTATAAATTTTAAAAAAGTAAAATCCCAAGGCAGGAGAACCCGCCGACAGGCCAGACGAGAAAGTTGGCAGAACTTTCTATGGAGTATTAACTCGTTCAGAGATGAGGCCAAAGCCTGGAACAGGGTCAATAGGATAAGAGGATGACAAGCATATGCACTCCCTTTGGTAAACACAGAAGGCGATACCCTACAAGATCAGGCGGACTCACTTGGGGAGCACTTTGAAAGCGTGTCAAGTGCCAACCATTACTCGCAATCCTTTCTGAAATATAAACAAATAGAAGAAGGTAAGCCACTCATGGGAAAAAGTCAACATAATGAACCATACAACTGTCCTTTTAGCATTGCCGAGTTGAGAGCTGCCTTGAGCGCATGCAAGAGCTCTGCACCGGGATCTGACAGAATCACGTATGAAATGATCAAAAACTTACATAAAGACACCCAAGTTACACTAGTCACAATTTTCAACACCATTTGGGCTGCGGGATACCTCCCGACTGCATGGAAAGAAGCCATTGTGATCCCGGTTTTGAAACAAGGCAAAGACCCTTCCTCAGTGGCTAGTTACCACCCGATAGCCCTGACAAGTTGTCTTTGTAAGGTATTTGAAAAAATGATCAATCGCCGTCTCGTGCATCTCCTAGAGTCCAGTAAAATGCTTGACCCATTTCAATGTGGTTTTCGGGAAGGGCGATCTACAAACGACCATCTTGTGCGCATCAAAGCGAGCATTCGCGATGCCTTCGTGCACAAGCAATCTTTCTTATCTGCATTTCTGGATATGGAAAAAGCGTACGACACAACCTGGCGGTACGGAATCCTGCGCGATCTTTCCGCGCTAGGTATCCGCGGCAATATGCTAAATACTATAGAGAGCTACCTAGAGAACCGTACATTTCGAGTGAAAATAGGTCCTTCACTGTCGCGTACATTTATACAGGAAACTGGGGTACCCCAAGGAGGCGTACTCAGCTGCACACTCTTCATCGTGAAGATTAACACGCTTCGCGCTTCATTACCACCGGCAATCTTTTATTCTGTCTACGTGGACGACATACAAATAGCTTTCAAATCTTGTAACCTCGCAGTCTGCGAGAGACAGGTACAGCAGGGCTAGAACAAAGTCTCAATGTGGGCAGACAAGAATGGATTTAAGATCAATCCTAACAAAAGCTCTTGCGTTCTTTTTACAAGAAAGAGAGGAATGATCCCAGATCCTTGCTTAGAACTATGTGGACAACAGATACCTGTAAACAAAGAACACAAATTTCTAGGTGTCATACTTGACTATAGACTCACTTTCGTCCCCCACATTAAACACCTTAAACAAAAATGTCTGAAAACAATGAATCTAATGAAACTTCTATCCCAGACTACGTGGGGTAGTGACAGGAAGTGTCTAATGAATATCTATAAGAGCCTCATTCGATCACGACTAGATTATGGTGCCGTGATCTATCATTCTGCAGCCCCGAGCGCCCTAAGGATGCTAGACCCGGTCCACCATCTAGGAATCCGACTGGCCAATGGCGCTTTCAGAACAAGTCCCATACAAAGTTTATATGTTGAATCAAATGAGTGGTCACTTCATCTGCAGAGAACATACATCAGCCATACATATTTTCTGAAAGTGCGCTCAAACCCCCAACATCCCTATTTTAATACCATTAGTGACATGACATGTGCTACACTCTTTCGCGATCGTCCCTCCGTAAGACAGCCTTTCTCGCTGCATGTGAGGGAGCTTAGTGAAGAAATGCACGTTCCACTCCTCGAGCTTCCCCTAATGCATCCAGCCAAGCTGCTACCTCCGTGGGAGTAGCAGCTCATACAATGTGATATATCTTTCGTAGAAGTCACAAAGCATGCTCCAGAGATTGAAATCAAGATGCATTTCCGGGAACTCCAGTACAAATACTCCTGCACGGAGTTCTACACAGACGCATCAAAGTCACACGAAGGGGTGTCCTATGCAGCCGTCGGTCCATCCTTCTCGGAATCCGACGTACTGCACCCGGAAACTAGTATCTTTACGGCTGAGGCCTACCCACTGCTGTCGGCCGTAAAGCATATAAATAAATCACAACTCCAGAAATCAGTTATATATACGGACTCCCTCAGTGTTGTGAAGGCCTTGATGTCTTTCTGTAATCACAAAAATCTAGTATTTAATGAGCTCTACTCCGCACTGTGCAAAGCATATATATCTAACCAACATGTGATCATATGCTGGGTGTCTGGACATAGGGGCATCGAGGGGAACGTTCTAGCCGACCAGATGGCCACATCAATCTCATTGCATGCAGTTAATCCTACTGCTTCGGTCCCTGTCACAGACCTGAAGCCTTTCTTAAGAAGGAAACTACGAAGCCACTGGCAGCGCATGTGGGACGAAGAAATAAATAATAAACTGCATGTAATAAAGCCACAATTAGGTTTCTGGCCTCCTGTAACAAAATCCCGCCGGACAGATGTCCTATTCTGCCGTCTAAGAATAGCACACACTTTTGGCACACATAACTTTTTACTCACGGGAAACGAGCCTCCAACCTGTGGTAGATGCGGGGAGAGGCTCACCGTCATCCACGTCCTACTGGAGTGTCGGGAAGCCGAATCCGAAAGAAAAAAAACATTTTCTCTTAGCATACCGCCACCACATCCCCCTTCATCCTGTTATATTACTTGGTGCAGAACCACTCTTTGACACCAACGCCGTCCTAGGTTTTTTGAAAGATGTTGTGTTGCATGTTATTAGCCCCACACGCTCGTAGCGCTTCCTCTCTCCAGAGGATGCCGCTGCGATAATTATTTTCAATAGCACATGCCTCTAGGCCCTTGTGGTTCAAGGGCTCTGGCGAGGCAGTAGTGCTGTACGCAGTTTAACATCTTGCATATTTTAAACATTGCATCATTCTTTTACGATGGATTTTAAAGTTCATAGTTTTCGTCATCAGTCATCACCATAATTTTATAGCACGTAAATTTTACGCGCTTTACAGCGACTATTTTTAGGCCACTTTACAGCCAAGTCACATCTTCCATAATACATCCTTAACACTACCACCAGTCATGGCACTCTTTGGCCAAACCTGGCCCTTGCGCCACAAAATACCACACATCATCATCATTAAGGGATTAGAAAGCACAGAAAGGCTCGAAAAGATTGGATAACTAAGGCTCTCTTCGTAGGAGCAAAATAAAAAAAACTTGGTGTTCTCCGATTTTCTCAAAACAAGAAGTTTCGAGATATCAGCTGAGTAAAAGAAGTTTCGTAATATACTAAACACAGATCTAAAGAAAGCAAAGTCATCCTTTTACAGAAAAAAGTTATCGCACATAGGGAACAACCCTAAGCAGATCTGGGAAGAAATTAAAATTCTCATAGGTAACAAAACTAACACACCACCTCTTGAAGTGCTGATAAATTGTTTTTTTTCTTCATACTGGAGTCGCATTAGCAAAACAATTTAATGCACCTTTCCTGGAGGCGGGCAAATATACAGCCTCAAATATTCTCCCCACTAGTACCTCCCTTATGTCATACGTGCACACATCAAATTCTGACTCGATATTTCTGACACCAACAAGAGAAGCAGAAATTACAGCCATTATTGGTTCTCTAAGAAATACCTATGCTCCTGAGGATGGTCACCTTTCACCATTGCCAACTAAACATTCTGTTGGATGCTTCATAGGCCCGTTGACTTACATACTTAATGAAAAATTGCTTACTGGAGTGTTCCCGAATTAGTAGTAGCCCGTGTTACTGTTGTTTTCGAAGGCGGAAAGAAAACAGAATTCAGCATTTGCCGGCCAATTTTAATTCTGTCAGGATTGTCTAAGGTTGTTGAAAAATAATTTACACGTGCCTTTTTGGTTTCTTTTCCTCCAAGACTGTGATAAGCGATCATCAATATGACTTCTAACCCGGCAAGTCAACTGAGACCGCATAACTTTATTTTAAAAATGTCCTAATTCAAAACATTCGAATAAAACTTTCTTACTATTTGTACCTTCCTTGACTTCAGCAAAGCGTTTGATTCGCTCCAACATGATATTCTACAAACAAAATTACAAGCTTACGGAATTCGTGGCATCGCTAAAGACCTAATACAAAGCTGCCTGACTGGAAGACAACAGTACACAAGGCTGCATAGCAGCATTTGGTCTGACCGTGGAACATTAAAATATGGCGTACCTCAGGGATTCGTAATAGGACCTCTCCTGTTCACTGCGTGTATAAATGACTTCGTAAACATTTCTCCAACTTCGAGCGTTATCTTATACGCTGGTGATACTAACGTCTTCTTTTCTGGCTCAGACCTAAAGGAACTTGAGCATCAAGCGAATATGTGGCTTGACAGGCTTGGCTGATGGTAAATCAATTGACATTAAATAGATAAAAAACTATTTCACACTATTACATGCAAAAAAAGCAATAAAGCGCCACCCCAAGCTCCATTTTGATTATTCCGAAATCGCATGCAATAATAGTTGCAAGTTCCTGGTTGTACACTTCCGCAACGATATGAGCTGGTCTGATCACGTCACTTATGTCAAAATGAAAATGGCTCGACCCATAATTTGTTATAAGTCACATTAACCATCTTCTTCCATATTCCGTAGAAAAGCAGCTACTCTTTTCTCTTGTTCACTCGCACTTCACATTCTACAACGTACGTTCGGGCACTTGTAACAAGACATTTGAAAAAAATTATAATCATGAAACAAAGCATTTAAACTATTCACGATAAGGCCAGGTAGCTATAATAACTTATTTTTCTGCTTTTCACGTAGTGCATCTTAGTGAGTACTGTAAATTTAAACTAGTAGGTCTTATCTATCATCGTATTAAACAAGTTTTTCGTTCATTCAGCAATATGTACCTCAGCCGTGATATCCACTGTAACTTACGAACGATCTGACTTGTTTCGATTAGACCGACGACAAATAATGGCAATCAATTACTACATCAGCAAGCAATAGAAATATGTAATAGTTTTACTTTTGTAGTGGAAAACGCACAATTGAGCAGATCTGTATACCATATTCAAAAGAAAGTAAGATTACTTTTCTACACAGGTTGAAGCGTTTTTGTGTAGGTACGTGTGCATTCTCCCTGGTGTCCTTCTTTTTTTTTTGTACATGTGCTCCTATCCTACCAACTGCGATGTCTACCTCTGTTTGCTTAAGTGTATTTCATTACACTCCATATGCAACGTTATGCACATGGTTTAATCTTACTTGAAATTTAGCTTGAAGTGTTTATCTTTTTATTTGGTTATGCTTATTGATCATATTGTTAACATAAGATGGAATTGTTCATATTTTATTATTTACTTTTTGTTTTAACAATACTGTAGGCCTTTGCACAGGCCCAAACAGGAAGTGAATTTTAAAATACACATTAGCATGGAAAAACAGCAAGAAAAAGAAAAATATAGAAAACAAAAGAAAACTGCCATACAACAACACTGGTATTCAACACAAGACACTGTCTTTGTTTGTCATGAATGAAGGAATAACAAAAGGTGCTCAAACAGTTGCGATATTAGTCGTATTACATTTATTGCGAAGGTTTGCATGTAACTGGTAAATGTTTTTGATGAATTTATGTATGCGATGCATTTGAACTGAGCTGTTATTGAACGTTTTTTTGCCGACCCCACTGCTGACTCGTTTTTGTTTTTTTTTGCGAACCTGGATCTAGCCCTAGTTAGGAAACATGCTCTGTTTGTTTTCTTTTGCCTCATCTCGTTGGCATGATACACTGTTATAAATGTATACATGTCAGAATAAACAGTATTTACTATTTATTCTTTTGAAACTCCTATCAGCGTTAGGCTCTCCCGGAACTGTCGTCGGTGTCATTTTTTTCAGCTACTAAATATCAAAGAACACTCAACATTCCGTTTCTGTTAAGATCGTAACCCCGCTAAAAAAATTTCAGTAAATCAACAAACTGAAGTACTTGAAATCGCCTTTATCCGCACGAATGCCTCCAGTAATCAGCGAAAAGCCCTTGTAAGTGTGAGTGCAAGCAATATGAAACTTTAATACGATATGATGACGTACTTACCTAGCGTGAGCGCAGCGAAAGTAAACAGTAGAAGGCATGTCAAGCATCCTCGCATCATACTGCCCATACTGCACAAAAAGCAGACAGGAGAATCATCAGTGAATTATATATCTTGTGCGGAAAATGCGTTGTCTGTTTTCCGCTTTCACAGGATGTACTACTAACAAAAGATAATCTGTCCTACATATGGGGCTGTGCCAAATAAATATAGATACAAATGAAATAGGCAGTAAAGTGATGTCTCTAATGAAAGATAAGTGAAGGGGGTAGCAAGGACAACGTGCCGCCCATGGAAGGCAAATCCCCCGCCACCCTATAACGCGTGGGGTGCTCTAGCAGTTGAGCAAGGGTGATGGTGCCATCTCCTCCCTCACTTGTTGTCATTTATGCGCGGGTATCAGAAATTTATCTCATGAAGTGGTGAAGGTGATGGATTTAAAACATCCATTAGGTTACAGTCATCATGTAGTAGGCTATCTTACGTCAAATAAATGACCAGTATATGCCCGTGTACTGCTTCAAGAGCGATCGACGCTGCCAAAGTCGAAACACCCTCTGTTATATGTTCGAACAGAATAACAAGAACCAATAGACTAAATGTCTAGCAAAAACCACACGAATTGTGCAGAAAATTATGCTAAGGAATATATTCAGTGAGTCACTATGTAGCTTATACAGATACGCTGCAAAGAGACGACGAACCCTTTGGAAAACGTGTTCACTTAACGTTTGGCCATACCAGGGTTTTATAAAGTAGTAATTTTATATATATATGTATGTATAGAAGCGAGGTTTCTTCAAAGTTCACCACGCAGGATCGGGCGTAACATACTCAGGAAAGGGACGACGAACCTCTTGGAAGACGTATTAACGTGCTCGGCTGATGGACCAGCCTTCATGAGAGTACAGTAACGTACAGTACAGTACAGGAACAGTGGCTACTGTACTCTGACGAAGGCTGGTCCACTAGCCGAAAACGTTCAGCAAATACGTCTTCCAAAAGGTTCGTCGTTTCTTGTCTGAGTACGTTATGCCGGGTCCTGCGTGCTGAACTTTGAAGAAATCCCGCTTATATATATATATATATATATATATATATATATATATATATATATATATATATATATATATATATATATATATATTACTTTATAAAACCCTGGTATGCCGAAAATTATAATACGCTGCAATCATACGGGTCCACTTTCACGAAATCCTAATCCAATCCCTTGAACTAATCCAAAACAACGCAACTCCTTTTCTTCTCTGGAGCTACAACCGCGCTGCGAGCGTATCTTCAACGAAATCAAATCTCGGCTTCAGCTTCTGGCAACGCGTCGCAGGATTTCCCGCCATTGATTTTTCCTAAGCTGCGTCACCTCCTACTCTTCATCCGAAATTCACGTCGCGGCAATATTACTTATCTTTCCGTACTGATCATCAGCATAAAGTTAAAATTGATGCATGTAGCGCGCCATATGTTTTACATTCGTTTTTTCCACGTACGTCAAAAGATTGGAGTGAACTTCCATCGGATATTGTTTCCATTAACAACTGTGAAACTTTTCGAAAAGCACTAGCTAACACTGTATACACTCTAAAAACTAAGAGAGTGCCGGGCACTCCCTTTGAGGGAGTAGCGGCTTGTCCCATATTTCACTCTCTTTTCGAGAGTAGATCGACCCTCTTTGAGAGAGAGTAGGTCAACTCCTGTTGACAGAGTTTTGTTACTCCGCCGCAAGGGATTGCTAGTACTCTTCTGCAGAGTGATAATATTCTTCCCACAGGGAGTGCTAGTACTCTTCCGCAGAGTGGTAATACTCTCACCGTAGGGGTAACGGCACTCCACCAGACCGAGTACTTCTACTCCCCCAAACAGAGTGCAACTACTCTTCCCAATACCCTCTTAGCGAAGTCCTGGCCACGCATGCAGGCAGGAAATCAGATCAAATTAGGGTCGCTGATACACCGTTCTCTAGGCGGCTCCTCAGACTCAGTGGCCCGATTCCAAGCGGCCTTCAGAATAGGCGTGAGCAATGTTATGCAGGATTTTAAAGTCATTTTTCCTGGCTATTTGCTGCCTACCATAAGTCGTGACGGCTCGTAATCGGCCTATGCGTATGTGTCCCGAACGCCACTGCGGAGAAAAAAAAGCAAATTCACATTTAATCCGCATATTTCATAATCAGGAGACACATAATCTAATTAGAACACAATAGTCGTGGGAATCACACACTTATGGAGAACCACATTGCTCTATACATCACGTGGATTCGAACCCGCGTACACTCGCATCTATACAATTCAAAGCACACATCCTAACCATTACACCACAAAGCCACCACGCTCAGCCGTGTTGTTTTAGAGCTTATATACATAACAAATGTATTTGAGGAATCGGCTGCGGTGGTTGGAGTTTCTCTGCAGTGTGCTGTGCTGTTGTGTACTGGAATACGTTTGCGTTTGCATCATTTCCATTCCTTGCTACGACTAACGGAGGAATACAACGTAGACGACGACGTGAGAACTATTCACGGCTTGTCGTCACCCCAGGAAAATAACAAATGTGCCGTTCAGCTCACGATCGAGTGCTTTTCCAGTCCATGCATTATATGTTCTCCGAAAATACGCGGATACAAAGTATCGTGCCAACCATCCACGTATGTGAATTTAAGTCGCGCGTATACTGGTGAGCATTTCTGTTTATTTTTTCCGCCAGTTCCATTCGTATGTGGTCAACTGCGAAGCCAGTACCAGGCATTTCGACGTGCCTCACGCTGCCGTGTAGGCGTTCTTTTCAAGTGCATTAGTTTAGAGTTTGGTTCAGTCCGCTGTGAGCTGTTGTCCTGCATTAGCAGCGGATCGTTAGCGTTTTGAAGAGCACGCATTCCAGCATTTGGAGACTGCTTATGCCGATAGCCGCGTCACATGCATTGGCACGCATGTTTAAATGAGTAATGTGTCCACTTGTTACGCGTGCACTGCTCGTATCCTGTGGCAGCGCTCGTTCTAAAAGCTTCGAAGACCATCTACATTCATACGTGTGTTCAATATATATGCACAGGATAGACTTGCCGGCTAGTTGGTTGAGCATTTTAGAAGAAACAGCGCAACACAAGGACGACGCAAAAACATGGACAACACCACGAAGCGCTGGTGTGGTCGATGCTTTTTTTCGTCCTGGTGTTAGCGCTGTTTCTTCTTCCACGATACACGCACACCACAGGTACGCGAAAGTTTAGGAGTATAGGGCGTTAAGTTTGTTTTCCCCGTTTCCTCTCAGTGTCAATGGCACAATGCGTTGCCCGAAATAGCGCACGCTTACCCCCATATTCAGAAATGCATCATAACTTGAAGCCCATGCTTGATCTAAATGACGCAAGTCGTGAACGCACCAAAAGAAAGGCAGTGAGCGTCTGGGGGACGTTCGCACCAGGCGTCGTTTATATAAAGTCAAGCATGGGCTTTGTATTAATATACATTTCTGAATACGGGGGTTAGTCATCTACTTCTCACAGAAAATGTCGAAGAAACGCCCACAAAAACCAGGCACATTCGTAAACCTAACTAGGCAATACGAAGCTCCATAGAAAAAGAGTGGTATTAAAAGCTTTCAGTATTTTTCTTTACTCCAAAATGGTTGCGCTCTCGTGGTTTCAATGTACAGAGATGATGCAGCGTTAGCTAAAAAGCATGAATTTCCGAACTCCATGCCAAAATAAGCTTGTAAAATTATTTAGGTGCTAGAAACCAGGGTTTGTAGCGATCCTTGAAAACCCTTTATTTCTAAAATGCCATTTTCAAGGCATTGAAAAGCCTGGAATTTTTAGAAGTACTGGAAAGTCCTTAAATTTGTACACTTGGCTAGACATAGCAGACATTGCCAAGTGTTTTTTTTTCCCTTCTGTGACATTCTTCGCATGTCACAGAGAATTGTCGGTGGAGGTAATAGAAGGAAAGCGACATCCTTAAAGTTCAAATTACAAAGGAGCTGCAGATACCAGTTTTAGACACATGGAACCGGCGAGAAATGTACTTGGAGGAGCAGAAGCAGGAAGCTCAACGGTTGAGGCATTCAAAGAAAAGCCGTGATGAGTAAATTGAGAGCTACAGACACAATAAAACATCACCTTTCTCCGGTGCTGTGTTGTTCCGCGATCTTGAGCGCGCGCGCGCGCGGTGGAGAACTCCGAGTGAAAAAGTAGAGCGCTCGCTACGCGTTCCTTTGAACTGCGGCGGCCTGTTCTCTTAGAAGCAAAACGATGTGTTCTTTGCTCAGCGTGCATGAATGATACATTGCCATGTTCGGGGCCAGCCACCTACAGTTGAAGCAGAATATCACGCTACGTTTTGTTCTCTATTGCCGCAAGAGTAGAACTACTCTCTCTCTCTGAAGGGGGAGAGTGAAAAGCACATTTCACTCTCTCCTTGGTGAGAGAGTGAACAATGCATTTCACTCTCCTCGACATTTTGCGAGAGTAAAACGACGCTTTGAAGAGTGAACCAGCCGCTTCACTCCTGCGATACCCTTCCTAGTTTTTAGAGTGTAATAGCAGGCATTTGATCGAACTGCTATTGGTTGTTTTCTTTTCTAATGTTACTTATGTATGCCGTTTTCTATTACTGCATTTTTCATGCTTTCAGCTAACATTGTATGATTAGCAAATATATTGTACAAGCTCGTAATACATTTCCTTCCTATTTCTTGTATAACCCACACCCCTCGCGCATGCAGAGGAGAGGCACATATATTATCGCAACCAAATATAAGGGCGCAATAAAGCAAAAGCGGTATGGAAGTAGAAGCCGTGATAACTTATTGCTACCTGTGGGAGCCAGAACCCCAGCATCCACATGCCGGGTCAGGAGATCTACCAACTGAGCTCCAGCGTCAGTCGTCCGCTTGCCCACTCTCTTCGTTATTAGGTGCATACCAGGGGGGGACCCAAATGCAAATCTTTTTTGTTAATATTTTCGCCATGCTGCGTAGATTTCCTAACGAATAAAAGCTTTCGTAGTACTCTCCCTAAAATAAAATGACTAGTCCCACCGCTTTATCGACTGTTCAAAACTGTTACAATCTCCTGCAACCTCATGCACCTGAATGCTTCCGTCATTTTCTTCTTCACGCCCTTGCAACCTTGAAACACTTCTTTTTATTGTCTCCTTTCACTTTCGAATGTTGCAAGGGGCGAGATAGGGGTAGTACAAGGAGGATGCGGTAACTTTGTGAATTAATTTTGCGAGAATGTGCTGCACGTAGGTTCTATATTGTGTAGGCAGCAGTGTTGTAATGAGGAAGCCACTCCTCTAAGCTCCAGATATTGAGGGGTCTTGTCCGAACTACGTAACGTAAATATTTCTACGTAAAAGTGCTGCTGAATTCCGGATTTTGCGATACGAACTTGAAATCAACAACCTCTTTCATATAACCTCTTTCCTTTTTTCCTGATGTAATTGAACTATGGAACAAACTGCCAAGTGATGTTGTGGAGAGTGTGAACGTGCAACAATTTGAGCTGGGTATCGATATGTTTTTGAGAAATGGTGTACAAATTTTGAATTCTGATTCATGATTGCTCATTGAAGTATTCATGAAATGTATATGTTCTTCTTCCCTCCCTGTAACGACCCTCACTGGAGGGTTAACAGTATGACCAAATAAATAAATAAAGAGTGTTCAACATGGAGCAGAACTTGATGCGCACAGGTCGTTCTTTGACATCGTCTACCGTAAGAACGACGCAACGGCCACCGCGGATCAAGGAAAACAAACAAATGACAAATGACGGTGCAGCGAGTCGAAAAACTTTACACAAAGAACCTGCTTCGCAAACTGATAGAGACGGCAGTGTAGCACCGTCAGGTAAGACTTCGTAGAGCCACACCTTGGGCACGAAAATGTGCGACATTGTTAGCAGATCACGGTCAAGCAGGCACAAACGAGAACAAAGTGAGGAGTAGACAACACAAGCGCTTCTGCGCCTCACTTTGCCCTTGTTTGTGCGCGCTTGACCGTGATCTGCTATGCGTAACCAACTAGCCTAAAGGTCCGTGCTCTTTAGCTTCAATATTGTTAGTAGGCCTTATATAACTGTTGGGCCTTGCACCGACGTTACTCTATTAGTCCACGAAAGGAAGCGGTTGCATTACACTTGAAAATGTTGCGTGCTTATTTGTAGGAAATAATGCGGGCATATTCCAGAAACAGTGTTTACTTTGGTTAGGTATTATCGTTACAGAAGAGTAATCCAAGGAGAGCAACTCTTACTCAATTCAATTTCTTTTCTTTTTCGATTCGATAACTTGGCCCGGTTCTGAAGCAAATTTCTCCAAAAATATAAAGTTTCCACGATGGGCATACCAGAATACTATTGCGCGAGCAACAACGTTACGAGCGAGCGCGCAGATAACCTCGTTAACGTTGCTGCGAAGAATTACGTTTTGTCAAAAAGGTTCGATATCCTGTATCACGGCACAAACACAAGGAACAACCCTCGTTCAGGCCACCGGCCAGAAAGCTCACCTGATAACGTGGCCGTGAAGGCGCAGTAGTGGCCTCAGGAATGAGTGGTTCGCGTTTCTGTGTGTGTCGCCGCTATAAATACTGGTGCCGCTCGTGCAATCCAATGACATGAGCTGTGAAAATAAGGCGGGAGGCCGGAGGCCCCGTTCGGAGGCCAGGAAATTCCAACACGTCCAGCTGTTCCGACCACCTGATGGGCAGGGAAGGCTGGCGCTTTGTAGTCGCCGCCTGATTTGCAGGAAACGTGCTTGCGAGAGCTCCTCCATTAAGGTGAGCTAATAACTATTGGACGTACGCATCCTCTCTCTTGGCCTCTGTAATTCTCTCAATAAGCTGCCGTTGACAGGTGAGCAATGGCTACAAGTCAGCATTTACAAGTCAGCAGGACACGCGTCGCAAACACATCAACGTCAACACGAAAGTGCCTCTCGTACTTGTCGAGATATGCGTAATATGAAAGGTCATTATCTTTTTGCTAAGTGTGCTTACGTTTACCAAGCAGTAGGCGGGCAATCTAAAAACGATGGGTATGACAGACTCCAATTGGGCATTCTTCGATGATGGCGTCAATAGCAGAAACGTTGCCGAAAGCCAGCAAGTTCTAGGCGTTGGCAATAATACCCTTTAATATGTGTGCCATATTGTCTGTTTCAGACATTTTCCTGTCAGCTTTGTGGCAAAGAGCCAGGACGTCTTGTATGTATGAGCCGTATGGCTTTCTCGGGCTTTCAGCACGCGTAGCAAGGGCCTATTTTGCTGCGACCGTGCGCCCGAAGGGGTCGCCGAACAGTTCCCGAAGTTTTTCTTCAAAAATCTTCCAGCTTGTTAATTCGTCTTCGTGGGCTCGGGACGACACGCCCGGGGCGCCACTCAGGTGAAAAACGACGTTAGCGAGCATGACCGTTGTATGACAACTGTTATGAGTGCTGACGCGTTCATAAAGGTTGATCCATTCTTTGACATCAGTGACGTCCAAGCCGGACAACAGACGAGGGTTTCAAGCGTGTGAAAGCATCACTACTGGAGCAGTCTGACCAGTTGTAGCCGACGCTGATGAGGTCTCATCTCCTGAAGGGATGTATGGCAGCAAGCTAGATGTAGCGACCGCTGCGGAGCTCCGTGGTGAGGACGGGGATCGCAAACCTCCACCAGAATGTTACGTGTAGAGAGACAAACAAAGCAACTAATTACAATGTATTTACAAGAGCAGCGGACCCAGGGACAAAGATGGTAACCAGCTCCTGCTAAAACCCACATCCCCGTCTTCGCCTTCCTTTGCGGCATGTATCTTATGCGCCTGTTATATCGTAACACTAGTCACTGACAGCCTATAACAGGTTGATCTATACAAGCAAATAATGGCCGGTGTTCCTGAAATTCACGAATACTCACTCGCAACCGGTTCTTCCTCTTATATGTTGTCATTGTAGTTTGGAGTGAAGAGAAATTGGAGTGCTAAAACCGACAGGTGATATTCGTAGTTCATATAGGCTGCTCAGTAGGATATTTTCGACAGTAAGTGCGTTGTGTTGTGGGGACCCTAGCAAAGCTCTCCGTTGGCGAGTTTCGATCTGGTGCTGGTACGTCGTTTCTTTACAGTCGTAGGTTCAGCGAGCTCTGAATGCGGTACAATTTAGCGCTTGGTAAGAACAGGGGCCCTGTGGCTTATTACATCCACCACACCGTAATGCCAAGAAAACCTGATGGACACTACTTAGCTGTGAAGTAAATCTTCCGCGAGACGAACTGGTGGACTGTAAGGATTAAACCACTTCTTTTCGTAAAATTCTCACAGAGATAGCTCTACTGCTCCAGGCAAACAACCAGAAAACGCCTGGTTCCTTAAATCAGGGGCCCTATTACGTAAAACTATTCCAATATATTTTTATTCTATTCTCCTGACGTCAAATTTGCGTAACCGCCGACGCAAGCATCGGGCGGTCGCCCACAGGGTTGTCTCAACAGACTAATCAAAAGAGCTCCTCGTTCCTAGGAGGTCACTTTTGTTTGCATGAAAAACGAATAGCATTGCCTACACTGATCGGCTTGTCTTATCTAATTGGCTCACAAGAGGCGAGGAGCACGCTCCAGGGGAGAGGGCCTCCATGGGGCCGAGCCCCGAGCCACTCCACTGAAAATCGATAACCGGAAGAAGAGGGTGCTGCCGGCGTCTGTGATTGGTCCGCTTTCCCTTACTTAGCTTACGGTGGCTCGTCGACAATCGCGGCGGCATGGAACAAAAGCTTAAAAATGACGCTAAAACGGATCCTCAGGAAAGAAGAGTTGGCAGAACGCGGTTGTAAACGTGCCGAAAGTGCTCGAAAGCGTTGCACGGCTACGCAAAAGCTTCATTGCACGCAAATAAACCCATGCTTTCCGGCAAGTGCGAGTAGCCAGTGCCTGAGCGATCGGCGGCAGCCATCTTTTATTCCTTTCGGAACGGGGCAGCCTTCGGCTATTCAGAAGAAAATTCAGTTTTGTTCGGCATATTAATGCATCTTTAACGCGTACACGTCACTTTGACGCGGTGAGTTTTTAAGGTTTTGTGACGCCGCGTGAGAGGTAGGTGAAGGGGGTTCAGCCCGAAATCTTTTCGCCAATAGCCGAGGGATAATGGCAAAAAGTTGTCGAATCAGAAATAACTATACTTATTTTGTTCGGTCATATCATGCATAATCACTGCGTACACGTCATATCAGAAGGGGGGCGATCGCGATTTTCGTGACGTCGCGTGACAGGGAGGTGAAGTGGGGGTGGTCCAAAAATGTTTTTCACCAATCGCGGAGGGCTGATTGCAGAATCGGAATAGAAAAGTTTGGAATAGTTTTATGTTATAGCACACCTAAGCTTCAAGCTTAGCCAAGGTAAACTGGAACGCGCATAACGCTGTCATCGCTCTGTGCGTTCGAACTGAGAGCGCCGACCACGCCGAGCGGCGTCTCTCTCTTTTCTGTTAATCGTATCTCGTGCGCCACCGAGGGGCGACACCTGCTACGCTACTGCCATGCTCATTACGCCAGCCTCCAGAGACGCCTTCAGTGCAACGCTAAACCATGCTATCGCTTTTAATGGTTCGCCATAGAGAAAGAAATTCAACAAGAGGGGACACTAAGCAAAAACTGGCAATAGGAAACGCGTCACGCCTAGTTTCAACAACATCCGTTATTTGACGCGAGCACCGGGCAAAAAAAGAATGTGAAATGAACTTAGCGACAACGTTTCATTGTTTTTTTTATTCTTTCCCACTGAAACAAAAAATGTTTTGGGTGTTAATGACCTTATACTGTGCGACTAATTTTATTTCGTTGCCTAGCGACAAGCTAGTGGCCCACCTGACGCGCGTGCATACCTCATGCGCCAGACAAGCCGGAGGTTCTTACCGCGCAGGAGTGAGCGAGGCCGGCTGCGCATGCGAAGCTCGCGTGCTCGGCGACCCGTCTCTTTTGGATGCAGCCCGTTCTTTTGGGCTCCCGGCGTTCTCCTGTGTTCCGTCTGCATTTCGACACGTCACCGCTGCACTACTGGGCTACAGGAAGGTGTGGAATTTTGATTGGCAGTCTGCGACGCACTTCAAGCACATTTAGGCTCACTGCACAAACTGAACCTTTATAATGACGCAGTTATCGAAAAACAGCTCCGCCGTCCAGGCCTAGTTAATTTGAGTTAACTGCTCGTAGTGGGAGATGTTTGCGACGCTTTCTATGAGCTCAAGCATTGTTATAACTTATTTCGGTAGTTTTTGGGCACGCTCGCCGCATGGACCTGGCTTTCTGACGAAAAGCATCTCGGCCGTGTGACGCAGTTTCGCGTTTACTGAATCTTACCGGGACAAGTTCTGGCGCGTTCTCTGACCCCAGATATTATTGTAACTAATTTCGCTACTTATTGGGGTACTTTTTAAGCACAGTGGCCGCGCTCGGCGTAGTGGCGCAGTTAGCGAAAAGCAGCTCGGCTGTGTGCCGCAGTTAGTTTCGCGTGTCCTGAATCTTACTGGGAGAAGTTCGTGACGCATTCTCTGACCCCGAAAATTATTCTATTTCGTAACATTTTGGGATACTTTTGAGGCATGCTCGCCGCGCCTGGGATTGTGAAGCTGTTAGCAAAAAAGCAAGCCGGCCATAGTGAGTTAGTTTTTCGTGTACTGAATTTTAGTGGGACAAGTTTGTGACGCTTTTTTTATGACCCTGCAACAACATATACCTTATTTCGGTACTCACAGTTGTCGAAAACGCGACGAGCGATTGCCGAGAGTGATAACACGGCAGTGTGTTGCTTGCGCCGGCTGGACGCGTAAAAGATAACGCCGAGGAGCTCAAGAACTTGACATTTCTGTCTTCTGAGCGACTGAAAGCAGGATTTGCACCCACGGATATGTCTTGAGTGCGACTAGAAGGCCTTATGCGAGCGTGTAACACGGTCTGGCTGAGAGCCTGTGTTTTAACCACCTCTGTGTACTTGGCATACCATCGCGTCGACTGAGGCCAAGTTGTTTTGGAAACGCGCAGTCACCCGTGTATGTGTGCTCTTAAAGTGCAGGAAATATTGCCCGGGAACATAAGGATGCTTGAAAATCGGATTTTTTCTTAAGATTTTATGGCATTGTTTGGGAGGAAATTATGTAAAAGTGAATTTATCCGTAATGCCGCTCATTCACCACTTACGCACGTTTCGCTTCTCACGCGCAATATTCCTGTTGGGTCAATATACCGAAATGATACATGCTTGTAATTTAATTTTTTTCAACTGATGCCATTTAGTGGAGCTTCGTACGGCAACGACTGCTGCTTACCTGGTGCCACAACTATGGATGAATCCACAAGAAGCCCGGAACGAGTATTTATATAGAGCAAAATAAACGTTTAATCATTGCAGAAGACGTCTTGCGTTTTCGTTGTAAAATTGCACGCGACACAGATTCGCTGGAGGCTTGTAAAGATCGTTCGCAATCAGTTTTACTAAATATTGAAACGATTTCGCGCCAAGGCCGCTCGTGGTTCAGCAGTAGAAGCGAAAAAAAAATAAATGCTGCGCCGATCAGCTGAGCGGGCGTGGCGTGTAAAAACTGGCGTTTAGAACACGCGCGCCCAAAACCGAAACCGGAAGGTGTTTACACCATCCGCTTGGTGCGCTACTGTAAATTCGGCCGCTGGGCTCTATTGGAGTCTCCGCTCTTGTTGAAATTTCTCATAGAGGTTCTCACTATATTACCTAGAGGGAAATCTGGCGCTGCTGCGCTGTGGTATGCATGGGAATGCCGGTATATTGTGATTTCGGATTGGCATCGTTCTCGGAGAGCCAGGCAAGCACCGTTCCGTCTCTCACAATGATTCGTATTCTACTAAAAGTGCACGTAAAAAGCTGTTTTCGCTTTATTATTACACAACAACATGTTTCGTTTAACTATAAAAACTTGTTATTGCATGTACAATTACATGATACGCAAAAAGTATTATCGGGCCCCTAAAGTTGGAGGACAGACGACAAGATTCTCGCTCACATTGAAACAGTCTGTCGTCTGTTGCTTTTCTTCCCTTCGTCATGCATTGTAGGTGAGTAAAGATGCAATATGTGTTCTGAAAATACTTAGGTTCAAAATACCTATGTGTTCAAAATACGGATTGCACCAAACACGCACACCCTTGAGTCCGTGACGAGCTTCTACTGTTTGTTCACAAACACTAGAGAAACGACGACGACCGGCCATACGACGCTGTCGGCACCACATACACTGTCAGCACGTGGTGGACACAGGAGTGCACAGACACACCGCATATTTCGGAGTATTCGCACCTCCGCCTTCATAGTAAGCTTCTCAATGGACGCGCGGGGTAGAGAATACACAGGGGCTCCTACAAGAAGCTGTCAGGGCATCACGGTCGCGCCGACGACACAATGAGGCATCATGGTCGCGCCAACGAAAAAGAAAATGAAAAGACAATAATCCCTAAACCTGCCTTCGACTTCATTCGGCCGCTTGCCCGAGTGGCCCGTAACACCCGTCTTGCCGCTGGTTCCTATTTCCACGACCTTTTGGCGCTCATTGATCGGTGCTTCGCCGAATCGAATAATGCCGCTCCGTGACATGCCGCCATAATTTTGGAAGGTAAAAGCAGCTTTCATTTAAAATAAAACTGCCACACGTTAAGGCACAAGATATACAAATTTATTCATTCCAATCCGTCTATAGAACGTAAAAGTCACGCTCTCAAGTGAATGCCGTGAAATTACACCCAGCCCTCCGTCACGGTACATTGGTACAGATATGCGCCAATGCCTCTTTTTGTATGACGAAAAGTATTTTCTACGCCTCTAAATTAAAGAAAACTTCTTTGTTAATACTCTATGATCGCTCCTTTATATTTCACACATTATGTTCGCCCACTGTTCTGAAAAATTCGGAAAACAGTTACTTCATTCGCTGACAGTCGAGAGCCATTCTATGACGCGACTCCGCCAGCGTTTCGTCAGCGTTTCGTCACAGTGCTGCCAGCCAAGTTAAATATTTCTATAAAAGAAGCTTGCTGTTTGCGTTCATTGCCGCCAGTAGGTTTCGGAGGACAAAACGCATTCGTCGAGACGTGTTTCAATAGGCGCTCTATTTCGTCGGCTGGTGCGCATGGCGCAGCGGCCGCACAGGCTTCATTTTTAAAGTGATCTGCTATGAGCACAAAATATAGGTGCGCCGACGGCACATAGCTTCATGTGCGCTGTTTTCGTGGCATAGTTCAAGTTGAAGCGAGATCCAGCACGAGGACCAGTTCGCTCACTGCTGCTGCCGCACTTCATCACTGCAGCATTTTGACAGCAAGTTTCCGCGGTCATCCAAGGAGACGTGCTGATGTTTTTTTGTGCGCGCGTGACACCATGCTTATTAATTTAGTTAGTAAGCCAGTGTTTAGTAGTATATGTGGTCGATAACACTGCTATTTTTACTTCGTACAGCTGTCTACTAATTTTCTATCCTCATCGATGCTTCGCCTCTCGGTCGAAACGGCGACATTCTTCATCTGTGTTAACTTGCGTCGACACATATTAAACACTACTAAAGATACATAGATGCGGACTCCGGGCAATTTACTTGCGCAGTCAGCGAACTCGTTGACACCGGTCTTGTAGGCGTGGTCGGCATGGTATTTCGGCATAGGTGTCGCATCAGCCCATTGTTGCCAGGCCTTACACAATGGCACACATTTGCTGCTGGATGAAAAAAAAAGTGATACAGAAGTTAACCTCCACCAACGGCGCACGCTATTTTCGTGAAACTCTTCATGCATGTACATCTTCAAGTTCATGAAGCTTTCCCGCTGCTGCAGACATTCCTCCGGCTTCCTTTACCCAACCAAGTCCGCTTTTCACGCGAAAACAGTGGCAATTAAGTGCGCCCAAGTGCTCTCGGCTCAGCAAAAGGGCTCGTGTTGTACAAATGAATAGGAGCGCTTCTACTCCTGTTTGCCCACTGAAAAGCACTGGCTCCTGACAGAGCGCTTTCGAAGGTTCTTTTTTTTTCTTATTATTCCAGCTCTGCAGGCACAAAGGAATGTGCCACTAATTGTGTTGCGAGAAAAAGAAAATTTCGTACTCTCCTGCGCTCTGTTTGTTAATTACTTAAACGCCGCTACTTCTTGAACTGCTTCATCCTGTTGTACCTGCTATGCAGATATGTGCATGATATAACTCTTGTCAAACATGGTATTACGGTTGGAGACCTTGGGAAGCATGTGCGTCACTACGCTTACCACCCCTTAACCAGCGCAAGCATTAACGACAAAGTCAATGTTGGCTATGCGAATATATTATTTTCGCTCGGCACGATATCTACTAGGGCACATGCATAGCCGGAACCCTTGAATCTTTCGCATAGCCGGAATCTTTCGTGAACGTAGCCTGAGTAAGTTAGCTCTCTTGTTAAATACTTCCTTCATTCTTAGCGTGTTTTCCCGCCAGAGTTGCTGTTGCACAGTTAGTGCTGCAACAATTACTTATTGATATTTGTGTATATCAGAAGGTTGTGAGTGCTCAATGTTTGCGTATTAGGGAAGGCTAGCGCTGTTCTATTATTCAATATAGCCAATAGAATCTTATATTTTGTCGCATCTTATACCATTCGTAGACAATTCACAAATCCGCTATTCTCAGTTGTAAAATTTTCGTATCGGTTATAAAATGAGATAACCAATAATTACGGAAGATTATCAGAAAGAAGTGAATTGAAATTGAGAATATTCCCAATGATTCTGCTGCTGGAAATTTTGGCGGATGTGTACAATTATAGTTGTCGAGCGAGAACATGGGGTGCATAACATCCAATTATTCAATAACAATGGCTAATTTACGAAACTAGGGCAGAATTCTAAGAGCTATTTGTTCGCAATTGCTTTTCGGCATTAGACCCTTCGTACGGTAACGATATATGGAGCATCATGATTGGCATAACCTTTATTGCTAACAATTCTAGCCTAATAGGTTTGTTATATTGCGTACCCTGTTTTCTCAGTCTAGGAAAATCAAGGTGCTGTGTATTTGAACAATTTCACCGTCTTCCCGTGCCTCTAAAACGACACACGGCGGGGTATTACAATGTACTCTTTTGACACCGTCTTACGTGGTGTTCTTGTCTGTGCACCAGGAATTATGACACTTCAGATGATGACCTGTATCTACTGAAGGCAACGTAATTCTCTACTTTCTCTAGAAAAGATAAAATCTTGCAATTAATTATCAAATTTCTCTGTCCTCAGTAGTGGCGCTGCACTCGATTAAAAAATTTCGCTATTTCGATACCTCTACATAACATGTGCATATATTCTACCTTCACTGAACCTTATACACGAATCCTCTTTGATCGCATAGCCGTCCCCACTGTATATTCCTTTCGGAAGACCGAGAAACCACGTTAGTGTCAACGCTGGTCACCGTAAATATGCATTTTCTGTCAGGCTTTTGGAGCACAGGTTGCTATATTCTGAAAACGGGGATGCAGAAATAAAGTGCTTTGAATTAAACACGTATAGTTTTCCGTCAATTTATAGACTCTATAAAAGTGAGCCTGGTTAGGCTCACTTGTATAAACGCGCAAAAGCACACAAAAGAACAGTCGTCATTGCATTAAATAAGTTTAAAAATTCTTCAAACCACTTGCAATCTTTCGAAAACCTTCGACCGTTAACAATCTTTAATTTGCTCGTGAATTGAAGCTCGATTGTTCCAAGAGAAACAATCCACGCTGTCACTAAGCCACATAATGGGCGCGTTTCTTTTCATATCTGAAGTCTGTGAATATGGATGACCGCGCTCTATATAAATGAGGTATCTCGTCTAATTGTTCGTATGCAAAGTTCAAAAAACCTAAGAAGCTATTCCTCAGATACTTACACAGGGAACGGTCATTGCCTGTAACGAAATTGCAGGGTACGCTTTCTTGTGCCATGTCGGTTATCTGGCCGCTGCTTTCTATGATATTAGCAGCAACATTTGTTGTGTCCGAATATTGCAGCCGAGAGGCATGGAAAGAATATAAGGAGAAGTTCGGTTTGTATTTTACTATTTTGTTCTATTTCTGAGTAATGCTGTTATTGGACAAACATTAATGTATACGTGCTCATTGTGCTTAATTGTGCTGCCGTCGTCAGCCCAAAATAAACTTCTTGAGACCTTGCTGTATATCTGAAGGTGTCGCACTATGTACTAAACACTATGTACTAAACACCCAAGTAGTTCCTCTCATTTGCATCTTAATCGGAATGAAAGAATGCGGAAATGAAGTGAAGACGCCGCATAGTATTACAGCTTAAAATGTGTGAGCCTTCCACAGCACTGAGTTTCCCATGATGATTGTGTATTTTTTTCTGCAGATAAATACTATCAATCGGATGAGGAGGAGACACTTAGATACGGTATTTACTGCGTGAACAAAGCGCGGGTTGATGCGCATAACGCAAAGTACGAGAGGGGCGAGATGTCATACAGACAAGAATTGAACGAGCTCTCAGACATGGTGAGTGGCCTGATTTTATTAAGCGTGCTGTTTCTTTCCAGTCGAATCACGGTTAAAGCAGCGCTTTGTGTTGCAGCGAATGCAGCTATTATTAAGGCCAGCTGCAACGAACTTTCCGACCGCTTAGAAAGCTTAGCTTAAGATAAAGCGGTTTTTGAAGAGCCTCCGCACCAAATCGGAGGTTTGAAACGCGAGCGGTAGCGTCGTGAGATGTGTCAGATTACCTAACACGTGGCTCCTCGGCATGACATCCCATATAAGCCCAGACCACACGTACGCCCACTGTTGATAGCACTTTGACATGCGCGATCTGCTACCCGTCAGTCAAGCCGGCGCAGGACAAAGCCGGTCCGCACCACGTAGCTAGACCAGACGGAGCGCGAACGAGTACTTCCACCAGGCCGTGCATGGTTACGCGCGGCTGCGTGAGCTACGCGCACCCCTGTGGGGATATCACAGCTACGCAGCACCCGAGCAGTCTCGAAGACCACGCTGCTGCATAGCGCAAATAGAGTGGCCACCGCGGGGTTCTGCGACGAGCCCTCTCACCGCCGATGCGCTCGTATAACCGCGTGCTCTCATTGCTCTCTGCGATAGCCGAGGGTCCGGCGCCCACGGCTTTTCGCCGCGCTTAAAGAAATGTCGGGATCAAGGAGCTTATTCATAACCTCCTAGTTTGGGATTTGCGCCATAGTGACATCACGAGGTGCATGCTATCAGGGAAACGAAATACGCACGTAGCGCGCTTCTCGAGGAACAATCAAGAGGAAGGAAACTTCCTAGTTCACGCTCCTGGTGATATCATGGCAATGGTTTCGTTTATTTACCCTTCTGGTGCCAAAAAACTCTGGGTCGTGCATAGCTTTCGAAGAACAATGACCTGAGATGGATTGGCTGAAAGTCAAGCCTAGCGCCCTGCGCGCCCTAGTGAAGAAAATGGTGAACGAGGCTAAAACACTGCGAAAATGCTGCCCTTTTGACATAATCAGCATGCACAACTTATGTGAGCCCCTCATTCCTGTGGAAGCGCTTGATGCGAAGTGTGATGCTACGTTGCAGTAATAAGACGAATGAATGTGTGCTTTAGCGAGTTTCAGCGCCGCAACGGAGACAATGAAGATCACTTCATATACCGCCGCTGTATGCTATTTCATTCGAAGCTTCCGCAAAGAAAGATCGTGCCTTTTCACGGAGACCTAAGCAAATGGCTCCAATTTCGAGAACAGTAAAATGCCACCATCGACAGCATCTATTCTTAAGTGTCAGCGGCAAGTTTCATTATTTTAGGACTTCCATGTAAGTGGAGGCAGCATCTGCTACCTCGTTAATCTGCATGCGATCGAAGCATGCTAGGAAGACACGATTGACATGCTGCAGAGCGTGCCTCTCATTGAGCAGGATCATCGTAACCGTTTACGCTGTTTACCAGCTGTTCAGTCCTCAAGTGATCTTTTTTGGACGACGCAGTTGATATGACGCTTTGTAGAGTTACGTGAGAGGCTTGCTAGCATAGAACTCCTGATTTGTGCTGACCAGATGTGGTTTATTTTGACAGGTAAAATTACGAGGTCTACGAATTGAAGTTTCGTGGCTTTGAACATAAAAATTGGCTGGGCACTGCAAGGTGCCACGGAAACCGGCTTCAACATAATGTCTGGCTGTGCGTATTGTGCGCGCCACAAAGCTCAGTTAGTACAAAGAAAGAAAACATCAAGCAGTCAGTCCTTGCACGTCGGTTTTGTGAAGTGGAGGCCATGGGCATCTTTGTGGGCAAGGCATCAGCTAAGAACAGCTCGGTGCTTGGATATTTCTACTCGTCATTTACAAAGATAAGTAGCTCTTTTGTGGAAACGAGATTGCAATAACTCCCTTAAAACCAATCGAAGCTGAGTTTGCGGATACGGAATTCTTTAATGCGGTGGCTTTTGAAAAAAACCGGGCTTCCTTTTGAGATATAAGACACTGAGACAGTATATTGCAGATGAATACGGTGCAGTCGTTCTTGAGAATAAGGAGTGTAGGAAGCTTATGAATTACATGCAGCACAGAGAAGTGCTGAAAGAAGACCGCCTGGTTACAAAATATATAGCTGTTCTGCTTTCGTCTTTCCGTCAGTAACTGATCGCATTGAAGACTTCAACCACGAAGCTGACGTGCTTATAAACACTTTGAGTCTGATCAGCAGGAAAAGTGACACATGTTTCGTGTTCTATTTGAAACCACACCAAGTCTATTCCCATTATTACCAACCATTCAATATCATATTGATATAATGTTCGGAGACAGTCCGAGGAGAAATGCCGAGGGATTATTTCCAACGTGTCGTGCCCCAAGTGCCCTGCCACTTATATCGCTGAAACCAAGAACTGTTCTGAGAGAACAGGCCTGCCCAAGAATGACGTACGGAAACTCGACGCACACAGCGGCGCTCTGGCTGAGCACGGCGGGAAGTATGACCACAATTGATTTCGACAACGCCGCTGTTATCCACACAGAGAAAAATCTGGTAAGACGACTTTTGATTAATCCGTGGCCCGTTCATATACTCACGGCAATATTAATCGGTCGTTGGTGACGCTCCCGCTTGTGTACGTCCAAGGCCTTCGCTACGCTATGGAGAGGAGGAATCACAACAAAAAGAAGACAAGAAAAAACGCTGTTTCTTCAGCCAATTTAGTCACCATCTCAAGAAGAAACTGTGCCGGTCCCGAAACGTCCGGTGCCTTTAATCTTGGCTAGAGCAGTTTTCACTTCGATTTATTTAAGGCATATTACGGTGTTCTGGAACAACCAGAATTTGGACTGACTTCTCTGTATTCTTACGTTAGGTCCTAGGACAAAAATGTGGGAAACATTCATTGCGAATATAGTTTTTTAATTAGGAAAACCACCGATTCCAAGTAGCGGAGGTACTGCCAACGAGAAACTAATGAGATTGACGTGCTGACTAAAGTGATTTAGCTAATGCTATTCGATATTCTCCATCCCGGCGGGGCCCCGCTCCTACCCTCGGTGAACCCTATGGCGGTGAGCTCTGGAACCTGCCCCTCCTGCGTGACGCCAGACGCCGGACGGCGAAGGCTTGACTTAGAACAGCTCGGCTGTTAAAATGGAAGATCAGTTGGGCGGAAGTGATAGCCGGTACCATGTCGAAAACCGACCCTTTTGCCTCATTGCCGACGCAAGAGCGAAACTCAATGTAGGGAAAAGCCATCTAAAGCGTAATGAAGAGCTCACGAAATGTCTAAAAGAGCAAGAAAGACGTCAGGAGGAAAGGGACAGAAGAGCTCAGGTCAGGGAACAAGCTCTAGGGAAAAATCTTGAACATCCCATTTTCCACTTGTAGAAATAACAGGAACCGACAACACCAACACCACTGACGGAACATACTCCCCCGATAGTAGGCCTCGAATCATAGAGTACAAGATGACCAAGGCCCGGGTCGAAGACAACGCCGAGCAGAAAAATGACTTCCGGGCTGAACTGGTTCAGGCCGTCAACGCTATGAGCAAATCTGTGGCAGCCAGCGTTTAAGCAGCCGTGCAAACGCTCCGCCACGAGATCACCCAGATTGCAAACAAGCTCAGCCGACTTATCTCGTCCTAGAAAAGGACACAAAGCAGGCAGGAAAAAAGCCATAAGACCCTATCAGAGAATCTCCAATGAACGAGACACTGAGAAGCCAAGATGGCGAGTAAGATAGCAAAGAAGCTCAAACCGCTCAACATTGGCAATAAAATTGCCAAGCAAAAATTGCCCTGCCTCAACGCGTTTAAACCAAGTTTGTTGAGCGATAGCATGGTTTTGCTTGCTTGGGGAAAGGACACAGACGCTACTCGACGCCTTCAGGAACTACTGCATCTACAATTGCACCGCAAGACAACACACAGACGCGGCTCGGTGCGGCCGCAGCAGCGTGCGAATTGAACTTCATGTTCTGTCTTGCTTCTGCGCGAACTAAGCGTCGAAATCAGAGTGCATACGAAGCTACCAACACTGGGAGCACTTTATCCACATCGCAGATCGCTTTCAAGATATGGGCGCCCAGGCGGCGTACGCAGTAGCCGCTGGCAGTGACAGGCTAAGTCCAAGTTTGGCCTTGGCTGTGCTTGAAGGTCAGATTTATGGAACCCGGCGTTTTCTGGGTATCTATGCGGAGTACTTGAGCTATGGCTCTAATAACTGGAAACGGCAAAATCTACTCGCCTACGCACCCTACACACATCGGATGTCGTCGCGTTACAGGAATCGAATATTAAACAAATATTATGCGTGGAAACGAAACGCACATTGACTAAAGAAAGTCCCGGACGGCCGTTAGATTAAGAAACATCACACGGCGCAGCTACACCAAATCAACCTCAGAATCGAACACAAGCTGATCGAGCTGGTTCCTCACACGAAAACCCTGCAGAGCCTCTACATTTTGAATGCACTCTTCTAAGGGACACGGTCAAGGGATTGGATAAGTTCCTGACAGAAGTTATGAAAGACGCCATGGGTAAGAAGTTCCCTGTGGAGGGCTACGTGAAGGAACCAACACCGTGGTTCTCACTTTCGCTAAAAACACGGACCGTCCTGAAAAGATTGATTTGGGCTTCACAAGGCATGAGACCATTGGTTACGTTGGGAGACCACCTCGACGCTTCAAGTGTCGGCGCTATGGACATGTGGTCAAGTACTTCCGTGGTGAGAAGCGATGTAAGAGATGCGGAGGATCGCATAATTTGAAAACACGCACGCGCAGCAAGAACTTTCGTTGTCCAAATTGCAGCGATGCCCAACCAGCCAGTTACAGCAAGTGTCCTACGCGTGCAGCAGCAATAAAGCAAAAGAAAACATTTATCCTGCGACCAAAGGCAAATGATGAGAAGAATAAGAAGAAAAAGACGGAAAGTCGCAGAGAGTCAGACGGCAGTACTGGAAGCCGAAAGAGAGATACTGAATTCCCAAGCCTTCAGCCTACATCAGGAACCCAAGACACAGTCCTGACATCACACAGCGGACCGGATAATGCAGTCATATCCTTGAACAGTGACCCTGTATACGAGAAGACTGTTGGGGCTAAATGCCCCAACAAGAAGATGGGGGCGAAATGCGAAAACACCCATGTACTTAGATTTAGGTGCACGTTAAAGAACTCCAGGTGGTCGAAATTTCCCGTGTACCCCACTACGACGTGCCTCACAAGAGGAAAATACTTTGGCCCGTAGAACTCCATAATCTATATTTAACTGGACTTCAACCGCTACACAGACCACATCTGTAACATGCTCGCAGAGAAGGTGCGAGCTCACAACGTAAACAATTGTCTCCATAGCGTCTGAAAGCGCGAAAACATTTAGTGACATACGGTGGCTCACTAGCATTTTGTTCATTAGAACGGGCTATCACCCATTAGTATTATCAAAAAATGCTGCAAAATAACTTTGCGGACTATTGTCATGTTACCCGCCGTGGTTGCTCAGTGGCTATGGTGTTGGGCTGCTGAGCACGAGGTCGCGGGATCGAATCCCGGCCATGGCGGCCGCATTTCGATGGGGGCGAAATGCGAAAACACCCGTGTACTTAGATTTAGGTGCACGGTAAAGAACCCCAGGTGGTCGAAATTTCCAGAGTCCTCCACTACAGCGTGTCTCACAATCAGAAAGTGGTTTCGGCACGTAAAACCCCATAATTTAATTTTATTGTCATGTTGTTGAGACGGTGAACAACCAAAGGGATGCAACTCAAGTAGGGAAACTGACTCTTTATTGGATGAACCCGTGCACAGCAAGTAAAGTAACACCCAGCGTACTGATTGTCGCGAGCACACTCTTCGTTCTTTGAAATTAGATCTGTGGGTCGGACGAGACAGCTATTTATTCATTGCTCATAGAACCCATGATAGTGGGCGTAAGCGCGACTGAACCAGGACGTAGAAACAGATGCATATATACTGTGTATCTGTTTCTACGTCCTCGTTAAGTCATGCTTTCACACTCTATCATGAATTCAGACCAACCAGCTCACCAACGTGTTTTAACCAAGCTCATAGAACCTTCCAGCGTATTCGCTGGTACTCGCCTAAGGTATAGAATATACACCGTAATTCTCGTTGCACACACAGCCTGCTTGATTCGACAACGTTCGCCGACAACATCAACAACATATAGAACCAGCGATAAGATTCGAGAAACTTCTGATACAGAAATTCGGGCCTTGCGCAGGGTGATAACCTTTAACATTTGTTGTACAATGAAACACAGTCACTAGCTAATATAAATAAGTAAGCATGGCAATGCGCCCTCTATAAAGGCACCATCCAGGTGCTCCAACCAACTCAAATTCAGAAAGAAATACATGCAACATAAAGGAAAGTAAGAAATCAACGAAGAAATAAAGTCTCAAGTTTTTGGGCGCCCTCAAAATGGCCTAAGACGCACTACGACGTCACTCCGCTTGCCTAGAATATCTGGTGCGACCTCGTAATCCAAAGCACCGCTACGTTGGTGTATCTTCCATGGTAGGAAGTAACGTCGCAATGGCTTTTCACCAAGTCCACGTCGGCGTATTGGGGACCAACTCTAAACGCGCTTACCGGGTGCGTATTGTCGTCGGCGTAGTGTCGTTTTTTTTTTATTCACATACCCTAAAGGCCTTTTACAGGCATTACATAGGGGGTTAAAAAGTACAATAAAGTGATCATATTGCGTAAGACAATGAACAAATAGAAAAGCATAAACAAAGATGCGCTCAGGAAAACAGGGAACATAAAAAAGCAAGTGTTTGAGAAGATGCACACATGTGGAGCACAATGCTCAAGACAATGAAAAAAAATACACTTCTGATAATCTATTAAGGACCAGCACAGAATAAGCACTTCAGTTTGTTTGCAAATGCGTCGTAATTATTTTCGGAAACGATTTCTGCAGGTAGTTTATTCCAATAATAAATGGCAAGGAACAATGGTGAATGACGCATAAGTTTGGTGTGAGCTATCTTGGGTTGCACTTTGAGGCAGTGGTCTAATCGGGGGAAAATGCGATGAGCTGGTTTGATATGAGATTCTGTGAACGTTGAAGGATTGTGATAAAGCTTGTGAAAGTGACATAGCAGGGTGACAAGTCTCGCTTTTCAAGTGAGCTTAAATTTAGAGATGATTTAATATCTGTGATGCTGGAGTAGCGAGCGTATGTCCTTGTGATAAACCTAGAAGCCTTATTTTGAAGCGATTCCAGTTTATCGGCAAGATAAGCTTGATGCGGGTTCCAGATGAAACTGGCATATTCTAGTTGAGATCTGACTAAAGTTGTGTAAACTAAGAGTTTGGTTGCCTGATTTGCAAAGTACAAGTTACGCCTAATGAAACCGAGGGTTTTGGATGTTTTGGTGATTATATAGTCAATGTGTTTGTGCCATGTCAAATCAGAAGTAATGTGGACACCTAGGTATTTGATTGCAGGAACTTTTTCAATGGCCACGTTACCGATAGAATAAAAGATGGGTTCCGTGACTCTAGCCGTCGTAAATGTTACAAGTTTGGTTTTTGAAACGTTTATTTCCATATGCCATTGTTCGCACCACTTAGCGATTTTGTCAAGATCTGATTGCAAAGCATTAGTATCATGAGGGTCAGTAATTTTTCTGTAAATAACACAGTCGTCCGCAAATAGTCTAATTGTAGAAGTGAGGTTGCTGCTTATGTCATTAATGTAAATAAGGAAGAGGATCGGCCCGAGCACCGAACCTTGAGGCACATCAGACTTTACATGGGTTAGTGCGGAGCAAAATTCATTTGCAGACACGAACTGCTGTCTGTTAGTTAAAAAGTTAACTATCCAGTTCAAGACATTGTTGTTTATGTTTAGATTTACAAGTTTAAATATAAGACGATTGTGAGCAACTTTGTCGAACGCTTTGGCAAAGTCGATGAATACGGCATCAATTCTCATTAAATGGTGTATAGCGTCGTGCAGGTCGGCCACGAGTTCAAATAACTGTGACTCGCAGGAACGGCCACTCAAGAATCCGTGCTGGTTTCCAAAAAAAAAGTTCTGCTGACTGAGGTACTTCATTATTGCTGATGATATGATGTGTTCCAGAATTTTGCAAGGTATACTCGTTAATGAGATGGGCCTGTAATTTGAAAGGACAGAAGAATCTCCAGATTTAAATATAGGTATAATGCGTGCGATTTTCCAAGCGTCAGGCACAATTCCTGTATCAATGGATTGCTGAAAAATTGGGACGAGTATGCGAGCTATCACTGGTTTCATTAACTTGAGCAATTTTGAACAAATGTCATCGGGTCCGGGGGCTGAATTACTCGGTAAACGATCAATAGCTTGCTCAATGCCTTCCTGCGTAATTAGGATGTCATTCATGTCCGCGTTTATAGTAATAGCATTAGAACTTGTGGGAAGTGGCGTTTCGTTAGTAAACACGGAACTAAAAAATAGGTTCAATTCCGTGGCAACCTCAGATGGCTCAATAAAATCACCGTCTTTTACTATTGTTATCAGACTAGATGAAGGAGGCTTGGGATTGATTACATTCCGAAACTTTTGAGTATTGGTTTTAAGCAAAGTTGATATGTGATGATTAAAAAATTTATCTTTGGCTCTCTTAATTTCTGCTTGGCATATTCTCGACTGCGCATGGTAGTTATTCCAATCGCCCTCAGATTCCGAACGTTTTGCTTTAGTATAAAGGCGCTTTTTCTTCCCGATGCAACGTTTAACATTGGAAGTGAACCATGCACTGTGTGATGACGTTGTGAGCGTGATTTTTGGAATGTGTTTGTCTTTTAATTTTTTCAGTTCAGCGCTCAGTAGATTCCACTTGTCATTTGAACAACGGCTTGATATCGATTCCAGGAACTGCTCACTGAACAATGATAGTTCACTAACCAATCCTTCAGTATTTGCCCGTGCGTAATTGTAAATAGTTTTCCTACGAATTTCCGGCTTCTTTTTTTCTAAAGTGTATTCGCAGTGAAGAGCATTGTGGTCACTGACATATTCAAGAAGATGCACTGTCATTTTTTCAGGTTGCGTTGTCAAGACAAGATCTAGGACCGACTCAAGATTTTAAGATTGTACCGTCAGCTGTAGGCACTTTGCTGCTTTTTCGGCGCGCTGGAGATAGGCGAATACGTCGAGATTGTCTTCGTCGGTGATGTGCGGCAGCATGGTGTCGAACGTTGTCGACGAGTTCTTTCCGTAAATTACCTTTAACCACATCATCTGCGTTTTTGCACTGCTTTGTTGCAAAAGAACGTTGTGGACGGAAAGGTGGCATCTCACGTCTTGTGCTCCACGTCGACTAATATTGCCGACTGGTGGATCTTGGTGAGGAAGTTAATTCGGCTTTCCATAAGAACATTCGTTTGCGGGTGGTAGGCGGTTGTATTCCGGTGTCTGGCTGTACTACAAGATGGCTTGTGTAAGCTTCTGAATGCCGTTCCTCTGTCGGTGATAATGATTTGTGGGACACCATATCGAAGCAAAGTGTACTCGATTAAAAATTTTGCCATTTCCGCCGCGCTACCTTCGGGCTGGGCTTTTGCTTCCACGTAGCAGGTCAGGTAGTCTGTGGCCACGATTATAGACCCGGATGTTGACGGGCGGAAAGGGCCCGAATAAGTATATTCCTATCTGCAGGAGTGGTTGGGAAGGAGGTTCGACAGGCTGGAGGAATCCCACTGGTTTTGTCGCTGGTGTCTTGTGTCGCTGCCAGTCACCGCAGGTCTTGGCTTAGTCAGGAACGTCGGAAGTGACGCGGAAAAACCCGAGGTGCCCAGCGGTGGAGTCGTCTCTGTAGGCGTAAAAGGCGTCTAACCGCAAGGCTCATGGCACAACCACAAGGTAGTAGGCTCAGACTGGCGAGATGTTTTACAGCGGAGCTGTTAGAACCTCGCTGGGTTTCTCTTGACGTCCGCAGCTTCGCCGAGTTGGGGGACAGAGAGGTGAGAGAGAGTAAAAGCAGGGTATAAAAATAGCATCGCGCAGCATAGCGACGGGTGGGTGGAGCCTAGCGGCTCAGAAGGAGCGGCGCGGTGGGGAGACAGGTGGTGTGATGTCGTTGTTCTCCGTTAAAAACCTGCGCGCTCACTTCGGCGGATTTCAAGAGGCTACCAGCTACACGGCGTCGGAGCTAGCATGCATAAGAGCAAAGGTGCGGCGGTTGCCTCCGCGTCGCGTTGGTGCAGCGTCTGGCACACGACACCAACGCATATGGTGTCTCAACAAATCGCTTCTGCTGCGGCGGGCGCCTCAAGTGGCACGCTGTCCCAACTGAAGGCTCCCACAGATGAAGACGGCATGAATTTTTGGGAAGCATTTACTCCCCCCAGCCCCGCTGGTCTCTGGTGTTTGCGATAGCAGAGCCACTCATAACTTTTTCGCTTCTAGAATGTTTTAGCCCTAGAAAAACAAAATATAATCCGCACCTAAATGCCCTTTGGACAAAGTCGATCTTGCTTTGCTTAATTCTGAAGTACTTCTTCGCTTCGAGTCCGCTCGCTGTTTCTTGGCGAAATCGTCTGCGCTTATTGTTCCTAACAAGGCGTCCGCCACTTGGTCGTCTTGCGGCAACGGTGGCGCGAGACAGGCAGTCGGTATCAGAACTAGTGTTTCCTTCCGGACTTGCAGCTGTTTTTGACGGACTTTACAAAGCAACAGAGACAACATTTTATATTTAGGCATATTGCCATTTATAGTAGGTCACCTGTGCTGCAAGTCAACCTTTCATGTCTGCAACCTTGCGGACTTTATGCGAGCTGCTGAGAGCTTGGAGAGGACTTTGTCATAACGCTTTCTTTCGTGCTCGCAGAAGAGTTGATTGTGGGCAAAGTTTATGCAGTAAACTTCGTGCGGTTTGTGGCAACCGTGGCAATCAGTTGCACCCAGCTCTCAATAAGTAGTACGAACATCAGCCCGAACACAATATCTGGAAGTTGGCAGGTTCCATTGTTTGAAATTCCACCGTAGTCCACAAAACTATCAAATTTGTAACTGGACTTGCTGAAATAGTATGTCTGGCATACCTTAAGTTTGTATAAAGTTAGTATGCTAAACTTCCCATCTCCTCTGTTTTCCAGCTGCTGTTGATTAGCTTCCATACAAAGACAAAAGAAACATGCATGGTATTCTGTACAGATTGTAAGTGAGACGGCTCAGAGAAGACAAGGGCAGCATGTGAATGGTAAATGGAAGATTATATGCTCGAGGCCTCGCTATCCTCAGCAGTAAGCAATTCAGAAGCCAGTCCTCCTTGTACCTCATGCTGCACGGAAACATTGCTTGGCAATATTTCAACGACTTCATTTATGCAAGCCGTTGTAAACGGGGAAGTTTTGCCAACGCTTCCTCAATTTTGTTATGTGTAAGTTCAGAAAACGCCATAGTCCATTTTTTTCTTTAGCTCTTGATAGGCCTCAGCAGCCTGCATCAACTTCTGTTTAAATATATATAATAATAAACAAAAAATACAAATATATTGTGTAGTTGCTGATATCGCTTGAAGGTTGCATTCGCAGGTATGCTTCATTGAATTTCCTGGAGACGGAGACATCATACACACTTGTTGCTTTGTAAGTATATTGCACTGCTTGTGGTGTATATTATCTGATGTCACCATGTCCGGCTGGCCTGTTTCCACGCCTGTGCATTTCTTCAAGCTGTCTGCTTCTTAAAGGGTTTTGTTTTCACTTTCGCTGCAAGTCGCAGATCGAAATAGCCTCTAGTGGATTTTGTTGTATTCGTTTATGCTGCAAGTTACATCCTCTTCGAGCGCACCAGTTTTCATAACTCGCAGGTGCCCGGCTACCTGCTGCCTTATATACAATACCCAACATTGCTTTTCTGTGGCGCCATCCTCAATAAATACAAGCTTTCATAGAGCAGAAGGCAATGTCACGTTCGTGATCTTTTTGAGCACAAAGTGAGATGTGCATATTTATGAGGTTCCTTCTTCCAAGCACAACTGCAGGTTTCCAGGTGAAGCGTTGTCACTACAAGCTTCCGCCATTGTTCTTGTGGAATACCGAGCTCGTTCTTTCGGTGAACCCCGCTTTCGCTTCACATTTTTCGGCTTTGAGATATGCTCAGGAAGACAGTAACAAGGTTGAGGAAGTGCGCCGGGCACAGTCATTCATTTCCCACGACAAATCAATACTTCTTTGTGAGTCACAACCTGGCTGTAGTATTTCAAAATGTAGTCGTCCTCAAACTGTCAATCACAAAAGTTTGAACTGTTTGTGAGGCGTTTCTCTTCTCAGTTTAGCGTTTGTTTTCATTATCTAACCTCTCCGGCATCGTGAGGCAGAGCAAAAAAAAATTGTGACCAGCGGCATCGTGTCTCCGGTCAATTGTGCAGCCACGTCCATAACAGTATGGCACAAGGTGTTCCTTGCTGCAATCAGACGTGGATACACATATTCATGAAGCTTTAAACTAGGGAGCATCGTAACATTTCACGCGACACCAAAAAAAATCAAGCATATCGGCAGACGAACCAGTGCCACTGAAATGAAACAAGAAGTACAAGCAAGTGTAAAGATTTAAGTTTGTTATATACATATGTATCCACAAGATATACATGAAATATGGCACATTTTCACGACGGGGCTCAAAATGAAGAATCATTAGAGCACTTGTGAGAAAAATTTAAACCAGAATGTTACCAGAAGTCAAGCACATCCGATCAGAAGCAAAACAATAAGTGAAAGACGTGAGCGCAGCGGCACAAGTACGCGTGACCACCACTTCAGCCATCTCTCGAGCGAAGCTATTAGGCTGAAGTATGCCTAAGGAAGGTAAGTTCGGACTGGCTAACCGAATCATCACGTGTTTCTCGCACACCACGAAGCCGGATCACACCTGCTAAAAATAAAATCAATAGCCCAAGATTCCTCGGAAAACCTCCGCTCTCATACAAAGGCTTTGTGAAGAGAAACAGCCAGCTTGAGGATGGGCCGTCATCGGATGGACCACCATCCGTTGCCGGCCGGTCACGAAGCCTCCAGGGACCACTTGGAGTTGGACCGCCGGCCGTCGCTTGGAGACTCGTGCTCCTGAGTAAACAAGTAAGGAGGCGCATGGGTTAGTCTCACTGAATATCAGGTCGCTTTCATATAGCATTTTTCTCACCCCCTACGTCTCTTTGCCGTCTAACATAAAAAAAGAAAGCTGCGTTTGGATGCAGTAGATTAGGTGTCCAAGTTTCTTAAGATGTCCGGCGGTTCGATTATTCCTCCAAGCATTCCTTAGGCAACAAAAGCAGCATATGGCTCATGAGGTGGAAGATCCGGCGTTGTCGGCGTTGGCGTGATGCCACGATGGTCCAAAAAGGCTACGAGCCCTCGACCTCTGATGGGAGTTGAACTCACGATCCTTGCTGGGAATCGAACCTACGGCCATTGGTGCAAATAAATGCGAATTACGGCACAGTAATTAAGATATAACTAATTAAGGTAGACAGAAGTCTAAGGTGTTCCTGATTCGCAAATAGAATCAGGAATACTAGACTTCTGTCAACCAAAGGACCAGGCAGGATTCCGTAAAGGCTACTCAACAATAGACCATATTCACACCATCAATCAAGTGATAGAGAAATGTGCAGAATATAACCAACCCTTATATATAACTTTCATTGATTACGAGAAAGCGTTTGATTCAGTCGAAACCTCAGCAGTCATGGAGGCATTACGGAATCAGGGTGTAGATGAGCCATATGTAAAAATACTGGAAGATATCTATAGCGGCTCCACAGCCACCGTAGTCCTCCACAAAGAAAGCAACAAAATTCCTATAAAGAAAGGCGTCAGACAGGGAGATACGATCTCTCCAATGCCAATCACAGCATGTTTACAGGAGGTATTCAGAGGCCTGGAGTGGGAAGAATTGGGGATAAAAGTTGATGGAGAATACCTTAGCAACTTGCGATTCGCTGATGATATTGCCTTGCTTAGTAACTCAGGAGACCAATAGCAATGCATGCTCACTGACCTGGAGAGGCAAAGCAGAAGGGTGGGTCTGAAAATTAATCTGCAGAAAACTAAAGTATTGTTTAACAGTCTCGGAAGAAAACAGCAGTTTACGATAGGTAGCGAAGCACTGGAAGTGGTAAGGGAATACATCTACTTAGGGCAGGTAGTGACCACGGATCGGGATCATGAGACTGAAATAACCAGAAGAATAAGAACGGGCTGGGGTGCGTTTGGCAGGCATTCTCAAATCATGAACTGCAGGTTTCCACTATCCCTCAAGAGGAAAGTGTATAACAGCTGTGTGTTACCAGTACTCACATATGGGGCAGAAACCTGGAGGCTTACGAAAAGGGTTCTGCTGAAATTGAGGACGACGCAACGAGCAATGGCAAGAAGAATGATGGGTGTAACGCTAGGCTACGTTCACACTTGGGAAACCGCAAGCGGACGGAAAAGCCAAAGCGGCCGGATAATCTTTTTCGCGCATGTACAAAACGTTCACATTTGTTTCGCCACTGCAGCGGAAACCACGTCCGCTTTCGCCCACATTTATCTAGTTTGCGTACGTTTGTCCGCCTGGTGGCACTGTTCACACTATTTCAAGACATGCGTTCATTCATTGACCCATCAGTTACTAAAAACTACCATTTCGCGCAACTGCACGTGTCGTTTTTAACTTTCGTCTACCACGGAAGATAAAGAAGACATAGTTTCGATAGCTTTCGCTAGTTGCTTTTCCTAAAAATAGACCATGAGCAACGGAAAATGTTAAATTTTACGACCGGATGTTTACATGCGATTGCAGCTTCCGGTAAAGCGGAACGTCTTTCCGCTTCGCCTGGGCGGAAAAATCGGTCCGAGACCGATTTTTTCGCCGCCTGGTTTTCCGCCCGTTTCTCCGCCTAGGCGGGCGGATTTTGTCAAGTTTTATCCGCTTCCGCCTGCTCCAAGACCAAGTGTGAACGTAGCCTAAGGGATAAGAAAAGAGCAGATTGGGTGAGGCAACAAACGCGGGTAAACGACATCTGAGTTGAAATCAAGAAAAAGAAATTGGCATGGGCCGGACATGTAATGAGGAGGGTAGATAACCGACGGTCACTAAGGGTTACGGACTGGATTCCAAGGGAAGGGAAGCGTAGCAGGGGGCGGCAGAAAGTTAGGTGGGCGGATGACATTAAGACGTTTGCAGGGACAACATGGCCACCATTAGTAACGACCGGGGTAGTTGGAGAAGTATGGAAGAGGCCTTTGCCCTGCAGTGGGCGTAACTAGGCTGATGATGATGATGATGAATTAAGACGCTCGAACCCACGATCTTCGCAGGGAGTGGAATCATCGAGCTTTGGTGGGAGTTGAACTCGCGACCATTGGTGTTAAGGCTTAGTTTGTACTTGTGTGCTTCCGTGCATGGAACGACGCTCTGCTAACAAAAAGACTGGAATGCCAATGTATTTATCCGCAAAGTTCGGGAAGTTATATCTCGGAAGGGGTGTCATCTTGAAAACTCGTTCCAAGTGGATCCGCCTTGCGAACTCCACGGCTAGAATTTGTAAATTGCAATATGGGCCATAATGTAATTAGGTAAAATGTTAATTTGCGAATTTTTAACAAGTAGCCGATTTTAGATCTCAATTTTTGTGCAAGTATGGTCCGCCGCTTCGAGTAGACCAGCTCATGAACTAGAACGGTAAAATCTGCCACAGGCAGCTTTTCAAGATTTTGGAAAGTGTTCGCTGAAACACCATATATATATATATATATATATATATATATATATATATATATATAGAGAGAGAGAGAGAGAGAGAGAGAGAGAGAACAGAGGGCTCCGCTTTTTATTGGTCATTGTCGGAAGCCAACAGCCAAAGCCACCAGGGAACGCGTAGGGGAGGCTGCGTGTAGTTATTAACTGAATTAAATAAATTATGAACTAATGGAAACGAAAGTGGATGAAGAAACTGGCTGCATGTGAGGTACGAACCCACGTTTTTGCATTACGCGTGCGATGTTCTTACCAATTGAGCCACCGCAGCCTCGTTTCCCCTCTACTTTATGGGATATTTGTGTTTATCAGCTAGACCTGACCCTGGGAGTGTTAGTGCAATCAATGCAGCCGACGGCGGCCCTCTCTGGAGCGACGTCAGTTGCACTTTGCAATGTGGGGGACGCAGTGTACATCATGGAACCGGGGCCTTAAAGTGTTGCGATGTTATGCTTACGCACTTCTTTCGCAGTTACCGCTAAATCTCCACTCAACTTTATTTTTATTTCGCTCACAGTTGTACGAATCACACTTGCTCAAAGATGTAGGACACATAACAGTGCCGGTGTTAGCACCCTGAGCAAATTCAGCTGCCAACAAACCCATTTATACCCTTAATAGTGTGACAATGCGCATCGTGTAACATGCGGGTGGGTGTTACATGTGCAATATAGCTCTGGAATGTGGCCCGGTTGCTTTAGTAGTGTTTCCAACAGCTAGCAAATCGGTCTCATGAACTTACGTGCATTTTTTTTTTATGCAGACTGAGGAGGAGATCGAGAGCGGCAACAGGCTTTCGGCTTCTAGCTTCTAGCTCAAAGTGAAACACGGACACAGAAAGGAAGCGGCAAGTAAGGGTATCCATGTCACCCATTCTCCAAAGGTCGAAGGTAGGAAGCTGTGCTGATTCCAGGACGTACAAATAAAAACCGGGAGGTGTGCGGTAAATCTTATGTGCACGCTGAAAACTAATAAATCGTGTTCCTACTTCTTGCAGTGGTGGAGCGCCTGCCCCAGTTGCGACATATTCTTACGAGATCTGTCTTCTGCGCCATCGAGCTCCACAACGGCATGTGAGCGCAGTGTGCTGCGCCAAAAACGCATTAGAGCAGCCGGGTTAACAAAACTGAAACCTAAAACATAAAAGGCACTGTCATCATCATCATCGTCATCATGGAGCTGAACCGAGCGGCCATAGTCGTCGGTCGTGTATTTGCTGCTTTTGCTGTTTTCGTTGCATTTATCTCTTGTGGTGGTTCCAATCTGCCACTGTGCGGTTTTTGTTTGTGCCGTTTGTGTCGCAGCTGTGTGTTCTTCGTGGTACTGTGGCTCGAGGCTTACTAAAGGGTGTTTCAGATCAAAATGAGGTACCGAATATTGTTTCGTGGCAAATTTTTTTAGCAGAGATGTTGACGTCGTCACTTAGAAATAGTCGCTAAAGCGCATGTATGACGGATGTTTAGAACGAGGAGGAGGAAAAGAGAGGGAAAGAAAGGGACGTTCGCAACCACTTGCTAATTATTCCCCATTGGTGGGCAATTTTCTTACAGCTCTGCACAATGAAAATAGCAGATCCTTTGACTGTAATTTAGGCTGCTTACAGGTGACCTAAAGCTCTGTTATGCAGGAAACACTTTCAGAAATAAAGAAATCTCTGGACATCTAAAACATTACTTCGGTTTAGCCATGCGTGTTTTATAGTGCTTTGTCTTCCTTACACATCCTGGTTCCGCAATCTGTACTTATAGTGCGTAAGCATTAGGGGTGTCAAATCGGAAAAATAAGTGTGTTAACTTTGAGAACCTGGTCACGTGGTAGAGGTTTAGAGGGGGTGGGAGAGCTTAGAAGAGTGCGTAATTGTGTGTGTGTCTGCGTGCGCGTGTGTGCGTGCGCGCGCGCGCGTGTGTGTGTGTGTGTGTGTGTGTGTGTGTGTGTGTGTGTGTGTGTGTGTGTGTGTGTGTGTGTGTGTGTGTGTGTGTGTGTGTGTGTGTGTGTGTGCGTGTGTGCGTGCGTGTGTGTGCGTGCGCGCGCACGCGCACGGGGGGACCATGTTTAAGCTTGCAGCAGTTTTTGAAAAATACCTCGGACGGATAGCATAATTCTTGCTCTTGAGGTGAGTTATCGAAGAGTCGGGCATTACCCGCACGACAAATAGAAACACATATTCAGCACATTAATCGGAATGTACTACATATATTCTGGATTAATTACTTTTCGGCACATCTTGCAAATTACGAATTAGAGCAGGTGAGCTTTCAAGACGTATCCACTTGTACTGAATCTCGAGAATAGCCCCAGTTTCGATATGTCATTTGCCAAAGTGCGACACAATATACATTAGCTATTCAGTTAATATCGTGCAGAAATACATAAAAGAGCGCTTCGCTAAAAGCTTAGGTGGAACAACAGTGCATTTTTAGGGCCATTTTGATGATGCCAATCTGAAAACTAGAGTCATTCTAGGAATTCTTTCTGAGTGGATACGTTTTGCAAACTCAACGACTGCATTTCGCAAATACTTACCGGGAGCGAGATCACTTTGGACCGGTGGCGCCTTCATTCGGCGGCGTCACGAATGCATTGGCGTGTGAAAGCCAGGCCGGGATCAGAAGGAGCTTACGCCAGCTACGTTGATTTAATACGTTCCGTCGATCTTGTTTGCGTTACCGAAATACAACGTGAAGCCAAATCTGATCACACATGTTGCGTTTTCGGGTGCACAAACAGTTACAGAAACATGGCTGAAGCTGGTTAGGCTATTCACTTCTAGTGTTCCTGTATCATATACAGGGACACTATTCACTTCAAGCGTCTTTCGCCGCTGCCTCCCTAGATGGAACGACAGGAAGACTGGATACGCATGGTCTGTATTACGCACAGTGCTCAGCAATTTACACTCGATACCTGAAGCGCATGGTTGCCGGAATGTTTTACACCAACTGTAAGGGCTGGGGATACCGAGCTGAGGCATCGTGCTATGCGGTGAAAACGAGAACCTTTGTGCGGCATTGCAATTACGGCGATCACTAATAGCGCTATTATAGAAGATGGTGGCAGCCGCGCGTTCCGAGTATTGCGCTTCCATCGCTGAGTACTGTACATTTCCGACGCTGCTGCTTTGCTATGGTCTAGTAGCTCTAACATTAATAAAGGAGCCGTTGATAAGCAGGAGGTTCGTGTCCCATAGGTCTTCGTCTCCGAAGCTATAACGGCTCCGGAGCTTGGGCTACGAAGGCGAACGCTCATATTTGGAGTCGCCATTTTGCTGTCTTATTGGTTGATCAGTGTTCCTTTTACGGTATATTTTCCTTCCTCGCACTTTCCAGCTCTGATTGCGTCCGGCACATGACCGTTTGCTGTGCATCGACGGCAATCGCAAACTCATTGGCGTGTTCACACTTGCCGCCACCGATGGCTGTTCTCGCGCTAAGCTGTGGGAAATCGACAATGACTGAAGATTGGACTAGTTTCTAAAACTTCAATAGTGGTGAAACATTGCAAAGATAAAAATAATTAGAACGGAGAGAAGAAGGAAGCTTACCGACACGTGTGTGATCGGCGAAACAGCTCAAGAAACAAAAAAATGAAGCCGTTAAGTGTCATATGTTTCCTTTGTCCGTGATTTCACTGTGCAGCTCTTAGGCGCCCGTCCCTGCGTTGAACTTCGGCGTAACCGAGCGAACGAGCACACCGAAGTATGGAAGTGCGAATGAGGAATGCAGCAAGGCATGAAATACGGCGATGTCGAAGAGAGCGTGAGCAGGAAAGTGGAAGAGGAGGGTGTAGGGGAACCAGCGACGGTGGCGCGTGGATGCAGGGGCTTTAGGGGAACCATGAGGATCAAAGTGGAGGAAGGTATGGGGAAAGTGCTTAGTGGCTGTGGTGTTGGGCTGCTATGCACGAGGTCGCGGCATCGAATCCCGGTCACGGCAGCCGAATTTTCGATGGGAGCGAAATGCGAAAACACACGTGTACTTAGATTTAGGTGTACGTTAAAGAACCCCAGTTGGTCCAAATTTCCGGAGTCCCCCACTACAGCTTGCCTCATAATCAGAAAGTGGCTTTGGCACGTAAAATCCCATAAGTTAACTTTTTTGATGGGAAAAGCGTGAGAAGAAAAGCGAATTAGTTTCGCAACGCCAGCCATATCCACGATCACTGGAGGCACTAATACACATGAGGAAACTGCCAATTTTAGCCTCATTCTTTATTCTTTTCATCAACGGGCAACGCTGTGCTCCTCCGAACTCGCTTGGTAACGGGCATCACTATCGAAATACACTTAGTTGTTTTGTTAACCTCAAACGGAGCAGTTGGTTCTTTTTTGACCTGCCACAATTTCCTCAATATTTAGTGCCGAAACCCGGGAGAAACGATCGAAGTTATCATTGAGGCAACGAGGTCAACAGACGTCGACACTACAACGAGCTCGGGGAAAACCAGCAACGATCGTCGAGCAGAAAACGGTCGACTAGGCGCGCCTTCAACAACAAGGCCTAGGGACGCTGCACCCTACCGAAAGCGACACCACTACTGAAGCCCCATCGCGGTAAGCGAACTGTGAACATTGATACCACGACGGAACGGCTCAAACTGAAAAGAAGTGCATTGAAAACTCAAGTGGCTAAACTGATTTCTGAAGCGCACTTATTCTCGCAGAGTCATGCAGACGAAAGAGCTCTTAATGTGTTGGCTGCGAGGCTTAGCGCGCTCCAAATACAGCTAGACGAGGTGGACGCAGCCATCGAGTCTTTAGTGCAAGACCACGACGCAGAGCAAAATTGTGTATGGACCATAGAATATAACGATCGTATCGTCGCACACATGGCAAAACTCCGCCAAGAAGCAGAAAAAGACCTGCGAACAAAACAAGCAAGTTGATGTTTCAAACACCGTGGGAATTGGGTATTGAATGGGACGCCCCTCTTACTGAAGACGTCAAAGCAGCTTGGACGCAGTGGCACACCCAGCTACGCCATTTAACGGGCCTAACAGTGCCAAGACGATATGGTAGCTTACCCGACGATAGCTGGAATGAAGTGCACCTCTTCACAGATGCCAACCCCAAAGCTTACAGCGCAGTTGTATATTTGCGCATCTCCGGGGGTCAAGGAAGCAAAGGTTACCCTGGGCCTCTCAAAGTCCAGAGTAGCACCAATTAAAAGAATTTCTATTCCAAGTCTGGAACTGATGGGCATGATGATAGGTGCTCGACTGAGGGAGTATTTGGAGCGGTCACTGAGCCTTCGAATAGCCAAATGGTATCTGTGGACTGATTCACCTATTGCGCTGCATTGGGTGCGAGGTCCTGCACATCAATGGAAACCCTTTGTCGCCAACAAAGTTTTGGAAATTTAGCAGCGATCGGATCCAGACGTCTGGAATCACTGTACTGGGATTGAAAATCTCGCCTGTCTTTTGACAACGGGAGTCACACCTCAGGCACTCAAGTCAAGCTCACTTTGGTGGAATGAACCTGCTTGGCTTTCACAGCCATCTACTTGCTGACCAAGGCATGAATGCACTGCTGACATGATCATCGCAGAGGAGGAAAGAACCCCTCGCGTTCACAACGTGACTGTAAAGGAATCTGTCTTGCCTCTGCTGAAGTATAGCTCCCTCTCTAAACTGGTTTGAGTCACAGCCTGGTTTTTACGATTTTTCCAGAACGCCAAGCACCCCAGCAAAAAATACGAGGGACCTATTACGACAGAGGAAGTTCAAAAGGAACATACTTGCTTGATTCTTCAAGTAAAATTCGAGGCCTTCCAAGTGACTCCAGTGTCTTCGCCACTCGACACACATGCCAAGCGATTCCCCGATACGTGATCTCAGCGTCGTCTATGACAACGATGGAGTACTGAGTGGGAGGAAGGCTCAGTGCCGCCGAGTTGTCCTACAACGTGAAGCATCCTGTTATCCTACCGTCGAGACATCCCTCCACAGAGCTAACGATCAGCGCAGCCCACCGCCGTCTCCTGCATGCCAGCGCACTGGAGACTCGTACCGAAGTAAGGGAAATGTACTGGATCGTGCGGGGCAGGCAAATGGTGAAAAAGGTGCTTAAGAAATGTGTGGCTTGCAACCGTTTCAACAGCCGAGCTGCTACTTAGCCAGTTGCTCCTCTGCCTCGTGAGAGCGTGACACAAGCTTCACCCTTTGATGTTACCGGTGTAGATTTTGCTGGCCCGCTGAACACAAAGGATCAAGGAAATAACCGGAAGTCCTACATCATTATTTTCACGTGTGCAGTGACTCGAGCAATACACCTTGAATTTCTGACTGACATGTCCACCTCAAACTTCCTGCTGGCCTTCCGAAGATTTATCTCGAGAAGAGTTTGTGGAGTGATCTTTTCTGACAACGCCTGGACATTTCAGCACACTTCTAAGGATATAAGGCGACTATGGACAACAATAAGAGGCGAAGAAATTCACAACTTCACAAGCCACCAGATCCGCTGGAAATTTATAGCCGAGGAAGCTGCTTGGTGGGGAGGGTTCTGAGAAAGAATGGTTCGATCCGTGAAAACATTGTTGAAGAAGGTGTTGGGAAACAGCTACTGCAACTTGGAGGAACTCACAACAATCCTAATTGAAATCAAAGCTGTCATCAACTCTAGACCCTTGACATATGTCTACACGGAGGCGAGCAAACCCGAACATCTAGCACCATCGCACTTTCTAGTGGGAAAGCGACTAACCACTCTTCCTGACAGTGGTTCCGCTACAGAGGTGGCTCAGCCTCTTGGTCAACTCACTCGTCACTGGCCATACCGACAAAAGATGGTCAACCAATTTTGGCATCGCTGGCAAAAGGAGTACCGTACGAGTCTCCTGTCAGCACATTTCGCTCTGCCTAATTCGTCAAGCGCACTGAAGAAAGGAACTCTCGTTTTAGTCCATGAACACTATCTACCGAGGCGACTCTGGAAAACGGGACAAGTGGCAGAAGTTCTTCTCGGACGAGATGGAAGAATCAGATCTTGCATGGTGCTCATGCCTAATGGAACCACATTGAGAAGAGCGATTCAACTCTTGTACCCCATGGAATGCATGGACGAATGACCTGAAGCTCATTCCGAAGGGAGTAGGAAGAAACTGCGAACTTTAGCCTCATTCTTTTCGTCAACGGACAACCCTGTGCTCCTCCGAACTCGCTCGGCAATGGGCATCACTATTGAAGTAAAGTTAGTTGTTTTGTTCACCTCAAACGAAGCAGTCGGTTCTTTTTTGACCTGCCATAATTACCTCATCATAATAGTACTGGTGAGTAGGAGGTAGGCGGTCATTTTAGGGGACAGAAAAATTTTGCATAAATGCGTCATTAAGATCGGCAGTGCACTGTTCCTTAGGTATAAGGATGCCTAGTGAGCCTTCCAGAGTTAGGTGCTCATCGTGTAAGGGGTTGTTTACACCCCTAAACTTTTTAACGTTAATCTTTAACTTTCAGTGACGTACGTTAGACAGAAAGTTAGATTTAGCATTTTTAGTGCTGTTACGTACGCGTCGAATGCAGACTTACAAGCAGATCAGCGTGTGGTAGTAGGGGAGTATTGTGCGGAGCGATATAGGCATTTTTTTGCAGTTACGTAGGTGCTTGAGATGGGATTTGTACCGGAGCATCAGAATTGGAGGTAATAATGCAGAAGGGAATGTACGTTTCAGTTAGTTCCTGAACTTTAGCGGTGAACATGACCCAATTGTGCTGAAGCGAACAATTTTCAAAATTCGGTCGGTAAGTGTCGAGAAATGCAGTTAATTCGTTATTTATAATGGTAAAGTTAGCATTTTCGTAAATATGTATAGTTTTTCTGATTTTATCTGGTTTGGGGTTTAAGCGTTAATTGAATATGCAAGTAGGCAGTGATCGCTTATACCAGATAGGAGTGAAATCTCCGAGATTGTATCAGGGTGGGATGTCGAAATCAGGTCAAGGGTACTTGGGGCATTAGAAGCTACATGTGAAGGTGTGTTACCAGTTGTGACAATGAAAAAAAGCACAAATCTAAAAACTTAGCTTGTGCCAAAAAGGAAGAGAGTGAAGAAGGTTGATCATTTCAGGTTATGTTTGGAAGATTAAAATTGCCCAGAAGTTGGATGAGATATTAAGGAAATCGCGTGCGAACACGGTTTGTACTGTCATGTAGGTCATGGAAAAACGTAGGTTTACACAGGGTTAGCGATAGCCAACACCTACGATTAATTTTTTGTGACCAAGAGTTACAGAAACCCAGACAGCCTCTAGATTGTCGCTCGTACAGACAAGAGAAGATGGAATGTAATTTGAAATTACCGAAAGGACACCATCTCCTGTGTGCAGTACGATCGTAGCAGTAAACATGAAATTGCACAGCACCGTGAAACACTTCTGTGTCAGTGACATGCGCGGGCAACCATGTTTCAGTAAGTGCGATGATTTTCGCAGAACGTGTCCATTGCAGAAAGTAAAGAATCATATTTGTTGGAGGTGCTTCTGACGTTAGAACATAAAACTGAAACATGAGTAAATGAAGAAAATGAACCACTGCCCCTCGCGCTTTCCTAGATCAGAGGACATGGCGGAACATAATATGTACGCACTACGTTCTCACTATGTTGCTTGAGTTGCTAATGTGATCTGAATTGGCGTTGTACATATATAATTTTGCATTCAGGATTAACATATTGCAATTTGGAAGGTTCAAAAAAGGCTAGGCTCTCACTGAGTACTATCAGTTTTCTTCGCACAGTGTGTGTAGCAACAAAAAAATCCTCACTTAGATTGATGTTCTTATACTTGGATTAGCTGCACAGAGATAGTAGTTTTTCTTTGGTTTTGAAGTTTCTGAACTTCACAATAACAGGATGGGATTTATTAGGCGTATACGAACCTAGGCAGTGTGCACGTTTGATTGTGTCTGCAGGAAGTGGGTCGGTAATACTGCTAATTAATGTGGTTATATACGATTCTGTTTGTTGCCATGTCTCATTGTTTTCAGGGAGACCATGTGAAATTACATTGTCGCGGCGTGACCGATCTTCCATTTCCTTTAAACGAGACTCAAAAAGAATATTGCGACGGCTAACTTCTTCAGTTGTTTTTGTTATGCTGGAAACTTTCAGGCAGACATTATCAACGTTTTGCGACTTTTCCTCTGGTGCGTCTAGCCTTTTCATAATACCAGAAACTTGTGATTCAAGTGATTATTGTCCACTTCTTATGGCCTTAACATCAGCAGTGATCCCAGCCTGGCCGTCGCAACGCACATACAGTATATATATATATATATATATATATATATAGAAGGCATGGAGAGCTGCAAGCAACGTTTAGCTCTTAATTGGTTAAATTGGTGATATAGCCATGGTCGAGGTACCCTTTTCTTGAATCTACTGTGTGTAAAGCACACTCACGATTGTTGACAGTTGAATCGTTGCAATCAGCAGAGACCTAATCTCGGCTTACATAGCTATATACTAAAGTGCTCAGAACGCCTATTCAACATTCCACCATCTCGTTTTCTTGAAAGTGGTGAGCTGTCGGGCTACATTTTCAAGAACCATTGTTACTCATCAGCCTTCACTTCCAAAGATGTTTTCCCCTGCTGCATCATCACCATCTCCCTTTCGTGGTGAGAGAAAGCTCCATTATAACTGTTGATGACATCTGGGCCTTCTTTGTAACCCTTGGTATCTAGAGGCATACTTCATCAAGTATGTCTCTGAATACAAGAGGTTACAAAGAAGGCCCAGATGTCATCAACATTTCTAATGGAGTTTTCCTTGTCACTTTTACACAAAGTGTATGTGAATCTCGTTCACATTTGCATGGATCATTTGGTCGCGTCCACTGATTTAATGGTCGCTGTCATTGTTGCCCGATCAGAGCTAAATCCAAAATGTTGCATATAACCATGTCTACAAGATCAGAACTTGCTGCCCTTCATGCTTCTGTTGAATATATTGAACAGAAGTCGCCCATGTAAATGAACAGAGTTCATGAATTCCAAAACAGCTGCTGAAAGCCTGTAAGGTGGCACTTCGCCATGAGAATTATGAACAGTTAATTATGCCCGAGATCTATGATCGCAATGTTGGAAAAGGGTGTGATGTTATTATCCAGTGGAAGCCATGAAGCATTTTCGGCAAGCCTTTTATTGATGAAGCTGCCAGATCATCCCACACGACAACACAGAGACCATGCTCATTCCACTATCAAGAATGGAGACAGGGAACTTTAATTAATTGCTAGTGACATATATGCAGGCTCTTTGAAAGACTCAGGAGTATCCAACCATAGTTTGTGTAAGCTTGATCTATCACTCAAGCTGTGATTACCATATCGAACATCTCCTGGTGTGACAATACACTGCTGTGCCACCTATGACAGGGTGTAGTCTTTACAAATTCACTGTCCTTCCTTATTGAATGTGACCACTGTAACTGCGAAAACACAATTGAGCGCTTCCCCTGTCAGTGAAACCACTTTAATGTGTACCACTTTAGAGTGTACCACTTTAGAGTGTACCCAGCCAACTGGATAGTTGGCCTTTCACAAACGCTAGGATCCTGGGTGCTTGGCCATATCAACAAAGAAAGCTATACATGCTCTAATAACTTTCTAAAATAAACGAATCTGAAGACACTTATACACACCCTCTGTCTTCTGTGCAACTGAACTGTCTCCACTTCTTTTTTTTTCTTTTAACCCCTCACACCTTCACCCTAAGCAGGGTAGTCAACTGGATGCACGCCTGGTTAACCTACCCGGCTTTCCTTGTTCCTTTCTCTCTCTCTCTCAAATGTAAACTCCCATGGAGGAAAACTAAAAACCACACAAAATCTAGTCAGCCATACCAGTTGAAATTAAGATGCGACATGCTTAAACTATTTTAGACGGGTAAATGGACCTAAAATAGAAGGACGAAAGAAAGGACACGACGCACGTACCACATGCACTACTAATTCTTGTCCTTTCTTTTGTCCTTGTATCTTACGTACTTTTACAAGCCTGCAATGCTGAAGCAACTCGCCCAACTAGCTGCATTGCTTAAACCAATTCAAATATTCTTTTGGTTAATGTATACTCAGGAGTCCGTGCGATGATTAGGCATATTCTTCTCTTGGAGAACTTCATCCGACCAAACGACAGAGAAAGGAGGGATGCTGATACGGACCCACAAGCTTTGTTGGCAGTGGAATACATTAGCTGGACACTTTGCTGCAAGCGTTGCATAGCGACATGCATTAAAGCTGGTGAGCAAGCTGAAATGCCTGACCTTGGTGGACAAAATAAAACAACCACTTTGCCGCCTGAAGCAGTGTTCTCGCTTGTTGCCTAATCAAGGAATTAAGGACAGAAAAAGGGTGGAGAGTGCTGCCGTCCAAGCTTAATTACAAGCAATGCAAAAGCAACCTTGGAAATTGAATCAACTGCATCATTTTGGGCAGAAATGGGAGAAGTAAAAACGTGTGATGACACACAAGAGGGTAAAAATGTCTACACACTGGCCGAGCACCTATTAACTTTATATTATTGCTGCAACTGAAGGAAGCTATGCTAAAGAAAAAGCAGCAGGGCTTGGAGCTGAGAAACGGCATGCCATAATCATAATCAAATCAGCTTTTGCTGTGACTGGCAGGAGCTATGTTAACATGTACAAGCGTCAATGACCAGCAAATTAAACTCCGCCAAAAAGGAAATGGACCAAACGAGACATTTGCTTGAGCTTTAGCAAAGTGTAATCAGGCATTTAAGCTTTCATGGCCTCAGCAATACAATATTGCTTATGCTGTAATGGGCTTTTTGTTGTGTATTTTCTTGGGTTAGTATGTGATTTTTTATGTAGTTTTATAGGTGCAACAAAGCACCATCTCTTTGTTATCGTTTGTATTGAAAGTTTTCAATAATGGGGGTTGTTACTCTTATCCTAGCTGTATCGTGCGTGCCACGTTATCAGAGAATCCTGCCAACCTTTAATTCACCTTTCCAGTGCAACATGTCCTAATAAAGCCATATGTTTACATTTGGTTAATGCATGTAGGTATGCCTTTTCACCTTCATATCAGCCTAGCTATGTCAACAGCAGATGCACTAATGCCGCGCACTCTTGCTAACTACTTTGCATCTTGCAAGTGAATAAAGAAAGGAAACACAGATCTGAACAGAAAACCTTTAAAGAGTGTATTTAAATACTTGTGCAAGCTTCTTTTCGGAAGGACCACGTGGTGCCTGCTGGTGTAGAATGTAGCTTGGCAAGTAAGAAACTGACGTGCTTTCATCTAGAAATAGAATTGATTGGCGTTTTGTGGGACAAGGTGCCAGTGTCTCAGTGAGCACCCTTTATGGCTAAGAATATTTTTGCCATTACGTCAGCTTTGAAAACTTGTCAGAATCTTTAATATTGGCGCATTAGGAAACACCCCGACACAAAATGAATGTAACGCTCAATGTCATTGAAATAAAGGTGCTGAAAATAATTCGGTGAATACAGCAGATTGAAATGCAGGCACTTAGATGGAAAATCAGGTAAGCAATTTACCAACCATGTTATGAATGCAAGCAGCTGACATTTAATAGAATAAGAAAGCCCTGGAGCAAGTCTCTGGTTTGCAGTGCAAGACCTATGCACACCTATGATAATATTGCAGTATTCATGGCAGAGACAGGACCGTTCAACCTTGCACACTGTAACACTCTATATATCTCTTTCAAATCTTCTTGCACCAACATGTACAAACTGCATGTTGCAAACAGTAAAATCATTGTTATTGTCCTTCAGACAGTTTCCATGTTTATTGGATTCTCATTTTAACAACCGACTTTAGACTTCCTCACTGAGAGCTGGGCGAGTTAGTGCATTTTTGAGACTAGAAACAGTGCACAAAGTATGAAGGACAATGAAAACGCAACAGGAGTACTGACTTGCAACTGAATTTTTTATTCAGGTATATATACAAGATCAATACACACACACCAGGCAATGTGAAAAAGCAAGCGAATGAAGTGCAGGCTATTGATCATGACTGACATTGCTAGAAATTCTAGAAAACACAAGCATGAGTGAAGTCGTGAGTGAATTCCATAAACTGCGACATGGTACTAAATCCATGCAGAAAGCCATCTTAAAAAGTAGATGGGCATTATGTGATTCAACGAATTCAACTGTATGCTTACAAACTATGTATTCTAACATTTCACTTGAATAAGGTGCTAAGAAGATCAATCTATTTATAGCTACTTATGCCTTAGTCACCAGATTTAGAAAAGGGAGGTCTTTCGTTTGTTTCAAAGATGAACGAACAATACCTGTTGTGAGACAATGCTGAGAAATGACAGCGATACTGAGGAGCCCATTGGGAATAATATAATGTACAAAAATGCATTAGGAATTACATCATGGACTCCACATTTCATAAATTTGCAGACACACTTCTATATTTTAACAATATCATTAAGGAATACAACTTTAAAAAAACGCCACTACGTTAGTATTTGCCATAGCAAATGCACAATGGACACCAATAATTAACTGTACCAATAAAGTTCTACCACATGTGTTTGATCCCTGTTGATTGCTTCAAGTCTAGCTAAGTTGCACAAGCCTTAGTGAAACTCAAAGAAACATGGCCTTCTTTGTATAGCAAAGACAGTGGCCGAAAATGAAGCACACAAAGGTAGAAAGGATTTGGTATAGCTTATACAGTGGGAGATCCACTGAAGATCCAGGTGCTGAACCATAGTTTCAGAAGATAAACCATTTATCTAAACACGTGCACAGGGTGGAAACGATTGCATTCCCATGCATGCGCTACATCATGGCAATCACAACAAAACGCCATCGCATTACTATTGCTTAAACAGGTAATTTTCATTGCTGCTATGGAATGGCTGTCTCACTGCGCCACAATCTATAGCAACTAATACACTGCGCATTTCAAGTGGTTCATGAAAGCGGGTTGAACACTAGCCAGACTGAAGCAGCGGCACTCCACACTGTTCAACGCCCAGCCTCGTGTGAGTCACTTCAAATTCGTCACGGACACTTGCTGACATTGCCTTCAGGCGGGAACAGGCCTTTCTGTTAGATTCCCGTTTCACGTCCAGGCTGTCGTTACTAAGCTTTTGCGTACGTAAGGCGACGCGAAACGTGTGAACGCACTTTGTTCATCGACAAAAGACGCCCTTACTTTGCAAAGTGATTTGGAAACGTTTATGCACCCTACATCGATAGTGAATGCCGGCGCGCGTCAATTCTGCGTTTTCGAGCTCGTGAGCAGTGTCTCCACGTGGTGTCCAAGGCCAAACGGGCATCCGGCTTTACCAGAAGGCGTAAACCCAACTAAAGATAGCGCTACATATGACACACCCTGCAATATACATAATCCGTATCGGCACCATATGCAGTCGGCGCTGTGTTACCACGACTCTTCAAAACAGACAGTCCGAATCGGGTGACATGTTATGCTGTTTCGTGGATGCAGTACAGTTCGGTCGAAGCTTGTGTAGCTTCGTAACGGCAACGTTATTCGACACACACACCACAAAGCCACAAGGAACCATAGCGACCGGATGAATGGATGTCATGAGCGTCCACTTTGGAACGGGGCGCTGCGTTGCGCCACCAAGCTCTTGCTATTATACTGCCTAATGTCCTACCTAAGTTAAACAATAAAAAATAAAAAATAAACGCTATAATCTCCCACAACCAAATTTTGTGATCCCCTATTGCTAACTGTGCTTTTGTACGTCTCCGTTTTTTGTCGTTTCCCTACTTTTCGTCCACCAATCCTCGTGCTTGCCTAGAGATGTCGGCCAGGGGGCTCCCGGACGTCTAGGGGCCCAAGCACATTCAAATAAATCCAATAAAGTTTTATCCATCCATCCATCCATCCATCCATCCATCCATCCATCCATCCATACAAATTCCTATCGCCTCTTACTAATGCCTATTGCGGACTTGTTTACTTTTCCACTACTCCCGCTGGACCCAAGGGCTTCAAGGAGGCCAGTGGTGCCTGTAGCAAGCATGTGACGCCCCCTCAGGCATAATGTTCGTTCGCCGCCAGGCTTGGTGGCCTGCTAAAGTTCGGCAGGCAACATTGGTCACCGCACCGCAATAAACGCTGACGAGCACGGCTGCTCGGCGGTCAGTCGTCGTTCAGCACCACTACGCTACGGCGCTTCCGCAAGGTAAATATACCTGGTAGCGAAGCTTCCATAGGAGCCCATAAGTTCAAAACATGGCGGTCTATCGCCGGTTCATGGGACTTAGCGCCATCTGTATGCGGTGGGAACACTTCCGGCGGAAGAAAAAATAATGTGACGCCATGTCCGTTAAAAGCAGAAGTGACGTCATTCTGTTTTCGAAGGCGCGAAATTTGTTTTGTTGTTCTTCCTTTGGAGCTATATATTCAAATGCCCCGCCATTCGACTTGATGGGCGTTTCGAACTTTCAGCGTGGAAAGCGATGCAGGAAAAGGCCAGCCGTACGGTTGTCGAAATCGCATCCCTGCACAGAAAATACTTTCTTTGGAGGCCGACGAAAGCTTTAGGTGTAGAGTGCTGATCCTATTGTCGGATGCCAAGCCCGTCGGCCAGCGCAGTCGCACGAAAACAACTACACAATTATCTGGCGGTCGTAACTCACTGCTTTTGACTGAACAGATTAAAAAGCAATGAAGCTACCCGCGTCACCAAATTCAGACAAACTTCGACAAGCAAGAAAGCGTAAACTGTGAGGGGGGGCGTATTTCAACAGGTGATACAAGTGCGCCTTTCTGCCCATTTGAAGACGTGCATTGCATCGCGAGTGATAGTGGCGTCAACGCCCCCTGTAGCGATGGGCGCTGAAAAGAAATGCATTTATTAATAATAATAAAATTAAACTTGTATTTTCTTAACTCGTCACGAGTATATAAAACTGACTAGGAATTTTATTTTCATTGAATGAATTTAAGTGTGTCTCGTTTGATTTAAAAAAACGCGTTTTCCTTTTCCAATGTTTGTTCCCTCCAAACATAGTCGCGCTTGAATCGCTGCTCCCATAACCCCCCATGCTTATTTCGGTGACAATCTGTACTGAACCGCTTTTCGCCCGAAGCTTCGCGACCTATTTCAATCGACCTTGGCTTCCGTCTATCGGAGGCTGCCTCGAGCCCTCCCTTGTTCACGAACCCGGGTGGATCGTGACACTGGCGACGAGGATGGCGACAAGTACCCACGGAGCGTCCCACGCCGCCGCGAGCGGCGAAACACGCCCCCCGTTGCTGCCGCCATGCCGCTGTACGGAAGGCTCGAGCCGTTTGAGGGAGATGGGTCCGCCTGGCAAATTTACGAGGAGCAAGTCCACGTGTTCTTCCGGGCAAACGACACACCCGAGGCCAAACAGCGGGACATTTTCCTGGCCAGCTGTGGGACCTGCGTCTTCAGCCTCTTGCTCGACTTCTCAAGCCAGCCACGCCACACGTTAAGACGCTGGGTGAGCTGCTCGCCATACTGCGCTCGCATTTTAACCCAGCACCGTCCACACTAATGGAGCGTTTCCGCTTCAACAACCGGAGCCGCCGGGAAGGAGAAACGCTCGGGCAGTTCGTTGCTGCGCTACGAGGGTTAGCAAGTGCCTGCGCCTTCGGGGACCAACTGGACTCGCTGCTCCGGGACCGTTTCGTCTGCGGAATCAACAACCCCGCCATACAGACGCGACTCCTGCAGCTTCCCGACCCCTCGCTGGACGACGCCGTGAAGGCAGCGCTGGCAATGGAAGCTGCCGCGAAGGACGCCGGCGAGATTTCCCGTGCGATTGGCTCACCGTCGGCGGAAGCGGCGGTCAACGATTTGGCGACAAAGGGCAGTACCTGAGGTCGCTGTGGTGGTGCCCACTCCTCCTCATAGTGCCAGTTCTTTCAAGCACAATGCTTTACGTGCGGGAAAACTGGGCACCTCGCACATGTATGCCGGAGGGGGAGGATGAACAGCAAACAGCAGCAGCAGCGTGATTCAAGCCCACGTACCACGCAAGCCCGCGGTCAGGGTAGCCGTCGCAAGGGTATGCGGCGGAGGCGTGTGGCAGCAGGTTCAAGTTCTTCCGCGGCCAGGCTCCACGTCGTGGCCGAGAACCCGCCGATTTTCGACATGTGGCACACAGGCTTCGTGCCGTCGTCTGTGCCGCCGTACATGCTGACCGTCGAAATCTGCGTGCACCCCGTTTCCATGGAGCTGGACACAGGGGCCAGCGTGTCAGTAATGGCCGGGAAACTCTTCAAGCGTACTTTCCCCCGGCGTGTCTGTCGAGGCTTGGGGCGTGATTCTACGCAGCTACTCCGGGCAACTCTCCCAGGTCCAAGGTCAGGCACAGATCAGCTTTCGCTTTGGCGACAGGGAGGCAACCCTTCCCCTTTACTTAACGAAGGGGTCGTCGCCGACGCTGCTGGGCCGAAACTGAATCCATGCACTGGGCGTTCGTCTGCCACAGTACCAGGAAGCCAGCCTGCATGTGGTGCAAGACGTCCCCAGCCTCCTGGCCTAGTTCAATTCTCTGTTCCAGCCAGGAGTGGGCGCATTTGCCGGCACGACCGCTGGCATCCATGTAACTGAGGAAGCCCGGCCACGTTTTTTCAAGCCTCGCACACTGTCGTTCGCCCTGAAGGACGGGGTCACCCAGGAGCTGCAGCGGTTACACCGAGAGGGCATCCTGGTACCTGTCAAGACATCTGAATCGGCCGCTCCCATCGTACCAGTCCTCAAGCGAGACGGAATTGTCAGGATCAGCGGGGATTTCAAGGTTACCATCAACCCCGTATACCGTCGTGAAGTACCCGCTGCCCCGTATTGAAGATCTCCGGGGCGCTATTCTGGACACGCATGGCGGCTGCACGGCCGCCATTATCCGCCATGTTTACGCTCTCATTGGCTGTGGAGAGGTCACGTGCCTTGAAATTTGAGCCGGAAAACGGAAGTTTTGCGAAACGTCATTTTGCGTTTTCATCAAGATGACGAAACGTGACGTGGAGCTGCAAATTTTATAAACTAATACATTTTTTGGTCCTTGGCAGATATATTGTGATGTTAGCGCTTCAAAAAGAATGCGAGCGGTAGTGTGCAGAAGCCAGTGCAATGCATCTGCAATTGCGCGAATATGTGGTGGCGATCCAAGATATGCGCCATGCCAGCTTGCTGATTGGCTGAAGGAATATCTCGTGAGGAGCGTCACAGGAAGGGCTGTTTCGTAAACGTCATTTTGATGATGCGTGACGTTGCGCTGGGCCGCCATTTCTGAGATTTTCCGCCATAATTTTTGCTGCGACGAGCTGCGCGAATCATGCTAATGAGCTGCCATATGCAATGGCAGCCGAGAAGAATGCGTATCGCCACATTTTCCCCGTCGTTTGGCGCCACGAAAATCTTTTGTTCATAACGTGTGTTCATAGTATTTGCGTCGCTCTCGGGTGGTCTTGGCATTTGTGTTTGGGGCCATCATTTTATAATAGAATGCGTTTATACGAAATAATAATTATAATAATAATAATAATAGCAAACTTTCGTCAATGTTGTCCACTTTTCACTGCTGCATTTGTATTGCAATCACGTTTAATGCCTTTTTGCACAATCGAAAGTTATGACAACGGGCTCTTTCTAATTTATAAAAAGAAATGTACGAAAGGCGGCGCCTTCAAGTTTCCTCCCGAGGTGCGAAAACCAGCGAAATGAACAAGAGATGGCAGCGCCGGCGCTTGCGTCGCGCTAGTGGATATCTCTGGCGCGCGCAACGCTATCGGTGAAATTCGGCCGTTTCTCAGCCAGCCGAGTCGGGCTGAGTCACTTGCGTTTCACAAGATAGCGATAACGTGGCCTAGAATGTGCGCGTATCACCACTGGTAGGTCGCGTATGTTGTCTCAAGCAAGAAAACAAGCGAGTTGGCGCCAACATGCGATGACTCAGTCCATTTTCCGGGGACACGCATCCTAGCTATTTAAGCAGACGACGTCTTGTACGCAGCAGACGACGGAAGCGAGAAGTGTTTTCGACCGAATAATCATATGCTTTGAGATAGCTGCTTTATTTTTACTGCGAAGGAAAACTGTTTTGCTTTACTGATAACGCTACATTCAGTGCCTTCATTTCAGTTTCTTAGGCGAAACGTCAAGTTAGCGTCACGGTACGTAAGCAAAACTGGGCCACCAGCGCCATTTTGTTTGCGTCGCGCCTACGTCACGCACCGAAGCAAATGGCGGAATGTCCAGAATAGCGCCGCTGGTCAGCATTGTCCGGTGGGCAGAAGTTTACCAAGCTAGACCTCGGAGATTTTTACCAACAGCTGGTGCTCCAGGACGCCTCCGGAAGTAGGTCACAATATCGACAACTTTGGGACTCTTTCAGTACACGCGCTTACCGTTTGACGTGGCCTCGGCCTCAGCCATATTCCAGAAGGAGATGGACAACCTCTTCAGGGACATGAGGCACGTGGCGATGTACTTGGACGTCCTGGTTACTGACAGCGACGACGGGGACCACCTGCAGAACCTGCACAACGTCCTGGCACGACTGCAGGACGCCGGCCTCAAGCTCAAGCTGGAAAAGTGCGTTTTCCTAACCCCCAGCGTTGAGTACTTGGGACATGTCATTTCCCAGGCAGGCCTATCGCCGGCTCCCCGCAAAGTTGCTGTGCTTAGGGCACCCAAGCCCCAGAACAAGGAGCTTCGGAGCTACCTGGGCCTCATAAATGTCTACAGGAGTTTTCTGCCGAACCTGTCGCAGCATCTACAGCCGCTCCATCTTCTGCTTCGACATGGTCAACAATGGGTCTTGAAGAAGCAGCAGGACCAGGCCTTTCAGCGCAGCATCTACAGCCGCTCCATCTTCTGCTTCGACATGGTCAACAATGGGTCTTGAAGAAGCAGCAGGACCAGGCCTTTCAGCGCAGCAAGGAGCTAATCACCAAGGCTCCAGTGCTGGTGCACTTCGATCCTGCTAAGCCTGTTGTCCTTGCCGTAGATGCGTCGCCGTACGGTGTGGGAGCCGTCCTGGTCACCGGGACAAAGATGGCCAGGAACGCCCTGTGTCGTTTGCTTCTCGCCGTCTTCATGCTGCAGAGCAACGTTACAGCCAGCTAGACAAGGAAGGTTTGGCCCTCATGTTCGGTGTCGAACGCTTCCACCAGTATTTGTGGGGCCGGAAGTTCGAGGCAGTCACGGACCACAAGCCGCTGTTGGGGCTGCTGGGGCCTGACAAGGCAGTTCCTGTGCAGGCATGACTTCGAGTGGTACGCTGGGCCTTGAGGCTGGCAGCTTAGTTACCAGCTGGTTTACCGTCGGGGAAAAGACCTGGGACGTGCGTGATGTCCTGATCCGCCTGCCCCTGCCAGAGGCGCCTGATGCTGTTCCAGAACCTGCTGAAGTGTTCATGCTGGAACACGCGTACCCGGAGGTGCTCTCCAGATCTGCGTTATCTTAAATGACCAGCCGGGACAAAGTCCTGTCTCAGGTGGTCAAGGCGGTGTCCCGTGGAGCCACAAGGCCGCTGAGCTGAGCTTGCAGCAGCGCTGCCTACTGTGGGGTTCGAGGGTGGTGACCCCACAAAGTCTCCGGTCCAGGGTTCTGCACTTGCTGCACGCGGGTCATCCAGGGATAGAAAAGACCAAGATGGTGGCCCGGTCCCGTGTTTGGTCGCCTGGCCTGGACCAAGACTTCGCCCACTTGGTGCAGAGCTGCCAAACCTGCCAGGAGAATCAGCAAGCCTCGCGTCGTGTGGAAATCACCCCCAGGCCGTTCCCACAGAGACCCTGGTCCCGCCTACATGTGGATTTTGGGGACCCTTCAAGGGCCATTACTTCCTGGTGGTGGTGGACGCCTTTTCGAAGTGGATGGAGGTTCTACCTGTAACCACTCCATCAGCAGGCGCGACCATTGCAGCGCTACGACAGGTCTTCGCCGACAGGTCTTCGCCGCCCATCGTGTCCGACAATGGTCCTGTTTTCGCCAGCACAAAATACCTGGCCTGGCTGACGAAAAACAAAATCCGCCGGATGATGGTTCCGCCGTACCACCCTTCTTCAAATGGTGCAGCCGAGCGGGTGGTGCAAACCATCAAAGACAAGCTCAAGAAGAGCCAGACTGGAGATTTCCAGACGCAGATTGCCCGGATACTATTTCAGTACCGGACCACGCCCCACGATGTCACTGGCCGTGCCCCCTGTGAGCTCCTGCTGGGTCGGATGGTCAAGACACCCTTGGACGTCTTGCATCCGGACCTCAGATCCACAGTGCTCTTGAAGCAGCTGAAGCAGAAGCTGGCTGCTGGCTGAAATCGCCCGCTGGGTAGACGTCTTCACATTGTAATAAAACATGCTCCATAGTTTCCATAGCTTTACTGCAGCAAGCACATGCTTCTTGTTCCTTCTTATATATCGCTTTATAGGTGCGTGTTCTAAGGCATCCCGATCTCGCTTCGAAAAGTCGCCAACTGTCTGGTATTCGTCTATCTTTTAAAGTTTGTTCCACCGCTTACCACCCCCGGATTCTACCACTGCGTCCACGCGCGACGCGTCTAGGCGTCGGCGGCGGCTGTAATTTTCGATTTGAAAACCCAGCATTAAACGAATGGTTTGTCTATTTAGACGTAGTACGTTTAACAACAAAATGATAATGTTAGTATTTTATGTATTTTTTATAATTTTTCTTTTGTGAGGTCATGATGCGTGGCAACAGTGGACTCCACTTGGGGTCGTCTGCTACCACGTATGTGCACGCAGCGTTGGCCTTGTTATGTAGCTCCATGACTACTAGCCTTCCCGCCATGCATTCCGCAATATGGCGCGGAGAGCGAAGTTTTGCGGTGGGGCATTTGTGTCGTGCCATGAAGAAAGATCAAAAGTCGTGATGGTCCTGATGCTGCCAGACGGCTTCATTTCACAGAAATATCACGCGTAGATTTTTCTTTTTTCATCCTGTTCAACTGCGCCGAACACGCGCCTGCTAGTTACCGCCTGCTAGTTACCGTGTATACACGTGTGGACATACAATGCTGAAGCAGAAGTAACTGATTCAGCAGGCCCGTCTCCTCAGCGACAGGCTGTCGCGCACTCGGAAAGTATACCCTGGTGAGTGATGTTCATCGGAGACCGTACGGCGCAACAGTAGGTAAGCTTTTATTTCCATTTTTTCTTCCTTCTTTTCCCGCCTGCTTAGCCTAGCGAGGGATTGCGTTAAGTACTGTAACCCTGCTCACTTTTTAGTACAAGTTATGCATAGCTTTGTGCGGTTGCCCTGCGTTTCATCGACCAACATTTCTAATTATTGTTGTCTCATCTTTGCGCACTTCTTGCGCGTACTACGCCGAAGTGAAAATAGCGTGAAGCAGCCGACCAGCATCGCTGCAGCCGCTGAGAAGCCGAGCGGCGGTCAAACTAATTTTTATTGCACGTGCCTTCCGTGCCGAGGAGGCCGGCTCTGCAAACATAAATATCCGCTCGTTGCACAGACGTTCACGGCGGTGGCGCTGGAATCGGATCCTCTAGTGCAGTGCGGCGAGTGCCTGCGATGGTGCTTCCTCGACGAGACTAAATTCCAGAATTTAGCAGACGCGGAGAGGTCTAGCTTCACGTGCAGGTCGTGCGAGGGCGACAGAGAAGCCGTCCAAAAAATGGAAGGGAATTGGGCGGCTAAGTTCGAAGAGCTTAAGGCAAACGTGAGGGAGGAGCAGGAGAAGCGGGTAGCACTGCAGGCGAAAGTTGAAAATTTCGTCAAGGTGGAGGCGGCCCAGGCCGCGCAGTTAGTAAGGACTGTGGCCGAGCTTGAGGAAGAGAAAGAAAGGAGCGCCTAACTGAAAAAGCGGCTCAACGCGCTTGAGACGCGGGCAGCGGAGAATGTCGGGTCAGGACACCAAAGCGGTGGCAAAGACTCAGAAAGTAGGGTAGACCCTATAGGCGAAGCGGGAGGAAGGGAGCCAAAGCAAGCGGTCACCAGCTCGCCGTCGGTGAATTGGGTAGCTATAGTGAAGCAGCGCAACACGCCCCGAGTGGGGCGACGCTGCAGCCACAGGTAGCTGGAAAGACCGGCACCTACCTTGAGGCCGCCACGCGGAAAAAGAAGGAGCCCAGGGGATAATGCCTTTTGTCGAGTCCGAATCACACGGAAAAGGACACAGGGAAGCAGGGAGAGGTACGAGAGAGTGAAAGGGTGATTATCGCTGGTGACTCAAACATGGCTGGGCGCTCAAAAACAATTGTGGAGAGGGTGAAAGGCGACAAAAGAGTGGCAGTAGGGACATTTCCAGGGCGGACACTGAGTTCTGTCATGGAGCGAGCAAAAGAAAAGCTCACGGAAAATGCCCACGTGCGCAACCTTGTCGTAGTAGCAGGTGGGCTAAATGACGTCCTAAACAGGAAAGGGCCATGACTAGCCCAGTGCTTGGCGAAGGGGGTGGACGACTTGCGCGAGCCATCCCCTCAGGTGCAGATCGTGGTGTGCACGGTGCCGGAGGTGCCTGTGCGTGACAGTCACGTACAAAGAGCCGTAATGGCTGCCAATGAGGCAATATGGAAAATGAGCCGAGAGAAGGGCTTCGAGGTTATCGAAGTAAACAGGGAAGTGAGAAGTTGTGGTGGTTTTAAACGAGATGGGATCCACTCCAATTATAGGCTAGCACGAGAAGTGGGCTGGCGACTTGTGGGTCGCGCTGTTGCTTTTTTAGGGGGCCCGCAGCCGCTCGAGAGGTCAGAGTAGGTAGTAATGAAGAAGATCCCCTAGGGGAACATCAGAAGAGCATCGCCGTAGATAACAAAAAAAGGAGGAAAGCAAGAACAAGAGCTTGCCATGCAATAGGCTACATAAACATGCAGGGCGGCAGAAGAAAGGAAAAGTGGGCAGAGATTGAGGAGCAGTTACATAGAGAACAAATAGGGGTGTATGCGGTTACAGAAACACACCTTAGAGACTCGGAAGAGCCACCAGTTATTGAGAATTATGTATGAGAAGGGTGCAACAGAACTAAGTCGGAACGAAAGGGAGGGGGAGTCGGAATGCTCATCCACCAGGGAGCCAAGTGGGAAAGAGCAAATTCACAATGTCAAGAGCATCTTTGGTTATCAGGTACAATGAGTAGGAAAGAAACTTGGCTGGGAGTTACGTATTTGTGGACCGGAAAAAATTGCACAGAGAAGAATAAAGAGTTCGTGGAATGCATAAGCACTGATATTAAGGCTTTTGGGAATGGTGCTGAGATTGGTCCTATTAGGTGACATGAATGCCCACATACAGGATTTAGATGGCTATACCGACAATAATGGGAAGTCGATGCTAGGCCTTTGCGAGCAACATAACCCCGTGATCGTGAATACAGGGCCTAAGTGTGAAGGACAGATCACATGGGAAGGGGAAAACTGGCAATCGACCATTGATTATTGTCTGATGACAGAAGGAATTCATGATAAGTTGAGAGAAATGGTCATCGATGAGGAAGGGTTGAGCCACATAGGGAGTGACCATAAACGCATCATTTTGAAAATGGGATATGTAGTTGGGAAAGAGTGCAAGGAAAGCACAATGGCCAGTCCAAATTTGAACGCTGAACAAATAGCAAATGTAGTCACTAGAGTTGAGAAAGGAAGAACTTGGCAAGTGGCCAAGTAAGGAGTGGGAATATGGTGAGCTTCTAAGTGTAATAACAACAGAAATATGGAAAGAGAAACAACATGTTCATTGTAAAGGAAAAAAGAAACCGAAACGCTGGTGGAACAAGGAGATACGAGAAGCGATCGCCGAACGACAGAAAGTATCTCGAGAGCACAAGCAGGCAAAGAAGGCGCAGTTGCCACAGGATGAAGTAACCAGTAAATGGGAAATATACCGGGAGAAAAAGTCTATGGTTCAAATACTGGTGCAAGCAAAATTAAAAGGTGAAAGTGAATGTTGGTTGTCAGAAATACGTGAGAAAAAGAAGGCCGCACCTAGAATATTTTGGAATCACATAAAATTATTAGGCAGGAAGCCAACAACAATACAACAACATATCCTAGACGAAGATGAAAACAGACTGGAAGGAGAAGCGGCATTAAATTACATCCAAAAAGTAACAGCCAAATCTTTCCAAGGCAAGGACGAGGTTGTATTTGAAGAAAAAAAGAGCATGAAAGAGACCCAAGTGGAAAAGGAGCTGGTGCTGACAAATTTAGACGGGAAGAAAGCGGAAGAGAAAATTCCTAAGCGCACAGCCACAGGGCTAGACGAGGTTCCCGTTAGGCTGATCAATGAACTAGGACCAAAAAGTAAGGAAGCTCTGGTGAAAGCAGTGGAAAAAACTTTAAAAGATAGACGAATACCAGACAGTTGGCGACAAAGTAGAATGAGTTTAATTTATAAAGGTAAAAGGGAGAAAGACAGAATTCATTCGTATAGACTGTGACCATTGCATCGGTAATATACAGGCTAGCAATGCAGGCAATCAAATTAAAGCTTCAAGCATGGGCAGAGAATGATGACATTTTGGGAGAACTTCAGAATGGCTTCAGAATAGGTAGGCGTTTAGGTGATAACTTATTTGTTCTTACTCAGTGTACTGAAATATTAAAAGTAGAAAGCAGACCGTTATATGCGGCCTTTTTAGACATTACAAGAGCCTATGACAACGTAGACCGCAACGTCATGTGGGATATTCCGAAAGGGGAAGGCTTAGGTGACGATTGTCTACAGCTTTTGAGAGAGATTTACCTAGAAGATACCGTTTGCGATGAATGGGAAAGGATGAGAAGCGAGGAGAAAGTTCATGTCAACAAGGGACTGAGACAGGGGGTGTCCTTATCCCCGCTGCTGTTTATGATGTACATGGTGGGGTTGGAGAGGGCGCTAGAAGGAAGTAATATCGGGATTAATCTCTCATACAAACAGACGGGTACAGTAGTTGAGCAGCAGCTCCCAGGTTTATTTTATGTGGTGACATTGTGTTGCTAGCTAACAAGCAAAGTGATTTGCAACATCTGGCAAATATCTGTGGACAGGAAGGCAATAATATAGGTTTGAAATTTAGTGTTAGAAAATCAGGTGCTATGGTATTCAATGAAAACAGTGGACAGACAGTGGAGATACAGGTCCAAAAAATACCTCGGGTAATGGAATATAATTACCTTGGTATATGGATAAACGAAGGCAATGGATATATGGAAACGCAGGAAAAAAACCATAGCAGTCAAGGGGAAGAGAAATGCAGCCATAATGAAGCACAGAGCGCTACGGGGATACAATAGGTACGAGGTCTTCCGAGGTGTGTGGAAAGGGGTAATGGTTCCAGGACTTACTTTTGGAAATGCGGTTTGCTTTAAATCAGGGGTACAATCGGGACTCGACGGGAACCAAAGGTCAGTGGGTCGCCTCGCATTGGGCGCCCACGGGAAGACTACAAATGAAGCTGTGCAGGGGGATATGGGCTGGACTAGTTTTGAAGTGAGGGAAGCTCGCAGTAAAATTGAGTATGAAGAACGGCTGAGGAATATGGAAGAAAGTAAATGGGCTGGGAGAGTGTTCAGGTATCTGTACAGGCAAAACATTGATTCACAGTGGAGGTAAAAAACTAGGAAGCTTACCAGCAAGTATGCGGCCTGTGGGGTGGGCAACACAGCAACAAAGAAGGTCAAGTGGAAAGTCACAGAGGCTGAATTAATCTCATGGGTGGCGGCAATGGAAAAGAAACCTGTCATGAGTAACTACTTAAGAGGAAAAAACGAAATCGGGGAAGAAGCCATTTATGATAACTCAAAGGGAAGCTCATTACTTTTCGAAGCGAGATCGGGATGCCTTAGAACACTCACCTATAAAGCGATATATAAGAAGGAAGAAGAAGCATGTGCTTGCTGCGGTAAAGCTAGGGAAGTGACGGAGCATATTTTATTAGAATGTGAAGACGACTACCCAACGGTTGATTTAGGCACCGCTGGCCTCCTTGAAGCCCTTGGGTTCAGCGGGAGCAGTGGTAAAGCAAACAGGTCTGCAATAGACATTAGTAAGAGGCGATTGGAGGATTGGTGGAAGAAAAGTAGGGAAACGACAAAAGACAGAGACGTACAAAAGCACAGTTCGCTATGGGGGATCAGAAAATTTGGACGGGGTAGTTCATAGTGTTCTTTTTTTTTTTTCATTGGTTAACCTAGGTAGGATATTAGGCAGCATAGTAGCAAGAGCTTGGTGGCGCAACCCACCGCCCAGTTCCAAAGGGGACGCTCATAACATCCATCCATCCATCCTACAATAATCTATAATCTGTCGTACAAATTAGGCGGAAAGGTTGCTGAGCAACGACTACTGGGTTTAATGTATGCGGACGATATTGTACTGTTAGCAGATAGCCAGGAAGATTTGCAAACTCCAGTTATTTACTGGGGAGACGAAGGAGACAGTTTAGGTCTGTTTCAGTGCAGCTAAATCCAGTGGGATGTTTTTTAACGATACAACTGATCAGGAGCTTACAATAAAAGGCCATGAAACACCCTTAGTGGCTGCATACAAATGTCTCGGGGTATGGATAAACAAAGGGCAGATGTGCATGGAAAAGCACAAACAGCCTCTCATAGCAAAAGGGCGAAGAGATGCCAGGATAATGAAACATAAGGCATTGTGGGGGTACAACAGGTATAAGTTACTGGGAGGTATTTGAAAGGGAGTAATGTTGCCGGGGCTTACTTTCGGGAATGCAGTCCTGTGTTTAAGGGCAGAGATTCAGTCGAGACTAGAAGTAAATCGGAGAGCTGTGGGAAGATTAGCACTAGGTGCCCACGGGAAAACCACAAACGAAGCAGTACAGGGGGATATGGGCTGGGCATCGTTCGAAGCATGGGAAGCTCAGAGTGAAATCCGATACGGAAAACGTCTGAGGAAATTGGACGATAACAGGTGGGCAGCTAAGGTATTTAAATACCTATACAGAAATAGCGTTGACTCACAGTGGCTGAAAAAAACAGGGAAGCTAACCAGTAAGTATGCCAGACACGAGGACGAAGAAAGACCGAGCATTAAACGACAGGTTAAAAATGTGGAAGGTCAAAATTGGACAAATTCAATGGAAACGAAGCATAGTGTGGAACTATATCGATACTGGAAACAGCAGATCAGGAAGGAAGTGTTTTATGATAACTCAAGAGGCAGTGCCCTACTCTTTGAAGCTAGGTCAGTATGTCTTAGATGTGGAGCTATAAAAAGAAATTTAACAAAGAAGACACGTGTACTGTGTGTGGTAAATATGTAGAAACAATGGAACACTTCATACTAAAATGTGATGCCGACCTCGATGCGGCCACAGTCACGCTTCCTGAGGCTCTAGGGTTCAGAGATAACAATAGTCATTTAAATAAATATGCAGTGGAAATTAGCAAAAGGCGATTGGAGGATTGATGGCTCAAAAGCGGAGAGGTGACATAAGGTTAAAAGGGTAGGAAGATGTATTTAAAGAAAATCGGGAATTTTAATAACGCACAACACAGGTAAACAAAAGTAAAAGGCAAAATAAAAAGCTGAGCATGGTGGCAACTGCCATCACCTAGTTTCAAAGAGGGTGTTCCTACCTTCCTTACATCCATCCTACAGGGCTCCCCATTCCGCTGAAATTGCTGCAGAACTGCACCAACGGCACTGGAGGAAGCATTGGTGATGATCCGCATGGGTGCGTCCTTAAGGGATGCTCTAGGAGGGTGGCGTGTGCCAGGACATTCTCGTCTTCTTGGAAGGCTGCATCTGCTTCGGATTTCCACTCCAAGATTGCAGATGGTGCCTTTGGAGCCTTCATGTCAGTCAGAAGTAGAATGATGCTGGCTATATTAAGCAGGAACCGACGGTGGAGCTTCAGAAGCCCGAGAAATTTGTGGAGCTTGCGAAGCAGCGTTGGGCGTGGAAAATCCCGCAAAGCTTGAACCTTTCTGTCCAATGGCTTGATTCCCTCATGTGTGACAAGGTGTCCGAGCAATTCAACGTTGTGAACAACAAAGGCGCATTTGTCTGTGTTAATACTCCAGCCAGGTTCCTGGAGCTGCGAACACAGCAACCACAGATGGCCAGTGTGCTGCTCTGGTGAAGAACTTGCCACCAGCAGATCATCAAGATAGGCAACAACGAAGTGCAGACCACGTGCGACTTCATTAAGGAAGTGTTTAAAATTTTGGCCAGCATCCCGTAACCCGAAAGGCATGCGGACGTACTCGAATGGGCCAAAAGGTGTCGTGATGGCAGTCTTCGCTATGTCCGCTGGTTCCACAGGAATTTGATGATATGCCTTGGCTACGTCAATCTTGCTAAATGTGGTTGTTCCAGCAAGAGTGGTAGCAAAGTCGTGAATGTGTGGAAGCGGGTACCAGTCGGGGGCGGTGCGAGCATTCAACGCACGGTAGTCTCCACAAAGGCACCAATCTTCGAGGTCATGCTTAGGCACCATGTGCAGGGCGGATGACCAGCTGCTTGACGAAGGGCAGATGATGCCTAACTGGAGCATGTGGTCAAATTCTCTGCGAGCTGTGGCGAGGCGCTCTCCAGCAAAGTGTTGTGGCTTGCTGGACATTGGACGACCAGAGGTGACAGTGTGGTACGTCACAGTGTGTTGCACCGGAAGTTCCAGGTTTCTAGGTTTGCTAAGTTCAGGAAATTCACTGAGGATTGAGGCAAATTTAGATGTTGGAGAATGCAGAGCTGCTTGCGTTGAAGCAGACAGAGGTGTGAGGATACCTTGCATTGGAGACGCTGGTCGTACAGTCCACAAGTTGACGAGAGCGGAGATTCACATTCAAACCGAAATCGATAAGAACGTCCGCACCTAGTACGGCGAAGCGCACGTCCGTGAGAATGAAAATCCGCCAAAATATGCGACGCAGGCCCAAGTAAAGGGTCAGCCAGTGTTAGCCATATGTTGCGATTGTGAATGTATTCACAGCTTGCAAAGGCGCAGCCCTCGGACAATGTTGCCGGTCGAGGCGGAAGGCAGGAATGACACCTCTGCACCAGTGTCCACTAGAAAGTGATGGCCTGTGGTCCTGTCTGTGATGTAGAATAGGCCGCTTCACATTGTGGTTGAGCCACACGCCGCCATTAGTGACTTGCTTCTGTGTTTCCCTGCCAGCAACAAGGCTGTCAACATTTGACAGCGCTGATACTGAACCTGGTGGGGTACCAGCAGCAGCCGTCGGAAGTGTCTCGGGCAGGAATGGGAATGCAAACATGAGCCACCCTTAGCCAATCGAGAGCGACGAGGTGTGCCCATCTGCATTGCTGTCATGGTGTCCATCAGCCGGTCAATTTTCTCGAGGCGAGATTGTCGGGCCTTGAGGTCTAATGTGACAGTGGTTGAGGACACCGCGAAGCTTGTGCCAGAGTAGTCGTTGACAGGGTCCGCGAGCTCTGCCAGTTTGTCAAAAGGTATATCATCCACAGCTACCAAAACCATGGTGTGTCTGAGGCAAGTGTTGCAGAAAAATGTCACTCAATATAGGGCTCTCGGAGTCTTGGGTGTGGTCGCCGAGTAGCTGTTGCATCTGATGTAATAGCTGCGACGGTCAGCGATCACCAAGTTCTTCCGTTTTGAGGAGTTGCTGCCAACGGCGTCTCTCCAACACAGTTTTGCGTGGGAGCAGTGTGGCCTTGAAATGATCGTAAGGTGCGGCCAGATGTGGGGCTCTCAGGGCGTCGAACTCATGAGCCACCTTGGAGGAAAGTGCTGAGACGATGTGCAGGTACATCACGTGTTGCGATGTGACACGTCGCAGATCGAAGAGGGTTTCTACTTGCATGAACCACAGGGCAGGATTCTTCAGCCAAAACGGTGGCAGCTGCACCTGGGCATTGGAAGTGGCATCCATGGCTGCGATGGAGCAGGGATGTAAGCTACGACTGTTGATTGGGGCTGAGGAGCTGGGGCGTCATTGCTGCACACTGGAGTGTTCGTTTCGTCTTCCATTGCATGGGCTTGCTAGGTTCGGGTCACCAAGCTATACGGGCGTGAAATGCGTCCGCTGTAGACGGACGCACGCAGAGAGAAGAGAGCGAACTTTTGGGTGCAACTGCCGAGCTGCAGGGAAACTGATCCTTTATTGTACGTGCCTTCCGTGCTGAGGAGGCCGGGGCTGCAAACATAAACATCCGCTTGTGCAGACGTTCACGGTGGCAGCACCAGAATCAAATCCTTTACATGGAAAACTGCACAAAGGCTGTGTCCTGGTCCAATTCCTATATCTCGATAGACCTGGTTGTCGTTTCTGCATGTGAATATAACCTTAGAATGATGCAGTGCATACTATGGAGTATGCCCCTGCCAAAAGTAAGGTCCTTCGATAAAAGTTTATAAGGTAGCGACACTCATTGTTCTTTGTGCTGTCCCCCTCACTCGTGCTTGCTCTCTCTTGTCTTCTTCATTCGAGTCTGTGATTGGTGCATTGCATTCATATGATGTGCTAAATGGCTAGAGGTCATATTTAATATATCGCAGAAGGTTAAAAAAAAAGGTTGCATGCACTAATCATCTAGTTGGATTCTTGCCGGGGCCACCGTTGCGCGCACCCGGTCGTTCAAGCGGGTGCGTTGCATTCACTGGGTTGCTGTAACACCGTCGCTGTGTTCACCCAAATAGCCAACTAATGCTCATTTGGCTTGGCTCCCATTGGGATTTTTAAAAGGTGGCACTAGTGCACTTTGGACATTACTAGTGAGCGACTGTATAACACGGTAAAATTTTTTCGAGGCGTTTCTGCGTTGTATGTTTCATATAAGTGGTCTTAATCGCTGCCATGGTTAGCTTGTTTGGCTGGTTACTACATGTGCAAGCAGTCTTTGTGATGGTGATGTTCTAGAGTTGTGGAAGGTCATCGCCCCCTTTGCAAGTAGTACTTGTGTAGATGGGACGTCATTCGAACACTATACGATCAGAGCAGAAACAAGTACTATAATGTCCCCTGGTGGTCATGTAAGCTTCATCTCGAAGTATTGGCCAGCGAACTCTGGGAGCCGGTGTTATCTACGGATGCGTGCTTGCACCAACTGTGACAAAACTATGATAAGTCGGGACATATGAAAGTAGTGCTGTGTTGTTTTTGTTCCCTGCTTAGTTCACCTGTTTACATACTCGTCTGAATGTGTGCTATTGTGATTTGTAAGTTCCCCCTTCTGGTTGTACCAGATACCTCACATTCAGCCGCTTGTTGCCTGTGGTAATTTTATAACAGCTGCAGAATTTTATCCCTAAGTCGAATACACTTAGGAAGGAAATAGTGAAGCTTTACTCCTGAAACATGCTTGGACGTCCATAGAATTTATAGTTTTAATGCAACACATATGCTTATTCAAATTTTAGAAGAATTTATGATGTCATTAAATTGAAATTGCAGATACAGAATTCAATGAATTGAAGATTTCATTCTATATGCACACCAAATAAGTTCTGCAAAGTAAAACGATTTCTTACATTAAAGTTCAATATATCGAGGTCTAATTGTACACACACGAAATTGATTGAAATAGGGGTTGATTGGATACAGGGTGTGCATATTCATACACCTGCTGCTTCCTTGGTCAGTCGTTACATTCCAGTCTACTCAGGCAATAAACCAAGCAACAATGTTAATGTTATCAAGCAGTTCATATATCAGAAGCACACCAAGAAGGTGATCTAACACCTCCAGGCGTATGGTGACTTTCTCTTCCAAAAGGAAAAAAAAGGTAATAGTAATAATGTATACAGTGGCATAGCAGAATAAACAAAAACAGTCATGCAAGGTCTTCTAGGTTATGAAACTTGCCAAGGTTACTTCTAGGTTACTTACAATATTTGAAAATTCAGTATGTGACTTGGCCAGTGTTTACCCTAGCGTTATAATGGCCTCATATTCTTGTAAAGTTAGTCATATTACTTTGGTGTCCTTATTACAAAGAACTCCTGAAATGTTTTATCCTAGCCACTGCTCTTCCTCATCCACCCAAGCTTTTTCTGCTTAAATGTTCTCCTCAAGGCAATTTTAATTGCCCCCTTATTCAGGCAGAGAAACTGCGAGACCCGCATGGCCACCGCAAACTAATTTTCACTTGAACATGGCCTGACGTTCAAAACATTCCAGTTGAGCATAAGGGAAGCTAGAATTGGCACTGTTGAAATGTGAAGGTTGTTGGCAAAGGTGCCCGCAGTGCGTGAGGCCGCAGTTTATGTGAAGATAAAGAAAATGTATTGAGAAAAATTACATAAATTTTGCATTTGCTATTGTTGTTTTAATAATGCTGTTCTTGCTTTAGTTATCCTTCATTTTTTTTAGTGACAATATGTGTTAAATGTCACAGCATTGGATATTGTAGCATTGACAATGTATCGTGGAGCGGGAACCTAAATGAGGAAGCAAATAAAGCTTGTTAATTCAAGCCTACGGTATAAAAACAACCACACATTTTGGCAGGAAATGTTTATTTTCAGCATTTGTGTTCTTGCTGGCGTAGAAATGATGCTGGCCCACTCATTGACCAAAGCATGTGCGTGCTGTATGCTGCTGAGCACTCCACACAGTGTCAGATGATGACTGCCTGGATCAAAAGATGAAATTGAAATGTGGTGCTTTGTTTTAGCTTGAGAGCAAGATTGAGGCATTAACCTGTAAAGAAACATGCCTACAGAAAAGGCAAGTTGCAAGCAAACTCACTAAATGAGGAAATACTTTTTGAGACACTTTGAGCCATAGTGTTGATGGTGTTCTGTTCTATGTAAGTATTACCTAATGCAAGAATCTTGCATCTTAAAAAAATTATTCGGTACATCTAAGCAACTGAATATGGGTAGCTGTTGCCATCATACAGGTCACAACTCCATTTATTTTTATCGTGGCAGAAAAATATGTGAACTCATTTACCCTCACCACCATATTTCACTTGCACGAAGCTTTATAACCATGAATGCTTTCATGTTTCATAAAAGCTGCCCTAGGACTGTGAGAGACGCCATAGTTATAGACTTCAAGTTTTCACCACAGAGTGACCCTCCCCCAAACCATAGCTAAGAATGAAATATGCGACCATGGTGCTCAGCAGCAGAGTGCTACAATCCTGGCATCATTGCAGGAGGTATCAGCAGTGGCTTCATTCAAAAATTGTTAAAAGCAGAGGCCACAGATACAGCAACAGCAAACATGAACGTTGTTGTGAACCACTATATGTGCCTATTGGTAAACGGCAATAAATTCCTGCCCCATAAAGCAAAGAAGCTTTGTGCAACTTCATATTATGGAACGCGTCTCAATCCGCCACCTTATGCTCGCTCTAGCGGTCAGGTTTCGCCGAGAGGCTTTCAGTACTGTGAAAATAATGCAGGCTGTGTTAAACAGCTGATTGCAATTGATGCCAGTCTGGTATCATTGAATTAGTCCAATCTATTTCCCAGTAAGAATGGATATTTTTCTTGATAAAAATTAGCAAATGTAATTTTTGTGTTAATTTATCTCCGCCAGTTACAGCAGTTGGCATGCTGACCTGCCTGCATTAGCTTTCAAAATACTGAGAGCAGCAAGTACCGCTTTGTACTTGCTAAGGGAGTGGAGTTAAAATATCTTAACGAACAAAATTGATTATTAAACCTTGAGGACATTGGCAGAAAACTGCAGGAGGCAGTGCTTCTAGCACATCACATTGTTCTCACAGCTAGAAAATGAGCAAACCAAAATCTTTGAGATAAACAACAAAATGTCAGCTGAGATAAAGGTTGCACCCTGAAAGACTACTGTTCTTGAAATTTTTTCAACACCCGCCGTGGTTGCTCAATGGCTATAGTGTTGGGCTGCTGAGCACGTGGTTGCAGGATCGAATCCCAGCCACGGCGGCTGCATTTCGATGGGGCCGAAATGCGAAAACACTCGTGTACTTACATTTAGGTGTGCGTTCAAGAACCCCAGGTGGTCAAAATTTCCAGAGTACTCCACTACGGCGTTCCTCATAATTAGTGGTTTTGGCATGTAAAACCGCATAATTAAAATTTTTAAAAATTACTATTGAATGTATAGCTTCAGTGTTCAGCTTAATTGTTGTGCACAACTTATAACAAGATGCTATACATTTAGCAACATCTTCCAGTTATATTTAATACATCACTAATTCATAATTGTTTTGAAGCATGTTAGCTTATCGGAATAATGAGCATGGCTGAATTAAGATACATTTAAAACAAAGAAAGGCCAACTGTATGTTTTCTTCACTGCTTCCAGTGTAAAGGAGAGGCACTGTTTGTGCTAGTGCATTCATAAAGTGACTAATTTTTTAAAGGAGGCTTGAACATCAGAAAAATAGTCACATTTTCAATGTAATGCAGAGGCTGTTTTGCTAGATGGGAACCATCCTTTTCTTAGATGTGCGCTTGATGTTCATGTTTGAACACAATTGGTTTAAAACATGAACATCTAGCGCTCATCTAATTCTAATGTACCTATTTTATTACAAGTGAAATGCAGAAAGAGTCTTTAACCCATAAGGGACCAAGAAAAATCTACTCAATCAATTCTGTTTATTTTTGGTGTACGATGTCTCTTTATTAGATAGAGGAAATTCCTTCAGTATCAAGAAAATATCTTTATTCCTTCAAAACTTACAGAGGTGTACTTTTTATAGTACACTGGGTTCTTCCTATTGCAAAACAAACACTTGCTCCGTGCTGTTACTTAGGTGCATGAAACTTCTTGAAGCACTCGTGTTTCAAACAATGTGTTACATTGCACTTCACACATGCCCACATCGACCTTTTGTGGCAATATTGGCACCGCAACTGCTTTTCTAATTTATTTGGAAAGTGGCCTCCCTTGTCAAGTACAATGACACCTGCAATGGAGGCTGGCCGTTTGCGAGTGGCGTTATGTTCTGTGCTGAGACGCAGGTAATACCGCGTGGCATTTCTTTGAAACGCAAGGAGGTCGATTGGCTCATCTGCAGCCACTTCATAAATTTTCCATGCATTCACCACGGCTACTTTTAGCATGATCATTTAGTAGCTTGATCTAAGAGGTGTATGCCTCCCGTGCCGCTGTTATAGCTGCTGAACAGCTTCGGTTGCGGAACATTCACCCTTTCGTGAACTGCAGACGACCACCGCTTTACAAAGGACGTGGGTTCAATACCGTCGTAGTTCGTAGCCATTGTTACAACACTGCTGTCCTTCCACTTTACGAGAAGAACCTCACCGACAGGGTCGAAACTATAAAAGATTATCCTCTTTGCTTTTTTGTTTTATTGCGAAGCAATACTACTTTAGGTCGCACTTCAGCCCGTTCCGTGGCGAGGCGGTGGTAGGCACCATTGACCTTTAGCGTGACCTCGCTGCGGGACGTCACACCAACTGTGTAAAAACGGGGCCCCATCTCACGCCGTCGCGAGGCGAGGCGGTAGCCACCAACGGTGGCCTAACTCCCGCTCCTCTCACCAGGGGCGGGAGGGGATATCATGACCCCATGTATTGCTTCGCAATCACCAGGCTTAACCAAGCTAAGCCATGGCCGTTTTTTCATTTCTTTTTTAGCTGGGAGAGAGGACTTCATATGCCGGTTCTTGTGAAGAGTGCCTGTTGCCCTAAACCCCTTTTCACGCAAAGTAACAAGGAGATTCCGACTTGTAAAAAAAATTGTCAAAAAAGATATGTGGTCACTAGGATCAGAGATTGCCTCAAGCAGAGAGAGAACAATGCGAGTTCTCAGCGGATTCTTATCAGAGTTGAGAGATTTTCCACAGTAGGTATCAAAACCATAACAGTAGCCGTTAGAACTGCACACCATCCAGTTCTTGTACCTAAAGCGAATTGGCTTGCCACACATAAATTGTTTGGCAGGATGGTGTCCAAAATATTTTACCACAGACTCGTCTATAGAAACGTTTCAGTGGAAGATACCATGCTGCTGAAAACGCTCATTCAGAAGGCTCATAAGGGGACGTATTTTGAACATCCGATCAGTTGTCTCCCCAATCCAGTCATTGTTGGCTAGGTGCAAAAATTTTTTTATCTCAAGAAATCTATTTCGGCTCATGCACTTAGCTATGTAGGGCACTCCAACATCCTCATCAACGCATCAGTAAGGTTTCTGACGAGGGAGCCTATGGTAGCCAGACAGCAAAAGAATACCGATGAACCTCTTCAGATCATCCAAATCGAGGGCAAAGCCGTGTTCATTTTTCTGCTTTCCATACTTGCCAGTCTTTATTATTATATGAGTGAGTATTTGATCATTAAGAATGGTGCTGAATACTTGACTCGGAGAATAACCGTTGCAGAGAGACTGCAACATGGCTTTGCGCTCCGCTGCCCCGTCAGTTGAATTCTCCCAGGTATATTCAGGATGATTCCTGGTGCAGTTCACGGCAGGAACCTTTGCGTGCTTCAACGCAAGGGCGCACTCGTCCACTTCTTCCTATTTTTGATACCAATGAACTTCGAGTTTCCCTGCAAAAAATGGTTTGATGTAAAGGACTTACACGATTTCGAAGGTTATGTCTCATAGTCTGTTTCGCTGAAAACAGGAAGCCCCAACATCGGTAAGAACCTGCTCCCACGCAGGGTGAACTGCACCTCAAAGGTGCATCGGAGTACACCCGGAGACATCTGCGCAAACTGATGCAAATATTCACAGTGCACACTGCCTCCCCTCCCACACTGAATCACCAACCTTCGTGTATTCCAAGCCCTGTCCGATTCTCCCCGCTTCAGCCCCACTACATACCGTAGAGGCTACTACGCATGAAAATAACGAAGAAAAATAGTGTGTGTCGGTGTCGCGGTCATTGACCCGGAACAAGGAGAATAAGTTCTTACCAGAGACATCATTCACTGGCATAGTACCCTAACAGTCTTCGTCGCTTTCTTCTTCATCTGTTTCTGCTGATGGGTCTGGAGAGATTAGGACCACATCAACATCATCCCCAGCATTCTGAGCAATATCTTCTGCAAGCTCGAGTGCTTCGCTGAGCTGACAGAACGGTTTCTTGCCGAAGAAAACATCCGGATCCATAGTATCGGCTGCCTGCAAGAGCGACTGCCACTGAACACGATAGGGTTCATACCCAGGAAATCATGTTTGTTGGTGTTACTTTCCTAGGTCTAAGAAACCACTGCTTGATTTTTATTCTAGTCATTCAAAGGTCCTAAAACAAGGGATAGCATACTCAGCTCTCAGATGAGCTGAAACAAAGTCATGTGCACATAAGCCATACAGCCAAGTTTCTTGCAGAAGATTGAGAGGCTAAAGCAAGCTGGTTTTCCCAGTCAAGTTCTGTGCAGAACTTGTGAGAAGTTTTCAAAAGGCTAAAGAATCAGGCTAGTACAAATAAACAGGAAAGTAAACAAAAAGGAAAAAGGTTTGCTGTGGTGCCGTACATTCACGAGTTGTCACAATGTTTGAGGAATGTTGCCAATAGATATGCGGTAAGCACAGTGTTCTCAGCTCCAGAGAAGCTGTCAACGATTTTCCCCACTCACTGTAAGGAAACTCGAGTTGTGTGATAATAGACAATGTGGTCGCGACATAAACACTTGTCAATGTTTGTACTTTGTGAGACTGGGAGTGTTCCGCAAATTTCGATCACCTGTGGGAAATCGTATGTGGGACAGAGTGGCAGGTGCCTCACTATCTGAGTAAAAGAGCACAATAAATATTTAAAGAAGTCTAGTGCATCACACATGCAGCTGTACATCCATGTTGATAGATACAGAAGTCCTTTCTAGACATAGATACCAAACTCGCAAAATAATCGAAACTTTTCATGTTAAAAGAATGGGAGATGCATGCATAAGCAAAGCTTCAGTTCTGCTGTCAATGAATATGCATATCTGCTTAGTACGTGTGCTCACCCTACTTAATCTGTTATATTAAATTTTTGTGCCTTTCTGTTTTTTTTGTTTTTTTTTCTGGAAGATTTTGATGTTTGAAGCTTGCTTTCTTTTAACTTTGATGCTTTGTTAACCTTCATATTCTTGCCTTGCCACGTGTTCCTTTGGATTCTGTGCGTCTTGCAATTGCTTATATAGAATATTTTTCAATAAAATCTTCAATTGAGAGTCAGCGCTCGGTGATCCTGTGTATGTTGTCTATGTCTTCATCCTTTCGTGCTGCAACAATTATGTTATGTCAACTCACCCAGCTATCAATTCTATTGCTTAGCTGTTTCTCACGTGTGGCTGATTTTCACTTTTTAACATCAAAGTGACTCCACTTTGGCTTCACTCTTGGAACTGGGGAGGTAGTTAAAGGAAAAGGCAGCATTTGACATCTGCTGGACTTGTTATAATGTGCCCACGCCTTAGGCAGCTGTCAAAACTAACTGAGCAGGGGTCAGCACCAGATGCAATGGTGTAAGCATTTGCAATAGCAAAAATGCCGCAGTCATAGCCATTCCCTTGGCATTGTGCCACCTTTGCATCCACATCTAGATAGCTTGAAGAGAGATTCATTATATTCTTCACTTGGTGAACTGCGCTAGGAAAAATGTTCTGATCAAGTGAATCATACAGGAAGATGGTGTTTTTCGGGGCTCCATAATTTTTCACTGTCACCCAGTGCCTGGAATGTGTAGAATTTGGACAAATGTAGTCTGCTTCATGAATTTGAGCTTCTGCGCATGCAGAACATCCTGAAATTTACGTGTGTTTGGAAATTGTTGGGAAATAAAGAATTGTGGTGCATTCATGATTTGCATCTGACACCCACAATGTGCCATGCAAGGCATTTAGTTCGGAGGGAATGATTTTGTAAGGGTTGCAAGTAGAACCACAGATAGCCTGTGTAATTGCATCGTTGCATGAGAACACAGTTTTACATTTGACATGTGGCAGTGAGGCCGCACTAGAGCTGTTTGTAACACCTAGACATCTTTTTTTTTTCTGACTGCTTTGTATTAAATACTGTCTTTTTCTTACATGGTCGGCCACAAGCCAATTTTACAAGAGCACTGTTACCTGCTGTGCAGTATTAGTTGGTGTTGTGGTAGCCTGACATATTGCGTGATCATTTGAAACTATTAGCAAATCTACATTTTGTTGACTTTCTAATTCATCAGCACAGTAATCACTTGCTGTTATGTGTATCTGCAGATGACAGTGGAGTGCTGTCATCTCTGTCTGCCTCACTCTGCAAAATGGTTACCCCTTTATCACCTTCCAAGCTTCTCACTTCTTGTTCACTGCTCTGTACTGTTTCAGTGAAACTAGAAAGTTGTTTATTATTTGTGCCATAGGTTGCAAGATTGTAAAAAGAAGTTCTGCACTCAGCTAGTTTTTTCTCCAGCCCATTTGTGCTATACTGCGCCATTGTATTTGCAGCCCCTTTCGAGATTTACATGCATGTCCATGTTTACATTTGGATTCTAATGTCTCACACTTTGACTCTTTTTTTTACTGCACTCAAAGTTGAAATGTTTACTTCATCTTGTGGCTCATCCATTTTAGTCTCACAAAGTCAGATTTCAGCCAGTGTTGTGGAATACATTCTTTATCAAAAAGTTTTTCATTTTGCTTTGACCTGGCTGCAAGAATATGCCTGCAAGGCAGCCCATACTGCATGTTAAATGTACATGGGCACATTGTCAATCTCTTTGTGACTACATAACATTAATTGTTCACAGAAACAACATGCTGATCACCAGACATTGAACAAGTTGCAGGATTTTGTATGAATGTTTCATATTCCGTACAAAACAATCCCCTAGCATTCTACGTACATATTGTAGATACTTCCATGTGAAATTCACTCACCTTACTTGTGTCGATGCAAAACTTGGTTTCTTTATATTGCACACGACTGACTGCAAGGTCACTGTAAGTTGCATAGTCTATGAGAGCTTTCACAGCTTCAACTAAGTGCATTTCTCATCTTAACTATTTCTTTAGCCTTTGATTATGTCTTTCCATCTGATTATTAGTATTATTTCCTAAGCTGTACACATCTGAACGATAAGCATAAGCTCACATATTTTTGCAGCTGTGCCAGTTTTTATAAAAATAATCCAGTAGAGTGCTGTCATTCTTTAGGGCTTCTTTCAAATTCAGTAAGTGCTGTTCATATATTTCAACACTATGTGCAAATACTAGTTTGGCAATTGTATCTATTACATTAATCTTGTCAGGCTGTCTGAACTGTTCTGCAGCTTTGTAGTGGAGATATTTTAGCACATGCCACAAACGTAATAGAATCCTACAGTCAGGCAAGAGTTGTATAATTATGTTCATTTCCTTTAAGTCCTTGTCCGTCACAGCAACTTTACACGTAGCCTTTATAACGGTGTAAATTCAGAAATGTTTCGAGGATGGATTTCAGAATTCCAGATGTTTCTTGCTGGATAAATGCATAACATATAGGTCTGCCATGACTAATTCCATCTTCACACAGAACGCAAAACAAACATCCCCTTCTCTGTTAACGTTATAGGTTCCATCAAAGAACAATACGTCTGGATACTTTTCTGCTAATTGAGCCATATGCTCCAACTGTAACATTATGCACAGATCATTCTGTGATTTTTTTTTTTCAACATGGAGTTTCCATCTTGCTGTTTCAGAAAATAATTTGTCTATTTTCTGCAGAATGAGCACTTCATGATGTGTGCTGTTTTCATCTTTTGAATTGTTACAGGCTTTAGGTTTCTCACGTCCTGTGAAGTAATGTGCTTTCCCGTTATTTTTAGAATGACTTCCTTTATATCTTTGGGATTTGCATTATAAGAAATAATTTCTCTTAGTTGGTCTTTCTCTGATGAAGTTAATGCACAATTAATTATGTACCACAGGAAAACTTGGGGGCCTTTAATATGGTTATGAGCCCCTGTCATGTTCGCAATTTCATAGAATGGTTGTGGCATAGAGCATAGTGCAAGTTTCAGTTCAACTTTGCAACCTGTTCCATTGAAGTGTTGGTTTGGGCAAATACTCTGCCCTCTAGAACTTGGGTACCCTGCATGGCAACAGGTAAAAGTAACACGAATGTACGGAAATTCTGCTTTGTTAATATCTTTGTCAAAGCAAAATGGATTCTTACCTGACTTTGAGATACGCATGGGAAGGAACCTTTATTTTTCCATTCCTCATAGCTAGCTGTAGACTCTTTGTAGTTGCTGAACTTGTTACCTATATAAAAACTTCCTCTACCTATGAGAGTACAGCCCTGTGTCAATCTCACGAGCTTACGTTTTTTCCTGCGGTGATCTTTAGCTTTCTTGCTGCAGTCCAGTGGAGGGCTATCTGGTATGGTCACTTCTGCAGTTGCCTCCACAAAGCTTCCATAAGGCATGGAGTAGCTTGTAATACCTACTACTCCCCTGCTTTCAACTAAAGTTTCAATTGCTGACTGCATGCTTATGCATGTTTATGACTGCATGTTTTTCTACAGTACATTTAGCCAGTGATTCAGCATTGGAATGTTCAAGCATCCCACAGACAGAATCTTCAGTGGACTAAAACTGTACCTCTGGCATTCTTGTAGACCTTCTTGTGGTTTTTAACAGTGCCAACTTCAGAACATTGGCCCAGGACCTCAACATTTGCTATTTTATCCGTTCACAGTACAGCATGGCCTTTAAGGCCAAAGCTATTTTTCTGTCTCTCAGGTGCTTCTAGGTTACCTTGTTTTATTACAGCATCATAGTTTTCTGTTTGCTCTTCAGCTTCTGTTTCCAGCAGGATTTTTTTCACTTGCCAAAAATGGCACTGCTCTGAGGGCAGAGATTCTGAGAGCTGTGCCACACTGCAACGTTGAAGTCTCCTGTAACTAGTCACTAGGGTACATTTAGAAGCAGCAGCAACAACTGGAGTCTTGCACACTTTCTTGTGTACCCAAACACCACCAACAAGTGCAGGAGCATGTGGAGCGCATTTTTTTATTTTCTGCTTCTTGGTGGCGTGTCGTGCTGAAGTGACACCCGTTTTTTTCATTCTTCAGCGCATCTTGGCAAACCTGCGAACTTGTGCAGTTTTGTTCAACCTGATTCGTTGTGTGAAGTTCGAAAAAGCTAGCTGCTGCTATTTCACTGCTCTCCCCAAGTTTTTTAGCTTCTAACTGGAAGATCACTTTATGTGCTTTGCAGCGCTGCTCTGCAGCTGCCATCTCTGGTGACTGCACCATGCTGTGAGCCTTGAGTATCCTGCAGCGAGAATCTGGGCCCTGTTTACCAGCAGCTGAGGGGTGTGGCACAACCTTTTGCACCTTGTGGTTCACGCACACAGAATGCCTGTTTGCTGGTCGCTGAGCCGCAGCACTCACTGAGGGTCTGATGCATGCACTTGCGCATGTCGAGAGGGCAGGCTATACAATTGCAGCATCCGATTCTGCTACCCTTGGTGCCACTTCAGTTTCCTTACTCTGGTGAATGGTGGCAGAAACTAACCTCTGTACAACTGCTGCCCGCGTCTCACTGGCATTGCATTTTTGGGTGACCACATTAGCTACTGAGCTTCCAAGAACAGGAACGTTTTTACTTTTCCTGTATTCAGATAGTGCACTGGCCTGGTCACCATAGAAGCTTCTCATGCTCCTTCTGCACCTGGTGCTGCCGCCATACCTCCTCATGGCTCTTGTTGGCGTCCTTGACCATGGTCGGTTAGTGGCACACTGCAAGCACCCCAGCTGCTGAATACACATCTACTTGCTCACTTTACTGCCACATGCATTATTTGAAAGTGAGTGTGTAAATCTGTGTGTGCAAGTAAAATAAAGCTATCCATAGAAAAACTATATATCAGTCACGTTTAAGGGAAAAAAAGAAGTTTGTTGTTGTTGAGCTTCAGTATTTCTTTTATTGATTAGTATTTGTTTTATGTATCACTTTTTTATGTTATTTTCGAACAATAAAATGGCAGAGCATTGAATGAGTTACACAATGTATAAATAGTGGGCACTAAGAGGCAGCATGCCTTGCATACAACTTGATCATCGGTGTCACCTGGCTCATTCAACAAATGCCTTCCTGCAATCCGCAACACCTCCACTGTTTCTTTTTATGCCTTATGCAAGTAGCAGTTCTTAATTGCATCTTAGCAGCAGTTAACTTGATTTAGAGAAAAAAAATTGTATGATGAACTGGGCCTCTCAGTCCAAGAGCCCGCTGGTTGCAGAGTTGATGTAGGCAGCTAGGATTGCTTAGTTATAGTGTGTGTGGTGGCTTTCGTGACTAACTCGGCTGTAGTTGGTAGGGCTGCTGCAGTGTTGTTGATGGCAGCATCGGTGAACAGGTATTTGTGGGTGTTGGTTTGTTGAATGCACCTGCAGCCGTATGTGATGCGCTGTTCTCTGCATACTTTGTTTCATTGGGGTTCGATTTGCATAGTATGGAGGCTATTGTGAGTAATGCTCGGGCATTTTTGCCAAGCAGCTTGTAGCAGGCAGCGGGGTGTCATTGGGTTCGAACGTCAGCGTTTGCAGGATTCTTCTGCCTGATGTTGTTCAGTCTAATCTCCTGCCTGAGTTTGTGTACTGATAAGCTTTTCTAGGATGTTGTGGTTACTTGCCTTGTCTAACAGCTCCATACTCGTGTTAGTCGTTTCTACGACTGCAAGTTTAGGGGTTTTGCAATGAGAGTGCTGAGTTTGTTGTGCTGCACCTTTGTAAGTTATTGGATGGTGCATGATAGCGAAGGCTAGACAAGGGTAAGGCATCACGCAGCCGCAGCATGTCTGTCCCATGAAGTCCTCGGTGTCGATTGAAAATACGCTATTAATATAAATTACCACAATACTTGTGGTGTCAGTGGCCACAGCTAGATTTAATGTGGAGGACTGTTTCATCACCAGCACGGGAAGGGAAACACCACCACACGTCAGTCCTTGCTGTCAAGTTCAAGTTTATTCTTCTTCTAGTACAGACTACAAACGTCCTCCCGGGCTAAAAGCTGCCGTCAGCAGCTTGACTGGACCCAGGAGGCGTTATACATGGCAGCGCGATAACAACAACTTTTTTAGTACAAAAAACGTAAGCAGAAGTTTACTATACATAAACTAAACATAAAATTGAAAAAAACTGAGTTACATGCTTATGAATGGATATGTAAAAAAAAAATGCCTTGTTTTATACAAGTAAACAAATAGGCAAAAAAGAAAAAACATAGTCATTTATATGCATCGTTATACATGAATATATGTGTTATAGGTTAACGAAATACATCTTCAACTCTTGACGAGAGAATTTATTAGCGTGAACATGATTATTTAGCATTTTCGGCAAATTGTGTTTAATAGATTGTAACTTATACTCAGTGCGAAAGCGCGGTACAAGCCAAGGTTCAGGATTTCTTAAATGAACAGGTATGTCATGGTGCTGCAAGGTCGCTAGTGATGTAAGAAAATCTCTCCATTCTTTCCTTGCAAAATAAAATATTTGTAAAAGACGATATTCATAGTATCGATCTACCCATATGATTTGGTATGTTTGCGATAATGTTTTTGTTGTTGATTGGGCTTCAATATTAGCAATGTGTCGGAAAAGTGTCTTTTGTAATGTAACTATTTTATTTATGTTAGTTCGCGTTGTCGTTGCCCATACTAAACTGCAGTAATTAAATTGCGAGGTGAACAATGCATGATAAATTTGTAGCTTGGCTTTTGTCGGCATGTAAGCTCTACAGCGAGATAGTACACCGGCGACTGCAGAAAACTTGTTTCGAAGGTTATTAAAATGGGCATCCGAACTCAAATGACATGAAAATATTACTCCAAGTATTTTGTGTTCATTAACTAGTGCTATGTGTTTGCCTAAATAAGTGATTGAATGTTCCAACTGAAAAGGTTTGTTTCTGGCTCTGAAAAGAATAGCTTTCGTTGTAGTGGGATTAATTCTGATCACATTTGAATGTGACCAATCAGATAGTTTCATTAGCAATGCATTACATCTGATAATTAGTTCGTTTGCGTCTTTTCCACAGAAGAGTATAGTGCTATCATCCGCATATATAAAGAAATCAACTGTAGGATCTATATTTACTAATTCATTGATATATAAGCTAAATAATAGAGGGCCCAAAACACTCCCTTGCGGCACTCCATTTTTAAGTGTCAAGAAAGAAGATAGGACGTTGTTAATACATACACACTGAGTTCTATTTCTGAGATATGATTCCATTAAAGTGAGTGGATGTCCGCGTACTCCATATATTGATAGTTTATATTTAAGAATGTCATGACTGATGGAATTAAATGCCTTGCTAAAATCGATGAAGAGCCCGAGGGCGAATTCTCCGTTGTCTATGCTTTGCACAATACTTTCTTTCAAGGACAAAAGGGCGGCTTCCGTAGATCTACCTTTTCTAAAACCAAATTGTGAGTTTGTTACTACATTATATCTGTCTAGAAACTTTGTTAGGCGCGTAGCAATAATTTTTTCTAGCACTTTGGAAAAAATGGGAAGGACAGATATTGGTCTATAATTAGAAACATTATTTATATCGCCATGTTTGTATAGCACAGATACTTTAGCTCGTTTCATGCCGTCTGGGAAAGTCGCCGATTCTATAGCTAGATTGAATATATGGACCAACGTGCGGATAAATGGCAAGTGATGTAAGACATATTTTATTGGCTTAATTTGTAAATTGTCAATATCCAATGCATTGCTGTTATTAAGATTTTTTATTGTTGTAAACACCTCATGTTCGTCAGTTGGCTCCATAAATATAGTTTCTGAAACATATTTATCTAGCGAATGTATGACTTGGGAGTCATGGTCGTGCGTAACGCTTGCATTTACAAAATGGGTATTGAAATGGTCTGCCAGTGCTTTACCGATCAATTCGCAATTTGCGTAGCTTATCGACTTGGGTACACTACTTTTGGTTTGACGACCTAAAACGTTATTTATTATTTTCCAAACCGCATCCGGACGTTTCTTGTCGATTTCAAAAAACAGACGTTGATAGTAATCTATTTTTGCCTGCCTTAGTATTTTATTCAGTTTATTTCTTTCGGTTTTGAATTCCTTAAGTTTAATTTCTGATCTGGAGTGTAAGAACGCATGATAAAGGCTGTTCTTCTTTTTTATCATTTTGATGTGCTCATTCATAATCCACGGTTTTCGTATCGTTTTTGATTTCCTAACTTGCTTGAAGGGGAAATGCGCAGTGTAGATGCGCACAAATAGTTCAAGAAACTTGTTATACGCTTTGTTAACATTTTTTTCTTATAACACGGAATCCCAGTTTTGCGTACCTACAGCTAGACTGAATAAATCCAGTGCTTCGTTAGAAATGTGTTGGTAGGTAAGTAATTCAGTGTTTTGTTTGATACTGTTATCTAATGTGTACACTATAAAGACTGGGCAGTGATCACTAATATCATTAGAAAGTGTACCCGTGGTGCAGACTGAGGTTTCTATATTTGTAATAAGAAGGTCAAGGGCAGATGAGGTAGATTGAGTAACCCTCGTTGGTGTAGTGATCAGATTGGTAAAGCCAAATGATAGTAGTAGATTGTTTAAATCCTGCACATGCTTATTTTTATCTAAAATATTTATGTTGAAGTCGCCTCCACAGACGAAATGAACATTATTAAATGAACAGAACTCCAGTAGCTTACCAAAATAATAAATGAAATTCTCAATACTTCCGCTCGGAGGGCGGTATATTACTGATAAGACCCTTTGGCCTGGCCTCCCCAAGACGTCATTTGTAGGTGGGCTATCTTGGGGAAAGGTATCGTGTTTTTTGTTATACTTATCTTGTTAAGCTGTGGCCGACCTCCGAACGAAATACATCATACAGAGCAACACAGTAGTAAAATATATATATATATGTATATATATATATATATATAAGAATAATAAAAAGAAAGAATAAACCACTGCGGCAACTAGAAATATAAAAGTACGCGCGGCGAATCTCCCAGGAACTTCTACACTCTTTTTCTAAATCTGTTGAGACACATCAAACTACCATAAAGGACACAGGCACTTAGCCAAGCGAGATCACACCGTGAAAGACCCAAGGTCTCGCCTAACTGCAATGTTTCTGAACAAGTCATGCTTCGAGCTCCAAAAACTAATCCAAGGGAGGGGAATTTCTTGTGTGGATCGAAGCAGCTCCGCAATGGAGCATACTTCACTGACTTTTCACGTGTCTTGTCTCTAAGCACCCCGACGTTGAAGTCCCATACGACCGCCAAATCAATCACTAATACTTCGTCCACAGTCTCAATGGCTAAGTCAGGTTTCAGTCTAGTACCCTCCCGAGTCGTTAAACGAGGTTCTTCCTGAACCGTAACGCTCAGGCTCTTTTCCTTTACTAGACGGGCAACCTTCTTTGCTACGAAGTTGTGTCGTTCTGTACGTGCGAGGTGCACCGACTCACACTCCTGCAATATATGGAGTGAAGTGTCTGGCTTTTCATGACAGCGACGGCATAGCCGTGACGTCGGATCGCTGCTATGCTTGGTAGTTAAAGACCTAGTCATATATAGATTTGTCCTAAGGCGCAAAGCCTTAAGACGATGCCTTTCCTTCAACAACTTGGAGTCATGATACTACCAAGTGTTAGCTACAGCCTGGTCATGGTGTGCCAGGAGGTACTTATTGGTATATTTAGACTTTAAATCGGACCACCACTTCCGAGATCCGCCATTTAATGCTGACTGAATCGCCTTTGAGGAAGTGATTCCAGAAGGGATTTCGAAGAATTCAGCAATGCGTCGAAAATTCTTATCCAAGATACTATCAAAAAGATTATCTATGAATGTGTCCCCTAGTCTAAGTAACCGCGCGAGACCCTTGAACTGAACCGCCTGAGCGACCATCTGCAACTGAATGATGCCCAGCCCCCCATTCTTAGACGGAAGCCATATATGCATATTAGGAAAACTTGGAGGCAAGTGAAGAACACTCTTTACCCATTTGCCAGTTAGCCCATCCAGCCTACAGGACTCTGAGGAAACCTCTAAAGTATTTGAAGCACTGTATAGGAGTACTGGAAGGACCGGCTGTCTCAAGCAATGCACCTTCTGAAATGGCTTTAGAGAGGCCTTTGCAAGGAGTTGAAAAAGTTTCATAGCCTTTTTGGAATGGACTGTAGGATTTTTATTTATAAAGATGTTAAGACCTAAATATTTAATTGGTTCATCTCTACCTTTCTGCTTAATATCCTGCCCCAAGATAGACAATGAAGGAATGTTGTAGTCAAAGCCCTTACTAATATGATCTGGATGCCAACCAAAATACTGCGACTTAGAAGAATTTATTTGCAAATCAACATTTCTAAGAAAAGAGACTGTTTCATCTATAAGGAGCTGAAGTCCCTCACGAGAATTGGACATTAAGAGGAGATCATCTGCAAATGCCATAGCAGACATAGAACTTTTAAGCAAATGGAACTCCCACACCTAATTTATTTAAACAGTAGTTTAAAGGATCAATTATGCAGTTGAAAAGAAAAGGAGAAAGAGGATCACCTTGTTTGATGCCTCTTCTTAATTATACACGGACATTATCTGAGATACCCCCGCAAGTGTATGTGGTGGTACAATTCACATATAAATGGTTAATTAAGTTAAGGATACATGAAGGGACATTGCGTGCATCTAGGGCACTGAAAATAGCCAAGTTAGACACTGAGTGAAAAGCCTTGCGCAAATCAAGACTCGCAGCAAAGAAAGACTTACATTTAAGTTTAAGCGACCTCATAATACCTTGCAAGCCAAGTAAATTGGAAGAAGCTAGTACTGCAATCTTCGGCGAAACCGGACTGATATTTATGGAAATGGTTTAGTTGCACTCAACCTACACAGTAAGAGCTTGGAAAATAACCTAAAAAGGAGAGGGGAGACAGAGATCGGCCTAAAATCGCCTGGACCCCCCGGATTGGATTTCTTAGGTATAAATACGGTCCTTCTTTGTTTCATTTCCAATGGGACTAAGCCAAAAGCTAACCAATTATTGAAAATATGACATGAGATACCAGGGGGTATCTTTAAAAGTTCGGAAGTTGAGATATTATCGGGTCCTGGAGAGGACTTTGAAGAGAGCAATGTAATGGCAACAGCAACTTCACCCTTCGTGAACAAAGATTCGTCAACCTCGAGTGCTATTGTCGATTTAAGTGGGGAAGACAGTGGTGCAGAATAAGTGTTAAAAATAGGATCAAACTCTTTATGTAAGTCTGTTAAAGAGCATGCAACTGAAGAATCACCCATAAGAAGGTGATCAGCCAGAACTTTGGGACCTAAGTGGTAAACTCCTTGGTGTTTAATGTAACGCGATCGCTTTTGTTGATTTCTATTTTTGGTTTGTTGAATGTTAGGACTATTCTTGTTTTTACTTTTCGTTTTCATTTTCTGTTTAACTCCGAAAGCTTTATAGATGGTCCGGAGATCATCCATAGAAGTAGGACCTGCTACAAGACATGAGACAATAGCCTCGTCTGTAATTCCAACCTCGCAAAGCGCGAGGCGCACCTCAGCATCAGACTGTTCGAAGACTTGTTCACCCTGCTTAAGCAAATGTTGGAAAGTGGCCACACCTACTCCGTCTTGCTGCATGCATAGGCCCAGTACTTTGATATTATGTATTTGAGAAATGTATTGTCCTTTGTTGTGTAGGGTCATGGGTGGGGGCCTCCAGTGCGTGCTGTGCGCAACCAGCAGTGGCTCCAACTTTTTCCAGGGAGCACTCCTCGCAGCTTCCACTTGAGCTACATCTAGTGCGCGCTGCAGGGTGTCCTATATTGTCTCCGGAGAGCCTTTGCTGATCCATATGGTTATGTCGTCGGCGTGCAGTGTCTAACATATGTCTGGTATGGGCAGTACAGATCCGAGTACGTGACACATTGCTATGTTGAACAGTGTTGGGGAGAGCACTCACTGCTCCTTGTGGTGTGCCCTTCTGCGGGTGTGGGTAGGGGTTAGATGTCATGCCACCAATTTTAAGGGCGCACGTATGGCGTCAGTAGAAGACCCGCATGTAGTTGTATATCTTTGTGCTGCAGTTGGTGAAACAGAGCTCAACAAGCATGGCATCCAGGGCCACATTGTCGGGGGCTTTCTTCAAATCTATGGCTAACATTGCTTTAAGTTGAGAGTTGCTGGGATGTTTCATGCATCTGGAGGAGATCTTATGCAAGCTGTGAAGTGTTTACAAGGTTTCCTCTCTGAATGAGAGACTTTGGTGCAACTCCTTTCCTCATCTATGCTCGCCCAGTACGATCAGCCACTTGCTTCCAAAAAGCTGCCTTCGCAATTCACATACCGTCGGACGGTTCCAGCGACTCCACTTGCATAGGTTGGAGCAGCGAGACGACACTCAGGGTGCCTTGTGGTCTAGCAGTAAACACGTGGCGCCCACGGTCACTGTCGAACGGGTTGTGCACTCGTGTCGACATATGCGATGCGGCAGCTCCAACTCACTCGAACTCGTCTGTCAATTGTCTGTCTGCTGGCGTGCTGCCACCTCCTGAAAAGACAGCACTACTTTGCATTATGCCCCAATCATTCTGAATTAACTGCACAGGGCTAGCGTCATGCTAAGCGTGAACATGCTTTAATCATTACTTTTGCGATATTTGCATGAATGGCAGTGGACTCGTCGCCGTCTACAGACAGCAGATAATTTGGCGACGGCCGGTGTGGACTCGAGCTCGCGTTTATGTAAACGCACGCTTGGTACACGCCGTCAAGCCACGGCCACGCGAGAACGCTATAAAAGTGCATGCTTGCGTTCGAAAGCGCGACATCCATAACATAAGAAAAAAAGTCTTGAAGCAAGGTGCGAACAATCGCATGCCATATTTCACCGAAGCAACTTATCGTGGCACGGCAACGGAGCTGATGCGGCTAAGCTGCATTAGGCATGCATCAAGGAGCCTCACTATCAGCAAAATGTAGCTTTACTCAAGCAAAAGTAGTGAGTAGCGAAAACGGAACAGAGAGAACAGGAGCTCACCTGTCGTAAACACATCCTTCATGTCGTCGTCCTTCCCTTCCCTCCACTTTCCTTTTAAATTATCCCAGCATTTGCGCAGTTCGAGTTCAGTGCGAAATTGAACATTGGGCTGGCAGTTGAATTCGTTGGTGATATTTTTCTGCGTCTTCTTTTGTTGGCCAAAGACACCCCATCCGTCCGTTTGTTTTCCACGAGGTCCTTGTACTTGCTCCCCAGATCGATCAACACGGTTCGCTCCTCTTTGCTAAAATTTATCCTTTTTTTCCCCTCCATTACATTTTTTGTTGTAAAGAAATTAATATTTTCAAAAGATACACAGCACAAGATAGAAAAACACGAAAATAAATTGTCCAAGCAATAAAAAGCACTGACCGACTTCGCAAAGTAAACACACATAACAAAGAGACGTGAATAGCAGCAACCATGTTTAAGCATGTTGTTGTGACGGCACGGCGGCAACGCCGCATAGTGGCCAGCCGAAAATAAAGTTGAGTCAACAACGGGCAAACTTTCTGTCTAAAGTTGGCGGTGCTTGCTTGTAGGAGTGCTGTGGCACAGTTTTATTATTTTATTGTGGGAATAAGTTTTACGTATATGCACAGAAGCTTAAAGCGTAAAAATGTGCATAGCCTCACTCCCATGTGACACACTTATTCAGATAAGGGCGCCTTTCAGAAGGTGACCTTAAAATGTCATAAGGTGGGTTTTTGAAGGGCGCCTTAACTTTTCCTCACACTAACTTGAGTTCTCCTTAGGAAAGGCCACCTTTAAAAGTAAGGAAAAAAGTGTTTGTGAATACGGCGGTGAGAGACTGGCATTCATTTTTTTCGGGCTGCCCTTTTTGGACCTTTTTGCAGCCCCTGGGAAGTCTGCAAAATTGGACGTTGACTATACAACTGACCAAGAGGATGCTTCAACTGGTCCGTGAGGCGAATGCGCGGCGGAAGGGGGACGAGAACAGAAAGGGCCTATGCATTGAGGAATTAATTGTAAAGGAAGCGTGCCGCCACCTCTTTGAAGGAGCTTGAGCTAAAAAAGGAAAGTGTTGGCTGATGTTGAGGTACAGGTGTCCCTCATCCAATCAAAATAAACTCTTTAACGCAGTGAAACGCGACACTGAGGTGTTTTGCGCGGGCTGAGAGTATGTCAGGACAGTTGAGGTTGACTTTCCAGGTGCTAAGAGAGAATCTCACTTGTGACAAAGTTTGGGCAAGCTTATACCAAAGAGCTTGCTATCATTTAATAGGAATAGCTCATATTCGAAAATATTTGCTTCTGTATACATCTCTTTTTTATTCATATTTGAAAATGTTTGACTCGATTTGCAGTAGGCTTTACCATTTTTTCGAAAATATTTTATTCGCTGGGCATTATACTAACCCCTCCCTTCTGTTTCCTTTTGGAATAAAATAAACACTACTCCTTACTATGCAAACTGGATTGAGGCCTTGTTTTTTAAACATATTTACTAGAGAGTGACAGTATCGGGTGACATGGTGTCAGCCCTCTTGACATAAAACAAAGTTCTTTGTCATTCAGTTAATTTTGCAAAGGCACTCAGGGAAAACACGGAAAACTGAGGGAATTCGGAGATGTCAACTTGGTAGACACCCTGGGGAGTGATAGATTTCTTATGTCAATTATCTGTGAACTTGACGCCGCTTTCCAAACTACTGGACTCCAGGTAACCACACTATACAGAGTTTGCAATTTTTCCTACCAAGGCGTGTCGTCAAGAGTGGCCATATAGCATGCCTTTGAATTCTACGTTGCAGATATTATGGTAGTGCATATTCCTATGCTAAAAAGGGAGTGGGAAATCTTAAAGCCAAAATGGCAAGCCATGCAAAGAGAAGAGCTACGTTTCAGATGCTCTGGTTGATTGTGACAGATCTGCTCCTGAAATTTCGCACGTTCCTCAAGCCGTCTTCCCAAGACAAGTTTCATGGGGTCAAGAAGTGAGAGGCTTAAGAAAAGGAATTTGTTATGCATGCGTCTACATGGTCGATGAACATACAAGCTAGTTTGTGGTGTTCTGATCAAACAAAGGCATTGCAAAATTAGTAGAATGCATAAAAATGCAAATTTTTAGCAGAAATAAAAGTAAAGAATAGGCTTGTGCGAATAGTAATATCTTAGTTCGAATCGTAATCAAAGCGAATAGTCCTTGGGGTTGAATACTTTCGAAGTGGATTCGAATTGTCAGGTGTCCAAAGAACACAACTGAACAGTTTAAAGTTCTTCTATGCAAAATTCTTTATTTCTGAGGTTAGAACAAAAGCATCACCGAGAATCCTGTGATAACATATCTTAAACAGTAAAAAAATTTTCTGTATATTGACTAGTTGTAAAAGGAGGTGCTCCCTTCCACAGAGATAAACTACAACACATGCATAAAACATCACAGAATATCATTTGGTAACATATTTCAAGTAAAAAAACAAAGGCATAAAGACTAGCAGCTCCACATGCAGTGAAGAAGTCACTCCGTTCTACTAGTTAAAAGGCTACAACACAGAAAAAGAAATCAGAAAAAAATAACAGCTCTACGTGCAAGTAAAAGGTGTTCTTTTCTACAGTTAATAAAATGAAAGTCAAAAATTCTCATGCAGAAAAACTAGTTTTCCCACATGCTGGGGAAGTAGGTGGATCCCTTCTGCTGGTTACAGTGGCACCTGCTGTCAAAAATAACCTATCACTTGTTGTGAAGGTGGCTGCCTTTGCTCTCCCACCATTCGAGCGATTCCTCACAGCGAGGAAGGAGGGGAGCTCTCAGGTCACTCTCAACATCATCTTTGATGGAAGGACCAGATTTCATAGTACCATCTGATGTAAAGCTTGCACAGGCCCCCCACACAGAAGCATCTTCGGAGCTATCTAAACCTATACCGCTCTCACTTGATGTTTCACAGCATACAACTTGCAGTGTTCCCTCTGCTGCTATGGTGAGAAGAGCGCAGGCCCACTCCTTCTCTGCCCTTTCTGTATAGCAGGCATCCTTAAATCTTGGGTCCAGCAACATCGCTAGGGCTGTATCCTCAGATGTCTTGACACCTGGAAACCTTGCATTGATGCTGCATGCCAGACTCGGAGCAATTGCCGACGACTCATCTGATTGAGCTGCGTGTCGAGCAAGTACAATGTAAGTGCACTCCAGCAATGGAATAACTTGGGACAAAGTGGGATATTTGTCCCCAGATAGCTCTATTGTGGCTTGAGCAAGTGGATCGAGTACCTTCACAGCGGCAGTCATCAGCTTCCATTCAGCTGCAGTGAGGTTGTCAACCCCATCACACTCCCAAAGCTCCATGGTAATCGGTTTGCAAAGCTTGAGCAGCCTAGTCATCTGATGCTCACTATTCCAATGCGTCAGAACATCTAGCACCACTTCCAGGACATTCAGCTGCATTTCCCTTTGTACTTCCATAAGGCACGCCCGAGACTTTGAGCTTCTCTTATAGTGGCCAGCACCAGCCCTCGCCTTTGTGCACAGTTGGGAAAATCCAGGTGCATCCCATTTGACATCACTCGCGCACAACTGCAGCGTGTGCCCGGAACATTTGGTAGCCCTGAGCTTAGCATCACCTATTCTATCACTCCCCCTCCGCCACTTCCTTCTGAATGGATTGGTGCGGCTCGCTATGTGCATGTGCACGCTTTTTCGAGCAACCATTGGTGTGCACCTGGTTTCTACACTGGGCTTTTATACAATCGCTTGTCGAGGCTTTCCGTCCCTCTGGATTGATTCGGCGCGGCTTGGTGCAGGTGCACAGGCTTGGTGTGCGCCTGCTTTTTGCACTGGGCTTTCTGCCAATAACTTTCTATTTATTGCGTGTGAACACCCATCATTAGATCCACAAAGTTCACGCTGTGGTTTATTGTTTCCCATTGCAGATTGAGGCTCGTTCTAACAAACGTAGAAATGAGTCATTGAAGCGCATGTGGCCATTGACTCCCACCACAGCCATGTGAGGTGTGACACCAGCAGCGGTGCAGTTACCCTGCAGCCGGCGGAGAGGAGGCGGCACTTCACTTTCTGCCAATAAGTTTCTATTTATTGCGTGTGAACACCCGTGAGCAGGTCCACAAAGTTCACGCTGTGGTTTACTGTTTCCCATTGCAGATTGAGGCTCGCTCTAACAAACGCAGAAATGAGTCTTTGAAGCGCGTATGGCCATTAATTGACTCCCACCACAGCCATGTGAGTTGTGACTACAGCAGCGGTGCACTTACCCTGCAGCCGGTGGAGTGGGGGCGGCACTTCACTTTCTGCCAATAACTTTCTATTTATTGTGTGTGAACACCCGTGATCAGGTCCACAAAGTTCACGCTGTGGTTTACTGTGTCCTATAGCAGATCGAGGCTCGTTCTAAAAAATGCAGAAATGAGTCATTGAAGCACGTGTGGCCATTAATTTACTCCCACCACAGCCCTGTGAGGTGCGACACCAGCAGCAGTGCAGTTACCCTGCAGCCGGCGAAGACGAGGCGGCACTTCACTTTCTGCCAATAACTTTCTATTTATTGCGTGTGAACACCCGTGAGCAGGTCCACAAAGTTCACGCTGTGGTTTACTGTTTCCCATTGCAGATTGAGGCTCGCTCTAACAAACGCAGAAATTAGTCTTTGAAGCGCGTGTGGCCATTCACCCATTGGCTTCCGCTCCTTCCGCGGCGTTTCCTGCCTATTATTCTGGTATAGCGATGAGCATTGGGCGCGCGAGCCGTCTTTAAGAAAAGCGATAAATTCCGCTGCACACCTCGTAGAATGACAAAATTTACTTTATTCTGTTCGGAAGGGCTCACTGCATCATCCCACCTAATATGACTTGCGTGTATGGAAAGCTTTGAAGCACACACACATGTGAAGTGCAACTTCACATTTTCCATATTCCCACCGGCTCTCCGACTTTTTCCCATGTCTCTTGCAGATTAAGCATAGCCTTGATGGATTCTGCTTGATTTTGTTTGGTGGGATATGGCGAGGAAAATTAGCCCACTCGGAAGCCTGCAGCGGCATTGGTGTAGCCGTGACAGGCGGTTTACGTCGACCATGGTACTGGGAAGAAACGGCCGCTTCGAGAATCTCCTCTGCGAGGTTCACTTTCCAGTCTGGTTAGTGGAGCCGCTTTCCTGATGCTTTGGCAGGTAAGACGTAGCTGTTACAAACAGCGATGTCCATAATATAAAAGAAGATTTTCTTGTAGCCTTTGGCTTATCTTCGCCTAATTGGAAAGGAAGCCAGTTGGTCCTCGTGATCCACTCCGCCCATGCCTCAGTTGTAATCGATTACAACTTGCAGCTTCAAAACTGGCAAGCCATTCTTGCGACCCTTTTTTCCGGTATCAGTGAGATCAGTTTAACTCTGGCAGGTTGACAGTATTGTGACCTGCTTTTTGTCTTGCCAAGTGAGTGCCATGATGCCTCGCGCAAAGAGGGGACTTGCATTCGCCTATTTGCAGTTTCGCCTTGAAATCCTTCGGCATGTTCTTTCGGTGAAGGTGGACTGTGCCGACAGCATTCGAACCAGCTTCCTTTAGGTGGCGAAATAGCAATGGCGAAGTATACCAGTTGTCCATAAGCACTGTGTGGCCATCGGGAAGACATTTTTCTAGAAGGTCGATTACAACCGCCTCACTGAACAACAACCTAGCGGTAACTGGAGTCTTTTCACTTTTCCCTGTCCAAATCGAGAACGTCAGGCAGTAGCCGCTTGAAGACTCGCACAGTTTGTAGAATTTAAGGCCAAATCTTGCCCATTTCGACGGGTTAAACTGGACGTAGGACAGCCAACCACGAAACTTCATAAGCAACAGAACTGCTTGTTGGCCTAGTTGGTGCTTGCTAAAAGACATGTTTTTTGCCGCAATTGAACACTCACAAAAGGAAGACACATAAAGACAACATGGGCGGCAAACTTCATAAGGCTTTCATCAACTGCCAGACACTCTTCGGGATCAGGGGCTGTATCAATGCATTTCAGTACATGGTCGAGCACAGGGCGCAACTTCCACAGCTTATCTCCTCTTCGAGGGAGAGAGTTGTCGCAGAAATGCAGATATCTTTAGAGTGCCCAAAAACGCTGCCTCGACATCACAGATGCAAAAAATGGTGGGCTTATAACAGCTCTTGTTGACCAGTAAGATTGAATGCTGCTCTTTCTTACTTGGCTCATCAGCACACACATAGCGAAGTAAGCTTTCATTTCATCCGGTGTTGTTTCATGCCAACTGTGATCGGGATGCAAACGCTGTTTCTCGCATGCAAAGGCATTTGTGTGTAATGCGATGGTGCTCCAAATCTCATCTCCGAGGAGAGCGTTGAACATTGCCAGATCACTGGGATTTGCACCTACTTGTACCTGGATGGCTCGTTTGATGCCTGGTTGACCACAAAAGGTGTTCTTCACAACCTTTTCCACTGTGTCATCCGCTTCCCATTGCCAGTCTTCTAGTTTTCGCGCCTTCGGAGATGGTGGCCGAGAGTCGCACGGATCTTGCGCTAAACACAAGTTGTCTTCATTGTCGCTGTCACTGTCCGTAATCCAGTCACTCTTGTCATCTGACACAACATCCTCTTCATCGCAGTTGTCACTCTCGTCATCAGTCTCGAACACAAGATTGAGAATTTCTTCCGCCGCCAAAGCGTGCTTTCTCCACGACGCCATGTTTGGAAAGAGACAGGATTGCGAACTTTTTGTCTTTAAAAACAACAAAACTGGTCTCGGACAGTGGACAACTACGTCCATCTGGTAGAAAGCACATGAATCGATCACTACACAAGTTGTGTTGTGCTGCCATTTATTGAAGAAACCCAAAAGAAACCATACTCTGAGCAACCGGCGATTTGCCGGCCGCGGAAGCCAATGTGTTAAAGGGGTTGAGACACCAAATTTTGAGGCTATAAAAAGCATACTGTAGGCTTCCTCTGTATGCAAGGACACTCAACATGAAGTGTTGGACAAAGAAAACGTTTAAAATATATTTTAATTCGCTTCCAAAAAGTGCCTAAATGCTTGTTCACATGATCGAAACCCATCACTACCGCAATTGACACCGATGTCACTGTGTTGGAAGCGCAACGAAAGTTTTAGTAACGTCATACCACATTAGAGTGACGTGCAATGAGTGGTGACCCACAGCACTGGGCAAGCCTGGAGAGGCTCGAGTCTAGAGGGCAATGAGCCGCGTCAGTCGTAGAGTCATAATTGGAGCTGCCGCAGCTAGCCAAGACAACTGTCACGGTGGTTTTGTTTGCCTGCACTGGTACAGAATGTGAGTGCAAGACCAGACGATGCAGCAGTGTGTGCATCACAGCTTGGTGTGCCCACATGACCAAACTTCCTTGACGTTGACATCACTGTCCAACTCTGCGCCCACAAACCAAAACTGAAAATTGTTCACATAAATAATGTGATATTAAATTATTTACTGAGAAGATAAGAATACTCGAATGTGTACCATGCTTCCTAGAGCAATAAGAAACGTTTGAAACAAAGAATGCACAAGCCACAAATTTGATGTCTCAACCCCATTAACGTGACTTATTTTGCCATGCAGAGACTGGCTGACGTGTATCTTAGTGTTACTGGTTTTAAGATGAAGACTGAAATTCTTAGTAAATTGTTTCAGAAATAACGTAATCAATACTCAGAGGAAGAAAATACTTATGACAGGAACAACATGCTTTTAGTTTCTAATGAGCCATGCAATTATATTACCAGAGCCAAACCACTTGATCTGTAAGAGGACAACCCAAGAAAGGTCTATTTCAAATGTAAAGTAAGGGCGAGCGCTGGCTTCACCTCTGCTGGGAAGGAACGTGGCACTTCCACTCCTGTAAAGTTTTTAAAACTTCCTTGCATGGAAAGCATGAACCACTTTTACAATGCACATGATACATTTGGGAAATGTACTGATGCAGGACTCACAAAATTGATGTGTTGCTAAAATCGGTGATGAAAGGTTTGTGATGCCTGCAGCTGTTATAACAATGTCGTCAAGTAGTCCCACCATGCTCCATGGGATTCTTGTTGACAACACTTGGAATATTTTAATTCGCTGTATAACACGTTCTACATGAATTCTTGCTGATGCTATCTTTTGTGTCCTAAGTGAATCACCCTTTGGCATCTGCTTTTGTTTTCTGAATAGAGGCCTGAGTAACTCAATTAAGTTGTCTGCACAAATGTCATCTGATCTCGGGTTTAGTTGCTTGATGGGGCAGCTTTGCTCAAACAGGGCCTTGTCTGAGGTGCGGCCTCCATATCCTTGGCTTATGTGTGCACTAAGACCACTTGGTGTAACAGTCACCATATATTTAACTGTGAAACCTTTCTTATAGAAGGGGTAGGTCTGTAATGCACATCGCAAACAGTTGGGCTGGCCAGTAGGAATTAAGGTGCAATCTACAATGACACGCACGTTACTGAAGTGTTTAAAACAGACAGGCAAATCTTTAACATCTTTTTCTTTGGTGGCACAGCCACAGAATTTCAGACATCAACTGAGCAGTCTCTGCAATTATGTTGCTACATGTAGTTAGAGAACAGTTAAAAAGGTGACTCAAGAATGCAGTGGAAATATTATGCTTCAATTTCACCAATGTCACTGAAAATTTTTTTACACATAACTGGTGCCATCCTGAAAGTGGATGAACTTTTGTGTAGCACGTCACAAGAGCATTCAGAACATCATATGATGGCAGGCCTGTGAATGTTTTTACGTTGCTGCTATTTATCGTGTCCACAAACTTCTGTGGAAGAGAACCTGATGTCACTTGGACAGCCTTGCTTTCTGTAAGCCTTGTCCGTGAAGCCATTTCTAATAGGAAATTTGTCGCATCTTTTTCTTCTCTTCAGTACTCTGCCATTAATGCCCGAGGGCTAGGCTGGCAAGCAAATTCCTGTCACAAAACAAAAGCAAGAGTTATAATGTCTGACATAACTGACGCGAGATGCTTCTTTTTTGTCATTCCAATAATGCACGTCAATGTGTTCAATTCAATGTTGGAAGTAGGAAACCCCGGGTTTTTACATCAGTTAATTTGCACCCATCACAGACCACAATGCTTTTGCGAAGTAAATCCAAAAAGCATGCCGCCAGCAAGGTAAAGACAGCTGCCACAACACATACATATACAAAAAGAAATTACCATATTTCCTTTGTCACTTATTCGGTCCATGCTGTTACTGTCAGGGGATGGGAGATTGTCCTGCAATGTGTGCACAAGTTGCAGGCAGCCAATTTACCATGGTGGTTGTGCTGACAGGTGCATGGGGTAACGCCTTTGGTTCTAATGGGGATGCAGCAGTTTCTTTGCTTGATTCATTCTGTAATGCATTAAAAAGTGTTGACATTATTTATTGCATGCTTGTAGCCATGGTGTATGTACCATAAGCATATAAGTGCTGCACTATGCAGTCAAATTAACTTACTCTGGCTGACCGATACGCATGTCGGCGAAGTCTAGCCAGTGAAAGCACTTTCATACGAGCATCCTTGTTCTCATCATAACATGACGTCCTTGGCAAGTTTTCAGTTGGTATTGCATTTTCTTCAGCCGCTGTCTTTGTCATGTTACATCTGAAAAAATAAATGAATTGTTTATGCTTTATTGTGTCTCATTATAGGCTGCACCCAGAATCTTTTCGTTTTACCTCAGAAACAAGGCCACAATATTTATAAAAAGCATTTGGAAGGAAATGAAGCACAGGTTTGAGTGTGCAGGGCTATGCAACGTTGTACACCGAATGTAGCATCTGTAAATTGTAGTTGAAAGCTGCTCATAACACAAAGTACACAGGTGCAAACGCCACCACATGACCGGAGTATTTTTGCCACTGACTTGGGCATGATTTAATGATACAGATAATGCTAGTTTAGGTACTAATACTGCACATATATATGGGACATGTCAGTAGACGGCGGGCGCTGTAAATTTTCTTTGCAACTAACAAACGCATGTAAAATTGACATGTGGCTGTTGCTAAGTGGCAAACTTCTGCAATGAACGTGACAGGCTCGCTGTCGGTGCGAAATACCAGTGTCATATTGGCGCTCATGAGCGCGTCAAAGATTCTCAAGTGCAAGTGGCAAATTCTTAATCAGTCACGCTGGGAAGTGCCCACGTGCAGTGCGCCTGTGCTGCAAGTTCATCCGCACCACGCGTGATATTTATTGCGCTTTAGCATGCCACATACATGGCACGTTTACACTCAACACTTCCTGAACTTGCTAGCACATCATTTGTAAACATTTGAATCTCCGATGCCCGTATAAGTTGCGCGAGGCGTGCTGGGCATCAAAAGCCTCCCGAGTTACAGCCGGGTGTAGTCAACGAGTGTAGAGAAGACGTTCCTCGCAGAAACCACTGTGAAACGTCGAATGTGAGCTCTAATTACAGCCAATGTGGTCAACGAGCGCAGAGGAGACGTTCCTCGGAGAAACCACTGTGACAGGTCTCTAACCTGTGCTCGAATTTCACATATGGCTAACATATGCAGCAAATAATGCACAGCCCAATCGCCAGTCCTCGCAATGTGAAACGTGTTTACATAAAGTGCCACAGCGACATGTATAATGGCCATGCACAATGGTCACATGTTAGGTTCGAGTTCACAGGTTCACAATAGTGTCTCGCCTGGTAAGGAGAAATTATCCTGTGCAAAATGCCATGAGCAAACAGTCATTGTCAGTGTCACAGCCCTGCTGATGCAGAGGTTAAGGATCCACCTGATTTTGTGGCTTCGGTCTTTCGACTCGGAGGGAAATGCAAGAAAGGAAATATCGCTGTCCTTCCATCTCGCTGACATGCACTGAGGAACACAGCAGAACTGCTTGGCTGTTCGCTTTTTCTTTGCTAGCAGCTCCATTCTTTCGTCCACGATAGCAGCCTCTATGGCACACACGGTGACTGGACCTCTGTATAGCGTTCCTCCCTACTGCCACTAGGTGTCGCATGAATTGCTGGAGTTGCGAATAAGTGCGAGCAGCGAGCAATGTGTTGAAAGCCCAGTGCAAAAAGCAGGCACACACTACGCCTGTGCGCCTGCACCAAGCCGAGCCGAATCAATCCAGAGGAAAGGAAAGCAGCAACAAGCGATCATATGAAAGCCCAGTGCAGAAACCAGGTACACACCAATCTGCACTCGGAAAAGCGCGCGCAAGCACTCCAATCCAGAATGCATAAGAGGAGGGGGAGTAATCGGTGACTCTAAGCTCAGGGCCACCAAGCATTATATGCCTATCCAAGGCAACAGAGTAATTGCAGCAGGGAAAATTCTCAAATTGTCTAGCAGTGTGCACTGGCACAGTACCTGGATCAGGAAGTGCCCACTCCTTCACCATGCTTTTCAGAAAGCACCAAGTTTCCGGCTGTGGGAGCGTCTGCCGTATCTGTACAAGCCAGTGCATGTACATGCAGTTGAAATGAGCTGTCCATGACGTGGCATGTTACCGACAAGTAGCTTTCATTAGCACGTGATGTCCAACTCTCCGTTGTTATTGAAATTGCCTCTACTCCACTGTCAATCACCGCCTGAAGGCTGCTTATCAAGTTTTTTTTCTTTGAAGCGTAGAGCTCCGGAATTGTTGCTCTGGAGAGTGTTGTTTGCAACGGCACAACATACTCGGGAGTCGCAGCGTTCATAACGGCCACAAAGTCAGGCTCCTCAACAACACTGTAAGAATGCATCCTTCGCCTTGAAACGGTAAGCTACTGAAGGCTGTTGCGCGTCTGGCTTAGAGACAGCAGCAGACTTCACACTTTTCCATGCACAGCATTCTTTTTTGCATGCCACGAATACATCGGGTGTCTCTTTAAATGCGTCGTTAGAGTTGTCGTAGAGTCGCTAGAGTCGGCATCTACAGAGTAGCGTTGCATTTGAGACACTGAGCTTCCTGGCGTGGGGGGACCTTGACAAAAAAGTTGCATATCGGGTTGGCACCCGTGGGCGCATTAGCCATGTCACTTGACTGATTGAAGCAACTGATGCAAACTGAAGTTCAAGCGTGCAATGCGATCAAACCTGCTCACTACACGCATGCCGCACTGCAACCAAACAAACAATAAAACAGGAGCCTTGACTACCTTGACGAACATGCGCGCGTGATGGCTACGACAATCATGACGACAACGCTCTGAATGTGGCTAAGCTTGTCTTGGCTCCACATGTAGTCAAGATCAATGCCTCCTTTACTGTATATAAAAAAAAGGAGGAAAGAGATGGTTATATTCTGCAGCCCATCAGGGAGCACAGCACAGCATCGTATGGGGGAGGGGGAGTAGAAGGTAAGGAGAAAAGAGGAGAGAGATGGTTCAAGGTGTATAGTTTCTCACTATATTACCTAAAGTGAAATCTGGTGCTGCTGCGCTACGGTACGCATGGGAATTCCGGTATATTGTAACTTCGGATTGGCATTGTTCTCGGAGAGCCAGGCAAGCACTGTTCCGTCTGTCAAAATGATTAATTTTCTACTAAAACGGCATGTAAAAAGCTGTTACACAAAAACATGTTTTGTTTAACTAGAAGAACTTGTTGCATGTACAATTATATGATACGTCAAAGTATCAGCGGGCCGCTAAAGTTCGAGGATAGACGGCGAGATTCGCGCTCGCTTTGAAACAGTTTGTCGTCTGTTCTTGCTTTTCTTCGCTTGGTCATGCATTGTAAGCTGATAAGAACAGAGGTTTTTTGAAAAAATGTTTGTTACGTTTTCCCATGAAAGACGATTTTATTGTTGTGAAGTTACTAGTATTTGGTGTTAGTTTTTTGGCTGGCATGGAGGTGTGTGTTAGTGTAGTGTGTCCCTTCCTAGTGATGTTCTTCACTTGGCTGCGATGTGCGCTGCATATATGTTTCGTGATGCATCGATCATCTTGCTCACGGCAAGTTTCTTGAACAGCCGGAGATATTTGCGGCTGCAGAAGCTGCGCATCAGCCGGTCGTTTTCGGGATCTCACTATCCAAGTGCCCTGATGATGATTGCCTCGACGGTCACTTTCTGGAATTTCCGCAGCAGGTACTCCCGGACTGGTTTGTACTTCTCCTCCTTCCCCTGGCAGGCCGCGTTCAGGGCTGCAGGCCGGTTCCCAAACGGGCAGGTTACATCAACAATGATCGCCTCCTCGCCCCTGCAGTGCACAAGGTCAGGACGGAGATTAGTACTTCCTACTGGCCGATTCTCGTGGGTGACAGTGAACTTGGCGGAGGCAGCGGCTTTCACTCGGTTCACAATCTGGTTGTGGCGGTTTGTGTATGCTTGACTGTGAGTCATGCAGTGACACAGGACATGTGGCAGGGTCTCGGGTTGACCGCCACAAACCCTACACCTTTGGTCTATGGCCGTAGCCCACGGCCTCGCTGCGTTCAGGGCAGCGACGTTGAGCCGGGCCCGGTGAACAAAACGCCAGTCGGCAAACCTCGTAAATTGGCCGATACACACAAAGTGGGAACTGCTCCGGTCGGCGGCAATGCACTCCATCACTTTCCCCTGACTGGGTTTTTGGTGGAGATTGTGATTTCGTGCGTTCACCAGTGCCGTCCTGAGTGTCCTCACCACCTTAGTATGTCTCCTCGAACCAAGTGTTATGTCACCCCTGGAGAAGCGGGGGCCGTCTTCTTCGAATTTCCAGGTGACACCAAGGCACCGAGAAGCCTTGCGGGCCTCCGTCCACATGGACTAGAGCTGCATCGCTGTGGCCCGGAAGTCACCCTCAGTCTCGCTGCTCAGGTAGGCGGCCATGTCACCAGGTTCTGCAATGCATCTCAACCTCTTGCTTGTCACAACGATGAGCGCCTGCAGTGCCAGGTCCTGGACTTCATTGTCTGCAGAGGAGAGAAGTTTGAAGGCATTGTCACTTCTGCAGATGTCACTGACTTCTGCCGCCACAGGAATGCCAATGGCGCCCGCTGCGGAACTACCGTAGAGGTAGTCGTTAGCAGCGCTGGCAGGCAGGTAGAGTGTCCATTGGATGAGTGGGTGAAGCGTCGTGTCCAGGCAAGACCACTCCTCCTTCCCAAGGGAGCCACACCTCATGGCAAAGTTGAGCGCCACAAATACAAATGTTTTAACAGCGTCCAATCTCTACCACGGGGCGAGCATTGAGGTAAGCAGGCGGCGACCCACGTTGATGGCTTCGTCCACGGTTGCCTGGTCCGGTAGTACCGAGAACCCCACTGGTCGCCCAAGGAAGGTGTGTGCCTCAAAGTCTCTGATTGAGGGGATTGGGGTGCCGTAGACCGTGAAGGTCGTAGGTCTTGTTCCCATGGGTGTCTCCCCGGAGAGGTGCAGTGACTCGCACTTCGTGGGGTTCAGACGTAGCCTGAGCTGGCTCGACAGGGTTGCCACTACGTTAATGCAGCTCTGTAGCGTACCTGGCTCGTCAGCTAGCAGTGGTAGATCATTGGCGTAGGCAAGCACATTGTGCTGCCTGTCGCTTCCCTGAAGCACATGCCTGACTGGGTCGAGCACCAGGTTGAACAGGAGGCCGCTCAGTGGGCAACCCTGAGCTATGCCGGCAGAGGTTTCTGTTGGTGAGGTGATCCCGGCTTGTGCGATGACGCTGGTCCTGTTTTCCCTGTAAATATCAGCAATGATAGCACAAAAGTTATCACCCGCACCAGCACCATGCAGTGCGTCAATGAGAGGGTTGTGGGGAACAGAGCCAAACGCGTTGGCGAAGTCGAGGAATGCCGCGCACAAGTCCCCACGGCCGGCTCTTGCCGCATCCAGGTGCTCCTGCAGTACGAAGTTGTGTTTTTACATGCCATCACACGGCAGGAATCCCTTCTGACAATGGGAGAGCACTTCTTGGGAGGCGATCCACTCCTGCAAGTGAGCCGCCAAGCAGCCCGCGTACAGTTTTGAAATCGTGCTCCCAAGGGTAAGGGTGCGCCAGTTCGCAGCATCCTCGAGGTCTCCCTTCTCGTGGATGAGTACAGTCCGTGATTCTTTCCAGGCAGCAAGTATCCTCTGGTATTTCAGGCACACGTTGAACACTGCGGTGAGAAAAAGAGCTTCGGGATCAGTTGAGCACCAGTGTTGGTAGGTGAGGCGGTCACTTCCGGGGGCGGTGTTCTCGCTCTTGCAAAGACGGGAAACTACCTCGCCATCAGTGAACTACGCAAGGCTGACTTTAGGCATGTCACTTCGCTTCACCTTGCTCAGAAGTAGAGCGGTGTCGACTTCACGCGGCCCCCAAGCCTTGCTGAAGTGTTCCTCGAGCTTGTCAAGGGGGATCGGGCAGAGTTGGGACTCACTCTCCACAATAAGCCTCTCTGCACGTTGGCAATTGACGGTTTGCAATAATACTGTTGCGCATGCGCGAACACGGCTGTCACGAGCGCCCTCTACATGGTTAGGTACGAGGAGCAGACGAACAACCAACGCAGCTATAGCGCGCCTTGAGACGACGGTTTGTGATGGTTTTGATCGCGGTATTTTCGTGAAAAGGACGGCTTGTTGTGTTGCGCATTGTGCACAAAGCGTTTCACTAGCAAACTGAGCACGAGTTTATTTCGGTTTCCATCCGAGAAGAGCTATCCGGCGAGGAAAGCAGCATGGATAAGCGACGGCCGGAGATGCCACCACAGCACACAACTTGCTCGCTCCTCGCAGAGCCGGTTGTCATAGCGCTATTTGCTGCTGCTGAATTGTCACATGCCAGCGCTACGAGGTTATATCGGCCTGCAAGCTTCGAGACACCCTTAAACGCAGCAGCATGTTGCCGGAATAGGGAAAGTTCAAGATGGACGAGGACGGACAGCGCTTGCGAACGTGCCGTGGTGTCGCTCAGTTGTCGCTGACATGTTATTATACTAAATATTATAAAGTGATGTCGAAAGTGCGCCTCATATGACAATCAGAGCCTAGTACTACGCCACTGAAGTGATCGAAACACACCATTCGAGGGCAGTTGGTGCGACCGACGGGCAGCGCGGAGCGACCATCGGGCGACGGAGTTCGGCTGGTTTGCTCTTTTCTGCCGACGGTGTACAGATAGCCAAATGTATTTCTTATTTAGCCTTTTAATATTGGTGCATGAGTTAAAGAGCTAGCAAAAAACTATGCGTTCACTTCCTAGCAGAAGCTTCTTCGTAACCGGCGACACCCACGACCAGCGAGCGAGGCCTACCGTCTTCATCGATGGCAATTAGGCGCGTCGTTTGAGACATTCCCGTATTTGCCGTGCGCGAAAAAAGGACCGTCGTAACAAGTCAAACAGCTCCGTTAAGCTTTGCTTTGTTCCAAATGGGCCATATTAGTAGGATAAACTCTCATAAGCGGAACATCACGCTCGGCGCGCTGACTTTGTCGGCAGCCGCCGATCGCTCGAGCCGGCAGGCCTAGCTCCTGGTTGTCGAAGCAGCAGCAGCGGACGGCGCTTGTAATGGAAACGGAGCGGGCTATAAAGTGTTTATTTTCGTGAGTATTTTAGCGTCTGGACGATTATGTCGCGGTTAAATGAACGCAGGGCTGGTTCTCTCTGTACTCTGTCGGCAGCAAAGAGCAACATTAAGGCTAGCCGCCTTGCACGGTGGTCGCTGTGCGCGGCCACTCAGCGAAACCAAGTGCGGACACTCGGCGACACATCGGCAGCGTGTTTCGACGACGCGCACTCTGCTCTTTGTTGAAGGAGTGTGTTTCGCTCGCATCAGTCCTGTGCTGGCATCAGCAGCCCCAAATACACGATATTTTTAACGTGATCTTCCTTCAGTGCCGAGCCTCAATGAGCCTGGCGAGTAGTGGCAGTTATATATAAAGCAGATATTGCCACACGCGATCAGTTTAAGTGGTACGCTTCGAGAAGTCGGAGGTCTATGACATGTACGGAAACTGGAACGGAGTGACGGCGTCTTCAATTATTTTTTGACCCCATGAACACACGGGGTTGCCGCGGCAGAGGCCAGGCAGCAGCCGAGAAACGAAACTCGCTCTCTAACCACATACTCTCGCACGCAGAGCACTGCAGCTTTGCCTGTTGTGCGCCAGATGGCGCTCACTATTTTGCAAACCGTCAATTGCGTCGGTACAGTGTCTGAATCTGCTGAGCATCCTGAGGATTCAGAGGGTGGCATGGCTTCCTGTTAGCGGAAGCTACAGGAAGCTTTACTGCCTCGCATACTACCTGTATGGCGTTGTCCAGGGTTCCAGTAAACTGCTCCTATCCAGCGTCCAATATTGGCTCGTGTTGCAGCTGCCTCAGCTGTTGGGCTTGCTTGGCTAGCACGCCGTCATCCTTGATCGGGGCTGCAAGAGAAACTGGGTCAGTTTCCTGGGAGGGATCGTCGTTCTCGGTGGCTGCAGGCGACAGCAGTGCACCAGGAGAGGGGATGGCCGTGCTGCTCGTCGTGTCATGTGCTGCCTCATTGTTGACGTATGCCTGCTGAGAAGGGGGAGAGAAGGTCAGCGGCGCAGCAGGTTCGCTGCTTTCTTCTGAAAAACAAGGAGATGCTTCTATTGTCAAAGTCGGTGGAGACGGCATAGCCTGGGGGCTGCTATTTGCTGAAGCAGCTGCCGTCAGTGCAGGCGTGGTCTCCCTCGAGGGGACCAGAGTTGGGGTCATGTCTGGAAGTGGAGCGTCAGTGTTACATTCGCTGCCAGCTGCTGAAGTCGGCTGGGTTGTGGACGAGGCTTGCCGCGCTGCCCCTTTTTTCCTGTGTGCCTGCTGGTGGTTGTCGAGACCCTTCCTGGAAGGAAAGGAAGAGGGGCACTCAGTGCATTTGTGCGGGTGTTGAATCCACGTGGCGAGGTCGTGCGGGCCGCCAGTGAGGCATCCATGCGAAGTCGGCCGGGATATCTTCCTGCAAAGAGTGCAGAAATGTGTAGTTGTCAGGATCCTGGTGCCATGTTGTTGCTTGAGGTGTCGCTGAAGGGATTGCCGTCGAGATGTCAAGACTGCTGGTGAGTAGCTCGTTGAGCAGCCTTCTGTACATCTGAAGCAACTGGGGAGAGGAAAAAACAATATTAGTTCCTGCTCGTGGCATATCGGCTGTGCGCCAAGACTGGCGTGGTTGAAGTCAGGTTGCGGCAGTCTAGCAAGCGGCGAGCGAACTGGGATCCAGCTTGGTGGTCTGGTGTCTGGGGGGCTGAGAGGTGGCGCCATCTCATCTGATAGCGGGAAAGTAAAAAAGAAAAAGGCGTCACATGACCGTGTCGCTTACAGCAACCCACGGAAAGACAACAGGTTTAGTGAATGCAAGAGTGTACGTACAAAATCAAGGACGCCAGCTGAAGAATAATAAAAATAAAGAGATAAACCGCCGCGCGAAAAAGCAGGAGAAAAAAAAAGAGCAAATGGAGTAAAGCGGGCTTGTGAACTGTACGTGGGTGTATAGCTCACAAAGAATGTGCACGCAAAGCGAGGGAAAAAACAAACCTGACCAGTGGGCCTGTGAACCGCACGTGAGCGTATCGCTCACTGTGGCCCCAGGTTTGTTGATGCAGACATCAAGTGGCTGCAGCTGGCCCGTCTTGCCTCCCGGTATGACAGCAAGGTCCGTGTTCGCTTGGGCGAGCACAGCCTTCGCGTTGTCAGAGCGAGTTCTTTGTCAAAAGGGCTCCTGGATCCCGTCGCCACACAATCTTAACCCACTCTTCTACCATCGCACCCGTCATCCACCCGTTCTCATTTGCCCGCACAATGTCAATTCTTGGGAGAGTTTCTCGAGCAGGCAGTGTCTTCCTTTTAAATATCATATAAGGAGGGAGTTTAAGTCCATCAGCTGTGCAGCACAGCATCGCAGTTGCGCGCTGCTTCTCGTAGCCGGCAGAGCGCACTTTCACCTCCTTGGCACCCTTTTCATTCACGGTGTACGCCACTGGCATATCAAAATACACAGCCGTCTGGTCGGCGTTGCCGATTTGCCCGAGGTTGTAGCGTGCCACTTCACTCTTTCGCAGCACGTAGCGCTGAAAAGCTATCGGCTTTTCTTCGAAATCGCTTGGCAGCTTCTGGGTGACTGAAGTGCGACGTCGGAGGCTGAAGCCGAAGCACTTCATGAATTTCTGAAGCCAGCCCCTGCTGGCTTCGAAATCCTTTGGCGTTTGGCCTCGCTTCCTCGAAAGTTCCCTAGCTTTCGCTTGGAGCACTTCTGTTGTCACTGGAAGGGCAGCTGCTCTCTGCGTCCGAACAAAGTCAGCCAAAACTGTCTCCACTTCGTGGTGACGGCCTTTCTTTGGTCCGCTAAATGCCATCCTTGTCGCGGTGCACTCAAAAAGCTGCTGTTGTCCCCTCCACTGACGGAGTTTTGCTCATCGACGCCGAAGTCCCGCCCAGCTTGAAAGTTCAACGATGCCTCTGGGGCTATCACAACTTTTCGCTTGAAAGCGGCGCTGTAGTGGCATCTCCTGCTTGGTGCCATCGCGATAACACCACGCCGCACACAGACACGGCCGACACGACACAGGTCAAAATGGCGACCTCACTTGTATAGTGCCTAGAAGCTTCCTTCCTAGTGTGTAGTTCGCGAATGCTTGAGAGGCTACGCAAGCAATGAGTGCCGACGGCTGCTGCGTGGGGCGCTGCCATGCGAGAGGGTGCTGGCGGGTAGTATTTTTTATGCGAGCCTTGGGTTCTGTCTCCAGAGCCGTAATCATAACTGCTGGCTTTCTCAGTTTGTTTCTTGTGCTTTCATTTTCTATCCAAAAGGGCCTTGGAGAGCACAAATTTGCTGAAGTATGCTGCACGCTTATCGAATAAAAAGAGCTCATCTTGAGCGCTGGTTGCTCTTCCACGTACATGGGGTGGCAGATTCCAGCCATCAGCCACAGAATCTACCAAATGGATTTTTTTTTTTTTTCAATTAGACAAAGCAATGACGCTAGAACGCCAATTGCATATCTCAAATCTGCAACAATGAAATTATTCTCCTTTGGAGTGATCGCCCAGGCGTAACAAAGTTCACCCCTCCCCTGCACACAAAGTAACAACGCAGTGTGCAAAAATGAGAAACACAGTTGACAGAACATAATATTTAATACTTGCGTAAGTCAAGCAGGCTTAGGACACATCGCGAAGGCAATGCTTCAACTCCGGAGGCAGCTAGTCACTGGCAGTGGCGTAACTTGAGTAATTTCTACCGCTGCCTCTGAGTATCCCTTTCTTTGTTAGTGCTTTTTACAAAGAACTGAAACCTTAGTAGCACATAAAACTTCACTATTTGTGATAAGGTAGCTCTTTCATGCTCTGTGCAGCCAAGCTGTGGCAGTGTCAATGTGTCGAGGTGCTTTGCGAAGTCAGCCAAGCTTCCTGCATGTAGTTCATGTTTGCTGAAGAAGGAACTAAAAGCATCTTACATGAGCTTCACAGCTAGGGCCAGCGCTTGGCTGGGATATATAAGGCCACCATTGTCGAAATTGACTGTGAAGCAAGAGTTGGCATCTGCACCCGCTTGTCTTCTCGAAACACAAAGGTGCTCTGCACAATCTGGGCATGCATTTTTAGCTATTATCTTTCTTGCTACATATCCTGCTGTATAATATATCAAAGTACTGTTGCTCTGTTTCTCGCTGTATCTGACATGATCCCCATTTGAGCAAAGAGCCTGAATAATTACTTCAAGTTCACTAAGCTTCCCTTGGTCCAGGAAATCATCTACGGTGTCCAAAAGGCATTTTTTGGTTTGTTCAGGCTGTGCTGGCCGGTTAAGTAATGCATTTATCATTTCTGGCGAGCAGTTTCCTCCCTTTGGTGGCTTAAAAAAATTATACGTAGTCAATAAATTTACTGTGGTTAAAAACTGAGACACTGTGGGATGATCATTGCATCCAGATGACTGTCTAATTAAACCAAATAAATTCTCTAGTTTATCTTGACTCAGGCGGGACATTAAGAGGTATGTGAACCCTACCACTGAAGTCAAATATTCCATCGGATCCAGTGTGCTCTTAAGAGTCACCCTAAATCCAGCAGCAGTGCTCTTTGACAAAAATCCACCCCCTGCTGGTTTTGCATGTTGCTCCCATTGTTCTAGGTAGGTTACAAATTCCTCCAGAAATCGTGCGTCTGCACTACCGGGCCTCAGTGCTTTTGTGTTTATCCTAGACGTCATCACACGAATAAGTCTGCTAATTTTCTTTATGAACTCTTCCGTTGGTTGCACTATCTTATAAGAAGATTCAATGTGCATCCTGTGAACTAAGAGTCCCTTGATCACTTCATCACCGAAGAGTTTGAAGGCAATATTGACCTTCATCTTTTCGAAACAATTTGGTCTGATGTGAACGTTTGTGATGCTAGGCATAGCTTTGAGCGTGACAGCATCACGGTCCGCTTGCAATGCTGCCTCAATAATGCCACTGTGGACGTGCCCAGAAGGTGTTAGGAAGCCTTTAGCTACGAATGCATTCCTAAGGTTCTTGACAAGGTGCAGAAAGTCTGAAATGAAAAACAGTTGCCTCTTCCCGTCGACTGGATGCTTGGCACTGTTTCTGATGGTGCTTGGTGAACCTGTAATTGATCGAGCTCAGTCAAACCTATGAAAACGAGGTGTAGGCTGTGGACAAAACACGTTTCACAGATATATATTTGTATACTTCAAAGTGAAACTCTACCTTGTATTCCAAAAAGCTGCCACATGCTTTGGTTCCACACGGCCCCATCACAAGTGATCGAGTCAACCTATAGTCCAGCTTGTTCAGCGAGAACAGTAGTTCCCACAATTATTTTTGCTAATGTTGATGCCTTGACATTACCCCTTGATGCGAATTCGCGAAGGATCTGTGTCCAGTTCCCTACGAAAACCAAAGTAGAATACAAAATATCATCTGACATATCTGCTTGCTCGTTACATCTGTGACCTTATCAAGTTCACAACTTACCACTGTACGGCTGAAATGGGACGACCATTCCATGATCTGCCAGGACTCCCTCCTGCTCTGTAGACGTGCAGTCGCCAAGGTCTACAAAACCTTCAACGTGTGAAGGTTATTGTGTTATTTCATATTTTTGACTTCAACATTTCATTCACGAGGATTGATAGAACAACCCACCCTTTGTGAAAACGTGTACAAGGCAAAGTGCATGATTATGTGAAAACTTCAACTCACCAGCTGTTTTCATGTTCAGATGTTCCGAGAGCTTTATCTCATCCAAAATAAGGCCTCCATGGCGGCTGAAGATGTCCATGGTCTTTGTCTTCTCGCTTAGAGCGGAAAATATTTTCGGGCTGATGCTGAAGCCACCTTTAAAGCGCCTCACATATTTCTGGAGGCAAGTGCGGCCTGGCAAGACCATGATATTTTCCCTGCGGAGGTGCTCATAGAGCTTGGGACTCCGCATCCTCATCATAATGTACTCAACGATCCACTCATCATCATAAGTGACGCCCTTCTCCGATTTCTGACGTGCAGCAAGGAAGCAGCTCTTGACAGCCAGCTGCTGCTTCATAGGGAACGACTTAATATTGGACTCATAAGATTGTTAATTAAGTGTCTCATTCAACTCTTTCATATGTGCCACTTATGCCTGAGCTGTCACCAATTTTTTTCTGTGTCCTTAACAGGGCGTGAGATACAGTCTTGCGCTTGTGTTTTTCACTGTAGGTCACCCTTTTTTTCTTTCCTCTGCATGCCTTGTTGATACTTGCACTAAGCACAAGATTCCCATTCAGACTCTGTAAATACTTGACATTTCTCTGCAAAAAACATACCTTTATATGTGGTGTAACTTCCACCTCAAGGATAAACCACATCCATCGCAAAGGGCTTTTGAGGAGACTTCGAGAATCAACAATTCGGCCTCTCTACGATTTGTAAGCACATGCTTTGCCTGCTCTCTTCCTCTCACGTAAACAGTGGATATCACTGATCCTCGCTCAGGCAGGGGCTTTCCAAATGTTATCATCTTTTGGATAAAAAAGCTGCTAAAATTGTTCTCTTCGGCTTTGCAGCAGGCGTAGGCCAGTGTGTCAGATGGCACATGTGGCACCTGCATCCACGTCGCTGGAACAAGTATTCCAGAGAACGGATGACGACTCTCGTGAAAGCCTTGAGTCTGCTGCTCAGAGGTGTCACTATGAGATTCAGCAGTGCTCTGTCCTTCACTGTCAGAGTTCCAACTTCTCCCCATGGGTATATCTGCATTTTCAGAATCACAAGCATACTCCTGGCTCTCCTAGTTGACGCCTTCAATAACGGAGTCGAGCTTGCCTACCTCCGGCTTGGTCCGCTTGCGCCGTTTAACAGCAGGTTCCTGTTCGCAGATATCTCGTCTTTCTCTTCGTAACCTGTTTGGGGAGAAGGTGCTTCGGATAGCCATCAAATATTGTCGGAATGGCACCGGGCTTCAAATGCGGTTTGTCGCGAGCAAGCTCGTTCACGACTCCATTCACCATGATCCTGAAGGAGCACTCTATACAGCTTTCCTCAAAGTGTTTCTCACACTTTGGCTTGCTGCATGGACTAGCGTTTCTTCAAACTCTCAGTTCTTTCGGTCCTGGCTTGTGACACCAAGGGGTGGCTCTCGCAATGATCAGTTTGGTAGTGCCGGCGTAAATTATACTCTTTGAATACTGAGAGCGCTTCTTTACGATTGAGGCAGACCGCCTTATCCTTGCATTTAACAAGGAGGTAATCAATCATCTGTCCACCAATCTTGAAATGTTAAATATTCCTAAGCTATTTTTTCTTTCCTTGCCACCCTTAGAAAAGGACATGTTGATGAGAAAAGCACGCTGAAAAAAGAATTATAAAAGCTAATACTAGCAAGCAAATCATGCTTTGAATACAATATTATTTGGAAACTCGCCTCTCATATTGTTGACAAGTACCTTGAGAAAGTCGGACGGAGGCAACAGAAAAAATGTGCACCTTTCTGCTCTAGCAATCATCTATCAAAACGAGCGCTGCTAGGGACAGTCATAAAGAACGTTCCAGCAGTGGGATAGCGCCATCTGTTGCTCGTCGTTCCAACCGCTTTCGCACCTAGTTCCTGCCACTCTCACGGGGTGGCAGCACCGTCACACGTTAGATCCGCCCAAGAGGACGAGACAACTAGAGATGCCGCGAACTTTTTACAACAAAGCTGTGAAGTGCTAGTTCCCCCACTATAGTGTCCAAGGACAAGCAGCATGTTGACACAAAACTCGAGCCAGTTCACCGTCATCCTCACTGGCGTACGATGAGGAGAGTTGCCCATTGTGTTGGGGGAGGGGGGAGGAGTAAACCTTGACATACACTTAGTCCTTCCCTGACCTAGTATTTCCACAAAGAATCTTTCTTCCGCCTTTTTTGGACTTGTGCAAAAAAAGGAAGTGAATACGTCTGAATAAGTGATGGGGGACAATGACAACTGGAAGTGATCTTCCTTTGTTCTTGTCTAACCCCATTTAAGGTCAAAATTGCCATCTCGGCCTTCATATAGGAAGTGACAAGGAGAAGGGGGTGGGTTCTGATGTCGTGCTGGGGGCCACAGGTTGCTGATCCCTGCTCTATAATTTCATCTAGTTGGTCTGGTCTTTCGGTATTTTTTTCTGTTATGTTTCCAAACCAGATGTCTTGCTCTAACTCTTGAAGCAATTTAAATTCTACCATCTTCGTTAATCATTTTTCTTTGCTGGGATTTTTATTGTAAGCTTTCTGTTGTATGTATTTGTGATCTGACTCTCTTGGTGTGTCCCAGTGTGTAAAGATTGATTCCTATGCAGATGTTATGTCAATCCAGCTCCGTGTGTTTTTAGTTTCAAATGTAGGAGAGCTGTCGTTATTATGTTGAGGTTGTTTTCATCTATAAATTATAATAATTCTGTACCCTTCTCGTCTGTTATTTCTCCTTCCCATAATGTGTTCTTAGCATTAACATCCCCAGTTACTGATATGTTCATTTGAGTTTAGTTGTATCTAACTTTTTATTTTAATTGTATCTTCTAGTTGCTCTTTTGGTGGGATATAACAGTTTATTATAATGAGAGTTGTTTTTTCGCCCATTTTGGTTATGATAAGTTTTTAAGTTATTTCATTGCTGAAGACTTTGATATCCTTATGAATAATAATGGCAGCCATAGTGAATTATCTGATAATCTGTTCTTTCGAGAAAATGCAATTATTTTATTATTTAATGCATACAGTTCTCGTATTAAGATAATGACCTGTTTAAATTCAAGAAAGTTATTGTGAGTGTTTGTATAGCTTTGAATGAATTGAATTTCGTGAACTGAGACAGAGCACTCAGTCCCCACAACTTTTAACCCGGGTTGTTTTCCTTTCGAGATTCTTAGCTCTAAATGCCTCAATTTTTTTGTTTGCTTTGATGCTTCCTTACAATTTTTTTGAGCCCTTCCTTCAAACTGGAGGAGATTGCCATCGTTCCGCTTATGGGCTTGGTGTTGACATCATTGAGGCCAAATTTTTCTGGCTGGAAGTGTCTCATCTGAACTTTCTTTGAACTAGGGAGTTCTCTTAGTTCAAAGAAACAAAAAGGAGGGAATGGGCTGTCTTGGCTGCAATGTCGTGGCAAGGCGTGAAAAGCAGCAGGAGTGGCAAAGGTTGCCTTCTCCTCGCGACTCTCTGTGAGCGAGAACATAATCATTGTGAACCACACGCATCTGCTCCGAAGATATTGGAATGCGTATGCATTCCTGCATGGTCAAGGACCAGGAACAAGTCTTTCAAGTGTGAAACTTCTAGTAGCAGTTACGGACTTTTGTCAGGCAAAGCAGCACTTTACATTTCATGCGAAAAACTCTTGATCGCCCTTTGCAATCAATCAAGCCTGTATTTAGAAAGAAGTGCTTGGTCCTGAGCAACTGGCCAATGAACCATGCCATCATAGTGTGCATCGGTGCAAAGCCATCAAATGCGGGATTTCTTCTCATAAGGAACGTTTATCTGCCGAAATGTCTTCAACTTCGTTGGGTGGCCTCCCTTGCTACTTCATATATGGCATACAGCTGGTGAGGGCCTCCCAATTTGCAGGTGGAAATGCATGAGATCCAGTACCTTTGGCTGCCATGTGTGTACGTTGTCCTGTAAGCACTCTATCCAAGTCTACAAAATGAAATATCGCCCTTAGAGTCTTATTGTTTCACACGATCTTGGTGTGGTAAAGGCTCAGTAGAGAAAATACATCTTGTCAACACCTCGCATCTTTCGATTATACTTGGCGATAACCTCGGGCTGTATGAAATACATGTTCATGCTTGTTTTGTCCCACCTCTTAACATTCTCTTGATTGCCAATGCTTACAGAGTTAGATGCAACAGACAAGCATTGTTGTCTTTGCTAACTATCACAGCATCATCACTTCTAACACATTCAGCACAGTATCTTCGCGGCTTTTTTGTGATGTCAGCGTGGCCGCCATGATCACCACGCTGGGCACGTTGAGCACGCCGGGAAGGCAGCCCGACGAAGGAGACACGGAGGCAGGCGAGGACCGAGGCTAAGAGAGAACTTTATTCAGAGTGAGGCCACTTAAATAGGCTCAGCTTCAATATCACAGCGCCTCCTGAGGGCAAATTAGTTTAGGTTTCGAAACTGAAACCTCTATATTATCATCCCCCTCCTTTTTAGAAGTGATGGCAAGAATTTGGCTGAGAGGTTCACAGCAGCATGTACCATCCGCTGAATGTGTTTCTTCGCAAAGCCCGAGGGGTGATTCAGGGCCCCTTTAATGACGTCGTTCTGGCAACTAAGATTTGAAATAATGACTCTTTGAGGAAGTGTTGTTTTTAGGTCAATTAGCTGTCTTGGATTGGCTTATAATTTCTTTCATGGCAGTTAGAGTTATGCGGCTTGTTCTGGTTCAAGAGTCCAAGTGGATTGGGCTCTAAGTGGTCTCATCCCGGTATCTGGTGCGTTGTTGTCTGCAAAAAAAAAATATCTGGTTTTGAAAATTCCGAAAGGTCCTTGTGAAACTCGAATTCATTTATTGTGTCGTTCGTGGGACAAAAGTTTAGACCCTTGCTAAGTACGCGTATTTCTTCCCTACTTGCATGTTTTTGAAATGTCTACAACATTAGACTGGTTTAATTCTTTGGAGACTTCAGCCATGTCTGGTATATCTTGGTTCAAGCTTCCTCTTGTTTGTATCAAAGGTTATTGATTAAAGCTCGCTTTCTTCCTCTGTTTTCAAAGCAATATTCTACACTGTATTTCGTGGTAATGTTCTAAATTTTTAATCTCCTCCGGTGTCAGAGCTATGTTCTGAAGCCTGTGGCTTCCAGTTTTTTGCAGGGTTCCTTGAGTATATTCAGAAGTGAGAGTGAGACATTGTTTAATGTTGTTTGCCAGTTTGCGCGATGGTGTGCTGGGAGTGTTCCTAGAGCTGGCACAGCCTTCAGTGTTAGTCCTTTAGGGTTTATATTGCGTGCGCGCAGTCTGTGAAAATTTCTAATGGAAGGTGTAGCTCGGATGGTTCTTGGTGTATTTTCTAGCCTGTAGAAATTCGGTGCTTCATGGCTGAGAAGGTCATTAACTTGCAGTGGCTGTCGTTTATTTGGCTTTTGGCAGGTAGATCTGTGTGGGGTGTATTTCTGTTAGGCAGGCTTCTTTCCACATGCCTCACTCATTTCCAGCTCTGTTTCTGTTTGAGTCTGCGTGTGCAAACAGGCGTATGATTGTCTGTGTGAATAGTTCAGTAGTAGATTTTGCATTGTCTGCAACAGTTGTGTCTGTTTGCACGGTTGTTGCTTTTGTCTTTGGAGTAGTGTATGTCCAGTGGCTCATTTCACATTTCTTGAAGTAGTAAAGGCAAGGTGCAGAAGACCAGGACTTAGGAAGAACACAAACGATAAGACTGGCGCCACTAAGTCCTGGTCTTCTGGTCCTGGTTCCTAAGTCCTGGTCGTCTGCGCCTTGCCTTTACTACTTCAAGCATGAACCAACTAGCCCAAGCAAGAGTTTTACTTCACATTTCGCTGTCTGTGTTCCTGAGGTGACTGTTGTAGTTGTGTTGCTCGGCGCGGTCAGTCAGTAATCTGGTTTCTGTGATAGATTTAATAAGTGTTTCTCTAAACTTGTCCTTAATGAAGGATTCGATATGTTGTGAAACTAGCTGTATTCCTCCATGGTTTAGGTGGAAGCCGTTCCAAGCTAGGTGTGCATTGTGCCAACATTCATGTGGAAGTGCTGCAAGTTGAAGATTAACAAGTTGAGTTTGTCGGTCTCCTCATTGTGTTTCATGAGTGCATTAGTTTGGTGGATTAGTGGAGTGGGGTGGTGTTTGTGTTGTAAGGGCACATTCACACCGGCGACTAGAGGAGGTCGCGCGACCAAGTTGGTCGCATTGCGACCAGTCGCAAATGGTCGCAAACGGTCGCCTTTCTCGAAAAGCGACCATTTTGGGCGAGTCGCTCTCTGCGCGATTTTTCAGTCGCACGACCGCGGTCGCAAAACTGATAAACCAATCAGCGGCGCACCGGAAGTGATCTTTCGTGTGTCTACATCCGGCCTCCTCCGGCGTCGCATTCAAATTCCGCGTAGATTCCGAGAGTTCTCGCTGAGAACGATAATCTCCGGGATTGCGACTTGCGGGTCGCGCTCAGCCGGGCTTACCGGTGTGAACATCAGTCGCCTTCGGTCGCTTTTTGATTGCGAGTCGCAAATGGTCGCGCGACCTCCTCAAGTCGCCGGTGTGAATGTGCCCTAAGTGGGTAGCAACAGTTGTCACAAATGTGTGCGTTTGGCTAACATATCGCCAAGAGTGCGGTTAAAGCACTCAGTCATGCCATTAGTTTGCGGGTGGTATGCAGTAGCAGTACGGTGAATTACGTTGCATTCCTTGAGCAGGGCTTCTATAACATCAGACAGAAAGACGCGGCCTCTGTCGCTTAGCAACTCTGGGGGCTCCATGGCGAAGTATGATGTTACGCAGAAGGAACCCGGCAACATCCCGCGCAGATGCACTGGGCAGAGGCGAAGTTTCCGCGTAACGCGTGAGATGGTCTATCGCCACTATCACCCGGCGGTTGCCATCTGGAGTACCAGCAAGGGGCCCATAAAGATCAACTCTGACCTAGTCAAAGGCCCGTCCTGGGCAAGGCAAGGGTTGCAGTGGAGCAGCTAAGGCATGAGGGGTGTTCTTGCGGTGTTGGCATGCGAGGCAGGAGCAGACATATTAGCGGACGAATCGGTACATCCCGCGCCAGTAATAACGAATTCGTAGACGCGCGTACGTTTTTAGTACTCCTGCATGTGCGCATTGCGGGTCATCGTGAAACGCTGCACATACGTCCGAACGTAGATGCTGAGGAACCACGAGTAACCCTTTGCGCCCGTCCGAAGAGGTAGTTACGGCAGTATAGGAGCCCATCACGAGCAGCGAAGTGGTGTGCTTGGCGACGCAACGCACATCCAGTAGAAGGCGCTGATGGGTCTGACAGAAAAGCCAGCATAGCAACAATCCATGGATCCTTCTGCTGCTCCGAAAGCATATCCGTGGCAGTGACGGAGGACTCGCATATTCGTACTTTCTGATAATTGGGCTGGCCTGACACTGGAGAGCGAGACAAGGCATCTGCGTCTGAATGTTTACGGCCTGAGCGGTACAGCACTCGAATATCATACTCTTGGAGGCGAAGCACCCATTGGGCGAGGCGACCTGAAGGATCTTTCAAGGACGACAGCCAGCAGAGTGCATGGTGGTCCGTGATGACTTCGAACGGGCGACCGTAGAGGTAAGGATGGAACTTATTTAGGACCCAAATGATAGCCGGGCATTCTTTTTCTGTAACGGAATAGTTTGCTTCCGCTTTCGTGAGTGCGCGGCTTGCGAAGGCAACAACGTGTTCATCGAATCCAGTCTTTCGTTGTGCAAGAACAGCGCCAATGCCGACGCCACTGGCATCCGTGTGTATTTCTGTCGGTGCACTTGGGCTAAAATGTCGGAGTATGGGGGGTGAGGTTAGGAGACGTCGCAGCATCGTGAATGCGGCATCGCAAGCTGGCGGCCAAGCCACGAGGTCGTGGTTACCCGCGAGAAGCTGCGTCAAAGGCGCTATTATGGTGGCGAAGTTGCGGATGAAATGACGAAAATAGGAGCATAATCCGATGAAGCTGCGGAGTTCTTTTGTGGTCTTTCGTCTTGGAAATTCGGCAACGGCTTGGAGTTTGGTTGGATCTGGGAGCACACCATCTTTCGAAACAACGTGGCCAAGGATGACTAGCCGCCGGGCGGCGAAGCGACACTCCTTCAAGTTCAGCTGGAGTCCAGCATCGGCAAGGCAAGTGAGCACGCGTTTTAGTCGGAACAGGTGAGAAGAAAAGTCCGGGGAAAAGATGACAATGTCATCAAGATAACAAAGGCATGTCTGCCATTTGAGGCCCCGGAGTATGTTATCCATCATTCTTTCAAAAGTTGCAGGCGCATCACAGAGGCCAAAGGGCATCACGGTAAATTCATATAAGCCGTCAGGCGTAACAAATGCCGTTTTCGGACGGTCTGCATCAGCTACCGGGACCTGCCAATAACCGGATCGTAAGTCTAAGGACGAAAAGAATTCAGCGCCTTGGAGGCAGTCCAGTGCATCGTCGATACGGGGAAGAGGATATACATCTTTCCGGGTTATCTTGTTGAGTCGTCGATAGTCCACACAAAAACGAATTGTCCCATCTCTCTTTTTGACCAGCACTACCGGAGAAGCCCAAGGACTGTGTGATGGCTGTATCACGCCGCGTCGGAGCATGTCTCCTACGTGCTCATCAATGACACGGCGCTCCGTCGCGGGCACATGGTATGGACGTTGACGTAGCGGCGCGTGGCTGCCGGTGTCGATGTGATGAACGACTGTGGAGGTACGGCCTAAACATTGTTTCTGGAGGTCGAAAGAAGATCGAAATCGGTTAGGAAGGTCGACGAGCTGCGTGCGCTGATTCGGAGTGAGGTTGGGGTCAATAGACGGAGCGAACTCTCGGTCACATGCAGGCGGAGGCGCAGAGACAGGAAGAGTCACGGCGTCAACGTGAAGAGGAGTAGAGTCATCAGGCACATCGTAGACAGAGCTCGTGTCGAATTCATCAGCAAAACCGAGGCACTTGCCATGATGTAAGCTTGATTCGAAACGGATTCGAAACGTAAAGTTCACTGTAGCCCTGGCGAAAGGGAAAGAGGGCAAAGGGAAGCAAGAAGGGATGACGGCATGTAGCAAGTTGAGACGGCGTGAAAAGAGCTGTGGAATCGTAAAAAGCAGCACAGGAAACGGGTACAAGGGCGGAAGAGAAAGGAGGGATATCAGTGGCGGTGGCAACGAACACTCGAGGAGAAGGCGGAGGCAAATCTTCAGGAAGACTGCCGCAGAATGGAGTCAGCGCAAGTTCTGCACGGGCACAATCAATAATAGCGTGATGAGATGAGAGGAAGTCCCATCCTAGAATGATGGCGTGAGAGCAGCGGGAAAGAACAAATTCAATGTGGTATAAACTGTCTTGTATGGTGACACGGATGGTACATGTTCCTAAGGGCTCAATAGGATCAGCACTTGCTGTGCGCAGCGAAATGGCAGAAAACGGCATGACGACTTTTCAGAGCGTACGGCGAAGCTGGTCGGCAATCACGGACACTGCGGCACCCGTGTCGACAAGCGTGTGAACGGCGATACCTTCGGCAAAAAACTTCAATGACGTTCGTTGGGAATAAACAAGGGCTTGAGCAGTTCGAAGAGGTCGCAGTTCTTGCCTCCGGAACTGCGCCTTTTAGTTTTCCTCCACAGCCGGAGGGCGGCGGACGATGGGGGACAGGGAACGTCGACGGGGAGATGGAGATCGACGAGTGTTGAAACTTTGGGGAACAGGAGATGAAGGAGCGAAGTGCGGAACTGGTGGTGAATAGCGGGACTGGGAGTCAGGAGCATTCCCTTGAAATCTCGCAGTATCGGGAGGATACCAACCTCGCCGGCGGCAGAATCGTGCCATGTGTCCAGCAAAGCCAGACGCGAAGCAGATCGGCCGATTGTCTTGGGTACGCCACGGATTATCAACAGGGGGTCTAGGTAGCGGAGCACAGTTTGGAGCTGGGCGTAGGGGCTGCGGAGGTGCGCAGAAGCCGCTTCTGGGCACGTAGTTCGCAGCTGCAGAAGGCGAGGCGTAGAAGCCGCTTGTGGGCATGTAATGCGCAACTTCAAGCTGAGGTCTTGGCCTGGCAATGACGGCAGCGTAAGTGAGCAGGACTGTCGCTGAAGGTGGCTGGTTAGCGAGAGGTAGTGCATCGCTGACTTGTTCATGGATGACGCGTCGCAGTTTTGGGGACAAAGAGGACTCGGACGACTGGGTAGCAGGCAGCAGTGACAGTTGGCACGCGACTTCTTCGCGAACATATTGCTTTATTTGGTCGAGGAACGAAGAGTAGGCAGAAGCAGCACCAGAACTGTCAGTTAAAGACGAAACCGTGTCGTCCGGCGCGACAGCTCGGCGCGTGGTAACGCGTTGTTTGCGGAGCTCATCGTAGCTCTGGCACAGTGTAATGACCTCGTCGATCGTTTGAGGATTTTTCGCCAAGAGCATTTGAAAGGCATCATCCTCTATGCCCTTCATGACATTCTTGATCTTTTTGGAGTCGGGCATGGCGGGATTAATGCGCTGGCAAAGGTCAACTACGTCTTCAATGTAGCTGGTGAAGTTTTCACGCTTTTGCTGAGCGCGACCACGCAAGCGTTCTTCTGTGCGAAGCTTGCGTACAGCAGGGCGACCGAAGACATCTTTGAAACAATGGGTAAATGCTGTCCAGGTGGAAAGGTTGGATTCATGATTCCAGAACCAGAGATACGCGACTCCAGAAAGATAGAAGATGATGTTAGTCAGTTTAGCTTTGTCATCCCACTTGTTATGCGCACTCACGCGATCGTATGACGAGAGCCAATCCTCCACGTCATGCCCAAGCGTTGGATGGCGTCTAAACCCAGCAGTGATGTTCCTGTAGTTGTTACGTGGAACGTGACGGAGCATGACTTTTGGAAAAACTGGACAGTGGCTTGAAACAGGCCTTGAATGTCGATGCGTTGCTTGGAGAAATTTTTCAAGTCCACTGTTGTTTGTGACAGTCTGTGCTGTCGACCAAAGTGCTTTCCAAAATCTTCGGCCGTCATCAATGACACAGATGCTCCCGTATCCACCGGCAGTCGCATGGAGACGCCGTTAACTACGACCGGAACTTCCAAATCTTTTTTTAGTTTCAAAAGCACTTACCGTCAAGACAGACGCGGACGGCTGCCCTGCGGAAGTTGAAGACAGCGTCTCTGCGGAAGAGACGTGTTGAACAATACGGGTTTTTCGGCATACTGATGCAAAATGGCCTAGCGTGTGGCAGGTGTTGCACTGCCGGTTCCTTGCTGGACAATTCCTGTACGTTGCAATATGTTTCGTGCTGCCACACCGATTGCATACACCACGGTTCCCGGAGGAGCCATTTGTGAAATGTCTGCCCTCTTGGCAGCTTCTCGGAAGAAGTCGGTCATCTTGGCGGCTCCTCGGAAGAAGACGGCCATCTTGGCGGCCTCCCGGACTACGTCGGCCATCTTGGCGGCTCCCCGGAAAAAGTCGGCCATCTTGGCCCGTCGACGGAATGCCAAGTTGAGATGCCTCGATTCTTCGTACATTCTCGGAGCCGAACTCACGGTTCGCTCGATGCAAGGCTTCTAACGAGCGTCCAATTTCTTCTGCGTTGTCCAGGGTCAGGGTTTCACCATGAGCCAATAACTTCTCGCGAACGCTGACGTTTGCTACGCCATGTATTATTTGGTCTCAGACGCGCTCGTTGTAGGTTGTGCCGAAGTTGCACAGTACCGCCTTCTCCTTCAGTGCGGTCATGAATTCCAGGAATCCTTCTCCCTCGAACTGCTTTCGACTGGTGAATTCGTGCCTTTTCACCTGAACATTTGTTGACGCGGTGAACAGCCGGTCAAGCCGCTGCAAGAGTCTCTGGAACTCTGACACTGGCGGGACCGCATCACTTGACGTTGACGTTGCGCCGGTCGACTGCCTTGCTGCTTCGCTTGACGCTGACGCTGCGCTGGTTAACTGCCTTGCTGCTTCCTGCTCCTCGTCTGCAAAGTACTTCCGTTGTCCCTCACGCCTGAGAGCGCTGACGAGCGCGGACGCTCGTCGCGCGTCGATCCAGTCGCCACCGCCCACCACTTCGAGGTGGGCCTGAAAAATGTTTTTCCATCGACACCATGGAATTAACGGTGGCCTGGGCAATTCCAGAAAAACGGGAAGGTTCGCCGTAAAAGACGCCATGCCCGGTAGCGTGCAAGAGACAGTGCAGAAAACAAGCCGGAGCTCACAGCAGGAATGGGGCACGGAAGAACAAGGGGGCGAGTAGGCCTAGGCTCGGAAGCCTCGCTTCCGAGCTTAGGCCTACTAACATGCCTCAGAAAGGCTGGCCAATGTACAAGCCTTGTCAGACATGTTACGTGGAAGACTTGTAACAATATCCTATTCCACTCTGCCAAACTGTTCCTCTTGCATTAATAGGATGTAAGGGGAGACAAACTTTACAATAATGTTATGGAGGTGCGATATTTGATCAGAGCACCAGGCGCTATTGCTTCGCCACAAGTGGGGTACTTTACTTGAATTCAGAGACAACCTACACATTGAGAAAACCATGAATGTGGGCACTAACATCCTCGGGAAACAATTTCTGAAGCAGTTCCTTGTAATGTTCACCTGCGTGAGTCAGGCCTGAATGAAACCAAAGCCTATCACACACGCAGCACACACTACCTAAGTTGTCCGGGATGATATGTTATGCTCACCACTGTACACGTTTCTTATGCACAGTCCTTGCTGGGTGGGTACATATGGTTTATCACTTGCTGAACATATTTCATGCAAGCCATGCAGAATTGCTGTTGCCTGCTATATTTAGCTGATGGCTAACAAAGGGAACACAAATGGAACAAACTTTAATTTGCAAGGCTCACTTGCTGGTCATTTTGCTCATGAGTGTTGAAATGTGACCACATACATCCATTCTAGGATGGGACATCCCATGGTACTGTTTCAAGCTCATGAGATTTTGTGTATCTTCTAGCATGTGTTTCTCACAGTAGAGTTGTTTCTCTTGTAAGGAAGGTGTGAGCAGTGCTGTGGGTACCAATATTTTAGATTCCTTTCAGTTTGCAAGCTTTCCCGAGTCGTGCGCGAGAAGGTGACCCCCTTTCGTTTCCACTCACCATGCGGTGCTGCTGTCGCTAGTGGCGCGTACCACTCGCGCTTGGCAGCTGTTGCAAAAGCCTTCTCCGCCATAGAAATTTGCTAGCCCTCTCTGAGCTGTCATGTTGAAACTTCAGTCTCATGGTTACAGAACTGTTTGGCCTGAGCAGTAAGGGTGAGATAAAGAGCAGGCTAATGCAATATTGCAAAAAATGGATTTTTTAATTTCTTCACACTTGCAGCGTTTACCCCAAACATTTGAGTGTTTGTTAGAGTAACGCTTATTTGGAAGAATGCACAAAACAATAAGGAAAATCTGTAATTAGCTATGTTACATTCCGTTTCTAGGCCACAGTCACGGAATTCTGCGAGTGGTTAGTCAAAAACTTAGTTGAAAGCATGGAGGGAGTAGCTACAGAAGATGAGCTTTTTCATTTGCAGTGGCGGCCTTTTCTCTGTTTTCCAAACTGCGATTCACATCTCGCATAAAAATGCATGTGCGTCATAATGATGAAATGCAGCACCTGGCATGTAAAAGTGACCGTATGCTCTGCATATCCAAGTCGAGCAAGGTTTAGCAATTCCAGCTCGTCCAGCACTTCCCAAAAGATATTCCGCAAAACGGGACCTTCTTTTAAGGAAATAGAAACTGTTTTGTTTACACTATTTGTAAACTCTAGCATTCTTTAGTAGGATGCTTTAGGCACCTTTGCTTGAAGCTCTTGTACACTGTAAGGTATGAGTCACTGCCAACAACTGGCACTGGAGATCTGATATCTTCCATGTAGGAAGGGCAAGTTGTGCTCTTGGAGAATTTGTGCACCACATAACCTGAAAAATAGTATTAGATGCTTTCATCCACGTCTCCCTTGGAGTAAATGTGGTCACAGTCACTGTCTTTGGGCAAGTCAGCTTCAGAAGTTAACTTGAGCATTCTGGACTCAATCAGTTGATGCAGGCGAGCTTGCTTCCAATGGTGTACTTCTCACATCTTTGAACTAGAGGCTTGTAGCAGTGGGCACGTCATTAGCCACTCCTAATCATAGTGTCTCCCAAGTTCTCACCTTTTCGCAGAAATTAAAGCAGTCTTGAATGCCAGCTGCTGCTTTTGTGGGAGCATGTGAAGAACTTCATCAAATCTTGCGTCACTGAGTGAACGCAATTGCTCTTTCATGGCAAGAACCTCTTCCTTCACCTTTTTCTTTTCGAAGTAGCATGAATTTTTTTCCGCCTCATAGATTTCACTTGGATGCTATTCGGTCTCGGTTTCGTGCTTGTTTTCTTCATGCGCTGCAGGAAATGCTTCGCGAGCATTTTGTATTCAGGGCAAGTGGCGCCCAAGCACGAAATTGTGCATGTTTTTCGTCGCCAAGTATGATCATCCTGAGTAGCCACCGACAGTGACAGTATATGGGGATACAACTTTGCAGGGCAGCCCTCACACAATTTTAACTTTTTCATGTAGCGAACAAAACACTTGACGTCTTCAAATGAATGTATGTCTCTGATTTCATTGTTAGCGCACACTGTCAATGGAACAGGTTGACCATCAGCACTGACTGAAAATTTAAGGCAGCTTGGCACTAAACAGCCTTTTCTACTCTCGGAACAGCATCTTCGAGTATCGGCTTGTATAGGGTAATGAAAGAGTCTGTGGACCAACCTTCAATCTTTTGGCTTGTTTTTGACATGGCCAGGAGTTGTACAGCAACGAGGCCTCCACAGGTAAGGGACGCGAATCCTCGTTGTGAAGGTCCATAGGGGCTGTGCTTTGGTCGCCGTCATCTTTTTCACGTTGCTTCACCTTAGGGGCCGTATGCACAGCCTGTGTCTTGTGTTTCGGCATGGTTTTTGACAGGTATATCGGGCAGTTGGGAAAGAAGCGTGGTATGGCGTCATTTTTCAGTGCCCATTTGTCACGCAGAATGATGACGGTGTCACCATTAATATGGTGCGCAAAAGGTTTTAGCACGTCCTCGTCATGAAAGTGGACATTGCACATGGCATAGGAGCTCGAAAACTGTCTGTCGAGCTGGGGAATCAGGTACTGCCATTCTCGGAGAAGTGCAGCATCACTGGGTGGCCGGAAAAAATGCCTTTTCTTGGGTGGAGGTATCTTTGAGTTGTAACCGCTTTTGCAGCCAGGCATGGGGCAATGTGGCATGTTCACTACTCACTCAGTAGACATAGCCAAATGGCAATTTTCACGAACCCACATACTGCAGACACCCAAATGTAAAAAGGTACAGCTCGCTACTTCGATCAGGTGGTGGCGACAATAAAAAGGGACCGCACCAGTTGGGTTGACAGCATGGCGAGATCCACCGTGCGGCAGGAACCAGAACAGCAACACTCTGCGCGCCGCAGCTTTCAAACTGAAAGGGAATCTAAAAACATTGGTAGGTACTGCGATCGCTTTGGTACGTGAGACAAGCTTGGGTTGTTGGGAAGCACAAAAAGCTCAGACTGTTCTTTCTGAGGCTGCTTCAATTACTTGCGGAAGTATTCACAAATCTCCTCATTACAGTTGGCGGGAATTCTGAATAGCTGCTTGCATTGCAGCTGAGGCTGGAGTTGGCCATGACTACTATGGTGGTGATTCCTGCCTGCAACAAATTGTGGCTGGACAAGAACTCGCATACATGTAGCAAGTGAACAAGCTCAAACAACAGCATAAACACCTTGCTGTTTCAATGTTGTTTATTTCACCTACTGCCAGGGACACTCGTTTTCCAACCATACGGGGAGGCACAAGGCCAGTGGTGGGAATACTATACCAAATATGCCACTCTGCACCGAATGGAATTTCTTGCTCGATGTTGCTCCAAAGCATAACTTTTTGCTTGTCCAAATTGCACTGCTGCTGTGCCACGATGTAGTTTTGTTGGTGTGAAAATTGGGAAACTAACATGCTGTGCAATACGAAGTATGGCACTGCTTCATTCATTGGCCACATTCATTCATGGTGTTACAGCCAGCAGCCAACATGGTTGCCGTTCTGACAGCCGCCAGAATCGTATTGATTCCTATGCTTATGTGCCAACAGAGAGACATGCATGAAGCTACAGTGAGTTGTGTGGCCACACTGACTTTGTGACTGCATGATCAATGCAGTAGTTTTGTGCATCGAGGGCTGATGTGCAATGGAACTCTGTAGACAACAAACTATTCAGAGTCTGAAGCAACTACGGACAGCAAGTCAGATGCAACAAGCAAGAAAAGCATTTATTCCTGAACAACAGCATGTTTATATGCGCTCATCACCAAGGGGGAAGGGAGCTGTGAGAGAGAGCAAAGGGAGTGACAGCAATAAATACACCAGGCACGCAAGTGCCTTGATAAGGGAACAAAAGACTAGATATATAAAAACAGAAGATAACGCGGGGCCAGCACCGTGGACACATCAGGTAAAAATTCTGGTCGTAGGTTACTATACCCAGAAACATTCTTAACTTGGACACCCCACGAGGTGCCTCAACTTTTAAGATAGCCTCCAGATTTTCCCGTTGTTGTTGACCTTTTTTGCTGATCTTATGTCCCAGGAATTCCACCTCCTCCTGCTGAAACTGATTTCTCTCTATTCAGTCGTACCCTGAACTCACAGAATCTCCGCAACACTTCGCGCAGCGTGGTGACATCATTGAGTTTTTCCGCAATAATTACATCATCCAGCAACTTGTACTCCCGGCAGTCCTTGCAGTATAGTTTCCATGTGATGTTGGAACAGTGCCGGTGTCGAAGCTACACCGAACGGTAGGCAGGTGCAGCAGAAGAGTCCCGTCAGCGCATTCACCATCGTGAGCAGATGATATTCTTTGTCTAGGGCAATCTGATTGTATGCCTCCCGTAGGTCAATTGTTGTGAACACCTCGCCTCCGTTCAGTGGTGCTACGATGTCCACTGTACGAGGAAGAGGGCATTGTACACTGGGGCATGCTTGGTTGACTGCTGATTTAGTCTCTGCATAACCGAATGTTGCTATTTCATTTAACTGCAGCCACCACAGGCGGTGCCCACTTGGAATGAGGAATCGGAACTAACCGATCAATTTTGGCCTCGATCTTTGGACGCAATGCATACGGCACCTGATGTGCTTTGCAAAATTTGATAACTACGGTATCCCTCGGAGGCAGATGAACAGGTAGCCCCTTTATGCTTCGTAGCTCGGGTTTAAACACGTCGGCAAATTCTTCCAACAAGCTGTCTATACCACTGTCACCTCCGACGTTGGCTGTCACTTCATCTTTATCGGTCAAAGTGGTCGTGCTGAGCACTGGCTCCCCTAGCAGTTGCAACGCTCCTATGATGTTACGGCCACACAGGTTTAAACCCAGACATCCTAGCATGGTCACGACGCCCTTCATGGTCCTTGAATCGAAGGGCACCAAGTTGCAACTGGCCGCGCTCCGACTGTGAACCGAGAAAATATGTTGACTTCAGCGAAGACTTCTGACATTTCAGCCATGTAGCTTTGTGCTGCTCGTAGATTGGCCAAGTTACAATGGAAGCCAGAGATCCTGTGTCCAACTGCATCATGATCGGCACTCTGCCCCAGTGTAGGGTGTGCATTATTGGCTTTACGGCACTGACATTCCCTAGAAAATTCTCTGCGATTCTAACCAGGAAAAGACCTTCCGCCTGAGTTTCAGCAACGGATTCAACAAGGGTTTGAACTGCATTTATTTCCTGTTGCTGCCACATTGTATTTCTTCTTTCTCTGCCACTTGGACACATCTTCGTGATATGGCCTCACTGATGACACTGGTAGCACCCCGATGAATGGTATCGACATAACCCAGAACTCTGCGCTGTATTTCTGCAGCTGAAGCATGGGGAATTCACCTCACAACTATTGCGTCGTGCACCTCATCTGCTTATCGTATGCATGGTTTTATTCTCAGGTGCACTTCGAAGGACCTTCAGGTGTCCCTCTGTCATTTCCTCTGCCAACACAAGTTGCTCTGCTTCGCCTCTTGTCAAGGACTCTTTTGTGAGCAGTTGACATACTGCAGGACCTTGAAGACTGCAAATTGTCCGGTTACGGAGCATCCTGCCTAACACAAAGCCAAAGTTGCAGGTGTCCGCTAATTGCCGAGTAGCTACTTCGGCGTTGTCACATTATGCAATGTTTCTGCACATGCTTTGGTTGCCTGTTTGTGTGCTTTTAATACCGAACATTACTGCCAGCCGTATGCTGTCTGCATCAGTAGCAAAGGTTGTGAGAAATAGTCACCCTCAAATAAGCTTGGATGACATAAACACATTTAGTGGCCTTGACAAACTCATGTAGTTTCAAATACGTGTGGAGCAATATGTAAAGAAGACTTTTGTGTTCGCAGCTGCAGTTGTACATTTTTGACTACTGTTATTACTCTTCTAAGCATGGGGCACAACTCAATCTTGGATATAAAGCGCCGCACACTGTCATTCACACCTCAAAATGACTTCATATGGAAAGAGTCAGAATACATCTGGTTGCGCACAGAAGTCAGGAGCAGTGCTTGGCCCTGGATGTTGTTGCGATGGCGCGCCTGAGGCACTTTCCGCCATGTTGAGGGCTTCATCTTCTGTTGGCTCACTGGGGGCATCGCCCTGCTGTGCTGACCTCATCGGTAAACAGAACTCCAGCGGGGGGCAACACTCACTTAATGCAAGCTGCCCAAGCTGCTTACAGTCTGCTAGTGTGAGCTTAGAGCTATTAAGGAAGCACCCTCCGAAGGCCCTCTGCACTGCAGCCTGGTGCTTACAGGAGGCACCTTGGCTGCCTACCCAACAGGTGCAAATTCCCACATCAGCTTGTACCTGATATGTTGCGTTGCTGGATGAACTGGGCACATAGTACGTTTCTCCAGATTTGGTAACACCCCCTGCGGGCAGCTCTGGAAGGTCTTGCAGCAGGTGTTCAAACGTGAGGCGATGTGATGGCTCTCGGTGGTGCGCATGCCGCAGAAGCCTGGTCTCGAAATACTTCTCCCAAGTCGAGACTATTATCTTGACCAAGGCAACTGCATTGTATGCCTTTGTACGGCAAAGGACAACATCTTTGAGAATTCTTATTGAGGCTTCCGAATAGTTATTTGTGTTGTGCCCCCTTGTTGCAAGATTTGTTCGATACATCTGTACCCATTCCTTTTCGCAGCAAAGAAATGCCTCTACTCGGTGGACATAGCCTTCATGGCCAACCGTGCGGAGGTGCTCTTTTGCTGCTTGCAGCTGGCTCTTGTCCTTTGCATATAGTATCTGCAAATTACAAGCAGGATCTCACTCAGGACATTCACGGTTATACCCCACACTGAGTGGGGATTAGGAAGAGAATAAGAAGGTGCACCTAGCAAGTGGAAGTTATTGCTTAAAAAAAGGGTGAGGGAGGATAAATAGAAAAGGGGATGGTGTTTAGCTGACATGGAAAAACGACAGGTATGGTTCCTGCTATTATTTCTAAGCAGGGCTAAAGAAAACAAAAACATTCAAACATGCTAGCAGGGGCTGATCATACAGTGGGCTTACCTTCCTGCAAAATAGGAAATAAAGGGAATTAAGATTAAAATAAAAATGGTAGACGAAACCAAGTTTCCCAAAGGCTTGTTCAGTTGGGAGTAGAAGTACTACTACAAATCTTTTTCAGTAGTGAGGGAGAGAAAAACCTTATTGACCAAATATTAAATGAAACAATCACTTTATGCTTGGTAAGATAGCATATCAGTAAAACATGCCTTGTGAGGTAAGAAAGTCAAGAAATCTAACAACTTAGTAAATTACAAAAGAAGATATGATCAGCTGTGGTCTAACAAGCTGTCAGACCTAATGGCATAAATGTTTCAAAGGTAGCCAATGAGTCCATTTGTTACACTAATGGACAATTATAACCAGCAGCCCTTCATTTCTTGCAGTTTGCAGATGGGCTTAGAAGCATTGAATCATTGAAAACAAGCAAAAACCAAATTTTATAGTAATATATAAGCAACTTTTCTTTTGCTTCTACAAACAAGCAATAATGCTCACAAATAGTAGGTCCCCTTTTCCCTCTTGTATTTGATTTCTTACTCTCCCATTGGAGCGGAGATATTTGCAATGGCACTGCTGTTACAGTCATTAGTATGAGCAGACGGGCATGTTCTACCAAGTTTCCATGGTGAGTGCTTTTGCTGCAGGCTTATTTTAGTTTATTTTTCCCTCCTTTTGACCTCGACCATAATAGTTGCATTATGCATTTTCTCATGTTCAACATACCATCAAGCTTACTGAAATGCAAGAAAGCCTGTGACAGCTACCATTGCAAATACACATATGCTCCAAAGATGTAAAGTTTTTTTTTTTTCTTAAGAAGACACATGCAGTCACACTGTCAACACAGGATAGCTTTTAAGTCTTGAGGCCTGTATGCCTGAATACCTCAAGGGCAGCCACTGCTTTATTTTTATTGGTAGTGGACTGTATGTCACAAGTAGAAGTAATTTCTGCTGCCTTGATGAGTGTCATGATGTATGCCACATCAATTTTTTTTACTAGGATGTCATAAAAAATATTCATATCCATGCACTTTGCCTCATTTCAACACCTCTTGGTATGTATGACAGTCACCTCATAATGTAATGTTTAAGTGTTCATTTCTGTACCTTTTGGAAGGCAGCCATCAGTTCACGTCGGTCTTCCTTGGGGACTTTGTTACCCGTTGCAGTCAGCCAGCGCCATTCTACTTGCAGCACATGAAACTGGCATAGGAGCTGTTCTGCTGTGGGCCATGTCTTTTTCAAAGCATCCTTTGCGGGACAGGAATTGTGCGACATCAGTACTAAGGGAGCCTGCAATAAGGATTGCATAGATTGCAAATATATTCTAACATTTGGATATAGATATGTAAGTAGGCTTTCTGCTGCCTATTCATTGCTAATTTCCCTCCATAACTCTATTTCATTAAACTAAAATACTGAATGAATGGTATAAGAATGATGTCTAGTGGATGTGTTGTGCCTGTGCTTGTACAGAATTTATAACATTTTGAAAATTTGCTTTTTCAATTCATTTATAACACCTCAAGTCTGCTGTCTGGGCTCTAATGTTTGTTAAATACAACACCCTTACAAGAACACTCACTGCCATGCATTGAATGGTTTATCCACCCAAATGACAATAACCATTTGCAGTTTAATAACCATTTACAAAAGTATCAACAAGTTTGAGCTCCACCTGCTAGGCTATTACCTTCACTGCTATGAATCCATTTGTTCATACCAAATGCTATAATGCAGCTGGCACCGAACTTAGTGGACATGTGTCAGTAAAACTATGGTCGAAACATTATTGTAGTGGCTATTTCTGATGCTAACCGCCGATTCAAATTGTGAATAAATCAAATTATTGGAAAAAAAAACTTCACCAATCTTTTGAAACTGTATATACAGTAGCAACTGCTGACAACACTAAAGTGAAAGTTGGAACAATGTTGTTAACACTTGCTTCATGCCTTGCCCATCGTTTTTTATGTCACACGATTGAAACCTAATACCAAGAAGCTTGATCTAATTCCCAGAGAGTTTTATTTTTCCTATCATTTATAGAACTTGACAAATTTAAGCCATTATAAAAATGAAGAATGCAAAATGAAAAGTGGGGTCACCAAATGAAAAGTGGGGCCAGGCTTGGGCCTCCGCGAATGTAGCAGCCACATGTAACTGGCGTGGAAGTCCGAGAAGTGTTCTCATGGCTGTGCTGTACTCCACTAGAAGCTGTTTCTGGCGTGTTCGCGTTAGGATTGCCAGAGGTAGCACAATGAGAAACACGGAGGTGGTGGCAGCATGGTAGAGTCGGAGGGCCCATCAGGATTTGGAGCCTTTTCCTCGCTGGAGTAGCCTGCTAAGAGCTGTTCTCATCTTGCGAGTATCCATGTGAGGTGGTGGTCCATCTGGAGCCCCAGGTATGTGACCTGCTTCCCTGATGGGATGGGCATGCCTATAGCACGAGCTTCCCGACAATGACAGGGGCAGCAGCAGCTATGGGAAAAATGAGCAGGGCCTCTGTCTTTGTGGGAGAAACTAGAAACCCGATTCTCAGGAAGTAAGCAGCTACTGCATCCAGGGATCATAGCAGTGCTGCCCGGATCCTCTGCAGGTTTCATCTGGGTGCATGTCCGTTGGACGACGTCATCTGCATAGACTGATCACTGTGTCGGAAACCTTGGGTCAGCTGGGAGCGCTGCAAGAAGTGAAGTCAGCACCACATTGAATAGAAATTGGCTCCGGAAGGAGCCCTGGACGATGCCCATGGCTACCTTGCAAGGGGTACTCGGGGTCTGCCCAACTCTCACCCTGAAGTGTTCGTCCTGTTACGAAAGAGCTGATGAACTGGCGGAGGCAGCCCACAGTGCTGAGTTCATCTAGTTCATTTTGGATGTTTTTGTGCGGCAGTCCATCAAATGTGCTCTAAACATCTAGCAGGATGAGGAGGGCCACCTCCCCCTTGCTTCTTGCCTCCTAGAGTATGGAGACCATGTCTGCGACTGAGTTGGATGCGTTGGTAGTGACAAAAGCCTGTCTGATGCTCCAGGAGGAAGCCCGCCACTCGTGCAATCTAGTTGAGCCATCCTAGTGCCAAAATCTCCATCAGCTTGCAGGCTGCAGAGGTCAGTAATACTGGCCTGTAGGAGGTGATAGCCATGGATGGTAGCCCTGGCATTTGAATGGGTACCACTACCACTGTCAGCCAGGTCTCCGGTGGCAAGCCGGTCTGCCAGACATCATTCAGGAACCCAAAGAGCCGACATTAGGCTTTCTTGTCCAGGTTTTGCAGCATCTGGATTGTGATGCCATCAGCTCCTGGGATACTGCGGCACTTGGCATTTTGCCAATGCAGGTGCCAGTTCGGGCTCCCGCAGTGAGTCATGGCAGAGAGCAGTAATCTGGCTCTGGGTCCAGGCTGGGTGGAAGCCATCAAGCAGCCTTGGAGATGGAGGGTCCAATGCAACCACCGGGTGCGTGGGAGGGAGGGTTGTGAGTCATTCTGCCAGGAGCTCTGCCAGAGATTCCTTGGTGATGCCTATCCAGATGGCCACTGAGAGCAATGGATGTCATACCCTACCCTTGGACCAGACAGCAGGGACTGCAGGGGTTTCCATGCTTGTTCACTGCCGTTGGCCTGGCTGATAGAGTCGCAGATCACCTGCCAGCTCTGTTGTCCGCACTTGGCATGTCATTGGCAGGCAGCATCGATGTGGTTGCACTCTTTGCGATGTTCCAACAGCCGTGTTCTTGGAGTTCACCTTTCTGCTCGTCGTCTGGTGGCATGAACGTGCACATGCTGAAGGTCAGGAGCGTGTTGGTCTTCGGGCATGAGCAAGCAGATTGCAGCTTTTGCTGCCTCAGCCATGCATAGGAATAATGATGATGTATGGGGTTTTATGGCGCAAGGGCCAGGTATGGCCAAAGAGCGCCATATCTGTGGTAAATGTATAGGAATAAGTCCCGGTCTTCCGCTATGCAGACAAGCTTGTTCCTGAAGGCTCCCCAGTTGACTGTGCTGCGTTGCCTGGTCCAGGATCGCAAGATTGGCAAGTGGTTCAAGCCCCAGAAGCCAGGCTGCGTAGCCGAGCTATGGTTGGTTCCTTCCTTTGATAGGCTGACATTGATGGCTGTACAGGGTATGTGCGCTGCCCTTCGGACATACCGCTTCCCTTCGGACAATGTTCAGCATCTGCAGGCTTAAGCTTCTGATCACCTACTCTAGGTCTTTTCCTCGTTTGCAGCATCTGTGGCTTCCCTAGGCCGTATGGTGTGCATTCATGTCGCGGTCAACACGAGTGGCTAACTGCGGGAGGACTGTAGGGTCCTATTCTTGGCAAGGTTGCATATAGATGAAGGCCACTGTTGTGTCCGCCCCTCAGAGCCCGGTGGTCATGGCCAGCATGTCATAGGCCCTCCCGTCATGTCAGCCATGTTGACCTCGGCTTGTAGCAGCTCATGGCTTACGTAGATGGTGCACCGTGGGGAGCCCTGGTGTGGTTCTCCAGGCAGGGGGCACTTGTATAAGTAGGCTGAGTGCAGGATGTGGTGCTGGAGTACCCTATGTATCCGGGAGGCACAGGTCTCCAGCAGCCACATAGACCTCATGCAGGGCAAGTACATCGTAGCCACCTTGCAAAGGATGCGTCGATAGGTCTCTGCCGTCACTGCAGCAAGAATGCATTCCATTGGAGGACTGTGGGGCAGCCGCTTTTACTGCTGGTGTTCGCCATCATGACTACTTGTGTTGGCAGTCCATCTGCCTGGAGGCATATAGCTCGCAGTGGGTTGTTCTCCGGGAGTAGTGCTGCAACTGACCGCAGCAAAACTTATCTGTCCAACTGTTTGGCTAACGCAGCTGTGGTTGGAACAGAGGGTGGCTGGGAGTAGGGGACAGCTGCACCTGTACTTGATGCTGTGGCTTCCTGGTGGGAGGCGATATTATAGGAGAGCGCTTTCTCATTACCGCATGTGCATAGCTCTTGTGAGCTGTCTTGTGGCGCGGTGCAGGGATCAGCCTGGTGAAGGGGGGGGGAGGGGGAGGGCTCCTTGCAGCAGCGAAGGCCTGTTGGGGCAAGATGGGTGCTGTGGTGGTAGCCTTTATGGTGGCAGCTTTTCACTCCTCTTGCCAACAACGGCATCTGGGATCATCAGCAGCGTGGTTGGCACATCAGTTGAGGCAGCAGGCCTTCAGAGCAGTACAGGCACTTTCATGTCTGCAGTGCAGGTAGCGGGTTGGCCACTGGCAGGTAGCAGTAACATGCTCCAGCCTTCCACAGTTTGTACACAGTGTAGGATGCGCTTGCTTGCTGTAAAGGCAACAGTTACTGAGCTGCCATTCCTTCCGACAAAGAGCACTCGGAAGGCAGCAAGCAGCTGCTCGTCCGTGTACTTCCCATCAAGGCCATAGACGTAACCCCTGGATTGGCTTTGTCCAATGGAAGGCCCGCGTGAGCAGTCACTCTACAGATGGAGTCATTGTGAGAAGCGCCTGTAGTCGTTCCTGCATCTCCGTGTCGGCCACAACAATGTCCAGCTTGGTATTCACCGTTACTGCAAGCACAGTAGGTAGGACAAACAGGGCCTTTGCAATGGCAATGCGTGATGTGTGGTGAAACAACACAGACTGCTCTGCTGGCAGGAAAAGTGCCGTTCCTGCAGGTGGCTGTAATGTGGGCTTTTCTGGGAGAGGTGGTCCAGTCCAAGAAATGGAGCTGGACAGGCAATGTAATGCATGAAGTGTATAACTGGTGGTCTATTAGTTACAGAAAGAGTGCAGAGATACAGGAAGCGCAGTGAAGGACAGCAGATAATTAGGTGGCATAAATCCGAAGTTTCAGACAGCAAAGGGTGTCAGTCGCACATTGGAAATGCTATATAGTCTGATGATGATAGAAACAATCAAATTAAACCAGAAAATTCCCAATCCCTCTGGATCTTTAATTGAGAAAGAGATTTTAGAGGGGAAGACGTTTTGAGAAGTTTCTCATTTGCTATTTTATGGAGAAGTAAAGCCAATCCGCCACAGGGGCGTTTGCGTCAACAGGCGTTTGGTGTGTTGCGACACCACGTACCCGAACAGATGGAGGTTGGACACTCCCACATGTAGCTGTGAGCGGCTTAGCCGTGTCTGGGAAAAGGGTGATCCCGGGAGTTGAGCCGATGCCAGGTGTTCGGATCTTTCAGGCCTCCCAGCACAGGCAACACACCTCTTTGGCCTCTGCTTCACATAGGCGGCACCTCAAGACTGACCCACCTGGAGAAAAACGGTAGTTGTCTTTTCCTGTCTCTCTCTCCTCAAATCTTCTTCTCATTTTTTTTCCTTTCCTTTTCTCCCATTTACTTTTTCTCCTTGGTGGCAAGGGTTAACCTTGTGTGGCCATCCTACCTTGAGTACACTATATTTGGTCATAGTTATGTGTCAAAGATTGGTGGTGAAGGAATTTGCACTCTCCGGACCGGAGGGGATGGGGCGACAACAAACCCACCCCGCGTGCGTTTACTGAGGGTTCGACTGCTGACCGGCGATAAGGTCCACGCCTGATCGACCGTGAACCAGAGGCATGAGACGGAGGGCGACGTACAACACACACATTCAGTTTAATAAATTAAAATCATGCGCGAGACATAATAAAAGAACATACAACTACAAGTAGTGGGTCCCAGCTCGCGGAAGGCGTGCAGGTCACACAACGCACGCCCTGACGCCACTCGCGCGACACTAAGCCCACCACGTGGGAGCTCCTAAGACTCGCGAATAAACAAAACATACGCGACACAAATGAAAAATGCAAGTGACAATAAATGCGGCAAAGACTAAACTAACAGGACATATAAGAATAAACACGCGATGAGTAAATAAATGAAAGATTAAACACGATTACAAAAATACAGTCCGGCGGAAAGTTCTGAGAGCTGCTGAACACGTGGCGTAGGCTTATCTGCGGAGTGTCGAGTAGGACGTCCGAGCTGGGGAGGCGCCGGGCTGCTGGGTCCGCCGTCACCGCACGTCACTGCCGAAGATCGAAACGGACTCGGGGTCGCGTCTATGGAGGCTCCGGCTACGGGAACTCTGGCCGCCGTCCTCACGCCTGCCTGACGTCCAATTCACGTGCCGCTTGCCTCGCCGGTCCAACAACTCTGTCCGCTTGTCGCAGGTCGCCCCATGCTCGTTCTCTCTCCTCCTCTCCCTCTCTCTCTCGCCGCACGCCGACTGTGATGTGAGGAACTGGTCTGGGTGCCGGCGGGATCTAGGGAGAGCGATCCCCGCGCCGGGCACGCTGCGGCGGTGGTGGTGGTGGTTACAAACTTTTTCTTCTATTTACAAGAGAGCTGTGAGCTGAGCCCTAAGGGCCCAGCCCTTACAAAGTCTAGGGGGCGGTCCCTAGTCCGGGACCCCCGTGGCTTCTGCAGCGGCTTTGGCTCGGGCCACCAGGGCACGTTGTTCCTGGAGGGTTGAGCAGCCGAGCAGGGTGGCCTCCCAGTCCTCTCGGGTAGGGTGGGGGTTTGGGGGAAAAGCAGGGTTGGAAGGGCATGCCCACACCATGTGGTATGTGTCCGCAAACACCTCCCCACAGTGCGGGCACTCGCCCGAAAATGCCGGGTTGAAGTGTTTCAGCACCGCCGGGCACAGTACTGTATTAGTGTAGAGACTGAGAAGCCAGCTCTCCTCCGTCTTATTGAGGCCTTTGCAAGGGGGGAAGTATCGGCCGTGAATAAGCTGATACAGCTGTACGATTTCTTTAAAGGTGACTGCCGGTTTAAATTCAGGGACCTCGTCGACGGGTGATAGAGGCGACGCCCGGAAATGAAGCGTTGCGGCGGGGACTGTTGGCGGCGGTGGGGTGACGCCGAGGAGTACACGCACTTTGTGACACCACCTCGGCGACAAGAATGTTATAGAATAACATTCAGAACAAAACACAAAGTTGTTTACGCGCATTGAAAGGAGCCTCTGATCGCTGCTGATGGTTACCCTGCACCACCGCGTCGATGAGCGCTCTTGAGTTGCGCGAACACTCGCGCACAAACCACTGCACCACACTTCCGCAATGTCTCCGCACTGGTACGAGCACATGATGTACAATGAAAAGAGATAAAATACAAGGCATACCTCAACGAGGTCCCGAAGCAACACGACGCCCAGAGTAGTATTAGTGAAAAAGAAAAGGACAAAACGGAGACAACTAAAGTCTGGACGAACTCCTCTACCCATTCATGCCAATTCAGACCCGGCCGAGGTAGTCAGCGCCCACGTTCTCCGCACCCTTGACGCTGATTACGTTAAAGTCGTACCCCTGTAGGGCAAGGCCCAAACCCGTGAGTTCGCGAACTGGCCCTCCTTGAGGTATTGTTTCGAGCGGTACCCTCCCTACAGACCCACGGCTGGCCGTCTTCGGGCAAATGTCGCATCAAGCGACAAATGCGTGTGTATCTTCATGCACTCCCAGCCAAAAGAAGTTGGCCAGTATGCGGTCCGCGGTCTGCTTCTTTCCGAGGTGACCCGGCATTAGCCCGCAGTGTGCAAGGTGACGGACTTTGCTGCGATGTTGCCTCGGCACTATCAGCTGCACCGTGCTCGATCCCGAGTCTGGCATGTATTCACGGTACAGCAGTCCGTCCCTCACTCGGATGTTGAATGATCCGCCCCCCTTGCACTTCCCGCTGCGTTGCTGCCTGTGTAGCTGAAAGAACTTTCGCAGGGTAGTGTCTCGCTGCTGGTCCCTTTTCATTTGCTCGGGAGTGACCCCAGCCAGGTTGGACGGCACCTGCAATCTCCGAAACGCCTGGAAGTACTGCTGTTGTGACTGCCGGCGAGTGATAACAGCAGCCGCAGCTGGAGGCTGGCTTTCTGCCATTAATGGCTCCGCCCAGTCGCGTTCATCCCGCACGAAGGCTTCCCCCCACGCACCGTCTGGCTCGGCCGGGGCTCGGGCACCCTCGATGTTCCCCAGGATGAGGTCGAAGAGTGGGTCCTGCATGCATGCCGCCAATACCTCTCCTCGGTAGTAGGGCGTCTATTCTCATTCGAGCCTCGGGCAAAGTTCTTACCGAACGGTCTATAAAGTAGACGGCTCGGTACCGGCCTGTCATATCCGACGGCTGGACAAGGTCCCGGCTGACTATAATGAGGTTGCAGCCACTGTCCCGGAGGACCTTCGCGGCGTGCCCGGCAACCCGACCCTCGACGACAGGCAGATCGCCCATGCCTGATGGAGTGCCTAGATTTACGACGGGCACGTGCTGGCCATCCTTTAATTCGAGGTAGCCATCCTCCTCAAGGCAGGCCAAAACATTCCCAGCGGCCGGCTGCTCTCTGTTAGACGGTTCTGGCTTCTTATTGGTGCTCGTACATTGTGACGCCACATGTCCCGGTCGTGAGCATAGGTAACAACGGAGCCCCGTCCCACTGTGGCATTGTCGCCTGCCTCGGTCTGCAGCGGGGTTCTCCCCGGCTTGACCTCCTTGTTTTGCTTCGCGCTTGCTGAAGTTCATTGTATCTCGGGCGCTCACATATTCGTCGGCCCTCTGGAGCACATCCAGGACGTCCCGGCTCTTTTTTTCCTTCAGGAACATCGCCAGCGCGGGCTCGCAGTTTTCAAGGAACTGTTCAGCTAGGAGCAGGTCTTTGATTCCCTCGTAGGACATTGTGGCCTCCGAGAGGTGGACCCGTCTCTCCCAGTAATTCTCAAGCCGGGCAAAAAACTGCGAGGGCGCTTCGTCATCCTGGGGCACTTCCGTCCTGAATGTCTTCCGGAAGCCCTCTTCTGTGAGGCAAAAACAACGTAGGAGGGCCCGTTTAAGCTTGTCGTAAGCCAACACTTCCAACGCTGGCATGCGACCGAACACGCTAAGGGCTTCTCCCGTCAGGCACGTACTGAGGCCGGTGGCCCATTGTTCCCTCGCCCATCCGTGGGCTTTGGCCACTCGCTCAAAGCGCGTCAGGTTTGCTTCCAGGTCGTTCGACTTGTCGTTAAAGGGTGCCAGTAGTCTTTAGGGGCTGATCCCCGCGAACTGCACTGTCACTAGGCCTGCATTGGGCAGGCTTTCGAAGCCGCCACTGTTGCTTGCACAATCACTCTTTGCGCGCAGTAGCTCGAGCTCCTTTTCTATTTCGAGGAGACGCCGGTCGCTCCGCGCCTTGTCGCGCTCATCGTCTTCGCGTTTTCGCTGCTCCTGTTCTTTAAGGCACTCGCGATGCACCGCCCGTTCCTTGCGCAGAAATTCCTGAAGCGCTGTCCCTTCCAGACCCAGCTGCTTCCCGACCGCAACAAATCATTCCTCTTCCTCGGCCATATTTCGGCCCTTTTTTGCTTTTTGACAGAACGCGTTTGTACTGCCCTCTATGCCTCGTGTTCATGGCAGATCGTGGTCAGCAAGTCCTGTCGCGGACGCCAGTTGTCAAAGATTGGTGGTGAGGGAATTCGCACTCTCCGGACCGGACGGGATGGGGCGACAACAAACCCACCCCGCGTGCGTTTAGTGAGGGTTCGACTGCTGACCGGCGATAAGGTCCACGCCTGATCCACCGTGAACCAGAGGCATGAGACGGAGGGCGATGTACAACACGCACATTCAGTTTAATAAATTAAAATCATGCGCGAGACATAATAAAAGAACATACAACTACAAGTAGTGGGTCCTAGCTCGCGGAAGGCGTGCAGGTCACACAATGCACGCCCTGACGCCACTCGCGCGACACTAAGCCCACCACGTGGGAGCTCCTAAGACACGCGAATGAACTCATGAACGAGAACAGGAACTTTTGAAGCAGGTACAAGGCTTCACGGAGAATGTTTGCGCTCCAACGTAGCCGCAAAGACATGGGTAGCAAAACCGCAAGCATCAATCATCTTGCAACACATTTGGGTTAAGATTGCGCATTATTTCTTTCCCTGCACATATGTGCTATGCCTGCGTCTTTATGAAGGTGCGTACATCTATTCACGATTTAAATTGCTCGGAATCGTCACTCATCTGCCGTATTCCAAAAACTGACCTCCAGTATGAAGTGCGCACTGCAAACCTTCATCGCTTCTGTGACAGCTTTGCCGATCGGCAGCTTAATAATCAATTTCTTCCTTATGGACGCAGTCGGTGGGAATGAGTGAAGGCTCGCATCACTTACCGCATAACTTTTACATTGCGGCACAAAGCAAATGCGGTTACTTCTATGTTTGCTCATTTTGAGCACGTTAAGTGTCCTTCAGGATCCCACAGGAGTCTTGAACGCGTTAAACCATCAACCACAAGTCAAGGAAAAGCATAGACAACATCAATACGCTACGCGAACGGGCAGCAGCCAGCGGTGAGTATAATCTTTCGATTGTTTCCGGCCGCCGCCGCCCGACGGCGCCACCGTCAGTGAAAGTTGCAAATAGAATGTTGCTAAGCGCAACAGGCAAAGAGAAATCCGCGAGCGGTGTCTGCTCTTCCTTGAACTACCGATACTCCCCGCTAGCGCCGCCGTTCTGAGGGTGCCGCTGCAAATGGAACAGCGGTGCTTCCATCAACTATCGACACCCCCTCATGAGTGTTGTGTGCACTGTAAAACTCACAAAAATGTTGAAAACTCTTCTGAAAAGTGAACAAACATGCGGGATAGCGAAAAGCTATGGGTAGGGCCATAGGGCAAACAGAAAATTGTAACTATGTTGTAGCTCCCGTTGGTCTCACTTTTTTGCCGGTGCCATGTTTTCGTTTCGATTGTAAGTCGACCTCCCCACTTCAGACTTCGAAATTTTAAAAATGTGGTCGACTTGCAATCATCTAAATACGGTAGTACTGTATGTGTATTGGCCTATTAGTAATGTACTTGTCTATGGGCACTCTATTGGCTTATTAGTTTTGTATGTCTATTAGCGTTTTATTGGTCTATTAGTAGTGTATTTGCCTATTGGTAGTGGTGCTATACAGCAGTGAGGACTGCAATGTAGCAACCAGTCTGTAAAAAGAACTAATTCTATTTGAATGTCGGCATGTATTTACACATACCGTATTTACTCGCATAATAGGCGCACTTTTTTTTCAGAAAATCCGGCTCGAAGTTCGGGGTGCGCCTATTACGCGGGGTAAAATTTACGAAATTTTGTCAACTTGCATTCCCGCGCTTTAAATTTTACCATATGTCAGGAATATGGCCACTCTCTCATAATTCACCAATAAATCCAGCTTAAAAGGGAAAATAAAAGCTACCTGCTCACCTTTTAATGAACAGGCGAGAGACGCTGACTGAACACACACGTAAAATTTATTAAGACTATTCAGAGTCCGAATCCGAGTCGGAGAGAACATTCTCATCACCGCCGGGTGGAGACTTGTCTTCCTTGTCTAAGCTCCACAGCATGTCGTCTTCGCTTGCATCCAGTGCATTGGAGATCCCAGTCTTCTTGAAGCTTTTCCTGACGATGTCATCGGATATCTCTCGCCAAGCTTCCACGATCCATTCGCACAGCATTTCCATAGGCGGCCTCTTAATTTTGCCACCGGGGGTTAGTTGACGCTGTCCTCCAGCCATCCAATTGGTGTAAAGCCTTCGAACGTTGTCCTTAAAAGGCTTATTTAGGGAAACGTCCAAAGGTTGCAGCACGGAAGTGAGGCCTCCCAGAATCACGGCAATATCCGTATGCACCTCTGACAACTTCTCTCGTACACGTTCTACAAGGTGCCCGCGAAAACTGTCTAAAACGAGCATGGCCGGATACAACAGGCCGCCCGGCCGCCGGCCCCAAACGGTCTTGACCCAGTCTACCATCAATTCCGCGGACATCCAACCTTTCTCTTGGACCCTCTTGTGTATGTCTCGAGGGAAATTTCCCTTTGGGAGCGTCTTTCTCTTAAAAATAACATAAGGCGGTAGTTTGCGCCCATCCGCAGTCACTGCCAACATGACAGTACACCTTTGTTTTTCAGCTCCAGATGTTCGAATAAGCACACTCCGTGCACCTTTTTCCTCTACTGTTGTATTCCTCAGCATGTCAAAACAGAGAGGAGTCTGATCTGCATTGCCTATTTGTGACAAAATGAAGTTTTGTTGCTGCCGGAGCCGTATGACGAAACGGTGGAACTTGAGTACCTTGTCCTCGTATGCTGAGGGCAAGCGCTGGCACAACGCTGTGCGCCTCCTCAGTGGCGCCGTCCGTGGCGTCGCATGAAGCGCGTTGTCCATCCGGAGCTTGCCTTGAGGTCTTTCGCTTCGATGCCCTGCGCTCGGGCAATTCTGCGCGCCTCCGTCTGCACTATGTCGAGAGACACTGCACAACCGTCCTGTCGAAGGCCCCGTATGTGTTGAACTAGTTGATCTTCAACTTGCGGATACTTTCTCGACTTCGCACCGCGGAAGGCCCGTCGCGACTTCTTTGTGGCCTGAAGTTTTTCTTGCTGACCTCGCCAGTAGCGAATGCTTGTCTCTCCGACACTGAAATGCCTGCTTGCAGCACGGTTCCCATGCTCGAGTGCATACTGCACAGCTTTCAGTTTGAATGCAGTCGTGTTGCTGCCGTACTTGCCCATTGCGGAACACGCGACCACACGAACTGCACGCCGTTTGCAAAATGGCGAGATGTGGCGATTTGTCTTTTCTTTGCCTGTGTCAGCATTGATGGCGATGGCACTGTCGCTTGTGTCGAGTCGCCCGGCCTCCGAGAGTCGCCCAGCTTTCCGAGCTGCCTAAGCAAAGGTAGCGAAAAGCTTATATCCGCGCGGCGGTTTGGAGAGGAGGGGGGTGTTATCGATAGTTGATGGAAGAATGATTTTTCGCTCGTTGATGCGTTTTTTTTGTTTTGTTTTGTTTTGTTTCTGCGGACGCGTTAGGTCGTCGTGCTAGCTGGCTTCGCGGCGGTTCGGGGAGGGGGGTGTCGGTAGTTAATGGAAGAACTAGTTTTCGCGATGTTCTATGTGCTGTGGGCCCTCAGCAGCTGCGACGGATGGCGACGGCAGCAACACTAATGATACTAGTAGTCCAGCAAATGCGTTGATAAGCTTGGGTTGTGAAATGTGCTTGCGTTTTTTTTTTTTTTTTTTTTCCACCCGAGATGGAGGGGCAGGAAGGCGTCGGCTTGCAATAGTGTAAATGCGGTACTGATCACAGTGCCAAGTTCGGGGTGCGCCTATTACGCGCGGAAATAAAAAAATCAAATTTTCCGCGACCAAACTGGGGGTGCGCCTATTATGCGAGTACGCCTATTATGTGAGTAAATACGGTATTTACAAAATTGCTTTTTCTTCTTCATGAGGTGAGAAATTTTTCCAGTTTCCAGCAACAAGCTTTCCGAGCATGTTGTGTCTCCTTGTGAGGTCATCTTCACTGCGTCACCGCTTCTCAAGGTAGGAAAGGCCAGCAAGTGAGAACAAAAATTTAGAAGTACTACTAAAGGGACAAGTATGTGGCACGTTAACATGAAAAAAAATGTCCCAATCCCACGCACTGTGAAAACAATAAGCAAAATTTGGTGAGCCAGCACTAACAGCTAAACATGGTAAGAAATCCAGAGTGGTCTTGTGTCACATCTCTGCAGGATGCATCCCTCACTGAATTCACTGCATGCAATCACCCTTGGTCAGAACAGCATAACTTGCAGACATTTGCGGAGAAACGCAACAGTGTTAACACCAAACGTATAACAGCATCTAAACCTTCATACATCACAAAGAAAGCTTCACCAAACAGCCTCCCTCCTGCAGCCAGTCTTATCACACACTTGAATGGAATTCCACAAAAATGGTTGCGAATTATGGCATGGCTTCGTGGGTTTTTTTGGGGGACACTTGCTCCAACACCACCCACCACAGTGCAATGTTTCAATTTGAAAAATACATTGCTGCTAGGCAATCTGGCATATGCGCCATGTGTTTCAAAGTGCTAAATTGCAAGAGGGAAATGGGTAAGGTTGCTATACTGCAGTTCTGTGTGCATCTATGGCATAATGGACAGGGCATCTGATGCTGCACTGGAGTACGCAGGTTCAAATCCCACCACCAGACCCATAATTTTTTAACTGAGTGACAGCTTGTGCCGAGTCATTCAGGCAGTAAATTGGCCAATTTATACCACCATGCCAAGCTTTGGGAGGTAGGCAAAGAAAGCTTTGAATTGAAAAAGTATTGTTAAGAAATGGTGTAAACCTCGAACACACAAGCCCTGAGCAGCTACAATCAGAATAATACATTAGGTAAATTGCAAAGGAACATGTCGCCGACTTTTGAAAGAACAGACTTAAGGTTGAGTTGTGTATAAGAAAACAAACGTGCCTTCTTGGACATCACTCAAGGCACATGATTGAATTAAAGCATACCTTTTAGTGCATCATACTTGAATGTATCGAGAGCTGGCTTGGCTTCACGTTTAGTGTGATTCGATGCAGCACCCATGGCACTGTTACCCATAAGGCCTGCAGTTGAAAAAATCAGAATGCAGGCCTCAGGACAAAAAATGCCATCATTCAGGTGCTGCATCAAATGGTCATGTGCTGCTTTTGGCACCCACACACAGCACCTGAAATAAAGCAAAATAAGCACTAACTGCAGACTACCAGTTTCAGCAATGAGCGTTTATATTATGAGTAAACTGGCAGGTCAGTAGTGCTGTGCAATTCAAGAAACTGGTGCGGCATTGTAGCTATTCTTGCACCAACATGCTGCTATGATCACGCCCCTAACTTACGTTGGATGAGCTTAATATAATTTCGAGGAACAAAAATGCACCCTTTCTTGATGCCTAACTAGCTTTCTCAATTCAGTAATTGAAAGGTGTGCAGTACACCTATCACATGGGGTACCCAGGGGTGTGGAAAAAGTTAGACAGTCAAACACTGAGTTGCCATATGTCAAGAAAACAAGGCTGGGTGCACAGACCAGATCTGGATAACAGCAAGAAAGCCACATGCACATTCTGAAATGTTAGTCCATACTGTAATGCCCACGAAATATGTAGGAGGCATTTTGCGCACGTTGTCTCCCAGTGCTGAAATTAATGGTGCAGTGACGAGTGGCCGCATGGCAGTAGAAATTTCTTCATCCCTGGTGCAGCTGGGGGGCAAGTCTGTATCCACTGCAGGTGTAGCACAAGTGCCAGGCGGCACCTCATTTTCTTATGTTGGATATAAGCCGGGCCCTGCAGCAACTTGATGTTTCTGTGGCCGTGTTACTGGTGCTGCCATAGCTCCAGTAGAATTCTGTGCCATAGATGGGATGCGGCTTTCTGTGCGCGTTAAGGAACACATAATGATGTTGCCATATTGTTAAAATACTGTTCTATTTTACTCTCTTAGAAACAGCATACATATATGGAAACCCTATAAGTACAAATGAAATATACGCAAAGAAGATGAAAAACTTCTGTCTACAATTTGTGCTATACAAATTAAGTCTGCATGCAAATATTGAAACATAAAATCCAAACTTGATTCAAAAATTTTGCTGCATAATGCATTCTCAAGCACATCCAGTCTGCTCTTCAGCTTTTTATTTTCTTTCATGAGGTTTTCGTTTTGTGCTCTCAGTGATCTGTTTTCATTTCTGAGACGTGTCACTTCTTCCTCAAAATCCTGCACTTCATTCTCTGCAAGAAGTGACTTGGCATTTTCCATCAGTGCAGCTTTTTGCTGCCTTCCTGAATATCTGTTGTGGCGAACAGTGGGCGTGCACGCACAAATTGGGCATACTTGCGAAGCCAATTAAGGTTTCCAATGAAATTTGTCAAATATGCAAAACAGTAGCACTGAGGGTTCAAGGTTGGGGATATATGAATCAGCTCCATGTGAGCTATGAGCAGTTTCTTTCAAGAAACAATCGAGATATCTGTATTATGCCCGAAAAATTCTTCGAGATAAACAGGAGCAAATACATAATACCTATGGGTGGGGAAGGCGCGGTGTGGAAAACTTTCGACTTAACCGATATTTCGAGATGAGAGTTCGAGTTAACAAGGGTTTACTTACTCGCACACAACCCCATGCATACCAATAAAGCCCATCATGTCATGCATTGCGAACATACTTCTGAAAGAAGTAGCCCAAGAATGCTTACACATTAAAAGGTGTTCGTTGATGTAGGCCCCTCTTAGCTGACCTCCAACATTGAGTTGGTGAAACACGATGTGAGAAACTAAGATTACGGATTAGAGACTAAAATAATATGCACAAGGAAATTATTTCGGGCGAGGTATGTGCAAGGTAACATACTTTAACACGATTGATAATTGCATTTCAAAACAAATTCAGAGCCCAAATGCAGGCTGTGTTGCTGGCTGTTCTTTGGCATTTGATACTGACAATGCTATACCACACACCCGTTTTTGCCAATGTCGGCTTTCACCGTCACTGCATTAAAACCACTATAAAACTCGACTGAACAGCTTTGCCATAACCTTACTGCTGACCATGCGAAATTCAGCAAGAGCAAGTACACAGTTGAAAACAGCTTACTCTACCTAAAAGCATTCGATCCTTGAAATCCCTTTCTGGTACTTTGTTAATACGAGGTGCATGCACATCATTGTTAGTCATTCCAAAAGCAATGCAGTACTTAATATTTAAATCATGAGACTTCCAGTACAATTGTGTCACACAAACTGCACAGGTAAGTAGTTGCATTACATGTAGGAGCCATGCACTTTGTAACCACAGAGGCTTCTACAGTTGCAAATTTACCAAATGGTTTAACTTGTACAAATGTTAAGCTGTTGAAGCTGTATGGATCTGCCAAAAGAGTTTCTGTTGATTCAAACATTTCAATGTGAAGGCTAACATCTGCTCTGGGGGGTGTGCTCACACAACTTTGCTGACTACATTCACACGGAACAGAGATGTCCAATATTCAACCAATGAGAGAGCCCAACTTGATAAAAGAATTGCATCTCCTTGACTTATCTAAATCTGCTGTCCAAAACGAAAAATGACCTGAGCCAATTTCTTGAAATGTACCGTACCATTGCATTTTCGTCCCCTGCCATACAAAAATATTCCATCCACATGCACACAGCTCTGTCTTAATCTGTAGCCCTTCAACAAGTCTAGAAAGTGCTTATGAATGGAACTTGCTCTTTTTCCTGCAGATACCTGCTGCCAAAGAAGAAAGAATGGAGAATTTATGCATTATCTGCAGCCCTGCATATCGTGTGCCAGAATCAAGTTTTCCTAATGTTCCATTCATTGACTAAAAAGGATACAGCAAGTAACCCCAGAGCGGGCCCAATTCTTTAACGCTATCAACTAAATGAATGAGCAAAGGAGCATTGTACGACATGTTCTCTTTGCCATAAAGCAATTCATACTTTTTCAAAAATTTTCGCATCTCAGTTTTCATTAGGTTGATCATTTCCAAGGAAATTTTGGGAGCAAGCATACGGTGCATCATCTACACAACATTAATCCAATTTTGAAAATTTCTAGATGTAATGTAACTCATCAAAATAATGGGGGAATAAAATAAGAGCCTATTTCTCCATTCTGAGGATTTCCATCGCTTTGATTCTGAAAGAGGCCGTGAGAGTCTCGACAGTTCCCATGTTGGGGACATTGCCATCAGCTTAGTGCTGACCGCCTCCAGGCACCAGCGAATTCTGAAACCTCTGCATTTTTAAGATTATAGCCAAAGCAGTGTTGTTGCCTTCACAAAACCTTAGCACACGGCATGCGTATAATCAACAACAAAGCCAGAACTGAAACTAAAGTAAGCAAGCATGGTCAAGACACTCAATCCCTTGACACCATAACTCACTTGCTTTGGTCTAGTTTTGGCTTTTTGTGCATGCTTTAGGAAAGTTATGTGTCCTGAGGCTTTTGCAGGAGGACTTTGTAGGGTATACACGACAGTGTCCTTTACCTTTGTCTATGTCCTTTCCAGGATCTTCACACCAAGCACATCCATACTTCCCATTAAATTGAGTCATAGACATGACCTTGCATCTAGCAACACTGTCAACAGCACATGGCCCAGGAAACACTTTGGATGTTCTTTCAGACCCATGCCCATCTATCCAGGTGATGCCTTCCCTTGCCAATTTGTCCCTTGTCTGCACAAAAGGGAGGAAGAAGGTGTTCATAGCAGGCTTTTTTTTCCCAAACCACAAGCCAGCAAGCAAAACCTGTGACACACGGTCTTTGTACTTAAGCTGATTCACCTGCAGCAACAAAGGCCACATTCCATAGCCTGAGCTTTCATACAAAGGTACCCCATCAGTATTAAAAGTAACGGTGAGGTCTTCTGGACTGAGTGGGAGCTTCTGATAGCCTGGGCTCTCGCTTATGTCACTACTAATGTCAAAGGGTGGCATTGGCTTATCAGATGTGCTGCCTCTTCCATTAGTTTCAGCTGAGTCTCAAAATCTAAAGCGTAAAAATAAAAAAAATTCACCAACAACACTTTAAACAGAGCTTCGCTTTTCAATGAGTGCACTCAACTTCCACAGTATTTTCTTCGATCATGCCAACGTATCCCATGCACTCATTACACTAGAAATGCTGTCTCTTTGTTCCACCGCAAGTAAAGTTCTTAAAGAAGGCATACTTTGTTGATGGAAATCTAGTAAGATTAGGCAAGTGTGCCTCAACAAGTTTTGCACACTCTCAGTGGCTTCTTTTGATGCTGAATGCCGCAAGCTGTGCGCCATGATTAGCAGAACGCGTTCTGCTTTGCCTATTGCACCAGGGTACAGCAAATCATCGTGCAAAAATAAATGTAGGCAAAACTTAATACTGCAATATTTGTCAGTTTTGAAAGTGTTTGGGAATTGCAGAAATAGCTCAAAAACAAGGCATTGTTTGAAAAGCCTAAAAGAAATTGCAGGGTGTCTACCAACCTGGGAAACCGGGAATTCTCAGGGAATTTGAATAGTCTGGAAAACTCAGGGAATTTGTGCTTCTATCCGGGAAAATTAGCTGTAACTTCATTGAAAGGGAACGAAAGTCGTGTTAATGCTGGCTCCAGTAACACAGGAATCGCAACGAATCGTCATTGACGCCGTGTCGTCGGCACGAGGTATTGCCAGAATAGATAACGACCGATTTTCCAGACGCCCAATTTATCGGACATGCCCGATAATTCGCACGGCTTTGCGGCACCACCACGTACTCCATATAGTCGGTGTATATTGCCCTGACTGCAGGCCTGAAATGGCAATAATCAAAGCCACCACTGCCGCCATTGTATCTTGCCGCCTCGAACCACGCAGATCCACTGGCGGCCGTAGCCACCACCGTGGCAACGTTTGGTCTAGCTGCTTCTATGTTCGCTATTAAGCTTCTTGCCGTGCGGTGCGGTGTTTTTTCATTGAAAAAATTCGCCGCTGTCAGCAATGGCACCGACTCCGCCTTTGTAATCCTCGCGAATAGCTTACAGCGCGTTGCGTAATGACAGTGTCCGAAAGTTAGCTTCGCCTCGGTACATCAGTGTTACACGGTGAAGTATAATAAGCTTGGGAAGGGGCAATTGTCACGGGACACGATATGTTTTCCTGAATTATACACGCGTGCACCCCGTCTCCTGTCACAGTACGAGCACCGATATGGCTAATAAGTGTACTGGCAGGCCTTAAGAGCTTTTTCTGACGTGTCTGTGGCAATTTTAGCCCTTAAGGGCAGTTGAAGATATGCATTCCTTTTTTTTCGGACTGCCCGATTTTTCGGATGTTCTTGCGGCCCCTAGGGAGTCCGAAAAATGGGAGGTTGACTGTACAACTGACCAAGAGGATGCTTCAAATGATCCAGGGGGTGAACACGTGGCAGAAGGAGGATGAGAACAGGAAGGACCAACGTACTGAGGAATTAACGGGAAAGGAAGCGTGCCACCACCTCTTTGAAGGAGCTTGAGCTCCAAGTTCGCAAGCGCAAGCGATGTAAGCGCACCAAGTTCAGAACAGTAAAAAGAAAGGTAAAACAGAGCAGTGGTCTTTTTTCCATAAAACTAAACCATTGGAGTTTAGCAAATTCACAGCCTACAACACTCTCCAGACATTTCACTTGCTGATGCAATAATGAAAATATTATAGCCATTCTTCTACTGCAGCGACACTGTACCAAAGTGGATGCAATATGCAACCCAGTAGTAAAAGCAATAAACATTGAATATATATGCTTTGAACAACACTGACTGCTTCACTTTATATTTGGCAAGCAAGACAGCTTATTTTTCAGTTACTCACATACAGCGAGGTCTTCATAGTTTGTGTTGATGATAGGTGTTTGGAGATTCACCAGGCCACTGCCAACTTGTCAATGGTGGCATAGCCTACATCCCCAGCTCTTTTTATAAAGTTCACAGGAAGGATCATGTGAAACAGCCTAAATGATTTCAGCCTCTGAATTGATCGCTCGACGTGTATGCGGACACTGGCAATTTTTCTTGATGTGATGACCTCAGCCCCAGGGAGTTGTGCTCGTTTCTTTGTCAATGAAGGCATCAGCAGGCTTGCACCTCGAGCACCAAACATTTCTTCTCACCTGAATCCTCTGTCTACAAGGAACACATCCCCTTCTTCCACCAATACAAGCAGTCCGCTATGTTGTGTCAGCTCTGTGTCAGCTCTGTCAGAAACAAACATGATTGATCCTGATGGGGAAATCACCACAAGAAGCTTGACTGTGTTTTGATGTTTATAGTTGGAATACGTCTGGCTTCTTGCTGTCATAGAAGTAGGTCTTTCGATAAATATTTCTGTGCAATCAATTATGCCCCTGACATTCTTGAATGCAGCATCTCTGAATGCTTCAGAGCACCTAGATTGCAGTGTTCTACGAGATGGCCAAATCAAGAGCTTCTTGAAGTTCTCAGCTAAGACATCTAGCCACGAATGAAAAATCCGGCTTACAGAAGTTACAGAAATGCCAAACCGAAATGCTAGATCTTCCGTCAGAAGTCCCAGACGCAGTCTCATAAGCACTAAAATAAGCTGCTGCTCTGGATCCAGGGTTGTTTGAGTTGTTGGGCTCCAGACAGACAGAACCATTTGAAGCAATGCAGCAAACATTTCCGCAGACACGACACCTGTGTGGAACTTCACAGCTTTCTGAGACTTCATAACAATGTCCCCAGTTTTCTTCCGAATCGGAACTAGCTTATTTTTCATCTCAAGCTCTGCATTCTTTTTCTTCGCAGATGCCAGCTGTTCTTCTAAACAAGCAACCTTATCTTTCTGTGCTGCATTCTCTAAAGTAAGAGCAGATATATCAACCATAGTAAGCATTGTCTCTGTTTCAGCTTCACAGGAATCTTTAGTGTAATCCTCGAGGCCGACATTACTGTCAGTAATTGACGATGTTGCAAGGCCACTTGTAGTAGGTACACATATTTGCACCTTTGCACCCCACTGCAGGTCTGCTCGCTAGCACACTGCACCTCCTTTGGCCACGCTGGTACCGCTGAAGTTTCTGGTCCGTGTTGCCTCGAACATGGTATGGAAATATTGTAGGGACATAGTTCCGGATAGGTAGGGTCAGACGAAGGCCGGCCTGGAAAATAAAATTGTCAGTTATTAAAAACATTCAGGGTCAAGCGCAATATTGAAAGTTTAGCTAGGAAGAGATGAAAGTCGAGAGAGCTACTTTGCCAGAATTTGTTTTGCAATTGACCATGCTTGCTTGTATTGAACGGAGCCAAAAAGGCGGCAAGAATTGAAAAACGGAAGGTAGACAGCATTGAGCACATTTTACGTGCCTGCAACCTTCGCAGCCGACTCTCGATTTTTCGAGCATGTAACACGGGTATCACGCGGCGCACTTTTGATAACGATCAAATCTCTAAGTTCAGATTGGTTTCGTTGCGCAATTTGCGGAAAGGTGTCGATCGCAGTAGAGAATTTTGATCCTGATCGGGCTCGAGCGACAGTTGCCGTGTGACACCGGTGCAAAATGCAAATGACCAACTAAGATATTCGAAGCATAAAATAATCAGCCAAGACTCCTCCTAGCTCTATTTCATTTACTACAAAATGGCCCTTCTACATTAGGCACCCCCGTCGCGCAAGCTTGTACGCATGCAGTGCTTGACACTGCGCGATGTAAAATACGATCAAAACGCACGGATTAGCTTTTCGCTGCTGCAAGCTGCACTACAAAATGGCAATGGGCTTTTCCAATACTCAGCAATTCATTATTAGTTGACAAGCAATGATCTCTCATCGCCTGAAATCTTAGTAGATATCGCTCGTGATAAGCGGATGTACTAAGCTCGCGTAAACGTGCTCAGCGTTGCGCGCGACATTCGCAGCACCAACGTTCTCATGAACGATCCTCGCAAGGCGTACAACAAAGCGAGATTGCATAGTTGCCTTCAATATGCGTGGTAAGTGAAAAAACAAAATACTCGCCTTGAATGAAATGAGCAGAACAAATCTGAGAGCTGTTTGTAGGCACCCATTTATCCCTTCGCACTGCAGCGATCCACGCGTCCCGTCTGTCGCTTTCTCTAGGAAACCTGAATGTTCGCACTTGCGAAAGGAGGTTGGTGCCAGACCGCCGGCTGCATCCAGGTACAACACAGCAAGGGCCTCTTTGTGTTTGTCCAAGCGCGGATGATAACTGTGGCGAAAACATTTCGGTAGCAGCAGCAAACGTGAACCGCCGCAAGAAAAACACACAACAGCCAAGGACGCCGGAAGTTTCTTGGGAGGACATCCGGTTTGCGGCACGCTGGCGCGCCCTGGCGGCAAGCCTTCGTGAAAAAGGTCTATTCAAACTGAATTAAGTCATTTTTTTGTTTCAACATGCATACTACAGCATCAGGCAACATGGTGTCAGCATGTCTTGACATAAAACAGAGTTCAGCTTCATTCATGGAATTTTGCAAAGCCTATCAGGGAAAACCTGGAAAACTCAGGGAATTTGGAAATGTGAACTTGGTAGACACCCTGAATTGTCCACTATAGCAAACAAAAACAGTACCTTGCAGAAAGAAAACGGATTAAGCACAGTAAACGAGTGACCTGAGTGTTGCGTATGTGTAAGCAGATTTTTACCATTCTTGTCTGTTCCTGCTGATCTGTCCTTTCATCATTTCTGCCCGATGAACTTTCCCCGCTGGAAGATTCCGACGACTCGTCATCTGACTTGCCGCTGTTGCGCCACTCAGAGTTGTTGGTCTCGTGACATGAAAGGCTCAATGCCGAAAGCACACCATCCTGACCAGATATTGATACTGCCGGGTTATGCGGCTCATTCAACGGGGACTCGTTCGTTTGAGCCTCAAGCACTTCTGCCGACACGCCGCTCTCCTGATTGCTCTGGATGGTGATAAAGAGCATTGGCAGAGGAAATTCCATCTTCCTGGTCTTCCTGTTCTGCAGCTTTTTTAAAACGATATTTCGACCGCAGTGTCACTTCACAACTGGGATCTTGGAGATACCGTCCGTACTTTCTCTTGTATGGCATTTTGAATAGCTAGCATCGGTCGTGCGATTCGATCAAAACAGATTTGATTGACAGCCAAACCAGACACAACCAGACAGAACTAACGACTCAGCCTTACAGGCACAGAGGTTACAATGTTACAACTCATGGAAGTAAATGCCTCAATGCTTTAGCGAGATGTGGATAAATGCATGAAGTGTGCTCCTTCTGCTCCTTGAAGCTAGATAACAACCAGCACCACTAAACAAGCAGCTTATTGTTTATTTTAATTTTTTAGAACTTTATTATTATTTCGTTGTACAATGTACATGCTGGCCACGGTGTATTGTCTTTGAGATCTTACATTAACTTCAAGCGTCTTTTGCCATGTGCTTCCGTGTTTTTCCCCTTACAAGCGCGAAGGACGAGAAATACAGAAAGTGTTTGTCTCATCCTTTTTGTTGTAAATAACACTATGTAGGCCTTACCGACGCATCCGACACATCTTTGTTGTCCGTATGGCACCGATGTGGTGACCTAAGTGGGATTCGGCATTGTGTCAGTATTTCATGGACAGGTTCCACGGAATCCAGAGCGAGCAACCTGTCACACACAGAGATGCCGCTGAAATATTAGTGCAGTTGATATGCGCAATATTATCAAAGCCAGCAATAGTGAAAAAGGAACGGCATCACGTGTGTGTTATGCCGGCATAGCTTCTTGGAAGCCATGCCGGGCACGTTGCATGGGCATGCCGGGACGGCGGCCTGAAGAGAGACGCAGACGCAGGATCCAACGATACTAGCATTGCACCTGCGCAACGTGCTTCATCGCCACCAGTGACATAACAGTGTGTTTATCATCAACAAGTATATGTATATATGTATGTAAATCTATAAATGTATATAGGAGCGTAATGTAATAGAATCTTGATTAATTTTTAACCGGAGCGGAGTGAGCATGAGTTTTCATAGGTCAACATTAGATTGGTTTCGTAGGGTTTAACGTCCCAAATTGACTCAGGCTATGAGGGACAGCGTAGTGGAGGGCTCTGGAAATTTTGACCACATGGGGTTCTTTAACGTGCACCGATATAGCACAATACAAGGGCGCCTTGCGTTTTGCCTCCATCGAAACATGGCCACTGCGGCATGACGCTCTTAAGATTCCTGTGCCGTATGCAGTAAAGCTATGGAAACTGGTTGTCACCTGGCAACCAGTATGTTCTATCACAGCACGTCTGCTGCCTGAGTGAAAGTGACAGCTTGTTTCCTTTTGCCATCATTTGCAGATACCAAGCCCTTGCAGGCACCACTGCCAGAATGCAGTTGTCAACAGTGCAGTTGTGGCAACGTGAGACACACGGAGCGCACTCTCGGTGAACCGGAGAAACTTGCTATCCAGCTTCAGAACAGAAACCTAAGGCTTGAAAACAAGCTTGAAAGTGTAGATTCAAGACTTCTCACAGTAAAAATACTGCGTGATCCAAGCAAATGCATGTATTACGTCGGTCTTCCAAACATTGCAGTTTTCCAAAGCTTTCTGAAATACCTAAACCCCCTTGCTAAAGGAATGGCATACTGGGGTTCGAACCAGAATGGCGAAAATGGCCTCCGTGGCCATCGAAAAGATAGTGAATTGGAAAAAGTTCTTTATGACATTGCTTAGGCTGAAAAGAGGAATTGGTGGTGTAGAGCTAGCATGCAACTACCTAATATGTGAAAGCCAGGTTAGCCGCATCTTCACCACATGGGTGAATCTAACGAGAGCTAAAAAAACTGACTACACTACCTTCTCAGGAAGCCTTGCGACCTTACCTGCCAAAGTCATTTCGTGACTTTGCGGACACAAGATTGGTTCTTGATGCAACTGAAGTGAGAATTCAGCAATCATCGTCGCTAAGTGCCCAAAGGCCAACGTTTTCACCACACAAACATTTCAACACATTCAAGGTTCTTGTTGATTGCACCCTTGATGGATACATAGCATTTGTTTCCCGCATTTGGGGTGGGTCAGTGTCAGACACGACGATCCTGGAAAGCAGTTGATTGCTCGTCGAGTTAGTAGAAAGAGATGCAGTCATGGTGGACAAAAGTTTCACCTTCCCCTACATACCACCTGGAGTGACTGTGTACCGACCACCATTTCGTCGTCATCAAAAGCAGATGCCACCAGCTGCAGTCCATGAAACACGGCGCATTGCCTGTGCAAGAGTACATGTTGAATGGGCTATGGCACGCATGAAAAGTTTTCATGTACTTGACCGGCCATTCCCAATTTCCATGATTTATATTGCTGACCACGTGTTTCAAGTGTGCTGCTTCCTCACCAATTTTAGGAATCTGCTCATAAGAGATATGGTGCCTGTATAAGCACGGAAAACAGTTTCAGTGCAGAAACTACTGTTTCTCTTTCTTTGCTGCTACTACTATGTTACGATTTTACTGTTTTGTGAGGAAATGAATTGATGAAAACAGTGTAAAATGCAAGTTGTTTCATTTTCAGTCTATTCAGAGAAGGCACACATGTGGCACCAAGGAATATTGTCATGTGTGCTGCCTTAAAGGGGTTGGGACACCAAATTTTGAGGCTATAAAAAGCATGTTGTAGGCTGCTTCCGTATGCAAAGACACCCAGAACGAGGTATCGGACGCTGCAAACGTTTCAAAATAATTTTAATTCAGCTCCAAAAAGTCATTAAAAACTCCTTCTCGTAGTCGAGACCCATCGCTGGCGCGGCAGCTACTACGTCTCAGAGGAGGAACGAAAATATTGACGTCATAGCACACCAGCACAAAAACGTGACGTATGATGAGTAGCGATGAAATGCCGATTACGGAGCCTGCTGAGCCGAGCGACCGAGCATAGCCTCCACTATGACCGAGCTACAGGCATATAGAAATCCTTAATGCAAAGAAGGGGTAAGGCGTGCAGACACGGACACAGGAGGAGAGAAGTGGACAACACGAACGCCGCACGGCGGCCCGCGAATGGCAAACCTGCGTGCGGCGAGTTGCCGTGCCGACGGGCCTTTGCACGTTTGAGTGTTAAACAGTAGCCGGCCGACTCCGAAAGGGACCAGGATATGCGGCGTTCGTGTTGTCCGCTTCTCTCCTCGCATAGTCACATAGTTCGGCAGCTCGGAGCGGTCTCTCCTTCGCTTGGCCTTTCTCAATGTGAAGGCCCGTCCACGTTACCGGCACGGAAACTCGCCGCACGCCGCTTGCCGTTCGCGGGCCCCCGTGCGACGGCGGTATTGCTCGCGAACGGCGAGATTTCCTAGCCGTAGAGAGCACGGGCCCGGGACCCATTTGTGCGGCAGCCGTATGGCGAAGCGGCCAATCAGCGTCCGAGGAGTGGTCACTCTGTGCACTGACGGCAGCTTCACCGCCTCTGACCGTTCGGCGCCGCCGATATCGTGGCTAGGCCTTTTCCGGTTCACTTCGAAGCTAAAGCTTACGGCGCTTCGGATGAATCACCGACTCTCACAAGCCGCAATATTTTCTTACCGTTGTTGTCGCTCTTCGCAATAATTATAATAATCGCGACATACACTTCGAATCGCCAGTTGACCTCTGCTGGCAGAGCACGCGTATGCGCGAGCAGACGACGCAGCATATTTTTACGTCACTATTTTTGTGGCCCACGTGACCAAGCCATGTTGCGTTTCCTCCTCTGTGACGTCATAGCAACCCCCGGAGCCCAGAAACCGAAACCGAAATCGCTCGGTATAATAATGCTATTATTAAATTATTTATCGGATATATATGAATCCCGCTGTGTGTATCGTGCTCCCTGAAGCATGACGCAGCGTTTGAATCAACAAACGCATGAACGAAAATTTTGATGTCTCCACCCCTTTAAGACATATGCAGATAACACATCCTATGACATACAGAGCACACATCAGCTGACACATTGAAATGGCTTGTGAAATCCTAGATGTTTTAATCGGCATGTCATCACGGTGCACAAGCAACCGTAATACAGCACACAAAAGCACACGATTTTGCTGTTTCCTTCGCATTGTGTGCACTTTTTTATTTTAGCTAGGATACTATAACCTCCGAATTGTTTTCTGAGCTACTCTGTTCTATTCTCAATTCATAGCATTGTATTTATCATTCTGTGTTTGCACAGCTGCCGCATTTTCTTCAAATTAAGCTAGTTCAGCTTCCTACCTCCAGTCTTCATCTCTACAGTGTGCCAATCACAGCCGCAAAATTGCTTCATCAAATGTGTGATACAGTCGAACACGGATATATCGAACTCGAAGGGGATCGCGAATTAATTCGATATATCAAAAATTCGATATAAAAAATACAGGCCCAGAGACTTTACCTGTGGCGGACGATGACCTACCGATCGGCGCATTCAAGAATGACAACTATTTCCGCACACACGACGCAACGTAATGTTTTATTTGCGTGAAAAAAAATCGCTTATGTTGGTCTGCTTCGCCTTGCAAATGAAATGAAAGACGCCAACCTCGATCTTATCGAGGCTGTTCAGGTGCGAAAGCCCGGTTCCTTCCATGTCGCCGCAACAGCGGCGAATCAAGCTGAACGCGGCCGCCACTTCAGCGGCGGAGTACAGAGGGCAAAATGCATGTCTAGAACGACCGAACTGCGTGCTCTGGGCCGCTCGAAGCTACGTGCGCGACATCTAGTGATAACGCCTGGTTCGAGACGGGCGGAGTGTCGGCATGCGCGGCCAAGCTGATAGCACTGCCTGTCTTTTCGGGGCTCGCAGGCTGCTGCGGCTTTACCTTCTGCTTCAATCGTCAGAAGCGCTGATGTGCGCTGCCAGTCTGCGAAAGCGCATACGCGGCGGAGCGCACGCCACTGGCTTCTCTTTTTTTTTACTTTCTTTTTGTGCACTATCAAAGCTCTGGCAGGGAGCATTTCACCGCATCATTTACGCGCCGGTGTACTACATCGTCATCCTAGCCGCGAGCCTTATATCAGTGATCGAGGTTTGGCAGTTTTCGTTCTTCGGCAATTGCAGGAAGGCAAATTAGTATTAAAGGTGCCGCGAAGTAAGTGTAAGCGGCGGGTTTGTCTTTATTTCACTGTTCTTCTTTGGTCATTAAAGAAAACAGATTGCTGGCTTCTCATTTCACGTTCTTTTATTTTTTCCACAAGTTTGCTGTTTATTAGGGGATGGAGAGGACAAACTAATAGCGAATAGGGGCTCCCCCAGATTTCTTTAGGATCTCAATCCTCTTCGGCAGTGACTCGTAGAGGGAGTCGACGAGAGCGCGGTCATTGCGGAGGTGTCCCCACTCATTTTCAATGGCTTCCCATAGCCTGTCCGGATTGCAATTGGAGAGTCCCGATTTCTTGGATAGGCTTCATCAGTCCCCACACGTTTTCTATAATGTTAAGGTCAGGGCTTCTTGCAGGCCATGGAAGGGTCATAATGCCAAGCCTTTCAAAAAGGTCTCTGACAGTCTTGGCTGAGTTACAGTGGCTACAAGGGGGAAGTGTGAGGAGCGCGCCCGGGCAGGCGAAGCGCTTTGGAAGGAAAGGGGCAGATGGCGCTGCAGCGCGCATACACGTCAGATTCTTCGGCTGCAGCGTTGGTAAACGCGTGTTTTATACGCGGCGGACGCAGTTTTTCTTTCGTCATGTTTCCATGGCTCTCACTATATTACAGAAATCGGTTCTGCTGGACACTTGGTTGTACAAGAGAGCCGGAAATATTACTGAGTTAATTCCAAATTGAGCAGAATGTCAAGAGAAAGCAGACTTACCGTTTCCATGTTGGATCGCCCAACAGCGTAGATTATTTCGCGACGGGTTGATTTCTGCTGTACTCGGACAAAGCACCACATGTTCAAATGCGCAAAATTTCTGAATAAAGCTTTATTTTGCTAAGCTGCTCTGGTAGCGGCAAAATAAAATGATTTCCTGGTACTTGGGAGTGAAACCTCTTCCAAACAGTCCTTAGGTAACCCGCCTCAGTTTCAAGTGCTTCTTTTTTTCCCGCGATGATTCCCTCTCTTTGTTAAGGGATTTCATGTAGAAATGAAGGCGTGTTAGCAGGAAAAACTTGGTGATGTGGTTGGTAATACTCAGCCCATGAAGTTCACAGCCAATCAAGACATTGTTCTTCCTGAGACAGCATGTCAGCTGATCAAGGCTGTCATAGTGCAGTTGGTTGTTGCTAAACCACATAGAAAAGGTGAGTTCTAACGCCTCTACAAACGAGAAAAGTTCGTGGGATGGGTAGAGCAGACCACCTTTGTCACAAAATTTGGTAAATGTCGAGAGTTCTTTGTTAGCATTCTCCGGATTCACGAGAAGCTGATCAAAACAGTCTTTGCAGTGAGTTTTCAGGATGGTCTTTCGTGCAACATACCCTGCAATGTAAAACACCAGGCGGCTGTCGCTCGTTTTTTCATTGTACACATGGTCAGAGAGAAGCTCAGATTTCTGGAGCCTTTGTGAAGCATCTTCTATCTGTCCTCTGTCAAGAAGTTCATCCACTTCACCGCCTGCTTCCTTCTCACCCAGCAAAAACTGCAGGGTGCCTCCTTCACAGTTTCCGCTGCTCGGCGCTTTCACTAAGTTATAAAAACTTAGGCAATTAACAGTGATGAGGAACTGGGTTGCGTTGGGGTGGTCATTACAGCCGGAAAACTGACGTATGACGCCAAACAGTTTTTCCAGGCTATCCTGACAAAGGCGGCTTGTCAGCAAGTACTTGTACCCAAGCTTGTCATGGACATACTTTAACAGATCTAATGTTGCATGGAGGGTAACCCTCAGTCCTTCAGCTGTGCTTGCTGACAAAAAACCTACTCTGGAAGGTGCCAAGGATCTTTCCCATTTGTTAAGGTACTCGATGAAATCTTTGATGTTTTTCTCTTGAATGGACCCAAGTCTTAGAGCTTCGGATGGAATACGTGCTGTCATCGCCTCTATTAGCTTGGCCATTGTGCTGACAAATGCCTCAGTTGCTGCTGGGTCACCCCAATTCCTTTGAATTTCATTCTTGTAAAAGAAAAGGCCACGAACGACTTCTGAGCTGAAAAGTTGGAATGCTAAGTTCACCCTCATTTTCTCAAAATTATTGGGCTTCACGTGGCATGCACTAATTTTTGGCATGACCTTGAGGGTGACTGCACATTTATCTTCCTCGTGTGCCACCCTGATGTGCTCAATGTAGGCAGCACCATCCGGAGTTTTGTAGAAGCACTTCAGGAAACCGTTCCTTACGCATTTTATCAAGTGGGGAAAATCTGACATAAAAAAAAGACGTCTTTCTTTATCAACAGGATGAGCAACCGACGACTTCACACAGCTCGAGGAACCAGATATTCCAAATATGCGCCACATAGAGCGGTTCCATGAAGCGCCATCAGCTGTCACAAAATCAACCTTCAGGCCAGCTTTTTCGGCAAGAATCACAGCTTCTAGGACGATTTTCGACAACAGAGCTGCCTTCACATTGCCCCTTGAGGCAAAAACACCAAGTATTTGATGCCAAGAACCGCTTAGAGGTTGAAACATGACCACTAGACCGTGATCACAAGGCACATGTTTCTCACTTTCGGGGGTGAATTTTCCTAAGTCCACAAGTCCCTCAATCTTTCCCCCTCCAACTACACTGAAACACTCCGACAGTTTCATCTCATCTATTATCAGGCCACCGTGGCACCTGAATTCATCCATGGTCTTCGTTTTCTTGCCAATCCCTGCAAGCACAAGGGAGTTGAAGCCAAACCCGCTCTTATACTTCCGCATATATGTCTTCAAGCAGGTTCTGTTCGGGAGTGTTAGTATTCCCTCTCTTCTGACGTGCTCGTAGAGTCTTGGACTCTTCATGCGCATTATAATGCACTCGAGTAGCCAATCTGGGTTGTATTTCATCCCTCTCAGTGATTTGCGACGAGCTGCCTGAAAACACTGCAGTACCGCGAGCCTTTGCTTAGGTGGAAGAGCTTTTAATCTGTCTTCCAGGACGCTCTCTTCCAGTTCTACACTCTGCCTCTCAAGATCCTTGATGGTTTGTGTGTAGACTGACAACTTGGCCTTGAGTCGCCGAACAGTTTGCGTTTGAAGTTTTTTCTTCCTTGAGAGTCTGGGAGCTGAATTCTGGCTACGACGCTTTTTTGATCGCTGGTTCAAAAGAGCTTTTCTTAGATGCTTGCACATCACACATGGCCTACTGTCATGCGCTACACCACGACACTTTATGCTTGAAATGATTGCGTCAAAAAAGTGAAATTTCTTGCTTCCCAACGCAAACGGAAATTCATCGACTGTGCCGGCTCCAACACAGACTTCCATGCTGTCGACCTCTTTCAAAAGAGATGTAGGATCGGTGGATGACAGCCCCGACTGGCGCACTCCCTTTAAAAAAACATCTTGTTTCACACAGTTCGCTTCTTGTGAAAACACAACCAGCTTGCTTGCATATAGGACCCGTTTATCCTTCCCTGGTTTGCACACACTGTAAGCCACAGTCAACGGCGAAGGGTTCAACGTGTGCATGCCCCACGAACACGACGGTAAAGTGAGGTCCTGAAACGAAGCTGTGCAGTACGGAACCTCCTCGAAGCCCACACTCACAGAAACGGCACTGTCTTCTGCACATTTCTTCTTGGCTGGAGCTGTGGGTTCAGGCTTTGCGGGCCGCTTCCTGTCAGGCGGCAGTTGCTTCGATAAATACTTTGGTAGGTTTGGGAAAAGCGTGGGCACAGCTCCAGGAAGCAACAGAGGCCTGCTTCTTTCGATTCGGACGAGCTCTCCATTCACTGTGTGCTCAAAGTACCTTGAAATGTACCTTGTGTCGAAATGAAGCTCGCACACCGCAGAGTTCTTCTCGAGTTGTTTGTCAGCACGCGGTATAGCCCGCTGCCACTGCGCCAACGCCAGTTCATTCTTGGGTACACCAAACAGCGACAGTTTCATCTTGCACGATTTGTAGCCAGTAGTGCACCCAGGCACAAAACAGTGGCTCTGTTTTCTGGGCATCACCACACATACAGCGCACAAGAAATAACTCACACAACTGCCGGCAAAGCCGAGAGAAACACGTGCAGCACAGCTCACGCCAGCGTATGCCACCGCGCCTTGCCCATCGACTGACGTGCAAACGTCGTCGAGCGCCGCCTGTCGGATCCTCCTCAAAGGCCTCAGTGGACCGCATACGGCGAGCGGCGCGCTGCTCACACTTCCCCCTTGTAGCCACTGTAGCTGAGTGCACAGAAGCTCCATCTTGTTGAAAGTGATAGAGCCCATCCGGAAACGGCCCATCAAGCACATAAGGCAAGAGGACCGTTTCTGCCACCTCCGCGTAGACTTCTGCCGTCATACGCCCAGGAATGCGGTACAGGGGTCCTAGTCCATCGTAGCTGATTTCAAATGTATTTTTCTTCGTCCCTGCATGGTGGTAGGGAAATCCGGTTTTATTAGAGGAATCAAATTGCGATCAGAGCTAATGATACCTGATGTGGTAGCACTGAAGGACTGGAAACGACGAGAGTGCAACGCATTAAGGAGATTGAAGCCCATTATGGCTCAAAATATGGAGCGTCAAAATGTCCGTTCGCGAGCTCGTTAAGCTGCCTTTCCAGCATTGTAGATCTTTAATATGGCGTCGCAGCGCACAGTATAATACCCGAAATCAATCACACATCTTTTATATGATAAAATACACACGCTGTTTTAAAATTCGCCACATCTTAGCTTAAGGATACAATTTTGTGGGTGTGCCATGCAGAAAAGGTAACCTAACGAACATTTAAAAGTGTGATTTTGATGTTCTATACTTCAAAAAACATTGCCGATTCCGAAATCGTAAGAACTGAGCTCGCATTATGCATTCACGACCTTTAATTTTGCGATTTATTGTTTCGCCCTGAAGCCGAAAATAAAATATACTAATTTAAGTTCTTTATGCGTGTTTCATCTCTATTGCCTACATAATGCCCACCGTGCTGTACAGTTTAACAACTTAGACTGCACTCACCTACCTTTCACTGGTTTTAAAATATAAATTTGACAGCCTAAAAAAAAACTCCGGGTATATTCTCAGACGTGCGAGCATATTGAAACAGACTACAGTCCTACTGTGCTTTTTCTGGCCGCCACACCCGCTTCTGCTGGTCCCAGCGCGAGCAAAAAGTGGCTTCGTCGCTGAAGACGTCTGCTCTCCAATTGTCTGGGGTCCAGTCTTCCACCACAGACGCGAATTCCAGGCGCGTGTCCCTATCCGCTTGTCTCAGTTGTGTTTTCTGCGCAGCTATTCTACTTTTCACACCTGCTGCATGAAGCCTGCTCCTGATTGTCTGAGTGGATGCGTTCAAAGCGAACATGTCACGAAGCTCCCTGGCGCTGAGGAACGGATCATCTGCTGCTCCTGCGACAACAAGCCTGTCTTCTTCTTCCGTCGTCGCTCTTGGTGGCCGGCCGCGCGCAGCATCCTTAAGTTGGCCTTCTTTGTGGAATGCCTGCAGTACTCTGTTGACTGTGGCTAAAGGGCGCCCAGTAGCTTGAGCTATAGCTCTTTGGGTCATTGTCCGGCCCATCTCTGTGATGGCTTTCCTTTGGTCTACTGTGAGTCGCGGCGCCATCGTCGATGCCTTTACGCATCTCGTCTGTTCACTTGTAGGGATGAAAACTTTATTCAGGTTATCGCATATCTGATCTTGTGTATACGCCACACTTAAGGTCCAAGTATGCTTTCAGTAATGGCTTGCCGATTTTGGCATTTGCCGGCAAATGCAGCCTGCCAAACCTCGATCACTGATATAAGGCTCACGGCTAGGATGACGATGCAGTACACCGGCGCGTGAATGATGCGGTGAAATGCTCCCTGCCAGAGCTTTGATAGTGCACAAAAAGAAAGTAAAAAAAAAGAGAAGCCAGTGGCGTGCGCTCCGCCGCGTATGCGCTTTCGCAGACTGGCAGCGCACATCAGCGCTTCTGACGACTGAAGCAGAAGGTAAAGCCGCAGCAGCCTGCGAGCCCCGAAAAGACAGGCAGTGCTATCAGCTTGGCCGCGCATGCCGACACTCCGCCCGTCTCGAACCGGGCGTTATCGCTAGATGTCGCGCACGTAGCTCCGAGCGGCCCGGAGCACGCAGTTCGGTCGTTCTAGACATGCATTTTGCCCTCTGTACGGGCGTGTAGCCGCGCCCTCGCCCGGACGATCTTCGTCGCCACTCGAGCTGTCAGCCTGGGTCCCTCCGACTGCAGCTACAATATCCTCGTCGGCAAGGCTCACAACAGCCTGAACATTGCTGTCAACTTTCACATAATCGTCAGCAGACACTTCGGCTGGAACGGCAGCCGGGAAAAGGGACGACAACTCGCGAAACGCGTCGTCCATGCACTCGTCGCCGTCGCCGTCTTCGCAGGTTTCAGGAAGTTTGGCTGTCACGAGGCCTGCCTTCCGGAAGCAGTTGGCCACAGTATCCTGCTTCACGTCTGTCCAGGCGCCCGTCATCATTTGAATGGCCCCCAGCAGGTCAACCTTAAGCTCGGTGCCCATGCAGGGGTTCACCAAAAGCCTATCAATGAGTCGCCTCCTGTAGCCGACTTTGAACGACTTAATGATGCCCTGGTCGAGCGGCTGCAACTTTGCTCTCATGTTCGCCGGCAAAAACTTGAGCGCGATGTTTTCGAGCTTGCAGGTGGTGTAATGGGCCGAGCAGTTATCGACGAGGAGGCAAGCGTGATGCCCCGATTTGCCCAGTTCGGCGTCCCACGCTTGCAGCCATTCTGTGAACAGCTGACGCGTCATCCACGCCTTCTTATTGAAGGCGTAGCGAACGGGGAGCTGCTTACAGTTTTGGAAGCAGCGCGGTGCCCTTGCCTTGCCAATCACAAAGGGCTGGAGCTTTTGAGAGCCATCCATGTTAGCAGCAAGCAGAACGCTCACGCGGACTTTGCTCATCTTGCCCCCGTGACACGTGCTGTCCCGGACGTCGAGCGTCTTGCTGGGCAGCATCTGCCAAAACAACCCGGTCTCGTCGGCGTTGAAGATTTCCGCGGATGAAAACTTCGCGCAAATTTCCGGCCATTCCTTCGAAATCCACTGCTGGATATCCTGGCTGATGACAGCTCCGCTTTCCCCAGAAATGGTTTTGCCAGCTATCTTATGGTGGTTCTTAAACCTCTGCAGCCACCCTGTGTTGTCGGCAAAGTTGTCATCACCGAGTGCAGCGGCAAACCATTTGGCTTTAGCCATTAGCATTGGGCCATCCACCGGAATGTTCTTAGCCCGCACCTCTAAAAACCACGCATAGAGGGCCTTTTCAACTTTCTCGTGGGCAGGAGCGTGCACACGACAAGCTCCCGACGTTCGCAACTCCGCCGCTTTCGACTTTATGTCCGCCTTGTTTTTTAACAAGGTGCTTAGAGTGGCTCCGAGGAATCCCGAAGTCGTCTGCCACCGCCGCACTTTTCTCGCCCGCCTCAACACGCTGAATGGCTTTCAGCTTTGTCGCAAAGTCCAGGTTCTTGCGCTTCTTGACGCTGCTTGTGCTTGCTGCGGCCATTGCTTCCGCGTACGTCAGCTCACCACGATCCAGTCACACGTGTCGTGAGATGCACGCAAAACAATAATGAACACGAAACACAAGAATTCATGTGCGCAGCCACCGCCAACAAAGCGCTCGCGATGGCCACCTCCGAGAGCGACAGCGACGTACGAAAGGCACGAGCTGTGGTTGGCTGAGCAAAACTCGTGAAAAAGCAACAAGAAAAAAAAAGGCAAAAGGAGGAGGCCACCGCCGCCTTCGTTCCTGGCTACCTTTTCCGAGCCGATCACTATGGTTACGCGGGGGAAGGATGAGAGACATTGGGAGAGAGAAAAATAAAAGCAGTTCCGCAAGCAGGGTGTTGCCGCAAGTCGGAGAGCGTGCGCAGCGGGAGTACCGTCTGAGCCTCCCTCCCTCTCGCTCTCACATTTTCCGAGCCTTTTGGGGGAGGCGCGGAGCACGCGGGTGCAGCGAGTGCCGCGAGATCGCGCGGCGTTCTATATATCCAATGGCGGGTAAAAATATCGTTCGATAGAAACATAAGGATTTCTATACTTTTACACAGAATTTTCAAAGGGATAATGTACGAGTTCGATACAGACAATAATTCGATATATGTGGGTTCGATATATCCGTGTTCGACTGTACTACAAAATGTAATAACTATTGATTCCTAGCAGCGTACGGTGAGGGGCTAGTTGGTATGACATTATTAGAACAAAGAAAAACTGCGCAAAAAGGACAAGACTGAGAAAGAACCACACGACACAGGCGCAGGACTAAAAAATCATCGACGTATCGGAACACACGAACGATGCGGTCGTCAGAAAGTACCCGCGATAGCGAGCGGTCAAGTTCGGCTAGAAGGATCTCAGACAAAACAGGAGCTACACACGACCCGATACAAATGCAGCGTTTTTGCACATAAACTTTATCCTGAAAACTCGCAATGGTTGAAGAAAGATATGCCTTAAGCAACTCTAGAAAACCTTCCACAGAAATACCACACGTATTCTGGAAAGACACAGCACCAGAACGTTCAATACAGTTCCGGACTGCGCAGAACAGGTCTTCATGGGGAAGGGAATAGAACAGCTCTTCAATGTCAACCGAGAAGCCCGAGTTAACAGCAGAAAGGTTATCCCTTAGTACTTGGGCCACACGGTCCGAGCTGCTGACCTTGTACGGATCGTCAGGTGCCAGACTTCCCAGATGGTGCAGAATGTACTGACTGACCGCAGCTTGCCAGGAACCAGTTTCCGTGACGATGGCGCTGAGAGGGCACTCCATCTTGTGGCTCTTGGCACTGAAGAACACTGAGCACAGTGACCTTGTTTTTCACCACTTCACTTTTTAGCCGATCAAGTTTCAGATTCCTTAATAGTGCAACCGCCTTTGTCGCCTGTGTCGTGTGGTTCTTTCTCTGTCTTGTCCTTTTTGCGCAGTTTCTTCTTTGTTCTCATAATGTATTGATTTCCTGAACACAAATGTCACGCTTGCCTTCAGCGAGATACTACACCTGCAGCTGCAAAAACCTTCCCAACCCAACTTCAGATTACTTTAGCTTTCTGATCGTGAGGCCCTGATCTACAGGTTCCCCGCAGGGGCGTCTGCGCAAGCAGGCGTTTGGTGTGTTGCGACACCACGGACCCGAGCACACGAGGGTTGGACCCTCCCGCGTTTAACCGTGCGTGGCTTAGCCGTGTCCGGGGAAAAGGGGATCCTGGGGGTTGAGCCGATGCTGGGTGTTCGGACCTTTAAGGCCCCCCGGCGGAGGCAACACACCCCTTTGGCCTCTGCTTCACGTAGACGGCACCCCCGGACTGACCCACCCGGGGGAAATCGGTAGTTGCCTTTTCCTGTCTCTCTCTCCCTACAACCTTCGTCTTTTCCTTACTTTCCACCTTTCCTGTCTCCTTCTCATTTCTTTATTACTTCCGACCTTCCTGGCAGCAAGGGTTAACCTCGTGTGAGTAGCCAACCTTGGTTATATCATATTAGGTTATAGCGGCAACGTACAGCTGGCGTTTGCAGGCCTGTTTTTCAGGCCCTGCAGCGTCCCCTTGTTGGACTCCATGGTGGGTGGCTAGCGTTGCTGCCGAAATTTCACATATATTTATGGATAGCTCCTTTCCTCCATTCCCTGATCGCCCTCAGAAAAGAGGGCGCACCGATGAAGTTTTTCAGTTTTTCGGACGCCAAGTCCACAACTTTCCACGTTTCCATGTAGTTCACTCGGAAACACCAGGCAAACCAGTACGCACCATTTCACCTTTCATTGTATCAAAGACCCTGACTGATGTTTTTGGAGCCGGTTATAAGGCGACCAGGATGGCAAGCGGTGATCTCCTCCTGGAGCTCCGCGATAAGAAGCAATACGAGAAACTGCCTAAGCTAGTGTCATTTGGGGATAACCAACTAACAGTAACCCCGCACCGTACTATGAACACCACCCGCGGCGTTGTGTCGGACGATGACATGCTAGAGCTCACTGAAGCTGAACTCTTGGAGGGCTTCAGTGAACAGAACGTCATAAATGTTAAGCGAATTAAGATCAGGCGAGACGGTAAAGAGATCAATACGAAACACCTGATACTCACTTTCGGTTCAAGTGTCCTCCCCGAGTCCATCGAGGCCGGTTATATCAAACTTCGTGTTAGGCCATACGTGCCCAATCCTCTCAGATGCTTTAAGTGCCAAAGGTTCGGCCACAGTTCACAGAACTGTCGAGGCCGGCTGACATGTGCCAAGTGTAGTGACACTGAACATTCCTCCGAAACATGCCAGAAGACTCCACATTGTGTCAACTGTGATGGCGAGCACGCCGCATACTCGCGCGCCTGTTCGTCCTGGAAAAGAGAAAAAGAGATTGTGACAATCAAAGTCAAAGAAAATATATCTTTCAAGGAGGCACGTAGGCGGGTGTCATACCTGTCTAAGAGCAGCTTTGCCGATGTGGCGCGTAAGGGGGCAGCGTCACAACGGCCTCCGGCGGCTGTCCGACCCACAGGCAGTGAGTCGGCAGTTACGCCATCTGCCCCCGCGGCGGTTGCAGCTACCGCTGCTCCGTCTACCCAGCCGACGGGGCCAACGACCCCGAAGGTGGGCGCAGCCGAGGCTGCTTCACCCTCCCCCGCCCCTTCTAGCGCTGGCAACGGCCGGCGCAGCCAAATCCCCCAGGGAACCCCATCGACCTCCGGGCTGGTGGGCTCAGGGGTCTTGCCCTCCAAGGCGGGACCTTCCCTGGTAACTTCTCGCTCGCAAGAGCACGTGTCCGGCGCCTCACAAGAGGCAATGGACACTACACCTACCCCCAAGGCGCCCCAAGCGCCTAAGGAGCGGCGAGGTTCCCTCGAACGCTTCAAAAAGAGTAAAACCCCGGTTACAGGGCCTCGAAAGGGCTCTGTAATCTAAGACATCCCTTCCGTTTCCGTAAACACAGCACCAATTAAATATAAAATATGGATACACAAATCATTCAATGGAATGTCAGAGGTCTTCTTAGGAATCTTGATGATGTGCAAGAACTCATCCATACACACAATCCAAAAGTGCTGTGTTTACAGGAAACACACTTAAAATCTATACACACACACTTTCTCCGAAAGTATGTTACATTTCGTAAAGACCGCGAGGATGCTGTCGCATCATCTGGCGGTGTAGCCATTATTGCTGACAGAACTGTAGCGTGTCAGCAATTAAAACTCCAAACGGCCCTGGAGGCCGTGGCCGTTCGAGCCGTACTTTTAAATAAACTCATTACCATCTGCTCCTTGTACATACCACCACATTATCAGCTTCACAGACGAGACTTAGAATCATTAATAGATGAGCTCCCAGAACCCTATATGATTCTCGGTGATTTTAATGCACACAGCAGTTTGTGGGGCGATCCACGCTGTGATGCGCGAGGTCGCGTCATTGAACAGATGCTTTTCTCTTCTGGAGCATGTCTCTTGAATACAAAGGAGCCCACATATTTTAACCTAGCCAACAAGTCATACTCTGCCATAGATCTTAGCATTTTATCGCCGACGCTTTTACCATATTTTAAATGGAATGTGGTTAACAACCCATATGGGAGTGACCACTTCCCAATAACCCTAACTACGCCGAAACAAGATAAACTTGCCCCGCAGGTCCCTCGGTGGAAGATTGACACAGCCGATTGGGAACGGTACAGATCTCTTACACAAATGACTTGGACTGAGATGTCTGGTATAACTATAGATGATGCTGTTGCATATTTTACAGCTTTTATACTGGATGCCGCCTGTAAATGTATTACTCAAGCGAGCGGCATGGGTTCCAAGCGGCGTGTTCCTTGGTGGAACGATGCATGTAGGCAAGCACGGAGGAAGCAGAACAAAGCGTGGGCGCTGCTTCGCGATTCGCCAACGGCAGAAAACTTGGAAAACTTTAAGCATGTCAAATCCCAGGCAAGGAGAACGCGCCGGCAAGCAAGACGAGAGAGCTGGGCAAAATTTATATCAAGCATCAACTCGTATACAGATGAGAGAAAAGTCTGGAATAGAGTGAAGAAAGTTAATGGGCAGCAAACGTATTCCTTACCTCTAGTAAATAGCCACGGAGAAAGCCTTGAAGACCAAGCCAACTCTCTCGGTGCACATTTTGAATACATATCGAGCTCTTCACACTACTCCGAAACCTTCCTTAAGTACAAAACACAAATAGAACAGCAAAAATTAGAAAGAAAGTCTGCTAAAGAAAGTGCGGCGTACAACGATCCATTCTGTATAGCAGAACTGCAGGCAGCACTAAACTGTTGTAATACATCCGCCCCAGGTTCAGACCGCGTAATATATGAGATGCTAAAACAACTACCACCTGAAACACAGAAAACCCTCCTCTACCTATACAACGTTATATGGTCTTCCGGCGAGATCCCCTCCGTTTGGAAGGAGGCTATTGTAATTCCAATTCTGAAACACGGGAAGGATCCTTCCTCTGTATCAAGTTACCGACCTATAGCGCTAACAAGTTGCCTCTGCAAAGTATTCGAAAAAATGATTAACTGTCGCCTACTACATATCCTCGAATCTAATAAATTCCTCGACCCATACCAGTGCGGTTTTCGCGAGGGTCGATCCACCAGTGACCATCTCATACGTATCGAGGCACGTATTCGTGAAGCTTTTGTTCATAAGCAGTTTTTTTTATCAGTATTCTTAGATATGGAGAAAGCTTATGATACTGCATGGCGGTTTGGGATATTGAGAGACCTCTCACAGTTAGGTATACATGGCAATATGTTTAGTGTTATTGAAAGCTATCTGTCTAATCGCACATTCCGTGTTCGAGTGGGCAATGTCTTGTCACAGAAATTTATACAGGAAACAGGAGTGCCGCAGGGCGGTGTGCTCAGCTGCACGCTCTTTATAGTAAAAATGAATTCTCTTCGTCTATACATACCACGTAACATCTTCTATTCCACATATGTTGACGATGTGCAGATAGGATTCCAATCAAGTTCTCTTGCAATCTGTGAGCGACAGGTCCAGCTTGGCCTTAACAAGGTCTCCAAATGGGCTGACGAGAACGGGTTCAGACTGAACCCACAGAAAAGCACATGTGTCGTTTTCTCGAGAAAAAGAGGCCTGCACGCTGATCCTGAAATTCTCTTGCATGGTGAGCGTCTGCCTGTAAACAAGGAACATAAATTTTTAGGCATAATTTTAGACGCGAAATTAACCTTTGTACCGCACATAAAGTATCTTAAAATCAAATGTATGAAAACAATGAATATCTTAAAGGTGCTCTCACGCACAACCTGGGGCAGTGATAGAAAATGCCTCTTGAACTTGTACAAAAGCCTCATACGCACACGATTAGACTATGGAGCCATAGTTTACCAGTCGGCTACTCCAACTGCTCTAAAGATGCTTGACCCTGTCCACCACTTAGGAATTCGCCTGTCCACAGGCGCCTTTAGAACAAGCCCAGTGGAAAGCCTGTACGTTGAATCGGATGAGTGGTCACTGCATCTGCAGAGAACATATTCGTCTTTCATGTATTTTCTTAGAGTGAACGCAAACAGTCAGCATCCCGCGTATTACACCGTAAACGATTTGTCCAGTTGCCAACTTTTCCGCAACCGGCCCAGAGTGGCACAGCCTTTCTCCATGCGTGTTAGAGACATGGCTGAAGAAACAAGGGTTCCACTGCTTGGATACCACCTTATGTCCCCTGCTATACGGCCCCCGCCGTGGCAGTGGCAACCAATAGACTGTGATACATCTTTCGTAGCTGTCACAAAGCACGCGCCCGTCGCGCATATACGAATGTATTTCCTCGAATTACAGCACAAATACTCCTCTCCTGAATTCTTTACAGACGCATCAAAGTGTAATTTTGGCGTATCTTACGCAGCGGTCGGTCCATCCTTTACAGATGCCGGTGTTCTGCACCCTAACACAAGTATTTTCACAGCAGAGGCCTACGCGATATTGGCTGCCGTTAAACACATTAATGAATCTAATATCCCAAAGGCAGTTATATACACAGACTCTTTGAGTGTTGTAAATGCTTTGAAAACTGTCAGGAAATATAAAAACCCTGTAATTCTATCTCTTTACACAACATTATGCACAACCTATCAGTCCAAACAGCATATCGTCGTATGCTGGGTGCCGGGGCACCGAGAGATAGAGGGAAACGTGTTGGCTGACGAGCTAGCCACATCCGTCAACGCCAACGCCTCCAACACTTCCACAACTGTCCCTGTAATGGACCTCAAGCCCTCAATAAGAAAAAAGCTAAGGGCTTTCTGGCAGTGCTTGTGGGACGAACAAACAGAAAATAAACTACATGTTATCAAGCCGTATCTTGGCAACTGGCCGCCGGTATCAAAGAACCGCCACACAGAAGTAACACTTTGCAGACTCAGGATAGGACACACATACAGCACACACGCATACCTCTTGTCCGGTGGCGATCCACCCACGTGTGATAAATGTGGTGAGCCACTAACCGTGCTTCACATCCTGCTGCAATGCACTCAATTAGATGCTAATAGGAGAAAGCATTTTCCATTATCACATCGGCAGCTAATTCCATTCCATCCTCAAATGATTATAGGTATAGAACCTCTCTTTAAACATGAATGCCTGTTTCGATTTTTAAAAGATGTACATAGTTTTCATATTATAGCCCCAGGAAATCCGTAGCACAGCCTCTAACAGAGGTTTCTGCTGCGGTAGGTGCAATAAAGAAAGCACCTGCCTCCCAGCCTTTAGGCTCAAAGGCCCACCGGAGGCATAAGTGCTAGTTACATATTCTTGCATTTTAGCTCCATGTCCACTTATCACGCGTACTATATCCACAGACCACTACATGTATCACTATCATAATTTTATGCTTTATACTATTTTACGCTTTCATGACACTGATCGATTTTAGGCCACTTTACAGCCATGTTACATCCCACCATCTCCACTCACACATCAGTGCTTAACACAACATTATCAGTCATGGCGCTCTTTGGCCATACCTGGCCCTTGCGCCACTAAACAACACACATCCATCCATCCATCCTGATCTACAGGTTCGCGAACATAAAAAACCTTGCTGCATTTTCTTGTAAGACATACTGTCTGGAAGTGTACAGCTTCCCAAGCCTCTTCACATGTTTAGTCACAATCTCTGGGACCAATGCATGTTTTGCAACCAGGGTTCGTAGACTCAAAAGGGGAAAATTCAAGGAATTTCAAGGCCCAGTTGGAGTATTTTCAAGGACTCAGCACAATGCTACATGCAGTAGTTTTCAATATTAGGTACAAATTTTACTGAACAAAGTCGAAAAAAAAAAACGGCCGTGGCTTAGCTTGGTTAAGCCTGGTGATTGCGAAGCAATAGTGTGTTATTCTCGGATCAGCTGGTAGTATGGCTGGTGGTAGTCTTGGGTTATTCTAGTGTTACGGCTTACAGTGAATCATCTAAGAGGAAGTCACCCGTCGAATCCGTGTATGCCGACAAACATTTCCCTCACCAGCGTGCCCATTACAAAATCTTCCAGTATCGATTAGCCGACGGTGCGGTAACACTCCATTTTCTCTGCGTCGTAAGATATGCCCACTCGGTGCTTGCAGTAGCGTTCGTTAAAGTATGGTAGCGTTACGCCGTAATAAATGTTGGGGTCATTGTCCCTGTCCAAAATGCGATACAGTTTGTTGTATGTCTCCTCGTAGTCTTCACGATGCATTAGCGGTAGCTTGTATGTTTCGGCCACGTTGTAGATGGCCAAGTTGTCTGCATAATACTCCCATCGTTCGTCGGTCATCTTAAGTTTGCCCCACTTGTGCATCTGCGTGTCCGGCGTGTCGCTGGTTGCCCCGGGGTCCGGCGGTAGACCCATCTTGCGTCTTACAATGTCGTTCTTGTAGGGCGGTACGCGCTCGTACGCGTCGCCTATAGAGACCTCGTCCAGGTAGCAAAACGCGTTTTTATTGTTTTTGTTGAACATGGTTCGAGTAGACCGCTTTATGGGGTTGGGTGGCGTCTTTGGCAGACCGCCGAGACGATGGTATGGCTCGAACGGCGTGCACGACGTGGCTTCACACCCACACATGAATCGACTGTTGCTACACGTCAAACCGTCCGGGCATGGGTAATCCACTGGAAGGGGTTCCCACGTTACAGCGTCGTCGCCGAAAAACTTAGTCGTCGATTCCCTTGGCGCACCGATGTTCGAGCAACTTCTGATAGGCGTATTTATTGATGTAGTAGTAATTGAGCATCGTGGGCCTTGGGTCTGTCATCACGTATTAGTAGAGTTGTGCGATTATCTATAGAACGTCAACTACCATGCGCGTTTTTAGCTGAATTTCATCTTGGGAATGGCACCCGATGCCCAACGCCGGAGTTTTTACCAAGCCGTAGTAAAGAATGACGACACACATGTGTTACTTTGTTTCATCTTTTATTTAAACCTATAACTACGCTTTGGTGATCTGTGAAGTAATGACTTTTGGTTTGTACATCACTTATTACATATTTGTCAGAATGTCTGTACATGATTAAATCTAAACTGCTTCCCCACTGAGTTGTAGACTTTGGCTGTAGTGGGCATAGGTCAAGAGAATATCTGGTGTCGAGAGCTTCGATGAACGATGGGTCTCTTGTAGGATCTTTGTTGAAGTCTCCTGTACAGACGAGCATTCTTCTGTCAGTTCGTTCCGGTAGACCATTTGCCAAGATGTTAAGAGCAGCATCATTTCCTGTTTGGGGCGAGATGTAAACACCAGCCACAACTAAGTCCAAGGCAGAAATTGCTATACACAGTGCTTCTCCTTGTTCCGTCAGTACTGGAGGCGTCACAACGGTAGCTTCCCCGCAGGGGCGTCTGCGTCAGCAGGCGTTTGGTGTGTGGCGACACCACGGACCCGAGCACACGAGGGTTGGGCCCTCCCGCGTGTAGCCGTGCGCGGCTTAGCCGTGTCTGGGGAAAAGGGGATCCTGGGGGTTGAGCTGATGCTGGGTGATTGGACCTTTATGGCCCCCCGGCGGAGGCAACACACCCCTTTGGCCTCTGCTTCACATAGACGGCACCCCCGGACTGACCCACCCGGGGGAAATCGGTAGTTGCCTTTTCCTGTCTCTCTCTCCCTACAACCTTCGTCTTTTCCTTACTTTCCGCCTTTCCTGTCTCCTTCTCATTTCTTTATTACTTCCGACCTTCCTGGCAGCAAGGGTTAACCTTGTGTGAGTAGCCAACCTCGGTTATATCATATTGGGTTATAGCGGCAACGTACAGCTGGCGTTAGCAGGCCCTGTTTTTCAGACCCTGCAGCGTCCCCTTGTTGGACTCCATGGTGGGTGGCTGGCGTTGCTGCCGAAAACTACACGTCCACACATGGCTACTTCCTTCCCTCCACTACTTGATCGCCCTCAGAAAAGAGGGCGCACCGATGAAGTCTTTCAATTTTTCGGCCGCCAAAAAGAATCGTTCCCGCGTTTCCATGTTATCCATTCCGCAAAACCAGATAAACCAGTAAGAACTATCTCACCCTTCCTTGTTTCCAAGTCATTGACTGAAGTCTTTGGTCCTGGATATAAGGCGTCGAGGATGGCAAGCGGTGATCTCCTCTTGGAGCTCCGCGATCAAAAACAATATGAAAAATTGTCAACATTAGTGTCATTTGGGGAAACCCAAATAATCATAACCCCGCACCGCACCATGAACACCACCCGCGGCGTTGTCTCGGACGATGACATGCTAGAGCTCACTGAAGCTGAACTCTTGGAGGGCTTCAGTGACCAGAATGTTGTAAATGTTAAACGAATTAAGATAAGGCGAGATGGAAAAGAGATCAACACGAAACACCTGATACTCACGTTCGGCTCAAGTATCCTTCCCGAGTCCATCGAGGCCGGTTATATCAAACTTCGGGTTCGACCATACGTTCCCAACCCTCTCAGATGCTTTAAGTGCCAACGTTTCGGCCACAGTTCACAGAACTGTCGAGGCCGGCTGACTTGTGCCAAGTGCAGTGACAAAGAACATTCCTCTGAAACGTGCCAGAACACTCCACATTGTGTTAATTGTGATGGTGAGCACGCCGCGTACTCGCGGTCGTGCCCTTCTTGGAAAAAAGAAAAGGAAATCGTTACAATCAAGGTAAAGGAAAACATAACTTTCAAGGAGGCACGGAGGCGGGTATCATACCTGCCCAAGAAAACCTTTGCCGATGTGGCGCGTCAGGGGGCAGCGTCACAACGGCCTCCGGCGGCTGTCCGACTCACAAGCAGTGAGTCGGCAGTTACGCCTTCTGCCCCCGCGGCGGTAGCAGCTAGCGCTGCTCCGTCAACCGAGGAGAAGGGACCATCGACCTCGAAGGTGGGCGCAGCCGAGGCTGCCTCAACTTCCCAGGTCCCTTCCAGCGCTGGCAACGGCCGGCGCAGCCAAATCCCTCAGGGAGCCCCATCGGCCTCCGGGCTGGTGGGCGCAGGGGTCTTGCCCTCCAAGGCAGGACCCTCGCTCGTAACTTCCCGCTCGCAAGAGCACGTGTCCGGCGCCTCACAAGAGGCAATGGACACTACACCTATCCTCCAGGGGCGCCAAGCGCCTAAGGAGCGGCGAGGTTCACTCGAACGCTCCAGAAAGGGCAAGACCCTGATTACAGGGCCTCGAAAGGGCTCTGTAAATAAATCTCTGTAATTTACATAATCACTACTTCTTTTCTGTACACACAGCACCTATTTACTACCAACATGGATACACAGATAATTCAATGGAACGTCAGAGGTCTTCTTAGAAACCTTGATGATGTGCAGGAACTCCTCCAAAAACACAATCCAAAAGTGCTGTGTTTACAGGAAACACACTTAAAATCTATACACACACACTTTCTCCGAAAGTATATTACATTTCGCAAAGACCGCGAGGATGCTGTCGCATCATCTGGCGGTGTAGCCATTATTGTTGACAGAACTGTAGCGTGTCAGCATTTAAAGCTCCAAACGGCCCTTGAGGCCGTGGCCGTTCGAGCCATACTTTTAAATAAACTCATTACCATCTGCTCTTTGTACATACCACCACATTATCAGCTTCACAGACGCGACTTAGAATCATTAATAGATGAGCTCCCAGAACCCTATATGATTCTCGGTGATTTTAATGCACACAGTAGTTTGTGGGGCGATCCACGCTGTGATGCGCGAGGTCGCGTCATTGAACAGATGCTTTTCTCCTCTGGAGCATGTCTTTTAAATACAAAGGAACCCACATATTTTAACCTAGCCAACAAGTCATACTCTGCCATAGATCTTAGCATTTTATCGCCGACGCTTTTACCATATTTTAAATGGATTGTGCTTAACAACCCATATGGGAGTGACCACTTCCCAATAATCCTAACTACGCCGAAACAAGATCAACTTCCCCCGCAGGTCCCTCGGTGGAAAATTGACACAGCCGATTGGGAACGGTACCGAACTCTTACACACATGACCTGGTCTGAGATGTCTGGTATAACCTTAGATGACGCTGTTGCATATTTTACAGCTTTTATACTTGATGCCGCATGTAAATGCATTACTCAAGCGAGCGGCATGGGTTCCAAACGGCGTGTTCCCTGGTGGAACGATGCGTGTAGGCAAGCACGGAAGAAGCAGAACAAAGCGTGGGCGCTGCTTCGCGATTCGCCAACAGCAGAAAACTTGGAAAACTTTAACCATATCAAATCCCAGGCGAGGAGAACGCGCCGACAAGCAAGACGAGAGAGTTGGGCGAAGTACATATCAAGCATCAACTCGTACACAGATGAGAGCAAAGTATGGAATAGAGTGAAAAAAGTCAATGGGCAACACACATATTCCCTGCCTTTAGTGAACAGCCACGGAGAAAGCCTTGAAGACCAAGCCAACTTTCTCGGGGCACATTTTGAATACATATCGAGCTCTTCACACTACTCAGAAACCTTCCTAAAATACAAAACACAAATAGAACAGCAAACATTAGAAAGAAAATCTGCTAAAAGTGCTGCGTACAACGATCCATTCCGTATAGCAGAACTGCAGGCAGCACTAAACTGTTGTAATACATCCGCCCCAGGTTCAGACCGCGTAATATATGAGATGTTAAAACAATTACCATCCGAAACACAGAAAACCCTCCTTTACCTATACAACGTTATTTGGTCTTCCGGCGAGATCCCCTCTGTTTGGAAGGAGGCTATTGTTATTCCAATCCTAAAACACGGAAAGGATCCTTCCTCTGTATCGAGTTACAGGCCTATAGCATTAACAAGTTGCCTATGTAAAGTATTCGAAAAAATGATTAACTGTCGCCTACTACACTTCCTAGAATCAAACAAATTGCTGGACCCACACCAGTGCGGGTTTCGGGAGGGTCGATCCACCACTGACCATCTCATACGTATCGAGGCACGTATCCGTGAGGCTTTTGTCCATAAGCAGTTTTTCTTATCAGTATTCTTAGATATGGAGAAAGCCTATGATACAACGTGGCGGTTTGGGATTTTGAGAGACCTCTCACAGTTAGGTATACACGGAAATATGTTCAATGTTATCGAAAGTTATCTGTCGAATCGGACATTCCGCGTTCGAGTGGGCACTGTTCTGTCACAGAAATTTGTACAGGAAACTGGAGTGCCGCAGGGCGGGGTGCTCAGCTGCACACTTTTTATAGTAAAAATGAATTCTCTTCGTCTACACATACCACATAACATCTTCTATTCGACGTATGTTGACGATGTGCAGATAGGTTTTCAATCAAGTTCTCTTGCAGTCTGTGAGCGACAGACCCAGCTTTGTCTTAACAGGGTCTCCAAATGGGCTGATGTGAACGGGTTCAGACTGAACCCACAAAAAAGCACCTGTGTCACTTTCTCTAGAAAAAGAGGCCTGCACCCTGATCCTGAAATTGTGTTGCATGGTGAGCGTCTGCCCGTAAACAGGGAACATAAATTCTTAGGCATAATTTTAGACGCGAAACTAACCTTTGTACAGCACATAAAATATCTTAAAGACAAGTGCATGAAAACAATGAATATCTTAAAGGTGCTCTCACGCACAACCTGGGGCAGTGATAGAAAGTGCCTCTTGTACTTGTACAAGAGCCTCATACGCACACGACTAGACTATGGAGCCATAGTTTACCAGTCGGCTACTCCAACTGCTCTAAAGATGCTTGACCCCGTCCACCACTTAGGAATTCGCCTGTCCACAGGCGCCTTTAGAACAAGCCCAGTAGAAAGCCTGTACGTTGAATCGGATGAGTGGTCACTGCATCTGCAGAGAACATATTCGTCTTTCATGTATTTTCTTAGAGTGAACGGAAACAGTCAGCATCCCGCGTATCACACCGTAAACGATTTGTCCAGTTGCCAACTTTTCCGCAACCGGCCCGGAGTGGCACAGCCTTTCTCCATGCGTGTTAGAGACATGGCTGAAGAAACAAGGGTTCCACTGCTCCAATACCACCTTATGTCCCCTGCTATACGGCCCCCGCCGTGGCAGTGGCAACCAATAGAGTGTGATACATCCTTCATAACTGTTACAAAGCGCGCTCCTCTCGCGCATATACGAATGTACTTCTTGGAATTACAACACAAATACGCATGTCCTGAATTCTTTACAGACGCATCAAAGTGTAATTCTGGCGTATCTTACGCAGCAGTCGGTCCATCCTTTTCGGATACCGGTGTTCTGCACACGAGCACAAGTATCTTTACAGCAGAGGCCTACGCCATATTGGCTGCCGTTAAACACATTAAAGAAAGTAATATCACAAAGGCAATTATATACACAGATTCATTGAGCGTTGTAAACGCTTTGAAAACTGTCAAAAAGTATAAAAACCCTATCATTGTATCTCTTTACTCAGCACTACTAACCACCTATGCTTCCAAGCAGCAAATCGTGGTATGCTGGGTGCCGGGGCACCGCGAGATTGAAGGAAACGTGTTGGCTGACCAGCTAGCCACATCCATCCACGCGAATGCTGCAGACATTTCCATGACTGTCCCTGTAATGGACCTTAAGCCCTCCATAAAGAAAGCGCTGAGGGCTTTCTGGCAGCGGTTGTGGGATAAAGAAACAGAAAATAAACTCCATGTTATCAAGCCATATCTTGGCAACTGGCCGCCGGTATCAAAGAACCGCCATACGGAAGTAATACTTTGCAGACTTAGAATAGCACATACATACAGTACACACGCATACCTCTTGTCAGGTGGTGATCCACCCATGTGTGATAAGTGTGGTGAGCCACTTACCGTGCTTCACATCCTGATGCAATGCAGAGAATTAGATGCAAATAGGAAAAAGCATTTTCCATTACCTCACCGGCAACAAATTCCACTTCATCCTCAAATGATTGTAGGCATAGAACCTTTCTTCAAACATGAATCCCTGTTTAGATTTTTAAAAGATGTAGATAGTTTCCATATTATAGCCCCAGGAAATCCGTAGCACAGCCTCTAACAGAGGTTTCTGCTGCGGTAGGTGCAATAAAAGAAAGCACCTGCCTCTCAGCCTTTGTACTCAAAGGCCCCCGGAGGCATTAGTGCTATTTACATATTCTCGCATTTTAGCTCCGTGATCACTTATCACGCGTACTTTATCCAGAGACCACTACATGTATCACTATCATAATTTTATGCTATATCCTATCTTACGCTTCCATGTCACTGATTGATTTTAGGCCACTTTACAGCCATGTTACATTCCACCATCGCCACTCACAAATCAGCGCTTAACACAACATTATCAGTCATGGCGCTCTTTGGCCATACCTGGCCCTTGCGCCACTAAACAACACACATCCATCCATCCACAACGGTAGCTTGCAGAGGTTGTCTTACATATATAGCCACTCCTGCATTTCTAGTTTGGTCAACATGTCTGGCTGCACCCACGAAGTTGAAACCATGCATATCCAAAGGACACTCGCCTGGGTAATATCCAGTTTCAGTAAAGACTAAGACATGAGCGGACATAAGCAATGAGTCCATGGCTATTTCCTGTTTATGAGCATCGAGTGATCTAACGTTTAGTGTGGCCACTGTAATCGTGCTGCTTGCCACCAACTGCTCACATCGATTAAACGCAGTGTCTAGCCTATGTCTCTCTAAACGCTCAAACTCTGCTTTGAGGAACCTGTCTGCATTAGGTCCTCTGTGTGTAAACTTATGACATCCTTCCTTGTTGGTAAGATACAGCCCTTCTAGACTTGTAGCCCTACTCAGGCCTACATAGACAAGTTTCTGTGGATGGTTTGATGCGTACTTAAACACGACAGCATCGAAGGTTCCTCCTTGAGTCTTGTGTATGGTCATGGCGCTGGCAGGTATCAAAGAAAACTGTGTCCGCTTAACTGACATGTGCTTTACTAATTTTCCCTTCAGTTGAAACTGCATGGACACCAAATCTACGGGTATCCAGCTGTTTATATGACGACCGTACCCGCGCTGTGCAAGCTTTGCCTTAGCTATGAGGCCAACTCCAGGTGGACAACGTAGCCAAATTCTGCACGGTTCTTCCTGTGCAGCATATTCAATCAGCTTGAGTGTCCCTACCATACCATTCACTAATCCGTCTGTAATATCTAAATTCCGTATCAACATGTACGGTTTCTCCACACAAGACGACTAGTGAAGGCAAGTAACCCGTCTCAACTCGACTAAAGGTTTCCAATGATCGTTTAGCCAAATCTTTCTCCTCTTGTGACCTGTGGCCAGTTACCAAGTCTCTCGCTAGATTTCTACTTTGTTTCGACTTGCACGGACAACCTTTTCATTATATACATCCACTTCGCTGTTGCTGTAGTACAGATGAGCTGCGTCGTAACACTGCGCTGCATTATCCTCCGGGTCTATAAATCTAGATTCCAGTAGTTTAACTTCAAAGTCCTCCAACACTTCGCCATCGTCAATCTTGGTTAAGAGAGTTGAGAAGACTGCGTCGCTTTGGCGGACAACTTGGGTTAGGGGGAAGTATTCCAGGTGATGCCACGGTAGAACATCTGTGTTATACACGGCTCCACGCGACTTTGGCCGCTTGTACACCTCGTATGCTCTAATGGGCGGCAGCTGCCTCATGTCTCCACATAGAATGATATCGAAGCCCCCAAAGGGTTCCAACATCCTGTCCGGCCTTATTTCACGAAGCCGCTGGTCCACTTGTTGAAACAGGTCCGAAGATAGCATGCTGACCTCGTCGATAATGACACATCTCACTCCTCTGAACAGGGTTCGAAATGTGTTCAGATCCGAGGCAGAAAGGCCCTTGTCTTCACGGCCTGATGTCAGGACGATCTTGAAGGCTGAGTGAACAGTTATACCATTCGGTGCAACGGCAGCCTTGCCGGTTGTGGCGCACGCTATGTAGGCGTTTACTCCCGATATTTCACCATCTCCGTAACCAATCTTTCGACTTTTACAGTACCGATTGTAGACATCCATAATTAAACGGAGAGTGAAGGTCTTGCCGCACCCGGCCGGTCCAGTGAAGAAGATTCTAAGAGGCTTGGCGTCCTCATTGGTGACGCGATTTATAACCTCTTCGATTAACATTCTTTGGCGATGGTTGGTCATCTTCATTCTTCCGTAGAATTTATCCAAAGGCATACAGTCTTCCCTTTTCTTCACGCCTGGGCACATTGCAGCCACGACGAAGCTTGTAACTGTGCTTTCTGGTACAATGTCCGTGTCGTCGTTCTCTTCGACCAGCCTAGCACGAGTTCGTTCGCTTACCCCATCCCCGTTTTCGTCTTCTTCCTGCACACTTGTGGATGACACATCTTGGCCATTCTGATCATTGATGTCACGAATGTATTCCAGTAGTTCAGCCTTCGTAACTCCACTGTTATACTTGCTTTTCACCTCCATGATTCTTTCTTTGTTCTCGTCAAAGATGCTTTCAAATGCATTGCCATCCAGAAAGTCGTTCTCCCTTCTAAATGGTAAACACAACATCACGTGCTTTCGTTTGTAGTTGACGACATCGTTTATACCATAGTCCCGGCACTGAAATATTGCCGTTTTTCTTCGCTTGGTCATATTGATGTTGTAATCTGTCATAAACTCTGCGAGCGTGACGTGCTCCAATTCAGGGGGGCGTTCTTCATACTTTTCCACAGCGCTCTTTCGCCATATATCAGTGCTGGTTAATTCCAAGTGTTCAGCATCCATTTCGCGTCCACTTTTCCTACTTCTGACCCGTTTTTCCGGCCATACAGTGTTCACAAAGATTACATCTGTGCTTGTTTGGCTCATTTCAAACTGAAGTGGCATCCAGGCAGCTTCTTCGGCAGACATCTCGATGGCATTCAGCATGTGTGCACCCAGTTTTCGCAACGCCTGTTAGTAAGACAGTTGAGCCTCTGGGTCTTCGGCAATCACATTCTTAATGGCTCTGCTATGAGACGATACACCACGGTTAGCCTTATTCACGCACTCGACTACGTAGGCAGCGCAGGCATATACATCCAGAATGATTTGCAGATCCATGTTCGAGTTTAGCACTTCGGCTATCCAAGGATTGAAGGCGTTGATGTTACATTGGTCTAAATCTCGCTTTAACAGCATGGTAGGCCGTGAAAGTCCAGTCCGGATAACCTTTTCGTACTGTTCAAAGTCTTCAATGCCGTGCTGCTCCCACATTGATTCGTACATGTCGTAAATCGTTGTGTTTAAGGCTTCATGAAGCGTATCTCGCTTTTCCTTCAGTACTTCGAATCGTTTAGCACCCTCGGGATGTGCTTCCTAGTCCGGGGCAACCAACGGTGTCAACACTTTGGTGCACGGCATCGGCCACAGTGGGTAATAAATCGGCAATTCTTCCTGTTACCCTTATAGCACGTATGAGTATGTTCGTGTCGTTGGCTTCTAGGCCTACTCAAAGCATCGTGATTCAGTGAAAGCAGTCGTTCGGCCAGCGCTACCGTCTCCGGCATGTCGTTGTTGGCGACCTCTTCGTTTGGCGCATCGTTTAGCCAAAGTAGAAAGTGAGCATCAGCACTGCCTCGATGCTGAAATTCAATGCGTTTGAAGTATTCAGCCACGTGGTTAGGCTTAAATGGGCTAAGCCGCTTATTGCAGAGGATTTGCATAATTACCCGAACCATATGTTCAAAGTACACGGCACAAACTACCGGATCTTCATTCACCAAGACTGCAGCAAAGTAGCTATTCATCTCATGTTCATCTATACCAATATCAGATGGGGTTGCCTTCAAGCTCTTCAGTAATTCGAGAAGCTGCGGCCAGTGTACTTCCCATGCTGAAAGAGTCAGGAATGCCGTTGGTTTGCCCAATTGACGAATCATCGCAAACAGTTCGGCTTTACGGGTATGCCAGTACTGTATAGTATTCGGTACACCCTTCATAAATCCCATGTCTCTCTCAATGAGATTCTCCACTTTCTCAGAATTCTCTACATCACCTCTGGTCAACGTCTCGATGCCTCGTTTGTTCCTAAACATGGTATTCACGTTATCGCACACACGGTGTCGAATTACCTTCATAGTCATATTGAGAACATGCATCGGTAGAGCTCCTCGTCTATCACTTCTTCTAATCTCGGACGATGCCATGGTCAGGATTGTAGGCCTAGCCTCAGGTTTAATGCATCTTGCATGACCGAGGTAGATCAGTGAAACGACAGCTCCTCAGCATGCGTGTCGTACAGAATGCTTATAGGCTTCTGACCTTCGCCGGGAGCCATTGTTACCACAGGATTCAGAGTTGCTTGTTCGTCATACACTATAGTGTGTTGATCCATTGTTAATGCAACTGCCTCTGACATGGGGTCACCTTCGTCGTCATCACCACCACATTCCTCCAACTCCATCTCATTGTCTTGTGCAATATCAATCAAGTTGTTTACCTTGGCGAGGTCGATCTTAATGTCATAGTGTTTATACAATAGAGAATTTCGCAGTACCTCTACCCAGGGCAGCAACTGTTCACATGAAACCTCATCAGCTACGTACACGGTCTTAGCAAAGCGGCGTCTCTTTATATTCACAAATATTTGCTGTTGATCGTCCACGTCTCTGGGCAACTGCTTCAACATATGGTCAGTCTCTACCGGCACATTCACGATTGGTCCCTTGATACCGTACTGACCGTTCTTCCAATTCATTAGTCTCCTAATCTGTACAAACGGTATACGCGGAGACAGAAGCCGCTCGGCAACTGGGTTCAAACGCAGTAGCCCGTCTGGCATCGGCGGGTACCTATAGCCATTAGAAACACTGTACAAAGGAATCTTTTCCTCTTTAAGGCTATTCTTGCATGTATTGCACATCACGGCACTGGCTAGTCTCTTCTTTCCAGTCCGGGTAAGCTAAGCAATGTGGGAAGCATGAGAGCACTCACCGGCATAAGTTGGTCCCTATGCCACAACCGGTCACACACTGTACATGCATAGCCGAACGGGTTGTTAGTAAAGCGTCTTTTGAATCCACGCGTTGCCGTCTCAAACTCCTTTACTCTTCTCGCATGTTCTTCACGTCGTTCTACTGCAATGTGTCCTTCGGGTTGGGTCGGGCCAGCCTTGGTGAGAGATTTCTCCTGTCTTTTCTTCGAACGCTCTTGTCTCTGCTGGGGTGTTTCTTCTGCACACTGTTTTCTTCGCTTTTCGTTTTCCTTCTCTCGAAACGCACGTTCCTTCTCGAGCCACTGCTGCCACTGTTCCGGGGTTTCTTGGACACGCCTCTGCCGTTTAGCTGCGTTCCAGCGTTCTGAACTAGTAGAAGGAGACTCACTGTCGGGCAAACTCATTATTTCTTCCTTTGCTTCTGCTGTTTCCACAGAGGAGTTGCACATTGTCGCCGAGCTGCATACTGGGCACGCCGCTTAGAAAGTCGTTCTTCTTCCGTCTCCGTAGCTCGCTGATGCTTCCTCTTTGCATTCTGCCGAGCTGCCTTGTTCGTAGGCACCATCGTAACATCTGGCTGTATGACTGCCTTGGCGAGAGGAGCGGAGCTGTTTTATACAGCTGGTGTGACGTCACTCTGACTGTAGCGCCCCTGGTGAGAGGAGCGGGAGTTAGGCCGCCGTTGGGGGCTACCGCCTCGCCTCGCGACGGCGTGAGATGGGGCCCCGTTTTTACACAGCTGGTGTGACGTCACACCGACCGTAGCGCCCTTGGTGAGAGGAGCGGGAGTTAGGCCACCGTTGGTGGCTACCGCCTCGCCTCACGATGGCGTGAGATGGGGCCCCGTTTTTACACAGCTGGTGTGACGTCACGCAGCGAGGTCACGCTAAAGGTCAATGGTGCCTACCACCGCCTCGCCACAGAATGGGCTGAGAGTGCGACCTAAAGTAGTATTGCTTCGCAATAAAACATTTCAAGGAACAGCTTCCCAGGTGAAAATACGCAACTGGGATGCTCCGGGTCCCAGTTCTAATGGTTTATTTGCCAATTCCTAGCAGGTAGTGGGACCAGTAGCTACTGGGACCAGTAGATAGTGGGACCAGTAGATAGTGGGACCAGTAGATAGTGGGACCAGTAGCTACTGGAACCAGTAGGTACGTATGTGGAGCTTTTAGTGCCAAGCTGGCCGCAGCAGCCAACTGGCCACAGGCCTCAATATATCAAGAGATGCATAATCGACAATGCCGGGCAGCTTGCCAGGTTTTATTACAATTTGAACCGGCACTTTGATTTTAAGACATCCTGATCTTCTCCGGCAGCAGGCGGCCCAGGTTCAGGACTGTTGATTCCACGTCTATGTTCTTTTCTGCACCCCAGTGCTTCAGCGTAGCTGTGAAAAGAGCAAATGTAGAAACAGAAACAGATTAAAAATCTCCAGTGACAGCTGCCACAGCACAACTCAGAAGAAGCTTGTATGGCAGCTGCAATTAAGCTAGTGTGTGTGAATTAAACCACTGGCACTGTTTGTGGCAGCCATCAATACATTGCAACTTGGCAACAGTTCGACGTTTTCTAAATATCTTTTTCATCAATTCACCTGCAACAGCAACCAACCTTCTCAGGTGTTAGTGACTCTTTAGCCAATTCGCCCAGGCATTTTCTCCGTGGCGCCACCGTGCCTGTGACGCTCTTCTTTTCTAAAACATCCTTTCCCCACACAGCTTCAGCCGTGTCCTTTACAAGTGTCGGCTTGACGTTGCGCATGATCTTGAAGGTAGCTTCAGACCGCACAACTCCCTTGGCAAGGTGGAACTGCGAGAAAAAGCAATATAATACATACAAAGTCATAATGAGGCAGCAGACCATGAGGAAAGTGAAAGGAAATATAAAATAATAGAAGGCATCAGCTTTTTGCCTAAGGTCCAAGGTGTACCTAGCTGGAATTGTGGTGATGGCTTATAGACTAATCTGCTTATACTCACAGTGCCATCGTCCAAGTACGAGAAGTTAGCAGCTGTTGTTGCGTTGCTGATTTGGCCTGCAACCCAGTTGAAAAGCTAGTGGTCTGTTGCCGGTTTCAACTGGTCCCAGTAGAAGGCTATTGATCTCAACTGGAACTGTGCTGGTTTTCAAGTGGGATGAACTGGTCTGATGTGGCAAGCGGTCTGTTACTGGTTTCAACTGGTTCCAGTTGCTGGCTATGGGTCTTCAGTTGGGATTGTGCTGGATTTGAGTTGGTTCCAGTAGTATCTACTGGTCTTCAAATTGAACTGCAGTAGCTTTAACTGCAGTGCCAGTTGGAAGCTACTGTATTCAAATGGGATTGCACAGTCGGCTTAGACTGATGCCCTTTCTCAGCACTGTGCATTAGAGATCTAGCATGAACTGTGGTTGGTTTCAGTCTGCTAAGGTAAAGCTGGCAATCATCATGTGCCATATTTGGAACAGTTTCCTGAAATTGTGTACTAGATTTACACAAGGACCTAGGGTATGTGTTTGCTTATGGGTTTGGCTGGAATGCAAATCATGTAGTTCTAATTATCTAGCCAAACACACTGGTTACCCTTGCAGTCTGCTAGTACAACCAACAAGAAGCATGCTGGGTGATGGGCCTAGCTGGAAGCAGATGCCAAAGTATGACACGATTCCATTCCTATTAAAAATGCCCACAATCTACAGAAAAGTTATTTTTAATTGAACAGCATTTATTTAACATCATTGAGACTTGAGCAGAACATGGCTACCTCATACACACAGCATCATAGCAGCTAAACATAAGGACAGAAAAACATGCAATATCAAGAATGTATAATATATATATATATGTATATATATATAGTCGTAAAAAGTCCTACAATTAACAACCTAGAAGTATTATTTTGCTAGCACATTGGCCGGTGGGCTGACTATCAGAATGAATGGGAGTACAGAACATGTTATTTTATTAGGCATCAGATAGGGAAAGCACATGTGGATGGGCATGTGGCTCAAAACAGTGCTAGCAGTAAAAAAAAAGCAAAAATTATATTTTTACAGTAAATAACACATGGGCAGAATATGTGGCTATAGCGATGAGTCATGAGCAAGGCGTAGCTGTCCTCACTCTCCACGAAGCAGAGGATGAGAATAGAAAAGGTTTCTCAACTGCAACCACAGAAGAAAGAACACATTGGTGGCTGTGATGAGCCACAACTATGGCAACATTGTTTCTCCCCACCCTACAGGAGTTGATTTCATTTAAAGGGCCATTGAAACGGTTTTGAAAAATTTTGTAGACGTGTAGGATGCAGCTAAAGTTAAATCATTTGCACCACAATTTGTGTGATTAAGAGAGCTATGGATGATTACAAGTTACCCTCCTCCACAGCCATGCATTTTCTCCCGAACTCGTTCGCAGAGTGATCGGGTCTAAGCTCCGCTTTTACTGGCTCTGCGTTATGATGACACATCGTGTCGTCTACTTCCGGTTCTCTAAGAGCGAGAGCACAAAGCCTCTCCAACCCCTTTGCCAGCTGCTCGGCAGTTGACCCCAAGCGAGAGCTATTGAAGCAGCATATGTTGCGAACATTCTGTCACAGCACCGGACATGTCTTGTATTCCGGTAACCACAGATGAGCTGGGCGTCTCGACGGAACGGTAGATTCAGAAACTCAACCTGATAAAGGAACTTTAGCGTAGATGTATGTCAGCTGCCTGATTGGTCTCCACGGTCCAGTCCAGCCACCCGTTGGCGCATAGCTTAACCAGCCAAACAAAGAGCTAATGTTGCTATAACCAAGAGTAAAACATTTTAAACATTTACAAAAACAATGTGTTAACAATTACGCTCCTGCGAAAAATTTACGCCTGCAGCAAAGAAGAATATGCTTCATACTGCTACTGTGTTTGGTTGAGCTCTGTGCCACCAGTTGGCTGCAGCATGCAGACAATTCGTGTTTGTGCTTCTGCTCATCCCGTGAAATGGCACAGTCAAACGGCCAGGCCCTGTCCCCTTGCTCTTGCGTTTACCCGAATACTGGACTAGTGAAACGCTGTTGTGAAGTCACGGCCGCAAACGCGCAAGTCCTGGCGCTGAGTGGATAGCGACAGTACAATCCACTGCAGCCACTCCGCTCGTCTGCTGCCTTGCAGAGGGACGCGATGTCGCAGCTTGACATATCGCCAGTCGCTATGTTTTCAGCCCACAACGCAACAAAGTCAAATCGTGGTGCTCGCAAAAAGACTGAGTCCGACTCTGGCCGCGGAGCTCTCGTCAAAATGGAGCACGTTGTAACACAAGCAGACGACGCTTGCTGTGTGCCGGAAGTGCATAAGCGTAGTGAGAAACTGTTCTTGTGCATTCTCTTTCTGTAACTTTTTTTATAGAAACAAATTAACTAACATTCCAACTATTACAAACAACATTCGTTCACCATAAAGTGGGAAAAATTATTGATGACGTGCCCTGGGCAGCCAATCAAATAGCTCGCCCTACTAACGGCATTAGGGAAAGTAGCGTGAAATGGGTAGGGGCGGCTTAAAATTCAGCAGAGCGATGTACTGTGATCGGCAGCGATGTACATTTTTAAACCTTTAAAATAAATTGCACATTTTATGCAGAGCACTCAGATGCGTCAATTAATGATCACAAGGACCTACTCTACTGACTCGGTACGTTTGTGCAAAATTGTTTCAGTGTCCCTTTAAGATAAGGAGAAGCCGTTTTTACTACAAACCTTCAATGCTAAGGGTATGCAACATAATAGCGGTTCAAAACAGCGTAACAACATTCGAATAAAACAGGCATGTCAGCACAAAGCATAGATAGGAAATGCCATAGTTAAGAGTAATTTCCTTTCAACTTACAACAGTGTTCCAATCAGAAGGCAAGCACGTAAGCTTGCCGGCACTTTCATTCATACCCAAGGTGGCTGTGTACCTTATAAATAAGATAGGACTTGCAAATTGCCAAGACGTGGTTAGAGAATGAAAGCCAAATTCTAATTTCACTTTTGAGGTCATTGAAAGAGTGACCAGGAAAGTCACCGACACACACATACATATGTGCTCATCTATACACACACATACTATATTAAGGCCACATATTCAAGCAAAGCAGGTTAGCCATAAACTGGTTACATAGAAACATAATTCAATAATAATAATAATAATTCAATATAATTCAATATACCCTCTGAAACAGATATGGGAAAAAAACAAGGAAAACTGAAGAATCACACCAGTTACAGTATAAAAAATTCATTACAAAGACATTTCACGCAGCTTTTTCTCGAACGGCAAAGTAAGATTTCAAGACCACTTTCTGTAAACATTTACCATTGTAAGCAAACAAACTTCACCATTTACTGGCAATACTTTGTACTGCATGTAATAAGCTTCCCAAGTTCAAACTGCTAACAATATAAATTTAGATATGCAGCTGTAAGGAATACAATCTCATAGTTGCTATAATTCTTAATTTAAATACTCTACGCAAATGATACATCTAAAATTGAACAAAAGTGGCATCTACCAACCATAAAGTTGTAAATGTACGTGTTTTTCTACTTAGCTATTGGACAGCCATAAACACCCAGTGCACAATGTTATTAAAATGGAAGTTGTCTCTACAACATTTCACACGTGTAGCAAATGCTATACAAATGAGCTTATACATTTGATTGTTGGAAGGGAGCACATACCAATTTTTGTGGAACCTAATTCAGTGCAATGCAAAGCGCAATGCTACCAATGGCACCCAATACAGCAGCAGCGGTAATTCCAGAACGCCATGAAAAATATTTTACATGAATTTTCCAATCTGTCGAGGTCATGACTTTTAAACAAAACTGTGCAATCGACATGCTCTTATCAATATAAACTACATTCTTTTCATGGCCGCCATACTCTCCCAGCACACTTTAGTTAGCAACTGTAAAAGCCCTCCCTGAATTTCTAACCGAAAGTATTGTGCTAAATGTGAGCTAGCTCCAGAAAAGCTCCCTATAGTAGTAAAAAAAAAAATTTCTAGGAAGGTGTTTACATTTAAATTGATACATGCACTCAGCTCGCCAGCAGTTTTTCTGTGCTAGCCTTACAAAAAATATTTTCCCGCCCCATTCCATGTAAGTGCATGGGCTAACATCTGCTGATAATTCAAATAAAATTTCCTCCTCTGCTCTCCGAGATTCCATTACATGATTTGTATTATAGGCACACTCAGAAGAGAACCTACGTGGCACAATAAATATTTTTACGCAGTCACTCACATCATTGAACGAAACAATGTGTTTGATTTTGAGGCATTTTCCTTGGCCTGTCACAAAAGCAGTGCTGTCTGTTTTGTTTGGCCTTGAGTACTGCTCATTGTGGAACATGTTCCCGGCTACAATGACTCGGTCATGCTCCACAACAGGGCCACAGATAATGTTGCAAAGGTGTTTGCGAACAAAGCTGAGCAATGGCTCTGACACACCTCATGGCTTGCTCACAAGGAGAACAGCATCGTTACTATAGTGGCTAGGCTTTGCCAAAAATTGCAAAGTATGTGGACTGGCTTGTGCACTCAATCTCTTATAGTTACTGGCCATCATGATGCGTTCAACAATTTGAATAAGCACACCTTTGACTGACATCACTAACTCTTTAAGGTGACCAATATAGGACTCAAAACTGAAGCAAGAGTGTGCCCAAAGGGGACCTTGTAGGACAACACTCTTTGAGATGTGCAGTAGCAGGTGCACATTGTTGGTCATGTGCTTTTCACCATATAAAAACTGCACGTCAACAACAAGCCATACAAGGCAGTTTGTACTAGTAATAATGTTGTGTTTGCTCACTGTGTCTTTGAACAGCAGTGCAATGCCTTGTACAAGTGAAAAATGCTTAAAAACTGTGCTGGCAAAAGCCCCTCAAGGCATGGTAATGAAAAGTACAACAACCACTGCTGCCACTCAGATGCTTTCCAATACTTTCGTACTGAAAGAGACCGAGGGAGACGCGACGCACAAAGATGGGGCTTTGTTGCACATAGGCGCTCATCAATGATTGAAAGAACTTGTGGTGAGCCTATATAATATGGCTCATTCACAGCAGACAGCCAAAGCTCTGTAAAATGCCGTGATACCACCAACAGGACACAATGCATGTAATCTGGGGTGAAGCCCCAAATTATATCAAAGTACGGCAGGTTAATGAGAGGAGATGGGCCTTTTACACCTTTGTGTACTTGGTGCAGAAAAGATGCCTTCTCCATGTGTTTCTTAGTATTTTCCGCATTTCTTTCATCCTTGACGTTCATATCCATAGGATACTTGACAGTTCCTGTTTGACAAAGCAAGAAGAGTGCAAATGGAACATGAAAGGTCTTGCCAGCACAGTTAAATAAATTATGGGATTTAACAAGTGAGATTGCATACTGGTTTATGAGGGACTCTCCAGTGAACAGCTCAGATTGGTTCTGATAAGCTGAGCTTTTTTTTAACATGCAGCCAAACCAGTGTAAATGAGCATTTTAGCTTTCTGCCCTCACAGGAACGCTGCTACCACAACTGAGAATTGAATCTGCCACCTGATACTATTGCAGTGAATGGCCAATGCAGTTACTGTCCAACAACAATAAACGTCATTATTGTGGATTCCAACTAACATAGGATTTATTTTGTAACGTTCACGTGTGATTATGTATTGTAGAGGTATATTAAGAGTAAGAATCAATTGTGACAAGTGATACAATAATACATTTAAACTATCCATCTGCATACATCCTTTGTTCAATATAAGAAGCTTGAAAGTGGCTATAGGCAAGTGAGAGCTACACCTAAATATGAATAGCTAATCGTAAAATGGCAAGATTTGTCACCAGCTGTGCTCACCATGCATGGTCTTTCCACGGTGCAGGCACCACCCGCAACCGTAATACCCATTGTACTGGGTGAAGTTCTGAAGTGATGCTCGAGCCGGAGCGTCAGCACAACAGCTGAGGCAGTACACCTGCAGCAAGCACATATGTTATCATGTTGACTGTTGTTTTTGTCTTAAAACAGACATTCTATTTTTAAAACACAATTGGTCAAGCTCCTACTTTAGAAGCTTCAGGCCTGTAAAGCAGGGAAATCATTTATGCCATTTTAAATTTGTCACATATCCTTCCTTAGTAGGCATACAAACTTAGGTATCTGTTTCAAACAGTAGTTCCGTTGACACGAAGGTCTGACATTAGCTACTTGTAGGTTAACAAAGCAGCAATTGTGCATATTACCATCAGTGAACACAGTTACGTAAATAATTCTACTCACCTCAGAATGAACTATATCAGTGCCAGCCATCCACGTCACACCGCCAGTGGCAAGGTCCCTCATTCGCTGGGCAAAGCTGTTGAGAAACAGAGTCATGTTGGGGTGTGACTGACCGTACCATGAGGCACTCATGACGACATTTTTGTGCCGCATCTTCGGTGGCAGCTCACTGACAGTCAGCTGTATCGACCAAATAGAAAACTTCGACGATTTAAAAACTGGGCTGCCATCAGCATTGAAAGCGAGTGTCAGGTCACGCCTTTTCAATTTATGTCTCAGCTCTCTGTACAGGGAACCATCCATAATGTCAGACACTTCATTCATGTCTCTGCCAGCCTGTACTTGGTCAATGGACTGCAGCCTTTTAACCAGCGCATTTGTGATGGGTTTCTCGGAGAGCAGCGAAGAAAGTTGCTGCACAATAGGCAAGGTGATCAAAACGTGACCGTCTAGCACCAAATTCCGCCCGCTATACTTTCTTTTACAGACGGAGCAGCTGAACTGCAGACTATTTCGTTCTTGCAGATCGCCCGATGTTTCCGCCAGTAAATTCCTGCAAGGTGCACAGTAAAAATGGAACCGGGCATCACGGATATTGGCTCCTACTTGTTTTTTGAACAGATACTTTGACGCCGGAATGTCGTGCCTATCAAGTATGTGCGCGATGAGCTTCTGCAGGGCTTCAACTGCCTTCCACGACAAGCCGAACTTCAGTGAAAAGTTCAGTGCCAGTACCAGCAAGTCGTTAGCAGATGTTTCATCGACGTCCTCAGTCTGTGCCGGTGGTACTTCACTATCACTTTCGATGGGCACTTGTGCCTCAGGATGTCTGGAGTCATTCTCAGGTTCAAAGCTATCATCCTGCATCATTTGCTCAATGTCCGAGTTGCTGTCTGTACACGGTATACCTGGCGCCGACACCACATCACCGTTTCCATCACTGTCTTGCGACATGGCTTGATAGGAGTTGCACTGTGACATTGTACGTCTTTGAAGATACGTTCTCGTGGATCTCGGAAGGCCGTGAGCATTGTTCATGGGCCCTAAATACTGCTTCCGAGGACCCATGGCCTCGAGAATCTGAGCTTGCAATGGCCAACTGGCCAACACGGCAAACACAACAGTGGGAGCTGGATGATTGGATCGGACTGGATCGCATTGGATGGTAGTTGCGAAAAGAAATATCTTTGTTAAAACAACTGCACTGATATTTGTTACTTTTATTCACATGTAAGTATCTTTGATACTCTAACATTTGTTTTGTCGCTTTTATGTATTTAGATTTTTATATTTATTACTACAATTTATTTTACTATACCGAGTGCTTAAATCCAATGCAATCCGATCCGGGCACGTTTTCGGTGAGACCCACGTGAGAACTATGCCTTGAGTTGTGTGTGCGTTTGCACTGGTCGTGGTTTGCACTATCTAGTTTGCGTTAAGGATGTTTGCCGTCGTAAGATACACTAGCGATTTTGACGGAAAGCTTCATGTGATTCCTGCTTCGGACATAAAAAATTTTAGGCTGAAGAACGATTTAGATTTTGATAAATTAACTGTTTATTCAATATTTCGGCAGGACCCAGTAGACGGTGAAAACACCGGCTACTACAACACCCAAGCCCTGATTCTGGCAGGTATGTGCTTTGGACCCATTGTGAGTTATTGTTAATCATTATTACCGTTACTATGCATTTTTTATAAACTGAAGCTGAGGTCCGTCAAAGAATGGACACTAAAAGACTGCAAAAGCCGAAGATTCGGCCGGACCTCAACAGCAGCTCGGACGAAGGGGCCAAGACGGCCGAGAGTAGTACAACGCAAAGAAAAAAAATATGGAGAAAAGGTTAGTGTCTGCCATATAAATCTGCAGTACTGCGGTACAGTTAGTGCTTATCAGAAATATGTGTGAAAACAAAAATGCACGCGATAGTCCTAATTTCACACATTGACAGAGTTCACGTGAATTGTTTATACCTCATAGACACAGAAAAACAAAACGGAAGACTGCAAGGGATGCGATGTACGACAGCATCATAAATAAGACCCTGGAAGATGCCCATGCGAATTTGCAGCAAGTGGCGCAGCACCCCCAAGACAAAGTTGCACGCACTCGCCAATGTGTAAGTCACGTGAATTAACTCACGCTAGGCTGAAAAAGTTGAGAACTGTGCGCTGCTAGTGTAATCAGTGACCCACTTTATTGACTGCAGCACAAGCGGGCCCGCACTGTGATCGAGTCGGGGAGCTCAGACAGCGACTCTGATGCATTGTGCGCGCTGAGCGAGCTAAAGGCAGTGCAAGAAAAAGCGCAGGTATGGAAGGCGAGGGCCATGGAGTACAAGGAAGAGAGAGATTTTCTCAGGGATCGAGTCATTTCTCTAGAGAAATGCCTGGAGAGTAAGATTTTTCAGTGCAAGTGGGACATATTTTATTACTAATTCGTTCAATAAGTGCCCCGAGATGCGGCAGTGGCGCACTATTGCTTACCCTTTAACTGCTTTTCTTATAGTGGAAGGCACACTTCCCCAGCGGCTCTTTCAAGGCTGCAGCAGCAGCAAAGGTTTCGTATTTTATTATTACTTCTAATGAAGCGAATGTATATGGCCATTTGAGTTATTACCATGCATACTTAGAAGTATGTGGTAATTTTTTTTGTTACTGGTGTTTAGCACATACCGCTATGCAGGGCAGTTGCTCCTTAAGAGAAGGGCTGATCCTACAAAAATTTATGCCTTTCAGCCCCATCCGTGACAGTGGGCAGACTCGAAGCTGCTGCCAAAATCCCCAAGGAAGTAGAAAAGAGCAGCATTGACAGAGGTTTGACCTTTTGTTACTTATATCCTACATTTGTTGGTACTAGCTGTAAACTGTACAATCACTTGGCAATCGTTTCACCTGGCTGTGTATGCATTCTTGTGAGATCATGGAGCAGAGCTGCAGCCAAAGTTAAATATTGCTGCTGAGAGCACTGATATAACATGTCTGAAAATTTGCGTTGTATTACATTGGGTTTTACTGCAGAAACCTCGCTGGGTGACGAGTTGGCTTGTGGTGAGTCTCTTTTCCTTCTCTGGCTGGCACATCCAAAGGCAGGGTGAATAAGAACCAATTATTTCATGTGCTTTTCTAAACCACGTTTGGCTCTCTTTTTAGGTTTCCCTGGATCCACGGCTCGTGCTTCACAGCAGCCAATGTTGCCTGCACCACCAAGTATGCTTATCCTTGTTCTGGCCTATGAAGCATGCCTAATAGGGTTCAGTATTCTCAGTTAAATACAGTAAAAGTTAAATGGAAGGCAATTTTTGTACATTGTAATTTAAATGACGTCAGTCAGCGTGCACCCTCTTGAATACTAATGCAGCAACAGCTGCGCTTCCTCTGCGTTCTCACATTTGTGCCCAGCTATAGCAACTTATGTTAGTCTGTTCACTTTCATCATGTACCACCATGTTACTTGGAGTTGGGCTTCCTCGTTGGCTATCAACATTGCTAAAGCTGAGAAGTTTTAAGATATAGTGCTAAGCATTTAGCATAACACCTTGGTAAACAAATATAATGTGATACCGTCAGGTGAAGCACTGGTTGCCATTCTGTTATCATTAATTAAAGGTTCTTGCTAAGGGTCAGACCTTGTCATTACCCATCCATGCACTTCCATGTTTTCTCGTTTGCCTTTTGCAGTTTTGGATGTCTACTGTACATGAACCTTAAACGCCTTGTCACATTTTAGTTAACATTTATCCGTGTCACTGGGAACACGTGGTGAATGCATATTCTCATGCAATGAGCAGCCACCTATTATGATGCTATTTGCTTATTTGTTAAAGTGTTGACAGTGCTAAAAGCAAAATCAGGGACACAATTTTCTGTGCTGATCAAATGAAGACACAACATATTGCATAACTATAGCTTTTTCAGGCGAATAAATTGAGCAATAAAAGCTGAAAATTACTTCTTAAATGGAAGTGCCAGTAGGTGTTCACCTGGTGTTTCTATCTAGAAAGCAGTTCTTCTTTTTATTGGCCAATTACAATTTTGGCACAGGCCAGAATTGTATTAATAGGACTAATTGCACTAATTTGCAGAATGCAACAAAAACAAAACGTAATCAAGTGACCTTTATTTTCCCAGTTGAAAAGCTAGTGATCTGTTGCTGGTTTCAACTGGTCCCTGTAGAAGGCTATTGGTCTTCAACAGGAACTGTGCTGGTTTTCAAGTTGTACTACTGGTTTTCAAGTGGCACGTCAGACCACTTCACACCACTTGAAAACTATTAGTACCACTTGAAAACCAGTAGCAATATTTTCACCTGGGTTGTATTGCACTAAACCAACATAATATTACTGAACAAAGTCGAAGAAAAACATTTCAAGGAACAGATTGTATTGCACTAAACCAGCATATGTTCCCTGTTGAAAAACAGCCTGCAGTGCATTGCACCAATGTCGAACAGCAATCCATTCTGCAAAAGTGCTAACAGCAACTTCAGGGGAGCTCCTGCTGATTTTCTTGAATCTTCTGGTTGATGCTACACAGTTCCTCAGTCTTCCTTCGTGCAGCCTTCCTCAGACTATTTGATCTGACCACATACTTCAGATCATTAGCTGCTTCTGCCTTTTCGGCATACGTACCCACTGAAGCCTGGAGTACTTTGTTTAGCGCAAAACAACAGACACAAGAAAGACAACAGGACAAGGCGCCTGTAAAGTGCCTTGTCCTGTGGTCTTTCTTGTGTCTGTTGTTTTGCGCTAAACAAAGTATTCATGGATTTGCACCAACTAGCCCGCCAATGCATTGTGCTGAAGCCTGGAGTCAGCTATTGTTGCCTTGAGTTTCTTTTTTTTTTTCATTGTGTCGATTTCTTCGTCGATGCAGCGCCTCTTTGATTCCCTTACATCATCACATTGCTTCTTTTTTTCTGCTTCCAGATATGCAGCATACTGCTACCGGGCAGCTGATACAGCAGTCCTCAGCTCTTTTGTAATAGGGACGTTAAGGACGCCCCCTGCCTTGTCCACAGCGTCGCATACAATACGTTGCGAAATGTACGACAGGTCCTTCAGGTTTTCTACAGCAACTTGGCGGTTCACACTAAACCCTCGCTCCACAGTGGTCTGTTCGTGGCTGAGCACGAGCAAAAGCTTCACAACCTTCCACAGTTCCCCATATGAGGAATTAAACTTCATCAGCTCAGTCAAGAACTCATGCAACCTGTTTACGTTCTTCTCAAACATTCGCAGGTTATGCATCTCTTCCTGCAGGAACTCTGTGTACTCCCCCAGTACAGTGTCTCTTTGGTGCTCAGGCACTCATCTGGTTTAGTACACATTTGTCGTGGGTCCAGAGAGGACAAACTCCTAACGATTGGGAATCTCAGTGGACTTCTCTCAAGCACCTTCTTTGTCACACTGATCAACAAGCGTTTGCATTCCACGCTGAACCGGCACACGACCCTCTGGCTTGCTTTAGTTTTCCTGACAGTCTGTTCAGCGGCATGGCCTACATCCACCTTTTCAAGTGGAGTGTGGTTCTCTCGGTGCTTTCAATGTCCACCATCAGCAGACCAGTGGCTCCTTTTGCTGAAGACAAGACTGAGCACGTCAGAAACTTCGTCAGTAGCTTCCTGACCAGTTTCCAAGTCCCTTGCAAGAAAAAACACCATAGACTGATCCGTTTGGTACTCAGCAAGGAATGGTTTGAGGGTCATGGCCACACCCACTGCGAATTGAAGCTTTGCGAGCAGTAAGTTATCACTGGCAAACTCACACAAGTTGCGAAATGATCCACACTTTGAGGGGCTTACTTCCTTGCAGCTTCAATAAACTTCTTAATGTCAGACCACAACAGCAAGGCTTTCTCTATCACAGGCACATTCTCCAACCACAGGTGGGCAACAAAGTTCAGGGGAAAAGTCTCCTGACCGGTAACTGCTGAAGAATCCTCCCTCCTTGCAGGAGAACCATGGAAAAGCGCGCTCAGACTGGAGAGCAGACAGTCAAGTCCCCACTAACTTGCTGTAACACCTGCCCTATAGGCATTGTGCATGGTGTGGAGGCCACAAGTCCCAATGTCCAAACATTGAACTTTGTATGCTTGATGCAGGTGCTCTTGGAAGTTCTTGAGTAACTGAAGGTTAACATTGGGACCATCCATTGAAATCTGAAGAGTTTTCTCAAGAGGGAAAGGCTCGAGCGCAGTCAGCAGCGTTCCTTGGATGTCCTCGGATGTCGAGTGCTCCATAAACACCGCTGTATAGTACCGCGTTGCCACCTTGTGAGACGAATTCCGAAATCAAATGTGAACATCCAATTGTTTCCGCTGGAGATAGTCGTTCGTGGACTCGTCGCAGAGTACCACGTAGTAATCGCAATCTTTTATGTCCCGTTGCAGAGCAGATAAAAAGAAGGGCCTCAGATCATGGCACGTTACGCAGGCACATTTTTTCTCTCTGCAAGAAAATGCTTTGGCCACGCCACTGTCCGGGAACATACGCTGGAATAGCTGGCCTGCTTCTGACGACGACCGATAGGAGAAATGCGATGTGACAACCTTCAAAGTCCACAGAATCTCCGCATTCGTCACCAGCTTGTGTGCAAGCATCGTCTAGCTTTCCCAATTGCGAAGGAGGTGACACGGTTGACTGTTGCCCTGTACTTGGAACTAAGTACCTTCGCACCGAGCTGTTGGCTGCAATCTCGGTTGACTGTTGCCCTGTACTTGGAACTAAGTACCTTCGCACCGAGCTGTTGGCTGCAATCTTCATATGGCTTTTTAATGCTGACTCGCCCATGTTGGTGATATCGAAGGTCTTTCTGCAAGGCCTGCATCTTGCACGGTGCTCACTCGTCGTATCTGGTGTAATCCAGTCTTTGTAAACGTCGTTGTGAAACCACGCGCCTTGAAATTTGCTTTTCCCAGGCATTCGCTTTGTATTCAGATGTTTCAGCCACAACAAATCGTGTGCAGAAGCGACGGCACAATGAAATGCCGTCAGCCACCATAACTGCAGTGCGTAGAATACTAGACACTGTACCATAACAAAGTGCCAAGATCGGATTAGATTGAATCCGCTCAAGTTGGCTGCAGAGCCAAGTGGCTCCAATGTGGCTAACCGTCGTGCAACATTGGCTATATTAGCACAAACTGATTTTTTACGCCTGAACAGCGTATATTGAAACATGCTACTGAAAATACAAATATTTTAACAGCGTTTTTTTATTAATAGTCATTTGCATGTACTATGCTAGTAATTCAAGGGGCAGCCAAAAGTCCAGGATTTTCAAGGGCCTTGAAAACGAGATATTCAAATTCAAGGGTTTTCAAGGACCTATGCGCACCCTGTAACAAAGTGCAGGAAGGCAGGCAGAATATCCTGCTGCCAAAAAGATTCATCGAAGCTCACACGCTGCACATGGATGTTTGCAGGCATTCCAGGCTGGCTGTTTTCAGTCGAAATGGCAAAATCGCACCACTTGTGGTGTGTAACAGCCATTTGGCCTTGCACTTAGAAATAATATGCATGGTCTTTCTTTAAAGCAGCCCCTCCATCTACCATCTTGCAGCAAAACCTTTAATCTTTGCAAGCTGCTTCAGTGGTCATTCCTTTCTTGGAAAATGGGCATTTGACTTCAAGCAAGCCCTCTTGATCAATTTTGACAACTCTGTCGGGTGATGCTGCCACAAATCTATATTTTTTGTGCACATGCAATCCTGTGTTTTTCACTTCAACAGTGTAGCCTCTGGCTTTCATCAGCAGCACATAAGACTGCACTGCACAGTCTTCATTCGTCCGCCCATATGCCATTGCTTTGTCATTTGGGTAAAGCCCAGTCCTCAGCAAACCCTCTGGTTTCGTGACGCGACATATTCTCTTAAATAATGATGCTGTGAAGCGGCCTGTTCTTTCAGCAAACCAATTTTTGTTGGCTTGTCCGAGTGTGCGGGTGCATATACGGTGTCTTTCCTCACTTGATGTCGCCTTCAAAGACTTGTGGTGAAGAGCCACAACTTCTGTGGCGTGACTGCCCCACAGGTCTTCCTCGTCACCAATTTCCAAACGTACATTTGCGGCTGCTTTCGTGACCAGCTGAGTTTCGCGGGGGCACACGTATCGCACGGCATGCAGTGTTGGGCACGCAGTCACAAGGCCTGCCTTCAGCTTGCAAATATCAGCATCAGAAGTCACCTTTTGGCTCGGGTTGTAATCGCGTAGCCGTTTTGGAGATGGTGGCTTGTTGATATCGTTCCTATGGAAAGGAGTTTCCTGCAGTGGACGTTTTGCTGCCGGTTTCTTTGCTGAAATGAAAAATTGAGCATTTCATAGTTTTTTATGCACTTTTTGGGTATAAATAGAGACAACAAGCAGGCCCCATAATCATGTACTGCTTTTTGCCAAAAGGTTTTATTGTTATACATGCACCAGTAGCAAGTTGAGCATGCAAGTGTGCAGTGATTTTCACAGTTTCAAAAACCATGACCCAGAAGCTTAACTAAAGGAAGTATTTAGCAAAAGAAATTGCAGTATAATTAATACATGCATAGCAAAATTCAAAAAGTAATTAAATTACGTTACCAATTACTGATCTCAAGAAGCAAAAACATTATATTACAATTACTTTCAGAAGGTAATTGCAATTGCTTTTTAATTACTTATTACTGTTAATATTCGAAAACAACTTTGGACGCAGCTCCTTCAGCCATTTCGTATTTATCAATTTACTTCATCGCAGGGGTGGGGTAGCTGAGTTCCAGATTCAGCACCTAAATATTTGCCTTGCTTTGAAGACAGTGTGCCCTTTGCACGGCCAAATAGCAGTTCAACCGATTCTTTTTGGAGCAACCCTGTCTTGCGTATGGTAAAAAACTTCTTTAGTCTTGGGTACAGCTAAAAGTTGTTAAATCGCTTGTCGGTCTGTCTGGGTCCGCATGAAGCGCCAGAAGCCATCTATATTTCCCTTTTCTCAACTCCAGCTTAGCAGTTGAACACGCCCCTACGTGTTCAACTTCATTCCCTTACCGGCCCAGGCTTTTCACGTTCCTCCTGCTTTCAGGATGCCCAACCCGGCAAACAAGAGACCAAATCTTTGCCAGCACCACAGAGCCAGAGTGCACCCTGTTGAGAACGGCCCGCTGAGGCGCAAGTTTTGCCAGCCAGGTGCCACAGTGGCGTCAACTTGGAAAGCCACTGTCATCCTCTAGCCAAACGGCGTCACTAAGTCTACTGTGTACCAAGGACAATGCGCCGCGTCCGCCACTCTGCCTCGCGGGATTGCCGAGATGAGTTCGACGAACCAGGCTTTATGACTGAACACGCCACCGCCGACCTGATCTGCCACGAGTGGGGTAGTTGCCGAGGGAACGTATTTGGCGGCAACGTCCCATGCGCCTTTCAAGGCGCAAGACAACGGATAACTGGCAGCCGCGCTGCGGGGGTCAGCTCGGGGAATAAGATGCGCCTTTCCGGACGTAAGCCCCGAGTTCTGCAAAGACCGTCTGACGTCGGTGGGGACCGTGAACCTGTGCGGAAGTGTGTGTGTGTAAGGGCCGATTTACGCTCGAGCCGCCCATCGCTGCAAGCCGCACCGCACGCTTGCGGTCGCGCGAAAGATTGCACATGTCAAACACTTGTGCACAGATTTCGGTTTACAATGTGTAAGGTATACACTGTACACACAGTGTAAATGGTAATTTGTGCACAAGTGCTGGATACGTGTAATTTTTCGCGCGACCGCAAGCGTGCCGCGCGGCTTGCGGTGATGGGCGGCTCGAGCGTAAATCGGCCCTAAGCCCTCCCGCAGATAGGCGGCTCATCTACGATGACTAGTCGAATGTTTCCCTCACCCATGGATCGAGGGAGGACCGAGTGTTTATAAACTGCTGTTGTGCGGCTGCTCAGTGTACTTTCTCTCGGTCATGCTAGACTAACGAACTGCAACGTCCTTACGTGGATACTGTAAATAAACCCATATTCCTCGTTCTCAATGAGAACCAGTCCTTCCCTTCAAAAACGTCCTCAGCGTGGATAAGTTGGACAATGGCATGGGCCAGCTATCATCCAATTCATGCCCCACTCCAATCTTGACAACTGGTCACGAGCGGTGTGATTGACCTCCCAGTCCTTACAACTGGCTGACAGCGGTGAGATGGACTTTGCGACGTGGTGCGAAGGCTACAGAAGTAATCGCCAGACTGAGTGCGGAAGAGGCATATGATTATGCGAAGGCCAAGGCCAGTCTTCTGAAGAAATACCGCCTTTCGGAAAAGGTTTAGGAGCACAGGCAAGAAAGATAGCGAGGGGTATCCGGAGTTTGCATATAGCTTAAAGGCAAACCTAGTCCAGTGGCTGAAAAGCGCGGAAGCGTACGAGAGCAGAGACAGGATCATTGAATGCATGTGTCTAGAGCAGTTTTACAAAAGCATCCCACCATCTGTGAAGCTGTGGGCGCAAGACAGAGGAAATGTAAACACTGTGTAAAGGGCGGCGGAATTAGCCGAATAGTACACAACGCGTAGAAAGCTGAACGCCGAGGACGGTAATTGGGACGGTCGAAATGGACCGCGGAAACCATTCCCGTTTGAAAGGGGTTCACAGACCAGACGATCGGAGCCTGTAGACGTGGAGGAAAAGCCCGCAGAAAAGAGCGAGGAGAAACCTAACGCCGAAACTGTACAAAAAAGAAAAGAAAATTCGAATCTTTTAGACCGATCCGCTGCTATAAGTGCCACAAACTGGGACATATCGCTGTGAACTGCGGAAAGCCTAGCGTAAGTTTTTTCCAATGTTTATGAAAAAGACGAGAATATGGAACTTTTAAGCCCATATCTTCACGACCTGCAAGTTAATGGCAAACCATGCCGAATGCTAAGAGACAGTGCCGCCACGATGGACATTGTCCATCCGTCTTACGTGACGGTAGATGACTTCACTGGAGAAGTAGCATGGATCAAACTGGTTGTAGAACACAGCTTGTGTCTGCCCATGGCCAAAGTCAAAATCAGTGGACCATTCGGGAAGCTAGTGACCGAGGCTGCAGTTTCCAAATTTTTGTGACTGCAGTACCCTTACATTTTTTCGAATCGTTCGAATTGGTTACTACGTGAAAAAGGGCTTAAACGATGAAAGCGGAAAAGTGTAGGTTTGGCGGCTCGCAGGTTACTTATTTGGGCCATGTCGGTCAGGGCGCGATATGGCCGGCCGAGCTGAATATAGCTACGATTGTAGAATTTTCTCAGCCGCGCACGAAAACAGACCTTCGTTCATTTTTGGGACTTGTGGGATACTATCAACGGTACATTCCGAATTACTCGCAATTGGCAAGTCCATTAACAGACGCCCTCGGAAAGGGAGCACCGAGTAGCGTACACTGGGATAAGGACGAAGAGAATGCTTTCCAAAGTTTGAAAATGATATTGATTTCTCGTCCTGTGCTTCGCGTGCCAGACTACACAAAGTAATTCATAGTTCAATGCGACGCAAGCGACAGAGGTATGGGCGTTGTACTTGGTCAGGTCGGCGACGATAACGAGGAGCATCCTATCCTCTATGCGAGCCGTAAACTAAGAGAGGAAGCATACAACGCTTCAGAGAAGGAATGCGCCTGTTTAGTTTGGGTCGCCCAAAAGATGTCGTGTTACTTGTACGGAGCGAGGTTCATCTTCGAGACCGACCATTGTCCTCTGACGTGGCTCAAGCAAATGTCACACAAGAATGGCCGCTTGCTCCGATGGAGCCTCACTCCAAGAGTACAACTTCTCTGTTAGATATAAGAAGGTAAAGTTGCATATCAATGCGGATGGTTTGAGCAGGCTAATTTGAATTCTGCGTTTAAGGGTCCCGCCTAAATTTTAGGGTCACAATTCTTAATTTTGTTAAGCCAAGAAGATCCCCTCTCATTTAGCAGGATTCCCTCCATGATTGCTGAATTTGTCAGCACGAAATTGCTTCAACGATTGGCATAGCGAAATTCAGCATATTTTGTTTCTGCACTTATGTTTTCTTTGAAGCCTAGTGGGTCTAAAGTGAGATCCAAGGTACGTCATCGTGGCGCAGAGCCGTGTTGTGAGGTTCGTTTTGCAGTTGCCTGCCCTTGTTGGATGTTTTGGGGCGGTGACATCATTACACAAGTGGTCGCTGCGAGCCAAGGCATCACCCCCTGGCCACCAGCCGTTCTCTTCCTGCCCAGCGGTTGTCAGCGCTGGACAGTCAAGATTTCCCGGGCCATGGAGGCGCTGTTAAGAACGGCCCGCTGAGGTGCAAGTTTTGCGAGCCAGGAGCGACAGCGGCGTCAGCTTTTCTTGGAAAGCCACTGTCATCCTCTAGCCAAACGGCGTCACTAAGTCTATTGTGTACCAAGGACAATGGGCCGCGTCCGCCACTCTGCGTCGCGGGATTACCGAGATGAGTTCGGCGAACCAGGCTTTCTGACTGAACACGCCACTGCCGACCTGGTCTGCCGCGAGCGGGGAAGTTACCGAGGGAACGTATTTGGCGGCAATGTCCCACGCGCCTTTCGAGACGCAAGACAATGGTGAACCGGCGGCCGCGCTGCGGGGGTCAGCTCGGGGAATAAGATGCGCCTTTCCGGACGTAAGCCCCGAGTTCTGCGAAGACCGTCTGACGTCGGTGGGGACCGTGAACCTGTGCGGAAGTGTGTTTGTATAAGCCCTCCCGCAGAGAGGCGGCTCATCTACGATGACTGGTTGAACGCTTCCCTCACCTATGGATCGAGGGAGGACCGAGTGTTTATAAACCGCTGTAGTGCGGCTGCTCAGTGTACTTTCTCTCGGTCATGCTGGACTGATGAACCGCACGTGATGCACGTAGATACTGTAAATAAACCCATATTCTTCGTTCTCGATGAGAACCAGTCCTTCCCTTCAAAAACGTCCTCAGTGTGGATAAGTTGGACGACGGCATGGGCCAGCTACCATTTAATTCATGCCCGACTTCAATCTTGACAACTGGTTACGAGCGGTGGCATTGACCTCCCAATCCTTACAACCCTCGATATAGAATAATTATTTTCGCTCCCAAATTACTAGACCACAAAAATAATGAATTACTTTACAAATAATCAAGTAATTAGATTGGTGTAATTGCATAACAGTGAGTTAATTACTGCCACGCATGGAGTGATACAAACCTTCTGAAGGAACAATCCACTTGCATGGCAAGTCCGTGCATGATGGCTTATTTTCACACGGCACAGCCCCCTTGTCAACAACGGTGAGTAAGAGGCCGGCAACACGCTGGCAGGTCTCACTCAACCTGAAAAGTAACATATAACACGTAGGCGCGGTCGTCGATCGCACACCATATAACGGCCATTTAACCACGGAATCGCTAAGTGTTTTGACAACCGAGCAGCCTCCTGGACTTTTATTTCTTATCGCATGTCATGTAAGCGGCTTAGAACCACGGAAATAACCAATGTTAGTGCAAGCGTGAGTCTCCGCTACTGCCGCGCTGGGCAATATAGAGAATCAGAGAGAGAAGCCGCATGAACATGCATGTATGTGCTTAAAATAGGATACTCTCAAGCGCGCAAAGCATTTCAGAGTCATTGTAACTGTCCCTGAGTCACCGGAAAAGGTCAACGCCTCCCCTAGACCGTACTTACTTTTCTGCGCGACGATAACCGCTTCAGCAGTCGCGACGGAGGAATGAAGTGTTGCTGGGGCAAGCTAATGCCCAGAAAGTTTGAAAAGTAACATGTTGCGGCAGAGACGGTCGTGTTTTGCATCACTTAGCCGATTTTTCGAGCTTTGCAAATGATAGCTATTCGGCAAGTCCAACGGTTCAGTTCGGCTATATTGCATTTTCAATAAACAGCCGAGTAAAAAGTTTCTTACGCTGCAACACATTCATAATGTGCTCCAGCGATGTTGCCCGAAGCTCGACGGTACCATGCAGACACGGTGTACGCACCTGGTTGCATTAATAGTTTGCACGCCGCCCGAACAAGGCTGAGCTTAGCCGTGTTGATGTTGAACATTGCGCTTGTTGTGCGGGACGTGAGCGCGGCTGGAAATCAGCAGAAAGAAGCAAGTGATGCGTCCCTGAAGAACAACGTTTGACCCGCGTTGCGAAGGCCGAATGGCATGCGCAGGAATTCGAATAGACCAAAGGGTCTAGTGATGGCAGTCGTAGGGACGCCTTCCAGTGACACAGGTATTTGGTGGTATGCCCGCACGAGATAATTTTTTGGAAAAAGTTTGGCCCCATGCACACCTGCCAGTATGTCGTGAATATATGGCACGGGGTACCTGTCGGGCGTTGTGACACTGTTCAGCGCTCGATAGTCCCCGCAAGGACGCCAGTCACCCGATGATCGCTTAGGAACGACGTGAAGGGGAGGTGCCCAAGGACTGGAAGAAGGTTGGACGATACCGAACTCCAACATATGGTCGAATTTCTCTCAGGCGACAATCGACGTGGTCGAGCGTGAACCGGTGGTCCAGTAGTAGTAATGTGGTGAAACACGCCGTGTTTTACTGGGGATACCACTTGGCGCTGGTGTGTCAGGTCAGAAAATTCGCTCAGTATGGTAGTGAAACGAACGGGGCCTGCTGGCTTGATCAGCGTAGAGCTGAGCGTCGTATGTCTTGAAGGCTTGCCTTTTACATCGCTTTGTGACAGGGTCCTGTAACCTCCGGTTACGCACGTCGACTAACAGTCCGAAGTGGCGCAGAAAATCCGCCCCGAGAATGGCGAATTTCACGTCAGCTACTATGAAAATCCATCGTAGCGTTCTGTGCAGGCTCAGACTGACGATGTGGTGTCGATAGCTGTGTTGTTGACTGCTTGCAAAGGCGATATGTTCGGGCGCTTTCGGTCCGCGGGCGATGCTGGAAGTACGCTCACTTCGGCGCCTGTGTCGACGAGGAAGCGGAAACCGCTGTTGCAGTCGGTTAGGAAAAAGTCTGATGAGCGACGTTCTTGCATGGCAGAAATGCTGGTCACCCTCAGCCCCTGCCCGGGGTGTTTCCCGAGAGCTCGCAGGGTGGTACGCATTTGCGTGCAGCATTGCCGAACTTGCGATTGTACCAACTTAGTTTTTGGCGTTTCATAGGTGACTTCGGAGCACTCTGACTGGTTGACCGTGACGCGGTATGGAGGGCGGCCACGGAATCCACGAGACGCGAGATTTCGTTCTTTATCTCTTGAAGCTGCTCATATGGAGATGGTTCGCTTGGATAGATCGTTCTCATTTGAGGCAGTCATGACCATTCTGACGTTCGGGGGGATTTTCTCTAGAAATATTCCTCGGAGCTGCAGGCCGTCAAGACGATCCACTTTGCTGCCAAATAATTGCTGCATATGACGCAGCAGCTGGCTTGGCGCCCTGTCGCCGAGGTTGGCTTCGTGGAGCAGCTGTTGTAGCCGTTGGCTTTCGGGGGACGTAATCCTGCAAATGAATGTTGCCTTCAATGCATCGTAAATGTTGTCTGCTGATGGGGAAAGTAGCAGGTCTCGAATTTCGCCAGCGGTTGATGGGGGCAGATTGCTCACCACACAATGGTACTTCGTGGAATGTGCTGTGATGCGCCGTGCAGCGAATTGTGATTCTACCTGAATGAACCACAATGCAGGGTCCGCAGTCCAAAACGGAGGCGGTTTGACGTCGACGCCGGAGAGTGTCGGAATTTCGATGCCTTGAGGTGTGTCCATACCACTTGCTGCTCGTCCGGTTCACCAATGTAGTGCGGGACGCGAGCGCGGCTGGAAATCAGCAGAAAGAAGCGAGTGATGCGTCACTGAAGATCAAGCAACAACTGACGTTATTTTGGTGCTCGTTCAGCCTCTGCAGCTCGGTTGCACACCCTCGCACCACTTCCCTTTCCCGCACACTCCGCGATAATATTTTATCGAGTCAAAAGGGGAATGGGTATCTGGCTGCTGCTCTGCGACCGTGAGGCCACCACACGCTCATCACATACCCTTCTTCTTTAAGGGCCTATCCACGATGATCTTGACGCACAAAGTGCGTAACTGAGTTAAAATAACGCCAAACACTGCGACAAGTCTGTGGTCATCCGTTCGCTGAAAATGCGAACGGTATTGGGTCTTCAATCATTTTGCGAGCATACACGACGAAAGCGCATCCATAAAGCAAATGGCGCTGCTACCAAGGTAAATATACATGGAAGCGAAGCTTCCATTGGAGCCCATACGTTCAAAACATGGCGGTTCACCGGCGGTTCATGAGGCTTAGCGCCATCTGTATGTGGAGGGAACCTTTCCGGCGGAAGAAAAAATAATGTGACGCCATATCCGTTAAAAACAGAAGTGACATCATTTTGTTTTCGAAGGCGCGAAATTGGTTTTGCTGGCCTGCCTTTAGAGCTATATATTCAAATGCCCCGCCATTCGACTTGATGGGCGTTTCGAGCTTTCAGCGCGGAAAGCGATGCAGGAAAAGGCCAGCCGTACGGTTTTAGAAATCGCAACCCTGCATACAACATACTTTCTTTGGATCCCGACGGAAGCTGCAGGGGTAGAGTGCTGGTCCTATCGTCGGACCCCAAGCACATCGGCAAGCGCAGTCGCATGAAGAGAACTAAGCAATTATCTGGCGATCGTAACTCACTCCTTTTGAGTGAACAGCTTAAGAAGCGATGAAGCTACCCGCGTTACCAAATTCAGACAAACGTCAACAAGCAAAAAAGCACGTGTGATGGGGGCATATTTCAACAGGTGAACTTTACGAGCGCACCTTTCTTGCACATTTCAAGAAATGCATTGCATTATGAGTCGACGTCCCCTGTAACGATGGGCGCTGATAAGAAGTGCATTTATTATTATAATAATGAAATTAAATAAACTTGTATTTTCTTTACTCGTCCAGAATACATAAAATTGACCAGAAATTTTATTTTCGTTGAATGACTGTCTCGCTTGAATTAAGAAACGCTTTTTTTCCTTTCCCAATGTTTGTTCCCTCCAAACATAGTCGAGCTTCAATCGCTCCTACCATAACCCCCTTCATTATGTCGGTGACAGTTTGTACTGAACCGCTTTTCGCCCGAAGCTTCGCGACCTGTTTGGATCGACCTTGCTGCTACCCTCAACAGTTCCAGTTTTCCACACAGATAGCCTCGCACCCAAAGCGCTGCAGCTTTTGGTGATGTACTATAGACGGCGTTCAATCTCCCGCAAGCTCTGAATTGGGTCCTTTTTGTTTGACCGGTTTCATTCGAACAGCAGGCTTAGTCCTATTTGTGTTCACATCGATCTAGTTGCTATTAAGCCTTCAACTTTATGTTTCCCATTGGCACATACTATCGCGCTCAATATGAGTTGCAACGTCCGAGCACCGACCGGAGGTCGCTCCTAGGCTTGCATTGCGACAACACTCGCTAGGAATTCTGGGAGAAAGTGCTGTTCCGGGAAGCGAGCGTACCCCCCATCAAGAAAGAAGCTTGCAATCTGTAGCTACAGGTTTTATGTACGGCAATGACACTCCACCGCACCGATTTTACAAAATGGCTTTCAGCCCGACTTTTACAGGCGGCATCTTTCAGCAGCTTGAAAATTTTCTGCTCAGAGCCCAAATTTGTCTGCGTCAAGTTACTGCAGTTCATCTTATTGCAGTTCATCAAGTCACATCTTCCATAATACATCGTTAACACTACCATTTGTCATGGCGCTCTTTGGCCAAACCTGGCCCTTGCGCCACAAAACACCACACATCATCAACTACAGGAAGCAGAGGCGTCGCTACCCATCCGCGCATAAGACGATGAGTAGGGAGCAAGCGGTAACCTGGAGAAGACTCCAGGCTGGAACCTACCCGCATGGAACACTGCTGCACGCCATGTATCCGGACACCTACGGGCGAGACTGCAAGTTCTGCCCGCCGGACACGCCCAACACCTTGCGCCATATGGTGCTGGAGTGGAGAAATAACCGCGAGGTACCACCAAAGAGAAAGAAATTTCAACAACAGCGGACACTCCCATAGAGCCCAGCGGCCGAATTGACTGTAGCACACCAAGTGGATGTTGTAGACTCCTTCCGGTTTCGGTTTTGGGCGCGCGCGTTTTGAACACCAGTTGGTACACGCCGCGCCGGCTCCGCTGCTCGGCGCGGCATTCACTTTTTTTTTCGCTTCTGCTGAACCTCGCGTGGCCTTGGCGTGGAATCGTTTCATTATTAAGTAGCAATGATTGCGATTGACCTTTACAAGACTGCACCGAATCTGTCAGGTGCAATTTCATAGAGAAAACGAAAGACGTCTTCTGAAGTGATGAAATGTTTATTTTGCTCTATATAAATGCTCTTTCCGGGCTTCTTCTGTATTCATCCAAAGTTGTGGCACCACGCTTAGGGAGTCTGTATATATCGCTGATTTTTGAAGTTTTTATTTTCTTATATGATTTACAGAAGACAATACTGCGTAGGCCTCGGCCGTGAAGATACTTGTTTCCGGATGTAGTACACCAGATTCTGAGAAGGATGGGCCGAAGGCAGCATAAGACACCCCGGCATTTGACTTCGAAGCGTCTGTGTAGAACTCTGCGCAGGAGTGCTTGTGCTGGTGTTCTAGAAAATGGGTTCGTATTTCGATCTCTGGTGCGTGCTTTGTTACTTCTAAAAAGGATATGTCACATTCTATGACCTGCTACTCCCAAGGCGGTAACAACTTGGCTGGATGCATTAGGCGAAGCTCGAGGAGTGCGACACGCATTTCATTACTGAGCTCCCTCACACGAAGCGAGAAAGGCTGTCTTACAGAGGGACGGTTATGGAAAAGTGTAGCACATGTCATATCGTTAACAGTGGTAAAACATGGATGTTGATGATTGGAGTGTACTTTTAGGAAATATGTAAGGCTGATGTAAGTTCTCTGTAGATGGAGGGACCATTCATTTGATTCCGCGTATAAGCTTTCAATCGGGCTTGTTCTGAAAGCGCCAGTGGCTAAACGGACACCTAGATGGTGGAAACGATCTAGAATCTTTAGTGCGCTCGGAGCGGCAGAGTTATACACGACGGCACCATAGCCCAATCGTGATCGAATTAGACTCTTATAGAAATTCATCAGACACCTCCCGTCGCTACCCAATGTTGAGTGGGATAGAATTTTAAGCAAGTTCACTGTCCTTAGACATTCTTCTTTAAGACATTTAATGTGCTGTATAAAAGTGAGCTTGGAGTCAAGTATAATACCTAAAAATTTGTGTTCTTTGTTGACAGGTATTAGATGTCCACTCAGTAGTTGAACACAAGGATCTGGAACCAGGCCTCTCTTTCTAGTAAAAAGAACACAAGAGCTTATGTGGGGATTGATTTTAAATCCGTTTTTGTCTGCCCACTTGGAAACCTTGTTCAAGCCCTGCTGTACCTGTCTCTCACATACTGTGAGGTTGCAGGATTTGAAGCCTATTGGTATATCGTCTACGTATACGGAATAACAAATGGCCGGTGGCAGTGAAGCACGTAGTGTGTTCATCTTAACGATAAAGAGAGTGCAGCTGAGCACGCCTCCCTGGGGTACACCAGTTTCCTGCGTAAAGGGACGTAACAGTGCGTTACCGACTTTTACTCGGAAGGTGCGATTTGACAAATAGCTCTCAATTGTGTTCAGCATATTTCCTCGAATGCCAATTTCCGACAGGTCTCGCAAGATCCCGTAACGCCATGCCGCCATTTACGGAAACAAATTGGTAGCGATTGGTTAAAAAACTTGAGATCCAATTAACAATTTTACCATGTATGTTGAGCCGGCTAAGTTTCATTATTAAGCGAGAATGGGGAACTTTATCGAATGCTTTCTTGAAGTCAATAAATATGGCATCGATTTTTATGGAATCGTGAACAGCTTGATGAAGATCAGTTATAAGTTCAAAAAGCTGTGTTTTACAAGAGCGTCCTTTTTGAAATCCATGTTGATTGTTAGAAAAAAAGTTATGTTCAGATAAATATTTCATAACTGCGGAAGATATGATATGCTCAAGTAATTTACATGGAATACTAGTCAAGGATATAGGTCTATAGTTTGAGGGCACTGATCTGTCACCTGATTTGTAAATGGGAGTGATACGACCGACCTTCCAGTCATCTGGCACAATTCCTGTATCTATTGATTGCTGGAAAAGGGCGGCTAATACGGGAGATATTATAGGTTTAGTCATTTTAAGCATCTTTGTGCAGATGCCGTCTGGACCTGGCGCTGAGTTATTCGAAAGTCGATCGATGACCGATTCTATTCCCTCTGGTGTAATTATGAGATCATTCATAGATGAGTTAATTGAAGGAAACGTAAGGTCAGGTGGAATTGGATTTTCGTTTGTGAATACAGAGCTGAAAAACAGTTTAATTCAGTCACAGCTTCAGATGGTGAGAGTAGCACACTGTTGTTAACGATTGGCATAGTGGATTGAGAAGAGTGTTTAGGGTTAATTACTTTCCAAAACTTTTTCGGATTGTTCATTATCATGCTGACGATGTCACCGTTAAAAACTTGTCTTTAGATGCTTCAATTTCAGCTTTACATTTATTTGATTGTTCTCGGTATCGCTGCCAATCACCATCTGAGTGGGACAACTTAGCTTTAGAGTAAAGGCGTTTCTTTTTATTTATTGCTCTCTTCACTTGGGACGTGAACCATGTGCTCTGTGTTGATGACGTTATTCTAATTTTGGGAACATGCTTTTGTTTCAGTTCAATAAGCTTTCTTCGGATAGCGAACCAGTTATCATTTGTATTGCGATAAGCCATGGTTTCCAAGAACCACACAGAAAAATATAACAGCTCTGTAAGAATCGCGTCGATATTTGCACGGGAGTAATCGTAAATAGATTTCGTTGCATTTTCTGGTTTACTACTTTGTAATTGGTATTCACATATTCACAGTGTACTACGTTGTGGTCGCTAATACATTCAAGGACGTGAACAAGCATATTTTGCGGTTCGGTTGTGAGGACTAGATCTAGAATAGCGTTTCCACGTGTTCGTTTGCAAACTATTTGATGCAGATGAAATGAACAAAGAACATCGAGAAATTCCTTGCATTCGCTCTTCCTTGCGCAACCTAGGGGCGTACACGTCTGCCAATTTATTGTGGGGTAGTTGAAATCGCCAGCAAGGATTATAGGTGAAGTTGGATACTTGTCTTGGATTAAAGTTAGGGAATGATTAAGACTCTCAATGAATTCAGAAGTAGCATCAGGCGGACGGTAACAGACCCCGAATGTGCAAGTCACAGAGGGACAGACCTGAAGTGAAATCCACAAAATTTCAATATTTGACTGTGTGTCAACAACGCGAGCACATAGATTAGATTTCACGGCAGCTACAACACCGCCTCCCCGTGCGCCCACCCTATCATTTCTAAATATAGTAAAGTTTCTAGAGAGCGACAGCTCGTTGTCCCCAATATCGGGTGTAAGCCAAGTTTCTGTCCCAAGAACAATATCTACAGAACAAGCCTCAATAAATGCACATAGCTGGTCTTGTTTGTGAAACATGCTTCTAAAATTGCACAGCAGGAGTGACAATGAATCACCTTGATTAGCATGACTGTGTCAATCATTCTGGTTAGTTTCGTCCCCTCGTGCGCCAACAGTAGGTTGCTCACTCAGCCGACATACTTCGGCTTCATTGCGCGTTGAAAGACAGGTTACATTGTTTTATGATGAATCAAAGGTTTAACATTTGCTTCCTAGAAGAAGTTCATCGTAGACCACAGTATATTTTTCGTTAGGCTTACGTATTTCGCGAGCGAAATCTCCGAGTTTTTTTCTGATGAGCTGCATTCGTGCCGAGAAATCTTCAATCCACACGCGTGGCTTCTGCAGGTCCTTCAATTTGGAAGCATTTCTTAAAATGATGCTCTTGTCTTTAAAACTCAGAAATTTCACGACAGTTGGTCGGATGTGACCTGCTTTAGGTCGACCTATTCTGTGGGCTCGCTCTATTTCGCCTGCATTGAAGCCTAGCTTAGTTAACACGAACTGGGGCGCGATCGGAGATATTTTGTTCGATACGCGTTCTGTTCAGTTGCTGCAACGTCACAAAGTTGCAGTATGCAAAATTTGTGACAGCGGGGCGGAGAGAGCAGCCAATCAGGAAGCGGTCACCTCCCCGGAAGTTTACCTCCGTCGTTTGTCGTCTGCTTGCAAACAGTATACTACAAAGCCAAATGTTTCTCGTCTTCCAATTGAATGAAATCTTTGTCTAAAAAAACGTATTTTTTCTTCTCAAGCCCAAACACGTTTTCAAATAGCAGTACGTGTGACTACTGCAATTTATAACTATTAGGTTCTTTGCGTCGTCCCTAGGTGGTGTCGCGCACAGCGAGAAGGAAAAAAAAAACGACGGGAAGAGTGGCGCACTTTTCAAGAGGCAGCCACAACATCCCAGTGGCTCGCTGGCACCGATGATGTTGTCGATTTCTCTGTACAACCAACGAATTATTTGTTTCGAGAAACAAAAACGACGCCGGAATTCACTTTCTGCTATTTCTTCAAACGCGTTTCGCACCCCCACCCACTCTCCTCCTTCCTCTAGAAACGCCAGCGAAACAACCGAAGTTTCCAACGGAAGCGCCATTTTCTAGAATTAAACTATGGATCGGATTCAAACGTGCCATCCGTGCCATTCCGCAGCCGAAAAGGCCGCCTGTTGGATCCAATCCAATCCACCAGACGCGCCATGCGAAGCCGTATGATCGCTCCAAACTACAGTGGCTAGAATAGGAGAAGTGTGATGAGCGCGCCTGCTTCGCCGTGACGCTTCGCAGGGAACGGGACAGGTGGCGCTGTAACCCGCTTACACGTCAGGCGCTTGGAGCAGACGCGTTGCCTAGGCCGCGCCCAGTTGCGTCTCTTTATTCGATTTAGCGTTTATGTTGCTACACAGTCTGAAATAACATGGTGCAGCGCAAGGATGCGGCAAAATCTCCTGTAGAAGTTTTTAAGCTAGCGAATGCGGCATGCATTTAACGAAACCCAAGCGACGGGCAGTCGCATACTCACGATAATGGCGTTTCCGTTCGACCTGGATTTTAAGCAGTGCCTTAAACAAAAGAGTGAGGGCCACAAATACTTTTATTGTCATAACAAGACTAAGTTTCCGACTCACAATATAGAAACACAGACGCGAAGCAGTCCCTTTTCGACTGAATGCTCATGTAAGACGACTGAGCTTCAGATGCTTTCTTTTCTCGCGAGATGATGCGCGTTCCTTGTTCAGGGACTTCGTGAAGAAGTGAAGGCGTGTGATGAAAAAAAACTTTATAATCTGGTTCGTAAGGTCGATACCATGGCGTGCACAGCCGACGACGACAGAATTTTTCTGCAGGCAGGAAGTCAGCTCATCCAGACTGTCTTGGTGTAGTTCATTGTAGCTGAACCATGTCGTGAAGGTAATCTCAAGGGCATCCACAAAGGAGAAGAGCTTCTCTGAAGGATAAAGTAGGCCGCCATTATCACAAAAATCTGTAAGTACAGCGAGATCTCTGTTCGCCTTCTGCGGTGATACGAGAAGCTCACCAAAGCAGTCGTTGCAGCCGCTTTTTACTATAGTCTTCCTGGCAAGATACCCTGCTATGTAAAAGACAAGTCGGGCATCGCTTGTCTTTTCGGGATACACATGATCAGGAATGATCTTCGATTTCTTGAGCACCTCAGAAGCTTCTTCGAGCTTGCCTTTGTCAAGCAGTGAATCCACTTGTTTGGCCTCACTTCCATCGGCTAACAGAGAGACAAGCGAGCCTCCTGCACAGTTCCCGCTGCTTGGTGCCTTTACCAGATCATAGAAGCTTAGGCAGTTCACTGTGATTAAAAATTGGGTAGCTGTCGGGTGGTCGTTGCATCCTGAAAACTGACGGATAATGCCAAAGAACTTTTCTATACAGTCTTGGCTGAGTCGGCTTGTGAGGACGTACTTGAAACAAAGTTTCTCATTGAGGTACTTTAGAAGGCCCAGAGTAGCATCCAAAGTGACTCTCAGTCCCTCAGCGGTGCTTGCGGAAATGAATCCAAGCTTGGAACTGCCCAAGGAAGCTTCCCATTTGTTTAGGTACTCTTGAAAATCGATAATGTTCTTTTCCTGGGGAGAACCAACTTTAAGCCCTTTTGATGGGATGCGTGCTGTCATGGCCTCAATTAATTTTACCATCATGAGCACAAATGCTTGTGTTGGTGCCGGGTCACTCCAATGCTTAGCTATCTCGCTCCTGTAGAAGAATAGCCCACGGAGAACTTCAGCACTGAACAGGTGGAATGCGAAGTTTACTTTCATTTTTTCAAAGTTGTTGGGGCGAATGTGCGACAACGTGATTTTAGGCATCACTTTCAATGTTACTGCGCATTTATCTTCATCGTACGCTGCCTTGATGTGCTCCATGTAAATAGCACCATCTGGTGTTTTGTAAGGAGCTTTAATAAAGCCATTCCTGACACATTTCACCAAATGTGGAAAATCGGAAATGAAAAAAAGGCGCCTCCCTATCTCGACGGGATGTGGCACGGATGACTTTATCGAGGATGAGGTCCCAAATATCCCAAACTTGCGCCACATAGATCTATTCCATGAGGCTCCATCAGAGGTGATAAAATCCACCTTGAGGCCTGCTTTCTCTGTAAGCAGCACGGCTTCCATTAAGATCTTCGAAAGCAGTGCAGCCTTCACATTTCCCCCGGAAGCGAAACAACCCAGTACTTGGTGCCATGAACCAGTCAATGGTTGAAACATAATGACCAAACCATGATCACAAGGCATGTGTCGTTCGGAGTCAGGTGTAAACTCTCCCAAGTCCACAAGCCCTTCCACCTTTCCTCCTGTGCCAACATTCAAGCATTCTGACAACTTCATTTCATCCACTATGAGTCCGCCGTGTCGTTTGAATTCATCCATTGATTTTGTTTTCTTGGCAATCCCTGCCAAGACAGCAGAATTAAAGCCGAACCCACTCTTGTACTTGCGTGTGTAAACCTTGAGGCATGATCGACTAGGCAGCAGCAGTATGCCCTCCCGTCTCACGTGCTCATAGAGCCTTGGGCTCTTCATCCTCATTATCATGCACTCTAGTAGCCAATCCGGGTTGTACTTCATACCTTTCGGTGACTTCCGTCGAGCACCCTCAAAACACTGCATGACGGCGAGCCGTTGCTTGGGTGTGAGGGCTTTTAGTCGGCCTTCGAGGACGGTTTCTTCGAGCTCCTCACTCTGCTGCTTCAGTTTCTGGATAGTTTCTTCGTACAATGAAAGCCTAGCCTTCAGCAGTCTGATAGCTTGCGCTTGCATCCGCCTTCTTAGTGAAATACGTGCAGCTTGACTCTGGTTGCGCTGTTTCCTTGCAGATCTTTGAGAAGAGCTTTCCTCAAATGTTTGCATGAAATGCATGGCTTGCTTTCATTGGCGGTTCCCTGGCAATTCTTGCTTGAGATTACGGTTCCTGAGACTCAAAATTTCTTATTTCCAATGATGAAAGGAAATTCTTGAAGAGTTCCTGCACCCGCGCACACGCTGAGAACATCTACGTTCCTTAACAAACACTCAGGATCGTCTGACACACAGTGCGGTATCTGCACCCCCTTCAAGAACACTTCTTGCTTCACTCCATGCTCATCTTGGGTGAACACAAGTAACTTCTTGGCGAACAGAATACTCTTGTCCTCAGTGGACTCACACACACTGTACGCAATAGTTAGGGGCGAAGCACTAAGCGTGTGTTTTCCCCATGAACACGACGGTAACGTCAAGTTGTCAAACGGCGCGCACGATGCATTCTCGAAGTCAACACTGTCTGTCGTACTCTCAGCACTTACAGGTGTGGTAGCTCCCTTTGCACGTTTCTTCCTGGGTGGCGCATTCTGTTCACTTCTTGTTGGATGCTTTCTCTCTGGTGGCAGCCTCTTTGAACAATAAGCCGGTAGGTTCGGGAACAAAGTAGGAACTGCGCCTGGAAGCAGCACAGGCCTACTTCTCTCGATGCGGACGAGCTCACCGTTCACTTTATGCTCAAAGTGCCTTGACACGTACCGTTCGTCGAAGTGCAACTCGCACACTGCACAGTTTTCTTCCAGGTTTTTGTCAGCGCGAGGAATAGCACGCTGCCATTGTGCGAGCGCACTTGAGTCTTTAGGTGCACCAAACAAGGACAGTTTCTTCTTGCTCGACTTGTAGCCTGTTGTGCAGCCGGGCACAAAACAGTGACTCTGCCTTCTAGGCATGACTGCACAGATGCTAAAGCGGGCGAAATGTACACTTGACACGAAAACTGCACGCACACGACGCTATCGAAACAGGCGACGTGTTCTGCGCTGTGTCTGGGCATGACGTGAATGCGGGAGCGAGCGCCCCCATGCGGTTCCCTCTCCGTGGGCTTCAGCGCCTCCCATACGAGCCGCTCGGCGGTCGTCACACTTCCCTATTCTAGCCACTGTATCCAAACTTCTCAACTCCCGTCGCGTTCGGACGAAATGCTCGGTGGGCGGATGATTGACAGGAGCGTGTCGTCATTTTGACGTCACCAAAAACGGGGTGGCGCCCCGCGGCAGGCGACGTAGGCGCGGGAGGGCCAATCGCGCGCGCCGGTAACCGAACGAACGCGCCGAACAACTATCTCCGATCGCACCCCTGGTTGATGATGCGTTCAGTGTCAACCCATGTTTCTTTTGGTTCTTCCGGGATTCCCTTAAATATTAGGTTATTTCTGCGCATACAGTTATTTAGGTCATCAACATTCAGATTGGCCTGCTCCAACTGTTTACTTTCTATGGTCTTCAGCTGCTCCTGCGATTCCTGAATGACTGAGTTAACGGTTGTTACGTCATGACACAGGTTATCAACTGCTTTTAGTCGCTCTTCGACACCACTGAGTCGCCTTTTGATGTCAGTGACGCTCGTTTGAATATCCTTTAGTTTGTTTGAAGCGTCTTTCTGAAATTTTTCATTTGACAACGTTAACTCTTTAACAAGCGCGAGAACTTGGTCCACCTTATCCGGGCCTGGGTTGGTCTCAACGTCGCCAGCGCAGAGTATCAAATGAGCAATACAAAACAAAACCAAGGAACAGCGTCCACCCATGCGCCAGCAACTAGTAGCCAAGGCAGGCCTAAGCCATACTGGCGAACAACCACTGGCAAAATGGCCATGCGCTACAAAGCGGCCTATCCGCGCACGGTAATTAAGTACACAGATCGATGCCCATGGTGAATCAAACGACACTCGGGATTTGCAGCCTAAACAGTACCGAAGTTGAAGAAGCTCTCGTCACAACCCACTCACCTATGATACATGAAACAACAATGCGTGAGCTGCGAACAGTCGGCTGCAAATCCCGTTCGCGGTGCTTGTGGACGATCGCTTTTGTAGGCGACTGAGTGGAGGGCGCTGCGTGCGATGTCAGCCGCTTCTGCGTGGGTTGGGGCGCAGATCGCCTGCGCGATGGAAGGCGATCAGGCTGTACCTACGAGGCAGCTCGGCACGTGGTCCGATGACCAGCTATCAGCTTGGGGCGCCACAATCTTCGTGTCGTCGCTTGGTCGCTTGCTTCTCGAAATTGTCAGAGCCTATGATACATGAAACAACAATGCGTGAGCTGCGAATAGTCGGCTGCAAATCCCGTTCGGTGCTTGTGGACGATCGCTTTTGTAGGCGACTGAGTGGAGGGCGCTGCGTGCGATGTCAGCCGCTTCTGCGTGGGTTGGGGCGCAGATCGCCTGCGCGATAGAAGGCGATCAGGGGCGCTATTCTGGACATTCCGCCATTTTCTTCGGAGCGTGACGTAGGCGCGACGCAAACAAAATGGCGCTGGTGGCCCGGTTTTGCTTACGTAACGTGACGCCAACTTGACGTTTCGCCTAAGAAACTGAAATGAAGGCACTGAATGTAGCGTTATCGGTAAAGCAAAACAGTTTTCCTCCGTAGTAAAAATAAAGCAGCTATCTCAAAGCGTATGATTATTCTGTCGAAAACGCTTCTCGCTTCCGTCGTCTGCTGCGTACAAGCCGTCGTCTGCTTCAGTAGCTCGGATGCGTGTCCCTGGAAAATGGAATGAGTCATCGCATGTTCGTGCCAACGCGCTTGTTTTCTTTCTTGAGACAACATACGCGAACTACCAGTGGTGATGCGCGCACGTTCTAGGCCACGTTATCGCTATTTCGTGAAACGCAAGTGACTCAGCCCGACTCGGCTGGCTTAGAAACGGCCGAATATCACCGATAGCGTTGCGCGCGCCAGAGATATCCACTAGAGCGACGCAAGCGCCGGCGCTGCCATCTCTTGTTCATTTCGCTGGTTACTCGCACCGCGGGAGGAAACTTCAAGGCGCCGCCTTGCGTACATTTCTTTTTGTAAGTTAGAAAAAGGCCGTTGTCATAACTTTTGATTGTGCGAAAAGGCATTAATCTCGATTACAATACAAATGCAGCAGTGAAAAGTGGACAACATTGCTGAAAGTTTGCTATATTCAACCAATATTATTTCGTATTTACGCGTTCTTTTAAAAAACGATGGCCCAAAACACAAATGCCAACACCACCCGAGAGCGATGCAAATACTATGAGCACGCGTTATGAACAAAAGATTTTCGTGGCGCCAAACGACGGGGAAAATGTGGCGATACGCATTCCTCTCGGCTGCCATTGCATATGGCTGCCCATTAGCATAATTCGCGCGGCTCGTCACAGCAAAAATTATGGCGGAAAATCTCAGCAATGGCGGCCCTGCGCAACGTCACGCATCGTCAAAATGACGTTTACGAAACAGCCCTTCCTGTGACGCTCCTCATGAGATATTCCTTCAGCCAATCAGCAAGCTGGCATGGCGCATATCTTGAATCGTCACCACATATTCGCGCAATTGCAGATGCATTGCACTGGCTTCTGCACGCTACCGCTCACATTCTTTTTGAAGCGCTAACATCACAATATATCTGCCAAGGACCAAAAAAATGTATTAGTCCATAACATTTGCAGCTCCACGTCACGTTTCGTCATCTTGATGAAAACGCAAAATTGCATTTTGCAATACTTCCGCTTCCCGGCACAAATTTCAAAACACGTGATCTTTCGACAGCCAATCAGAGAGTAAACATGGCGGATAATGGCGGCCGTGCAGCCGCCATGCGTGTCCAGAATAGAGCCCCAGGCTGTAGCTACGAGGCAGCTCGGCACGTGGTCCGATGACCAGCTATCAGCTTGGAGCGCCACAATCTTCGTGTCGTCGCTTGGTCGCTTGCTTCTCGAAATTGTCAGAGCCTATGATACATGAAACAACAATGCGTGAGCTGCGAACAGTCGGCTGCAAATCCCGTTCGGTGCTTGTGGACGATCGCTTTTGTAGGCGACTGAGTGGAGGGCGCTGCGTGCGATGTCAGCCGCTTCTGCGTGGGTTGGGGCGCAGATCGCCTGCGCGATGGAAGGCGATCAGGCTGTAGCTACGAGGCAGCTCGGCATGTGGTCCGATGACCAGCTATCAGCTTGGAGCGCCACAATCTTCGTGTCGTCGCTTGGTCGCTTGCTTCTCGAAATTGTCAGAGCCTATGATACATGAAACAACAATGCGTGAGCTGCGAACAGTCGGCTGCAAATCCCGTTCGGTGCTTGTGGACGATTCCTTTTGTAGGCGACAGAGTGGAGGGCGCTGCATGCGATGTCAGCCGCTTCTGCGTGGGTTGGGGCGCAGATCGCCTGCGCGATGGAAGGCGATCAGGCTGTAGCCACGAGGCTACAGCCTGATTGGCCTGTACATAATTGGCATGTACATAAGCTATAAACAAAAAAAACAAACGAAACTGCTATCTAGAGACTGAATGTGCTCGGTGAATTTCTCCAACCGTCATCTGTTCCTTGTCTAGTAAACCTAATTTGTGCATGCCTTTTTACATGTCCATCACGCATTAAAAAATATGTACGTTCTATGTGACCGGCAGGAAGTGGCAAGAACCGATTCGACAACTGAACATTCATAGGTCAAAGAATTATTTTATTTTCCACGAACAAAATTGGCGACGAATTCATTGCAACGTATTTTATTTACTTGACTAACCTTTTTTCAAAGTAACTTGCATTTTTTACTAGCCGGTCACGTGCACGTGCTCTGGAAATCAGCGGTCATATAGTATTCTTTCTTTTTTCTCAAGTGAATGCGCATGATCGCATAAAACTTGATTAGTTATATCTACGATTACAAATCTTCACGTCCAAATGCGGGCGTTCACCACATATAGGTGGTTTCTCCCGCCTGACTGGGGTGTTCCAGAATAAATCGCCGGAAGCAGAATTCACTAAAGTGTGGTAAATAATGATTAATTTTGTACGCGTTCAATAACGGTGAGTATACCAGGACTGTTTTGAACGACTTCATATCTCTGTGAATAAAGAGGTTTGTGGAGGTGGGCAGGGGGGTACAGCATCACGTTCATTTGAAGCTTCAGGCATTTTTCTTCATCGTGTTGCACATACTTATGCTTCTGTAGTCGCTTGAGGGTTGTGTTCGGAGGCTTGCTCGAAGAAAGCTGCCTCTACAGCAACACATAACGTTCACAAGCTTTTCCAAGTACTGCACTACACTGTTTGTGGTGCACATATGATCTTGTATGTCGCTGTTTTACTTTGGCTTGATGTAATGCACACCGGGCCGTGCCTAATTGTCAAGCCGTCTGCTTCTCTAAGGATGATTTCTATTATAATTTTGAAGGTAGTATAGGCGCTCGAAATAGCATTTTGGGGATTTTGTTGTAGCTTTTCATGCAGCAAATTAGGTGCGATACTCTTCAACGACAACACTTTCCATAACTCAAAAGATTCCACCAACGAGCTAGTTGGTGAATTCGCGTAAAAGGACTCCCTGATAGCCGCTGCATGGCGTCATCTTCAATAAATTAAAGCTTTCAGTGTAGGGTACAGAAGGCAAGATCACGGCCGTGAGCTTCTTTATCACAGTGAGTAGTGCACATTTTGAAGGCAAGCGCAACAACATTTCATGTACGATTGGTTTGCCACCTGCATGAAGTGCATCCCTGCAAGCTTCCGCCGAAGTGCCTGCCAACACTCGAGCTGCTTCTGTTGGTGAACATCGCTTTTGCATCACATTTATTGGCTTCGACATGTGTTCGCGAAGACCCTGAATAACTAGGTCGTGGAACAAGCGTCCATGTTTCCAGTGAGAGATCAATATATATTTGTTCCCAAGAATTAAAATATAGATCGTCGTTCTTAACATGACGTTCACACACGTCGGACTTATCTGTGGGGCATTCTTTCTTTCGTGCAGCATGTGATTCTATATAAAAAAACTCTCTGCCGTTGTCGTGGTGCGAAAAAAAGAAATGACCACCAGCATCACGTTGCATCTGGCCACTGGAGCAGTCGTGGGCAAAGCAGAACTGCATAGGCAACTTCATCCCATTATGAGACGCCGAAACGCTTCAGTGCGAAACCTTTCGCCGGAAGAAACCGCCGCACATCACACGACGCCAAGAACACGCTCACAGTAGCGGCAGACGAAGCAGCACCACCGAAATGAATGCAGAAATGAAAGTAGAAGCGAAACGGGAAGTGGTAGAAGTGACGAGAGACGCGACCGCAGCGCCACTAGTTTGCGGGACCGCCATTTTGGCCATGGACGTCTTGCGCTGGAGTTTGATGGCCTCGAGCTCCACCACTGGAAAAGCTGGCGCCACCGTCGGCGTGACGTGCTAGGAGGGATCACGTGGACATAGCGGCCGCGTCGGCTGCTTCGGGCGCGCCGAAGCGAGCTGAATACGAGTTTAAATTCCCTCGTACGCTGCAGTCCTCATTTAGTGGCGAAATTTTCCAGCTTCGAGTGTCTCCTTTACAACGCTTGAAAGCACTACAATAGGTAGTGGCTGCCTTGGAAGGCGCGCAACGTGGTAAGCTACTGCTCGGTGCCGCAGGGCCGGACGCACGTAACGGAGGCCGGTGTCAGCCTTATTCACACGTAGCCGCAGGACAAGACGCTGCGTGAAGCTTGGCTCGCGAAACATAAAACCGGCAAATAGTCATCGGCTACAACTCGGGTATGCAGCAAGCACAGACGCGAGGAAGATTTCTGCTACGGCGCCGGGACTGCGATGTTCCGAAAACGTGCACTGAGACGCTCGCCCGAGTCAGCTGCCCGACTAATGTCATGACGGTTTGGTCTATGAACTTGTCGATGCTATAGATACTGGCAAGTTCAGTGGAGTGGAAAGGCAGCGGTAAGAAGCACATTTAATAAAAGCATGGCATATGGTCATGTTTGTGTTATGAATTAATGCACTGGATTACAAAAAAGGAGCAGCGGGAAATCGCACGCTGAGAACACCGATAAACATACAGTGCGACGCAACTCGAGAAATAGTATTGAAAGGTCAAAGAATTTAGAAGAAAAAAAAAGATTGAATCGTCGCGACGGCACATCACAGTCCCCGTGGGCGTCGAAGTCTCTACAATGAAATTATTTTTGAACGGCTCTGATAGCGCCCACACAACAATGGTTGCTTGTATACTGTCAAATGCTCATATTCTGCGGCCTAAAGCTCATGGCACGGTGCGAAAGCGCGCGCGGAGAAAGCGAAACAGTGTGCGGACAAGCATGCAGACGCGCAGTCGGTCGCTGCGAATCTGCGCGATCGCTGCATTGAGGCTTCGTTCTATTACGCTCCATTTAGTTATACTAACGCTATAAGAACATATTTCCCATAGTCTGCTCTCAGCGTTTACCTCCCTTTCACGCAAGAAGCCGGTTTCGGGAGACTCCATCGCGGCGACCGCGCGCAGTGGCGTTCAGTGTACGTATTCGGTAAAGAGATAGCGTCTGTAAACGATTGTGTGCTCTCAGTTTGCCCAAGATTATTATTTAGACAGTAAGAAGCTTCTCTCGTTTCGAAAGTACTTACAGAGATGTCCGGGAGAGCTCGCGCATGGTGTTTTCATCGAGCGCTGACAGCAAAACCTATGAGGAGTGCGCCGCGTGATCCCTCATACTACGCCAGCGAGGCGCTTCCGATAGATGGCGACTCCGTAACTCCTCGCCGCCAATAGTAGCGGCGCCTGGTGGCGGCGCGGGAAACGACATCTGGGTCGTACCAGCTTGGGTCGTATTGAGCCCTGGCTGTGGCGAAGCACGTTTCTAGGCCGAGTTTTGCGTCGATTCGCACTTTTTTCTGCCCTGTTGCTAGTGCGAAAAGGCTCTTCACTTCTCACAGACCACGCCGACCACGCTGCGAGCTCGCCGCAGCCTATAGTTTAACGAAAACGGACTCTCCGTGAGACGTATTGCTGGAAGCAGACGGAATCGGCGACGCCGATCCGGAGAGACTTAGCTCAGCCTCGAAAAAGCGTCACCGTCGTTACTTGTGCGTCGTCGGCTGCCATGAACAAGAAGGCCTGAATCCCAACATCAGATTCTACCGTTTTCCTTCAAGGCCTCACGAAGCGGAGCGTCGGGCGCGCTGGTTAGCTGCAGTTCGTCGCGCTGGGTAAGCGAAACTTCGCGCCATGCTGACTGCTTCGCCTGCCTTGAACCTTGCTTATCTTCGTTCTAAAATTCGGTCTTTTGCACCTACAGTCCCGACGGCAGACCGACATAGCAGCAGGCATGGCTGGTGGTTCACGATTTGAGACCCAGCCACAGCGGCAATTAACAATTCGACCCGTGCGAAGTGGTGCGTGCAAATGAGCACAAATGGTCGGGCTGATTCGGTGACAATTCCCTACCCCACTACGAGCAGCACAGGTTAGAGAGTTAAATGTGCTTATCCTTGACCTCTAGCCAGCACGTTCATGAGGCAGCACACCAAGGTAGTATTGATTGCAGCACATCGATGTTCGAGCGCTGTCATTAAAAGCTACATCAAGCGAGCAGCGCACGAGCTCGCGCGATTCGCACGTAAGTACGTTACTGCGCGAGCTCATAGCATTGCATCAGTTATTTATCAATTGCTGAAGGGGCAGATGGCCGTTACTACAGTGCAGCAGGCATAACTATTTGTCTAGCGGCATGCAGTCAACAAATATTGCAGGAGGCCCGCCGTTTTGCGGCATGTCGAAAGACCGCTGCCGTTGCGGCGCGTACGATCGCGCGCTCGAGCAGTTAGTAGATCGCGGCATGCTGAAAGACCGCTGCCGTCGCCGCACGTACCGTCCTGCGCTCGAGCAGTTCCGTACACATGATGCCGGCTTATCGCTGCTGTGAATTCATTTATAGCAAGCATTTCCTCGCGTTTGTGCGCCTGAATCTAGCAGCGTGCAAAGCTTACCTGAAGTTCAACTTCGTACGCAACTCGCTTCACTTGCGATTGACACCGCGCTCAAACTTCCACGCACACGTATTCGGCGTTGCATAAGTCGTTGCCTTTACGCAGCGTGCCACCCCTGAAAAAAATCTGCGGCGCCCGATATTCGCTGCAAGCCGCGGTACAAAAAAAAAAACGAAAGTGGCGGGTCCATATTGTAAACGTGCTTTTCGAAGCAGACGACCGAGCTTGGTACTACCCAGTTGAGGACAGAGAGCGCTGTTTAGCACCATTTTCGCAGCGCCCCCTGGGCAATGCAAGAGCCCCATCTCCCAACCGGAGCTGTGAAACTGAACGGAAGGCCGTCTTATGGAAAAGACACATGGTGCTTTGTAAAAAGCGCTATTTAAAAATGCACATGATAAAAAACGCAGGAGTCTGAGCCCCTGAGCACCTACATTTGCCGCTCCCAGCTGTTTCACTTCACCGTTTATTTTTCTTCGTGCCTCCATGTTGACTACCTTCATACCTCTTGAGGTCTCTGCAACCGTGTTGGCTGCAGCTTGTTGCATTGCTTGTGGCCAGTGTTGCCAGGTTTGTCTACATATAGCCAAATTGGGCTACAGAAAAACAGTTTTGGCGTTGACTTGGGCGAGTTGGCTACGTGGCTATGTTTGGGCTACTGAAAATCTGCAGATTGGCTTTGTTTGGGCTATGAACGGCACCTTAATCCACGCTCCAGAGGTGACTCTCATAGCCTTCAAAATTTGTTTCTACTCTATGTTTTAGCTGGTTGAGCCATCAGCGCGGCTGTGCGTGTGTGCGCGAAATACTCTCCTCCCCTTCAGTGCATCGTTCTCTGAGCCGATGATTTTATCATTGACGCACTTAAATTTACACCGTGCTTCACCGTGCCAACATTTACTCCAGCAATGTCGTCTCATCATCTTATCCCGACACCCAATCCCCGGGCATCGGGATGGGCCTGGGTGTGGAGGGTGCTTCACAATACACTGTACTAACATGGCTATTAGCCCCGAGAACGAACTACAGGGGCGCTGCGAGCGCCGCTCGCGTGACGTCAGGGCAAGGACTCGCGCCTGTCGTCTGCTACAGTTCGGGCAGTGTCCGGGCGCTTTCGGCGGTGTTGTCGTTTGCGCGCCCTCGTTCTCTTTGCTTGTATACTTGTGGCGGTCGTTTCAAATACATTTTTACGACGTCTTCATTTGCGAAAATTTATTCAAAGAGCTTATTTCTTAGACGACAATGCAGCTCTCGAAGGCAACGCTACAGTGCCAGCCGAAGGAGCGCAGACAAGCCCATTGCGGGTTTTTCAATCGACAACCGCAAGAACATAGAATATAAGAATTCACGTATGATACGATACCTGCCGCGGTGCAACAAGTATGTCGCAGACGCTGGCTATACATGACTTCTGCAACAATTACAATCCGCTAAAACTTATTTGCTCACGACGAGTAGTTCATGGTGTAATATCGAATTTTTGCGTTTCTTCACAGAAACGCTCAGCGGTTACAATACTGCAGTTAGGTTCTACAAGTACAACTTGCTTCTTTGACTGCTTCTCAAAACTAGGCGGTTCTTCACGTGTTTATATTAAGCGGCGACAATTTGAAGTAAAGCTAATGAAGGCTTACGTCTATTTACAGAATACAAAATGGAGTGTACCAATATATATTCCCTTTTCTGTGCTACACGTTCAACTCACTTGAGAAATTTACTGGTGCTTGTTACTTGAGGAATATACATGACGAATTTGTTTGGCGAACTGACAGAGGCTGCTCGGCCTAAATGTTTTGTGAAATATGCCTGTTGCACCGCATGCTGCAGCCAGAAAGAAGTCGAAGCGTCAATCATTAGTAGTATGGGACATATTGAAGATATAATTCCCCTGTGGAGGGTCAGAAATCAAATGAATATATATGTAAGTCTTGTGGTGTTTTCTTTATGAATGTTTGCGATTGGATTGGAGCAAACTTTATTTTGCCTGCAGTTGGGCGAGGTTCTCTTTTATGTACCGACGAAGCGAATAGTTCTCCGTTTGCACAATTAAACAACGCTGGATCGAGACATGGTGAGACAGAAAGCGCTTGAATTTAGCTTTTCTGGGCAATCTAAGCTGCGCTGTATTAGCTCAAGAATATTTTAGCCATTCCAATTGAAGCTGTAAAAACATGCTTTATGGTTTCAATTCGAAATTGTAGTGAACTGATGGGTTTCACGAACAAAGCGTGCCTCGCCATACCGACAGTCGGTTGCTACCGTTGCGTGATAGGTGTGCCATATTGTCGACAGTGGCGTAGCAACAGGGGGGGCCGGGGGGCCGTGGGCCCCGGGTGCAAGGGGCTAGGAGGGGGGTGTCATATACGCCTGAAGACACCCCTCTTTCCGCCGGCTTGACTGGGCGCAAATTGCTAAGAATGTTCCGGTATCCAGTAGCCCGAGCTCATGCACCCGATGCATTGCGCCGCAGAATTGTCGGCTGCAGCTCTATCAACACCCCACGAAATAATTCCACGAATGTGCGGGCTAACAAATTTAATTCGCGAAATGGTCGCTAAACTATTCGCCTTAGCGAAACGTTTCATGTGGGGTGCGCTCGTGCTGTGCATTCATGCTGGGAGCAGGAGTCGCGAAACATACAGTGAGGCGTTGTAAGGCGTTGGGGCTCTTGGGTCCCTCTTCCGTTCAGAACGCGCAGCGAAGACGAACAAAGACAGCAGCAAGAGGGCGCTCAACCAGCGCGCCCGGCGCTCGCGTTTACGGCGAAGTGTTCGTTGAGAGCGACGTAGCCTAAGTGGGGCCGTCAAAAGTCGCGAATGGGATTCTCTGGATCGCCTTCAGACTCGGTTCGGCCAAAGAGTTTGGAGGCGTATGACTCGACAGGCTGTAGTCGCGGGCCCGGCGCGATGCCCTGCTCGCTTTTATGCGAAGCATACTAGCCGCACAACCGCGCTCTTCCTTGCTGCGCCGCGCGCGGCCGCGTAGCTACCATATGACGTCATAACAGCTGCAAAAGTGGAGGCTCAACTCGTGCGCTCGCTTGCGGCCGCGTAGCTACATTGGCCTCGAGCTCCACCACTGGAAAAGCTGGCGCCACCGTCGGCGTGACGTGCTAGGAGGGATCACGTGGACATAGCGGCCGCGTCGGCTGCTTCGGGCGCGCCGAAGCGAGCTGAAAACGAGCTTAAATTCCCTCGTACGCTGCGGTTTTCATTTAGTGGCGAAATTTTCACGCTTCGAGTGTCTCCTTTACAACGCTTGAAAGCACTGCAATTGGTAGTGGCTGCCTTTGAAGGCGCGCGACATGGTAGGCTACTGCTCGGTGCCGCAGGGCCGGACGCACGTAACGGAGGCCGGTGTCAGCCTTATTCGCACGTAGCCGCAGGACAAGAAGCTGTGTGAAGCTTGGCTCGCGAAACATAAAACCGGTAAACAGTCATCGGCTACAACTCGGGTATGCAGCAAGCACAGACGCAAGGAAGATTTCTGCTACGGCGCCCGGTCTGCGATGTTCTGGAAACGTACACTGAGACGCTCGCCCGAGTCCGCTGCCCGACTAATGTCATGACGGTTTAGTCTATGAACTTGTCGATACTATAGATACTGGCAAGTTCAGTGGAGTGGAAAGGCAGCGGTAAGAAGCACATTTAAAGAAAGCATGGCATATGGTCATGTTTGTGTTATGAATTAATGCACTGGATTACAAAAAAGGAGCAGCGAGAAATTGCACGCTGAGAACGCCGATAAACATACAGTGCGACGCAACTCGAGAAATAGTATTGAAAGGTCAAAGAATTTAGAAGAAAAAAAGATTGAATCGTCGCGACGGCACATCACAGTCCCGTAGGCGTCGAAGTCTCTACAATGAAATTATTTTTGAACAGCTCTGATAGCGCCCACGCAACAATGGTTGCTTGTATACTGTCAAATGCTCATATTCTGCGGCCTTAAGCTCATGGCACGGTGCGAAAACGCGCGCGCGCACAAAGCGAAACAGTGCGCGGACAAGCATGCAGACGCGCAGTCGGTCGCTGCGAATCTGCGCGATCGCTGCATTCAGGCTTCATTCTATTACGCTCCGTTTAGTTATACAAACACTATAAGAACATATTTCACATAGTTTGCTCTCAGCGTTTACCTACCTTTCACGCAAGAAGCCGGTTCGGGAGACTCCATCGCGGCGACCGCGCGCAGTGGCGTTCACTGTACGTATTCGGTAAAGAGATAGCGGCTGTAAACGATTGTGTGCTTTCAGTTTGCCCAAGATTATTATTTAGACAGTAAGAAACTTCTCTCGTTTCGAAAGTACTTACAGAAATGTCCGGGAGAGCTCGCGCGTGGTGTTTTCAGTGAGCGCTGACAGCAAAACCTATGAGGAGCGCGCCACGTGATCCCTCATACTACGCCAGCGAGGCGCTTCCGATAGAGGGCGACTCCGTAACTCCTCGCCGCCAATAGCCGGGTCTCAGCTCGTGCGCTCGCCGGAAGGTGACCATCTGTCACGGTCACGCGCTCGCCGGCGCGTGACCGTGACGTCATGCGCTCGCCGGCGCGTGACCGTGACGTCACGCGCCGGCGCAGCGCCCCTAGCGGGAGGAGCGGGAGTCAGGTGGTGGCTGCGGCCGCGCGAGTTGGGCCCCAGCTTTTCCTCCGGCTGTCGTGACGTCACGTCACGTGGTTAAATGGTGGCTGCCCGGCCACGCCCTAGGGCTGAACTGAGTGATTGCAATACGCAACGCATAACAACTAAAATAAAGGCTAGTACGCTTCGCATCCTGCGCTTAACCTTAGCTAAGCCACAGTCATTTTACTTTCCTTCTCCTGCTCGCTCCGAGAAGCCGCTGCGAAACCTGCCGTTATGTTTCACGCTTTTCTTCTTACCGACGAAAGTTTCAGAAAACTGTTGTTGTGTGACTTCATGTCACAAGTACAATGTCTGTATCAGATGCACAGAATTTTATAAAAAAAGGTGAATTTTGTAAGGATATTTCCCGATCGAGATTCTATGAAGTTATGTCGTTTTCTGATTACTAGGAACTCGGTAGCGCGAAATATATGGCAGATAAGTAATAAACATATGCTTAATAATCCCGTAATTAGTACTTATAGAGGAAGCACTTCAATTTGAGAATTGAGGACTCAAAGTGATATTATTAACTCAACAAAAACTTCTTAAACAACATCGTTTTGGGTGCTACAACCTACAGTACTTTGGCACTGCGGGCGGCGCCCAGTATAGACCGTTTTTTCGTAGGCGCCGCCATATTGTGAGCTCAGTGGCGCCGCCTATGATCAGCGCCATACTGGCTTGGGTGAAAGCGGTCTTTAGCATGGCAGGTATACGCACGGCGGTCGGTTCTGGCGTTTGTTTTCGCGGTCGTGCGCTCTGTTTAGTATGACGTGTGTATCCTACGTGGTGAACGGTTCTGTGAGACGTGCTGAAGTGGTTTAAGGCGTTATGGCCGGAATTTCTGCTGGCGTTGAGGTGGACGGAACACGCAGCGCGATGTGTGCGCGCATATTTGAGCCTGCAATCAGCCTCGGCGATCAATTGTGTATTTCTGAATGTTCTAGTCATTAATGTGACCTTATTGCAGTATTATCCTCTAATTCTAAGCTGCGGTTTACGAGCCATGAAACATACGCGATGATCGTAACAGCGTGGGTACCGTTCTGCTACGATAGGAGCTGTGATGTTAAACTTTGACAACCGTTCAAACTGTTCGCTGCAGGTTACATTGCGTGACTACTTGGTTCGATGGATGAGGTTTTTGCCCCTGAATAAAATAGTTTTGGCAAGTAATAGCAGCATACCTTACAGTCTGAATTAGGCTTGTCCAGCAAAGGGACTGTTTACGAACTGCGCGAGCATCCTAAGCAGTGGTAGGTGCTGGATTACATATATCTTTGTTCTATATACCGCATGGTCCAAGCATACGGCATCAACGGTTATATATTTATAAACGTTGTGCGGCGTGACTATGCGAGGTCCTATTGCGGCGTTAGCCCGTTTACTCTTGCTCTTGAAAGATGATGATACCCGAAATTTTTTTTCGGTTGTGTTCGTTCCGTTCTCTACGACGCACTCACACGTATTACGAAAATTTTGTCCTCAAAAATAGGCATCGCATTCTTTTTATGCGATCCCTCTCATATATTATGGCGGTATACAGGCCAAGAAGGCAATGCCGGAGCGCACAGCTTACATATGTATCGTGCTGGTTCACCAATCGCATTGATCGCTGTGTTGAGCAGCGCCATCGGCCTCATGCAGGAAGGCTAGCGTAGACATATGGTAATTTGAAGCCTACTAGACTTGAAATGCGCGAGAACGATGCCGGCGCATCACAAGTATTTGATAGCACCTGCCGCTTAGATGTTTCGTGGTTGCTTTAGGTTGGCCGTACACGAGCATGCGCTCTTATGCTTTATGTTTTACTCCCTACGCCAAGCGATCAGATAGTGAGCAGATTTACCTTTTCGTGCGGCTAATACAGAGACACCGCTTTCCTTTGTTGAATTAAAACCTATATAAGCAAAATAATTCACAACACATACACACACCGCGACTGATGATGTGCGTACACCGCGGCTGATAAAATGCGCCACATTTTTGCGCCCCCAAGAGATATTTCTGCCTACAGTAGCTACCGATGCACCGAAAGGCTTCCCTGACGACCTTATATGAACGGACACGGCGTAAATTTCACAGAGTACGATCTAAAACATCAAGAAATCGTTCCGCAGCACGCGACAGCAATACTTTCAAGCAGCGCCGCGCCGGATCGCCCAAGCCAGAGAGGAGGAAAGGCTCTCCGCGCGCCCAATCCTCCTCGCTCGATGAAACGGTCTATATGGCAGCTGCGAAAGAAATCTGAAATAGTGGACCAATGACGTTGATACCTTAATCCTCTCCATTGCGAGTGCAGACAAAAATTAGTGCAAGCTTTCGCTGGCACGGGCTTCATCGCGCCCTTTTCTTTCTTTTCTTTATGATGACGCCAAGAATCGACGCAACGCGTGTTCTATTCTGTTCCCAATCTTGCTGTGGTACCGCAGCTCGGATAATCACGTTTGTCCGTATAGCAGCAAATGAAAACAAGGCTTTATTGATAAGAATGAAGATAACTTGTAATTGTCATAGCATTGGCGCCCGCGCAGCGGGGAGGCAGGTAGCGTTTCCTAATAGGGTGGGGACACCAGCGTCACTGACAAACAATTTAATATTCGTTTTCGTTCAGCGATGCCCACAGACAAAATACTGCGTGCCATAGTACAGTGGTGAGCAGCCTTGTCTAGAGCGCGACGACGGTGCTCTGCGGTAGTGTTCCTGCGGAGCAAGTCAGCGCCACCTAACGTTGCGCTCTGGGTTTGAGTTATGCGTCCCGCGCGCATGCGCGGCAGAATCAGAGGCATGCCTGCTCATCGCTTCCTTGTCCAACCACCGCCTTGCGAGTTCGTTTCGTGCCCCGAGGGGCGCGCTGCTTGCAATTGTGAGGCTGTGACGGCGGCGAGGGCATCGCCGTGCCACCGTGTTTGACGAGTGTAACGAGACGGCCAGGCAAGCAAGCGCGAGTGATAGATTACCGCGCATTTCTGCACAGGCACCACTCGCCGCGGCCATAATGTCTTTCGGCGTGTATCTGCACTGTGTATTTAGCTAAGGGCGACAGCCGACGAAAATAGGCGATGAAAATAGACACCAAACAACCACATAGGCCCAATTCTCGCACTCTTAGCCTGGTCTGCGCCTGAAACGCGCGATCACCCGCTATCACTTGGACGTGCTTCAGAAACGCGCGATCACCCGATATCACTTGCACTTGCTTGCCTAGCCGCCCCGTGATTCGCGCGAAACGCGTTGGTTTTCCGTCCGCTGTTACATATCATTCAGCGCGGCCCTGGCGGACTGAAGCGCAAGCACTGAGGCCGAGAACCCACGAGCAGGCACCGCTTTATTTTGGCCGCGCATGCGCACGAGACGCATAGCTCAAACCCAGAGCGTAACGTTAGATGGCGCTGACTTGCTCCGCAGAGTAAAGCCCCTCAATCTCCCAAAGTAGCGCCATTCACTTCTCTCCTCCTCCGCTCGGCGCGGCCTCGACGGTGGCGCCGCCGGCAGTGGGCCTGCCGTAGCAGACGACGGCTAACACGCTACGGGAGGAAATCTGCGGAAAAGTTAGTTCGAGTCCTGCGGAGCAGTTTTTTCAATCTAGATCTTGCTTTGTCAGTCGGTAACTGGCCTTAAGAATGTCGTGTCGGATTTGCGGAAGAAATAGAGAAAAGCACCATTATTCAAGGCGTATTTAAGGCGTAAAGCGCGCGCACGTTGAAAGTTCGTGTTGCTGAAACACGACACAAGCACGCGGTGTGCTCAGGCACGCGAGTAATTACCAGAGTTTCAGGTTTTGACAGCGCGAAAGTATGTGCACGTGGTTTCGTAGGTTAATTTACGTACCTGCAGGATGCTTTTGTTCGGCCGGCGCGTGAGAGATTCCGACTGTCTGCGGTCAGCAATGCCTGGCAGCAGGGCCGTTTCTGTTCCGCGCCTTTTACAGATGTACGTAGCTCATGCACAGGTTGTGGCGGCCATGAGCAACGTTTTCACACATAGGCGGTATAGATAATTTTAACAACTTACCAGCATATGAAATCGTTATTTATTTATTACAGTGCAAATGGCTAGAATTTGATAGAAAAGAAAGAAGGAACTTGATGGGACAACTGGAAAGAGGTTCAGAAAATAATTATCCCCCTCCCTCATTGGCACCAGCAACACTTTTGTTGAAGTGCTAATTTTATCTCTGTATACTACGTGCGTCTGTATTCTTTTGCGTTGTAAGTTTTCACAAGGAAGCAGTGTTGCGTTAACTGGAACAGTCAAGGCACACAAAACAGAAGAAAAGTTGATTCTTGGGTTTTACATCCCAACACCACGATCTCATAAGGCACGCCATAATGGGGGCTCTGGATTAATTTTTTTTGCAGCTGGGGTTCTTTAACGCACCCCCAATGCACTGGACACGGGCCCGTTTTGACACGGGCGTCAAAAGAAGAGGTTGGAGGAGCCGTGTCACTTAACAAAGCCGCGCGTTCTTTGCCACTTGCTCGAAGTCAGCCCGCCCGATCTTGTGAATCCACACTTTTCTTCGTTTTGCGTTGCTCCCGGCGGATGGTAAAACAAAAAGCTTTTTGCCGTCACTGGGTCTGTTGTGGCAACCGTAGGCGCAGCAGCACGGCATCGCAATTAAGCACTCGGCCCTAACACATTGTATAAAACTACCGCGCTCCTTCAAACCGCCTGCCGTACTTCGTCGCGGAGGCCCAAAAATGGGGGTCGCAGGCCCAAGATTGGGGGTCGCAGCGCGCTGGAAAGAAAAGATATACAAAAGCGCGGCGCCTGCTCTGCGCCGGAAAGAAAAAAATATACAAAAGCGCGGGGCCCGCTTTCACGTGACACAGATTGGCCAATGGGGGAGCGGAGGAGGCTGGGGCGACAGGAGGAGTGGAGGAGGAAGCGCCTGGGTGAGCGGGGTGGCGGAAAGATCTAAGAATGGCGCTACTTTTGGAAAATTGAGGGGCTTTACCGCAGAGCACCGTCGCCGCGCTCTAGACAAGGCTGCTCACCACTGTACCTACGAAGATTTTTGTGAAGTTGTTGTTGGGCAAGATATGAATGTCGGGCTTCAGTTTTGCAAATTCAATATTGCCGCTAAAATTGGTAATTAAAACTTTATTATAAGGATATTTTTGTTACTTGTGACGTGAGTCATGTTTTCCACGATGCCGCATTTGTATTGGCTGCCAAGCCTTACAGTCTCACAGAAGATGTGCACATGGGCTTATCACACGTTATCAGTGCAGTACCCTGTGTTATTTGGTGCAGGAAAAATAGCGTGTATATCTGCTGCATTCGCGATCTCTCGAAAAGAAAGCGAAGGAGAGGGGGACCCGGGGAACGTGCGCCGTATCCAAGGCGGCTGTACATACTGGTTCTGAAACCCGGAAATTGTCGATATCTTCGCCTTCCTCGACTACATCAGGGGGGGGGGGGGTGACAGAAGACCTATGGGCCCCGGGTGCCAGACGACCTAGCTACGCCACTGATTGTCGATAAAGGTTACTGAGGGCCACTATGAAACACTTCATCGCTTGCAATTGATTGGCCCTCGATCTTAACAACGAAACTTTGCTCTCAGTAGTGATTGCTACTATGACGTATTTCTGAATTAACTATGTAAATACTCTACATCACGCGCCATCGTGTTAGCAGCCAAGAGCAATTCGTTTTTTGGGGGCCTGTTTCAGAGAGGGGTGAAACTAGCAGGAAACGTTTTCATAAAAGATGGGCGCCTAACTCTTTTTTTTACGTATTATTAAATGGCCATATTTGGCTAGAACAACTCACCAGAGTAATAAGAATCATGATGACAGCTTCGCTGGGCAATGTCTTTCTAACACGGATAACATGCTGACGCCAATTACCAAGATTTTTCTTTCATGTAAAATGCAATGTCTCTCATAGCTAAATTCTAAGGGAATATTAAGTGTTTAGCCAAGCATCGTACACAACTTCGCGTATTGAATTTGCGGACATTCTTTTTACGCAAAACTTATGGACAGACACGGCGCATATATACATTGTAAAACCAGTAGCCCCGTTCAACGCTATATAGCTTGCGATGTCCATGCCCCAAATTTTATTGACTCACGTGCTTTAGGAGAAGGAACTGTGGTTCAGGCATGGCAGCAGAAAGAAGCCGACAGCCTTCAATAAGTGCGGTACGAGCCACCCATGCCTCAAGCATACACGAAGGGCACGAGCGCGTGCGGCCGCCGAGCGAGACGGAGCGAGCGGCGTCCTGGCCGTGACGTCACACGCGAGAGGGCGCCACTCCTAATTCTCGCCGCTAATAATGCTGAGAAACGGAGAGCAATACGGTTAGGCGATCGTGACGCCGACATGAAAAAAGGGAAGCACGGGTAGATGACACGCTTCAGTGCGCCCATGGCGAAGGCGTCTGGTTGAAGTATGGTGCTGGGCACAGTGTTCGACCTAGTCCGCGTTTCTCACGGTAAGCTTTTTACTGCCATTTTCATTTGTGTGCGAAATACACTTTAACGCGACAGGCGTTAAGGGCGCCGTGTCGCGGAAAATCCGGCGTCGACGCCGTTGTCCGTGTGAGAAAAATGATCGCGAATCACGTAGGCCCTTCGGTTGGCGCATATGCATTACTGAAATAATTGTTTTTCTCAAAGTAAAACACCTCAGAAAATTCATAAAGTATGACTTACACTCAACCTGCAAACATGGTAGCGTCGAATTGTAATTTAAGTATACGTGAAAACATGTTTGTTACGCGGAACCTCCAACACAAACCCCTTTTCCAGCTGCCATTCGAAGTCTTAGTAGGGGGCCGATGGTTTGGGCTAGTTGGTTTTCCATGAGACTGAGTGATGCAGCGCGAAGCAGCACAGGGGACACTGGGAAAAAACGAGGACAAGCGGTTACTGCCAAGTAGGAGCGGCGCGCCCCGCTCGGTTCCATGCGACACCATCCAGAAGGCACTCGCCTCCGCGGCAGCAGGGGCGCTTGCCGTGCGAGTGGAATGAAAAAAAAAAGAACCAGAAAGCTCGCCTTCGTGTATATTGTTCGCATCCAGTGTTTGCAGGTAAACATTATGGTTGCATACGCTGCAGTTGCCGGGAAGCTTGAGAAGCACTCGGGGATCTTTGAATGCTATCACGTTCCACTCTTCAATGTGAATATTAAAGAGCTGAGAACCAGTTTTCATGGTACCTATTTTTTAATACAATGGAAAGTTTACCGGTCAGAGTGTGTAATCTAGAAGTGGTAACGCGGAAAACGCCGTGAAACATTTTTTTATCGGAATTATTTTATCTGCAGTGAGGATGTAGTCTTTCACTGGCAACTTGCTGAAAGCGGTGATAGGTGAGCGCGATAGTGATTATACGCCGGCATTAGTGGGAGGCAGACGAGAAGTGCGGCCGTAATTGTGACAAATTATTTTGTCTAGCAATTCGAAATTCCCGCGATTCATGTTTTCGGAAGTGCTAAGTACTTTTGCGGTAATAGCTACGTGTTTACATTTTTTCCTGCCCAACTGCTTTGGTATTTAAACAGTCAAAGTAAAACTATTCGGATTGAAAACGAAACGACGATTTTACACGTGATACGCAGTTCAGCGTGTTGCCGTAGCCATGCGTGCGCTTTTGTTTTCCGAAGCATAGAATAAAGCGAAAGTGTCTAATATTACAGCAACTGCAATATTAAGGAATATTTATGTTGTACTTAATAACAGCCGACTTACAGTAATCTCATCGACTACATCCGATGTACCAAGATTTCATTGCCAGGCCTCGCCATTTACTGGCTTTTGAGATCTTTGTGAATTTAAAATTATAATCCCTACTTCAATCGCGAACAGCATGTTTGTTTCTATCACCATAAATCGTGATCAGTTCATTTCCATCAACGTCTCACAACACTTTCTGGCCAGTTGTCCTCCAAGCGTCCTCCAAGTTCTTTGTTCGTGCTTCCATTCGACATTCATTTCGATGGTGGTGGTGGTGAAAAACTTTTATTTATAAGAAGGCCAAAAGTAAAAAAAAAATTAAAAAATTAGAAAGTGCAGCGCAGTAACTGTCTCTGCACTTTACCCCAACCTTTCCTTCCCATGAAGAATCTCCTTCTCTCTTACTGCCTCCGTCTACACTTCTACCTCTGTTGAGGCCGAGGAGGCAGCTATTGCCCTTGCCGTCACGCAAACCTCCGCGAAGTACATCTTCAGCGACTCTAAACCTGCGGTCTACAACTACGCGGTTGGACGGGTGGCACACCCGGCCATCGGAATCTTGCGTTCCGATACCGTTCCCTCTCGCCCCATCCAAATCATCTGGGTGCCCGCTCACGCGGCCCATCCTGGTAACGAGGCGGCCAATTCCATCGCTCGAGATTCGACTGACCGAGCAAGCCCGCCCCCGCCGGGAATGGATACGCGCGTCGCGCTCCTCACGTACCGCGATATCACGCAGCGCTATCGCCTCTCTCATCTCACCTTCCCCCCTCCGCACCAATCCCCTTCCCAACCCCGCCAACACTTATGGCGCCACCTTCAGGCCCATACCTATCTTACTCCCGCACGTCTTGCCCTCTTCCACCCCGGGACGCACACGCCGGCTTGTCCTTTATGTGACGGCTCCCGCGCCGATTGAGTCGGAGAGAATTGTCAGTGACGGCAAGGGCATGTGCTGGGTAGCGGCGGTACCGGGCAGCATCTACGTAAGCCACGGCGGCCTGCCGTTCGTACTGACGCCAGAGCGCAGAGGCTCGCGCTGCTCTACGGGAGGGGTGGTGTTCGGGATGCATATTTTTAGGGAGGGGTTTAACGGTTAGGAGGGGCAAGACATGGGAAGGGATGGGCAGTGATGTGGGAAGAGGAATAAGAGGGGAGAGATTAAGGGTGGAGAGAAGTGCGCGACCCGAGCGGGTGCGGGAGAGACGGAGGAGCTGGGCAGAGGGTGTTGAGCTGGGCCGTGCGGTGGGCCTCCGTCAGCTCCGCCAGGGAGTTGTGGACGCCCATCGACAGTAACTTGAGTTTCCGGGGCCTAAAAAAAGTGTTTTGTGGGCAAGCATTATGTAGCTGTTGTAGATGTCAAACGTCGACCGTCACGGCATCACGGACATTTCTTTTTTACGACGGGTTGTACAAGGGGTTACTGTAGTCGAATGTGAAAATGTATGTACATACAGACAAAACTGAAAATAGAAATGGCTATATTTGGCTACAAACTTGTTTTGCTATTATTGTGTTTGGCTACATTTGGGCTACAGTTTCTCTAGCTTTGGGCTACGCCGCGTGGTCCGGCCTGGCAACACTGCTTGTGGCATGGCTTGTGGTAATGGCGCTTTGCTTGGTAGTTTAAACCACGACCTACTGGAACTCCAGACCTGCACAGATATCCGGCTTCTATGGGAGCAGCTTGCGCCCACTTTCGTTCAACCGACTGCCGTAGGTGGCGCTTTTATAACCTGTTCGTCTGCTACGCGGTGGGCGGTTGTGCGGCGTTGTAAGTAGTACGGCAGCTGTTGTGTTGCGACGAACTGCTTCTCTAGTTGACGATTTTTGCTAACACAGTGACAGAGATGTCACAAGGCTTTGACCGGTCACTTGGCTCCAAAAGTTGCCTCCCCGAACCTAAAAAATGTCGGAGCATGTAGTCCGCTGCTCTCTAAAATAGCGTCAAATAGCCGCCCCCACTGCCTTTTTCAAGGAAATTATTATAAATCGCATTGTGTATAGAGTTCGCAACGTACCCAACAGTTTCATTGTACACGTTGTAAAATTCGCGTCTGCGCTCTTTAGAAACTTGAAGCCACCGTAATGCTCGACGACAGAACGATTACCACTCATTTTAACTCTTAAAAGTTGTCCGTGAATGCGTCACGAGTTCAAAAAGTGAATTACGCACACAGCTGCACTGCGTGCGTATCTTCAGCACCACCGTTATGTTGCCGCGTACTACGCGGAAAAGCTAGCTTTACAGTTTGAAAAGAGTTCCGTGACATGATTTTTAAGGCCTGCACTGCAGCACGTACGTTTTAAAGCACTGGGATCGCTTAATTTTTTGCAAGCTTTCTACTGAGCTAGACATCCAACGATATTAAAAACAAGATATGCTCACCTTCCCTTGAAACAGAATCGATCAGACTATTGCACATATCGGGTGGAGGACTTACTAGTGAATACTTTTACTATACTTTTACCAGATCATCTTCCTTTCACTACGGCACACAGTAGTAAATCCTAATGTCATCTACGACATTAGGCTGTCTGTAATCAACTAAAGAAAGCTAGAATATTCTATGAATCTTTTTAAACAATTTTTCCAGTCTCTTAAGGAGGCTAGGAAAGGGAAATTTATGCCGTTTATCTAGCATTGCAGCGGCCACCTATGCTCGTTGTTTACATTTCTTGCACCGCTCATCCTCTTCTAGTTTCACTATTCAAACGCAAAGCATTCGCAAAGTTGTCTTCTTTTGTATATTTGTGAATTTATTCATTTACCGCCAAAACAAGCGCTTTGTGCCTGCCGAAATGGCAAGACAAGCGCTGAACAGATCGCAGAAGCAGACGACAGCGAACAGGTTATGACTAGCGCCACTCTGCTCGTACGTTCTTTCCCTAGCGGCAAAAGGGGCGAACTAGACCAGGCGTGCTGGAGGAGGGAGATCTGTGCAGGTCTGTAGTTCAGTAGGTCGTGGTTTAAACGTGCACGCCTGTGAACGTTGATCCTGTGTGTGGCGCGTGTTGTCGCGCGTGTTGCATATTTGTGTGCAAGTGACACGGATTTAAGTATAAACCCCATGCAAGCGATCTTGCACGCGACAGCGACAAGCGACGCGATGGAGATGGCCGTCGTGTTCGCTCGTCGCCTACAAGTTGCACCCCATGCGAGCGACGACTTCGAGCGACGTCTCCCCAGTGTTGCCGGTATGAGGGCAGCAATACAGGCGCCGAAACTAGCTTGACGCGTGCTTTATTAACTTAAGTTGATGTATTTTACTGCAAAAAACAGCATAAAATATTTTTGAAAGTCTTGCAGTAGGTTCTTATCCTTGCACGTATAAAAATTCAATCGTTTGCTCGTTCCGTGCGACAATCGGAAGTACTGGAGTTATGTACATCCAGTTCCGGCTTTGCGCTATTGGCTAGTCGCTCATAGCACTTCCGGGCGACGAGCGACGAATTCTAGATTTGCAAAACCGAGCGATCGCGCGACAAGACCGAGCGATCTGTTCAAGCGACGGCCCGATCCGTCGCGCGAACCCGTCGCTCGTCGCTGTCGCGCACAAAATCGCGCTAATGGGGTTTAGCCTTTAACCATGCGGATTCTTCGACCTGCGGCTCCCTGCACTGTCGCACGCCGGACAAGTAGGAACTCTGCCTCAAGCCGTGTGGCAGTTGCCCCTCTTCTCAAGACTGGCACCAGCAGCCGTAGAGGAAAACCCTTTCTTTCCATGCTGGTCTTTCTTCCCTGGTGCCGGCAGTACACGATGTCCACGGAAGAATCAAGGGCACCACCTATTAAAGGTAGGAGTTCAGATATATCCGGATATGTAAAAAGGTGGGCTGTGTCTGTTGTCCCGGCTGTCGGGAAAATTTCTGAAACGATTTTCTCCCTGCACTCAGCTCCTATTGGCTCTCGGAAGGTTAGGTTAGGCTAAGGCACACCTGCAGGCCCTCGAGTGCACCTGCAGGTGGTTTCTTTCCAGCAGTTTGTCACGTGACTTCCGAGCGCCAATAGGAGGTGAGTGCCGGGAGAAACTCGTTTCACAAGTTCCCTCTGCAGCCGGTAGAAATAAACGCTGCCTAAAAGATGTGTCATTCGGAGTTGCGAAAACACAGCATGCTAAGTGTGTTGCAGCTTGCTCGCAGCTTAAACTGCTTTGCAAGTTGTCTCGGCATAAGAGTGGTGCGCATACATAAAACAAAAAGTTCGGCGACATGTTACACTCCTGTAACACGTGAAGGCGAAAGCTTGCTGTACACGTGGTAATGCCGTAAGTTATACGATCCGAGTTGTCAGACTCTTTGCAAGACATAATGAGCTGCAGTGAGAAGTAAACGTATGGGGTTTTAGGTGGACCTCCTCAACGACACATGCGAGCACCTAATGCACCAAATAAGGGTTCCTTCTTTCATTCTCTTTCTGTCTTCCTTTCTTTCTTTCTCTCTTTCATTCATTCATTTTTTTTTCATTGTTCTTTCTTTCTTCCGTTTCTTCATTCATATGCAGCCATTGCTTTGCTTGCTTTTGCTGGTATGAACCATTCCTGACGATAGTTTTTGCATCACTGGACTCGACACCACTTTGTTTGGGTATAAGCCATTGCAACGAGCCACATAAGTTTTTTGCCTTAATACAAGAGCACGCTCTCAGTAATGCTTTTCAGGTAAGCTTTATTGTGTTCATATATGAAATGCCTTGGTGTGACTCATTGTTTCCATTCCATGGCAAACTAGGATACAATATGTTTTCGGAACTTTGCAGTTCACAAAGGGGCCTTGAAAAACGTTTTTAAGGGTTAGTGATGTGCTTTGTGGGGGTTTTTGTATTCCTCAGCTCACTCAACAAAGCTCTTACATTTATTTGTACAAGCTTGTCATACAGCTTCTTCAGGTACAGCAGCTCTTGTAAAATTTGATGCGAAATTTTTGCTGTTTCAATGTTTTGTGTGTGCAGTGTGTGAAAGCTGCACTAAGTCATACACCGATAAACATAAGTTCAGCTTATATGTGCAGCTTGTCTGCCTTATAAGAGGTGACGAACAATCATGTTGCCGCAACGGTGACAATAGAGAGAGACAAGAAGGGAAGGCAGAGACGTTAACCATGGTCTCGCCCTGTTAGAGCGTGTGAGTCATGTGGCAATACATAGTGGGGCTAAACAAAATAGCTTACTTAGGAACACCTTCAAGCCACCTTCTGTGGCTTTTTGTTCCGGGTTCCTTTTCCTGTATTGTCATGGGAATCAGTAAACGTCGATTCACTTTTGTCACTGTCAGTAAATTACAGAACAACTAGCAGTGTGGAAGGTTGCTCCTTAATCTGTTCAGCTACACCTGAGCAACACTGGAGAAGTTCCGAGTCTTGCTGAAATATTGCTTTCCTGATGCTAGGTAAAGCGACCTTAAAGACATTGTCCCCACTCATAAACAAAAGCACAGTGGCATTTATAGTGCACAGATGAATGGGCAGCAAAAGTAAGCAGTCTTCCTTTCCTATAAAAGAACTTCAATTGGAAGCCATGATATTCTGATTAGGCAACTCCATTTCTTCATCTTTCTATTTTTCTAATGAGAAGTTTGGGGCCGCCGCTAAAGTGCCATGGGCCTGCTGCAATTAATGGCAGATAGATACCTGCCTTTGGCATTTTAATGTGGAGGAGGTCTATGTTGAGATATATTAATCTTCATGTAGGCCTCACAAGTACAGGTCAGCTGGGCTGGAATTTCACTTTGGCCATAATTAAGTAGTATAGATACTTTTTCCAAAGCAGATTGCTCTAGAAGAACAAGATGGTGCATTCAGGGGTGAATGCCCATGAATACGAAACTATCACACTGCACTTCATTCATGCTGCAAACTGTGGAACAGTAGAGGCATGACATGCGAGTGGCTGGCTGTGGAAATGGTGACTGGCAATTTAAGGAATGGAATGAATCTGTGTGACCTTGTCCACGGGCCGCTGCTACGTAAGGACTGCTTGTGTTGCCGGTCCTTCACGATGCATGGCTTTCCTCAAAGATAAAAAAATGCACTCTTCCACCAGTGTTGTATCGCTAACCTCCAAAGGAGGGACTTCAACCCCGAACATCGGAAACATGAGTACGATTCGTCAGGCAGTATCAAAGGGAGTAGCATCACTTCATGGCATAGTTTCTCGCACTTTATCTACACACATCCACCACAACTCATGTGCTACCTTATGCCCACTTTATTACCAATGATACAAAATAACTGAATGGGCGCAGACCCAAACAAGTATGTCGAAGCATGGGTGATGGCAACTACACTGACTACACATGAATGTTCGAAGCTGAATGTTTTGGGATAGTCCACAGAGTAAGTATGGGACTAGTGATAATACATCTTTGGTGCAAGCTATTACAAAGTGCAGAACATCTAGGTTCCAAGCCTTGTGCGCAGCGGGAACAAATCTATTGCAGCTAAGCACACCCTGAGTAATTAGGCAGAAAATAAATGATCAGATGGTGACAGCACTGGAGAAATTTCAACGAGTCAGAAAACAGAATATACTGACCCTAATTTAATTCATGAGTGGAAAGTTTGAATAGCTTGGAATACATTTCTAGGCCTTGTGCTACTTGCGCTGTTTCAACAAGGCCTAATGAGCACTGAAAGCGTTCACATGTTCTCTGAAACTGTGGTCAAAGCTTCACACATCCACCCATCGCCATCTACGATATCTGTCAAAACGGAGGTTTGCTGAGCCGAACAGGCGCCATGCACCTCCATTATAAACACATAGGCTATGGAGGCAGCTGAGGCAAGCAATGGACGTGTCACCACATGATGAAACATGTTGTGCCCATGGAATTACCATGAAAAGGGTCTAAACCATATGTCCCAGATAACTTGGACCAAGCTATTAAAAAGCCAGTTGTGATGATAAACGTTTTTTTTTATCAGATGTCATTGTCGACAAACTGGAGCCTGTTTGCTGACACGAAAGTTTTTAATTGCACTTATTTTGCTGGGCTAGGTAGCCGTCAACTGCATTATTGCAGTATGATACTTCGATTCTGTGAGAGTGCCACTAAGAATTAATTACAGCACTTTTGTACATCCCATTAATAAGGTGTATCAAGCACAGCACTGCTTAAAATGTGAGAAAGACTCCTTACGTCACCGGAGGCGGAGGGGGTGCCATGTGATATCACAATCAACTTAAAGGCAAACTGCAACGAAATTTCACTTTGGCCCAATTGTTTGAGTGGTATGTATGACTGAAGAAATCTTGGCAAAGCTGCAGGGCTGCCTTATTGTCAGCCTGGAGGCAGCATCCAAGCCGACAACACGTGCACGCAATAGTTAGTGGCTGTGGCGCAGATCCCAGTGCATCACATCGACGATTTTCCTGCGTTCTGCGGGCAGCTGGGGGCATCGCCTAATCTCGGAGGTCATGCTGAGGAGCCGTGCACTCTTGGTTGTGTGTCACTTCGAGTGAGCTGTAATGGTAGCATTTTTTTTTTCTTTTCAGTTTCAGTGTCAGAAATGGAAATTACTGCAAGCTTTTCATAACGCTTCCAGTCGTTCTGCAAACATGAAGTTTTGCACAGCAATTCCTCTATAGCTGCACAGCTTAAACTGGGCTTCTTATGTGGTTTAGTGTTTTGTTGCAGGTGGCCTTTAAAAACTCAGGAGTCAACCCAGTGCAATCATTGAAGGTTATGCAAAGACTGTTGCCAAAAGCTGCTAGATTGGCCTTTCTAGTTGCTTGTTTTTCTGGGAAATGCTTTCCCCTTTTGTCCCATCGAGCACTCAACAAACTCTGATGGCCATGTGTGTACATGTGAGTTGAATCTAGGACCACAAGACACTGCAGGTTTTGGTAATGTTTTCAGTCTCTTTTTTTCACATCCGCAGCCACTCTGCACTTGACAGGTACAGTGCTCACGGAATGAAACCCGTCAATTTAGGCTTAAGTAATGCGCATACTTTTGTTTCCACCGGCTGCAGTTCGTGTCGCATCGACGTAATTCTGGCGCGTAGACTTACATCGGGCTCCTCGGCACCTTTGGAGACCAAATTCCTAGCGACATGACATAGTGCTTTCGCGTTCGTTGCACATATGCAGGGTTCTACTAAATGCTCCGTGTCGCGTTTCATTCCATGAGCACTGTACATTGAACTGGTTGAATATGTTGCACTTTATGAAAATAGAGGTTCCATAGCATATTTACTGTGTCATTGGCAGTAGAAAAGAAAGGCAATATTCCGTCAGCACTCCTTTAATTAACCAGCTAGAATAAATGAATTAACCAATCCTAATAATGCTGCTCCAATAATGTTACTTCATTCAAATTCTAAATTGTGCTTGGCATTCTAAAACGTCATATTCAACAGTTCATAGTGTGAGCCGTAGCAGGTCCAGCGCTGTGAATGTGACGTCATCACTTAGTCACATGGATTTTGGTACCAACGGATGATAACGCCTGCACTGGAATTTCCGCTGCCTGGGGCATACAATGCTTTTGAATAAAAAGTTACAAGCGGGCATGCGACCTTACCTGCATGCACAGCAACACATGACATATTTTCATAATGTGTTTCACAACTATGAAATGCAGGCTAGAAGCCCTTTAACGTCGTGTTCTTGATGGCAAAGTAAAATTGCGCAATTTTATGCCACTGAACCCCTCTTTGCATGAGCACTTTAATCTGTGGAACGGCAGCTGACACTGTAAGTGCCGTTCAAATGAACAGCAGTCCACCATATAGGCTTACGGGCCTCAATCTTTTTTTCACAATTTTGACGAGGTGCAGTCCTTGCACAGGACCGTCCGTGTAAGCGCTACTGTTAGGTGGCTCTAGGTACTAGATGCAGCACTCCCACCACTGGAGGCAGTTATCTTGACAGTTGAAGCTGCCGTGCAGCACTGCTCAACTGCAACTGTTCGTCAGTTAATACTTAGTTTCTGCTAATTGCATGTTTAAACAGAGAAGATGTCTAACTTTGTAGGAGGCTACTGCTGATGGAACACTTCGAGTGCATCCTCGCATCCTGTAGCCTCTCCTTAAGTAGCATGGCCGATGTTAGTTGGGGCAAATTGAATAAAGTTGAAGTGAGCTTGGTCAAACTGCAGTGCTGGTGGTTGCCCAATTTTAAAATTAACAATCTTTACATAGTAGCCTAGCAGACACTATAGGCACATGTTGGTAAACGGGTATGACGCGAATTCGAGGCATGATAGCGTTGGATTGTAATTTGGGTATATGAGAAAACATAATTCTGTTAAGCGGAAACTGGCACAAACCCATTTTCCAGCATTTCTAAAATTCACAGAGCTGCCATAGCCTCCAAGATTTGCGCGCTAGTGCACGCGAATCTCGGCTATAAAGAGGCACGCCCGGTCTCTTGCAACGCCTCCAGATGGTGCTTGACTCTGCAGCATCGCAGTCCACGCAAGAGGTCGCGTTTCTACCAGAAAGCGTGCCTTTGTGCAAAGCATTTGCCACCAGCATTTCCCAGTAAACATTACTGTTACATCAGCTGCCTTTGCCGGGAAGCATGAGAAGCAGTCTGGGACCTTTGAATGCTGTCGCGTAACCCTTTGAGGGTGGACTTTTTGCACCACATGCGACCGCCCAGGGTCAATTTTTTTATTGCAAATTCCAATGCTTCTGAGGGACCTATTTCAAAAAAAAGAAAAATACCGTAATTTTTCTTGGGGGACCGTAAAGTAAGAAAAAAATATTTTGCACTGGTATATATGTACTCTTTATTCATGGATAAGAACAAAAAAAAAAAGGAAATGAACTTATAAGAATTAAAAATTTGATGCATTGTTATAGTTCAAGGCTTAGAATATGCGTATACGAGAATATTTATCAAGTCTCAAATGTTCCTGCTGTTACACTAATATTTACGTCCAAAGTGTAATTGAACTGCCTAGGTGAGCGTACTCGAGAAAACTGTGTGGTTGTGTGCTTGTCATAAAAGCAAAACCTGTGACAAACTTCCGCTAATCATCTTATAGCCAACCAGAGGCATTTAGATATCACGAGCCCCCCCCCCCTCAGAAGAAAAGCAAACGCATGCACGGCGGCATCCTTCCTACGCTCACCCATGTGAGCACTAAACGAGTGAGAAACAGGCGGCTGCCCTTTGAGCGATTAGTAAGGAAATAGCCATCAGTTTTGCGAGTGCAAGAAGCCGAAACTGCCCGCGGAACAAAACTCAAACCGCCGCCCACCCGCGCGCGGGCCTATGCGTGAGCGGCAGTATATAGACGTGCTGGAGCAAACTAGCTCTAAAACAAACCATGCAACGAAAACCGGGAGAGGAGGCTAGAGAAAAAAATTCCCTCTATTCCCACATAGTGGAAAGCACATGCCAGGAAAGAAAAAAATTACGAAATTGACGCGCTTTTTAAACATACAGGCGCGATAAATATACGACATCGGCCATTTTGGACTTGTTCAAGGGGCCGTACATTTATGTCATTGACCCTGAAAGGGTTAAAGGCGAAGCTTAAGCATTCCGCACATTTTTTAGTGCTGCTTGCAACTTGAAAGTCTTCTGCTCTTACCATGTTTCTACATTTGTTTTCATGATAGCCAATCAACATACCTGGTGCCACATATAACTATCAATTCCCATCACAAACGTGGCTGCCAGGGATGATGGTTCAGTCTCAGTGCTGTTCATCAGAGTGCAAGACCTGGTTGGTGTCATCATCTGCTGTTGTGGTTGCCACCATCCTGCTGCTCCCGCGCACTAGTTCAAAGGGCAGCGCACCATGCATGTAAACTGACCCTGTACTGTGCTTGCACTTTTCTGACACAAATGTCGCCATGCAGACAGTGTGTGGCTACACTCTTGACACGAATGGGAAAGGGCAACTCCATCAGGAACTGTATTATGTAGCGCGGCACAATTAATGGACCCACACTTTGTAAGCTCAGCCACTTGCAAGAATATGGCTTTTTTCCATCTCTTTTTATAATGTTGCACTGAGGTGTCACTAGTGGCCTGCATGCCTCACTTAGCTGGCTCAGTACTCTGAAAGTTTTTAGAGTGCGTAGGAAGTGGTCATGCAACTTGCGAAGTTGTGACTAGTTTGTTATGCTTTAACATAGGACTTTCAGTCCTGGGGCTCATGAATAAATGTGCCTCTATGGCACATTTAAGCTAAGGGTTAAATGATAGTGTGAGAAATTCTGTGATATTCGCCTTAAAATGCATGTTAGAGCATATGAACCTGTTGAAGCTAACAATGAAATATAATTCCTGTTTATTATTTCAGCATGTTTGTTATGCTTGCTCATTTGATTGCTGTACTTGGCTGCATAACATAAGTGAAATTACCAGTGAAGAGTGCCTGTAGCACTAAACTTTTTAGGTCCACCATGTTTTGTTCTGTGTTGACCTAATTTGGTGCGACATTTCTGCATTCATATCGCAATTTCGTTGCTTGGTCAGGTGCTTGAACAGATGAAAGGGAACAGAGCTTGCACCTTCACTTATACTAAATGCGCCTCTTACAAAGCACAGGCAAGTTTGATCTTATGAAGGAGACGCACATTGCACCTCTTCAGATGGCTCTTGTTGTGCAAGTGACCCTTGATACATCCGAGTGCAACATTATTGTAGCTGTATGTTTACTTGATATTCCACTGGTTATTTGACACAGTTATGATTTTGTATGAAATGGCAGCAGTTGCATGTTGGATTTCATACTGTATGTTTTTAACTGGAGATCTGCAAGGGGGTGGGGGGGTATGTTGTCAGCCATTCTTTCTTAGCACTTCCCAAGTTTTGACTTTTCCTTTGCTGCCATGCATGCAGTTTCGAATGCAAGGTGCTACTTTGTTGAAGGACCTTGAAGATGTTCGCCATTTATACTTCAGATAGTATGCGCAGTCGCTCGTTCACAAGAAGAACCTCCTGTTTCTGTTTTGTCTTTTCACAGTGGCACAAATTGCCTTGGGTCATTGTGATTTCAGCAGCTCTTCTGTCTCGGTTTTGTGCCTTCAAATATTTTTGTATGCTTCAAAACAGGCTCGCCAACGGTCCTGCCTTTTGGGTGCGTGATGCTTAAGCAGAAAGTTGCACATGTATTTCTTAGCCATGTATGGCCACCTGAGTTGCCACTGATGACTAGTTATCAGGACATGACTTGGAAGGACAGTAGGTGTAAAAGACATTTATTCAACCAGAAAAGGCAATGAGCCTTGCAGCCGATTGAATTTCCTTACTTGTTGGTGTGTAGGCTCAATTTGTTTTCAGCTGCTTCTGTGTTAGCATGACCAAATGAGAAGAGGTAGCTGAAACGAACAAACAAATACAAAGTACAAGGGATGTGAGCTTATTAGCTGCAAGTGCAAAAAGGTAACATGGCATTTTCAATGTCTTTGTTTCTTTTGTTTTTTGCAATAAGCAATGGTTCAAATGCAGTGAAGCCTAGCAGTGAATATGTCCCGTTGCAGCTGTGGGTATTCAGCTTGAAAGTCCTGCCTGGAAAACTGGGAGACAGATGTCTTGTCACTCCCTGGGAGAAAATGTTCAATATTTGCAAGCTGCTGTCACATCTCGGCTGGATACCCACTATCTTATACCCCTGTCACATGGGCACCTGAAAACTCCTTTTAAGGCTATGTTCACTCTTGGGAAGTGGCAAGCAGGCAGGAAGGCCAAAGCGGGTGAAAAATCTTTTCCGCGCCTGTCCAAGATGTTCACGTTTGTTTTGCCAATGCAGTGGAAACCACTGCTGCTTTCGCCCACATCCATCTCGTCCGCATGGTGGCAATGTTCATTGCACCATTTCAAGCCGTGCTCTTTCATTGACCCATCAGTTACTAAAAGCTATCATTTTGCGCAACTGCATGTGTCGTCTTTAACTTTCGTCTGGCATGGAATAAGAAAAAGACATAGTTTTGATACTTTTAGCTAGTTGCTTTTCCTAAAATTGGACAATGAACCACGGAAAACGTTACATTTTAGGACTTGATGTTTGCATGATAGTGCAGCTTCCGGTGAAGCAGAACGGCCTTCCACATCGCCCTGGCGAAAAAAATCGGTCCGAGACCAATTGAGCTCTCCGCCACAAAATAAAGCTGTTGCAGAAGGCAGCGGGAACTGCAAGCCGAGTTCAAATGCATTGACGTCTCGGCTCGATGCTGTGGACCGTCGTTGTCTAGACTCGTCAGAAGTGAGGTCATGTAAACGCGGTCATGTTGAGATCAGTCAGCTCGATTCCTGACTTGATCTGCTCTCTTCAGGTTCATGTAAACAGCCTTTGTCATGCTAGTTGTGCAGTGGCTGGTGTGGACACTTGGGATTGACACCGGCACAGTAGACCAAATAAAAGGAAAGCCTATGAGGTCGCCATGCATGAAATGTGGCATCTTGAGTGTAGTCTGCAGCAGTTCGGATAGCAGAACGCAGAGCCTACTTGCCACGCTATGGTGGCTAGCATCGCTGTCAGCACTGCTATCTTTAGCGAGCGCACTTTGTTTCTTAATGAGGCGCATCCGTTTCGCATCGAATATATTGAATATTACAGTAAAACCTCGTTAACTTGAACTCGGTTAACTTGAAATCCTGGATAATTTGAAGGCTTTCTGCGGTCCTGTATTTTCCGATGTAAATTTGAACCGGTGGCCTAGGCCAACCTGGTTCATTCGAAGATTTGGGGTGCTATGCGGTCATTCCCGATCCCGATTTCACCAGATACCCTACGAAACGACGACCATTCAGAGCCACGAGGTGATGCCACATAGCATTTGCGATTACTTATAGACGAAGCGCCCGACCCATAGTACTGCTAGCAGAAAAATCAGTCCACGGTACACCCCGCACACCGCCAAAACGCATGCCTGCAGAGGAGAAGACATGCTTCACTGCAATGTAGCGGGCATACCGATTTTTGTCACATGCTCTCGTGCTCCACTACGCACGCTCCTCACAGTTGCAGCGGTCACAGCATCAGCACGTGTTCTGTGCCGCTGTCACTGGCTGCCATTTGCCCATTCTCTCTCAGCAGCTGCGGCGATGTATATGCACAGATTACCTGTCTGTGCCATTTCGTTGTGTGCGGTGGTTAGGAGTGTTGCAGCTAGTGTCGTGCTTTTTTTTTTCTGAACTGTGCAGAAGTGCCTGTAAGCGATGATGCGAAAGTATAAGACTTTAACGCTGCAGCAAAAGTTCTGCTTGACCCAAGAAGCGTGTAAGAACACGTGTTCCAAGACAGAGTTGGCTGAAAGACACAGCGTGCCCCTCTCGACGTTGTCCACAGTATTGAAGAACAAGTCGAAGGTACTGGAGGCCTACAGCAAGACACATTCTTCGAAGGGGTCACGAGTACAGGATCCCACGTACCAAGATGTGGAATCAGCTTTACTTTGCTGACTGCTGAAAGCAATCACAGCCCACCTTTCCATAAGTGGTATGATACTGCGGGACAAGACCAAAGACTTGGATCCACAACTTGGACACGAAGAGTTCAAGTGTAGCAATGCATGTTTCAGCCATCTTAAAGAGCGCAATAATTTGACCTTTGTAGCTGTCTGTGCCGAGAGCAGCAGCGCAAACGAGAGCATCAGCGATGACTGGAAGAAACATGCGTTGGCTCCGTTGCTTTGTGAGTACAGTGCAGACACTGTTTACAACCTTGACGAGCCAGCCTTTTTTCACAAGATGCTGCCCACAAAAACGTTCGCAGCGAAGGACACCGCAATTGAGGGTTGAAAGCAGGGCAAGGAAGGAATTGCCGTTCTGTTTGGCGCGTACAGAATGGCAACAGAACAGTCCAGGACTGTTTGGGACAACAAATCAAAGTGCGACTGTTACTAAGCGAAGAAAAACTCCGTTGTCACCGCCAGCATTTTTAATGTGAAACTTCTTATTGGTATCAACCGTTTGATAAGTACGTAATGATGTACGCAATATTTGCAGTGAAATACAATGGCAGAGTGCAGCTGTATCATGAAAATAAAATGAAAATTAAAAATAGAACATAATGCCATCTCTTGGTTTCTGAAACGCACAATGAGCACTTAATGCACGAACCCATACAAAAATACCACATATGCATAACAGCTAAGCATAAACATACGAAAGGGGAAATGAGACATTAAAAGCAACTCTTGCAAAGGAACACTTCTCACAGTGGTGTTAGTTGCATTCTCTCCAATAAGATAAAACACAAATGGCACATTATCAGACTTAATTCTCATGAACAAAAACAAATTTCACATATGCAAACCTTAAAGCACTATTTGACTAGCCTTGTATTCAGCAAAAGAAAAAAATAGAAACAATGTGGTGAAGCCTAAAGGAGAGCAACAGCTGAAGGCCCAAAAGAGCAATATATGCTATAGGAAAAACAATCTGAAAACTACAAATACGTTAGCACAATGATAAATTCTGTAAGAGAAGCAGGCAACCCCTTGCAGCAAAACGGTGCCAAATTAGCTTCTCCATAAAGGAGAAAAATTTGGAACACAGCTGCCGCGTAAAAAAATATAGTTTCAATATATTGTTCTCACTCAACGAGGAAGTCATTTTTCTCGAATAAGTAAGCATGCAGTACAAGTACAAAAATGGTATGCTCTATAAATTATTCGAGTAGAATAACTATACCATATTTCCATGCGAGTGAGACTACAGCCAATTCGTGTGTAGATTCATGGATCATAACGAATGTTAATGTAGTTGCAGTTAGTGGTTACCTGGCACCACAGCACACTTGGCTTGCACTAGTCAACCAAATGCAGTGGTACCAGGCCACACCATGCTGCTGAGAGTGCTGAGCAACTTGTAGAAGTATCAAATCGGCCCTTTCCTTTTAAACTGTCTTACTGCTTTCCGTACACTCAGACTGACATCATGTAACAAGATTCTGTATATGTCACCTGTTTGAAAACATACAGCACTACTTAATATGCAGTCAGGTGCCACGAAAGGCCAAAGCATTGATTCATCTGATGCTGGAGACGACCTGCTACATCTACATCTCTAACGTTATCTGGTTGGTGTTCATACACTGGGCTCAACATAGCAGCATTTGTTAATTGCATTGGCCCCTGCAGTATTAATACCAAGGAAACGTGTTGCAGTGAGTGCTCATCTTAACCCATTGAGGGTCGAGCTTTTTCGCCATATGCGACCGCCCAGGATCGATTTTTTTTATTGGAGATTGAAATTCTTCTTAGGTACTTATTTCGAGAAAATATTTACCGCAATTTTTCTAGGGTGACCTCAAAGTGAGAAAAAAATATTTTGCATTAGTATATACGTACTCTTTATTCAGGAATAACAACAATAAAAAAAGATAAAACTTATAAGAATAAACAATTTGATGCATTGTTATACACATAGTTCAAGGCTTTGAAAATAAGCACACGAAAATATTTTGTAAGGCTCAAATGTTCCTGCTCTTACACTAATATGTACAGTCACGGACAGAATAAAATGGACCATGGGATCTCTGAAAACGTTCAATTCCCGAGCAGCCTGTAGCAGTAACCAGTAAAACTGCCCACGACAACGTTGTTAGCGTATTCTAGTCGAGGTCCAAAATGCAAATACCAGATTGCGTTGTGAGGTTGCGGAGATATTCAGCTTTTTCTTAGATTTCATGGTCCATAATATTCTGTCCGCGACTGTACATCCATAGCATAATCGAACTGCTTAGGTGACTCAAGAAAACTGAGGTTGTGTGCCTGTCAAAAAAGCAAAACGTGTGACAAACTTCCGCTAGTCTTCATCTTATTGCCAACAAGAGGCAATTAGTTTTCGCGAGTGGCAAAAAAAAAAAGAAAATGCAACCGATACGCATGCACGGCGGCATCCTTCCTATGTGCACCCCTGTAAGCACTAAACGAACAATAAACAAAGTCGCCCTTTGAGCAATTAGTGACGAGATAGCCATCAGTTTTGCAAGCGTAAGAAGCCAAAACCAGCGCGTGGAACAAAACCGAAACCGCTGCCTGCCCGCTTGCCAATGCGCAAGCGGTAGTATATAGATGCGCGGGAGCAAACTTGTTGTAAAACAAACCATGCAATGAAAACCTAGAGAGAGAGGCATGCAAAAAAAAAAAAAATTCCCTGTATTCCCACATAGTGGCAGCACATGACGGAATAGAAAAAGTGAAGAAATTGGCGCGCTTTTTAAACATACTGACGGCGCCGTAAATTACGGCATCGACCATTTTTGGACTTGTTCGTGGCTCCGTATATTTACGTCATTGACCCTCAAAGGGTTAAGGTTGCCACTTCAAAGGGAACATTATTTTTGGGTGCTGAAGATGGTGAGGATGAGGAAGAAAAAACTTTATTTAAGGCCAGCACTAAGGCCCAATAAACTAGAGTGGTTGTCCCGCTAAGGCTTGTTGTTCATCTGCCGAGTCCGAGTGAAGCCAAGCACTCCAGGAAGGAAAATAAGGAGAGGTAATGGCAATGTTATACGAGTACAGAATGTTCTGCACCTGCCCTTGTCTCCGGACAGTTGGGGTAGTGAGCTGTGCTACACCAACCAAAGTTGTAGTGTGTTAGTGGCTTGAGAAGAGTGTTCGTCTGATCTCTACGAAGGACATGTGCTTGTTCCGTTTTGAGTGAAGGATGAGGTTGGTGGAAAATAGTGCGGTTTTGCTTGATGTTCTTGTATTGTTCAACTATTTGCGCTTTGTACGTGGCAGCGTCTTCCACTGTCGTTGGATTTGGTCAGGGAATCGAGGGCGCCCGGAGGTAAATTTCGCCTGCACGTTGGAAAATCAACTAAATTCCCTCGATCCCAGCATGACCAGGCACTCAATGCAGGGTGATTGTAATGTTCGGTTTGCGGTTACAGGATTCTAATAAGATGTCATGTAGGCGTGTTCCTAACAGTCGGTGTTGTATGTTACGAATGGCTTTGCTAGAGTCGGTATAAGGGTTGATGTTACTGGACTGGTGCTTAGTGAGTAGAGAGGCTTCTTGTATGGCATATATTATCGCATGAGTTTCCAGAGTGGCTATGTTGGGAGGGTTGGAAAATGGCCCAGCTGTTTGGATGATCGGTTCTGTCTGCCCAGGTGTATATATTGCATATGCATATGATCCCTTGTCAGACCGTGTGGCGTCTGTGTATACGTGTAGTGCATGCTGATGGACGTGCCACCGGTGGCGGCCTTGGGCAGAACACACGGGAGAGGAGCCAGCCATGCGCCATAGCTTGTTGCATCGTCAATAGTGCTTCTCTGTCTCATTCACGTTTTCAGAGCAAAATAGGCAACACCCTTCACATGTGTGGGGTGGCCAAAGCTTCAAGGAATGTCGAAGAAGAATTGTTGCAGGGTGGGGGGCTCAAATACCGGCGAAAACGTGCCGGCGATACGGCTTTAATCATTCCTCGCAAAGCCTCATCAGCGGGAGCAACGGTAGCAATGGATCATCGCTTCGGTGGGAATCATAGCTAGACGTGTAATTGTCGAAGTTTGTCTGCAGTGCAGCACGCGGTTTAAAGGCATTTTGCTAAAGTACGGAATGCCATTTGCCGCTTATATTGTTTTCCGCTTCTTTACCGTGTTGCGCTAGCTAGGCAGCACAACTGCATGAGTGCATTGTGTTGTATGTTAAAGCTATTGAAGTTTGCAAGAACTGAAATTGTTGGTTTTATGCGGCCCGGTAAATCCTCGCACCAGCTGTCACGCACTTCATGTTTTTACATCTATTTTATGCGTGGCTTTGCATATGTTTAACTGCTGCTAGTTGCTTCATGCATAACTTAGGTTGATTCTCTTGAGCTGTGAGATGTTCACCCTGCCTCGTTTGTACAGGGCATAAATCGCGCTGTGCCATATTGGAATGATATCAAGCAAGTGCTTTAACTGGATTATTCTTTTCGCCTGAAGGCATTGTGGATATTGTGGTTTTTTGGGAAATGTGTTTAGAATATAGGTAGTTCAGGGGGCGAGAATTGCTAATAGTTGCTGCATATGGTATTTTTGTTCCATTTCTTGCTGAGAAGTTTGTGTACAGTTTGGGAAGTCATCACACCTCGATGCTATCTGAGCAGACTTAACATGCCGAATGATTTATTCGTTTCACAACGTAGGTCCCATCTTGCATGTGAATATTTATACTCGACTGAATTCTTTCTTATTATGCTTACGTCACAGAGGACTAAGCCCAGCCTTGCCGCCAGCGCTCGTCTATTTTGACTGGCGCTGCTCTACCTTTATATATATCATATGGCACCTCTCTCTAGTAAAATTTAAAAAAATAAAGGTACTGAAAGGTTGGTCAGACTTTATATTCGTATGTTTCCAAGCAGCTCCCTTGCGGAATTTAAAATTGCAAGAACTGCAGTGGAAACAGTAGTTCATCGGCGTATGCAGCAGCATTGCATCAGCGGTACAGCACTAACACGCGCTTTTATTAACCCGCGTGTTTGGTGACTTCGTTGACTAGTGTACGCGTTTCCATCAATACATTCGTGATTACTCTTCTTGAGGCCACTTTGGCTGCACTTATTTGGCGATGTCACATGTATTTATCAGCAGAAAAATCACAACGGCATATGCAGACAATGCATCATGCGGATTTGTTTGATATAAGTCTGCGCTAACGATGGGTGCTTGTTATTGAGGTACAGAAGCAGCATTACGGCAAGGGTAGAATTGAAAAAAAAAAACGGTCGAGACATCGCACTACTCAACAAAATTTATCGGCTAGTTAACACGAGCTCCACTTCATGTAAATGGGGTTCATGGTGTTTGGCTGCAGGACGCACCTGGCACGCATGTGGACCATGTTGTCCCAAACACCGGTAACATCATGTTTGTACCCGCACCCCCAGAGGTCAGCATCTTCCCTACCTCTGTCACCACAGAAGTAGCAGCGTGGCACCTGAACAAAGGAGAAATCGCAGCCACGAACTTCAGCCATCCTTGCTGCCGAAGGTTGTCGTCTGCTACTGCTCCCGTGCGTACTGTTGGAAGCGCCCGCTAGGTGGCTATCAGTGGCACCTCTATAGGTGGTGCACAAGGCGTATACAGTAGAATCTCAGTGATACAAATCTCAAGTGGAGGCGAAAATATTCATATCACCCGAAATTTCATATCACGAAAAAATGAGCAAAATTTGTCCCAAAACCATGAGACACGCACAAAAAAAACATTTATTTACGTGGAAAGAAGTCACGTATGTCCTTCTGAGTCTTCTCCGCGAGGTCAGCCAGCAGAGAATTTTCGAAGCTGAAGAACTGGGCTGTAGTGTTCTCATGCACAGTCTCAGATGTCACAGCACGCCGTAGAATATTGAGGGCGTGCACTTTCGGCTGCCGACGGTGGTTGGTCATCACCATTTTGGCACTCGTCTTCTTCATCACTGGTCGATATTCCAGGCTGCGACGATACATCCTCCACTATGTCTTCCACTGTGCGCAGACCACACGTGACGAGATCGTCGTCCGCGGTGACGAAATCGTCGGCACTGCCGTCAACGCCAAGCTGGTTCCAGACATCAACCGGAATTGGATCTGGCACTTGCGAGGTGGTGGCCACTGTGGATTTAAAAATCCCACACTTTGCGAAACAATTCGCGATAGTTGCAGGGGAGACGTGCTCCCAGGCCACTGCAATAAAATGCATAGCGTACAAAAGACTGATCTGCATATTTGCATCCTTATGGTCAATCTTCGCAAGCAAGCGGCACACAAACAAACCTTTAAAGTGGTGCTTTACGTTTCTGATAACACCAGCATCCAGTGGCTGCAAATTACTAGTAGTAGTGTTCGGGGGCAGGAATACAGGCATGATTGGCCAACAAACGGCGGGATTTGGTCAGCCACATGCGAAACAATTGCACCTGTCGCACCATACTGATGTTTTTCACTCTCATTCAGCTTTGTTGTAGAGCCCTGGTATACAAGAAAATCATAAATGTGGCCGGACTCACCACATAGCATGAATGCCTTCACACCCCAAGGGTGAGGCTTGCCCTTCACATATTGCTTTATGTCCAAACGGCCCTTGAAAGGAACAATCTGCTCATCAATGCACAGATGCTCCTCTACCTCAATATCGTGGCACCTTGCTTGAAAATTCTTGAGCAGAGGTCTCGCCTTCCAGAGTCTGTCATTTATGTCTGGCTTGTTCGCATCAACAATGTGAAGATTGTTTCGCAGCTTCTCGAAGCGGTTGCATGAGATCTCGCATGATGTGATGAGAGCGGTTCTCATTGTAGGCTTCCAATATAGGCGTAGCCTTGCACATTTAAGGACACCCATTATCAGATGGAGAGCCACCAGTCGGCTGATTTCATCTTCATCAGTGTTTACAAACGTGCCATACTGAAAAACCGAGTACTGATTTGTTTTCTCAGCAGGCACAGTATATATGCTCTTTGGGACATAACGGCTAAAATAACCAAATGGTGAGGGTATGTCCCCTTCGATGTGAAGGTCTTCGTGAGCTGCCCCTTTGAACACGGTCTCTGGCACCTTGAAAGGCTTTCTCGCCCATCTGCTTGCTGTTGCTGGTGCGCTATCATCTTCCAAATCAGCTTCTGAACTATCACTCTCGCTCTCTGCTGGGGCTCCAAGCACGTCCCTCTCGTCACTGCTGCCGCTAGACTGGTTGCCCTCGCCTTCCATGTCTGATAAATTACGGTTGTCCAGTTTTTCAAAGAGACTGTTGTCCAGTTCTTTAGAGGGACTATCCGTGCATTCTTGCAAGCGTCATGAGCATTTACCATGGCATGAATGAAATAAGGCCGCCGGCATCGATGCACCTAAGAAGTATGAAAAAGAATGTGGCTAAAATGACGAATGCACGACTTACATCCACTTAATCCTAATGTCGTCAAAAGTGGATATGTAAACAAAGGGCCACTACAGAAAAAATATGCAGGTTAGGCCTACAATTTTTCGCATGCCGCCTACGCTACAGTAGGAAATAAATATGAAAAATACCAGCAACGAATACTCCAGACTTCAGGAGTTATACATTGTGAAAGTCGATACTTACCCGAAGGCTGCTCAGCCATGGTACGAGCGAACACTTCATCGTCATCTTCATGCGAGTTTGCACAAAATTCTCTGCTGCTGATGGCAGTGGCGATAGAGCTCTCGGAGGAACACCCCACAAAAAAAAAAATTATTGGTTTCAGTTTCGGTTTTACAAGTGAGAATTGCATTTTACTTTGTGGGATCAATTGATGACGCCAGGGCTGAAAGGGTTAAAAAAAACAGCAAGCAAAATTTTAATACTTTTAAAACAGTCTTTATTAATGGTATCATGAGTATCATCAAGTTCGTCGTATGAGAAATCACCATCTGATACATTCCTGTCTGCAAGTCTGGTGAACAATAGGTCCGTTCGATTTACCTTGCATTGCGTGAACTAGTTCCTGGCAGTTTAGAAAAAGTGCCACACTCATGCAGCGCCAGTTCAGCAGTGCAGGCATAGTGCGACACTAGCGCCAAACTGAAACGAATGCTGAAGTGCAGGTAGTGCAGGCCTTCTGCTGGTCTTGGCGTTTCGCCAGCTGCACGTCGACTTTTGTTCATGTATTCATCCAGCCTGCCCGCGGTTAGGCGAAAGTGTTTTGAAGGGTGTACAGGCTGGTTGATATGGTGGAAAGCGCTATGGATTGCGGCGCATCATCTGCAGCCATCGTTCAAACAGTTATTGAGCTGATAGACTCGGACAGTGAAGACGAGGACTTCGACGATGTTGTCACAATTCTAGCGCTGAAGCTAACTAGGTTGCAACGCTATAGAATTCCTAAGTACTGTGAAGAAGTCATGAGTCGCTACTTTGATTTTGAATTTAAAAGACTTTTCCACCTATCGCGCAAGACGTTTGATAGACTTGCTACCGGATACATGACGTCGCCGTTCTCCCGAGTGCGACAAGAAGAGTACGTCCAAGGGTTAGTGCCGAAAAGACATGCTTGGTGGTTTTGTGTTACTTGGGTGGACAGTGCAGTATGTACTCTTTGGCTGACCGCTTCGACCTTGCTGTGTTGACTGTACACAGCTGTCACGTGCGAATGTTGGATTTCCTCAACAGTGTCAGTGAGAAGGTTATTGCGTGGCCTGGCCGGCAGGAGCAGGAACGCAGCAAGGCGAGCTTCCTTGCGAAAACCGGTGGCAAGGGGCCCCAAAACACAGTAGGCTGTATTGACGGCTGCCACGTCGAGATCAACAAGCCGACGGAATCTCCTCATTCTTACTACAACCGAAAGAAGTGGCCTTCAGTTGTGCTGCAAGGCATTGTCAATGACAGAAACAAGTTCGTGGATGTATTTATTGGATTCCATGGCTCGGCACACGACGCAAGGGTGCTGCGTGAAAACCCTTTCTTTGAAGAAGCCGCGTTGAAATGCTGCAATGGATATATCTTTGGAGGTTCAGCATATTCCCTCCTACCATGGCTGATGACGCCTTACTGAGACAACGAAGCTACTTTCCCATCATGGAAGAAAAAGTTCAACGAGGTTCATTCGCAGCAAAGAGTTGCAGTTGAGAATGCTTTCGGATTGCTGAAGCAGCGCTTCAGGCAGCTGTATCTCGTCGGTGCTGCAAGCATCAAACAGTGCGTACTTACTGTCATGGGTGCATGTGTTCCGCACAACTTGTGCAATGAAGAGAGAGATTTTTTTGACGAACTGCGGCAGCTGCCAGTGCAAGAAGAAGTTGTCAATGATGAAGACACCGATATCTTCATTGACCATAGTGTGGCAGGTTTCAGCAAGAGCTTGCCAGAAGATACTGATCAGAATCAGTGCTGATGCTGTATACATTTGAGTGTACACATCAAGCATTTTTTGTCATGGGCATGTGTGCACAAGTGCCAGCAGCAAAGAACAGTGTATTGAATAGCGCATCCATTTCTAGTACCTGCAGGGCTGATACACTGCCTTTATAGCTATTCTAATTACTCCTATAGTCACTGCAGCTATGCTCAATATGAGCAGCTATGTACAAGGTGTGGATGCACAGTTTTTGAATTTGAATGTTGCTGAAAGTTAATGCCATTAGCTATTGACCCAATAGAGAAAGTCGATAAATGGTTAATGCATGTTGGGGGGCTGTGTGTGATTTACTACATAGCCGAAATGGGGGCTGACGCAGGATGTGTTGCAAGACACATCGTTATAGCACATGCGTTAAATGAGGCTTGAGAACCACTGCCAAATATGCTTGTAGTAAAGCATGTTTTGATCATCTTATATCAGTGACTGGTGAGAAAGCAACATAACAATCAATGTTTTTGACAATTTATTCGACCTGGGTAGCTTTAGCCTCAACTGCTGTAACAAGCCGCTCCAGCAAAGCCATCTTTTTTTCAACGCGCTCGGTCCGATCCTTTTCGGCCTCCTGGAAAACATCCAGGAGGGTGTTGATGGAAGTGTCTCTGCGGCGCCGCTTGTAGTGTACATCATCCTGGGGCTGTTGCGATGGCCCTGCCTTGTTGTTGCAACTGGCCTCTGTGTCTGAAGGTGTACTGGAACAAGCATTTTAGGTTGAAAACACTTTTTGGAACTGCTCCATAATTAAGCTCAGGCAGTCTTACCATGAATCCTCAGCCTGTATTACTTTTCCTGGGGCTAAAGGGAATGGGGGTGCAATGTGATGCTCGCGCTCTAGTACCTCACCTAGCTCCCTAAACAAGATATGTTCAAAACATTCATGAATGGCAGCTCAAGTAAAACCACAGTAGCAAGAACCTCAGAACATTTCGTGATGCAGCACAAAAGGCAAAATGAGCACAGGGTTTTTGGTGAGCCTCTGTCTGCTAACCAACGTTCCAAGAAGTAGACTTGTCTGTCTTGGTGACAACAAGTCCACTTGTTAAATGTTGGCTATCAGGCCAAGGCTCTCCTCTACCTCTTGTTCAGTTTGCTACGATTTTGACCTCCAGTAAATGTACTTACTCTTCATGGCTGCAGTTGACGCGCGAATGGCCTGAGGAGTTGTTCTTCGTCTTTGCTCGTTTGTATGCCCTTTCTAAACTCTTCCATTTATTTTCGGCCTGAATTGGGCTCACATTGCAATCAAAGCATTTGTTTATTGCATTGGCAAGGGCTTGCCACAGTACCTTCTTTGTCCTGAAAAGATGCAGAGCATAAAAATATATTTTTCCATTTAACAAAACAAAAGTCAGCAACAGGGGTTTCTCAAAATGTCTGCAGACCAGTAAAGACCACTGAGAGCATTTAGAGGCTCCTGCACTTGTTTGATGACCTCTAGTGTGGACTCGCAAGGAGCAAGGAAAATGATCTTGTTCAGCACAGTTTCTGAAATTTCATTATTCTCAATGGCCAAATTGGCATTACATAAAGAAGGAAGCTTCATCAAAATGTAGTCATATCAGCATTTTGTGATGATCATGATGTTACTAACAGGTTAATACCAGTTATTTAAACAGACGAGCCAAACCTACCAGTGCTGGCAGCATGATGAGAGTAAACATACACATGAAGGAATATTTCGACAGCGCTAAAAAAGACACACATATAGACAGGGTCAGGACAGGCATGCCGAGCTTCAACTGGCTTCATTTTTTTTTTAAACAAGTAAAAACGAGAACTTTCTGTGGGTGCTTCACACTGACTGTAGGCATCCGAACCTGTGTACATACATACAAATGTGCATATTAGCAGCTAGCTAGGTAGGTGTGTATATATATATATATATATATATATATATATATATATATATATATATATATATATATATATATATGTTGCACAACATATATGAAAAAAACCAGGGAATGAAGGAGGGAAACCGCTTAACTTATGGTCAGTAAGCTTGTCTAATCACTCAGTAGCTTGGCCAAGCATGATAGAACCCCACAAAGACTTTTAACAAAAAGCTTACTGGAGGCCCCCTTTTTTCCCAAGAAGAGCCTTCTTTTCCTTGTAGTCCGAAATCGGGAACCGTGTCCTGCTTTCAGACCACAGTTCAGTGGTATCTGATTCCGGCACCTCCGGTGCCACTTCTGCAGGTGCCTCCTGTGCCGCCGTTTCTGCTGCTGCTGGCGACTGGGTGCTGGTAGGCGGCTGCTGATCCGCAAACACTACGGACATAACTGTCCCGTCTGGTTAAGAAGTAGAAAATTACTCAGTGCAGCATAATAATCTAGTCTGTGGCTGTACAATGCCGGATGTACAAAAGCTAACAATTTTTGTTTTTGTCAAGCGCAGTATATCCCAACAACGTAAACACAACTGTTTAGACTCGAGCGTACCGCACCCAATAGCTAGAATACCATTGAGTGCACATGCAGAATTAATATAAGTATAAAAAGTGTGGTCTCCCCTGCAACGCTCACGGCGCGCACGCTCCGATTCCGCGCGTGCCGGACAACCACCGCGGGTTCGAGCACTCCGAGCCGCCGCGCGTGCAGGGCGCCGCGTCCGCGCCTGCTTCGGCCCGCTCCGGCCCGCTCCATGTGCCAACGCGCAGCTGCGCGCGTACGTGCCCCGCTGACCCCACAGCTTAGGGGAAGGCGAGACCGCGCGCGCAAGGGAGACCCTAGGCAAATCTCTCGAGAAGTCACAAAGAACATTTATTAAACTGGGACTCAATACAAACATCAGTTTTAACGTCCCGTCCGAATCTGAATCTAATTACACAAAACATGGCCGAATGGTCGCCGGTGGCCGCTAATGGCGCATCGCGACAGAGAGAGAACAAAGAAATGAGCAACAAAGAACAAAGAACCCGAGCAGTAAGAAGTTGCCTATCCTTCGGTCAGCACCTGCCATCGCGCGCCCCACAGCAGAGAAAAGGGAAATAGAAAGAAACGACAGATGGGGGGCACGATCGGCAGACACTGCCTCAGGACATCGAGACGACGGAAGAGTGCACGCGCACCCACCGAGGCCGGGACCCCGACAAGCCGAAGTAACCATCGGCCGGCGGCGGACAAAGGGGGCCGTCGCCGGCAGAGAGGAACACGTACGCACCTTCAGACGCCCCAATGTGGTCTCCCCAGGCGCCCGTCTTGCGCGCGCTTACCCGGAGTGCACGCAAGCAGGGCCCGAATCCCGCCAAAATGTCGGCCAATGGCGAAAGCCTGTTGACCTTCGCGTGGGCGGGATGACAGCAGAGCGACAGTGTTTTATGACCCGCTGCCACCCCGTCCAGGCAGGGAGGAGAGGGACACGGAGCCCCCCCGGCAATACAACGCAATGGCCTCTACACAACCATCGCCAGAGCCTGAAAAACGCCGCGAGAACGAAAAACCCCACAAAAGTTACCTTTAAACGTTAACCTACGCACCGATATTGCGCCCCGCTAGCACACACAAAGAGGTATTAGTGCTAATACGCACAAATAGGTATTAGTTTACTACAGATAGTCGTGTGCCAAGGAAAGGTAAGCTTTCATACAGAAACTAACTCGCAGCAGTTAATAATGCGATTAGCGCGCTGACTACAGCGAAATATTTCTTGCGGGTATGGCGTTACAAGCAAAATGCTTCGTGCACCCACGTGTTTCATGCAACATGGAGCTGTGCCCAAACATACCTTCTGTCCTGTACGCATAGCCGTTCTCTTGCCAAACACGGCTCCCATCTTCATTGACGATCGGCGTCAGCTTCGTTGACACGCCGTCTATTGCAACGCAAATGCTGCCGTCGTCTGCTGCCATGTCTGTTGCGCTTGTGCACGACCGGCACCAACCTCCCAACACGGTGCAGGTTCTGCCTGAACTAGCCCTGCATGACGCCTGCACTTGTTTAAAACGAACGCCGTAGTTCATAGGGCGCCACGTTGCACTGCCAAAACGAATGGTCGAGTGTGGCACTACATGAACTAGTTCAGGTAGTGCAGATAAATCAAACGGACCGAATGCTTCCGTGGCGCTCATACATGCTCTTGGTCGCTGATTAGAATGATCATCGAGACCTATAAAATGACAAAAATATAAAATAAAGAAAGTATTCATATAAAACAAACACATCAGAATTGAACAAACCACTAGGAACATTCAGACAGGGAAAAAATATGCAGCATAATTGCACGACCGAGGTGCCAAGTTCACAATTGTGCATGCAACGTTTCCTCAGTACTGTATTGATTCATCTTGATGCTATTGTAAATTCATTTTACAGTCGGAAGGAAGGCTAAACGTTACACTTGTGCCCCATATAAGTTTTATCTATAAAAGCAGCTCAGCTGCGTTAATTGAAAAAAAAAAATGGAGGTCATTTACGTGCCCTGCAGTAAAATGAGGAGGCAGTTTGTGCGAATAATTTGCGCTGCTGAAAGCAAATGGTGCTAGAAGTCAAACTAAGAAACATACCGAAATGTGCACACGGCATTTCTTCCCGATGGCAGTGAAGTGTGGTGCATGCAGGAGTTTCGAAATTTGCATGCACAGTCGTGTGCACAGTCGCTGAATGGGATATTGCGTTGTACTGAAGCTCCTTGAATGGTATTCAACAATATGCAGCGCAACACGCGAGGCAACTGTTGCTGCAGAGCAGAAAGCCACGCCCGTAATTTCCAGGTGTCCCAGAATGCTGCGGTCATAAACGCGCTAGCGGCATTGCATTTCGATGGCACCCAAGAAGAGAATGAAGGAAAACTCGGCATTTGCAGCTAATTCACTATTTTGGGTACCCACAACTGAAACCACTGTTCAAGAGGGGGAACTTTGGGCCAGTTGGTCCAACATGTTTAAAGTGGAAAATATCTGCGACTTCAGGCGGGACGTCAGATGAAGAAGTGGACAGGACAAGCGTTATACCACTGTATACACCATGGTGTGGTATGCTCACAGCTTTGCTGCAGCAACACTAGAGTGTCATTGCACATAGCCTTCATGCAGAAGTTCCAGCAGAAGGGAGACTGCTACCTTGTCCCACTGCAGAGCTTGAGTGGTTTGTGCGTGACGGTGCATCCACATAACTTAGTCGTTTACTGAGCATTGTTTGTGTCTCTGGACACCTAAAACTCGCGTGCCGGGTATGCGCCATAGATCATAACAGCATCACAACGGTGGCACTGGCAGTAGCGAAAATATGCCTGGAGTGTTTGTATACACTGAAACCCTGTTCATACGTTTTTCACCAGACCGGGGGGAAAAAACGTTACAGCCGGGAAAACGCAACAGGGAGGAAAGCTCCAAAAATGAATGAAAAAAGTGCAGCTTCAGCTATAGACAATTTATTTCCACAGAGTGCGCTTTGGACTTAAAAAAGTCCAGAATGGTGGCTTGCCGTTTCTTTTGCTCGCTTGAAATCACCACACGTTTCTCAATACCCTGGAAGGCCACATTGTTGTCAGCGTCGCTGTGAGGTGTGACGTACCTGCTGAGGAGGTCCAGAGCCGCGACGGCTTCTCCAAAGCTCGGATTTGGCAACTCCCCAGCATCATGCAAATCGTGCTCCTTGTAGTCATCGCAGTCCGCGGCTTCATTCGTGACCGATCTTATCGATGCTCTGACACTCTGGCGTCACAACAGCAGCATCCACGGCGATGTAGTCGTCGTATGCGACTTGCCTCAGCTACTCTTCTTCACAAGAGGTAGTTTGCAACTCTTCAGCTTCCATGGCAGCTTCCATCTCGCCGTCCACGCAAAAGCCACACCGCGCAAAGCAGTGCTGCGCAGTTGGCGGACTCACTGCAGTCCACGCTCAAGCAACGTAGTGCATAGCGTCAAGCGTCAAAATGGTCGCAGGCTACTGTCCGCGATCAATATGCGTGAGCCAACGCTTGACAATGCACTTTCTGTAAGAATGCTTCAAGTTTCTTATGATGCCGGCATCCAACGGCTGCAAATGGCTTGTTGTATTTAGTGGTAAAAACACAAGCTTTAGGTTCCGAAGAAACGGCGGGTCTCTTGGGTGGGAAGCACAATTGTCCAGAAATAGGATGACACCCCTGCACTGGGCCCCCATCTTGTTGCCAAAGTACCGAAGAAATTCTTCGAACAAAGAACATGTCATCCATGGACGACTGTTACTACCAAGTAGCTCGGTAGTAGCTGTTGCTACCGGTTACTACCGAGTAGCTCCTTGGAATGCTCAAAAAAGCAGTCCTCAGTAAACAAAAATGGCCAGTTTTTCCTTACCTCTGTCACACTCCTTGAGTGATTAATGACCAGTCTTTCAGTTTCAGTTTATTATTCTTTGTATATTAGTCTTTGTAATGTATACGTCTCAGTCATTAAACGAGTGGCAAGCTGCTTGTTGGGATGCATTTAGCATACTCAGAAAGGAGCTGCTGCTGCTTTTCTCATTGTGTCAACAAATTTTCTTCACTCGGTAACTCTGGATGCCATTCTATACAACCATAGGAGTCACAGGTAGATTGTAGACGGGGCTGGAAGGAGTCTGGGTCATCAACAAGTTCTGCAGGCAGCACTTGTGCAGTTGGTCTCTTGTTATTGATGCAGTTTTCGAGCTTTCACATCGATGTCTGAATTCCTGTGCCAACAACTGCACCCTGTAGCAAATCGTGAAATGATGAAGGGTACATTGATGCAACTTTTGTTGCAATTATTCTCAGTTTCCGTCTGCCAGGCACTGAATACTTATCCAGGATGTGAGAACTCAGTATTCTCACCATCTGGTTCAGATTGGCATTTGTAGGCCTTTCTTGTACTTTGCATGCTTGAAGTAAACTTGGCAGAAACATTTCCCAAGGGATGCAAAATTTCTCAGCCCATTCATCCAGCTGTAAGGTGGCATCTGAAGTCACCTTAGCACAACTGCCACTCTGCCCTGATGGGACAGGAGCTATGCCGATGGTTTGAAACTTCTCAAGCAGGATGCACCTTTGCACGAGGGCTAAGAAGTCCAAGTCTGATTCTGGTAGATACCTGCAGTGTCTGACCAGTGGTTGTGAAGTCCTCCTTGCTGAGGGCTGGAAGCCACTCCTGAACAAATGACATGAAGTCGTCTGGGCTGAATAAAATTTAGCAATGAAACTGCATGCTTCAGTGCAATGACTGTGACTTTTGGATGGCCAGCATCATGTGACTCAAGTGGATAGCAATCTTGAAGGTCCTGAACAAAAATGCACTACAGTGTCCAAACAAACAGACTTTCTTGTCCGAACACGAACAAGAAAACAGACTTTCTTTTCGAGCAATAAAATGAAAATGATCCCGCCACACACCAGCCTGCTTTCCTCACAACCCAAAATCATGGCCATGCTTTTGCTTTACTTGATGCCCTTGTATTCAACTTGGTATGTGCAATACAATTCTTTTCCTGGTTCTCCACAAGTTTTGATGGCTTCCTGAACTTCCATACTGAACAAACTAGGGTAAAAAAGAAATGTAGAGTCAATCACTAAGTCTCTTTCAAAGTGACAGCTATTCCCCCTGAATGTTTGAAGATGCTGGTGTTTTTCAGCAAGTGTTAGTGTCATGTTAATTTCTGTGCACTTAGGCACTTGCGAAAATAGCCATGCTTGCTTTCATAACACACAGTCCATAACCTAATAAGCGGTCCAAACTGAGTAATGAGATAGGGGTAGTGAACCATGTAAAGGTGCTTCGGTTTCAGATGTGTACCACGGAAGAGCTCAGTTCTTCGGTCAATGTAATCTTTTATCAAATCTTTGAGCCTCATTACCATGGACATATTTATTTCTAGAGCACAAGCCAACTGAACAAGTTCAGTGAGCATCAATACTAACTCCCATGCACTCATTTCTGCACAACTTGTCATTGAAGAAAGTAGGGTAAAAACCGAAGCATATTCCAGTTCTGGATTGCTTGTCGACGCAGCTTTTTAAAGGTTTAAAATCTCCACCAGATAGTCATTCACGTCTAATCTTTTGAACTTGAATGAAATAATTCTTTTATTCAGTTCTTCAACAGATAACCATCGCTACTTGGTGATGAGATATTGCAGCAACAATGCAAGATCAAACAATACATCTTCCAACAGGTCATGTGCTAAACATGGAGGGAGCCCAGGAGCACAAGCATGAAAGTATATTTAGGCTATTAAACAAAGCATCAAATTTAATGCAGAGTCATCCTGAAGTTTCTTCGCTGCCTCTTTGTAGGTCAGTTCATTTCTTAGCTCACTGGTGTTAACAATGTTTTTCTCAAACATATTTTCATGCTTTACTAAACAAAACCTGGAGATGTATTCAGCTGTGCTTAAATTTTCCATGAATCCACTAATACTGTGGCTGCCTAGGTTGTTGCTCAGAACTGCCACCACAGTGCTGTATGTGGGAACGCTGTCCACCAACTTGCAGCCAGCTTCTAGCTTTTTGATGTCACTATTCAATGAAGCAAACACCTTGTCCTGTCTAAAAAACAGTCACTTTTTTTGCAAAGAAGCACTAAGTGAACTGCACAGGTATGACTTCCGTTCCAAGAACGTAGGTTTCGAAGCAGCAGATACACAGCTTGAATTTTGTGCCTCTTCTTTGCCGCACCTAAAGGATTTACCACTTCAAATCAGTATTGGTCCAGCCATTTCAAGTTTTGGAGCCATTTTTGGAGCAGAAAAATGCCCATTCTGGAGCACTTTTGTATCGGAACAATAATTCTGGAGCAACCTCGGAGCAGCACGAACAGAATAAAGGAGTCACCCAGAAGCGGTTGTTATTAACGAGATAAGGTTCAGCCATGTGTAACTCAGAAAAAACAAAGGTATTCACAAAAAACAGTGACAAAAACATTTTATTATTGCTGGCACTGTCTTGCAGGCGTGTTCAGTCAAGCGTACTCGAGTCCAAAGAACACGTTTACTATAACCATTTTTTTTATGTCGGCACTATCTTAACGCTTCTTGGATTTTTTTACGAACTCATCAAGCTTGCGAAGTGAATCAGCAAGGCTGGAATTTCCTTGTTCTAACAAAGCTTTACCTCGTTGCACCTGCTCCAAGCTTTTGTTCTTCAAGCCAAAAGAAATAACTTCTTCGGCCCTCTTCAGGGTTGATCGACATGATGCAACCTTTTCATCGAGTTGCTTCCGGGACCGTTTCACATCACAGTCATCTCCGTCATCCGCGGAAATCTCAGGTGTCTTTCTTTTTAGGTCCACTGCTCGGCTTTGAATTCTTTCTGCGTACCTGGCTTGCGCTCTTTTTACGCTTTGAAGAAGCTGTGGTTACAAAGGCACCTTCGTGGCATCGCTGTCGTATCTTCTTAAATATGTCTTCACATGTCGTAAGCCATTGATGCTCTCGATGGATAGTGAAGCTCGACTTTCAAGCATTCGTTTGTTTTGACTGAAGCCACGCTCACAGTCAGCATTGCCGTGGGGTAGAGATAGCAGCACTTTTACCAGATTTGAAAGAAATGGATACCTAATTTCACCAGCCGCACTCTTTTGTTGAAACAGCTTTGCCCACTGATCATCTATACGGCCTTCTGCAAGGTGAATGTTGTTAGCCAAGTCACATTTGAGCATATGCCACTCATCTACTAATCCAGACACTTGAGTACTTTGGATGACTTGTGGAAGTTCGCAGGCGAGCATTTGTAAAGAACGCACTTCGGCATCTACCCTGCCAAGCTCAATTCCAAGAATACTTGCACTTTGAAGAACTTTGTCGTTCAGAGGCAATTTCTGCGTTCGGTCCTTCGAGCAAGCCATGTAGAATGCCCGTGTACCAAGCCGCAATCGCTTTATTTGACTCGCGTCCCACGCCACCATAGCTTGCTCGGTGTCCGCACCAACTTTGGGTTTCATTTTCCACAGCGCGGGGTCCTCCACATTGAGAACCTTCAAGTCATCTGGACTTTTGTTGATGTAGGCTTCACTTCGCAAAAACCGACTGAGGATTCGCTTCACTAACGACATCATCTCCAAGTGAAGCACATGCAGAAGTGGTTCTTCCTTTTGAAATAACTTCTGGAAACCCGAGAAAAGGTCTGCACAGTTCTTTAAAAACAGCACCTTTGCATACAGGGTTTTGTCTGAAAATGCAAATAAATCTTGTTGTGCAGGTTTTGAGGTTCCAAGCGCCGTCCAGGTAAATCATCCTTGCGGAAGTATGTCTGGAGTGCTTGAAACTGCTCCTGTATGTGACAAAGAGAATCTTGAAGCATCAACCAGCGATTTGAGACATGCCTAAGAAACACATGAGAAGAAATTCCTAGCGCATCTTGACATTCCTTAATGCCTTCGCTACGGATGGCGCCCTTAACCCATATATGCCTGAACTTGGGGAAATTAAGAAAAGTGATTTATTTTCCCGTAATAATTGCTTCTGGTACCTCAGAAAGTAGAATCAACCTTTTATTCAAAAAAAAAAATTTTTTTTTCGAACTGCGTTTTTGTAGCCGTCCTACATATAGGACACTAGGCACATATACTACTCCTTTGAGTGGTACAATTTGAAACATTTCACATGGACTCCGATGTCGCATTTTTCACAACGTGTTGTGGTCTTCTCATGGCAATGAGCACACCTTGTTTGCTTCTCTTGAAGAATCACTGTGTGGTCAATGCGGTCAAATCGGCTTTGGGCTTCCAGTAAAGATTGCCGGCTTTTTCCACGCAATGGCTTGGTGCCATAACTCTTCATATACGACATCGCTATCGTCCTTCGAAATGTGAGGAGCTCTGTTTTGGTCGTTCCAATTCTGTACAACTGGAATGCATTATTCACACATGCATCAACCAGATATGTCAGGAGTGAAGAATACCACTTCTTTCCTCGAATGGCTGTGCGGTACTTTGAAATATTTTGGTCTAGTCTGTCAACTCCTCCCATGTTGCCATTATAGCTCGAAATCAAGAACGGCTGCTCCACCGTGACTTTGGACTTGTTTTCTCTCGAATATCTTTTCACCATTTGTGTTGGCTCGACCCCGTGAGCATTTGAGACGACAGTCACTGTGCTGTTGTCCTTCCAGCGACATACAATAATTTCAGATTCAGCGTCGACTTTGTAATCGTAGAAGCCTCGATTCTTGCTTTTCATTTCTTTCTGTGTCAGGATGGGACAGTTTTCTATTCGGTTATCCTGCACGGTGCCTGTGCACTTGACACCCATTGACGAAAGCATTCTAACAAGTTTGAGACTTGAAAAGAAGTTGTCAAAGAACACATGAAAACAGTAATCAAGCCTTTCTTTCAACCTGGACACCATTTCTGTAACAACAGATCCTCCTAGACCAAGCTTGTTTTTATCATCCACATTGACGCCATACCTCCCTTGGTAGGGCTCAACAGAAAGCAAATAGCCCAATGGGGTGCAAATGCACCACAATTTATAGCCAAATCGGATTGGTTTCCCTTTCATAAACTGCTTGCATCCATGCTTTCCGAAGTACTCGCACATGCTTTCATCAATGCTGAAGCAGTCTAGTAATGGAGCATACAACAGAAACCGTTCATTCAAGAGCCTAAACAGTGGTCGCAGTTTTGTGAATTTGTCTTCTTGTACTAGGTTGTTGTTGTCAGCCACATGTAGGTTGGTGAAAATGGCTTCAAATCGGTCCCGCCTCATAGAGTTCGCGACGAGTTCATTATGAGAATCACGCGAGTTTTCCCACAACATGCGACGCCTTGGAACCGGCACATAGCCACTGAGAAGCAGAATGCTGAGAAAGCATCTCATCTCACCTGCGTTCACGTTCAACAACCGATTCTTCTGTTGTGCATAGGTGTTGGTGTTTGCAACAAGCAGGTTGATGACTTCATCATCGAAAAATTTTTCAAATGCCTCTACTGGAGTTAGCGGTGCTCCTTCAGCGGAGTCTGAATCACACGAGTGGCGAGTTAAGAAACTCGCGTTCAAATCGCGTTTATCCCACTTGACACGTCGTTTCTGTTGCTTAGCTGGTGGCTCCTGGTCGTTCTCGTCCTCACTTGACTCTGAACAAGTGTCCAGAACTTCAGCACGAAGAGTGCTCTCCGGCAGATGGTCCATGCTGGTGCATTCTTCATCACCGCTTTCTTCATCTGTCACTGCCGCCGCGTGATTTTCGGGCGGAAGAATGGCCACCGTAGACAGTACAGCTTCCCCAGCGTCAATCTGGTTTAGAATGTCGTTGAGCGTTTGCGGATCTCTTCTGCGGTAAAATGAACTGCAGGGAATCTTCTGACTGCAATTGGAAAAAAAAAGTTTCTGCCATACGTCCATATGTATTTTACTATGCTACTTCAACGCTACGCGCGCGATGCATCGTGCGTTCCAGAGCGACACAACAGCGACCCCCGATCTGCCTAGCGTCCTACATATAGGACACCGCTGTTTGACAGATCGTAAACAAAAAAATGTTGCCTATACCACATTGACATTGCTTTCACAGCATATTCAATTACTCAGGAATAACTGACAAAACTCTCGAAAACATCAAAAATCATTTCAATTTATATTACTTACATTTTCTTTCTCGGCATGGCGTTCGTCGAAGCTCACGCGGAACGCCGATTTTGAAACTGCAAGCACGTGGCGAGCTGTGCTCCCACGCTAACCAAGACTTGCACGCGAGAAGGCCATAGCCTCAGAAACACCCCCTAGGGGGCGCTAGCTTTTTGATTAAAAAAAATTTTTCGAGTTCATTGAAAAATTTCAGTGTCCTACATATAGGACACTAGGCATATATGGGTTAAAGTAGTAGTAGATGCGTCGCACAAGCTCCTCGACGTCCGCACCAAATGCCTCCAGACCCTTTGAAAAGGCGTTATGCACTTCGTGCAAATTGCAGTGGCCAATATCCACCAGGCCTGACGTGTACTTGTCAAGTTTGTTTCTGACGCTTTTCATGACATAAGGGCCGTCGCTAAAGAAGCAAATAAGCCCTTGCTTCGGAAGTTCTGTCAAAGCATCTTCAATGCACTCAACAATTTTCTCTGCAGTTCCACGTCCAAGATCAAATGATTGTAGGTGGTCAACAACCACTTGTTGCAGCTTGTTAGAAAAGTACCTTACAAGTACATCCAGCTGCTGCACCCTTTGCTTGGGTTTTGGGGTTTCATCAACCATTATTGAGAAGTAGACATTTGGGTGGCACAGTTCACTTATTACTTGAAATTTGAAGTATGGACCAAGCCCATTAGAAACAATGCGGGACAACTTGGTCCTGCGACAGCTGAACCCCTTTGCAACGTGACTATCTGGATACATTCACTGGTACATTTCTGTTGCTGTGTCTCCCCAGGAAAAAGGTACAGAGTTGCAGACGACGGACATAGCAAAAACGGCTTCTGCTTTCATAACTTGATCTTGGACAGATATGCCAGCTGTCCCATGTGAAAAGTCCAACGTAGTTTGCACTAGCTTCAGTGGCTGCAGGTTTCCATCCTTGTTGCTGTGCTTTGCAGCAAATTCAACGTGCTTTTTCATCGTTGCATGGCGTTTGATGGCCGCAATTCCATGCATAGCGCATGAAATGACTGTATTGCAGAGCACACAAATAGCATCTGTTTCTTTAGTTCCTTTTTGCACCACACATTAATGACATCATTGTTGGAGTCTACTTCATTGAGGATGGATTCATTAAATTTTGTGCTTCTTCGCCCTAGAAAGACAAAACATTAAACTTGGCGTTACAAACAGGATCACACGTTTCAATGAAGAAAATAAGTAATTCCACACTGAGCATAGGTTCCCATCAAGAAACATTAGCCCGATATAAATCCCCTGAAAAAAAAAGAAAATCGGAGCATCTGCGTGGAGTCTTGCTAACGGACACATTAACGTTCCTCTTTCGATAGCCACCAATACGCAAGCGCATGTTAAAGTGGAAACTTTCAAAACTCGAATGGTTAACTCCTGATGGGCGAAAGCGCGCAAATGTGAACGTGCCCAATTTCGATACTGTTCTATAGACGATTCCGTTGGTCGTTAAACAAGGTTCCCCACTATACTCGTCTGACTGTGCATGGAAAGACATTCGGTGGTGACAAAATCCAAAGTCTGAAAGCTCAATATGTCCGCGTAAAACCTGTTTCACATGCAAGCATTTGAGCGAACGCGAGAACGTGAAGCGCGAATCGCCGGAGAATTTCCGACCTGTTGAAACTACACCGCTCTGCCAAAATTACAAGCCGATTCTCGCACTGCAGTTTCTTACTCTGTGATTACACAACTCTAACCTGAATAGCTTAAATGGTGTAAATGTATTTCACTTTAATGACACTTTAAAGAGTACTAACGGTAATGTATCTTCACGTTAATGAAACTCCAAAGAGTGCTAACAAACTGCCCAAACAAAGAATGACAAGCCACGCCTGCGCACACACGCCACTTATATCCCACAAGTGCAGAAAATTATGCTTGTTCATCATCAGTGATCCCACGAAGAGCTGATAAACGAACGGTGTCACATAAACCACAGCCGCGCTCAGTAGCACGAAGCGCGGAATTCCGATGCTGAAGGTCGCACTTGCAACGCTGCCTCGTTTCACGTGTTCATTGCATTAGAGTGGTTAGAGCAGTGATGCCAACTCAGGTCAACGTTTTATCCCTAAAACGAAGCCCCAGAAATCCCTAGATTAAAGAAAAATCCCTAGATTTTTTTGTTTACTTGTTAATGTGGCGATTTCAGCTTTAACAAAGTCTCAGCGCAGTTCACTGTTTGTTCCATTTGTTATACATTTTATCAGAGATAAATAAATGTGTATTAGCCGCATCTGTAGCTTTTTTCTTAATTTTTTGTAGAGTTATCATGCATATAGGGTCAACAGATGGCACCACCAGGTAGAGGGGGAGTCAGCAACGACACTCTGCTGACTCCCTCTGTATCTGAAGTGAACTTCGAGCAGACGACTCCCGTTTTACCACACCGCCTTTCAAGCTGCTCCTTCAGCAGGCTCATCTTCACGCGCAAAGAACCCATGCAGCCCTTTAAAAAAAGAATGGTCCCAAGTTGAAAGAGCTGGACATTGCCTGCGAATCCCCGTCGTCACACCAAGGTATTTTATTCAGACAACATCAACAGTCTTTTTATGATGCGCACAGAAAAACGAACATGTTGGACTTCGTTAAAGTTCCCTTCTCGCCTCAAATAGAACACTCAGAAGTGGTGAAATGGCGTACCTCACCGCACAGTTCTTTATTTATCAAAGTCTCAATCAAAGATTGTCGAACAGTAGTTGGAGCGACTAAGAAATGACATCACGAGAAACTGACATCTCCAAAAATGTAATCTTGCTAGTTATAGAGCAGTGATTAAGATGTAGAGTTGATAATTACAAAATCAGAAAATGGTTCCTTAAAACTGAGAATATATATGTTGTTTTGGTTGCGCAGCACGTTGCAACAAAGTGGTCTAGCATACGTGGAAAATGCTTTTCTCTAAAAAAAAAAATGCTGCACAGTAGCATTTTCTTCAATAACATAAAAACACGTACGACGCAAATGATACTGTATGCAAAGATAACGTAAACATGCGTGCAGTGTTGACGTTGACGTGTTAAGATAGGTTTCTTAACACTCTAGAATGATTATATGGCACACAAACAAGGAATTAAGACGCGCACACAATCTTAAACTCTTAATCATCGTACATATCTTTGTTCATCCTCTCCAAATGAGAAGGAGTGATCTTGAAGCTGTAACAGCAGCTGTCCTTCAAGGTTCTTTTTGCGTGCAGCAAACCGCACAACGCGTCTGTCGACAATCTGTTTCTTTGCTTTGTTTTCAGCAGGTTGACTTGCGAAAATACGCATTCGACAGCAGCGCTGGAGTGTGGTAGGCACAGAAGGTTCTTCATAAAACTTGACAGCAGGGGGTACTCTTGTGATCCGTCTCCTTTTTTCATTTGAGACACTTTGTGCCAGAACTGGCACGCAGTCAAGTCAACGTGGTCCCTCAGCGCCATGTTGCAAAGAAGTCGCCATTCCCTGTCCAGTTCGTTCACTTCATTTTCTTTCACGATCAGGGGAAAGGAGACCGCAAGCGATGCGATTGATGGTACCGTCTTTCCCAGGACAACTTTCGGGTCTATGACTCGAAGGATTTTCATCTGTCACTTTTTAGGGGGAACCGCAGGTAGATCTGGTGAGCTGCTTCAATAAAGAACTCTGAACACCGCAGCCGAAAATTGTGAACCTGATTATCGTTTAAGCCGTGCATGTTACCGGCTGGTGTGGCAGTTGGCTTTGCTCCGAGGTAAATTTCTTCCAATGCCAGGAACTTGGCTGGGTCTTCGTACCGCACATCGGACAACGGCGTGGCCTCCAGGTACTCTCGGTTGATGTACATTCCAGTATGCATTTCAGCATGGCCGAAACCTTTTCATGGAGCAAGTGAATTCTGGTTTCTTCCGACTGCATTTCCTTATTTAGGTTAGTGAAAAAAGGCAGGACGTACTCAAGGTAGAGTTTCGTTGACGGGTCAGTCAGTTTTTCCAGAGTGGCTTCTGCAGCAAACAGGCGGTCATCAGTGGCTGCTTTCTTGAAAAACAAAATCAGGGCAGGCATCTGCTCAAGCAAGCACGTCACAACTTGGAGAGACAGCCACCTTGTTTGGCTTGGGTGCAAGAGCTTGTGCGTTTTCACCTCTGCCAGCTTCTGGAATTCTTGGAAGGCAAATGTCTGCTTCGGCGACAAAAAAAGTAGTTGAAAACATCGCGTGCCAGATCTTCAACTCCTCTTGGAAGTGTTTTAAACGCATACGAGGCGCACAGATGGAACGAATGGCAAACGCACTTCATAATGAAGAGGCCTGGAATTTCTGCTTGTAGCAGCGACGCGACGGAATGATGTGCACCCATCATTACGTTCGCTCCGTCGACCGCAAAACCAATCCAATTTTTGTCGTACGGAATTTCCGCAGCACTGAACACCGCCTTTAAGCTAGTGTAGAGAGCTGACAGTCGCATCACTGACTGGTACTAAGTCCAAAAACGCATCCATTATGCCGCCGTCGGCGTTCATTACTCGGGCAACAAGTGACAGATGCTTCACCGTAGCCTTGTCAGTGGATTCGTCCACCAGAAGGGAGAACTTCTGTGTGCGGAAAAGCTCACAGAGCTCTTCGCGACTCTCCTCTCCAAGCACATTCTTTATGATTGCAGCGCACTTTGTCCGGCGGCAACTTAAGTTCTTTGCAATCTGCGAGTCGTCACACGACGCCTTGACAACATCAACTAAATGCCCCATGGCATTAAAAGGTAGATTGTGTTCCGTGACAAACGCGGCAAGTCTGATTTCAGCCTCTTTGACTGATTTGTCTATTTGAGTTTGCCCACTTATTTAAGGCATGAATGTCAGTGCGCGGGTCGATTGCAAGCTTGCAGCGCTTTTCTTGTGCTTGGAGCTTGCAAGGTGGCGGTCGATTTCTGATTTTCTACCTTTACAATCGGATCTGCATGCTTTGCAGGAAAAGTACAAGAGCCCTTTTTTACTGGCTGACAACCGCCCTCTGTACTTCGGATCCGCTTCCCATTTGGTCAAATATTTTTGGTCGTACGCTTTCGCTTTCTTTTTGCTTGGCTCACCATCATCAGTCTCCTGGTTCAGAAGTTGCCATCTGACATGCAGCACGTTTGAACGGTGAAGGTACGCGGTGAGCGTAAACGTAGTGCGTTGATGCAGACACTACAAGTCAAAATTCAACTTTTTCTTTCGTAGAGCAGCAGTCACTCGTAGCGCCGGAGATCACACGCACGATTAAACAGTTTGAAAGTCATATGGTTTCGTTTTACCTCACTGTGCAGCAGCCGATTATTTCGCGTTGCAGAACTGCTGTCGCCATCTATCGGCTTGGCAGAACACCAAACATAGATAAGCAGTAACTAGCATTTTTCATAGTATTTTCTGTTTGGAAGGCAATATAATCAGATACGCCTGCCCTGAGGCCGCCTAAAGTAACAATTATACGGCCTCTTAAAATCCCTAGATTTCACAAAAAGACACTAGAACCCTAAAGCAAAGAAAAATCTCTAGATCTAAGGATAAATCCCTAGGGTTGGCATCACTGGGTTAGAGTGAACTCTAGTTGCGTGAATGAACAGGTAGTAGCTGCTAAATTCTACCACGGGCCACCAGCGCACTGGGTTGCCAACTGCGGAAACGTTTTAGTAGGTTGCCAACTGAAAGCTTGAAAGGTTCCAAAAATAGCTGTTTTCCCACGACCGTGTCGTTTTTTTGGCGCAGCTAGGGCGCAATATTGATGAATTTGCCGCTTCTGGAGCAGAATGGTGCAATTGGCGCAGCTGGAGCACCACTGCTTCAAATGCACCTGGTAGAAAAAAAAAAAAACCAAATGCAAAGCAGTGAGGTGATCCTGAAATAGTGGTATTGACTGAAAGACATTCCCATCAGTGAAATCCTTAAAGACACCTGGTTCATGAACATTCACATTCATACACTGATCTTGAACAGTTATCTCTTAGCAACGATTTTATCATTTCAATTATTGGGACATAATGAAAATGAGCATCTTGATTGTTCTTGTTTTTTTCCAAGATGCACAGCTACTGGCCGTACATAATTGAATTTGCTCTGAAAATACTCCATTCAAAAGTAAGTGCTTCGAAAAGCTCCGCCGTTGCTGTGCAGGTTAACAATAACATCACTTTCAAACAAACTTTTTACAGCTAGCTCAATGAAATCCCCATTGAAGCGCGCATCTCTCATCTTTCTCCTTAACCCTTTGATGGTCTAACTTTTTGAAAAGAGCTTTCCCAGATGGTCAAATTTCTTTATTCTGGATTTTGAATGTACAAAATCTGTAAAGTTGGGAATAAATTATAAAAAATAGGTATTTTAGTGTCAGCATCACTCAGAACTGCATAATTTTCGACAGTATTTTAGAGTGTGGTATTCCTTGAAACATGGGTCTACGCACAGCACCTTATCGCAGTGTGCACACATAAAACGCATGTCTGTTCTTCTCTTGGAGCAATGAGTTGTGTTGGCACACAAATAACATCTTCTCTGCGTGCGGCTGCCTTGGGCAGAGGTCCGAGGCACCATCTCTGGGAAGTGATGTGTTGTCAGTCGCAGCAGGTTGTGTGAGGTTTGTCTTCCGCGCCTTGGTCGTTAGAACTAGGTCTGTAAACCGTTCTAATATTTGAGTCGCGACTATCATTCTAAACACAGCAAGCATCGTCGGAGTGCCAGTTCTCTCACGGTAGAGAATATTTTAAATACGTTCAGCAGTGACATGTCGAGCAAGTGAAAAAAGAGCTTTTTGTTCCACTTCAGTGTTTTCCTGATGCTTTTACTGGAGCCAAGCTGCATGTCTACTCTGTCAATGAGTCCCATTTTCTTCGTGTATTCAAGTACACATGCAGTACACACACATATTTTGTCCGGTTGCTCTGTGCACATTATCAGAATCTTGTATGTGGGGTCCATGTATTGTTGTCAAAATTTTTATTTCACCCTTCATCTTTTTGGAAGAGGATAGGCCCTTCGTGTTGATTTGTACAGTTCCGCATGCATTTGTTCTATTGTTTTGCAGAAATTCGAAGAGCACTGGGCTTTTGTACCAATTGTCCACAAACAGAGTGTCGTTTTCCAAAAAAGTCTGCCAGAAGGTCAGCAACAACAGAGCCTGCATACCAAGCTTCTTTGTTTTGGCCAGACTAACTGTAGCTCCTGTATAAACTAGAACCTCAGTAAATACCCGGTTTTCATATCACACATAATGAACATCTTCACTCCGAACCGGTGTCTTTTGGGTGGTATGTACTGCCGGAATGAAAGGCGGCCTGTTCAAGGCATGAGAGATTCATCTATGCGTAAATCTTGGTATGGAAAAAAAAGTCTGGAACATTTTGCATGAATGGCCTCCGTGACCGGTGTGATGGCCCTTACATGATCGGTTTGCACCGTTATCGAACTGAAGTGCAGGATGCACAGCAGAAAGCCAAAGTGGTTCACAGAAAAAAATCTCAGAAAAAAAACTTGGTCACCAGCATTGGGTCCATCGACAATAGTTGGAACAGGGTGTTCTTCTGCACCATGCCCATAAGCAGCACTATTGCCAAGAAGTAGTAAAGCTCCGGGAGGTCCACAGCCACCCAGGCTCTGAGCCGCGATGTGCAGGAGTGACATGCGCCTGCTTTGACGATGAGCGACACAAGGTCTTCATCGAAAAACAGTTTGAAATAAGCCATTTCACTTGCTTCAGGCGGGAGAAGAGAGGCCTACCCCTGCCCTGATTGCGAGTCGTCAAAAGTGAGAGGAGATGGCAAAAAAGTCACCTGTGTCCCACTGGGTGTGGTAGAGTCTTGCCCGCTTTCGAGATGTTGCGGCTGCGCTGAGGTTGGAGGTAGAACTGGTTGAATGCAATTTGTCGTCCAAAGATGAGGTGTCCTCTTAAGAAAAACTGTCTTCCGAGTCAGACTCGGTGAATGGTGCAAAATCTGAGTCGGAAGAGTCATCGCTGTCAGTGTCAAGAGAATGTGCAGTTTGTCTGGCCATATCGCCGCTTTGTGGTGCACCTGGAAGAAGAAATTGGGGTAAAGTGCAGCGCAGTAACTCTCTCAGCAGAGGACACGTCAACCGCGCTGCACAGGGGGGGGGTAGGGAATGAAAGTAGAGGAAGAGAAAGAGCACCAGAAGCAGCAGTACGCCACGGAAAAGCGATGGAGTTAAAGGCGGTCGGCGCGGCCGATGGTCTCGGCGAAAGTCAGAAGCGCGCGTAGTAGCGTCCTGTGTCACGAGGGGCAGCCCGAGGGGTGCAGGACTCCGTTGAGCACGCAGCCGCTGCGGCGGCGAACACTGCGGGGGTGGATCAGAATGGCCTCGGACTTCTTTGACGACAGCCGCAAGCCGATGGCGCGCAGGAAGTTCGTGACGATGTCCAGCGCTGCCTGAAGCCGGTAGCACATCTCGCCCGTCGCAGAGGTCGGCCCACGCACGAAGAGCGCAGTGTCGTCCGCGTAGAGCACAGCATGCACAGGGAAGGGGCCCGTTTTCGGAATGCACTCGATGATGGGCGCGAGGGCAAGGTTGAACAAAAACGGGCTCAACACGCTTCCCTGTAGCACACCGCAGCTCACAGGACGGGGCGAGCCGACTGCCCCTCCAACTCGGACAGCAGATGTTCTGCCGGCGAGGAAGGCCTCGATGTAAACAAGGAGCCTGCCCTCCACACCGAGAGCCCGCACGGCCGAGAGGATGCCCAGACGGCACACTTTCGTCCATAGAACATCCAAGGGACATTTCTTTCTGGACACCCGGATGTCCTGCGGACATCCATTTACCTCCGCGATACATCTGAAGGACATGCAGTGGACCATCCGTAGCTAGACCTTTCAACATACATAGACAGGTCCCTGGGACATCCAAAGACGGATATTCGGATATTTCTTGCAGAAAGCTTGCGGACCTAAATTTAGGCACTAATCACTTTTTACATGCTTTTCACTCTTAAAACCACGCAAGCATAGCTGAAAACTACAAATTCCATGACCTACACGGAGGTTTTAATACTTTTATTTCAGAAATGTAAGCACGAAGGTACAAAATATATAGATCTTCAAAACATAGCAGCAAACTCGCTGTAGTACAACACACAGTTGGTACATTAAATAATATAACTAGATTATCACACTTTAAACAGTGCCATAATGTAAAATATCGATCTTTGAAATAGCGCAGCAAACTCGCAGTAGTAAAACACCCACTTGGTACATGAAATGATGTAACTAGACTACCGCACTTTCAATGCCATATTGTAAAAGATACATCTTCGAAGTAGCGCAGCAAACTCACAGTAGTAAAACACCCGCTCGGTACATGAAATAATGTAACTAGACTGCCGCTCTTTAAACAATGCCATAATGTAAAATATACATCTTCGAAATAGCGCAGCAAACTCACAGTAGTGAAACACCCGCTTGGTACATGAATTAAATGATGTAACTAGACTGCCGCACTTTCAACAATGCCATATTGTAAAATATACATCTTCGAAGTAGCGCAGCAACCTCACAGTAGTAAAACACCCGCTCGGTACATGAAATAATGTAACTTGACTGCCACTCTTTAAACAATGCCATAATGTAAAATATACATCTTCGAAATAGCGCAGCAAACTCACAGTAGTGAAACACCCGCTTGGTACATGAAATGATGCAACTAGACTGCTGCTCTTTAAACAATGCCATAATGTAAAATATACATCTTCGAAATAGCACAGCAAACTCACAGTAGTGAAACACCCGCTTGGTACATGTAATGATGCAACTAGACTGCTGCTCTTTAAACAATGCCATAATGTAAAATATACATCTTCCAAAACTGCAGCAAATACACACTAGTAAAACACCCGCTTGGTACATGAAATAATGTAAGAGACTGCCACTCTTTAAGCAAAGCCATAATGCAACTAGGTTTAACCTTTTTAAAACAAAGCACTACTCAGGATATTACAACACAAACTGTAGGCCCTAGAATAGAATGCTTGGGACCATGATGTGACTAGCAGTAGTGGTGTTTAAGCATGGTCAGTGGTGCTTTAATGCAACTTGCAGAACTAGGACACAGGTCATGACTAGGATCATAAGGTGAGTTATTGAGAATCAATGCAGTTTTGAACTTTTTAAATAACAGTAATTGCGCTATAGCAAGAAGACATCTGTTAAAGGAATGCAACTTATTTTTAGTATTGATCTTCTAGTTCTCAACTAAAGTCCTACAACTACAACCTTTTGAAAAATGCTTGGCATGCCTTCCAGCACGCTAATGAATTTGGTATAATGCATTTTCCACAGTCATTCTCAGTTTTGGTCATCAGAAGGTGGCCACACTGGAGCAGCACATTATGAGGCTTTGACACTTCTATTTGCTGTCGCCGTTTATGCTGCCTACCGGCTGAGGCCCTATGTAGCAGCAAGCAGATGACTGAGCAAGCCGGAGTGAGTGTCGAACCCCCATGATGTGTTGCTTCTGTGTGACCACTTCCCGATTACCAAAACCAAGTCTGGCTGTGGGAAATGCATTAGACTGAATTATTTAGCACGCCGTGAGGCTTGCCATAATTTTTTCTAGTGTTTAGAGTTGTAACAACTTCACTGCATACAAAAAAAAATGTCCGTAGTCCTTAAACGCAAAATGTGATACCTAAAAACAATTCACCGTGTGTAAAAGGAACATCTGCACTAGAAACAAGCTCGTGGCTCCTAAATGGAAGTTATGCAACTAGAATACATTCTGCAGCTCTGATATATGCAAGTAAAATACAGATCTTGTAAGTACAAGTCTTCTGCAGAACATAAAGCCCTGTACAATACCTGGAGGTGCTATGAAACACGGGTTGCTTGAATACATACTGCAATAGTGGACACAAATTATAAAGCTTCAAAGCATCTCACTTGGCTAAAACAGAAGTCATTGGTCTAGAATAAATTAGAACTGGAAAACCTTCAGTACCCATAAAACACTCCATGGAACAAAAATGCACCTAATGATGTTTTCGGACACAAGCTCGAGCACTTGAAGAGAATTGGTGGCTTCTTGAACACGTGGTTTTAGAAGACACCTCATCCGCAAAAAGGCTTGAAGCAATAGTCCTCCAGTCTGCTATTCTGCTCAGAGGGAGGAGAAAGGAAAAAAGGGCAGTATGAGGAGAAATGATAAAGATAAGGAGTAGGATAGTATGTCAGGTAGTAGTATACCGAAGCATTTTGAAACCTCACAGACAATGCAGTAATGATGCAGCATTTTTAACATTAGTATTCGTGGCAGCACACATAGAAAATTAGACATTATGCCATCCACCCAATTGCAGCAATTGGGTGAAAGAAAAATTACCGTATTTACTCGCATAATGATCGCACCTTTGTGTCAGAAAAATTGACGCAAAATCAGGGGTGCAATCATTACGCAGGTTAAATTTCCTGCGAAAAGAAAAAAATTTTTCGTCCCGCGTTTGCTGCGGGACACCAAAACAAAAATTGCGGCCGGCGGAGCAAGCCGAATGCGATGTTTTATTATTCTCGTGAGCACATTACGTGCATTGAAACAGTTTCTTCCGTATCAGTAATGAATGATAATGTTAATATCGGCAAGTTTGCGGCAATAACAGCCATGTCCACTTTGAGCGGACAGAAACAGATGGGCGCTCTCAGCTGCCAGTGACATAGAAATACATGGCCGGCATGCTGCGGAAACTGTGGCGTCTGTCTTCACTACTATCCTAATACGGCACGTTTCCTCTAAGGGTGGGTGAATATCTTAGCTGTGTTACAAGCGTTGGCGCATGAATAGGGTACACTTTTAACGTATCAGTGTAAACGTGGCTGCTATTGTTGCCGCTCGCGATTTGTTGCGTGCCCACAAGTGCAGATGAGAAAAATTGAGAGACGCCTTTTTTGTTGTTGACAACCATCATAAAGCCTACACATAATAACGGCAGGTTTGGTTGCAGCTTTTTTTTTTTAGTCATGGACGTGCGGAAAGTGATGAAAGTAATGAAATGAGGCGTGCATGTTTGGTGCGTGCAGACTGCTTGGTTTGTCTTGAGGAGTCGTTCGCGTAGCATTCGACAGATGGTAAGCGTGATCAATATTAGCTAGACTTGGCACACGACATATCGCTGCGGCAAGTTCGGGGTGCGATCATTACACAGAAAATTTTAAAAATCGAAGTTTGACGACAAAATTCAGGCGTGCAATCATTATTCGAGGAAACACGGTATCCAGGTGGAGGGATCGAACCCAGATCTACTGATTTTTGTGGATGAGGGTGTGATTTGCTCTCTGCAACAGGACCAAATCGGTGCTCGACATTGGAACTGTGATTTTGAATAAAGAAAGGAGTTTCCTTTGTCATGAATTGATAGATATGAGTGGATGGGATCATGTATTTTATTGAAAGGGAACCCCTCCACCCTTCTGTAAAAATAAACAGCCGTACACTATAACCTAGCCCTCAAGTTCATTTGTGCGTGGCATAATTACAGCATCGACGCTAGCCATCGTGGCCTGTCTACTAGCAATCAGAGGCGCCCGCATTTTTAGATATCTCCCATAATTTGACGCGAACTTCACTAGCGCTTTACAAATTTTTCTACAAAACCTTCCTCATGCGCTTCAGGAAAAGACCAAGCTGTGTGACAGTGTATACGCCATCAAATTGTGGGTGCAGAAGTAGAGCGAGAACAAAAAAATAAAGAAATTGCTGGGGTTTGGTTGTGGAAGCCAACGTTCTGACAGAAGAGCCAGTTTTTGTGGCAGCTCTTTCAATTCTGTATATAATTTTTATATGGTCAGTGCAATTGTACATGTCATGCAAGCATGCATTGTTAGAAACCTGAAGGAAAACACTAAGTGGCAGCAAATGGGTTAGGTAATCATCCCTGGAATGTGTTCTGGAGTGGCTGAGTAATACAGCAACAGTACTAATAAGATGTGGAGAAAAAACATGCATTTTGGAGCAGCTACATGTCGAGATGCCATAATGTTTAGGGTTGAAGAGGTTTCCAACATTCAATTCCTTCTCATGCTTATGCCTTGTCGACCTTCTCATGTCACAGCTTTTGTTCCTGCCTTTGCTCAAGTACTCCAGAAGACTTTACAATTTCAACAATGCAATCCACTTGTTGCCACTTTCCTTTGAAGTTGTCACACTGACATGACATCAGCACACTAACACAGCTCTTTAAGAACACAGGTGCCCACAGAAATAGCTTCAGTTCAATCGTTATGATGTCCAAATTTGACAGAAACCTTAATTTAGATGACCCGCTGTGGTCACTTAGTGGCTATGGTGCTGCGCTTGCTAAGCATGAGGTCGCGGGATCAAATCCCGCCCACAGCAGCTGCATATCAGTGGGTGCAAAATGCGCAAGCACCTGTGTACTTAGATTTAGGTGCACATTATGAAGAACCCCAAGTGGTCTAAATTATTCCGGAGTCCCACACTATGATGTGCCTCATAAACACATCGTCGTTTTCGCATGTAAAACCCTATCATTTTCTTTAAGTTTAGATCTCATTATTAATAAGCTTATAGATAACTGTCCTACAACGTAGGAGATCTGCTACTTTGAATATCATTGTATAGTTGAAAGAATTGCTATCTCCCCTGCTTTATATTTGGGTATTTTTCCAAGCCATCGCCAGCACCCACTACAGTGGCTCATTAAGTGCGAATTTATCGTGCAACGTCCTTTACACTACATGAATCTTCTGCAAAAAAAGCTAGAAAAAACAGAAAACGAGATGCTCTACAAAAAGCATCAGTGTTGCTATTTACATACTTCAAAACGTAACTAAAACAAAGGCCAGGTATACTTAAATTTTTGTGCATTAAATGTGGCAATCCCATCTTTGCTATGCAAAGATAGATGACGACATTACAGCTAATACACACTGATAACAGCCACTGTATGTTATTTAATGTACAGATAGAAGGCAGAAACAAATCAACACAAGTTGGTTTCAGACTCAATTGAGTGATGGGCTAATGAAAGTGTTGCATAGCCATGCCTATACCTAATGCACAGTTAGGCGTAGCTATGCCTAATACCCCTGTCACACTGGGCGTTTTAATGTAATTCGAATCGAATGGCATTTCGTGCAACGAACGTCCTTAAATGTGCTCTTCCATGCCCTGTCAACTGCTAGTGGCGAGAGCTGCAGCACACGTTGCGGCAGCATCTACGTAGACTGCAAGTGAGCAGCGAGATCAGCTGTTGTGATATCAGTGGTAGAAAATTAATTCCATATTCACTCTGACACCAAAAAGATGCTAGTTTTCCAAGATATTTCATGGTACGGAGGAGGGTAGCAGAAATGGCGGAAGCGGAGGGTTCATAAGGAGCGCTCGACCATGTCCCATGAAATGGTGGCACTGCCTCTTGATCCATCTTGTACAATCTACTTGTACATGGTGGGCTCACAGACATTCGTAAGAGCAGGCACTTTCTTAATTAGAATATGTGCACATTTACCGCTCTCCTTGCTAACTGTTCCAACCATGTTAAACGCTGACTTATTGGTTCCTTTTGCATCAGACAGCAGCTAGGAAGGATATTACACAAGCGAGTCTGCAGAAATTATTTTTGAAAAGGACAAAGCACTGTCCAAGAGGAAGTCCTCCGTGGTGTTGTAGCTGTGGCGACTGCCCGTATGAATTTAGCTACTACCAAAGCAGTAAATTGTTTGTACTTTTTAATGGAAATGTCTTCTTTGAGAAATGTTCCATTAATCTTTTTTGTTCTTTACACATTTTCATTTGAGAAAGTAGAGAACAATTTTCAGTATCATTGGGCCTGAATAAATATTTTATTAAAAAACTAAGCAAAATCGACCACAGCTAAGACCTGCAGAGAAGCTTCCAAGTAAACACCTGCCCACAAGACCACCTGTCAAGGGCACTTAGTCATGCAGTAGGTTCCCAACTATGTCACTACATCTTGATGCGCAGAAATCTGCGCTTGCAGGTCCCGTAGCCTTTGCTCCACTGTGAGGAACTACTGAAATAGAGTAGAAATACTTCCTTGTTTAATAGAATGAAAATTTACCCGTTAACTGTTAACAGCTGTATTCAAACTTGGAATATTTGCCCATCTATAACAAAAACTGCTGTGCATGCATAGTGTGAACTATCATTGCATGTGGTGGAAGTAGTATGACCCCAGGAAATTTTGGAAGACCAGGCTAACACTCAATAATTACAATAGTATTTGCATACAGGAAGTGGCCATGTGGAAGGATTCATATGCACTTACATTGTCCATGTGCAGTAAACAAAACGGTTAACAATTATATATACGTGTTGATGAGCAGCAACAGTGGCACTTACCAAACAGCCCCTTCACCTGGACCTCGTATCCTTGCCATGGTGGCAAGTAGGAACATGGATGTTTTTTTCTTATCATAGATGTCAGTCGGTCCAATGGTACTTCAGGCCACATGCATATGTTGTCCGAGATCCATGAGGATGGCACAACCTCTACCTCTTTTCGACCAATAAAATCGACATTTGCATAAGCCATCAGGAAACAGAACTTTGCATGAACATAGACCACTTTTTCTTCACAGGAAACAGAAACATCAAATTAAATGAAGCGTTGATTACAACACTGAAAGGCAAGTGTTACGCAGACCCACTGGAAGAATGAAATCAAGCACACGAATTACGCAATTCAGTTGGTGTGGATCTCTGGAAGAACTATGTACTGGCTGGCGAGAGGCAGCAACAACATTTTCTTTGGATTCCTTAGAGGCCACACCTTATTCCTTGACAGAGTGGAGACCAAAAAAATTCCTATTCGTGAGGACTCGAAGGGTGATGTGTAAAAGTCTTCTCTGTGATTAAATTCTTGTCCTACAATGCAAACTTCGTTTGATGCTTTCAGATAGCAAAACTTCTGCTCAAGAATTGTGTGACCGTCAAGCATTACACAATTGTTGCCAGTAGATCCACTAAGCAGGAAAGTGCCGCATCTAGCTGCACCAAATTCAGGACCAGTGCAATAAGGTGGCAAAGGTCCAGTGTCCTGCGGGCGAATGAGCTCAAAATCTGTTGGGCCTTCAAGAAACACGTCTGGCAGCTGTAACCTTTCCAACATTCTATTTCATAATTGTTGTTATGACTTCTTGTGCTTTCGAAGCTCTTTTTTGATATGACGCATGTTATTTTCAAAGGGGAAAGCACTGAACGTGTCAACAGGACCATGAAACTTAACATCTTCAGCAAGGTGTATAAGGCAATGGACATTGTATGAAACGTGTTCTTCTGCATAGATTGTAGTGAAGGAGAGAACGAAGTGCCTCAGTAGAGCTCCAGCATAGTCGGCATGTTGAGAACACAATTCGTTGTTGGCGAGAATGGAGAGTGAAGAATGCCGAACTGTGAAGTTATCATACAACTTGGGGCTTAGCACAGATTTCACTATAAGAGGGCCGGTGTAAAACAAAAAGAGGCGGAGTTCTGCAGCTTTCCACCGTTCAACTTCAGTAACAGGACGTGTCTTTCTGGAAAATTCTATAGCAATGTGCAGCTTCAAATTTTCACTGGCCTCATTCATGAGCTTGAGCTCAAGGGGGCCAAGACGAATGGACAGGGGCCCAGTCAGCCAAAGCATCAAAAGTTTTTTTTACTACACCAAGCAGCACTAAAATGCATATAGTCCAGTGGAATGTTTCTCACTGTGTCAAGTGGCAAATCAACAAGAACAGAGGTACCCCTGTGGTGATCCGCATCTTGTTGTCTACGAAAGCTGCTATCAGTGCGCATTTCACAACCTGTCTCCAGAAGAACTACCCTGCCTCCTCTGCAAGAACCTTCACATGTGCACTTCGGACAACTACTATAGCCAGAATGGCCTTTAGTTGAAAGGACGAATGAGCGTGCCGGAGCATCACATATAATTGCCTTCACTGATACAGTAATGCTGCAACCACTAACGATTAGGCCATCTTCAAGCAAGCCTTTTAACTTAGTTACAAATGGTAGAAGAAAGTCATTTGCAGACTCTGGCTTGCTTGGCCTAACAAATGCACCAACGAGAAATGGAGTTTGTTTGTTGCCTGCCGTTGACAATAAGGCACTGTATCGGCCAAAGATGAACGTTGGAACTTTTCGATAATGGTAGTCAGTCAATATTAAACGACAACAACAGTGTTTCTGGCAACTGACCACAACCACTTAATGCATGCAGCAATCCTCTGTGAAGCCCGAAATGACAGTAATGACCGGGAGAAGGAACAGTAATAGGGCATTCGAAGCATGACCCTCGCGGCGTTTTCAAAAGAGTGCGGGCGTCGCTCGGGAGAGCCGAATGACATGGATGCTGCCTCAAAATTTTTAAAAGGTCACTCAGTGCATCCCTTTTTATCCTGTGGCTGACGGCCCATGCCTGTAACTCTCTACCAAGGTTTTTACTGTCCCCGGTAGCTGACTCGTTGCTCAAAGTGTCGTCTGGTGATGGCCCAAGGTCTTGCAAATAGAGCAAATTGCCGCAAACGCCACCCGCAGCAGACGAATCTGGGTGCAATGTCATATCGTTTACGCCAACGGACTTCGTCGCGACACTGGCATCTGACTGGGGTCGACAAAACAGCTCTGACCAGTTCTCATCGGAGGTAGACCCATCAGGAGCGCTACGATCTCTGTTAGGACAGTTATCCAAAGGCACCACTCCAGCCGAAGTTCCATTGTTGGCAAGAACACACGTTCGCCTAAGATGTCTACAAGTTGTTTACACTGCCGACCAGCTCGCTGAGCAATGCGGATCCGCTTCTTTTCAAGCTACTACAATAAGGAATAGTGGTAGGGCATAATCCGTTGTTTTATATGTGGCGTCAAGACAAACCACATCATCACTATACTTGAGCTATATCACTATATCAGTTCCCTCATTACCTCAGTCTGAATGCAAAGCAGCTGTGTCTGCTCGCATTCCTGTGCAACAGTTTCCAAAGCGTCACAGTAAGGTAACTCATCCTGTGGCTCCTCTTACCCTTCTGAATGATTTTCCACTGACTTCACATGATAGGGTCGAAAAAGACATCTTGTTCCAGGTGCTTTCTCAATCATTTGTTCAACATTGCTACATTTTCTTGATCAACTGAACTAAATCTATCCTTACGGAGTGCCTTCTGGATATGATTTTTTGTCTGTCTTTGTAGGGTAGAAATCTCTGCATGTGGTCGGGGGGCACTGCTTGTTTGAGAACAGTACATCTCGGCCAAAAAACCTGAGACAGCTCTCAACTGTTTTTACAGATGTCACACCTTGTTGTACAAGCTGACAAAATTTTTTGACACTTCTGAATTTATTGGCTGCGCGTACCCTGCACACCGGGCATCAATGTCATGGTTGCAGTGACTTTCCCTGTCGGACATGCAGACATAGAAGCGATGTTGGCGCAGAACAGGTTTACCACTAGCTTCTTCTTGCAATGTCAACCTCAGCCGGGACATCACTTCCTTCGAAGCTGTCTCGTGCTGCCATTTGGTACATTGTTCTGAGATGTTAATCTAAAGAGAAAAGAAAAGAGCAGATGGTAAACAGAGTAAACAAAATTAAGTGGTTGTGAATTTTGTCTGAAGGAAATACTAACCACTTTCAGTGATAGAGAATAGAGATAAATTTGACACATGAAAGCAAAGGCATGGCAGCTGAAATGCATAGGCATTAGAATCTCATGCCATTATATTGGTGGCATTACAGAACAATAATATCAGTACAGTAGCACTACAATAATTCTAAAAACTTTTTTACAGCTTTATCAGCATTTGCCAGGGGGTGTATACATGGCCAAGCATCCTTTATCCACAAATACTGTAATTCAGTGCTGTAAAGCGCACTTTTTTAATGCTTCTCAACTGACAGTTTCACCTATGGCATCAAATGCTAAGATTTTGCATCAAGAATTGCAGTATGAATAAGTGAAAACATCCAAACAAAAGGCAAGAAATAATAATGACAACAAACAAGAAAAATCTTGTACATTGGTGCAACAGTCAAATGTATTACAAAATGGAGACTGTCCATGTTTGTCAGGAAGCATTTCAAGATGTCTGTACAACACTCTTGGGGTGTGATCTTGTACGCGTTCCAAAATAGAACGGAGGCGGTCCGTTCTTTACGTCGCGAAATAGGCGGTGCGTTCCATTGTATTCGTCCGATAGCCGACGACACGGAGTGATTGACAGCAGATATCACAGCACAATTGACGTCATGGCATTCGTCACGGTTCAAATTGACCAATCGTGTGTGGCTCGATGGAACGGACCGCCTCCGTTCTATTTTGGAACGCGTACAAGATCGCACCCTTGGTTTCTTGGGCCTTGTAACATGCGCTAGCAATTGTAGTGTGAAATCAAACTCATGTGGTGACCCAGCGTTCCAAAAGAAGTGTAGAGAGGGATATACCTCATCTCAACAAGCATACTTGGATCATGAGGTTATTGTCATGACATAGAAATAAATTAATAAAACAAGTAACGTTCACAAGCTGAATAACATTTCATTCAGTGACTGCAAAAACAGTCATAAATAAAGCTGTAAAACTTGTAGGTTGAATAATTGTCCGTACATCTCTAAAAAAATTGATTATTAGAACAAGGGTTTAGAGGGGGAGGCGTGTACTTAAAATTTAATATTGCTCATACTCATAGACATTACCCCGTCAGTTCAGCCACTTTCAACCAAAGATACATTTCTGCACTCGAAGAGGAGCAAAGAATGTCATTCAGTGCTGATTGCAGAAAAAATTAAATTAAATTATGGGGTTTAACGCGCCAAAACCACTTTCTGATTATGAGGCACGCCGTAGTGGAGGACTTTGGAAATTTTGACCACCTGGGGTTCTTTAACGTGCACCCAAATCTAAGCACACGGGTGTTTTCGCATTTCGCCCCCACCTAAGTGCGCCCGCCGTGGCCGGGATTCGATCCCCCGACCTCGTGCTCAGCAGCCCAACACCATAGCCACTGAGCAACCAAGGCGGGTTGCTGATTGCACAATCTACATGCATTCAGGCAAACATGTCTTTCATAGCGCATATTTCAAACCACAAGTTTATTTCACAAAATTAGTGCCAACTAGTTGTGCTTAGTGGATGCCCCCAATTTTAACACTCCAAATTATCCTAAAATAATTAATTAAAGTCAATGTATGGAGAGAGTAAGAGTTTTTCATTGGAAAAGAAAAATGAGAATTTAGGCATCATTTGAAATTCGCTGCATGTCAGTTCATTACTTATTTGACTGCAAAAATCAACATTTTATTCATGACCGCTAAGCTGATGAACTGAATGTCCAAGCTGAAATGGTCTAATTTCAAGTCTCCTAATTTAAAAATAAACATGCAGTTAAAGAAGGCTGTTTACGTTATCAATGTTGATCTTCCTGGGCTTCCAGCGAGTAAATCAATCCTAAAGTCAAAAGGTTATATATAGGGTATGTGTTTTTGTGTACCCTGAATTCCGGGAACAACTCCACTTGTTTTACATGCATCATTGCAGTGCAGCCCTTCTTCGTTCCTTGTAACTTCACCTTTTTTCGTTGGGAGGTAGCTGCTGACCATTCTGCATCTTTCTCCTATTCAATGAAGAGGCGTATCGAACATCAGTATGCTATAAATAATGACAATTACATTTGGATGAGTGCATGCAGTTAGTGCATTCATTATGAGGGCAGTATTGGTTTCTTGCTCATGCTCGTCCCTTACGGAACAACAAGTTACATGGTCGCTTTAGCTCCTGCCAGTTGTCAATATTATAATTTAGCTTCGGAGCAGCACTTCGCATCTTCCCTTGGGCACAGGCACCAAAGCGCTTGGCTCGCGTTTGCATTAGATCAACCCTCCTTCCCTAACTCCTCTCCTCTTCATCCCCCACTGAATTCCGTGGATTTTACAAATTTTATAGTGTATAGTGATATAAATGCTAATAGGGCTGGGTGCTTAAACACTTTAATCTGATTAATACCTAATGTTTGAATAACTAACAATCTTTTAACTGTCGCATTACTGATTTACAAGCATATAGTACCTAAAATGGAAGAAAACTGCATTTGAAGGAGACAGGTCATTTTTAATTATGTCCACTTTCACATTATTTGATGCTCCCTGTGCTACTCATTTATGGATTTGCCTGACCTCTGCTGTGTTAATTTTGCAGCATGCCATTGGTAACAAATAAACCCTGCAACCAATAAGCTGGTTCCAATGTGCCTTACAAAACACTGGGGAGTTCATTCTCACTCTTTTTTGAGCACTTCATAAGGATCCAAAAGAATGACGTGTGGAATGTGTTTTGCAATATCTTCAATTTTCTTCAGGTTAATGTCGACTGTATGAACGTGACACCCAGTCACCTTCATATTTCTCCGTGCTACTAATAGCAGGCTTACAAATTTCGCTTATTATATTTTTCCATGAATTCTGCCATGACACACAGCACTGGAAGTCCTGCTACTAGAGTACGGTTAACTTCAGTCTAACCTCCCACAAGTGCGTGTCGCATTTTTAGATGGTATTTTTGACTAATACCAAGGTTGAGACTTCCATCCTCATTAGGGCTATATTAAATTGATCAACAGGTGAATGGGTAAATTTCCACCCCCTAAATATTAACCAATTAAAGAAATATGAAAGCATCCTGAATAAATAGTAAACGTTAACGATGTTGACAAGCATATACTTGAATGGATGCACTGTCCACTTCTGTTTCTTCAGAAGCATCGCCATTGCTCAGTTCTAACGCTATTAAATCATTACAGAAACTATATAAATACTAACTTGGAATACTTGTCCATAAATCTGTTAACGGTAAGATCCTGTTCTCTATAATTAATTACTCACGACCAGTTTCCTCACTCCACATCCACTCGGTTCACTTCTACTAACAGTTATTCATTACTACAACCTAGAACTAATCATGGCAAATTCACTACTAATTTTTCCGCCACACAACTTAGGAACTCATTAACTTGTCGTATTAAGATACACTTTCATTTATACACATTTAAATCGACCCTCCGTGAATTTTTTCACTTAGTATGTTCATTTGATCATCACCATTTTATTGTCAATTATTTTCTGTTATTAAAGTACTTACAGTGTTAGCTATAGTATCTTATTTTGAACAGTGTCCTGTGTGGCATATAGGTGCCTTGGATTTACTTATTCTACTCATCTCTAGCGCAAGGTTCCTTGTAAAGTCTGTTGACCTACCTCTGTATGCATGTATTATTTTCCATTTAAAACCTAAAAAAATTATAACATTTCACTGCAGTGATGCGGACGGCATATATGCTATCGTGAACGCGCATAAGCAGAATTTCTTGCGACGTACCGATGCTTGCACGATTCAGTGCGCAAGATATATGAGCGCGTTCTACCCATATCGGCTCCACATAGTGTCTGTTCAATTGCCACGTACCTGTCGAGCACTTCTTGAATCTTGCACCTTGTGAAGGTCTCGCCCAAAGAGGCAGCCCCTGTCCACGGTTTGGACAACCTTAAAAGGCATGTCTTCATTCACGACCACATGTCTGCGCCGAGTGCTGAACATCAGCCTTGCCTGATATAAAATAAATATTTATATAATCGTACCGTCGATCCTGCACGCGGTACGTACGTACGTACTACACGCTTGCGATGAACATACCTTTTGGCTTCACGGAGTGCTCAGTTTGGAAGCACACATTGACAGCGGCGAGGTCCCTCAGAAGCTCTTCGTATACTTCTTTGGAGTCTGCGTAACCGGCCCAGGTGTTTCCACACTTTTTGAAGTCCCGCAGGTGCTTCTTCAGTTGATATCGGAACGGCAGGCTCCATCGTGACCCCCGCCACAGAAACAAGCGGGGCGAAAACGGCACGGCCTTCGAGATTTAAGATCGAGCGGTAACCGTCGTTGCGCCCTGGATTTGGACAAGACGTCCCACGATTAATTTAGCCATTTGGCCTTCCCTCCATATAAAGCACGGCATGTAAAAACAGTTTTTACGAAATATTTTTTTGCGGAAATACACCGTTAAAAACTTAGCTGCACGGATATGTAGCAGACGCCCAGTGCGTCCTAGAATGGAAACACGTAACTGAAGCGTTCATTCGCATCGTTTGTAATAAACTCAATAATTAACCTGCGGACTGCAGCATCTATTGCGCGCTCATTGCGCAAAGCTTAAAAATTAATTGTACAGCCGACGTCCACACACGCACTCCAGCGTATATACCCTACTCACTTCATCGGTGGGAATTCAATTGGGCCGGGCGAGAAGTGCGTAAATTAATTACTGCTTTAATTTAAAACTTACTCCATTGTTGTAAGTACTGCGAACGACCCCTTAGGTGACCCTGTCGCAATGTCCGCATTGGGATTCTTATTGTAAGTGCGGGCGATGTTCGGGCACGGCTTCGGACAGGCTCAACATACATCCGATATAGTAAGTACCGCAAACGTCCCGCGGACGTTCCGCTCGCGACGTCCGCTTAAGGACGTTCGCTTTATGTCCGGCGGATGTTTGTGCTCGGCTCCGGACATGCGGACCTAAATCGGATATCCGTCGGACAATGCGTGCCGTCTGGGTGGTGTCGTGAGTCAGGCAGTCGAATGCGCTCTGGACGTCGAGGAGCAGCAAGAAGGCGGCCTCCTTGTCCAGCCTAGCCTGCTCGAGGGTGCCGACGACGACAGCGATGCAGTCCGCACTGCTCGGGAGGTAGAGCACCGTGGCCATCCGCAATCCACTGGAGCCGGGATAGAGCCATCGCCTCCATCGTCTTCCCTGGGGTATACGTGAGTGAGATGGGCCAGTATGAGGCAGGGCTGCGAGGTGGCTTGCCACGTTTCAGCACGGGGATGGCAACAGCATCGCGCCACGAATCCGGAAGGGAGCCGCTGTGCAGGACGTCGTTGTAAGCGTCGAGCAGGAGGGGGCGCTGCGGCTCGTCCAGGTTCCGCAACATCTGCCGCATGATCCGTGCCCCATGCGCACTGCGACATCGCCGGCCGCGCGACAGGGCCCGCTGCAGCTCGTGATGAGTGAATTCACCCTCGCGTGGTTTGTGTGAGCTTCGCCCCGCACGAACACCGCAGCGTACAGCGCCTGCAACGCAGCCGTGGGCGCGCTGGAAGCGGGAGGGGTGGCAGCAAAAGCATCCGCCAGAATCTCGGCCAGCTTCAGCTCGCTGAGCCTTGCGCTATGGCGATGGCCAGCACCGGGAACCGCTGTGTCTCCGGGTTCAGCAGGGCACGGAGGACTCGCCATCTATGGCGCTCATTGCACGGCTGGGCGAGTGACGAGCAGAGGCCGGCCTATGATCGGCGGCGCAACTGACGGGCGTGTCGTCTGCACACAGTGTCCAGGAGCTTGATGGCCAGGCAAGGGGAGCCGGCGGGTACGACAACACGCGACGAAGCGCGATTCGCGTAGTCTGCGATGTGCGCGAAGAAATCATCGCCGCGCGGTGTTTCGGCACAGAAATCGCGGAACATGGGCCAACGCACGACCGTTTACACACGCGTGTTGCCGCGATTCCGCCACACGAGGGAGAGAAATATGGGGAAGTGGTCGGATTACACGGTGTCCGGGGCGCGCTGCCAGTCGTATGAGCAGCGCTCCGAAACAAGCGTGAGATCTATCACTGTGGCGGTCCCGCTGCGACGGGCGAAGGTGGGCTGGCCGCTATTGATGACTCCGAGGCCGGACGCGCACATCAGGTTCTGCCCCCGAATGTTCGTCTTGGCAGAGCCCCAGCTCCCGTGATGCGCATTGAAATCGCCGCACACCACACAGTCACGCGCAAGCGAAGCGGCGAGGCGCGAGAGGAAGGACATCCCATTGGACCACAGATATCCAGTGCATGTCCAAAGGATGTCCTACAAAGGATATTTTGATGTCCGTCGGACATCCCTAAAAGTCCCGATGATGTATTACGGATGTCCGTAGGATCGTCCGACGCAAGAGAATTGCACATTCAACGAACATCCGTCGTACGTCAAAATCAAATATTCGGACGTGCACAGGACATTTGAAAATAAGCTTTTCCTATAACAAATGTCCATTGGATGTCCTGTATAGTATACCTTTAGGACATATGGTGTGGAGGATGTTCAGAAGTAAACATTTCAAAAGCAAAATGACCAGTGAATGTCCGAAGGACTACACGTTCAACTGCAGGATTTCCACTGGACGTTCAGAAATACGTTTGCCTAAGGAAAATGACCACTAGATTTTTAAACAGTATGTTCTTAAGTGCAGGATGTCCACAGGAATATTCCTTTGAAACCCCCTAGTGAAGTTTTGTGTAAGCTATGCCTGCAATCTATGAATCTCCTCGACGATAGTGAGGCTGCACTTATGTGAGTAGTGGCTGAAATTTATTGCCCTGTGTACAAAGAATTGAAAAGCAAGGCTTATCAGCCTGCTGTGCTTCATCAGCAGGGCCCGTCGCAGGTACTGTACCATATGGCTTTGGGAAGGTCGAAGTCTAGCGCACTACAATGGAAGAGAACCTTTGCGAAAGGATACAAGGCAGTGCCAAAGAAATAAATTAAGCATACCTGAGTGCCTGTGTATTTTGGTAAAGCTGCAACTTCAGTAACAGCCTACTACTACTACTGAGCCAGCCATGCAAAAATACCCTATGTAAAATAAAATCATACTACTTCCCACAGCAAGTGGTTTCTTCATCAGTGCCCTGAACATGAACGAAGCTCAATGCATTATCAACAAATCTTGTTAAAATATGTTATTGTAACAAAATTTTAAAAATGTTTGATCGGAGCAGCGCAACAGTATTGAAAAATACTGGTTCAAGCTGCCATTTCATAAATGTGACGGAAAACATAAAAAGGTGCAGCTCAAACAACAGAAGTGGCCTACAGCCAATGCTACTTATTAGGTCACCATGTCATTTTCGTTACATGAAATATGACATCAACGTGAAATTTGAAGCACAATTACTAACAAGAACAAAACTAGACAGCACCAAACACTTTTCAGGCTGAGAATACAAGGCAAAAGCAATTAAATGTATACTAAAACAGCTGAAGCACCACATCACAATAGTGTTCTCTCCAAAGTACAATTGAAAATGCCCAACAGCAACACAAAAATTGCAATGGAAGTAACCAAAAAAGCACGTGTGATCATCCGTACGAAATTTTAAATATGCTTAAACGCAACCACCACTGAGCGCACCAACACCAGTCCACACATGAGTACAGTGTGGGTTGAAAAATTGCTGAGGGAACTACTGACATCAACAACAGCAAAGAATAAAATAGACTTAACAAGGCTGAACGACCAAATAATTAAATCTATATGAAGAGAATGAATGTGATTGAATAATAAGCTCGCTGGTGAAAGATAAAGCTAAGAGCTCCAAGAAATCAACCTGTTAAGAACATGAAACTGTTGATGAACACACTGTGTCGCTTAGTACATGAAGAATGGAAACAAACAAATTTGTATCTTAATTTGCCCACAACAAAATGATAATAGCTTAACAGAGTGAACAAAATCACGTGTTATGACTAGAACTGCTACAGATCAGAGCCTGCTATAGGTTAATGAAGCTGAAAGCTCAAAGAAATAAATCTTGTCAAGCACATGAAAGTGTTCCCTGGATAATGAGCATTGATCACACATTGCTTAGCGCATATAAAAAACAGAAACAAATTTGTGCCTCAATTTGTAGCTTGTAGCATAAACAAAACAACGACCTGTTATGAGTAAAACCGCTACCCACTAGAGGTTGTTGCAGGTGGAAAAGCCAAAAACTCTGAGAAATGAATCAGTATCAAAAACATGAATGTGTTTCCTGGATAACGAGCACTGACACGACATACTGCTTATGAAAAAGCAAGCACACAAATCAGTACCTCAATTTTGTCTGCTACTAACCACTAGAGCTCTGAAGCAGAAAAAGATCTTATTTCTTGTGGCAAGAAGCACTAATCACGAGAACTGACGATGGGTATGCATTAAAAGTAATCTGCAGAGTGATAACAATGAAGTTGAGCTTTTTACACAGCAATGAATTGACAGAATAACTCGCAAATAACAGCGATAAATCAACTGAATGAACAGCACGAGTGCATCAATGCGAGATTGTTAGGGTCAATCCACAGCAATGCATCCTTCCCTAAAGAAATTCAGTTTTTGCTAGGTTTAAAGAAATGGAATGCAGCCCCGCAATATTTTAGGTGAAAGTAATTTTTCGACATGAGAGGGCAATTTAAATTTCATTGAATGGCGCAAATCTAGGCGTTAGGAAAAGCACAGCCATAATTTGAATGTTTTGTGCATTGTTGTAAGACATGCACTTTTGGTTATAGACAGACTTCTGCTTTCATTGAAAGAGGTTTGTATAAAAATTTTTCTTCCCTTACAAAATTAAAAACGACCAAATTCGATAAGTTACACAGAAATTGTAGCTTAGGAAAACTTGGAACTACTACATTAGAGCTGCGACTAAAGCATACCATGTCTTGAAATTTTATTTGGATCTAATATTGTACACTTCCTGTGAAGAAAGCTTGAATTCCTAAAAAATATTTAAAAAAATTTTTAGACATGAAATTTATGTGGCCCTCTCATTTACAAAATATTTCACACAAGAAATTTTTTCAGCTCATCTCTTTATGCCTAGCGAGACAATTCTTTAATAAAAAAACCAGAAATCGTAGAGTTTCCCACCGAGTTCGACACGGAGTTCGACACAGTTCCTACCGACTTATATTTCTGCGCGTTTACCCTTAATCACTGTGGTCATTAGCGACTAAGTCTAGCTACAATAAAAAAAAAATGTCTTACGAATATGTCTTACCGGCATTTCATAGGGCGCCACACCCGTTGTTGCTGGTCCCAACGGGTGCAGAAAGTAGCTTCGTCACTAAAAACTACAGCCCTCCAGTTTTCGGACGTCCATTCTTCCACAACTGAAGCAAACTCGAGGCGCTGTTGCTCATGCGATCCTTGAAGGTATGTCTTCTGTGCAGCGACTCTGTTCTTTATGCCTGCTTCGTGAAGCCTGCGTCGGATGGTGTCCGTGGAAACATGCCCCGGCTGAAGTTCATCCCGAATTTCGCGGGCACTGAGAAAGGGGTCCGCAACTGCGGCTGCCACTATCTATCGGTCTTCTTCATCCGTGGTCCTCCTTCGATGTGGATTTCGGACGGTATCAGCAAGACGACCTTCTCTGTAATAGGCCTGCAGGACTGTATTCACTGTCGCCATCGGACGCCCTGTTGCTGCACATATGGCTCTTTGAGACATCATTCGTCCCATTAGGCAGATGGCTTTCCTTTCCTGCAGCGTCAAGTGCGGAGCCATCGTTGAAACCCATGTGCAGCATTTTTGAAACCGCACATGGCTTTTAAATGCATTGCTAGCTACTGCAAGTGCGTAGTAATGCATTTGCGCATCGAAAAGCGCGCATGTATTGACAAAGAAAACGATGTGCGTCAAAGTTCGAGCATGAAAAAATTTTCCTAGACGTGTTATCTCGACCTCGCTATTGCGGCTTGCAGCGCCTTCACCGGGGATCGTTAGCAATCGCGGCTGTGAACCGAAGCGGCGATAAAGCAGCAGCCAATGTAACCAGTGAAACGGCGCATGCTTAGATGCAGGTATCTCGAACCGAGTGTTATCGGTAGGCGTCGCGCGGGCAGAAAAAGCGGCCCTTGCCAGCGCTCTAGACAGACGTGCTGACGACTGTACGACCATCTTCGGGTAGTTCTGCTAAAGAGGGATGGCTTCGTAACAACTTCAGTAAATCGGTAACTGTCCTTTTGATATTATGGTGAACAGCCCACATTCGTAATTTTTCTCGAAAGTTGCCTTCCGTGATCACTTTGTCAACGCTATGTGTCTCCTCCTTGTCGACAGGATTCGTAGAAAGTGGGCTGTCTTGAACAACCGCATAGGAAGCAGTGTCGACAGCATACGCTTCTAGTGAGCGTGTATGAAAATCAGCACGCCGATACTCGCCGCTGTCCACGGCATCGCAAATGACGGCGTCAGTTCTATTCTGAACATCGCGGGAAACTCCGGCTACGTGCTTGGACGGCTGTTCTTACGAACGTTGATCCTGCAACGGGTGCTCGCTTGCGCACTCAAGAAGCGCCAAAGATTTCTTCGCCTCTCGACGCGCTTTGTCGGAGACGTGCAGTTCTACAGGACGCGCCAAACACACTTCGTGCCGAAACGCGTGGCGCAGGCGTCACCAAACAAAAGGCAATATGGAAACTATACCAAGCGCGCGCAAACTCTAACACGCCCAATGGCGGCACGTCCATTTTCGAAAATCGAACCTTAATCGGATCAAGGTAACAAAGGAATACTCACATCTCTACAAGAGAGCTCTTCGCACGCCACCGAACGGAACACCTGTTCGAGGCCAACGTACGCAGCAGCATAACCTATGACAAACTACAGAAGCTACAATGCTGCACATATAGGCATAGAATAAAGAACCAACTATAGACGCCGGGTCCGCCGGGTCACTAGGCTCAACACGTGGCTGCAAGGAGTGCGAGGCGCGGATAGTAAAGTGAGGCCCCTAAGCGCCCCGCCCTCCTCGCTGCTCGCCCTCTCAGTTCGCTCTTTGTAATCGCGGAGATCGCGCGGTGAGCAGCAGGGCGAATGTCACGGTGTCGACGCAAGCAAAAAAAAAAAAACAGTTGCAGTGACGTTTCACTTCGTGAAAGCGGGTGACGCGCATGCGACGCCATCGGCCTTCGGGGCGCCTTGATGCCTACACTGTCCGCATCGCAGATCGTATTCAAGACGGATCGCGTGGCCGCGCCATACGCATCAGCCGCGAATAGAACGCGCCGTTGTAAACATTTGCTTAATATGAAAGTTACCTAGCATGATGTCAGCGCGCACAGGCAAACGTGAACACATCACACTCGATAACCGCGGACCCACGCTGTCAAATCACAGGCGTGAGCAATCGCTACAGCAGCAGCAGCGAGCGAATTAAGTGGCATTCGTGGTGTCTGTCGATCGCTTCCAACGCAAACTGAGCGATGAGAACACAGCGTACGCAAAGGTACGAGCCGTCGGCCCACCTGGACTGTGCCCTCAAAACAGATCGCTTTCAAGGTAAAGCCCGCGCGGATGCATGCATCTGAGTGGCAGCTTCATATGTGATATTGCTGTCTAGCTGACGTGTCTTTTCGGAAAAGCGTGCGCTGAGGGCAGCCATGGAAGAGACTTAACATTCTGCGATATGATCACGTAGTACATATCTTCGATTGTGTGTTGGTCCCACAATCGTCCAGTATGGGACATCCCGTTGAGAACATCCTTCGGACATCCATAGGATCAAAGTTTTGGGATTTGTGTAGATCCCAGAACTTTAATCCTGTGGATGTCCGAAGGATATCTTAAATAAGCTATCCCGAAATTAATGTCCTCATGTTATCCAGTGGACGTCCTAACTGGGACTTGGACGTTGGGATCTAATCGGGACGTCCAGAGGATATTCGTGGTCCAATGGGATGTCACACTGCAGAGCGGGGCGCACGTACACACTCGCGACCGACGTATCGGTGCCGCGCATACGGACGGTAACCGCCACGCACTCGACCACCACACAGCACGGATGTTCCGTGGCGATGAGGGAATGCGGAAGAGAGGCACGCACAATCACCGCTGTGCGAGGGAGGCCAGGCGGGTGCGCCTCGTCGGTGCAGGGCGCAGCGTCGCAGTCGTCGAGTCGGTACTCCGTGGGGCTGCTGTATCCGATGTAGCCGGGCAGCGACACCTCCTCTGCACGCGCGTACGTTTCCTGGAAGGCGAGCACGTCGTAGTCGTGCAGAGGAAGCTGCTCGGCTAACTCAGCGTGCCGACGCCGCAGGGAGTTGCAGTTCCACTGCAGGATGCGCGGCCGACATTCAGCAGGGGCACTGACCATGGTGGTTCGGTGGCTCGCTGGAAAGCCACTGCCTGCAGGCAGATGGTCCGAAGCGTGTGGTCAGCTGGCAGAATGGTGCTGACTGCTTGCGTGGTGAGCAGCAGATTCGCAACCAGCTGATCCACAGTGGTTTGGGCAGGTGGGGCAGCGGTTTCCTGTGTCTGCTGGCGTTGGAAAGCACGAGGGGCTGGTACCGGGCGCCTGGGTGCAGGGCTGGGGCCCTTCAGTGCACTGGCGTAGGACCGCGGCGAGGGTGAGGACTGCTGCGGTCTCTGCTACTCGCGAACTGCTGCCCTGACAGCGGGCCTCGAAAGTGTCGAGGTGGAGGAAGCCATGATTGTGGCCACCCTCCTTTCTGCCATTTGGGGCAAGCAGGAGTGTCCGCCCTGTGGGAGCCCCCGCAGTTCCTGCAGCGGACGGTCTGGCAGGAGTCGCTCGCCGCGTGGCTTTTGCCGCAGGATATACAGTCGCTCGGCCACCGGCAGGATTCCAGGACCTGCCCGAAGCGGCCGCACTGCCGACACTGTACTGGACGGGGCCTGTCTGGCCTCACCCTGAAGCTGAGCTTCAGAAGGCGTACGTGCTCAGGGGTGACCGGTCCCGCGAAGCGGATGGTGACAGTGCTCCCGTCCACCGTTGCCGACAGCACAGGAACGCTGGACTCGATCGCCCCCAGCATGTGTCGGAGGCAGCCCGCTCACCCCGTGTAGGAAGCCGGTGCTCTTGCCGCGCTCAGCCGGTAGTCGGGCTGTCACGGGGATCGCGTGCAGCTCGGCGAGCTTGAGCAACCCATCCAGGCACTGCTGTGTGGTGGTGTCAGCGGCCACGATGTTGCGCCTGTGGTTGACGCGAACCGCTGCAACACCTTAAGCCACTCAAGTTTTCAAATGTAGCTCCATTCTGAGATCTTTCCGCCACCCCTCTCACCCTGGCGCGTCCTCCTCCACGCCTCCTGTCTCCCCAGCCTCCTCCGCTCCCCCATTGGCCAATCTGTGTCACGTGGAAGCAGGCGCCGCGCTTTTGTATATTTTTTCTTTCCAGCGCGCGCCGACCTCCATTGTTGGGCCTGCGCGACGAAAGTACGGCAGGCGGACTGACGGAGTGCGTTAGCGTAATAGAATGTGCAGGGCCGAGAACATAATTGCGATGCCATGCTGCTGCGCCTTCGATGACGAGGCATTTGGCTAGATACATTTTTTATCAATTTCCCCCACTGGTGGTCGCGGGGTGTTGAGGAAGGCCTGGACAGCCTAGATGGCCAGCGGGGCAGCGTGGTCCGTGATGGGCGGCGGAATTTCCCTTGGCGCCTTTGAGGTGAGAGTTGGATTCGGTGTGGCGTGAGTCCAGGCTTCCTGCTTTCTTGTCAGCCACCTGGTCAGAAAGAGAGAAAACAAAAAAAACAGACAAAAAAGCGATACCAGAGAGGGAACTCGGACGGTGAAACGCGATAGGAATACAAGATACAATAATGAATGTCATGCAAAAAAAAATTATGGGAGGAAATAACCATAGTGCTATTGCGGCTGGGGTTGGCTCCCACGCTAGTTTGCCGGGAGCCTTATATGTGGGATACCCTTTGTTTCCCCAGCTGAGACCATGTATGGGCCGGAAGAATCGGTAGCATTGTGCTACAAAAAGAAAAAAGAGGAGTGACGCGCGGAAAGGTAGAAAAAAAGGGAGAGAAATAAAAACGGAGGGAAAAGGAATGAAAGATACATATCACACTAATAACAATAAAATAACGTGATAAAGAGGAATACAAGGTAAGAGAGAACAAAAGAGAAATGAAAGCTGGTAGAGATGAAAGCTGATGCAGGCATCAACCGGGCTGCAAATTCCCCGAGGTCAAGAGACCACTTGTTTCGAGAACCGGTTAAGGCAGATAAAACTGCCCACCAGTGTTCTGGCCGCAAGCCAGGCCAGTTCCCCTTCCCGTAATCCAATTTCCTTGGCAGCCTGTTTGGTGCTTGGACAGAGGAGACCACGTGCACCGAACGCCAGGCCTAGGACCTTAACCTTCTTCTGAGGATGGCGTTCGCTCAGAACGGAAATAAGGGGTTAGTATTTGTCCCTCTTGTGCGTGCACATTTTCTCCAGTGTATCTGTCCTGGCATCCCAGGCGACCGCCACATCCAGAATGAACGTTTTATCTTTCAGCTCCAGCACGATATCAGGCCGAAGCCTGGTACCGCACTTGGCCACAAGGAGGCGCTCGCCTGAGACGTCAGCATCTGGATGATGCTTTTTAAGCTTATTAATGATGGCGTTGCTGATGAAGTTATGCCGTGAGCAACGCGGCTCGTGGATGGATTCACACATCTGGAGGATGTGGTAGGTTGTTTCTTGTGCCTTGTGGCACCTTCTACAAAGCTTGGCCGAATCGTTGTTACTGTGCCGATTGGAGAGTGTCCGAGTTGGGAATAGGTTGGAGCGTAGCCGCAAGGCTTTGATACGGTCTCCGTCGCCCATGAACCTGGAGTCAGGTCGGAGCCACCTATTCCCAACTGGATCATTCTCAAAAGCGAATAAGCTTTTGTTGTTATATTTTGATTTAACTTCCGCCAGGTGTGTTTTCCTAGCAGTTCGTAGGGCTTTATCCAGAGATGAACTTTCGACGATTCCCGTCGGGACCCCGATCCTATCCTCTGGAGTTCGCCGGGTACCGTCGAGTGCGCCCTCTAGAACCGCGTCCACGATTGGGGAGCCTAGACGCTGAAGCCTCGCGAAGGACTTTATTTGATTTTCGGCCGATGCGCGAGAGAGCTCCAAGACGCCCAAGCCCCCTGCTCAATGAGGGGCATGAACAAGAAAGTCGGGAAAAGAGAGCGGTAGGTGGAGGATGCGTTTAACCTCCTGCCTAATGCTTCTGTCCAGTGCAGAAGCAATAGGCAGTACTGACAGGGAGCTGGAAGTAGCGTGTAGCAATTTTGGCACCAGTAAAGAGGAGATGCAGTGTAATTTTTAAAAGGGCTTCAGTTTGGCCGAATTAGGTCCAGTTCTTTCTGAATTGCATTAACTGAAGTCCTTGGTGGCTTGTTGACAAAGAAGTCAACGCCAAGATATCTAATGGGCTCGTTCCGGCTCTTTGGGATGACCACGGCGTCTCCCAGCCGAAGCTGGGGGACGTCGTAATCAAACCATTTGAGCCGGTGAGCCTCATATCTCCAGCCAAAGTACTGGGTCTTTTTGGGGTTAATATCTAATCCAATTTTCCTGAAATGATGCTGGGCTACCCCCAGATTCCTTGTCATTTCCTAGAGGCTTGAGGCGACCAGGATGATGTCATCGGCATACGCCATTGCAGCCACAGTCGAACCCCCTGAGTTATAGCCAAACCCGGATGAATTGAGCTCGTGCAAAAGCGGATCAAGCGCTAGGTTGAATAGAAATGGAGAGAGGGGGTCGCCCTGCTTGATCCCCCTTCGCACGGGGACTCGCGTCCCATCCATGCGGCCCCTGTAGGAATAAGTAATGAACTGGTCAGCGTACTGATCTGCGATTGACTTCACGTAATCATCATGCGCCCCGCCCTCCCTTAGAGAGGTGAGGAGTGCCTGATGGCTGACGGAGTCAAAGGGTTTCCTTAAATCCAGTGAAGCCACAAAGAAGTGACGGTTAAATCGTTTGGCGTGTTTCATGATGCCTTGTAACAATAGGAGGTTCGACTGAGCGGCCCTGTCCCTGGAAAAGCCGCTTTGGAGAGGGTGAAACATGTGCTGCTTTTGCAACCTAGCCAGCAGCAGGCGCGAGTACAGTCGGATGAGGACCGAGGAGATGGTTATCGGCCTCAGGTCCGAGGCGGCGGCTGCGTCAGGGCACTTCGGAATGAATACTGTCCGCGGTAGGCGGAGCTCCTCAGGCAGATGGTGGTGTGAAAGCCAATTATTCATAACGAGTGCCAGGACCTCTGCTGGGAGCTTGCGCAGCTCCTTCACCGACAGACCGTCCGGCCCCGGAGCCGATGCCGTCCCCATGCCCTTCAGTGCCCCAGTAAGTTCGTCTGTGGAGAAACGGGGGCATTCTGAGGGCAGGCTATTTTTCGTGCCTACTTCATTAACAGTAGGTGATGGGCGATTAAAGATCGGATCATAAACGGAGTGAATTGCCTCCAGGGTGATGGGCTCAATGTTACCTGTATCTAGGATGAGTTCCTCGAGCAGGACTTTTGGGCCTAGGGCGTACAGGCGTTGGTGTTCCTGAAATAGGCGCTTCTTGTACACCCGCGAGCGCTCGCCAGGCCGTCTCCTTAGAGGGGACTCTTCAGTTGGTTGCCTGCTAGAATTATTTCGCCTCCTCGCACGTCGCGAGCGCACTCCAAAGAATTCAAAGAGGTGTCTAAGGTCTGACATAGTCAAGGGATGTTAGACCAGGTTGGCAGCCATGCCCACGTCGTCCAATCCGAAGGAGAGCAGAGTCGCGTGGGCCTCGACTCTACTAGGGAGTGATGCTATTTTAACTGGAATTTTGGTGTCGGTCGTTGGCTCATCAGGCGTTGGCTGGGGTACATTTGGCGCAGGCAATGGGGTGGACTCTTGGGCCAATAACTCGCGATAGCGGCCCTGCCTGCGGAGGCTTTTGATGGACTCAGCCGATCGGGATGGATATATCGCGGCAAGGGCGGCGTTGACGAGCCGCTCTCCGGGCGGGTGTCTCACCTCAGCCTGTGCCAAAATTATCATCTGCGGTTCCGTCCATCTCTGATAGGAGCTGGCCGTTGGAGCCGCAGATGATCTCTGCCTGCCCTGCTCCGTCTCTCCCCGGGGAAGAGTGCCATCTGCTGGCGCGGCAGAGACGGAGGGGGATCCCTGGGGTAGCGAGGTCATAGTGTCGTCGTTAGGTAGGGCGCCATGAGGAAGTGGGGTTTTTGCGGGGGTAGCAGGAGAGGCGGGCGGCATCTGCCCTGATGTAAGTGGGCATTCCTGCTCCGAGGTGGGGTCCTCCTCCCCCTGTGCCTGTATCACCCTCCCCCGTAAAGCCGGATCGGGGTGCTGGTGCGGCGGGTGACTTCGGCCGGGGCGTGAGCCAACGGCTTTCACACTCTACCCTCCCGGCAGAGGGTGGTGATTGCCGATGTGTTGCGCAATACCCCGGCGGATCAGGCCAGACTCGCCCAACAGCCCAGTGGGTGGTAACTGGGGGGGGGGGGGGGCCCTGAGAGTCTTCCAGCACCAGAGTGCGCGCACTAACCCCTGGTGGCACTCCGGCATCACCGGCAGGGTGGTAAACCTCCGAGGAGGGATCTGCTAGGGGAGCTGGTGTCCTCTCAGGGGCGGGCGACGGCGCGTCCTCGCCGGAGGAGGAGGAGGACGAGGAGAGGTTCAGGCGGAGGGTCTGAATAGCCGCCTTGGGCCTTATGCCTTTCGGCTGAGGTCGTGTCGCGCGAGAGGTTGGTAATAACCCGTTCCATTCATTGACGCCACTGCCCTCCGCGACCGCTAGCTCGCTTTTCACCTAGGCCTCGATGGTTCTGTATTGAGCCGAGGTGACGAGGGAGGCGATGTCCCAAGTTGACCTCCCAGGGATCCAGAGGCTGGTTCTGTAATTGGAGGCAGAGTCCCCCAGCCGTAGCCTGACGGATGCGACTCGATGGATCTCTGTTAAGTCCCAATGGTGAGGGGATTTAATGCCTGATTTCGGGGGGGGGGGTAGTGGGGGATGAGTAAGATGTTTTTGAACTAGAATTTCGAGGTATCGGCCGAATTGCAGTTACTGAGGGAGGGGTTGGGGTCTTCGTGAATTTTGGTGTCGACGGGGGAAATGAGCCCACGGGGCTGCCTTTGCCCTTCGGTACCAGCGGACGAGGATCTGGCTGGCAATCCGGTGACTTGTCATGGGGAATTCTCTTGCGGCACTTAGCGTAGTGCGAGGAAGCAGAATGCGAGGTGTGGTATTGACCCTTCTGACAGGCTGTGCACTGCCATATCACCCTGAGGCTGTGTTCTTTAGTGTAGTGGTTCTCAAGATTCACCCGTGAGGTGAGCGTGCTTGAGCACTTGTTACAGTTATTATTTACGGATGGGTAATTTAGGATGATGGTTGGTTGAAACTGTTGAGTTTTCGCCTGCACCTAGCCCTGAGTCGGAGCCATTTGGGAGGGCCGCGTCGACCGCATCGTCAGCCTGTTTGGCGTCGGATCCGGGCGGCAGCGGTCCATTGGCCCGCCTCAGAGCCGTAGAACAGTGCGAATAATGAGAGGCTATTCCTCTAGAAGTTGCCTTTGTCAATCCACAGATCGAACAGGTCCATCTGATGGAACAGCCGTGCTGCTGGCTATAGTGAGTCTCCAAAGCTAACAATGTGCGCTCCGATGATGAACCGCACACATGGCAACCAGCTGGGGATAATGGGTATTTCTTTATTACAAAGTTCGTGGCCATAACCCCTGAGTAGAAGCGGGAGTACAGGTGCTTCTCCGGGGATTTAAGAGGTCCCTGTGCGGACTAGTTGATTAAAAGGGGGAGGTGATTTATGGGTAGTTTTCAGGGCTGTTGATAGGTCCCTGTGTTTAAAGTCGTTTGAAGTAGAGTGTAAGTAGTTTATCGAGCTTCGTGCGGACGGTTGTGGTAGTGAAGTGTAAGAAAAATTAGGAGGAGGAAAAAAAAATAGAATAACGAATGGGGATAATAATAAAAGGAAAAAAAAAGAGAAAAAGAACTGCAGGTAATGGAGAATTCGAATTCGCGACCCCCGGATCTGGGCCCGAGAGGTGGCTCGGTCTGTTGGCCCGCTATGCCACAAGGCATTTTGAGCAGGCGTAGCTCCTCTCCCAGGCGTCGCACTCACCTGGGGATGCCTTCATTGTGTCCGGAATAGGCATACTTTGGAGAAAAAGTGCCTCATCTGGGTGAAGCTCGAGCTTGCGAGGTTCTGAATACTAGGAAAACGTTCTGCAGGTGGCCGGTAAGGCGCTGCAAACTTAAGGAAGCTAGCGTGGGGGGACGGCGCGAGTCGCCAGCCCGCTGAAGGAATGCTCGATCGAGCGAATACCTTTTTAAACCAATTATTAGGTCCTTATTTACGATTATTTTTAGAGGAAGCGCGCCCGAAGGGCGGCAATCCGTTGGGTACACCCTTAGCTGGGTAACCCTTAGTATAGGTGCAGAAATTCGCATTTATAAGGTACATTGTAACTAATATATTATAAGTTGCATTGTAACTAATACAAAATATAAGGTACGTTGTAACCATTATATTGCAAGGTACATTGTAACCAATATAAAATAAAAGGTACATTGTTACCCTTGAAAAATATGCAGCTTTAGAGGTTACGCTGCAGTCCTTTATTTTCTAAAAGCAAATGTAACCTCTAAAGGTTGTGTTAAATTTAGGGGTTACTTCAGTAACTTATACGGATATTTTCTTCTTGATTGCATTCTATTTTTATAGCCAAACTAGAAAATTTGCACTGTTCCACTACAAGATATTGCCATCTCGAATTGGGGCGATATTGTCACGCCTGCCAGCTGGCTATCTTCTCACCTCAGATTATAGTTATGCTGGTGTTTAAATTGTGGGACTATACAAGAACAGACTTTCACTGTCAATGCATTTCATTAAAGCTTTAAAGAGAGCGTGTAATTTGCTCGGATTGGTATCGACCCAAACATTTTTCTTTCAGTCCCATAATTCAAACTTCTACATGACAATCTGTGGCGAAAAGAAATCAGAGGCAACTGACAGGCATCACAATGTTGGCCCCATTCGAGATGCAGAACATTTTGAATCGTGACGCCATGATAGATTTTATAGGTTAGCTATAACAATACAGCGCAATCACAATAAAGACATCTGAATAAATAGCCGAAGTAACCCTTAAATTTAACATAGCCTTTGGGGGACAGTTCCTGCTTGACTGCTAATATAACTCAGCTGTAAGTTTCTAACATATACTGCCATAACATAACATATAGTTAATGTCCCTCGAAAATATGTGGAAGCCAAAAATACCTTCAGTTCCTAGAGTATTACATACTTGTGCAGAAAAGCCACTGTTTATTAAAAATACATCTTCCAAAGGCACAAAATTACTTGAAGTACACACAATAAAGAAAAACACTTGGGGAAGCAACATATGCATGAGTATTGTAGATTGGCCATAATAATTTAGTTCAGGTGAGCAAAAGCATACTGCAAAGCGCTGCTGGCAATATTGTGACAATGAGTTGTTTTAATGTAGTTGAAGGCAATGTCATTATTTCACTTCCTAACTATGCACCTAGCCTTTGTAATAAGCTGTTCCGTTTAATATTCTGTGAATGTTCTCGAAAAATAAGTTGGAGTACTCTCAGGTACGAAATTCTTTATTACAAGTTTTTTGTTCAACAAGGTCTGATACAGAAATACTATCCATGAGGCCTCCCATATACATTGAAGCACAACTGTGTGAAATCACAAACATCAGAATTAATGCTACTTAATAACTGCAATACTAGATTTCTGCACAGGCACAGAGATATATACCGATCTGCTCACTGAGCAAAGGGCAAATAGAGTGCATTCTATTTTGCAAAACAACCATCTACGTGGGTGAATTAAATGCTTAAGCTATGTTTATAAGAAATTCTGAGGCCTATGAATACACAAATCAAATAAAATTAACCAGCGTTCACCACAAGGGAGAGGAACAGATGACTAGAGCAAGTAAATGCACTGCTTGTGACTAGAAGTAAACAATGTATGACGTGAAAAAAACAGTTGCTTATGTTGTAAGCCTCTCCCTCCTTTGGAGCTAACCAACCGCATTGAAGTAAATCCCACACTATGTTGTTTTTTTCTTTCACTTCAGGGTTGGTGAAAAACGTGGAAAGCAGCGCGAACAGCACTACTCCCTAGATTACATTTTTACTGCTTAGGAGCGCAAAGAGACTATCAGACGGGTAGAAAGCAGTCCTTTCACTGGCTTGTCTCCTGGCAGCACAACTTTTTGCACGATAGCAAGTATTTGGTAAAATGCAAATGGATATTCTAGAGTGCCCGTTGTATTCCAGACGTGGAGACGGTGATGACTTCGGCTTGGCTGCCAGCAAAAATACATGTCTTGTCAGGAGCGCAGTAAATGTGAGGTGCTGTTACTTGGAGCTCATCAGCTGGCAATGCCATCTATGAAAAGAAATTAAAGATGACATAAACCACTGCCCGAAATTTATTTATGTAGTTTAGAGCACGGCATGCATGTCGCATTTTCCCACATAATAAAACAAAGAGATGTACGAACAAGGGCAAAAGGAGAGAAGTCAGCTAGGAAAGCTGGCACTACTAAACCGGGTAGGTGTGTTACTCACAGTCAACATGTATTGACTGTGCCTTAGTAGTTTGGATTTCCTCACTGAAAGCAACTAACGCTCAAAACTCGCATTTGTAGCCAAGTAGGTTGAGCCAGTTCCCCTGCGTTGTTCTCTTAAATGTTCGCATCTCTTTACGCAAAACAATATCCACTGTCAAACGTTAAACACGAACAAGAGCACGGATACCTGTCCAGCTCAGCTGCATTGCACTGCTCCCGACGGCAGACGACGGGCGCGGCTGTGCTCGCATCACTGCCGACGGCGCCGCTAATATTACCGTGTTTTCTGCATTGTGTTTAATTAGTGCGAAGAGCGACAGCAACGGTATGAAATATTGCGGCTTGTGAGCGTCGGTGATTCATTCCGAAACGCCATAAGCATTCGCTTCGACGTGAACCGGAAAAGGCCTAGCGACGATATTGGCGCCACTGAGCGATGAGCGGCGGTAAGGCTGCCGACGTTGCCAGAACGACCACTCCTCGGTCGCTACTTCACCGTACGGATGCGACACAAATGGGTCCCGGTAACATCATATGATCACATCCTATCTACGGCAAGTAAATCTCGCCGTTCGCGAGGAAAGCCGCCGTCGAACGGCGGCCCGCGAACGGCGCGCGGTGGCCTGCCGTGCCGGTAACATGGACGAGCTAGCCCTAAAGTGTCGTTTTTGAGCGTGGAAGAAACACGGATGCATTTCCGCGCAAATCGCTGCTTACCCCTTTGCTTTCTCTCTCTCTTTTTTTTTGCACTTCCCTGACCTATAATGAAAGAAAAGCTGCAGCCTATATGCTGAATACAGACAAACCAGTACAATACAAGAACACTTACCAAGTTCGTCTATTTTCCCATGCGATCCGGGGCTGTGGTCGCAGTAGTCACAGCGAATGTTAGCCGAAATGAGGACTTTGAAGCACTCACAGTCACAAAATGGCTCTTTGCAGCGGCCGCGCATTATCCCAAACAAAGTCTCTGTTCGTCACTGCCATTGCCACTGACAAAATTGGCGCCGAAACTAGCAACAAAACACAGATGCACAGCTCACAACACCATGTTTGCAACTACTTCCCGTCATGCAATGCTAAAGCTATATACGGAAACGCGGAGAGATGACATAAAAACCGCTGCTTCTGTACTGAAGTACAGTAACTGAATGCACGATTCGGACATTCTGATCCGGCTGCACATATTCAAACGAAAACAGGTTCGTTGAGGGTAAAAAAAACACAAACTTATGGACATAGTCCGCTCTTGGAAACAATGCTGCTGCATTGAACAGAATTATTCTTTATAGCTATCATGGTGGTAGAACTTAAGCCAACTGTACTTTTCATCTGTCTACACGGCTCCGTTGTAATGGAGCGGCTGTATGCGGCTTTTCCGTGCTGGGTTTGCTGCGCTGACATGCATTGGCGCGTTGCATCAACCGTGTTGCTGCTGTACAATATAGGGAAATGTGGCGCGTTGGAGACGTTGACTCGTACCGTTGCTGAGTGCACAAAAAATAATGGGAGAAACGTGCCAAGCGTTTTAATGATTGCATTTTGTTTGCTCCGAATTCGCACCTCGGCTGCAAAGATTGTTTGGTAAAATGCTCAGTTAATATATCTTCCGTTGGGGCAACACTCATTAAATTCTTTGGACGCTTTCTAGGCAACGACGCATTGCGCTGGATGGCTGTAATATGAGGAAAATGTTCGTACATCAGTCTGCGATTGAGCTTACTCCATGAATGCACCCAACCAAATTCGCACTGAGTAAACATGGCAAAAGGCCCTTCCAGGTTCCTACCATATAATAATTATAACCATGCTTCTTTTTTCTCCCCTCATGAAGAAGGCAGAAGTGCCAGAGGAGCATTATTTTATCATGTTATATGCTAAACGTATGTCAAAAGGGCTCCCCAATCCGTGAATGTGAGACCCATAAGAAACACCAAAAACACTTGCGGCGGCATGTGTCGGCAGCGGCATGCGACGGCAACGAGATAGATTTCTGCAGGACACATGTAGGGTCTGTGAAAAGCGCTAATTGTATATAAAACTTGCTCAGTCGATGGTTGTACTTCCGGCAAGAATCGTCATTATTCTTGCAGAACGTTCTTTTCCCGCGGCCTACTTCCGATATGCGGCTCTGCCGGCTCAATGAGTAATTCGTTCTCACTTAAAGGAGTACTGACACAAAAAATTTGAAGTCGAGATAACTTGTGAGATCGATTTAATGGGTCACACACACACATCGTGCGTAAAATATCAGCGGTGAATATCGCTTAGAACATATTTAAAATCAATTTTAAAGTACGTGCGCGCAGCCAACCGTAAAACAGAGCATCTCGCGACATTGACATCACCCGGGTCTGTAAATAGCCAAGAAAACGCTACGTCATGTGGCTACGTCACGAATTTTCGTTGGCTGCCATGCGGCTTTACACGTGCTCTTTACACGTGCTGGCCGTCGCCTGCCGCAATATCCGAGTCGCTGCTCTCCAGTGGGTCAAATTGAAAGTGATTGGCCACGTCTAATACGGCGGCGACTCCCACATGCAGGAAATCGTCGCCGCTGGACGACGAAAATGAGCACGACGACGACGATGATGGCGAGGACATGGCAAACCACGTGCCAGCGCGCCGCACGCTGGCTGCGCGGCAGAGCATACGTCATGGCTTTTTGCGAACACGTGACCACTTTGTTTACACTCCCGGTGGACCGTTTCGTTGCTCTCTGAAACCGAAACTTGGACTGGTCGCTACAAAAAAGACTGCAGATAATTACCTGTCGCGCTCTGAAGTAAATGAGGTCTCGTGCCGTGATTACTGGGTCATTAACTACTTATTAAAGCAGAAAAAACCACATGGATTTTTTTTGTGTCGGTACTCCTTTAAAATTTGCCACTGAACACCCGTACAAGTGCTTATCAAATGGATCAACCATGTGTGCACGCAGGTAACTTATCCTGCGCTTTGTTAATGTGTAAATTGCGAACTTCCCCTCCCCATATAATGTCTCCGTGTGGTCTCGGTTAAAGGTTACTAAAATTTTATAGGCTACAATATAGAGGTTACATGCTGGCAGCAGATCAATGTAACTTAACTAATAAGCAGCACCCGTCTCACTCAGTTTCGTCATTGTAACCCTTAGCATGAGCAATATAATGAAAACATCAAAAGGACGGGCGAAGTAACCGTTATTTTATTCGTTACTCATGTTTATAGGTATACTTATAGGCTACCAAGATTAGAGTGTATGACTGTTTGTTTTGATTACGTTTTCTCTTTTCTTTCTTGTTTACGGGATCGAATGCGAGTGCTGCATATATGTTTCTGCATGTGTTGGCTATTGGATGAGTTACTATTATTATTAAAATTATGGGAGAAGAAGATTAAGGAGAGTTGGAATTATTTTAAGGTTGAGTATTGTATCGTGGCTATGAGGCGCACGAGAGGGTTAAGATTTTAAATGTACACGTGCTCGACGTCGGCGCGCCGGCAGGTGACCGCTTTAGTTAAGAGGATTATAAAATGAAGCACAGAATATTTAAATTTAAAAATAATAATAATAATAATTAAATAAATAAAAAAAGCGAGAGGCATAGATTAAATAAGATTATTGCGCCGTGACGCGTAGGGAGGAAACTTCAGAAGTAAAAATGCGTGGCGCCGTCGTGCCCGCAAATATTTAAGAAAATGTGTAAGTTTACAGCAGTTAACATGACAATGCAGCACTCGAATACGTCCGGAAAGGAATTTACTATAGGAGGACCATCCTTGCGATTAAGGAGGCATATTAGGTTTCTAAATATGAGTTAATTTTTAAGAGATGAGGCGAAAAGGAATGACCATCGCGCTTACCGAGAGGAACCGCCCGCACGGCACTGGACCAAGAACGCTACTGGGACATTGGCCGTGTGGTTGACACAAACGACCCCTGCCCCCGCCGTTCCGGCGCGAGCAACGCGCGTCCGCATCCGCTACGGCGAGAGGAACCGCCCGCACGGCACTCGACCAAGAACGCTACTATATACACTTTATTCAGTTTTTCCCCCACTGGTGGTCGGGGGGTGCTCAGGAGAGGCCTGGACAGCCTAGATGGCCAGCGGGGTAGCATGGTCCGTGAAGGGCCGCGGGGATTTCCTTGGCGCCTTTAAGGTGGAACAGAGTTGTTTTCGGTGCGGCGAGAGTCCAGGCTTCCTTGTTTCTTTGTCAGCCACTTGGTTAAAATGGGAGAGAAAAGCAAAACAGAGGAAAAAAGAAAAGAAAAGGACAAAACAACCCAAACAGACACAAAAACACATGGAAACACAGACGGAAAAACATGATGGAAAAACAGGTAAATAATGAAAGGCATGCAAAAAATTATAGGCGGAAATAACCAGAGTGGTAATGCAACTTGGGTTGGCTCCCACGCTAGTTTGCTGGGAGCCTTGTATTTTGGTTTCCCTTTTGTTTCCCCAGCTGAGGCCATGTATGAGCCGGAAAGTCGGTAGCATTGGGCTACAAAATTAAAAACAGGAGTGACGCGCGGAGAGATAGGAACGTAAAGTTAAAGAGAAAAAAAAACAGAGGGAGAGAGAAAAAAAGGACATTTACAAGTAATAATAATAAATAACGTAACACAGAGGTCATGAAGGTAAGAAAGGGAAAAGAGAGATAGAAAGCTGCTAGAGATGAAAGCTGATGCCGGCATCAACCGGGCTGCCAATTCCCCAAGGTCAAGAGACCACTTGTTTCGAGAACCGGTTGAGGCAGATCAAACTGCCCACCAGTGTTCTGGCCGCAAGCCAGGCCAATTCCCCTTCCCGTAATCCAATTTCCTTGGCAGCCCGTTTGGTGCTGGGACAGAGGAGACCACGTGCACCGAACGCCAGGCCTAGGACCTTAACCTTCTTCTGAGGATGGCGTTCGCTCAGAGCGGACACAAGGGGTTCGTATTTGTCCCTCTTGTGCCTGCACATTTTCTCCAGCGTATCTGTCCTGGCATCCCAGGCGACTGCCACATCCAGAATGAATGTTTTATCCTTCAGGTCCAGTACGATATCAGGCCGAAGCCTGGTACCGCACCCGGCCACAAGGAGGCGCTCGCCTGAAATCTCAGCTAGGGTGCCTCGATGCGCGCGCCCCCGCTTAGGGTGAGGACATCTGCGTCGTCTGCTACGGCGGCCGCCATTCTCGCTCCCACTGCATGCTCGTTCTCGCGGAGAACGGACTCCTCCGCTTTCCGGCTCCCTATCTCACGCTCGGCAGCGACTGGGGCTAACCCCCTTTCTCCCGCGCTGTTATGCGGAGGGCGTTAAAAGGCTGAATGGGCATTTTTCTTCGTGAACGGAGGCGCGGTAAACAGGATTGCATGGGAAACCTCACTGATGTCCCAATGCAAGTGAGTGAATTTGATCGGTAAGAAAATTCAGCCGACGCGGTCAATGCAACAACGTCTTGGTTCTGCACGCTTTGAAGAAACAGCATCAGCAACGGTAATAAAATATAAAGTCCCCTTTTCGTCTGGTAACAGCCAGATGAATACAAAAGCTGTTACCCAAGCAAACATGAAATCATTTATTCAGTGCTTATGAAAACACACAAAGTTAGAGATTTGTGTTTAATGGGAACGTGAACACTGAACATTATTGCACTTTTTAAAAGTCGACATTTATGTTAAATAGACCGTAATTGATAAAATAGTTGTGATCACTATATATATAGATGCAGACTTCAGACTTTGAAGGAAAAGGCTCGCAGAACTGCAGATTCCAGCTTGCTTACGCAAGGCTGACCCCTGCACAAGTCTTGCTTCCGTGGCCACTAGGATGAGTGCTCGGAATTTGTCGGAGATGAATTCGGAGCCTCACTCTGGCATATGCAGCAGTCAGCATTTTGCTTATTCGTTCTTTGTGAGCCATGCATGTGTTCACTGAGGGTTTGTCTATGCCTTCGAGATAGGCTATCAGAGAACGAAGTGGCGACTTCATGGTGAAAAATTTGCCTGTGCACCATGAGTTGACAGCGGTGAAATGTTCCTCGTAGTTTTTTAAAGTTTTCATGACATCAGCGCTTGGATATACGAGGTTTTGCCCATCCCTGACGTATTCCTTGAGTGCAGTCAGGGAAGCATACTGATCGTCAGGCTTGCCAAGGAGAGCAGCCTTGCACTGCGGACAAGTTATAGATTTCAAAATTCCTTTCAAAATAAAACCGCCAAGGTAAAACAAGATGCGGCACTCGGTTGACGTGAGCTCTTCAATGAACAGAATTTCCGTGTCGTTGATTTCATCGACTTCGCTTTCTGCACATTCCTTCTTGCTATGTGCAAGCAGATCGACAAGGTATTCGCGGTCGTCAAGTTCGTAGCTTGTTGATCTCGGAGTGTGAAGAAAGTGGCTGACGCTGACGAGTCGGAGTGCACACTTCAAGTCATACGCAGTGGGCACTGGCTTCATGAGCCGCACCACAGAAAAAAGGTTTTCTAGGCAGTCTTGCAACAGCCTGCTCGTGAGGAGGAATTCATACCCTTCACTGCCAAGAAGCACTTCTTGAAGGCGAAGGACAGCCGTTGTCGCAATTAGGACCCCTGCTTGCGATGGCTTCCACTGAGATCCAGTGCCCATTTTCAGTTCTCTGATGGTGTCTGTTGCCGTGCGTAGTGTGTCCAAGGCGGCATGATATTTAGTAATGTTCCTGCGGCTTAGCGCCATGGTGGGATGACGCGATGACATGAGGGCATACCACCTAGAAACGAGGTCCATAAACCACGCTGTTGTTTCGGCCTCTGGCTCAATCACTCCTTCTTTTATTAGGAACCGAATAGCTGGTGGGGCTTCACGGAAGAGCTGGACAGCGACTCCTACTTTCATTTTGGTGAAGTGCCCACAACTAATGTGGGTTTCTGACAAATTTGGTGCTACCTTAAGTTCGTTGGCTGCGTCATAATCCAAGACGGCCTGTACATGCTCCAATTTCACCTTCGAGGCCGTCAGTCCGTTCCTGCTTACTGTAGTATCACTGAGTGTGAAAACTTTTGAGCTTAGAAGCTGTCCTTTCAGGTTCTTAAGGACATGTGCCGGGTCCGAGATGAAAAAAAGTTCCTTCCCTTTTAAGGTTGGGTGAGGTATTGAGCACGAAGTTGTCGAATGGCGGTGGCTCGAAAAGCCAAATTCTCTCCACATAGCGCGGTTTGCTGCACCCATGTCACATGTGATAACACGGACTCTTAGAGAAATCTGGCTGCATATCTGCACTATTTCCAGGACATATGCCTTGAGTACAGAGCCGTCCACGTGCCTACCAGTGAATTCATAGGCTATCACTTGCTTCCATCTCTGGTTTACCCCACCTAGCATAAACACCAAAGCATGATTGGCTGGCTCTTCAGGCTTTGAGGGCAACGTCGTTCCTCCCAGAAGCACGTCTTCGCCACGGTCGAGTTCAAATCCGGGTGCTATCTCCATTTCATCTAAAAAGAGAACGCAGTCTTTCTTCACGTCCTCCATTCCCTCTGCTTTCGACCTCATGACGTCGATCACTTCATGCAGGATACCTGGCAGAAACTTCAGGCCCTGAATTCTTCTTGCTAACGTTCTGCTGGATGGAAGAGGGTAGCCAATCTTTCTGAGTGTTTCATACCCGGTGGTTCCACAAGCAAATTTAATTTTTAGACCTTGCTTTACTGTTTGCGCTGACCACGAACTACCATGATTGTTGTTCCGAGAAAGAGCACGAATTTGGTCTTCATTTAAAAACTTCGTATTTCGTGAGAAATTAGTTGCCTCTTTCTGCAGCTTGCGTACCTGCATCTGTAGTTTTTTGACAGTGTTCTTAGATTCGTTATGATGTTGTCTAAGCTTATTATTGGCTGCTGTGAGATCTGCAATCTTCTTCCTAAGCTCAGCTGCCTCAGAATCGAGGGGTTGGGTCGCAGTAACTATTGCAGTTTCTTGAAGCCGTGCATCCCTGGGGGTCGAAGTAAGTTGCCCATTAGCATTGTTGGTTTCCGTAGCCGCCAATCTCTCATTTATCTCCCCGTCTGACGAAGAATCAGCGGGAGAAAATTCCTGCGTAGTTGAGGGAAGAACGTTTCTCACTTCTCGTGAAGAATTGTGTGCGGCTGCGTCGTCACTGAATAATGCAGGCACGTGTGCATTTCGTTCCCTTGGTGGCCTTCGCTCTTTAGGAAGTTCTGGAAACAGATAAATAAGAAAAAATGCCCATTACATATATTTAAGATTGTGTTAACTAAAAGCAGAATAGAAGGCGCGCCAGAAAATTTAATATGTATGCGCATGAATCGTTTCCTCACATAACTTTTTCAAATGTAGATAATGAGCCGATAAGCAACGTGGTAACAAATACCAGGGTCAGGAGGCATCTCACCTTTGAATGGGAACACCGTTGGTACAGCATTAGGCTTGAGCTTCTTCCACCCATCCGCGCGGTTCTGTTCGAAGCTGCTGGCTTCGAAATGAGCCTGCAGATGAATTTGATATTGAAATTAGCGGCGCATTTCCGGCTCGATAATGAAAACAATGAAGGCAGCACGCAAGAGAACACAGTAGTCCAAATATCAGTCGAATTACTCGAATGAGAGCCTCAATCTGCACATAACATATCCTGTCTATCTCATTCACTGACTTAATCCGCCATCGCAGAACGAAGCGTCGGGTTAACAGGCCAAAGAACAAATTAGTCGAAATATCAGGCGAATTACTCGAATGAGCGCCTCAATCTGCACATAACAACGATCTCTGTTAATCTCATTTACTGACATAATGCGGCGTCGTAGGACGAAGCGTCCGGTTAATAGGCAGCGGAAGCTACCCAACGCCGCACACATGTCAAAAACAACTTCAGAAATCGTGAGTGAATTAATCAAAATTGGTTCCTGGACCATCCATTTGCACAGTAATTGCCACAGCTTATGTGCCCTTGCTTGTCCTCATGCTCTGTGCCTTGATGCAATGTTTGGGCCCAGACCGCAATTCGCTGGCAAGCGCCTAGTAAAGGCAATTACCTTTGAATGAAAAGAAGCGGCGAAAGCACGCGTGGTACGTATTCCCCAGCGGACACGTGTCGTGCAATTTCGGATGCGAACAAGCAAGCGGCAGACAATGGCCTGTACCGCGCTGTAGTGAAACTCATTTACTTTGTTTTAGTGCTTCACGCAGCTTTTTTAAGCCGAGCAAGAAGAATATTGAACGACACTTAGCTGCCCAAACGCAACAAAATACAAATAAATCGCAACAAAAACAGCACTGAACCAACATGTGGCACTTACGCTGCAGACACACGAGGAGTTCGTCGGTTGCCACTTGTCACGCTTGACTCGCACCAGCCACAGAAGCCGCCTTTTTGGGTCCCTTGGAAAATGGAACATCCTCCAACCATTTCTCGAATGGTTGGAGCACTGAGGAACACAATATCCAGGCATTCTACGCCGATGAAAGCCGCGCGAACGCAGCAGCGTTTCGAGGACGCCCGCACAGCAGCGCGGCGAAGTCGACGCGGGCAACGCAATGGCGGAGGGAGCGCGCGAAAACAGGTTTAGGCGGCGCCGGCTGGTTCAAAGGGTGACCTCACCCTAAGCGGGGGCGCGCGCATCGAGGCACCCTAATCTCAGCATCTAGGTGACGCTTCTTAAGCCTATTAATAATGGCATTGCTGATGAAGTTATGCCGTGAGCAACGCGGCTCGTTGATGGATTCGCACATCTGGAGGATGTGGTAGGTTGTTTCTTGTGCCTTGTGGCATCTTCTGCAAAGCTTGGCCGAATCGTCGTTACTATGCCGATTGGAGAGTGTCCGAGTTGGGAACAGGTTGGAGCGCAGCCGTAAGGCTTTGATGCGGTCTCCGTCACTCATGAACCTGGAGTCAGGCCTGAGCCACCTATTCCCAATTGGATCATTCTCAAAAGCGAATAAGCTTTTGTTGTTATATTTTGACTTAACTTCCTCCAGGTGTGTTTGCCTAGCGGTTCGTAGGGCCTTATCTAGGGATGAGCTTTCGACGATTCCCGCCGGGACCCCGATTCTCTCCTCTAGCGTTCGCCGGGAACCGTCGAGTGCGCCCTCCAGGACCGCATCCACGATTGGGGAGCCTAGACGCTGAAGCCTTGCGAAGGACTTTATTTGGTTTTCGGCCGACGCGCGAGAAAGCTCCAAGACGCCCAGGCCCCCTGCTCGATGAGGGGCATGAACAAGAAAGTCAGGGAAAGAGTGGGGTAAATGGAAGATGCGTTTTACCTGCTGCCTAATGCTTCTGTCAAGAGCTGAAGCAATAGGCAGTACTGAGAGCGAGCTGGATGTAGCATGTAGCAATTTAGGCACCAGTAATGAGGAGATGCAGTTTAATTTTTGAAAGGGCTTCAGTTTGGCCGAATTGATTAGGTCCAGTTCTTTCTGAATGGTGTTAATTGAAGTCCTTGGTGGCTTGTTGACATAGAAGTCAACGCCGAGATATCTAATGGGCTCGTTCCGGCTCTTCGGGATGACCACAGCGTCTCCCAGCCGGAGCTGGGGGATGTCGTAGTCGAACCATTTGAGCCGGTGAGCCTCATATCTCCATCCAAAGTATTGGGTCTTTTTGGGGTTAATGTCTAGGCCAATTTTCTTGAAATGGTGCTGGGCTACCTCCAGGTTCCTTGTCAGTTCCTCCAGGCTTGAGGCAACTAGAATGATGTCATCGGCATAGGCCATTGCAGCCACAGTCGAACCTCCCAAGTTGTATCCGAGCCCTGATGAGTTGAGCTCGTGCAAAAGCGGATCAAGCGTTAGGTTAAACAGAAACGGAGAGAGGGGGTCGCCCTGCTTGATCCCCCTTCGCACGGGGACTCGCGTCCCATCTGTGCGGCCCCTATAGGAAAAGTTAATGAACTGATCAGCGTACTGATCTGCGATTGACTGCACGTAGTCATCATGCGCCCCGCCCTCCCTTAGAGAGGTGAGGAGCGCCTCATGGCTGACGGAGTCAAAGGCTTTCCTTAAGTCCAATGAAGCCGCAGAGAAGTGACGGTTGAAATGCTTGGCGTGTTTCATGATACCTTGCAACAATAGGAGGTTCGACTGAGCGGCCCTGTCCCTGGAAAAGCCGCTTTGGAGCGGGTGGAACATGTGATGTTCTTGAAGCCTAGCCAGCAGCAGGCGCGAGTACAGTCGGATGAGGACCGAGGAGATGGTTATCGGCCTCAGGTCCGAGGCGGCGGCCGCGTCCGGGCACTTCGGTATGAATACTGTCCGCGATAAGCGGAGCTCATCAGGCAGATGGTGGTGCAAGAGCCAATTATTCATTATGAGTGCCAGGACCTCTGCCGGGAGCTTGCGCAGCTCTCTCACCGACAAGCCGTCCGGCCCGGGAGCCGAAGCTGTCCCCATCCCCTTCAGTGCCTCGTCAAGTACTTTTGCAGAGAAACGGGGACATTCTGAGGGCAGACTGGTCTTAGTGCCTACTTCTCGCACCCTAGGCGAGTTACTAGTGAAGATTGGGTCGTAAATGGAGTGAATTGCCTCGAGGGTGATTGGCTGGACGTTAGCAGTATCCAGGATAAGCTCTTCGAGCAGGACTTGAGGGGTTAGGGCATACAAGCGTTGGTGTTCCTGGTACAGGCGCTTCTTGTATACCCGCGAGTGCTCGCCAGGTCGCCTCCGTAGAGGGGACTCTTCAGATTGCTGCCTGCTTGGGTTATTCCGCTTCCCCGCACGTCGCGTGCGCACCCCAAAGAACTCGTAAAGGTGTCGTAGGTCTGACATGTTCAACGGATGGTCAATAAGGTTGGCCGCCATGCCGACGTCATCTAACCCGAAGGAGAGCAGGGTCGCGTAGGCCTCGTCTCTTGTATGGGGTGATGTTAAGTTAGTGGAAATTTTGATGTCGGTCGTCGGTTCGATAGGCGTTGGCTGGGGTACATTTGGCGCAGGCAACCGGGTGGATTCTTGGGCCAGTAATTCCCGGTATCGGCCCTGCCTGCGGAGGCATTTGATTGACTCGGCCGATCTAGATGGGTAGATGGCAGCGAGGGCGGCGTTGACGTGCCGCTCTCCGGGCGGGAGTCTCACCTCAGCCTGCGCCGAAATTCGCATCTGCGGTTCCGTCCATCTCTGATAGGAGCTGGCTGTAGGTACCACAGAGGACCTCTGCCTGCCCTGGTCCGTCTCCCCCCGAGGATAAACGCCATCCGCTGGCGCGGGAGAGACGGAAGGGGATCCCTGGGGCAGCGTAGCCAAAGTGTCACCGTTAGGCAGGGCGTCCTGAGGAACCGGGGTGTGGTCGGGGGTGGCAGGAGAGGCGGGCTGCATCTGCCCTGGTGTGCTTGGGCATTCCAGCTCCGGGGTGCGGACCTCCTCCACCTGTGCCACTGTATCACCGCCCCCCGTGAAGCCGGATCGGGGAGCTGGTGCGGCGGGTGACTGTGGCCGGAGCGTGAGCCAACGGCTCTCAAGCACTTCCCTCCCGGCAGAGGGTGGCGATTGCCGACGTGTTGCGCAATACTCCGGCGGAGTCAGGCCAGGCTCGCCCAACGGCCCAGTAGGTGGTGACTGGGGGGGGCCCTGAAGTTCTGCCAGTTCCAGTTCCAGTTCTGCCGAGGAGAAGTGCAGGTGGAGTGCCTGCTGAGCCGCCTTGGATGTCCTCCTGCCTTTTGACAATAGTCGTGTCCCGCCACGGGTTGGTAAAAGCCCGGTCCACTCGTTGTCGCCATCGCCCACCGCGACACTCAGCTCGCCTTTCACCTCGGCCTCGATGCGTTTGTACTTATCTGAGGCGACGAGTGAGTCGATGTCCCAGGTTGACCTCCCAGGGATCCACAAACTGGTTCTGTAACTGGAGGCAGAGTCCCCCAGCCGAAGCCTGACGGTCGCGACTCGACGAATTTCGGTTACGTCCCAATGGTGTGGTGATTTAATGCCTGATTTCGGGGGGGTAAAGGGGGATGAGTTAGAAGTATTAGGACTAGAGTTTTGAGGTGTCGGCCGAATTTCAGTTACGGAGGTGGGGGTTGGTAGGGTAGTGACTTTTGGCGTAGACGGGGGTAGTGAGCCTACAAGGCTGCTCTTGCCCCTCGGGACCAGTGAAGGACGGCTGGGTTGGCCCTCCGTTGACTTGTCGGTACGTGCACTCTTGCGGCACTTGGTGAAGTGCGACGAAGCGGAATGCGAGTCGGGGTACTGAGCTTTCTGACATGCCGTACATTGCCAAATCACCCTGAGGTTGTTTGTTTTGGAATAGTGTGCCTGAAGATACACCCGGGAGGTGAGTGAACTCGGGCACTGACTACACTTGTTATTTGATGACGGATAATTTAGAATGATGGTGGGATTCGAATGTTTTGAGGTCTCGCACAATCGTGAGTCGGAGCCGCTGGTGAGGGCCGCGTCGACCGTGCCGTCAGCCTGCTTGGCGTCGGATCCGGGCGACAGCTGCCTGTTGGCCCGCTTCAGAGCTGTGGAGCAATGGAAATAGTGCGAGGCTATTCCTCTAGAGGTTGAAGTAGTAGCTTAGCGCAAATAAAACCACGAACACAAGGGAGACAGACAAGGGCAAGCGCTACTCACAACTGTTTATTGGAAAGGAATATGGACGACCAACTAGCCCAACAGTCAACTCTCTAGAGGTTGCCTTGGTTAGTCCGCAAATAGAACATGTCCATCTTATGGAAAAGCCGTGCTGCTGGCTATAATGCTCCTCTAAGGCTGTCAATGAGCTCTCCGACGAGCCGCATACATGGCATCTAACTGGGGACAACGGGTATTTCTTTATTGCGTAGTTAGTGGCCATGAGGACCGCCTCTGAGTAGACAATAGAAGAGGTAATAAGGTGCCTCTCCGAGGGTTTGAGAAGTCCTTTTGTGGACTAGTTGAGTAGGAAGTGTTTATAGTAGTTTGATTGAAGCTTCCCAGGGGAGCTGCAAGGTCCTTGTGCGGACTATTTGTTTAAAGGAAGAGATTATGCTATTTCGGAGAGAGTTAAATAGTTCCGTGCGGACGGTCGCGGTGGGGAGTGTAGGGTGATAAAAGAAAAACAAATCTAAAGGAAAAAAAGAAAAAAAGTTTGAGGAGGTGGGATTCGAACCCGCGACCCTGCGAACTCAGCCGGAGAGGTGGCCCAGTCGGTTAGTGCGCTATGCCGCAAGACACTTTAAAGAGGCATATCTCCTCTCCCAGGCGTCGTACTTACGTGCCGATTCCTTTATTGTGTCCGGAAAAGTCGATGGAATGAATTGTAGAATGAAGTACGGAATATGTTCGGGAGGAAAAAATAAATAAATAAATAAATAAAATAAATATGTAAGTTAAAAAAAAACGAGAGGAATAGATTAAATAAGCTTATTGCGTCGTTATGCGTAAGGAGGAAACTTTAAAAGTAAAATTGCGTGGCGCCGTCGTGCCCGCAAATATTTAAGAAAATGTGTAGTTTTAAGGCAGTTAACATGGCAATGCAGCACTCGAATACGTCCGGAAAGGAATTTACTATAGGAGGACCATCCTTGCGATTAAGGAGGCATATTAGGTTTCTAAATATGAGTTAATTTTTAAGAGATGAGGCGAAAAGGAATGACCATCGCGCTTACCGAGAGGAACCGCCCGCACGGCACTGGACCAAGAACGCTACTGGGACATTGGCCGTGTGGTTGACACAAACGACCCCTGCCCCCGCCGTTCCGGCGCGAGCAACGCGCGTCCGCATCCGCTACGGCGAGAGGAACCGCCCGCACGGCACTCGACCAAGAACGCTATTATATACACTTTATTCAGTTTTTCCCCCACTGGTGGTCGGGGGGTGCTCAGGAGAGGCCTGGACAGCCTAGATGGCCAGCGGGGTAGCATGGTCCGTGAAGGGCCGCGGGGATTTCCTTGGCGCCTTTAAGGTGGAACAGAGTTGTTTTCGGTGCGGCGAGAGTCCAGGCTTCCTTGTTTCTTTGTCAGCCACTTGGTTAAAATGGGAGAGAAAAGCAAAACAGAGGAAAAAAGAAAAGAAAAGGACAAAACAACCCAAACAGACACAAAAACACATGGAAACACAGACGGAAAAACATGATGGAAAAACAGGTAAATAATGAAAGGCATGCAAAAAATTATAGGCGGAAATAACCAGAGTGGTAATGCAACTTGGGTTGGCTCCCACGCTAGTTTGCTGGGAGCCTTGTATTTTGGTTTCCCTTTTGTTTCCCCAGCTGAGGCCATGTATGAGCCGGAAAGTCGGTAGCATTGGGCTACAAAATTAAAAACAGGAGTGACGCGCGGAGAGATAGGAACGTAAAGTTAAAGAGAAAAAAAAACAGAGGGAGAGAGAAAAAAAGGACATTTACAAGTAATAATAATAAATAACGTAACACAGAGGTCATGAAGGTAAGAAAGGGAAAAGAGAGATAGAAAGCTGCTAGAGATGAAAGCTGATGCCGGCATCAACCGGGCTGCCAATTCCCCAAGGTCAAGAGACCACTTGTTTCGAGAACCGGTTGAGGCAGATCAAACTGCCCACCAGTGTTCTGGCCGCAAGCCAGGCCAATTCCCCTTCCCGTAATCCAATTTCCTTGGCAGCCCGTTTGGTGCTGGGACAGAGGAGACCACGTGCACCGAACGCCAGGCCTAGGACCTTAACCTTCTTCTGAGGATGGCGTTCGCTCAGAGCGGACACAAGGGGTTCGTATTTGTCCCTCTTGTGCCTGCACATTTTCTCCAGCGTATCTGTCCTGGCATCCCAGGCGACTGCCACATCCAGAATGAATGTTTTATCCTTCAGGTCCAGTACGATATCAGGCCGAAGCCTGGTACCGCACCCGGCCACAAGGAGGCGCTCGCCTGAAATCTCAGCTAGGGTGCCTCGATGCGCGCGCCCCCGCTTAGGGTGAGGACATCTGCGTCGTCTGCTACGGCGGCCGCCATTCTCGCTCCCACTGCATGCTCGTTCTCGCGGAGAACGGACTCCTCCGCTTTCCGGCTCCCTATCTCACGCTCGGCAGCGACTGGGGCTAACCCCCTTTCTCCCGCGCTGTTATGCGGAGGGCGTTAAAAGGCTGAATGGGCATTTTTCTTCGTGAACGGAGGCGCGGTAAACAGGATTGCATGGGAAACCTCACTGATGTCCCAATGCAAGTGAGTGAATTTGATCGGTAAGAAAATTCAGCCGACGCGGTCAATGCAACAACGTCTTGGTTCTGCACGCTTTGAAGAAACAGCATCAGCAACGGTAATAAAATATAAAGTCCCCTTTTCGTCTGGTAACAGCCAGATGAATACAAAAGCTGTTACCCAAGCAAACATGAAATCATTTATTCAGTGCTTATGAAAACACACAAAGTTAGAGATTTGTGTTTAATGGGAACGTGAACACTGAACATTATTGCACTTTTTAAAAGTCGACATTTATGTTAAATAGACCGTAATTGATAAAATAGTTGTGATCACTATATATATAGATGCAGACTTCAGACTTTGAAGGAAAAGGCTCGCAGAACTGCAGATTCCAGCTTGCTTACGCAAGGCTGACCCCTGCACAAGTCTTGCTTCCGTGGCCACTAGGATGAGTGCTCGGAATTTGTCGGAGATGAATTCGGAGCCTCACTCTGGCATATGCAGCAGTCAGCATTTTGCTTATTCGTTCTTTGTGAGCCATGCATGTGTTCACTGAGGGTTTGTCTATGCCTTCGAGATAGGCTATCAGAGAACGAAGTGGCGACTTCATGGTGAAAAATTTGCCTGTGCACCATGAGTTGACAGCGGTGAAATGTTCCTCGTAGTTTTTTAAAGTTTTCATGACATCAGCGCTTGGATATACGAGGTTTTGCCCATCCCTGACGTATTCCTTGAGTGCAGTCAGGGAAGCATACTGATCGTCAGGCTTGCCAAGGAGAGCAGCCTTGCACTGCGGACAAGTTATAGATTTCAAAATTCCTTTCAAAATAAAACCGCCAAGGTAAAACAAGATGCGGCACTCGGTTGACGTGAGCTCTTCAATGAACAGAATTTCCGTGTCGTTGATTTCATCGACTTCGCTTTCTGCACATTCCTTCTTGCTATGTGCAAGCAGATCGACAAGGTATTCGCGGTCGTCAAGTTCGTAGCTTGTTGATCTCGGAGTGTGAAGAAAGTGGCTGACGCTGACGAGTCGGAGTGCACACTTCAAGTCATACGCAGTGGGCACTGGCTTCATGAGCCGCACCACAGAAAAAAGGTTTTCTAGGCAGTCTTGCAACAGCCTGCTCGTGAGGAGGAATTCATACCCTTCACTGCCAAGAAGCACTTCTTGAAGGCGAAGGACAGCCGTTGTCGCAATTAGGACCCCTGCTTGCGATGGCTTCCACTGAGATCCAGTGCCCATTTTCAGTTCTCTGATGGTGTCTGTTGCCGTGCGTAGTGTGTCCAAGGCGGCATGATATTTAGTAATGTTCCTGCGGCTTAGCGCCATGGTGGGATGACGCGATGACATGAGGGCATACCACCTAGAAACGAGGTCCATAAACCACGCTGTTGTTTCGGCCTCTGGCTCAATCACTCCTTCTTTTATTAGGAACCGAATAGCTGGTGGGGCTTCACGGAAGAGCTGGACAGCGACTCCTACTTTCATTTTGGTGAAGTGCCCACAACTAATGTGGGTTTCTGACAAATTTGGTGCTACCTTAAGTTCGTTGGCTGCGTCATAATCCAAGACGGCCTGTACATGCTCCAATTTCACCTTCGAGGCCGTCAGTCCGTTCCTGCTTACTGTAGTATCACTGAGTGTGAAAACTTTTGAGCTTAGAAGCTGTCCTTTCAGGTTCTTAAGGACATGTGCCGGGTCCGAGATGAAAAAAAGTTCCTTCCCTTTTAAGGTTGGGTGAGGTATTGAGCACGAAGTTGTCGAATGGCGGTGGCTCGAAAAGCCAAATTCTCTCCACATAGCGCGGTTTGCTGCACCCATGTCACATGTGATAACACGGACTCTTAGAGAAATCTGGCTGCATATCTGCACTATTTCCAGGACATATGCCTTGAGTACAGAGCCGTCCACGTGCCTACCAGTGAATTCATAGGCTATCACTTGCTTCCATCTCTGGTTTACCCCACCTAGCATAAACACCAAAGCATGATTGGCTGGCTCTTCAGGCTTTGAGGGCAACGTCGTTCCTCCCAGAAGCACGTCTTCGCCACGGTCGAGTTCAAATCCGGGTGCTATCTCCATTTCATCTAAAAAGAGAACGCAGTCTTTCTTCACGTCCTCCATTCCCTCTGCTTTCGACCTCATGACGTCGATCACTTCATGCAGGATACCTGGCAGAAACTTCAGGCCCTGAATTCTTCTTGCTAACGTTCTGCTGGATGGAAGAGGGTAGCCAATCTTTCTGAGTGTTTCATACCCGGTGGTTCCACAAGCAAATTTAATTTTTAGACCTTGCTTTACTGTTTGCGCTGACCACGAACTACCATGATTGTTGTTCCGAGAAAGAGCACGAATTTGGTCTTCATTTAAAAACTTCGTATTTCGTGAGAAATTAGTTGCCTCTTTCTGCAGCTTGCGTACCTGCATCTGTAGTTTTTTGACAGTGTTCTTAGATTCGTTATGATGTTGTCTAAGCTTATTATTGGCTGCTGTGAGATCTGCAATCTTCTTCCTAAGCTCAGCTGCCTCAGAATCGAGGGGTTGGGTCGCAGTAACTATTGCAGTTTCTTGAAGCCGTGCATCCCTGGGGGTCGAAGTAAGTTGCCCATTAGCATTGTTGGTTTCCGTAGCCGCCAATCTCTCATTTATCTCCCCGTCTGACGAAGAATCAGCGGGAGAAAATTCCTGCGTAGTTGAGGGAAGAACGTTTCTCACTTCTCGTGAAGAATTGTGTGCGGCTGCGTCGTCACTGAATAATGCAGGCACGTGTGCATTTCGTTCCCTTGGTGGCCTTCGCTCTTTAGGAAGTTCTGGAAACAGATAAATAAGAAAAAATGCCCATTACATATATTTAAGATTGTGTTAACTAAAAGCAGAATAGAAGGCGCGCCAGAAAATTTAATATGTATGCGCATGAATCGTTTCCTCACATAACTTTTTCAAATGTAGATAATGAGCCGATAAGCAACGTGGTAACAAATACCAGGGTCAGGAGGCATCTCACCTTTGAATGGGAACACCGTTGGTACAGCATTAGGCTTGAGCTTCTTCCACCCATCCGCGCGGTTCTGTTCGAAGCTGCTGGCTTCGAAATGAGCCTGCAGATGAATTTGATATTGAAATTAGCGGCGCATTTCCGGCTCGATAATGAAAACAATGAAGGCAGCACGCAAGAGAACACAGTAGTCCAAATATCAGTCGAATTACTCGAATGAGAGCCTCAATCTGCACATAACATATCCTGTCTATCTCATTCACTGACTTAATCCGCCATCGCAGAACGAAGCGTCGGGTTAACAGGCCAAAGAACAAATTAGTCGAAATATCAGGCGAATTACTCGAATGAGCGCCTCAATCTGCACATAACAACGATCTCTGTTAATCTCATTTACTGACATAATGCGGCGTCGTAGGACGAAGCGTCCGGTTAATAGGCAGCGGAAGCTACCCAACGCCGCACACATGTCAAAAACAACTTCAGAAATCGTGAGTGAATTAATCAAAATTGGTTCCTGGACCATCCATTTGCACAGTAATTGCCACAGCTTATGTGCCCTTGCTTGTCCTCATGCTCTGTGCCTTGATGCAATGTTTGGGCCCAGACCGCAATTCGCTGGCAAGCGCCTAGTAAAGGCAATTACCTTTGAATGAAAAGAAGCGGCGAAAGCACGCGTGGTACGTATTCCCCAGCGGACACGTGTCGTGCAATTTCGGATGCGAACAAGCAAGCGGCAGACAATGGCCTGTACCGCGCTGTAGTGAAACTCATTTACTTTGTTTTAGTGCTTCACGCAGCTTTTTTAAGCCGAGCAAGAAGAATATTGAACGACACTTAGCTGCCCAAACGCAACAAAATACAAATAAATCGCAACAAAAACAGCACTGAACCAACATGTGGCACTTACGCTGCAGACACACGAGGAGTTCGTCGGTTGCCACTTGTCACGCTTGACTCGCACCAGCCACAGAAGCCGCCTTTTTGGGTCCCTTGGAAAATGGAACATCCTCCAACCATTTCTCGAATGGTTGGAGCACTGAGGAACACAACATCCAGGCATTCTACGCCGATGAAAGCCGCGCGAACGCAGCAGCGTTTCGAGGACGCCCGCACAGCAGCGCGGCGAAGTCGACGCGGGCAACGCAATGGCGGAGGGAGCGCGCGAAAACAGGTTTAGGCGGCGCCGGCTGGTTCAAAGGGTGACCTCACCCTAAGCGGGGGCGCGCGCATCGAGGCACCCTAATCTCAGCATCTAGGTGACGCTTCTTAAGCCTATTAATAATGGCATTGCTGATGAAGTTATGCCGTGAGCAACGCGGCTCGTTGATGGATTCGCACATCTGGAGGATGTGGTAGGTTGTTTCTTGTGCCTTGTGGCATCTTCTGCAAAGCTTGGCCGAATCGTCGTTACTATGCCGATTGGAGAGTGTCCGAGTTGGGAACAGGTTGGAGCGCAGCCGTAAGGCTTTGATGCGGTCTCCGTCACTCATGAACCTGGAGTCAGGCCTGAGCCACCTATTCCCAATTGGATCATTCTCAAAAGCGAATAAGCTTTTGTTGTTATATTTTGACTTAACTTCCTCCAGGTGTGTTTGCCTAGCGGTTCGTAGGGCCTTATCTAGGGATGAGCTTTCGACGATTCCCGCCGGGACCCCGATTCTCTCCTCTAGCGTTCGCCGGGAACCGTCGAGTGCGCCCTCCAGGACCGCATCCACGATTGGGGAGCCTAGACGCTGAAGCCTTGCGAAGGACTTTATTTGGTTTTCGGCCGACGCGCGAGAAAGCTCCAAGACGCCCAGGCCCCCTGCTCGATGAGGGGCATGAACAAGAAAGTCAGGGAAAGAGTGGGGTAAATGGAAGATGCGTTTTACCTGCTGCCTAATGCTTCTGTCAAGAGCTGAAGCAATAGGCAGTACTGAGAGCGAGCTGGATGTAGCATGTAGCAATTTAGGCACCAGTAATGAGGAGATGCAGTTTAATTTTTGAAAGGGCTTCAGTTTGGCCGAATTGATTAGGTCCAGTTCTTTCTGAATGGTGTTAATTGAAGTCCTTGGTGGCTTGTTGACATAGAAGTCAACGCCGAGATATCTAATGGGCTCGTTCCGGCTCTTCGGGATGACCACAGCGTCTCCCAGCCGGAGCTGGGGGATGTCGTAGTCGAACCATTTGAGCCGGTGAGCCTCATATCTCCATCCAAAGTATTGGGTCTTTTTGGGGTTAATGTCTAGGCCAATTTTCTTGAAATGGTGCTGGGCTACCTCCAGGTTCCTTGTCAGTTCCTCCAGGCTTGAGGCAACTAGAATGATGTCATCGGCATAGGCCATTGCAGCCACAGTCGAACCTCCCAAGTTGTATCCGAGCCCTGATGAGTTGAGCTCGTGCAAAAGCGGATCAAGCGTTAGGTTAAACAGAAACGGAGAGAGGGGGTCGCCCTGCTTGATCCCCCTTCGCACGGGGACTCGCGTCCCATCTGTGCGGCCCCTATAGGAAAAGGTAATGAACTGATCAGCGTACTGATCTGCGATTGACTGCACGTAGTCATCATGCGCCCCGCCCTCCCTTAGAGAGGTGAGGAGCGCCTCATGGCTGACGGAGTCAAAGGCTTTCCTTAAGTCCAATGAAGCCGCAGAGAAGTGACGGTTGAAATGCTTGGCGTGTTTCATGATACCTTGCAACAATAGGAGGTTCGACTGAGCGGCCCTGTCCCTGGAAAAGCCGCTTTGGAGCGGGTGGAACATGTGATGTTCTTGAAGCCTAGCCAGCAGCAGGCGCGAGTACAGTCGGATGAGGACCGAGGAGATGGTTATCGGCCTCAGGTCCGAGGCGGCGGCCGCGTCCGGGCACTTCGGTATGAATACTGTCCGCGATAAGCGGAGCTCATCAGGCAGATGGTGGTGCAAGAGCCAATTATTCATTACGAGTGCCAGGACCTCTGCCGGGAGCTTGCGCAGCTCTCTCACCGACAAGCCGTCCGGCCCGGGAGCCGAAGCTGTCCCCATCCCCTTCAGTGCCTCGTCAAGTACTTTTGCAGAGAAACGGGGACATTCTGAGGGCAGACTGGTCTTAGTGCCTACTTCTCGCACCCTAGGCGAGTTACTAGTGAAGATTGGGTCGTAAATGGAGTGAATTGCCTCGAGGGTGATTGGCTGGACGTTAGCAGTATCCAGGATAAGCTCTTCGAGCAGGACTTTAGGGGTTAGGGCATACAAGCGTTGGTGTTCCTGGTACAGGCGCTTCTTGTATACCCGCGAGTGCTCGCCAGGTCGCCTCCGTAGAGGGGACTCTTCAGACTGCTGCCTGCTTGGGTTATTCCGCTTCCCCGCACGTCGCGTGCGCACCCCAAAGAACTCGTAAAGGTGTCGTAGGTCTGACATGTTCAACGGATGGTCAATAAGGTTGGCCGCCATGCCGACGTCATCTAACCCGAAGGAGAGCAGGGTCGCGTAGGCCTCGTCTCTTGTATGGGGTGATGTTAAGTTAGTGGAAATTTTGATGTCGGTCGTCGGTTCGATAGGCGTTGGCTGGGGTACATTTGGCGCAGGCAACCGGGTGGATTCTTGAGCCAGTAATTCCCGGTATCGGCCCTGCCTGCGGAGGCATTTGATGGACTCGGCCGATCTAGATGGGTAGATGGCAGCAAGGGCGGCGTTGACGTGCCGCTCTCCGGGCGGGAGTCTCACCTCAGCCTGCGCCGAAATTCCCATCTGCGGTTCCGTCCATTTCTGATAGGAGCTGGCTGTAGGTACCGCAGAGGACCTCTGCCTGCCCTGGTCCGTCTCCCCCCGAGGATAAATGCCATCCGCTGGCGCGGGAGAGAAGGAAGGCGATCCCTGGGGCAGCGTAGCCAAAGTGTCACCGTTAGGCAGGGCGTCCTGAGGAACCGGGGTGTGGTCGGGGGTGACAGGAGAGGCGGGCTGCATCTGCCCTAGTGTGCTTGGGCATTCCAGCTCCGGGGTGCGGACCTCCTCCACCTGTGCCACTGTATCACCGCTCCCCGTGAAGCCGGATCGAGGAGCTGGTGCGGCGGGTGACTGTGGCCGGAGCGTGAGCCAACGGCTCTCAAGCACTTCCCTCCCGGCAGAGGGTGGCGATTGCCGACGTGTTGCGCAATACTCCGGCGGAGTCAGGCCAGGCTCGCCCAACGGCCCAGTAGGTGGTGACTGGGGGGGGGCCTGAAGTTCTGCCAGTTCCGGTGTGCGAGCACTAGTCCCCGGTGGCAGCCCGGCATCGCCGGCGGGGTGGTCAGCCTCCGAGGAGCGACCGGATAGGGGAGCTGGTTTCCTTTCAGGGGCGGGCGCCGGCTCATCCTCGCCGGAGGAGGAGGAGGCCGAGGAGAAGTGCAGGTGGAGTGCCTGCTGAGCCGCCTTGGATGTCCTCCTGCCTTTTGACAATAGTCGTGTCCCGCCACGGGTTGGTAAAAGCCCGGTCCACTCGTTGTCGCCATCGCCCACCGCGACACTCAGCTCGCCTTTCACCTCGGCCTCGATGCGTTTGTACTTATCTGAGGCGACGAGTGAGTCGATGTCCCAGGTTGACCTCCCAGGGATCCACAAGCTGGTTCTGTAACTGGAGACAGAGTCCCCCAGCCGAAGCCTGACGGTCGCGACTCGACGAATTTAGGTTATGTCCCAATGGTGTGGTGATTTAATGCCTGATTTCGGGGGGGTAAAGGGGGATGAGTTAGAAGTATTAGGACTAGAGTTTTGAGGTGTCGGCCGAATTTCAGTTACGGAGGTGGGGGTTGGTAGGGTAGTGACTTTTGGCGTAGACGGGGGTAGTGAGCCTACGAGGCTGCTCTTGCCCCTCGGGACCAGTGAAGGACGGCTGGGTTGGCCCTCCGTTGACTTGTCGGTACGTGCCCTCTTGCGGCACTTGGTGAAGTGCGACGAAGCGGAATGCGAGTCGGGGTACTGAGCTTTCTGACATGCCGTACATTTCCAAATCACCCTGAGGTTGTGTGTTTTGGAATAGTGTGCCTGAAGATACACCCGGGAGGTGAGTGAACTCGGGCACTGACTACACTTGTTATTTGATGACGGATAATTTAGAATGATGGTGGGATTCGAATGTTTTGAGGTCTCGCACAATCGTGAGTCGGAGCCGCTGGTGAGGGCCGCGTCGACCGTGCCGTCAGCCTGTTTGGCGTCGGATCCGGGCGACAGCTGCCTGTTGGCCCGCTTCAGAGCTGTGGAGCAATGGAAATAGTGCGAGGCTATTCCTCTAGAGGTTGCCTTGGTTAGTCCGCAAATAGAATATGTCCATCTTATGGAAAAGCCGTGCTGCTGGCTATAATGCTCCTCTAAGGCTGTCAATGAGCGCTCCGATGTGCCGCATACATGGCATCTAACTGGGGACAACGGCTATTTCTTTATTGCGTAGTTAGTGGCCATGAGGACCGCCTCTGAGTAGACAATAGAAGAGGTAATAAGGCGTCTCTCCGAGGGTTTGAGAAGTCCTTTTGTGGACTAGTTGAGTAGGAAGTGTTTATAGTAGTTTGATTGAAGCTTCCCAGGGGAGCTGCAAGGTCCTTGTGCGGACTATTTGTTTAAAGGAAGAGATTATGCTATTTAGGAGAGAGTTAAATAGTTCCGTGCGGACGGTCGCGGTGGGGAGTGTAGGGTGATAAAAGAAAAACAAATCTAAAGGAAAAAAAAGAAAAAAAAGTTTGAGGAGGTGGGATTCGAACCCGCGACCCTGCGAACTCAGCCGGAGAGGTGGCGCAGTCGGTTAGTGCGCTATGCCGCAAGACACTTTAAAGAGTCATATCTCCTCTCCCAGGCGTCGTACTTACGTGCCGATTCCTTTATTGTGTCCGGAAAAGTCGATGGAATGAATTATAGAATGAAGTACGGAATATGTTCGGGAGAAAAAAAAATTAAATAAATAAAAAAAAAATAAGTAAGTTAAAAAAAAACGAGAGGAATAGATTAAATAAGCTTATTGCGTCGTTATGCGTAAGGAGGAAACTTTAAAAGTAAAATTGCGTGGCGCCGTCGTGCCCGCAAATATTTAAGAAAATGTGTAGGTTTAAGGCAGTTAACATGGCAATGCAGCACTCGAATACGTCCGAAAAGAAATTTACTTTAGGAGGGCCATCCTTGCGATTAAGGAGGCATATTAGGGTTCTAAATATAAGTTAATTATTAGGAGATGAGGGGAAAAGGAATGACCATCGCGCTTACCGAGAGGAACCGCCCGCACGGCACCCGACCAAGAAGGCTACTGGGGCATTGGCCGTGTGGACGACACAAACGACCTCTGTCCCCGCCGTCCCGGCGCGAGCGACGCGCGCCCGAATCCGCTACGGCTGCGCAATGATTGTTCACTTTGAAAAGAGCTAACTCGAGACGCTCTGTATGCTATGAAAACGTTCTGCAGGTGGCCGGTAAAGCGCTGCAAACTATGGAAGCTAGCGTGGAAGGACGGCGCGAGTCGCCAGCCCTGTAGAGGGATGCTCGATCGAGCGGAATACCTTTAAAACTAATTATTAGGACCTTATTTAGGAATATTTTGAGAGGAGACGCGCCCGAAGGGCGGCGATCCGTCGGTTATGAATGTTTTGTTTGGATTACGTTTTCTCTTTTCTATCTTGTTTACGTGAGCGAATGCGAGTGCTGCATGTATGTTTCTGCCTGTGTTGACTATTGGACGAGTTATTATTATTATTAAAGTTATGGGAGAAGAAGATTAAGGAGAATTGGAATTATTTTAAGGTTGACTGTTCTATCGTGGCCATGAGGCGCATGAGAGGGTTAAGACTTTAAATGTAAACGTGCTATAAACTCTTTATTTGCTTCCCCTTCGGTGGACAGGGGTAACCTTGCTGGAGCCGGGAACTTGAAGAACGACCGTAGTAGGTCCGCTTTGAAGGCTTCATGGGTTTCCACTTCACCTCTGTGGTATTGATGTTGCTGTTTTGCTGGGTCCGCTGTTGGCTCCAACAGGCTTGAGAAGTCTTCCTCGGTTTACACTAATAAGAAAAAAGGTAGTAGTAACAACAAAACACAAAAAGTAGGGCATGCAAGAAAAAAGGTTAAAAAGGACATGCCGAAGAGACCTATGCATCGGGGCGATGCTCTCGCGCTTTTGGCAGAGCACCGGAGAGGCAGTTGTGCACTGACGTTTCCCGATGGGACCAGCTGAGTGGCCAGAAGAAATTTTTATGGTGTTTAACCATGATAAAAAAATGCAGCAGTTGGAAAAAGTAGGAATGTAATAGTGACATGTACATGTTTTGCTAAGTACCCCTAAACCCTTGCTATGACGCCTCGATATTTCTCAGTCGAGGAATTAAGACCCAAACAGATGTTTATAGGACCCTCTAAGTTTACTAATTGCGGATGCTATTTTACCTATTATATTACCTGAAAAATTTGTGACACCTAGTACCTTATACATTTAACTCATATTTATCATTACGTTTGCGCACGGGAATTTAAGAAACAAATGTGTCACGCCTGAAACCTTATACTCTGAACCTATACTATCATTACCTTTACGTACAGGAGTTCACACGATTTTAGTGAGTTACTGGGGGAATGCGGGGGAGAAAAGTAAAAAAAAGAAAAGGGGGGGGAACAGTTAAAAAGTTAAGTATTAGGTGAAAGCAATAAAAAAAAAGGAGAGGGGAAAAATAAAAAAAGGCAAAAAATAAATAAATAATAAAAAAAGGGTGATATGCGGGCTGAGCTACAAGGATGGCATCAAGAGGGCTGCTGTTTCCCCGGATCAAGCGATCACTTTTTTAGAAAAACGGTTGAGGCAGATAAGGCTGCCAACCAGTGTGCGTGCCGCAAGCCAGGCTAGTTCCCATTCTTTTAAGCCAATTTCTTTCGCTGCTCTCTTGGTGCTGGGACAAAGGAGACCGCGTGCGCCAAACGCCAGCCCTAAGACCTTCACCTCCTTTCCAGGGCACTTGGCCTGAAGTACCGGCACCAAGGCCTGGTACTTCTGGCGCTTAGCAGCACACATGCCTTCCAATGTCTCCGTTCTGGCATCCCAAGCGATCGCCACATCCAAAATGAATGCTTTTTCCTTGAGCTCGAGGACAATGTCGGGCCTAAGCCTTACACCGTCCCCGGTCACCAGGAGGCGCTCGCTCGAAATCTCAGCATCCTTGTGCTTTTCCCGCAGTTTAGTAATTATGGCCTGAGAAATGAAGTTATGCCGTGAGCAACGCGGCTCGTGGACGGATGGACACACCTGGAGGATGTGGTATGTGGTTTCCTGTGCCTGATGGCACCTTCTACAAAGCCTGGCCGAATCATCCGCGGAGTGCCGATTGGAGAGCGTCCTTGTTGGAAATAGGTTACTACGCAGGCGCAGGGAGCGGATGCGATCGCCATCTCCCATGTACCTGGTGTCTGGCCGAAGCCACCCATTTCCAACTGGATCGCTCTCAAAAGCAAATAGGCTTTTGTTTGTGTAATTTTTTTTCCAGTCCTCCAAGTGTGTCTTACGTGCTTGCTGTAGGGCTTTCTGTAGAGACTTAGGCTCTACGAGGCCGGTCGCAACGCCCATCTTCTCCTCGATTGCCTCCCGGTCTCCACGTAACGGTCCTTCCAACACCGCGTCCACGATTGGAGACCCTAGACGTTGGAGCCGAGCGAATGCTTTCACCTGGCATTCAGCCGCCACTCGCGAAAGCTCCAGTACGCCAAGGCCTCCTGCTCGATGAGGAGTATGGATGAGAATGTCGGGGAAGGAAGCCGGGAGATGAAGGATGCGTTTGATCTCCTGACGTATGTCACGGTCGAGTCTTCTGGTTAATGGTAGAACTGTGAGAGAGCTGGAGGCTGCGTACATCAATTTTGGAACCAATAAGGTCGAGATGCAGTTAAGTTTTTGAAATGGCTTCAACTGGGCCGAATTAATCAGATTGAGATCACGTCGAATAGTATCAATTGAAGCCGTCGGGTGTTTGTTTACGAAAAGGTCGACTCCCAGGTATCGAATGGGTTCGTTGCGAACCTTTGGGACGATCACGGCATCCCCAACTGTTAGGTTAGGAATGCCGTAGTCGAGCCATTTTAGTCTGTGGGAGTCGAACCGCCAACCAAAATATTGGGTTTTTAGTGGGTTTAAAGCCAATCCGATTTTTTTGAAGTGACTTTCTGCAACCTCCATGTTTCTCTTCAGTTCTTCGTAAGATGAGGCTACAAATAATAGGTCATCCGCATAGGCCATCGCGGCGATCGTTTGAACGTTGATGGCATAGCCAAAAGCCGAGGAATTAAGCTGGTTTAGTAGAGGGTCCACTGTTAAATTAAAAAGAAATGGAGACAAAGGGTCCCCCTGTTTAATTCCCCTTTGGACATACACCCTGATGTTGTCGCTTGTCCCTCTGTAGGCGTAAGTGGTTGCTTGCGAGGTATACATATCCCTGATACTCTCCAAGTATGCAGTGTGGCATCCGCCTTCCTCCAGAGCCGCAAAGAGTGCGTTGTGGCTGATTGAGTCAAAAGCTTTTCGAAGATCAAGAGAAGCAGCAAAGAGGGGCCTGTGGAATTTCTTGGCATGCTTCATCACGCCCTGTAAAAGGAGAAGGTTAGATTGCGCAGCCCTGTCTGGAGAGAATCCACTTTGTAGTTTATTAAAATCATAGGAATCCTGCAATCTTAAGAGAATTAGTCTAGAGAAGGTCCGGACAATTACTGACGAGATTGTTATCGGACGAAGCTCAGCCGCAGAGGCTGCATTACAAGTTTTGGGAATGAAAATTGTCCGGGAAAGACGGAAGTCATCCGGCAGACGTCGGAAGCACAGAAAATTATTGAAAATTACTGTCCAAATGGCATTCGGGATTTTCCTCATTTCCCGGACGGTTAGGCCATCCGGTCCTGGTGCCGTGCCTGTGGCCATGTTCTTAAGAATTAACTGGATTTCGTCCTCTGAAAAGAGGTTAGCCTCATGAGGCAAGGAATGCTTTGCTATACCAACGTTATTGACCGGAATAGATTCTGTTCCTAGGATGTCATCAAAGACGCTATGGACGTCACTCAGTTCGATTACCCCCAACTCCCCCTGTTGACAAATTAATTCCTCTAAAAGAACTTTCGGCCCTAGGCTGTATAAGCGCCGATGCTCTTTATATTGACGCCGCTTAAAATCTCTAGCCTTCTCGTTTTTATGTCTAATCAAGCGGATTTTGGCGTGCTTCGCCTGCTTCGACTTCCGTGCCTTTATCCCGAAATGGTTATAAATAATTGCTAGATCTGTCATTGTTATGGGCGTGTTACAAATGTTTTCGGCCAATCCTGGAAAATTAATGTTATAGTCTGTAAGGATCTGAGTGACGTCCTCCACATTCAATGATTCTATCGTGGGGGGCAATTCAACATCATGGCTCTCCTCGAGAGACAAAGGGCTGGGCTCACTGTCGTCGTGATTCTGGCACAGCTCGGACTCTCTGGCGAGAATCTCTCGGTAGCGGTTGCGCTTTCGGAGACCTTTGATTGCGTCCAGCGATCTAGAAGGATAGATCGCAGCTAATTGTTGATTTACGTTTTTTCCACCGGGGGGAAGGGACAGCTCAGCTCTGGCCAGAATACGGACCTGCGGTGTCGTCCACCTACAATAAGAGCTTGCAGCCGGTACCGCTGCCGACCTTACCCTACCCTGCCCGTCCGAACCCGGATTCAAAGGCGAACCTGCTACTAACTCGGGTGACTGAATGATATTTAAGTTGTGAGATAAGTTAACATTACTTGGACTAGAGGTATTACTTGCTTGATAGGGGGTTGGAGCCGGTGACGCAGGGGCGCATCCATCCTCTGGGGAGAGCCCGTCGTCGGGACTAGAAGAAGACACTGGCCCTCGGCCAAGTTCGTGGAATGTGGTGTCGTTTCCAACCCTCTCCGTACATAGTGCCCCATTCCCAAGACCGTCGTTTCGGCCGGCTAGTGAGGTCAGGGGGTGGGGAGCGAGCGTACTCAGCTGAGCCGGGTCCTCATCGAGCCCCCCTCCGGCCAGAGTGGGCGAGAGATGCTCAGCAGCGCTGTCCCCGGCTAGCTGGCATGCCCGTTCGTCGTCTACGTGGCTTTCGGAGTAACACTCGGCCAGAATACCCTGGGCCGCTCCAGCGAGCTCTAGGTCGCGAGCCTGTTTCTCTACGCACCCTGGGGGCACACCGGCATCGCCGGCAGGGGGCAAAGGTTGTGGGACATTGTCTCCACTGGGCCCAGGGGCAGACGACGACATGTCCCCACTAGAGGTAGAGGTCAGAGAAATTGACAAGTCCACAGGGATGTCTGACTTCTGTGCAGTTGCACCCGCTGAAGGATTATAACCCCGCCTCCCCGGCTCACAACGAAAAGGGATTTTAATTCTCTCCGAATCAGGAATGCTAGATTCAAATTGCAAAAATTCAGTCGACCGAGTCAAGCATGCCACGTCCGCTGCCGAACGGGCCGGTAGGTTTAAACTTAATTGGTAGGCGCTGGCAAGCGAACCCATCTGTGCCCTAGAGGCGACGACCACACGCATCTCCCGCTCAGTCCAGGCCGACTGATCTCCTCCCACCGGAGTCCCTCTCCCCGAATCATCCCCAGGTTTATTTTGCCGATCGACTTTATGAGCCCGGCTACCCCTGTCTCTCGAGCTACTTGAAGCTATGTGCCTAGAGTCTGACAAAGTCTCTTTATTCTGAGTTAACCTACTGACGCTGTGGTTTCCCCCAGACGAGGGCTGCGAAGAAGAATGTTTCTTGCGACATTTTGTAAAGTGGGCGGATGCCGACTGCGAGGTTTTGTAGCTGTATGTACTACAACTGCTGCATTGCCAAATTATAGTTAGCCCGTGCTTAATGAGTACGTGCTGTTCTACTTTAACCCTGGAAGAAAATTGTGCAGAGCACTTAGGACAAATGTTGCGGGAAGGCGGATAACTTAGTGTAAGCTCCTTATGTTGGGTTTTAGCTTGCGAGGAAACACCCTTGATCTCTGCCGAATCGACTTGCGATTTACACTGGCTTACCACACTATCCACACTTGAAGTAGTATCGGTTATGGAGGAGTCTTTATTCTTAGAGCAATAATTATAATGAGCAGCGACTGAACGTGATGAACCCTGGAAAGCACATAGGCTGCATTGCCATTTAATGAATAATCCATGTGTACCTGTATAGTGCCTCTCCAGTGGTGCCATTCTACGCTCGCTAAAGTTGCATAGGTGGCAGTCCAAATGGGGGAGGGGGTATGGTAGTATGTGGACGTTAGAGGCCATTGTAAAAGTAGGGAAGTGAAAACAGGTAAGCCCAGCGCTCCATATCCGCCCCCGATTAGTGGGTTATAAGTTAAACGTAGAGGCGGAGAAGAAGAAATATTCATTACTAGGGAGAAAAAAAAAAGAAGGGACAGGAGGAGTGGGCTAAAACAAAAGGTTTTTTTTTTTGTAAGTGGGGGGTCGAACCCGTGAACTCAAGGAGTAACGTGAAAATGGTAGCCTAGTTGGTTAAAGCAATGCGTCGGCAGTACTTTCAAATTGTTTTTTTCTTTTAACTGGGGACGTTTTAAAGGAAACTTTGCAGCACTTTGCCACAAGCCACACTTTGCAGCAAACAGTGTTGCGTGGCTGGAAACCGGACCGGTCAAGTGAGAAAGTAGCGCCACGTCTCGCCCTAAGCGAGCACTACGACACCTACTGGTGTGGCTTTGGCGTCCAACAGACACCAGGTGGCGCTCTCTACACACTTACAGTCAAATAGCAGAATTTGAGGGAGCGTGAAGCAGACGACCAAATGTAACAGCAACATGGCGAGTCGGCAGAAAACGTTCAAATACCGATGAACGCATGAATGCCCGCCACCGAGCCGCCAGTGCTGTGTTTACCTCAAGCATCTGCATGCCTTTTAAGCGCTTGGCGCAACTGCACTTGGATCCTGAAACTTGTTAAATTAAGGCTGCCACGAGCCAGGGGATGTGAATGCCTAAGCATTCTGACGGGAAGTGTTTGCCTTGGATTAGAATTATTTGTTTAAACTATTTGAAAAACCTGAAACAACCGACACGGCTGGAAAAAAAAAAGCAGCCGGTCTTAAAGGAATTATTTAAACTTGTTTAACCCATAACTTTTAATACAAGGGGAAAAAAAGGAAAGAAAATTGCCGCCTCTCACGACATCGGGAGCGGATACCAGGCCCAGGGCATGACCAGCAGGCTTCAGCCGCACATCGGTCCAGACGACTCCGGCGTGTGGCAAAACACAGTAGACTGAGGCTGCCACCGCAAATGCCTGGCATATGTATACCCCCTAGCTCCGCCCCGCGACGCGTGAGTGGATGCAAATCCTATGCCCTGATATTTTAAAATAGGAAAAAAAAGCAGATACGGGCAAGATTAAGCTGCAGTTATTTTATGCAGTGTAGCCATTGCGTGGCGGTTTGACACACACACAAAAAAAAAGCGGGCCTGTTCAAACGTAGCCAAGAATGAACGATAAATGACATGAAAGAAAAGAAATGATTGTAGGCTACGTGAATAGCCAACAGTGCATAACTGTTTAAATCCTGTTATCCGCCCCCTATGTTTTCCCCTTTCCCTTTTTTGCTCTAATAGCAATGGCAGCAGAACCAATCTAACCAAGCGATCAGCGCCAAAGGGAAAAAAAAAACGAGCAAACACAACCCCCCCCCCCCAAAAAAAAATAAACCAGAAGGTGCGAGGGGTCGCAAGCCACACTTTGCAGCAAACAGTGTTGCGTGGCTGGAAACCGGACCGGTCAAGTGAGAAAGTAGCGCCACGTCTCGCCCTAAGCGAGCACTACGACACCTACTGGTGTGGCTTTGGCGTCCAACAGACACCAGGTGGCGCTCTCTACACACTTACAGTCAAATAGCAGAATTTGAGGGAGCGTGAAGCAGACGACCAAATGTAACACAGCAACATGGCGACTCGGCAGAAAACGTTCAAATACCGATGAACGCATGAATGCCCGCCACCGAGCCGCCAGTGCTGTGTTTACCTCAAGCATCTGCATGCCTTTTAAGCGCTTGGCGCAACTGCACTTGGATCCTGAAACTTGTTAAATTAAGGCTGCCACGAGCCAGGGGATGTGAATGCCTAAGCATTCTGGCGGGAAGTGTTTGCCTTGGATTAGAATTATTTGTTTAAACTATTTGAAAAACCTGAAACAACCGACACGGCTGGAAAAAAAAAAAAGCAGCCGGTCTTAAAGGAATTATTTAAACTTGTTTAACCCATAAATTTTAATACAAGGGAAAAAAAAGGAAAGAAAATTGTCGCCTCTCACGACATCGGGAGCGGATACCAGGCCCAGGGCATGACCAGCAGGCTTCAGCCGCACATCGGTCCAGACGACTCCGGCGTGTGGCAAAACACAGTAGACTGTTCTATCGTGGCCATGAGGCGCATGAGAGGGTTAAGACTTTAAATGTAAACGTGCTATTCATAGTTCCTCATAGTTACACACGCCGTTTACCCGCGCTTTCCTTCACGTTGACATTCAGAGCACTCGGCAGAAATCACATTGCGTCAGCACCGTCAGCGGCCCTCGCAATGCTTTGTTTTAATTAGACAGTCGGATTCCCCCGGTCCGTGCCAGTTCTGAGTTGGCTGTTTTCTGCCGGCCGAAGCAAGAACCTCAGGCGCGAAGCCCACGGAAAATGCACAGTTTGGCTTTCCACAGGAAGGTCCCGACGCTAGTCCGGGCTCGGCCGCACCGCTTTTTACAGCGGCGAGCCTCGCTCAGTACCGGTGCAGCGCCGCAACAGACACAGCGAGGGCAAAAAGCTTTTTGCTTTGCCGTCCGGCGGGCGCAACGCAAAAAGGAGTGTGGAGTCGCAGGATCGGGCGGGCTGACTTCGAGGAAGTGGCAAACAACGCACGGCTTAGTGAAGTAAGGGCCACGGCTAGTCACAACCTCTTATTTTGAGCCTAGTTCAGGCCTTCCGTTTCGAAAAAGTGTGTGTTCATGCTCTGCGTGGTCTTTAGCGCGTTGTTTGACTTTTTTTTTTCTTTCGAATGTGCTCTCTTTGTTTCATGTAGTTTCGTCTTGCGGTGAAATGCACGCATCTGCAGCTGGCCTGTGACATAAAAGCGACGTTGTTCACGGTGTGTTTTGAGCTCCACAGAAGTGAGCACATTCTCGACGCTTTTGCAAGGCTCACTGTGACTTACGATACAGTCTTTTAGCTTCGAATGTACGCCCGCATGTATTGATTTGGTTTGTGGTGATTAACGTTTCAACGTTCCGAAGCGGCTAAAGCTAGGAGGTCGTAGTGGATGGCTCCGGATAACTTTATCTAGCTCGCTTGGGTATGTTTAACGTGCACTTTGATCGTAGAGTCTTACGTGGGCCGGTAAATTCCTCGTTGGCGTTTCATAATACTCGCGCGCTAGCGCTGCTTTAGAAGTTGGCGCCTCGGCGCGATTGTATTTCTTCAATAAATTTTATTTACTAGTTGTAACAACGTGTCATTATTTCGTATTATTGACGGCGCCTCCTGGGCACCAAAGCGGCAACGGGAACACCAAAGCTAGAACCAGGGCTGGATGGGGCTCGCCGAAGTCTGTGCATGCCAAGAGGGTATAAGATCGCGGACAGCCAATTTTGTATGCGAACACTCCCTGCGACGCCTGCATTAGTGTAATGTTACGTGCTCTTCAGAGGCCTCCGTTAGCCATTACATGTGCCCTCCTGGAGCAGTACTTGTAAAACAAAAAATATATCGTCACGATTACCAAAGCAACCCGCAATGAAAAAAAAACGGCCCTGTTGCCAGGCATTGCTGACCGCACACAGCCGGAATCTCTCACGCGCCGACCGAACAAAAGTGTCCTGCAGGTACGTGAATGAACCTACGAAACCACGTACACATACTTTCACGCTGTCAACACCTGAAACTTTGGTAATTACGCGCGTTTGAGTACACCGCGTGCTTGCGTCGTGTGTCAGCAACACAAACCCTCAACGTCGCGCGCTTTACGCCTTAAATACGCCTTGAATAATGGTCATTTTCTCTATTTCTTCCGCAATTCCAAGAAGAAATTCTAAAGGCCAGTTACCGACTGACGAAGAAAGATCTCGATTGGAAAAACTGCTCCGCAGGGCTCGAACGAACTTTTCTGCGGATTTCCACCCGTAGCGTGTTAGCCGTCGTCTGCTACGGCAGGCCCACCACCGGCGGCGCCACCGTCGAGGCCGCGCCGAGCGGAGGAGGAGGGAAGCGAATGGCGCTACTTTGAGGGGCTTTAGCTACACCGGGCCGCGAAGAGAGGGCCGCAGCGAGTGCGAGGCACGGGGCTTCCTGAAAGGCTCCGCCCGGCGCCGAAGGACGGAACAGCACGGTACCGATGACCGCAGGATCAAGGGGCTTTAGGTCAACGGGGAAGGAAGGAAGGAAAAAAACTTTATTTAAGGCCAACACTAAGGCCCAGTGAAGTAGAGCGTCTGCCCCGCTAAGGCTCGTTGTTCATCCTCCGAGTCCGAGTGAAGCCAAGCACTCCTGGAAGGAGGGGAAGGGTAAGGAAAATGAGGAGAGGTAATGTCAGTGTTACATGAGTACAGTATGTGTTCTGCACCTGCCCTTATCTGCGGACAGTTGGGGCAGTGAGCTGTGCTACGCCAACCGAAGTTGTAGAGCATTAGTGGCGTGAGAAGAGCGTTCGTTTGAACTTTACGAAGGACATGTGCTTGTTCCGTGTTGAGTGAGGAGTGAGGTTGGGGCAAAATAGTACGGTTTTCCTTCATGTTCTTGTAGTGTTCAGCTATTTGCGCATTGTACGTGACAGCGTCTTCCACTGTCGTTGGATTTGGCCAGGGAATCGAAGGCGCCCGGAGGTTAATTTAGCGGGCACGTTGATGAACCAACTCATTTCCCTCGATCCCAGCATGACCAGGCACCCAACGCAGGGTGATTGTAATGTTCTGTTTGCGGTTACAGGATTCTGTTAAGATGTCATGTAGGTGTGTTTCCAACAGTCATTGTTGTATGTTGCGAATGGCTTTGCTGGAGTCGGTATAAAGGTTGATGTTACTGGAGTGGTGCTTAGTGAGTAGAGAGGCTTGTATGGCATATATTATCGAGTCAGTCTCCAGAGTGGCTATGTTGGGAGGGTTGGAAAATGGCCCAGCTGTTTGGATGATCGGTGCTGTCTGTCCAGGTGTATATATTGCATACGCGTATGATCCCATGTCAGAGCGTGTGGCGTCCGTGTATATCGTGATGCATTTCCTGTCTATGTGGTGATGTTTTGCTTGCGCTTGACGTCGACCGTCATGTAGGTGTGGCATCATAATTTTTGGTATGTTTGTAAATGCAATGTTGCGTGGTAGCGGAGGGCATTGGTTAACTGGTGTCAACTGGATAGGGGCGATCACTGCTCGTTTCAAGACGTCGCATCCTTGCTCCGTACAAGACAATCGCGCTACTTGTCTGTCTCGGTGTTGCTGTGTTAGTTCTGCGAAAGTGTGAAAGAGGCCCGTTTGTTGAAGGCGCTCATTTTAGGTGTATATCGGTAGGCCCAGGGCGGCCTTGTGAAGGGTGTTAAGTGAAGATTCGAGTTTTCTAGTTTGTGTTTGTGTCAGTGTTAGGAATGGGGCGGTGGACAGAAGCCTACTATACATGAGCGCAGTCATGAGCTGTGTTGCTTGTTCTTCTCTCAGTCCGTGTTTTTTGCTAATGATTCTTCGCATTAGGTGCGTGAGATTTCGGCAGTCTTTTTGATATTGTATGATGTTAGAATTAGCTTGTTGTGATTTATGATAAAGCCGAGTATTCGACACGATGTAACTTTTGGTATCTGCTTGCCTAATAAGGTGAGTTGTATCAGGGCGTTTGTTTTCTTTTGGTAATGTGTTCGATTCATGAGGAGAAGTTCCGACTTTTCTGCTGAAGGTTTGAGTCCGGCTTTATGTAAGTGGTTAACTATGGTCTCAACGCCTTTCTGGAGGGTCGTTTCGACGTTCCCTGGAGATCCGGTTTCGCACCATAGGGTAATATCGTCGGCGTAGAAAGTGTGGTGAATGTTAGGGATTGTGGATAGCTGCCTTGATAGCGCTGTCATGCAAAGATTAAAGAGGGTGGGAGATATAATCGATCCTTGAGGTGTTCCACGGGAAATATTGATGGGGGAGGAAAGAGACTGCGCTGCCTTGAAGCGTGCTGTCCTGCCTTTGAGGAAACTGCGTATGTAATTGTACATGTTGGCGCCACATCCACTGTCGTGAACCGATTTGAGTACATGATCATGTGTGACATTATCGAATGCCTTTTTTATGTCTATTGCCAGAAGGGCTTGGGTCTGTGCTGTCTTTGGCTGCAGAAGCGTGTTCTGTAGTATGAGAAATAAGTCCTGTGTGGAAATGTTCTTACGATAGCCTATGAGCTGGTGCGGAAAATGTTTCGTGTTATCCAAATGTTCTTCTAGTCTGTTCAGTGGAAGCCGTTCCATTGTTTTGCCCATACATGATGTTAAGGATATGGGTCTGAGGTTGCAAAGCGTGGCTTTTTTCCCTGGTTTTGGGATCATGGTAATGTGTGATGTTCTCCATTCGTCTGGGTGGATGCCCGCGTTCCAATGCTCATTTATGTGCGAGAGAAGTGTTTCTTTATCTTCATCGGGCAGATTACGCAGAAGAGTATATGTGATGCTGTCAGGACCCGGCGCCGTCGCCCTATTGTTTTGCAACAATGCTATGTTTACTTCTGCCATAGTGAAGTCACCACCGATGTTGTCGTTTGGAGGGCCCGTATAGTCTGTGTACAGTGACTGATGTGCCGCAGGTATGTAAAGGGTCCGGAGTTCATCAAATGTTTTTTTTGTTTATACCTTGTGTACTGGCGTGTTTCTCTATGGTAGGGATCACTTGTTTGTGCTGAGCACGGCACGCAAAAGATGCCACGTGTGTTTTTTGTCTAACGTATTCTGGATGCTATCGCAAATATGGTTCCATTCTGTCTGTTCGAGCGTCCTGGCATGATTGATCGCTTGAGTAGTTATATCATCTACCTTTTCACGAAGCTGATTGTTATGTGGTTGCTGGGATAAGACTCAATAGTTTTTTGCGCTTTTTCCAGACGTGTGTGAGGTGTGGGTCGGGCCGGTCTGCTGGTGCTGAAGTTGTGTGCGTGTCTGTGATTGCTGTCTTAGTTTCTATGAGGCCTTTAGCCCACGTGTCCAAGTCATGCCCTGTGTCAGTGTTATTCTCCCTCAGTTTCGGGAATTCGTCTCAATTTGTGAAGGTGACTGTAGCGCGGCGCTTTCGAGGCGTCATGTGTATAATGATGTTTAGTATGTCGTGGTCGCTAGTTAGGTTTTCACGGGTGTTCTCCCAGCTCGTAGCATATTCACCTTTGTGCAACGCGAGGTCCGGTGTAATAGGAACTTGATTTTCGCCCCTGCGCAAGTTGTTACCCCCGGAGTGTTGAGAATTGTGTACTGAAATTTGTTTATGTTGTCTTCCGGCAACCTGCCCGTTTTCGTGTTCGCCTTGTATCCCCATGATGTGTTGGGCGCATTAAAGTCTCCCATGATGTAAATGTCATGAGTCTTCTCATCTTTTTTAGCGTGCATGAAGATCTGACTAAGGTTTTACGTGGATTTTGGTGGATTGTAGACGTTGTACAGCTTGGCAGGTCGTTGTGAGTTGTCCGGGTATATTGTGGTTATTAAGACATACTTTGCTAAACATTCTGGTGCTATTTCCGTGTAGTGTTTAATGTTATGTTTTAGGTACGTTGAAATTAATGGTAGGTTGTATTCATTGTGCGCTGAATGTGTAGCTGTGTATCCTGGGATGTTCTGTTCTTTGTATGTTTCTTGGAGAAGTAACACATGTGGTGGGTTTTTCAGTTTTAGGAAGTATTGCCTCATTATTGCTTTTTTGTTACTGAGACCACGGCAGTTCCACTGCCAAACGCAAAATTTTCCGTCCCTTACTTCTGCCATGGATTAGCGACCTTTGCAGTCTTAGACTGGGTGTTGGAGGTGTCGATTGGGTCATCAGAAAGTTGTCTTTTGCGAATGAGACATGTGGTCCATGTTTTCGGAGCTAAGATCTTCATCTGGAAGAAGGCGCTTAAGCATGCGGTCTACTCGTTGTTCCAGCACGGTTAGGCGTTTCGTGACGTTCGTAGGCTGAGGCAAGTTTTTCGGCAATATCAGTGAGGCGGTCGAGTTTCTTTTCTATGCTTTCAAAGCGTTCTAACAGGGTCTCTGATTTGTTTAGACGAGACTCTAGCGTTGAAGGTGTCTTGTGGGAATGCGCGTGTAGAACGTGTTGCTGATATTGTGGTGCTTCGTAAATTGGAGTAGGAGACTATGCTTGTGATGTTAGGGTCTTGAAGGATGGGGATTGCGGGATGATAGGAGTGCTTGGCTTACCAGGCGCCTTGGGTATGATTTCCCAGACTGTGGGGTGCGCGCAGGGCTTTTGCTCGAGGCCGGTCGTTGCACGTTCGGTGTAGCGCTTGCCGAAGTCGTCGGCTGTGACAGCAGTGTGTTAGGTAGCACGTCTTGCTGCTTCTTCTGGGGCTGTTGCGTCTGCGTTGTTTGCTGTTGCTGTCCGTGCGATAATAATGCAGGGTATTCGCGATAGTAATCAGTTGAGGTTGCGGTGTTAGGGGCGCTGGAACCAAGCGTAGGCTGTTGCTCGTTGCGCAGTTTGATGCGTTGCAAGTAGGCTCGTTCTGTCTTGTTATGGTCTGTTTTCCTTTTAATTTGGCATCTGGGGTCGTTGGTTCTATGATCGCCACTGCAGTGCAGGCAGAGGAGAAAGCATTGGTGTTCCTCTCCTGCCTGCTTGAATTGTCTCGTGCAGTCAGGACATCTGAAGATAGTTGATTTGGTGGGGCAGTTGTCAGCACGATGATCATACATCAGGCATAAGGAACAGAACTTTGCTTCGGGGTGGTGTGGCAAACATCGGAACATAGCTCGATGATAGAGGACTTTCCTGGGGACAATGCTTCCTTCAAATGTAATAATAGCAGTCTCTGAACGGCCCATCATCCGGGAGGCTAGTATGGTGGGCCCAAAAGTGTCCAAGTTCTGCATCAGGTGCTCCGAAGATGTGCCGGCGTCAACTCCATGGATAACCCCTCTGCAGGAGTTGGCCGGCGCGGTTATGTATGCTGTGACAGTGTGCGTGGCTGGTCCAAGTGCGAGTTGAGACATGGCAGCGATTTTCTCCGCTGCTATTGAACTTGGGGTCTTGATAACAATTATATTGCTTCGCAGCTTAATATGCAGTGAGAGATCCAGGGCTTCGTGTGGGCTGAGGGAGGCTTGTTGCCGCACGGGTTGTGAGATGTGGTGCTATTTGTGCTGAGGGAGGTGCACATCACTCTGAGGCCTAATTACGACTGTGTTGAGCGCAGCAGGGTGAAGGGGGGCGGTAAGATTCTTCTTCTTGTATTGAACTGTTGTCCAGCTGTGTTCAGCAGCATTCTCGTTTTGCTGAGTGTCCATTACATTGGCTGGCTCGGTTGCGGCGGCAGGCAGGGTAAGGTCCATTCTAAGTGAGCGAGGCGCCTCCGATTGCACGTTGGCGTCTACAGCACCCGACACCTCGTGGCACGCAATCGCGCGTGGTGGCGCGAGGCTGGCGTCGACGGGAGTGGGGATAGGTTCCAGGATTGCGTCTCAGCTCTGGCGTTAGGCGTAGCGACGTGGTCGGATAAAAAACCCTTGTAAAATCCAAAAGATTGTGGAGGGCACGACATCCAGCTGTTCCTTGAGCGAAGCCCAGTCCGAAGATAATGTCGTCGATAGGCTGGTAGCAGGAAAAAACGATGAAACGCATGAGATTGTCGGAGCTCGATGCGAAGGCGTCGTGACTGGTCGACGCCAACTAGCGTCCTCGGTCAACCGGGAGTGCAGCAGTCTCCGGGGCCTTCGCACGCCGACTGTCCCCCCTCGACTCTACGAGGGTGAAACCGTCTGAGGTTGGCTCGCTGGCGGGTGGTGTCTTCCTCTGTAGAGACGCTGCAGGCACGACAGGGGTGACGGGTAGCGGGTGGGCGCTGCGAGTCGTCTGTAGCGTCGGGAGACGAAGGCGAGGCCAACGGGCGAGGCATCGGCAGGAGCTTTGTTGTGCTTCTGCTGCTTCTTCCCCTTGCGTTTCGGCAGCTGAGCAGGCTGGCGTGGCGGGTCCTTCAGGAACCGTGCCGCGGGGTGCTCGGGGTCCTGCTGGGACGAACCAGTGGGTGCATCGTCCGCCAGTTCCATCGCGTCGGCAGCGTTCTCGCGTGCAGCCGGACCGCTAGCAGACGACGCTTCGGGGAAGCGCTCAGCGGTTGCTTGCGACGCGTGGTTGCCTCCTCGTCGCTTTCCGTTTCGCGAGCTCGTTTTCTGGAGCTCGACAGGTCCATGCCTCGCCGTCAGAGAAAGGGAGCGGGATTGAAGCATGGGGCTCCTCATGTGCTGGGAAACCGTCCACGGGGTGCTCCAAGGCTACCTCGGGGGCTGACGGCTTCGTGGGGTCACCTGGGGTATCTTCAGGCTATGGGGAAACCACGGATGGAGTGGTGGTGCCCCGTTGACGGAGCCATTCGCCCAGCATGCGAGTGGCCTGAAGATGAAGGTCCTCGTCGAGGGAAGCTCGTCGAGGGACGCGGGGCTGAGCGTCACCCGGCTCTAGCTGGCGTGGCGTCGGTGGCGCACGGGCGGCGGGCGCTCGCTTGGCGAGCGAAACACCATAAGCTGCGAAGGCCTCTTCTCGCGTGCGGGAAGAAGCAATAACTTGAAGGAAACTCGGTTATGAAGGAGAGCGAGAATACCTCGTGAGCATTGGTGATGGAAAAGTAGGAAGCCCACATGTCACCTGGCTTAGGGTGGTGATATCTCTCCTAATGTTGCCCAAAACTGCCGCTAAACTTGACGGGCAGCCATTTTGTTCCCCAGATAGGGAGCACCCCACTTCTAGCTACCATATCCCCGGTCGCAGGGCTGATCTGCAACATTAGTTTCTGTTCTAGTTTTTTGACATTTCTGTTGAAGTTAGTGCCACCCGAAAAAGCTGTTCCGACAGTATACAGCAGTTAATCAGGGATGGTGCGTTACATCGAATATGTCGTTTCAGCACCCGTGTCACGTCTGCGTGCATCTTGACGCCAGAGGGCAGTGTTTATTAATTACGCAAGGAATCACGAAAGGGGTTCCTCATAACGATAACCACTGCCCGAGCTTTGATGTCGTGCATCCAGAATTTAGTGTTATGACGGTAATCGAAAGTTTTCACAAGACCAACTTTTTACCTACACCACAATGGCATTTACGCGTGCTTGATGCAATGAGCTACACACTTGCCTACGAGTGCACCGTAACTCAAACAAAAAGGCAAAGTGCACTTTTGAAGAAAGCTTTTGGGAATCCGGAGGCTGAAATTAATGATTACGATCAAGTGTTGTAAGCATTTCAGTTTGTACAGATTGCCACTGAGTTAACCAACTTTAAAGCAGTGTTTCATGTCATATTAATGCTTTTCACACGTGCGTTAAGAAAATAACTTGCGTAGTGTCTTCCATAGTATGCTCAAATGTTCAGTGTTGTGTGAGGTTTGCTGAAATGGAATTGGAGAAAGAGAAGCAATGTAAACAAGGGCACCCATAAGCGAGACGACCTAAAATCATGAAATCAAATAATATGTTCAGGCACCTTCGTGTCAGCGCACAAGAAGCTTCTTTTATTGATTTCTATTGCCAGCTCTCAATCACTGGTAACTCTCAAACAATGGGAGATGCTCATTTCTTAAGTGGATAGGAAATTACGGCTTTCCGTCATCAACATCTGTGAAACCAGAGAAACATTAGTACACGACTCAAAATCACTCCTGTAAAACATATTTGGTGCACACTAGTGATGTAACTGCGAACAAGTTCACTATATTTAAACACTGATGTAAAGCAGCTTCATTGCTCAATGCACACTTTTGCATAAAACAAAACATACTGATAGCTGCAAAAAAAATCAACATCAGTGCACTACAAAGGACAAGAAATGTGCTAAATTAGGAGGTCTAGTAATGCAAACAACCTAAATAACAATGAGTAACATCATGGCAACTCTCTGTGGGAGTGAATGACTTAGAGCTCCTAAATAATGCAAGGAATGGTGGTGATGGCTTACGGCTCTGGTCACACAAAGAAGACAATTGCGGTTATTTCTGACTTGCAATTTAATGCTCACTTCCCAACACACTCTTGCCTCGTGAAAAAACTTGAACCAGTGGTTTACACATTTGCATCCAGATTCAACACTCACTCCTGTAAAACTTCACCTCTGATGAACACACTAGTGGTATACACTGCAAACCAGTTTGCTATTTCTAAATGCTAACCCGAGCAAGGCAGTTTCATTGCTCAGTGCAGACACTTTGCAAGCAACAGCATGCTACACAGAGGTCACATAAAACAAAGTGCACTTAAAGATGTGAACAATTTACGGTCGAGTAATATACGCATGACACATACAGCTGAAGTGGTAGAGTGTTATAGTCGGATACAACGCAAGAAAAAAGTGACAGATGTCCCTCAAAGAAGGCCCTTCAGCCAATTGCCTCGACCGATTTTGATGACCCCACGGTTGATACCAAGGAGTGGCATTGTTGGGAGTGGCAAATGAAAGGCAGTTAACCATGGCTTAATTGGATCAGCCGTGGCGTCATTAAAACCCATTGATGCCTTTGGCTCGAGGGCTTTCTTTGAGGGGCATCTGCCACTATTTTCTTGCATTGTATCAGACTACAGATAAACACATCACGAAAGCAAGGCTGTATCATTGATCAGCTCACTGGAAGCATGTAAACATGATGTTACTGCATTCAGACCAGGGTTGTTGCGGCGCATGTTTTACTAGACATTCCATCCACCTTCTGTGCATGCTGCTGTCGAAGATGGATCCTCGGTCTTGCCCTCACATACTTTGGCAGGAGGATCTTCCCTGCCTGAGTATGGTGTGTTTCACAGCAACCTAAGTTCACTTTTACAGCTTTGCACAAGGTTTTAATGGTTAAAGTCCTTCTCTGGTCTTCTTTGAGGAACGGGAATTTCTTCAATGCTGTCATTTCTTGTGCTGACCTTGATTTCTTCACAAGACTGCAGTTATCTCTTTGGTTGCTCATGAAGCCTCTGTAGGTTTCTGTACTTTTGAACCAAGTCCTTGTTCCTTTTTCTCAGCTCAGCATTCTCTCTGTGAATAGACAAGAGTTGAAGCCGTAGTTGTTCCAAATGTGAATGTAGCTTGAGAGATCTGTTTACTTGACGGCTCATTATAATGATGTGGCCTTCCAGCACTTGAGGATTCTGCCTCCATAGGTGAAGCTGTACTCAAAGGAAGGCTACCTCTATCGATGAAATCTTCCCCGCTGGCTTTGTCTGTTCTCAGACTGGGCAACGCTGTCTGTTTGGCCAACAGTGTCAGCAGCTATGTGCGGTAGCGAGGTGGCTGCCAAAGGTAGAGCATTCTCTGGTAGAGTGGTGGAGTTTAGGTTACATACGGCATCCTACTCCCCCCCCCCCCCCCAAAAAAAAAGGATGTCTCTGGAGCTACTGCCAATGCATTAGCACTTTTGGACGCAAACATACTCTCACAAGCTGGACGTAGCACTGGAGGAACTACCAGTATCTAAGAACATTGGAGTGGAGTGGCAGTGTCCTGGGCACTAGTGTTGTCACCCGCAGCTAAGTCTTGTGTTTGGTCGGCCGTTGGTGTGCAGACATGCTTAAGTGCAGCACTACCATATCGTTCACTTCCAGTGGTGTCAAGATCTGGGGCTTTGCATTGGCGTGGCTGTAGGTAAGCAAGAGGATTTTTTTGAGGTTTCTGGTGTTTCGGGATGGCTACAATAAAAAATTTTATTCAATAGGTTAACACTACATTCAAGAACTGCAGAAATTCTGCATTTACAAGAGAGCAACTTACTCCCTGTACAAAGCATCTGCAAAGCAACTCAGGGAATAGTAATATCAGCTGGGTTTTAAAACTCCAAAGCTGTACTGTGGGGCTTCATATTTCCTGCCTTCCATGTATAATTAATGGCATCTGAAAGCATGCAATTACTGGTGATGACTCATTCGTGCAGACTGTGCTCAGCAGCGGGTCGCGTTCACCGCTGAGGTACCATAGGTAGAACTAGAATTACATATTGTCCAGAATTTTGCCATTTTGAACTTAAATGTATGCCCGATGATAAAGAACAAATGAGACAGCACAGAATACAGTCCGCTACAGGATATTTGTTTACTTCAAGGCGCTACCTTTCACACCGGCATCAACTGAATTAGAAAGAAAAAACTACCGGGGGCACTTAAGTCTCCTTATGTACTGTAAATGCATAAGTAATAAGTGCTGCTGTTTCGCTTCTGTTGTGTGTTTTCGGGAACCTCGCATTAACCACAGCTGTGGTCTAGTGGTCTGGGCGTCCGCTTCAGCTGCGGGAGGCGGCTGGTTCGAAACCCACCGCCGGACATGTCCTTTTCTTTTTGTATTTTTTTATTCAGTTTCTGGTTCTGCGGACACTTTCAGCTCATGCAAAGCATGAGCCAAGTAATGCTTACGCATTAAAAGGACACTATACTTGGTTCATATAACCATACTCTAGGTGTCTCTTTGAATACAAGGCTATATCTGTGTTTTACTTTTTCTATCTGGGTATCTTACATATGAGGGCATGTAATGTGTAGAGAAGATAAGCAATGGACCCTTAGAGTAGCAGTGGGGGTTCCAAGAAAAGGAAATAGAGTATGGGCAGGCAGAGAGTTAGGTTGGCAGTATAGATTATAATGTTTGTGTGAATAATGTGGCCACAGATGGCACAGGGATGGGTAAATGGAAGTCAGTAGGAGAGGCTGTCTCCTGCTGTGAACCTTGCTAAACTGATAGTGATGAACCTTTGCACTCTTCTATAATCAGCGGAGCTCACACGTTTGAACTTGCACGAAGCCACCATAGCACTACTGTATATGCGGACATGGCAAACCTCTTTGCATATATTTCATATAAATAGGGCTGTGCTGTATTCAAGAGATGAATCACAATTTCAAGCTTACCTCGACGAGGGATAAGTGTGGGAACTGCATCTTCGTTGTTCTTTCTTCAAACAATGAATTTGTGCTTCGTCCCATCGTCGACAGGCTTTTGAAGCGAAACTTTGCTGTTCCGCATACACTGGTCACGGTTACTAATAACAATGTTGTTCTTCCACTTCTGAATTTCAGCCTGTGCTCTCAGTGCTTCCAGCTGGCATGTTCTTCGCCAGCATTTCTAGTTCTTCCGAATTTGACATGAGAGTCTGAATGGCAAGACTGGTTTATTATCGCCAATTGCAGCTCACAGCTCTGGTTCCTTAACGGATGACTTTACAAAAATGATTTCACCTGACCTCACCTCTGCACAGGCCACGGACATACATCTCCTGCTGGAATCATACAGTGACATCTCTGATTTCGTCGACATGCCTTTAGGCCAAACATCTGTTGTTCACCATCGAATAAACGCTGGAGACACGAATCCTATTCGTGGGCGTTCCTATCATGTATCACATGCTGAACGTAGTTATCCAATCAGAAGGGGACAAAATGCTCTGCAAAGGGGTCATGAACTATCAGCCAACACTTGGGCTTTGCCTGTCATCCTTGTGAAAAAAAGATGGTACCTGGCATTTTCACGTCGTTTATCACCACTTAAACAAGATCACGTGAAAAGACATGTACCCACTACCCTGCATCTCCACCAGTCCATCGGTTCGGTTGCCAAGAAATTTCTAAATTATTTTTTTCGCACTCCTCCTCGCCCTGACTTGGAAAGTATCACTTGATGGGTGTCCAGTTCTTAGCAAGTCTGTATAAGGTCGTGAACAACCTTAACCAGCGGACAGAAGTATAACCCGGCACTTTGCTATATTCCTGATCACAGAAGTCCAAAAAACATTTTCAATTCCCCTACACATTTCGAGGTAGAAAAAGATTATTTGAAGACCTTTAGTGCAAGTGTTTTGACGTCAAACTTTCGACTTCACTGCATGCTTGTCAGCGTTCTGCGCAACATGGCAATTACAATTGGCCTCCATTACTTTCTGCATTTTCTAGAAAGCTGAGTTGTGTTTCCCATAATTTAAAGAAGCAATATCTGGGCTATACACAAGGGCTCGCGCTAAAGAAAAGCCCACCTTCTTCAATCTTGTTGCCAAGAGTTCAAAGATGGCGCCAGAAGTCTCATTTGCGTGCTCACAGCAGTTGATGAGAGCATCTGTTATTGCGACACCATTCACATCGTACAAACTCACTGCGATGGGGAAAACATTTCTATTTCCCTTGTTGGAGGCATCCGCGGAGAGAGTAAACGGAAGGTAGTAGCCAGCTGGGCAAAGTTTCCAGACTATACACTTGATGGTGTAAGGCGCCAGTGCATACTTCTCGAGATGTTCCATCTTCATTCTTTCTCAAGTCACATTCTAGGAGCAACGTCCTTTTTCGGGAAGACATATTGTGCCAACTTGCTGTCACAGTTCATTGACAGGTAACTGTAGTTGTGCTTGATCCCGTTGAATATGGTGCCCAGTTTTACAGCAGTAATATTACCTTCTGCGCTAGAAGTTGCTGGAGCAAAGAACTTCGTAAGTGCAGCCGGCTGTTTTGAGGCGAGGCTCTTATGTTTCTGCATTGATACATGATGCTTAATTGACAGCATTAATGTCGTCGAATTGCACTGTAAATGTGCTTGCACGTAAGGGGCACCTAGCGGCTGTGGCGTCATCATCCATGGGCAGGAGCCAGTTCTCGTACTCGGCTTGAGACTTCCAGTCTTTCCGGAACACGCGTTGACGTAATTTACGCCGTTACGAAGGCAGATAATTCGCACTGATGATGCAAGCATAGGGAGCACGTAACCATTGATGATGATCTTTGCTCTATTCCAAGAATTGGTATACTTGAAGGGATCTTGCCTTGAGATCTTGCCTCCCGTGCTCATAGTGGTCGTTTTGTTGTGTGTTGTCCCTACCACTCTTCCTCCCTTTCCTTCCCCTCCATATAGAGAACCGCGCTTGCCCGAGCACTTTCTGTGCTCGTGTGTCTTTGTGGTGCTTGTGTAATTCAAGACATTCTCTTTCTGCCGACAAATATTTATCGCTCTTATTCTACAGAGACTATCACATTATTAGAAGCCTTAGCATATATCCACACCCTGCCTCACAACATCCTCCTACTTTCAGATTTATTCAGATTGCCTCTCATTACTTACGGCGCTTGCTAACCTAACCAAGGACTGATATCTATGTACATGAAATCAAAAACTTACTCTTCTCCATCTCCTCCCTGCACCTTGTGGCACTTTTCCATGTGCCGGCGCATACCGGTGACGTCGGCAATGAGCTTGCCGACCTCATTACCAACTTTGCTGCATCACAAGGTTTATCCCGATTCATTCTTGCTAGTCTGGCGTCTATAAAAACAAAGATGCATGCCCCATCCTATGCTCAGTGGAATGTGGCTTGGACACATGAAAATCGCAACGCTAAACTCTTCAAATTGATTCCGGTGATTGACAGTATACCACCCTTTTTCCCGCCAAAAAAACCACCGCGCATCTCATCACAGCACCTGCCAGGTTACCCTTCTGTTATTTCCGTTTCACTCTTTCACCACACAGTAATTGTGCGTATGGTGCGACTTTCATTGACATGCAACACTTTTTCAATGACTGCCCTTTAACTTATCAGATCACTTGCTTGCTGAAAGACAATAATGCGATTATAATAATGCCTGCACAATGTAAAATGCTTCTATCGTACAAGCAAAAGAGAGTGCTTTTAATTCCTCTCTACTGTCTCGTATTTTCATTCACATTCCCTGCGTGCTCTTTATTCGGTGTACATACCATGAACGGGGTTTTCATCTTCATGGTTTCTTTTTTTTTCTCTTCCTTTCTTCTTCTCTGTCCTCAGCTTTCGTTTTGTAGTCTCCTCTTTTATGCTAATCAAAGCGGAGCCAGTCTCCGAGGACACTGCAGGCGGAATGTCTGATTTCATTTCTCATGGTTGTCAACTTCATTTCTTTAATCAGCACCTATAGTTGCCAGTTCACTTTTATGACTGGTAGTTTTTCTCTTTCTCTCATCCACATGACCGTTTCTTGATCTTTTTCACCTGTCATTTTGGTCTCACATCCACCTTACATCTATGAGTTCCAGATTTCCAGTTTCACCATTGGAGCACACAGTCATGCCAGACCATCAACCTGCATCTCGTGACTTCTCACTATGCAGAACCTGCCCGGGCTCTGTTTATGGCGCATTGACCCAACGATGCGCAACCTATTTTTTCTCCTCCTTTCTTGTCTTTCATGTTTTCCATTTCCATTTTTTACTTCTTCCTTTCTTTCTGTCCCTCATTTCTTTTGTTTCCTTCCTTAGTGTTTCCTTTTTTACTTTTTCTTTTACATCTCCCTTTCATCTTTTGTACCAATAAATGAATTGGATGGTTGGTCGAGATGCTACATGCCATCTCAGTACAAACTCTTCGCTCATGTCATAATCTGTTAACACTAACATTTATTTCTACTTTGTTACTATGACTTCTCCGCGGCATTTGTTACTTTACACAGTTGGCTTTCTTATTAAATTCCCTCTTTTGTTGTCTTCCCTTTTTCATTTTCTTTTGATTGGCTTTAAACCTGCGATACTAATGGTGGTGTAGGTTCCCCCACTTTTCTTTAAGTTCTTTTTTGTCTTGAGGGGCTCAAACATTTGTTGCAGTTTTGAATTGATGCTTGCAAAACATAAAATAAAGAATGGCGATATGATGGTCAATGATGGCCGGTCTTTGGTGCGGAGTGGCAACTGACCCACTGTCTGAAAAACCAGCCTGGCGGGTCGGAAACCGGGCAGGTGGCAACCCTATTTTTGAACCGTGTACTCCAGCGCTGAAGGCATTGCCTCCAGCAACTTGGTGGGATAGAGGTCTGGCGAGTGGCACACACGCTTTATTAGAATAAAATCTGGATTTCTATTCCTGAGCTGGCTCCACAGAGAGTTGTGCTCTCCGCACATCAAGTTTGCACCACCTGTTGCTATTCCAACACAGTCTTTAAGGCCGAGCCTGTGATCAGGCAATATGTCCATGAAGCACTGATGCATCACTTCTGCTGTTCCATTTGATACTTCTTTCAACATGAGGAATGTGTCTGAGATGCAGTTTGTTTCGTAGTTGAGAAAGTGAATAGAAATGCAGAGTTGTTTTGCAGCAGAAGCATCTGTAGATTCATATAACCTTTAGGAGTAAAGCCCCCGGGGATTCCTTCACCATTTTATCCAGCTTGCGCTTTAAGTGTGGTGCCAATACATTCTTGATGACAGCTGTGCATTTGGTACAGTTCATTCCAAACTTCCTGCTCAGTTCTTGCAGAATTTCGCCAAGCTCGCCAACCACACTTCCAGTGTGTGCAAAGTGGTGTACAATGTAATTCGAACTTCCAGCCTTGCTTGGTCAAAATTTGGCTTGCTAACCTGAGCCAAGAACTTTCCTAAGTTGCTGTGCAGCAGGCACAGGATAGGCTTTGTGTTTCTTAGAATCGGTGTGCTTTAGGACACCCATGTAATGAGGCCTCAATGCGCAGTTGCAGTATTTGCATTTCACAGCTTCTCCATGTTCCGTTTACGATATCCAGTCTGGAAAATGTACCGAAAGGCAACAAATCAGAAAAAAGTAATAGCTTAAATGCACAAACTGTTTAGAGAAAATAAAACCGCTCTGGCGAAAATTTCGTACTACTTTGCCAAATAATAGGTTTCCTCGTTCGCTTTATGGCATCAAAAACTAAGCCATGTATGGCCTGCGTCAGTATAGAAACAACGATATACCGCTATTGGCAATGGAGTGAAACCGCCTGACTCCTTATGTTCATAAATACAATATGACCATCCTTCAAGACTACCATAACCACAAAGCCCCTGTAGATAACACACACCTTTAGGTTTTTGGTACAGGAGCCATTCATCATGAAATCTTTTTGCATTAGCGTGCTTCCCCATGCTCCAGTAGTTCCCCTCAACAGCAGGAGAGGTAAGGGGTGCACAGCTTTCCTGCAGATAAATGAAAGAATTTCATTGCAGTGGCATCATGCCAAGTAATCCATCAACTTAATTGCAAAGCAGCACGAATAATTGCTTAGAAAGTATTGCGTAGCCCTCACACTGCACGCACCACGCTTCAGACATGAACTGTGCGGTCAACCTTTCGCTGCACCTTTGCTTCAGTGCAGTTTCTGGACACTGCCGAGACAAGCCGACGTTCTGGTCGGGCCATAAAGTATGTCAACAAAAGTAATGTCTGCGTGCAGAACTAAGAGGTATTACAGCAGCGAAGACATGCAGCCCCACAAGCTCCGCTGTTGCCAAGCCATTCAGAAGAGTCGCAGTAAGCAGCCAACTCGCCGTCTGACACCAGCACCTTGCAGATCAGTTTACTAACACACATTTCGCCGGGGGACATGCCAGTACCTCCTAGATAAATTTAGGAGGTGCCCAATAGCGCATCATGCGGGCCTTCTACTTGTGAGTCCAAAACCATGAGAAGAGAATGTTGTCACCTGTTTGTTGGGATGACACTGAGCCTAGAATCATTAACTCAGCCGAGACCTTAGCCGAAAATTGCCAGAAATTCGCCATGTTGCCATTCATAATTTCAGGTCATCACGAGCCTCTCAAGTTTGCCAATTTGGCAAAAAGTAGCCACCAGTGGCAAGCACTGGTGGCCTGCTGCTTGGGACTAGACTAAATGTAATAGTGATGTTACATCCTGTCAGAGCCAAGGCAGACCAGAAGCCGCAGATGGTTTGCAGGTAGTCCGGGTCTGTATAATCGAAGAGGCCCAATGTAGTCAGGCTGGCATTGCAAATGCTTGCTGCCATTTTGTCTGTGACTGTTGGCTCTGATATAGCAACGATGGTGAATATTTGCTGCAAGGACAGTAGCGAAGTGCTGGCGTGACCATGTGTGACAGAGGAAGGTGAGCTTATCTTCTAAGAAGATAACATTATCTTACAGATATCCCAGGCTATATACAGCAGATGGTAAATTTTGTGCAGTTAGAGCCGATCTTCATGACATCATGTGGGCGTGCCCCTAATAGGAACCAAAAAGTGCAACAGCTCATTACCTCTTCTTCCCATCACCGCCCTAGAGCAGTGAAAGACTGCACTGCTCAGCTGACCCGGATTTCCCACTCTGTGTCCAACGCCGCCAAAGCGTAAGGCCTGGCCGCCGCGTGAGGAAGAAGACAGGCCCTGCAACTCCCCTCCTCCTTAAATCCCACCTGGGATTTACTAGTACAGGGAAACACCGTTAAACCGTAGTTGGCCTGAGCTCAGAAAAAGTATGTACTAAACAGGAGCACTGCTTAACTAAAATAGCATGAGATCGTCTATTCACCTGTCAAAAACAGAACTTGGAGAGAGCGCGATGAAAGTGCAAAAACATGCAATAATTATTCATTTCGCGCTACAAAAGTGTGTTATTTTCGTTTGCTGCCGCGGGCGCCCTAGTGGCGACGACAGCGGCCTCAAACTTACTGAAGCTGTGAGCCAACTTTTCAGCCAGCCCCCTCTTCTCGGCAAACACTTACATGATACATTCCTCGTTGGCATTGCATAATAGAGCTCTGTGCACGGGCGCGATAGTATTGCAGAAGTCGCGGGGCGCTTTTTCTGTTGTGGGGTGCTCTTCTCGTCAAGACGACTGCATTCATGAGGCTCACTAAGGCGCAGCTGCTGCCACTGTCGGGTCGGAATCGTCCGTGCTGTCACTTTCAGTGTCGTCCTCATTGCTGTCATCAGGCAACACTTCGGCAACAGAGGCAACGATGGCAAAATGTCGAACCTTGTAGCAGACATTTTTTCGCGGTCACAGCAGCGCTGCCGAACAACTTCACATTCCAAATGCCACACAGCATAGTCATAGGTAGATCCCTGTTGCATGCCAGCGCCGAGTTCTTCGTGTCAGGTAGCACAAACAATTTCCAATTTTTATTCTATGCTGAGCACCCGGTATTTTTTTAATGCGAGCTTCAGCATGATGCGTGTCGCTGCCACGACCTCGTGGCCCTTGTTTGCACAACGCCAAAATGATGTTGATGTGGCTTGATGGGCAAACGAACAGGGTGCTTGGAGACCATTGTTGCGATCTCTGAGGCTTGTTGTTCTGACGGGCCACCCGATGGGGATGATGCACCGCCGTGATTGTGCGAAGAAAAGTGGAAACACTTCGTGTTAACCGGTACCTATCCAATAAGCTGGTACGCGTTATGCGGATACAAAATGCATTACATTCAATGGCCGCTGACTCCGGGATTTGGCTTTACTACTTTTAAACCGCAACTACCGTTTAAACAGGTATGGTTTAACGAGGTTTTACTGTGCTACTACTACTACTCACAGATGGTGTGGGCCGTTTCAGACTATGGGCTGTATTATACACATATGGGAGTTGTTTTCATGTACTGTGCTTTCAAGATGCATTACGTTGCAGTTTGGCTAGATTGGTTGATGAAAGGATATTCATACATTAGCGTTTAGTTTCAGGCAAGGGCATATACACAGCCAGTAAGGGCAGAGTCAGGTGCTTCTCATTTGCTGATGCAGAAGCCTACGCGCTGTCTGCTCCGATTGGCTACAGCCCAGCGAGCCAAGGGCAGCACACTACGTCAGAGCCTCTGCCCAGCACTACACTTGTCTACACAAGCCTGTATGAAGTGCAGTTAAAAAAAAAGAAAAACCCCACTATCTCCTATAATAACCGCTCATGCTAACCACGATTAACAAGTGCAACGTGGGCCACAAGTTAAGAATATAAAAACAAAGAGCAGAAGACAAATGCTGGTGCAAATTTTGTTGTTTCTAAGCCATATGCCATGCTGTCAGGGGGCCCGGCAGTTCACTTGCCGGTGGGGTCAAAAATGAAGCTACAGAGGGTGTCCTTGCTCCGATTGCAGCAAGTCAGTGCTTCTTACTTTCAGTGTGACCTGTCACTGCTCATCTTCCCATGTTGCTGAGCGAAAACTGCTTTCTGCGTATAGTGCGCTGCATTCGCATTATATTCAATGGGCCTAACCCAGGCTGCACACTCGCAATGTTTCGGAATAATCGAGTGCTGGATGAAAGTGCACTTGAATGAGGTCATACTTGCCACATCAAACAAAGCTCGCCTGCGGCGCCACTGCAGTGATGAAAATTAAGTCTGTTCAGAATGGTGTCACTAAAGACGCGACACAAATTGTTACTTTGTACCTCTGCCAGCATCTTTTTATTTGTGCTGTGTGCTTTTCTTGTCTTTTTTGCGCTTGCTATGTCTCTCCCAATTTCATAGCAGGTAAGTATTGTACATCTGTAAAAAAAAGATATTTATAGCTCATATGCTGCACTAGCCTGTTGCATAGACAATGTCAACTTTGCAAGAAAATAAAAATCTATAATCAATCTTTTATTGGCGGGACCATTAGAGCAAACTATACAAGTCTGATTTTCCATCTTATACAATAGTGTATAATTTACATAAGAGGTAAACACGGTCCTGATGACTTGATGGTAGTGTAAACGCATGCAACTTGTATATCTGGTGTACCTGTACAAACGAGGGAAAAACACAGGTGAAGTACACAGGATTAAAAAGAACCTGCAACTTGCACATAGATATGAACATGTCACTGTGACAGCCTGAGAGCTGTTGTTTAGCATTTTCTTAGCCTGTTGGTCTGTGGGCACAAGTGCCTGTCTTGTATGAAGTGGCTAAGCACAGCTTTGTGACAAGACTTTTTTCTATCTGCCACCTAAGAATGCGCTCTGTAGTAGTCGGGCTCCGCCGGGAGACTTCCGGCAACAGGAACATAATGTGGGCAATGCAAGTGCAGATTTTGGTTGCTAAAGCTATACCAGACCGATGGCAAGCAAATTTTTTAACACAGTTGAATATCCGAAATACTTGCGACTTCTTAGAAGCAGAATGATCAGGTTTTCAAATTAAATAATACAAAGTGAACCTGCCCCCATTAAAACTTCATCTACAAGAAACACATTCCTGACAGATTGTCGACACCAGCTGGTGTCGTCAAGAACAGTGAGATACTGGGGGGACACTCTCTAGGTGCTGCATTCTGCCCATGCTAGCTCAAATAGCTGACCAACAATGAGTTGGAAACTTGTTCCTTGTGGTTGGGCTTTGAAAATCCTGTTGCCGCAGGCAACCATAAAGCAGTTACGTAACTACTAGTGGAAATATGTTAATGCATTGCTAACAAACAAATAAACCTCTTAAGAGCATTGAAGTGTACAAAAAAATTGCCGCCGGGGCTCTGGAACAATAAAAAAAAGTTTCGCATCACTGGGTTGCGCCATTGTTTACTGGCAGCTTGTGAATACACTGAAGCCCAATTGTAACTGGTGTATGCACTAAATATAGTTCACTATATCAGGTAATTCATTAAATTCAAACTTGTCTATAACAAAATGAAGCAAACTCTTGTATTATGCTTGTTCTACGCAAATTTTGTCTTCAGTGGAAAAATTAAGCCAATGTTGTCTGCTTTTTTGTAAACAAAACCACACATAGTAGACAGCAACTTTTACTTGTGCCTTAAACAGCTTGCCAGTCACTAAAAATGGTGACTGGCTCGAAAATGGTGACTGGCTCGATGGGATCTTGCTTGTAGTATACTGCCGGCATGCTTCTGAGTATTCTCGAATTTAGGCACAATAAGGAAAAGAAGAAAGCACGACAACAAAAAAGTTGCCTCTGTTATGAGTAAGCGTATTACTTGAGTATCAGTCAACAAGTTTTGTGTGTGCGATATGGAGGATAATTCACTTTATGCTGGTTTGTTATATTCAGGTTTGACTGTAGAACTGTACAAAGAGAAGAATGCTACCTACTGTGAGTGTGGATCTTTGCCATTACAGTAGCCAAACATGACATCGAGCACACAGTTACTTCTTATCCAATTCATCTGCCAAAGGGCCAAGGGATCTTCTGTGAAAGCTTCTTGAGCAATAGACTCAACAAATATCCAGTGCTACTCCACTATATATAGTGGTAGCCTGCACACACAATGCAACTCGTAAATCCAATTTTTTGGCCACACACGAACAGTGAGGGAGCTTGCAAGTGGAAAATCTTCCGTGTTGGCCTTTTGTGTGCATTTCAGCCAATGTTTGCGTAACATACTCCGATTAAGGCTTAAATTTTCTGGTGTTCTATCCGATGCTACATAATATGTATTTGCAATTGCGAACAAGCCACAGTCAAGCATGTTGCACTTGTTTTGTGCCCTTAAGTGGAAATGGTCAGCGTTGGCAACTAATTTTAGCATATGACCGATTTGCTTGAGGGCATCGGAAGGGGTGGGGTACCTTGGTCAATTGAGTCATATACGAAGACCGTGTTTACATCAGCATCAGCATTGGTTACTGTAAGCCAGTGATTGGGGTTTTGTATGTGCTAGATTTGAATAAAAGGGCTTTTTACTTGAGTATATAGTAAACGATGGCCAAGTAGCACATCTGGAAAGCTGTCGCAATGATGACATTTTTCATAAATAAAGGTTTGTTTTACATTAATCACGCCGTCTGATATCGAGATACCCTGTACTAAAGCATTTAAATTGGCATCTGAAAGAGAGTAGCATTTGCAGACATTTAACATGTTTGCTGTCACCATTGTAAGGCTTACTATTTTCTTCTGTGATGGCAAAAACTTGCACTTAACAGCTTTGATTTTCTTTGGCTGTCCTCTTCTTGCTTTCACCAAAGGTACACCGAGCTTTGTAATGTTATAATGCCTGCAACCGCTTGTAGCAGCTATTTCGGGTAATGGAACTAGTGTACCTTGTAGGCTAACTGTAATTTAATTACTAGGAAAGGTGGTTAAGTTCCTGATGAATGTGTCACATGATGCAAGTTTTCCATTATCTCCTTCTCACCACAATTAGATAATATAGATTAGCCACAGTCTTTGACATTTCACGAAGTCTCTTGCAGGTGTATAAATACTTTTCTTGTGTAGTGTCGAACTCCACGGATGGTGGCAGCTGAATGCTGCTTGTCACAGCTGGTGTGGCACTTGAGGCCATGCAGCTATCACTCAGGAAATTATCCTTGTACCACCTGCCCAGTATGCATGCTTTGTCAAAAAGGTCTTGCTGGGCAGAATGGCGAGCTGCTAAAATGTGTGCACAAGGTAAACTGTACTGATTATAAAAAGCACGCATGCAATGCGTCAGGCATAATGAAACGCTGTGCTCAGAACGCCCCGAAGACACTACCTAAGAATTAGTATTGGAAGTGACCAGATAACCTACTTCTTTAAATGCTGCTCAAATACTCTGCTGCTCTGCTTTAAATGCTGCTCAAGTAATCGGTACACGGAATGGCCGTGCATGACGCCTGCTCGCAGCCAACAGCACTGTGGTAGCTGACGAAGCCAGGCAGATTGAGCTCTCCCGGGCGGACGTGGGTTTCTTGCAAAGCAAGCACGTCGCATCCGTCCGAAAGAGCCCCATCCGCCAGCTCTGGATGACGAGCGTTCCATTGAACGATGCGCGGCCGTTGCTCCACTGGTGTGTTAGCCATGCTGGATCAGGGCGTCATGCATTTCCAGAGCTGCCACACACATGTGGCGCGCTGGCGAGTCGGCAGGTACCGATTCCAAGAGTGCACGCAATGCCGACGCGAGCGTCGTTATAGACGAGGCAACCTAAAGTTTGCCCGCGCGGCACCAGCGCCGAATGCTCCCCTAGCGGACGGATGGAAGTTTGGAGGGTCGTCGGTGCGCGAGCGCGCGCCCGTGTTCTGTACGGCGGGAGCGCTCGCGCTGGCTCGCGCGCGTTGTTTTTGCGATGGCGAGTGCGACCTCATCAGCCAGGAAAGGTGGCACGCAGTACTGCTGTGTTGTTGACTGCCACAACAGCCTTGAGAACACGAAAGGTCGAACGCCGCCCGTGAAATTCTACAGATTTCCGGGGAAGTGGTACGAGAAGGGCAGACGACAAGCATGGATAACTGCAGTGCGCCGAGTCAAGTAAGTACCATACTTTCGAATTCGCGTGCAATATCACGGCCGCTCGATGAAAACGGAATAGTGATATGCCTGTTTTTAGCGCGCAACCGTTTGTTTAGTCGTGCCGCGTTGTTGAATTGTGTTGACATCCGCCGCTTGTTAGCGGTAAATGCATGCGTGTTGCGCCGCTGAGCTCGACGACGCGAGCTCGATTCCCGGCCACGGCGGCCGCATTTCGATAGCGGCGAAGTGCAAGAACGCCCTTGTTACCGTGTGCTTTGATTTTTGTGCACGTTAAAGAACTTCCGGAGGTAATAATTATTTCCGAGACTCCGCATTACAGCGTGCCTCATAATGATTTCGTGGTTTTGCATGGTTTTTGGCAGTTAAAAGCCCCGAATTTATTTGGTTGTACTGTGCCTTCACTCGCAATCGGCATGGACGAGCTTTAGATAATTATTTCGCTTTTCCAAATGCTGCAACTTAATTTACTAGTTGTGCAGGTAACGAGAGGGGACGCGCGCTACTTTTGTGTGATAGCAGACCGCATTTAATGCAAGCCGCGGTCGTCGCGAGCGTCGGAGCGACAGATCGGAAAGCAGCCGCTCGAGATGTGCGCGTTATGTTTGTTGTTTGGCCACGCTTTCTAAGTTCACAATAGCCAAGCTTGCTTTAAGGTAATTACCACCTTGCACATTCTTGCTGATTCACTCTTCCTGCCAAAAATTTTCGTTTCCTGTAGTAACCGGCCATTGGTGCAAGCTTACTTTAGCTGTTCGTCCGACGAGGCACTAGATTTGCTTTGGTGAGGCAGGTATCTCTGATGCTCTAATAGTGCTGTTGGTCCTAAGGTAATCGCTTGTTAACGTGGTCTGGGTTCATTTCGCGGAGCAGTCTGTACGAGCCAATTCTCATTAGCAGTGAAAAGGCACCTTGCTGATTAATGCGATGAGTTGCAATGACTCCAACATCTGCATTAAATAAGGCGTGATTTACACTAAATATTTATTGAAGCATGATATAAAGCAATATGCGCCTATGTAGTACTTAAATTGTTAATTTTGAGCAGATGTGTGTTTTGGCTGTTGTGCTCTAGGATTTAGTGCACTCTGGGAAGGAAACTGCTTTAGTGTTCTGGTGAAGCAGCGCACTGACCAGGACAAGGCAGACACACACATGAATACAAGACACTTGGTGTGCTTGTGTCTCTCCTCTTTGTACTGGTCAGTGCGCTGCTTCACCAACACGGTATGATCATTAATCACCAACTCGCCCAACCTCCCACATTACTGCGTTAGCTTTATAATGCAGTTCTCTTCGTGCCATGCAGTGAAGTTATTGGGACAAGAAATAGGCAGCACAAGTTACAGGCACTAGCATCTCAGAATCGCCATGTATAAAGGCATGTACAGTTTGCCAAAAACATCTTAATCTGTGATTTGCCTGAACCTAAGCCTGAGAGGGTATAATGAGCTATAGGCTAGGCCACGTTGCTAAAGATGGGAAGATGGTCTTTCTCTTTGGTATAGTTCCATGCCTATTTGTGTCTAATACATGTCTTCTTTCTGTGCTCGCAGTGTTGATGACACTCCCTGGGAGCCATCCAAAAGCACACGAATTTGCAGCACCCATTTCGTTGGAAACTGCAAGAGTGACCTAATGGAACATCCATCATACATCCCTACCATCTTTCCACCTGTGTACCGAAAGAAGGCACCAGATCGAGAGAGGGCGGAAAGGTATGACTGGCAATGCGCAAGTATCACGACTTTTAGTGGTAGCACTCTTGTAGAATATTATATGCACACATTACCTTTGCGAACATTACCTTTGCAAACATTTTATTGGAAGTAATTTAATTCCCATGACAAATAGGCTCATGTCATTTCTATGCGATGCAGATGGGAGCGGCGTCTAACAGAGCAGTGGCAATCGCAGCAGTCGTCTCAGCAGTCAGCACCACTAGAACATGCGCTTTTGGACTGCAGTGACACAGCTCTAGAGCAGCAGCAAGACACATGTGAAAGAGATTCCACAACGTGCCTTTCTGAATTGACAGAACTGTCAACAAGCAACCCACTGGATTTCCAGTCATCGAGTAGCATGACAACAGAAGTTCCTGCTGCCAGAGTGACTGATGTTGTAATTACATGTTTTTATTCATAAACAGGCCAGCATTATTTTATCGTAGAGAAATATTTAATTTTAAGAACGGTAGCAAGAATGGCTTTAGGTGCACTCCTCTGTCCAGCAACTCTGTGCTAGTTCTTGTCCTGTCATTACTATTTTGTAAGTGCCTTCAATATATTTCCATGTAGCAAGCTGTGGCAATTATTCATTGAAGCCTGTGCTGTTCTGTGGCAACTATTTCAGGGATGCCAGACAGAATGTTCTGCTTCAGGCAAGCTGGACCTCCTGCTCTCGGCAACCAATGGGACTGAAGCATCAACGCAAGTCACGCATGCTGAACAAAGTGACAAGGTTTGTGATTGTACAGAACTTGCCAATTACATTTTCAGTTTTTGTGAGGAGAGTACTATGCAAATGAAACCCAAACTGAGAGGTAGATAGTGGAATCTATGCTGAAACAGCATGACTTGAACAAAAACAAAAAGCTACACACTACAAGGAAAAAACTAATAATTTTGTTGGTGTCCTTGTTCCAGTTGCACCTTTTTAGCTTAAATTTAGGATGAACCAACTGAGCCTGCACCAAGATGTTGAATTTAAGAACTAGAAATGAACAGTCAGGGAACATCAACACATTGTTCCAGCAAGATTTTTAGCCATGCTGAGGTAAAAATATTGGTGCCCGTCAGCCATCTACTGAAAGCTTTCTCGCGCGTAAACAAACTGTTTTTTTTATTTTCTCAGAAAGAACAAATTCTGGAGAAGCTTATTACCTAAAGCTGTTATGGACAGCATGACTGGGTCATTGAACCCTTTACTAGGTAGTTGGGACTAGAAAAATGTTTCCCACAAAATATAACACATAAAATGATAAATATGGCATATTTGCCACTATTTCATTATACCAATTACACTAACGAAATTATTAATAAATTATGTCAGTACACCATATGCAGTTTTATTAAAAAAACACAGATGCCAGAAAAAAATATTGAATACTCATGTAATCACGATAGCAATAACATGCAGTGGTTTCGTGAGCTTCCTAGCAGTTTATTACTGACCCATGGGTATATTTTTTTCAGTGCATTATAGTAACCATTTCCTCCAATTTGTTTAGGTGACTGGCACAGACTATAACTGGAAAAGAAGATGCAGCTTTGAGGGCTTCAACTCGGTGAAGGACAATGAGGAAGCTCTGCGTGACCTGTGCGGCGTTACACTGCCTGTGTTTAGTCTCCTGCTGAACCTTCTCCCTCATTCGAGGTACAAAAGCACTGATGTGACGCGTGAGGACAAACTTTGTTTGTTTTTAGCTAAACTTCGGCTTGGTGTGACATTCAGTGCACTTGCTGCAATATTTAGTGTGAGCACCACAACTGCATCAAATGTGTTCAGGAGAACACTTGACCTCCTTAGTGTTGCCTTGGAAGACTGGGTGTTTGTGCCTTCACGAGATGTTATCAAACTCTCTTTGCCCCTCCCATTTAAAGAACATTATCCTAATTGTACATTTATAATAGACTGCACTGAAATTCGAACAGAAATGCCCTCTAAAGTGGAACAGCAACATGTAATGTTTTCTCATTATAAAGGGACTTACACACTCAAGTTTTTGGTAGGTATAATTCCTAATGGAATGATAGCATTTATGTCTAAAATGTATGGTGGGCGGCATACAGACTCTTTTATTACACAAGACTCTGGATTTTTAGAGCTTCTAAAGCCTGGAGATCTAGTGCTAAGTGACAAGGGCTTCCCAAGAATTAGGACAGAAGTTGAGGGAAAGGGAGCAGTACTGCTGATGCCACCGTTCAATACGAATGGAGGGCAAATGTCTCAGGAAGACATGGACATGACGTATCAAATTGCATCAGTTCGCATACATGTGGAGAGGGTAATTCGAAGGCTGAAGACATATCGTATTCTAAGCAACACAGTGCCCCTGACTTTAGTACCACACATGAAGAAAATAGCTGCTGTGTGTGCTGCCCTTGTGAACATGGAGCCCCCTATAATCAAGAAGCAAGAGTCCAACTAATTGTTCGTTCTGCAGACTACTGTGTTTTACATGCTGTATTTGTTCTGGAAAACTGCTTCTAATACTTCATTGTGCAAAGCACTTTATTGTAAGCCTACCTTTAAATTCACCTTCCTTGCTTGTAACTGCATTCAACCAAGAACATTCAGCTTGGTTTTGATGTAAGCTCATGCAACAGCATCGTTTAATGTTTGTTTTAACATGAGAAACCAGTGCTTTTAAATGTGTGTTCTGTCCTATTATGCCAACTGGCAATTCCTCTAATGTAGCATACCCTTTACTTTTATATTTTGAGTGTCACTCATGTTCACATAACAGATCTGACAACAACATACTGTTCAAAAAGGGCTTTAGAAATTCTTGTAGTTATATTTGTCAGACAGAAGAACCCAACAATCATTTTAGCACATTTTAGTGTTTTGGCTCTCTTAGTGGAGGCTCGGTTAGTGTAACATGCATTCCATTCTGTTTGAGTCACTCTGTTTTGTGTTGAATAGCTTACATGTTTTCTTTACGAAATGGATAGGTAACATGGACCAGTGACTTCAAAAGAAAAGGACAGTTTTATTGTTTTTGTTGTTGCACAACAAACTTTATTTACAGTTTCATACAGGCTGCATTTGAATGCTAATACAAGAGACTGTACGTGTTTAAGCACACTTTACATAGTGTAGTGGCGAACCTGTGCGTAGCTATTCGTTGATTTGTGTAACTTTCTGTTGCAATGTAGTAACAAGAACATAAGAACTGCTGGTGTTTCTATTTGTACTCATCTTTACATCACAGTCTTTACGTTACCCGTGCATGTGACTAGAAGCACTAAGCATGAAAGCTTTTTGTTGCAAACGAATTTATTTTGTTAACTAGCAGCACACCTATTTAAAAGCAGTAGTATTTCTTGTAGTTCTGAGTAGTGCTTTACTAGTTGCAGGTGTGACTGCAAAGATGCTGTCATTTAAACTGTTGTTACCCGTGTTGTTAGCATGACTGGTATTAGTGTTATTAATGCAGTTGGGGTGGTATTGGTATGAGATGATGATATGTAGCAATGGTAAGGGACAGGAGTATTGTACTTTGGTGAGTTACTTCATGACTTGAGTAGGAAAAACAGTACATTCAGATGAATGTGAAAAATGGAAAACAGTGATAATAAACAATTGTCAAGCACCAATAATGTTCTGAATGTACACACAACATAGGGTTGCTTGGGCGATTATGCATGATTGGCATTTGGTTGTTGGGGCCATTTACTTCCCCTTCATAGCATATTGATGATGCACTGTTATTGCTTCTCAAATAGTAAGCATGCAACAGACATTAGAGTGCTACATAAAAAATGTTGTGTTATCACATTAGTCTCTCTGTTAGAGACACAGAACACCGCAAGCAATGCATGCCCATGATATTGGTGCAACAAAAACAATTCTGGCCTTTTACATGCCATAGCAGCAGATGTAAATTTGCACCATCTGGAGTTATTTAACGTGCACAGTACCTAATGTTTAGCCGAACAATGATAGCTAGCAGAGAGAGTAGGAAAGAAGCAAAAGGTTTACATATAGCAAGAAGACAACATTGAGAATTTAATATACAAAAATCTTGCATAACTGAAGGCACAAAATCAGAAAGTTAAAATGGAGCAAGGCGCAGTGCCATGACTAAACCATAATTTAAAACAATGCCGGAATTAGAAATTTAAAATAAAAGTACTCCATCTTAGGAATCAGCTTCCACAAGAATAATTCATCTCTCTTTACATTCACAATAATGCTCTGGTTTGGGCTGTACACGTACAGAAGAGCCCGCTGAAGGTTTAGAACGTACAGCTGAACCTCAATTTGTGTGTAATAACTGTGTGTCTTCCTTAGCTCAACAATGTCGTTAATAAATGTAAGGTAAGGCAGCTCACAGGTCCTTTGCTCGTAATTGAGAAAGGGTGCATTTCTGTACTTGTATGTGCACTTAATCTCTATGAAAACAGTTTCGCCACCGAGATTTGCAAGTCCGTCGGGGCTGCAGCATAGCCATGGTTGTTCTGGCAGAACAATGAGACCCATCTAGAGGAGACAATGTGTGTAAGTTAATGCAAGTAATATTATAGCTAGCATAGATTTTGAATATGTGCACTTACTCAATGATAAAGTAATAAATGATTGAAACTCATCAAGAATGTCACCTGAACTATGCGTACACCAAGTTTTTGCTCCAGATTGCGCCTAGCTGTGGCCTCAGTTTTGATTCCTGCAGAAAAATTTATTCAGATGCGCACATGTGCATGTCAAACGGAATGGTAAAGAAGGCAGGCACAGCACTTTATTTCTAGTCTTCATTTTTTCTGCCCATCTATTGCACTGTTTGATTCCATTCAACATGCACCAACTGTACCAGTTAAGCTCACAACTGCAGTACATGTGCAATAAGATTTGCTTCCATTTTGTCATAAATTTTGTTATTGTCTAAGTTCTGTAAAAAACATGTGCATGCAGTGCAACACTTTTGTGCTTAGTAACCTTACCATAATGCATTGCAGCACTTCTGTAAGTGCTGTGCCTCAGTAGCTGCTGGGCTGCACTTGTTAATCCTTCATCATTTTTCTTTGTTAGAATGCTGTGAGCCTTTGTACTGCTAATTCGCACTCTTCGTTCCTCATGCCACCTGTACATTTCAAAAGTTCCAGAGTCTGTATTATTGGATAGTCATGAAATGCGTGAAACGAATTAAATAAAATTGAAGTTACCTTGTGCAGTTTGCTTGCTCTTTTGTGAGCAAAGCAAGCCTTGTGAATTTTTCTTTCAAGATCACTTTGGTGGTATATTCATGTGCCTCTTTAGGCTGTAGCTCTGAAACAAAATCCCACTGCTGTGTTGTCCTGCTGTCAACGACAGAGAGGTAATGGTACACTGGTCTGCTAAGCATTGTAGCAAGCATCTCGTCAAGGGTGGCTTCATCTGCTGCATTTGAGGCCTGCTCAACAAGCTTATCCAGAACCTGCCGGCAGGTCAGGTCGTCCTTGTGCATTTTGGACAGCATCATTACCTCTTTCAGGGAACAGTCTATCTCTGCATAATGTAGTAGAATGTCTCTCGATGCCTTTTTCATATCCTTTGAGTTAGATTGTTGAGCTGTTATGGAGAAAATGTGCATAATGACTGTGCATACCAGGGTCTATGCAAGCTGTAATTAAGTTGATGTATGAACTCATTTAAGTCTAACTTGACAGCAAAAAAGTGTGCAGGAGATGGCAAAATTTTTATACAAGCTCACCTGGAAACAAGTCTAGGAGATCTTGTTCTGGCTGCCGCAGGGGTTTGCTAGTTGGCTTGCCCCACTTTTGGGGCTCACTTGTGCAGGAGCTGTCTTCGTGGTTATTTATGTATAGGCACACAGCAGCGGCATGTTTGCACTGGCCCTGAATACCGGCTTTGCAGCTGCATTTTCCTTTGCTTATATTTAACTGGCGCTTTACAGGGCATGACCACAAGAGCTGAAGAAACAATGGCAATTTAGGTGCATTATTTAGCTGTCTGGTTGTGTCAAGTTTCATATCAATGTCTTTAACCAACACTACTATAATATTGTCAAATGCTTGCAAAAGTTCCTTCCCTTCCCCAACACACGAAACATGTGTATGCCTGAAACACCTAGATCATCCATACACAAATATATTGACTCATAATGACCCCGCATTTACTTCACGGAAGTACAATGGAACTTGAGTGATGAAAGGCAGGCATGAGCATGTTAGTGAGTGTTGGTGAGTGGTAGTAGACATGTCAGCATGAGTGGGTGCTGGTCAGTGAAAGTGACTGAATGCGAGTGAATGCAGAAACGTGTGGGTAACTACATATATAACCCGCAAAAATAACAATGAGTGAGTATCAGTTTAATTATTCTGCTGGCCTGTGGTCAGGCACAGGTTCCTTAGAGAGAGCACAAATATTCTACTTTAGAGGCTACTGTCACTGCTGGCAGCATAGTAGTGTTGTACAAATTAGCCTGGGCATGCAACGGTCTTCCACCAAGAATAAAAGCCAACTGATATGATAGACACAAATGGTTACTGCATGTAGTGGCTGCAAGACTGCATGTCTAGAAGTTGTGTGCATGGTTGCTGTGTTGCTGCCTCTAAATGGGGGTTCATATTTGAGAATTCGCATTTGGTTATTCTGCACAAATCGCAGCACAAGGACACTTTGCACTTATGCTCGACCAAAACCTGCACCTACTAGGCAAGTTGAACTAGGCTAAAAGATTACTCCTGACAGTCCGCAATTGCATAAAAGGAATCTGCGCACATCACGCGGATATGCAATTTTAGCTTTGTTACCATGCATACCAAGGGCAGACAAGCGCAAGTTGCTGATAGAACTTACGCTTTTAACTGCAAAAAAAAAAAGATACATGTGAATCCTGAAAACACTCTTTACTCCATTATTTTCTCGTGACCAAGCAGAGCTGCTTAACCTGTGCAATAAAGGTGGAATCGCAAGATATGCGCCGTTGCCCGTAGGTACGCAATTTTTGATTTGTTATACGTAGAGCAGACAAGCATAGGCGTAGCCATGGGGGCATTTAATACCCCTCTCTAAATAGGTTATGTATAAACACACGCTCGCGAATATTGGGGTGCCGGAACACTACCTCTCGCTCGTCTTAAATGAGCTGTGCCCCAGTAGATAAGCGTAAAAGGTATAGCTGATGTAGCACAGCTGCAAAGAAAATATTTTTGTAATGATCTATTGGGCAAGTGAGTAGGCGATGATGATCCTTTAATCAACGAGCAGCGTCGGAAGACGCAGGCAACGGATCGCATTTTAAGCACTGAACTCTCTCAACACGTGATATGTCAAATGAAACCTCGCAGTGACACTGGTTCAATGCAAAAACAAGCAGGCTTCGCGAAGCGATGACATCGATAACGCTTGCCGTTGTTCACTGACAGGTCCGCGCAAATCAGAACGAACACAAACGTGTAATTTACTAATGCTCCAGCCAAGAAATTTAGCAGCAAAAGGTGGAAGCACAAAATGAGAGCAGCCGTGTGCGCGCGCTCAGCTACCGAGGAAACTAACGGCAATCGTCACCGTTCCTGCACATCTCTGCAAGTATGCATGGCCGCTTTGTACCTGCATTATATAGAAATACAAGTGGCTAAACTTCTGAACTTGGTGCATACCTCTAACTCGACGTCGTATACGATCTTGTCGGACACCTGTGACACGCATTTAGCTTTCACTGTCACATCACCGTCCACGATTTGTTCAACGCCGTACACGTGCGGAAGCAGACGCTCCCCTTTCGTGAGGTTTCCGCCACGAAAAAATCTGTCGGCGTCGGCAATCTTCTTGAAGCCGCATTGTAGTCTTTGCATCGCTGTTGCGCAAGCAAGCGATCTGCCGCCGTCGAAAACGGAGCGCCGTGAGCACGAGCAGCGAAGAAAAGCGCGGACGAAACAATGTAAACCAAGTGGTGACTGCGCGACAGCGCGACCACGCTGATTGACCTTTCCACATTGGGGGCGCTGTGAGGCGGCGCAGTAGCGCCGCCTGGCCATGGTTTTCTCGTCTATAACGAGGTCACGTGCATCGGGTCTTGTCGCGCTGCGGGGCTGTGCAGGGCTACAGTGCTCTAGAATATGGGTAGTGGGTTCAGGGAGCGGCCGCCGGTGAGGCGGCTTGTGTCGACGATACCAGATGGCGCCACCAGAGCATAGGCTGTATGAGATGCGGCGCGCTGCGCCGTGGCTGCGCACTGTGTATAGAATTGTCGCAGAAATAAACAAGGCTCTGTCTTTTAAAAGAGGTCCTACAAATAGGTGAGGCTGTACACAGATATTGTCGGCGAATCAAGAGAATTAGATATAGTAGTAGCCAACAGCCGATAGCGCGGTCGTGCGGACGAGCGGTCCCGTTGATCCTTCGCAACGCTGATCGCGCTCTTTTGCAGGTACGGCTCCCATATTTCAACGTTAGTGCATAGTAGTATTATCGCCGCCCATAGGAAAGGCTGAGTAAAGGGAGAGGAGTAAACATCCTATAGATCATCGGGGTTATCCAGCCGCCCACTCGAAACTGTCGGCAAACGTGGCTGAGCGTACTCCAGCTTGAGCCATCGGAAGTGTTTTAGTAGAGGGGCGGGGCAACGAGAAATCGCAATAAAAAAAAACGCTTCACTTAGAGACCGTTGTGTGTACCGCGAACTATATCCGAATGCGATAATATTAAGTGTGGTATGCATGCCCCTGCTTTAATTGTTCTGATGCATGCATTTCTTTTTCTTCAAAACGAAGGGTCAATTGCCGCCGATGTATAAACGCTGATGAATGCAAGACAAGACAAAATAACTTTTATAAAATAAAGCACTCCTTTATTGCAGCGCTCCAACTATGCCCAATGTGAAACATATTCTTGAATTTAGCCGCGCGACTATGAGCACTTGCCCATCTTAGCATGAAGCTTCTTTTTCCTTCGAGCTTCTCGCGACTCATTGATTGATTGAACATAAAAATCTAACCTTGTCAAAACATAAAACTTGACAATGCTGGCTGTGAGCGCTTCTGAATGCTGGCTGCACCCTACACCACATGAAATCTGAGATTTGCCCAGCACCATAACATCTACTATTCTGAACCTGCACAGGCTTTCCTGACTAAAAAAAGTTGTGAAAAGGTTTTCCAGCCTTCTCACCGTCAAAAAAAGCACGCGGGACGGGTAGAGCAACCCTCCTTTGTCACAAATTGCAGTGAACTCATTGTCCTGGCTTTTCTCATTTGGCGCCTGTAGCAGCAAGTTTTTGCATTCGACACAGTCAGTGCGTGCAATGAACTTGCGCGCTACATAACCTGCCATGTAGTGTATTAGCCGGTCATCGCTGTTTTCAATGACATAACCGCTGTGATCTGGAGATATTTGGCGTAGTTTGCCTTCAGCCAATGAGAGATTGCCCGACTCTATGAGTTTGTCAATGTCTTCCTCTGCAGTGTTGGCATCATATGCATCCAGCAAGGAACTAAGTGGCTCATTGCTGTCGGCGTTTCCTGATCTCACTACGCTCGCTAGATTATAAAACGAAAGACAATTCACTACAATCAAAAAATTGGGTTGGTGTAGGGTGATCGTTAGATCCACAGGACTGCCTTACGATACCGAAAAAGTTCTCCAATAGATCCTGGCTCAAGCGCGATGTCATTAAATACTTAAAGCCCTGTGTACTCAGGCGGCTGGGTAGGACTGCTAGCCGCGCGGGCGGGCGCGCCGAGCCTACAGCCCACGCTACAACAGCGCCACCGCTTAGATCCGGGACCTGTCGACACTCGCCGCCTCACCGCATCGCATGGAGCGCGGCGGCTCCTGAACCCACTACCCCATATTCTAGAGCACTGTAGCAGGGCTGCTCTCGGCGACTGGCTGCGGCGCTGTGTTGCCGGTCAGTACGTCGCGAAAGGAGCGTCCCGGCTGAACCGTCTGCGATGGGCGTGGCTCGGGGGCGCGCTGTCCGGTGGTGGCAGGCTGCTGGTTCCGCGCTGTAGGGGCACTGCTCCTCGCGAGAACCAAGGCTTGTCGGCGCGTGATGCGCGGGACGGTTCTCGTGAGTATGCTCGCCACCCGCCGCTCAAGCTGCCAGTTGGGGCAGCGTGGCTCTGCTGACTCGTGCGGGCCGCGGCAATTAATGCAGCGGATCCGCTTTGAAGTGCACGCGCTCGTCGCGTGCGACCCCGCGCACTGGAGACAGCGTGGGTCGCGGGAGCAGGTCACTGTGGCGTGCCCGAAGAGCCCGCATCGACCGCACTGCAACGGCCGGTGTAGCTGCGGACGCACCTTGCGGCGCTGCTTAAAGAGGTGTACCACCTCCGGCACGTCTCTGCCAGCGAAGCGGAGTGTTGCCACATCGCCGCTCCAGGTGACGGCGAGTACGGGCACACCCGGCACTCGATCCCCTCAATGATGGAAGGTCCATCGATCGTCGGGTCCACGTTGAAGAGCGTGCCCGTGCAGGAGTTGGCGATAAGTGCCTTCGCCCTGACGGGCACGTCGCATATCACCCGGACGGCGAGTAATGCAGAGAGGTCCGTGACGGGCAGCGCGTCGACGGCCACGACGTTCCGTCGAAGGTTCGGCCGTACTCGATGGGTCCCTGGAACTCCAGCGAGGAATGCCGCAATCGCGTCGCGCGATGCCGCAAGGAAGTGAGCCTTTCTTGCGAGTGGTCGGTAAAGGACAGTTTCCCGTGCTTCCGTGGGCGGTGCGGTGTCTTGTACTGCAGCAGGGTACGCTTGAGCGTACGACCATGGCAGCGACGGTGGTGATCGTTGTCACCGAGCGCATGTTGCGGCGTTTGCGCCGGCTGTTTTTTTTTTTTTTTTTTTTTTCTTGCCCGGCTGCATCGCGATGGGGAGGAGAGGCTCCGCGGGTGGAGGCGGGGCCTCGCATCGCGTATGCGCCGTGACGTTGCTTGTCGGCGCATGCGCTGTGGAGCTACTCTCGGGAGCGTCGCTCTCCGCCGCGTTCGTGCTCGCCTCGGTCTCGGCGGTGGCGACTACGGGTGCCGGGGGCTCGAGCGGCGCTCGAGTAGGCACGGCTTCAGCGCTTCGGTCGGCATCAGCGGCGATGCCGACACTTTCCTCTTGCGCGCTGGGCGACGGGGAACGGCTGTTCGTTGAGTCCGTGGCCAGGGTCAGCTGGCTGTCCTCCCTGCTGCTCGACGAGTACGAGCAGGAAGGCGGGCAGCTGCTAGAGCGGCCAAGGTAGATGTACTGGTAGCGAAGGCTCCATGCAAACTACGCAAACGTGACGTAGAATGACGTCACGCATACGTATGCTTCTGGCGCGAATTATAAAGCGGTCTTTCTGTAGGATCCGCGCTTTCGAGCCCGTACCTCTCGAAGGTTGCTGCCTTTCAGCGCGCCCTAACCTTTGCCAGTCAAATGTGCTAGAGTTCCTGCTAGTTATGGCCTTGTTAATGTGCAATTGGGAACGCAATGAAAGTGACTGATAAAGGAGGGGCAGCATAGAAAGGCAGCAACACTTCCAGACACTGGCGAAGCATGCATGATTCGTAGTGCAACTACTGGTGCTAGTACTTTTGAGAGCTTTTGAGTACAGCAAGGTATGATGCACAAAGCACTGGCTCAAGTGCACAGTTCGCAATAGAGTGTACGGCAAGTATGGTTTTCATAGTTTCATATTCATTGTTTATTGCAGCAACCAAACAAATACAGTCACAAAGCACACCCTTGGCACACAAACAAAAAATACATGTCACAGGCAGCACAAGCAGTATTGTTTAAGTTGGCTAATCATCTCAATAGTCACAGTGCAGATAGGAAAAAGCCCTGAAGTGCCACGAACGTTGTCAGTTAGGAAATCGAAAAGTATAGAAAACAATGCTACGACAGCTTCAATTGAAGCAAACATAACATGACATAAGTAGGCGCATCAACACAGACCATAGAGCACACTGGGATTATTCTTCACATTTAATTTCTTCAGCTGAAAGAATATAGCAGGTGCGTTTAAATCTGCAAGGCAATGTTAAAGCCAGCTTTAGCACCCTCAAACGTGCTCAACGTAGGAGCAAATACCATACATTGAGCCGGCGTACCATCTCCAGAGTACTTCTAGTCGTTAGCCGGATCAATTTGAAGTAATTTTACGTCATCAAAAGTACACATGAACGTCAACAAAAGTACACGCTGTCGCAGTGTACCACGGAGCATCGTTTCTTCACGTGCCGCAAGCTCATCTTGAAATGAAGCGCTAAGCGCTTCAAAAGAAGAGCGCGAAGCGTGCAAAGACGGAAAAAGACTTCGCACTGGCCGCACGCTGAAGGAAACGACAAAACCGAGAAAACTGCCGCAGCGGTGCAGCGGGCTGCAAATCTTACCGAACGGTGACAAAGAAGCGACGTGCAAGGACGACGAAAACTTCGCAAAAGGAGCATTTTGAGACCGGCGAGCTAAATTTATACGCTTTACCAGGCGCGCCATCGCAGACAGCTGGCGATAACAAATCGCTTCGTAAGCTCCCGCCACTGTGGCCGGCTTAGCCGGGTATCGAAACAAGGCCTGCAAAGACGCGCTGTAATGCACCGCACACTCATAAATAGGGGGCAGGTCAAGAGTGTTGCAAAAATACAAAATTTGCCAGGTTTTAAAAAAATGACTTACCTCTTTCATAAAACAAGGTGCTAATATATTTTTTCTTTTCTATTGGCAGATTACATTCCAATTTTGTAGCTTTATCATTTCTTTATATGAGTGTTTTGCCCCCCATCCTCTGGTTGTGCTGCAGTCGCGCTAAACCACTTTTCGGCCCAGCCTTCGCCACCACTTTAAATCCGCCTTGGAGCGGCGCGAGCTGCCAGTCTCGTCGTCGCTCTCGGTGCCGGTGTTGTCTCCGCCGTCCTCCTCGTTAACAGGGGCAACGCGGCCGCGTCGTCGTCGCTGTGTTGCCGCTGGTGCAGTAATCTCTGCAAGTTCCCGACCGTAGGAACCTCGGGGATGGGGCAGCAGCCGCGGCAGGTTGCTCCTCGTTCGTGGTGGTGGCGCAAAACTGCCGTCTCGCTTCCGCAAGAAGCAGTTTGAGCGCCGGCGAGTGCGCTGAGGTGGGGCCGCGTGGCTCTTGCACTGGGTTGTCCGAGACGGACATCCTCAGTGCAGTGGAAGAAAGCCCTGGACGCTGGGACCTCCGACTGTGTCTGCACCCTTGGGAGCCCTAAAAAGGGCTACGCTCGAGCGCGCGGTCGTGGGTGCAGAACACGGGCGGCATGGAGGTTCGCTGATGAGTTCGATCGCGGACCTCAGGCCTGCCTGAAAGCCTGCTTTTCCACTTTTCCAATGGATTCATCGCGGCCTCTTGGCAGCACCTTCGTGAGAAGTGTGAACAAAAAGAACAAGCACAGATACTGCTGCATTAACGATTGTCACAACTGCGAAGTCGGTATCAAATTATACCGCTTCCCTACAAAACCGGGGGAAGCAACGCGGCGGCTGAAGTGTGTCGTCGCGGTTCGTGTCGGTCTTGCGAATTTCTGTTAAACGAACTAAGACGTAAATGCAAAAACAAGAAAAATAATAAAAAGGAACCAGCAGCGGCATCCGTAAAAACACGCAATAAAGCGTCAACTGCATAAAAATGCGTGAACTGATTCCCGCTCTTGTAAATCAGTTTAGATAGTTGTTTAGCTCGTCTTGCTCCAAAACAAACGCAGAGTGGTTGTTACGTGTCAAATCTAGCTTTGTAAGCACTCCGTGCTGGAGCTTTGTATGCGCTGTGTTTCTTCCTGCGTCAAGATCAAGACGCGAATGCTGGAACCGAGCTCATTCGTGCCGATATTTTCTCGAACTTAGAACAACAGAACTAAGGTTGGAGTACACTGCTGTGGAGTATTGGAAAATTAGCATTTATCTCGTGCATGCTAGCGCATCTTTGTTCAGTCTTCACATTGTTTAGTCTCAGCTGATTGCTCTCTTTGATGCTTCAGCGGTAATGCGTTCTCATATTCGAGTCCGAACGACAATACCAGAATATGCCCGAGGCGCTTCGTCAACGAAGAAAAAAGCACTTATCTGCCAAATTCGGCAAAACCTCTAGAATTGTGAAGTGCAAGGCACGCTCCAAGTAATGAAACGACAAATGACAGTTCAAAGACGTCCACAGCCGTATTTGCTTAAGTGGCATGAAATAATGATTTGTTAACTCACATTGAGTTCGACGTCGTAAGCATGCTTGCTTTGTTGTGACAAATACTTCGCGACCTGCGCTGGTTGCTTAGTGGCTATGGTGTTGAGCTGCTAAGATCGAGGTCGCAGGATTAAATCCCGGCCTCAGCGGCCGAATTTCGATGGGGTTGAAATACCAAAACACCCGTGTAATTGGATTTAGCTCCACATTAAAGAACCCCAGGTGGTCCAAATTATTCCGGAGTCCCCCACCACGGCGTGCCTCCTAATCAGATCGTAGTTTTGGCACCTAAACACCATAATTTAACTTAAGCACCTCGATGTGATGTCCGTGCTGTTTACCTCTTTGACACGATACACATGGTTGTAGTCGTAAATTTTACGTCCGTTCTCAAGCGCTGGCGGTCCAAAATGGGCCTCGATGTTTTCGACTGTCTCAAAACTGCAATTTAGAACGTCCGACAAAATTCACGCGAGTGCCGCAAAAGCACGCCTCCGTAGCAGTGGCCGCTTCGCTGTTTCGCACAACTGACACGGTGGCGCTGACGGCTGAGCTAATCGCAGCGCCGCCTGACCATTGCAGGGAGCCTATTGAAGGCCTGGCTGTCTCCATCACATAACATAGTTGTGTAGCGGAGCCCATGCCTTTATAATGAGTGGCCAAATAAAGTGTGTGCCGCTTTTACCTCCATTCGGCCTGGCTTACTGGAGTTGTTCTTTTGGCAACTGTAGCCAGCTAGCATACCTTGGGTCATCCTCCTTTGACCCTAGCTGGCACCCCAAACATAAGTTCGATAGGACGATGAAGTCAAGCACATATCTTGTAAATAGCTCGATCACTGTCCCAGCACATATATGGGATGAGTGGCCCCTGGTCAACCAAGTCGCACCAGTGGAAACAGTGATGTTTCCAGGATTTCCATAGTTCAGATCAGCATACAGCCTTTTCACGGTGCTCGCGCAGTTGTCAATAACGAACGCGGCAGCCTTCTACGAGGCAGGGTTCATCTTCAATTTGACATAATCTTGGTAGGTCTTCGTGTGCATCCCTCTCTGCGAAATATTCAGGGTGGAAAAACGATCATTTAGTGTAGTTTGTCCATTCCCTGTGCTCATTGCCGCGCGAACCGCGAGCGCACTGATTTCGAAAGGGCCGCGCGCCACGTCCCCCCCTGCTCTCGGCGGGCTCCATACAGTCTTCAGTTCTCCGCACTCATCACAGGTCAGCGCAAGTTTTGCAGCGATGCTATATTCTTCGTCTTCTTTGGAGATGCTGCCAGGCCCGCCAGACACACGGCATTTCATGTAATGAAGCAGTTCATTCACCAACGCTAAGCTTACGATGGTGAATGGCGTTCCAGTCGTCGTGGCTCCTCCCAAGTCTCGAAAAAAAGACCGCTTGCGTCGTGTGGCTGACGTCGATGAAAGGTCTTGCTGTATATTACTCGCACAGCACTCGATGGTCACTTTTTCGGCGTCGGAAACCCAAGGAGTGTCAACACGCACAGCTCGCGCGTGTTCTTTGGTCGCGGCTATCGTGTCCGCGATCGCGGGTGCCGCGTTCATGATAAGGCCGGCACAGCCTGCTTCTGTGTTCTCGGCGGCAGAAGGTCTCGCTGGTGATACGCTGTGTGCTCTTGAACGCCGTTTGGCCGTTTTCTCCTCTTCCCGAACGCATGAACAGTCCGGAACTTCCGATGATCGCCTGCCATCGCACCAATCGCACAGCCCATAGAGTTAATATACCCAACTCCAGAGGAAAAGCTGGCCCAAAAAAAGTGGGAACCGCTAGGGCGCCGTTCTCTTGCTACTAGTCAACATGGCCAGCGCAGTTATTATTGAAAGAGCTGAGAACAAGTACAGGGGACCTTATGCTTCGTCATTGAAAAACGCATACCTGATGGCTTTATGAAGGTGATGTGCGATATAATTGCACATGGCTCAGTGAATGTGAACCATGTTGGCCCGCGAAGTGCAGCCACCGAAGAAACAGGCCAAGCACGCCTAGTAGTAACGAACTCGCATCTTTTTATTCCTCGAACACGACTACTGCGGCCACTTATATCTTGCCCGCTAGGCATGGCGCAGCAGCAACACAAAAAAAGAAGCAGTGCTGCTTGGGGGCGCTGCACTTCAGCTACTTTAACATTGTATCACCCCTTCCCTCTTAAGATATATGCTACGAGGAGTACTTGATCACTGGTTTTCGAGTTCTTGTGCTACGTTGCAACTTTGGAGTGCAAGGTAAAGACATGACAGGGTTGTCCACGGCACAGCTACTTCCACGTGCACTTCCAGGCGATTGTTCCTCATGTAGCACATCGGGTGCAGCTGCGAGATGTATGGCTGGTTCTTTTTCATGAAGCACATCTGGGACAGCTGGAGAATAGAGGGGCAGCTGCTCCAGTTCAGGAAAAGCTACTGTGCCAGCAGGACAAATGGTGCTGACTGCGCAAAGTGCAAATGGTCGTTGTGTCGGCTGCATGTCGAACCGTCTTGACAAAGGACATGGGCTGACGGTGGATTGACATCCAAAACACTGGCAGGTACCCATGGTACTAGGTGTTACTACGCCTAGTAGTAACGAACTCAATCTTTTTGTTCCTCGAGCGCTACTACTGCGGCAACTTGTATCTTGCCCGCTAGGCATGGCACAGCAGCAACACAAAAAAGGCAGCGCTACTTGGGGTACTGCATTTCAGCTACTTTGACATTGTATCAATGCGTTAATATTAAGCTTGCAGAAATCGCGTGCTAAGTGCGTGACTTATGTAAATCACGATCTACGCATTCATGCAATAAAGCATGGCTTGAATATCGGTTCCGAATCTTTTTTTGGCGTCACAGTAGAGCATTTTCTTACACGCGGAGCGGTGTTTTTATCTGCAGGCTTCCCTTTAGTAGGGAATTCCGGTGCCCCGGAATTGTATTGGCGAATCTACAAGCAAGTTATAGAATCTGTTTAATTATAGAACTTTGAACAATCATGCTTCTACAAAGGTCACAGCAAAAAAACAGCCTGATGTCGAGTATTTCTGCGTTAGGAAGCAATCAAGAGGCGAGTGCCTAACGAAATCGAGTGCATGAACCCATATATTAATAGCGTAGACGTTTTATTAACTATGCAATATTTTGATCACTTCCTCGCATGCCATTTCATGTGCCATATCTTTTCTGGTCATAAATGTGTGCAGCGAATCTATTTGGATGACCGACTCCGGGCCTGTGGGATTGTTCACTTACACTTGATGCTGAGTCTTTTGCATGTACCAATAAACTGCAGATATGCACATCAGATTCCTACGAGCATTCTCAAAATTCAATTATTTTAGACAACATGCACATATGCAATACCAACATAATATCAAATACCACTAAGCAGTTGGGACACATTTTTGTTGAGTATATCGCAGGTAAAATAAGTAGATAATGTGGACAGCTCCAGCTCATTTTCCCGCAAAATCACTAACACTGCCATGGCGCTCTTTGGCCATACCGGGCCCTCGTGCCACTAAACCACATTCATTCATTCATTCATTCATTCATTCATTCATTCATTCATTCATTCATTCATTCATTCATTCATTCATTCATTCCAGCTCATTTTCCGTAAATCAATGTGTACAAGCGGTATGCAAAAATAACTTCTCGTGCGCTGATTATTTTGCTGTATAAGCAAGAGAACCCCCCACATTAGTGTAACTGATATGTTGTACATCACACTAATATGTGTTATAATTTACCAAGTGAGATGAGTTACTTTTATGGCTCATTCAGTCAAATTACACAGCAAGCTGCATTCATCAATCTTCCATTGGATTTTGAAAATATATAATAAAACATGTTTCCGTGTTATGTAGATATGCAACGGCAAGCCCTTATTTGTGTTCCAAAGGTAAAATTTAAGCTCTAAATTAAAGAAGACATTTCTAGTCAGAAACAAGGAAAAATGGTGAATGCATAGTATCAGAAGCACAAGGTACAGAAATTATGAGAAGTGTCGGATTATTTTAAGCAAAGGAGGGTATTTGAAAATGCAAGACTCTTTAGTGGAGGTCAAGCAAGTCAATAAAGGCACAATACTCTGCAAAGTTATGCGAGTAATTGGACAGCAAAAAATGTGTAAGGAAATGTTTCTTTCTGCGACAGAAAAGCTGATGATTGTCAATACATTAGTCACTTTAGCATCATGAGACTGCTGCTTGATAAATTCAGAAACAAACCAAAAAACAAGCCACACAAAAATAAAAAAACAATTTAATGATGCTGTCTCTACACTGGGATAAATAAAAAGAAACGAATCACATCTAATGTGGACATATCAGACACCTTGCGAAACACTGAAAGAAAAATTTCATTTCGAGCTATGGCACTTGCCGCATAGATGTGAGGGGCCTTGTAACAATAGTGATAGTTACCACGGCATTTAGAAATTGAAAGCATTCATGCAGACAAGGATGATTCATTGTATTTCTCGCTACCGCTTCAAATGCCTTCATCAAGTGTTACAATGCTGCACGCAGCCATACTAAGGATCTCACAGCAACACCTGCCGGTAAAAAGCAAAACCAGTCAAAGTGCTGGTGTATTCTGGACACTATCTTTGAAAACTTTTAGGCAAAAAACTGAAAGAAGCAGATATAAGAACTGCATTTATTTTCATAATTTCCCATTTGAATGGCCTTTTCTTTTTGCTTAGACAATGCCTACGCCTAGCCACAGTAGCTCCCTCATGCAGACTCTGCAGGCCAAGAGGCCTTGGAGGCAAGTGCAGGAAGTAGGCAAGAAGCAATAGCACTGGTACTGACATTCATCCACTTTCTTTCTTTTTCTTATGTTTAGGCAGCCAGCACACCTCGAACAGCCACCTTGACTGTGGGTGTGTCACTCAAATTGCCAAGGAAACATTTAAGGGAAAGCGACAGGCAATGTAAACAGCCACTTCTCCATGTAAACGATACTCTTTCTCTCAGATGACTCCTACGCCTCGCCACGCCAGCTCACCTGTGCAGACTCCACCAACAAAGATGCCATGGAGACATGTGCAGGTCAGAGGCAAGTAGCAGTGGCACTGGTGTTCACATTCACCGAATTTCCTTTTATTACGCTGAGGCAGCCAGCGCACCTTGACTGCGGGTGTGTCAGCAGGTTCCTGTTGTACATATGTTCATAATAAACTTCAGCAAACTTGAACTTGATTATAAACTTGAAATCAAATGGGACATGGTGCTTTGCTTTCTTGAACATGTAGTGTACACATGTTATACTTTGCAGTGCTACAGAGCGTATTTTGAAGCTTTCCTCTACATTTTCACCTTTAATTACATATGTGTTGTGTGGCTCTCAATACTGCAGTTCATGTTGTGGCAGCAGCGTTGCCTGTGTATTGCACACTGGATTAAGCTTGTGACAACCACATGTGCAAAATGCCTTTACTTCTCTCACATATACAAAATAAGCTCCCATGTAGTTCTCAGTCTTACAATAAAAATAAAAGTAAACAATCCGATCGTGGAATTGTGTTTATTACAGTAATTCCTATGACAGTTATTCACAAGTTTACAACTTGAACTGGTCAATCCGTCATGAGAAGGAACTGTATGTACGCATATAAAAAGAAGGGATATGTGTGCGTGTTTGTAGGGGGGTATAGGATTAGGGCAGCATGAAAAAACGTACCAAGACCTCCTCTAGACCGATTCCTTTAAGGTACCGTAGCAAAGCGTATTATGCATACAGTTCACACAGTTAACTCTAATATTACTACATACGCCAGGTGATGAGAGCTAGATATGCCACGACTCTCATTCGTGACTGCACCGGATGCCCACCATATTAACGCGACAGCGTTAAGGAGCTCGCGTCGCAGAAAAGCCGTGGGCGTCAGCGGCGTTGGCCGTGAGCGATAAATCCCAGAAGGCACTTCATAAATAAAAAACATCTTGCAAGATGGGCTGGTGGGAATGGAACCAGGGTCTCCGGAGTGTGAGACGCAGACGCTACCACTCAGCCACGTGTTCGATCGTTCAAAGCGGGACAAAATCGCCCCTGGTGAATGCAGTGTTGCCTTAGAAACCTGCCGTAGAAAGTTATACTGCGGTGTATATCGGTAATTAGGTATGACCACGTTACGCAAGTCTTTCTTTGGCTCTTTTTGATCCGGAGTCTGTTACATTCGCATTCATTTCTTGAAAAATGGCTGTTGCTGCATATTCATGTCCAGTATTGAAGCGTAGCACTGCTTCTGCTACGGCTGCCTCCACAGCAAAAAGGGAGAAATGCTGCTCTTCGGAAATCGTATTCCAAATGACCGAGTGGAACGATTCATTGGAGTTTTGGGTTCTGCCTCGCTTGCACCTCTCCAGCAGCTTTCCATCTGCCAAGCACTCATACACAGGCAAAAGGGCCTTTGCCACATCCGCTGGCAAGTTATACTTGTGCCTTGGTTGTGGCTCACCTTTTGCTGTTGCCATATTATGACGGCACCAAGAATCCTTGCCACTTGGGCACAGGCTGTAGTTAGAGCAGCTATCGGTTGATGTGACATGGTGGTCAGTTGCCCCTACAGCTCTCATTGCGTCTACATCACGACGTCACATTGCGTCTACATCACCACAGTGAGACTTGAGTGCTTGACCATAATAGGCACTCAGTCTGTTAAAGGGGTCGGCTGTGAGCTTCCCCTTCCCACCAAGTCCCCGCATGCCTTCACTTTTGTGCTTCTAAAGCAGGTTTCGAAGCTCTGCACCCGTACGTTTTTGTATATGATTGATGCAGTCTTCTTTCTGTAAATCTACAAAGCCATACACCTTTGCATTCTTGATAGCATTAAAAGTGCGGCTGTCACCGTCACACAGCAGGGTTGTGTACATTACTTTGTTGCATTCTAAAGATCAATCCAGCCTCAACTTCCTTTTGGGCAGATTTGCAATCAATGTTCTTCTGGCATGGATGGGATTTCCTCCACCCAGCACACTCATCAGAGTCAGGTTTGGGTCCAATTTCACAGCCCAAACGAAATTTCAAAGCACGACGTAGTCCAGGATGTAGCCAGTAAATAACTCTGCCACTGCACCGATTCCTGTATGCGAAGAATGACCTTGCATCATCCAGGTGCCATCAAAGCACACAGCAGTGTTGCTTTTGTGTTCAAAACACAAGTTTTCATAAACTGCCAACGCTTTTTTTGTGCCCCGCACCATAACAGCCTCAGTTGCATGCGCCGCAGCGCGGTTCAGAGTTTTTTTCAAATGCCGCTGGAACGTCTTGTTACGGAGACCTCGGCCAGACAGGCCCATCACTGCAAAACTGTCATTCATGGCTGTCTGACCGTTACCTGTTGCGAGCATCGCGCGCCCAACAAGGATATTAATTTCAAACGGGTTGCGTTTCTTTTCACCCTGTACCTGTCGCGAACTTCACTCAGTCGCTATCTCGGCACACCACTTGCAGATCAGCATCAGTTTCACATCAAGGCCATATTCGTGATCTCCTGTCACCATCTCCACTAGTCCTTGACAAGTCTGGCAGTACAAAGCGCCAAAAGGTCATTTACCGCACGCATGTCGGCGGCTGTAAACGCTGCCTTATGCTCGTCTGTGACCGATGCTGCTGCGCCGCTGAGTTCCGTGAATGGCTCCATTTTTCGCATCATTGCTGCCATCGACGCAAGCAGCTCGAGCATAGCCTTTCCACGAGCGCATGCCTCCCTCACGTCACTGTCGGTGACAGTTTTCGAGTCAATTCTCACTCGGCCGGAGACTGCAGATGCATTGGGTCCACTGTCCTGCGATGCAACATTCAGCAAGGCATTGTTTGGTTCTCCGTGGCAGCCGGGGGATTGCTCGTCCGTGCGTCAGTCGGTGAGTCTGGTGTCCGCAGGCGCGTTGGGTGCACTGTCCAGTGAAGCATCGTCCAGCAAAGCATTTTCTGCTTCTACGCGCCTATCGGGTGGCTGACGATCTGCAGAAGTGATGGGTGCACTGTTCAGCGATGCGTCGTCCAGTGAAGCATTGTTTGCTTCTCCGCGGCTATCGGGCGGCTGCTCGTCTGCACTTTCTCCTCGTAGGTCGCTGACTTCAGACAGAATAGAAGATGATTCCCCTACTTTCTTCTTTCTTTTCCTTTGTCTCCGGCTGAACATATACATCGAAAAGTGCTTCTTTGGTCCCCCGGGCATAGTTCCGTGCCGTAGCAAGGACTCGTTCAAAGTGGCGGCATGTGCACCGCTCATGCCATTGCCAGGGCAACCGGCCTAAGCCTATCAGATGGTGCCATTCGGGTCACACGCTTTTGCTGACCAATGAGAACGCGCGTTGAAGAAAATTTTGTGCTTGTTTTATTTATTATGCAAAAAGTGAGGCGGGCAGACAGGACACAAGAGAACAGAAGTTAGTGAAGAAGAAAAGTTTTACTGTGGCTGGCACATGGTGGCTGGCCAAGAGAGGATGGGAAGCCGGATGTGCGAGCTTTCAAACAAGACCAACATGGCATAGGTGCGGCTTTTCGTTATTGCGCAGCGCACGGTCGAAACTAGCGCTGTTTGTCCTCAATTTACAGGGCGTTCTTAAAGACTACGCTATTTTAAATCGACATTACGGTGCAATTACGCATCAGATTTATATGGAAATTTGCTCAAAGGTGCAGAATTATGCGAGGAATACAAAAATGAAAAGACTGGAAATCTGCTTTTTTTGACCGATTTTAGGTCCCAAAGAGCTGCGTCTCCTCTTCAACTCATCGAAGTGCCACTTCGGACGCCGAGAGATTACAGTGCTAGGCCATCTCGTCGATGCTTGCGGAATACAACCCGACCCGGAGAAGGTTCGAGCGGTAACAGCTTTTCTTGTACCTCAGTCTGTCAAAGACGTCCGGAGTTTTTTGGGGCTATGTTCTTATTTCTGACGGTTCGCGAACGATTTCGCAGCAATCGCTCGACCACTTTCTGAACTTCTGAAGAAAGGCGCACCTTTTACGTGGGGTTCCCCTCAGGGTGCGGCATTTTCACACTTTATCACGATTCTCACCAATCCACTTGGCCCACTTTGACCCGTCGGCACCTACAGAGGTCCGAGCCGATGCCAGTGGTTATAGGATTGGCGCCGTCTTATCGGAACGCCAACACGGACACGACCGCATTATAGCCTACGCTAGCCGGCTCCCGACTGCAGAGCGCAACTATTCGATCACCGAGTGCGAATGTCTTGCTCTTGTCTGGGCTGTTTCACCTCAGTAATCACAGACCATCATGTGCTATGTTGGCTCTCGTCGCTCAAGGATCCCACTGGCCGGCTCGGCCATTGGACCTTCCAAATACAAGAATATCCCTACACAGTGACTTTCAAGTCGGGACGCCAACACCAGGATGCAGATTGCCTCTCTCGCTACCCAGTCGAAGACGCGACCTCTATGTCTGATACTGACACCGACGTCTGTGTTCTCACTGTTTTTCCACTGCTCCATGCCGCCGATAAGCAGCGCCGTGACCTGTCCTTGCGTATCATCATTGACCGCCTGGAATCGTCCCTTGCTGACAGTTTCCTTCCCTTATTCACACTTCAAGATTGCGTACTCTACCGCGACAACATTCTCCCCAATGGCTCTGCGTTATTCCGTGTGATCCCTAAACACCTTCGCGCGGCAGTTTTCCACGAACTTCACGACCACCCCACTGCCAGTCACCTGGGTGTGTCACGTAGCTACACCGGAGCCGTTGACACTTCTTTTCGCCAGGGCTTGCTCGCTCCGTTCGAAGATACGTAGCTGCGTGTGAGAAATGCGAGCGACGCAAGACACCATCGACGCTCCCTGCTGGGTACCTTCAACCACTCGACATTCCCGCGGAACCATTCTTTCGGATTGGTTTGGACTTACTTGTCCCTTTTCCTCTTTCTACCTCTGGGAACAGGTGAATCGCTGTGGCCACGGATTACGCCCCACGCTACGCCACCATCCGAGCACTTCCTACAAGCAGCGCCACAGATGTTGCCGATTTTCTTCTACGCGTCTTGATTTGTTACATGGAGCTCCGTGACAACTTCTCACCGACCGTGGCAAGACATTCCTATGAAAAGTTATCGCGGCCATCCCGCAGTTGTATGCCACATGGCATAAGCTATCCATGTCATACCATCCGCAAACAAATGGCCTCGTGGAGTGTCTCAGTCGCACTCTCACAGATATGCTCGTGAAATATGTCTCTTCAGACCGCACTGACTGGGACCGTTTGTCACATTTGCTTATAATTCCTCGCGCCACGACACAGCTGGTTATTCCCCATTTTTCCTTCTGTTCGGCCGAGAACCAGCACTGCCCCTCGACACAACCAGTGAATATGCACTTGACGCCATCGCTCGCTGTGCCCACGCAAGGGAAATTGCCTGTGACTGCCTTCTGAAATCCCAAGGAAGTCAAAGGCATTTGTACGATTGGCGACACTGAGACGTGCACTTCCCGCCCGGTTCTTTGGTGCTTCTGTAGTCTCCGTCGTGTCAGTTCGGCCTGTCAGAAAAACTGCTGTCTCATTACACAGGCCCATACCGAGTGCTTCGTGCCGCGACTCCAGTCACCTATGAGATCGCCCCTGATGCCCCATCTGCTTCCCAGTCCAGTGATATCGTGCATGTTACACGACTAAAGCAAAATCGCCCTCCCAGTGATGACATTTAGACGCTCCGGGACGTTGCTTCTGCCGCCGGGGCTAATGGTACATGCATATTGCGTTTTCTTGTGGCTGATGCACGTGGGCGTCCCGACGAAGACGACGAATGCTCATTGGCTTTCGAGCTGTCAGCTGAACTGGCCAGCGCTGCAGTTACCTCTTGTAAATGTACTTTGTAAATAGTCTTCAGTCTTAATCCTTTGTTTGCATAACAATATCCAATAAACAGACGGAATCGCTTAAAATGGCGCACAACTAACATATACGAACCCACGACCCAGACATTGCGTGTGGCAGTGGCTGATTTTTTCCATAGCCTCCTTTATTTTTCTGTGCCTGGTCAATGGCAGCCGGGGCCATTGCCAGGCGCCGTTTGTGCAAGTACGAGAAGCCGCTCCCAGATGGCGCGCGCAGAAGTAATACGTAGCGTAGAAAACGTCGCGCTTTGTTACAGCGCAGCTTCCATTTTTTTTCCAAGCATACATAACGTGGGAGAATGGTCGCAATGTTGGCTACCTATGTATTGTTTTCATACATATACAAGTGTATGTAAATGAGTAGTAGTAGTATAAGACTTTATTCAGGCACAAAACATTAGGCGCCTAGGATGTCGATGGCCTGATGCACGAGAAGGCGTCGTTCACCTTCAGCTCCAAGCCAGTCTAGCCAGTATGGGAGGGGGTGGGAAAGGAACCTGATTACAGAGCAACAGGGCAGGAGAATAGGTTGGCATAAAGGGCAGGGCAGTTGGGACATAAAAGATCGCGACGGAATTTGTATACGTAAATGAGGAGTTAGATTACCAAGCAAATTGTGAACAGGACAGCTGGGGCATACTGATAGCTTGCGGCTGCAGCATAGTTACGATTCCAAGGTGAACTTTTAGTTTGTCGGCTTCATCACCGACGATGCTATTCGTTTTGCTAGTTCCTACAAAAAAAAAAACGCACTAGCGTTAGAACGCTTAGCTTACCTCATAAACAAACATTATATGAGAGTATTGCTCAATGGCTAAAGAGTCTGCCTGTGAACACCATTTCATGTTCCGAAGATGTTTTTTCCAGGCAACCTTGAAAGTGTAGGGGAACGAAAAGACAAGGAGCATCTATTCGACATGCAAGAACTTTATTGTCATAAGCTAGAAAAATCATAACGGCAAATACATGTCACAGCTTCAGCAACTTCCTAGAAAGTGGCTTGGATGTAAGTGGCTTGACTATGACCCTCCTGTCTGTCACAGACAAGGTATAGTTTGTGCATACTGGTCTGAAGAACTTTGTGCAAACTGGTTTCAAAAGTTTGTGATGGTCACTGCAGGCACATGCACATTTTAATGCCCCGTGTTCTGCAAGGACATCCACGGCAGTTGAGACTACCGCTTGAAGGGGCTTTGCCAGAAACCTTCTTTTCTCTAGCATCACTTCCATGCACTTTCGCAGTGTGTAAAGCACATAGACGAACTCGGTAGATGGATAAAAAAAGCCCTCCCCTGCCCTGATGTCGTATCAGGCTGTCGCTGGGCGCAGGTGAGCCAGATCGTGTGAGAAGAACAGTGCAGGAGCTGCAGTCCATCTTCTCCTGCACAACACGGGCCAAGTAGCCTCCTAACATGGCAAGTGCCGCAGTGTCTGGTGTAGGCAGCAACCTTTTTGGGTTCTTGAGGAGATCACCAAGGAGCCTCCTTATCTCTTGTGGAAATAAATCCACATGCTGGGTCACTGTAGGCTCACTACTCAGTGGTGCAAGTGAGTGGTTTGAAGTGTCAACAACATTGGTGGTTAGCGAAGCTGAAACTAAGCCAGTCTTCAAGTCCTTCTCCACACCAGAGAGGATTGCTCGAGCATCTGTGTGATCGTTGCTCCCAGCAGATCACCTTGATCATCCAAAGAATGATTCAGTTGAGTCCGATGAGAATTTTCTTGTCAGAACGTACTTGAAGCCTTCTACAGCAAGGAGGTGCTTGACGCACTGCACATTTGATGTTGTCACAACAAGGGCTTGATAAGTTTCCTTGCTAAGGAACTGTTTCGCTTGGCGATGACGTCGCATGTTTTCAAGGCAACTTAGGAATGACGTCATTAGCCAGCTTAGATGTGCATCATCAGCACTGTCAGGCTGCCTGCTGTCTGACAGTTTTTAATGAATGTGTTGTGCACAGTTGCTCACATCAATCAGCAGGAACCAATGGTGCATCATATCCATAAACTCAACTGTAGGCCCCACAGCAGCAAAACTCATATCGCATGTGCGTCCATCTTATTCTTTCAGAAGCTAAAGTGCAGCAGTGACCAGCGGTGATAAAACCTACACAGCTCTTGACACATTCATTTTTTCAGTATTAGATGAGAAAACATGCTTCCTTGTTAAAAAGCAAACCGGTTTAACAATGCTGTCTTGCTGCATCTGGTACAGTTCTTTCAGGCGTGAGGAAGACACTTCATCACCTTTTTCAAGGTTCCTGGCAAGGAATTGGGACCGCACATTCTTGATAATGTGACACTGGTCGAGCGCAAGGAACAATTTTTGTTTTGGATCTTCAGGGTGCTGTGTGCAACGACTTAAGCTTCCACCACACAGAAGTTGAAATGCAAGGACATTAATCTTGTGATTCTCAGACACAATGCACACAATCTTAAAGCTTATCACTTCAACTTCCTTTATCGCAAGCTTTATTTATGGAAAGAGCTCCTGTCCAGTGCAATTCCTTGTGAAGAAATATCCAACAGGCATTCGAACCTGCACCGACAACCCTGTTAGCACAAAACACAGAAGTGAGTTAGCCAAAACAGGTTCACCAGTAGCTGTTTCTTGAACTCTATTTCCCACATCAACTTCTCCTACAAACGCGTCTCTTTGCTTGTACTGTAGTCTCTGTTGAATCTGCATCTCGTCCACAACTAAGGAGAACACTTTAGCTTGCTCGGCTTTTAGGTTGCTTACCTCCGCCTGAAGCCATTGTTTCACAAGGGAGGTGAACTCTACCTCGCAAGAATTTATTCCTAGGTATCTCTGTAGGGTTGACCGGCTTGGCAGCTTCAGAATGCCTTCTTTGCGGATATGCTCGTGGGCCTGGGTTAATAGATTTCTAAGAATAATGCAGTGGCGCGCTACTAGATCTGACCAGGTAGGTCTGGTCTTGCTGAAATTCTTTATTTAATCTACGAAAATGCTTGCACCCAAGTGCTTCTCGCCCGCCGACTTTGACAACACAAGCAAACGTAGCGATATTGCACTCCTCTTTCAGTCACCTGAGCTCCTCCTTATACCTGTCTACAATTCGTTGATTCACTCTATTTTGAGTTTTCATGCCGCGCTCTTTTCGTCGCCACTTCTGGCGTTCTATTACAGACATCGAGCTGTGAACATTACTTGGGTCGCTTCGTCTTTCATACTGCAGTAGGGCTCGACGTAGAGCCGATCGTCACCACTTGCAACATCCATGTTCGAGGAGTCAAACACGGGGGACGATGCAGTAGGTAGCGGAGAGTCGGCAGTGACATCGCGAGGCAGCACCTCTTTTAAGCTTTCTAGTCTTGCATTCTTGCTTGTAGTCGTCAGGCAGGAAATGTTTGCTGCCTGACGACTACAACGTCACTTGCAGCCACTTCACTCTTAAATCGTTGTCAATAGAAATTTCATGGAATGAAATTTCTGGCACTTTCTGCTTCGCTTCTGATTTGCATCCCGGCACACAGCAGTATGCCATAGCTGATGGCACACGCGAAACGCTGCGTAAACACAATGCAAACGAAACGCCAACTGATCGCCGCAGCCCGCATACCGCACAGCCCTTGGATGGATGGATGTTATGAGCGTCACCTTTAGAACGGGGCAGTTCCAAAGAAAAAAAACTGAACTCTCACAACCAAATTTTCTGATCCCCTATTGCGAGCTTTGCTTTTGTACGTCTCCGTTTTTTTTTTTGTCATTTCCCTACTTCCACCAATCATCCATTCGCCTCTTACTAATCTCTATTGCGGGCACGTTTACTTTTCCACTGCTCTCGCTGAACCCAAGAGCTTCAAGAAGACCATTGGTGCCTAAATCGGCTGCCGGGCAGACGTCTTCGCATTCTAATAAAACGAGCTCCATCGTTTCCCTAGCTTTACCGCACCAAGCACATGCTTCTTCCTTCTTATCTCTCGCTTTATAGGTGCGTGTTCTAAGGCATCCCGATCTCGCTTCGGAAAGTAATGAGTTCCCTTTGAGTTATCATAAATTGTTTCTTCCCTGATTTTGTTTTTCCCTGTTAAGTAGTTACTCATGGCATGTTTCTTTTCCTTTGTTGCCACCCATGAGATTATTTCAGACTCTCTGACTTTCCGCTTGACCTTCTTGGTTGCTGTGGTCCCCACTTTACAGGCCGCATACTTGCTGGTAAGCTTCCTAGTTCTTTTCCACCAGTGTGAATCAGTGTTTTTCCTGTACAGATACCTGAACACTCTCCCAGCCCATTTACTTTCTTCCACATTCCTCAGTCGTTCTTCATAATCAATTTTAGTGTGAGCTTCCCTCACTTCAAAACTAGTCCAGCCCATATCACCCTATACAGCTTCATTTGTAGTAATCGCATGAGCGCCCAATGCGAGGCGTCCCACTGACCTTTGGTTGCCATCGGGTCCTGATTGCACCCCTGATTTCAAACAGACAACTGCATTTACAAAAGTAAGTCCTGGAACCATTACACTTTTCCACATACCTCGGAGGACCTCGTACCTATTGTGTCCCCATAGCGCTCTGTGCTTCATTATGCCTGCATTTCTCTTCCCCTTTACTCTTTTGGTTTTTTCCTCTGTTTCCATATATATATATATATATAGCCTTCGTTTATCCATATACCAGGGTATTTATATTCTGTTACCTGAGGTATTTCTTGGCCCTGTATCCCCACTGTCTGGTCACTGTTTTCATTGAATACCATAACACCTGATTTTCTAACACTAAATTTCAAACCTAAATTGTTGCCTTCCTATCCACAGATATTAGCCAGACGTTGCAAATCACTTTGCTTGTTAGCTAGCAACACAATGTCGTCCGCATAAAATAAACCTGGCAGTTGCTGCTCTACTGCTGTACCCACCTGTTTGTATGAGAGATTATACCCGATATAACATCGTTCTATCGCCCTCTCTATCCTCACCATGTACATCATAAACAGCAGCGGGGATAAATGGCACCCCTGCCTCAGTCCATTGTTGATATGAACTTTCTCCTCGCTCCTCATCCCTTTTCGTTCAGCACAAACGGTATTTTCGAGGTAAATGTCTCTCAAGAGCTGTAGACAATCGTTACCTAAGCCTTCCCCTTCCAGAATATCCCACAAAATGTTGCGGTCTACATTGTCATAGTTGTCCATCTTCATCTAGGATATGTTGTTGTATTGTGTTTGACTTCCTGCCTAATAATGTTATGTGGTTCCAAAATATTCCAGGTGCGGCCTTCTTTTTTTCAAGTATTTCTGTCAGCCAACGTTCATTTTCACCTTTTATCTTTGCTTGCACCAGTATTTGAACCATAGACTTTTTCTCCCGGTATATTTCCCATTTCCTGGCTACTTCATCCTGTGGCAACTGCACCTTCTTTGCCTGCCTGTGCTCTCGGGATGTTTCTGTCGTTCGGCGATCGCTTCTGATATCTCCCTGTTCCACCACATTTTCGGTTTATTTTCTCCTTTCCAACGAACCTGTTTCTCTTTTCGTATTCCTGTCGTTACTACATTTAAAGCTCACTATATTCCCACTCTTTACTTGGCCATTTGCCAAGTTGTTCCTCGACTATAGTGACTAGATTTGTTATTTCTTCAGCGTTCAAATTTGGACTGGCCATTTTGCACTCCTTTCTCTCTTTCCCAACTAGATATCGCATTTTCGAAATGATGCGTTTATGGTCATTCCCTACGCTGCTAAACCCTTCCTCATTGATGACCATTTCTCTCAACTTATCATGAATTCCTTCGGTCATTAGAGAGTAATCAATGGTCGATTGCTGGTTTCCCACTTCCCATGTGATCTGCCCTTTGAACTTAGGCCCTGTATTCACGACAACGAGGTTATGTTGCTCACAAAGGTACAGCATTGACTTCCCGTTATAATCAGTATGGCCATCTAAATCCTGTATGTGGGCATTCATGTCATCTAATAGGACAATTTCAGCACCGTTCCCGAAACCCTTAATACCAGCGCTTATACATTCCACTAACTCTTTATTCTTCTCTCTGCAATTTTTTCCGTTCCACAAATACATAACGCCCAGCCAAGATTCTTTCCTAGTCATTGTACCTGATAGTCAAAGATGCTCTTGACATTGTCAATTTACTCTTTTCCATTTTCCGACTCCCCCTCCCTTTCTTTCCGACTTCGTTCTGTTGCACCCTTCCCAAACATAATTCTCAATAACTGGCGGCTCTTCTGAGTCTCTAAGGTGCGTTTCTGCAACCACATACACCCTGTCAAGAATGGCGAGTTGCGCAACAAGATTGCCACCTTGCCACCCGATTACGACAAGGGGTGCAAGACGCGCACCTCTCCCTCTCCGTCGCTGCAGCTGGGAGGCGTTCAAAGAAGCGGCCTTTGCGCTGGAATCCGCCGCCTTCCTCCAGCCCCTTCGACATTGTGACGGGACGAGTTCGGTGCGTGGACAATGATTCCAGAGTTCCCCAACGCGGAGCTGATTTGACACGCCTGGACAAGCCGCCGTGGGGACGACGTATTTTTGTGCTTCTCACGGTTCGGAGTGGCACGGAACAATGAGCGACGCTCTATCGGCAACGATAGTTTCCCGGAACGGCACCCCGCGCGGTTGCCTCTGTGTACAGAGCGCGGTTGCCTTTGTGTACGTAAACTGATCTTCAGAGCAGCTGCGAGTTGGTGATGTGTAAACGAACAGTCGCCGCGTCGTAGGAACGGCGGATCGAGTGTATAAAAACTGTGGTTGTGCGAATGCTGAGGACACACTTCTCTTGAGCAGTCATGATAGACTGAGTCACTTCTCTCATGCAGTCATGTTGGACTGTTACTCTTTTTCTCAAGCAGTCATGTTAGACTGATTTAATTTCTGTAAATAAACCCTTTTCCTCGTTCTCGATGAGAAGCAGTTCTTCACTTCATCAACGATCTCAGCGTAAATAAGTTGGACGACGGCATGGGCCAGCTACCTTCGAATTCATGCCACACTCCAATCTTTGCAAAGGACCACGGACGAAGGGATTGAGCCCCCAATCCTGACAACTGGCTGACAGCGGTGGGATGGACTTTGCGACATGGTGCTGTATCTGCGGTGAGTGCTTGGTTTTTGCTTTGACTCTCTAGGCTTCATTTTGTGGTTGTTCTGTTTAGAACAGTAGGGAAGCTAGATTGTTGTGTGTTAGCTAGGTTGTGTTTTCCTAGCTAGATTTAGAGAGCAGAATCAAGGCAGTAAAGCAGCAGTCATGGAGTTAAGGACACTGCTGAGAGACGAGTTGTTGATTGTTGGTGAGGAACTGGGCCTAGATGTACGCAAGGAAATGCTCAAATCGGAATTATTGGAGCTAATTTCCAATCAGGCCAGTGAGGAAGATATTGAAATGGGAATGGAACTTCTCAAAAAGAGAGAGAAACGGGAAAGAGAAAGAGAAGAACGGGACCGAGAAAGAGAAGAAAGGGACAGAGAAAAGCAAGAGAGAGAGGAACGCGATAAAGATCGCGAGTTTCAGTTAAGGAAAATGCAACTTGAACTTGAAAGCAAACGTTTGGAGTTGTCTCAAGGAAGTGAAGGCGCTCTGGGTCGATCAAGTGAGGCAGAATCGTACCGCATGGACAGGCTATTAAAGCCATTTGAGGTCGGAACCGACATAGGCTTGTTCCTATGCAATTTTGAAAGGACTTGCGAAAAGATGAACTTCGGCCCGAGTACATGGCCGCAGCGGTTGCTGTCTATGTTGCCGTGTGAGGCGGCGGAAGTAATCGCCAGACTGAGTGTGCAGGATGCATATGATTATGCAAAAGTTAAGGCTAGTCTCCTGAAGAAATACCGCCTTTCAGCCGAAGCTTTTCGGCAAAGGTTTAGGAGCACAGGCAAGAAAGATAGCGAGGGCTATCCGGAGTTTGCATATAGCTTAAAGGCCAACCTAGTCGAGTGGCTTAAAAGCGCGGAAGCGTACGACAGCAGAGACATGATCATTGAATGCATGTGTCTAGAGCAGTTTTACAAAACCCTCCCCCAAGCTGTGAAACTGTGGGTGCAAGACAGAGGTAATGTAAACACTGTGGAAAGGGCGGCTGAATTAGCCGAAGAGTACGCAACCCGTAGAAAGTTGAACGCCGAGGAGGGAAACTGGGACGGTCGAAATGGACCGCGGAAACCATTTCCGTTCAAAAAGGGTGCGCAAACTAGACGATCAGAGCCTGTAGACCTGGCGGAAAAGCCCGCAGAAAAGAGCGAGGAGAAACTTAACGGAGAAACCGCACAAAAAGAACAGAAAAGAAAATTCGAATCTGTTAGACCAATTCGCTGTTACAAATGCCACAAACTGGGACATATAGCTGTAAACTGCGAGAAGTCTAGCGTAGTTTTTTCCTACGTGGAGGAAAAAGATGAGAATATGGAACTTTTAAGTCCGTATCTCCACAACCTGCAAGTTAATGGAAAACCATGCCGAGTGCTAAGAGACAGTGCCGCCACGCTGGACATTGTCCATCCGTCTTACGTGATGGTAGAGGACTTCACCGGAGAAGTAGCATGGATAAAACAGGTTGTAGAAGAACACAGCGTGTGTCTGCCCATGGCCAAAGTCAAAATCAGTGGACCATTCGGGGAGCTAGAGACTGAGGCTGCAGTTTCCAAATTTTTGTCACTGCAGTATCCCTACATCTTTTCGAATCGTTCGAATCAGTTACTGCGTGACAGAGGGCTCAAACTGGGAGAGGGCATAGTACAGGCATTGACCAGAGGCCAAGCTCGTAAGATCGCGGCGCTTTCGGCTGAAAATGCTCAAGCTCCTCCAGCTGAAGCAGAAAAGGGGATAGCTTCAATACCCGAATCCGAGCTAGGCCCGAGGGACAAAAGAACAGTTGAGGAGAGCCTGCCAGTTGACCAGCTCAATGAGAGCGTAGCACTAGAGTGTCAGAGTTCTAGCCTGCAGGAAGAGCATGCAGACGCGCTCACAAGCGAGACAGGGTCGTTATTATCACCGGCCTCAAAGAACTTTGATCAACTCTTGCGCGTGGATAGAGAGTCACTGGCAGCTGAGCAAAAGAATGATGAGAGCTTAGCTAAATTACGTGACACAGCTAAAGAAGGCATTGCTAGGCGCAACGTAACGATACATGAGAGAGGAGGATTGTTGTATCGGCATTACAGAGATCGAAAGGGTAGGATTTTAGATCAGTTAGTCATACCTACTAAGTATAGGGAGGACCTTTTGAGTCTTTGTCATGGAAATGGGTGGTCCGGCCACCTAGGCATAAACAAATCAAAGGAAAGATTGCTTATGGAATACTACTGGCCTGGCTGTTTCAAAGATGTAGAAAACTTTGTAAGATCATGCGACGCCTGCCAGCGTTCTGGTAAACCAGGAGAGACTTGGAAAGCTCCACTGAAGGTAGTGCCCTTAATAACAGAGCCTTTCAGACGACTTGTAATAGACACGGTAGGGCCTCTTCCAAAAACAAAATCAGGCTACAGGTACTTGTTTACCATGCTGTGTCCGGCCACCAAGTTTCCAGAAGCAATCCCTTTGAAAGAGCTCAGCTCCACCGAAGTAGTAGACGCGCTTTTGACAGTGTTTGCACGAGTTGGGTTTCCAGCCGAAATTCAGGCAGATCAAGGGTCAGTATTCACGAGCGCACTGACTTCCACATTCTTGAAAAAGTGCGGGGTAAAGTTAATACACAGTTCTGTCTATCACCCTCAGTCAAACAGTGTAGAGAGGTGGCATTCGGTGCTTAAGCGAGTTTTGCGTGCGCTCTGTTACGAGCATAAGGAGGACTGGGAGAACTGTCTGCCGGCAACTTTGTTTGCTTTGCGAACGGTTCCACATGAAGCGACAGGGTTCTCACCAGCAGAACTAGTGTATGGGAGGACACTCCGTTCTCCACTGAGAATGTTAAGAGAGATGTGGGAGGAAAGAGGGGAGAGTCCAATCGTGGTTGAATACGTGCTAAATTTACTGGAACGGCTAAGCGCAACCCAAGAACTAGTCGGAAAGAACATGGCACTAGCTCAAAAGAACGCCAAATTCTATTACGACAGGAATGCGAGGCTTCGTACGTTTAACGCCGGAGACCAGGTAATGATCCTCAAACCTTCAAGAAAGAACAAGCTTGAAGTTCACTGGGACGGGCCCGTTAAAGTGTTGCACAAACTTTCAGAAACTAACTATGCTTTGAGAATGCCCGGTCGCAGGAAGGAAGTGAGGATATATCACTGTAATTTGATGAAGCCGTATGTAGAGCGGAGCGGAGTCGTTAACTATACTGTCAAAGAGCCGGATGGCATTAGTACCAAGTTTAAGGAGTATAGGGCAACCTCCAACTCTGAAATCGGCCTAGAAGAAGTAGTAGAACACTCGGTAAGCTCTCATGCTCTAAGACCCGAGCAGCTAGATGAGCTAAAAGGGGTGTTAGGGGAATATCTCGACAGATTCAGCGATCGGCCGGGTAGAACCGAACTGATAACGCATGAAATTGAGCTGACCTCTACCGAACCAGTAAGATCAAAACCTTACAGGGTGTCTCCAAGACAGAGAGAGATTATGGAGGCAGAGATACAGCGCATGCTAGAGTTGGGAGTTATTGAGCCCGCTGAGAGTGACTACACGTCACCGCTAATACTCGTAGAAACCCCTAACAAGGACCCTCGTCCGTGTGTTGACTACAGGAAGTTAAATGCCATCACTAGGGATCAGCTGTACCCGATACCCAACATTGAGGAACGAATTGAAAAAGTTAGCGCTGCTAAATACATTTCAACTATAGATCTCGTGCGGGGGTACTGGCAAGTTCCCCTTTCAGAAAGTGCCAGCCGCTATGCCGCATTCATCTCGCCTGTAGGCACTTTTCGCCCTCTCGCACTCAGCTTCGGGCTGAAGAACGCGCCGTTTAGCTTCTCTAAGTTAATGGATATTGTCCTAAAAGACTTACAGGAGTTCGCCTTACCTTATCTTGATGATGTAGCCATTTTTTCGGACAGCTGGGAACAACACGTATCGCACCTCAAACAGGTGTTCTCACGGTTGAGGGAAGCCGGCTTAACGATGAAAGCGGAAAAGTGTAGGTTTGGTTGTTCGCAGGTTACTTATCTGGGCCATGTTGTTGGTCAGGGCATGAGACGGCCGGCTGAGCTGAAAATAGCGACGATTGGAGATTTTTCTCAGCCGCGCACGAAAACGGACGTTCGTTCATTTTTGGGACTTGTGGGGTACTATCAACGGTACATTCCGAATTACTCGCAATTGGCAAGTCCATTAACAGACGCCCTCCGAAAGGGAGCACCGAGTAACGTACACTGGGATAAGGACAAAGAGAACGCTTTCCAAAGTTTGAAAACGCTATTGGTTTCTCGCCCTGTGCTTCGCGCGCCAGACTACACAAAGGAATTCATAGTTCAATGCGCCGCAAGCGACAGAGGTATGGGCGTGGTACTTAGTCAGGTCGGCGACGATAACGAGGAGCATCCTATCCTCTACGCCAGCCGTAAACTAAATGTAAGAGAGGAAGCCTACAGCGCTTCAGAGAAGGAATGCGCTTGTTTGGTTTGGGCCGCCCAGAAGTTGTGTTACTTGTACGGAGCGAAGTTCATCTTCGAGACCGACCACTGTCCTCTGACGTGGCTCAATCAAATGTCACACAAAAACGGCCGCTTGCTCCGATGGAGCCTCACTCTCCAAGAGTACAACTTCTCCGTTAGATATAAGAAGGGAAAGTTGCATAGCAATGCGGATGGTTTGAGCAGGCTAATTTGAATTCTGCGTTTGAGGGTCCCGCCTAAATTTTGGGGTTACTAGTGTTAGCTTTTCTTTAGGCGAAGAAAATCCCCTCTCATTCAGCAGAATTCCCTCCATTAATTGCTGAATTTGTCAGCAGGAATTTGCTTCAGAAATTGGCATAGTGAAATGTAGCATTTTTTTTGTTTCTACACTTTTGTTGTTGTTGTTTTTTTTGAAGCCTAGCGAGTCTAAAGTGAGAGCCCCCCGCAGGGGCGTCTGCGCAAGCAGGCGTTTGGTGTGTTGCGACACCACGGACCCGAGCACACGAGGGTTGGACCCTCCCGCGTTTAACCGTGCGTGGCTTAGCCGTGTCCGGGGAAAAGGGGATCCTGGGGGTTGAGCCGATGCTGGGTGTTCGGACCTTTAAGGCCCCCCGGCGGAGGCAACACACCCCTTTGGCCTCGGCTTCACGTAGACGGCACCCCCGGACTGACCCACCCGGGGGAAATCGGTAGTTGCCTTTTCCTGTCTCTCTCTCCCTCCAGTCTTCGTCTTTTTCTCACTTTTCATCTTTCCTGTCTTCTCCTAGCTTCCGTTTACTTCCAAATTTTCCAGGCAGCAAGGGTTAACCTTGTGTGAATAACCAACCTAGGTTATCTCATATTTGGTTATAGTGATAACGTACAACTGGCGTTTGCAGGACCTGTTCTTACAGTCCCTGTAACGTCCCCTAGTAGGGCTCCACGGTGGGTGGTTGGCGTTATTGCCGAAAATCAAATTATTCTATGGCTAGTTCCTTCCCTACCCTCCCAGATCGCCCTCAGAAAAGAGGGCGCACCGAAGACGTATTTCAGTTTTTTGGACGACAAAAACCCAACTTCCCACGATTTCACGTAATTCATTCGGAAAAGTCAGATAAACAAGTACGCACGATCTCCCCATTTCTAGTTTCGAAGTCTTTAACTGAGGTTCTTGGTTCAGGTTACAAGGCATCAAGGATGGCAAGTGGAGATCTCCTTTTGGAGCTCCGTGACCTGAAACAATACGAAAAGCTACCTAATCTAGTGTCTTTTGGAGACTTTCAAGTGACAGTGACTCCGCACCGCACTATGAACACTACACGCGGCGTTGTCTCAGATGATGACCTGCTTCAGTTGACAGAGGCAGAGCTCCTAGAGGGCTTCAATGAGCAAAATGTTGTTAATGTGAAAAGAATAAAGATGAGGCGCGATGGTAAGGAAATTGCGACCAAACACCTAATTCTCACATTCAATTCAAGTGTCCTGCCCGAATCAATCGAGGCCGGGTACATAAAGCTCCGTGTCAGGCCTTACGTGCCCAATCCACTCCGTTGTTTCAAATGTCAGCGCTTCGGCCACAGCTCGCAGAGCTGCCGCGGCCGCCAAACTTGTGCTAAATGCAGTGCCACAGAACACACCACTGAAACTTGTGAGAACGCTCTCCGCTGTGTAAACTGCGATGGGGAGCACGCCGCGTACTCGCGGTCGTGCCCTTCCTGGAAAAAAGAAAAGGAAATCGTTACAGTCAAGGTCAAGGAAAACATAACTTTCAGAGAGGCACGGAGGCGGGTATCATACCTGCCCAAGAAAACCTTTGCCGATGTGGCGCGTCAGGGGGCAGCGTCACAACGGTCTCCGGCGACTGCCCGACCCACACGCAGTGAGTCGGCAGTTACGCCGTCTGCCCCCACGGCGGTTGCAGCTAGCGCTGCTCCGCCTACCGAGGAAAAGGGGCCATCGACCCCGAAGGTGGGTGCAGCCGAGGCTGCCTCAACCTCCCAGGTCCCTCCTAGCGCTGGCAACGGCCGGCGCAGCCAAATCCCCCAGGGAACCCCATCGACCTCCGGGCTGGTGGGCGCAGGGGTCTTGCCCTCCAAGGCGAGACTCTCCCTGGTGACTTCTCGCTCGCAAGAGCAGGTGTCCGGCGCCTCACAAGAGGCAATGGACACTACACCTATCCTCCAGGGGCGCCAAGCGCCTAAGGAGCGGCGAGGTTCACTCGAACGCTCCAGAAAGGGCAAAACTCCCGTTACAGGGCCTCGAAAGGGCTCTGTAATTTAATCACAGCAATTTCCATAAACACTACTTCTGTTTCTGTACACACAGCACATATTATCACCCAATATGGATACACAAATTATTCAATGGAACGTCAGAGGTCTTCTCAGAAACCTTGATGACGTGCAAGAGCTCATTCAAAAACACAATCCAAAAGTGCTGTGTCTACAGGAAACACACTTAAAATCCAAACACACAAACTTTCTCCGTACGTATGTTACGTTTCGCAAAGATCGCGATGATGCCGTTGCATCATCGGGTGGTGTGGCGATTCTCACTCATAAAAGTATAGCATGCCAATCTTTACAGCTACGTACGCCCCTTGAGGCAGTGGCGGTGCGAGCTGTTCTGCTAAACAAACTCATCACTATTTGCTCGCTTTATATACCCCCACACTACAATCTAAACAAACATGAATTTCAGTCCTTCATAGATGAATTGCCAGAACCGTACGTTGTACTTGGGGATTTCAATGCGCACAACAGCCTTTGGGGCGACTCTCGTATAGATGCGCGAGGTCGTCTTGTTGAACAGTTCCTCTTCTCTTCTGGTGTATGCCTGCTGAATAAGAAGGCACCCACATATTATTCTCTCGCCAACAGAACATTTTCATCAATTGACCTCAGCCTAGTTTCCCCGTGTATATTGCCTGAACTCGAATGGGAAGTTATGGAAAATCCTTACGGGAGCGACCACTTCCCCATACTGATAAGAACATCTAAAGAAAACGAATGTCCTCCACAAACTCCTAGGTGGAAGATAGACACAGCCGACTGGCAGAAATTTCGAACTCTCTCTAGCATCGCATGGGCTGACCTATCTTCTTTAGAAATTGATGCTGCTGTGGATTATCTTACAGCATTCATAATAGATGCCGCATCACATTGCATATCCGAAGTAAGTGGTTTGGCATGCAAACCACGTGTACCGTGGTGGAACAGTGAATGTCGGACCGCCCGTAAGAACCAGAACAAGGCGTGGGGGTTGCTGCGAGCTTCTCCCACCGCTGAGAATCTTGTCAACTTTAAAAAAGTAAAATCCCAAGGCAGGCGAACCCGCCGACAGGCCAGAAGAGAAAGCTGGCACAAGTTTTTATCGAGTATTAACTCGTTTAGGGATGAGGCCAAAGCTTGGAACAGAGTAAATAGGATTAGAGGGCGGGAAACATATTCACTCCCCCTGGTAAACACACAAGGCGATACCCTGCAAGACCAGGCAGACTCACTTGGGGAATATTTTGAGAGCGTGTCAAGTGAAACAAATTATACACAGCCCTTTCTCAAATACAAACAAACAGAAGAACGTAAGCCACTAACAACAAAAGATCGAGAAAATCAGCCTTACAACCGTCCTTTTAGTATTGCTGAATTGAGAGCTGCCTTGAGCGCATGCAAGAGCTCCGCACCAGGATCGGATCGAATCATGTACGAAATGCTCAAAAATTTACACAATGATACGAAAGTCACACTACTCACACTCTTTAACACCATCTGGGATGCAGGGCACCTTCCAATTGCGTGGAAGGAAGCCATTGTGGTCCCTGTTTTGAAACAAGGAAAAGACCCTTCCTCAGTGGCGAGTTACCGCCCGATAGCCCTCACAAGTTGCATTTGTAAGGTGTTCGAAAAAATGATAAATCGGCGACTCATCTTTTTCCTTGAACAGAGCAAAATTCTTGATCCTTATCAGTGCGGCTTCCGAGAAGGACGCTCCACAACTGACCACCTTGTACGTGTAGAAGCAAATATCCGGGACGCATTTGTACACAAACAATTCTTCTTATCCATATTCCTCGATATGGAGAAGGCGTACGATACGACGTGGCGTTACGGAATCCTAAGAGACTTGTCAGAAATGGGCATCCACGGTAATATGTTTAATATAATAAAAAGCTATCTGTCAAATCGTACCTTCCGGGTAAAAGTCGGCAATGCACTCTCACGCCCTTTTACCCAAGAAACGGGCGTACCCCAAGGAGGCGTGCTCAGCTGCACGCTTTTTATCGTGAAGATGAACACGCTTCGTGCATCCTTACCACCCGCCATGTTTTACTCTGTTTACGTGGACGACATTCAAATAGCTTTCAAATCTTGTAACCTCGCAGTCTGCGAGAGACAGGTACAGCATGGCCTGAATAAAGTCTCAGTGTGGGCAGACAAGAATGGATTTAAGATCAATCCTAACAAAAGCTCTTGCGTTCTCTTTACAAGAAAGAGAGGCCTGGCTCCGGATCCTTCCTTAGAACTGTGTGGACAACGAATACCTATCAGCAAAGAGCACAAATTCCTAGGTGTCATCCTTGACTACAGACTCACTTTCGTCTCCCACATTAAATATCTTAAAGAAAAATGTCTGAAAACAATGAACATAATCAAACTTCTATCCCAGACTACGTGGGGTAGTGACAGAAAGTGTTTAATGAATATCTATAAGAGCCTCATTCGATCACGACTAGACTATGGTGCCGTGATCTATCACTCTGCAGCCCCGAGCGCGCTAAAGATGCTAGATCCGGTCCACCATCTAGGAATCCGTCTGGCCACTGGTGCTTTCAGAACGAGCCCGATTCAAAGCTTATACGCGGAATCAAATGAATGGTCCCTCCATCTACAGAGAACTTATATCAGCCATACATATTTTCTGAAAGTCCACTCAAATCCTCAACATCCCTGTTTTAATACCATTCATGACATGACATATGCTACACTCTTTCGCAATCGTCCCTCCGTAAGACAGCCTTTCTCGCTGCGTGTGAGGGAGCTTAGTGAAGAAATGCACGTTCCACTCCTCGAGCTTCGCCTAATGCATCCAGCCAAGCTGCTACCTCCTTGGGAGTGGCAGCTCATACATTGTGATATATCTTTCGTGGAAGTCACAAAGCATGCTCCAGAGATTGAAATCAAGATGCATTTCCGGGAACTCCAGCACAAATACTCCTGCACGGAGTTCTACACAGACGCATCAAAGTCACACGACGGGGTGTCCTATGCAGCCGTCGGTCCATCCTTCTCAGAATCCGACGTACTGCACCCGGAAACTAATATCTTTACGGCTGAGGCCTATGCCCTGCTGTCGGCCGTAAAGCATATAAACAAATCAAAACTCCCGAAATCAGTGATATATACGGACTCCCTCAGTGTTGTGAAGGCCTTGATGTCTTTCTGTAATCATAAAAATCCAGTAGTTATTGAACTTCACTCCGCACTGTGCAAATCATATATATCTAACCAACATGTGATCATATGCTGGGTGCCTGGACATAGGGGCATCGAGGGAAACGTTCTAGCTGACCAGATGGCCACATCAATCTCATTGCATGCAGATAATCCTACTGCTTCGGTCCCTGTCACAGACCTGAAGCCTTTCTTAAGAAGGAAACTACGAAGCCACTGGCAACGTATGTGGGACAAAGAAATAAATAATAAACTGCATGTAATAAAGCCACAATTAGGTTTCTGGCCCCCTGTAACAAAATCCCGCCGGACAGATGTCCTATTCTGCCGTCTAAGAATAGGACACACTTTTGGCACACATAACTTTTTACTCACGGGAAACGAGCCTCCAACCTGTGGTAGATGCGGGGAGAGGCTGACCGTCCTCCACGTCCTCCTGGAGTGTCGGGAAGCCGAACATGAAAGAAAGAAGCATTTTCCCTTAGCATACCGGCAGCGCATCCCCCTTCATCCTGTTATGTTACTCGGCCCGGAACCTCTATTTGATACTAACGCAGTCTTAAGTTTTCTGAAAGATGTTGTCTTGCATGTTTTTAGCCCCACATGTTCGTAGCGCTTCCTCTCTTCAGAGGATGTCGCTGTGATCATTATTTTGAATAGCACATGCCTCTAGGCCCTTGTGGTTCAAGGGCTCAGGCGAGGCAGCAGTGCTCAAAGTAATTTTACCATCTTATATATTTTATATCTTGCATCATTATTCTACGATGGATTTTAGTGTTTAGAGTATTCGTCATTAGTCATCGCCATAATTTTATAGCACGTAGATTTTACGCACTTTACAGCGACAATTTTTTAGGCCACTTTACAGCCAAGTCACATCTCCATATTACATCGTCAACATCACCACTTGTCATGGCGCTCATTGGCCAAACCTGGCCCTTGCGCCATTAAACACCACATATCATCATCATCAAGTGAGAGCCAATGCACGTCATCTCGGCGCAGAGCCGTGTTGTGGGGTTCATTTTGCAGTTGCCTGTCCTTGTTGAATGTTTTGGGGCGGTGACATCAATGCACAAGTGGTCGCTGCGAGCCAAGACATCAATCCCCCCCCCCTGACCAACAGCCGTTCTCTTCCTGCCTAGCGGTTGTCAGCGCTAGACAGTCGAGACTTTTCGGGCCATGGAGGCGCTGTCAAGAATGGCGAGTTGCGCAACAAGATTGCCACCTTGCCACCCGATTACGACAAGGGGTGCAAGACGCGCACCTCTCCCTCTCCGTCGCTGCAGCTGGGAGGCGTTCAAAGAAGCGGCCTTTGCGCTGGAATCCGCCGCCTTCCTCCAGCCCCTTCGACATTGTGACGGGACGAGTTCGGTGCGTGGACAATGATTCCAGAGTTCCCCAACGCGGAGCTGATTTGACACGCCTGGACAAGCCGCCGTGGGGACGACGTATTTTTGTGCTTCTCACGGTTCGGAGTGGCACGGAACAATGAGCGACGCTCGATCGGCAACGATAGTTTCCCGGAACGGCACCCCGCGCGGTTGCCTCTGTGTACAGAGCGCGGTTGCCTTTGTGTACGTAAACTGATCTTCAGAGCAGCTGCGAGTTGGTGATGTGTAAACGAACAGTCGCCGCGTCGTAGGAACGGCGGATCGAGTGTATAAAAACTGTGGTTGTGCGAATGCTGAGGACACACTTCTCTTGAGCAGTCATGATAGACTGAGTCACTTCTCTCATGCAGTCATGTTGGACTGTTACTCTTTTTCTCAAGCAGTCATGTTAGACTGATTTAATTTCTGTAAATAAACCCTTTTCCTCGTTCTCGATGAGAAGCAGTTCTTCACTTCATCAACGATCTCAGCGTAAATAAGTTGGACGACGGCATGGGCCAGCTACCTTCGAATTCATGCCACACTCCAATCTTTGCAAAGGACCACGGACGAAGGGATTGAGCCCCCAATCCTGACAACCCCTATTTGTTCTCTATGCAACTGCTCCTCAATCTCTGCCCACTTTTCCTTTCGTCTTCCGCCCTGCATACTTATGCGCTCTTTTTCTTGCTTTCCTTCTTTTTCGGTTATCGACGGCTATGCTCTTCCGTTGTTCCCCTAGGAGACCTTCTTCATTACTATCTACTCTGACCTCCTGAGCGCCCGTGGGCCCCTGAAAAAGCAACAGCGTGACCACCAAGTCGCCAGCCCACTTCTCGTGCCAGCCTGTAATGAAAGTGGATCCCGTCTCGTTTAAAACCACCACACCTTTTCACGTCCCAGTTTAATTCGACAACCTCGAAGCCTTTCTCTCGGCTCATTTTCCATGTTGCCTCATTAGGAGCCACTAGGGCGCTTTCTACGTGACTGTCACGTACAGGCACCTCTGGCACCGTGCACACCACGATGTGCACCTGAGGGGATAGCTCGCGCAAGTCGTCCACCCCCTTCGCCAAGCGCTGGCATAGTCCTGTCCCTTTCCTGTTTAGGACGTCATTTAGCCCACCTGCTACTATAACAAGGTTATCCATGTGGGCATTTTTCGCGAGCTTTGCTTTTACTCGCTCCATGACAGAACCAAGCACCGCCACGGAAATGTCCCTACCGCCACTCTTTTATCGCCTTTCACCCTCTCCACTATTGGAGCTCACCTTCGCCAGGGCTGGCCGTGCCGCCCCGCGGAAAAATTCAGCAGAGGGGCATTGCCTTCAGATGGCACTTCAGCAGCCTTTGAGCAGGCACAGAAAAAAATAAAGAAGTCTATGGGTACAGTGGCTACAAGGGGGAAGTGTGAGGAGCGCGCCCGGGCAGGCGAAGCGCTTTGGAAGGAAAGGGGCAGATGGCGCTGCAGCGCGCATACACGTCAGATTCTTCGGCTGCAGCGTTGGTAAACGCGTGTTTTATACGCGCCGGACGCAGTTTTTCTTTCGTCATGTTTCCATGGCTCTCACTATATTACAGAAATCGGTTCTGCTGGACACTTGGTTGTACAAGAGAGCCGGAAATATTACTGAGTTAATTCCAAATTGAGCAGAATGTCAAGAGAAAGCAGACTTACCGTTTCCATGTTGGATCGCCCAACAGCGTAGATTATTTCGCGACGGGTTGATTTCTGCTGTACTCGGACAAAGCACCACATGTTCAAATGCGCAAAATTTCTGAATAAAGCTTTATTTTGCTAAGCTGCTCTGGTAGCGGCAAAATAAAATGATTTCCTGGTACTTGGGAGTGAAACCTCTTCCAAACAGTCCTTAGGTAACCCGCCTCAGTTTGAAGTGCTTCTTTTTTTCCCGCGATGATTCCCTCTCTTTGTTAAGGGATTTCATGTAGAAATGAAGGCGTGTTAGCAGGAAAAACTTGGTGATGTGGTTGGTAATACTCAGCCCATGAAGTTCACAGCCAATCAAGACATTGTTCTTCCTGAGACAGCATGTCAGCTGATCAAGGCTGTCATAGTGCAGTTGGTTGTTGCTAAACCACATAGAAAAGGTGAGTTCTAACGCCTCTACAAACGAGAAAAGTTCGTGGGATGGGTAGAGCAGACCACCTTTGTCACAAAATTTGGTAAATGTCGAGAGTTCTTTGTTAGCATTCTCCGGATTCACGAGAAGCTGATCAAAACAGTCTTTGCAGTGAGTTTTCAGGATGGTCTTTCGTGCAACATACCCTGCAATGTAAAACACCAGGCGGCTGTCGCTCGTTTTTTCATTGTACACATGGTCAGAGAGAAGCTCAGATTTCTGGAGCCTTTGTGAAGCATCTTCTATCTGTCCTCTGTCAAGAAGTTCATCCACTTCACCGCCTGCTTCCTTCTCACCCAGCAAAAACTGCAGGGTGCCTCCTTCACAGTTTCCGCTGCTCGGCGCTTTCACTAAGTTATAAAAACTTAGGCAATTAACAGTGATGAGGAACTGGGTTGCGTTGGGGTGGTCATTACAGCCGGAAAACTGACGTATGACGCCAAACAGTTTTTCCAGGCTATCCTGACAAAGGCGGCTTGTCAGCAAGTACTTGTACCCAAGCTTGTCATGGACATACTTTAACAGATCTAATGTTGCATGGAGGGTAACCCTCAGTCCTTCAGCTGTGCTTGCTGACAAAAAACCTACTCTGGAAGGTGCCAAGGATCTTTCCCATTTGTTAAGGTACTCGATGAAATCTTTGATGTTTTTCTCTTGAATGGACCCAAGTCTTAGAGCTTCGGATGGAATACGTGCTGTCATCGCCTCTATTAGCTTGGCCATTGTGCTGACAAATGCCTCAGTTGCTGCTGGGTCACCCCAATTCCTTTGAATTTCATTCTTGTAAAAGAAAAGGCCACGAACGACTTCTGAGCTGAAAAGTTGGAATGCTAAGTTCACCCTCATTTTCTCAAAATTATTGGGCTTCACGTGGCATGCACTAATTTTTGGCATGACCTTGAGGGTGACTGCACATTTATCTTCCTCGTGTGCCACCCTGATGTGCTCAATGTAGGCAGCACCATCCGGAGTTTTGTAGAAGCACTTCAGGAAACCGTTCCTTACGCATTTTATCAAGTGGGGAAAATCTGACATAAAAAAAAGACGTCTTTCTTTATCAACAGGATGAGCAACCGACGACTTCACACAGCTCGAGGAACCAGATATTCCAAATATGCGCCACATAGAGCGGTTCCATGAAGCGCCATCAGCTGTCACAAAATCAACCTTCAGGCCAGCTTTTTCGGCAAGAATAACAGCTTCTAGGACGATTTTCGACAACAGAGCTGCCTTCACATTGCCCCTTGAGGCAAAAACACCAAGTATTTGATGCCAAGAACCGCTTAGAGGTTGAAACATGACCACTAGACCGTGATCACAAGGCACATGTTTCTCACTTTCGGGGGTGAATTTTCCTAAGTCCACAAGTCCCTCAATCTTTCCCCCTCCAACTACACTGAAACACTCCGACAGTTTCATCTCATCTATTATCAGGCCACCGTGGCACCTGAATTCATCCATGGTCTTCGTTTTCTTGCCAATCCCTGCAAGCACAAGGGAGTTGAAGCCAAACCCGCTCTTATACTTCCGCATATATGTCTTCAAGCAGGTTCTGTTCGGGAGTGTTAGTATTCCCTCTCTTCTGACGTGCTCGTAGAGTCTTGGACTCTTCATGCGCATTATAATGCACTCGAGTAGCCAATCTGGGTTGTATTTCATCCCTCTCAGTGATTTGCGACGAGCTGCCTGAAAACACTGCAGTACCGCGAGCCTTTGCTTAGGTGGAAGAGCTTTTAATCTGTCTTCCAGGACGCTCTCTTCCAGTTCTACACTCTGCCTCTCAAGATCCTTGATGGTTTGTGTGTAGACTGACAACTTGGCCTTGAGTCGCCGAACAGTTTGCGTTTGAAGTTTTTTCTTCCTTGAGAGTCTGGGAGCTGAATTCTGGCTACGACGCTTTTTTGATCGCTGGTTCAAAAGAGCTTTTCTTAGATGCTTGCACATCACACATGGCCTACTGTCATGCGCTACACCACGACACTTTATGCTTGAAATGATTGCGTCAAAAAAGTGAAATTTCTTGCTTCCCAACGCAAACGGAAATTCATCGACTGTGCCGGCTCCAACACAGACTTCCATGCTGTCGACCTCTTTCAAAAGAGATGTAGGATCGGTGGATGACAGCCCCGACTGGCGCACTCCCTTTAAAAAAACATCTTGTTTCACACAGTTCGCTTCTTGTGAAAACACAACCAGCTTGCTTGCATATAGGACCCGTTTATCCTTCCCTGGTTTGCACACACTGTAAGCCACAGTCAACGGCGAAGGGTTCAACGTGTGCATGCCCCACGAACACGACGGTAAAGTGAGGTCCTGAAACGAAGCTGTGCAGTACGGAACCTCCTCGAAGCCCACACTCACAGAAACGGCACTGTCTTCTGCACATTTCTTCTTGGCTGGAGCTGTGGGTTCAGGCTTTGCGGGCCGCTTCCTGTCAGGCGGCAGTTGCTTCGATAAATACTTTGGTAGGTTTGGGAAAAGCGTGGGCACAGCTCCAGGAAGCAACAGAGGCCTGCTTCTTTCGATTCGGACGAGCTCTCCATTCACTGTGTGCTCAAAGTACCTTGAAATGTACCTTGTGTCGAAATGAAGCTCGCACACCGCAGAGTTCTTCTCGAGTTGTTTGTCAGCACGCGGTATAGCCCGCTGCCACTGCGCCAACGCCAGTTCATTCTTGGGTACACCAAACAGCGACAGTTTCATCTTGCACGATTTGTAGCCAGTAGTGCACCCAGGCACAAAACAGTGGCTCTGTTTTCTGGGCATCACCACACATACAGCGCACAAGAAATAACTCACACAACTGCCGGCAAAGCCGAGAGAAACACGTGCAGCACAGCTCACGCCAGCGTATGCCACCGCGCCTTGCCCATCGACTGACGTGCAAACGTCGTCGAGCGCCGCCTGTCGGATCCTCCTCAAAGGCCTCAGTGGACCGCATACGGCGAGCGGCGCGCTGCTCACACTTCCCCCTTGTAGCCACTGTACTATGGGTGGGCGTGATGATGTCGATGCCGATGCACCGCCCATGCCCAGTGACGTCACATTGTTTGCAAACAGGGAGAGGTCTATAGTGTCGTGTCGAAGTGCAGAAGGAACGCAAAAATACGCCGGGAGCCCAACAAACAAACTACATCCAAAAGCGACGGGTCGCCGAACAGGCGAACTTCGTTTGCGCAACCGGTGTCACTGGTTTCGGAGGCCTGTTCTACGCATGACACATGCATCTGTCATGCCTGGCGTGCCGTAGCTTGTTGCTTGGTGAATGAAGAAAAATAAAGTGCAAAGTATAGGTTCATTTATACACAAAACGTTATAGTTTTAGCGGGAAAGAATTAAAAAATGAAACGCTATCTGCAGTGGCGTAGCCTGAAATCTCATTCAGGGGGGAGAAGCTCGCGTTGAAGCTCGCGTTGAAGCTCGGTCTCCTCATTATGAAATTTGTCGAGGGATCAAATACATGAATAATAACTGCATTGCATTGCCAAATAAGCTGTAAACGAATTTGAACGCTATGCATTGTGAAGACAGGGAAAATATGTATTTTTTATATACTCGTATGTCCGAAATATTGTACCTGGACTGATAACAATGCTTCCATCCTTTTTGTCTATTTTATAAGTGAAAGAATATCACACGAACTTTATAACTATATCAGTTGGAAACCAGCAAAGCACTGCATGCTGCTCATATAAAAAGGCTGTGAAATGAACAAGTTGAGGACAAATATTTTAGTTTTGATAAAACTCTGTCATTCAAGAACCTTGTTTACATTTTTGTGCAAATGCAACGGCGAAGGAAAAATCTCGAAGATGTTGTTCTTTGTTCCAATGTATTGCGCAGGCGCAGCGGCAACGAGTCGTGTATTGTGAGTGATTGCACCGAAGTTATAGTCGCAACACAGAGCACACATAAAAAACACGAGTTCTGCAAAATATACGAGGCTGAGTCAAATGAAAGTGAGCCAGTGCGACTATATGACAAATGGCGTACTTTATTTAAAAGTAGTCTCCACGACCATATAGACATTCGCAGTGGTGATCCAGCCACTGCAACTTTTGGAGCAGAGAAAATGCTGCTTTGGAGCAACTTTATATGAGAACTTCATTTTGGAGCAGCAATCGGAGTAGCAACTAATTGCACAGGGATACCTCTCTCATGACCACTAAAACTAAGGCTTTGATGACTGCCACAGTTCTGTAAAGCCATATTTGTCATAGTTCTCTATCACCAGATTAAGTCTTCACGAAGAAATGAACCAGACCATCAGATTTAATGCAGTACTGCAAATGAAGGAGGATGTACAGCTTATTAAAGTATACTAAAAGTCCAAACACCAAACTGCAAGGGGTGTCTTTTGACTTTTTTTTTATTTACTAAACAAAGATGTGCATTTTTCAGCATTTACTGCTTTTTGCTCGCCTTGTTCAGTTCTTCCAGCTGTGAGAGCTCAAAGTGGAGTTGCCTTCAGCTAATAATGTATTCCCACCTTCAACTTCTTCCAGGCTCTTAGAATTCAGTCCAGAAGAAATGATGTCTTCTGCTCGCTTCAGCAATGCCCTACATGAGGTGACCTTTTCTTCCGAGCTCTTCCGGAGCCACTTTTCGTCGACAATGTCAGCACCAGTGCACGGTGGAAGATAGTATTCTTCCATTGTGCACCACTGTCTTTGCCTGCAAACCTTTTCCTTCTTTCCGACTGATGTGCACTTGCAGTTCTCTCTGCATATCGGGCTCTGGATCTCCTTACACTTTGCTGGCATCTCCATCATAGCGGCGAAGGTACGTTTTTTCTGGTGCAGTCCATTAATGCTTGTGATGCATAATGAGTAGTAGTTTTCGTACAAGCGTTTATTTTCACTAAACCCTCGTTCGCAGTCTGCATTGCCATGCGGTAGACACAGCAGACACTTCATGAGCTTTGACGACAACGAATGCTTCGGTTGACCTCCAACAGTCTTCTATTCAAATATTTTGGCCCAATGAGCATCAATTCGTTCATTTTCAAGGGCCAGAAGGGGACCATTGGAATCAGACTTCAGCATATACCACTCATCAATTACAGACAAAGCTTCTTCATTCTTGATTACTTGAGGAAGCTGCGGCACAAGGTATTTTAGTGATCGCACTTCGGACTCAACATTTGTTGACTGTAAACTGAGGAGGCTGGCGCATTTAAGAACTCGATTGTCAATCGGAAGCTTATGAAGAAGGTCCTTGGCACAGGCCAAGTAGAAAGCCTGTGCTCCAAGATAAAACCGCTTCTTCTCACTCAATTCCCATTGATTTTTCGGTGTCTGTACGAACTTCAGGTTTTGACTTTCAAAAGGATGAATCCGTCACGTCTAGCCTTTTCAGTTCTTCAACGCTCTTTTCTGCAAACGCCTTATGATGCAGAAACCGACTTAGGACTCGCCGGACTAGAGCAATTAGTTCTCTGTGAAGTATATGCAGGAGTGGCTCTTGCATTTGAAACAGCAGCAGAAATCCACTAAAAAGCTGCGCACAGTTCTTTAAGAACAACACTTTAGGCAAAAGTTGCTTCTCAGAAAATGCTGACACAAGCTTGTGGTGGAGGCTTCGACTGTGGTATCGTTGTTTTGATGTATTTCCCTTTACCCTTCGAGGGTAAATGACGTAAATATACAACGCCGCGAACAAGTGCAGAAATGGTCGAAGCCGTATATTTACGGCACCGTCCGTACGTTTAAAAAGCGCGCCAATTTCCTATCTTTTTCATTTCTGTCATGTGCTGCCACTGTGTGGGAATATAGGGAATCGCTTTCGTGCGCCCCCCTCGTTTTATTTTCGTTGCATGGTTTCTTTTAGAGCTAGTTTGCTCCGGGGCGTCCATATACTACCGTTCGCGCATTGGCGCACGCACGCACGGGCAGGCGGCGATTCGGGTTTTGTTCCGCGGGCGGTTTCGGCTTCTTGTGCTCGCAAAACTGATGGCTATCTCATTATTAATCGCCCAAAAGCGACTACTTCTTTCTCACTCGTTTAGTGCTCACAGGGGTGCGCATAGGAAAGATGCCGCCGTGCATGCATTTCTGTAGCTTTTTTTTTTGACATTCGCAAAAACTAATTGCCTCTGGTTGGCGATAAGATGAAGATTAGCTGAAGTTTGTCACATGTGCTTTTTTGACGGGCACACAACCGCACAGTTTTCTTGAGTGCGCGCACCTACGCAGTTCCATTATGCTATGGATGTACACATTAGTGCAAGAGCAGGAACATTCGAGTCTTGCGAAATATTCTCGTGTGCGCATTTTCAAGGCCTTGAACTATGTGTATAAAAATGCATGAAATTTTTAATTCTTATAAGTTTATTTCCTTTTTTATTGCTATACATAAATGAAGAGTACATACATACCAATGCAATATACTTTTTTTCTCACTTTACGGTCACCCTAAAAAAATTGAGGTACATTTTTTCGAAATAAGTCCCTAAGAAGAATTGGAATCTGCAATAATAAAATCGACCCTGTGCGGTCGCATATGGCGAAAAAAAAATCGACCCTCAAAGGGTTAAGAGAATACATACAAAGTGCTTCACACTGTTCTTCAACACGGCACAACGAATCCTGTAGTGTCAGCCAGCGATTAGAAACGTGGCATAGAAATACATGAGAAGGCATTCCTAAGGTCTCCTGGCATTCTGTCAGTGCTTTAGCGCCGACAGCACCTTTAAAGTAGTAGTAATAGATGTTTCTTACTACTTCTTCGACATCCAAGCCAAATGTGTCCAAGCCTTTTCCAAATGCATTATGAACCTTATGGACATTACAGTTGCCAATGGCGACTAAGCTTAGTGCCACATGCTTCTGAAGCTTGTTCTTTGCGCTCTTCATAACAGTAGGCCCATCGCTGAAAAATGAAACAAGCCCTTGTTTTGGCAGATCTGTAATTGCTTCTTCTATACAGCCAACAATTATTTCAGCGGTTTCACGGCCAAGATCGAATGACTGAACATGCTCTACAACAACTTCCTGTTGGCTGCTGGAGAAGCAACGTGCCACGACATCTAGTTGCTGCGCCCTTAGCTCTGGCTTTGGTGTTTCATCGATCATAATGGAATAATAAACATTTGGCTTGCATAGCTTGTCCTTTGAAGTAGGGACCCAGTCCATCTGATACAATGCGTGCCAATTTCATCCTTCCGCAGCTAAACTTTTTGCCTGTCACTGTCGGGGAACATGCAGCGGTAAATCGAAGTTGCCGTGTCTCCCTATTAAAAAGGAATTCCCTTGGCGACAACAAACAAAGCAAAAATAGTTTCTGCCTTGCTGACTTGGTACTCAAGTGATGCATTACCAGACCCATTAGAGAATCCCAGTGTGCCTTGCACCAATTTGGGTGAATAAAGATTCCCGTCCTGGCCTCTGTGTCTAGCAGCTGCATGAATGTGTTTCTTCATCCCTGCATGACGCTTCACTGCTACTGCTCCATGTTGCACACAAGAAATGGTGCAGTTGCAGAGAATACAAAATGCATCTGTACTTCGGGTTCTACTCTTGCACCTACGATTGATCGGATCATTATTGTAGTCCACCTCGTTGAGTACAGAGGCATTGAACTTAGTGTTGCGGTCTGAAAACACAAGAGGAAGTTATTTGATGGCAGGAAATTTTCACATGACGAAAGCACGCTTTAGAAAGACTACCCAAAACCCAATTTGTTTTTAGAGTGTAGCACGTGACGTCGTGCCAAGACTATTTCGTTGGCAAATCTTCTTACTAACTCTACGGTGTTAACACCAAACGTTTAGTATAATGCGCAAGCATTTTGCATACAGCTTTGACACATGATGCGAATTTGGATGCCAGTTTGTCGTACGACTATCCTCACCTTAAACGCGCGGCGTCAGATTGCTGTCAAATCGCACGTTGCACACGTGACCAACTTTCTCGATGTTGCCGTGCTGCTGTCACGTGGGGCTGACGGCCGCAGACAATCGCACTGCCCTGGCAAGGCGACACAAGGCGCTATAAGCCCCATTTACATGAATGCGACAGTGGCGCATTTGGGAAATGCAATGCAACGCTGTTTACATGTAGCGCATTAACTCTTGCGAGAACGTAGCGCCACATGGTGTCGTGTGAGGGAAGTGCAGCCAACTTCCGGTGCAACTTGTTTCCGGTAGTCGGCCGAATGCACATTGGTGGCAGAGTGCCGACTGTACTGACTACCGAGAGCCTGATGCTTGTGCAAAATGCTTGGGAATGCAGCATTCCGTCTCCACCTTATGCTACTTTTGTCGGTATGGACCAACTTTCACGTCATCTTGTACGCTGTCGCCGGCATGCCGCATCAGCAGCGACGTCGTTGGATCCGGTCGGCCTACATGAAAGCACTTGCGCACGCAATAGGTTTGGCAACATGCTCTGCCGTCAACGATTTGGTTGTCATACAAGGTGAGAACATATCTAAAGGATCCTGTTAGGCAGACACTGTGCTATACTTGTTGATGAGAGAATTTAAGCCTGCTAGTACTCCCCAAAACCAAGCAGTGTACCGAAGCAGTGTACGAAGACGAGTGGCGTTCGTAACGAAATATTTTCGACAGGACTCGCGTTGTGATCGGCAACAATAGCCGTCACACGGTCCAGATATTATCATTGAGTGGGTGAGCTTTAGCGCAAATTCGCGATTGAAAACATCCATCTGAGGCCGGGGATCAGGTCAGCTGGCTGCCAAATTCTGACTACGTGTTCGTGAGCCTGACCCAAAAGTACAGGGAAGTGCTTCGAGATGTTCGTTCACGTGTTGACAAAAAAAAGAATAGACGCATCGCGTGAAGTGATAAATTTTGGTGGCCGCACTACTTGCGTAGCTTCCACAGCGTTGCACCTGATGTAGGAAACGGGGTATAGAAACGGGAGGTTGGTTTTGCGCTGAGGCAGCGCCGATTGTCGGAGTTGAGCCCACGGGCTTAGTAGCTGTCATCCGCTCAACACATCGTCCTTGTCACGCTGCTTGCATCATTTCCGTCACGCTTTCTCTATTTTGTTGACTACAGATCGCTAAAATCAGTTTGCGCCACCGAGTATCAAAACTAGATGCAGCAGAGAGAAACACCTGTCAAAGCTCCATGCAGCTGCGGTGGGGTTGACGACGCGACAAGGGTCTGGTTGGGAGTTCCGGCGGCGCGGTGGGCAAGCTGTGTGAACGATGCGAATTTCAGCGGCAGGAGAATTCCGTTCGCTGTAGACGCCGGATTCCCCAGTGTAGAAGCGCTTTCTTTCGCTGCCAGCGCTGTGGCTGGTACGCTCGGGATGAAGTCTTTGAAGCGCTTTGTAGAACATTATTGCGTGCGATAGCCGAAAAAGGACAAAAGCGATTGCTTTGCTTTGCATCGAGTGAGAAAAGTACTGGATGCTTTCTTTTGCGGTGCACAATCACAATGTTTGCTTTTGTGTGGCCTGTACATGTATTCTAACTGACCAAAATAAATGCGTCAACTCTGGAAGTTAGTGGTAAACATCAAGATTTCTTTATTCATATCACAACAGCTTCTGCCATGGGAGCAGCACGTTCTTCAGGCTTCAAAAGTTCTTAATTTCACTGATCGTCCCACAGCGCACACATCACCCAGTGCTGTCTTCTGTTGCATTTGGATGCACTGCTCTTGCAAGCAACATTTGACACTTCATGTGGCGTTTGTGTACATTTTAATAAGTATATTATTTATGTGCTACTTTGCATTAGCAGCTTTTTTCGAAATATTTCATGGTTTCTCACCTTTGTTATGGGGTCTTTGCTGGAAAAAGAATGGAAGCAGAGAAGTGTCTGGATGAAGACTCGTTCTAATGACTGGTGGGACCGCATCGTGGCAGCACAGTTCACCGACGAGGACTGGAAAGATAACATTAAAATGAGCCGAGCTTCATTCAGCGAACTTGTTTTACTTTTGGAACCATTCATGTCGTCAAAGACATAATGTGTGCGACAACCACTACCAGTGCAAAAGAGAGTACCTGTTGCCCTTTTCGAAATGGCCAGCTGCAGTGAATACAGAGTGGCAGAAAATCAACTTGGTGTTCACAAAAGCAGCGTCAAAAATTGTGTTTACATGTTCTGCCAGTCGCTTGCACAGCATTACCTGAACAAGCCTATAAGCATCCCTACTGCCACAGAAGCTGAAGCTATTGCCAGGAACTTTGAAGCAAGGTACCACCTCCCTCAAATATTTGGGGCCATCGATGGTACTCATATCCCTATCATGGCACTAAAGAATGGATATCGTGACTTTGTGAACAGAAAAATGTGGACATAGTACAATGTGCAGGCTGTAGTAGATGACCGAGGGCGGTAAGTTTCATTTCACAAAGCATTCAGCTCTCTTTTTCTCTTGGGAGTTTTCTCCCAGCAAACATGGGAGCCAGTTGCCTTTCCTCCCACAAGCTCGTTTCTTGCACCATAGTTTGTTGTTTTTCTGTAGCAAGGACTGCATTAGAGCTGGCCAATTAATGTTGGTGAATAGATTGCACAAGGACAGTTCACTTGTAAGTTGTCATAGAAGAGCCCTTGTTGCTGGAAACTATATTCTTACCATGTGTCTAATTGTAATTATGTGTCTAGTATGTATGTTTCAGATTTCGCAGTGTTACCTGCAATGCCCCAGGAAGTTCACCTGATGCATCTGTGTTGAGGCTGTCGTCACTGTTCCAAAGGAGTGAGGAGCTGTTGCCAAGAAATCATGTTGAATGGCTGTTCAATCCTACTCATGCTATTGGGGGATCCTGCATATCATGGTTTGCCTTGGATGCCGAAGGGATACACCTCTCAAATGAGCAGGAATCATTTAATGTGTTCCACAGCAGCGGTCGCAATCTTGTGGAGCATGCCTTTGGGAGGCTAAAGGGGCGATGGAGAGTGCTACTGAAGCGAGCCGACATAAATTACGAATTTATGCCGACGTCACAGTAGCTGCATGCATTTTGCACAATTTTTGTGTAGAGAGAGGAGAGACAGTAAGTGATACACGGATTGGTGATGTTAAGTCATCTGAAGATGAGCTTTGCCAGCAGCCTTCAACCAGACCTCTGCACACAAGCTCTGTTAGTGAAGTGCGAGATTTCCTCTGCAATTTTTCGGCTGAGAACTTTACACTTCGGTCTGCATCGTAGGGAATTGTATATTGTGAAGTTCTGAAGACAGTCAAATGAAACAGAGTTTTAAGCACGGTTTTTAAAAGCAGTGTTTATTTGTTAGAAGTACAGCTCCCTCACTTCACTGCTTCACTCGGGCTGCTGCCTTGATCCTGAGGGTGTTGTGTAGAAAAGAGAAAGTCCTTCTTGCTGGAGAGGCTGGCTAAATGAAAAGGGATGTGGCATCTGCCCAAATGGTGCTGAAGGCTGGCCAAATGCTGGCACAGGCTGCCTGACGAATTGTGCCATCATGGCTTCGTTTCCTTGAAGGAATGATGCCGTAATTCCCGCCATTACATCTTTGAAATTATGATTTTTCTGTTGTAGGAGCTCTTTCCGCTGCCTAAACAGAACTTTGTTTCGTTCTTGAAGAAGTGCAGCTGTACTTTGATGCTGCTGCTCCAATAACTCAGGCAGTGCCAAGGTGCTGTTCCTGGACCGCTTTGCTGGTGGCATGGTAGAGCCAGTAGTTGCTGCAAGAAACAGTGCACTACGGTAATCACCATAAACATAGGAAAACCTTCGTTTTTGGCCATACTGTCACATCACATGGGAAAGCCATTTGAAATTGTTGCATCCAGAACAATAAATGAAGTGGATCCGGCGCATTGATGTTACGAAAACCATTATGCTGGTAGCTGTCTACCTAGCATTGTTGATGATTATGCAAAGTACAATCGGGGGAACCAATGTGCTTATGCAAGAAGAACCACTATGTGCCTTACGCAAATGTGTGGGTGTGTAAAGACAGCAGCAAGATGACGTCGCTGAAGTCATTTCTACTTTGGCCGTTGGACGCGAGCTTACGAAATGTTTGGTTCCCCACGGGTACTGGACTAGCGTAGAAAAAGGAAACGTGGAGTGCAACATGATCAGCGGCTCCATGTTATGCCATCACATGTACATATAAAAACATTCCATGTGGTATGTGCACATGTATAAACATTCACCTGTCCTCTCTTCCATCTGTGCCTGTAGGAACTGAACTACTCCATTGCTAACAACACAGACTGTACCATTAAGAAAACACCACTTACGACTTGAGCTCATTTCGGAGGTTTTGCTGCCACCAGGTGAATCGAGGCTGTCAAAATGCGAACGCCTCTTGTCATCACTGTGACCTGAATTGAAAAAGATGATGGTGTCATTGCATACCTCACCGTTAAATATACATCTGCTCATTTCATTTATGTGTAAAACAACTCCTTTGCTCACATTTTATTTTCTCAATTTCTTGTTCTGCTTTGCTACAAGCCTAATTAATTGCTTCTTGTTCTGCTCTTTCTGTTTCCATGTACACAAATATTGTATGCTTGCACACCTATTGCTTTTGCTTCCTGACCGTTAGCTCCAGTTTTTTAACATAAGGCCCCTTTTCATTGCACAATAAAACACCCTTGGCCAGTGATGCAAATGTCTTCAGCGTTTGCAATAAATGAAATCATGAAACTTGGGTTGCTTGTCTTAATGTTTAAGTGCCAAATGATGGGAGATTACAATTTCATCAGGAGAATTTGTTTCATCCGGAGAATGCAGCTTTACTAGTTGTTGCTGCTACTGGTTCAGAGCACAGATTTGCACACTCAGTACGCTTATGCCCGCACTCGTTTTTAACGTTTCTAAAGTGAACGGTGGTGAGCGCGTGGAAGTAGGTGGTGCGCTCACCATCGCTCGCCATTATGTGTGTGTATATATATATATATATATATATATACACACATATATATATATATATATATATATATATATATATATATATATATATATATATATATATATATTACGATATCATATAATAATATAATGAGCGTTTGTCCAGGAATTTCGCCTTGGCAGCCTTCATCGACTGGTCTTGCATCAGCTTAAAATGGGGTGCAGCTTCAAATAAAACTGTGCACGCGAGAATGCTGAGCTGAGAGGTTGAACACACGGGAGAAAAAAAGCCGTTCCACTTGTTTTACCTGTGTCGTCCTCGTCGGCGACACTGACAGCATAACTGTCAAGGCCATATTGATGGGCCTTGACCATGGAACGGTGGCAGAGATTGGCGCTTAGTTTTTTATACGATCTCCATTTAGGTGGCGCTGCGCCGCTGAACATTTGTAGCTCTTTCCCAGCAAGAAATTTTTCTCGAGACATGAGTGTGAGTCCGGCAAAGCCTTTCAGAATATCAGTGAGCTCAGCAAGACAACTTACCTTGTTGTATTTCCCTTTTAGATTTTTCCAGTAGGTACGCAGCTGTTGCCAAGTCCGTACATATCCAATTAGAGCCATTTCTTGAGCCTTTGCGAAATAAACTTGATTTCTCTTGTGGCGTGAATCTAACAGCTCACCACTATTTAATTCAGATATGATTGCAAAGAAAGCAGTGGTTTCCACTGCGGAGAAATAGGTTGGCGTAGAGCACGCTGCGGCGAGCGAAGTTGCCGTGGGGGACACCATTTTGCTTCTGCTTCAAGCGTTGCTGTTTCCCAGTTTCACCAGTGCGGCAGTCTTGCAGCTAATTCCTTCCCATAATGCCTAATGCGACGATCCTTTGTTTACATGCTCCGCGAGAGTCGACTCGCGCCCGTAAATCTACCTTCGCCTGGCGCATTAATGCGATATGCCTTCTTAGTGCATTACTGTTGTTTACATGAATGCGATGCGATAGAAATGTCATGCGATGCGACACTGTTGCATTCATGCAAACGCGGCTATTGGCGGCGAGGAGTTACGGAGTCGCCCTCTATCGGAAGCGCCTCGATGCCGTAGTATGAGGGATCACGTGACGCGCTCCTCATAGGTTTTGCTGTCAGCGCTCACTGAAAACACCACGCGCGAGCTCTCCCGGACATTTCTGTAAGTACTTTCGAAACGAGAGAAGTTTCTTACAGTCTAAATAATAATCTTGGGCAAGCTGAAAGCACACAATCGTTTACAGCCGCTATCTCTTTACCGAATACGTACAGTGAACGCCACTGCGCGCGGTCGCCGCGATGGAGTCTCCCGAACCGGCTTCTTGCGTGAAAGGTAGGTAAACGCCGAGAGCAAACTATGTGAAATATGTTCTTATAGTGTGCGTATAACTAAATGGAGCGTAATAGAATGAAGCCTCAATGCAGCGATCGCGCAGATTCGCAGCGACCGACTGCGCGTCTGCATGCTTGTCCGCGCACTGTTTCGCTTTCTCCGCGCGCGCGTTTTCGCACCGTGCCATGAGCTTTAGGCCGCAAAATATGAGCATTTGACAGTATACAGGCAACCACTGTTGCGTGGGCGCTATCAGAGCTGTTCAAAAATAATTTCATTGTAGAGACTTCGACGCCTACGGGGACTGTGATGTGCCGTCGCGACGATGCCATCTTTTTTTTCTTCTAAATTCTTTGACCTTTCAATACTATTTCTCGAGTTGCGTCGCACTGTATGTTTATCGGCGTTCTCAGCGTGCAATTTCCCGCTGCTCCTTTTTTGTAATCCAGTGCATTAATTCATAACACAAACATGACCATATGCCATGCTTTCTTTAGATGTGCTTCTCACCGCTGCCTTTCCACTCCACTGAACTTGGCAGTATCTATAGTATCGACAAGTTCATAGACCAAACCGTCATGACATTAGTCGGGCAGCGGACTCAGGCGAGCGTCTCAGTGCGCGTTTTGAGAACATCGCAGACCGGGCGCCGTAGCAGAAATCTTCCTCGCGTCTGTGCTTGCTGCATACCCGAGTTGTAGCCGATGACTGCCGGTTTTATGTTTCGCGAGCCAAGCTTCACACAGCTTCTTGTCCTGCGGCTACGTGTGAATAAGGCCGACACCGGCCTCCGTTACGTGCGTCCGGCCCTGCGGCACCGAGCAGTAGCCTACCATGTTGCGCGCCTTCAAAGGCAGCCACTACCTATTGTAGTGCTTTCAAGCGTTGTAAAGGAGACACTCGAAGCGGGAAAATTTCGCCACTAAATGAGGACCGCAGCGTACGAGGGAATTTAAACTCGTTTTCAGCTCGCTTCGGCGCGCCCGAAGCAGCCGACTCGGCCGCTATGTCCACGTGATCCCTCCTAGCACGTCACGCCGACGGTGGCGCCAGCTTTTCCAGTGGTGGAGCTCGAGGCCAATAGGCTACCCCACCACTGCGAGCGGCGCCACTAGATAGATGGATAGATACTGTGGCTTTGTCCTTTGTATCGAGCGGTCACACCGTGTGTCCTAGCCGGAACAAAAAGAGAAGAAAACGTTGCACACACACAACATATACATCACAGCCCAGGAGTACTGTGCCCACAAGAGTGTGGCATAGTCAGTCTGAGTCTAGTGCGGCGTATTGCCACCCACCATTCAGAGAGTCGTTACTTAGTTACTGTCACTTCAGCGTTCGTCTTGTTCATAAACCGAGCGCCTGCGCCAGCGTAACACCCCCTCCTGGAGTCGGTGAGAGGCCAGCACAGCGCAGGATGAGCTGCTCCGCAGTTTTCTCGCCCACACCACACATCCTGCACGTTGTGCTCTGGAGACTTGAGTTGAAGTGCTGCCGGTAGGCAAGAGTGCGTAGAGCTCCCGCTCGTGCCTCGAAGAGAAGGCTGCTGCCCATGCCATTGTCAAACAGCCGCTCCATTCGAATTTCCTGCTTGGAACTCCTGTACAACTCAAGCGTTGGCTTCATATCCATCGCCTGCCTCCACATCTCCCTTTCTCATTCGCGGACTTGGGTACCGACAGCCAGGGCCCACTTGCGCTTGCTTGTCTCTCACAGGGTCGGAGAAAAAGCTGTATCGCTTGCACAGATATTGCAGGCGCTTGGTCCACCTGGTGTGCACCCCACAGCGATGTAGGTAGTCAGACCTGTTGACCCACTCAAGTGTTCTGCAGCTTGACTTTGGCGGAGACACACAAATCTGTTTTAAAATGTATAAATGCTAAAGACTCTCGAGTCTTGGTGTCTTCTCTTTGGTTCTATTGCGGCTGGCTCGTAGTAAGCGCATGCAATGGTTGCAGGAGTACTTGAAATGCTGGCAGATTTGTCCTGTTTGAAATCTGGACAGTCTGGGCTCTGCCATGAGTGGCATGAGGTCTTCACACGACCTGCGAGACTAAAGCAGAGAATGGATGGACGCGTATGCGTTTCCTTACGACTATGCTAATGCTTTCGCGTTCATACATGTAAGCAGCTTTATGTGCCTATAACTTTTTGCTTTTATTGTAGCTTTTGCTGCCTTACGGCTTCAAGCACTGATTCGTTATTGGTCGTCTGTGTTGTAATACTGACTTCACTTAGCTGTGGTATGGTTATCTTATAAATTGAAATGCAAATCAATCACACGTGTAGTCTGTCAAACATCTTGTCGAGCATTTGCTTGCCTACTGGATACAGCTTTGTCTGCCAGGAAGGGCAACTGTCAAGCCTCCATTGCTAATGATTAATATTTATTGTCATGTACTTTTATTTAGTATGCTGGGCTGCTGGCGCAAACCTTGCACTTCATAGTTTGCATTCAATAGACAAGAGCTAAATGCTGTGTTATCATTCGGGTACCATGCGTTGGCTTGTATTCAGTGCTTCCATTTCAGCATTTTGCAGCTTTGTAAGATAAGGAGAATGCACGCATATGCAGTGCCAAAACACAAGGTGACAATTGTAGAACCTCTCACCACAAAATAAAATTTAAGCACAGAACACTTAATGCTGCAATTATTGTACACATTTATTCATTAACGAAAACATGATTGCAGTTGTCAAGTCACTTTGACGCTAACATGAAACTGCAGAAAATGAATCCAAGCGAATAAACCAATTTACTGACATTACCAGAAGCAAAGCACCTACTTAATTATGGGTGCCTCCATGTTCACATGGGGCACCCATAATGGGCACTCACATGGGCACTCACATGGAGCACCCAGTTCACACACTGAAATGACTTTGTTCATGTGCGGGACCAGACTTAGCAGTACTGTGTTCCATAGGATATGATAAATCTTCAACTTTGGATTACTCTTTGTACATGGATGCGCACAGAAGCAATCTCGTATGTATTCTCCATGTCGTATGGAGACAGTTGTCTCCTGAATTAAAGGGAAGTATGAGTAGCACCGCACCACTCTCCTCTACAGTTATTCAGATGCTTGGAAATCCTTTGTCATTTAACATTAAGTCCCCTGGTTTAAGAAGCTGCAGGAAGCCAGAGTCTTGAGTTATGAACGAATCGGTGTGTCGTCCTCCGTACATCTTCAGTTTCAGTTTATTCGTCATTGGATGTGAAACTTATGCCATCTGAATTATGCCTATTAAGACCTTCAGTGTGTATCCTCCTTTTTAACGTGAATATAGCATGTGCTGACAATCTGGATTTGAGGGTGCTTCTGTGCGGATCGCTGTGCAATCTATTATTAAGATACAATTTGGATATATTTATTTAAATGGGTCAGGCAAAGAAAGCTTGATTATTTCCCGGGAAGGGATGAAGACCCAGTTCTTCACGGCAATGCTCAGAATACCAAGCGTTTGCCTGAACACGGTTGATGCTGTTGTGGCTGTAACACTGAATACTGCTCCTAGGGCACTGTATGTTATCCCAAGTCGCAGCTTGGCCGCGAAGAAGCACAGCTTGTCTTCACTTGACATCGCATTGCACCTGACCTCGGTGGTGGCAACATGTTCAGAAGAAGGCAGAAGGCTTGCAGGGTTACTCCACACAAATCTTGCAGTGCCTCTTCCTTTTCCTTTAGAGACTCAAAGCCCCAAAATTCACGGTCTCACGTCTAATTCCCATCCGCGCTTGCAACTTTCAGAATGAAAAAAAAAACACAGCATGATGAAATAAAAAAAGAAATAGGTAAGAGGAATACAAAGTGGAAAAAGTTATATGCACTCCAGTGTAAATCCATTCATCCTGGAGAGGAAATAAGCAACGCCGCTATAAAACGAATGTTAGGCAGGACTTATGGACATAGGACATAGGCACAGCTTATGCTTATGTATTACAGCATATGCAATATAGAGCGAGAATTATTCTAGATTGTCTTGCTCCTCTTGACAAAGCTCAAAAATGCCACCATCGACATCGACAACTTCATCTGCATCTTCTTTAAGGTCAGCAATGAGATCCCTATCTCTCAAAAAGGACAAGATCCTGCGAGTCGTCAATGCTATATGAGCCGCTCCGACTAGGTTGCGAAAACTGAGCCAACACAATCACTCCAAATATAGATTGAAACTCCCTGGCACGGGGCACAGGTGTTTTAAACCTGACTGAGCTAAACAAATGTTCAAAGGTATCTGGCTCAGTCGACTCAGCATCAAAAACTTGAAAGCTTGCTTCATAATGTAGCACTTTCGCAAAGCGAAAGCAGCAACGATTGACAAAACAGCGCCAGCCTGCATAGGTTTCCAGGCTCCTTTGCCAGTCTTCTCAGCTATCATGAGCCCTGTGAATAAAGCAATGAAGTCTTGCAGAAACTGCATGGCATTGTCTGCTTTATGGGGGCAAAGATCACTTAATGCAGTCTTTCTTGTGCATGACGTCATTATTGTGAACCAAGAGTATACTTGGTCAATAAAAAATGCGGTTGTCAGAACTGTGTTTGGCAGCAGGGCTTTGCCAACCAGGTACCACAAGGCCGCACCTGTGCTATGATGCATGAGTGAATGTGCCGAGGCGACATTCATCTTTTCCTAATGATTTGGGTCTAGGTTACAGGTCTTTAGATGTGGCATTAGCTTCTGTTTGTGCGTCTCGACTATAGTGCAAGCCTGTGAACAAGTTCAAGAGAGACCTGCAAAAAACAAAAACAAGTTACAGTAGACTCATTTGTTTGATTATTATGGCATCTGTAAACATCAGTTTATAGCTCTGAAGACATCTGGAGAGTAACCGGACGCCTTAAATATCCCTCACAGTGTGGTGTATCAGGTAAAGAGCTATCATGCATTTTGCAGACTGACCTTGTTGCTGGGAGGTTTATGCCTGGCAACTGTCGCTTTATCCAGGATAATTTTCTGGCCCCTGACCAGATGACCTCTCAAATTTTTGAGTAGGTGAGGCGAATCCGCTAGAAAATGCAGCCGTCGCCCACTGCCACAGGTGTGGTGACATGACGTCTGGGGCTTGCCATATTTCGGAGCACAGAAGCCACAAAGCCTCTAAATTGCTTTGTTTCCTGGGCCCATTTCAGTGACCACTGCATTAACTATGATACCTGCAGCTTCTGCTCTCCTGAGGGCATCGAAAATGCACTGTTTTACTTGCTGAGCACCAAAAGAAGCTGGTAAAGGAACAAAGGCAGAAAAGGTTAATAGGGCACCAAATATAAGTGGCATACTCATAAAACGCAAAAAAACTACGAAAGGTTAAACCAAAACGCAATCCTATAACTGAATGTTCTTATGTAATTGTTATTTCACAGCAGTAATGTTGACATTTCCTAGCTTTCATGCCACTTATGCCTAAATATTGCTTTAAACTAATGCACCAAAAGCAAGCACACAATAAATACGCTGTATGAAGGAGATTTGCAAATAAACTGATAAGCAACAGCCTGCTTCCATCGAGTCATCAGTCCAGCCAGCATGAACACCAGCGTATGGGTTGTGAACTCTCCCTTGAGGGACGGATTAGATAACCTAAATGTGGGGTGCCCTGCATTGGCAAGCAGCGATTTCGAGAGATTACTACACTGTGAGCACTTTCATGGCAACGCAATACACAAAGTAGTGGTGGGGTTGGTTAGGGCAGCTGCTAGCCTGGCAGACAGTGCCGCGACGGCTGGACGACAATGTGATGACAATGATGCTCTATTCGAATGACTGGAAGCGATCGATAGTCATCAGTGTCATCACAAAAATGGGTCGTCATTATTATTGGGTGGCTAAATTGCTTCAATATAATCGCATTACTGTCAACATTTGGTAACTTACCGCGCGGTGTAGAAAACAAGTCTGTCACAGGAACGTCAGTGTTCGAAAGCTTTCTGTTCATCGCCCCTGCAAGCAAATAGGTGATTACGAACACTTAAAAGTTTTCCTTAGTGATATATCTGGCATCGCACAAAGAGCAGATTCATGCAGTTGCAGAACATTAGTTAGTGCCCACGTCGTGCCATAAGTACAGTGCAACACATCATTTATTCCTCACTACCCTAGAAGTAGAATCCGCACGGGGCCTAGAGTGTTACTCAAGCAAATGCATTTGCTCACCTGAAGGTGCTGAAGGTCAAAGGTAGTACTGGCCTCCTCTTGTGGTGCATTTAATGTTGAGCAGTCTGCACGCCAAAGAACTGCACTTCAAGAGAACAAAGACAGGAAGTGTCGCTTGCACTATAGAAACGCTAGAGTGGTGGTACGCTCAGTGTACGTACAATGCAATTATCATTCAGTACACAATTCAACACTAGCAGACACTTGTCTCCACTTATAAGGACTGCAGTGTAGGCTTCAGGGAGTGATAACATCTGCGTGTGGCCTTCTGTGTGTTTAAAAAGAGCATCCTCACCTACGCCCTCAGACATGGCAGGTGTATCTTGCGGTACCAAGTAGTCTGCATGATAAAAAAAATATACATCAGTAAAACTGCCAGAACAAGTATCGCTTAGACTAAGAAAAGCTACGTCAGCAGTACTCGCAATGCCTGCTGCATTTATTATTTGGTACCTGATTCAGCACTAGCGAACATTCCTGTTCACTCATGAGGGCTAGAGTGTAGGCCGCACAAAGCAATTGGACCAATAACATTATCTCACCCGCAGACGCCTGGAGTGTGGCAGCTGCATCTTGCAGTACTGAGTTGTCTGCGCAATAAAAAAAACATACATCAGTAAAACTCAGTGAACAAGTATCACTTGGACTAGGGAAAGCTACGTAAGTGGTACCCCAATGCCTGGTGCATTTATAATTCAGTACACAATTTAGCACTAGGAAACATTTGTCTCCACTTATGAGGACTGTAGTGTGAGCTTCACAAAATGATAAAGCCAAGAGCACTATCTCACCCGCAGCAGGCGGGGGCGTAGCAGGTGCATCTTGCGGTATTGAGTCATCTGCATGATTAAAAAAAAACGTGCATCAGTAAAACAGAGAGAACAGGCATCGCTTGTACTAGGAAAAAAATGTCTTGTGCATGATTATTTGGTACGTAATTTAGCACTAGCAAACATTTGTATTCTCATGAGGGCTAGAGTGTAGGCTTCACAAAGCAATTTGACCAAGAGCTTTATCTCACCCGCAGCAGCGTGGTGTGCGGCAGGTGCAACTTGCGGTACTGGGTCATCTGTATGATAAAAAACATACATCAGTAAAACTGAGTGAAGAAGTGTTACTTGGACAGTGATACTCGCAATGTCAGGTGCATTTACTGTTCGGTACACAATTTAACACTAGCAAACATTTGTATCCACTTATGAGGAGTGGAGCGCAGGCTTCAGAAAATAATGGCCTGTGCCTGGCCTGTTAGGTGTCGACCAAGTGCATTAACCTACCTAAAGGCGCTGAAGCAGCCTTGAAGATGACAGGGTTCTCTTGCGCCATTTCTAGTGCTGAGCAGTCTGTACGATAAAGCAGACACGAGGAAAAGATAGAAAATAAGTGTATCTATAAACAACTAGTTGCGGTCGCTGAGAATGTCTGGTTTGGGTCTGTAGTCTCACATGATCTTGATGTGGTGACGCTATGAGGTGCTTCTCCACGTGTGACTAGTAAGGGTTAGGGTAAGGGTTAGGCTATAGGCACGGCAATTGAAACTTAGTGAATGTTCACTGAAGGTGTAACAGCCCCTTTTTAAAAAGGATAGCATTGGCATACTCTGCTGTGCACTTACAAGAAAATAATATGCTAGGCGCAGCATTTCCCTTTAATCGTTTTTTTCTCATTCCGTCCTTCGTCAAGAAACTGATCAGGTGTGAAGTGATATCCTGCGTGCAAGTAAACCATCACGGTGAGCGACCACACATCATACGTGGCACGAGATGTAAATGACCGGCACCATTATACAGTAAGTTTAGTACTATAAATCTTTCTTTCATCCAGTGTTCGTTTACCAAATCTATCGTTTTCCGCTTGCGTAACGTATGAAAGAAAACATGCTAAATAGACCTCAATTTTCTGTTTTTGAGATATTAATACGACACCCTGCGAGCCGCTGTTACGTTACCAAGTCTTTCGAGAAAACAATGCTCTACAGCTGCGGTACTGAGGGCTCGCTATCGGATGCTCCTTAACAGATGCCCCTCTACAGAACTATACTACCCCTAGTTACCACACGTTAGAGGGGCAAATTGATTGTGCAAGCAACTTAAGTATACTAAAGGCTTAGGAATAGTTGAGAGGAACAGCGCCCTACTTTCACACATACTAGTCCTACGTATGTTTCACTTGTCACGTACCACCTCTGGCTCAATATCACTTTTTGCATTAAAAATGCTGCTTTTTAGTAATGTAACCATATTCTATAGAACCCAAAGTGGGACGCGGGGGGGGGGGGGGGGGGTTAGGCAGGTAGGTAGGCACAAAGAGACCATTCAATCATAAATTTTTATTTCAAACACGCAAAAGCCATTTTTGTTTTTCTAAATCAACCCGTGCGAAAAGTTTCTCCTTTACTACTTCTGGCTGGAATGTATTTTCTTTAGCAAATGTTCCTTTTTGCAAAAATGCGCAAAGTTTTGCTAGCACGTCATGCGTACATTTACCTTTAGCACGAGCATGGCTTTTAGTGTCGCCACTTTAAGCTGCGTCTTCTCTGCGGTCCATATCTTGTTCATGAGAGAAAACACCCTCTCTACTGGTGCATTTGTACCTGGCAGGCACATGCAATATTCCAGCACGGTCATCAAGTTCTGACAAGGCACATCATTCTTCTCGAAGTGCCCGAGAATCTCCACCCAGCGTTCCCCAGCAGATATTTTCTGCGCCTTCCATTCCTTAATTTTTTCGGCGGTCACATAATGTGAAACATTATTGATTTCATCAAACATGGCATTCTCATCAACAGTGACATGATTGAACTCTGAAGTTATGAGTTCTACAGCTACCTGCACGTCATCCCAGCATGGGGCTGACCCAAGCGAGACCCATAGAAGGCTTCTGACTTCTTCATTCATTCGGGCAGCTCCATTTCGGCCTCAAAAATAAGTGAATGAATCTTAAATAGTGTCTCTGAGCGTTTCCATGCCGGAACCTTTCGCAGCTTTGTGGCCATCCAGTTGGCCGCCTCCTGGCATTCGTCTGGTGGGCTTTCGGTCCTGGGTACTCCAAGCTTCCTAGTACTCTCAATTCTGCTCAGTGTGCTGCTGCAGCTACCCAGTGCTTCCTGTACAGCTTCTTCAAATGAGTCATTCTTTCTTCTTTTACTGTAATGACAATGCCGCAGTTTTCATGGGGAGTTACACACACATAAAAAGTTTTGCAGAAAAAATTAACAGCAGAGCTACCGAGACTGTGCTGTCGAGTACAGTCGCACATGGGAAGGCTGCGCTGGCGGCTGGGCTCTGTTTGTGGCACTGTTGGACCTGGGTGACGCATGAAAAGAAAAATATCATCTCTTAAGAGAGATACAATGTAACATGCCTTGAGACAAGCTCACCCGGAAGATGCTGCAGCCTCAGTCGGGGTTGCACTGAGCAAGCTGAAATACATAGAGAATGTGTTTCTATGAGACAACAGGATATAAAACGTCCAGTATGTGGTGCACAGCATTTTACTGCCAGCAAGACAATTTATGCAATACATTATCCGTCTTTGTAAGCAATAAACTATTTCATTTAGCAAGTGTGTTTCATGCATGTGTGTTCTATGATTGATCATTCACAATAAATTCTCAAGTACCCACCCACAGCTCTCTTCATCCTCTGAATTGAACACAGGTGTTCTCCCAGAGCATCTGCATTGACATCAAATAACAAACAGAAGTACGTAGACGTGATACATGGTAGTGCTAACAAAATGTGACAAAGCATACATTTCATCCAGCACTTCTTCAGCACACTGTAAAATAATTTACACCCCTAAGGGTTTTTTTCGGTGTCTATAACTAACCCCCTAGCACCCTTGAAAAAGCTGGGTTTTATAGGGAATTACACCCTTATGATGGTTATTCTATATTCCAATAACACCCTATCCCTTGAGGGTGTTTTGAACAACATATTACCCTTCGACCCATGGGGTGTAAGGGTGTGATCAGGAATATATTACCCCTTCACCTATCGGGTGTAATGAGCAATATAATAGCCCTTGAAGTACGGCATGTGGAAGCGGGTACATATGCACTTCATTGTTTGTTTCTAAGTCTACAGTTAGGCTAGCACACAGAAATGTTATGTATGGTGTGCATACAATAGGTAATGTGTTTACAAACGCACTGCATAGCAACTTTGAGAGAAAACACATTATCACTTGTGAGTGTTCTGCGTGAAATGGTCCCATTTATCACAGATACAGATTGACTGCATGGAGGGTCATTTATTCTAGCCTCCTGTACAATATTTTGAGCTTGCACTATGCCTTGTGGTGACAAGTCTTGCGGCCGTTCTACATTGAAGAACAGTCTCATTCAAACCAAAGTTCCAGGGCACAGGCGAGGATGATGATGCCTTTTTGTACCTCCATTCCAATGTCCTAAGGCGAGCCATCATAGATGAAGCCATTTCTTCATTGATCACTGTAGCCATCTGCTTCGTTTCTACCTGCAAAATGATTTCTTGCAATTTAATGTCAGGAAAAGTACACGAAACATGACTAGCAGCGCTTCCCTGCATCATTCACTTTAATATTTCAAGATCACATGAAGAGCAGGTTAAAGAAAACAAGCACAGATAGTGCTTACTTCCAGGAAATCGTTATTTCGAAAGAATAAGGCATTTAATCTGCCACATCATGAATGTAGGAGAGACAGGCTACACAACTATATGAGGGCAATTCAGAAATTATTGCCTCCAAGCCCACTACTTTGCCAATATTACAGCAAACAGTTTGAACTTTTTATCATTGATGCACTTATGCTTAAGCTATCGAATGTCACTTGCCTCGTCTTCCTATCTCTTCTCGTTCCAGAGTAATCGAGCAATTCATGGCATCCAGTGGTGACGTCCAGTTGAAACAACAGGCTGTAATTGAATTTCTGACTGGGGAAGGTTGTGCGAATATCAACATTCATGGCCATTTGACTGCAGTTTACAGGAATGCCTGTGTTGACGTCAGCACTGTGCAGAGGTGGGCAAGGACTGTGAAAGACCAAAATCCTACCACATCAAATCTCCCGGATCAGCACCGAAATGGATGGCCCACAATGGCTTCTGATGAGGGTCATGAACATCAGCAGATGAGTTGACTCGGTGCAATCGCAGAATCAAGCAACACCAGATTGCAACACTCGCCATTTCCATTGCCTCAGTGAACCACATCATTAAAGACTTGCGTTACAAGAAGACTTGCGCTTGTAGGGTGTCACGGTAACTGACGACTGACATGAGAAAGTCGAAGCATAGCCAACAAGTTCAATTCTTGTAACCCAGGAGGTTTTTAATTATGTGGTTCACTGAACCAATGGAAATAGCGAGTGTTGCTGCAATCTGATGTTGCTTGATCCTACGATTGACCCGATTCAACTCGTCTGCCTGATGTTGATGATCCTCATAAGAAGCCATTGTGGGCTGTCCAGTTCAGTGCTGATCCTGGACATTTGATGCGGCTGGATTTTGGTGTTTCTCCGTACTTGCCCACCTACGCACAGTGCTGATTTCAACACAGGCATCCCCGTAAACTGCTTTCGGATGGCAATGAATGTTGAAGGGCGCAGAACCATCCGCAGTGAGAAATTCAATTACAGCCCACTGTTTCAACCGGACATCACCACTGGATGCCATGCATTGCTCGATTACTTTGGAACGTGAAGAGATAGCAAGATGGGGCAAGTGACATTCTATAGCTTAAACATCAGTGCATTAATGATAAAGAGCCAAAATGTTTTCAGTACTACTGGTAAAGTAGTGGGTTGTGCATCAGTGCACAACCCACTTTTGTGCCTCAGTGCATAAAAGTACATTTTGTTAAAAAAGTAAGTGGAACAACAGTGCATTTTTCCGGCAAGTTTGATGGTGCATATCTCCAAACTGACGCCATTCTGGAAATCAATTCCAAGTAGATACACCTTGTAATCTCACTGGCTATGATTCGTAAATTACAATATGTGCCCCAGATATGTGGTGGCGCTGGCAAACACTCCCAGCGTTCTACTAGGAAGCATAAATACCCAAGAAAGTGATGGGGAAACGGCGCCCGCAGTAGCTCAATTGGTAAAGCATCTAACGCGTAATGCAAAGACGTGGGTTCGTTCCCCACCTGCAGCAAGCTGTTTTTTCATCCACTTTCATTTCCATTAATTTATCATTTCTTTATTTCATTTGTTAATCACAAGTAATTTACCCTAACTTGTCCTTGGTGTCAGTGTTTGCTGGCTTCTTAGGATATGATTAATAAACATCGGGTTTCTTGGTTAAGCCCCTTTCTTTTCGGTTATATTAGCTATAATGTAATTCATTCGAAAGATAATTTTTTTAATTAGTTTAATATGTTTCGATTTCTTGTGCTAGATATATCTGCGTGTTTGAATATTTCTGCTCAAGGACTAGAATTATGCTATATGCAACAGGACTATATTTAAAAATTCCACAAGACTGAAAATCATCACCCGGCATAAAAACAGTGTGAACTTAAAAACAAGCTTCAGTGAACCTTATTGAATCAGCAAATGGCCAGTGTAACTAGTCTGATCATCCTGGAAATCTTTTGTAGCTTATAAGCATAGTGAATTTCAATTCCACATTTAGGAGTGCAAATTTTTCTAGAAGTCAGCTTTTTCTTTTTAACAGCTAGCATCCCTGCCAGTTTGCTTAAACATAATGTTGCATGACTTCAACAGTACTGCACAATCACTTTTTTCTGCTCAGTGTCTAGTGATGTGTCTTTAGCAGCTGAGATAATTAATGTTCATGCAGATAAACATCAGAAAACATTGCAATAACTGCCAAGAAAATGCAATCATGCGTTTTGTTTACAAAAGAGCATGTGCTCTACCTTCTGCCAGGTTTGTTTTCCGTGTCAGGCTAGAACGGAACTTGCACAAGAGGCACCTTTTGCATCCATGAAGATATTTTATGAGGTTATGGTGGTGTCGAAACATGACATCAACCATAACACTTTAAACTATTTTATGAAACAGGTATTTGTACAAAGATAGAAAAGGAACCAAATTTGAATTTATCACATTTGGTTTAGAGTACCATAGTATAAATGGCTCAACTAGTACAGGTACGCAAACGGGCTAGTTGGTATTGGTCGATGACGTTAGACGATGTGAACTCGACAAAGGATGGAGAAAGAGGCGATAGCATTTGTTCCATTTCTCGCCACTTTTGACGTCCCTTGTACAAGTCTGTGCTGTCTGTTGAACATCATGGATCAACTAGTACAGCCTGAAAAAAATATGTCATGAAAGAAAACTTGACTTTCAACCTCGACAATTCTGCCTGTTAGGTATTATGGTTTCTTTAGAACCTATTTCTTTATACAAAGTCAGACCCATCAAGTAAAGCTTACTGAGAAAGAAATGAAGAACAACGTCAACACCTCTCAAGGCACATGCATCAAAGGAGTCAGAGCATCATACACATTACCTTTAGGTGCAAGAGTATTCTCTTTCTTAGGCAAACTGCATTTCTAGTTTCTTAAAGCCTATATATTTATTTGTCACAGCTATGGGAAAATCACAAGGTGGAAAAGATGTGTTGGTGCAACTTCAACTATTATGTACAACAGCAAAAGGTAAAGCACAGGAAGTCTCACTGCTCCTCTGTCTAAATGACATTCAGTTTCATTTGTCATGTCCACTCCTATCCTGATGGCAGCAGAAACAGGAAGACAGCAGCGTGGTTCAGAAAGTAGATGAACGAGCTGATATCCTAGCTGACATAAAGAGTAAAAAAAGGGAGCTGGTCAGGCCATGTAGTGCAGACGTGAGACATCATTAACTAGCGCGAAAAAGACAACGGACGACAGCTAGAAGCACACAGGACAGAACTCTAGGCTTCAACTGAAATTTTGGCTACACAGAAACATAGGATTCAGGGGATGCGACCTCAACGCATGGAAGCAACATTTATCTTTCCTTTTCCCTGCCTGACACAGGAGGTATTGGAGCCAATCGATGGGCAGGTTCATTTCGAGATACGAACACTCTTTTTTGGCGAGAGCAAGGGAAGGGGTGCTTACACACTTATCACCCGCTTTTCGATGCAAAGTGCTTCGAATATTTTCATGTCGACCTGCCTCTAGAGCCGCGTGGGCAGATGAGTGCTTTGAAACTGCTCAGTGCATGAGCACTTACAGCAATGATTGGCCAGATGGCCACCAGCCATGACAGCTGCCCTATCCTTGTTCCCCCAAGCGGTCGTTTAAACACCGACCTGTTTGGCTTGAGGACACATAGGGCAGCTTTGAGTGCCTTGGTGGCTGGTGGCCACATGGCCAATCATCGCCATACATGCTCATGCACCGAGCAGTTTCAAAGCAATCGTGTGCTCAGGCAGCTCCAGAAGCAGGTACATAGGGAAATATACGAACCACTTTGCATCAAAAAAGTGGGGAATAGGTGTGTAAGCACCCGTCTCTGGCTCTTACCAAGAATGTTCGTAAGTGAAATTAACCTGTTCATAAATTTGTTCCGATAGCTCCTGTGTTGTTTCTGTCCGTCGACATTCTGTGCATTCCATGTTTCTGTGTAGCAAAAATTTCATTAGAAGTCTAGACTTCTTTCTTATGTGCTTCTTGATGTTGTCTTTTTCACGCTAGTTATTGATGTCTCAAGTCTGCACTGAGCACCAACTAGCCCAAGTGCCTTCTTCAACCATGTAATGCATAGGGCAGATAACCGGTGGCACATTCGAGTTACAGAATGGATGCCAAGAGAAGAGAAGGGTAGTCAAGGACGGTAGAGAAGTAGACTACGATCAAGTCAAAAAATCTTGCAGGCTTCACTTCGAATCAGCTAGCGCAAGACAGGGGTAATTGGAGCTCACTGGGGGAGGTCTTCATCCTCCGGTGAAAAAAATATGTAGGCCAATTGTGATGAAAAAAGTATACCTGTCGGGTCAGACGTCTTCACTGTCTTTTCAGCAACGTGTAGGCCCAAGACAGCCAGTCGGTTCCCATGCAATTGCTTCATGCTGACTGCAATTGCTTCATGCTGACTGCAACTGCATGGGCACAAGAAAACAACCCACCATTAATACCATTCGAGATTGACGACTCAATAAAAGGACCTCTCAAAACTGCAAATACAATTAAGCATTTACCAGCTTAATAAATACATATATAAAGGCCAAGAATAGTTACAATAACCATACACTTTATAACTAGACATTAAAATAAGGTAGTGAAGCGTACAATAACCGTAGGACGCTAAGTGCAATTCATTTCAGAAATACTGTTGACAACTGACAGGACGCCTTAGGCAGGGTTCAGTCACACAACAAGAAAACAAATAGTAGTAATAATAAGCACGCCTGCGTGAAACCAAGAAACGAGTACAAGGACGAGAAAAAAATTGATTAGGCTCGGTGTGCTTATTTATACAAAAAGATAAATTTATAAACAAATAGCGCAACGACGCATTCATCCGCAACAGCACGACAGCTTCTATAACAAACGAGCACAACTTAAAGCGATTGATAAGTACATAGCCGGGATGGTCGTGGTTCTTTTCTTTTGCATTAGTTCTAGTCATGAAACCACAAGCATTGCAAGCTGCCTGCGCCATTACCTACCACGGGACCTCCGACAAAAAAAAATAATAACAATTGAGTGAAAGTACACAAGCGACATTTAAAACGGTTGTCACACTGCACACTTTTGGCCGCGATCGATCCTGACTGGAATCGAATTTCTGGACGCGTTTGGCCTCGTTGCACAATCGGTGGACGGGAGCCAATCGCGGTCGAAAATTTCGATCCAGAACGCGCTCAATCGTGCTCGAAAGTGGCCGTGTGACACCGGTATAAGTCTGCGCCCATCTTTGGTAACAGAAAGAACCAATTAGTCAAACCAAAGTATTATTTCCCTGCCTGCGCCGAATACTGACGCGTAGCAGTACTTAATTCTCTACAACTCTAGTTGAGGACACGTGAACAATGAAACATTCTTTTTTTTTTCTTTTTCACATTCGGTGCCCATAGGCTACGCCTGGAGTACATATACTACACTCGCATCCAACACACCTTGCGCTGTCCTTTAAATAAATTACGCGAAAATTACTACCACAATGACGCACCATAAAAAACGCGACGCTGAACGTGGCTACGTACGTACCTTTTATATGAGCAGTTCATGCGCCTTGCAAAAGGCCCTCGGTTTGAAGACGGAGCGCTGTCACGATCTGTACTCTGGGCACGCCGTTTCGTTTACGTAGTGGATGGACCATGTTGACGATGCATTCCGCCGAAAAACAAAACGTCCACTTCATCACTGTTCAGGCCGAATGGAAGATGTTTTCTCCTTCGCCACGAATGACGGCCGTCGTAGGCGTAGTAAACACACTGTCACAAAGAAACACCGATGTCGTAGGCCGCTGGTGCCCTTCTTTCTCACGCATAATCGCGTCGCCTTCACTCCGGACGCTCACTTCGCGTCGATGAGCACAAAAGTACACGAAAACGACGAGGTGGTACAACCTAAACGCAGCAAAAAACAATCTAATTACTCACAACTTCAAGAATGTCACGGAGAACACACACATGTGCTCCCGGCGGCCCGCCGCGAGACGCAGGAAATGACGTAGCGGCGATAGCGGCGACACCCTTCGGGGGAAGTTATTTCAATTTCGGTTTCGTTTTCAAGGCATAAAAACAAATATTCTTTTAAACTATGTGTGTGTATTACTTTCAAAGCTATTTATTTTACGCTACCTCTAAGCCATTTTCTGTGTTTACGAGTAGTTTCACTGGAAATTTATTTCCAGAAACATGGGCTGATATCAAATCAAATGGGGCAAAGGTGGGCTAGTAACTGCGTGTAAGTGAATTTATTTGTCGATGCTTTCTTTTTTGTTTGTTTGCTTGGACGTTCATTTGTAAAGAGACGTGGCCCTTCCTGATTGTATAAGATACAGAGGTACTTGCGAGTCTGTCTTTTCTTTTATGCACAGAGAAACAGAGAGAGAAAAAAAGCTTTAATTGGCATTTTCAAGAAGTTCACAATGCTCATATTTCTGAACTGGAGTGCTCACTCAAATTTTAAATAGCTTGGATTAACGGCAGATATAAAAGTACTTGCATAATAGCTTTCTAAACGTATAGGCGACACCACGAAATTTCACATGTGCAGAATTACACGAAAACCTTAAGTTTCCAAGTACGAAAAGTCTTTCTTTGCGTGGTGTCGTGAAAGTGCAACCGAAGCGAATCCAGATCTCGGGTTTTTTTTTTCTTTGTTTTTATGAGCGGGTGAGCGAGTGGGGCCTATGACCGCTCAAAAGCAAGAACAACTATAACAATGATTCCCCTCTGGTGGACAGCACCATGAGTTGTCGTTGTCATAATCTGATGTCGGTCTTTGTCTTACTGCAGTTGCTTATAATAGCAGTTTGACGGGTAATGAGGAAGATATATTCAAAATCGAGGTATTTTGTGTATGCGGTAGACAAGTCATTTTCGACCCAACTACGCTCGCCCTCAAACTACCACGAGCAGAGCAATTTAGTATTGTTCCCATTCAATAGCTGTGCCTATACCATCGCCGAACCCCTTTGCTCGGCGAGGGTGCAGCTGTGGTAAAGGCTATTGAATCACAACAACAATTTCCTGGCAAAGTGTGGGAACTGTGATGACATTTCGTCTGGGTGTTGGCTTTAAGCATTCTCTTGTCTCCCCTTAGTACCATACTGTCTCTCCTCTGCGCTGTTGCATGTGAGTACAAAAAAGTAAGTGCTGCACCTTCTGCACTACTTTTGCGGTGGGTGGGGGTGGGCAGAAGGGGGCTAACGCGTAATTAGTCTTCCAGAGGGCATTGTGTCGATGGCCAGGGTGTTTCAGTGGGCATTGGCCAAAGAGGTCCAAAGAGTATTGTAGCGATGCCCACGAAGTTCTCGCTAAAAGGACTCGCACACGCCTTCCCCGCGTCCCTCTCATGTTCATTATGCACGCTCTCAAACCAGCCACCGACGCGGCTGGCAAGCCAGTGACAGCAGCAGCAGCAGATTTGGAAAAAGTGAGGGAGGAGGCACAGAAAGCTTCGCTTTAAAATCTGGCAGAGTGCCCCTGTGCACGCTGTAACCTGCAATCCAGAGCTCTGGTGTTTTGACAAAATTCAATTTCATTCTGCAAAGTATTTCTTTCCCGTATTCAGCATGTGCACCTGTCCTACCCGTCTCGCGAGGGGAGACGGGCGAGTCTCGCGCAGGTCTACATATGCCAAGACATCGCGGGCAGGTGGGCAGTAGCGCGCACGCTTGAAAAATGCCTCACCACTGTTCCGTGAACAAAGATGGGTCTGCAAATGCCCCGCCAATTTCTGGAATCTCGTTATATCTACAATGATTGGCTTGTTATCCTATTCATGCATGCAATAATACTGTCTCCAATTTGGGAGGGGAAATATTTCAGTAAATACCGTTGTTAGTCGGTGTTGTAAATACTTTATGCATCGCAAGTTGTACGTTGGTTCTCTATACTTTCTTAGATTATTCTCCCTTTCTTTTTGAGCACTCCGTTCAGGCAGCTGTTTGTAAGCCAGTAGAACGTTCCTTTACTATACAACTACAAACTTAATAGTTTCTTTTTGTACAGCCAGCTTCGTAAATTGACGCAGACGCGAAGCCATGAGCGTTTTGCACGGCTCTTTCTGCAGATGCTGCTTGAGCAAAGCAATGTGGTGGGTGAGAAGGCTCAAGTTTGCCAACGAACCTACCTTGTTTATAAACTTGAGAGAAGCAGAACGAATTGGGGTTATTGATTCGGCGAAAGAAGGTCAGGTGGGGTCAAAGCTTCTCGAATCGGCGTATCTTTTGTCCGCGTATGGTTCGTCGCACCCTTTTCTGCCTGTTTTGTCATGCTTGAAAGAAACCTAGACGACCGCACTGCTTTAGAGCAATTGTGGCGCGTCCAGCTGCATGCTGTCACGTGGCCTATTCATTTTGCTAGATTCCTGGCGTCCCAAAAGCAAGAGCTGCACTAGTTCTGCCTTGCTGAAAACATTTTGAACATTTTTCTTTTGGTTAAGTATTCAATACTACAAAAAGTAGGTGCGCGCTTTTGGATTCCGCGGAATTTGTGCGTAACGACATTTAGGAACTGTGTGCCACCTAGAATACTGTGACATAATAGATAGTAGTGCTTCAGCAACAGGTTTTTCCCAGGACATATTTAAAATGGCTTATCAAAACAGACAGTGAAACGGAGGGGGACTCCCTTCAGGAGTTTTGTCGGCTTTGAAAGCCCGATATGTCTCGGGGGAGAAGAGCTTGGGGTAAGCCAGGGCCCATTTCTGGATCCGCCACTGGTTTTTAGTGCCGTGGGACACGCCGTCTCTTCGTGCAATTGTATGTTTGTGAATGTGATAAAAACAAACAAAAACACCCTTGCACCCACCCCCAATATTCTTAGTCAGTGCACCCTTTCGGTGGGTAAAAGGGTGTTATGGCATCCAGAACTGCCCTATGCTTCGCAAAAAGTCATGATGATGGGATGTTTCTTGAATGAAAACACCCTTCAAGGGTGTTATGATTCGCAATTCTCACCATCAAGGGTGTAAATTATTTTACTGTGCAGGCGACGGGCTAGGCCAACTGCATATAAGATTTATCTATGTTGAATGAATATTTGTCAGAGTACCACATGCAGGTCCCAGTACGTAAACAGAAACAAACAAAATAACAATCGCCTGCAGCACTGGTGGTTGGCAGTGCCTCTTCGGCCTGCTGTAGGTGTCTGTGAGGGCAGGAATCATTATGTAAACACCTAAATTAAGCATTCAAGAACATAGGTAAACATAGGATCAGCACCTACCCATCTTGTGGCACTGGGATATTCGTGGTTAATCTGGAAAGCAACCACACAGCGGGTATTGTATTCCACGATACACACACATAGGTTAACATTTCTCAATTATGCGGCTATATGCAAATAATAAACGCTGTCCTGCATCGTACCGTAAAACCCCCGAACAACAAAATAATGAAACGTAAAAGTGAGAGTAATTTAATAGTTTTATTATAACTGCTTCGATAATGTCGCCTATGCGAGAGCAGTGAAATATGAGTTTGCAAGCACGGGATATCGCAGCCATCAGACGGGGGCAGGAAAATGTTGAAAATTTCAGTGGTAGGTATGTGGCAACAAATGCAGTCACTTTTTACATGGAGAAAGGGCGAGCGCACGGCCGGCAGAAAACAAAACCGCGAGCAACCGAATTTATTGTTTCTACGTAAAAATGACATGCATGAATGTGTTCTAGGATGAAAAGTCCTTATTTAACGAAGAAATACAGAAATACGTCCGGCCGTGCGCCGCACGAATGCGCCTCGGGCACGGCGCGTAGGCACATGCCTCTTCAAAGTATCGAACAATACAGCACCCTTATCGAACATGATAAGAGAGCGGCCGTATTCAGAAATTAATGTCGCGGCTGGACTTGGTCAACATGCCCGAGAGGGTCATTTCGTTTCCTTCGGCGCATCAGCCGTTCACGTGAGCCACGGCAAAGCTAAGTCGCATTTCTGAATACAGTAGTAAATGCACCCATGCACTAGCGAGCATACATTTACCCAGGGAGCAAATATTCCAATATACGCACCAGATCAAGTCCCTGTGCGAGCGGAAACAGAGGTGAAACAGTCTTCACAAGTGCATCTTACTTTTCCGCGTAGTATGGCGTCTTCCGCCGAAAACTGTCAAGAATGTTATAGTACGTCCACTCGGTTTTGGCTTTCCCGTCCTTGCCGGGAGCACCACTCTTGTAGGCCTTGTTTTTCTCGACCGCTACCTTGAGCCAGCGGTCGCGGAAGTTCTTAGACTTCCCCGCTGCCTGCTCGCCTGCATGGTATGTACAAACACTATGACATGCTGACACATGTTCCCGAAACATTAAGAAAATTTCACCAATTACTCACCTGTCATCCCAAACTGTTTTCCGATAATGTGCCAGCGGTTGGCGCGCAGGTCCTTATCTTTGAAGTCGGCGTTCGATTTATCGTACAGGCATGGATAGTAGCGCAAAAACGCTTCCATTGCGACTTCTTCGACGATGTCTCGGTGGCAGTGTGGGAAGGCTTAAAGGGACCCTGAAACGAATTTGGCGATTTTCTACAAACGTACTGAGTCGTTAGAGTAGGTTCTTCTGATCATTAATTGATGCATCTAAGTGCTCTGCGTAAAGCGTGTAATTTATTATAAGGTTTTAAAAATACACATCGCTGCCGATCGCAGCGCACTGCTCGGCGGAATTTTAAGCCGCCCCTACTCATATGATGCAAATAACCCATATTACGTCACATGGGCGAGCTATCTGATTGGCTGACCAGGGCGCGAGGTCGATAATTTTTCCAACTTTATGGTAAACAAATGACGTTAGTAATAGTTTGAATGTTAGTTAATTTGTTTTTATAACAAGAAAGTAACAAAGAGAATGCACAAGAACAATTTTTCAGTACACTTAAGCACTTCCGGCACACAGCAAGTGTCGTCTGCTTGTGTTACAACGTGCTCTGTATTTGACGAGAGCTCCGCCGTCAGTGTCGGTTTGTGTTTTCGCGAGCGCTATGATTCGACTTTGCTGCCTTGTGGACTGCAAACCTAGCGACCTGCAAACCGCGAGTCCAGTATTAGGGCAAACGCAAGCGCAAGGGGACAGGGTCTGGCCGCTTGACTGTGCGGGATGAGCCACGAGATGAGAAGGGCAAATGTGAACGGTCTGCACGGTGCAGCCACCTGGTGGCACAGAGCTCAACCATACACAGTAGCAGCAACGAAGTGTATTCTTTGCTGCTGGTGTGTATTTTTCGCAGGAGTGTAATCATCAACACGTTGATTTATAAATGTTTAAAATGCTTTACACTTGGTTAGAGCAATATTAGCGCTTTGTTTGACTGGTTAAGAGCTGCGCCAGCAAGTGTCTGGACCGTGCAGACCGATCAGGCTGCTCACGTACGTCTAGGCTAAAGTTCCTTCATCAGCTTGAATTTATGCCTCCAGTCATTTGCCGAAATGACCAGCTTGCCTGTTTTTAGCGGAGTACCGGACACATTCGGCGCTACGACAGAATGCTCGCAACGCACGCTGCTTCGATAGCTCTCGGTCGACGGCCAAGCGGCTAGCGGAGAGGTCTCGCGCGGGAGGGGGCGTGTTCCTAAACAACCGGAAGTGAATGATGTGACGTCGCATTGTGACGCTGAACCAGTGAAGGCGGAGCTTAGCGCCGCTCACTCGGGGAGCGAGTTGAGGAGGAAAAGCATAGCTAGGGAGGAGGGTAACTTCTAATCGCTTGCAGCTCCATTAATACGTAACGCTTCACTTAAATTGTGGTGCGAATGTTCTACTTAAGCTGTACCCTACGCGCCTGCAAAATTTGTCCGAACCGTTTCAGGGGCCCTTTAACAAAAACAGCCCCCTTGACTGGAAATGGCCTCTGAGATTTTACGGCGTGCGTGTCCGAGATTTACGGCGTGCGTGTCACGGAGCCCATAGATTATGATGCTTTTGCTTATGCGACAGGTGGCGCCACAACAGCGCGGCTCGTAAAACGGCTCGCTTCTGATTGGTGGTCGTTTTGCGTCTGCCGCGAAAAATTGGTCTCGCACCCATTCGCGCGTTTGCCGCGCGTTGCTGCCGCTTTTCGTGAATCTTGCCGCGCGCGTTTTTGTCGCTAGTGTGGACGTACCATTAGAGACATTCAGTGTGTGCGAGGGATTGTGGGCAGTCGTGAGTATGTTCACAAGCCTCTTGTCTTGCCACCGTAGGGCCGCCACATTCCCTTTTACACGGAAGGTGTGACCCACTTCTTTCATCTTGTTCTTGAGAATCTCGGGAAGCCCTTTCCTTTGCTGTCGTACTGTGGCAACTGAATAGATACCTTCTTCGAAGAGGTTGTGGAGCAGTTCTGTCGACGAAAAGAAGTTGTCGAACACCACCAGGCACTCGGTTTGTGCCAGTTCCTCAGTGAACGTCTTTACCACACGAGTGCCTAAGCCACTGCCATCACACTCTTCTCCGGTATAAACGTCAAACTGGATCACAAAACCAGTAGTGGCATCTGCGCGCACCGAGACTTTGAAGCCGCTCTTGATGGGTTTTAGAGGCATATACTGCTTGAAGGACTTCCTCCCCTTGAAACGAACCATGCTCTCGTCAATTGAGTAGCAGGAAGGTGGTTGCTAGCACTCTCCAAATTTGCTCATTACTGACGCCATAAGCAGCCGTATCTTGTGCGATGGGTCATGACCTGGCTCACCTTTTGGCACTGACGTTGTGTTGTCATTAGCATGGAGAGTCCGCAAAAGCATAAAAAAACGGGATATTGGCATGATGCAATTGATCGCAGGTACGGTGAAGTCGCTGTCGGTACACCGGTGATCCCTTCGGTTCTCGAGCTTGTGAAAACCCATTTTTATTATCATGCCTAGAAATGCACGCATCTCTTCGATTGTTGTGTCTTTCCACCCTTTTAACTGTTCTTGTTTTGTTGGTTTCACGCACAAGTTGGTTTCACGCACAAGAATTTCCTCAGCTTCACCAAACAGTGCCTCGAAAATCTGCAGAGGTGTGCACGTCTCGGGGAGCTTTGACGACGCTGGCGGAAATGACGAAAATTTCGGAATGCTTTTTTCATGCGGAAGAGAGCGCATGCCCCAATCTTCATCATCACTTTCAAGTTCTGCAACGCTATCGCTGCTCGAGTTGGCATCTGAGGAGTTGATGCAAGCTGCAATGCTGTCGTCTAGATCTTTCGGTCGGGTAACAACTGCTGCTGGCTCATCAACATCGTCATCTTCACTATCCGTCGAGTGGTCTACATCGTCAGGAAGTGAAAAAAAAACAGATCTAAAGCCTCTTCTGCAGTCAGACGTCCGGCCATCTGGAGGCAGAGAAAAGATAGGGAAACTGGCCTGAGTTTGCGTGCAAAGCCCGTAGGGAAATATGTTCCCACATGACAGGCCTGTTTCACACCGCATTTTTCTCACGTGACAGCTTGAACAAGGCTCTAAAACACCATAATACGTTAAAGGAGACTTCAAAATATCGATTGTATATAATTTACTTACTTCACTGGCAGCAGGGGACACAGCATCCGTAATTTGATCTCCTCGTGGCGATCGACGCGCGCCAGAGCACTCGGAACGAAAAAAAGGCGCCAAGTTCCAGAAAACGTGCAGTGGCACCTAGCGGGTCGCAAAAGAAACCATTCTTTTTTTTGGCTATGTTTCCAAGACCTTCCACTAGAGGGCGCCACAATATTGTATGCGAAGTCACATGCCTTTGGCAAGCATAAGCATTTGAATGAAGTGGGAAATATATTCCCTGCGGGCGCTTAAGGGTTAATACACAGTTGAATTGGACATGTGCCTGCAAGGCAGTGAACAATTCGTGACGTGCATTCGTGGTTAGCTTACATGATGCCAAGCTATAACGAATTAACAAAAATCAAAACCAGCGTGCGGCTCTGCTATCAGCGATTTGCTTTGTCTAAAAAGAAACTTTTCTTCTTCTTTTCACCTAAGGAAAAGGAAGAAGGTAGCCATTATGCCACACTTCCACCAGCTTTCGCAAAGGTTGAAAAAGGTGGGATCATGGCATGGCCTAGATGTGGTGTTTTTTAGCAAAAAAAAAGTGGGTAGTGTCTGCGCAGTGCAAGAAAAATTGGAGGACGCTTAAGCTTCGCCTTCAAGAGTGGAACGCGACAGCGTTCCCATCGACCCGCCAAGGGGTGTAAGACAATGCGCTACGGCGCAGGGATCACTTACGAGGCGCCCCGCATCGGACTTTGCGGCCACCTATCACACGGAGAGCGTCGAGCAACGCAGCGTTCGGCGCGGCAACGAAACGAGCGTCTGAGCAAGCGGTACGAACCAAAGAACTCGGTGTCTCGGAGGGGGAAACGATCTACGCCAGCCAAACGTCGTGATCGGCACGGGCAGAGAGATAGATAGATAGTAATCTAAAGAAAGGAACGGCGCTTGATTCTGCAACCCGCGTGGGAGCACGGCGAAGCGCCGTCAGGGGAGAGGGAGTCGGGGCAACGACGCGCCTGGCACCGGTCCGCGCACAGCGCGCCACCTGTCGGGGCAGCGCCGTACATTGAGAGGAGGGGGTCTTCTGTGTTTGCCGCAAGATGACTCTGCGTGTGCGGTAAGCGCAGAAGAAATGTAGCGCAAACGTACTTCGCTACTCGTGTAAATGCGACTTCTGTAATTTACATGCTCATAATTACCGATATACACCGCAGTATAACTTTCTACGGCACGTTTTTAAGGCAACACCGCGTTCACTAGAAGCGCGTTTGTACCGCTTTCAAGCATCGAACTCGTGGCTGAGTGGTAGCGTCTCCGTCTCACACTCAGGAGACCCTGGTTCGATTCCCACCTAGCCCATCTTGGAAGTTGCTTTTTATTTATGAAGTGCCTGCCGTGATTTATCGCTCACGGTCAACGCCGACGACACCGGCTTTTCTGCGACACGAGCTCCTTAACGCTGTCGCGTTAAAACATGTGGAAATAGGTGCAAACGCAAAAGATGTCTGCCCTGTTAGGCGAACTGATATGTTTGTGCCTTGTACCATTGCAATCATGTACAGCATCCCCCTCAGGTGTGGCCAAAGTATACGTGGGACAATTAGTGCAGTGTGTAAACGTGCACATGAGGGAGCACCAAAATGGACTGAAAGGCACTGTTTGCTCCTCGCACATGGCAATGCATTGCCGTGACTATGGGTGCACTGCAGAATTCACCATGACCTAGATTCTTTTTCGCCACCCAGACCAATTGACATGTCATATTTGTGAGGCTTATAGAATACAGAAAGCAGGACCAGAATGCATTAGCCAGCCTTCAATAGCACTCCAACAAAAAGTAATTTCCGCTGTAGACGACGCAAATTGTTGATAGCCAAGCAGCCAGCTGGCTTTTTGTTAATTCATTATTGTTTAGTGTGAAATGCCAAGAACCACTAACAGTTATGCATATATTACTGACATGCACATATATTGAAGTACACAGACGAATTCTTTTCCACAGTTATATAAATTACACATACCCTAACATACTACCATAATTTAAGGAGATGATGCGATAGTTTCATTACCTGACGGGCGGAAATTTCTAGACGACACTGGCATTTTACATAGAATGTAAATGAACTAGCCTTTTTCTTTTTAAATTGGATTGTAAAACACCTTGTATTTGGCGCACCATAGCCTTAGACGCCTTTGCGCCACTAAACCACATTTAACTAGCATCCCGGATGGGGGGCAGCGTGGGGGCCGTGCGAGACGATCGCCGGCGGCGTCCGCGGCGACGGTTTCGCCATACAGAAAGACATTCAACCAGAGCCGACATTCCCATAGAGCCCAGCGGCCGAATTGACTGTAGCGCACCAAGCGCATGGGATTACTCCTTCCGGTTTCGGTTTTGGGCGCGCGCGTTTTGAAGGCTGTTGGCAGGCGCTACGCCGGCTGCGCTACTCGGCGCTCTTTGTCTCTTCTATTGCTCATTCGCACACTGTCTTAGTGCGGAATCGTTTGTTTATTTAAAACGATTGCGACCGATCTTTACAAGCCTCCATCGAATCTGTGCCACATGCAATTTCGTGAACTTGACGCAAAACGCCTTGTAGATGAGGGAATGTTTATTTCGCTCTATATAAATGCTCGTTCCGGGCTTTTTGTGCGTTCATCCAATGTTGTGGCACGAGGTAAGTAGTAGTAGTTCCAGTACGAAGCTCCACTGGACGGCATGAGCTGAAGAAAGTAAATTACAAGCATGTGTCATTTTGGTATTTAGCCCTTATAGGAACAATGCATGTAGAGGGGAAACATCCCAAAATGCTGAATGGGCTACATTATAAACAAAAGCAATTCGCTTGTAGATACATGGTGTTGAAAATACCCGGCTCATTCCATGCCATACCGTACATTTTGAAGAAAACGTCTGATTCCCAAGCATCCCCTTCATTCCCGGCCATTATTTCCTGCACTTTAAAGGCCGAGGTACATGAAGTGCTTTTCTCCACGAATTTCGCACAGCAAGAAACACCGAAGTGGCATGACGCCCAGCTTCTGCTGGCTGAGGTACATGGAGCGAAAAAGTGGCACGTTCCGCCTCAGTGTGGCCAGACAACGCAAAACTGCTTTAGCCAACATGAAATGCACAAATAAAGTTTATAGGCCATTGCTCTTTCTTTACAACAACAAAATATAAAAGAAAAGCCCTAAAACATTGTCTAAAGCTCCTTCCGTTGCTTTTAATAATGTGTCAGTATATTTTGTGCCTGTTTAGCGGAAAGATTGCGTTGGAAATAAGCGGTATGGCCAAGTTGTGCTTAATCGGAAAAGATGGACCTACAGACGTGCCTCCGTCTTTGCGTCCTGTTTCTGTTCCCCTACTAGTCACTGTTCTTTTTCAGTGCCTTCTTTATGGTTAAAAAAAGCCTTCAGACGCACTAAGAGCGACACAGGAAATATTTAACGAAGTAGACTCCGCTGCCTAGATTGTCTCCGTGGGGGGTTCTTCGTCGTCTGCTTCTAGTGAAAAAAAAGTTGCTGCTAATGAAGCTGCTCGAAGAAAAAAAGAAAAGGAAGCGGAGATTCTGAATACATCCAGTGTAGGAGGCAAGAAAGCAGGAGGGCGATTTCCACACCGCAGTGTGTACCGCTTTTGTTAATTGCGAGCGTTTATCCTCTCTTCTGGATGCCTTACAGTGCAACCTAGTAATCACCCTACCGCTTTAAGAGATAGCTTACCTGCTTGCGCCTTCTATAATCAGACTTTGCACCGTTAGAGGAGCACTATAAATGAGGCAGGTCTTCAATCGCGATCAGCTAAGGCTCTGCAGCGGAAGCTACGAGCGCGCGCCGCTAGCTTCCAGGCCTGCGTCTTTGGCCAATGAGCGCGTGGAAAGAGCACGTTCGTAGGAGCTGGCGCATCGCGCGCGCGGCTTCCGCTGCATAGCCAGAGAAAGCTGTCCCTGAAAACAGCATAATCTTCATGATTTGCACTTTCAGGATGCCAGCTCAAAGTCAAGCGTATGCCTTGGCCGCTCTTTTTAAGTGTTGAAAAAAGGCAAGGATGGCTTCACATGAGCTGCAATAATTGTACTAGAAATGGGAAACTTCGTGGAACGTCATCGTCAGTATTTGCATTCTCGTAGGGGTGCTTTCTCACATAACTCGGAAAATCATTGTTGCTGCACTTGTCTCCGAGTACTCTCACTCATTTTAGCCGGTAGATCAGTGGTAATGGTGCTCGGTTGCTGACCCGAAAGACGCGGGTTTTATCCCAGCCGTGGCGGTTGTATTTCGATGAAAGTGAAATGCGAGAGGCCCGTGTACTGTGCGAGGTCATTGCATGTGAAGGGCCTCGGGTGGTAAAAACTATTCGAAACCTCCCACCGTGGCGTCCGGCATAGCACAAGTCGATTAAGGATGACCAACCCCTAAACCGTTAAACCTTTGCATCCATTTCCTAGACGACAGAAAGACATCCTAAGGATGTCTGAATTGAGATATAGGTACATTCCAGGGATGGGGGGGGGGGGGTCCCATTTACACCCCGATGATACAAGTGACAAAAAACTGACACGAAAAGTAAATTTTCTTGTATGTCCCAGACTGGGAGGTTTTTGGGACCTTCCCGGGAGGTTATTGGGATGCCCCAGATTGAAAAATTTGACGGGGTTATTGGGATCTCTTGCTGATTTTTTCTTTTGCTAACTGCTTCACACTTTTGTGGGATGGCAATTGTGAAATATATTCACCGCCGAAGTCAAGAAACAAAAATACGACAGGAAGTGATCACCAAAATTATTTATTGCACAGTTAAGCAGTACTTAAGGTGCACTGTCTCAAGAAATGAGAGCTTCGTCGTCCTGTTCTGAAGTTCTGTTCAGTGGTCTTTGTTGCTCTGATGCTGCCCTTTCTGTGGTATGGCAGAACCTAGACATGGCTGCTTTTTCGATGTTTTTTAGAGTAGCTTCCTCCTGGTTTTGCTTGATATTTTCTATCAGGCAGGCTGCATAAGAAAATAAGTGTCCAGGGTGGGAGGAAAATGAGCTACGGCAATGCAGGCAACGAAAGTCATAATATTGTAGCAAAATACTTAGTGCACAGTAGCTTGTAAACGTTCAGCTCACAAAGCTTCATTTTGCCTTTTGCGCCAAAACAACTGCACTGTTTTGCCATATCCCACGACATCACGCTTTTTGAGATGCATGCATTCTGGCTTATGGTGTCACCATCTTGGACAACCATGTGTCTTTTCTGGTAGAAAATGAAATAAGCAATAATCGGTAAATCACTCACGTGTTATATGAATAACGCTCAGTGAAAAAAAAAGAAAACAGTGAGCTTGCACTGCAACTCATTTTGCAGAAAACAGTAAGAAAATGAAGGGGAAACAGCTTCATTACCATTCGAAGCTTTGCTTCCTTGTTGACCCCGAGTTGAGGATCCCAATCAACCATGTCTTTTGTGGTCAAAAATGGCAGATCACGAAGGTTTTTTGGCTCTCTCGGCATACTTCTTCAGCATTAGTCCTAACTTCTGCCGAGAGCTGTGTGTGCGTCTGTTGTACCTGAATTGTATTCAGGGTGGACAATATCCTCTCCATGAAGGCTGAAGCAACATTTTCACATCAAGATCAGTTATGTCAACACATCTGCGATGCTCATACAAAACTGTTGAAAGTGAGCAGTGCCTCATAATTCCATTTACGAGTCATGTTCAAGCCCACCATGCTGAGTCTTTTAGCATTGCATGCGTCTTGAAAAAGTGAAGAATCATGCTGGCAAGAAATCGCTCATTACAAACAGCAGAATGTTGAACAGGGCCACAGGACACAAAACAAGCCCACGCGGCATTTCATCCTATGCCTCATATGTGTCACGCTGCTCAAAATTCTGGTGTTTGACAAGATGTACTATTCAAATCAAACATGAGAGGTAAAACATCGGCATCATACCAAGCAGTTGCGTATCCGTTCGTAATCCTGAGTAACTGGGAGATGGGCTTCAAATTGAGAGCCCCGCAGGGGCGTCTGCGCAAGCAGGCGTTTGGTGTGTTGCGACACCACGGACCCGAGCACATGGGGGTTGGACCCTCCCGCGTGTAGCCGTGCGCGGCTTAGCCGTGTCTGGGGAAAAGGGGATCCTGGGGGTTGAGCCGATGCTGGGTGTTTGGACCTTTAAGGCCCCCCGGCGGAGGCAACACACCCCTTCGGCCTCTGCTTCACATAGACGGCACCCCCGGACTGACCCACCCGGGGGAAATCGGCAGTCTACAGTGGTCAGGTATCAGCCTCTGTAAATATCCCACTGTTTTATATGCTACACACGCGCACTGTCGTGTATCTCGAAATGCGCAGATGATATCGAGTTTACCCTCTTTAGAAAAAGCATGGCGAGCTTCGTGCGATCCCAAGTGTTTTTTTTTTAGCAGACCTTGTTGCTTTCAATTCTGCCCGTGAGATTTTATTCTTCTTTTCTACTTCCTGTACATGAAGGTGCTACCGATTGCGATGCCGACGCTACGACCACTGAAGAACACAATGGATCTTCAATGAATGGCAAATTGTTCTGCACTGAACAAAAGTCTGTACAGAACTACTGTCTACGGCGAGCTCTGTTAAGCTTTTCTTTCACGGAGAGTCCGCGCATTGTACCGTTCTCCTTTCACTATAAAACCCTCATCAACCGGCGCGCCCGCTCTTCCTCTTTGTTACAGAAATAAGAAACAGAAAGGGTCCCTCTCCTTTACCACTGCTCTACAAGTCTTTATTTTTCTGTGGCTTTGAGGAAGAAATACTAAGCTTAGGTGTTTATTTTACCAAGTTTAGGCTTTAGGTGTTCATTTCACTTAACTAGAACATTACTGTTTTTATGCTAGCTCCTTGGCCTTCTCAAGTGCTAATTCAAACACAGGAAACACACTCAAGAACTGCTCAATTTAGGAGCAGGCATCCTCCAGAGGAGCACTTGGAGCTATACTTCACTGCGTTAACTCATATATCAACAATGTATTCAAAATATGTGCAGCCAAATACATTAGTGGCAGGGGCTTTTGCGAAGACGCTAGAAAAACGTTTTTTTTCTTTGCCATTGTCGTAACATTTGTACTATTTGTTTCGTAAAGAACAAATGCTCAATTAATGTAATGATGGACAAAAGTATAGGAGGCAATGTCTCAATAACCAACATGTACAGATCATGCCTGAAGAATTTTCGTGCCCTGTTAAATCTACCTTAACGGTTCATTTACATTACTGCTTTTGAACTATCAAACACATGTTCAGCTGCATCCGTTGGTGTACCTGCAAGTGGGGCTGGCCAGTTAAGAAAGGCGAAGTAAGTAAGGGCACGTGGTAAGTATGCTTTCGATACAATCACCATTGGTTCTAATGGAAGCGGAGAGGGGGGCAGAGCTTACGGTTGCTTTCCTGAAGAGACCCTTTATTATGCGACGTTTCTAAATTTACACCGAAACAAGTTCCTTAGCTTCGAAAAACACACTTACGAGGTCGCAAACGACATGTAGATTGTGTGAATTTTTTTCCCATCCGCTAATTGCTGTAGGGGGATACCCACCATCATTCGTTGTATACAGCTCCAAAGCAAATGTGGATACAGCAAAACTCGCTTCAGGCTTGGAATAAGCAGTCTGCTGCTCAGAATAGGCTGCACCATTAACCAATGCCTAACCTTTATTTCTTCTCGAAAACACAATTTTGTCCCCCACAAAACCAGTCTGTGGTATCGCCACTGATCATTCTCTATAAGTGAAATGCTTTGTGCAAGTAAATGGCAGCCAAGAACAGTATGTAGCTGATCTGGTTTCAGACAAACATAGAAAATTTTCCAATATTATGAACAGTTGAAACTTGTACTTGGTTTAGAGTGATTCAGTTTGCTCCTGTTAGAACAACATTCTTTAAACTGGATCCCGAACTTTTTGCAAGTTCATCTAATAGGACATTACTGCATGTACGGTATCTTGTGTTACATTTACATGGATGCTTGCACAGACACACATATACACAATCTTCCTGCATTGCTTCTTTCCCTTAGGTGCAACTCAAACTTCATTGCTGAAGCAATTATGCCCTTTACCTTAACAAAGTTAGTGCTGGGCACAGCAAGTGCAATGGTTATGAATGATGAAAATTTATTTTGGTGTTGTACATTCCAGCTCCGGGGTGTTAGTGGACAAGCAGGGAGACAAAGCTGCTGCTTGATTTGTATAGCACTTATTTTCCTCAAGTGGTCCCTCTAAAATAAATTAGAAACAAAAAAGCCACGTTCGAAAAAATGGCAGTAGAGCTGCAACGCAGAACTGGTACGGTCAAGAGCGGAGAGCAGTGCTGCACGAGGTACAAAACAGTGCTAAAGAGGAAAAATGTAGTAGTGGAAAATAACACATCTGGCAATTCTCCAGCTGATGTCCCTTATGAAGATGAGCTGGAGAAGATCAGGTGGCTCGATGACAGCCTGGAACCAGAGGTAGTGAGAGATGCGAGCGGTGTGGTGTCAAGAAAGACACACCCACATTTGCCAGCATCAGAGTCCGTCTGCCATGGAATGTCTAGCTCTGCAAGTTCAACTTCTAGTTCCACAGAGACTGCAGCTTGTTCCCTTGAGCAGGAGCAACAGCCAATAGACCATGACAGAAAAAATTGCCCAAGTACAGCCTGGATGCTACAAACGACTGCATTTTTGGAAAAAGTCGAAGAAATTGAAGAGCGCAGGGCAAAGCGAAAAAGGAGAGAGAGACATAAAAAAAGAAGAACGGCGACATGAAAAGATGCAGAGGCGAGATCAAATGCCTGCAGAACAGATGAACCTTCTGCGTGAAGCTTTGGCTTAAACCAAAATGATTGAAATGCAATAAAAACATGTTTATTGCAAAGATGGTGCTCCTTGACATTACTAGAGTATTGGACATATTCCTTGAAGAAAATAAAGCAATCACACTTTGACAATGCATAACATTGCACATACGTATACACAACACCACTTTTCCTCCCTCTGAACATTGTATTGACAATGTAAAAGAAAACTGTTACACAAAGATTGTCTTCTGCCATATTTTGTTACTGTGGCTTTTTGTATTAATTTTAATTATTTTAGGTCCTTTTGCTTTATTGAATTACGTTTCATAAATAGCAGCTGCAAAAGTGTTCTTTCTTAATAGGATACAAAGTTTATTCCTCTTGCGCAGTACGAAGCACTACATGAAAGAGTGGAGACTGGGCAAAAAGCTGCTAAAGGCAGCTGAGAGAGCACCCAGTGCCCCAGGTACACATGAACAGCAACGGGTTGGTATATACAAGATTTGCATGCAACATTTTTCAACGGAAAATCAATATATGGTGCATTCACACACTACAAAAGAGAAAACAATACATAATGTCAACCTAAACGTTTACAATATAATTTATGCCTATTCACAATGTAAGAGGAGTGGTTTCAAAATACAAAAGCATGGATGTCAGCTGATTTCAGGATGTACCTTCTAAACATACATTATTTTCAGCAAATATGTTGAGATAATGAGACACATTGTATGATAAAGATTGTCTGCGATATAAGGTGCGGCAAAAAGGTAGACGACAAGGCCAGTGATGTACATTGTGGGGAAGGGTATAATGATGGGGGTTAAACTCTTGGTATAGGTTCATAACTTGATATAATTGCATTTTTGTGCATACACAATAAGTTGAATGGATATAAAGCATTAATGCTGAGAATACCAAACTGTTTAAAGTACAGATAACTATGGGATTTTCATGGTAGATTTGCAATTAGCTTTATTGCTCGTTTCATGTTCTAACTGTTAGGCCATGATCACGCATCTACTTTTCTCATCCCTGTGGAAGCTAACTCATTTAGATGTCTGGTGCAAGGAGCATGTCGCAGAGCACGAGCCTGTGGCACATGCCAGTTTTCATAATTATTTTCCATACATTACTTGATTACTTATAATTTCATTGCATTACAATATTTACATGACATAGTCACATTATCTCTTACATAATACACAAGAAGCTACCAGTTTGCATTTCCTGCTCAAATGTACATTGCTTGAAGCAAGCATTCCCGCTTCGCTTCGCCTTGTCGAGGCAGTGCAGCTTCACTTGATGTCAGGGAGCCGCAGTTCTGGCTGTCGTCATCTGGTGGCGCTTGCCAGTCCCATGCTGAGCTTGCGTCGTAACTATATGGTGGCACATCGACATCACCACAACTAATGCACAGGATGTGCAAAACACAACAAGCAATGATAAACTTGTCCATCTTATCAACAACAAAAAAATCCAAGTGCAGCAGCTAGCGGAACCTGCCCTTGAGGTCCCCGCAGGCGTTCTCAATTTTGACTCTCGTTGCCGAAAATTTTAGGTTAATGGGTCGCTGTCTTGAATTTAAACGTCCATAGTCGCGAAATGATGTGATGAGATAATCACGAATTGGGTAAGCATCATCCCCAAGAACATGGAACTTCCCAGAGCAACAAATGCTAGGCAACCGTTCGGCAAGCCTAGACTTTCTGAAGATCCTTGAATCATGAATTTTGCTCGGATTGCGTCCAGAAGCCTCTTCTTGTAGTCACAGACAGCTTACGGAGTCAACGATGGGCAGTTGTGCCTGTTTACGTATGTAGAGCGCACCTTCTTGGCAGGACATCGGACGCTTACATAGGAGCCATCGATACATCCAATAGTATTGGGCACACGCGACACCTGCAATATTAAGAGAAATTTAGGAACATCTCTGACATATTTAAAATTTAAGCATCTTAACTGAATGAATGTGCTTCTCTTGAATGACTAGCCATATCGCCTAAATGGGGATTGTTTTTAATAGGGCTGGGTATACTTATGACGATATAAGCGGAACTGATGTCAAGATATGTAAAGGGAAAGCATGATGGCACAGACTATTGTTGCTAAATAGAGTGCGTGGCATGAAAGAGTGAAATATCATTAAAATTCTTACTTGCTCAAAGTGTGCCTATAGCTGATTGAGGTCTGCTGGGAATATTATGAGTTCTTTGGCGATGTCCACTAAATGATCAAGTATACGCTCAACAATCCTGAATCCCGTTGCATCCCAAATGCCGAATCGACTGGCCACATACCTCAGGCACGCTTGTTTGCAGCGAACCTGAAAAAAGTATACAAACTTTGTGAGGAATCTGTGTAAGCTAAAAAGTAAAAAGTAATACCAGTTAAAAGTAATACCTTCAATAAAATGCTAACCGTTCACATAATGGTATGCCCTTCAATCTCTTCAGGTGCTATGCACGATAATAAAGCTTGCAAGCTTTGTGCCTCAAAAGTAGGAATATTAGCCATGTATACAATGTATTGCTCACTCCTTACAACTTTTTGAACGGAAAAAGGGGTGGAAGCCTGGCTACTACAGGCTGCTTTTATCGCTATGCCTATGATATATGTACAAGTGTGTGCACAAACGTCATTAAAACTTTCATCCTTCAACATCTGTAATAAAAATGTGCAAGATAGACTGCAGGTTAGCTTGTAAAAGCTACACTGTGTATAAAAACCGCCCTTGCGTTCCCTGGTTTTCTTCATCATATACACCCATCAGTGCACGTGTGTTGCATGCAACCAGTGGACCTTATACTGGACATTTATGCACTGTCAGCAATCCTCACATGCATAGAGACAGGAACAGGATTTCTGCGTGAAATGGGAATTTCAAACGAGTAAACATTTAAGGTTTGGAATGACCTCGGAATTCAAAAATACTACCGCTCGATCTAAACCACGCACCTTGTGCGTTTTTATCGCGCCGCCGCGACAAAACGAACACCAAAGAATTGCATTATATTTCACTACTTCAAGAAAGCATGACGTAAGGTTAAGTAAACAGGCGCACAATACTTAACACAGCTCGATGACCTACCAAAGGAAGATCAGAACGTCCTCTTCAGCGGTTTTCGAAAGGGACCCCGCCACGATCACTACGTGGATAGAACTCGGAGTCCTCAAACCTCCTTATCAGGTCCTCCGCTACACTTCTAGAATCTAAAGTTCCTGCGAAACTGTAAACAAGCAAATATTTAATAAATACAATAACGAGACATCTGCACTATTATGTGGTGCTATGCTTACCTCCTCATCCGAGCACAACTTCCTCAACGAATCTGACAATCCTAGGACATTTGCGCGGTGGTTCTGAGAATGCCTCTGAAAAGAAAGCTTCGTATAGTGATTGCTTCATCTCGCAATCGCTGTAGTCCGAGCTGGAAGAGCTGCTACGCGGAACTCTCATCGCTAAACGCGAGCTCTGTAGCAGCACCGACCGCAGCCATTTTGCTAAGCAACACAATGTTGTGCGTACCGACCGGGTACCGATTTCGCTTGAAGGCGGAAGTGACGCGTTCCATTTCCGCCCGAATCCGCGTCTCGGCGGCGGAGCAAGTGAGAGCGATCCGGCGCGGAGCGAGTTGATCCGAAACGACCAGTGGAACGCGCGAACGCGCTCCAGATCGACCAGTGAAATTCGGATTCGTTGCCGCGGAGCAAAAGATCCTGCTCCGAATCGACCAGTGAAAAACGCCATTATATTCGCCATACCTCTCATATTAGTTGCACGTCGCTGGCGTCCACCGCTGCTCGATTTTAGGCAACACAACGCAAGGAGCCGCAACGGCGGCTACGGTAACGCGTGCTCCATGCGCGCTCTTTCACGCCGGCGCGATAAGTTGCAGGCGCCAGGCTTCGCTGCCGGCGTGGGTTCTCTGTCGAGATTGCTTTTGCGGCATTGTCTCCAGCAGTGGGTGTAATAATTATAGCAACGACGCCTCTCAAAACAACTTTAATTCGATACTACAATACACAGCCCGTTATGAAACTTTCTTTTCAAAAGTACCGTCAGGAAGAGATGACTGGAAAAGCGAATCGAAAAAAAAGAAAAAAAAACTAGTCGCTCGTGAAAGCTTATTCACGGAAGCAGATAAAAATGGCACTCCGTGGGTTGAAAAGGTCCTCAGGGGGATGAAAAGTTGCCGTCGACCGCGATGACTTGTCCTACTCGCCTTGGAATCGAGTCATAGAGCGCTGCCACTAGCTCCGGTCGTCCGCGCAGCGCTTCCCACTCTTCCTTCACGACATGCCACAGCTGATCCGCGGTGCCACCACAAAGGCGCCAATAGGACACCGGCGTTCAATATTTCCTTTTTATTCTCTGAAACGCCGTGGTCGACGCGCTTTGTAGTGCGCGCTGCTATCCAGATTTTGGTTATGTCCACCCTTATGAAAATATGAGATGAGTTTCATATGAAAGTCAGACGAGTTTTGACATCACAGTCATCTGACTTTCTGATGAGTTTCTTTGGAATTTTCTGATGTATTCCTAATGTCATTCTATAACATATTGGCCACCGTCTTTCTGTAGAATACTTGAGTGTTTTTCTTGCGAGCATGAAATGTCTTCCTAACGTGCACTCCAGAGTAGTTTTCTTGCGACTTTGTAATGTCTTCCTAATGAACTTCTAATGAGCTTATGCATTATTTTACTGGCGTTTAAAGCATGGCTATAAAAAATTAGGCACCATGTGGTAACGTTTTTCGATGCGTCCTGATCCACAGATATTATTTAGAGTATACACGTGCCTGCAGCTGTCTTTGGTGCTTGATATGTGAAGCCTACTTATATGTGTATATCTCAAGCAAAGGTGCAGCACATTTTACAACATGTATGTGACTCATACGTATGCTGCACATAAGACAAATCTCAACAAAAAGAAGTTAAAAACATTTAATAAATACACACATGCTTCTTATACACTGTACAGGTAGGTTAAATGAACGGAAAAAAATAGCATGTCTTGTATATCCTAGTAGTTTCATTTAATCTCCCTGCTAATCATGGAGGACAGGCTGCTCTTGATCTGGAGAGTGGTAGTGTCAAACTGGGTGCACGTGTACCCTGCATGGAAGAAAAAGGACAAAATTAACAAAACTTGGCAATCAGCCAGTGAAATACACTGTATTTAACCAAATCATAGACCACACATAGCCGATGTGTATCGTGTACAACACCAAAACTGCCTCCACAGCTTTTGCAACCGCCCACTTCCAGAGCTAGTGTCATCATCACAATGTGTGAGAACGCATTCCACATACACTAGTGATAATGTGCGAGGTTAGCTACTAAAGCTAAATGAAAATATTTGATGTGCTAAGTTATAGCCACAGCACACCACAAGTTAAACTGGTAAAGTGGTTAGTTTAGGCATGTGTAATCATCCTGCTCATGGCTTTCAGTCAAATATCAAATGCAATGGGATCTATGGGGAGCAACATGTACCGTATTTACTCGCATAATGATCACACTTTTTTGTCAGAAAAATGGATGCAAAATCAGGGGTGCGATCATTACGCGGGTTAAATTTCTGCGAAAAGAAAAAAATTTTTCCTCCTGCATTTGCTGCGGGACACCAAAACAAAAATGGCGGCCGGTGGAGCAAGCCGAACGTGCCGAATGCGTTTTTTCTTCTCATGAGTACATTACGTGCATTGAAACAGTTCCTTCCGTATCAGTAATGAATAATATTGTCAATATCAGCAAGTTTGCGGCAATAACGTAGCCATGTCCACTTTGAGGGGACAGAAACACATGGGCACGCTTAGCTGCCAGTGACATAGAAACACATAGCCGGCATGCTGCGGAAACTGCGGCATCTGTCTTCACTACTATCCTAATACAGAATGTTTCCGCTAAGGGTGGGGGAATATCTTGGCTGTGTTACAGGCGTTGGTGTATGAATAGATTACACTTTTAACGTATCAGTGTAAACCTGGCTACTATCGCTGCCGCTCGTGATTTGTTGCGTGCCCACAAGTGCAGATGAAAAGAATCGAAAGGCACCTTTTTTGTTGTTGACCACAACCGTTATAAAGCCTACACATAATAAAGGCAAGTTTGGTTGCAGCTTTTTTAGTCATGGAAGTGCGGAAAGTGATGAAAGTAATGAAATGAGGCATCTACTTAAGAATGTTTGTTGCGTGCAGACCGCTTCGTTTGTGTAGCATTCGACAGATGGTAAGCGCTATCAATATTAGCTAGACTTGGCACACGACATATCGCTGCAGCAAGTTCGGTGTACGATTATTACATGGGAAATAAAAAAAATTGAATTTTCATGACAAAATTCAGGGGTGCCATCATTATGCGAGTAGAAACGGTAGCGGTCCACAGATAGCAATAAAAAGCTGCCTGATAGCTCGGAAATAAATTTTCATCCTGTGAAAGTAAATCTGCATCTTTCTTGATTGCAAGATGCGATTCTTGTGTTAAAAATTCTGTGGGCTTTGTGTGGCCCATGCTATGGTGGAGGGCTCAGGATTAATTTTGATCCACCAGGATTCTAACACGCTCTGAATGCATGGCACATGAGTATTTTTGTATTCCGTCCCCATCAGAATGCGGCCACTGCAGCCTTGATAGAACCCACAACTAGACTAGTGCATCGATGTGATACAGCCTAAAAGTACACAATGCTACAAACAAGGATCATCTTTCTATGTACTGCATCTTTGTGGATTAAGCTACTACATACCAATGACAGCATTCAGCTTTAACGGGCAAAGCCCTTCTTTCACTGGGCCCTCTTTGTTGGTGTTCGACCCCTTCCCGTACAGGGATTTTCCCCGGAGGCCTTCATCTCCGAAGACATGTCGCAACAGGTTGCGGGCAAATTTCGTGGGCAGGCCACCGCAGTGTGCACGGAGGCGGCTGAGCACTGTTTTTTCCACCAGAATGCCATTTCCAATGTCCACCTGCATAAAGAAGGCAAAAAAAGACACATTGAGATTTCCTTAGTTAAGGGCTATGTACACACAACGCAGGCATTACAATGCTTTAAATGTAAAAAGAGCTTGCACTTGATCTAATAAAACAATGAATTTAGTTTGTTATAATCTTTTCTGCATATATAACAATCCAAGGTCAAATGCCCTCCTGCATTCCAGCAAAACCACTTTGGATACCATGACTTGCAACACTAGCTGTAGTTGCAAAATAGTACAGAAGTCGGACAATAATATTTGGCGAAATATACTAAAAAATCATTCCATTATTCAAGATGCCTATATTTCATATGAGGACTTCTAAAAGTGTTCTGTAGACAAGCATTTTGATCTATAGGCACAACAAGAATTATCTGCACCAGAGAAAAAGGAAAATACTTATGTTTACTCATGAATCATTCATGTAATGGCGGCCAATATTTTGGTTTCCATCACATTAATAAATGGATGGTGTTAGTATTTGAAGGCTCAATTAATCCTGCAGGCACCAAAAATCGGGGTGAAATATTGGTCAGGGACTGTTTTTCTTTTTTTTCTTTCTTAAGTATAAATTTGGCCCTAAAACCGGGCCCAAATCAAAAATAGTAAAGTTACTAGTGTCTAAACAACATTCACAAATGAGCTTTAAGCATATGGCATCTTACGACTGAGTACTGAGTATTGACAAACCATAAATGCTGTCTGCATTACCAGCGCGAAGCTCTACCAATTGAGCTACTGTGGCGCCGCCTTCCCATCCACTTTCTGTTGTATTTATGTTTTACTAATAGAACTGACCCTGGGAATGTTAGCCAGTGCCACCACTTACTAACCTCGCTAGTGGATGTCGAACATCCTTTCTGCCGCAGGCGTCACGAGTATGTGATCTTTCTGGGTGAAGGTATCTGCTCAATAAACCCGCACATGCTACCTGAAGGCATCAATGTTGCGGGATTCGAGACCCTCGTTATGTAAGGACGAGAAGGGGGTTAACTGACGGGCCCAATTTTTATTAATCGTATCATGAGAAGCCAACAAACGAAGACACCAAGGACAACACAGGGGAGATTAATTTGTACATACTAATCGAAATGAATTCATGGAATGGAAAGTGGATGAAAAAACAACTTGCCACAGGTTGGGTATGATCCCATGCCTTCGCAATACATGTGCGATGCTCTATCAATTAAACTAGCGTGGCACCACCTTCCCATCCACTTTATGGGGTACTTATGTTTTACTGTGTACTAAAACTAACCCTGGGAATGTTAGCCAGCACCACCACTTGCAAACCTTGGCGGCGGATGTGGAACATCCTTTCCGCCACAGGCGTCATGAGTATGTGGTCTTTTTCGGTGAAGGCAACTGGTTGTTCAACATCCACTGCCAAGGTTAGTGAGGGCACTGGCTAACACTCCCAAGGTTAGTTTTAGTAGCAACATATAAATACCCCAGAAAGTGGATGGGAAGACGGTGCTGTGGTAGCTCAATTGGTAGAGCATCGCATGCGTAATGCGAAGACGTGGGTTCGTTCCCCACTGCAGCAAGTTGTTTTTCATCCCTTTCAATTCCATTAATTTATTATTTATTTATTTCAATTATTAAGTACAAGCAATCTCCCCTGTGTTATCTTTGTTGGCTTCTTAAAATACCAGCATAAATGTTTCAATTTTAGGAGTCGTAGTGCCTCTGGGGAGATTCGACCATTGGCAAAGTTTCGTATGGCCGTCTGGGAATCACTGACCATTATGCCCGCTTGTGTTTGTGCTATGGCTAGCGCGATAGCTATTTCCCTTGCTGTTTCTGCGGCACAACTCCTAAACATAGCTAATAACAACCACGACAAAGTGTCTATCTTATCTGGACAGCCGCTCACCCAGTACCAGACAGTAGCCATGAGGCAGCGCACCGCATGGCTCGAGAGCTTACGGACCGACCCTGGGTTAGCCCCGCCTCACCGACTACAGATGAGCGGGAAGATCGAAGGACCAGACTTCACGAAATTACACAACACCATAGATTTCAGAGTCGTACATTCCCGCTGCCAACCCCAAAATTAACGAAAAGTCAGTCTGTCAAATGGCGGCATTTACAGACCAGATCCTGTCTGAGCCCAGCTACTATGCATCTAATACACCCAGATTTATACACGACGAACAAATGCAGATGTTGCGACTCTAGAGCCACCCTGGAGCATATCCTATGGGAAAGTACAGCTGTAATACAGGATAACGGTGACCAGTGGCGTAGCTAGGTCGTCTGGCACCCGGGGCCCATAGGTCTTCTGTCACCCCCCTCCCCGGGTGTAGCCGGCTGAAAAGGGGGTGTCTTCAGACGTATATGACACCCCCCCCCCCTCACTGGCTCCTTGCACCCGGGGCCCACGGCCCCCCGGCCCCCCCCTGTTGCTACGCCACTGACGGTGACCCAGCCTCAAACAGCGACAGCAGCGCGCTGGGAGGCTGCGTTGCTCAGCTCAGACCTGCAGCACCCTCTGGGCTGTCCAGCGAGCCAAGGAAGACAAAAAGGGGCCACCAACCCTTGGTCGAAACCTAGGCGAGGTCCAGGCCTACCCCACCAAATCAGAGGGCACTGAATAAATGAATTAATAAATGTTTCAAGGAACAGGCATCTTACTTGCTCGGCCTGCACCACTTGTGTGGCCTTCTGCACGTCCGCCAGGCCCTCTAGCCTCCTGACTAGCTTGTTGGCTTTCTTCAGCATTGCGAAGGACTCTAGAGCAGACACAGAATAGGAAAGAAACATGGCATCATTTCATACATAACTGCACAGAACTCCAGTTACATGTCATGCACCTGTTAGGTCTGTGTAATAGTTGATGTACCATTCTGGTCTTGTGAAAGTGGTGAAGTCCCTCTTGGAATTTGTGAATACAGTTAATAGATACGATGCTAAATTACTAGCAGTCAACTGTATAACAGGTGTACCAGCTAACAAGAAACAAGTTCTAAAGAAAAAGCTTTATGTGCACATGTAAAACAATTCAAATAGAAAGTCGGTTAATCAGTGATAAAGCCCCGCAGGGGCGTCTGCGCAAGCAGGCGGTTTGGTGTGTTGCGACACCACGGACCCGAGCACATGAGGGTTGGACCCTCCCGCGTGTAGCCGTGCGCGGCTTAGCCGTGTCTGGGGAAAAGGGGATCCTGGGGGTTGAGCCAATGCTGGGTGTTTGGACCTTTAAGGCCCCCCGGCGGAGGCAACACACCCCTTTGGCCTCGGCTTCACATAGACGGCACCTCCAGACTGACCCACCTGGAGGACATCGGCAGTCGCCTTTTCCTGTCTCTCCCTCCTCAAATCTTCGTCTTTATCTCTCACTTTTTTACCTTTCCTGTCTCCTTCTCTCTTCTTTTTACTTCCTTTCTCCTGGCGGCAAGGGTTAACCCTGTGTGGCTATCCAACCTTGGGTACACCATATTCGGTTATAGTGACGGCGTACGACTGGCGTCGTGCAGACTTGTATGCAAGCTCTGCCGCGTCCCCTCGTTGGGCTCCGTGGTGGGCTGTCGGCGTTGTTGCCGAATATATACAATTTTTCATGGAAACTTCTTTCCCCTCCCTTGCTGATCGCCCTCAGAAACGAGGGCGCACCGAAGATGTCTTCAAGTTTTTTGGACGTCAAACCCAGAATTTTCCCCGCTTTCACGTTATTCATTCTGAAAAGCCAAACAAAGTAGTCCGAAACATTTCACCATTCCTTGTTTCAAAATCCCTGACTGATGCTTTTGGTCCCGGTTACAAGGTGTCGAGAATGGCAAGCGGCGACCTCCTCTTGGAGCTCCGCGATGTAAAACAATACGAGAAACTACAGCAACTAGTGTCATTTGGCGAGACCCCCATAACAGTAACCCCACACCGTACAATGAACACCACCCGTGGTGTTGTGTCAGATGATGATTTACTTGAGCTGACTGAAGCGGAACTCCTGGAGGGGCTTCAGCGAACAGAATGTGATCAACGTCAGAAGAATAAAGATGAGGCGGGATGGTAAAGAGATTCAGACGAGGCACCTAATAATTACTTTTGGATCAAGTATCTTGCCCGAGTCAATCCAGGCCGGGTACATCAAGCTCCGTGTTAGGCCTTACGTGCCCAATCCACTCCGATGTTTCAAATGTCAGCGCTTCGGCCACAGCTCGCAGAGCTGCCGCGGCCGCCAGGCTTGTGCCAAATGCAGTGCCACAGAACACACCACTGAAACTTGTGAGAACGCTCTCCACTGTGTAAACTGTGAGGGGGAGCACGCCGCGTACTCGCGGTCGTGCCCATCCTGGAAGAAAGAAAAAGAAATCATTCAAGGAGGCACGCAGGCGGGTTGCATACCTGCCAAAGAAAAGCTTTGCCGAAGTGGCGCGTCAGGGGGCAGCGTCACAACGGCCTCCGGCGGCTGTGCGACCCACAAACAGTGAGTCGGCAGCTACGCCGTCAGCCCCCACGGTGGTTGCAGCTAGCGCTGCTCCGCCAACCGAGCAGAAGGGACCTTCTACCCCGAAGGTGGGGGCAGCTGAGGCTGCCCCAACCTCCGCGGCCCCTTCCAGCGCTGGCAACAGCCAGCGCAGCCAAATCCCCCACGGAGCCCCATCGACCTCCGGGCTGGTGGGTGCAGGGGTCTTGCCCTCCAAGGCAGGGCCCTCGCTGGTAAATTCTCGCTCGCAAGAGCACGTGTCCGGCGCCTCACAAGAGGCAATGGACACTACAACTATCCTCAAGGCGCACCCAGCGCCTAAGGAGCGGCGAGGCTCCCTCGAACGCTCCAGAAAGAGTAGAACGCCCGTTACAGGGCCTCGAAAGAGCTCTGTAACTTAAGGCATCACCTCCGTTTCCATACCCCGCAGGGGCGTCTGCGCAAGCAGGCGTTTGGTGTGTTGCGACACCACGTACCCGAGCACACGAGGGTTGGACCCTCCCGCGTGTAGCCGTGCGCGGCTTAGCCGTGTCCGGGGAAAAGGGGATCCTGGGGGTTGAGCCAATGCCGGGTGTTTGGACCGTTACGGCCCCTCGGCGGCGGCAACACACCCCTTTGGCCTCGGCTTCACGTAGACGGCACCCCCGGACTGACCCACCCGGGGGAAATCGGCAGTCGCCTTTTCCTGTCCTCCTCTCCAATCTTCGTCTTTCTCTCTCGCCTTTTTCATCTTTCCTGTCTTCTCATCACTTCTCCTCACTTCCTAGTTTCCCGGCGGCAAGGGTTAACCTTGTGTAGCTAGCCAGCCTTGGCTATGCTGTATTTGGTTATAGCAGCGATGTACGGCTGGCGTTGGCAGGGTTTCTCTAGCAGCAACTTCTGTCACGTCCCCCTGTTGGGCTCCATGGTGGGTGGTCGGCATCGCGGCCGAAAACCCAACATTACTTATGGAACATGCTTTTCCTCAACTACCTGATCGCCCTCACAAACGAGGGCGCACCGAAGAAGTTTTTCAGTTTTTCGGACGCCAAGTCCACAATTTTCCCCATTTTCATGTGATCCACGCAGAAAAACCAGCAGCAAGTGCGAACAATCTCCCCGTTCCTTGTATCTAAGTCTCTTACCGAAGTTTTTGGCCCAGGATATAAGGTGTCAAGGATGGCTAGCGGTGACCTCCTCTTGGAGCTCCGCGACCTAAAACAATTTGAGCAACTGCCTAAACTTGTATCATTTGGGGAGACCCAAGTAGTAGTAACCCCGCACCGCACGATGAATACCTCCCGTGGCGTTGTCTCCGATGATGATTTGCTAGAGCTCACTGAGGCTGAACTGTTGGAGGGCTTCAGTGAACAAAATGTCATAAACGTCAAAAGAATCAAGATGAGGCGAGAGGGTAAAGAAATTGCGACCAAACACATAATACTCACCTTCAATTCAAGTGTCCTGCCCGAGTCAATTGAGGCCGGGTATATCAAGCTTCGTGTAAGACCGTACGTGCCAAATCCCTTGAGATGTTTCAAATGTCAGCGTTTCGGCCACAGCTCGCAGAGCTGCCGAGGCCGCCAGACATGTGCGAAATGTAGTGCCCTTGAACACGCCACTGAAGCATGTAATAACTCTCTCCACTGTGTGAACTGTGACGGGGATCACGCCGCGTACTCGCGGTCGCGCCCCTCCTGGAAGAAGGTAAAAGAAATAGTAACTATAAAAGTAAAAGAAAATATAACGTTCAAAGAGGCACGCAGGCGGGTAGCATACCTGCCAAAGAAAAGCTTTGCCGAAGTGGCGCGTCAGGGGGCAGCGTCACAACGGCCTCCGGCGACTGTCCGACCCACACGCAGTGAGTAGGCAGTTACGCCAACTGCCCCCACGGTGGTTGCAGCTAGCGCTGCTCCGCCAACCGAGGAAAAGGGGCCATCGACCCCGAAAGTGGGCGCAGCCGAGGCTGCCTCAACCTCCCAGGTCCCTTCCAGTGCTGGCAATGGCCTGTGCAGCCAAATCCCCCAGGGAACCCCATCGACCTCCGGTCTGGTGGGCGCAGGGGTCTTGCCCTCCAAGGCGGGCCCTTCCCTGGTAACTTCTCGCTCGCAAGAGCACGTGTCCGGCGCCTCACAAGAGGCAATGGACACTACACCTACCCCCAAGGCGCCCCAGGCGCCTAAGGAGCGGCGAGGTTCCCTCGAACGCTTCAAAAAGAGCAAAACCCCGGTTACAGGGCCTCGAAAGGGCTCTGTAATCTAAGACATCCCTTCCGTTTCCGTAAACACAGCACCAATTAAATTTAAAATATGGATACACAAATCATTCAATGGAATGTCAGAGGTCTACTTAGGAATCTTGATGATGTTCAAGAACTTATCCATAAACACAATCCAAAAGTGCTGTGTTTACAGGAAACACACTTAAAATCCAAACACACAAACTTTCTCCGTACGTATGTTACGTTTCGCAAAGATCGCGATGATGCCGTCGCATCATCGGGTGGTGTGGCGATTCTCACTCATAAAAGTATAGCATGTCAATCTTTACAGCTACGTACGCCCCTTGAGGCAGTGGCGGTGCGAGCTGTTCTGCTAAACAAACTCATCACTATTTGCTCGCTTTATATACCCCCACATTACAAATTAACTAAACATGAATTTCAGTCCTTTATAGATGAATTGCCAGAACCTTATCTGGTTCTTGGCGACTTCAATGCACACAACTACCTGTGGGGCGACCCTCGTATAGATGCGCGAGGACGTCTTGTTGAACAGTTCCTTTTCTCTTCTGGTGCTTGTCTACTGAATAAGAAGGAAGCGACATACTATTCTCTTGCAAACAGAACATTTTCTTCAATAGATCTTAGCCTAGTCTCCCCGTCACTATTGTCTGAACTCGAATGGCAAGTTAACAACAATCCTTACGGAAGCGACCACTTCCCAATACTGCTTAGAACACCCGAAGAAAAGGAATATCCACCACAGGCTCCTAGGTGGAAAATTGACACTGCCGATTGGGAAAAATTTCGAACTCTATCTTGTATTTCGTGGGATGACATGTCCTCGCTAGAAATTGACGCTGCAGTCGAATATTTTACAGCCTTCATAATAGATGCCGCATCTAAATGTATATCACAAGTAAATGGTCTATCCTGCAAACGGCGTGTCCCGTGGTGGAACGACGATTGTAGGATCGCACGTAAAAATCAGAACAAAGCGTGGGGGTTGCTACGCGCCTCCCCCACTGCGGAGAATCTTATTAACTTTAAAAAAGTAAAATCACAAGGCAGGCGAACCCGCCGGCAGGCCAGAAGAGAAAGCTGGCAAAAGTTTTTATCGGGCATCAACTCTTATACTGAGGAATCGAAGGTCTGGAACAGGGTTAACAGGATAAGAGGACGACAAACTTATTCACTCCCCCTGGTAAACACACAAGGCGATACCCTGCTTGAACAAGCAGACTCACTTGGGGAGCACTTTGAGAGTGTATCAAGCTCCAACCATTATTCGCAATCATTCCTGAAATATAAAGAAATAGAAGAATGCAAGCCACTCATCAATAAATGCCGACAGAATGAACCCTATAATTGCCCATTTAGTGCTGCCGAGTTGAAAGCGGCCTTGAGCGCATGCAAGAGTTCCGCACCAGGATCTGATAGAATCTTATATGAAATGCTCAAAAACTTACACAATGACACGCAACTTACACTACTTACACTTTTCAACACCATCTGGGATGCAGGGTACCTTCCAACCGCGTGGAAGGAAGTCATTGTAGTCCCTATTTTGAAACAAGGCAAAGACCCTTCCTCGGTGGCAAGTTACCGCCCGATAGCCCTCACAAGCTGCATTTGTAAGGTGTTCGAAAAAATGATAAATCGGCGACTCATTCATTTCCTTGAACAGAGCAAAATGCTTGATCCTTATCAGTGCGGCTTCCGAGAAGGGCGCTCCACAACCGATCATCTCGTGCGTGTTGAAGGGAATATCCGGGACGCATTTATACATAAACAGTTCTTCCTATCGATATTTCTCGATATGGAAAAGGCGTATGACACAACGTGGCGTTACGGAATCTTAAGAGACCTGTCAGAAATGGGCATCCACGGTAATATGTTTAATATAATCAAAAGCTATCTGTCAAATCGTACCTTCCGGGTAAAAGTCGGCAATGCACTCTCACGTCCTTTTACGCAAGAAACGGGTGTACCCCAAGGAGGCGTGCTCAGCTGCACCCTCTTTATCGTGAAGATGAACACGCTTCGTGCTTCACTACCACCCGCCATCTTTTACTCTGTCTACGTAGACGACATTCAAATAGCTTTCAAATCTTGTAACCTCGCAGTCTGCGAGAGACAGGTACAGCATGGCCTGAACAAAGTGTCAACGTGGGCAGACAGGAATGGATTTAGGATCAATCCTAACAAAAGCTCTTGTGTTCTTTTTACAAGAAAGAGAGGACTTATCCCAGATCCTCGCATAGAACTGCGTGGACAACAGATACCTGTAAACAAAGAACACAAATTTCTGGGTGTCATACTTGACTACAGACTCACTTTCGTCCCCCACATTAAATATCTTAAACAAAAATGTCTCAAAACAATGAACATAATGAAACTTGTATCCCAGACTACGTGGGGTAGTGACAGGAAGTGTCTAATGAATATCTATAAGAGCCTCATTCGATCACGACTAGACTATGGTGCCGTGATCTATCATTCTGCAGCCCCGAGCGCGCTAAAGATGCTAGATCCGGTCCACCATCTAGGAATCCGACTGGCCACAGGCGCTTTCAGAACGAGTCCCATACAAAGTTTATATGTAGAATCAAATGAGTGGTCACTTCATCTGCAGAGAACATACATTAGCCAAACATATTTTCTGAAAGTCCACTCAAATCCACGACATCCCTGTTTTAATACCATCAATGACATGACATATGCTACACTCTTTCGCAATCGTCCCTCCGTTAGACAGCCTTTCTCGCTGCGTGTGAGGGAGCTTAGTGATCAAATGCATGTCCCACTCCTCGAGCTCCCCCTAATGCATCCAGCCAAGCTACTACCTCCTTGGGAGTGGCAGCTCATACAATGCGATATATCTTTCATGCAAGTTACAAAACACGCTTCAGACATTGAAATCCAAATGCATTTCCGGGAACTCCAGCACAAACACTCCTGCACGGAGTTCTACACAGACGCATCGAAGTCACATGACGGGGTGTCCTATGCAGCCGTCGGGCCATCCTTCTCGGAATCCGACGTACTGCATCCGGAAACTAGTATCTTCACGGCAGGGGCCTACGCAATATTGTCGACCGTGAAGCATATAAGGAAATCAAAACTCAAAAAATCAGTTATATATACGGACTCCCTAAGTGTTGTGAAGGCTTTGATATCGTTCTGCAAGCACAAAAATCCTGTTATAATTGAACTCTATTCCGTCCTATGTAAAGCATATGTATCTAACCAGCATGTGACTATATGCTGGGTGCCAGGTCATAGGACCATCGAAGGTAATGTTCTGGCGGACCAGATGGCCACGTCAGTTGTACGGCCTTCTGCTAATCCCACTGCTCCAGTTCCTGTCACAGATCTGAAGCCCTTCTTACGGAGGAAACTACGGAACCACTGGCAACGCCTATGGGACGCGGAAACAAATAATAAGCTCCACGTGATAAAACCAAAGTTAGGATTCTGGCCCTCTGTAACAAAATCACGCCGAACAGATGTCCTATTCTGTCGTCTGAGAATAGGACACACATTTGGCACGCATAACTATTTACTCACTGAAAATGATCCTCCAACCTGCGGTAGATGCGGGGAGAGGCTGACCGTCCTCCACGTCCTCCTGGAGTGTCGGGAAGCCGAATATGAAAGAAAGAAACATTTTCCCTTAGCCTACCGGCAGCGCATCCCCCTTCATCCTGTTATGTTACTCGGCCAAGAACCTTTATTTGACACCAACGCAGTCCTGAGTTTTCTGAAAGATGTTGTCTTGCATGTTTTTAGCCCTACATGTTCATAGCGGGTCCTCTCTTCAGAGGACGCCGCTGTGATAGCTCCTTGGTATAGCACATGCCTCTAGACCCTTGTTTTCAAGGGCTCTGGCGAGGCAGCAGTGCTCCAAGTAATGTTACCATCTTATACATTTTATATTTTGCATCATTCTTGTACGATGGATTTTAATGTTCATAGTATTCATTAGTCATCGCCATAATTTTATAGTACGTAGATTTTACGCACTTTACAGCGAATATTTTTAGGCCACTCTACAGCCAAGTCACATCTTCATAATACACCGTCAACATTACCACTTGTCATGGCGCTCTTTGGCCAAACCTGGCCCTTGCGCCACAAAAAACCACACATCATCATCCGTTTCCATACACACAGCACTTATTTACCTTCAAAATGGCGACACAAATTATTCAATCGTACGTCAGAGGTCTTTTTAGGAACCTTGATGACGTGCAAGAGCTTATACAAAACACAATCCAAAAGTGCTGTGTCTACAGGAAACACATTTAAACCCACAACACGCAAACTTTCTCCGACAGTATGTCAAGTTCCGCAAAAATCGCGATGATGCTGTCGTATCATCAGGCGGTGTTGCCATCTGTATTCATAAAAGTATTTCCTGTCTGCGTTTACAGCTACAAACGCCCCTTGAGGCAGTGGCGGTTCGAGCTGTTTTCCTAAACAAACTCATCACCATTAGCTCTCTTTACGTGCCCCCACACTACAAGTTAACGAAACACGAATTCCAATCCTTTATAGATCAATTGCCAGAACCTTATGTTCTTCTTGGCGATTTCAATGCGCAGAGCTCCCTGTGGGGCGACTCTCGTATAGACGCGCGAGGACGTCTTGTTGAGCAATTCCTTTTTTCTTCAGGTGCGTGCTTGCTGAATAAGAAGAAACCCACTTATTACTGTCTTGCAAACAATACCTTTTCTTCAATTGATCTGAGCATAGTTTCCCCGTCTATACTGCCCGAACTCGAATGGGAAGTTACAAATAATCCCTACGGAAGCGACCACTTCCCCATACTATTAAGAACACTTAAAGAAAATGAATATCTACCACAAGCTCCTAGGTGGAAGATTGACACAGCAGACTGGGAGGAATTCCGAAATTTAACTAGTATATCATGGGATAACATGCGTTCTTTAGAAATAGATGCTGCTGTGGAATACTTCACAGCCTTCATAATGGATGCCGCATGCAAATGCATACGTGAAGTAAGTGGCTCGGCATGCAAACGGCATGTCCCGTGGTGGAATGATGAATGTAGAGTCGCACGTAGGAATCAAAACAAGGCGTGGGGGTTGCTACGTGCTTCGCCCACTGCAGAAAATCTTGTTAACTTCAAGAAAGTTAAGTCTCTAGGCAGGAGAACCCGCCGACAGGCCAGAAGAGACAGTTGGCAAAAGTTTTTGTCGAACATCAACTCGTTTACAGATGAGGCGAAAGTATGGAACCGCGTAAATAGAATTAGAGGCAGACAAACATATTCACTCCCTCTCGTAAACACACAGGGTGATACGCTGCAACATCAGGCAGACTCACTTGGCGAACACTTTGAGAGTGTGTCAAGTTCAAAACATTATTCGAAATCCTTCCTAAAGTATAAACAAATCGAAGAATGTAAGCCACTCAAAGGAAAATGTCTACAGAATGAATCGTACAACTGCCCTTTCAGTATTGCCGAGTTCAGAGCTGCCTTGAGCTCATGCAAGAGCTCTGCACCTGGATCAGACAGACTCATGTATGAAATGATCAAAAACCTACCCAGTGATACCCAAGTTACACTACTCACACTTTTCAACACCATTTGGGCTGCAGGATACCTCCCAACTGCATGGAAAGAAGCCATTGTGGTTCCTGTTTTAAAACAAGGCAAAGATCCTTCCTTAGTGGCAAGTTACCGCCCGATCGCCCTCACGAGTTGCCTTTGTAAGATATTTGAAAAAATGATTAATCGGCGACTCATCCATTTCCTTGAAATGAGCAAAATGCTTGATCCGTATCAGTGCGGCTTCCGAGAAGGGCGGTCCACAACCGATCATCTCGTACGTGTTGAAGGAAATATCCGGGACGCATTTATACATAAACAGTTCTTCCTATCGATATTTCTCGATATGGAAAAGGCGTATGACACGACGTGGCGTTACGGAATCTTAAGAGACCTGTCAGAAATGGGCATCCACGGTAATATGCTTAATATAATAAAAAGCTATTTGTCAAATCGTACCTTCCGTGTAAAAGTCGGCAATGCACTCTCACGGCCTTTTACGCAAGAAACGGGTGTACCCCAAGGAGGCGTTCTCATCTGCACGCTCTTTATCGTGAAGATGAACACGCTTCGTGCTTCATTACCACCCGCCATCTTTTACTCTGTGTACGTCGATGACATTCAAATAGCTTTCAAATCCTGTAACCTCGCCGTCTGCGAGAGACAGGTACAGCATGGTTTGAACAAGGTGTCAGGGTGGGCAGAGAAAAATGGATTCAAAATCAATCCTCACAAGAGTTCTTGTGTTTTGTTTACAAGGAAGAGAGGCCTGGTTCGAGATCCCTGCTTAGAAGTGTGTGGACAACAGATACCTGTAAACAAAGAACACAAATTTCTAGGTGTCATACTTGACTGCAGACTCACTTTCGTCCCCCACATTAAACATCTTAAAGAAAAGTGTCTAAAAACAATGAACATAATCAAACTTCTATCCCAGACTACGTGGGGTAGTGACAGGAAGTGTTTATTGAAACTCTATAAAAGCCTCATTCGATCACGATTAGACTATGGTGCTGTGATTTATCACTCTGCCGCCCCGAGCGCACTAAAAATGCTAGACCCTGTCCACCATCTAGGAATCCGACTGGCCACAGGCGCTTTCAGAACAAGTCCCATACAAAGTTTATACGCAGAATCAAATGAGTGGTCACTTCATCTTCAGAGAACATACATCAGCCAGACATATTTTCTGAAAGTCCACTCAAATCCTCAACATCCCTGTTTTAATACCATTAATGACATGACATATGCTACACTCTTTCGCAATCGTCCTTCCGTAAGACAGCCTTTCTCGCTGCGTGTGAGGGAGCTTAGTGAAGAAATGCACGTTCCACTCCTCGAGCTTCCCCTAATGCATCCAGCCAAGCTACTGCCTCCGTGGGAGTGGCAGCTCATACAATGTGATATATCTTTCATGCAAGTTACAAAACACGCTCCAGAGATTGAAATCCTAACGCATTTCCGGGAACTCCAGCACAAATACTCCTGCACGGAGTTCTACACAGACGCATCGAAGTCACACGACGGGGTGTCCTATGCAGCCGTCGGTCTATCCTTCTCGGAATCCGACGTACCGCATCCGGAAACTAGTATCTTTACGGCTGAGGCCTACGCACTGCTGTCGGCCGTAAAGCATATAAATAAATCACAACTCCAGAAATCAGTTATATATACGGACTCCCTCAGTGTTGTGAAGGCCTTGATGTCATTTTCTAAGCACAAAAACCCAGTCATCAACGAACTCTATTCCGTCCTATGTAAAACGTATATATGTAACCAGCATGTCATCATATGCTGGGTGCCCGGTCATAGGGCCATTGAAGGCAATGTTCTGGCGGACCAGATGGCCACATCAGTTGCATCGTATTCTGTAAATCCTACCGCAGCAGTCCCTGTCACAGATCTGAGGCCCTACTTGCGCAGAAAACTGCGGAACTACTGGCAACGCTCGTGGGACATGGAAACAAGCAATAAACTGCATGTAATCAAGCCACAATTAGGTTTCTGGCCTCCCGTAACAAAATCCCGCCGGACAGATGTCCTATTCTGCCGTCTAAGAATAGGACACACTTTCGGCACACATAACTTTTTACTCACGGGAAACGAGCCTCCAACCTGTGGTAGATGCGGGGAGAGGCTGACCGTCCTCCACGTCTTACTGGAGTGTCGGAAAGCCGAATCTGAACGAAAGAAACATTTTCCCGTAGCATACCGCCAGCACATCCCCCTTCATCCAGTAATGTTACTAGGCCCAGATCCTTTATTTGACACCAACGCAGTACTAAGCTTTCTGAAAGATGTTGTCTTGCATGTTTTTAGCCCCACATGTTCGTAGCGGGTCCTCTCTCCAGAGGATGCCGCTGCGATAATTATATTGAATAGCACATGCCTCTAGGCCCTTATGGTTCAAGGGCTCTGGCGAGGCAGTAGTGCTGTAAGCAATTTAAAGTCTCGCATATTATAAACATTGCATCATTCTTTTACGATGGATTTTAAAGTTCATAGTATTCGTCATCAGTCATCGCCATAATTTTGTAGCACGTAGATTTTACGCACTTTACAGCGACTATTTTAGGCCACTTTACAGCCAAGTCACATCTTCCATAATACATCCTTAACACTACCACCAGTCATGGCGCTCTTTGGCCAAACCTGGCCCTTGCGCCACAAAACAACACACATAATCATCAATCAGTGATAAAGAAACCATTGAGAGGAAGCTTTAGCTCATTTCCAACTCCTAATTTCCCATTCAAATACATGTAAAATGCACAAATGCTTTTATGAGGCAACACTAGACCAATCTGAAAGAAGCTTGTCACATTTGAAAGAAAAATTCTAGCGGCTCAAGGAAGCAGAATTCTTTTATAGGGCCTGGAATCTTTCGCAAAAATTCGCATAACTGGTATGCCTAAAAAAAAATAATGCAAAAGTTTACAACTCCATAACTCTGCACCAAAAAGCAATATCGTGCTTCTGTAGACTGCATTTGCTACAGCTACAGCCAACAAATTTGACACAGGAATTTATATATAATGTGGAATTGCTGCAATTTTTTATGAGCGTTTAGCAAAGGTCCTACTGACAAATTAATGGTATATATTACGGCAATTTCGCATGCTTACAGATTTATTACTAGTAGTAAGTAACAGAATTCTGATACCATTTTTATTGCTTAGTTGTACATTCGATAAGAGTTTTTTTTTTAATTTTCAATTTTTAAGAATCTTCTAAAAAATATTGATGGCCTATATAAAATTTTGGCTTCCTGCAGTCAGTAGGTTTTAACTTTTCTTTTTAAGTGCAACAAAGTCAAACAAAATCAGTGCAGTGGTTGCTGAAAAAAAGTATTTAGATAGGTGCTCCGGAGCTAAAGCAACCTCTTAAGAAAAATCTATGTTGTTAGCATCGCTTCTCCAAAGTGTTGCTAACAACATACAGATGATTTCATCTGCACAGAAGGCTTGTTTTTTACTTTTTGTGTGTGTTAGCAGGGATACCCCCCATATTTAGAAGTTTTCAGTAAAATAATGACTACACGATAATGAAGATTTGTCCTCAAAAAGAAGCATGAATCTAAAATATTCCAGTGAAACAGTGATGGCCTTAGTTTGTGCTACACCACCTAAACAGAATAATGAACGTTGCAAGATATATTGCTAGCCCATTTTTTACTGACCTAACTGCAAAGCACCTTTAACTTCATTTAAGAAAACATAGGGCCGATAATTTGTTTTGTGCTTATTAAACCTACCTGCCTCAATGTTCCGGCTACTTTATCATTTATTATACAACTGTTGCATAATGCGCTGTAAGAAAGACACCGATTGAATACATTTAGGAATTATTCCTGTGGCAGAATTCTTGGAACCATCCTGCGTCTATTAAGGTAGTGTATGGCAGAACAGGTTCCAGTGAAATAGCAGCAATAAAATTTTTTATTCATACCAGGCATTTCATGAAACAGTGAGTGATTTGCAAATAAAAAGCCTATAAGAGAAAGACAGGCAAATTTTTAAAGCATTATTTGTGGTGGCAGACATTACACCTATACACTAATCACTAAAGCAATCATTAATAGAACACCTGCAATGCAGGTGGCGATACTTGTTACAATTTTTCTAATAGCCATGTCTGGCTCCTACATAAATAAAGCGTATGCAGGTATCTGGATCGGAAATATGTGACAAATAGGGAAAAAAATCTGAGACGTGTGGAAATAAATATCTCACCAAGGTTGTTGTTTGCCGCTTCTAGCTTCGTTTTCAGCTCCTGCACCTGGGCCTCCAAGACGACGACCTTTCTCGAGGCCTCACAGTCACACCCTTCACAATGTGCCCATAAATATTGCACGAGTCAAGATGACAGTTTAATCAAGCATCAAGTGCATAGGGTGAAAAAAATCCAATGGCTTCCTTTTTAGTAAACAGTGCTTCACCAAATTTATTTGACCTTGTGTGAAAGTCACAAAAAGCAATGACAATTCTTAATACGAGTGCATGAATATTTCAAGTCCATGAACAAGGCACTTGAAATAAAAAATTACCAAAATAATTTAATTATATTTAGAATAATGGATTTCACTCTGCGTCGTTTGAAGTATTTTCTACTTTTTCAACTTGCAACAGCTACATTTGCATGTTTGGCAGGCTTCAAGCAAGCAAGCAAAAAAAAAAGATTGCAGAACAAGAGTGTGATAATTACCACAACCTAGGAGTTGTGCAACTAAACCAATGCAGTAGTGATGGCGTCCAGATGTTTCTTCACTTTTAATGCACCCTATCTCAAGGATAACTGTGCTTTGTTCAAGAGAAAGCTGTTATGACTACAACTATGGAATCTATTCATATCATGAAGGGTTGCAAGGAAGTTTCCATAATTTAATGCACGATTTAAGAAGTATTTCTGAAGTGGGGCCATCAAGATCTGTTCTAGACAATGTACAACTCCATATTACACAACACTTTTTTGATCCAACAACCTCCTTGAGCGAGCTAGCTCGTGAGCATTGAAGGTGCAAGGAATGCAGAACTCCAGGACAAACAGCGCAAATAACAAAACAGCACAGTAACAATACCTATGAACTTCCGCTGGATAGAAATGCAACAAAAGAACAGAAACAGGAAATGGTGGACCAACAACATCGGCTATATCCATGGCTACGTATAGCCACTCCATTGACTTCTACGATGATGATAGCGCATTTTCAATTCATGCTTCTGTTTTACTAGCAAGGCAGCATGTTCGAAATGACGCTCTTGTTCCTATGCTTTCTTTGGCACAGGCTTGGTGCAATCTTCTGCTATATGTCATGTTAGAGCAGAATGGCAGAGGACTGTTCTTGGCATAATTTGGCACCAGTGTACCACCACTGAACACATGTGCATAGCATGTAGCCCCTGACAGAGGTGAGCTAATGATTTATTTGACAGTGTGATAGATAGGTAGATGATGCATTCTCACAACCATCACCTTCTCTTTGAGCACATTATGCTTGATTTTGTCAACAGAAGATTAAAAGAACACCAATTTAACTGACCCGTTGTCAACACAATCAAAGCTCACTGTGACAATTTATTTCACTGGTTGTGTGCATGTGTGCTTGCCAGGATAAATGTCTAAACTGACTGTGAATGACCTACATTTAATTACAGTGACTACCAGCTGGCAGATACAGTACAGTGCAAGAGGTTGATGTAATAGTTCTGTGGAAACCCGCAAGATGGAAAGAAGTAATTAATAAAGGGAAAATGGAGATGTTCACCCAATCGTAGCAATTGCTGCAAAGAAATGCCTCGCACTCCCGGACCAGAATGAATTTTTCTTCAACTGCGAAGCTTTTCTTTCGAGGAACCCATGAGTTTTCTTTGTGGCAGTTGCTACGAATGGGTGGATGTCTCAGTTTCCCTTTATTAACAGTGCAAGAAGGGTGAGCTTCCTGCAAGAAATTGCTGCCTCAGTTTTAGACTCAAAAAGCAACACGCAGTAGATGAACTAACAGCCACGCTTCCACTTGGGCAGAAATGAGCCCAGTTATGGTGTCCTATGTGCTCTAAATTTTGCATGAAAACAGCTGGAAAATGTGCTCTATCAAAGCGGAAAGTTGGACCAGTTGGTATATGCTCATAACGACAACGGAGTGAATGGACACAGGACAAGCGCTTTCCTGTGTCCATTCACTCTGTCGTCATTTTGCTCAAGCTGTTACCATTACAAATGTGCTCGGTTGTGTCAGTGCCGAATAACCCGGCACATACGTGCTGAGCGGTGCATAGCAGAAAAAGTTGCTGTCAGTGTAAGAAAGAAACTGCACACTTTGTAACACGAAGAACAAAAATAGTTTACGGTACAACTCTGTTGTACAACTATTGCAATGTTGGTCCGACAGGGCACTGCAGTGACGCAACAGTCCCGTGTGCAGGGGCAAGCTCTAATGGGGCTGAAATCGCTTGAAAATCATATTTGCAGGTATGCACATTTCTTTGAAAGTCCATATGTTCTGGTGAAGCATCAAGGTACAAAATAAAGACAAGATGACGCATAGTGTGTTAAAAAAAAGTGGTAGTTGCATGAGCAACTTTTTGATCATACTGTCAAACTAAAGGTGATCTAATCTGTGCATATCATATTGACCGCAAATAAAGACGGGCACTGTGGAAGGGAACACATGAACGACTCAGGCGGTAACTATCAACTGGTTTATTCGCGGCAGCCCATGGGCATATACGGACAAATAGAACATGCGCAGAACACAGCAAACAAGAACACTCATCAGCCTAGCGGGGCAACCAATTATAAAAAAAAATCTATTTCCCATTTAAACAACTGAATGGAAGTGTCACTAACACAGTCTTGGCCTTTCTTTTTTTATGTGAAAAGCCTCCATCGGTTCCCATGCAGTCTGGTCCTAGCTTCTCCCCAGAATCTATCTCCTTAAAAAGAGGTGCACAGTGACAGGCATTGCAGTGCACAGGCAAGTGCGCGAATTCATCTTTCGTTAACTTTTGTTCCGTGTTCCCTGGCTCGATCATTCAGGTATCGTCCTGTCTGCTCTATGTAGGACTTGCCACACGCCAGGAGGATTGCGGCTCTGTCGCCGTACCTGTCGCGATCCTAATGAAAGGCAAGGCTGTGGCAAGAACCATACCAAGCCGCATGCAAAATTCAATGTAGGAGTTGTGTACATGATCCCCCTGGAGTGTGGCAAATCCTACATAGGGCAGACAGGACGGTACCTGAATGATCGAGCCAGGGAACACGAACAAAAGCTAACGAAAAATGAATTCGTGCACTTGCCTGTGCACTGCAATGCCTGTCACTGTGCACCTCTTTTTAAGGAGATAAAGATTCTGGGGAGAAGCCAGGAGCAGACTGCACGCGAACCGATCGAGGCTTATCACATAAAAAAGAAAGGCCAAGACTGTGTTAGTGACACTTCCGTTCGGTTGTTTAAACCAGAAATATATTTTTTTTTATAATTGGTTGTTCGCTAGGCTGATGAGTGTTCTTGTTTGTTGGGTTCTGTGCATGTTCTATTTGTCCATATATGCCCACGGGCTGCCGTGAATAAACCAGTTGAAAGTTACCGCCCGTGTCGTTTGTGTTCTCTTCCACCGTCCCCGTCTTTATTTGCGGTCAATATGATATGCAATAAACACTAACTAGGCCAAACTGAAGTTCTGCTGAAGGATGTAATCTTTATGAGGGGGCTACGTGATATGCACACATATTGACAAGCCGATGTTGTGAAAGCGCCTTTCACTGCAGTCAACATGCTCTGCAATGGAATGCATTTTTTTCAACTGAAGTCAGCTGAATACCAACATTTTTGCACTATTGTGTCATTATTCCTTAAATATGCTGGAGATATCCAGCCCTTTATGCAATATCTACTTGCACTTAGAAATTAGTGGTAACTCTGATAGTGTGCTATATTTATTAGGACTATAGTTGCACAGGTGTAGGTGAGCTTTAGAAGAAAGTGCTTTTAGCATAATTTAATCGCCATTATTTGCCTCTTAAGCCGACGTGATATCAGAACAAAGAACTACAACATAATTGTTTGTGCTGTTACCACCACCTAAAATTATATATTTAGAAAGTATTTTACTCATTGTATTTTGCCTGTTTATCCTGCTCTACTCACTCCCCCCTGTAATGCCTCTGGAGCCTGAGGGTATAAATAAATAAAACTTCAATCTCCTTTCGCACACGGTTCACCAGTGCAAGACTGCGACTGCAAGAACACATGCCTTGCACCGCACTCGGAAAGAGTACGGCGCAAGGGCCAGCCCGCGGCGGTACGCAATAAGCACAGCTTTGGCAACAGCAAATTAATAGCAAAATGACGAAAACATTTGCCGGTGTACCTTTCTTTTTGACGCCACCTGTCCCAGTGGCTGTTCGCCCCTCCGCTGCAGGACCGCTTTCACTAGCTGGGTTCTTTTTTTCTCCAGTGCTTTGTGCACGCCTGCGTATTTGATGCGTACAACACATTCGCGATTAGGAAATTTACAACCATTGTGCCATTCTGCACTCACCAAAATCGAGTAATTGTGCCTCCGCTGGCGCCGAGTCATCGGTCCACTTTATCGACACAGTGCTGCCCCGGACCTGGTCGATAAAACCTTCTTCCGTCAGCAGCTGGAATCCCAGCTGAGCGTCGACGATGGCGCGCACCGAATACACGTCCCAGGACTCTTCTGTTAGCCATTTCACCAGCACATGCGTCATGCTCTAGAATTCAAGCTGGCCGCTCCGCTACAAAAAATATATCTATACACAACCAAATGCGCACGTGGGAAACGTCACCGCTAGGCCTGCCTCAATATTTATACCAAGCCCGGCTGAACGAGCGATGGCGCTGCTGTCTAGACAACCTTACATGGTAGAGACACACACACGCAAGCATAATCCGAGAGGCAAAATCCATAAATTTATTAAAAAATTAAGTAATTGTGTTTAAACGGACATATAACAAGGGTAATGTCGTACTAAGGTACCTATGGTAGTGCGGAATATTCACGAAATGAACTAAAATAAATCAAACAAACATTCATGCCCCTCGTAGCCAAGCCGCCTAGCCTAGCCACAGCCACCGCCACAGCCATTCGCTGGTGTTCGTCGTTGTACAACGTGCGTACGTCCGCGGGTTTTTGTTGTTGCCTTTGGTTGCTTTGTGCTCTGTAGGTGTGATTTCGTTTATCGTTCCAAACAAATGCGTGGGCATGGCACCAAAAAGGAAGTATATCGAGTACCTTTGGAACTCTGAAGTTGAAGTGCCGGTTCGCACAAAACATCGTGTCAAGACGCTAGCTGCCACCGACAGTGATGCCCGATCTTCAGAACACCACTCTGCGGACTCCGTGGAACACCTGCAACCGCGCTCCCCCGTAGAGACGGCCCGTGAAAGCTGTGACATCAATGCTTTTGCATGTGCGCCATTGCCCCGTCCCGGCACTTCACAGGCTAATAGCGCCCCTCTGGATTCTGATGATTCATCTCAACTGCATTTCGACACACTTCAGACTCGCTGCAGTACTGACGACTATGACAGCGCCAGCGAAAGTGAATTGGACGAAGCCGCAGAAGGCGAAGAACCAGATAGCGCACCGTCGGAGACGAACGCTGAGCTGGTAAGATTTTAGGGCATCTAAATTAACGGTACCCACACGGATCGCCAAAGTTTTGCTTTATGAAGTTAAACTCCATGGGCTATATTAAGTTAGTGAAATTAGGTTCTTATTTCATCTCCAATTTTATATAACTCATTGTCGGGTACTTTACAGAAATATTAAGCTCCAGAGTGTCAGAATTACCGTGACTTGAGTTTACATTGAAGATGAAATGAAACGAACATTACAATGTCGACTGGAGAAAAAAAATCCAAAGTGAAGGAGAGAAGCTTCATGTTCATTTTTAACAATTAGCTGAACTCTCAGTGGTAATAAATCACTCTATTCGATGTAGGTAGCAAACAATCGGTCACCGTTTGCAACGGTCAGTTTGTTATAGGCTGTAGTAGCCTCACATACAAATGCATAGGCTAGAAATAACTGTTATAAATTATATAGGGAACAAAGAACTGCCGGTCAGCCAGGCGCATCTCCAGCCTATTAAATTCAATGAAGAATTGCCGGTTCTGGCTACTTGCAGGGAAAAACCTCCACACCGAGTTCTACCTCTAGCTTCTTGCATACCCTGTCAATAAACTTCTTGACAAGGAATATAAAATTATCAGAAAACAGTGTATTTAAGACCTATTAAAGCTTGTTTCCACAACCCTATTTAGGCAAGCTATTCATTTTTTTGTTTAAGCATTGTGTAAGTGAGACAGATTAAAACAATTCTTAACATGAATCTTTTTCTGTACCTATGACAGGACCAACCATTGTACCCAGGCTCAAAGGTCACTGTGGCCGAAAGCCTTCTACTCATTATGGGGCACAGCATTCGCCACGACGCTTCAAGAGAAGCAACTGAAAGTCTTCTGAAGCTCCTCCATGCACATGTACCGGAAGGAACGCTGCTGCCAACGTCAAAGTATACTTTCTTCCAACATTTTAATGGGGTCGACATGAAAAAAGCCAGGCACTTTTATTGCCATAGTTGTTCATCGTACCTTGGCCCTCTTGAACAGGTTGCACAAGTTACGTGTGATAAATGCAAGGCTCAGCTTCAGGTGCCTGACCTTGTGAAAAAAGCTCTATTCTTTTTTGTGTTAGACATTGAAGGGCAAGTACGAGATATTATGAAAGCAGGGCGCACCATACCTGTTCAGCAGTCAGCTTCGCTTGACGTTACTGACATCACTGACAGCGTGGGTTATCGGAAGCTTACGCTTTCCGCTAGTGATATCAGTTTAACGTTCAACACAGATGGCGTTTCACTCTTTGAAAGCAGCAGTTATGGAATTTGGCCACTTCTTGCCCAAGTAAATGAATTACCGTTCAAAGAGCGGGCTAATAATCTAATTCTAGCTGGTTTATGGTTCGGTAACCACAAACCGGCTATGAACACTTTTCTTTTGCCTTTTGTGCTCAAGATGAATGAGCTTTCATCTACTGGTGTAAAGTGGCAGGATTTTGAAGGTTCTGAGAGAACAACCAAAGTGTATCCTGGTCCTTGCACTGTTGATAGTGTAGCCAGGAGTGAACTTATGGGCATGACCCAATTTAATGGAAAACATGGCTGTGGTTGGTGTGAATCCCCAGGGCAGGTGGTTGCCCGAGGCAACGGCCACTGCCGTGTCTACTCTGCGCCAAAGTCTATGCCCAAGCTGCGCACAAGTGACTCGTTCATTCAGCATGCCCACAAAGCCAGAGCACTAAGACAGAAAGCAAGTTGTGGAGTCAAAGGCACAAGCGTTCTCACACTTCTGGCTTCATTCACATTTTGTTCTGGCTTTGTGGTTGATTATATGCATGCAGTGTGCTCCGGCTTTGTTAAAGCAACAACATTAATATGGCTCAAGTCAAGAGCATCCCAGGGCTTTCACCTTCGTGATCGGTTTGAAGAGATCGATGAAAGGTTGTTGGGCATACGTCCTGTCTGGGAAATGTCTAGGCTGCCTAGGTCGCTGAAGGAAATGAAGTACTGGAAAGCTGCTGACTGGCGAAACTGGTTACTGTTATACTCACCTGTTGTTCTCTCTGGGTATATACCTTCAAGAAATCTTAAGCATTGGCTGTCTTTTGTGAACATGATGCATTGCATGTTGAGTGACCGGATCGCACTTGAGAAATTGCATGCCATAAAGATTAGAATGTTAAAGTTTTTGCGGGAATATGAGGAGCTCTATGGCCTTAGTAACATGACCTTTAATTCGCATTTACTTTTGCACCTGGCTGACACCGTAAAGGAATGGGGCCCCCTGTGGGCTTACTCCATGTTCCCATTTGAATCGATGAATGGCAAGCTTACAAAGATGGTTAGGGGTACCAGACACCCTGAAAGGCAGATTGTCGAAAAGTTTTGTTTAATGCAGGCTCTTCCACTGTTATGGCATCATGTCACAAAAAGGAGCGCTGATGTTGACGACATTTTCCGAATGCTAGTAAAGGGCTACAAGCTGAGAAAGAAATGTGTGAAAATTGGGGAGGTCATGTTCTATGGCAAGGGTGTGCATAGGACTGATGGCATTCACTATAAGAAGATGGCAATAGGCTCCTTCACATTTTGCACTGCGGAACTTGATAAATCAAAGAGAGTAAATTCTTTTGTTTTTGTGGATGGTAACTTTGGCCGTCTAATTGACATAATTGCTGTTTGTTTTGAGGGGCATGCGAAATGCACATGTCTGAGACGCATTGTGCTCCACATAGAAGTGTTCAGGGTATGCGGCGATGTATTGGGAACATTTTGCAAGAACAGTTTCTCTCAGTTTGTCTTCGCCAAATGCACTGGAGAACACATCACAGTGCCAATGGCTGATGTGCAAAAATGTGTTGCTGTAGTTTGCAATAACAAGACATACTTAAGCATACTGAATGATAAATTTGGTCTTGAGGCGATTTAAAGAGTTGCTAAAGAGAAAATTGTTCAAATCAAATTTGGGTTTTCACGTGCCAAAACCACTTTCTGATTATGAGGCACGCCGTAGTGGAGGACTCCGGAAATTTCGACCTCCTGGGGTTCTTTAACGTGCACCTAAATCTAAGCACACGGGTGTTTTCGCATTTCGCCCCCATCGAAATGCGGCCACCGTGGCCGGGATTAGATCCCGCGACCTCGTGCTCAGCAGCCCAACACCATAGCCACTGAGCAACCACGGCGGGTCAAGAGAAAAGTTGTTTTGGGTAGTGTTAGTACATTGCTCTTCTGCAATGCCAAAACAGCCACTCTTAGATGCTTGGTAAGCCAGAAAAGATGTAAAAAAAAATGGAAGTCTGGTGGTGACACTTGGAGTTCCTGCACCGTCTCACTGTAACATCATGGATTCCTACTTTGTCCCTTCAGGCGTAGATATATTTTCATTGGTCAGAATGAATTACATTGAATTCTAATAGAGCCAAATTTTTAACTTGGGAACTTTCAAAAACATTACGTGAACCACAACAGCTTATATGCAAGAAGAATATTGTGGCATCCTTGATGTCACACTGGTGTACCTACCCTGAGATATCAGCACAAAATTCACAAAAGGTACTTTGACCATCATTTTCTCTTCTAATATATCAACTTATTGCATTTAAATCAATAAAACTAGCGTTCTTCCAGAGTAACTTATCAGTCCCAACAGATTCAGTGTTTCTCTTTAGTGCCCCTTTAAATACTCCTTAAGCCAATGCTTAAAATTTCTTGAAGGTATATACCCAGAGAAAGCGTTTGATTTTGTCGAAACCTCAGCAGTCATGGAGGCATTACGGAACCAGGGTGTAGATGCGCCGTATGTAAAAATACTGAAAGATATCTATAGCGGCTCCACAGCCACCATAGTCCTCCATAAAGAAAGCAACAAAATCCCAGTAAAGAAAGGCGTCAGGCAGGGAGATGCGATCTCTCCAATGCTATTCACAGCATGTTTACAGGAGGTATTCAGAGACCTGGAGTGGGAAGAATTGGGGATAAAAGTTGATGGAGAATACCTTAGCAACTTGTGATTCGCTGATGATATCGCCTTGCTTAGTAACTCAGGGGATCAGTTGCAATGCATGCTCAATGACCTGGAGAGGCAAAGCAGAAGAGTGGGTCTAAAAATTAATCTGCAGAAAACTAAAGTAATGTTTAACAGTCTCGGAAGAGAACAGCAATTTACAATAGGTAGCGAGGCACTGGAAGTGGTAAGGGAATATATCTACTTAGAGCAGATAGTGACGGCTGATCCGGATCATGAGACGGAAATAATCAGAATAAGAATGGGTTGGGGTGCGTTTGGCAGGCATTCTCAGATCATGAACAGCAGGTTGCCATTATCCCTCAAGAGAAAAGTCTAAATAGCTGTGTCTTACCAGTACTCACCTACGGGGCAGAAACCTGGAGGCTTACGAAAAGGGTTCTACTCAAATTGAGGACGACGCAACGTGCTATGGAAAGAAGAATGATAGGTGTAACGTTAAGGGATAAGAAACGAGCAGATTGGGTGAGGGAACAAACGCGAGTTAATGACATCTTAGTTGAAATCAAGAAAAAGAAATGGGCATGGGCAGGACATGTAATGAGGAGGGAAGATAAACGATGGTCATTAAGGGTTACGGACTGGATTTCAAGGGAAGGGAAGCGTAGCAGGGGGCGGCAGAAAGTTAGGTGGGCGGATGAGATTAAGAAGTTTGCAGGGACGGCATGGCCACAATTAGTACATGACCGGGGTTGTTGGAGAAATATGGGAAAGGCCTTTGCCCTGCAGTGGGCGTAACCAGGCTGATGATGATGATGAAATACTCCTGAAAGCAAGCTGTGAAAAGAATTAGTCTTTTAATACGACCATGGTCTGTAATACTTAGACCAATTTATTTTATTCCATAGAAGGGATTCTCAAAGCATGTTTGTGCATGTGTGTAGTACGGTATTTTGGGACTAAGCTGTGGTATAAGGTGTTAGCCAAAAGTTCCCGGGCTGGTGTCATTATGTGGGATAAAAGAAAAGCATGTGCTTCACATGAGTAAATGTATTGAGTGGTGAGGTGATAGGAGGGTGTTCCAAGATTGGCAAACGCACTGGGACAGATGCATTCAATCCCACGGAGACTGCTTCAAAAGGTGTTAAGCTTAAATCAACGTATGATAACAATAAACCGTTCTGTACACCCAGTCCAGGAGCTTTCGTATACCACCTCATATATTTCCACATTTGCATAAACTATGGCAGCTGCTAGATGGCATTACATGGTGGAAAAAGTCTGTTGCCACTAGTCTTTGGTACATTATAGTGTATACTGTGAGTGACTATCCGGAGATGGTTGTTTACCCTGAACAATGTGTAAAGGTGAAAATTAAATTAGAGTTTTACGTGCAAAAGCCACCATCTGATTACGTGGCACGCCATAGTGGGGTCTCCAGAAATTCAGACCACCTGGGGTACTTTAATGTGCACCTAAATCTAAGCACACGGGTGTTTTCGCATTTTGCCCGCATCGAAATGTGGTTGCCGCGACCTCTTGCTTAGCAGCCCAACACCATGGCCACTAAGCAACCGTGGTGGGTAGTGTGCAAAGATAAAACTCTGAAGTTTGGCAAAACAGCCTTACAGACATAGGAGCTTGTTCCTGACACATATGGCAGCGAAACATAATTGGTATTGGAAGTATTTTAGTGGCTAAAGAACTTTGTCTGTAAGAGAACATTGGCAGATAACACAAGGCAAGGGCACCCTTCAACCTCACAGAAGGACTGCAATGTGGCTTAGATCAGGAAAATCATACAGCAAAACAGTCCACATGCTATCATATGCCGTCAACATCACTATGGCTATATGATACCAGATTTTGCATGAGAACTTAAACGTAAGCTAAATGTTAGACTAGTGCCACACTCGCTTAAAGGGACACTAAAGGTTGCTATGAAGCACGACCGGCTTTATTGCTCGCGACCTGCTCACTATGCCGGCTCTTATGGTGGCGCGTGTCTGCGTAAATATCACGTGACTTCAGGAGGGACAGGGCGCCGCAACAGGTGGCGCCACAAGTTACCCTCATTTCGGCAGCGCCCGCCGTACGCTTCTGTTAGCTTCAGTACGCTTGCGTTACCATGTTGCCGGTAGGCCGCGTTAAACCGCATCGTTTAAGCACGCACCGCAAAGACGTGTTAATATTCATCAGATGCAATCATCGTGGACAGCTTTCTGTATACAGTGGTAGTTAAGAGCGCGAGCTGTCAGCTAACACGCCTAAGTCTCTGGCTCATGAGCGCGCGAGAACAGCGCAGAAGCAGGCGTCTTGTGCTCGTAGCAATTCCCCTGCATAGCCAGAAAAAGCTGTACGCAACTAAAGGCTGATAGCGGTAATATTTTTCTTTCTCAGCGCAGCAGTTTTGCAGCTAAAACAAGCTCAAAAAGAGGTTGTAGTGGTGGGCGCGGCTCTGGTGCTACTCAAGCGGAGTTTTTTTTTTCTTTCTTTGCGCGCACAGCTGCACAACCTGAACACGATTGCTTCTGCTCTGTAGCTAGCAGCATCCCAGGGTGAAGCCGCGCTACTTTCCGCCAATTTACGACAAAAAGCGCACTATGCACACTTACTCGTTTTCAGGAGCATTCACCCGATTGTTAATCATTTCAAGACGCACTCTACATGAAAAATGAATAAAACCAGACTAGAAAAGCTTGTTTGCCAGACACAATAGCCAGTTGTGACCAGAACTTTATTTCAGGTCAGCCAGATTCTTACACTTTTAGGACCGTTCGTGATTTCGTTTTGGCACTAATTAATTTTCATTTGGTGTGCTCTTCTGTGAGATAAGAAGCAAAATTGGACAAAAATGGCCTCATAAACTTGTGGACAATCAGCTTTAGCAAGGCCCTTCTGTGAGGCTCTGTGGTGTCCTTCAAGCACACAAACAGCGGATTTTTTGTAAGTGACGGCAGCACTAGGTCTGCAAACTTCTTATGTGGTGTTGGCCCCCTAACAAGCACAGGAGCGACACTTGATGCAGCACCTTTCAGGCGGCTGACAAACCCTGCGAAAGCCAAGGTAGGGTACGATAGCCCTCCCCTGTCCATGCCTGCTATGATGGCAGTAGTAGTAGACTGAGAGGCTGGTGCCCTCAAATTAATGAGACAGCCCTCACATGTGATACCCTTTGTGTGCGCCCGCTCGATTTGCAGAGCGGAACGCAGCAATACATCATCGTGGGCGATGATTTTTACAGCCTACGAAATGTAAAGGCTCTCAGCAGTAATTGCGTTCTTGGCACGTATGTGGGCAGCAATCAGAACAGCCGGAAACACGGTGTTCAGACAAGCACAAAAACACAACGAAGAAGCCGCCACTGCTACCGCTACACCAGCCCGCACTCGCCGTGGGGGTAAGTTCTGGCGCCACGGAGAGCAGCGGCGGTTGGGCGAACTAAGAATGAACTAAACAAGCAGTAAAAAATCGGTGGCTACGGAGGCGGCGCCGGTGAACAGGTCGCGAAGTAATAAAGCCGGTCGTGCTATGAAGTCAAGGTAAAGTGATAAAGCAATGCTCTAGAACCTCTAAGGCGTCAATCCAGAACAAGACTGAGACGGCTGTTATGCTCACTCAATGTGCTGCCAAAAATCACCAAATCATCAAGGTAGCGCAAACAAATTTCCCATTTAAGTCCTCTGAGGATAGTATCCCTAAATCGTTCGAATGTTGCTGGCATGTTACAAAGGCCGAATGGCATAACATTAAATTCATAAAGACCGTCTGGTGTCACGTCTGGTGTCTGGTGTCTCCTTATCTTCTGGGTGCATGGGTGTCTGCCAATACCCCGATTGCAAATGTAGTGATGAAAAGTAGGCAGCGGAATGTAGACAATCGATGACATCATCAATTCTAGGAAGCAGATACACATCCTTTTTGGTGGCTGCTTTCAGTTTCCTGTAATCAACGCAGAACCGCCATGATCCATCCTTCTTTACTAAGGTTACTGGTGCTGCCCACGGACTAGAGGACTCTTGAACAACACTTTTCCGTAGCATGTCTTTCACCTGTCTAGCGATAACAGTCCTCTCCGTTGAAGAAAAGTGGTAAGGCTTTTGCCGAATGGGGTGCGCAGATCCGGTGTCAATTCTGTGGCGAGCACGAGAACGCGGGAGTGAAGCGTGCTGGTCGCCTTGTGTGAAACCGAACACAGAAAGATGTGCCCACTAAACTTGTGCGAGTGTGTGGTGCTCATGTCAGGGTAGCGTCTTGTTGATCATCCGTAGGATCTGTTCTTCAGAAGTGCTTCGGTGAGGATTGCTAGTATGAGGCTGCTCCTGCTCGCTTAGAACTGTAATGGAGTTGTAAGTAACCTTGTCAAATTCAGCGAGCGCGGGAAAACAGCAGGGAGGCAAGAACAATTGCAAGCCCACAAGTTTGAGGTGCCATTCACTACTCTCGCGAGAGAGCATGGTACAAATGCATCTTTCTTCGCGCAGCTCGACGTAAGTGGCTGGACTTGCGTGTCAAATGATGAAAGGTCGGCAGCAGCGAAATTGACAGGGATACGTGACAGCGACCAAGGCGGTAGCAGCAACTCGTTCGAAACAACACTATAGTTTTTCTCTGGTAAGGATGTGTCGGCAAGGGTGGCGAGAAGCGCGCTATTCAAAGCAATTTCACCTGTGCCTCAGTTAACGGATGCACGACATTCCTGAAGAAATTCAATCCCGAGAATCACATCATGAGTGCACCGGGGTAGTATGAGAAATTCTGTTTTAAGATCTTCTCCTCCGAATAAAACACTTGCAACACACGCACTTTGTTCTTCACCTTCACAATAGGCAGAGGAGTATTTCGCAGAAACGCAGACTGTCCGGCGACCTTACCTCCATCGGCCACGCCGGCTAGTTTCCCCACGGCGGTGGTGAGGTAGCACGTCGCCGTGGTATCAGAATCTGTCGGCCAATGGTCGTCATAACTGTCACGTTCAAAATTAGGCCATGTTGGTGGTGGGTCATATGTTGTCTGTCAGCGCCAGTGACAAAAACGAGCAATCTGTCCTGAGGCGCCTCAGCTGTAACGCACAGGCAATGCGTGACCAACGCTTTAAGCCTTGGGGTCAACCCTGGGACGCTGCGAATAGTAAACGCGATCTTCCGAATTGCGATCCGTGGTGGTAGCTTGACGAGGGCGTTGATCGTGCGTCATGTCGTCGGGAAAGGAACGTCGGTGCTGTCGCAGCTGATTGACTCGACAGTCTGCAACGCCTGGTATGGCAGACAATGCAGACACAACAGGTGGATGTTCTTGAGGTTGGTTAGAAGCGCAACCGAGCTCCAAAAACAAACACACCAGAAACTGCTGCCGAGCATATATACCGGTCACAACACGCAGCATTCACCCAAGCTATCAAGCAGACATCATATAGATATCACCACTGCCTACGCAATATGGCGATGGCCATGAAAAACAGGTCTATAGCAAATCACAAGGTGTAAACAACATTTTGTGCCATTTTCTGTCTCATGCATAGTCTATGGAATTAATATATTACATGGGTCAGCGTTCACTGCATATCCACTGAGTGTGCATACTCCTAATGCAAGCAGCCTTTCCAAGGGGTTGTACTTGTGTACCATAGTGGTTTTATTTTTCGTATGTTGTGTCATGATTTCTTATAAAGAATTAATTTTGAGCTCTGTTCATTTATTGTTTGACATGTTCTTGTGAGACATTTTCTGTAAGGTATAAATAGTTTGCACATGCTTCACTTCTGGTCTTTTTTGCAAGTATGTCTGCCATTTCCATTGCTCACGCTGCTCTATTATTGATCCAAGGTTCCTTGTTGTGTCCTGATCATTTCAGTCTGTACAATTGTTGGTTGTCACTTGAAAAGAAGTAACACTGCCACGAAGCCAAACTACACAGAACCAGGCATACACTATAGGTCTGCACCGTTTACCAAATGTGATAACATGGCAGCAAGAACTCTCAGTGCTGTAAAAAAAGAAAGTTGGGGCCTTGTTGCTAGCCCGACTAAATCTGTATCATTTATAAAGCATGTATCACCACTTTTATTTATTTAAGCGATAGATTCACGATTGTGGACTGCACAAGGGACAAAGAAAGTGAGACTAAAAACACATTCTGTTTGTTATATCGCTTACGTTTCTTTCACTTAGACTGCCCCCAACCATGAGTCGGACCAGCTTACCAATTTGCTGCTCTTGTGAACACAAGGATTGTAAACTAAAGCTAATTAGTGTGGATCTAATTAATTATGTCCAACCGCTGCAGTTTTGCCTGAATGCAAGGAAGCATGAAAGATTGCAGTAAACTTAAAGTTTTGTGGCTGCTTAGGCTTCACGACACTATACTCGCTTCATAAAGACAGAGTGTACCTCCCATCTAGTAAGCCAGATTTCACGGAAAGGAGTGAACACATGATTGAAAGCTTGTGTTCTGCACACACATGCACACACACAAAAAAACTGCATGCATGTTTGAATCTGTGTGACAGGCAAGTCTTGTGTGAGCCAAGAAAGTTTTCACTGCCGCACGCAGAAGAACATGTTTTAATTGTCTCGTCTCACTGAGCATGGTAATAAGGTGTACCTGATGGCAGGTGCTGTGCTGCTAGGTTTTTAACCAAAACAATTGATAGCTTACTGTGATTTATACACTTTAATTTCTTGCAGAGTCGATGTTATTTGTAGAGAGCACCAGGTAATTATAATTATATTTGCACATATCATGGCTGATATCACCTCTGTATCACCTCTTTCTGAGGCTCGTGTCAGCTGCACAAGCCAATCTTGTACGAAGGGCAAAATTCAGGACTTCTAATTGTTCCATTGCACAGCTCCTAGGCCAATAATCACCTGGCATGTATGCATTGAAGTGAGCGACAAACACAGAGCGTAATACAAGGAAGGTACCTAGCAAAGGCGGATGGTCAGGAGAGGCGATGAATGTGAGGTGACATGCGCGATGAATGTGAGGTGACATGCACACTATGTATACAATTTGATGAAAGGAAAATGAAGCATAAGACAGTGAACATGTAGTTAGTGAGTCCTCTCTTTGAATGACTAGTTTGGGCAACCTTTGTCTTTTTGTTTAATCTATGTCCCTGTTAAACTTCCCTGTATATACCATTTCACCCTTGTATATTACTTTATTTACCTGAATAAGATCAAGACATTATTCTTTGATAATGTTGTTACCACATGTTTTATGCTCACCTGCAGTGCTGTAATTTCCCAGACCAACTGTAATAATAACTGCAATGGGACAAATTATGCAGGACTGTACAAAGGTAATAATTGACAGCTTGCATGTTTGCACCTAATCTAGCCTGGCACATTGTGTTTTCTAGAAAGTTGTTATGCTTTGTTGTTTGCTGTATGTTTTCATTGTATTTTGTACAATGCCTCAAAATGGTGCGAAAGTGTCTATGCATGGCGATCAGGCTTTTATATGTTAAGTGCTTGTTTGTACTTTTTTGTGTGTTGTGAGTTTGGTCATTTCTTTTACTGTTAGTTGGCATGACTTGTGTGAATTCTTTGTCAAACTAATAAATAATGTGTGCACAAGTGTAAATGTGGGAAAAAATAAATTTTGCATGGTTTCTGAATGAGTGTTTTTAATAGCTTTTTTTAAATATACCACCACATTGGTAGCACTGCTCCATCGCTCCATAGAACTTCATCCAAATTTACTGTTGCAGCCCATTCCGAACATCACATCTTTACCTACGAAAGATGTTTTCGTGAACAAAATGTTCATTTTTTGGGGGGGAAAGTAAATGAAAGAGCAACTACTTGTGTCTACTAAATTGAAAATCAAATTTGTTTCTGTGTGTATGATACTAAGGTTTTTATAAGAATGTTAAGCATAGTTTGGGTGACTAGGTGCAATATAGGTAAACATATCCTGATCACATGATAGGATCATAACCTGATCAGTAAACTTTTCTGAAATCGGTATGTGATAGCTCTCTGCAGCTTAACATACTATTGATAGCACTTAACTGGTTGAAAATGTAGGCACGTGCCACATAGTAGATTGTACTAGTTCTCTTATGAAGCACTGATTCCAATTTCACTTGTTAATATATCTGGCAACTTTCTTTTCATCAGGAGAGCTTATTCACCACCCGACATATTCAGGGCGTATGTATGCTTTGACAAGAATAAGAATGTAAAAATTACCATATTTTAATGCTATTAGCCTGCTTGGGCAATTCACCCAGTGCGTGTATGTCTGCACCTAAACTCTTTCCCACCATCTTGGGTCAGCTTGTAGTCCATCGTCAAATAGGTAGAGCATCCAGTTGTAATGACGTAACTTGCTCGAAAACCGTCCTTTGGACTGACTTGGCTCACTGCCTATGTAACTCTTGGAGTTTGCCGGTCTTCAGTGATCCTCTTTTACGTCAACTTGGGTCATTGGGTATCTACCACTGTTGTGCACTGTTGTGCACTACCACTGTTTATATAATCATTATATAAAACACATAAAAAATTACCCACAACCATAACATGCATTGCTAATAGCGTTAAAGATGCCAATCATCTCGATGCACTGCCACATTTTTTTTGTTTACGCTCATGTCTCCTTTTGTTTTCCTCACTTTATCCCGAAAAGATTGTAAGAGTGTTCACTTTTCTAATGATTGTTTGCTTCTCAATTTAATTAGCACCCAATTTTTAGCAGTTCTTTCATATGTCAACAAGAATAACTCCTTTACTACTAAAGATTTTTAAGTGAAATGTGGTACACTCATTTCTTATATAGTCGAATGAATTATCACAAAGAATTACTGTACAATTTCTAATATGGCTTCATTTTCTAGTATTGCATACCTATCAGAAGAGCATTTTCTTCTTCAGTTAATTCATCATTGTGTTCCAAGGACCTTTAAGATGTTTAATAGTTTTGTTTCATTGCACAGATCAATGTCTCCTCTATGTGACTGCCAAAGATATATTATGGTTAGCTAAAGTTATAACTGCAGGCATGATAGTTGCCTTTGTTAACACGTTAAGTAATGAAATAAAATGTGTTGGGTGCATGCTAAAGAACTTGGTGAAAATTAATCTGAAACCTCCCCTTCCACCCCCACCCCCCACTGCACTGTGCCTCTATTGTGGCTTTCGCATAAACCCCAGAGTTGGTTTTAAATCAATATTTTTGGCAAAATATGTAACACTGGGATTTGCATAAAAATGTACTCTATGTGATAGAATAATCTGTATTATTAATGCTGAAGCATTATATGGCTCATGAGGTGGGAAATCTGGCATTGGCATGACCAAACGATGGACCAAAAAGTCAAGTGAGCCAATTGAGGCAGTTGTTGATGTTAATTAAAGCTGGTTTAATTAAGAGAAAGTTCATTATGACACTAACCCATGTTCTTTGATGTTAAAGCGAAGCTAGTTAAGAGACAGTTGAGATATAGTTAAAGCACTCACACTCATCACCTTTGGTGTTAATGCATAGCTCATTACGGCACTCAATCCCACAAACTATGGGGTTAATTAAGACGCAGCTAATTACATAGTTAAGGTAGTCGAACCCACAACCTTTGATGAGAGTCGTACCCCCGACCTTTGGTGTTAAGACAGGATAATTAAGACAGTTGGGATATTTGAACCCACGACCTTTAGTGTTGAGGTAAACTTAGTCAAGATATAGTTAATTAAGGCACTCGAAGCGACTACATATGGTGTTAATTAAGCAGACGTTAATTAAGGCACTAGAACCGACGACTTTTGGTGTTAAGTCGAAGTTGCTGCACTCGTACCGACGACTATTGGTGTTAATTAAGGTTTAAGGTGAGGGTAATTAAGGCACTAGAGCAGACTGTTATTGTTAATTAAGGCACTCGCACCGACGACATTTGGGGTTAATTAAGGTGAAGTGAATTAAGGCACTCGGACCGACGACTTTTCGTTTTAAGGCGAAGTTAAGGCACTCGAACCGACATCTTTTGGTGTTTTAATTAAGGGGAAGTTAAGGCACTTTAACCCGCGACTTTTGGTGTTAAGACGAAGTTGAAGTTAAAGCACTCTAACCCACGACTTCTGGTGTTAATTAAGACAAAGTTAATTAAGGCACTTGAACCCACGAACTTAGGTTTTATTAAGGCGGAGTTAAGACGACTGAAAGAGCATTGGCCTGTCCCTGTGGTCGCAATGCTTTCGCATTCATCACGTAGAGATAAGTGCCTCTTAAAATTTTCTCCTCCCCCCCCCCCAAAAAAAAAAGATTCATGACTCAATTGACGTCGTATACTATGTTATGTGATGTGCTTTGACATTAGCAATAACAAAGAAAGTCTGTGTACTCCTCTCATCAGAAATCCTATGGTGTATTGTCATTTGAGTTTCTGATGTACTTCTAATGCTAAAAAACATTAGACGCTGCATTTCTGATGCTTTTCTGATGACACATTAGGAATGCATCACGTCCTCTACAGAAACTCATGGTTCATTTTCATAAGGGCAGCCAATTGACCCTGGCGGACTAGGGCATGTTTAAAAACGAGAACGGTCGCATTGGCTTCGTCGCAAGAATGCCATCTCGGGTGGTGATCAGGGAGAGAAGGCGCATCGTGCGGCTTTGCATCGAAGGTGTCCCTCAGCGTGAAATCTGCCGCCGCAACAGGAGGAGCAGAACATCGGTGAACCGCATTATTCAAGCCTATAGGCATGAATACGGTAGAATTAGTGGGCGGCCAAGGCTTACAACGTTGGAAGAGGTCGAATGAATAATTGCTGCTACTGGTATTGACCCGTTTCTGAAAGCCAGAGAAATTCACGACGCACTGGACCTCAGTTGCTGCTGCGAGACTATCAGGAGCAGATTGCGAGAGGCAGGTCTCATGAACTGCGTTGCCGCTCAAAAGCCGCAGCTGACGACGAAGCAGAGGGAAGAGCGACTCAACTTTGCCCGAGCGTTCGAGCAATGAACTGCAGAGGAGAGGCGGGAGGTCATCTTCACGGTTGATTTAACGTTCTGCACACTCTGGGACCAACAGCAGCGTCTGTGGCGTCCGCTGAAGAGCAGGTACGACCTGTCATCCTTGCAGCTAAGGGAAGTTGCGCGTAAAGTTCTCATAACTAGTCAGCGCTGAAAAATAAGGATTGTTTCCAACGCATACGAGTCTTAAAAATACAATACAGCCTCATTTGTCGTCTTACTGAATGACTTGACGTAGGTTCAGTATTGACTACGAAGTGTTTCTTTTACGCCATTGCATATCAGCGAGCTGAATGTTAGACAGGGTATGATTGGAGCCTTCATCTTTATTTTCTTTCTAAAGCAGAGTGAGGTGGCTGTGCGTTAAGTTTGTACCCGACATATGTTAATGACTACTCTTTCATATACCCAGGTATGTCCCCGGCCGTATCCACAGCGTGCTCACCAGCGGCCGCTGCTCGGTTAGTGTTTGGGGCGCCATCAGTAGGGACGGCCTTGGCCCACTCGTGCGGGTCGAGGGCTCGTTCACCGGGACCAAGTACTGCGAACTCCTCGTCGAGCACTTGATTCGATACGTTCTAGACGGGGCATTCCAGGACGGGTGCTACGTGTTCCAGCACGACTACAGCCCTGTGCACAAAGCACGCGCTGTGAGCGCACTTCTGGACAGCTACGCCGTGCGTCAGCTTCCGTGGCTGCCTAACGGGGCTGATCCTAACCCCATCGAGAACATTTGGGGAATATTGAAAAAGACTCTTGCCTCACGGCGCCTTTGTGGTTGGCACCGCGGATCAGCTGTGGCATGCCGTGAAGGAAGAGTGGGAAGCGCTGCACGGACTACCGGAGCTAGTGGAAGCGCTCTATGACTCGATGCCAAGGCGAGTAGGCCAAGTTATCCGGTCGACGGCAACTTCTCATCCCGCTGAGGACCTCTTCAACCCACGGAATACCATTTTTATCTCCTTCCGTGAATAAGCTTTCACGAGCGACTAGCTTTTTCCGATTTGCCTTTCCAGTCATCTCTTCATGGCGGTACTTTTGTAAAGAAAGTTTCATAACGGACTGCGTATTGTAGTATCGAATTAAAGCAGTTTTGAGAGGCGTCGTTGCTATAATTATTACACCCACTGCTGGAGACAATGCCGGAAAAGTAATCTCGACAGAGAACCCGCGCCGGCAGCAAAGCTTGGCGGCTGCAACTTATCACGCCGGCGTGAAAGAGCGCGAATGGAGCGCGTGTCACCATAGCCGCCGTTGCGGCTCCTTGCGTTGTGTCGCCTAAAATCGAGCAGCGGTGGACGCCAGCGATGTGCACTAATATGAGAGGTATGGTGAATATAAGCAAAATAACAATCAGAACGAGTCTTCGTTCCTTCTCAGTGCCGCGGTTTGATGTCCCGCGTCCGCCAGCTACGCTTCGACAGTGCCATGTGCTAAACTACCGACGATGCACCGTCCCCCTCGTCGCGACCGTCAGCAGCAGAGCAACTGAACGGCGCACTAAAAATTTATCAGGCGTGACAAGGCCCCGCGCGAGAGCGAGGGCGAAGTCTGGCGTCACTCGGGGCACTCTCGCCGCCAGCGCGCGGAGCGAGATAGCAGAGCTCCGGCGTTGCCCCGCAGCCGCTCCGGCCACCTAAGCCGTGGTCCGTTTGCTTTGTTGGCCGACAGTACAATCGATTCCTGTTCTGACACAATTAAGAGACCAGGAATGCATTTCTCACATTAGTACAAGCAAAGTGACTGTTCTTTTTTCTCTATGGCGATGACATTAAATGGCAAGAAATAAAAGCAAAACATTGAACTATTAAGCAGACATATAAAAATAGTAAATACTTTCTCTAAAAAGGAAGTCTCACACATTGAAGTGTGATATCTGAAACAGGCCAAAAGTGGATGTTAAAGATTGGATGCCGAAAATATGTTAATAAGAGCGAATTTTCATAGATAGGTATAAAGGTCTCACAAGTTCTGGTACTTCCTTCCAACAACCACAGGCATGTGGCTCACAGCACAGACTGCAAAGTTTTCATCTTTGACAATGCTATCATCATTTAGCATGCACATGCAGTCCCTCTTGTTCACTTTTATGGCGATCTCGAGAAAATAGGAGACCTTTGAATTGAGGTCCTACGCAACGGAGTGGAAGTGGTCCATTATCATGCTTCATCAGCAGTTCTTCCTTTTCTGTGAAGCATACTGAGCCTGAATCAAGAGCAATATAAATTTCTGGTCTGCTGGACGTGCTAGCCAACGCCCGCTCTTCCATAATTTGATTGGGAAGATGCTGAAGAGGCTTCTCAGGCTTACATACTTCTTTACCCTAGGCATGTAATTTTCGAAGAGGAATGCACTGTAACTATGCAGAGGTCCATGAACTCGAACGTTGTCTGCTACGTGAACCAAACAATGGATATTGAGTGAAACATCATGCTCACAGTATATTTCAATGAACACTTTAACAAAATGCACAAGCAACCCCTCTGCATACTCCCAAGTTCTGAGTGCATGACAACGGGCTACACAGAATGCTCATGGCGGCCTGCAACACCATAAAATTGTCTGCCAGATGATCAGGTATCTGACTTCAGGACCACGGGGCCAGAGTACAGCATAAGAAGCGGGAACTCTGAAGCCTTCTACCTCTCATTGTCTGACAAGTTCCTCGGCTTTCGAGACATCTCTGATGGCAGGTAGTGCCGTATTTCAGTACTTGCTCCTAACACAGACTCTCTTGATCCTTTCCCTATTCTATGAGGCTTTTATCCTTTAATCCAGAGCAGCAGAAGCTTACGAACGACGCCTAAACAAGCCAGGTGCATATACTAAAGTGGAACCTGCCTAATCAAGTCAATGGGAAGATCGTTGAGGATTGTTACCATAATGCGGTGATCTTCCTGATATACATTACGAAAGCTTGCATCTGTTCGCAATGGGGCATCAAGTTCACAGCAGCACATACGACCATGCTTATGGTTCCCTTCGCTTGTGCGTTTTGGACAACTGAAGTATCCACTGTGACCCTTAATACCCAGAATATAAGCCTTAGCAGGTGCATCACAGAATATTGCACCAAGTTCCACACGAATCAGTTGGCTTCCGACTGCAACACCATGACGCAGGGCCATTTTCAAGTCAAACACAAACTGCTGTAGGAAGGCATTAGACTGAAAAGCCTTAGACTGGCCATAATAAATGCCAATTAGAAATAGCTTACTACTTTCACAATTTGCTGCTCTGTAGAGAATAGGCCAGAACTGGTCTCTTGTGCTTTTTGTCAAAAGCAGTCCATCTACACTCACTTGGAGTATGAGTGGGTTATGCACAGGCAGAACATTTTTCAATGCATCCTGAAAGCTCTCAGTTAAATCAAAAGGATAATACTGGCCTGAACCCATTGGTTGAACACCATAGGCTAACCTTGGTGTTGACGAGAGAGCTCTAGCAGATTTCGGGAGGCCAGAAAAGCAAGCATGCGAGCGCATAACCTGCAATACATGTGTGACAGTAATGTGGGGCACATATCTCTCTATGCACCGGACCTGCAGCTTTTCTTTGAAGGAAACTTTGTTTGGCTGGTCTCCTTGGGACAATGTATATCACCTAGGGAGCGCATTCGTTCAAGAGTTGAATTACATTGCCCACCATCTCTCGCTGGGCTGTCAAGACATGCACGAACTTCGTCGGTGCTCACATCTGCCTCCAGAAGTTCAAGTGGAGTAAGAATACTGCAACTAGGCCCATCACCACTCCAAGAAACTGAATGCTGAAACGACTCGGCTGCCGGCCTTACCACACCCTCTGTAGTGGAATAGGCACTCGGGGCTTCAGTTAGGCATGAATCTGAATCTACCACTTCAGCAGATAATATTCTATACTTCCAACATCCCCATAACAGTATTAAGTTAAGGTCTTCCTACACGGCGTGGCGCACGCGCCGGTACGCAGTCATTTAGCTGTGTCAAACGCACACACGTGCCCAAGAAGATCCATTGGAATCTCTATTAGACTGACAGTTTCAGCAATACATAGACACTATTCGGATGCAGTAATTTCCGCGCAAGTCAAAGCAAAGAATGACATCACCTAAACTTACTCCCACTGGCCATATTTGCCGTACACGTGTCCACAGTCGGCATGCACCAACACTAGAATAGGAAAAGAAAGAAGACGTGTGAAAGCTGCTAATAATGCATACTAATGCCCATGCAGTAATCGCGAGCGTTCAGTATATGAAGCACTTACCTCGAAGCTTAAGAACCCAGGGACTTAGTTCCAAAAACCTTGCTACGATGCTGGATATGTTAGCACTAATGACACACGTACTATAGTGCTGTTTGCGTGTGGTTTAAACCAATCCAAATGTCAAACAACGCCGCGGAATGTACCAGCTGTGTTGCCATAGTGTTGCAATGATAGCGATGGCGCTGGTCATTACACGCCGAACTCGCACCTTAAAAATAAATATTGGAATGTTATTATTTTTGTTGGGTAATTACCTATACTTCTATAAAGAATAATTTATTTTGGCGCTTCAAATATGTTTTTTCGTTCTTTTTTAAGCTTTTAGTAATGCTAAACCACGGCTTGTTCAGCCGTTTTCTCTCCGTCATAGAGTTTGTCACTGAGAAACTCTATGCTGTCTGTATGCGGCTTGTGCCGTTACGCGTCTGCAAAACACGTACGGCAGCTGTCAGGTGGTGTCGGTGTAACAATTCATTGTAGGAAGACACAAGTGAGCGCAATATATTTGCATTTAACGACATTCGCGGAATTTATACTTCGTGGAAAACCCGCCGTGGTTGCTCAGTGGCTATGGTGTTGGGCTGCTGAGCACGAGGTCGCGGGATCGAATCCCGGCCACGGCGGCCGCATTTCGATGGGGGCGAAATGCGAAAACACCCGTGTGCTTAGATTTAGGTGCACGTTAAAGAACCCCAGGTGGTCAAAATTTCCGGAGTCCTCCACTACGGCGTGCCTCATAATCAGAAAGTGGTTTTGGCACGTAAAACCCCAAATATTATTATTATACTTCGTGGAAAATTATATTTAACAATTTTCCATGACCGCTGTGCCGCGCGCGAGCCCGCCACATTGAGGGAAATATTGGAGTTCTAGACCAATAATGACAATCAGACACGAAAACATCAATTGTCACTGCTTTTTGACATTACTCGACTAATGCAATGGTGGTGCACTCCCATACACGAGGGCACCAGTTTGATGTCCTAATTAAAGCCGACCATGGATATTTTCAGGATGATCCCAACGTGTACGTCCCTAGGATGTTTTCGGGAGCTCCATGTTTGGACGTGGGGTGTTTGGACCTTTTAGGGACATCCCTGGGATATCGTGCGTCGTCTGCGAATCCGCATGGGCCGAGGAACGCAGCCGGGAGTTAGGAATTCACCGTGAAGCAGTTTATTGTGTTTGTTATAAACAGCCAGCACGAGCCTGTTGCATACCACTCTCGACTCCGCGCTACTCACGACAGTAATCGTGAGAAAGTTATATTTTGGGTGGAGATATGGCTATTTAGTACTTAAACAAACGCTGCAAGATGAAGTGACCACTGCATCTCTGATTAGCTGTTCGCTGCACTTCAAAAAGTGCTGCCCCTTGATTGGCATGTATTGAAAGGATAAGGCAGAAACTGTGACTTTATCATGAAGAGCGGTATGCCCTTAACATATTTATTTTTGTTTTGCTGTCAATATTTGAGTACGAATTCCTGACGAAAGACCCCGAAATGTTTTTTTTCTATACTACAGGATGATTTCGAAACAATTTGGCGACCTTCATAAGCTTGTCCGTGAGGACTTGGAGCGCCATAACCTCTGCCGGGAGCCTCTTAGTTCTAAAGAAAGGTTGGCTATTACTCTCAGGTACTCCAATACTTGTGACAGCACTCACGCTTTCACCCAAGTTATCACCTGTTCTTTTGTTGTACGTAGATACCTTTTCTCGGGAATGGCCATCAGGGAGGTGGCTATGTTGTTGATGGTGGCGCCATCAACATACCGGCTATCATCCATGATACTTACAGAAACATCTGGAGCCACTCTACTTGCCTGTGAGTATTGCTTGCCTCAGTTTCTTGTCACCTCTTGTTTTGTAGCGTGTATGTTTTATACATATTAAAGAGCCACAGATGCAGCAAAATAAAGAGAATTGTGAAGTAATGTAAAATGGCTGAAGTCAAGTTAAGTAAAAAGCAAAATCAGTTTCGGCACCTCACTAGCATGCAAAACTTTTCCTTCATTGTGGTGTGCGTTTCTCTTTCCGAATTCTAGGAGCCACGACCAGAACACTGGGAAACCATAGCATGATACTTCGGCATCCGCTGGCACTTCCCCAACTGTGTTGTGGCAGTTGATGGTAAACACGTGCAAATAAGTGCCTCTACATTCTGGCAGCAGGTTTTACAACAAGGTATCGAACAAGCCGTGCAGTTTTGCATTAGAAAAATTGAGGTCACGGTCAGTGGTCTCTTCTGGGAGTCAGTGACCCTGACCTTCAATAGAGCACATAATTACTCTCCCCCCACACACCTTCCGTCGACCAGGTCCCTTCCACGAAAAAAGGAACCTATGATGACACGTCAGGCGCTGACACACGATGCTACCTCACATTCCTCCACCAACGTTATGTAGTACCCCTTTCTTTTCAATAACACACCCTCGTTCGTTGCCTCGTCCACCGGCCTTTCAATAAGCGGACCACCAAGGCACGCTACCAAGTACCTGTTTGAGATGGCCACCGCGTGTTGACAATTATTATGAATTTCTACTGTGGCACATAGCCATAAGGAGGGATCAGATGTGAAGCGCATCCACATGTTAACAATGATGGTCATTATTTCGATACCATAGTTATACGTATACAAGACACCTATACATATACTATACCTCTACCTAGACATACCTATACGAGGCAGTGGGCTATGATGTAGTGGCCGCATACGCCATAAGAAGCAATGAGGAAATTTGCGCCAATAAAAAAAAAAAATTCCACGTTGCGTAGCACGGGTGACCGTGAGCACATGCGTGCGCCTGTTTACGCCAAAGGTGAACGAAACGGACAAATATATAGCGTTTTATTAACCGCAACATGAAAGCTTCGCTTGACATAGATTCCAACGTGTGCTAGATGTGCATAATCTTTTACTACTGTTTTTATGCCCCTATACAGGCACGTTGCCCGTTGTCAATGATTGCATCATCGCATGCATGACACCATTGTTTGGCGCACATTGGGCATTACTGGCCCTTGCGGCATGGAACCCTGCGCACCACTGTCCTCATCGTGTTACGAGTTCTTCGTGTGCTTAATAATAGAAAAACTAGCAGTTGAATCCTCACCATTCGTTTCCCTAACGACCAGACATATCCGGCACACGACGTACCAGTGCATTCGCACCTTACTCTGAACGAAGAGAGACATTGAAGTTACCTTGTCTACATGTACAATGCATGATTGGAATTTCTTACCGCGAAGATTTTCATAAAATTGCAGTCCTTCGTAATTCATTTACATTGTATTATTTATTTTCACCCTGCTTAAACGTTCTATGCGTAGTGTGTATGATGTATATAAAATAAAATAATATGTAGGTGAGAAATTTATGCGAGACCATGTCGCATATAGAGCCGCATAAGTTCTTCCGCCAGCCGCCGCAGGCTCCCGTCGAAGACATTCAAGGCTGTCATGGCCCGCTGTGACGAGCTGACCGGCTCTAGTCCTCTATCTTTGAGGATATCTTCATCCAGCAAGCAGTCGTGGTCTGGGGTGCTGCTGTAGTTGTAGCCGTCGTGCGTGAGCCGCACCATCTCGTCGTTGGACCCATTGTGAATCGCCGGCCACGAACTGCCGTCTACCAGCTTCGGCACAGACCTGCGCGACCAGCAAGATCCACAAAGTTGCGCTGCGTGCGTTCGCTCCTCGCGACCTGCGCTAATAAAGCGGGAGATTGCTGATGCGCAAATGCGACAACGAAATGGAACGTAAAGCAAACCCATTCACTGCCGTGTCGAACGCGCAAGCAGCCCGCTCCTGCAAACTGAACGTGCTCGTAAGAACACGATGCATTTATCACAGTGTGCAAGTTTGTGTGACCGCGCATATACCTGGGCTCGCCACCTCTAAACCAGCAGGCGCCGTCAAGCGTCGTTCGCAAGCACCAGAGTTGCACGCTTATGTTCTCTGCACAGCAGAGAATAGGTATGTACTTTTGACATGAGTACAGCTTTGCCGCAACCTCGCATTAAGGCGCTTGAAAGCAGGGACGTTTACGTCATTGGAATTTCACGTACAATGTGGCTCGCAGCCTGAAATTGTTGCCAGTGTTCCTTTTAATTAAATTATAACTGTTATCAAGTCATGTCTCGGCGCAAGCGAAATAGTTATCGATAGTTGCAGTATCGGAAATGTCTTCATCGTTCTCTCCAGCTTCATAAAAAAAGAAACGTCTGACGCGTTCCCAATAGTTTCGTATATCACTTAAAAATGTTCGCTGACAATTACGATACTCTCTAATGCAAAATTTGAGCGCAGCTCTATAAGTGTTTTCATTTGGCGTGTCATTATATTGTAATATGAATATATAGGTACTCGGCTTATATTACGAAGAGAACGCTGGGAGTAGCACCGCTGGCGCACCCAATCTCTCTCTTGCGGCATATTGCAGTTGGAGCAAAGTGTGGTGCGACTGCCTCGTTAATCGGGAGATCGTGTGAGGCAGCGCGAGGGTGACGCGCTGACAGACTTCCGTTCATGTAGCGCTTTGTTTCCATACAGGCGACGTGTACTACTCTAATACCATATCGTAACCATCGTCGCCGCACAGCCCGTCTTGCGCGGTACTACGCTTTTCACGCTTTTGTTCCACCGACGACGATAGCGGCCCTTCGTCGCGAGGAAGTAGTGGCACAATTGGGGGGGGGGGGGGGGGGGTGTTTGGAGGGTTTTGTCAGCGGCGACAAAATCGAAGGGAGCGCAACATCGAGCGTTACTCGAAGTCGCTCGTCATTGCCTCTTGCAGGAGCAGACTACCGTGACAAACACTGATACCGCGGACTGACCTCAGCAGCTGACGTCGCGGGCGAGTGTAGCCCTCCCCATGCCACTGCGCCTGTGCTCATCTGTGCCTCCCCCTGGGAAGCACAGACGAGATCGCCCACGCGGCTGCGGATGCCGTGGCCGCCGGCAACTTCGCACATGCGCAGGCCATCTCCCCTTTCCTGCTCTTCCGCTTTCAGCCTCACGCTTTCACTGTAGCTTTCTCCTTCACTTTCCTTTTCGCCCTCTCTTTCATCTCCGCGTTCGCTTCCATCTTTCTTTCTGCTCGTTCGCTCTGTTACGAGGTACGGCGCCGATGCAGGCCGACGCTCAATGGAGGAACGGGCGCATAACAGCTACGCTCTAAAAATTCTGGAGTGTTACGCGCCAGAACCCCAATCTTAGGAAGCAGGTCGTAGAAGGGGACTCCGGAATAATTTTGACCTTCTGTGCTTCTTTATCGTTCATTTAAATCTTAGTACAGAAACGTTTCTTTGCATATCGCCCCCATCGACATGCGGCAGCCGGGACCGGGATCGAACGCTCGACCTGGAGTTCTGTGGCGCAACGCCATGGCCACTGCAGGTACCGCTGCGACTAGTGTCGTATATCTAGAGTGTCCGTGAGCACCAACGATGAATCTTGACTATATGGTGACAAACGAATAAATAGCGCTCAGACTCGACCCTAAGGATTAGATTGCACGATTGTGCTAGCTGCCATCACTATGATTTCAGTGCTTTTTCCCCCGTGTATTCAGAAATGCGCGCTAACTTGAAACAACGATTTGGCCAACTCCGACACTGGAGAACACCTGACAATGATCGTGCCAAAAATTATCTTTGCCCTTCCTTCGGCGCGCTTACGTCAGGCGTTATCTTCTGCTGGAGTTCAAGTCGTGGCTTCAAGTTAAAGCGAATTTCTGAATATGGGGGTCTCGCACTTTTGGCCGTTTCGGTTTTTCGCCATCATTACAAGGTGAAACTGAAAAAAAAATTCCAGTGAAAAGTTAGGCGCTTATGGCATCGTATGTCGCAGGCCAGCGTTTTCTGTAATAATTGCTGGAGGGAAGTGTGGCGCTGCGATTGTTCAACCACCATGGGAATGATGGTTAGTACATGGATTCCTCTGATGTTCGTGCTTGTGGCTTCAGACATTCTTGTTGTTTCGTTCATTACGCTTTATCTGCCTTCATTGGCCGAAATTACGGAGCAATCTATATTGTGAAGACAAAGATGCGCACTTGGGCGCCGGCGCTCACACTGCGGGCGCGAGAAAAGAAGATAGAAGTAAACCGGGCGTTCTGGTGGACTGCCGATTGTCTGCTTCACTATCTCATTACAATGGCGCAGCCGCCAAACGAACCTTTGCTTGACGACCCACCCTCGGTGATCGCGTTGCGGAGCTGGCGAATCCTCCAGCATCCTGCTGCTCCAGCGCTTGCCGCAGCGCTCGGACACGCGCTCGCGGTTTCTCGGCCTCCCATCTTGCCGCCCCGACGCCTGTCATTCCAATTTCTCAGGTCGTGGATCCCCCTCACGTCGCTATGCAAAACGCTTTACCGCCAAGGGGCGGCGTGCACGCCCCCTTGGATGTGGATTCCGCTGCCGCGACTCAAGCGCCTAATGCATCGGCGGCGGACGCTGTCCATAACCCCTCTAGTGCAGCCTCTAGCCACATGGCTATGGTCACACAGGCAATTGCAGCGCTGACAAAGCGCCTGGAAGACGACACGGGTTCCATCCCTACAGCGCTTGCGCGTAGCGCACTTCCTTCACCATCTCCCGCGGAAGTTCCCGATTTCCACGGCTTCGACGACGATCCAAAGTTGTGGTAAAACACAGCCAATTCATTAGCCTGTCGACACGCCTTGTCGGAGGACGTGAGGATGTCGGCTCTCCGAAAGCCGGCTTGGGGATGCCGCCAAAGCGTCGCACAAGTTTGCGGCTGTATGTATACTTCCTGGGCCGAATGGAGCGCTGCTTTAGTGACTTCTTTCCGCCAGCTCCCTTCCTATGACGATCGCATAATGCGCATGCGCGGCCGCCGGCAAGCACCAACCGAAGAGATAACGCTCTACGGGTGTGACAAGGTCAACCTTCCCGAGGACTGCGGCATCAGCTGGCTCTTTCGTGCTGCTCGCCAGTATGTGATCGACGGGTTGGTCGACTATGGGCAGGTTGCAAGTGCTAGGCGGCGCCCCGTTTTTCCGACCCCTAGCGCCATCTGACGAATAGTTGCGCGAATGTGGTAGGATTACTCACGGCGTCAGCAGCCCGCACTGCGTGTTTGGCGTGCTGTCAAACGACAGCGATGGCGCGAAACAGCGTGCCGATATTAATTTTAGCCGGGTTTCGGGGAATCACAAGATCTTCATAGCTTTTTTCGTAAAAGGAATTCAGAGAAAGGAAGTCGTCTATTTGAAGTGGGGCACGTCTACGACGTGAGGGAAGTGTTGAACTCGCACTGATCGGAAGCGACTGCTAGGTTTATTCCGCAAACGAAAAATAATGCACCAGCGAGATGCGTGAAGCTCAGCGTAATTTACTTCGTTATCTACGGTGTGGACGCATAAAAGTGCAGGCGAAATTGATTCTTGAAGATCGGCGACAGCAAACAAATCCTAGCGGGGAGCTGCGATTGCCGTGCTGGCATCGCAGGGAAGTGCAAGGACGCCGCGGTAGTTTCCCTGTACATACATGACGGCAAATACGAATCCAAAACATCTCATCCAAGAACGTGGGGCGTATGAACGACTCGTAAGACCTACCAGAGGTATTCTAACGTTGCTCTCCCCAAACACAAAAAAAAAGGGGATGAACTTATCAGTTGTGTAAGACTACGCTGAGAAAATATTTTCGCCCAAGTTACTGGAAGTGCGATACTTTTATGTTGCGATTTTTCAGTGCGTGCAAAGGAGGTTCCAGTAAACCACGTTGTCAAAAATTTTGGTGATCTCATCTGCACCTTCGTTGATATGCTGCCATGGGCGCAGAAGAGTGTATGCCAGCTCAGCCGGCTGCAACCCCTCCTCAAATCTCTAAGCAAGCCCTAGCGCTGTTTGAATGGGAGAGGATTGGGAAAGAGTTCCACGGCTTTACTGCGGTACAGTGTAGGAACAAACTACTTTGTTTGATGCATATCCTAGTACGTACTGCAGGCAGTGGCGTAGCAAGGGGGGGGGGGGCTCCGGGTGCAAGGGGCCAGTGGGAGGGGGGGGGGGGGGTCATATACGTCTGGAGACACACAGAAATTGTTGATATCCTCGCCTTCCTCCAATAAACCCGGGGGAGGGGGGGACAGAAGACCTATGGGCCCCGGGTGCGAGACGACCTAGCTACGCCACTTACTGTAGGTGTCCCGTTGCTGCCATCATTGCTGTAAAAGCAAAGAATTCAGCGTTATAACGCACTTGGCATAACGCCGGAACTTAAAACAGCTTATGCCGTCGGACGAGCGCTATCCAGTGTGGACGCCGTTCTGCTTCATACGGTCGGCTTGGAAACCTGTAAAACTTTGTTCATCGTGAGCTGGTGTACGTGCTGTTGCAGCCCACTACTCAACAGCTCAAGTTGCACTTCGGCATTGCTCAGAAAAGGCAACCGCTACGCGCGAAACAGTGCACATACAGGCTTTCCGAACGCAAGCGGGCCGGTCGTATCCTGCCGGTTCTGCGCTCGCCGCCGCGAGGGGCGCCCTAGTAGGCGCGGGAACTACGTTCGCAACCTGCCTATGCTTCCATCTTCTGCTCAGCCTCCGTAAGCAGCCACCTCTGTTTTCGCTCGAAAGGCAGCTGAACTGCAGCATAGCAAGCGCCCTCGTATTGCTGCAGGCATGCCGGAGGTATGACCTTCACTGACCATCTCCACACGACGCGGCTGCTTCTCTTGTGCTCGTATTGGCCACAATGACAAGGATTGCCCTCATCCGGGAAAAACCCGGATCCAACACCAGGCCTGCCAATCTAATGTATTAACAATATTTGCGGAAGGGATAGACGACCTCTTGGCGCTTGTGGATGCCGGCGTTGAGAGGACCGTTCTACACCAACCTCATGCTCCTGGCATAATCCGTCCATGGACGCAACCTGCGCTCTACAGGCTAGAAGGCAGCGCTATGCCAGTGGGCACGCTCGACATTCATCTTCCGAATTCGGCCGGTACAGAATCCTCTCCAGCTGTTCCCGTCTTCGAGGACCTCCAAGCCGACATGATTCTGGGGACGGATTTCTTGCTGTCCGGCCAGATTAAAATCACCATCGACCACGGTAGTGTTGAGCTCCGCCCTTCTACTACTCTGACCCAGAGCACTATGGCTACTTCCACGCCAGTTCCGACACCGACAGGTGAGCCTGCAAATTCGTCTATCTTGTGCTGGGTGCTCGCTCGCCACGCTGCATTGTTCGCCCATAGCACGGTTGTCCTCCCAGGCAATAGTTTGCAGGTACATTATGTACCCACGGCTGACCTCTTGCCGATATATGTGCCACTGAGGAGGTACGTGGAACGGGTGCATACCGTGATCGCAGAACACGTGCGTGAAATGCTTGATGCGGGCATCATTCGGCCCTCTATAAGCCCGTGGGTAGTTCCCGTCGTGCTTGATCATTAAAAGAATGGTTCTTGGAGATTTTGCGTCGATTACAGGCAGCTAAACAAGTGTACGACGCGACGCGTACTCACTACCTCCAATTGATGACGCTATTGATACGGTCGGCCATTCCAAGTTCATTTCATGGCTTGATTTACGCGCGGGATACCAGCAGATCAACGTCGCTGAAGAAGATAAGTGCAAGACAGCCTTTCGGACTCCTTCAGGCTTGTACGAATTTAACTGCATGCCGTTTGGTTTGCGCACGGCTCCTAGTGCGTTTTAGCGTGCCATGAATTGCGTGCTAGGGCCTCTGAAGAGCCAAGCTTGTGTAGTGTACCTGGACGACATCCTGGTCGTTGGCGCAACGGAAGAACACCTTCGCAATCTGGACGAAGTATTACACAATCTTTATGAGGCGGGCTTTCTGTTGAACCGCGAGAAGTTCCAGTTTGGTCTCTCCAAGATTTCATACCTAGGACATACTATCTCTCCAAACGGCATCCAGCCGCTGCCGGAGCGCATTGCTGCTGTGGCGGAATATCCCGCACCAACTTGCCTGAAACAAGTTTACAACGCCAAAGATGTCTGGCAGGCCTGAAAAGAAAATGAAAGGCAGAAACTGATCAAAACACTTAGACCGCAACAAGGTACACCTTTAGTACGAAAATATAATGCGCACTGAGCATGTGAATGCGGCCCATGTTTACCATCACGGCTACACAACTCAAGAAACCATGGGTAGCTCCATGTTTCACTGCTTTGTTGCACAACGGACAACAGATTCCTACAGAAATTCCATAACTGGCTCTGTTCATAGCCAAAAGTAAGCAATACCATTTTCAAAGATTTGTTACTGGAGTATGTGACAAGAATGCAGTGGTCCCCACTTTCTATCCCACTTCTACATGAAAGAGATCTTCCGAAGTTGCACCAGCCAATTATAGCACATTTCCATGTTGTCATCGAAAACTGCTTTCAATATTGGCATTCCTGAGAAATTATATTTTAAACCACAATGGAACAGAGGGCTGATGCACAATGGTTTGTCAATTTAGCTTGTACTGAATTCTTAGGTTGTCATTGAGTAGACCTAGTATACTTGGATGTTTTAGGCTTGTACATCTTTTCAAGGAAATCTTTATATTCATAAGGTGAAAAGGAGATAAAAGCAGGAAGAAAGGCACGCTGCCCGTAGGCTCTGAATTCACATTGCGCTGCGACAGCTACAAGTTCCTTCATAACTTAATGTATATCTTTACAAATGCAGCCTTGACTACAGGTCTCCTGCTCATACCAACGGTAGCGGGTACGAAGCGGTTCCTATGCTGCAGCCTTGTATGCAGGCACTTCGCTACATGATCCTTTTATGCCACCTGATCCCTCAAGACTACCGATTTCGAGGCCCCACTTCAAGATGTAGAAAAAAATGAAAAAATTGGAAGGACTCAATTTGGTTAGGTAGACACTAACGTGAATGTACATTAAAATTAATGTGTACAGTGAAAATGAGGCAAACTAAACAGAAGCATAGAATTAGTGTAGATTAAAAAGATGATCTTAAACCTTATTTTTCATAATCTCATAATGACAGGTTAAAAAAATGAAGGCCAAACTTTTTATTTTATTTTGCTCCGAAACCCCAGCACTTGTATGTTAGTGTGACGCTTGCACTTCAAACAATCTCCTTTGTAATTGAGCCAAACAATCTCCTTTGTAATTGAGCCATTGTGGCACATTATAAATTCTCAAATCCTGCAGAGTTCAGTCTTTCGAACAGGCAGAATACAAGAATACTACCTTGACCAACTAAAAATTAATAATTAGGCCAAGAAAATGCTGTCAAGCCCGCATAATATTTGCCTTACTAAGCCACTCTGGTAAGAGCTGCTTTCTTTTTAGGTAACATAAAAATACAGCACAGCTTATTCTGCTTAGCGCCCCTTTAGATTTATATAACCAGCCTCAGTCCCTCTACCCACTACGGTGTTCATATATATAACCACATATTTGAAAACTATAGAAAAATCCATGAAGGATGATGCAAGATGGCTTTAGATTAAAGATATTTAACACAGGATTCAGCATGCATTGATGGACAGGGTTAACTGGAGGTAGCTAGGGGAGACCTTTGTCTAGCAGTGGACATAAACAGATGATGATGACAAGACGGGTAGTAAATTTTGTGATACTACTGTGCAGCTATATTAACTGAAGCAAAGTGATTTCGTCTTCATACATGCCCATCATGAAAATTTAATGGCAATACTTTTATGCACCGACACTCTCCAACTGTAACAGAAGTATGTTTTGTTTATCGTGCCATATGTACTTAACATTCTTGATAATGTAAAGGTTGCTTAGGTACCATCTGCTTAGGACAAATACTGAATAAAATGCATATTATCACAAGCTGGCATTGAACAAATGTCTGACCACTTTTGCTTCATCCCAGCCTTGGTTACCAACCTCTGGCATGTTCACACTAAGGTACTATATTGTTGAGATATCATTCCGTTTAACACTCCAGAACAGCACAGCGGGCCATGAGAAATGCTGTAATGGAGGGCTCTAAATTAATGTTCACCATCTTGTGTTTTTTAAAGTGTACATAAATCTAAGTACACAAGCATTTATTGATTCTTTACCCATAAGCATACGGCTGCCACAGCTGGGAACTGAATTCGTGACTTAGTCTGCAGCAAAATGCCATAGCCACTGTGGCAAATCGGGATGGTTAATTGTGTAACAGTCCACCTAGTCGACTGTTTATTTCGTACATTGCTGTTCGGCTGGAGCTGAACAAGCAAAAATGAGTAAGGCGCCTCCAGCATGCCTCCTCTTTGCTCATGCTGCTTCAGCCAATTAGCAGCGACTGAAATGGATGTTCAACTAGGCAGACCCGTACAGAACAACCCCCCTGGTGTAATGGTAAATAGACTACACAAATTAACAATAAAAATGGACAGTATGAAGCAACAACCAAAATAATATTCAGCCAGAATGGCAAGGCATCAGTAAAATCTACAGGGTACATACTCACAGGTTCACTGATTCACTCGAAGCTTCTGGGCGAGTCTCATTATTTTCATACTCACATTGGTGCGTGACTTTTTTGCACCTTGACATCTGCTGCCCTTTGACGGATTTATGTCAAATATCTGTCTGTAAAACAAGTAAACACATCAGACACAAATTCTCAGTGTGAACAGCCTTGTTGGCATTCTCAAGTGACTTTTTTTCTAGCTACCTAACCAAAAAAATATGGGTCAATTCCAAAGATAGTGCAGCCAAAAACTGAAGGAAGGTTAAAACTGCACAAAAAAAGAAAGAGGACAACGAAAGGAACACACAAGACACCACAAATGCTTTTGGTGTGTTGTGTGTTCCTTTCCCTTGTTCTCGTTTTTTTCGCACAGTTTCAACCTTCTTTCAAGTATGAACCAACTAGCCCTCAAGAGCATCCTACTAAAGTCTAAAATTGTAGACTGATCCTGCAGGTAGCACAAGTCTGACATTGTGGGCTTAACCACATTCTCGTTGCTCTTCAATTGAAAAGAAATCCTCTTAAATTTATGCGACGCTACATAGAACTTTGTCACACAAGCCGGGTTATCAAAACTGCACTTGCTCTGGTAACCGATTCCGCGAATCAGGCTCCACCTTCAATGTGGTATGTGACGTCACATGTATTATAAAACGCAGGCACCTTCCGTGCCACCTCACTCTACCCTGGTTCCTGCATCGAGTTCATGTTGCTCTACAGCACCATCTCGCACCAGAAATTCCAGCTCAGTATGCAATATATTCATTTTCATTTCAAAAGAATTTTATCCACATACTTAGATAGTCCTGATATATGTGGTTTGCCCATTCGTTCTTTTTGAAGTAGATGCATCAGTTTAGAAAGTGCCCACATTTCAACTGCATTGTTTATATCTCATTTGTGATGTTACATGCCACGAGTGTGCCATCCAGTCAGAGTAAAAGCATGTAACCTCTACAATTTGAAATAGTAACTAGTCCACTTTAGTCTTTGTTCAGGAATATAGGTACGCAAAATTAAAATGAAGCACTAAAGGAGATGCATGAGGAGCAGTTACAAAGAAAGCAATCAAGCAACAAAGCAGAGGGCACCGGACACTAGACAGAATTCTCTGGTAATCCAAGTGCTGATGTGCAGGTGGTACACCTAGCAGTTCCTTTTTAGCTGTCCTCCTTGAATCTGAACAAGCAGACTATGTGTTCCTGTATACATTACTACGAAGTCCACAGCGTGTTATTTGTGTGGCTATTTTTCATGACACCTATTAGAAAAGGCTGTCCATAAGATAAACATTAAAATTAGGAGGAAAACATGTGTTTGTTCCCAGTGCCAAGCCTTATCAGACCAGAAATACCATTCTGCGCTATAATAAGAACACTAGTCAATGGCCAGCTGTAATTTTAACTGATTATCAGACCCAATAACGCCATGTAATTCAAAACTCTATAGATGGTGCAATGTGCAATGCTGGAACAGAAATAAGCTAAAGAGGGCAGGAGCCCAATGCACTTGCATGTGGTTGCAACAGTTCAAGAAAGTACATATGCCTCTGGTACTGTAAAAATGTAGAATGGCACTTGTTGAAAATATTATGTTGTGTATGATCAATATGTATGATAACTCACAGAAGCGGTGTTAATACACCGAAAAGCTTTGAAAAAGAAGCAAGTGAGAGAATTTATCAGTATGTTACATTTTGCAACTTAAAACTAAGAGAATACCGATACACATTACACAGGTAAATAAAAAAAACATCACACGTGGCTTCAGCAACTTGCAATTGACATGCTCAATGAATGTTGCATACGGTGTCTTGTACCTTTGCAAAAACTCCAATGTGGTGGCTGCTCCATCAGCATAGGGCATATTTAGTACATAGTATGTTAGGAACAGCAGGCACGTCGCCTCCACAAAATCTAATCCTTCTGAAAATAGGAGCTGCTGTTCTGCTGCTATATAGCAGTCTGTTTTGAAGATGCTCCCTGCAATAATTGAATGATCAAAACACAATTACACTCTATTTCAAAACATTTATTGACATTTTATAACCTGCATTATTTCCCTCTGGAAAAAAGATATAATGAATAAATTGTTGCGCCAAAAAAGGAAAATAAAGACTTGGGAAGGAAGAGTACGAAACGACAGATTGAGCACTGATTGAGCGTCGTTGGGTACTCTTCCTTCCCAAGTCTTTATTTTCCTTTTTTTGGTGCAACAATGTATTCATTATATCCCAACCAACTCGCCCAGCAACAAGTTCTACTCAGAAAAAAGATAGCAGACCATCGATTCCTCCTGTTCTATACTCGTTTACTGTAACAGCAGCACCTTCCCGCATTGGAGACCATGATGTAGTTTTTGCTTGCCTGCTTTCTCTGGAAATAATTTTGCTCACCCACTACAGGGGCATAACAATAAAAAAACTAGTGATTGTAGGGCTGTTGATTGGGCTAGATGTTGTAAAATATTGTATTAGATTAGGAATTTGAAAAATATTTCAAATTTTATGTAGCCTTCTATAAAGAATATTTTATATAGCCTTTCAATGAAAATAACATATTTTGGTATATCAAAGAAGGAAGAGAGTTGTTTAAATGAGTAAGTTGCAGCTTTATTGTGTTTGCCATATGCACCTTCTTTTCTGTATGACAAAGTAATGCATTTTGTCGAATGTGAAACATGTAAAGTGTGGAGCATTTAGGGCTCACTAATGCGTAGCTCTCATACTGCTGGCGCTATAGCTGCAAGTTTTTGTTGAAGCTGTGCCAATGCACTGCACAGATACGTAGAAAAGTACTGGTGTGCCCCTAACCACAAGTCATCTGCTGCAAAGTTGAAACATTGTAAACTTGCAAGAGGGAAAATCAGCACAAGCTCTACACTGAGGTGTTCCCTTTAACAGTGGGCTACACTGCAGCTGGCATGTACAGAGGGTTCAGAAAATTTCTGCCTTATCTCTGATGAGGCAGAAAATCCAGCATGATCAAGCGGTGGTTAGAAAAATAGGGCCGACAACACAAGGAGTAAAAACATGTTTAAACAAAGTAAATTAATAACTCTGAAAACAAAATTTCGTACATTTGGGTCTAGGTGGGAGTCAAACCCAGGCATCTGGGGTGCGAGACAAGCAAGCTTCACCAACGCTACGGCAGCTGGATGGTTCTGGCTGACTAAAAATATTCCTAGTGCGTGTGTCATTGCACACATCACGTCACAGCCATCTGGCTGTGACATTAGAGTAGAATAAGGTGGTTGAATTAATTAAGGAAAAATAAGACATCCACCCATTCGTAAGAATTGCTACAAAGGAAACCCATACGGGTTCCTCGAAAGAAAAGCCTCGCAGTTGAAGAAAAGTTCGTCCTGGTCCGGAATGGGTGGATGTCTTATTTCCCCTTAATTACTTCTCACCGCCTTGCGAGTTTTTGCACAACCATTACGTCAAACCGTGGCCTTTGCCTTGAGTTGTTGGCAAATTCGACTTCGCCCTGCCATTTACCAGCCGCCTGGTTAGCTCAGACGACAGAGCGGCTGCCCTGGAAAAGTGGTGGTCCCGAGTTCGAGTCCCGGACCAGGACGAACTTTTCTTCAACTGTGATGCTTTTTCTTTTGAGGAAACCGTATGGATTTCCTTTGTAGAAATTGCTAGAAATGGGTGGATGTCTTATTTTCTCTTAATTAATTCTCTCCACCTTGCGGGTTTCCGCAGAACCATTACGTCAAGGTTGTTTAATGTTGGTGCAAATTAGAGCAAGGTGAATTAAGGTAGAGTTGTAACGGACACGTGTGACAATGTATGACATGTATCATGGATGTAACCGATTAATTAGAGAAGACAAAATGATTTCGCATTCAAATCATGTAAGGACTCAATTTTTTCTTTGTGCTATAGCGATGGTGAAGCTAGGGTTGATGAGGTGGCCTGATGATAAGAAAGATTAACAGTGAAGGCGACAGTCCTCGTCAGCGTAAGAGTGGACTAGAGGTCGCATAAGGTTTCAAGCCCTTTACTGCTGCGTCAGTAATATATTCCTTCAGTAAAAGAAGTAAATCTCCTTCATGCACTCTGGCACAAGCAGGTGCAATGAGGTTGTGATCACACAGTCGACAAATAATATTAATGCTGCAACAAAACAAGCATATAGCTCCAACAATGCCTGTTTCACATAAACATATTTTTGCAGCTTTTTTCCACAGCTTCATATTTTCAATTCACATGCATTAATGGCTGTTGCTGTGGTTTTTACATTTTGGAGCACTTTGAGGAAGCCTTAGTTACTGTTGGCATACTCATTTATATTGCTACAGGAAAAGCTAACAGCTGCAGTAAATATATCAACAAAGAATGGACAAGAATGTTAATGCAATATCCCTTCTCAGCCACATTAGTTGCATCTCCACTTCATAAGCAATGTCACAGATCAGTCAAATGCATGAAAGGCCCAAGGTCACATTTTCTGCACTTGTGAACATGTGTGAAATCATAATTAAAATTACACCAAGTGAAACAAGCTTAGTAAGTAGGGCAGGTTCCCTCCAAAAATGTGCAGAAAGGGGAACGTGACAAATATGACTTCTGTAACCAAAGAGTTATGTTCACATCTTATAACAGACACGCTTGCTGCCTAGATATTGTTGCACCATAACAGACACTGAAATTCAAGACACATAATTTGCCGTGCGTAGCAGTGCTGACACTGTGGTCAATTGAATAAGGAATACAAAATACAGAAGTATGAATTCCGAACAACAATTGTTAAACACTTTCATTCTTTATGTGTATTTCAAGATTAGACTAACAGCTATCTTTCAACTCCTGTTTCAGCATCCCATAAATGACACATAAATTGTAAGACTGCCTTGGAAATGAATATAACTTTTATGGCTCCAAAGTGCTTCCACTGTTAGCTTCAAGAAGCACAACTAAATTCCAGAAACACACATGGCCCTGGTCTCATTTTTGCCACAAACATAAAAATGCTCATGATGACAACAATAGAAAAATACTTCTAATTCAACAAAAGGCCGTGAAGTAATAGGAAGGTGCTTAGGACAATCAAAGAATTGCAGATCCAGTCACTAGAGAGCTTTAGGTTCTGGAACGCAAGCCCCACCCAAGTACTGGGGGTCTCAATACGATTGTTGACACTTCGCGCTCTTTTGTGCTTGCTTTGGGTTCTTTTGGGTTCAGTGTAATCGGGACTTGTTGGCTACTTAACTTCTTTATACAAGGATCAGTGGACATTAATATCTGCATTGGAACCTACCTAGTACGACGATGGTAGGAGTTGAAGGTAGCTGACCAAGCTCCCCCACAGGACTGGTGCCCTCCTGGATGAACAAAAGGATCCCGTGTACACAAACTATACACACCAAGTAATCCCACATGCAACTGCTGTCCTTACAAAATCTCAAGCATTAGAGGTGCCATTCTACACAGTTCACTTTTAAAGATGAGGTCTCCCTTGACAAGTTCAGATAAATTTGAGATATCTGGAGTCTGGGTGTCTAATCACTACCGTCTGATAAATTAGACGAATCGATGTGTTCTAGTTCACATAAAAAGGAGTCAGCATGAAGCTTGGAACAAAAAAGAGCACACCAGGTTAGTGCAGAGTTGTGTACAGAACAGTAGCATTGCATAAATAGGGGAAAGAAAGAATATGCTGAAATTAAACCCAGATCCACTTGATAGAGCTATGCTCGCTTAAAACTAAAACTGGAAGTGTGGCAATGCTTGACTACTCAACAAAAAATGTAAGCACATTCCAAAGTAGTGCAGTAAAAAAAAATGAAAAGGGCTACTTGACAGATTGAGGTCCCGGAACAGAAACATTCATCTTCACACTTCTCAACAGCAAAAACTATTCTCAATTAGTCAAAACGATATCGAATTTTTTTACAAAAGCAATGCACAAAGATACAACCTACCTCAAAGACTTGAAAAAGGCACTTCTCGTCGTCTTTGAAGTTGGCACACAGAAGGGGAAGCACAGTCACCTGAACTGCTTCCTCATTTTCATTTTTATGGTCCTGGACATGCACGACTATGTGCATGGTGTCCTTTTTTGGAGTTAGCTCCATTAGGTGCATCAGTTGTGGCGCACATTCCTGAACTGCTTCCTCATTTTCATTTTTATGGTCCTGGACATGCACGACTATGTGCATGGTGTCCTTTTTTGGAGTTAGCTCCATTAGGTGCATCAGTTGTGGTGCACATTCCAGCATTCTTTCACGAAACGTGGCCTGTCAATGTTGCAATTAAACAAAAAATTACAAAAGAATGAATATGCTACAACCAAGTAGGTCTACTTATTGAAAACATATAGCTGTGAGAGAGTATCAGAGAATGATTTCACGAATTCAACAACTATCATAAGCAGAGTAACTAGCTGGGCTGGTTGGTTGAACATTGTGGAAGGCTACAGCACAAGAACTGACGGAGACAAAGGGGGCACACAAAGTACACAGACACAGCGCTGACTTTCAACAAAAATGTTAATTTTGTCGCTGCAAAGCTAGTTTTAAAGCGAACACTTGGGAAAAAGAAACAAGGTCACGCATGCGCACAGAACCTGCTTGTATTGCTATCGCACCCTGACATTTGAATCGAGGTGCGTCAGCTATTTTTCACACAAGGCTATCGAGGGACAACTGACACAGTTATTTCCCACACGTGAAATTGCAACAGCCTCGATAATTTCTCTAGTGAGGCTTGATTGTCTCCTAGATGTAATCTTGCATTTGTGGAAGATAGGTTTGCACCCACAGTCGCTACAGTGCATGCCTAGATGACATTGAGTAGTGTTGCTAACATTGTTGTGGTGTTCCCTAAGCCAATCGTTAGCCAGCCAGTTTGCCCGATGTAGACATTACTACATGAGATAGGTATCTCATATACGACACACTGGGCACATTGTGTGATGCGCTGTCTGATTAGTTTTACACTGGGCCTTTTCTTGGGAGACAGCGTAAGTCTGCTTGCTCAGTCACACCAGTTTTCCATGCGCGAAAGAACTTCAGCATTTGCACTTCGGCCAACCTTAAAATATGGAATAACTGCCTTCTTTACGTTGTCACTACGTCATCCTTCTGTGAATTGTGTCCTTGCACGACCAACTTTTCTAACTTTCTTAACTAAGCCTTCCACGACACTAACCTGCAAGCACAAGGTATATCCAGCTGTGCCGAGGCGGGATACTTGCGACCGAAAGTTTTCTGCCGCCTTGCGCACACAAGATTTCTTCAAGGCATTTGAAAGGCAAGAGACAATACTTCTCTTCAAGAGTTTAGAGTGTGCAGACCCATATGGAAGTAAAGGTTTGTTCACCCTTGGACGAATCATCAAGCACACATGCTGCATCAAAAACTGAAGCCGCACGTCGAAAAACCGAATGTTATTTTCTTCAGAAAGCTCATGTATCAAGGTTAGGGGTCTTCTATACATATATAAGAACACAAAGCACACTGCGACAGTGAATTCACCGTTATTTGCAACGTCAAGAACTAAACAATCATCGACGTATCTAAAAATATGAACATTTAAACCATGGAATTGTAAGTAAAGATTCCTATCACATTTGGCTAAATATAAGTCACTGAGCACAAGCGCAATCCTGTGTGCACAAGGTGGAAGAGAGCTTTCAGTCGCAGGTATCCTGCCTCAGTGCAGCTGGATATACCTTGTGCTTGCAGGTTAGTGTCACAGAAGGCTTACTTAAGAAAGTTAGAAAAGTTGGTCGTGCAAGGACACAGTTCACAGAAGGATGACGTAGTGACAACGTAAAGAAGGCAGTTATACCATATTTTAAGGTTGGCCGAAGTGCAAATGCTGAAGTTTTTTCCACGCATGGAAAACTGGTGTGACTGAGCAAGCAGACTTACGCTGTCTTCCAAGAAAAGGCCCAGTGTAAAACTAATCACAGACAGCGCATCACACAATGTGCCCAGTGTGTCGTATATGAGATACCGTTCTCATGTGGTAATGTCTACATCGGGCAAACTGGCTGATGCGTTAACGATTGGCTTAGGGAACACCACAACAATGTTAGCAACACTACTCAAGGTCATCTAGGCGTGCACTGTAGCGACTGTGGGTGCAAACCTATCTTCGACAAATGCAAGATTACATCTAGGAGAAAATCAAGCCTCACTAGAGAAATTATCGAGGCTGTTGCAATTTCACGTGTGGGAAATAACTGTGTCAGTTGTCCCTCGATAGCCTTGTGTGAAATATAGCTGACGCACCTCGATTCAAATGTCAGGGTGCGATAGCAATACAAGCAGGTTCTGTGCGCATGTGTGACCTTCTTTCTTTTTCCCAAGTGTTCGCTTTAAAACTAGCTTTGCAGCGGCAAAATGAACATTTTTGTTGAAAGTCAGCGCTGTGTCTGTGTACTTTATGTGCCTCCTTTGTCTCCGTCAGTTCTTGTGCTGTAGGCTTCCACTACCATAAGCAAATTGAGAAAACCGATTGTTTAACTGTTCCAGTTATTCACTGGAAAATTCAGTGATGTTCACCTTGGCATTACTCTCAAGGTTGCCTTGAGCTTAGTACAGTAAGAAAGGGGCGATGACTACTGGCATCACGGCATTGGCAGGGCTACTGTGCATGTGATGAATCTGGAAAGATTTGTCTGCTCATTTACACTTGATCAGCTTTCAAACTACGAACCAGCTTACGAAAGTTGACATTCGGCATCTTATTTCTGAACTACTCCAGAGAAATTCAAATGGCTTTTGAGATATCATTCATTTTTGTTTCCATAAATTGTATTTAAGCATTGAAGAGGAACATTCTGTAGTTGAAGAAACATGCATGATCCTGCTTTACAATATTTGCTTTTAATCTAAACACTTGCTCCCTTGCAACAACTGGGGTAACTCCATACCTTCACATCCTTCCCGAGAAGTTTGTCCGCGTGCTTGTAGAAGCAAGGTGTGATGAATAGAAGTGGCCACTCCTCCTTCACTTTCGATGTGTGTGGACATGGATCTGTATTAATGAATGTTCTTTGTTCTATGTATGTGTCCTGCATGTTTTGTGTTGCAAGAGTCATATTAATTTCTTTGTAGTTTTTCCTTCCTTCATGTTTCATGAATTGTATTTTTTTCTTTGGTGTCATTTGGGGGCTCCAATCTACGGACTGGCTGCCAGTTGGCACAGCCATACGCCCACCTTCTCACTTTGGAGCCCGAAACTCCTGTCGTAGGCGAGGCAGACCGCTTGCCGCGATTTAAATTTTCAATTCGGTTCTCCAGCTGCTGGAAAAAAGAGTCATAACCTCTTCCCAGCAGCCCCCCATCGAACTTCTTATCTTGAAGAGAGAGGGGATACACAGCTACAATTTGTGCAGCTGTGCTGCGTATCTCCTCTCTCTTCGGTATTGAATACAGATTTAACAAATTATCTGCCACCCGCCTCACCAAGTCCCTTCTCTCCCTTGGAAGGAGGGGCACTTGACTCCCAAGGGGCTCTCTAAGGCTATTCGGGAAGCTGCTAGTGTCTAACGGAGGTGGGCTCATGTTTGTAGTGTCAAATGTATTTGTGGCGGCATTCAATGGGGCTTCATGCTCGGGTATGCCTAATAGGTAAAAGGAAACCGACATTTAACAAGTAAACCCACGGACTCGCGTGACGTGACAGAAGAGCGTAATGCCTTCACATTGCTCCTTCGCATGCTTTGCAGTTGCCGCACCATATACAGGTAAAAATAAGTTAATTTGAAGCGCTGAGACTGTGCAGCTTACACGACGCTACATATAAAGGTTCGAAAGCAAGGGTCTTACATGCATTCCATAATGGCTTCACTGCACGATAGCTGTGTAATGCTGTGAAGGGACGCGAGAACAAGTGCAAACCACGTGTCATTTTCTTCTGACGCGCGCTACCGCTGACAGTAAATTTTCTCGCAGTTCGCAACTTAAGAAAATGGTCAACACGGCATACATACGAAACGCAAGCACAAAGTGCCATGCCTTTGGATGGGCGAAAGAAATGAGGTTGTAGTCCTATAGCTTCACAGCAACAAAGGCAATCCAGAGTGTTGTCAGATACGCCCGCAGCTGAACGACAGTTGTTGCCACATTCGTTTTCCATTGCTGCTTTTGTGTCAGTCTATATATGTCCCATAAGCGCTGAAAACATCGAACGCGTGAGCCCTTTACGCTCGCCAACGGAATTCCTTATAGGGCTCGCACGTGCGACTCTGCCCGACTCGCAACAGTGATGGGCATTTAGGGCTTTCCCGTGTGGCTTACAACTGCTGTGCATAAGATCACTGACGAAAATAGTAAAATAAAGCTTACCTGATTTTAAATCAGAAGTCCAGCGACGAGGCACTTGACGAAAGACGGGTCACACGGCGCTGAAGAAACTTGGTCAACCTGACGACCACAGGAGCAGCGGACCGAGTGAAGTGTCGCCCGTGTCGCCACCTTCCGCTTGCGCAGTCCAAATTTGTGTCACCGCTGGACAGCTAATGAGTACTAGCTAGTGAGTACGCGTGATAATGAGCGCCTCACCTCGACCGCACAATATTTTCTGATTTCTATTTATGATAACAGTCATCGCCTCAAAGAGACATTCGGATACCTGCAGTTTTCACTCTCAGTGCACGCTGCCCGCCACAATTTACGGAAATTCTCCGTTTTTGGAAATACGGACGATAAACACGTTTTTTTTTCTTTTTAACTTATGCTTCCTCCGTTTTCGACAAAACAGAAGTGTCGTCCGTTGTTTTTACGTAGAATCCCTCCGTTATTCATAAAACATGACACTGCCTGTATTTTTTACGTATGTTTTCTACGTTATTTTACGGAAATTTTTTGCAGTGTGGCTGCGCCGGCTTGAATGCCGGCCTTCATTCTTTCTGGCAGAGACACGTAGAGAGCCTCGACGAAGGCTGTGTCACTTTGAGGGCGTCTCCACTCTTCTTGTAAAGCTTCCCACAGTTTATCAGCGGTCGCCAAGTTCAAAGAGAGCGTTGAAAGGTTAGCCTTCAAATGTGCCCAAGCATGCTCTATTAGGTTCATGTCCGCACCCGCCACGCACCACTGAAGGCACATTACCCCTAGTTTATCTAAAATATGTGTCACGCCATTTGCTGTACGGAAAGGAGACAGCTGCTGTAGGAATAGATAGTACCTATCCGGGTGTGGACCATTCGATGCATGTGGGATCATCTCGTGATACAGCAATGTGCAATACGCAGCACTCGTAAATCTCCCAGACATGCTTACAAGGGAACTTAGGCCGTCGCGCGAGATAGCCGTCCACTCGTTTACTGAGGTGCGTGCGCTTGCGGCCACCTCCTCGATGTTCTGCGGACAGACGCGTGTGTTCTCTATGCGCCACACTCTTTCCTGCTGGTACCAGTGGCTTGAGAAAGTATATTCGCCGGAGAGGACGACCTATTTCCAATTCGACATCCTCTAGCTGCTGTGATCGAACGGCGAACCTCGGCGGAGCAGTTTCATTGGCAGCTGTGAGAAGGGGCTTCTGAGCGGCGACGCAACTTCGGAGGCGACGCAATTCGCCGTACCATGCTGTCACTTACATTTGCTAGGTCGAGAGTACTGCGCACGTCCTTCGCACCTTGAAATGGCTTCTCATTCACTGCAGAAACAATTTGTAGGTCTTGGTCCATCGACGTGGCGCGGGGTCGCCTCTTGAGCGGCGCATGCTTAATGCATCCTTCATCTAGGTATTCTTGGACTATCCTGTTGACGGTCTTCAACTGGCAGCCTGCCAAGGCAGCAATGTTGCGCTGCGTGTAACCTTTTTTCGGCAATTCGACGACTCCTCCCGCTTATGCAAAGCCACTCGCGACATCGTTACACGCTGAAACACAGATAACTGCTAGGCACGGACAGCCGTGATCTGCTTTTATAAGCATATTCCACGAAAGAAAATATAAAACAGGTGTATGAATTATCAGCCAACGCCACCTAGATATAAGCAAATCCAGTGAATCACGGCAGGCTACGTCACGGCCTCTCCCTCAGTAGTTACCAAGCTTGATGGGTCATTGGATGTGGTTTCGCGCACTCATATCGACTCATATAATCGCTTGCAACCGTTGACACGCAATCAGCTGCCATATCGTAGCAACGCTAGCGAAGCGGGAGTGCAAACAGCTAGCGGAACCGTGTCGCCCTTTTCACTTTGTTTCCGACAGCTGCCGCCGCGGATCGCCCCACGTCGGGTTCGAGGCTATTTGCCACGCCCTCGCGTGTTCCCGCTCATATTGCTCAGGACAGTACGTACGAATTTAGAATAGGTAATCGCTAATGACGTCACAGCCGGTGTTTCTCTTGCACTCGTCCACTACCTATGTAAACTAAAAAATCGCCGTGTCGTAAGCTCGCGTCGAACGGCCGCCGTAGAAATCTCGCTGTTGCCGTCATACGTTCATTTTCAACGTGGTCGCCGTCGTGCTGTGGTCACACGCACGCACGCACGCTCGCAACCCATACACACGACTGCTCCAGTTTACACAAACGACTGCTCAATTTAAACAAACACTTTGCTCCACCTGGAATCGCTTTGCAGAGCCCCAACCAATGCGGAGCGGGCGACTTGGAGGTACGGAGGTAAGAAAGACACAATCGAAGGGAAATAATTCTTACAAAATACTGGCCTAGTCTGGGTCCTCCGGTGACATCAAATGCATCCGCCAGTTAGTTGATCTCGTACTTACGAAATAAAAGGCAGACGGATTTAGCGAGTGTTAACACGAAAGTGGTTCTTTACACGTTGGTTTTTCGCGTACTCGTGATCGGGATTTGTCGAAGTTATGTCACTCACAGCTATTTAGTAGATACAAAAACATTTCTAAGGAGGATTTCTTGTTGGGCTATAGTTGGTTCGAATGACCATTACAAGACGGGAGCAAATTGACACACATACGCAGAGGACAGACGATATGAGCGGTCTGTTTCGTCTCGGCATTCGTATGTCGTGTCTGTCCTTTCTATGTGTGTCAAAGGGTGCGCCCTCACCTAATGAAAACATTTCTCGGCAAATTAAAACACTAGTGAACTTGCGTGAATGTGTTGTTTTTCCAGAGCTAGCAAAATTCCGCCCATCGTTTTCTTTGTGCGTAAAATATTGTTCTGTGAATAATACCAACAAGCGTCTTACCCGTTATTTGCGAAATTGGAGAGTGTGCGAATCATGCGAAGCGTTGTGGCTCTTTCTTCGCCCGTGCAAAGCTCAGGGTAGAGAAAAGTTAGTGTGCCGAATAATACAAGCACCTCTTCGCCGTGGGTTGTGCGGTCGCCATCGAGCAACGTAGACGATGGCTTTGGCTCGTAGATGTAGTAATAAACGGTCGCCCCGCTTTTCGCGAGCTTGGTTGCGAAACTCATTGCCGGACAACGGAAGAGCATGCCGTCGATCAAGTCGACCCAACCTTTATAGTCTGGGTCGTCGACGTCGTAGTGCTTCTCTTTGAGGATGTCGAGCATGATGTCAATAACCGGATCGCTCACACCGCCTAAGCGTTCCTTGAACACCGCCCTGATGGTTTCTTTGGGATGCGTCTGCTTTTTGCCTTGAAACTGCTGCCGAAGGGTCTGGAACAACGACGTGGCCTCGTTCAGGGTATTGCTCATCATAACTTCTAGATGCCTTATGTCACGTTTACCAATTTCTACGGCGTCCGCGGGGAGCAGTGGTCCCTCTCGGCTCGGTGTGAGTTGCATGTGCACTTCTTCGGAGGCTTCGAGGAGTGCCGAGGCGTTTCGCTCTTGAAGACAGCGCAACACGGCGGTCGCATTATCCGACTGGCACTGAGTGGCATCTGCAATCGCTTCGAAAGTGGCCCGTGCCTTGCTGCCCGCGTTAGGCATCAGGTCTGGTATCACGGTGCCACTCAGGAGGTAAGCCCTACGGAAGGTGGACGGCGAACCCAGTGGACTAGCCATCAGGAGCGTCAGCGATGTGGCGCCTGCGCTGTCGCCGGCGACCAGGATTTTGTCGCGGTCTCCGCCGAAGCGGCCGATGTTGTCGCGAACCCATCGCAGCGCCAGAACTTCGTCGTGCAGACCCATGTTGCCCCGCACGCCGTGACCCGTGCCCGAGTTGAGGAAGCCGAAGAGTGAGACGCGGTAGTTGGGCACCGCGACCACCAAATTGCCCAGACCGGACAAGAAGCGGCCGTCGTAGAAGTCGTAGCTGCTCACGCCGCCCGCGAAGGCGCTTCCATGCAGCCAGAACACGACGGCGTGCGCCCTTCCAGGATTCACGCAAGCACCTGGTACCCATACGTTAATGTGCAGGCAGTCCTCAGTCGTGTTGGAGGTATTCATGGTGTAGTTCCTTGACTTCTGCGTGTCCGGCTGCTTGCAAGGTGGTCTCTTGTATGTGGCGTCGAAAACTCCGCTGCGCGGTTTCGCGCATTTGGGCACCATAAATCTGTTTCGGCCAAAGGGAGGTTCCGCGAAGGGGATACCGTAGAAGGCGACGGTGCTGTAGACGGTGTCTGCGATATTGTACTGAACGAGTTTGCCTCGGACTTTTCCTGCCGAAGTCCATACGACCAGGCATTCCGACGATGTCCGAGCAGCAGGCAGAGGGTCCTTGAGTTCTAGGATGATCATGGTAGTACAAAGGACCAAACCGATGAGGCAGAGGCTCACGGCAAGGACCCTGCAACTGAAATGGCATGATGTAAACACAAATGAAATAAACAAAGGGCAAGGGAGATGAGCAGCGTCTTGGAAAACAAAAAAGCTAGCAAACTGCATTTACATCTTATATCACTTGATTACTGTGGTGAGCATCAGTGAGATGCCGACTCGTCAATATAGGCCCGCGTTATCTTGTAAAGAACACTGTAGGAGGTGATTCCACGTTGTTGTAGAACCATGAGTTATAGGTATAGTTGCACTTTACAGTGTTCTTCTACTGCTTCAAACGTTTTTTTAAAAGCCCCAATATCTGTTTGAATTACTTAACTACAGAATAATTATGTCCTGGTCGAAATGATTTCCAAGGAAAGCCAGGGCAATCACTTTATTATTAAACTAATTACAGTAATATACTGTTTAGTTATAGGCCCTACGGGCAATGCTTATATGTCAAAGTGGAAGAAAGTGCAGTTCCATACTCCACGCTACCTAGACTTTCCTCTAGGTGGGGTTGCTTTGCCGCGGGCTGGCGCGCTCAACGCGCTCCTGTGTATACTCTCTCCAGCGCACAGTTCTCTTTTCCACCTCCAGGCGCCTTCCTCCTCCGGCGCTCGCCTTTCTCGCGGCAACACACATAATCTTGCCGATTTCACTGACGGGGCATGTACGCGTGTGCGTAAAAGCAAAAACAAACGAAGAAAGTGCGCCGTAATGTGACAGAGAAGAAACTGATTTGTGAGCGGCAGCAGTGGCACCTCGTCAAACGTGGTTCCAGAGATCGCGTACCGTGTGTACAGCGTGTGTGGGCGTCGGAAGGGAGGGCTTGCGGCCCATGGGGAGCAATCGCCGCCCACGTAACTACGCCTGCGCCCGAACCGACGCTCTCACCAGCTGAGATACCACCTCGGCTGGGTCTCCCGCTGGATTACTGGTCCAGGAGGACTGCCGTCCTTGAGCCTTGCTGAATGAGCGCTCGGGAAAGCGGAACTAGGTACACCTTGTCAACTGTTGAATGTGACGCGGTGCGCTACTGCTGTGTGCTCCCGAGCCCAACCCCGCATTCTGAAAACCGAGCATGCAAAGGCTCTGATTCGTCGACTGGGGCGGAGGGACGCCTGAGCTATATGCGGCCAGAAGACAACGCCTGCCGTACGACCCTGCAGTCTGACACAAGTTCCACGACGTCTCCTGCACGTCGACAGCGGCTTCTACCAAAAGTGTAGGTTGCATGATTACCTTTCACTAATTCATATATAGCTGTGTGTCCTCTAGAATGTATTTTAGAGAACCGTCGCGTGTGTGCTACTTCGATCTGGAAGGTGTGTCTAATACATGTATGACGTGTGTTTGCGCTTCTGCGTGCTGCATCCATTCTTTCTCCAGTGATGCCGAACTCAATGCCATCACGCACATTTGCGCCGGCGGTTCTGTACTCAAGCGATGGCCACCACGACGCCGGCACCCTGAACGTATACATCGAGTCCTGCAGTCCGGAATTAGTGAAATGGGTTGCTTCCCTTTACCTAGGATTTCTAATTACGCCGTTCTTGGACGGTCCGTTTCTCACATCAAAATCCTTGCTGTGCTCCTTCGCATTGCTGCGAAGGAGCGATTGCTGCGCTCCTTCGCAGCACAAGGTATTGTATCGCTTGCCATAGAACAAATTTGCTGTACTTCATGGGCGTTTGCACGTTTATATAATAGTGCTCGGCTAAGCGCAAAAATCGGAACTGATCGCGAAGTAATGCATTTTGGGGAAGACGCACTATTTATTTCATGAGTACGCCACATATAAGTAATGTTCGCGATATATATATATATATATATATATATATATATATATATATATATATATATATATATATATATATATATATATACACACACGATTTATCTTGGCGCTATTCCACGGAGTTAGTATTGATACACCACGTGGTTTAACATGCAGACACTTTAAAAATGCGCAGTTTCACTGAAAAAGTGAAGCATAGATTGCGATCGCAAATTATGAGACAGCTATACGAAGACGGTACTTTTATCGGTCGTACAAACTTGTAAACGTTCGCTTACTGGGTGAATTAACAAGCATAAAGTTACGCGCGCACAGGCCAACAAGAACACATCTCACTCGATGACCGCACAAACTCGCTGTTGGAACGCTAGCCAGAGGAAGAGTGGCAGCAGCAGCCAGCGAATGGACGGTTCGTGCTCCCTCTCGCTTCAAGCTAACTGAGCGATGAGAACACCGCTCACACAAAGCTATCAGCCCTCGGCGCCGAGACCCTGTAACCATTGCAGATGGCTTTCGAGACGGAGCCCGCGCGGCTGCGTTCAGCCAGCCGCCGCCAAAGTACACTCTAAAAACAGTTTGCACCCTTTGGGGTGTATATCTGTCCCACAACAATAATCGTCATCTGCCTTGCTTGCGTTTCCTTTCTTGAAAACTCGGCCCTCGCTACTTTCCTGTCGAGAATGCTGCGTCACACTGATAACGCGCATGTCGTTCGTGACTGGGAAGTACCGGGCTCGCCACGTTAAAGAAAGGAAACGCGGGCAAGAGAGATGACGATTATTGTTGTGGGACAAATATACACCCCAAAGGGTGCAACTGTTTTTAGAGTGTAGAACTACTCCGCCGCCGGAGTAGAAAATTTGGAACTGCTTGGCGCATTAACACAAGCACAGAATCTCCGCCCACACACTTTTGGTGGCACTGCTACAGAAAGTTGTCGAGTGTAGCTTAGACAAAATTATACGTTGGCCTATACAATCTAATTCCACATTCCTGTATACTATAGTGAAATCTATTACAGCGTGGCCTATATTTTCCAAAGCCAACCTCTTCTCTAAGCCCGAACCACACGAGCGGTATTGCCTCCCCCTCGCAAGAAAAAAATGGCAGCGATATCTGGGAGTCGAATACACAACCTCGCGCTCGGTAACTAAGCCACTGATCCACAGCATCGGGTACTAAACAGGAGTTGAAAGTACAGTGCATGTTAATTACCGTATGGGAGTTCACGATTCAAATATGCATAACTTTAATGAGCTTCTGTGAATATTGTAGCCTAAACCCGCCGTGGTTGCTCAGTGGCTATGGTGTTCGGCTGCTGAGCACGAGGCCGCGGGATCGAATCCCGGCCACGGCGGCCGCATTTCGACGAGGCGAAATGCGAAACCACCCGTGTACTTAGATTTAAGTGCACGTTAAAGAACTCCAGGTGGTCGAAATTTCCGGAGTCCTCCACTACGGCGTGCCTCATAATTAGAAGGTGGTTTTGGCACGTAAAACCCCAAAATTAAATATTGTAGCCCAATAAAAATTGTAACAGTACGCTCACATACGAAAGAATTTGCTAATTTTGAGGAGGCTAAGAAGGAGCTGCCGCGACGTTTTCTATGCTTCGTCACAAAATGCGCGGACGGACGCCTGCATAAAACTAGACCTGCTAAAATCAAGTCATGCGCTGACAGTTCATCGAAATGCACGTATAGTACTTCTTGTGCGGCCGGACGTTCTTTTTTCTTTGCCATTGTATGCGTCGTAGGACAGCGTGTGATGGGTTTGAAGACAGTGCGTGTAGCGCATGACTAGTCAACGCAAGTTCGAATTTTTGCCATTGCACCGGGGCTTTCAGCCGTTACCCAACTAACGTGGCCCAAATAGACCAACCTACATGACCGCCCACCTCTGCAGCGCAACAAGATACCATACCAGCGTGTCGAACAAGGTCTTTTGAGGGTTCGGTTCGGGTCGGCGCCTTTCGGTTCGGTTAGCAGAACACAAGTGCAGGCTGAAAGAGAAATAAATGACCTGTGCGGTGGGCGTCCAGCTTTCAGCGATACGTTTATTATGCGACTTACAGCCATTACACCAGGATTACTCATGCACGGTTCAGTTGTTTTGCATATCACGTGACCACTATCTCTAGTCTTCCTGACGTGTAGAGAAGCGGGTGTTTCGAACTGGTCACAGTCGAAGAGGATATAATAAGTGGTCTGTCGAGCTTTCGAGGAATTGTGGCACATACTGTAGTTGGGAGGTCGAGAGATAGCATCATCATCAGCCTGGTTACGCCCACTGCACTTCAAAGGACTCTCCCATACTTCTCCAACTACCCCGGTCACGTATTAATTGTGGCCATGTTGTCCCTGCAAACTTCTTATTCTCATCTGCCCACCTAACTTTCTGCCGCCCCCTGCTACGCTTCCCTTCTCTTGGAATCCAGTCCGTAACCCTTAATGACCATCGGCTATCTTCCCTCCTAAATACATGTCCTGCCCATATCTTTTTCTTGATTTCAACTGAAATGTCATTAACTCGCGTTTGTTCCCTCACCAAATCTGCTCTTTTGTTATCTCTTAACGTTACACCCATCATTGTTCTTTCCATAGCTCGTTGCGTCGTCCTCAATTTAAGTAGTAGAACCCTTTCCGTAAGCCTCCAGGTTTCTGCCCCGTAGGTGAGTGCTGGTAAGACACAGCTGTTATTCGCGCTTTCTAGATACGCTAGCGCCGCCGCGCGCATTATTTTGGAACGCGGGAGGGGGTGATAGATTTCCCGCTCACGCGGTTTCCGCAGCTGTGTTGGCATTTTGGTGCTCTTCGTTCTGGAAGAAAGCAGCCGGCGAGCGAAGAGCAACCGCATGTGCAGTGCGCCGCAACGCACAAATCGTGCAATATTCGGAAAAAGTGAGCCTCCACCACTTTCCAAAAGAGAAAAAACGGAGGGAGTTGTGGGCGATCAATCTCCGCATCGGAAAGCAAAGAAATGGTCGTATGTAGCGATAATTTTAACAAAGACGACTTCTTTTGGGGCCACCTTGGTGGGTGTAATTGACTGTTGCGCTGCTCTCAATGATTTCATTTGATTTTTGTGGTGAGCTGATTGTGAAATTTTGCCTTAAAGTCGAGTTGAAGCCCTTACCAATGCGGCTGAAGCGAAACGCCACGCCTTCACAAAAGATCCCTCTGCGCTCCCACGAAGGGAGAGTGAGGCCTAGGGTTGGCCGAAGAAAGCCCCGCCACACAATCCCAAGGTAAGTTTAAGTACCCAAGTGTCACCGTTTATTAAATTTCCTGCTTGTGTCCGTGCTGTTTCGGTAAATATTCCGTGACGGTGCCTGACGCTGTGTCGTGAGCATTGCAAACTACAGAACGTATTACGCAACTGTTCTTAGTCGTTCTGTGTGAGAATCAAACAGGCGGTCAATGCACAAGGCGTTCCCTGCTTTTTTGGCTGAAATGAAAATTGTGTAGCCATCGGAGGTCGTGCGCACGCATTTGTGATTTTTTATTTGTTTTGCTTGGTCATAAAGCATCTCTGCTATTGACCTAACAATGTTGCAGGAAACAACGGCCAACAGGACTACGTACCTGAAGCGGTCATTGATGACGATTGCGCATGCGAGCCTCCTGATAATTCGGAACAAAGTGAATACAATAGTGAGGATTATTTTTGTCCGACCCTCGCGCCCAAGTTTTGAGGATGTATATTGCGTTACCACAGGTTTAAGTTTGCAATTTCACCCAAACAAGGCGAGCTAGGTTGTGCAACTGTAAAGGGCAATATATCGAGAGTGCTACCGTCGAAAGATTTTGGGCACCTAGATAAATACACCCTCTACTCTTAGTAGACTAAGGCCTTTGTGATGTCACCTTAGGCAAGTGACCTACTGGAGTGACTCTGACGCAATAGTGTTCTTTTGTGTGTGTGCATTTTTGGATTGTAAAACTTTATTTGTCCAACAGATGTAGGGAAGGCTTTAAGTCTTCCCACCTAGACGACGGCCAGGAGTCCTTGGACTCTAGCGGCGATTTCGGCCAGTTGGACGGTCTTTAGTTGAATCTCCGGACCGGAGCTGAGTAATAAGGTCTCCCATTGTTCTAAAGACTTTATTCTTCCCTCAGAGGGAGCCTGTGGGCATTCCCACAGAATGTGATTAAGATTAGCCCTGGCTTTACATAGCTTACACTGGCTAGAGTACTGACCCGGGTAGTAGAGGCTGCACGACACCGGGCTTGGAAACGAGTTGGTTTGCAGGCGACGCCAAGTGGAGGCCTGGCTCTTGTTTAAGGATGCATCAGCCGGAGGATATTTAACCCGCCCTAGTCTGTAGTGTTGTGTGATCTTTCTGTAGCACACTAAGCGGTCTCGCCCCATGAAGCCTTCGGCTAGCCCACCAGCTCGGAATGTGAGTCCTCGAGCTAATTCGTGGGCCGCCTCGTTCCCAGCGAGGGAGGCGTGCGCAGCTGCCCAGATTATTTCAATTTTCCTGCTATCTCTGCAGGTCTGCAGGATTCTGTTCGCCTCGGGAGAAATTCTGCCTCTGGCAAAGTTCATCACGGCAACCTTAGAGTCGCTGACTATAATTTTGGCTGAAGTACGTGCAATTGCAAGTGCTATGGCAGATTCTTCTCCAATTTGAGAGCAATCCGTTGGAACTGTGCCACTGGCTATCAATCTAGTTTCAGCGCTCGCTACAGCTAGGGCCATGCGGCCGTTGCCATAGTCTGCAGCATCAACGTAGAGCACGTGCTTCGAGTTTTTGAAACGCTTCTCAAGAGCCTCGGCCCGTTTCTCTCTGCGTTCCTTGTGATGGATCGGGTGCATGTTTTGAGGCAGTGGTGGGATTATTAGTCGGTTCCGCACGCTTCGCGGCAGGTCGACTTTGATGCCTTCCTGCCCCTCATAGTTTATGCCTAGCCTAGTTAGGATTTTCCTGCCCGTAGGGCTTCCCGCAAGTCTCTCATACTGCGAGATCCTCACTGCTTCAATAATCTCCTCAAGCGTGTTGTGGAGCCCTAGAGCTAAAAGCTTTTCATTTGCAGTGCGGATGGGAAGCTCTAGCGCCTGTTTTATACTTTTACGTATGATGCCATCAATCTTCTTCTTCTCGAATGACCTAAAACTGAGGAAGGGAGCAACATAAGCTATTCTACCTATCACAAAGGCCTGGACTAGCCTAACTAGATTCGCTTCTCTCATCCCGGACCGCCTGTTGGCGATCCTGCGGATCAGCCTCATGGTCTGCAGTGCGCAGCCGTCTAGTTTCCTTATTGTTTCGCCATTAAAACTGTTGGCCTGAATCAAAAGTCCCAGAACTCTGATTTTGTCCACTTTTGGAATGGGGACCCCCCCAGCTGTGAGAGAGATTTGCGGTTCCTCCTTACTGGCCCTGCCTTTCGGCTGGTATAGAAGCAGTTCCAATTTTTGCGGTGAACATTTAAGTCCCCTAGGTCCGACGTAACTTTCAACTGCCTGGATAGCCCTTTGGAGGTTTCCTCTATTTGGGCATCGCTGCCCCTATCTATCCACAACGTAATGTCATCAGCGTATATACTGTGATTTAGTCCTTCAATAGCCTCCAGTCTTTCAGGGAGTTTGATCATGGCCACATTGAAAAGAAACGGCGAGAGCACAGAGCCCTGTGGGGTCCCTTTGCTGCCTAATTTAATGTCATCCGATTGGCATTCTCCAATCTGGATTTTTGCTTCTCGGTCTGACAAGAAGTCCCTAATGTAATTGTAGGTTCGTACGCCTACTCCCAAGTCCTGAAGGTTCTCAAGAATGGCTTTATGTGTGACGTTATCAAAAGCCTTCGCTAGGTCAAGCCCTAGAATTGCCTTTGCGTCCCCCGTTTCCGCATCGATGATTTGGTGTTTTAGTTGCAGCATCACGTCCTGGGTGGAGAGCCTGGGCCTAAAGCCCACCATCGAATGCGGATAGAGGTCATTATCGTCCATGTAGTTATTGAGCCGCGTTTGAATAACGTGCTCCAAAAGCTTGCCTGCACAAGAGGTTAGAGAGATAGGTCTTAAGTTCTCTATCTGGAGTTTCTTGCCTGGTTTTGGGATCATCACCACCTTAGCGGTTTTCCACTGATTTGGTAGTTTACCCTCTTCCCAACACTTCTGCATAAAGTTAGTTAATGCAGTTATAGAGGTATCGTCTAGATTGCGTAGCATTTTATTGCTAACGCCATCCGGGCCTGAAGCTGATTTGGTTTTGAGCTTGGCAATCTCCGCCCGGACCTCCGCCTCGCTGATGGGTTCGTCTAGGCTGGAGTTGCCTACACCTTCATAGTTAGGTAGGGGTTCCTTGCTAGTGTCCCCTATGTATCTCTCCTGTATGTCCTTCATTAATCTACCTCCGTACCTTTGTACAAGTGAAGAATTTTTTGAAGGTTCTGTCGCTGCGCTGTTTTGCAGCCCTGTGGATCCAGCAGGTAGCGGAGTAGATTCCATGTCCTAGCTAGGCTGCAAGGGCACTTGTTGAACTTCAAGAGCTGGGCCACACATCCAAGCTAAACAAATCCATTCAAGTGAACTCACTGGACTTCACACATAAATTTAGGATTTCGGGCGTGCTTCTTTCTGACGCTCACCTAAATAATTTGACTGGCGTACCTTGCCATGCACTTCCAAACAAGATTGTTTCACTCGTAGAGAAGTATGAGGCGGTGAACAAGATGGAAGCTTCTGTGAGGGACAGAGTTGTTTTGGTGTTCATGGTTCGGAAACAGGCTATGTCATTTTCCTGTCTCTGTGTACTTTCTCAGTGCAGCATTTCGTCCGTGCACAGATATTTTGTGCACACACTGCCTCTTTTTGCTGCAGTCCTGAAAGCTGCCATTGTGTGGCCTTCAAAGGAGGCCTTTGAAGGCCTCCTTTGCCTCCAAGGCCTCTTTGAAGGCCTCCAATATGCCTTTGCACTTTAAGCAATATCGGAGAGTGCGAGGTGTTGTAGATTGCACAGAAATCCCACTTGAAAAGTATCGGTGTGAGAAATGTCGGCTGCTGATATATTCACAACACAAGTCGACTCACACTGTAAAATTTCCCATATGTGTAAGTCCAGCTGGCACAATAACATTCATCAGTGAAGCATTTGGTGGACGAGCCTCAGACAAAGCCATTACAGCTGAGTGTGCAATATTGGAGAAGTTCGAGTCATTCACTGATGACATGGTTGATAAGTTTTTTTTTTCATTGAGGACTTGTGCAGTGTCCTTTTAATTGGCCTAATTCGGCCACCTTTTCCTAAAAAGGACTGCCACTTTGACCGCAATGATGCTCTTAGGACAGCTGATATTTCTAGGGCACGAGTTCATGTACAATGACCAATACACCGAGTTAAAGTGTTTAAACTCTTCAACTCAATCCTGTCCTGGGAAATACTGCCTTATATCAATGAGCTGTTCACAGTTGCGTGTGGTAACTTGTGCACACCAATATTGGCTGATGATAAATTTCAGTAAGCGCGCTTGCAAAGCTGACACAATTCATCATAATCCTCACAAGTCTATTTTATGTCCACTACCTCTCCCTGCGATCTCCAATTATCCCTGTCATGTGCCAGCCGATTCCAACTAGTGCCTGCGAATTTCTTTATTTCATCACCCTAGCCAGACTACTGCGCTTCCCTTCTTTTCGCACCAATTCTGCAACCCTATGGTCTAGCGGTTATCTATCATGCGCATTACATGATGTGCCCAGCTCCATTTTTTTCTATTAATGTCAATAAGTATATCGGGTATCGCTGTTTGCTCTCCGATCCACACCGCTATCTTCCTGTCTCTTAACTATATGCCTACCATTCTTCGTTCAATCACTCTTTGCGCGTTCCTTAACTTGTTTTCAAGCTTCTTTATCAGTCTCCAAGTTTCTGCCCATATGTTAGCACCGGTAGAATTCACTGATTCTACACCTTTCTTTTTAATGATAATGGTAAGCTTCCAGTCAGGTTTTGGCAATACCTTCCTTATGCACTCGAACTCATTTGTATTCTTTTGCTGCTTTTACTATATCTTGGAGATTGCTGGTGCTATTACCATGCTTATCTTTCAGTGCATACATCTTGGTTTGACCTATGCCAAGTTTCCTTCTCACTGATTTCATGCTGCGTCCATCTTTTACTGCTTCAATCTTTCTCACGTTGTAATTTCGAATATCCCGTATTTTCTCTTTGTTTATCACTTTTGACAGTTCTGGGAGTCCTTTCTGATCTCTTGAGCTGGACACGTTCATTCTTTGTCGTTTCTTTCTTAGCCGCTTTGTTACTTGGGAGAGCTTGCCTACTGGTTGCCTTGGTGCCTTACCTCCCACTTCAATGGCTGCTTCTGAAGCCAGTCTAGTTACAATTTCATTCATTACGTCTCTGTCATCTTCATCTCTCTGTTCTAAGGCTGCATATTTGTTTGCAAGTATAAACCTGAATCGGTCTGCTTTTACCCTTACTGCGGCTAGATTGGCTTGTTTCTTCCTGGCCAATTTTAATCTTTCTCTCTTGAAATTGAGGTGAATCCTAGCCCTCACTAACCTATCCGCGTTGATCAGACACATATCGCTATGTTTACGCAACACTAACTGGCGAGTGTTAATGTTACTTGAACAGAACAGTCTCTTTTGGTTTGTATTCCACTTAATTTTAGTGACATCTTCAGCTGTTCAATTATAAGTACTGTCTATAGTGTATGCTGTCGGGGCAAATAAGTGGGATGGTTATTTTTCATTTTTTCATCACTTTGTCGTGTACATTGCAATGTGTGACTAAGTACAGCTGTGAACGTGTGGGCATTGCAACCACAAAGACGTGAAGAATGTGAACCGAGAGCAGGTGGCAAATATAAAAGCATGCCAGAAGGAAGAGAGACTGCATGGTGAACGTGAGGGAGCTCTCGCTGCGAAGCCGCCGAAGCCGCAGGACCAGTGCACCGTCCCAGTACTAGAGCTGCTGTTTCCATACCAACCGTTGGCCTGTGCTGGGGGAAGCCCACCCAATGCAGCTGTTTAGCCCATTCCTGGGGCCAAGAGTGATTTCTGCTGAGCAGCACTTCTTGGAGTGCCATTACGCACATTGTCTTGGAGAGTAACCATAAGCACTGGGTGCAGAGCCTGTGTCTGGGTTGAGGTCCACCAGAGGTGCTGATGGCCGCCGAAGTTCTCGAGTGCAACGTGGACAGGTATTGCGCACGGTATCACAGTGATGTGTTCTCGACTGTCAAAGACAGCTATATAACAGTGCCACCGGTGCCTCGATTCAGCTCCAACGAGAAGTACACCACCAGGACCACAGACCCACCACTTCTATAACGTCAAGTGAAAAACTGTGAGACGACATTCACAGTTTTTGGACACTATGCACTCTCGATGTAGTCGTTTTTACTTTCTTGCATGACATGTCGAACTAAATAACATTTTGTATTGTGTCTACCAAGTTCTTTTCCCTTAAGTTGTAGCCGATAAATTTTTTTTTGCTTCGAGTCTCTCAGGTGTCCTTTAACGTCTCATGACACAAACAACTGACAACTGTCCCAACTATACCAGACCTGTATTCACATGTGGCATACATTTATTTTCAGACAGCCTATACACATGGAAGTGATGTCTACACATTAAGACATATGAAAGTTGAGGTGGGCGAATATCAACATTTTCTAGTATAAATTGTAAATATTGAATATCAGATAGCAAAGCACAGACACATATATACAGCAGGAATGTTTATTGTGGTATGTTTATAGGTATGATGCGTGCACTGCCAAGTCCAAAAGAAAGCTGCTAACTTTATCAGGTAGAAATGACCAGTTTTAAATACAAAAACTAATTTGCAAGTAAAAAACTATACTTATATTTGCTCAACTATTTTAGAGTGACTGCAAACAAGCTCTTCAAGAATTATAAGCTGCTGTGCGACTAGCTTCCCGAAGAATGTAAAATAATCGCTCAAATACAGAAAGATCAACAGCTTTCTTTTCTGTCTTCTGCAACACGTGCACTGTAGACACTTGTAAAGGTGTCATTTGCAGGGAATACATCAAAGGCTGTAGCGTAAAAAAATGAAACTCCGTGACTAGACATACTTTCTTTAGCAGGTAGTGAACAGTAAATATAAATTAACAATGGCTTATTTGCTGCTACATATATTGCAATTCTTAAATATTACAAAGTACTGAATATCTTTTCTTCCAAGTATCCCCCCTCCCACTGAATGGAAGTGATCAACAACGAAAAAAATATTTGAACATCAACATACTTTCAAGCCTTGCTAATCTGCACAAGCTTAGGTAGTACCCTTTTTAAGTAGACATGCTGCAGTCTGTCTACAAGTACCTGCATATGCTCGGTGTCTCTCGGCACATGTATGACTAGGCTCTCTACTTGTGAATGTACTATAAAATGACACACCTTCATGTTAAGCAGGAGCACGCCCAGTTGAATCTGGGAATGATACTTGTGAGCACGTCTCAGTGCATAATTTTCTCCATCACACACAATAAATGCCAGCTTCTTAGCATTTACGAGGTCTTGTATGTTAAAGTGCTTGCCTTGAACAGGACACTTCACTTCCAGCAAGACATTTGTTCCCCTCTGCTGACTTATTCCATCCGGGCTGTAGCCAAGCCAAGGAATATCTGGAATCACGACGAGTCCCAGCTGGCTCACGCTTTGGTTATGTGTCTTCTCGTACTGTTCAAGTGCAAGAGGCTCGTTATCTTTTCCATACATTGTGGCTTCATTTCCCTTGAAAGGCTCCCTGCAGTACAGCCTGTCCAGCTTTGCTTCCAAATTGCGTGTACCCCTTTCTTCAAACGTGTAAAGCTCTCTGCAGATGCTTCCAGTAATTCTTTTTTTTCTTTCGCTGTGCCGCAGAGTGTATGACTGATCGGTTCTCTCGCTGCATATTTCCCTAGCTTTGTCATAGCAGAGGTACACATTTTGAAGCTAGAAACTATTTTCATTTCCATTTAGATGTTCAAGAGTAAACCTTTTCAGGTCTGTTTTTTCACCATCTAGCACTGATTCAAAAAATGAGAATTTTGTGTACTCTCTCAAGTAGCAACCTTGCGTGAAAATTGTGTCGATGGCGCGGACTATGTCGAATTGCTCGTAGAAGGGGTTGACTTTCTTGTACGAGCTGTGTGTTTTCCCATTGCATCAATAAGTTCTTTCCTAATCATGGCTTGGAACATCTTCAGGGACATTTCTTGGTTGAAGCTGCTCGACGTGGCAAAACAAACTAATCGGCCTTGGTTTGTAGATGATGGCAGAACTGGCACGTCCCCAATGTTGTTGCACCTCCGTGCATGACAATGAATCCAGGGATGTGGCATCTGTCCTGTACATAAAAATAAACATACCTTGCTGAGATACTCTCTGTTCTGGCTTTCTTGTGCATTTTTCATATGATTCAAGAAAACGTTTCCTAACAGTGTCGCGATGGGGAGAGTTGGAATTCCATGATGTAACTTGGTAGTGCGAAAAGAAATGAGACAGGCGGGAACCATTTCAGTTTTGCGTTAGCGCTTGTGTGCGTTGGTTCCATATTGTTTCATCCTTTGTTTCCGTGTGATAAGTTACATCAACAATATTTACAGCACATTCAGAATAAAAATCCCACAGTAAACAAATAAAAAGCCCAGAGGGTTTAAAACATTTCTGGGCCTTCTGTGGTTATTAATACAGCCTGTGCCCATCTGAAGTGACTGAAGCAACCCATACTTGATTGCTATGTAGAAACATGTTCTTGAAACTCGGTTCTGAGTGTAACAACAAGCACCAGATGGCATTGAAAAGGCATCATTGCCATTGGTTTCCATATTTGCCTTTTACAATGTGGCTCTTAGTTCGACATAACGTAAACGAATTCACTGCCACTAGGTGCACATTACAGTCAAGCGAACCAACGAAAATAAATAAACACATGATGTAAAAAGTTGAACCTGTTCAAATATATCAAAGTGGCAAACACATGTTTGTATCGACCAGAGAGATCGGCCTTGCACGGGCATTCTCCCTGAAAACAAATCAACGTTAAGCACGCAAACGACCTTAAAACCGCGCTAATTATTTACAGAGTAAATGGGTAGGCTTCCACATGCATATTGAATTCTGGAAGCCGAAGACAACACATTGGTGCTTTTATGACACTAGAACGACGAAGTAGCGCAGTTTAAGCCCGAAAATTTAGTTAAAAAAAAGTGGCATTTAACGCGTCGCACTTTGGCAAAATCGCCGTACAACACGCGAAAACTCTAATCGTGCTGGAAACGGGGCACGCTGGCACACCTCATCGTCTTGGTCATATCTTGTAAATGGGCACTACTGAAATGTTTCCGTGTTACCTGGCATTTTTAACAAGCATTCCACAACTAAGCCATTGCAGGGAGCCATGAATGCACATACTGTCACGAATACAATGTTTATTTTATGCAGCGCCGTTGGGGGTACAGCGCTTTGTTTACATCCGAGCGCTACCAATTAACTGCTTAGTATCAATTCTCGTACATCACGTATTGCTTAAGAACACGTAAGGAGAAATACTGACCTTTACGGCGCCGGTTACATTGCAGACTTGAACTTTTATAGTATGCGGGGGGCCTCTTAGGGCGCTTATCTGCAGGCAGAGTGACTCGACCTCGACAGCCGCGCTTGTCGTCGCTCGTATTTCAGAGCATAGTATATGGCCAGCGTTACACGCACCCTCTCCTTCTACAACATATCTGTGCGTTTCCTTAGTGTTGTGGCGAGTGGCAGAGTAACGGAGACAATCCAAGAGCACGTACCGCACTGTTTTATTTCAGTGACAGCGAACTATATATATAGGCTGCTTGCCTATGACGTAACATAAAAAGAACGAATCATGTTTGACACGTGTGGCACAGCACTTCATATCACTTCTCCCTTTCTTCTAAAACTGAAGTCTTTGCACGGGTCTTCGTTGTCGGGTAGACCTCCGTAAAACCGGCGGACTTGGAGGACAGAGAGCCTGGTCGGCTGGGAGGGACGTTGGAGGTGTTGTCGAAGGAACAGGCGCAGCGCCAGTTGCTTCTGGAGTGGCCAGGCTGCACCGGCCTTCTGGCGTTGACGTGGGCCGATTCTTGTTGTCCGGGCTGGGTTGAAGCGAGTCGGGAGCCTCCGCTTTTGGGGTCACGGGTGACGCAGGCACGCGACGGAAAATTTGGTCGAAGTGACGTCTGGCTAGGTCATCTGGAGTGTCGACCGTTACAAGGCGTGAACCCTCTGTGCTCTTGACGATGCCTGGACGCCAATGCTTCCCTTGGCCAAAGTTGCGCACCCACACCTGGTCGCCGGACTGGAACCTGGGAGGCTGCGAGCAAGTTCGAGGTAGAGACGGGACGGAAGTATCCAAGCGCGAACGAATTTGGTAGTTCAGCAGCATCTCTGAAGGAGACTTGCCGCACGGTAGTGGGGTACGTCGATAGCCTAGGAGCACTCGCGCTAGTTTTGTTTCGAGGTCGTTCACCATCGAGTGCTTAAGAAGGCCATCCTTTTTTGTGCGGACCGCACGCTCTGCCAGACCATTAGATTGTGGGTGGTACGGTGCACTACGTAGATGAGTTATGTTGTTGACAGTCATGAACTGGGAAAACTGCTGACTTGCAAACTGATGCCCGTTTCTGATACAACTGTTTGCGGCAAGCCAAAACGCGCAAACAATTCTCGAAGCCGCGCGATTGTGACTTCTGTGGTCGCCGACTTGACGGGAAGTGCCTCAATCCATTTAGTATGCGAGTCGACGACTATCAGCAGCATGCGTCCCTCTATCAGTCCGGCGTAATCAGTGTGAAGCCTTGACCATTTAGTTCCCGTTTCTGGCCAACAGATAGGAACCTGTCGATGGGGCATTGGCCGAGCTTGTACACATGAGATGCACGAACGTGTAAGGCTTTCGATCTCACCATCCAACCCAGGCCACCAGAACAGCGTCCGAGCCAGTCTTTTCATCGCAGATGCACCCTGGTGTGACCGATGTAGCTCAGCGAGCATGGAGACTCGCGCTTTGCGGGGTACGACGATGCGATGACCCCAGTAGAGCAGGCCTTCAACGCTTGACAGTTCCTGTCTTCTGCAAAAATAAGGTTGAAGGTGATTTTGACACGGTGACAAGCGTTTAGGCCATCCATTCAGTACAAAGTGCTGCACAACGCTAAGGTTTTCATCGCCGTTCGTCAGCGCCCGTATGGCATCCGCTGGCACGAACGAGCTGTCAAGGGTCTCTGAAGACAACACGTATTCTGGTAAGGTGCCCGATCGACAAACGTCTGTTATTGGCACGGGCAAGCGGCTGAGTGCGTCCGCGTTGGCGTTTTCCTTGCCGGCCTTGTACTCTATGCGGTAGCTATATTGGCTTAGAAACAGAGCCCATCTCTGAATACGTGCCGACGCCATTGGGGGCACAGGTCGATCTTCTCGTAGAAGTCCCACGAGGGGTTGGTGGTCCGTGACCAATACAAACTCGCGGCCCAGCAGGTAGTCTCGAAACTTTGTTACTCCAAATACCAGTGCGAGCGCTTCCTTCTCGAGCTGAGAATAATTCTTTTCGGCGTGTGTTAACGTGCGTGAACGGAAGGCAATGGGCTTATCCACTTTTCCAATTCGGTGCGAGATTACGGCACCTAAACCCGAAGGTGACGCATCGCATTCCAAACGCACTGGTTGGCTGGGATCGAAATACGTCAGAACAGGCGAACTCAGAAGTGTTTGTTTAGCCTTGCGATACGAATTTTCCTGCGCCGTTCCCCAGTGCCATTTACGCTCTTTTTCAAGCAGAAGATACAACGGGGCCAGCATCGTTGACATGTGTGGCAAGAACCGGTGATAATAAGTCAACAGACCCAAAAACGAGCGCAGTTCGCTCACGTTCGTAGGCCGTGGCGAGTCGCGTATTGCTGCCAGGTTCTTTTCAAGCGGATGCAAGCCGTCTTTGTCAATGCGATGGCCCAGCTAGACGATTGAGTCTTTGCGAAAATGGCATTTTTCGGCCTTCAGCTTGATACCATTTTCTTGAAGCCTGCGCAAAACGTCCCGAAGTACTGAGCCATCATCGTCTTGACGTTCCGCAATCAATACATCGTCCAAATACACCTGCACGGCTGGAAGACCGGCCAGGACCGTTTCCATGCGCCGCTGAAAAATCGCGGGAGCCGAGGCAACTCCAAACGGAAGACGGTTATAGCAGAACAACCCTTTGTGTGTGTTTGTCACGGCCAACTTCCTCGCCTCCTCTTCCAATGGGAGTTGGTTATAGGCATCCTTAAGGTCCAGTGTTGTGAAAAATGATCCCCCACGTAGCGACGCGAAAATGTCTTCAATGTTTGGTAAAGGGTACTGCTCAGTTATGCACGCAGCATTGATTGTGGTTTTGAAATCGCCGCAGATGCGAAGGGAACCGTCTTTCTTGAGTACTGGTACGATTGGCGCCGCCCACTCAGAATGTGCTATGGGCGATACTCTACTAAACGGTCCAGCTCAGTTTCCACTTTTTCACGAAGAGCATAAGGAATTGACCGCGCCTTGTGGAACTTCGGTTGGGCGCCTTCTCGAATGTGGAATTTCACAGGTGGCCCCTGTATGTTTCCAAGTCCTGGCTCAAAAAGGGCAGGAAACTCGGTCCTGAGGCTGTCGGGATCTGCTGACGTCGATTGAACCGTAGCGAGAAACCCGGACGGCAAAAGCGAGAACGCTTGAATTAAGTCCCTTCCACAAAGGCTGGGACCCGAGCAGCCTGTAACTAGCAATGTGGCAGGTACAGTCTTCCCCGCAAAATGGGCTTCAAGGAGCAGTTCACCGACAATGGGTAGCTTGCCCAAGTAACAGCTGAGCGAGCGTTTGCATTTCGATATGCGTGGCCAAGTCAGACGGTGCTTTAGATGAACCTCCTGCGGAATGATAGAAAACGGTGATCCGGTGTCAATAATCATGTTCAAGGGCACGCCACCCCAGCGGATAACTCTGCGGAACGCCTGGAGCAAAGATTTCTTTTCCCGTGATTCCTGCAATGTGAAGACTGATGAAATATCGCCTTCCTCCGTTTCAGACACAGCGCTCTCATAATGAACTGCGTTAGCAACGCCATCGCGCCTACGACCAGCCCGGAGGCCCGACTGGGAGCGGCATTTTCTTGCGAAATGACCAGTCTTCCGACAGCGAAAACACTGCTCCTTTTTGTGCAGACAGTCGCTTGCTTCGTGATCGTAGTTTCCGCAGAGCGCGCACTCAGTATGGCTTTGCTTATCTTTGGTGAAGGTCTGATATCGGCGCGATTTACTCGCTACAGTGCACACCGCTGCCTCATTATCAAGTCTAGTCATGGCGCTTACTTCCAGTGCGGCTGTCTCTGCCGCTATGGCAATCGTTTCAGCTTGGGCAAGTGTGAGCTCAGTTTTTTCAAGCAACGTCTGCTGCACCGCCCGATTTCGGATGCCACAAGCAATGCGATCCCGTAACATACGGTCCAAACTAGTGCCGAAGTGACAATTATCCGCAAGCTTGCGTAGCTCGACAACATAGTCCCGGACAGATTCGCTTGCAGCCTGATCCCTTGTAAAGAACTTGTAACTTGCGGCAACCTCATTAGTCTTCGGCGCATAGTGGTTATTTAGAATGGTAAGTGCGTCCTTGTAACTCAGGCCATTTACTTTCTGGGGGGCGCAGTGCCCAGAAACAACGCCTACCGCCTTCGTTGACAGTGTAGAAACCAAGAGCGCCCTTTTCTTATCATCTGTCGTAATATCATTTGCTTCAAAAAATGCCCCCAGTCGAGTCAAGTAAATATCCCACTTATCTTGATGTTCGTCGAAACATGGGGTACCGAGGTTCGTAGCCAGGGCCATGACCGCCGATGCTCCGTAGACTCGATTACTTTCAGTACCCAGCAGGACTCCCAGCGCTACCAAGACGCCGCTATTCGTGGCGGCGGCTCCGCGGCGTGATCATCCTCGTCGCCACTGTTGTGGCGGGTGGCAGAGTAACGGAGACAATCCAAGAGCACGTACCGCACTGTTTTATTTCAGTGACAGCGATCTATATATATAGGCTGCTTGCCTATGACGTAACATAAAAAGAACGAATGATGTTTGACACGTGTGGCACAGCACTTCATATCACTTAGTAAGGTCAAGGATTGTGCTTAGAGATACTAGAGGCCCGTGAGCCGCCAGTACATGGAGACGCCCAAGCTTTCGTGTGGCCTCCATCACCTCTATCTCCGCCATATTGAAACATCCTCCGCGCCACCTATAGGCGCTGGAAAGTGCGAATACACTTTTCTCTTGAGGGATAATTGCAACCTGCTGTTCATGATCTGAGAATGCCTGCCAAACGCACCCCAGCCCATTCTAATTCGTGTGATTATTTCAGTCTCATGATCCGGATCCGCCTTCGCTAACTGCTCTAAGTAGATGTATTTCCTTACCACTTCCAGTACCTCGCTACCTATCGTAAACTGCTGTTCTGTTCCGAGACTGCTAATCATTCCTTTAGTTTCGATACACTGGCCAATCGAAACACTGGCCAGCCTTTTTGTGGCACCTTATCCCTGTTTACAAATTTTTACTCCATTCTACATGGTAATTCTAAGTCAGTAAGGGTCGCTCGAGGCAGGTTAGGCTGAAGACTTGCAATTTGTAGAGAAAGCTTTACCTCCCTTGGGAGCAACCTACAGTAATGCTCTGCCACCTTTTTCAAGGATGCGGGCTCAGGTAATGACAGTGCTATCACACAGTAAAGCTGTTGTGGCTCTTTGCGAATACCTCTGACAACTCGCCAGATTTTGTTCAGTGGTTTCCGTATGCCCATCGTACCCACAAAAGTTCCTCCACCTTTTTCGGTTCAGTATGGTGAGGCAACGCCGCATGTGTCTTTGGGCCCGTCCACAAGTTCTGAGGGCTTCCGTATTATTAGCACGTAGAGCCAACCTTTCGGCAGGCCCTCAAATGGCGCATAACCTTTCGAATTCTTCGTCGTTCGCCGGTACATAACGATGCTTAGTGGCAGAGCGGATACCTTGAAGCAGTGAGCTGTTCTCGGTATTATTTCTGCATTCGTAATCGAGGCTGTGATGTCTACGGCTGCTGTGTAAGTTTCCCAATCTACGACTTCAGTTTCGCTTTTCCGGACGATGTCCGATAATGAAGGCCAGAGATTAGGATCGGGTAGGATCGCTACTGTGAGTCTCGAAATCTGTACACCAGCCGCACATATAGGCAACTTCTCTTATGCGAATGTGACGTCAGTGCAGCTAACAGTCTTCGTGTTTTTAGGTATCTTGTGCTGCCATCATTCACCAGCTCTATATTGTATCTTGCAACAAGGTTCACCAGTTTAGCACCACAAGCAAATGTATGTGAACTGCCCCAGACCTCGTTAAGTGCCCTGAAACCGCCCCAAATAGTATGTGGAAATTGATACCCTTTTCTCTTGACGGATAATGGCAACCTGCTGTTCATGATCTAAGAATGCCTGCCAAATGCACCCCAGCCCATTTTTCTGATTATTTCAGACTCATGATCCGGATCCGCGGTCACTACCTGCCCTAAGTAGATGTATTCCCTTACCACTTCCAATGCCTCGCTACCTATCGTAAACTGCTGTTCTGACTATTAAACATTAGTTTTGTTTTCTGCAGATTAATTTTTAGACACACCCTTCTGCTTTGCTTCTCCAGGGCAGTGAGCATGCATTGCAATTGCTCCTCTGAGTTACTAAGCAAGACAATATCATCAGCGAATCGCAAGTTACTAAGGTATTCTCTATTAACTCTTATCCCCAATTCTTCCCAATACAGGTTTCTGAATGCCTCCTATAAACACGTTGTGAATAGCATTAGAAAGATCGTATCTCCGTGCCTGACGCATTTCTTTATTGGGATTTTGTTGCTTTCCTTATGGAGGACTGCGGTGGCTGTGGAGCCGCTATACATCTTTCAGTATTTTTACATAGGGCCGTCTACACCCTGATTCCGTAATGGCTCCATGACTGCTGAGGTTTCGACTGAATCAAACACTTTTTCGAAATCAATGAAAGCTATATATAAGGGTTGGTTATATTTCGCACATTTCTCTATCACCTGATTGATAGTGTGAATATGGTCTATTGTTGAGTAGCCTTCACAGAATCCTGCCTGGTCCTTTGCTTGACAGAAGTCTAAGGTGTTCCTGATTCTATTTACGATTACCTTAGTAAATGGTTTGTAGGCAACGGACAGTAAGGTGCTCGGTCTATAATTTTTCAAGTCTTTGGCGTCCCCTTTCTTGTGGATTAGGATTGTTAGCGTTCTTCCAAGATTGCGGCGCGCTCGAGGTTATGAGGTATTGCGTATACACGGTGACCACTTTTTCTAGAACAATCTCCCCAGCATCCTTCATCAAATCTGCAGTTACCCGATCCTCCCAGCTGCCTTCCCCCTTTGCATAGCTCCCAAGGCTTTCTTTACTTCTTCCTGCGTTACTTGAAGAATTTCAAATTCCTCTAGACTATTCTTTCTTGCGTTATCGTCGTGGGTGCCACTGGTACTGTATAGAACTCTTCAGCCACTTGAACTATCTCATCCATATTAGTAATGATATTGCCGGCTTTGTCTCTTAACGCATACATCTGATTCTTGCCTATTCCTAGTTTCTTCTTCGCTGATCTTAGGTTTACTCCGTTCCTGAGAGCATGTTCAATTCTATCCATATTATACTTCCTTATGTCAGCTGTCTTACGCTTGTTGATTAACTTCGAAAGTTCTGCCAGTTTTATTCTAGCTGTAGGGTTAGAGGCTTTCATACATTGGCATTTCTAAATGAGATGTTTCGTCTCCTGCGATGGCTGACTGGTACCTTGTCTAACGAAGTTACCAGCGACTTTTATTGCACACTCCTTAATGATGCCCATAATATTGTCGTTCATTGCTTCAGCACTAAGGTCGTCTTCCTGAGATAAAGCCGAATATCCGTTCTGTAGCTTGATCTGCAATTCCTCTATTTTTCCTCTTACCGCGAACTCATTGTTCGGCTTCTGATGTACCAGTTTTTCCCGTTCCCTCCTCATGCCTAGGCTGATTTGAGATCTTGCCATCCTATGGTCACTGCAGCGCACCTTGCCGCGCTCGTCCACAGCTTGTATGATGCCAGGGTTACCGCAGAGTATGAGGTCTATTTCATTTCCTTTTCCACGTTCACTTTCGGCTATCCCGCTTGCGGAAGGAGGTATTCATTATCCGCATATTATTCCGTTCTGCAAACTCTACTAATAACTCTCCCCTGCTATTCCTAAAACCTATGCCATATTCCCCCACTGACTTGTGTCCAGCCTGCTTCCTGGCTACCCTGGCATCGAAGTCATCCATCAGTATAGTGTATTTTGTTTTGACTTTACCTATCGCCGATTCAACGTCTTCATAGAAGCTTTCGACTTCCTGGTCATCATGACTGGATGTAGGGGCGTAGACCTGTACGACCACAAATTTGTACCTCTTATTAAGTTTCACAACAAGACCTGCCACCCTCTCGTTAATGCTATAGAATTCTTGTATGTTACGAGCTATATCCTTATTAATCAGGAATCCGACTCCTGGTTGTCGTCTCTCCGCTAAGCCCCGCTATCACAGGACGAGCCCGCTTTTTAGCAGTGTATATGCTTCTTTTGTCCTGACAACTTCACTGAGCCCTATTATATCCCATTTACTGCCCGCTAATTCCTCCAATAGCACTGGTAGGCTCGCCTCACTAGATAACCTTCTAGCGTTAAAAGGTTCAGATACCAATGGCGGCCTGTACGGACCCATAGATATTTAGCATCCTCTGCTGCGTCACAGGTCTGACCGCCGCCGTGGTCAGCTGCTTCGTAGCTGCTGAGGACTGGGGGCTGGGGTGTGATTGTTGTATTCGTATAGGAGGTCGTGGCCAAGTACTCCACCAGGGTGGCCAATCCTGCTCTGGTGAGGGAGTGCATTGCCGGTTCTGGTCACCGGGATCATGCCGCACTCCAGGCCTGTTTATGCATTTTTATGAACACGCGAGTTTTTTTTTAATCCGGTGGAAAGCTTCGCGGCACCGGGGTTCGAGCCATGGTTCTCTTGCATGCGAGGCGGATGCTCTACCTCTACGCCACCGCTGCCGACAGATATATCATGAAGCAAAATAAGCAAGATAAGAAATGTCTGTACTCAACTAAATTTGCTCACGCTGATCATTGTCCGGCAGAAGATAAGGTAATATAGGTCATGTAATGCTAAACTTCCTATCGACCAGGGTTAATTTTTGTATAAATGAAAGAAGGCGCCTATTTCTTAGAAAACACGTCGGACCATTTCCCAATAAGAAAGCCGAAGTAACCAGCGCAATATTAAAATTCACCCTGCACAATTTTTGATATTTAGCTTAGGTGTACGGGCGTCGCATAAATGCAAATAATAAATAATTTCCTGCAAAGGTCACGTAAAATTCTGTGTCGACAGAGAACAGTTTGTCGTGCCGGCACTGAGTGGAACACGGTAGGTATTGCGTTAAATTTGTTTTAGTGTGAATGACAGGAGATACTGGAGAGCTACAACTTTTTTTTGACATTCCGTAACGATACATGTTCCATCCTGGCTTTCTTCAGGATGGTCGCTTCAACGCCTTCACAAGCAGGACTAACCTAAAACATATACAAAGACGCTACAGTGACAGAAATTCGAGGTAAGACCTAATAATAGCCGAGCACAGCGAAACCAAGTCGCCTTGTGCACGTTGCCTGGAAAATTTCGGCGAAGCCCCAATCTAGACACAAGAGCAACAGCAGACACCGAACGTGCCGTACTAATAAACTGCAAAGGCACACCGGACAGCGAAACCCCCACGCCGCTGTGCCTGTACATAACTGTTGACGTAAGCACAAGCAGTATCATCCACGACGACACCGCGCCGCCGACGCTCCGTGTAGACAGGGCGCGCCTACTTTGCGCGCAGTGCACATTTGAGCGGATCATCGTACGTTTTAGCCGCTGCGATCGCTGTGTAGAGCCACGCGATTGTTTCCGCTCAGCACCAGAGTGCGATGAGAGAGCGGGTCTTAGGAGCCCACCGCGCGCTGTGCTGTATGGACGCAAGAAATATATGTTCTCGTGGAATTGCGACAAACACAACCTTGGGCTGAACCTGGGGCGCCACCGGATCGGCACGGTTTCTCCTAAAAGTTCCGCTTAGGGCTCAGCTCCGATGTAAACTGTCCATTCGGTTCCGGTACAGCTGAAATATAAACGGCTGAGCTCCAGTTTTCGGTTCAGTCCCGGCTAGGTTCGACATCGTGTGTGACCATATACGCACGCCAGCGTACACGAGCAGTTACAATGTAGTAGTTCTTTGCCGCTGCTATGCACAGCGCAGCCTTGTCCAGAAAGCTTGGATCAATAAAGGAAGTGCTCAGGGAATAAGCCGCCGCGGTAGCACGCTGGCTGTGGCGCTGCGCTGTTGGGGTCGAGGTCTTGGGTTCGATTCCGGTTGCAACGGCCCCATTTCGACGGAGGGCGAAATACAAAAATGCTCGCGTACTTTGCGATGTAGGTGCACGGTACAGAACGCCACGTGGTAAATAACTTAGTGCGGAGTCCCCCGCTACGGCCTACCTCATAATGAGATCGTGGTTTTGTGGACGCGTGAAGCGTCAGAATAAAACGCGTTAATGTAACGGCGCTGTAACTGGCGCATTTAACGCATTCTGTGAACGAGGATTTCTTCGGAGCGTCTCACTTTCGTAACTGCTCGGGCTGGGAGATACGACAAACGTGTCTTGTGCTCGAAGCTTCCCAGTACAATAAGTTACGCAGGGTGCCCCAACTATCATGCACAAAGATTTTTAAAAATGTGCAAATGCCACGTAGCTGGACAGAAACGAGGTAATGTTGTTTGTCGTCGCTTGGAGATATTCTGATTTTTTTTTTCTGCATTCCGCCTAATAACATCATTAATCTTAATTAATTCACATGTCAAATATTTTAATTAAAAGAAAAGTAGGAAATAGAAAATTGCAGAGCGACATAAAAAACTCGCCATACTGTTTTCTGTTCTTCAATATGTGCTTCCAAAGTGGTTTTTCTCAGCGTGAAAAAATCCGCGAATACACGCGAAGTGCCTCGAGTGGTCGGTCGCGCGGCAATTTTTCGTGTATTTGTGTGCTTCCTTCACGCTCGGAAAACATTTGTGTAGCACGTTGTGTCGGAAGCACTTTATGTTGCCCCCCACCCTCTACCATTCTCTGATTCATATTTTTTATCTAATTGTAATATTTTAGAAGATCGGTGAAAAACACTAATTGGGCAGAACGCAAGAAATAATCTAAGTATCCCCTAGCGACGCCAAATAACGTTACCTTGGTTCTGTCCAGCTACGTGGAATTCGCATATATTTACAGTTTCGCGAAAGTTACGCGTGACACCGTGTATTTAAGCGCAACATTTTCACCATAGAGTCTCTCCACAAACTTTACCATCTAATTTCTCCAAGAGTTACAAATATATTCGTATTTCTATTAAACAAACAAATTCTGCACTTTTACTTAGCAAAACCACCATCTGATTATGAGCCACGCGCTTTGACCACAACGTGCACCTGAGTTTAAGTACACGAGCGTTTTTGCATTTCAATCTCACCGAAATGCGGCCTCAGCGACCGAGATCGAAACCGCGACCTGAACCATGGCAGCGCAACGCTATATACTCAGTGGGCTAGCACCGCGAGTTGAACTAACAGATCGCCCTACTTGCTGACCAGGTGTCCTCCGACGAAGTTCCGATGCCTCGCGTTAATGTTACAGCTACCCTCTCAGCCGTGTGGTGGTCAGGCTGTGATTTCTCCAGTTGTACGCTATCTACATCTTGGTAAGCTAAATCTAGAAAAAAAAACGAAGGCCTGTTGGAAAACTCACAATCCTGGAACTGTCTTCTTGAGCGCCACAGGTGGTGTCGCCTTCGATGTCGCCTCGTTGACAGGAGATTTCATCTCTTTGACCTCGTCGTTCTCTTCTTCTAAGAACCGGCTCGCATACTCAGAGAACGCACGTGCGGCAGAGCAGCACAGCGTGGTTAACTCGCAGAACAGCGTTCGTTGAGGAAATTTGATTTTAATGGCGCCGTATACCGTTGCGGCTGAAATGCACCGTTGCTATAGACTTCTTGCTGAAGAAAAAAAAAGGTCTTTTGATTTTGCAGAGGCCAGAGTAGATGCGAAATTTATATTGCTTGCGAGGGTTTCGACGTATCTTGAGGCCAGACCGAGACATTGGTTTCCCAGGACATATATATATGGAAATGGAGGTACGATATTAGGTGCACGGCATGATCTGTGAAATGCGCTGAGATACTGCAATTTCATTCACACCAAGTACAGAGAAATCGGCGTGATAGGCTGCTCATTTCGCTGCTACTCCGCACTGCAAAAGAGGAAAAAAGAAGCAAGAGTACCAGTGATGATAAGCAGCAGGGAAAAATTATTGTGAGGCAGATCTACAGTCACGCCGAAATAAAATGCGAATGCGTCAAAACGAGGCCAATTTTCCTGTACACGTTCACCGTTTATGTATATGACAATGGGGTTATTTCTTCAGTGGCTTATTTTTGGGACCACAGCATCCTCGGCACCCGGCTACGCCGCGATCACACAGCTATCCTTGAAGTGATCAGACGTAACTGGTCGTGTATTTTTATTTATTCATATGAGAGCTTCATTCTAGCGTAATAGCATATTGCGCAACAGCCGCTCTCTTAAAGCGGAGCGTCCGGCCCCGTGCTATGCAGCAAACTGAAAAGGCAACCTGCAGTCGCGACTAGTTAGGCGGCGCAGCGATTGCTCACCTGTCAGCGCCGCTGGAGTTATGCGAAATCTCGTTGCGGTGGCTTCTACGAGGGCTTGGGCAGAGCGCATTCGAAGCGCGTCTGAAACACGGTTTTGTATCGTGGCCTTAGGGTAGCCAAAAACGCTAGTGCCTATTTTCCACCGCCGATATGTTAAAGTGAACGTCGGCTTTTCCATATATATATATATATATATATATATATATATATATATATATATATATATATATATATATATATATATATATATATATGGTGTTGGAAAGTAGACAACACGGATGACGCAGGTCAAGCATATTCGCGACGTTTAACTGCAATTGAGGAAATAATTGTTATATTCAACTTACATGCGCAAGTACCGCCACATGCGTTTTTCAGTGGTCATTTGTAGTTTCATTACAAGAAGCTGGACATGGTCTTTCGCGCGATGCGTGTAGAAATTCATCTTGCACCTTGTGTCCGGGTCGATGAACGACTTTCCATCAGGTTGGTAGTTCGCTTGCGATTTAATGGCACCAGCACACGTGACGCCTAATATTCATCTCTTTCGTTTCGCAGTTGATCTTCGTTCAGAACACGACGCTTTGACGCCCTCGGTGACTGTAAACACTGCGGAGCTGTCATTGATTTACATCAACCTACCCGAAGACGTCTTGTACGAAGAGCCCGCAGTCTTGGCAAAGCCATCGACAACGTCTATACATGACAGCAAAGCGCCACTGAGAAAGAAGCAGCCGTCGACATCTTGTACACGGCTGGACATATTGTAGGCAAGCAGCCCAGATGAGTCCTGATCGTGCTTTTCGTTATGCAAGTGCTTTGAGCGTGTTCTCGTATTGCCGTCGGGGTTCTCCACCGTGAGAGCAATCATCATTGCAACATAATAGAGCGCGATCAGTTGACACTGCTAAACGTTAAAACAGTCATCAAAATATGCGAGTGTGCGCGAGTGAAATCCTCATTGCAGAAAACCCGACTTGTGCTGCGATGCGCTACAGCGTTGCTGTGCGCTATCCTTAGTTCAGTGGTAAGCATGAAAAATTATCGTCATTAAGGAGACCGGTGTCCGCACCCCACGAACCAAATTATCATTTTTCATTTTCCCCCAGTTACGCCGTCTGGTTCTTTGCGCACAAAAGAGTCGCACGTGTGTGCTAACGCACAACAGAAAGCACGAGCTAGTACAAAGCTTCAGCACGGAGCGCTTACCGGACAAGGCTAGATTTGACACCCAACAATCATAGCGCGTTTTCTAACTAAAACAGTTTACTGTTTTTCAACACACAATGGTTTTATAGAAACTAGCGACAGCACGGAAATTGGTCTACGAGCTTTTATATGCAAGTATGGCTTTATTGTGCGATTTCGAAGCAGCTGCCTGCTACTTATTTTGACCTTGGGCAAGTTCCAGTTTGTTCGAGATAAGTTAGCAACAGCGACACTTGACACATCTAACCGCGATGATCAGCTTCAGCCACCCCCTGGGGCGCGATCGGAGATATTTTGTTCGATACGCGTTCTGTTCAGTTGCTGCAACGTCACAAAGTTGCAGTATGCAAAATTTGTGACAGCGGGGCGGAGAGAGCAGCCAGTCAGGAAGCGGTCACCTCCCCGGAAGTTTACCTCCGTCGTTTGTCGTCTGCTTGCAAACAGTATACTACAAAGCCAAATGTTTCTCGTCTTCCAATTGAATGAAATCTTTGTCTAAAAAAATGTATTTTTTCTTCTCAAGCCCAAACACGTTTTCAAATAGCAGTACGTCTGACTACTGCAATTTATAACTATTAGGTTCTTTGCGTCGTCCCTAGGTGGTGTCGCGCACAGCGAGAAGGAAAAAGAAAAAAAAAACGACGGGAAGAGTGGCGCACTTTTCAAGAGGCAGCGACAACAGCCCAGTGGCTCGCTGGCACCGATGATGTTGTCGATTTCTCTGTGCAACCAACGAATTATTTGTTTCGAGAAAGAAAAACGACGCCGGAATTCACTTTCTGTCATTTCTTCAAACGCGTTTCGCACCGCCACCCGCTATCCTCCTTCCTCTAGAAACGCCAGCGCAACAACCTAAGTTTCCAACGGAAGCGCCATTTTCTAGAATTAAACTATGGATCAGATTCAAACGTGCTATTCCGCAGCCGAAAAGGCCGCCTGTTGGATCCAATCCACCAGACGCGCCATGCGAAGCCGTATGATCGCTCCAAACTTTTCAACTCCCGTCGCGTTCGGACGAAATGCTCGGTGGGCGGATGATTGACAGGAGCGTGTCGTCATTTTGACGTCACCAAAAACGGGGCGGTGCCCCGCGGCTGGCGACGTCGGCGCGGAGTAGGCCAATCGCGCGCGCCGGTAACCGAACGAACACGCCGAACAACCATCTCCGATCGCACCCCTGTTCCGTGCTACAGGCTTGAAGGAAAGCGACAGAAACTGACGCCGACGTCCCTTGTGCGGTTGTGGCAATATTTGAAACCGTAATATCTGCGGTCATTCTTATTGGCATTAGTGAAGGACAAGCTACAAAAAAAAGAAACATACCGGGGCAAATGCATCGAAAATTGTAAAAGCCTGCGTTGTGGTAGTAAACGCGCTGGCAGTGCGGATTACGAACCAATGGGCAAATGGCGGTGACTGACAGCTAGCGGTTCCTTTCCGGAACTACGATGCGGCGCGACGTGTAGACCTAAACAACCTTGCAAGGTGTCTATAGGGATGTTATTTTCTCTCTCGCAGTTGTATGTATAGTGTAACCAGACGCTGGATCGATAAGAGCACCCCATTACATTAGTAGAACGGTTTCCTGTAGAATGCTGGCCAGGAAAGCGTCGAGAGTGGCCGTCGACGCAACAAACGTGCTGGGCAATCTCAAAATGCGTTTTCGGAGCGCGACAGCTCAGACGCAGGATTCTGCCTGCAGGCCCTACATCTGCTCCAGCATCAGCTTCAGAAGCAGCTTCTTGTCGCTCATCTAAACACATGTACCCCCACGGAAACGAGTTACTAATGAAGTGCATCGCAAGATCAACTAAAATGGGAACGCTACGACCAGCATGTCGGCACCGTACTATTTATCGTCATTAAGAGAAAGAGAGATTTACTGACAGGACAGACAGATAGGCAGGCCTGGTCTGGTGTGCTTTAGTGGTAGTTTGAGGGGCAGGCCCTATGTAAGAAGAGGCCTACCTTCAATATCCAAAACAATATAATGTGCTCCCTCTGACAGTAAACACGACAAATTTGTTAACACGGTGCTGCTTAGATGCTTGATTTGCTGCGGTATACCGAAGCACACAAAGACTTTGCCGACAGATAGCCTAAAAAAACAGAAGCCGTCTGTTCGTTTTGCGCGTCTATGCCAAAATGGCTGGGAGCACGACGCGTGTTTATTTTAAGTAGCTATCATTGGTTATACTCCTGAAGAAGTTTGCACCCTTTTGGGTACAAACTCAGTCCGCCCACCTTCCGCGGCTGTCCGAGAGAAAGAAAGAATGCATGTAGCAGTCATGTGCGCGTTTTATCCAGTTTTGCCGGACTTCAGACATATATGACACCCACCCCTCACCTGGCACCCCTGGCCCAAGGCGCCCCGGCGCACCTTTACTACGCCACTTTTTCTGCCGCATATGTTAGCACCGGTATAATGCAGCGAATGTAAACCTTTCTTTTAAAAAAATAGTGGTAGGCTCCCAGTCAGGATCTGGCAATGCCTGCCGCATGCACACAAATCCATTTTTATGCATTGTGAGTTATTGAGCTACACACTAAACAAAAATAACGCGAAATGGGAGTAAATCGCTCGTCCTGTATCGCATTCCCTTTTCTGGGTTTTTTTTACTACGTACCAGTCGAGGTAAAAATTTACTACCATGCTGACCAAGTTTTTTGCATGTAGAAACGAGAGTAATTTTTTAATCTGTGTGAAGGTTTTTAGGGATGATAGTGGCACTATATTTTTACTTCCATCACAAAGTTCTAGCGGCTATTCCTGAGAGTTATTTTTCAAGCCCATTCGAGAGTTTCTTGCGTCTGATGCGAGAGTATTTTTTTACCTCTTTCATTAACTTTTCTCAGCTTTTTCCGAGAGTAACTTTTCAAGCCCATTCGAGAGCTTTTTGGAGGTGATGCGAGATTCCTTTTTAATTCATTTATCTGGTTTTCTAGGCTATTCCTGGGAGTTATTTTCAGGCCTTTTTCTCGAGTTTTTTGGTACTGATGTGGGGGTATTTTTTTACCTCGTTATCAAGGTTTCTCAGCTCTACCTAAGAGTAATTTTTTAAGCCCATTCTGTAGTTTGTTGGAGCTGATCTCGTAGTATTTTTTTACCTCGTTCATCAGGTTTTCTCGGTTCTTTCCGAGAGTAATTTTTCAAGCTCATCTTGGTGTTTCTTGGGGCTGATGTGGAAGTATTTCGAAGTCAATTGAAAGACCACAAGGATGATTTCAAAGATCCCAAGCATGAGTGATTTTTTTATTAGTTCTGACATGTTTCTCATAAAAAGTCAGGCATGAGTTAATCATCACAAAACTGTGGCCTTAAAAATGCTGTGATAAGCATAATAAATATTTGTACTAACAAACAGACTGGGGGCTGGTAACTGCCCATTATATCTCTCATAGCAAAGTAAAATATGACAACACATTCAATGTGCAATTTCACTAAACTACAGTGAAAATAAAGTGACACACAACACAAAATCTAACTCATAAATACACAGGCGGTACTAGAGATGTTCACATTAGACCCACTGAATATGCAGATCATTCCTTCAAACAGGCGGTTGTCCAGAACATGGGTGTGCAGTGCATTCAATGGATCAGTGTGAACCATAACTATTCAACATAAAAATATTGCACTTAAGGCCAAATGACATCTGCTAAAGGCCACTACTGCCCCAGACGAAATGAAACAACCATGTGGTAAATACAGCAAGCGTTCGTGCTATCACAGTGCAACACATTTAAGAAGTAGTGAAGCTAAGTCAGTAGTAGAGATGTTCACATTAGACCCACTGAATATGCAGATTTCTTCAAACAGGCAGTTGTCCAGAACATGGGGTGTGCAGTGCATGCAATGGATCATTATGAACAATACTATGCAAAATAAAAATATTGCACTTAAGGGCAAATAGCATCTGCTGCTAATGACCATTACTGCCCCAGCGGAATGAAACAATCGTGATAAATACAGCAAGCATTCATACTATCACATTAGTGTAGGCAACTGCCCACCATATATTTCATTGCAAAAGAAAAACTATCACAACACATTCAAGATTTAGTGAAAGTAAAGTCCAGTGAAAATAAACAAGTGACAATATACAAAATCTAACTCTTAAGTATTGCAACAAACAAATGAGAGAGCACTAGAGATTATCATTAGACCCAGTGATAGCGTACTGACCTTCAAACAGCTAGTTGTCCAAGACATGGGTGCACAGTGCAGTGAATGGATAGTTATGAAGAAAAATGCAACTATGAGCAACATGTTCTATCAACTTTCAAACTTTCAAGAAAAATGACCTCACTCAGATGAGGAAAGTGGTCATTGCTAATATACACATGACAAAACATATATGTGAAAACAGCCATTAACTGATACTTGTCCCCCTTGTGCTGAAAGAAAAAGTATGCAGCCCTTTTTCCACAGAAGAGGAACATGTTGCACAACTGTATTGCGGTACTCATGCGTATAAGCCAGATTTCAATTTCGTTGCCTAAACATTGTAGTGCTTCTTAGATAGTCTAAAAGGTAATTGAGTCTGTTGCCCTTATCTGTTTCTAGGCATGCGGTTGCGATGGATGCCCTATGCTTGCGTCACAAGTTGAACATAGTGCTACCTAGGTGCGACTACAAGTATGTGTATTTGTAGCTGCCCTCAATCCCCTTCATGTTGCCAGTCAGCATCTATGATGTCTCTTTGTATTGTTCATCTAGCACTGTTTACACACAGAAGGCGTGTCTGAATACCAAACCACCTTATTGTCCAGTTACTTTAAAGTAAATGCGTTGTGACAAAGTGTAATGTTAGAAGTACATGATAAAGAAAAAAAAAGAAAAATAGCTAATTCAACTCCCCCTGCATTACCCATTCCTGGACCATTATGTTTTGCATAATACACTTGTGCTGATTAAAAAGGGCCACGTTGGCCTAACCCTAGTGGCAAGGACATCCTTCAAATTATCAGTTGGTACAGAACCACTGAGCATGCTGCTGGTGCTCTTGCCTCTGCTGAGAATACCAGTCGCATACTAACACACATTTTGTTGCTAAAGGTTCATTACAGAGACTTTAAAGAGAAACAGTAAACTATTTTAGACTGATAAAACAATCTTTCAGAACTTTGTATTCATGAACATTGTGGCAATAAGCGGATTAATAGAAGAGAAAATGGAGATTTAACTTTCATTTTTCAAATTTTATGTAAGGCGCCACACATCAGTGTGAAGTCGTACTTCAACTAAGTTTATTCTTTGACACCTTTAGAACAGAATTCATCAATATTGGCCAGTAGAACATGAACTAGACCCAAACAGACACCGTCAAATTTCATAGCACAGCGAGCTGGTGCAGGAATTATAAGGTGGTGGTGGCGACACCAGTTTTCGTTTTTGCAAGTTATCTGGCTTATCAAGCCAATTCTAACGGCAAGAGTTGTTTTTTTTTCGGTGTTGTCGAATGATTTGATAGAGCTCAAATGAATTTTGAAAGAATTTTGCCCTTTTAAAGCAAGCACTGTGCTACATGGCTTGGGCAACCTGCCGGCCACAGAACCCAGAAGTGCTTTTGTTAGGCAAAATAATTTTTACAGACGTTTCTGAGGATATGCATCCAAACATTTTTTGCCTAGCAAAAGTTCTTGTAAAAGTTTACTAGCTCCAATGCCTTCACCCGTGGCTTTGTGTGACTCAAATCTAGAAAGCAGTGTTCAGTGAATGTTAAAATCCTGTGGGCCTTCTTTGGGTATATCACATGGAATACCCAGAACGAAGCGAAAAGGCAGGCCAGGCCTGCCAGCAGTGATGACGTGACAAACAGTCGCTGCGCATCGATGTGTAGCGCGAGGGAGCCATCAGATGCCCTCTGGAGGCATGGAGTTAGTGGGACCGCAGCTGTCTGTGGAACAAAACAGAAATTAACAAAAAATTTATTACACAAACCTAAGGTCACTCTATAACAAGTCCTTAATTTTGATGGTTACAAAAAAGCAAATGCCTTGTTTTATTCATTCATAAAGTGTGTGTTATATTTAAGTTTTCCTAAAAGGGGGCATGTTTAGATGTGGAAATAAATTTGTCTTACTGAAAGTCACAGCATATGTGCGCAAAGCACACAATTCAGAAATACACTAACCAAGACCTTAAATAAAAGCTAATACACTGGGACTGCACAAAACATGGTGATTAAATTTTCGCTAAGCATTAGTTTTCGGCAACAGATGTCAGATGAAATCAGTGTTTAGGTTCCCTTGAGCAAAAGGGTCAGCAGCTCCCATCTAGCGAGGGAAGAGCAGACGCGCAGGGCCCCCAGAAAGTTTATAGGTAGAAACAGGCCCCACATGCAGTCCAGAAGGAGATTAACACAACTGTGCTCCAGTCCAGCTATTGCATGTGTTAATAGCTCCTCTGTCTTGAAGCACTTACCTCTGTTAAGATAGCATCAAGCGATTCATTGCAGCGGCCTGCAATGAAGTCGAGGACGCCAAGCACACCATCCTCTGCAAACAGTGAGGGACACACTTCAGTACTATTTTACTCTCAAGACTTATGAACTATACATACATTTTATGTAAAGAAAGAAATTAGCTAGAGCTATGCATGTATCGGCATAGTTACTTCATGCATAAGGCTATAAAGAGACAGGGCACACATCTTGCCATTTCTGTAGCGCTGCTGCATGCTGGGCTTGTTGGCATGCAAACTTCTATATTCTTGCACAAGCACACAGGGACAAAAGGTAGATGCATGCACCACATCCAAGTCTTCATTTTATCTCGGTCTGCTTATGCAAGAATGTTATCCAAGTTGTAGTTTTTGCTATAAACTTTTAATGCAACAGTTGTTTGCAATGCTGTTATATTATTGCAAAGCTGTTTCATATTCATTGGAAAGTGTACCCATGCCGTGTAGTCAGCATTCCTGGCCATCTCAAGCACACCTTAGACAGCATATTACAAAGAAAACAGCTCATTCTTAGTGTTCAAGAATCCAATCCGGATGTTAGTAACCTCATGCAGATTTCTAGTTTTGAATCAGAAAATTCAGTGTGGTGCCAGAACTACATCTTTAGAAGACAGTTACCAATCAGAATCATCACATGAAGTCACATTAAGCAGGCTCCTACAAACTCGGCATGCTCTCTCATACTGGTTAATCCTCTACAGCTTGAAAAAACCTGTTGTAGCTTGCATGTGAAATAGTAAAGAAGTTACTTGCTCTGGGTACATTTAGCTCAAGTGAATAAAAGTAATTATGCAAAAAATTTTATTATAAAGTAACTCATGTATATACAGAAATGGTTGATCCCTGAAAGGAGTAGCAGTTTTGTCAACACTGAAAATCTATAAAAAATAGAAACACATAAAATTACCAGCAGCCATGGCAGAGAACCGCACAACCTCGTCCTGCTCCGCGTGGTCTAGAATGATGCTGCACAGACGGCTGCAGCCATGCTCAATACTGTCGAGTATTGTTCTCTTGAACAATATGTTGAACTCCATCAGCAGCTGAAAACGGAACCATTATGATTAGCATGAATGGCATGAAAATGTTAATCATAAGCGTACCGAGTGTTCTGTTGCCAGGAAAGGATACTGCAGGAGCGCCTCCGACAACGTGACTCGCCGAAGGCACTCGTGCCGTTCCTTGGCTGTTGCAAGAAGACGTGGCCGCAAATCTTCTGGATCAGCAGTTGCAAAATGTTCCTGCAGCCACTCATTATGTTTTTGTCGTGACTCCAAGGTCTCTCCATAAATGATGAGGTCATTGTTGTTCTGCAATATGTAAAACCAGCACCTCAGTGACGAAACTTTGATAGTTAAAGGAAAAATATCAGTGAAACAAAAAACAGCCAAAAGATGTGCACCACTGACAACACTTTGCCTGCATTTTTCAGAGGGGCATGCAAAACAAAACAGAAATAATTAACAAACACTAACAGAGAGGCGGCATAGCTTCTTGTTCGCCACCTCCACCACTGGCTCCCTGGGAGTTTTGCGGTAGCTCTGGGCCCGAACCGCTTGCATTTCCGACGACACATTCACTGCCTTCTTTCTGTTGTTCTTAAACTTGTTCTTGAGGGCAACTTTCCACGATTCCTGTAGTATATTTGAACAAAGATGCATAAAAGACATAACTTTCGTTAATTTAGTGCATAAAAACACACATGAATTCCAGTTGGCTAAAGAAATGTGTATGCATACCTGGAAGAAAAGCCTGTTACCTGTTACGGTGCATCGCAAACAAATTTTTTTAAAGGTACTTGTTCTATTTATACCATTTCATTCTGTTGGATATTGGTTGTTTTACTTGTGTAAGTAAGATTGCCACCTTTACAGACTCGCGCTGCCCTTAGCAGATTACAACACAGTCAGATTGACTGTCCAGTTGTGCGCAGCATTAATGATTCTGCCAACAAAATTGTCTCATATGACATATCTCTCGTTGCCCAACGCATACCTTCACACATAAAGATCGCCACAAATAATGAGGCTGTTCGGCTGGCTTCACTTGCGCTCATAACAGCTGTGCCTGCCCTGAAATATTGTGCAAGCTTGATGAAGCTCGTCTGGTGATTTGTCAACACCTACTCAAGCAGCATCCAGACTAGCGCGTCGCAAATGGACTGTTCCCACCCCGTGTTCGCGATCAAGGCTTGCCTTGTCGCACTAGAGCACTACTAATCAAGCTAAGGGTTGGCTGTGTGAACATGTGCGAACGTTTATAATGACAAGGACATGTGGCTGGTCTATCGTGTCCATTGATACTGTAGTGTCCTGCTTCCACAGCACAGCGCACGTCGCTTGTGAGAGAATGTCACCTTCTTGGCCTGCAGTGTACGACACTCAACGAATATTTGTACCCCAGTGGTTGTGCGTTTTGACGCAGTCAGGTGCATCACTCTTACTTTTTTAAAAGAATCTACCTTAGGGTCATATTTGTAGCCTATTTCTGTTTCCGGGTGACAGGAACTCTGACACTATTTTTTCTATTTCGACAATATTTAGTGGCGTGACCTGCAGTGACCAGCCCTACTGTGTGTGACCTGTATTGTGTGCGTTCTACCTAATTTTTTGACATATGTAGTCTTTCGTTTATCTTCCATCCCCTTCTTCCTATCTTCTATTGCTGTTGCTGTCTCCTGTTTTCTGAAGAGTAAGCAGGCGTTGTGCCCCTTCCGGTGCCAGCCTGCTCTTCGCATCCCTTACCTGTCTAGTATATGTACAGGTTGTTTCCGCAAGCACTTTAAAGAAATTTCAAAGGTTGCCTGCGGCAGATAGCACAATTCTGGTTTATGAGCTGGTCTATTCAATGAGACAGACATTACTTGCGCAAAAATCGAAATGCATAATCAACATAAAAGGACATCTTGTTGGGCGAGTTGGTCACAATCCATCTTGAGTACTAGGTGCGAACACACACAAGACGCAAGGTAGGAGACGGGACAGAGCGCCACTTACAACTGCTTTATTCGGAGGCATACCACACACTTATATAGCCGTCTTAGGCGCAAGGAACGCAATCAGATCAAGATTGATATGGAAGCGAACTGGTTAAATATTTCTCAGCCATACATAAAGATGTTCACGGATCGCTGATGCACATACTTCCTTTCTTTTCGAAAAAGAAATGGCTTGCAATGCACCGTTGAAGTGCCTGAGGGTAACTGCCTACAGTTTCAAGATATAAACGTTGAGTTTTGTGCGGATCAGATTTGTTGGGCATATGCACCTCGTGCAAAAAAAGAGCTCCTGCCATGCGACTCCGCCCATTTGAAGTTAATAAAAAGGGGGATTGCTTCACTTTGCCTGAAATCCGCCCTCGGAAAATCGTGCCCTCACAGAATGCAGTTTTAGCTGGCAGAACCAATTGGCTAGGCTGTCTCCAGCTGGATTCCCTGATTCGATTGTGATGGCAGTCGCTTAGAGCCTAGTACAAAAAATGAGTGCGGCTGTGAGAGCTGAGGAAGATCCCCCTCGAGATGAGGTGGTGAGGCCTGTGGTGGTGCCCTATGTACACAAGATGGCCCACAATTTAAAGAAGGTTGCTAGCAGACATGGGGTACCGCTTGTGTTTTTAGCCCCCAAGAAGCTAGGAAGCCTTCGCTCTCGTATTGAAAGAATACGTGAAGATAAAAATCGATGTGGCACCAAGCATGGGAGACCGTTCATGAAGTGCACCGAAGGTGTCGTGTACGAAATCTCCCTCCTATGCGGCCGCTCCTAAAAAGGGCTAATTCAGCCCTGCGTTAACGACCGAATTAGGGAACATGAAAGAAATGTAGAGCAAGATAAAGAAGGGCCAAACATATCCAAGCACATTAAGTCCTGCCCGTCACGCTCTTGTGAGCCATGCTTTGCAGGGACGCGTATTCTAGCAAAGAGTAAAGATAAAAAAGCTCAGGAAGTAATTGAAGCTTTCTTTATCAGAAAGAAAGGAAGCATGTGTGTCAGCGACCCATCAAAATCTTTATATATGGTCGAGAAGAAATATTTAACCAGTTCGCTTTCATATCTATCTTGATCTGATTGTGTTCCTTGCGTCTGAGACGGATATCTAAGTGTGTGGTGTGCCTCCAAATAAAACGGTTGTAAGTGGCGCTCTGTCCCCTCTCCTCCCTCGTGTCTTGTGTGTGTTTGCGCCTAGTGCACAAGATGCATAATCGACTAATTAACATACATTCCCTAATGACATTTTTGAACTGATTACCTTGTGGCCTGTATTGCAATTTACAAATTTAGCAGTGGAGTTCGCAAGGCGGATCCATCTGGAACGAATTCACAGTATGAAACCAGTTTCAAGATATTAATTCCCGAAAGTTGCGGAGAAATGCATTGGCATTCCAGTTACTCTCCTCATGAAACATCGTTATATGCATTAAAGCACGAAAGTAACTTGAATGCCAATGCATTTCTCCTCAAAGTTCGGAAATCAATATCTCAAAAGTGGTGTCATCCTGAGAATTCTTTCCCAGCGAATACGCCTTGCGAATTCCACGGCTAGAATTTGTAAACTGCAATATGGGCCATGAGGTAATTAGTTAAATCTTATTAATTATTTAATTAGTAGATTATGCATTTCAATTTTTTGTGCAGGTAATATCCGCCTCTTTAAACAGACCGGCTCATGAACTACAATTGTGCTATATGCCACAGGCAACCATTAAAATTTTGAGTGTTCGCTAAAACACCCGGTATGGTTTCAAAACAAATAATGTTACTGTGCATGAAAAAAAAAACATTTCAAGTACTAGTTCTGTTATGCAAAAAAAGTAAGGCGTGCAGACAGGACACAAGAGAACTGAACAACATGCCTCACTTTTTTTGCATAATGAATCCTTACCAACTAGCTCAGCTTTCTGTCGTTCTATACTAGTTCTGTTTCTACCATTTCATTCTGTTGGATCTTCCTTCTTTTACTTGTGTAAGTGCACACAGGATACATAACACTGAGAACTCCATGAAGCTTTTAGTGATGTATGGTACCAGCACACCACCAGAGATTTGAACTTTGTAGCACGAGTTTCCCAGATTTTGATATATTCTATCCATTTCCTGGATATAATCTGAGCTTGTTGCATATTACATAGAAAGACTCGGCTATTTGAGGTGCCTGAGTGAAGTTACACACTATTCAAGGTTTCTGAATTAGGCTTCCTAGTTTCATAAACGCTAAATCATTAATGCCCATCCTCATCTCAACATTGCATTGAATAAACTGCGCATCTTTCTTCTTGTTGTCCTTGCCTGATTATAAGACCCTGCAATGAGCTCTGCCACACCACATCAATCCAGCTGTCAGAACAACTGCATAAGACCTCAATGTGGCACCTATGTACTAAAATGGGAAGGAAAAGATGGCAAAAGTTTTACTCACCATGCCACTACCTTTCTTTACATTGTCACGCAAGTGCGGATATTTTTGAATCAGTTGTTCCACAGCAGTGCAGTAAAGCTCCTTAGAAGGGTACCTATTCAGAAGAGATGTATCAATACGTTTGTATTATCAGTACAGTATGAAAACATCTCAGGAAAGCACTAAAGTTGTAAAGAATCTTCAAAAAGCCAATTAACGCAATAATTATTTCTTAGGTATATTATAAATGGTCGAAATAAATTATAATTGGTTATCAGCCCCTGACTCAACATAGGCCAACCTGCAAACCACTCTATGTCCAAGCAAAAAAAGAAAAAAGATTCATGTCAGACAAAAAGTTTCATTTTAAAGGAACTCAGGAAATACACTACGCAACTTCAGTTTCCTACATCCATGAATGGAAGCATTTAAACATGCACACATGCACACATACATAGGCAATGCAGTAAGCTGTTTATAAAAGTGCAGGTTGCAAGTGGCACTACACCTCTGTTAAGGGCATGCAACGCATCCCCTCAGTCGCTGTACACATTTGTAGACAAGACTTATTTTTGCCATATCTGTGCAGTTGTGGCAAGGAATAGATCATAAAAATTATGCTTAAGGTAAATTGAATGTTCTTTTTACCTCTAGTACCTCCGTTGTACTGAGGAAAATCTATCGCTACCGAAGATCGCTTTGGAGAAGGCACTACAGTGTTTGATGGGTGGTGTAACAGGGGACGTTTCTGTAGCAATTGCGGAATTTTTTTTTCTTTCTAGTAATGCTTGCAACCAATAATGAACTTGCACAAGTAATCCATGCTAGTCTAATTCGTGACTGAAGGGGCTATCTCGCTTGTTAGTCAATTGCTACTCTTTGGCACTTACATTATAACCTATTAAGGTAGTGAGACTATTCTGCCTGCAAGTCACCTTGCAGAAGCAGAACTTATGTGTGAAATTGCATTGTTGTGTAAGAATACGTGGAACTAAGAAGGTGCCACCCTCCAGCTTATTTTACTCACAACAATATAGCCACATTAATATGCATCTGCCTGCAGTAGCATTAACACATACCTACAAAAACTACACCCACATTGCAGCACTTGGACTAGGCAATGCACACAACAGCCACCCAAGTATAAATCTAGAAACTAAATTTCTTCATTAGCAAGCACCAAAGAAGCTACGCTGGCACATTTGTAATGACTACGCCGGATGTCTTTCACGTTTTCTTAACACAGTGAAAGGCATCCGTAATCACATCAGTGGCACTTTAGATGTTCCTTCTTGTGTGGGTTTTTTGAGAAGTTATTTTGCTTTTCAGTTATGAACCAACTAGCCTGAGAATAAGTGCTTCTGTTTATCTGGGCTCAGCACTTTTTTCTTGCTATTGGAATGCTACTTCAGGCAGTATAGAAAGTGTTTCAGTGAACACTTGCAAACATATTTAAAGGTTGCCTGTGGCAGATAGCACAATTCTAGTTTATGAGCTGGTCTACTCAAAGAGGCGGGCATGCAAAAAAAATTTTAATGCCTTATCGACTAAGTAATAGAAGTGCACTAATTGAGTTTTCTTAACTAGTTACCTTATGGGCCATATTGCAATTTACAAATTGTAGCCATGGAGTTTGCAAGGCGGATTCACTTGGAACGAATTCTCAGGATGACACCAGTTTCGAGATATTGATTCCCGAAATTTGTGGAGAAATGCATTGGCGTTCTAAGTACTTTTGTGCTTGAATACATAATACGATGTTTTTTAGGAAAGTAGTTAATTAGTGAATATTAATTATTCGATTATGCATTTCAATTTTTTGTGCAAATAATATCCGCCTCTGAGTAGGCCAGCTCATGAACTAGAATTGTGCTATGTGCCCCAGGCAACCTCTAAAATTTTTTTTAAAGTGTTCGCTGGAGCACCCAGTATTAAAAACAGTTGTACCCTCCTGAATAGTTGGCCTGGTGCATTCTGTGTGCTTCAGTTCACCCTTCAGGTTAGATAAATTTGCAATCGATTTCCTGATAGTCTGGTACACAACAAAATTGTGAGCATAGCACTGAGTTCCAACAGCCTCTCAGTCACTAGTGCTGTGGACTGCCATGTGTTCATTGCAATGTCAAAGAATATTTTTACTGTAGTTGCCTAGAGCTTGTTCGGCTACGCGATTACTGCACCTTGCAATGGGCCTTGAGACGGTTCGTATTGCAATATGAGTTGGGCACTCAGATTTAGATCGCTTACCAGTTCAACTGGTTTTTTAGCCAATTCCCTGCACTAAGTAAGCAGTTCCACCTGGTTCACTAGTTGTTGCAGCTGGGAACCCGTTAATAAATCACCGCATCTAGTAACAACCAGCTGAATATTTTTTACTATTGCACAGCATATACAAAATTTATTACTTTTTGACCATGAAAAAAAATCATATTCTTCGTTTACCACATATCTTAAAACTAAAGAAAGGCAAGAAGAACCTGGAGGAAGCTGTGGGAAGTGTTAGTACAACCAAAACCACTAGAAGCTTGCGGAGAAATGTGTGAAAACTATCCCGAGGTTAAATAATGTGGAAGCTATGGCTGTCAGAACTTTCCCTTATAGAGAGTATACGTGTCTGCAATATCACACAATACTAAGATCAACAGCTGTTCCAGTTTATAAACATAAGTTCTCATATCTCAATTCAACACTGAAACACTGCACGAGAAATTAAGTTTTTTGCTGTAATACACCGCTTGTGCAAAAGCAAAAAAAAAGTTGAAACGGGAAAGAAAGAAAAATAGACGCGCGTCATTAGTACTGTGATTCAAACTGCCTGCCTTGACACCAAAGGTGAATGCCCTAACGACAGTGTTACGATGGGAGCCTGCTTTCTCTTGTTTCATGAAAAAAAGAAGGCAGCAGTACCATGACAGCAGTCTTAGCAGCACTGTGAGAGGCTTACCACAGATGGTTTACCACCAGAAATAGCTGTGCTTTATATCAGCATTAACCTAGTGAAATTATTTTTTTATTTAGTGGTATAACTGGTTTATTGCCAAATTCAGTCACTCCAGACGGATACCAGTAAGACCTATAAAAAAATTATTTGGCACCAGGTGCTTCGAACTAAGAATTCTACAATAAAGAAAGTCCACCAGTCATCAACATTAGGGATCAGCGTGATTGCTATCACTGCGGTCCTTAACAGGTGGGACTGGAGACCAAATTCTATGCATGTCGACATAACATGGGACCATACATTAGGTTAATGCAAAAGCACTGCTTACCATACTATCTCGAAACAAGCTTGAAAAAGGCGGTTGATGATTGCTCGCCTCACCGGTCCCCCCACGGGCTCTTTCCGCTGTAGGACCTCTTCGTATGGGCCGAATGATGGCAATTTAAAGTCCAAATAGTCAAACTGCTTTTGAAGTGGCACATGCACCTCCACGATGGAGGAGCCATCGCTGAAAAGGATTGTTATTGTTAAGTTCACAAAATAGTAACTGCTTTTAGCTGCAGTGAATGACAAAGGGCCTTTCTGTGCCTTTTCTATGAAGTACCAGCTCTTACCTGAGACCAAGAAGCTCATTAGTGGGGCCAGCATTGTCGGACGCACTTGAGAAGCTGGTGTCCGGGCTCGTGCACTGCACAGCAACCATGCTTTCCTGCAGCAACAGTTTCCGATTTGTACATTAACAGAGGTCCTCAATGAAAGAATCAATGTCACTTCACTAAGCTGTGCTTTCAATTAATAAATTCAAGCATATTGCAACAAGGCCATTTGTGGTGCTGGCAATAATTACAGCCCTTCGAAATTATAGTTAAACGTGACCTGTCGCAGCAAGGTACTTGAAATTGCTTGAAAACCTGACTTGGCTTAAAAGAATATTTTCCCTTTTAAATGTAAGATGCACCAGCTAATTCCAGCATAATAGCAAACACTACTAATACCAAGCAGCATGACAAGCTAGCAAGTCTGCAGAGTCAGCCAAATTCTATGTAGCATAGGTAAGAGGAACGAACTATGGATTACTTGAACCTGATACCTAAGCCTGAATCTGCACCTGCATCAGGTGCAGATTCATCAGGTGCGGATTGAAAATTAACAGCTCCACATCCGGACTCCCTTGAATTTGAATGCCTCTACCAAATGTACCTTCCTTCTCCATCTCCTCTGACAACTAAATCAAGGAGATGTCATGTTTCCATTACAAGTATTGCGTCCTTTATTATTTTTTCTCTTCCATTTTCGCAGTGCACCGCACTTACAATTATATGTTTCGCAGGTTCTGCATAAAATGATTTACCAAACTCACGTGTCATAGTCTGCAACATTGCAGGCAGTGCCTCTGATTTTCATACTCCGGCTAAATGTGGGACTCCCTTGAAAGGAAGGGCGCACAAGCTTCAAATTCGAATTTCAGCTGTATTTTGCAGGATGCAGTGGTTTGATACTTCACAAACACAATAAGTGTGTGATCTACACACCAGGCTTGTGTGTTTGCATTGCCCTAACCTGATGAAGGGCCCTTTAACTTGTTTCCTTACCGGGTCATAGGAAATGGGTGAATTGGATCGACAGCTTTTCGACATGTGCTGCCTGAACTCTTCCAAAAGCAACGCCATACACCGTATGAAATTAAGGCTGCACTTTTAACTGTGTCAAATTTTTCCATTTTTACCACACTGAGGAGACAAACAATTAAACACAAGCATGCTCTAAAGACAATCCCCTGGTGGCTGCTTGACTTCTATTTCAGAAGAATACACTCACATCTGTATGAGGCACTGTTTTTCTTGCCACCTTTATCTTCGCCTTGGTGGGAATTATGGCATCTGCCTCCAGGTCAATGAAGTCATCCAGATCGTCGTCGTGGATTTGGAGCTGAACAAGGCATTTTAATTATAAATATCAGTGTTTCTTGGGTGCACACATACTATTACAGCTCTTCCAATGCCTATCAGTGCAGCCTGCTCACAGCCCAAAAGAGCAAGAATAGAAACATATTACACATGGTGTAGACTCATGTTGTTACATCATCATCAGCAGCAGCTTGGTTACACCCACTGCAGGGCAGAGGCCTCTCCCATACTTCTCCAACAACCCCGGTCATGTACTAATTGTGGCCATGCCGTGCCTGCAAACTTCTTAATCTCATCCGCCCACCTAACTTTCTGCCGCCCCCTGCTACGCTTCCCTTCCCTTGGGATCCAGTCCGTAACCCTTAATGACCATCGGTTATCTTCCCTCCTCATTACATGTCCTGCCCATGCCCATTTCTTTTTCTTGATTTCAACTAAGATGTCATTAACTCGCGTTTGTTCCCTCACCCAATCTGCTCTTTTCTTATCCCTTAACGTTACACCTATCATTTTTCTTTCCATAGCTCGTTGCGTCATCCTCAATTTGAGTAGAACCCTTTGCGTAAGCCTCCAGGTTTCTGCCCTGTAGGTGAGTACTGGTAAGACACAGCTATTATATACTTTTCTCTTGAGGGATAATGGCAACCTGCTGTTCATGATCTGAGAATGGCTGCCAAACGCACCCCAGCCCATTCTTATTCTTCTGATTATTTCCGTCTCATGATCCGGATCCGCCGTCACTACCTGCCCTAAGTAGATGTATTCCCTTACGACTTCCAGTGCCTCGCTGGCTATTGTAAATTGCTGTTCTCTTCCGAGACTGTTAAGCATTACTTTAGTTTTCTGCAGATTAATTTTTAGACCCACTCTTCTGCTTTGCCTCTCCAGGTCAGTGAGCATGCATTGCAATTGGTCCCCTGAGTTACTAAGCAAGGCAATATCATCAGCGAATCGCAAGTTACTAAGGTATTCTTCATTAACTTTTATCCCTAATTCTTCCCAATCCAGGTCTCTGAATACCTCCTGTATACACGCTGTGAATAGCATTGGAGATATCGTATCTCCCTGCCTGACGCCTTTCTTTATTGGCATTTTGTTGCTTGCTTTATGGAGGACTACGGTGGCTGTGGAGCCGCTATAGATATCTTTCAGTATCTTTACTTACGGCTCGTCTACACCCTGATTCCGTAATGCCTCCATGACTGCTGAGGTTTCAACAGAATCAAACGCTTTCTCGTAATCAATGAAAGCTATATATAAGGGTTGGTTATATTCCGCACATTTCTCTATCACCTGATTGATAGTGTGAATATGTTCTATTGTTCAGTAGCCTTTACGGAATCCTGCTTTGTCCTTTGCTTAACAGAAGTCTAAGGTGCTCCCGATTCTATTTGCGATTACCTTAGTAAATAGTTTGTACGCAACGGACAGTAAGCTGATCGGTCTATAATTTTTCAAGTCTTTGGCGTCCCCTTTCTTATGGATTAGGATTATGTTAGCGTTCTTCCAAGATTCCGGTACGCTCGAGGTCATGAGGCATTGCGTATATACAGGGTGGCCAATTTCTCTAGAACAATCTGTCCACCATCCTTCAACAAATCTGCTGTTACCTGATCCACCCCAGCTGCCTTCCCCCTTTGCATATCTCCCAAGGCTTTCTTTACTTCTTCCGGCGTTACCTTTGGCATTTCGAATTCGTCTAGACTATTTTCTCTGCCATTATTGTCGTGGTTGCCACTGGTACTGTATAAATCTCTATAGAACTCCTCAGCCACTTGAACTATCTCATCCATATTAGTAATGATATTGCCGGCTTTGTCTCTTAACGCATACATCTGATTCTTGCCAATTCCTAGTTTCTTCTTCACTGTTTTTAGGCTTCCTCCGTTCCTGAGAGCATGTTCAATTCTATCCATATTATACTTCCTTATGTCAGCTGTCTTACGCTTGTTGATTAACTTCGAAAGTTCTGCCAGTTCTATTCTAGCTGTAGGGTTAGATGCTGTCATACATTGGCGTTTCTTGATCAGATCTTTCGTCTCCTGCGATAGTTTGCTGGTATCCTGCCTAACTGAGTTACCACCGACTTCCATTGCACACTCCTTAATGATGCCCACAAGATTGTCGTTCATTGCTTCAACACTAAGGTCCTCTTCCTAAGTTAAAGCCGAATACCTGTTCTGTAGCTTGATCTGGAATTCCTCTATTTTCCCTCTTACCGCTAACTCATTATTCGGCTTCTTATGTACCAGTTTCTTCCGTTCCCTCCTCAGGTCTAGGCTAATTCGAGTTCTTACCATCCTGTGGTCACTGCAGCACACCTTGCCGAGCACGTCCACATCTTGTATGATGCCAGGGTTAGCGCAGAGTATGAAGTCTATTTAATTTCTAGTCTCGCCGTTCGGGCTCCTCCACGTCCACTTTCGGCTATCCCGCTTGCGGAAGAAGGTATTCATTATCCTCATATTATTCTGTTCCGCAAACTCTACTAATAACTCCCCCCTGATATTCCTAGTGCCTATGCCATATTCCCCCACTGCCTTGTCTCCAGCCTGCGTCTTGCCTACCTTGGCATTAAAGTCGCCCATTAGTATAGTGTATTTAGTTTTCACTCTACCCATCGCCGATTCCACATCTTCATAGAAGCTTTCGACTTCCTGGTCATCATGACTGGATGTAGGGGCGTAAACCTGTACAATCTTCATTTTGTACCTCTTATTAAGTTTTACAACAAGACCTGCCACCCTCTCGTTAATGCTATAGAATTCCTGTATGTTACCAGCTATATTCTTATTAATCAGGAATCCGACTCCTAGTTCTCTTCTCTCCGCTAAGCCCCGGTAGCACAGGACGTGCCCGCTTTTTAGCACTGTATATGCTTCTTTGGGCCTCCTAACTTCACTGAGCCCTATTATATCCCATTTACTGCCCTCTAATTCCTCCAATAGCACTGCTAGACTCGCCTCACTAGATAACGTTCTAGCGTTAAACGTTGCCAGGTTCACATTCCAATGGCGGCCGTTGTTACATTCCAACCTCTTAAGACTTTTTCCCCGAGCTGATGATGCAGTTTCCTATAGATATTTTTATCCATGTAATAGCTACACCCAAATTATCCAAGAACTACAAACAGGGTGGCTAATTACAACATGCATCTGAGTGGCACGTGCTTTATTGATCGGGAATGAATAAGGGCATGCAAATGGTGTAACATCATGTTGCATACTAATAATATTTACTTTAGTGCGGTGATGTGTCATGCACCAGAGGCCTCAGGAGAGCACCTTGGCAAAGTAGACGGCACAGAAAATACAGAGCGTTGAAGTGGCAATTATATGTGAACAGGAAGAAAGCAAACCTAGGGGCCCAATTTTTATTAGCCATTTCATAAGAAGCCAACAAAGATATATATAGGAACAACTATGCATAGTTGTGTTCTCATCCATTCTTATTTTCATTAATTTATCATTTATTTGACTCAATAAGTGCAAGTAATTTCTCCTATGCTGTCCTATGACTTGGCTTCTTATGATATGACTACTAAAATTTGGGCCCTTCGGTTTCCTTTCTTCTCGCGCGCGCATATATATATATATATATATATATATATATATATATATATATATATATATATATATACATGCGCTTTCACGTAGCTTGAGCAAAATTAGAGTATGCAAATGCCACATAGCTGAGAGATACTGAGATTATTTTTTGCGTCTGCCTAATTAGATGATGTCTTAATAAACTTATCAGTTATTATATTTAGATGAAAGGTCTAAATAAAAAAATTGTAGTGCAACATGAAAAACTCCCGATGCAGCTTTAGATGTTTTTCTGAACGTAAAAGAATCCCACGAATGCACGCAAAATTTCCGCGCGACAGGCCGCTTGAGGCACTTTGCGTGTATTCGCGGGCATCTTTTACACTAGGAAAAGCACTTTTATGTACCGCGTATTGAGCAACAGAAAGCTGTATCGGGAGTTATTCGTGTTGCTCTACAATTTTCTCACTTACACCATTCATATGATCATAACTGGGAAGTTTATTAAGATCAATTATCTAATTAGTCGGAATGCATAAAATATCTCCAAGCGACGGCAAACAACTTTACCTTGGTTCTGTCCAGCTACCAAGCATGTGCATGGTTCAAATTAGGTGAAACACCCTGTATGGCGCTGAAGCACGTGCCGATTCTTGGTAGTATTAAATTTTTGTCACGTTCCGAAAATTACTCTCACGCATGTAAATATACCACGTGCGGACAAATCTCACAACGCGAAGGATATGCATGTTCTTTGTTTCAACTAGTGGGTCAATGCAGCGATTGTCACAAGTATCTTGTAGCGCGAAAAAGAGACTAAGACAAAGAAACACAAATCGAAAGTACGGGAGCCTTCGTTTTTTCAGTCCATAATAGTTGTAACAAAAGTACCCAAAGTTGCTAGTTGGCATGCATTCATGCTTGGGAAGTTACAAGCAGCGAGAAAAAGCGCGCGCACATGCATAGAGAAAGGGATACAAAAAGCGCTTCTCTTGTCATGAGTCCCTCTGTAGCTGTCCGCGCTGCTTGTAATTTTCCAACTATGCATGACTACTCACGGAAGTGACACTATTAACCATCCAACCCAAATGCAAAGCTGTCAAGGTATTCAAGGTACTCACCAGTGTGTTCTCGTTGACGGGCACAAATGGCGCCAAAGCCGCCAGAAGTTCTGAATGGGCTCCTGTCGGCAGCACGAGCTTTTTACGCTCGCCTGTTTCCAAGATGGCTAAACACACTACCCCCGCCATCTCGAAAGGTACTACTGCCGGACGTCAAAGTTCGTAAGCTGGCGGGAACCGCGGAGCTCGGGAAGTGCGCGTACTCGTAGAAGCGCAACGGACGGCCGCGCACGTATGACCTTAGCGTAAGGAGCATATAGGAACTACTGAGCGCCAAAACGAGCAATCGCAGGGAATTGCGGGGCGCGCCGCTAGCTATAGTAGCTTCTGATTGGACGACGCGGCGGCATCAGCGGCATGCCCGGCGCGCGTATTTTTCTGCGCGGTTTCAACTGTTGATCGTGCGAAGCTTTCCGTCCGCTTTGTCGATCAGCAGTGTCGTACCATTCATGCCGCTGATTTCTGGGTATCAATTCGCTCTGAGCGCGACGATGACGAGCCAAGAAAAGCAAGAATACGCAGTTTTTCTTTTTCTTTTTTTTAAGGATACGCTGTTTTCACAAGCGAACTCTGGTTTTCGTTTCGGCAGCCTTTTCTGTTTCTGCCAGGTTTAGCTCTACGACATTTACCGCTGCTTCGACGCACCGTCACTGACTGCTGTGCCCGCGGGTCAGTCAGACGTACGGACTAAAAAGCTATCTTTATCCGATAATTTATCTAGCAAGGTTTCGACTTTTGCGCTGCTGCTTCTGTTTCCTTGCGCGCTCGTCGGGGAGTGGCTCAGAGCATGTGTGTGTGTGCGTGTGTATATATATATTTATATAAGGAATTGAGCCGACGCCAGAAACTCGTTTGGACCTTTTCATCGAGTGGCATGTGCGCAATGCCCTCTGGAGCTCCCTGGGAAGTCTCTGAACCAACATTATATGTTATATGGTAGAATCGTAGTGGGATATGCCTATTTCGGGTTGGCCAAGAACGGACGGCCACCCAGTGGCACATGCTCAGTGTTGTATAAAACTAAAAGTAAATCAAGAAATTCGTTAAATAAAATTCACCAACATTCCATTCACACATCGGCGTGCTTTGTAGGCGCCTGTGAGGCGACATTATATTTTCAGGTCTTATGTAGCAATAATAATAATAATAATAATAATATATGGGGTTTTACGTGCCAAAACCACTTTCTGATTATGAGGCACGCCGTAGTGGGGGACTCCGGAAATTTTGACCACCTGGGGTTCTTTAACGTGCATTATGTAGCAAGCTTTCTCTCTCTCTCTGTTTTTTTTTTCAAACATATAAATATATTCATTTATTTATTTGGTCAGGATACAAGGACTATGTAAGCCACTTTATAAGTCACTATCATACAATGGCTATTGGGGGCGAGGACTTACGGAGTCGCTATCTGTCGGAAGCGCTTGGCTTGCGTAGTATGAGGGATAACGCGGCGCTCAATAAAAACAGCGCGCGGGAGCGATCCTGGACATTACTGTTACTCTCGAAACGAATGAAGTCTTTTACTTACTGTAAAAATAATAATCTTGGACAAAACAGAAATACACAATGGCTTACAGACACTATCTCTTTACCGAATGGGTACAGTGATCGCCCAGTGCGGGTGGCCGCCGTGATGGAGTCACCCGAACCGGTTTCTTGCGTGAAAGGTCGGCAATCGCAAAGAGCGAACTATGTGAAATATCTTCTTAAAGTGGGCTGTCTGAATAACCAAATGGAGCTTAACAAAATGAAGCCTCCATGCAGCCATCGCACGGGTTCGCGGTGCATGCATGCATGTCCGCGCACAATGTTTCACTTTCGCACCGTGCCGTGAGCTTTAGGCCGCAGCATATGAGCATTTGACAGTACACAAGCAACCATTGTTGCGTGGATACTGTCAGAGCTGTTCAAAAATAATTTCGTTATAACAGGGACTTCGACGCTTATGACGGTGACTTGTGATGTCCCGTCTCGACGATTCAATCGTCTTTTTTTTTTCTAAAGCATCGGACATTTCAGTATAGTTACTTCTCAAGTTGTGTCGCACTGCATATTTATCGGTCCTCTCAACAAGCAATTACCCGCTGCTTCTTTTTCTTAATCCAGTACATTTCATTGGTTTGTGCTACACAAGCATGAGAATATGCCGTGCCTTTTATTTCAATGTGCTTTTTACCGTTGCCTTTTCATTGCAATGAACTTGCCATTATCTAGAATCAACAAGTTCATTGCCCAAAGCTTCATGACATCAACAGGGCTGAGCGCGCGGGCGAGCGTCTCAGTGCGCGCTTTCTGCTGCTCACCGAACATCGCAACCGCGACGCTGGACCAGAAATATGACTCGCGCAAGTGCTTGCTGCACGCCCGAGTTGTAGCCGACGGCTGCTTGTCAGTTCTAAGTATCGTAAACTTCACGCAGCTTGTTGTCCTGCGGGCTGACATATGAAGGCTGACATCCGGCTCCGTTGTGTACGTCCGGCACTGCGGCATCGAGCAGTAGCCTACCATGTCGGATGCCTTCAAAGGCAGCCAGTACCTATTATAAAGGTTTGCGAGTGTTGTCAAGTGCACACCCGAAGAGAGAAAACCTCCCACTTAATCAGAACCGCAGCGCATGTGCGTCTTTCATTTTCAGCTCGCTTCGGCGCTTCCGAACGCGGCCGCTGTGTGCACGTTATCCCTCATACCCCGTCACGCTGACGGAGGCGCCAGCTTTTCCAGTGGTGGAGCTCGCCCCCAATATAAGCGCAAAGGTACAGGAAGAGATGATATACGTTACGTAAGGAAGAGAACTATTTACATTCATACAGCCGAGGAACTAAGTAAAATTTATTCGTAGCTCGCTTGTAGATCGAGTGCTGGGGAGTTTAAACCACCCGACCGCGCACACCGGCACTGACAGAAGCCGAGTCGCGAGGCTCGAGAGGCCGGGCAGCCGACAGGAAACTCGTTCGCGGACTTTGTTGTAACCACTGGTTCATATGTAACAGCTGCGCGCTTGCAAATCCGCTTGTGACGTGTACGGCCCTGCAGTAGTGAGCAGCGGGCAAGTGTGATTCTTTGGGAATCGTATCATATAAAAGTTGTTTGTTTCTTGTAAAGGAGAGAGAGCGGTCACAGCTTTTGGAGCTCTGTCGCTCGACAAGCTATGGTTGACATATACATTTGTAAATAAAACCTGTATATGAGATGCTGTCGCAAGCCCCATTTGCAACGCGTGGACTCAATATCAAATAGGGTGAGGAGATCGACAGTTTTACCATCGCGAGAGGCGGCCCTGCAGGGGCCTGAAATTATAGCGTCATCTTCAACTCGCTCTGTATGGAAATATTCTGCCGACGCGCCAGGAAGGCACTTTGCGGTCAAAATATATACTTTCGTCGACGGACTAGCACAACAAAATCTTGCTGTTCACTTATAATCTCGATCCTTGCACACAAATTAAGCCCTCTACTGTGCGGGTTCGGCTGTAATGCCGACTGTTGAATGGCGTAACTGTCCAATAAAAGGCACTTTTCATGGCGAAGCAACGACAAAATACGTGCGTCTTTTCGCTTCCGGAACAAAACTAATTGACTATTTAAGAAGGTATTTACACGAGTCAAAATGCAGCAAAAGAAACACAGATTGCCAAGTCTTGCTCGACACCAACACGATGTTTCAGCTCTCATTTTTCTCGGAGGCATCAGGGATCTGCACCTTTGTAGTAGTATAAGACTTTTATTCAGCCAAAAATTACAGGCCGAGCATATCGACCGCCTGGGCGGCCAGTCGACGCTGTTCTTCTTCACCTTCAGCGCCAAGCCAGTCGAGCCAGGTGGTGATGGAAAGCGAAGGGGGAGGGTAGGAACTTGATTGCTGAGCAGTCGGACAGTAGAATAGGCAATGGGATAGGTCTGCATAAGTAGACGGGCAGTTGGGACAGGAGGGGTCGGAGCGATAGCGATAGAGAAAGAGGCGGGAAGGGGTAACCAGTGCATTCATTTGGATGTGCCGCAGAAGGCGAACCTCCGGCACAGTGAGTGATGGATGAGGGGGAGGGTAGAGGCGCTTGTCGAGACGGAGCTGGAGGTAAACTTCCTTGATAGTGCGGCGCAGGGAGAGTCCCCCAGAATCCTGCGAGGGCCCCGACCAGGGGATCAACGGTGCCCGGTTAAAAACATCACGGGCGAGCTGATGGGCCAGCTCATTGCCGTCAATCCCCGAATGCCCAGGGACCCAGCGGAGGAAAACGGTGGAAGGTTGCAGTGCGGAGACCGCTCGTTCGACCTCTTGTTGGAGTGAATGGGGTAGGGTGCGGTTCTGTATGTGGCGAATGGCGGCTTGGGAGTCGGTGTATATCGTGTACTCTGGGAGCGAGGGCAGGGAGGGAAATGATTGTAGGGTATGTACAATGGCAAGGACCTCGAGAGAGAGTGCATCCGGAGGGTGTAGGTACGGCCCACTCGTGTGAGTTTCAGGTGCTGGGAGGTGGGGATGGTAGATAGCGTAGCCACAGGAACCTCGAGGGGCTATGAAAGAGGCATCCGTGTAGGCTACTCCCTGGGTAGTAAAGAGGGGGGAATGATGCTGCGCGGCCGCGTGACGACGGCCGGCATGTAGGACAGGGGACATATTAGACGGGAGGGGGAGAATGCGAAGATTGGGCGCCGGGGTGGATTTTGGAGAGGTAAAGGAGGAAACGGGAATGGGAGAGATACCCGCCTGGGCCAGTAACCACTGACCCTGACGGGTAAGAGAAAGCCGGGCAAGCTGGGAGTCACGGTGGAGAGAGAGAAGAGAACGAAGAGGATGGAAGAGGCCTGTGGCAAAGAGCTTAGCAGTGGAGGTGGTGATAGGGAGGTTGAGAGCTGCCTTGTAGAGGCCAACAAGGGCGGTTTCGAGGGTGTTAAGCTGAGTGTGGGTGAAGGAAACGTAAGGCACAAAGTACAAGAACTTGTTGAGGGCGAGCGCATGGGCAACTCGACACGCATGAGCCTCGTGGAGGCCCGAGCGCCGAGTGACCACGCGCCGCAGGAGGTGAGTTACCGAGTGACAAGTCCTGACCGCGTGGTGTAGGGCTTGCACATTCTTGGCTGCATGTAACGGGAAGCCAAGAACTTTGCATTGGGGGACAACAGGAATGGGAGAGCCGGAAAGATGTAGGGAGATTAGGGCGTTGTGGGAGCGCTGGTATGAGGAGTAGTTAAGAAGGAGAAGCTCGGATTTCTCCGGAGCAGGTGACAAGCCAGCAGTGGGGAGAAAGGAGTTAATGAGATCGAGGCCACGTTGCAGGGTGTCCTGTACGTGACCGGGAGAACCAGACGAACACCAGAGGGTGATGTCGTCGGCATAAAAGATGTGGTGGAGGTCAGGAATCTGGGCTAGTTGGGAGGCGAGAGGGGTCATAGCAAGATTAAAAAGGATAGGAGAGAGAACAGCACCTTGAGGAGTGCCACGGGTGAGCGGGTGGGGATCGGACAGATGTGTGTCCACTCGGAAACGAGCCACTCGGTTAGAGAGAAAGGAGCGGAGATAAGAGTACATGTGGTGTCCGCAGTCTAGGGAGGAGATCTGAGACAGGATATGGTCGTGGCACACACCATCGAAGGCCTTGCGGACATCAACAGTCACAAGAGCGTGGATCTGGCTGGGATTGGGTGAGAGAAAGGTGTGCTGGAGGATCAGGAACATGTCCTGTGCACAGACGCGCCGTCGAAAGCCGATAAGAGAGTGGGGGAAGAAATCTTTCGCTTCAATAAGATCAGAGAGGCGAGTCAAAGCCATTCGCTCAAGGGTCTTGCCAACACACGACGTCAAGGAGATAGGGCGAAGGTTAGAAAGGGAGGGAGGTTTGCCCGGCTTCGGAATCATAGAAATAAGAGAGGATGTCCAAGCGCTCGGCAAGCAGCCGCTGTCCCAGGCATTGTTGAAAGTCTGAAGGAGGAATTCCTTGGAGTGGTCGGGGAGGTTGCGGAGTGTAGTGTATGTGATGGTATCCTCACCGGGAGCCGAGCGAGAAGCATTAGCAGCCAGGGCAGCTTCGAGCTCCCGGAGAGTGAAAGGGCGGTCGAGGTCTGGGTTAGGATCGCCAGAGTAGGCTGGGTAGGAAGGTGTGAGAGGGGGTGGGAGATACAAAGAAGTGATCTTGTCAAAGACCTCGGAGGGAGTCCCCTGAGTGAGGGCTTTTGCTAGAGTGGGAGCAAGTGCAGGCTTCGTACCTAAGAAAGATTTAAAAAGGGACCACGTGGATCGCGAGTGTAATGCAGAATCGAGGCCGTCACAAAGCGCACTCCAACGAGAATGCTCGAGGGACGTGCCATGGGCGACTATCTCGCCCCGCAGAGCAGCAATCCGAGAGGAAAGTTGGGCATTCTTGGGTTGGGAGCGCAAAGAACGTTGGAGACGTTTCATCCGACGCCATAAACGGAGAAAGTGAGGATCCGGGTCTGGGATAGGATGCCGTGAGCGAACGCGACGGCTACTGGTCGAAAGCGCAGCGGAGATGCGCGACGTCCAGTCATCGTAAGATTCAAAGGAGGCGGAAAGGAGATTAGTGCGAAATGCGTGCCAGTCAGTGTGAGTGGTTGAGTGCGATCGAGGGATGTGGGAAAGTGAAGCGGTAATATGAATGAGGAAATGGTCGCTGAGGAGTGTTTCAGCTGTGACCTGCCAGTGAAAGGAAAGGGAGCCCCGAGAGAAAGAGAGGTCGGGTGTCGTGGAGCGCTGTGAGACAGTGCCCGCTCGAGTAGGGGAGCCAGGGGTATTAAGAAGGGTGAGGTGGCGTTCCTGGGCAAGACAGTGGAGAAGGCGGCCGGGCTTGAGGGTCTGGGGGTAGCCCCAGAGCGTGTGAGGGGCGTTAAAATCGCCCCCAAGGAGGAGATGGGTGGTGGCGGGAATAGAATGAAGGAACTTGCCCAAGGCAGTGAACAAAGAGGATGTGGCAGGGGGATTATAGAAAGACATAAAGGCGAGTGAGATGCGCGATGAAGGTCGGTAATACACAACACCAACTAAATATTTACGGAGGTTGGAGGGGATATCAAGTGGCTCGACGAGGACGTCGCTGCGTACATAAATGGACGCAAGCGGCGTGCCCGTCGTGGCATGGTAGGCGCGGTAACCTGGGACGGTGCGGGCCGTCCGAGTCTCCTGGATAAGGAGAAAATGGGGCAGGGAAGGGCGGGTGAGGAGATACTGGTGGAGGGGGGTCTTATTGTGGCGAAGGTTTCGACAGTTCCACTGCACAATCTCGAGGTCCTCTCCAGGCGCCATGTTTACGATAGATTAGAGGTAGAAGAGTTTGCGGGGACACGTTCCTTCTTTTTGGCCGGGGGCAGTGACTCCTGGAGGGAGCCCAGCATAGAAGCGAATGATTCCAATTGCTTGGACTGGGTTTGGAGGGTGGTGAGGATCTGGACAATCGAAGTTTCGAGCTGAAGCAAGCGAGTGTGGTGTGCAGTGGTGGTGGTTTCTACCAGGTCAGCCAATGGGGCGACCTGGGCGTTAGGGGACGGGGTGATGAGCGTGGCAAGGTGCTCATTTAGCTTGGTAAGCTGGGATGTAAGAGAGGAGGTTGTTGTCTTTAGGGTTTGTGTCAATGCGTGGATTTGCTGTTGTAAATCTTGGGAGATGCGCTGTTGTTCGCGCTGGTGACGCCCAAGCATTGTGAGCCGGAGATCGAAGGAGCGGTTCTCGTCAGTCAGGGATGGCGAGGGTATAGTAGAGGAAGAAAGGGATGCTTGCACCGAGGGCCCTTTGACTATAGCGGCGTAGGAGCCTGGAGGTGATGGAGCCTGACTTGACGGAGATGCATGATTAGCAAAGGAGGCGGAAGAAGGGGTGGGCTTCGTGGCCCTCCGCAAAGCTGTGCGACGGAGAAACGCGGCTTTGGCACACTCGCGTTGTTTAGCGAGGAGGAAGGGGCAAGTGGGGTCGAGAGAGGGATGTGTGTTTACCTGGCAATGAATGCACCATGGTTGGGCACACGCGTGAGCGGTAGGATCTGCGGGTAGGGGTGCAGCACAACGGCGGCACTTGGCCGGAACGTCGTGCTGAGGGCATTGGTGAGCACGGTGTCCCAGAGCAAGACAACGGGTGCATGTGGGGGGCTTAGGCTTATGAGGGCGGCATCGGAAAGCGACGCGTTTAAAATATACGAAGTGGGGTATGACGGTGCCAGCGAAGGTTATGAGCACTGATTCTGTGCTGCCCATCATACGAGCAGCGAGAATATCAGTCGTGTATGATTCAAGGTCATGCATGAGCTGAGTAGGAGTAAAGTGACCACCAACGTTATGAATGACGCCGAGGCAGGAAATGGGAGGATTGGGGGCATATGTTTTGACGGTGATTGGCTTACCGTGGAGCTGAAGATGCGTGAGAGAAAGTAGGAGTTGGGCGGTGAGAGGGGAGTGTGTTTTCAGAAATACAAGGCTCTGAGCTGGCTTGGCCTGAAGGGTGATCTCTGCGCTGGTTTTGGAGGAGAGATGTGCGGCGGAGACGATGGCGGCAAGCAAGTCGTAAAGAGGCAGCTTGGGAGTGAGGGTACCGGGCAGAAGTTGGATCCCAACTGAGATGAGCTCGGTGCGAGGGCGGGCGGCGGAGGCAGGTTTGCGGCTGGTACTGACGGTGCTCCAGCCGCTTTCTAATGATGGCGTATTATGGTCGTTGTCTGGGGACGACGTGAAATCCATCTCCGCCGACGAGTCGTCAGCCGGATACACAGGGGTCAAGGAGGTAGGGGCGACAGAAACACATCTCGAAACATTGGGAATGACGTTGGTGGGCGTAGAGTTTGCACTGTCCAGCACGGCAGAAGTGGTGGATCCGGTGGGAGCGGCTGCAACAAGCGCGTTCAGCTGCGATTCTGATGTCTGATTGCAGCACTTTACAACAGGCGCCAATGTGGCCGGAATAGACGCGGCGGCATCCGTGGCGGCGACGGTGAACGCTGCAGGCTGCGACACGTTTAGTGGTCCGAGACTCTTGGCGTCGCTGACAGCGTGGAACTTGGTCGTAGGAGGCATTGAGGCGACGAACCCTGACTGCGACGCGGCGGTCGAGTCAGAGCTCTCAGCGTTGCTCACAGCGTTGAACGTGGCCGGAATATGCACGGCGGCGTGTGCGGAGTGCAGGAACGCAGCCGGTTGAGGCAGGGCTGCCGGCTTAGAATTAGGCACGTCGCTGGTAACATTCAGCGTTGACAGAGTAGGCTCAGTGGCACCGGCGGCGGTAGAAGAGGAGGCCAGCGGGGCATTGGTGGCTGTCGGCTGGCGGGTCTTCGTGAGACGCTGCATGTCAGAGGTGCAGGCGCGGCGAGTTAGGGCTAGCGCGGCGCCGCGCCGCTTCGTAGATTTGGAGGGGCCTGGAGGGCCAGCCTGGCGTCGGACCGGGAGTCGTATGGTGTCCACTTGTGGCGGAAGTCTTCGTGAAAAGATGAAGAGTAGACCCAGGGGCGGGCAAGGCCCTGGACCGGGCCAAGGACGGGTGAAAACGGAGCACGATATGCAGCCAGATAACCAGAGTGGCGCCACCTATCGATCTTCTGCACCTTTTACACCCTGCAAGTGGCAATCAGTGCGTCTCTTCAAAACATGTGGAATACATGTACAGCATGATGTTCCGGATCTTCGTGGCGGAGACCGGGGTCTCTGACTATATATATAAAGCAAAACGCGAAGTTGCCGCATATTATTCACAACAACCGTGAGGCAGAACAAGAAGAAAAAGAAAAGGTGCTGGAAAACAAGCGTGTCAATCGATGTGGTTTAACTCGCTACAATTTGAAGCATAGGATAAAATTAAATAAAATGAACACATTATATTCGTGTCCCGAAACCAAATTATAACGCGAGGCGCGTTATTAGGGGAGGAAATTCCGTAAAACAGCTCCCATTATATTGTTGCAAATACGGTATTTGTTAACGTAAAACTCGGAGAAGCAGCACAGCCTCCGAAAACAGCAGTGGAAACTCTTGCACCTATCCCTTCTTCCTTCCTACCACGGATCTCGGAAGTCACAAGTACTCGCTTTTTCTATCTAAATAGAGTTTCTTTCTATCGAGATAGAAATGCAGTGATTGTGGAGAGGAACAGGCGCTATCTGCAACGCGCGAAAGATCGACAAGCAAGCGAGCTGTCGCTGTGAGCACCCACTTGCACTATATGGAAAGAGAGAGAGAAAGTGATCGCTTGGAGGAAGAGGTGCTATTGGCGCTATTTTCGCGCGCGAAACTGCGAAACATCGACGAGCGAACCACCTTCAGAGTGCTGCGCTCAGATTCTGTTCAACTTCACGCAGGGCTCCCTTCCAGAGTGCGATGACGTTTATAAGTACATTTATCTTTTTGTGAGCCGGAGGTTACGCAGCCACGGCGCTGCGTACTGCGTTACGCTCCTACGGTAAGTTGCATGCAGCGGGTATTCCCGCGTTCTTTATCTTATATATGATGTGAATAACCAGTAAACTCAATTGAACGGTTGTTGTTTAGCTTAACTTTTGCGAGGATTTTACTGAGCGTCCCCTGAAATAAGAGTCCTTGTAGAATCACCCGGTATGCAGGGTGTTAATTTTTAAGTTTTACGGAATTTTTAGAAATTGTCTGTGGCAGGTAGCATAATTCTTATCACTTAGCCGGGTTATTCGATGCGGCAGACATTAGTAACACGAAAAGTCGAAGCACATATTTAACAAATTAAAAAAATCGCTAATTAACTTCTTAGTTAATGACTTTACGACACATATTTTAATTTACGAATTGTAGCCGGTGAGCTTGTCAGGCGTATCCACTTGGAATGAATTTCCAGAATGCCACAAGTTTAGAGATATGTGCCATCAAACTCGCTGTGAAGATGCATTGTTCCATTTACTTTTTTACCATAAAGCTGTTTTATACATTGGAGCACAAAAGCAACTGGAACGCTCATGTATTTCATCCCACAATTTGGGAAATATCTCGAAATATCGTTGAACCTTGCATTTGCAAACAACTTTTTTAGTGAATTGCAAACCAACTTGCGGATCACAAAAGCTCCACACACAGAACAATCGTTAAATTAAAATGAAAGAAGAAATACGGACGTGGAATCAAAGTTATACAATTATCACAATACAGTACGGAATACGTAATCGCGCAACCATTAAACAGCGCTATTTTTTTTACGTATGGTATTTATAACAATCAGTGTAATGGTGTATGTACAGGAACTACATTTACAAAATTATGATCAAGAGATGGTTATAAACAATGACAGGATAACAAGCAGTACACACAAAGAAAACACCATACAGGGGAAAACCTTCCATCTCCACGAGAATTTGAAAGAAGTTCGCCACCTAATCAAAAGTGTATGTCAATTCAGCTAACATTCATTTTGATCGTAGATGTCCTTTAGGCGAATAATCATATGAGAGAAATGTACTCTTGAAAAAGATATTCTTTCTGCATTTAGGTCTTGCATACGAGTTTATCATAGGCTATACCAATAATTAAGCTGGCAGCATTGGCCTTCACTGCATGTTGCCTAATGCAGGCCTACTGATAAACCTGCATTAGGCAACGCTCGGTCAGTGCCAACAGTGCTATCTTATTGGCATAATTGGCACTCTTGGACTAACACTGTAGCGATGGTTATAGTTATGGCAAAGTGTACGGCATTCTAGTTCACTGTAGTTATGGTAATGAAGGACACGCCCTTTCTTTTGTGAAAACTTTATACCCATTGTGCCTGTGAGCATTTGAATAAAAAGAAGTATGACTTACAGCCAATCATAAAAAGGTTTTGTGATGTTCAGGGAGAGACGAAGTCTTCTAAAAAAATTAACACAAAAGATTTCTTTTGCTTTTGAGGATATGTAACAAGCAGTGGAAGAAATAAATGTTTAAATCATCATAATAAACACGCATCTAAGCACAGCCTCTCTAGATACACAGGCAGAGCTTTTCAGGCTCTCTACAGAGACATTTCATACAATTTTTGTTCACACTTTTACATAAGTGAACAAAATTTCAGATCATGAGGGAGAAAGACTTCTTTTGTCAAAAATGCTCCACTTAACCAGAAACGTCTACAATGGTCGAGCTGCCAAGCCTGGGACACTTGACATGGAATGACCCAGAATACGAAAAGAAAAGAAAGAAAAAAAAGTAAAACCACAGATGTATCTTAACCTTGATATATCACACAGATTTGGAAGCCCACTCAATCATGGACACACAGTGGCAGCTTTGTTCAATGAGAAGTATGCCCATAGTGCATCCCTTCATTGTGGGAGACCTCCGTCAGGTCTATATATGCCACGCCAGCATGCCGGCGACATTGTCAATGATTTTCCGCTCAGCTAGAGACACACGGTATGGGCGGCGCCACACGATGGATGTGTCATCTGTCAGAATGCAATGCTCTGCAACGGTTGCTTGGCCCAAGATCAACGAATAGACGTCAAAAGAAGTAGCGTGTTTTTTTTTCAACAAATCAAGCAGCTGTTGCGTCTGCGCAGGAGTCAAGTCAGAGCTGATGACTGCTGTCAGGGTGGTAGACGAAGAAGGGTCCTCAGAATAGACTGGTGTAAGTGGTAAGACACATACAATACAAGCAAAAATCGGTTGACGAAGTCGTGCCAGTAGTTCAAAAGAAGTCCGTAGTTCCAAAGGAAATTTTTAGCTTCACAAAAAGCTAAACGGTTCTCACCCATTGATCACACAAGAATATAAAGATCTTTTACTTAAGTTATACATTACGATTATGCTTATTACTATTATCAAATATTTTTTGGGGTCATGGTATTACTCATACAGTGACTTCATTGGGTCCAATTGGAATCTATTACCTCCTATTGAAAGATTCCATTGAACTCAATGGTTTTGTTTTGACTGGGTGGGTTGCTATCAAGCACACAAGTACTTCAAAAACTTTTTTGCTGAAACCATATTGTCCTGTTTGCATCAAAAACTTTTTTGCTGGAACCATATTGTCCTGTTTGCATCAGGCATTCTATCACATGCTATGTTCTTTCCCAACTGATGGATGAAACCAGCATACAAGTGTTAAGATAACTGTATTACATAACGCACAATGCATGGGCTGTTTGTCTATTTATTGAATTATTAAATTATGAATTTATTAAATACAAATGATAACTTCCTGTGATTGCAAGATGTTTAACAGTGTAAATGGTGATATTCAGGTACCACTGGAGCTTTCGCATTCTGTCTAGTTGTTATAGCTATGTATTACTACATTCTTTCTCAATAATGTACTTTGCTATTCCAGATGGACTCGACGAATGCCTATGCTTGTCCCCGGTGCCACCAAAGAATGTGTTCTTTAGCTACCCTTTTCAGGCACTTCTGCACATGGCATGGCACAGAGAGTAACTGGCATTGCAATCTGGAAGGGTGTGTCAAGACTTACAGACTGTATAGCACCTTCCGGAAGCATGTCAGGCAACACCACAACCATTTGTTCCTGACAAGTACCAGTGAGACCCCTGTGGAGCCAGTACACTTCAACAGTGCACATGGTGCGATCGAGGACTCCTTCAGTGTGTCCAGTGATGAAGAGCCTGAATAGGGATGTAGCAGCAATACTGTGGTGCTTGACACCAGTGATCAATGTGCAAAGCATTTGTCCTCTCTGCTGTTGAAGTGGCAAGAGGGGAGACAATTACCGGAAAGCACGACTAATGAAATTGCCAATGATTTGCTCCACTTCATTACAGAGTTCAAAGCAACATGTAATTCAGTGGAAATCACAAGGCTTGAGCATCTTGCGACGAAATCCGGACGGGAGAACTATTGGAAAAGTGTATTTCCTTTTGTGTCTCCTAAAGCCATGTATCTTTCAGATTGCCAAGATGAGTGCTTTGAATATGTTCCGATCCTAGAAACTATAAAAGCGGTTGCTGGGGTGCGCAAGCTTTTTGGAGAATTCAAAGAATCATGTTCAACCCTCTTGCAAGACATATCTGATGGCAGCTATTTTAAAGAGCACAGCATATTTAGAAATGCCAGCACAAAAAGATTATTGGCCATTCACCTCTATTTTGATGACTTTGAAATATGTAACCCCCTGGGAAGCAAACGCGGAAAGCATAAACTTCTGGCTGGGTACTTAACAATCTTAAATCTTCCACCACAATCGCAATCAAAGCTGAATGATAAATACCTTGTAATGCTTGCAAGGACATCCCTTGTGACCAAATTCACTCTTCATAAAATTCTTGAACCACTTCTTAAAGATCTGCAGCAACTAGAAGCAAATGGCATTGAGCTTAACGGCGAAGTTGTGAAAGGCTCACTTTTGTTTGTGAGTGGTGACAACTTATCAAGCCACCAACTTGGTGGTTTCCGTGAATGTTTTTCATCTGGCCCTATCTGCCGGTATTGCATGGCAACCAGAAATGAAATTAATGACAAATGGCATGAGGATGACTTTGTTATTAGAACAAAGGAAATGCATGCCCGTCATATTCAACTCATAAAGCAAGATCCAGCTCTCTCTAATACCTATGGTGTTACAGGTGAAAGCTGTCTAAGTGCTCTTAATTCTTTTGATGTGACTCAAGGGTTGCCACCAGACGTTATGCATGACCTTTATGAAGGGGTCATCCCATTTGTCATGAAGCATGTCATCCAGCACATTGTATCAAGTCAGCTTCTAACTCTAGACCAGCTGAATGAGCGGCTTGCCGAATTTCCTCTTCGAGGAGGGGACAAAAAGTCTCGATTGCCACCCCTGTCACGTGCAGCAGTGTTTGGAAGAACAACCATCAAGGGGTCAGCTGCTGAAAAGCTCTGCTTTTTTCGTTTTTTCTCTCTGCTTGTCGGAGACAGTGTCCCAGAAGGAAATCCTGCGTATCAAGTATACCTCGAGCTCCGTGCTATAGTGGACATTGTTCTTGCACCACAGGTGTCTCGTGGTTCTGTTGCCTATTTGAAGGTGCTTATTGAGGACTTCTACAGTGCATTTAAGGAAACTTTTGCAGATGTCAGCATTATCCCAAAGATGCACTATCTGACTCATTACCCCAGCTTTCTACTTTTTTATGGCCCTCTTTCTAAACTGTCCTGCATGCGTTTTGAAGCAAAGCACCAATTTTTTAAGTCTCTCACTAGGAAAGTACGCAACTTCAAGAACATTTCAACAACACTGAGTCGTCGACATCAAATGCAGCTTATGTATGCTTTGACACAACCTCAAGAATCACTGACCATCATAGGGAGCAAGAGACTAGAGCCAGACTTATTACCTGACCTCTTGAAAGACAGACTTCGAGAACTCTGGCCGAATACAGCAGACGTGCACTGTGCGGATTCTGTTACTGTCTCTGGAAGGACGCTAAGTGTGGGTGCTGTCGTACCTTTGCTTGTACCAGATGATGACCTTCCTGAGTTTGCTAAAGTGACACTGATTGCAGTTTGTAACCTAAAGTTGTTTGTTTTTGCCACCATTCTTGACACAAGATATTTTGATGAGCATTTTCATGCCTTTGTTGTAGAGAGCACAGCTCATAATGTCATAATTGATAATGTTCCGCACCATAGGGAATTTTATGACCAGCTGTACATGTACAAACAGGGAGGCAATAATTATGTTAGCCCTCGTTATGCTTTCCTCACAGATTTAGATGAGTAACATGCAGCAGAAAAGCTCTAAACTTCTACATTTTGTGCTCATCCTTGGTTTTTCTGTAAGCATGTTCATTCATTCAAATAACTTTATTAAGTGCCCTGCGATTTGTTGGGGTGGGTCTCGACCCCGCCTAGGTGTCGGCCAAGTGTTGTTGGCCCTTGGCGGCTTCCTCGGCTCGCTGGACGGCCGAGAGTTGGTGCTGCAGGTCCGGGCTGAGCAACGCAGACTTCCAGCGTGCGTGGAGGTTGTTGCTGTTTGAGGCTGCACCAATGTTACTGTGTATTATACCCTTACATTCCTATCGGATATGCTCTAGGGTGGCTCTAGAGTCGCAATTAATGTCTGCACTTGTCAGCCATGTATAAATCCGGGTGTATTAGGTACACGATAGCTCGACTCGGATAGGATCTGGTTTGTAACTGCCACCATTTGACAGACTGTTCTTTGCTTAATTTGGGGTGAAGCAGCGGGAATGTGCGCCTCTGCAATCTATGGTGTTGTGCAATTTCGTGAAATCTGGTCATTCGATCTTCCCACTCCCACTCGTCGGTAGTTGGTGAGGCGCGGCTAACCAAGGCTTGGTCCGTAAGCTCTCGAGCTATGCGGGGCGCTGCCTCATTGCTACCATCTGGTAGTGTGTGAGCAGGGGTCGAGATGCACACTTTTGTCGGGGTTATTACCTGATTTTATAAGTTGTAGTGCCTCTGGGGAGATTTGACCGTTGGTGATGTTTTGTATTGCCGTCTGGGAATCAATGATGATTACATCCCCTTGCGTTTGTGCTGTGGCTAACGCGATGGCTATTTCCTCTGCGGTTTATCCGTGTGGCGTGTTCACTGTAGCGCTTGTCGTGCATTTTCCCTCGCAATTTATCACCACTGCTGTATAGGCGCGCTTGTGTCTGTATCTAGCTGCGTCTACAAATGTGGTGTCCTTGCTGTTACCAATTTCTGTATATCGCAGGCTCTGCTTTCCCACCTACCCTGATAGTGAGTGGGATGCATATTCTTGGATAGTGGAAGGACGGTTATCGTGCCTCTGATGTGTCTGGGTATATCTGCTTTGATGCCATGTTGGATATGATGCCCTATACCCAGGCGACTCAATATTTGCCTATCTGTTTTAGTTTGGACAGGCGTTCATACTGTGCTGTGTGCTGTGCCTTGATTAGCTCACCCAGTGTATTGTGTAGACCTAGCTGCAGTAGTCTATTGTTGTTGGTGGTATTGGAGAGTCCGATAGCTTGCTTGTAAAGTTTTCTGATTAAGCAGCCTAATTTGTATCATTCTGACGAGTACCATGGTAGGTACGATGCCACATATACTATTCTGCTCAGTACGAATGCTTGGACTAGTCTAAGCAGATTGTCTTCTTTCATTATTTATTTATTTATAAATAAATAAATAAATTCCACTATGTTTTTTGGCTATTCGTTTGAGTAGCCGCATGATTTGAGATGTTATATTGTCTAATTTACGTATGGTCTCCATTGTAGCTGCTACTTTCAATGATGAGCCACAATACTCTGATCTTGTCAACCTTGGGTGTAGGCGTACCATCCGCCGTAGTTAGGTAAATTTCCGGATTGTTTCGTTCCTCGTAGTTGCGTGGTTTTCGGCCATGTCGCGATGGTATATAAATGAGGAGCTCAGATTTCTCTGCTGAACACGCGAGTCCGGTTCCTGCTGGGTATTGTTCAACTGCTTCTATTGCATGTTGTAATGTGTTTTCAACGTGTCTATCGTTGCCATCGCTTACCCAGAGGGTGATATCATGAGCGTAGATGGTATGATTGCTGCCATCGATTTCCTGTAGCTTTGGCGGTAATCCGATCAGAGCCAGATTAAACAGCATCGGTGATATTACGGAACTTTCGGGCGTACCTGCTCTTACGATTTGTAGTTCTTCAGAGTTAAGGCTTCTATCTTAATGTTTGCTTTTCTGTTAGTAAGGAAGTTTTGTATGTAAGTATATACTCGTTGGTCTAGGCTTAGCTCATTTATTCTGTTTAATATTGTACCGTGGGTAACACTGTCAAAAGCTTTCTTTAGGTCCAATCCTAGGATAGCTTTGGTCTTCCGGCTTGTGTTATCTATAATTCGATGCTTAAGTTGAAGCATTGCATCCCGTGTAGACAAATTTCTCTGGATGCCCAACATTGTAGGGGGGAGAATGTCGTTGTCCTCGAGATAGTTGGTCAGTCTCATAAGGACAACATGCTCCATGAGTTTGCCCACACAGGACGTGAGTGAAATCGGTCTCAGGTTCTCCAACTGTAACCGCTTGCCTGGTTTAGGTATTAGAATAATCTGGGCCATTTTCCATTGTTGTGGTATTGCACCGAATTGCCAGCATTTGTTTATATACTTGGTAAGTTGGTCTACAGAGGCATCATCGAGATTTCGAATCGTCTTGTTTGTTATTCCGTCTAGTCCCAGCGCGGATGTAGTATTAAGTTTTTGTAGAACTGCTCTCAATTCCGCTTTGCTAATCTCTTCGTCTAATTGTCTGTTTTTGGTGCCTGTGTAATCTAGGTGAGGAGTTGGCTTAGCCCAAGATAAGTACCTTGTGGTTATCTCATCGATAAAAGCTTTTTCAGTTTTGTCATATGCATGTAAGATTGTATTTATGTTTTGTCTGTACGTGGCTTTACTTTCCTCAGAATTCAAAAGGTGGCGGAGCAAAATCCACATTCTGGATAATCCTAACTGATTATTCATATTGGTCCATTATCCGTCCATTGCTTGCTGTCATTTTTCCATTTTCAGGTCTAAGGCTATTAGTGCATATTGTGTTTCCATGTCAGAGAGGGATCTTGAGGAAGAGGCAACTGGAAGCCTATGACCTGCTGTCTCTTGTAAGAGGACTGCCCCAAGACTGTACGGTGATGCATCTGCAGACACAGTGAGATGACTGCAAGGGTAGTAGTTGGTGAGCACCAGTGTCGTCGTCAGTGTTTTTTTTTAATAGCATTGAAGCTCTCTACTAGTGGTGTATCCCAGCACCATTAAGCATCACTGTGAAGTAGGTCACGTAACAGTTTTGTGAGCTGCGAGAGCCCTGGGAGAAATTTGGTCAGGGGATTAGCCAATCGCAAGAAGGATCTCGCTTCTGTTGCATCTGCTGGCTCTGCTAGATGACAGACCGCGTTGACCTTTTCAGCATTAGCACTGATACTGTTTGTTGATACAACGTACCTAAGGAATCTCACCGACTGCTGGTGTAGTACACACGTTGCTGAATTTAAGGTGGTGCTAAGAAGTACTCTGTGGAGTCATGCATCATGTTCTTCCTTCATGCAGCCAAACACTATCATGTCGTCTTGCAGACATGCTTGGCTGTGCAGGCCTTCTAGCACTTTTAGCATTTCCCTCTGGAAAAATTCAGGTGCTGTGGAAATCGAAGGAACTGAAAACGGCCAAATGGCATCAGGAAAGTGGTGTACCTCTGGGACTCGGCTGGCAGTGGAGTCAATTGCCAATAACCGGAACTTGTGTCGAGCTTGCTAAACATGCAGCTCCAGAGAATTTGGCAAAGCATTTATCGATGGTGGGCATTAAGACTTGTTCACGCAGAATGTTCTTCAACCCCTCAAAGTCAATGCAGATTTGAAGCTTGCCTCCTTTTTTTTTTGCAACTGCCATAGTTGCACACCACTTTGTGGCCTCTTCAACCTTTCTGATGCGACCCAAGCACTCTAATCTCTTAACTCACGTTTGGCATAGGGCAACATGGGCAGAGGTACTCACCTCAGGTACGTAATAGCACATAGGAATATCATCATCTTGCATTTTGTCCTGACTAGGCCCAGGCATGAAGTCAGGTATAGAATGTTGTACAGGTATCAGGTATAGAAAGTAGCATAGAATGTTGGATGGGTCGCTGACCTAGCAGGTTGACTCTTACCTCCAGAACGCTTGGTAGGACATCTAAAGTAATTGATCGCGAGACGTCCAAGAAGTGCGTGACTCTGTCGATCACACAAATTTATTCTTGACACAACCGGCCACTCCAGCACAGGCTTGCACTGAACAGTTCAATCGTTACTATTTTGGTCCTGCTAAGTCCAAGTAGCTGTTTTTTTTTTGCTTGCTTTAAGTTGCCTATAACTTCTTCGTTGGTATAGCGGTTATATCCGCGCCAGTGTTTACCTCGAACTTCATGGGCAAGCCGTTGACTGTCGCACCTCTGTTACGCCTTTTGTAAGCGGATAAGCACACGGCGGCGAAGTGCACACGTCCCTTTTTGTCAAAATCACTGCACGTTTTGCCGTTCGCTGGGCACACAATGTGTGATGGTGGGAGCGTCGTTGAGCCACACCCCTTGCACGTCGGCGCAGTCTGCTCGCGCTGGTTTTTCTGAGCCTACTGATTTGACTTTCCTTTGCTCTTGGAGTTGCGAGCACGGGTGGCGGCGGCTTCTCGGCGTTAAGTTGCAGCTTCTCGCTTAACCACGAGCCTATCTCGGATCAGTCAGTTCATCTGATCGCCATACTCGCAGGTTTCGGCTCGTCTGAATAGTTCGGCGGCGAACGTATCGACTGTCTCGCGCGCTTCGTGCTTCCGGCTGTTGAACTTCGCACGGTCGTGTATGACGTTCGTCCGCGGCACAAAATATTTCGCGAACGCTCGGGCATCTATGGCTCGGGTTTCTGTGTCGTAGCCGAGTTTCTCGGCGTCGCGGAGCTAGGTAATCTTCGGCTTCACGACCCATGGCATAGACGAGGGCGTTTACCTGCTTCTCGTCAGCTTGCTTCCCAAGTCCTCAGATAGCGCTCCCATCTCGTGAACCACCGTTTCCACTCTTTGGATCGCCGAAACTGGTTTTTTGGGCTGTTCAACTACGAACGGGTTGAGCGGAGCGGTAAATTCTTCGTTGGTAACGTTCTCCTCGCACGGGCGCGGTACGTCGGATAGACTTTCTCGCGCCTGCGGTGCTCCTGCTGCATGCCGGATTATACTTTTCTTGCGCCTTGCGGCGCTCTAATTTCAATATAACTTCACTTTGAGTTGAAATGTTTTGGAAAGTCACGGAGAGCAGCATACGAAAAGCCTGGCACAAGCGAAGATACTACTACAAGAGAGCAGGCCCGGTCTCTACTACGGCCCCTACTGCTCCTCTGGAAAAATCAGTTATGTTATATTGAAGGTAGAGCGCCGCAAGGCGCAAGAAAGGTATAATCTGGCATGACTGATACAGCACGAGCGCCGCAGCCGCGAAAAAGTCCATCCGACGTACCGCGTCCGTGCGAGGAGAAGGTTACGCCAACAAGGAATTTACCCGGAGCGGAGCTGTAGGCATTGAAAGCGAAGCCATGTGTAGTGAAGTTTTGTGTCCGGGGCACTGCGCCCCTGCGCTGTGGGAGTTTTCAGACTTCTATTTCAACGGTGCGTTTCTCACGGCGTTGTCGAGCATCCTGCCGCTGCCACCATGTCGTGGTCGTCTGCCGAGCATGTGACGAGATTGACGAGACGCAAGTGTTAATTAACAACTGTTTAATAAGCCACACTCGCATGGCTACATGCCGTCTCGGCTGGCGCCGGCCGCGGTCTGCTAGAGGCGTCATCGCGTCATTCCGCATCTCACCATATGATTTCACCATGGATTGATGGATGGCTGAACCATTTAGATCGGGCGGCGGCCCACACCACCTAGCCGTGACTATAGTAATACGTGTGACTGCAGATAAGTAGTATGCATGTAGTTGTACTTAGTGGAGGGTTACATTTCACTCGTCTTAATTTTAACCACCAAACAGATAATCTCTGTTTGGTTATTTCTACCTTGTCTGCGCTGCCCCTAAACCACAATGCTTTGAAAAAATCCACCCTGTTGCTTTAAACTGTAGGGTGAAACCCTTTATAGAAAAATATCAGGTGTTCAGCCGTTTCTTCCTCTTCACACACACCGTATAACGTGTCTATCCCTTGATAGTTGGTTCGGTACGTCTTAGTCCGCAATACTCCCGTCCCGTCCTGACTTCAAACAATAAAGATCTTCCCCTAGAATTATTGTAGATATTTTCTTTGGCAATTTACTGCTTGCAAAATATGTATGTTCCCAGTGCTGATTTCGTCTGCATGCCTATTTCCCACAGACCCCTCTCTGTTTGTTAGACCTTGCCCTTAACCGATGATTCTTGGCTTGGCCTCCTGTTGCTGTCCAGATATTTGCTCGACAATTTTCTGGTTCACTTCCTCCATTTTGTGTCAACATTCCTCATGTACAAGTAGCAGAAAACTTTCCTAGCCCACTGCTTCTCCCCCATTTCTCTCAATCGCTCCTATGTCCTGCTGCTAGCTTCTCTGCTCTCAAATGGTGAGCACACTGTCTCCCTGTACCCTCTACATGGTGTATTTCCATGTGCTCCCAAAGCAAGCCTACCTACCCCACATGGCTTAATTTCCAACCTTTCTCAAACCTCTGATCTCACGCACAGGACTGCATTGCCAAAAGTCAAACTAGGAATCATCACTCCTTTCCAAATCCCTCTCGACCACTTCGCACCTATTGTAATTATTTACTTGTACCTATTAATTATCACCTATTGTAGTGCCCTATTTTTCACCACAGCTGCATTCCTGCTACTTTAGGTCCTATCTTTCGTGTTCCGTTATGTACTCAGCTCCATTGTTTATCCACATGCCACAATATTTGTGCTTATCCACTACCTCCAGTGTAACGTAGCTCCTGTATCCTATGCTTGCCACCTTTATTTTGATTAAAAATCATGATTGCTGATTTCTCATTACTCAAGTTTAAACCTAACCTAGCTGCTTCTTTACTGCAGATGTCCATCGATCCCTGCAAATCTTCCTTGTTGTCAGCCATTAGTACTACATAATCCGCGTACATCAGTCCTGGTAATGACTGTTCAATCTATTCTCCCTGGTTGACCAAAGAAAGGTTGAAGCCAAGTCCGCTCCTCTCTAATTTAGCCTCTAATCCTTGTAGGTACAGTGTGAACAACAAAGGTGCCAGCCCCTGTCTAAGCCCCGTTGTATCTCTATAGGCTCAGATACCTTTTTTTCCCATTTTATAATCCCCTTGAGACTGTTGTAGATATCTTTTAAGAGATTAGTTACTCCATGTTCCACATCTAGTGTGCCCAGTCTGTGCCACAAGTCCTCTTGAATTACACTGTTGTAAGCTCCCTTTATATCCAGAAATTCTAGCCATAGGGGCATGTATTCCTTTTCTGCTATTTCGATGCACTGTGTCAATGTGAACAGATTGTCCCCTAACTCCTTTGTTTCTGGAACCAACCTTGTAGTTCCCCCAGCGTCCCTTCACCCTCCACCCATGCCTATGGACACGTGCGCGTAGTGCCATGTCATATTAGTCCCGCACACGAAACTCCCTCGAGGACAAACATACAGCAAAAATGCAACATTTTATCTAAATTTACAACTGTATGTTATTCATTGTTAGTCTTCTCGGGTACTGAAGAAAACTGGAATGATTGATTTAAAAAAAATTAGCATGCGAACTAGGGCCTATATAGTCAGTTTTCATAAAGCTGTTTTGTTTACAATACCGTTTGATTAATATAAGGCTGTATAATGGGCACCTGATCACAGTGTCCTTTATGCATAGAGAAGCTTGCATGGCGTTATGGCTATGGGAACTACAAATAGGAGTCAGAATAATCTATTTACTTTTGGTCATCTGTGTAGCCCATATTAGTCATTTCTCCTTGAATTCCACATTTATTGGCAATTATTCCTAATGGGACAAATTTTTACCTATTTTATGGCCCATTCCATTTTCCAATAAGAATTTGTTGCCGTCAGCCCTTGTGTCTTGCTTAAACTAAGGGATTCAGAATAATAATTTCTAGCTGCAATACAACATGAGCAAACTCCCCCATATACTGTAATATGTACTAACTTCTAACAATTCAACTGCATACATTCTGCTGTCATCTCCCAATGGGAGCCAGCATTAGAGAGTGGCCAGTAACGTAATAACTGCTCTCCAAGCTGATGTTAAATACCAGTATGCTGCTATATGCTACATCTGAAAAAAAATGAAAAAAATATATATATAGAGCTCTAGGTAACAGATTCTATATAGCAGTCACCATGTAACAAGCTTTCTTTTACGTGTGTTAGAGAAGAAAGGAAATGTGAAAACTAGTAGATCTCTTGTACAATTAAAAAAACTTTGTCTAAAGTGGTCTTGTTTAAGAGTTTTTTGGTGTTGCAAAACGAAGAGAACTACTCTTACTAGTCATGGCTGACAAAATGCTTGTTGAATGAATTCGGTGATATGTAGGGCTTTCATAAGGAAGGGCAGCAATTGTGTCTTTGCTTTCAGTTAGATCACACCAAAACAGCATGAAAAGAGTAGGCTCAACTCTAACAATAGAGGCTGCTTTAAAAAGCAACTTCAGAAAGCCCACCTTACCTCTGATGAGTTTGTAGTTGACACTAGCAGTATATGATTAGCTTTAGTAAACAAAGATCTCATGTTTCCAATTATAACATTTGTGATTGTTTCTAGATACCTAATAAGACTGATGCGCTGGCAAGGCTTTTGAGTATGTGCTTTCTGATTGTTCGGTAAGACTAAGGAAAAACTAAACATGAAAATTTTGAATGTTTTGGTTTTAGCCAAGCGAAATAAAAGTTATATCAGAAGGTACTTTTGGCAGAAGATACTGAAAAGCTGAAACCCCACTTATGAGCACACCTTCTAAAAACAGCTGTGAAGAATAGAGCTTCGTTAGTTGCTGCTTTTCTATGCATATGAAAAGTTTGACAGAGATCACAAATATGCGAGAATAGTATGAATGCATGTTTGCCTTAATAGTGCAAGGAATTCAGACAACCACACAAGAGAAAACTACATGACAATGAAGCACTAACTTCAAACTAAAGCTAATTCGTGATGAAAAGCACCTATTTGACCACAATCACAATAACATAAGAGCAATAAACACAAATAAATCATGGCTCTTGTGCCCTCAAAAAACCAAAACATCAAATCATGGCTTATCACACTGTTGCACCCTCAGGAAAAAAAAACTGAACATGAAAGTGAAAACCATGCCAGAGCTCGTATGCCTGCACAAAAGGCAGACAGGTAGTATCAAATTGATACTAGACACAACTTTTGGGGAATTACAGTTAACTGTTATCAAAGGGTGGCTAACACTCGAGCCATTTTTGTGGATGTAGAACGCTTGATCTATTTCTCGAGTTAATCTATCTTGTATACACACACGGTAAACCTATGCTGTACATGCCTAGATACACATACAAGGTGTCAAAACTAAATATAGAGAGAGACTCAGCACCAATGTAGATGCATGTACATGAACCTAACTAGGCCACTGTCATGAGGCATTATCTGAATTGTCTTTAAGTATACCACCTTTGAGAGGCAAATATTAGGGCAGTCCCATTCGTGCTTCAATTCTGTGGACGGGTTGATACATGAATTCCTAATATGACTCTCAATCTTGTTTTAACGACCTAGCTGAATCAATGACAAATAAAATATGCAATGATCACGATAGAATTATGATAAAAACATGCACCTGCTAAGCAGCACTGAAGGAGCATTGAAACTTTTGAGGGAGGGTCGACAGACATCCGAACAGAGATTTGGGAGCCCATCACTGCTTCGCTGCAATGCTCGCTCACAGGTCCTGTGGGATGCATGTTATTTTTTGGCATTTCACAGCAGTCTTGCAGCACCCCTGTTGTACACCACTGGGTTAGGGCTCTTTGGCCAGCATTGCAATAGCTCCTGCCAACTTGGATTAGAACCTCCTGCACATTTCTGAATGGATTTGATAATGTTAGCTTAGCCTTTGTCAAATCTGTATACCGAGAGGGAATGCCACAAGTTCCAAGTACATTTTCAAATTTTAATAGAGCACAATATGGTGAAATTAAGATGGCTGTCATCACCATGCATCACACCAACGTTGATGATAGGATAATGATACGTATGTCCCTCAGTAACAGCCCCGAATCTGGCCTTTGGTTATATACTAAGTGGCATGAGTTTAAGTTTGGAATCTTGTATCTCTGGATTTTGTTGTTAGCCAATGTAGCCTGAGCTTTGCAAGATTGGACCAACTCAGCTTTGTTAATACCGTTTTATTTTATCTAAGCTAACACATAGTAATGCAATCTCCAGTTGATATAATCAAATGAACTTATTCTGGGGTTTTCCTAGATGAAGCAGGTGAGGTTACGATAAGTTGAATTGGCTGTGCTTAAACAATAAATGTAAAGGCATAGCAAAACCATTAAGAGCAAAGCAATACAGCCATAGTAAACACATTCATATGGGCTTTAATGCATTTTTTCTCTACAGTTACAACAGAAAAGCATTTAGAACGAAGTTGCATTAGGCTACTGTTGACTGTTTTAAACAAGTAGGACTGTGTGTGTCATCATACCTGTAGACCTGTTTCAGCACAACACGTTCAATTTTGCTAAGGTTGATGCAGATTGAACTCAAGGATGATTGCGCACTGATTGACAGTCATTTTCAAGCACAGGAATGTGCATGCCAGACATAACTCACTCCTTGGTGCAGTGCTGCTGCACAGCTACTCAAGGGTATGCAGAGTAACATTCAGAACACGCTCAACGAGGTGGCTTGAGTGACTGACCAAGCAACACATCGCTCAAGCAGCATTGATTTTCCCCTGCATTGAATCATACATGATTGCAGTGTTTTAAAGCCATAAGCTTAGTGGCTTAGCTTAGACTATGGTTATAACAGGTAGCGTATGTCAGTGCTTCATGTCTATTTGGCAAGCTCACCTAGAGGTATCAGTTTAGAAGGTGTTTTTCATAACTTGTCTTTCAGCAATTCACTCTTGTAGGACAGCTTTGGGTGCCTTCTTTGTGCATTTGAGAGTTGTCATTTGTATCCCAGTCAGCAGACTGACTTGTGGTGGTATTTTGGCTCATATTGTGCTGGCATCACAGTCCTGAACATGCAGAAAGCTGCATGTTCAGGACGGTGATGTGAGCACAATGTAAATGAACAGTCATTGTAGTAGGACGTACCAGCAAGTTTTTCTAGCTCTTGGAGATACCTCATGTGTCTTGCTTCATGCGTTGCCTGCCACCTTTGTATGATTTCAAGTGTCAGTGCTATCCACGACCAGAGCCAATGCAGTATTACTTCCTCTCACATAGTGAAGCTGTGCAACAAGGCAAAGAGGAAATGAGCCTCATGCTTTTTAGCAAGAAGTCGTTATTTGTTGGAAGCAAAAACTGAAAGCTGAGCGACTTGGAACTGATTCACACTGTGGGCTGTCATGATAAACACACGAACGAGAAATGAAAGCGTCGATGGCACAGGCATAATCCATGCTTTGATTTCTCTTCCTTGTGGTTATCATGCGACCCACGGTATGTATGTTAGAAGCAAGATTAACACCGGGGTTGTCTTGATGAGCTTCATGTACTGTTCTGTTGTTCCATGTACTGTGTGACGAGAAGACAAATATATTTCTTGGAAGATAATGTGCATGCACTCAGGTAACCGTCATCTTGTGATTGACAGCTGCTTCTTTCCTCACTCCCAGGCTAAGTGGGTGCTTTCGTACTTTTCTCACTTACTAGCTAATTGCTTGCACAGTTTGGTTTCTATATGATGATGGGATGCACTGCTTCCTAGGTTAAAAAAAAAGGCATTTATTGTGAAATATGTATAGTCCATAAAGCTCAAAATAAACTATGCTGCCATTGAATACTGTCACATATTTGTGTGTGTCTATTCACTTGTGTAGTTTCTTGCAATAGAGGGATAAGGCAGATGTGAAGAAGGCCTGTGATGGCACATGCTACTTTCTTGTAGATTCTTGCTACTGGTGTTGCTGTTGCCTTCTGAGGTGAAAGTGTTGAGTGCTATTTTATACTTCACTAGTTCAACGTACTTGATCAGGGGACACCAGTTGACTTAACTGACCTTGCTGAGAATAGCATGAGTCATATTAGCTAGAGCTAGGGGCTCTGGAAGTGTATTTGAAATGTGGGGGCAAGAGCCAGACTCCTTATGCCTACACAAACTTATCTCTTTCTTATTCTGAGCCCAGTTAAGGCTTAATATTTTGTACATTAGAGGGGGCCAGTTATCCACTGCAGTGAGCGCCGCACAGATTCCATTGCAAGTAATGAGCTTGGCAGAACATAATTTTTGGCTTGGGCAAGCTATTCGAGGTCATGAACATGAATTTTGTCTATCGAAACTGCCTATTGGTGGCCAGGTATTTATTTATAACTGGGCAGCCACATCTTAAATTTAAGAATCACTCTACTGCAGACGTGCCATCGCCCTGTAGTTAAGAATTCCTGAACATGCTTTGAAGCATACAGAGCACCTAGTGTACAACTTAATATGAAGTTTTATAATTTGCGTAACCTAAGTGGTTTGGGTTCTCAAAGAGACCTTTGCATATGGAAAGCGTCATACCCCACTTGTGTTATTTTGTGCAGCTTTGGGATTGTCTTGTATAAGTTTCTGGCACTCTTTTGTAAGCCCTGCGGTTTGTGCCCTCTCTTTGCACACTCAAAACTTAAAGCTCCCTATTGTCAAGGGCATGAATTTCAAGGTATTTGGCACAACTGGCAGGATTCAAGGAAATTCTGCTGTTGGTGAGCCGCGGTTACACTTGCAGTTTAACAGGAGGAGTTCCGAGTTGAGATTGAGCTGTTTGAATTACATGCATGCATTTTTGGAGATTCAGCTGTAGCCACTAGTGACATCAAATCAACTTTTGTATGCCCGACATCATGGTCAAAGTAACACGTAAAACGCACAAATACACAGCCTTTGCCACTGCAGACGATAGATGGCAGCCAACAGCAATCAACGGTGCTTCCTTGATCAGTAGATGTGGGTGTTAAGGTGTACCCTATGTTTACACTGGGAAGTCAAAGTGCTACGTAATTTAAGAGCACTATGGTTTGAGTCGTGAGCCCGTGCCATTGTGGCTCCCACTAAAATCAGTGATGGTTGCTTTTATGTAATATGACCATTGGCCACTGTTTTGCTTGGTAGAATGCGTTTGGGTCTGAGAAGGTGTTTGTACTGAGGGAAAGGTTCTGTAAACCAACATTGATGCTAATCAAGTTCTATAGCTCCTCAGCTGCATGTATAGAGTTACATTTGTTTGGTGAGGAGCAATTATACAATGTGCATAGCGACCGTGAAGCAGTATGTTGAAAACATTGGTGTGCATGGCTGTTTACATAATGGGTACAGCCTTGTGAAATCTGCTGTGGCAGCAATTAAAAAAAAATATGGACAAATCTGCTCATCCACAATTTGAACCCCCTGTTGGAGTAGAAGAATGAGCGTTCCAAGGTGTTTTTTTTTCTTTATTATACCATTGTCACACGGCCACTTTCGATCGCGATCGAGCCTGATCCCGTTCGAAATTCTCGATTATGATTGGCTTCTTCTCACGGCTTGCTCAAGGAGGGCACACACGACCTAGAAATTCGATCCTGATCGGGTTTGATCGCCATGAAGAGTGCGCGGTGTGACACCCACATTGCACTACTCGGAATACGAACTAACGCTCGACATGATCGCATCTATTTCTAGTGCGTGAGGCTTTCCATTGACTGTCGCTACAACTAACCAACGTTTTGTTTCTTTTGCGCTGCAGTGGGCCGTGACGATTCCGTTTATAGCTTCAAAATGGACAATAGACAGCCGTTTTCTCGCTCGTAGAAGCATGAAAAGGTGGGCTTGTGCTTGGTAATGAACTCTGACCTACACGTTTGCTTCCGGCCGGAGCAGCAGACGCGACAACTCGCCGTTTGTAGGCTGCCGGCCGATGGCGGTATCCCTCGCGAACGGCGAGATATTTCCCTGCCGTTTAGAGGATCGGTCCAGGAACGATTCTTGAGGCGATTTTTGTCGCTGAATGCGAGCATGGCCCGCCGGTTCGCCGTGCAGAGCGGAATCGGAACATTATTTTTCGATTAGTTCGCACTGACGCAAAGCAGTCGGTTGGCTCGTCGGTCGTGCAACGGGCGGCGCGCCGGCATAAAGCCGCGTCCACTTGAGACACGCACAGTACATACGTTCCAAGTCTCCAACGTTCTGCGGTTCTGTTGGCGGATGCACCGCCACGGCATCTATATTTGCCATTTCTGCCGCGGCCGTGCCCGTCGCCGAGCATATATATATAGGCTTAACTGGATCAAGCAGAGCTTGCATGATTGCGGAGTATAGTGGTAGTATTTAATCACGTGACCTTCAGGTTGGTTCCAGATCACGTGGTTTAGAACTCTCAATAGATGGTTTTTGGTTACGTGATCTAAAACTCCGTACGTCGTGAAGCCGGCTCATGACATCCTTTTACTACGTTTCTCAGAGCTGGTACTAAAACGATGTAATGTAACGCATTTTACTGCCTCATGCCAGAGTAATTTTCTGGTGCAAGGTAGTCTTCAAAGCTCATGAGCCGCAAAAACCCCAATGTCGGCTCGCTTTTGTTTACAGTGTAGATAAACGTACTCCTTCACAGACTTTAGAAGCTGACTGGCGATCTTGAACTCTTGTTCCGTTGCCAGGCTATTGAACACTATCTGTCTTCTACATATTAATATTTAACCCCACTTTTACCCTTTCTCTCTCAAGGTCCTCAATTGTGTTTAATAAATCAAACAATAATGCTACCAAAACACCGTTTAAGTATTCTAAAGAAGTACATAATTTACACTAAAATTGCATTCGTAGATCACTATGAGTAGCTATTCCTCCATTTGTGTAGGCAGTTAAAAATGGGTAAAATGGTTTGTTTTGGCTTGGGGGGGAGGGGGGGGGGTGTAACCTCTTATGTCGCTTACCTCTCCGTTTATTGCCGACGTATGAGTGGTCGAGAGAGTGGGGAACCAAGTGTTTCCCTACCTTTTGCAACTCGATGATCTGCCAGTTCCTCTCGGGGAACAGACGTCATAGCGGAGTTTTAATCATCTAGGGAACTGGCACGCAATGCGCGATGCACGATGGTTTTTTGCATTCAATGTTCACAAATGCCAGTGCTATCGGTACGCATATATTTTAATGTTATCAGAACAAGGCATTCTAAAGCTCTAGAGGTTTCGGTAATATTTAGAAAGTCTGTACTATAGCGGACGGTTGAGACACGAAGTAACTGCGATAAAAATGTTATCGCGAAGGAAGCGGTCACAAACACGAAGCCCTAAAGTCCAGCCATAAAAAAAGGGAAATGCATGGAGTGCACAATGACAAGGCAACTCGTAATGGCTCTTCGCAAAGTGACTGCATAAAAAAAAAGAATCGACAGAAAGCTATGAGAGTGTGTCTAATCTGCTTCCTCTAGGATGTTTTACGGGAACTTAGGCAAGTCTTCAAGGTGAAATTCAGCGCAAGGAAACAAATAAATAAATAAATAAATTACCGCGTGTAATATGTGACTCGAATTCCACAGGCGCCGAAATTATATAACGTGCTGAAATGCTCACATCTAACATTTTGCGTGAGTAAAATGTGTCAGGGTGGCAAACGCGGCTTCTCAGTCAGTTGTCCTCCGTCCGAAGACGCGATGGTACCATCGCGGTAGTCGTGGCACGCCTCGTAGATGGCCCCGCTTCGACGGCGGACGGCAATCACGGCCCCTGGCCACGTGAAGGCTCTCAGCTCGTGACCGCGCCACTTGAGACTGGCCAGCACGTCCTGAGAAGAGGACACGCTATGCGTTAAGCGTACAGTAAAATCAAGTATCCGAGCTCTACGGCTGTATGTTCTCTTATCCCTGAACCTAGCTCTTCAGAAAAGCCGTTCCAGATTGCTTATTTGAAAGTTCTGCATTTACTGCTACAACCGACTTCTGCGTGTTTACTTGTATTACATCGTTGACTGTTAAGCCTATGTGTTACTGTTGCTACTTGTGAAGTAAAGGGGGCGAGACCTTGGCGAACATAATAAATGACTTTCTGTTTGTGCGCACCACAGTGAACATTTCACATTGGAACAAAAGTTCATTGATCACTTGACTGATTGACCTATGGCGTCCCTCATGAATGTACACTAAAGCGTACATTGAACATTAGAACACGCACTACCGCACCACAAGCATTTAACTCGCCACATTAATCTGCATTGTAAAAAACCATTCATATAATATACACTAAAATAGGTATTCTCCCAAGCGCGTGTCAAAAATAATATTCTAGTTTACCTTCGACTCAAGCATGAGGGTAGGCTCAGGATATATGGGACGTTCGTCACTCTAGGAGAAAGCAGCCTCTCTGATACATGGTAATCGCCGAGGACGTAAGGCCGAGTTCACTGAACATGATGGAAAATTAAAGGTGAGCAAAATACTAATGCTGCTCTGAAATATTTTTACGAAATTCACTATGAAGCTTAAGAACGGTTTTACACAATACAAGTCATAATATACGTGAACAGAATCAACAGTATTTGTTAATTGGTAAATGAATGCAACAAAGCTTAAACCATCTCTTTCACAGCTGAATAATGGAAAACTGTGCTTCGTGTTGCACGAATTGTGGCTGTTTAGTTTTTCAAGGATCCTCGCCATGTATTTCAATCTTTCTAGCACGCCTCACCATTCGGTTGCAGCTATTGCACTTTGGTGCTGAGCAGGAGGCCCCAGTTATTCTGCGCCTTGGTGAAAGAAAACACCTCCGCCTAACAGTGGAGGCTAAAAAAATGCGCTACAGAAATCGTGGGCGACTTTCCGCAAGAAAGCTTCGCGTGGTTATAGCGGCGGCAAGAGTGTAAGGCGAACATTTAAACTTGACGAATGAAAGCCACGGTCCTCGGTGTAAATAGAAAAGGCACTGTTGATGTTCTAAGCCATTGAATATATATTTAAGTAGAAGATCCCCGTAGCATTCTTTATACCAAAGAAAAACGAGATGTAAAAATTGCATCTCGTTATTCGTGGCGGCGGAACCTCACAGCTCAGCAGGGCTGGTAATTGCATGTCATTTGGCGAAATTTACTAGCGCGCCTAAGGCGTACGCAAAGGTTTTTGATGGCACAGATTGTTACAGATTTCTATGGCAGTGCTATATGCCTATATATCTACGATCACAGTGGTTTTGAACAGCGAGAGAACGGATATAGCCACAATGCACGTGTAAGCGTTACAATTCGAGTTCGTAGCAGAGCATGCTGCGAACTGAACAATACAGAAGCAGTAGAGAAACGAGACGAACGCACTGCTATTATTATTCGTCTAATTTGGTGCTGCTCCTGGTATGTCTATTTCGCAATGAATCAGGTTTAGTTCATGGAAACTATGGAATCATAGTTTAGATGAACTAGTGTAGACAAAAGCGCAACATTTTCGCAAAGTTCAAGACCTTATCGGTGGTGTTCTCGTGGTAGACGACGTTTTCGGGATGCAGCTGGTTGTGAAGGCGGCCGGCGTCGATGCTTTGCTTCACGTTGTGAGCCATCCACAGGCACCGTACCAGAACCTGCATACACCACAGACAGGCTTGTTGTTTTGTTAATGTCGTTAAATGTGATGCAAATAGCATTAAATGACCCATTGCGCAAGAAATCCGGCGTCTGTAGCAGCGAAACGGTACCCTAATTCCTGTAGGCTGCGATGGCACGTCATATGCGCGCCCCGACGGAGCTGATCGGGCGAAAGGAAACACCTGCTGACCCGCCAGCTGTTGAGTCAGGGGAGAGGGCACCGCCACGACGTTACGTCGCCATCGCTATCGGAAGCTTGTGTTTTCCGCGCGTTCTTTATCCGCGCAAGCTCTCGCCTGCTTTCTAACTGCGCATCGGTAATCGCTATAAAGAAATGTATAAAGAACAGAATAAATTCGAACGGAGAAACGCTGGCAGTACTGAGTTTCAAACCTACGATCCCAAGCTCATAGGCCAAGTGTCTTGCCCACTGGGCTAAACCAGCGCCTCCTTGATAGCGGGCCTCTGCACTGTGCTTTATGGCATCATTCTACTTGGTCCGAAATTTTCATTGCCAAGCCCGGCGTGACGAAAGCGATGACGTCGAAACCACCGCGGCTTATTCGGGACCGTCCCCGATAGATTCTATGGCAGTCGGGCAAGGTAGCATGACGTCACGCATCGAAGTGACCTGCCTTTTGCTATTTAGAAGGGGTGGGTCATGCAACTCAACGCGCTCGCTTGCCCGCGAGGAGTCCATAGCTCGAAGGTACGCTCAGTGGCGTTGTAAGGGACTATAATGCTTTCGCATTCACAACTCATTAGAAGCGCTGTGGTGTCTTCGGCTTTTTTATTGTTTAAAAGCTGCTCGGGAACAGCACCGCTTCAGGTCCCATCCGACAAACTAGCTTCTCTTCAGCTCATCACAGCTGATCTTTTCCATGCGCGTAAGGGAAATATCCTCCCATGTTTGTTCAGCACAAGTGCAAAAATATGTTGGAATCCCACGCTTATGAACATAGGCGACGTAATAACAACGAAGCAGTCGCTTAAGCGCTCAGAGCTGTGCTTCACATATTAAGTGGCACTTTCAAGTAGCACTTCTGTCTGAAATGGCGGGATTTGTTGCATATCTAGAGTACCTCTTATGGCATATTGAAAACAAAAACAACTCCTGAGTCACCTATTGCACAGCAAAGAAGCTAGGATGAATAGCTCATGGTTAATTTTCAGCGGGTGTTCAGTGAAACGATGCTTCCGTTTTCTCCTCGCTTCCCAGATTCAGCAGTTTTCTTCGAGGACATGCTTACAAGTGTGTTTTGGTGATCGTGATGTGAACCGGTGAGACGTTGTTGCTAGTCGTCCATGGCGCTCGCACAACGAAACTTGCTTACGCTAGTTATGTAGAAACGTCTTACTTGCTCACCTCGTGTGAACACGATTATTTTGCTATTCCATTAAATCGGCAGGTTTCTCCATGCACCGCTTTTTCTGTGCGGTACTTCACGTGTTTCTGTGAAATGGTGCCGTGAAACTCGGAAACTATATTAATCAACGACCGAAAAGCCCCCAGGACCGACTGACGACGAGCGCACACATGGATTCACCGGGAAAAGCGGATTCAACGCAGGCGACTGACCTCATCCATTTACCGACAGCCGACAGGTACAGGGATGTCGAGCTTACCACGGAAAGGCCACTTATCAGAACGACGGTAAGCCTGGCCTTCAATGATGTCTTCGTGGCACTCAGTGAGGCGACACTTCAACTTCCTCTCATGAGCACCCGTCTCGAAATACTTCAGGAGAGGCTTTGTTTCCTGGACGAAAAGGTCGAAGTATTTACGACGACGCAACACATGAAGAGTACACCCTTGAGGTAGACTACTGGGATAAATTGGTTACGCTGCAGTCTAAAATCAGACTTGCTATCGATATGAGGCACAGTCCAAACAGCGACGACGTGCCGTAGATCGCTAGGCGGCGAAATTGTCAGTTTAGTACTCTTGCGCCTTGAAGCGTTGCATAAAGCAGAACCGGTAAGAGACTGCAGGAGAGAAGCTTCAAGCTGTGACCAGACTGAAGAAGGTAGAAGAACGAACGGAATTAAGAAATAAATGTTCAATTAAATTCTAGCACCTACTGAAAAGGAAGTGCGCGAGTCTAAAATTTGCTGTAACATTGGTATTGATGTGATGAAGGAACTGAAGACATTTACCAACCAATGTCATCGTCTTCGACTTTAGAGCTGCGTTGGAGGCACAATAATAATGAACTAGAAGCAGCTCCTCTAGCCACAGTGATAACGAAAGGGTCTTTGTACAGTGTGCAGGACACGCGACCGATGAAAATAGCAACACACCGTTCATGAATGTCTTTGACGAAGAGTCCAGGAGTTCACGAAGATCTCATTTTCACCTAGGAGTCGCGGTGCTGTACAGACAGAGGACCGCATACTCATTGCATTGATGACCACGAAGGCTCACGCATGAACCAAAGCCGATGAATTCGAGCCAATACAGGCGCCTACGAAAGAAGGCCGATCGACGCTGCGCAGTCAACGTAGAATAGCATGTGGCCACACCCCTGTCGTTCGCTGCCAGAACTGACTGTTTTAACCCTTAAGGAATCCTATGTGGCACAACCTATAACGTCCAACCATTGAGGCATTTATTGGCGTAGATGCATGAGAGACCAGATATCATCTGCGCAAAATCAATTCATCGCAAAAACAAAACGAGGTGCCCATTGCGCCGAGTGCTTTGTCATCACATGACGATGTTTACGCTGTTTCAACGGAGATGAAGCAACGACAACAGCTTAGTAAATGTATCCTCCTAGAGCATCGTACATACTACGCATGCACATTAGAACTTGCAATGCAAAACAAAGTACAACCAGAAACCTTCTATGCGTTTGAAAAACCCTGGTACAACTGTAAATTCGGAAAGACGACAAGGACAGGGCACAGATCGTGGTGACTTCCGACCACAAGGTGTACTTGCACGAACCAATGAACGAGGTCGCGATGTTTCCTTCACATTCTCTTACGTACTGGAACTTCACCGTCGTTTTTATATGGTGTAACCTTATTGTCTCTTCGCCACGGACACGGAAATTAACCGTCATGTCGGTGTGGGGAGTCTGCAGAAGCTTCATCGTCGTTTACCTGCTGCCATCATTATGATTACTTTGCAGTTCCATTAAAGCACCATGTTTGCCCTTTGGCCGCTCTTTCTGCCTATATGGCCCTTTGCGTGTTTCTACAAATGATTTGTGGTAACATCTCGATATTCATCCGTAATAAGTGGTTGTCAGCGACCGCCTGATATTCGAGCCAGACGCTTTTCGTCCTCATTCGCCGCAAAAAAGGTACGGATGGCACACTGAGAAATATTCTGCAACCTTTTACCATGTTGTTCGTGAACATTACCTAAGATTTGATGGCGGGTAGCCACTGCATTTGGAGTGCTTTAGCGAGTAAATTATATTAAGAAACTTATTGAAAGGAGCTGGCCCGGCTTTTCGTTTGTGTGAGCAAGCAGACAGCGCACTTTAGAGAAATTTGAAGCTTGAAGTGTACACTTTGATGATAGTCAGCACGTGTCCCCGAGCAAGCTGACGGAATTTGAGCGTATTGGGTGCGGTAGAAAATTTGCATTTGAATTTTTATAGCGGACTGAAAGCGTACGGTACTATGGCAACACTAAGTGGAAACACTAAGTGGCAACACTAAGTAAAAAAAAAAGTCGAAATTGCACCCACGGGACCGGCTCCTCGGAGTAACATAAGCCTATTTCGAAGGTCTTGCTTATGTGTGCTCCAACACCGGAAGCGAATGCAGGAGCTATAAATACGATATGGCCGCCATGAGTCGTTTAGTTTTTGTATGTGCTCTCGGCGCTGTGCTGCTGCTGCTGCTTTTTATCGTGTGAGTGAAGAAATTACCGGCACATTTCAGCTGCGGTGCCCCTGCTGCGCCGCTTGGTGCCATAAAGTGCGGCAAAAAACTTCGATGCGATCTCCAACTGTTTAAGAGCATTCAACACGGTGATTCCTGATTTACTGAAGTCTCAAAGTCAATGCCAAAATGACGGGCCCTGTCGGTGGGAGGGGATTTGAGGTAGCGATCCCGAATTGAAATGTTTAGTGAACAGCTGTCCTAAGGGCGTAGTATTTTGTGTTTACCATAATACTGGGCCCTCTACTCTCAGAGACAATGATGAACAGAGAACAGCCTAACGCCCGTGTCATGACCTGTTCAACGAGGGAATCTCCTGCTACAGACAGTTGAACTGTTCTGCGGCAGCAGAATGCCGCTTAGCTTCGGTAATAAAACCAAAACCGGCATGTGCGACATGAGGTGGCCGTTATGCATCAAACGATAACGTGATGTGCAGCATTTATGTGTGACGGGCGTTGCAAGACAACGTGGTACAAACATGTAGATATATTTTCCGTACTTCTGTGTTGATCAGCATTGCAAGATAACGTGGCTTGACCATATGCGCCTCCTATGCGCAGCATTTCTCTGTTGATAAGCGTTGCTAGATAACGCAGCGTAACTATACACATCTTCTAAGTGTATTTCTGCAAGATAACGTAGTTAGTGAGGTAAAATAAAATCAAGAAATAGATAACCTAGTGGATTTGTACCGCTGTTGCCGCACGTTATACACAGATTAGTGTACCAGACTAGTGAGCGAGCCGAAACGAACACAAAAATGTCTTGATGCTTAACTCCCACGTGACTACCTTGTGGGTCATAACATCAATAGCCATGCATCTGAAATTGAAGAGTTGTAAAAAAAAAAGACCTGTTACAGGAGTAAGAAGTTTTGCATCTCAAATTTACCCAGTTTTTTGACACCATCTCTGATTCTGATTAAAAAATCATAGTATTTTATCTCATTGTGGGAAGTAACGATTCAGGTGATTTCTTCCCGAAAAAAGAAATGCCGTGAGGGCCCTTCACACAGCGCACAGAAGTGAAACTGCCTCGTTGAGAATAAGTTATACAATTATTGCTTCGGTTCATTACTGCGGAAGTTTATTGCTGAAATCTGGAGGTGGCGATGTTTCATGTCTGCTATAACTTAATATTTCTTGTTTGAAGGTCCAAGTAAAAGCAGCGCCTATTTAGCATTGTGTAGTATGTGTTATCGCCCATTTAGTTGGAAAGAGTAGTAACTTTTGTTTAAAAATTGGAGGACGCTTAAGCTTCGCCTTCAAGAGTAGGACGCGACAGCGTTCCCGTCGACCCGCCAAGGGGTATAAGACAATGCGCTACGGCACAGCAATCACTTACGATGCGCCCCGCATCGGACTTAGCGCCCACCTATCACGCGGTGAGCGTCGAGCAACGCAGCGTTCGGCGCGGCAACGAAACGTGCGCCTGAGCGAACGAAACGAACCAAAGAACTCGGTGTCTCGGAGGGGAAACGATATACGCCAGCCAAACGTCGTGATCGGCACGGGCAGAGAGATAGATAGTAATCTAAACCGGGAGCACGGCGAAGCATCGTCAGGGGAGAGAGAGTCCCGCGACGCGCCTGGCAGCGGTCCCAATGCGCGCGCGGCGCGCCTCCTGTCGGGGCAGCGCCGTACATTGAGAGGAGGGGGTCTTCTGTGTTTGCCGCAAGATGGCTCTGCGTGTGCGGAAAGCGCAGAAGAAATGCAGCGGAAACTCACTTCGCAACTCGTGTAATTGCGACTTCTGTACGTTACATGTTCATAATTACCGATATACACCGCAGTATAACTTTCCACGGCTCGTTTCGAAGGCAACACCGCATTCACTAGAGGCGCGTTTGCACCGCTTGGAAGCATCGAACTCGTGGCTGAGTGGTAGCGTCTCCGTCTCACACTCCGGAGACTCTGGTTCGATTCCCACCGGGCCAATCTTGGAAGTTGCTTTTTATTTATGAAGCGCCTGCCGTGATTTATCGCTCACGGTCAACGCCGACACCGACGCCGACGACACCGGCTTTTCTGCGACACGAGCTCCTTAACGCTGTCGCGTTAATAGAAAAAAGATGTTTGATCTGAACAATCACAAGGTTTCGCAGAGCTCGTTCTTTGTTTCGCCTCCACAGCACACCATGTCGACGCCCGCATTCCAGCAGGCGCCTCTTTCTTGTGGTCTAAATGAGCGCGCTGCTAATAGTTCGAGCCATCCAACTGCCCGATAACGATTTCAGTGATCTCGCTGAACGCGGCATCACGCTAAAATATAGATAGTGTCAAAGCAATGGAACTCTGAGCAGGATCTTCGGTTTTCCCGGGAAAGCGAAAGTCGGCCCTTTCGCAGTCACACAGTACTTCAACATTAGGAGCAGGCACATGGCCGAAAAACCCTCGCATGCTACTTGAAGGCGTCAAACGTGGTGGAGTCGGCACACCCTCGCCATACAGTGAACGAGTTCAAAAGGAAATGAGTGACCAAATTCTTTTTAGCCACAGTCATATGGGGCCAACAGCTAACGAAGCCAAGGAATGCATAGGGGATATACGCGTTCGTCTTCAATTAGAATGTAGAAATCCTAAAGGGAAAATGAAATTGTACGAAAAGGCTACTTGCGGCCGGGGTGAGATTACTTGAACGCCAGAGCACGCCGCATGTATAATTAGCTATCAAAATTCTGGGAGTCGATCTCCTTGTTAATTGAGGGCACATCATCAAATTAACGATTTGAAGTCGCTCAGTGCCACGCTTCCTCAGCCGTGTTTCAGAGTCGTAAATACGGTTTTAGATATCGCCTGGTAACAGTGCGGCAAAATGCATTTGTTATCTCTCAGAAATACCTCCTTAAAGGGAAGCTGGAAGGTTTTCCAGAAAAAATGAGTGAACATCTGTACATAATGGTTTTCAACCCTCCGAATTCGAATATCGTAGCGAAATTGAGCAAAAGAAAGCGCAAATATATTTTATTTCGACGAAAAGTGCAGCAGCGGACACGCCCAGCTCGCGCGTCTCGTTTCCGCCTGTGATTGGTCGGGTGCCTCGTGACGTCAACTCTAGTAACCGACCGCTGCCGCTACATATGAAGCGCGGTGCCAGGTAGTTTGGTGCTGTTTTTCTGAGACGGTAATGGAAAATTTAGAGAGACTGCGTTTTTCTGAGGAGTTCGGCGTTACTCCCTACATGTACGAGCCGATTGCGAAGAGCCGGCCTCTCGAAGAAGCAAACGATGCTGGTGCGAGCAGTGCTTTCGACGCGAACGAAAGCAAAGTCTTGGGATCTTTTTGTGTTGGAAATGCTCTTTGGGGAGTATGTTTTTTGCAAAGCGATCTAGTGAGCTCGTTTCCGGTCAAACAACTGTAGTATTGTGTTCCTGCATGCCTCCACGTGGAACGTAAGCGGGCATGCGATCGTCGGCATTTGTGCGCTGTCTAAAGCTGTCGGCAATCTACAAAGACGGTTCAAACGCGTGAAAAGCTTCCCGGTTCATGAGTACGTGTAGTGACCTTCATATGTTGACTACCACGTTGACTACCACTCACGTTGACTATACCACGCACGTTGACTGCCGCTCTACATACACGCAGACGCACCAACAAAGGAATGCAGGGTCGATCGAAGCAGATTACGATGGCACGCACGCAGAAACAAGAGCGGTCAGGCACGGTCGCCGACGCTGCGAAGGAACAAAACACTAGAGTTGACGTCACAACACCGCGGTTTCCGGTCTCCGCTCGCATCGTCAGCGTCAGCAGCAGCGCGCGGCATTCGACGGGGGGCGGAGCTACAGCGCAATTTCAACCGACGATTACGTCGCTCCTAATTGAAAAAAAAAACAAATTTTACCTACATGGTTTATAAGTTTCCCGCATGAGCGTCTTATTGAATTCGACAGACTCTTCAGCTTCCCTTTAATTCGTTGCGAGACAAGCTTAAGTTCAACACCAATATCTATATAGGGATATAGGGAGATGGATATCTCTAAAGTCGATATTGTTTAAATAAGAATTTCAAAAAAATTGAACATGATTTCTGTATAATGGGTTTTTAGTATAGCGCAAATATAGCATGCGTGCTAAATTTGCCAAAAAATATTTAGTGTGTACTTGTTGACTATCTAAATGAATATACTGATTTCTCATGAATGTTCTCTCCATCATGTAATCTCTATAAGACGGACAAAGTTAAACCAGTTACGACGACCAATGTTCGATAGGTCAGCGAAGAAAGACTAAAATAAGCGTGTAACTTGACACCTAAGATCGCACGTGCGTTTTGCTTGCCTTGTCTGTCGCTCCAGTGCTGCATTAACTAGTTTACTATTGTTCCCGCGCCCATCTATGGACAAACAAGGCAGTTAGCTATTTGTGTCACTCTGTCATCTGTGCTAACGCTTTGCAGTTGCGAGTTCTTAGCTTTGTCCCAACGGGTCATGTGTCGACGCCCAAGTTTCGGCGCAATAAAAGAAAGAACAAACAAACTTCTACCTGAACTATGCCAGAGATGATCGCCTGTCCGCCCGTGGCACTTGTGGCGAAAACGACGTTGCCTTTCTCATCGACAATCAGAGTTGGGCAGAACGATGACAAGGGGCGCATTCCGGGTCGGATATAGTTGTTCTCGCTGGAAGGCATTGCGTGTCCACTCTGTTCGTACGGCGAAGAGAAGGCGCTCATGTAGTTGTTGTACCACACTCCGGTAACCTCCGACAGGAAGCGGGCCCCGAACCTAGACGTGACCACGAGAAACATGGTGGTATAAAAATATTTTGAGACTGGTTCTGTTTTACGTAACTTATTCATGTTCAACCAGTGTCACCTTTGAAATCGTCTCAAAGGTTTCTCACCGTCTGTGTGACTCTCGCCGCTTTTAACTGTCAGACTCGGCCTTCATTAATGCATACATGTATAACGAAAATTTTGTCAGAATCTACTGTGAATACAGTGCGCCCATGCCACTTCTAGCAGCAACGTGCCCTCGAAAACAAAAAAATGATAACCCCTTTCCCTACAAGAAAAAAGGGGTAAGCGAAGCTTGTCCTGCGTGCACCTGACCTTCGTCACCGTTATGTAAACCACAGGTAACGGTGGCGGATTGGTTCTGCCTCCCGCTCTCTCAACTGGGGATCTTACTTTCGCTGCTGTCGAATTGTCTGGGCTCGGGAGGCTCTCACGGATGGATCGGCGCCCCGGCGGCGATCTCTTTCACAGGCGACGCCTGCGCTCGTCGAATGCTGCCTGTTCTTCGGGGGAACGCACAACGCGTGGCCGTCCCAGCCGTTTTCTGAGATGGAACTGAACGAAAACGAAGCCGGCGCATCACCCGCGAAACCCTTTCCCTCCCCGGCAGAAGCAAAACGGCTCTGAATGGTGGCGCGCGTGGCATGAGCGCGCGCCTGTGCAGCTTGAATCCTAGCTAATGACTGACGCTCGGGCACCGGCGCAGTTGTCAACTCATCAAACAGCCCTTTCCCGAAGCTGCCCTGCTGTGGGAGCAACTCGGTTTTTTTTTGTGACCACGACAACGCCACCTTAACATGCTGGTCAATGCAAGCTTCGCTCGAAAAGATAAAAAAAGAGGCATTGCAACGCGTCGCATTTCCAGACATGTGCATTAAATGTGGGTTTTTTTTCCCGACGTCATCTTCCGATGCGCTGATAGTCGGTTCAACAACTTGCGACGTCAGTTGCAGTAAACAAAGGTGGAGCAACGAGTATCTCAACCGGAACTGTCGCTTTTTGGCCAAAGCAACCATTTACACGACAAAAGCCGTCGCGCAACCTCGACGCTGTGTGTCTCTTTTGTGGTGTGTAGTAAAAGCCTTTACAAATGCTGTTTTGGATAGCATGCACCAACACTTTTTAAAAAAGAACCTACCCGGGGAGTTTCCTTAGGTTAAACACATTTTATGCGAAGCATATTACGAGAGCTCAACCCAGCTCCTCAGGCGCGGCGGTGTCGCCATGAAACCACGTGACACCGTGACGTCACGACAGAGGAGAAGTGGCTTTGGCTCAACTCTTGCAAGACGGGCTGGGTGGGAATCGAACCAGGGTCTCCGGAGTGTGGGACGGAGACGCTACCACTGAGCCACGAGTACGATGCTTCAAAGCGGTACAAAAGCGCCTCTAGTGAATGCGGTGTTGCCTTAGAAACGAGCTGTTTCTAAGGCGTGCGTCTCTTGCTCAGGCGCACATTTCGTTGCCGCGCCGAACGCTGCTTTGCTCGACGCTCACCGCGTCCAATGCGGGGCGCGTAGTCGCTGCCCTGTAGCCCATTGTCTTACACCCCTTGGCGGGTCGACGGGAACGCTGTCGCGTTCCACTCTTGAAGGCGAAGCAGTAATGCATGAGTTGTTTCTTCGTCTAGCCGAACCAAATATAGCCAAGCAACAGCAGTTCACCAGACTAAACAGTGGTTCAACAACTAAAATAAAGGCTAGTATGCTTCGCATCCTGGGCTTAACCTTACCTAAGCCACAGCCATTTTTTTTAATAAAAAATAAGTATAAACGTAGCGACCACGCACTCCCTGCAGAGGATTTCCTGGGCGAGGCGGGCATAGTTTGACCCTAATAAAGTGAACGCCAGAAGTCTTTATCTTTAACTATTTTTAACAAACATTTTATTTGAATTTTCACACAACTATTTAGAAGACAAACTTGAAGGTAGTCACATTTTAATGCACTATCATTTTTAAGCAAATGTTAGAAATTGCACCTTATCTGCCATATCCTAGAACTATAGTAGATTGGAATAAGCTGGCCGATAGAACTGTAACACAGGACTCATTATCACTTTTCGAGACATATCTTTATTAAAAATTTTTTTTTGCACTTGCTGAGATTGTTAGTGATAGCACTGTTTTAGTGTATGATTGGGAAATATCGCTGAAGTAACGTTAAAGCGCTTGTTTTTTAGCCTGTTTTTTGCGCTTGTGTGAAGCGCTTGTGTGAAGAATGTTTTGAGCGCAGTTCTTCATTCTTGCATTTATTTTGTTCTGTAAACTTACTCGTGTACCACGCTGCTCAGATCTTGTATAAGATCGCAGTATTTATAAATTAATTAAATAAATAAATACTTATCGAGATTCGCTGTTAATCCAGGCGATATCGAAACCGAGTGCGCCGGGAGTGGATAAGAGCCGGCAGTGCTGTCGTATCAGGCAGAAACGCTGTGACAAAAAGCGCGACAAAGTTTGATACTGAATGTAGCGGCCAGTCGCAGCTGACAGTGACACGGCATGTTTTTCGGCAAGGAGGAGGAGGAGGAAAAACGTTTATTCAGCTGTAGAAAAAATTGATGAATTTCGCGGAGTCAGATGGTGTCTTCCATCTTCTTAGTAATGGCCGTCTGCCCATAGTCCAGGGCTCCGCTGGATGCCGCTGCCAGCTGGGCCTGTCGGATCAGCACTAGTTGGACGTCCTGATGGTCGCTGGAGAGCATTCCTTCCCATTGCTCTGCACTCGGGTTTGGTATTATTGCTGCCGCATTTGTTTTCTGGCAGGCCCACGTTATATGGTAGAGCGTGGGTGTTTGCTGGCACCATGGGCATTTGTCAGTGTACTGTGTGGGTTGTATTTTACTGAGTGTGTTTAAGTTCGGATATGCACCCGTCTGTAGCAGCCTCCAAGCTACGGAGTCCTTTCTAGTGAGAGAGCTATGCGGCGGGGGGTACCACTTCGTGCTGCATTATAGGGGTTTAGGATAGCCGAGTGTTCTCTGGGGACTGGCTCGCGAGGTCATTGGCGGAGGGTGCTGGGTATGTAGTGTATCCTCGAGCTACCCTGTCGACCTCACGTTTGCCTTCCACGTCCGTGTGACCCGGCGTCCACACTATCGTGTGTCTAATTGGTTGTTCTTTTCCTGGGTTTTGTGTGTGGTGATCTTCAGAGCAGAGTACGCGGAGAGCTCCGTGACCTATTCTGCCTAACATGTAGTTTCGGCATGCTGTTTGGGAGTCGGTTAGTATTGTTAAGGACGGCCTAGTCTGATAGCCCTCTGCTGCCGCTAGAGCGACGGCCGCTTCTTCAGCCTCGACTACTGTTCAGTGCCGTAGAGATACGCTGAAGATTTCTCGCATGTCCGAGTTTATCACCGCCGCTACTGCGTGGGGTTGGTCTGTCAAGCCCTTCTGGTGTATGTGGCTGCGTCCACGTATACCGTTGTTGCCTGGGAAGCTAGTGACTCTTGGATGTATTCGGCCCTCGCCTTCCTGCGTTCTTCGTGCAGGTTGGGGTCCATGTTCTTGGGAATGGGGGCCACCTTGATTGTGTTTCGTATTTTGTCCGGGACAGTCGCGGTTCCTTGGGTTTCGTGCATCCGTTCGCTGCATCCCAACTTCTGCAGAAACTCCCTGCCAGACGGTGTCTGTTGTATGCGCAGCTGAGCAACATGTTGTACCTCTCTTAGTTCTTCGAAAGTGTTATGATGTCCTAGTGCCAAGAGCTTCTCCGTGGATGTGCATTGTGGTAGGTGGAGTGCCGTTTTGTATGACTTGTGTATAATCGCGTCTATCTGCTGAACCTCGCTCTTGATTGGGTTGTAGTACAGTAGACTAGGTAACCCGGCTGATCACCAGACTCTTAACCAGCTTTAGGGTGTCTTCCTCTCGCATGCCTGAGAGTCTGTGGGAGATGCGCGTTATCACGCGAGCGACTTGTAGAGTTGTTGTCTTGAGTAGAGCAAAGATTTGTGAGCAGCATTGATTCGACTGTATCCACATGCCCAAAATTCTTATGAGCGTTTTCTCCGGTATTAGTTTTCCCTCGAGGTAGACGCCAAGCTTGAGCTCGTCGCTAGTCGGGCTTTTTGGCAAGCATCTGCCGCGACGTGCCGTACGAGTACTTTTCGTCACGAGGCGTTTTCGTCTGACGCAGCATTGGCGCTTGCTCTGTTTCGATATTGCCTAGCCTGAACGTTGAAATTCGAAGCTTAATATCTCGAATTAGATGCGATTTTGAAGATTACAAAAATTGGCATGCCGTAAAACGTGCCTACCTCAAAATTTCGTACCTAAGCCTAAAGCCTAATAAAGCAAGTTAGCTTTTGTTAATTTGACTTCTGGAACTCACGTTATTAAAGATCGCCCATTTAAAGTGATCAAAATTTAATCGCCCATTTAAAGTGCGGCCCCTTTTTGCTGACACTAATCTGTACCGTCATTCACCATTACTTTTGGCAACATATAATTGGACTAAACTACCGAGGGACATTGTATCTGCCAGACATCCACCTGTTCGTAACATTTGCTACAAAGCAAACCCATGCGGGTTCCTCGAAAGAAAAGCCCCATAGTTGAAGAAAAATTCGTCCTGGTCCGGGACTCGAACCCGGGACCACCGCCTTTCCGGGGCAGCCACTGTACCGTCTGAGCTAACCAGGCGGCTAGCAGATGGCAGGGCGAAGTCGAATTTGTTGACAACACGAAGCAAAGGCAAGAGTTTGACGTAGCAGTTCTGCGGAAACCCGCAAGGTGGAGAGAAGCAATGAATAAAGGGAAAATCAGACATCCACCCATTCCATAGTCTCTTCAACTATGAGGCTTTTCTTTCGAGGAACCCGTATGGGTTTCCTTTGTAGCAATTACTACGAACGGGTGGATGTCTGATTTTCCCTTTATTCATTACTTCTCTCCACCTTGCGGGTTTCCGCAGAACTATTACGTCAAATTGTATCTGCCAATAATCATGATGTTTTTGTTAACAAGTTGAAGGTTTTCCTAAATGTATGATTATTTCTGTGTTGAGTGCCTACTTGCGTATGTTATTTTTTCTGTACATAATTATGTCCCTGGACCTTTCCAATGTTTTTTTTTACACGTTTGTAAGTGTAACTGCCCCCCCCCCCCCTATGTAATGCCCGAATGGGCCTTTAGTGTATATGAATAAATGAATAAATAAAATATGTGCGCCTCGTCTAGGAAACGCTGCTGCAATAACGCCACGTTTGCTGTTCTCAGTCTTTTTGCAAAAATATGTATAGCACAAAAAACACCCTGTATATGCAAATAAAACGAGCTGTATGCTATCAGCTATTAGAAGAAGCCGGAATTATAATTAGTTTGCTTCATAGTAGCTGATCAGTAGTTCCTAATAAAGCTGTCATTCTTATAATTGCGACACCTTGCGAACGTCAAGCGATTCGAGCACATTTCGCAACACGAGTTTGATATCCTTGCGGTCCGCTATTGTCATGCAAACAATTTATTTCCCGCATTTAAGTTGAAGTCGGTGAAATTAAAAAGAAAGGCTGGTAGGAACTGTGCAGAATGTCACTGAAAAGCAGTGCCAGCTTTTATAACGCCCTAGGTATTCACCGAGTGGTTGTGGGACATCTTTTAAATTGTACTGAAAATTTTAGATGCGCTCTACGGGAATTTCGCACAGTACATCTAAACGACGAAGCATTGACAAGGGTGCGACAGATGCGGGAAGGAAGCCCACGATAGGCAGTCATTCACGCGCTGACGCAAGAGGAACTGAGCTGGTACTGCAGATCCCCATCGAGCGAAACCTTTTACAGTGCCATAGCCATGGGCGCCGCCATATTTGGTCACGTGACAGTGCCCACCATTCAGTGCTTTCTAACTGACATTTGCACTGTTGTTTGCAATGGCTACCGCGGCCGTATGCACGGCTCAGCCAGTCGCTGTGTATTATCACGGTGATCTGTGACTTCGCAAAACTTTGGTTAAACCTGCAGAGGTCGTGTAGGTACGTTTTATTTAGTCCCTTCGTCCGTATTGCAATCTTATTGTGGGAAAGGTTGTCGGCTGAAGGCGTCGAATGTACGAGCCTGATATTTGCTTTTACTGTTTATATTCGCATCTTTCAGCGGTAGATTTGTGAGGCTCTTACGACCGTGCGAACGCTTTCTTCGTCAGCTGTATTTGCAACAAGTTCGTGCGCGAATAAGTGTTTGGGCACGTGAAGCAAATGCCTGTTAGCGACCGGCTCCGACCTGGGTGGTACAAAGCGACCGACTTGTTTTTGTCACTAGCATTAGGCAATTTGGAAATGCTTTTTGCGTTATTTACAGCGCAGAATAAAATATATTCTCCTACGCATGGACGAAAATGTTGCATGAGGCTGAGCGATCACTGGCTCGCTTTATGATTATCAGCTATGAAACCAAACTCGGGGTGCCCGCCTATTCCACGCTCGACTTCGCTGCTATAGAAAGTGAAGTTGGTCGATTAAGTGACTCGCGCTTGCGGGGGGAAGACGTAGCGCTGACTTGCGTGCGTATTGTGGCTGAGCATCTTGTGGTATTTTGTGCTAGTGGTGGCGGCAACGCTGTGTTGTTGGTGCAGGTGGTGTTGGCCTAGAAGTCAATGCCGGCAATTCGCTATTCACTGCTGGCGGCTGAGCTGGTGGGGCTTGCCTTGCGCAGAACGTGTGCGTGACCAGGGGTCGTAAACACTGGCACTCCTTGTGCAGCTAAGGCGGCTGCAGCTCGCGCACCATTTCATCCCGCACCTTGAAGTCTCTGTTGCAGCTTGTGCCACTCACTACAGAGCATATCTTCGTTCTCTGTTCGACATTTTAAGTGAGTACTATTAAGCGATCCCTTTCCTAACGGCGGAACGTTGCAGGTGCGACCGGAGGAGGCTGATGCCTGCTTGCTCTCCATTCAGAAGGCATTCAATGGCGGTGTGCCCGTGGCGTCCCCCTGGTTCGCGGGGCGCAGACTGCTCGCTGTAAAATCTGTATACTTTACGCTATACCCTCTGCACTTACACGGTTTGTATCGAAATCTATCATCGTCGCAAAGAAGCTAACGCTTACGAAACAGACGCGACATTTAGACTAGCCGCAGCAGAGCTACTCTCAAGTGGCGCGTAGCAAGACAAATGCTTTGCGAGTCGTTGAAGCCGATATAACTGTCCTAACACGCATCATGACCTTTAATCTGTGTTTTTAGCGCCTAAACTACATTCTGATTACGAGGCCTGTGGTATGGACGATCTCCGGCGTAATTTTCACCACCTGAGTTTCTTTCACGTGCACCGAAATATATGTACAAGAGTGGTGTTCTATTTAGCCCCATTGAAGTACGGCCGCCGCGAAAGGATGAAACCCGTGACAAAAAGTATAAAACGATAACGAAAAGACATCATATCAAACAGGAAACAAATTCGGCGGCCATAACTCACGGTGCATTCAGACTGCTGACGAGGCAGAGCGCATCACCATCTGGGCTGATGACGCACATCTGGCCTGAACCATGGTCGGTGCCAGATGACGGCTCGAGTCCGTAGTAGCTAGCGTCCGCGTTGGGCAACTCTCTGATCCACCCGCGGGCCACGGATTCAGACACATTCCCGTTCAGCAGCTCCTTCAGCAGCCTCCTTACCGACTGTGCTTGCAAAATGCGATGCACAGGATTATTAATAATTCGTTTTGCCGAAATGAGCAAGGAGATGCATAAGCTTTGCCGAAATATTCAAGGAGATGCAAGTTTCATATAAGGAAAAAAAGGTGTCATTGATCTGAATGTAGCGGAATGGTACAAAGTGTTCCAACGTATCAATGGTAGATCCACAAATGGCGGGCTTGGGGGCTCGTCTTCCTTTCTTTCTAGGTACGCATTGATGAGCACGACCTCCCTTGCCCCCTTCCCTCGCCGCGCGTCCGACAGGCTACCTTTTATCCACCCGTGTGTGGCACTACTCCGCGCTTTGGCCAATTGAAAACTTTCTCTTACATTATGTGAAGAGCATCAGAAAACCACGAATGGTAGTTGTTAATCGCTACGTCTTCGAATACCGCGTAACATTGCGCGAATGCGATGTGTTGGGACCAAGTAGGACGAAACTGAACACCGTTTTAGGCACGCATATCGAATGGTACCCGAAATTGTGGAAGCAATCGGTATTGAAGGCTACAAATATATGTTTGAGCCAAGCTTCTGTAACTCTGCACATTAGTGACAGATTTCTTGCTGCCAGCCCTGGGTAGCAGGCGTTTACGAATATTCGGAACTTCAGAATAACGAATCGAATATTGCCCCATTCGATCCGGTTCTCGAATTGATTAGTCACTATTGGAAAATCCCATTACTTTAAAGTGAATCTGTGTGTGGCTAGCCGATTCGTCTGTCCGTCGCCTGTACGCCGAAAATTCCTCCGCCGCAACCCCACGAGCATGTGCGAAAATAAAGAGGGGCGCGCTACTGGCTGCGTCATTAGTGACGTCGTTGCTCTCCGTCTCAGCCGAGCGCCCTCGCAGCAGTTTCTCCGCGGATCCAAAATGGGTAGGTCGCGCGTCACACGTGCTCCCGAGCCGCAAGCAGATTTCGATCAGCAACGCCGCGGGCAGACTCGGGAACGAGCTCGTCTACAACGTGCGCGATGCTGCAGCCCGGGCACAAGAACGGGCTCGTGCAGTTGAGCGTAAGAGGCAACTGCGTACCGAGGATCCGACAGCCTACCAAGCTGTCGTTTAATGAACCGTCGGGATTATTCATGGGATAAATACTGGGGCCGCCCGTTTCAGCTTCGCTGGCTGACCATGTGTAAGGAGTGCTTGCTTGGGCGGTGATCTTTTGCTGTTAGATATCCTGCAGGTGGAGTGACATGACACTGAAGAACATCAGACGTGGTCGTGGAAGGCGCAAGTCGAATCCGCCACCTTTGGTGGGAGTCGAACCCATCTGGAGATATGGGCGAACGCACGATATCTACAAGTTAGATTCCAATTGACAGCGCGAAGGTCGAGAGTCGAACCCTCGAACTTTGGTGGGCGTCCAACCCACGTCCTTTGGTGCGAAGGCACTCGAACTCACGACGCAACATAGAGATATGGCGAACGACAAGTATCTCGCAGTTTGATTCCAATTGACGTCGTGCAGGTTGAGAGTCGAACCCGCTACCTGTAGTGTTAAGGCACAGTTCATTAAGTTCTGGTTAATTAAGGCACTCGAACTGGCGACCTTTGGTAGGAGTCGAACCAGCGACAGTCGGTGTTAAGTGAGTCACAATTAAGGCAGGAATAATGAAGACACTAGAACCCACGACCTTTCGTGGGAAGAAACAACAGGAACTAGCAACGCGTTCAAATGAAAATGTCAAGTAATACAATGAATCGATCGTGAGGGCGTAGACTTTCGCTTTCATCCGCTTTAGCGTATGCTAAAGTGACTGTCAATTTTTTTTCTTCGTTGTCGTGCGTGGGATCCACGTGTTCGAGCTCCACAACTTTATGTGGAGGTGGGGGTTTCCGTGCTCTATAGTTACAAATGGTTGTTAACCAAGAGCACCGTTTATCGCAAAGCACCAATGAGAGCTTTACCTAAACGGATTCCCACAGCGAGTAGGATCTGTAATGTTTTGAACATATATGACCCATGCATAGCCTACAAGTAAGCACCGGTTTCATGGACAGTATAGAATGCTTGCTGTACCATAAATGTCGGGAGGAAGTGGGTTCAAACCAAGCGGAGATGCGACGCCGTCGCCTCAACCTGGGGCGCAATGTGCAGCGTGAGTATGCTGGACGGCTCTCGCTAGGGTCTGACCTCACCGCCGGTGGGACTGCGGGCGTTTGTGTGATTGTGGCGCTGCAACTAGACGCTGGATTAGCTGTCCGGCAGGAAGGTGCAACAACGTCCCATCCTGTAGTCTTTTTTATTTTTTTTTGAACTTCCCAAAATGTCAGGTCGTCGACTGTACACGATCAGGCATGGAGCGAAATTGCGACATCTTTCACCTTATCCACGGTGGTTTAATGTACTATATATAGCACGATCCGTCGCTCAAACAGCAGACATTTATTTCTAAATGCGAACACTGACTATAGAACGATCACGCAAGGCAGTCGGCAGTGGCTGTCGCCTGGTACTATTCATAAGTATATTTGTGCCCTCTCACCCTCTCATCAGATAATATAGGGTGTTTTTCTTAACCACACACGCACAAAAAAAGAAGGTATCTGTGCCAGTTGGCACAATTTCAACCCTTTATCTGAATTACACGATGAAGCGGTCATTATTACTACGAGAAAAAAATTCTAATACAGTAATTAACATAAATAGGGTAAAGAGTTTTAATCAATTACTTTATTTCAATCTGCAAATTGTAGCCAGTGAGTTCGTAAGGCGTGTCCACTTAGAATGAGGGCTATGCAAGTTTCGAGATATTAATTTTCGAAGTGCTCAACGAAACAGATCGGCGTTCCACCTAATTGTGTGTTTCAATGAATAAAACAGCGTTTTTTTTTTCTACGTGGAACAACAGTGCAATGTTACCGCAAATTCGATGTCACATATCTCGAATCGTGCGCCACGCTCAGAATTCTTTCCAAGTCAATACGCTTTAAAACATCACTAGCTACAATTCGTAGATTTATATATGTCCCGTAAACTAATCAGTTAAACAGATAAGTAGTGTAAAGGTATTCATTATTCAACTGAACAGTTTGATTTCTGATAGAAGTAATGGCCACCTCATCTAGTATTTAGACGAAGGCCTTGAATTGCGCTATTTTCCACAGGCAAAATTTAATAACTTGGTGGAGATTAAAAAAACAACATCGCATACATAAATACGTTTCGACGCAACATATTTTATGCCATAGTAGCACACCATCTGGCGTAGCTGTTCGAACTGAAAAAAAAAAACGCTTTCCCTTTCGGCCTGCCATATATCTTTCTAGACTGTAAGATAATGCATGGTCGCACAGGCTCCAAGGATCCCCCGAGTTTGAGGTGATAAAGATTGCTTAGTTGTTCCTGATGCTATTTGTCTCTTCAAGTAAAGCATGCTTTAAAATGTGCAGTGTAATGACAGAAAATTTCGAATGTTGATAATACCCAAATGTGATTTTCTCACCATTAATAGTGAGAAGGTTGTGCACATTGTTCGGAAGTTATTTGAAAAAAATATTCTATATTTGAGTAGATAGGATTTGCTTCTGGCACCATTGTGTTCGTATTTGGTTCGGTCACAAAAGCTACTATTCCCAAACCCCTACCTAGTAATAGAAGATAATGCTCGCATAGTGTTCCATTCGTGCCGTTATCGTGCAAGTTCTGGCATGTGCATGCGCCATGAAATACATAAATGTACCAATGTGTTTGACAAAGAACCGTCTGGCCAGGTGAAGTCGCACTAAAGTAATTATAAATCTTGTCACTAAACAATGCAACAGTGAAATTGATGTGTCGGTGCCCGTACTGCAACGTTGTAGATAAAACAGAAAAAATGACAGTCACCTAGGTATCCTTACGTGATTTGAACGCGAAATCATGAGGACTTGTCAAGGCTCTCACCTTTATTAAAACTCCACCTTAATCCACTTAGTTCTAACTTGTAGTGACCTTAATCACCCTAATTCACTTTATCTTAATCCACTTTAGTCCGCCTTGAATTCAATCCTATGAGTGGGACATAGCGTCTGGCCGAGGCCGTGGCTGTTAAACGTGGGATTTCGTAGTGCGCACCGAAGCAGGTCCAGCACCGGGAACGTGATGTCATCACTTGGCCACGTGGGCTTTCTTGCCATCCGACATTGACACCGGACGCCGGATTCTTCGCTTCATGAGGCATATAAAACTTTCGCCTTAAAAAGAAAATGGTGGACGCTGGAACAGCTTATGCACTTTTAAATTTGTGACGAAGCGATTTTGCACAACTGGGGTGAAGATAACCATCCATTCTGTTAAGGGTGCTTCTCAGCAGTTCGAATCATGAGTTATTCCAGATGAAGCCGCGATGACATATTTCGGTCTGTCGCCAAGCTGACTGACGAGTCCCAACCTATGGTGTGTCCAGATGGTGCATCGCGCACCAGTAATTTGTTTGTCGACATGTTTGTGTTTGTTTGTTTGAATACCTTCAAGCCCCATAGGGCGTTACATAAGGGTCCACTGTTGACGTATTTTGGAGAGGTGTCAAATGTTGAATTAGATTTCCCCTCTCACCCATATCATTTGGTACTCAACCAGCGTATGGTATATTCTATATCCTACCAGGAAACTTGCATCCGGGCAGGGCGCCATTCATGTCGAAGATATCTTAAGTTTACGGCTTGGCGCGTGAGCTATATATATGCATGCTGTGTTTCCGGAAAATGTACGAAAGCACTTCACTTGTCTGCGCCATATACGGAGCTGCTGCACATTTTTGGAAATGCTGGAATACATACTTGCCTTTCCATTGACTTTTGATGGCGTGTTTCGTGGCATTACAAATAAAATGCTTAGGACACCCATTGCGCTAGACGTTGCCTTCAGTCTTTCACTCCGCTGTTATATTGGTCTTGTGTTAAATTGGTCTGCATGATTAACAAGTGAAATCACGGAAACCGCTTATGACGCGCCGGGTGCAACGAATTGAAGTGGAGGTATCTACGAGAATGCGTAGGCTTCTTGTACACAAAGACAGCCCACTGAAAGACTGTTCTACTGGCGCGTCTAGGAACGGAATGCAGCCATCGGCCTTCACTTCGACAGTGCCACCCGCCGTGATGACGTGAGTCTTTGCCTTCCCAGACAATGATGCGATAACTTACCGAAGGTAACGTGACAGTCGGAGTAGGGGTGGGTGATTGAAGTCGACGATCGGTCCTAGCGGCGTTCCACTCTTTTGCATCTTGCGTAAACCATAGATGGCTGGTCCAGAAACATTAGTGCAAAAGGGCTGACGTAAAAATGATCTGATGGTAACTTCTGTAGGGCACTGTATTTTTGAAGTGGAGTCACTGCAGAGATTTCGGTACGTAATGCCGTTTTCGAATAAACATGCCATCTTCACTTCACAGGTGGTCCGGTCTGTGACAACGCTGACGTTTCCTATATCAGTAGGTAGCACCACAGTATCAAGGGTGCTCTTAACAAAGCTAAGGGCCTTGCGTTCTTCTTGAGCAAGAACTTGTAAGCGCTTGTACTTCCGTATCCGTGAAAGTATGCCCACCGCCTTCGTTCGAACATCGTCAAGCTGCGAGTAGCTCTAATTGATGCACTTCCGGATCAAGCGCAGAGTAGCACCTTTTGCGGCGCATACCAGTTTTATCGAGTCCGGGGCTTTGTCTTGATTGAAATTAAGGCATTTGCTCATAACAACCTCTTCAGCAGCAGACAGCCTGTAAGAAGACACGTTCCGCACTTCAAAGCCTGAAGAAGGTGCTGGCCTGTTCGTGCCGCTAGCAGCGCTGTCAATTTTAGTTCTTGCGATCCTTTAAGTTTTTCTTTTGTCCGTAGCATCTCTTGGTTGGCTGTGAACTGGGTACCAGGTAGACCGTTGGGTACGGCGCCTAACAGTTGCTTCGCAAAGAAGGCCTCGTTCCCAAGGCGACTAATGCTATTCCCACACTCTCCGATGTGTGCTATCAAGGGCAAGCTCTTGGCCATGGCGATAGCTTGGTGACCGAAAGGCTCATTCGCGGATCGCTTAAGTTGCAGGGAGTTCGGAATTGCTTGACGATTCTTCCAGGAAAGGTTGCAGTTGAGATTCGCGCTGAAGACTGCTAGTTGAGATCAAAGGTTAACAAATCAACAGCTTACGGTAATGACCGTTTGCTTATGTTGTCGTCATAGGCTGTTGTAGTCAAGTATTTGACGGTCTAGGGTTTTACCTGGCTAGGAAGCATTGTAGTGGAGGGATTGAAAACCTCGTCACTGACCAATACAACTACGAAATTGATGTTTCGGTGCCTATGCGGGAACCTTTTCAGAAAACAGAAAAGGTCGCTTTCCACAGAAAGGGAATGCATTGGTAGCAATAGCAAAGTATTATTCAAGTATACGAAATGAAGTTCATAGCCTGATCAGCCGTATTAGCTGCAGTAGACATTCGCTTACAAATCAAACTGGCGAGCGTGGTATCACGCGCGCACACGCAAACATGGGCATATCTCTTTCAATGACCGCGAACACATGCTGGCGAAATGCTAGCGCGATAAAGAGCCACATCATGTTTCAGCGCGGCCGCTGAAGGAGCGAATGCTTCTGCTGCCTATCCCTTCAAGCTTCTCCGAAACATGAGATTACGCGACCTCCACCACTAGGCACGTGCGAAGATAGAGCACATGCAGCCACCAGCCATCTCCGCTCGGCCATGATTTGCACCTGCCCGCCAAAGATCGGCTCCAAAATAGGGCGCCGATGGCGCACAGCTGGGACAAAGGAGGAAACGGGCATTCATTCCCCACCCCGCATTACACGGGCTTTATCTCCTGACCTCTAACATTGCGCAAGCATCATGCCACCATCCTTCTCTGTTCCCAATCGCCCGCCTCTCCTCACGGCCACATCATACGGCGTCGGGGAGCGAAAGGATCTTCTCGCACACGGACTTGATTGGACACTTGTTTGGACGCCGACGACGACGGTTTAAATTCGCCTAAGGTATCTGTACAATTGCTGTTAAAATAAAAGGAAAGTGGACACCACTGGAACAGTTTATGTACTCTTAAATATTGTCCTGTTGATTTGATTCAGACGATGCAAGCACCTTGGCGACAAACAGAAAAGCGTTATCCCTGATTCATCTAGAATCACTCATTATTCAAACTGCAGCCAACACCCTTAATAGAATTGATGGCAATCTTCACCTATCTATGCGAAGTCACACAGGCTCCAGGCCATCTATTTCGCCGTTGTATTGGTCATTGAGAATTTATAATTGCTGTACATATAGGACATAGATGGATGCATGCCTGGAATACAACACTTCTAAATAATACTGAGCCATTGTCACGTTTTGGACAGCCATGAATTCTACGAACGGAGATTGCTCGTGTTGAAAGCTACCTTTAATGCAATGCATGCTTGTCATGATCACGCCCTCGAAACGTACCACTTTGCTCTCGCTTGGTTTTCTTTCGTGCAGGTGGGCGCATGACACTGCCGTGATTTATATCACTTGAGACGCAAATAAAATGCTCATATTTAAAATAAATTATTTGTATTTTAAGGCCATATCCACGCAACGTCACACGGAAGCAGAATGTTGCGCAAGAAGGGACGTAGTCTATGTCCACGTCTCAGCTACCAATTAGGCTACGTTGTGTGCAGCGTTGTTAACAAAGCAAGCATGGTACGCGAAGCGTTGAACAACCTGCCAAACACTGCCTGAATATAGCGACATTTGGATGCATCGATAGTTTCACTATGCATGCCAACTGTTTATTTATCGTAAGTATGCGTTTTGGCAGCTTTATCGGCATTTACCGCAGTTTTTCTGGCATAAGTACATACTTCGTTTCGCTGATGAATTCTCAAACCATTTATTTGCAGGTGGGCGCTACCGCATATTGCACACACATGTATGATCATGTGGTCGGTGAATTACGTGCCTTTTTACTTTGTTCAGCATTACCGTCGTGACTCACACCAGTTCTGAATAGATGACTTTTGGGCCAATTGGTGCAGGTTGGTGAATTGTTGAGCAGGAAAAGGACGGGTAGAAACGAACTCAGCTGAATGATACAACATTGTGTAAGTTTGTTTAGTTATTCCGTTCTGAGTTTTACGTATTTGCCCCACAATGATACCTTTTACATGAAAAGTGTCGAATCATGACGCGCCGAAAAATCTAAAGCAATGACAGGGATGGCCACTCGCAGCGCACACAAACCTGTCTGACTTCCGGCGCCTCTGGGTCTCCCAAATGAGAGCGCCGTGCGAATCCGAACTTGAGAGCCTCCACAGTATAGTGCGCACTGCTGATGTCGTCGGGAAGGCGGCCGCCGCGCTGGATCTTGTCTACAATAGACATCACGAAGGCGAGAATAGCGCCAGACGTCGGCGGCGGCGTTGTGAACAGTCTGAGGTGCGAAGATATCACCATCGACACGGCAGCAGTAGCTTCTACCTTGAACGATGCGAAGTCCTCCGCGGTCAGTATTCCACCTGGAAGAAAAAATTGAACATGCTTGCTCAGTAACGAACAGAAACGAATTCCCTTGGGCATTTAGAGTGAGGGCGTCTGCACGTGCCCTACATTCGAAGCTCTGGCACAAAGTCACTAGGACAAAATATGTGACGCTTTATTCCACTTCGGAGAAAGATGCAACCATGATTATGTAGTAAGGAAGAGCAAAGAATTATCTCGGGCCTTTCGATTAAGGGCGCCTGCACGTGCACCAATTCAGAGCTCTGGCACGATGTCGAAGCCGAGGCCAGAGGGCTGTTGCCGCCGCCGACGCGCCGCAAAGGTCCAAAAACCCGGCATTAGCTCAACCCCCGAAGATGCCCTTTTCCCCGGTCACGGGTAAGCTGCGCACGGTTCGACGCGGGACGGTCCAACCCTCGTGCGCTCGGGTACTTGGTGTCGCAACACACCAAACGCCTGCTAACGCACACGCCCATGCGAGGTAGCCTTAGAATGCGTAAGCATTAATATACGCTGGGAGTACCTAATAATCACAGGGCTTATATTGGCACTTCCACGTTTGCAGCGCGCTTGCGCACCCAGCGCGGTTTGCTAGCAGAACATGGTGCGGTGCAAGCCCCACTCCTTGTGAAACAGTCATGGGAGAGGGTGCCCAGGGCACCCTCCGCCATGCCTAGCTACTCTGGCCGCCACTAGATGTCGCCACAAGCGGACGTGCTTCTCCTTGCTGCCACTTTCTGGCACTCTAAGCAGCCTCCGCAGAACACAGCCCGCGCGCTCGCGTGTTTTCTTTCGTAAAGCAGTACCATGTACATTGCTAGCATGTCGGCGAGGGTGTTCAGCCGCTGCGTGAGACTATTCACCGGCGAGTGGTAAGAAATTATTCTCCTGTGGCTTGTCTGGCTATTACGGGCGATGACTTACGGAGTCTCCATTTGTCGGAAGCGCCTCACTTGCGCAGTATGAGAGATAAGGCGGCGCGCTCCTATAGGTTTGGCTATCGGCGCTCAATAAAAACAGCGTGCCGGAAGCCCTCCTGGACATTTCTCTCAATACTCTGAAAACGAAAGCAATTTTTAACTGTCTGAATAAGTCTTGGAAGAACAGAAAGCACTGAATGGTTTACAAACGCCACCTCTTTCCCGAGTACGTATGATGAACGCCCACTACGCGCGGTCGCCGCGATAGAGTCACCCGAAACGAATTCTTGCGTAAAAGGTTGGCGCTCGCAGAGAGCGAACTATGTGGGGTATGTTCTTATAGTGTCTATATAGCCAAACCGAATGGAGCATAACAGAATGAAGCCTCAATGCAGCGATCGCACGGGTTCGAGGTGACTGACTGCGCGTCTACGTACATGTCCGTGCACTTTCACTTTCGTAGCGTGCCGTGAGATTTAGTCCGCAACACATGGCAGAACACAAGAAACTATTCTTGCGTGGACACTGTCAGACGTGTTCAAAAATAATTTCATTATAACAGGGACTTCGACGCCTACGACGGCGTCTTGTGATGTCCCGTCGGGACGATTCAGTCTTTCTTTTTCTTCTAAAGTCTTGGACGTTTCCATACAAGTATTTCAGAACATGCACCGCACTGCATGTTGATTTGTCATTTCAGCGAGCAATTCATTAGCCGCTGCTCCTTTTTCTTAATACAGTCCATTTCATTGTTTGGGGCGACACAAGCAGAACCATATGCCATGCCTTTTTTAGTGTGGTTTTTACCGTTCCCTTTCCATTCCAGTGAACTTCTAATACTCTCTCAAGCCGCCTGAGGTGATCCTCGAAATTCCCGGCGAAGACGACGAAGTCATCGAAGTGTAAAACACAGGGCTGTCACTTCGTAACACCGTGCCCATCACGCGCTGGAACGTTGCAGGCATCGAGCACAGTGCGAATGAAATAACCTTGAACTCATAGAGGCCGTCTGGTGTGATCAATGCGGTTTTCTCGTGATCCTTCTCGTCGACTTCTATTTGCCAGCTTAGCCTGTCTTGAGATCCATCGAAGAAAAGTATTTGGCATGGCAGAGGCGATCCAGTGCGTCCGTGGCAGGGGGTATACGTCGTTCTTTGTGATCTTGATTAGTAGACGATAATCGACACGGAAACTTGGGATTCCGTCATTTTCTTCACCGAGACTACAGGAGATGCCCACCGGCTCCTCGACGGCTGGATGGTGTCGTCGCACAGCATTTCATGGACTTGTTGCGTTCACGTTCTCGCGTCAAAATACGGTAAGGGTTCTGGCGAAGTGGTCGCGCGCACTTTTCGGTTCTTACGCGATGCTTTGCAATTATTGTTTGCCCAATCCTCGATGGCGTCGAAAAGCAGCCTTTGCATCGTCGGAGAAGGCTTCTGAGCTGTTGCTGCTTACCCTTGGGGAGGCTTGGATTTAAGTCGAAGTCCGGTTCGAGAACTATGGTCATCGAGGTAGAGGGGGCAGAATCCGAGAGGAGAAAAGCATTGCTGGTTTCCACAATTTCCTCGATGTATGCGATCGTCGTGCCCTTGTTGATGTGCTTCAACACCTGGTTGAAGTTTCTGAGTTATACGCTCGCTTTCTCTCTATGCAGTGGAGCGATCCCTCTTGCGACCCAAATTTCACGATCGACAGTAGACGTTGGCCGCCTTCCATGACGCCTTCTATGTCTGCTAGTGTTTTCCTGCCGACAGAAATTACAATACTGGAGCGTGGCAGGATGCTGACTTGATCTTTGAGCACGCTCAAGGCGTGGTGACTGCGAGAGCTCTCCGCCAGTATGGCTTGATCTTCGGAGAGCGCTATCAAGTTCAACGTAAGGTCGATGATTGCGCCGTGTTGGTTCAGGAATTCCATGCCGAGAATGACGGCTCGTAAACAGTGTTGAAGGATAACGAGGGCGGCAAGGTACACCCTGTCATGAACGGTAATTCTTGCTGTGCATATAACAGTCAGCGTAATGAGGTATCCTCCAGCGGTACGAATTGGAGGGCCTTCCCATGCAGTCTTAACTTTTTTCAACTGCGCGCCGATTGGTCTAGTCATGACGTAGCAGTCGGCTCCTGTGTCCACTAGACCGGTGGTTGCGTGGGCGTCGAGGAGCACGTCGAGGTCGGCGATTCTTTTTCTTGCGTTGCAGTTTAGTCGGTGCGTTGGATAATGGCTGCATCGTATTGTTCTGTTGTTGTTCAGTGGCTGCGACGTCGCGTCGTTAGTTGTTTTGGTGGGATATTCTTTGCTTTTAGACGTGATGACGGCGTCTCGTTGGTACGTCGTCGAGATAGTATTTTCGGCATCTTCACCTGCGGCGTAGAATTTTCGACAGTTCGACGAACGGCAACGGCCCCTCCATCGGTTACTGCTTTTACTTTTCCGGATGTGGGCTGACAGGCCGGCCCCGGGCTGGCTCATTGTATAGTCGGCGTTGCGGGGACAGGTAGCGGTCCGGTGACGGCGACGGTCGTGGAACGCTCCACTGGCGGCGAGGTAGTCAGTGATATCACGTAGCCGTTCACCTTGCTGTGAGCGCGGTGCATTAAGTCGAACCCTCGCAGCCCCAAGTAGCGGTATGGGCATTGGTGGAAGACATGGCCGGCTTCGCCGCAGTGATAGAGCAGGTGGTATTCGGGGGCGTGCCAAATGTCCCTCTTCCCCGGATACTTGCGCTGGGCGATGTGCGGGCTGACGACGGCGGCAGTGGAAGGCTGAATATCGGCGTTACGAGGCGCTGGCGCGGTCATGGAGGGAAACCTTGACGGCGTGCCACTGTGGCCTATGTCGCCGCTTCCGGCTGGACTTTCGGCGTTGCCAATCGAGGCTACCAGGGTCTGAGACGTTGGGGGTCAGCTTTTGCAGCTCTTCCCTTACGACCGCTCTGATCGTCTCACGCAGGTCGTCAGCGCCTAGCGATTGAACTGCGACGCAGTTTTTTGTAAGTGCACGGTGGTTCTATTTCCTAGTGCGCATGCCAAGCGTTTACTCGATCGCTGTGGTCTCCGAATGAAATTCTGCTGCAGTCTTGGACGGGTTCTGTTTCAATCCGGCGTATAGTTATTCTTTCACAGGCGGATCAAGAACCGAACTTTCTTTTGTTCAGCCATATCGAGGTCGGAGAAGTGCAAGAAGCCAGTCATCTCCTACGCGAAGATCGCTATGTTCTGATTCGGTAGTTGCACTCTGCTATCTAAGGGATCTTCGGCCCTTTCCTTTCGCATGACGCTAGTGAAGGTCTTCACGAAGTTCTCACAAAACGGGTCCCACATCACCAGGACGGTCCCTCTGTTCTCAAACCAGGTCCGAGCGGCGTCACCGAACAAAAAATAGATAGGGCACAGTTTGTCGTCGCCGCTCCAGTTGGTGAGCGTCGCGGTCATGTCGTATGTCTCAAGCCAGGTTTAAAGGTCTTCAGCCAATGATCCGCGGAAGGTCGGTGGCTCTCTAGGTTGCAGCAGCATGGGAGATGCTTGGGCTGTGTTTGCGGTCGTTGACTTGGACTTCATCATTGTAGGCTTCTCGGGAAGAGTTGTCCTTACGTTGGTGTTGTCTTCTGGTTTCTGGCTTGTATCACGGCTTTGCGGGGGCGTTTGGTACGTGAACGTACCGAGCACATCCACCAGATGTGACGTAGTAGGGACAGTGAAGAACACAGCGGCAAAAGTATGAGCGAGGAAACAAAATTTTTGTCGGGCGAACTTGTGCCCACAAAAAACAAGCTGCATTCAAACCAGAACAAAAACGGCGAACACAGTCGGCGATCCATCGGCGGGTCAAGCGCGTTGGCTTTTATACTTTACTCGTCGAAGCTTCTAATGTAATCGCTGGAGCCCACGTAGTTTCCAGAAACTACCACACCATTCGCGTTGCGCATGTAATTTGACAATACAAGGTTCGGCGACGACATACACAACAGACAAAACGAACGACAACGTTCGCGGAAGTTCCAAATCATGCAGGTGCGTCTTAACATTTGTTAGCCGGTGAACAGTGGTCACCGGAGAAAAAGAGACATGCGAAGATGTCATTATCTTGCTCACCATCGCTCCTGAGCTCCTTGATCGAGGCTTCCATCACCGGTCCCGAGTGGAGAAAGCGCCCCCTCACGGGACTATCGGCTATCTGGCGAAGCGTTTCAGCCAGCTTCTCGTTGCGGTACACGTCGCCAGGCTTAAGGACGCGCGTCGTCGTGGGGTTTTGCAGATACTTTCTGCGCGTTAAAAGCGGAGGCGAAGTTAACATCGTGACTTTCAACTTTTAACACCAAATACAATGAACCAACTTGCCCAACAACGCATTCTGCTAAACTTTAATCTGTTACATGCTGCCCAAGTGATAGATAAGGTTCCTAGAAAGCGAACCAGATTGACTGCACTTGTCCCCTCTGTCCCGAGGACACCAGAGGAAGCGGCTGGAAGGGAGATGCCGTGGCAAAGGATGGCGTGGAGCCGAGCGCGAAGGAACAGGTGAATAAGCAGAAGTTTTTGGTAGGAATAACAAAATGAAGTGTTTTTTGGTCGTAGGAATGGGTTTTAACAAAGCCATGTCCAATTGCGATGATGACAGTTGTACGTTTCCGAGATGACAAAACCGTATATAGAACAATCCTAAAGAAATTTCTTTCAATTTTAATATTCTGTTTCTACAGCTAAATATGAAAATTTTTAACAATGCTCCTTCTACTGTTTTTGTTTACATAAATAAGCACTTTACCTTTGTTTCTTTTTGTGCTTGTTTTTGTTTTGTTACCTGTCGCATAGGTCAACGAGCCTTTATGCAGCGCTTGCAAGCAGTATAGTATGCTAACGCCAAACCTGGCGCTGAAGTCTGGGTCGTCAGCCACTGTGGCGATGTTGCGGGCCAGATCGTCGTACACCCGAACACCCCCTGCGGCAAGCGTGATCGCATCCTCGAACAGTTCTCGCCAAGGGACGCGGCTGCCGGTCACGTTGAGCAGCAGTTCGTAGCCCTTCAGCTCGCCGAACGTCGCTACAGCTCTTACACCTGCGCACACGCGTTACGCGCACAGTAAATCAGTCGCAAGGTACTCTGACCAAGCAGTACAGCTGTGCGCTGCTTTTACTCTACTCGGTATCTTGTTTTAGGCCGAGTACCAAGCAAATCAGGCGTGCGCTCCGTGATTCGTAGTTTCGTCTCGTGCAATACTCAAAAGGGTCAAGACACACCCTCAAACCACACGGCCTGCACATTTTAAACAAAAAAGGGGTTAAAAGGAAGATGCAGATTGCACGCGATCGAATGCGGTAGAACGGAATACATTTGGACGAAAGGGCAAGTACCTTTGTCAAAACGTTGGCCCCTGACACATGCCTCGTTCAGCCAGCGATGACCTCCACATTTGTCTCTGCTGTCGAGTGCGACAAACGTATCGCTTATTTTTTTTTTTTGCAAGTGGTATTTCACAAACGCAGGATGATAAATAAGATCGTGCATTGTACAAAGGAAGAATACAGTGTCGGGCGCGTTTAATTTATTTTCATAAAACACGCAAACGTATTTTAACATGAACAAGCAGACTATTGCGGAATTAAGGCCAAATGGCTACTCGTTGGAACTATGCCACCGGTGTTATTATTAGTTATGTCTCATTTCAATAAAGTCTATAAGTACGCATACTAGAAAATTTCATGTGGCGGCTATTAAAAAGTTGGGTCAAGAAACAGCCGACAAACACCTAAGATAGCGTCACAGATTTGGTCTTGTTCAGGGCAATAGTATCTGCACTGCTTGACACATTCCATAGCCTAAAACAATAGGGCATCCCATTGAAACAGTTCGCAGTCACTTTACCACATTGCTTCACGTAAAAACATATTACACCAGCACTCTGAGCAGGCTCCATGCTTATGTTAACGAACAACAGCCATAGAAACAACAGCAGCTCAGTGGCTGCGTCATTCTGCTGCCGAATACAAGGTCCGGTCTTATTCCTAGCCACGGTGGTCGCGTTCCGGCTATCGTTGCAATGCGGATGCAATCCTCGTCTGTTGCAGTTCACTTGCTTCTTGAAGCACGCCACAGTGCTGTAGTTCATCCGAAATCTTCCACTACTTGACGTCACTCACAGCCCCCGCGTTGCTGGAAGACTATAAACTTAAAAACTGATCACCGATCATCAATTAGCACAGAACCGTAATTTACTACGTTCTCAATGGAACGTAGTAAGCAGCTGGGCAGAGACCTCTTTTGAAGACTCGGTAAAACCGGGTTGCTGGAAGTGTTGCTGTCTATGAAGACTCCGAGAAAAGTTGTACAATTTTCGTTGAGGATGGTTCTTTTCCATCCTATCCTGAAGCTGACCGTTTTTAATGCACACCGCATAATAAGCGGCAAAAGCATTCTCACAGAAACGCGACCCATAAAAGCACTGCTGCCTGAGTTCCTAATTTAAAGCCTTTGCGGAATTACGTTTTGAAGGCGATATGTAAGACGATGCGTAGACGATACGTAGATAATACGAAGATAATACGTAGACATTAGGTAGATGATTCGAAGACGATACATACATGATACGAAGACGATACGTAGACGATACACGCTCATTCAAAATTGTTGCTGCCTGCGTTGTCAAATGCCAGCACTTCAGGTGAATATAACTTTTTACTATGAAGCAAACCACGCCTCTGCTGGGGCAGACCGAGCAATCGCGAAGCTAGCGAATCAGGCTGCACTGTAAAAGGACGAATCCACGGAACCAATGAGCACTTTGAGAACGATTAAAAAAATAATTACACAAAGGAAAAAAAGCAGCAAATTAACAAAGGCTGACTCGTTGCGTCCAGCACAAAGCTAGCATGGAGACCATAACGACAATAAAAACATAGAACTGCATCTAAAGGGTCAACGAAAATTTCTCATGTGCGTCAAAATAGGGAGAACTCGCGCGGTATTTCCGCTGCCTTGCCCTCTGACTTGGTTTCACGAGGAGGAAGACAGACGAAACGCAGTCTGTAACCACAACGAAAGAACGCACGAACGAATGAACGAACAAACAAACCAAGAATATGGCCACACGACCGAAAAAACAAAGAAAATCACGCGGAATGTCCTCTGGGAGTTCTTTAAGCATGCGTGAGCATTGTGCCGCTTTCTCATCTCCATGCAGCCTGGTGTCATTACCGATGTTATGAAACATAATCCGGCCAGTATAAATGGCGGAGCTGCTATGGCGTGAACTGCTGCGGACGGCGGCACAAATGAATTGACCGAATCTAACTACTCCAGGTAGCGGCGCCAGGTGGGCTGATGACATTCCGGTTATTTTTAGCCGTTATCGCTCACTCTTTAGCGCCTTATCCGTCCGCGTCAATCCAGTGCCAACCGTGATCATCCGTATTCTGGCGGCGGCTGCGTATGGCGCGGCCGCTCAGGCCTGTGTTCTAGCCGCTTAGGAGAGCACTCGGAGCTACCACCGTGTGTGGACGTGAGGTTTGGAGGTCCTGCGTCAGTAGCAGACGCTACAGCGTCTTACGCGCTCTTCCTCGCCCTATTCCGATCACGACAACGGACGCTTCCTGCGACCTTCCATGGCGACGTCGAGATCACCACCGATGCAGCAGGGACGTTCGCGGCGTCTCTGAGCCACCGTGCAGGTCGTGCTCGAGCTAAGCCTCAGCGTGGTCAGGATCGGCGTCCAGGGACTGCCGACCTTGTCCAACACCACGAACACCCATTGACCACGATCGTAGAGGTAGAAGCTACCAACGGCGACGATCCAACAACAGAAGGGTATCCAGAAGACCCGGCGGATGGATCATGGCTCACCGCTCGTGGCAGGCAGGGTCGTGGTGCCGACGCTAAGCCTCACCCAGCAGCCCGCCGCCGAGAGACGCAGCATTCGAACCAAACTGTACCACGACGACCCTAGAAGCCCCCCACCTATGCCCATTGACGATTTTAAAGTCATCCTGTCCCCGAGAAACGGTCTGACGTTCGGTGAGTGGCCTCGCCACTCTCTGACTCGCGCCTTCGGCATCGAGGCGCGCCTCAAGGAACAAGAGGTTGACGAACTTCACCTACGTGTTCAACGTGCTCAAAACATCACCCTCATCAGCACACCAAGCGAAAGAATCGCGACCAGCCTTAACAAGATGACATCGCTTACTCTTGGCTCGCATCGCTACCCCATCTCAACACACATCGCCTCCCCTGATAATTCGTGCAAAGGGATCATCACGGGTCCCGACACAGGGACTACATCAACCGAACCTTTAGACCATCTGTTGGCACCTGGGGTGGAAATCCTCCATGCTGGCATGATGGGGTGAACTACCACGGCAATCATTACATTTGCTGGCCTGAAGGTACCGCGCTACGAGAGGTATTATGGGGCCGAGTACCGGTGCTACATGCACACCCCGAGGGCCCAGGTCTGCAGCATATGCCTTACAGTGAGCCACCGTGCGGACGTCTGCCCCACGCCAAGCATCAAGCGCTGCACCACATGTGGGACTGAAAACCCATCCACCACCGAACCTCACCAGTGCCAACCCCGGTGCCTGACGTGCAAAGGGGACCACCTGACAACCGATCCCAGCTGAAGTAAAACTCTTGCTTGGGCTAGTTGGTTCATGCTTGAATTAGTAAAGGCAAGGCGCAGAAGACCATGACTGAAGAAAAAGAACGCAAATGAGAGGATCCAGCTGTCCGGGTCGGGCAGGAAAGCCACGCAGCAAGCAACGAGTGCGCCAAGAATTAGAGAAACAAAAACGGAAACAGCATCGTCCGCTGGCCTAATCTAGATAGCGACGAAGCCGATCGCGGTCCTGATGCCGGTCTCGATCTCGGTCCCGATGCCAGTGCGCCGGCTCCGATCCCGGCTCCGATCCCGGTCCCGTTCTCGGTCCCGATCCCGGCCACGATGTCGGAGCCGAGGCCCTGGCGACTGTTCTAAGAACCGCGAGCGGGTGCCACCGTCATCTTCATCATCATCCTCGTCACCAGCGTCGTCCCCACCACCAGTGGCACCACCACCGGCCAAGAAGAAGCCGCCACCACTGCAGCAACAGGTACCATTAGCAGCGCCCGAAGCACCAGCCGGACCTAAAGGGGTAAGTTGGCAGAGGGCCCCCACCTTCACTGCGCAAATCTCCCTCACACTCATCCAAACCTCAGTACCTACCACAAACCGAATCCCGATCACAGGCGCCTCGCGCCAAGATCCCTCCCCAGTCCACAACTGCATTGTGCCGCGACATACAGCATCAGCTTCGACGAGCATTGCACCGAGCTATGTAGGAGATGCGAGAAAGCATTCTCACGGAGGTCACAGAAATGATCCGAGCCGCCTATGTAGACTTCGAAACTGCCCTGCTGCAACCAATGCTATACATGAAATCACCAACGATCTCACGCAGAGCGCGAGAGAGCTCACGGCACAACGCCTTCCCCCTAAATCATCCTCCTCCTCATCCTCACTAGTCGCACGCGCTACAGCTAAGGTCCCTCTATAATAAGGTAGCGACGGGGCTTTAAGCGACATCCGCCGCGCGCGCCACCTAGTAAGTTCCTGTAGTAGACGGCGCCATAGGTCACCTGCGGCGCCACGGCGTTCGTGAAATGAAAAAAATATCTGCACACGCGCGGAAATAAAACCTACTGGTGCCTGACTGTGGTAAAAACGAAAGAACGGCCCGAACTGCTAACGCTAGTCATTTTATTTCAAATGAGCGCTGAAAGGAAAACGCTCAAGGGGGCGGAATGAAGCCTTGATCGCCTCGATTCCGTATGTTTACATTTTGTTCGTTTGCGCTCAATCACCGCGCGAGCCTTGGTGATTACTTGCGCTTAATCCCGTTTGCTCTGTGAATTCCTTTGCTTGTGTCTGTGCTGCGTACACATAGCGGTTACCTTGAACGGATAATTCGTGCAGGAAAGAAGGCTCACAGTCGCTTGGACCGAAAAACTTTCGATATAACGTAGCGGAAACATGCGACCCTCACGGCAACTAAACAACATCATGTGTGTGTGTGTGAAAACGAGTGCGCCAACAGTCTTTTTGCCGCCGAGTGTGTCTTTCTGTTAGCCATTACACGACGACTGTTGTGTTTTGTGGTTCAGTGCTACGCGCAAGTGCAGCCATCGTGACATTCTGAAGCGGCGGTATGGATCGTGTCAGCGAGTCTCCTCGATCGTGTTCGGGCTGCCATCGCGATCTAATCTCGCGGCACACCAACATCGAGCGCAGTCTGTGCGCGTGTGTGAATGCGGTTTACTGTTCTCGTGAACCGTGCGACGTCGCCACGTAAACTTGAATCCCGACGCGCAATGTTGTGTTTATGCTTTTTCGCCTCCGTGCGCCGCTAAAGCCGCGTAAAAATTAGAGGGCCCTTATACGAAACGCACGCGGATTGGCCTAGCCATTACAGCACTGTGTTTTGTTGGCGATCCGTGTATCGCTTCTGGCGTTTTTCTTATGTAAATTTGCAGATGTGTGTTTTTCATCAATAAGATGGCATCGCCGATTACTGAAACATCTTCGAGTGTAAGGGAAACTTGGAAGGAACGAGCTCGCAGATGTATGTGATGTACTTAATATATTGTATTATACTTTAATATTTGATGACCAGTAGCAGTGGATATGCAGCATTTGTTTTTAAAAGCAGAGTAATGCAGGCACTTAGGAATATATTTATTCACATATTCAATGCACAAAATACGGTTAGAATATACGGAGTTGGAAATGACTTTTTGGACATGTTGTAAAGCGCAGTTAATAACGCGCGCACGAACAAAGGAAAGTATACAAGTAGAATTCGCTGCTGAAATTTGTTATTTTATATCGCACGTAACGCAATGCGGATATTTGCCAGCGAGTTAATGTGCTTCTGCCACACTATTTACTCGCATGCTAGGTAATACGGCACTTGCTAAGTCAACGGGCTCATAATGCACTAAAATCAATAATCTCCACAAACTTCGGCCGTCAACATTCATGCGCGCGAATGAAATACTATCCAAGCTTTGCACATACACGTGCATATTTTCTGTCGCACCTTCGTATCGCTCTACGTTACTTTCCTCGTATAGTCGTGCAGTTACGGGCGGTTCAGTCTTTCCGTCCAATTCTGTGCAAGCATACTTTTCTTCTGGTTACGTTCTGGTTCCCGCGCGCGATGCAAAATAACTTCTTGCCGTCCTTCGTCCGGTTTCGGCACCCAACGGCGCAGCAACATGGCATTTCGGCCCTCCCGGAACGAAATTATCGCAGCAATGGGCATAGCCCAACAGGCGAAACGCGCGCACTTCGCCCGGCGCACAGGAACCTTCATGAATAAAGGGAAAATCGGACATCCACCCGTTCGTAGCAATTGCTACAAAGGAAACCCATACGGGTTCCTCGGAGGAAGAGCCTCATAGTTGAAGGAAATTTCTTCCTGGTCCGGGACTCGAACCCGGGACCACCGCCTTTCCGGGGCAGCCGCTCTACCATCTGAGCTAACCAGGCGGCTAGCAGATGGCAGGGCGAAGTCGAATTTGTCGACAACACGAAGCATAGGCAAGAGTTTGTACTAGTTGTGCGGAAACCCGCAAGGTGGAGAGAAGTAATGAGTAAAGGGAAAATCAGACAGCCACCCGTTTCTTCAACTATGAGGCTTTTCTTTCAAGGAACCCGTATGGGTTTCCTTTGTAGCAATTGCTACGAATGGGTGGATGTTTGATTTTCCCTTGATTCATTACTTCTCTCCACCTTGCGGGTTTCCGCAGAACTACTAAGTCGAACTTTCATGGCGGCAAAGGGGCGGGAGCAACGTCAAATATCACTGATCGGCCTATTGCTGGCGTCGTCGGCTGGATCAAAGCCTTTCTGTGCTTTAAAATTATTGAGGAACTTTAGCTTGACCAACCTCAGCGCCGTCACTAGCGACAAGCGAGTGCGCTCACCTGTACGTTCGCCCAGCCCAGCTACAGAATGATGGCTCCTGCAATGCAAATTCAAAATAGAACGGCGGGACTAACGCCGTGGCAGTGGAATTGCAGGGAGTACCGATCTAAACGGGGCTCACTGCAACACTACGTCGCCGTAGCGTCAAACCGCCAGACATCATACTTCTCCAAGAGCCCAGGCGCCACACTTGCTCCTATCAGTGGCTACGAGACCATTAGGCGCTCGGACGAGGAGAAAGTGTGCGTGCTCGTGTCCAGGAAACTCGCCTATGCCCATGCTGCTGTCACGTCAGACATCCCTCATCAAATCATTGAGATTGCCCTCACGGACAGGCGACAAAATAGCCTGTATATCTTAAATGTATACAGTGCACCTTGTGCTCGGTGGGACAATTTTCAGTGCCTACTCTTGGAACGCATCACGTAGGGCCCAATGTCCGTATGTGCGGTGACTTTAATGCCGCTCACGTGGCCTGGGGCTATCGCAGTAACACACCAAAGGGCACCCGACTTTGGGACCTCACACATAATCACCTATTCACCCTCATAACAGGTCATACCCAGCCTAGTCGCCAGGGAAATAGTGTCGACAGAGACACTTGCCCGAATCTCACATTCACTAGGGGCGTCCAGGGCGAGTGGCTGAACACTGGTGAGACGCTGGGTAGCGATCGCCATATTCTCATCATCCGCACCACTCGCACAAGTTACAAACGCCCTGAAAATAAAACTAGCATTACAAATTGGACACAAGCGGTAGGCTCACTGTCTGCACCGATTTTTCCTTTGAATGTTTGAAAAATAAAATGTTATTTCCCGCACCCGTCTCGTCGTAATGTCGCGGTGAAAAGAGGGAGGGGGGATCATTTAGATTTTTCGAATTTAAGCACCCCCCTCACTTTGGGCATCGCGATCGTGAAAAAAAGGGGGTGCTTAGAATCGAGTAAATACAATATCTCTCCCGTGGCTGTAAGTAAAGCTATCCGGACTATTTGTATAGAGAAGAAAGTGACCCGCTAGGCACTGACATAACTGTCCACGCAATCAAAGCCGCATTCGCAGACATTCATATGAACACCGCACCCGTAGAGGTCGGGATACAGTACACTCTACTGCGAAATCTCGCGGATGAGGACCTGGAAACGCTCTGTGCTATGTACAGTCAGCACTGGCACGCCGGCACTCTCCGTCTGGAATGGCGACGTGCCGAGATAACTTTCATGCTCAAGCCCGGAAAACCCCATGTGATTCTAAACTTACGGCCAATTTCCCTCACATCGTGCATCGGAAAGCTGCTTGAGTATGTACTCCTAAAACGGCTTCAACCTTTCTTGAAGATGCGAAATTCCTTCTCCCATACACAGTTTGGATTTCGCCCCCATTTGTCCGCTCACGATGTTCTTCTTCAGATAAAAGAGGACCTCGCTGCAACACAACCTCCCGGTTCCGTCGTGAGAAACGCCCACTCCATGAGAGCACAAAGCTCTCGTGACCTGCAGGACCTCTAATAAAGTTGATTTCCTTCATTCCTTCACCAAAACACGACCACTTGATCATTACAGACTCCCAAGACGCATGTCGAGCCTACGTCAGGGGTCATATACCTCAGGAAGCCGATCGCGCTCTCGGCAGCACACGTAAGCTACCCGTCGTTCCAGATCCGTCAATACCACGCATCAGGCTGATTTGGACACCTGCTCATGCCTGATTGTCGGGCAATGACTGCGCTGATGCGGCTGCCCGAGAGCTAACCTGTCGGTCACCTGGCAGTGAGGCGAGCAACCCATATCAAGCCTCTCAGAATTTGCCCAAGACATAGCGCGACACACCAGACTTTTACAGACTATAGGGCGCTTGCGATATCACCATCCACCCAAATCCTTCTCCCAGAATGAAGCCGTATCCCTGAGGCGGATTCAAACCAACTCATATCCGAACGTCCTCCTTCTCAACAAGCTCTCCCCAACGTTATATCCCACCACCTGCCCAGGCTGCGGTGCACCACCGACGGCGTTCCACGTCACGATTGAGTGCCAAAAACTACCTAAGGATATCACTGTTCTATGATCCCCCCAACCAACATATGCGCAGCGGGAGGCGACTCTGCGTCGCTCCGAGCCTCAGGTCTGGCTGGCCCTGATACGAGGAGCACGAGCGCTAGCGACAGGCATTGGGGCCTTGGACTGAGGGCCCCAACCACATAAATCCTTTCACTTTACAATAAAGTTTCTTCTCTTTCTCTCGCCGCTTAGTTCGCGTTGAAGGCAGACGCGCGGGCACTATCTTGAAAGGGATCTGCGATGAGAACACAGTGAAGATGATAGTGATCTAAAGAAAGGAAAGACGCTTGATTCTGTAACCCAACACAGTGCGCCGGGTGCTGATAGCTTCGTTTGCACTGCATTGTCACCGCTTAGTTGGCGCTGAAGCGAGAGGCAGCACAAAGGTGAATTCGCTCGCTCCTACCGCCCATTTCTTCAAATCGATTGTCTTACGTGACGGACGGATCAACAGACTGACGGGTTTTCTAGTTTTGTAGGCATAAACTTACGCATTTAAAAAATCCGCGTGTCGTGCCCACTTCAGCAACAGCGCTCCACGGGATCGGCTTGGTCCCACTAGCCAACGCTTTTACCGCCACTGAAGTCACGCGATACCTTTGTTATTTGTTCGCTGTCTCCTCTGCGATGAATACTGACGTAGAGCTGATTTGTGCGAGGTGACGATTCCGCGTCGCGCTTGCCCACGTGAATAAATGATGACATCTTTCGCAAATCTGGTTTCATTCAGGTGCAAGTGGCAATCACCTTTCGTGGAGCGCTGTTTTCGTAATATAATGTGAGCGGGGACATCTTAAAGTGACTGCACCGTGCTTTGAAGCTTGAAATATCTAAACGATGATGTTAAACGTCCGTATGCTGAGCGGCGTGCTACGATAAACGTCATAATGCAGCTGTGTGTATTAATTTACACTCCAGAAGGATAGACGTTTGGTCCAGTTAGTAGATCTTAAGAAGTTAAAATAGTGCGACACACGTAGAACTCAGAGGAAAACGAGACTCACCAGATCCAATTAATACTCGCGCATACGCTTGGTTGAACAGGGTGTAGGGTTTATATCGGGTTGTAATTTGTAAGTTAGTGATCCTTTGTCTTCTTTCAGTCCTCTGTGTATCCCACCATTTCAACGTTTTGATTTTGAGCCCAAGGTTTTCATTAACGTCCACCGAATGCAAAATACAAAACCATTTTTTTCCCTACGCTTATGTAAAGGTGCCGTCGCTGCGGTTAGGAATTGAAATTGAGACTTGATTCTCACTCGTAGAACACCAGATCCACTGCGCCGACGCGGCGGCTATAGAACGACGTCCTTTACAGCAGACGTCTCCAAAGTAGGCGTTTTCACGCTTGTAAGTTGTGAAGTAGATCAACTTTTCAATTATGTACAGCAACAGCGGATGACAACCCATCGGAAGCGACGTGGGGGTGACTAGAAGCATCAAAACACGGGTGCTGGGCTGGTCGCTGCATGAATAATTGCGAGAAATGTGTTGCACTAAAACAGGAGGGACGACGGAACCAACACAGAGCGGTGCACTCGCTGACAGGCACGGCAGTGCTCCTGTCTGTTTCTTCTGCCGTACGTCATCTCTTACAGTGCCACAACACTGGTAATTAACCAGAGTCACGCTCACCGGTGAACGAGGCGTTGATGTTGCTCCGGAACATGCCGAGCGAGGACGCAGCTGGGGCCCTGGCCGTGGCCAACACAGCCGTCGCGTTCGTCGTCTTCCTGCGGGCGTCGTCGTGACATAGGTGAGCGCACCGAGAAATTACGACAGTGAGTCGCAGTTTTTCCGGTTCTGTTCATCGAGATGTGTATTGACCACAGCATCTACCAAGCTTTCGACGTTTAAGCGCGGTGATAAGGAGGTCGGAGATTTAGCTCTATCTTGCAGCCCTCAGAGCGAAATGCACCTCCTGTTCGTTGCAGAGGCATAAGAGCCAACAGTAAGAAAAATGGCGAAGCGGGTGAGTTGGAAGTAATTTATTGTAAGCAGCGTGTAAGCTGACGAGCACAACTAAATAAGAGTGCAGGACGAGTGCTTTCTATCGAAAGTAAGCGTGTGCATAAATGCATGCAGACATGAAAATGGCAGCCTCGAAACAAATGAAGCAACGTTAAGGTCAAACAATCAAAATCACGTTCCATCCATGAAAGACATTTCCATTGCTCATTGTTAGGAATGGCCGGACGGGGTGGCAAGTAACGTGCCAGCTTTCAGCCCGCTGCACGTGTTCCTATCCAACCGGACGGGGCGCCCTTCAGAGAACTGCGAATAAACCGGCAGCCACGTGGCGCGGGGTAAGCTCGGGAATGTGGTACTCGGCCGCGCCACCCAGGACAGAGCAGAGTTCTACGAAGCCCCTCTGACGTCGCCTCCGGACCTTTACACCTGTGTGTGTGCGCGGCACGTGTATGACAGCCCTCATCCTCCAAAAGGGCGGGTCATCTACGGTGATGTCGAACGGTGACGTCGAACGGTGACTGGACAGACTTTCCGTCCACTGGGAATCAAGGGGATCAAGTGCTTATAAGCAGCGTTTGCCGGCTGCTAGTGTGTGCTCGTCGGGTTCTCGTCGTCGGCAGCTGAGTGCTCGTTGTCATGCTAGAAATGTACTCGTGAGCTGTGTGCTCGTAAGCTGTTTGCTGTATGTTAGTCTTGCGGGCTCCATATGGTGGTCACGCTAGACTGTCGATATATGTCATGTTTCAAATGCAAATCCTGCAAATAAACCCTGCTCGCCTAAGTCCTGACGAAGAGTCAAGTTCATCCCTACAGTTACGACTGCCAAATCTAATATCTGGTTGGCAGCGGAGAGATCAGCCTACGGCTCCTAGATCAGCCTACGGCTCATAAATCGGCCTACGACTCGGAGACAGCAACGGTAGCTGACGGACGTTGGCACATGGTGACCGACCAGCATCCTGATCAAGTTGGAGGCGACTTGCCATTGACCACCTCTTGCAACTGACTGGACACGGCGGAGGACTGGTGATATGGTGCTTCTTCAGTGGGTAAACGTTTGGTTTTCTCTGTAAGATTTACCAGGCTTCAATTTCTCTGTGTTTTTGGATTTGATTCGCTGGGATCTTTTACTTGTATTCTTGATTTGCGTGGGTATCGCAACAAGTATTGTGTGACAGCAGAGCCAAAGCTTGAAGTAGCGACCATGGTCCTAATGTGTTTGACGAGGGCTGACCGGTTCTGGTTGTGTGAAGAGATCGAGGTAGACGTAGAGGAGGACTTGAAGGTATCAGAGATTCGTAAAACCATTCTAGAAAGTAACAATGATACGAAATTCATAGAACAAAGGGGTAACCGAATTCTAAGTAAAAAATGGGAACAGGAAGCAATTAGGCAAGAACAGGATGAATTTAGGCAAAACAGGAAGAAGCTAGGCAGAAACTGAACGGGGTTTCGCAGGAAGAAGGCATAACAGAAGTAACGAGGCAGTACGTTGCTGCATTGAACAATGAGATTCGATGTTTTGAGCAGTTAATCGAGCAAAGTCAACAGCGGCTTGAGAAATCTGTAGGCTGGACGCAGCAAAAGTGGGAAGAAGTTGATAACAGATTTTGCTCAAAAGCCGAGAGAAGTAGCAGCACCTGCGAGATTAGCAGCACGTTCATAAGTGAACTCGATGTGCTAGCAGCTAACAAAGCCTTAGTGGCAGCAGAGGCCGTTAAAGGCCGGAGTGAGAGCGACGAGGTGCTGTGCCAACAGAGGACTGTAGAGACAGCTAGGCCAGCTGCGAACAAATTGGCATAGTTACCGCGCGTGTGCGTCGCTTGTAATGTTAGCGAGGTTGCTAGCGAAGTAAAGCGTACTGCTGACCCGATAGACACGGGCACCCATGTCGAGTCAGATCTGCGTGCCGAAGAGAAGTGCCAGCTGGACGATGCAGTTGAGAGTAGTTCTCGGGATGGCGAGCTCCGTAGCTCACGAGAGAACAACTGCATTGTTCAGGAATCGGTGCGGCTCTCCGCCAGTCTAGGTAGCCAAGAGAGGAATGATTTAGTTAAGGATCATTCAGACTGTGCGGGTAAGAGACCGATCCGGGCCGACGTGATGTGTAACGGCCAGCAGGAGGCGCGAGATGACAGCATCAAAGAGAGTTCGAGGGGAAAGCGCCGCAGAAAGAAGCGCCGAAAGGATCGGAATGCGGTGGCTAATGTAGCGAAGCCAAAGACGGCGACAGGCGCGAAAAGGCAGGGCGCGGAGAAAAGAAAGATGCGGTCGTCACGGACGACGTGTGCGCATCAAGCACGTTTTAGCGACCGGTCAAAAGGAGACCGAGAAGCATGTTCTGCACGGACGCGGACTAAGGGCACGGGGAAGTTAAATTCCTCGTCGTTCCGTCGTTCTTTTCGAAGCTCAGCGTGTAGGGCGAGGGAGCGCAAGGTGGCAAGACGAGACCAGGTGGGATGTAGCGATGCGTTCAATCGAGGTCATGATGAAAGCGGCGCTCCAGGACGAAAATTGGCATTAAACTGTAACGTCTTGGGGGAGCTGACAGTGAGTCAGCCCTTTTGTTGTTCCTCGGTAGCCAGAGTAGCTTTCGGACCGCGACCACCTCGGCTACGGCTCAAAAGCATGAGTCAGTCGTAAGCGTTTGGAATGGGAGGCCAAGAGAACTTCCGTAGAAGGAAAAAAATGCTGTTTTGTTTTATTTTTTAGCATTTGGAAAATATCGCGATATAAGACTACAGTTTCTTTGAGTATGTAAGGTATGAGCTTTGTTTATGTTTTCTTTGAGAAGCTCCGAGAGTTGAAAGACGCGTTTTAAGTAAACCTGGAGCTTAGCGAGTTGTTAGTTAATAGGCTTTCTTTTTTTAGTGTCTAAGTAACCAGGTGTGAATGTTATCGTTGAGAGGCCTATGGTAACGCGCGTGCGTATTAGTTGACCTTCTTTTTTTATATAAGCGTTTTTTTATTTTCTGAGGTTAACCGCGTGGGCTTTCAGTAAGTGCGTGATTTGCACTGAGAAGAGCTCTTAGTTCCTTTAGCGCGTGTCCTGTGTGGACGGAGTGAAGCAGATTGTCAATGACTTGGTTGTGCTCGTGTGTGTCGAGGGCAGCCGTATTCTGACTTCTCTAGTACGCGTGCGTAGAGCTAGTTAGTAAAAGACACATTTGTTCAAAGGTTCCTCTGTGTTGCGTAAGTTACGCAAATTTGGTTGTTTGTTTAAGGAACGTGTCCTGTGTGGGTTAAAGGAACAAATGTGAGTAAGCGTCGCAAGTACGCGTTTTGAATAGAGACCACAAAGCTAGCGTGATTCTATTTACGTACCTGTGAAATTGGCCAGACGGTTCAGCGGCAGCAGTACATGAGATAAGTACGCCACTGTGATAGGATAAGAACAGGCTGTTCGCGAAGTTAGGCTGCTTAAGTTATGTTTGGGTATTGGTGTTTGCGAGCCTTCGGTTTAATTCTGCGTAAACCTTTACTCTTGTGCAGCGCGACGGTCGGGTTTGGTCGAACTCAAGAGGAACGTGAACGCTCGCTTTGGCGGCACAAAATTTTGGGGCAAAATTTGGCAATTCCCAGTTTAGTGACATGCACTGAAATTTTGATAGGAGGCCTGGTGGGTTAACAGCTGATTCTGGGCGTTTGCATGTTGAGTGGTATTGTGTTGCCGGGTCGACTCTTCTGTGCCAGTTGTTGTGAGATGGTTGAAGGCATTCCAAGTACGCGGGAAGTCAGAGAGCAAAGTCATCGTCTAGCTCGCCAGCCATTCTCTTCCTGCCCAGCGGTTGCCAGCACTGGCCAGGCGAGATTTTCCGGGCTATGAAGGAGCTGTTAGGAATGGCCGGACGGGGTGGCAACGTGCTAGCTTTCAGCCCGCTGCGCGTGTTCCTATCCAACCGGATGGGGCGCCCTTCAGAGAACTGCGAATAAACCGGCAGCCACGTGGCGCGGGGTCAGCTCAGGAATGTGGTACTCGGCCGCGCCACCCGGGACAAAGCAGAGTTCTACGAAGCCCATCTGACGTCGGCTCCGGACCTTTACACCTGTGTGGGTGTGTGCGGCACGTGTATGACAGCCCCCATCCTCCAAAAGGGCGGGTCATCTACGATGACGTCGAACGGTGACGTCGAACGATGACTGGACGAACGTTTCCGTCCACTGGGAATCATCATCATCATCATCAGCCTAATTACGCCCACTGCAGGGCAAAGGCCTCTCTCATACTTCTCCAACTATCCCGGTCATGTACTAATTGTGGCCATGTTGTCCCTGCAAACGTCTTAATGTCATCCGCCCACCTAACTTTCTGCCGCCCCCTGCTACGCTTCTCTTCCCTTGCAATCCAGTCCGTAACCCTTAGTGACCATCGGTTATCTTCCCTCCTCATTACATGTCTGGCCCATCCCCATTTCTTTTTCTTGATTTCAACTAAGATGTCGTTTACCCGCGTTTGTTGCCTCACCCAATCTGCTCTTCTCTTATCCCTTAACGTTACACCCATCATTCTTCTTTCCATAGCTCGTTGCGTCGTCCTCAATTTCAGCAGAACCCTTTTCGTAAGCCTCCAGGTTTCTGCCGCATATGTGAGTACTGGTAACACACAGCTGTTATACACTTTACTTTTGAGGGATAGTGACAACCTGCTGTTCATGATTTGAGAATGCCTGCCAAACGCACCCCAACCCATTCTAATTCTTCTGGCTATTTCAGTCTCATGATCCGGATCCGTGGTCACTACCTGCCCTAAGTAGATGTATTCCCTTACCACTTCCAGTGCTTCGCCACCTATCGTAAACTGCTGTTCTCTTCCGAGACTGTTAAACAATAATTTAGTTTTCTGCAGATTAATTTTCAGACCCACCCTTCTGCTTTGCCTCTCCAAGTCAGTGAGCATGCATTGCAATTGGTCTCCTGAGTTACTAAGCAAGGCAATATCATCAGAGAATCGCAAGTTGCTAAGGTATACTCCATCAACTTTTATGCCCAATTCTTCCCACTCCAGGCCTCTGAATACATCCTGTAAACATGCTGTGAATAGCATTGGAGATATCGTACCTCCCTGTCTGACGCCTTTCTTTATAGGGATTTTGTTGCTTTCTTTGTGGAGGACTACGGTGGCTGTGGAGCCGCTATAGATATCTTCCAGTATTTTTACATATGGCTCATCTACACCCTGATTCCGTAATGCCTCCATGACTGCTGAGGTTTCGACTGAATCAAATGCTTTCTCGTAATCAATGAAAGCTATATATAAGGGTTGGTTATATTCTGCACATTTCTCTATCACTTGATTGATAGTGTGAATATGGTCTATTGTTGAGTAGCCTTTACGGAATCCTGCCTGGTCCTTTGGTTGACAGAAGTCTAAGGTGTTCCTGATTCTCTTTGCGATTACCTTAGTAAATACTTTGTAGGCAACGAACAATAAGCTGATCGGTCTATAATTTTTCAAGTCTTTGGCGTCCCCTTTCTTATGGATTAGGATTATGTTAACGTTCTTCCAAGATTCCGGTACGCTCGAGGTTATGAGGCATTGCGTATACAGGGTGGCCAGTTTCTCTAGAACAATTTGACCACCATCCTTCAACAAATCTGCTGTTACCTGATCCTCCCCAGCTGCCTTAATAAGAGGTACAAATTGAAGGTGGTACAAGTCTATGCCCCTACATGCAGTCATGATGACCAGGAAGTCGAAAGCTTTTATGAAGACGTAGAATCGGCGATGGGTAAAGTCAAAACAAAATACACTATACTGATGGGCGACTTAAATGCCAGGGTAGGCAAGAAGCAGGCTGGAGACAAATCAGTGGGGGAATATGGCATAGGCTCTAGGAATAGCAGAGGAGAATTATTAGTAGAGTTTGCAGAACAGAATAATATGCGGATAATGAATACCTTTTTCCGCAAGCGGGTTAGTCGAAAGTGGACGTGGAGGAGCCCGAATGGTGAGACTAGAAATGAAATCGACTTCATACTCTGCGCGAACTCTGGCATCATACAAGATGTAGACGTGCTCGGCAAGGTACGCTGCAGTGACCATAGGATGGTAAGAACTCGAATTAGCCTAGACTTTAGGAGGGAGCGAAAGAAACTGGTACACAAGAAGCGAATGAATGAGTTAGCGGTAAGAGGGAAACTAGAGGAATTCCGGATCAAGCTACAGAACAGGTATTCGGCTTTAACTCAGGAAGAGGACCTTAGTGTTGAAGCAATGAACGACAATCTCATGGGCATCATTAAGGAGTGCGCAATAGAAGTCGGTGGTAACGCCGTTAGACAGGAAAGCAGTAAGCTATCGCAGGAGACGAAAGATCTGATTAAGAAACGCCAATGTATGAAAGCCTCTAACCCTACAGCTAGAATAGAACTGGCAGAACTTTCTAAGTTAATCAACCAGCGTAAGACAGCGGACATCAGGAACTATAATATGGATAGAATTGAACAGGCTCTCAGGAACGCAGGAAGCCTAAAAACAGTGAAGAAGAAACTATGAATAGGCAAGAATCAGATGTGTGCGTTAAGAGACAAAGCCGGCAATATCGTTACTAATATGGATGAGATAGTTCAAGTGACTGAGGAGTTCTATAGAGATTTATACTGTACCAGTGGCACCCACGACGATAGTGGAAGAGAGAATAGCCTAGAGGAATTCGAAATCCCACAGGTAACGCCAGAAGAAGTAAAGAAAGCCTTAAGAGCTATGCAAAGGGGGAAGGCAACTGGGAATCAAGGGGGGATCAAATGCTTATAAGCAGCGTTTGCCGGCTGCTAGTGTGGTTGCTCGTCGGGTGCTCGTCGTCGGGATCTGAGTGCTCGTTGTCATGCTATAAATGTACTCGTGAGCTGTGTGCTCGTAAGCTGTTTGCTGTATGTTAGTCCTGCGGGCTCCATATGGGAGTCACGCTAGACTGTCGATATATGTCTGGTCTAAGATGTAAATAATGTAAATAAATCATGTTCACCGAGTTCCTCTCTACGACCTTCAACTCCTTCAAATGGTGGCAGCGGCGAGATCGTCCGACGACTCCTACATCATGCGCTGATAGTAATGCTTCGCAAAGCAATAAGAAAGCTGCGATTACATTCTGAATAAAGATCCAAACGCAGTACTAGGCATCGATCGAAAGAAATGCACTTTTCTTTCTGGTGTGTTTACCTGCGCTATTCTTAGTTTTTCATTCAAGCGTACACCTTTCAACCGTAGATATTTTTGCGACGTGATAAAGGAAACTACAATCTAACAAGTAAAATGATGTGTTGATGAAATGATTACCTTATTACAAGGCCTGTCGATTTCTTCTCGCTTTATTTGCTACGTAGGTATTCGAGCATATATTGCGTATCTTTAAGTGAAATTCGTTCGGCAGTCAAGGGGCCCTGCATTACACGTGTTCGAGTGGTATTGTTGTTCTAAACGCGCAGTTACAAAGTGAATCATGTATGGTTCACTTTGCATGGAAAACCATGCAATGTAAAAGGGTGGATGGTCGTAGCAATGCAACTTCGAGAAGGAAGTTAGAAAAACAAGTGGCAGGTCGAGCCTTCCACAATATCTAAATGCACGTACTACCTCCCAATCTGATCTCATGGTTCTTCGCAGAATCTTGTTGCAGATTGTACGCTCTAAAAGATTCTATCATGCGCAGTCTCCGCACCGGTTGTAGTAGGTGGCCGCGAATCCCCCTCCAAGTCCGCACCGGTGAGGCATGACGACGCACATGCACAGCATGGTGGCCACGGCGGCGTCGCCCACGGTTCCGTTCTTGATAAAAATATTTCTGCGGGACAGAGAATGAGACATGCAGTCAGAGTGTAGCCAAAGTAAGTGTTTCGTTGCCCCCTTAACATCCTCAGATAGTATTCCTTATGGACTGTTTGCAATTGGCGTCCCCATGGCCGCTATATTGGGCACTGTACAAGCAGAAAGAGACGTGACACCAGTGTTGGACTCGTTCGTAGTGAGGACTCCTAGCTAGCGGGCACAGACGCCAGCGACATTAATTTCGTCAGCGTCTGTATCGCAACAAAGGCAGGTTACCTGCTGCACTGAATACCACGCACTGACGTCATCGTGGTCATCATGTTTGGGTGTTAGCACTGTGAGGTGGGGTCGTGTCGGTGACGTCGGGTGAAAACGTTTAAACGTTACCAGAATAAGGGCCACGAAAACGCTGAGATACTAAATGAGACCCTTCGCTTTCGAAATCCGGATGAGGGGTTATGCCGATGGCCAAAGGCAACCTACGTTTCGTGCGATAAATGCGTTTAAACAAGCACTTCACAACGCGCTTACGTTATTTAGAATACGTTCACTGCATATTAGGATGTTTGGCTACTTCCTATTCATTTGGATTCACTGTGACTAGTGTTCCTGCAGGTTTATTATTCATCACACAATGCACCTGGCCACACTCCCAAATCAAGCTACCTTTTGACTGTCGTACCCAGCCCGTCCCAATACATAGAAGAGCATACCGATTCGCAATTTGCACAAATTGGCACGTCTAATCAGACCTGTTTTGTACTGTTTTGTAATCCGAGACTCACTGGCTAAGTTGTGCGCTTATTACTTCTGTGCACGTGGGTTGACCGGCGCAGCATGCTCGCGTTATTCTGTGAAGTCAATGCGGGCTCTTGTTCAGTAGTTAAAATACGTGGCCGGAAGCCTAAAGTTTAATAACGAAAGCTGTCTCCAGGACCAACGGCATGTTGAGGTAACTGGCGCTGAATGCTGAGGTGGCATCTAAAAATTTAGAGGACGCTTAAGCTCTCCTTTAAGAATGGAACGCGATAGCGTTCAAAGACCGCTTACTGCTTTTCGTGCTTCCCGGCAACTGCGGCTTACGTAACGGTAACGTTTACCGGGAAGCGCTGGCTGCGAACGCTATGCACGAAGGCGAGCTTTCTGGTAGAAACGCGGCCTCTTGCGTGGGCCGATCTGCTGTTATTGTTTCGCACTTCTAATATTTCAGTCTGAGAAGAGCTGACATAAAGGACACGCGCTGTCGGGTTTTTTTTTTCATTACGTTTTTTGTGGGCTGCCGTTCTAAAAATTCCGAGGAATAACTTTGTAAAGAATGAAAGACAAGGTATATATGAACAACTATGGTGGTAGAGAAGTGGTTGCGTATGCGTGGTTCGGAATTTGGTTAGAAATTATTTTTGCCGAGGCGAAGTCTGACGGCGGACGCCGGACTTTCTGCGACACGGGCTCCTTAACGCTATCGCGTTAATACGCAGACGTCAGGCTATTTCTACAACGTTGCTGATGTTAGAATGTCGTATAATGACAACATGGAGGCACTTACGCAGAACGTGTTCAACGCGAAATCGAATGCATATGACCCTGAAAGCATCCTTTTGCTCCTAACAAATGCGCACTTCTTACCCGATATCATAGCACTGCTAAAAAGTCACAGGACATTGTACGCCTCCGTCACAATATGTTCGCAGGAGTGTTGAGTGCGCTATAAAGCAGTACTCTCATGGCGAAAAAGCGTTGAGCGCTGACAAAAGGACACAGAAGACTGAAAAACCTGGCTCGTCACGACGCAGGCGCATTAAACGGACATAACGACGACTTGTATAGAACTTAGGCAGCATAATCGTATAAAACGAACAAGTGGAAGAAATTAGCTTACGAAACTATGGCTGTAATGTGAGTTGTTAGTGCATAGCGTGACCGAAGGATAGATGCAACAAGAGAAAAGTGGCCGAACATGAGTGCGCATTTTCAGTTTTTATTTTATTGCGATAGCAATTACACGAACACTTCAGACACCGTCCGCGTGACCGTGTTGTCCAGTGTAAATTCAGGTTCCGATAAGATTCCATCGTGCCTCGCACTACGCATGCTGTGAGTGCGAGGGGAGGCGCGCAAGCTTGAGCCAAGAGGGATGGTCGCTTGAGGCGCACCATGTTATCTCGGCTCACGATGAAGGAGGGAAGCGCGCGGTACAGTGATCAAGCGTGTGCCAGAGGGGCGGGGAGGGCGGTAGTGTAGGTGAGGGAGGAAAGAGCGGCAGGAGATTCTGCGTCAGCTCCTCTCGTCCAGCCGTTCGTTGCCGCGCCGTATCATGGAGATAACCTCTGGCAATGGCAAAGGCGGGGCGAGCCCAGATAGCTGGTGGCTGCGCGTGCGCTGTCTTCACGCTAGCGTAGTGTAGTAGATCACGTAAACTAAAGTTTCGGAGAAGCATTAAAGGTAGAGACACCAGAAGAGTTCGCTACCCTTGGTTTGCGCTCTTATCACGTCAGCCTTTCGACAGCGGGTTTCCGTGGAAATCGAGTGCGATCGTTTCATGTGCAGGTGGGCGCGTGACACCATGCTTGCTAATTTAATTGGTTAGGGAACATTCACTCCAGTTATACGGCAGATAAAACTACAAACCTTACGTCGTGAAGTTGTGTAATTATTTGCAATTGCTATCAAGGTTCCGGCTTTCAGGCGAAACGGAGACTTCTCTTAAATTTTATTCCTTGTATTTTCTATTACTGTACGTCATTCTATCCAAACAATAAAACTCGTTCTAAAAGGGGATTGTCTCGTTTTCTTATAGATAAGTATAAGCACTGACCGTGTGCTAGCTAAGACAGCTCACAGAGGAATATTTCAGTGACAAACCTGACTTTGTGTCGAAATGCTTAACGCAGTATCTACAAAGAGGAAGCACATCTGTGAAATGCGGTATAACGATTGAGCTGAACGCGAAATTCAGTGGCAAAGGAAACCGATGCGAATTCCTGGGAAACAAAAATATGTCGGTGTTCGTTCACCTGACTGACAAGTATCGAGAAAGCCCTACTCAGACCGCAGGGGAAGCACAAGGCCAATACAAGCGCGTATATACTCAGCAAAACAGATGGAACGATGCTCAGTTCCATTAGAAAACGCTGACCTAAAACGCCTCTTGTGGGATTGTGAAAATTAGAGCGGATTCGCCAACGGGTAATGAAAGACCTGCCTATGAAACAGCGAGCACATTCCTTCTGTATGTGTATTCATCCCAAGGAACGGTCACTGGAGTAAAAAGAAGCGTCGGGCAGCCTCTTGGAGTTCATCCGCACAGCGCAGCCCAAGAATTTCATTTAGCCCTGATAAAGCTGCCAAATGAGTAAGCGGGAGCACTCATAGAGAGAGAGAGAAATGCGGAAAATTCTGCCGCCGTATATGTAGGCGCCTGCATGGTACTCTGTATAGAGAAGGGGATCAGTGACAGAAATGCCCCAAAGGCATGAAGGCGAAAAACATTTTTTTAAAAGAGACAAAATGTGTGATCACCGTATGCGAACCCTAGGCGCTTACTAGAGACAACAGTGGGAAGGTGGGAGATATGGAAATTCAAGACGATGGGCAAAGCTAAAGCCAGGTGAAAGGGGGAGCCAATGTTGCGGCAAGTTGACTTGTCTTGAAAAAGAAAAGTACACTTGGGGAAATGTTGCCTCCTGCTTTCACCTTGTTCTAGTTTTGCTCAGGCGCTTACGCTCTTACTATTAATTTACCGCGCATAAATTCACTTAGAATAGCAGCATCGCTTTTATTCTCCGCTTAGAGCTACGTTAACGCAAACTCCAACTTTCACATTTCGGCAATACGGCATCATTTTCGTGATCGCTGCCTGTCTGTAAGCCTTCGACGTCTTAGCAGACGCTCCCGCCGTACCTGGTGACGTTGTTGCACTGGCGGGCGCTCGAGACGACGACCCAGTCACGGTAGACGCCCATGACGCTGGGAGAGACGAAACGCGGCTGGCGTTTCGGAGTGTAGTGCACCGTGCCGGCGTAGAGAGAAAGCATCAGGGTGACTAAAATCGCCACCATCACCAAGACCGAGAACACAGACAGGGTCAGGATGGTAGCGCGTTGGCCGCACATCGGGAAGTGGCAGTCCTCGGAGCGAGGGGTCTGCCTGCTGCGGCTGTTGGCCGATATAGAGAGGAAAAAAATATTGTCCTTTACGAGCCAGAAGGCGGAGCGCCAACAGAGAATGGTTACGTTTAGAGTTCTTGGTGAACTCTTAGAACGGTGTTGAACTATGCGCGGATGCGATTGTACGCTGGTGCGCCGACACTCCTAGCACCTTTAAATTGTGACCAAGCCTTGTAAGGCCTCTAATGACATCGCACAGTCGCAACTTCTTTGACGGTGAAATTGCATCGTTTTCAGATTGCGAGCACAACTATTGTTGTGCACTTTTTCATATCCTGAGAATATTTAAATGATAGGCATGGGCTGTGAATGAAGCACTTTATTACCTTTGTTCGCGCTGCACGTTCTTGAAAATTATGCAAAATAAATGGCCTCTCTGAATCATCTCCAGTTACCGCTGTCTCGTGCTAGGCGATTGCAACTTGCGCCAGCAAATTTTCTAATTTCATCACCCCGCCTAATTTTCTCTCGTTCTCGACTGCACTTCCCTTCCCTTGGCGCCCGTTCCGTAACTCTAATGGTCCACCGGTTCTCTGCCCTACGCATTACAGAACCTGCCCAGCTCCATTAGTTCCTTTCTTAATGTTACATACAATATTGGTTATCGCCGTTTCCTCTGATTCACACCACTCTCTTCATTCCTCTTAATGTTACACTTAACATTTTTCGGTCCATCGCTCTTTGCGCGGTCCTTCACTTGCTTTTGAGCTTCTTTGCTAACCTACAAGCTTCTGTCCCATTTGTTAGCACAGTACATAAATAGCATGTATATATAGACAAATGTATAGGTAACATCACGGTAACGGCGACGCCTAAACCGAAAATTCGCCTGGAGTTTCCATATAATTGCTGTCGCAATAAAAAGTTTCAGGTAAATGAGATGGAAAATGCGGTGTGAGCTGCCCCTTAACTGCAACATGTATTGCGAGATACACAACGGAAAAAAAATGTTTTACGTCGGTAATACGTGCGTGTTGGAAATCCAGCCTAAGTGAAGTTTGCTTTATTCGCTTCGATTATACGCAATGGAAAAGAACATAACATGGCGCGCACAATTTTATGTTACTTTCAGCCTGTGCAATGCTTCGCCCGCGTCGCAGTTGAGTAGAAGGCTCACGTCTACGTGTGCCTGGCGAGACACGAACACCAAACCCGTAGAGAGAGACGAATAAGCGGACATGCCAAGTCCACATGCTACACCTGAGCGCTTGTGCGCGATAACATCAAGTTTATCGCGATTGTAGTCGCTCCAGGATCGGCTCGCCTTACGAGCCGTATAAAGCCCTCGCGATGACGTACATCGTGCACTGGCGTCAGGCCCTTCCTGTCAAGCCACCACCTTTGATTACACAGTATCCGGAATGGGCCCAGTTTTAATTGCACCATCTCCGGGATCGGCGCAGTCTACATTTACACTGTCCCCGAGGTCGACCCGGTTGACTCGGCTAGAAACTGAGCACCAACCTCTTGAAATCCTGGGGAGATAGGAAAACATAAGTTAATTAAATAGTCGATTCGTGCGACTGGGGAACGATCAACACCAGAGAGAGGGAGTGGCGGAACTGACGGTGATTATGCAATAAAGCAGAGAGAGAAAACTCTAACATGGCCCCCTTGTTCACGGCTGTGAAGAAATGACCAGGAGTCACTCAACAGTTGCAGTAGACTACAGGAAGTACGCAATGGCACTACCTAAGTGGCAGCGGCAAACGTTCAAAAGCGGCCGTCGCGCATTCAACGAGCACTGAGCTGTTGCTCTGCACATGTGCCAGGAACTACGTGTGAGTTGACGACGCGCGCGGCACTCGACATTCGAGAACGCGGTGAGTAAATCCTAATGGCCGTTCAGAGGAAGCTGTACCTCTGGCCCAAATCTGATGCCGGCTATGCAAATAGGTGCGAAACGCATAAATGCTTTCATGAGATAGTCGCTGGACCGATTTTAATGAGATGTGTTGAATTCTGTAGCGAGACAAAGTAAAATTCCATTGACTGTAGACAGCATAATTTTAACGCGACAGCGTTAAGGGCTTCATGCCGCAGAAAATCCGGTGCCGGTGTCGGCGAGGTTGCCCGCGACGGAAAAATTTCGTATATTGTGGGCATTTATTTATAAGCTATTCCTTGTCATCTGTACATGATCATCATCATGTGGGATTCAAATGGGTTTCTTCTTCAGCATCGCTTGTGGGGCTCGCTCTTGAGTGTGATCCGTGCTGTGGGCGCGGTCGGTTCGCCGCATCTTCGACGCGTAAAAAACGTCGTGATAACTGCTGCGTCACAATATATTTAGGTATACTATGTATATATGCCGCGCCTTTCTATATGACATGCGGTATATGCAGGTTACATTACCACACCGTTCTATCACTAAAGTTGTTCATGCCTTCTTTTATATTTTTGGCACAGTTATTTCTCGGAATTTTAAGAATGACAGCCCACAAACAAATGTCTTGAAATAAAACACCGACAGCGCATGCCTTCTGTGTTAGATCTTCTCAGACTTAAATATTAAAAGTGCGAAACAATAAGAGAAATGTGAAAATGATGTAGTCTTTTTTGGCGCAGCTGTGCACCAAATCCAGGTTGGGCCCCCGCAAAAGGTGCGTTTCTACCAGAAAGCTCGATTTCGTGCATAGCATTGGGCGCCAGCCTTTCCCGGTAAACATTACAGTGACACAAGCTGCAGTTGCCGGGAATCGTGACAATAGTTAGGGATCTTTGAATGCAATCGCGTTCCACTTTTAAAGGTGAAGCTTAAGCGTCCTGCAAATTTTTTTATTTTGCGCCAGATTTCATTTTCAAACGTTATAAAACATTCGTGAGCCTGAAAAAAAAAATAGAATGGAAGCACGAAGTTTACACATACGTTAGTCTGCACGAAAAAGAGAGATCGCAGTTCTGTCAACTGCACTGGTTAGAGCATCTAGAGCAGACAAATTCAATACATATGCAGCTTGCGTGAATCAGTTACAGCGTTTACGATGGTTTTGCAAAGATGCCTGTCCATAGGTTGGCTTATGAATCACAGGGAAATATAATAGTAATCAGGTCTGGAATTCTACATGCCAGAATTACGATATAATTATGAGGCATGTCGTATTGGGAGACTACACATTAATTTTGACCACCTGTGGTTTTATAGCGTGCACCCAATTCAAGGCACATGAACGTTTCTTGCATTTCGTCCCCATCCAAATGCAGCCGTCGAGGCCGGGGTTTGATGCTCCGCCCTCGGGTTTAGCAGCGTAACACCAAATCCATTACGCCACCACGGAGGGAAGGGCTTAAATTATATCAATTTCGCGTGCTTTAGATGCATAAGTAGATGCAGTCTACAAAATATTTACATAGTTTTCTATTGTACAATTAAACAGCTGTAAACTTGATTGACACCCACCGTGGTTGCTCAGTCCTTATGGTGTTGGGCTTCTGGGCACGAGACCGCGGTATCGAATCCCTGCCACGGCGGCCGCATTTCCATTTCCATTTCATGAAATGCGAAAACACCCGTGTACTTAGATTTAGGCGCACATTAAAGAACCCCAGGTGGTCGAAATTTCCGGAGTCCTCCACTACGGCGTGCCTCATATTCAAAATGTGGTTTTGGCAGTAAGACACCATAATTTAATTTAAACTTGATTGACTCGTTTCTCTAAATCTTGCACACCTATACGGCCTAAAAAAAAAAAGAAGACGCTGCCTACATTCTGTAAATATTAACTTTGTTTTTTGACTGTACGAAACGTGATCAAGTTCGGTGCAGTGGTTGCCGAGAGAAAGGATTTTTCTTTTCTCATGTATTTCGATACGAGACCCCTGAGCGAAAGCTTCCTTTTAAGTGCTAATGAGTAAGACTAATATGCTGTAAATGACTTCTGTTAACACGCGATAAGCGCAAATGACGCGTTCCACATGCACAAACGTTTACTGTCCACGACGGTTGGTGGTTCTTCGTACGGCGCTGTCTGGCTGTATGGCTGTCTGTAACTAATAAAAATGCGGGATCCGAGACACAGTGGTGGATTTTTGCTAGGCAAGCCACACACGCACACACACACACACACACACACACACACACACACAAACACACACACACAAACACACACACACAAACACAAACACACACACACAAACACACACACGCACACACGCGTGCGCGCTCGCACGCACGCACAGAGAGAGAGAGAGAGCGAATCAACTTTTATACTGAGCCCTTAGTAAAGGTTGGTGCGCGCTGGCATTAGATGGGGTGGAACCTTCTTCTCAGGTCCCATATGCGTTCAGCAGTTCCTGGCCCCTAGCCGCCAGCGCGAGCTAGGTCGGTATGTCGGGGGACTGAACTACAAGGTATCCCATCGTTCGGGGGGGGGGGGGGGGGCTCGGGAGGGTGGGGGGTAGGGATGGAGGGGGGTTCTTAAACTTAGTGTACTCTGCAAGGATGTGTGCTAAAGTGCCTTTTGATCGTCTGCAAAACGGGCATGAAGTGTCATGCTCTGTTGGGAAAATCTTGTGCAAGAGCACGGGATGCGCTAGCGACTCCGCTTGCGTGCGTCGCACGATCGTTTGCTGCATTCGGTTGAGTTGCGGATGCGGACGGGGAAGCCTACATCTGCCGCTTCTGTACATTTGCGTGATTTCTTTGTAGCTTGTCACGGGGGGCGGTAGCTCTGGCTGGACCTCGGCCCAAATTGACAGTTCTCGGGCATAGTTGTCGGCGAGTGCGTTGCCTTCCACTTGCGAGTGAGCCGGGACCCACACGAGCTCAACGGCTCTTCCCGGTGGTTTGAGTTTGGTGAGGATCGCTAGTGCAGCTGGAGAGATGTTCCCCTTGCGGTAACTTGCGTAGGCGGTCTTGGAGTCTGTGACCACGGCCCTCACTCCCGGTTGTGCGAGTGCAAAGGCCATATCTTCTGCTTCTGCTGTATTCGTCGTCCGTATCGAGGCGCCTGTGTGCAGTTTATCGATGGTGGTGACGACCGCCGTTACTCTGGTGCCGTGCTTGGGAAGCGAGGCGTCCGCGTAGAGAACCTCGGGATCCTCTTCCAGCTGTCGAGCCAGTGCCTTGGCCCGCGCAGAGCGTCTCTCGTCGTTCCTCCACGGCTGCATGTTCGGGGGAGGGGCTTGGTCTTAATAATGTCCCTCCACGTCGTGACAGCGGCTCCGTTGTCGGTGGCTGTTCAAATTGCCATCCTGTCGTGCGTAGGACGGCCCGACCGTGCTCTGTCCGGCTCAGCCTTACTCACTGGTGGGATAGGCGTGCTTTCACCAGCTCTTCCACCGTGTTGTGGGCACCCATTTCCAGCAGCTTCTGCGTTGACGAGTAGACTGGGATGCCCGTGGCGAGTTTGACTGCTTTCCTTATCGTCGCGTTCAGCGTCTCGCCGTGCACCTTCGCAAGGTGGAGGTACGGCGCGGAGTACGTTACGCGTCCAACGACGAATGCCTGCACCAGGCGCAGTGCGTCTTCTCGCTCTCTCTCTCTCTCTCACACACACGCACGCACGCGCACACACACACACACACACACGCACACACACACACACACACACACCTTGACGGATTGTATAGTAGCCTAAACAACTAAGATTCGCATTTGAGATTCGCTAATCATGCGTGTTCTTATCAAGCTTATACCGTCAGTGCCAGTTCGATGACGGTAGCTAATGGCGAGTTAGTAACGAATGAGTATTTGTTGCGAATAAGAAGCCTTTATTTAAAACGTGCTGACACGGAGTCGCGCCATATATTTTGCGCCAAACCGAAACTGAGCGCGTCAGCAGTGACCGCAACAACTTCATAAGTAATCTTGGGCGCCAATTTCTCCCTTAGAATAGATGCAAAACGCAGAAAAGATTTTATGAGACAACCACTAGACGGATTTGAATAAACTTTCTTTCAGTACACAAAAAAAACTAAAATGTAATCATTCTGAAAAATGGAACATGCATTTTAATGTTCGAAAGTGCATTAGAGTTTTTCCAGAAAATTATCCACATCCCAGCACCGATGGGATCAATCGCACGCTTGTTGATCTACAGTCGGAATACAAGTATCTAGGAGTCTATTTCACCGAATCACTCTCTTGGCATCAACATATTGACACTGTCATAGGAAAAGCTAGTAGGATGCTACATTTTATTCGCAGAAATTTCAAACAGACAACACCCGAAGTTGAAGAAACTTTATACTTCTTACATGTCAGAACAATAATTGATTTTGCGGTGTCTTATGGGATCCCTATCAAGATTACCTCATGAATAGACTGGAAAAACTAGAGAACCAAGCAGTAAGGTTTGTTTGTAATAATTACAGCCAGTACTGTAGCGTTTCAGAAATGAAGGCCTCTTTAGGATGGGATCTTCTACATATACGTAGGTAGAAACTAAGGCTCGAACTATTGCACCAAATATATAACAGTCAGACAGGTATCCATCGCTGTAACTATCTTCTGGAACCAGATTACATATCGACTCGCGGTGATAACAACAAAAAGATGTCAGCCTATTACTGCAGAATAAACAATTTCTACTACTCTTTTTTTCCCCAAATCTATTAGACAATGGAACATTTTATCAAATAATACAGTAAATGTGTCGAATAACGAACCATTCTATTCTAAGCTGTGACGGCGCTCTTGTAAAACAACTGTAAGTGTTATATATCCTAAAAACCTGTTTGTTTCACCTTACTTGCATGTCTTTCTCTAAATGATATTGTTGTGCTTCTGTCTGTGAGTATAACTCTGCAAAAGATTTTTCTGTTTTACTGGTTAGGTTTTGTTCCCTATACTTGATGCATTTATGGCGATGTAGGTACTGTGTACACGAATGAATGAATAAAATAAAAGCGGTACTTTAGTTTATGGCGTAAAAGATTGTACAAGGATTTCCGAAAATAATAAGTTAATAAAACAAGTGGAAGCATCAGGTTTACAAATCGACAAGTCTAAACAACGAAAACATGGACCGCTGTTCTGTAAAATATTCTTCTTAGAGCACCTAAGCAGACAAATTTAATATATGAATTTACAGTTTATGTGAATGTGTTACAAGCTTTACGAGGGCTTCGAAGTAGTCTTACCCACATCATAGAGGCATATTTCAGCAAGGTGTGCAAGACATCAAGTTCGTCCAATATTATTAGTTGCAGTTTACGGATTTGTGGTGGCGTTCCTCCTTGCTGAGTGAGAGAGTTGTGAACTTGGTACTCTAGCTTTGTATCTTTAATTTTGCACATTTCAGTTTTATCTTTAAAAAGATTGACGGCCTGAGTAAAATATTTGCTTTACACAGTATCTAGTGTATAATTTTTTTCCTTCAAGTGCGAGAAAATGCAACCACGTTGGTGCAGTGGTTCCTGAGAAAAACTACTTCGTTCCCATTTATGTGGCTAGGAGTCGCCGAGGTAAAGCTTCCTGTAAGGGTCTTTTCTTTCATCCTCCATTTCCTTCTTTATTTATCCGGAATAAAGCGATTGCATTAAACACAATCCTCACCTGTACATATATTGAGAATCCAGCAAAATGCAGTTCGACTTCGTTACGCTTTCCTTGGCTAAATTGTCTACTGTCTTCGTATGGTGGCTACTACAAATATATAACGACACAGCCATAAACTACTGCTTAAGTTCAGAAACAGACACGCATTCACCTTTATTTTCGAACTGTATTTCTTCAGTGGGTAGAATTGATTCGGTAATATTTTTGATTGAGTGACACAATTTATAACATCCAAACTTGTTCAAGTTATAATATACTGCTTAGTGAATGTCTACGAAATAAATATGCGCACCGAGTTATCATTTAGCCCTCCTCAATCAATATTAGTTATGACACTGCGCCCACTTATGAGCGGAGCTGCCAAGGTCGGCGTTGCAACGCGCCTTCCTGTGATAAAACGAATAAAACGATAAATAAAAGGCGGAAGAGTAGAACGCTTTCTACCAGGGATGACTCGAGAATGAATGATCCCATTGCTGTTTGATCGGCCGCAAGGGATTGTGTGCGCTACAAATTGAGCGCGGAATCTTTAAACAAGCTGACAACGCACGGAGCCCTATAACCTCGCGTATTGTTAGACAGTGCAGCGATAGCGCAGCCACAAAACGCGTGTTTTGTGGCTGCGCTCGTGTGGTAGCCTCTCGGTTACCACATTACCAATTCGGCTACCAACGACGAAGGGTGAAAGGACGGAAAATTAAAAGAATAAGCAGAGAATAGCCTCGTGAGACCCCAGCTGACGAGGCGTTGCTATGCAAGCGCTCGTGCTTTTGCACACGTTACCGTCGCAAGTGTAGCGTCGCGTACACAGTGGATGGTTCGCTCCTCACCTGTAATAATTGTATCCAAGGTGCGTGCCACGTGACCTGGATCCGCTGGTGGCGCCCGGGCTCCGTGTCCCACTACGCGTCACCATAGAGGACGGGGTCGTTGAAGGCGAGCGGTGGCCGTCGGCTGTAGCCAAGTGGCTCACCGGCGGAGAAGGTGCCGACGGCGTTGTTGGCGACTTTGTGTGGGGCGAGTGCCGTTTCCTTGGTCGCCGCCCGCCGTCCATCTTGGGGCTATCCATCGCGGTTGTACTTCTTCTTTTGCGTCTTCTTCGTGTTCGCTCCGTAGCCACGGTACCCCACAAACTCAACGCTTGGCTGGGGTTTCACGTTTAACAACGACATACTCGGCAGCCGTTGTCCTGAAGGTCTGGCATTCGTAATGACCGGCGTCCTGACTTCAGCACGTGGAATAAAGCGGACCCTTCCTAAGCTTTCTGCGCGATGCGCGGTTGCATAGGTTTATAAAGTTTCTTTTTATTCGTGTGCTTTATGGCAGCCCACCACGGAATGTCAAGAACAAAATCATAACACATGTCCCTAGGAATTATCGACAAAGCAGCTATGCTGAAGGGCGAAGCAGAATCAGAATATATTTATGGTTGCTTGTGCGTACGACTACCCGGTTTTTGACTAACCCCGCACTATTGATACGTGCCCTGCTTTAAACGGTCATAATGATCATTATGACTGCTATAATTCTGTTAACTCAATGACTGCGAACGGTACATACGAGCACCCGGCTAGTCATTGCGCTTCTAGACTACCATGTCAACTTGAGAAGAAAAGCACGGTGCTCCCGAAAACATCAGGCCGAACTGCGATGAAAATTAGCTCTTGGAGTGACTGGAATACTTTCTGAAAGGTGCAGCTCGTCTGTAGTAGTAAATGTGCGCAGGTACTGCATTTCTAGAGCACAACTTGATTTGCCTTCCTATGCTCTTTCTCCAATATCCCTATTGGTAAAAATCTTGTCCGTAGCATCATTTTATTTTTATCTGGGGATCGCCCCTCCACCACCGATGACAAAAATCTGTCTGTGCAACTCGCGACTCCATGTAATTGCTCGCTACCTAGCGGCCGTGCCGAGAACGAGCTGATCCAGGTTCAGGTTTCAAGCGAAAGAGGGTGTCCTATCATGGCACGTGCTGAATTCCTCGTATTTCTCAGATCGTTGCAATGCCGCTGCACACAAGCCAGAACAGGAAAAAGACGACGTATGTCGAAAGATGTTTGCTGTGTAGTATTATGCGTGTCATCGCGGTGGAAAGACAGCAATGTATGGTTTCGTCGTTCTTAGAAAGAAACAGACGACGCGCATCGGCGAGCGACTTGGATAAGACTGGAAAAGGTGACCGATATTATACTGGTATCGAAACACTTCAATCGGGTTGACTTGTTTATTCTCAGCGAGTAGACCATTGTTTTCTTTTTGTTTATTTTAAATATCTTGCTGGCGTTTCGAATCGCGAAGTGCATGTCGTGATGTGCGCTTAAGCTTGATTTGTTTTTTCGTTCATCGTTTTTTGCCGCAGCATTAGTGATACTAATGCTTTAAGCACCAGGTATATTCTCACCAACTTACTTTTATCTGCAAGCATGGCAGCAGGAGTGATAACTGCCTCGGGAGATCTGAAGCTGATCCAGACACATGCTATGCCGCGAAGTGACTCGACGTTTTCATGGGGTGATTTAATTTATGGGCACATGCAGAGCGTGTTGTTTTCTCATGCAACGGGGGTAGTTGCCAGTTTATTTCCTCTACCTGCGTGTCCATTGCCTCTACTGAGGTGCTGGAAACGCGCTCTTGCGAGCGCCCTGTTTGACGTGAAGGCCCGTCTCGGTAGACGAAACCTTTGAGGGCACCAGCCCGTAGGTCGATGGCCCCTTCTACTCGGGTGGCGGAGCAGCGCTAGCCGCAGTCGCCAAGGGGGCGCATGGTGTCACTGGTGCGTCTGGGCCGGTCAGCCACCGGAAGCCGCTGTGTCGCCGCCCCCTGACGCGCCACGTCGGCAAAGATGTTCTAGGGCAGGTATGAAACCCGCCGGCGTGTCTTCTTGAGTGATACGATCTCTTTTACCTGGCGCGTTACGATTTCCTTTTTCGTTTTTTTCATGATGGGCAGGACCGCGAGTATGCGGCGTGCTCCCCAGCGCACTTCGCACAGTGGAGTGTGTTTTCGCACGATTCAGGGAGGCGTTCAGCTTCACTGCATTTCGCACAAATCTGGCAGCCTCGGCAGTTCTGTGAACTGTGTCAGAAACGCTGGCACTTAAAGCATCGCAGAGAGTTCGGGACATACGGTCTGACCCGGATCTTGATATACCCAGCCTGGATTGTCTCGGGCAATACGCTTCAGCCAACGGTGAGAATGAGGCGCTCCGTCTGGATTTATTTCCATTCGTGCCTGATCTTAATTTTTTTCGCACTGACCACATTTTGCTCTTTCCGAAGTTCCATAAGGTCGTCATCAGAAACAACGTCGCGGATGGTGTTCATAGTTCTGCGTTGGGTAACAGTAACTGGAATGTTCCCAAAAGACAGAATGCTCCGGAGCTTTTGATGTTGCTTCTTGTCATGTGCAGTTCTAAGAGAAGGCCACTAGTAGCCAGTTTAGTAGCTTTGTAGCCTCGGCCTATGGCATGACTCAGACATTTCGTAACAAGGAAAGGTGAGGTGACTCTCACGCTCTTTTCTGGTTTTTCAGTGTACCACATGATACTTGGGAGGTTCTCTCGGTTGCGGCCAAAAATTGAAATACTTCGGTTCACCCTCGTTCGTGAAGGTGATGAGCATGTTTCGGAAAAAAACTGTGCATAAAGAATCTTGAGTTTTGGGCAGCAACGCCAGCCACTCACCATGGAGCCCAACTTGGGGACGCCGCAGTAAGTGTAAAACAGGTCCTGCAAATGCCAGCTGTACGTTAATGCTATGACCAAATATGGTATACGAAGGTTGGTTGCACCACAAAAGATTATTGCTGCCCGGAATATCCGGAGTAATTAGAAGTAGAAGATAGGAAAGATGAGATGTAAGAGAGAAAGACGAAGATTGGAGGGGAGGACAGTAAAAGGAAACTACCAATTTCCCCCGTCTGGGTTACCCCGGGGGCGACGTCTACGTGAAGCTGAGGCCAAAGGGGTGTGTTGCTTCCGCCGAGGTGCCTTAGAGGCCCAAGCACTCAGCATCGGCTTAACCCTGAGGATCCCCTTTTCTCCGGACACAGCTAAGCCCCGCACCCAATCCCCACGTGCTCAGGTCCGTGATGTCGCAACACACCAAACGCCTGCTCACTCCGACGCCCCTGCGGGGACGCAGACGACCTTATCACACGTACCAGCTAACTATACAAAGAAAACTGTATCCAGACTCACAGAGAGAACTATAAATTGTTTTTATGCCAAGACACACTGACCAAGTAGCATTACAGTTTCTACCCTCGGTCTATCAGTGCAGAATATCCGTATAAAGCTACTGAAAGTACGACAGACGCTACAGCCTATAAATTGTGGGACGCTGTATGTGATATACTATAACACGAGTCTCAGTGCGGAGCTGCCTATCAACATCGAAAACAGTCGAGTATCGTACCTGTAGCAGAGGAGCAACACCACGTACAAGTGCTTGTACCTTTCGGGTTCCCGCTATGCACAGGCACTTCATTTTTGTAATCTCCTGCTCGCTTGATATGCTTTAAAGAACTCTGATGCAGCTGCCTAGTCAGGCCCGATGTTGGCATTCACTCCGCAGCTATTCCCGCGATTTTGTTGCGCATATGCTCGAGACCGATCAAAATAAGGCAATAGGCAGTAAGACCTCTTTCAGCTTCCACGAAACACTTCGATTCCACACAAAAGAGAAACGTGATCACAGCACCATGTGAAAGAGCCGCCATGAACCTTGACGTATAGTCATCTCTGCTTACTTCGACAGCGTCGCCAGTCCAAGTAGCAGATTCTGGAGTTACCAATAAGGAGACGATAACCGCTGTGATGGCCAACAACGGCGATGGCCAATCGCAGAAGTTACGTACGCGAGAGAAGTCTCTCTATACGGGTTCAGACCTTTATTGTTGTGCTCCCGATGCTCAGCTTAGAAATGCCAGACAACCTTAGTGACAACCGCTCACAAAAGTCCAAGGAGTTAGGAAGCATGAAAAAAAAATCAGGGATGCCCGCACAACTTTCCGAACCTGCACCTCAGACTCACAAGCTGCGAGTACCGTCTCGTGAGCTTCTTTCACAATATTACTTGTTTAAGGTTTAGCGATGCACTGTGTGGCGTTAGGCGCAGCGAGAGTGCCATCTGCTGCTAGTTCGCCCACACTTTCAACAGTTCGTGCAGTTCATAGTTAAAACTTGGCAATTGAGCCGACCGACAACAGAAGTTATCCTGTAGATTTCGCAAAACTTTAGAGTGGGGTTTTAAGTGCCAAAACCAAGATACGATTATGGGGCATACCATAGAGAGGGTAACCATAGAGAGGATCAGGTAACAGCAGATTTGTTGAAGGATGGTGGACAGATTGTTCTAGAGAAACTGGCCACCCTGTATACGCAATGCCTCATGACCTCGAGCGTACCGGAATCATGGAAGAACGCTAACATAATCCTAATCCATAAAAAAGGGGACGCCAAAGACTTGAAAAATTATAGACCGATCAGCTTACTGTCCGTTGCCTACAAAGTATTTACTAAGGTAATTGCAAATAGAATCAGGAACACCTTAGACTTCTGTCAACCAAAGGACCAGGCAGGATTCCGTAAAGGCTACTCAACAATAGACCATATTCACACTGTCAGTCAAGTGATAGAAAAATGTGCAGAATATAACCAACCCTTATATATAGCTTTCATTCATTACGAGAAAGCGTTTGATTCACTCGAAACCTCAGCAGTCATGGAAGCATTACGGAATCAGGGTGTAGATGAGCCATATGTAAAAATACTGGAAGATATCTATAGCGGCTCCACAGCCACCGTAGTCCTCCATAAAGCAAGCAACAAAATCCCAATAAAGAAAGGCGTCAGGCAGGGAGATACGATATCTCCAATGCTATTCACAGCGTGTTTACAGGAGGTATTCAGAGACCTGGATTGGGAAGAATTGGGGATAAAAGTTAATGGAGAATACCTTAGTAACTTGCGATTCGCTGATGATATTGCCTTGCTTAGTAACTCAGGGGACCAATTGCAATGCATGCTCACTGACCTGGAGAGGCAAAGCAGAAGAGTGGGTCTAAAAATTAGTCTGCAGAAAACTAAAGTAATGCTTAACAGTCTCGGGAGAGAACAGCAATTTACAATAGGCAGTGAGGCACTGGAAGTGGTAAGGGAATACATCTACTTAGGGCAGGTAGTGACGGCGGATCCGGATCATGAGACGCAAATAATCAGAAGAATAAGAATGGGCTGGGGTGCGTTTGGCAGGCATTCCCAAATCATGAACAGCAGGTTGCCGTTATCCCTCAAGAGAAAAGTATATAATAGCTGTGTCTTACCAGTACTCACCTACGGGGCAGAAACCTGGAGGCTTACGAAAAGGGTTCTACTCAAATTGAGGACGACACAACGAGCTATGGAAAGAAGAATGATAGGTGTAACGTAAAGGGATAAGAAAAGAGCAGATTGGGTGAGGGAACAAACGCGAGTTAATGACATCTTAGTTGAAATCAAGAAAAAGAAATGGGCATGGGCAGGACATGTAATGAGGAGGGAAGATAACCGATGGTCATTAAGGGTTACGGACTTGATCCCAAGGGAAGGGAAGCGTAGCAGGGGGCGGCAGAAAGTTAGGTGGGCGGATGAGATTAAGAAATTTGCAGGCACGGCATGGCCACAATTAGTACATGACCGGGGCTGTTGGAGAAGCATGGGAGAGGCCTTTGCCCTGCAGTGGGCGCAACCAGGCTGATGATGATGATGATGATGATAGAGAGGGATTCCGGATTAATTTTGACGATCTGGGGTTCTCTACAGTGCACTCAAGGAACGGTACACGGGCGTTCTTCTAGCTGGGCAGTGCGCTCTGTCATCCTGGCGTCTTTCGGTGCCTGCTGTGCCGCCTTCAGTCGGTTTTCTTTTTCTAGCTGGGCAGCGTCCATGTGAATCAGGGAACAGTATGACGTGGTGCGGTGTGGGCTGGTGGGGTGTGCCGTTGCGAACATGCACTCCGCCTATTTTAAGATTGTGTGCTAGTATCATCTCCAACCAATCTGCCTTGCCGGTTGCCATTTCATGCTTACATCTACACTCGACTTTTTTATGCATCTGTTATCGTACTTTCGTCATCATGGCGTCGTGGTAGTGCCATCGTCATTAAGACTTTGTCATCCGTTTGTGATCCTACTGTCGCCGTCATCCCATTGTCCCCATGTCGTCGTTATACAATCATCATAACTATTAAATTGTCATCTCAATGCCGTCGTCGTCATACCTTTGATTTCCATCGACGCCACTGCGTCGAGTTATCACCTCTCCATGCTCTTGGACAACCTTTGCAAACGAGTTTCATAGCGAAGTGGCGCGATAGGTGAATATGTCGCAGATAGTCTAAGCAACAGAAGTCTCAGGATGACCACTAAAGGTGTTAAATAAACGTGACTTCAAAATTATGATCTGCGTTATACAACTCGTTATGATCTGTCGTTGTACAATCGCATTAGCATCGAGAGTAATCATGAAATAAGTTCTGCCGTAACGTTTTTTGTGAGGGCTGCCTTTCACTTCTATTGAGCGAGGCCATTTCGTTATAAAAAATGGCTGTGGCTTAGGTAAGGTTAAGCCCAGGATGCGAAGCATACTAGCCTTTATTTTAGTTGTTGAACCACTGTTTAGCCTGGTGAACTGCTGTTGCTTGGCTATATTTGGTTCGGCTAGACGAAGAAACAACTCATGCATTACTGCTTCGCCTTCAAGAGTGGAACGCGACAGCGTTCCCGTCGACCCGCCAAGGGGTGTAAGACAATGGGCTACAGGGCAGCGACTACGCGCCCCGCATTGGACGCGGTGAGCGTCGAGCAAAGCAGCGTTCGGCGCGACAACGAAATGTGCGCCTGAGCAAGAGACGCACGCCTTAGAAACAGCTCGTTTCTAAGGCAACACCGCATTCACTAGAGGCGCTTTTGTACCGCTTTGAAGCATCGTACTCGTGGCTCAGTGGTAGTGTCTCCGTCCCACACTCCGGAGACCCTGGTTCGATTCCCACCCAGCCCGTCTTGCAAGAGTTGAGCCAAAGCCACTTCTCCTCTGTCGTGAGGTCACGGTGTCACGTGGTTTCAAGGCGACACCGCCGCGCCTGAGGAGCTGGGTTGAGCTCTCGTAATATGCTTCGCATAAAAAAAAAAAACTCATCAACCTTCGAAGATCTGCCGCCCACTAGACCAAGAGTGGGTGGGGAGGGGTTCCTCAGGACACATTAAAGTTATTTCCTCCCTCCTTCGAAGATGCCGCCCGAGTCCAAGGACTTCGAGCTGCCACCTAAGGTCACCACAACAAAAACTGCCGGACTATTCTTTAATAAAGTTTTTTCTTCTCCTTCAACCTTCGTCGTGTGGGCTATAGTTGCCCCTAAACAAGAATGGCGTTCGTGGCAAACACCAAATAACGCTTTGCCCAAATGGACTCCCAAAGCGTGTGCTATCAGTATAATTTTAGATGCGCTTATCATTCTTTGTGAATTTCTCACAGTTTGCGGTCGGTTGGTCACCGGTCGGACGGGTGGTTTGTCTGTCTGTCCCTCAATCAGTGCGTATGTATGTAACCTCTTTCGCTCCAACTTGGGTCACTGGATAGGCCGTTGTTAATGGGTAGATAATTATCGAATACGCAAAATACGAATGTTCTTTTACTGATGCGGGAAATTTCGGATGCCCGCAAGTATTGAATTGTTAGATTCCTTCCGCAATAGTTACTTGCGTTCCGAGTAATAAGGGGCAGTACTATATTCCTAATAGTATGTGTACGCAGGAGAACAACAAAACAATCATGAGTGTATGTCCTCAAGTTCCCAAAAAGAAATCGCCCCTGAATATTGGTGCTAAAGCAGAGAGAAAATGCTTAGTTTACGCATAGATTATTTATATCTGTAAGACAGGGACCTGTCCAGCCATGTAGCCTTGCAGTGATTGCTGCTAAGCGTATTGTGCAAATTTTCGCGGCTCCTGGAGGAGCTATCATCATGTATTTCCTACGCCAGTCGCTGCAAAGCAAAATTCTATCTCATTCCTGCATTTTATCTCTGGAGTACTTATGGTGGCTGTCGTCTTGAACTGTTCAGTCAAAGCTGTTCGTGCGCAACTTATGCTCCAGGTACCCCGTGCGACATCATGATGCCACATTTCTGTATCAGTGGTTTAAATACAGTTTTGCTCCATAGAAATGCATGTTTGAGCGATACTAATGGACTCTATCGCGATTACCGAGAATGCATCACAAGAAAATATTGCGTAAACAAGATGAAGGGGTTTGATATATTTTCACAAAACAGTTGTTTCTTTTATTATTCCAGCTATTTCGTGTAGAAGGCATACACCGATCTCCTGTGGCCAGTAAACTTCATGAGGAGCGTTGCATACGAAATCACAGAAGTGACAACACTTCAGGCACTTTTTTCACAGAATATTTATTTGAGGTTAACCTTCAAGTTTGTTTTCCTAATTCCCAATTTCACAGCTTGCCGTGCTCCTATAAAATTGAACACTTGTCAGGCGTTCCCAGGACACTCGTATCCGCGCAAACAAAGTCTTTTGACATTCGAAACGAGCTCTGCATGGGAACCACAATTCTGCAGGAATAAAAAAGTACAGTTACAGTTTCCGTTCCAGAGATTCATTTCAAAAAGTAGCTGGCAACGGTGAAATGTGGTAATACTGGCATGCTCTACTTTTGAAGAACTTCAGCATACGTGCTTTCAATTAATGTCGTCAGAGCACGAGAGTGGGCGTGGACAACGCATCATATTGCTACATGTTCTGGCGAGAAACAAAGGAAAGAAAGACGAAAGTGACCGCGAGGCAATTTTGAGTGGTAGTGCGCTGCTCGCATACTAACATCCTTTGTAAAGTCTACAATAGCCTTCCACAAAATCGCGGCATATATTTTCACGCGGAGTAAGTATAAGCCTTATTATTTTTTTTATTTCGGTTACATTAACCGATTTTTTTAATGCATGGCCTCGCATACAGGTTGCGTTGTGCGCATAGAGATCGGCGTGGGAGGGTGACAATACTTTATGTATGCTTTGATGGTTATATTTCTTGATGTAACAATAAAACTTTTGACAATGGCGGTACCTGAAGTTTAGCGAAATAAGTATGCAGACTAGCAAATAATCCAAACGAACAATTATTTGGTTTCTAGAGTTATGATGGACACTGCGTACTTCAAGAGTTGACCCGTTCAGAAAATGCACAGTTGTAATTCCAGTTTCGTGAACAATCGCGCCTTCCAACACATAATTTTCACTCTGAATAATCACAAGCACAATAAAGCTGGGTGAAAACGAATGAGCCTGTATTCAGAACAATCTTTAACGCTGGCATTTTTCATTGAGAAAATTCCAACCAATTACTATGCCAAACCAACTATTAGGAAAGGCGGCCGGTGAATGGGAAAGAGCACTTCAAAGTAAGAAAGGTTTCTGAATTGGGCACAGATACCTCCGCGTGTGGAGTCAAGTTTTTGTCCTCTATTTTTATAGAGCTCGACGATTTCTTTTCTGCAAACTCGCCCCTGTGTTCTTCGTACGTTGGTTTTCAATTCAGGCAAATGGCAAATTTTTACATTATAAGCATGCTTCCACTTTCCGAATTCCTGAAGAAGAGTATGGTGAAACTTAATTTGCTTTATCAGCGCTTATCAACGGCGAGTACGGAGAACTTATCGATGGCTATAAAAGAAACGTTCGCAGTATTCATTAAACTCGGGGCTGGAGGCAAACTACCAATGTAAGTACAGCTTCGCTCTCGCAACGTTACGTCGTACTACAGTGCGTCAAGTGTTTTCATATCCCAAGTACGCTTGCCCTCTAACTAGTGTATTGATTTGCCGGTGTAATACAACTTCAGCGGAAGAGTTGCGACCAATTTTTAAAAAGAAATTGCCGCGACTGGTGCTAACCGAGTGGTGGCCAAGTTGCGCAATTGCTTTAGTAGTCCAGGTCATGAAATGAGGACCACCCAGCACTAACCTGACCGAGGTCTTGCAAGACACTTTGGTATGTCCTTTGGGACGCGGTTAGAACAGTGCATGATTGCGCAGTGGTGCCACCGTAGCATACGAGCACAAAGTGTTCCAACAAACCGACGTTCACCGAAAGCTAGCGCGAGCTTTGAGCGGCCGCAATCACCCCGAAACTGGCCACAAGCATAAGAAACTTGATAGATTATCAGTCGCTAGAAAGGAACAGAACCATTTTACTTTTCAGTAACTGACGCGCCCGTCTACAATGCTTGATTCTGCTGTACTAGTGCTGTGACAGTAGCAAAGTGACAGTGTCCTGCTGCTCGAAGCCATGTGAGGGTAGGTAGGATAAAATCTGCCGACGATGACTATTCATCTATGGAGCACCGGGATCCACCCATCGACGACCAGGGCTGAGTGGTCTCCTTAGGCTGCGTGGCTGTAAGAACCAGCTCATTATCTTGGTTCTTGGTCGTCTCTCCTCGTTGCCTTGAGTACCACGCCTTTAGTTTCCAACCAAGGACTTCAACCTAGACCTTAACTACACCCATATTGCACTCACAAACCCTATGATCTCGAGGGCAAGCATGAAAAACAAGAGCCTGTGCGTGAAGTTTTATCACAGCATTGGTGTTATGCACAGTATACTTGATCAGTATCTGTTGGCAACGCAAGCTTGCAGCAAAAAAGAAAAAAAAAGAAAGGCCGTGTCCTTCCACCTTGTGAAGAAGGATGACCAGCGAAGCTGTGTATGCGGGCCTCTTAAAGGCGAACTGCACCTCCGCCGTGGGTCAGCCCGGCATTGCACTATCTTTGGGATCGGGCCACATATGAGCAGTGCTTAACGCCTGCTTCACGTCCGCCGCGGGTCGGCCCGGTATTGCTCCATCTTCTGAATTTTGCGTCTATACATTGTTGCGGCTTAGGGTGGCGTTAGGGTAAGGAGTCCACCAAGCCCATCCACGGCTACGTGAGATTGTAGAAATGAAGGACAAAGGTTTTATAATTTAGTTACACGGCTCCAGTTACGGAAGCACACTCCATGCAGGAGCAAGTGAAAAGTCTGAATTCATATCAGGACCATCTGTCCTATTGCTTGAAATACCTCCGCTTTTATTACCGTCGTCTTCCCTAGCCGAGTCGACTAGGGAATCTTAAGACGGTCCAGCAGCAAATCACAATCGGAGCCATCGCGACACCGCGCCCATGCTCGCAACACTCCACAGCCTCCGAAGCCCGATGGTTTGGAATATGCGACATGATGGGAACCTGCGAGCGAATGCTAGGTCGCCGTAGTTGTTTGGTAGAATTGGTACCTCCCCCCCCCGCCCCCCTCTTCATCCTTAGCTCAGGCTGTCAGGTAATGGTGGGGTTGGTGGCCTTTTGTGGACCCGTCAAGAGTCGGTGTTCATGCTGCGCTGACCTCAGAATAGGTGTTGATTGAGGGGTGGTGGTTTGCCTTGCGGGAAACGTCCAATTAGCGCCTTTGCGGCGTTAAGACGTAACAACATGGACACGATCGCGGAGGAACTTGCGCTTAATAGCGGCCCGGTATTGCACTATCTTCGGCATCGGCCCACGTATGGGGAATGCCTAATGCCTTCTTCACCACCACCTTGGGTCGGCCCGGCATTGCGCTATGTTCGGCATTTTGTTTCTAGACACAGAGACGATCCTGGGGGAACTAGCCCTTAACAGCTTCACTTAGCTGTAGAAAAAAAAAAAAACTCGCTACTCACCGAAGCTTACTGTCTAAGCCTGTGAGGTTCAGCATACTCTTGTATTCTTTGCTCTTCGTCGTGCAGAAGTTCTGCGTAAGGAAACGCGTGAAGTGTTGAATAGGCACCGTATTCGAGGTGTGATACTGCATAATAAAAACTCGTACATAGGTGCAATGGTATTAACAAAATAAACGCAAGGTGGAAACTACTGCTATAAGAAATAACGTTACATTTGTTCAAAGAGTGAAATCTTTGAATAGGCCGAATACGAATTAAAATAGATAGGAGTACCGAATCGTGCGCTTCGGAATGAAATGCGCAATGTTGCGCATCCCCGTTTGTAAGGTTTTGCGGTAACATTTTGAGGAAGACTCATCCAATTTCTTTCTGAAGTGTCAGAGAAGAGCTCTCTATTCCAAAGGAAAAATATAACATAGTAGTGCAGCACAGTATAATAAAATAACTAATTTGCTGCGCATATGTTTCAGCATTTACTGCACAACCACTATGCGACTTTGCGCAATCGTGCAAGTAACATAAAGCTGCACTCTAAATATGCATTTCTCTTGCAGCTCGAAATTTGTCACTTTTGGGAGTACAATAAAAACCGCTCAATTACCGTATGCACATTTGGTGGTGGGCTGATTATCCCAGAACAACTGGTGCCTAGTTATTTGAACACGTACCATAGCGAACTGCAGAAAGAAGTATTGGTTTAAGGTGAGCTTCATGTCGGGAATGTTAGAGCTCACAAACTCTTCTTCGTACTTGGCCATGAATATTAGGTATCCCTGGAAGAATATTTTACGAATATAATTATAAGGACATGTTGGTCTGAAGTCAGCTTCTAGTTATTCCAATGTGTTAACAATTTCTCTAGTGGTCGCTACTGAAAGCTAAGAAGCAGGTTCGCGAGGAAGACATTTATGTGAGTTCAGCTGATGCGATAGCCACTTGACTGTCGACAGGTTAAGATAGCCAAGAGCGCAGCGTTTTGTTTGAAGGCCACTTGCATCTGTTACATCATTATTGCATATATTCATGCGTTAAGTACCTTGTACGCAAGTGACAGCCCACCAGACATCATAGTCAACTCCTCTAGTACCTGTGGATAATCCATCTGAAAAAATAACAAACAAAAACATTGGGTGAGCATAATTAAAAAGTGCAATTCAGTGGGACGTTGGCCTACACAAAATCTAGAGCGGAAGCTATCCACTCAAAATTTTGACTGAATTTATTCCTTGTAGTTCGATAAATAACCACCACACGGAGCAACGTACGCTCCACGTGCTATTACAACTTCCAGACTATTTCCATCTGCACAAAAAAAAGAAAAGAAAAAGAAAGAAGGCAAGAAACATCGTATCTTAGCTGAAGCTAGTCCATAATAATACAGCGTTCTTCAATTGCTTGTTGCATTTTTAGGAAATGATGCGACCATCATTTGCTAACCCTATCTTCTGGTTTGAACGATTCCATGCTATCATGTTCTGTTTGTCTCATAACCCACCCTTTTATCAGTCCAAAATTTGAATTTGCGAAATCGTATGTGTTTCTTTAAGACCCATACTCGCGTATGGACTACGTCAATATGCAGATTATGGGGCATGTAAATTATATTATTCAGCGTATTGTGATAATAGCAATGCCATTATGTGCTTCACGCGATCTAATTCCGCTTAAAATGGAGAATGGCACAGTTCACAAGCACGCACACAGAAGGAGAGCAGTTAAACGACAAGCGACTGCACTTTAGTAACCGCATTGAGTCCCAGTGACACATCGTTCAAAGCCAGCCTTGAGCGCTCGATAGAAAATATTCTCCAAAGTGATTTCGCAGTTTTCATGCCATTGTGCTAAAGCACACGCAGCTGAGGCTCTAATTGCTTCCGCTTAATTTCCGCGGCTGACATTGTTCGGGATAGTGTCCTTTAGCATTCAACTAATACGGCTCGTTATACCCGATCTAGCCTGTTTTCTGGAGCATCTGTGAAAAAAATTATTTTGTTACTCTATTGCAGCTTTGTTGCAACATTGCTTTCACAGCACACGTCTCTCAAGCTCATATACGTCGAGAGACTTCAACTTTCTTCGCTGACGTGCGCTACGCTGATCGGCGTGAATGCGTTGCGTTTGCGGTAGATTATTCTTTTTTACCTTCAAGGCAATGAAATAAATGGCCTTAATAACAAAATCCACCACTAAGAGATTTATGACATTTCTGTTCTTTTTGTTCTCTCTCTCTCTCTCTCTCGCTCTCTTCTGCAGCCACAGCGGACAACTTACTGTGGTGTTCAGTATGAACTGCAGCGTTGTGTCCGTGCGGGAAAGGTCCTAGACAGGCAGCGCCGAAATACACAATATTTGTTCATTAAGTACCAGGAGATGGAACGGTGTTTACTTCTCGAATTGTCGTAAGTAGGCGATGCTGTGCAGTCTTGGAGTCTCATAGACAACAGACAGCGCGTGGCAGTTTATGTTCAACGCGACTGTACGTTAACACTGCCTTTTGCGTCAAACAAAGCATTAGAAGGCCCGCGGATTGGGGTCGGAAGCGAACGCACCCAGAGCTACCTTTCACTTGGTTGATGCGAATACAGACAATACGTTCTGTTGTCGCGGGATGGGATAGCAAGCGCTCGTAGCCAAGAATGAACGTGTACACCTGAACAAAAGTAGCGTAAATGGCGACCAAATTTGATTCAAGCACAGGAATTGTAGTAATGCGAAGAGGTGCAGTCGCACGACAAACCTCACCTGCAGTAGGGCACCTCGATCTGCGATCGCATCAACATTTCTTGCAGTACAGTTCACCACGTCGCTGAATTTCTTCCTCGTGTACTCTGAGTGCCAGTTCTGGATTTTCAGTCGGTCGATAATGAAGGCACCTACAGAAATTAAGGAGATTAGGAGAGGGCGCGAAAAAATTCAGCGGTGATTTAGCAGTAAGTGTTAGAGAAATGCGCGAGCATTACGTCGCGCATCTTTGAGTTTCCGGATCCATGGCTTAAACATCGTTCATCACACCGGAAAGTGTTGTTCAGGAGTGCACTTCACAAACGTACTGCCTCTGCGAGGAGCAAATTGCAACTGACGGTGGTTCGGAGCAGACCACCGTCAGTTGCGTGCACGCACGCACGCACGCACGTACGCACGCACGCACACATCATATATATATATATATATATATATATATATATATATATATATATATATATATATATATATATATATATATATATATATATATATATTTATATATATCGGTTAACCGAGGGGCCCGATTTTTATTAGTCATATCATAAGAAGCCAACAAACACTGACACCAAGGACAACATAGGGGAAATTACTTGTGCTTAATAAATGAAATAAAGTAGCGATAATTAATGGAAATTAAAGTGGATGAAAAAACAACTTGCCGCAGGTGGGAACCAAACCGGTGGAAGGTCTGTGAGTGGTGGCACTGGCTAACACTCCCAGGGTTCTACTAGGACACATAAATACCCAAGAAAGTGGATGGGAAAACGTCGCCGCGGTAGCTCAATTGGTAGAGCATCGCACGCGAAATGCGAAGGTTGTGGGTTCGGTTCCCACCTGCGGCAAGTTGTTTTTTCATCCACTTTAATTTCCATTAATTATCGCTACTTTATTTCATTTATTAAGCACAAGTAATTTCGCCTATGTTGTCCTTGGTGTCAGTGTTTGTTGGCTTCTTATGATATGACTAATAAAAATCGGGCCCCTCGGTTAACCCCCTTTCTTCTCGTTATTACATAACGAGGGTCTCGAATCCGGCAACATTGATGCCTTCAGGTAGCATATGTGGGTTTATTGACCAGTTGTCTTCACCCTAAAAAGATCTCGTTCTCGTGACGTCTGCGGCAAAAAAGACGTTCCACGTCCGCCGCCTAGGTCTGTGAGTGGTGGCACTGGCTAACACTCCCAGGGTTCTACTAGGACACATAAATACCCAAGAAAGTGGATGGGAAAACGTCGCCGCGGTAGCTCAATTGGTAGAGCATCGCACGCGAAATGCGAAGGTTGTGGGTTCGGTTCCCACCTGCGGCAAGTTGTTTTTTCATCCACTTTAATTTCCTTTAATTATCGCTACTTTATTTCATTTATTAAGCACAAGTAATTTCCCCTATGTCGTCCTTGGTGTCAGTGTTTGTTGGCTTCTTATGATATGACTATATATATATATATATATATATATATATATATATATATATATATATATATATATATATATATTTCCTTTCACACCGCTGCAGCTAAGGGATTAAAGTAAGTCTCAGCTTTGCTTTGGGGCAGTACACATGCATCTCCTGCGTTCTACGAAGCTAAACCGCAGGAAAGACGAAGTAGTACTAAGCCCGAGCACCATTTGCATTCGGAAACGAAGCTTTCCCCTATTGCTAAATCTGCTGGGCTGCTGAGCACGAGGTGGCGGGATGGTATCCCGGCATCGGCGGCCGCATTTCGATGGGGGCGAAATGCGAAAAGAGCCGTGTACTTAGATTTAGGTGCACGTTAAAGACCCCCAAGTGGTTGAAATTCCCGCAGTCTTCCACTACGGCGTGCCTCATAATCAGACAGCGGTTTCGGCGCGTAAAACCCTACAATTTAAAGTGTGCGACACGGTCTGAAGTTTCGACAGCTGCGTGCGCATCACGGACGACCTTGTTCATTCTTTATTTATCAATGTCTGTTCCTATACTTCGTATCAATTTGCGCACGCTGTGAGGCGATCGTTAAGCACATCTCAAATTTGCTGTTGGATACACTCTGAGAAAAGCTTACACCCTTTGAGTGGTATCTTGCCACACAACAATAAACGTCGTCTGTGTTGTCCGAGTTTCCTTTCTTTAACGCTGCGAGCCCGGTACTTCACAGGAACGAACGGCATGCGCGTTGTCAGCATGACATAACATTGTCAGCAGGAAAGTAGCGGGCGCGGCATTTTCAATAAAGGAATTACCGCAAGCAAGGCAGGTGATGATTATACACCCTGTAACCTTCTTTTTTTTTTTTGAGAGTCTAATCGTCATTTCACCCGCATTTCGTTTTTTTCGACGCTGCAAGCCCGGTACTTCCAAGTCACGAATGGCATGCGCGTTATTAGACAGTTTTAGTTCGCCGTGCGTAGGAGCACTGCGTACGCAGCAAACCCGCGGTGGCGTCAGTGCGCATGCGCAGGAGCACTCACGGTATCTTGCGTGCGCCCGCAGCTTTTCAAAAGCTGCGTAGCGTCCGCTGCAGGCTCAGCGGGCCGTTCTCGCGTGTCCACGAGAGCGCGTTTTTCGATATCGTTCTTGCCGAAGATATGACCGGCTTGTGGTTTGGCTTCTTGGCGGCTGATATTGGCTACACAGTTTCAGAAGGTGGCATATCGCGGCGCTGAGTATAGCACACTACTGGTTCCTACTCAGGCAAGTAATCAATCCACTTCTCTACTTTCGCGTCCGGCCAACTATTGCCGTATCGTGCGCGCGTGCTTCGCTACACGCGCACAACCTCGCGCGCTGCGCACGTGGGCGGCTACGGACGCCCAACTAAACCTGTCTATTAACGTGACATAGCGTTCTCGACGGGAAAGTGGCGAACGCAGCGTTTTGAAGAGAGGAAACGCAAGCGAGGCAGATGACAATTATCCTTGTGGGAGAAATATACACTCCGAAGGGTGTAACTGTTTTAAGAACGTATAAAAATATGTGTGTCCTATGGTGGTATCGAACTTCTGAGTCCGAGCACAGCAGCCCAATGCTTGCACTATTAGGCCGCGATAGCACGCAAGCTGCTCTAATCCTAAAGTCGCGCCTTTGAAGTGTCTGGTGCGTGCGTCACGCGCCATTGTCGCGTCATTCTCTCATGGAAGATAGCGCTTTGAGTCGTTTTATTGGACTGCTCTTCTTTCGCGACGGGCCCGCCTTTAAGTGCGCTGCCTTTGGAACCGGCCTACATTTTCCGTCAGACGGATACCTATAGCAGAGTGTGCGAGGTCGGCCTATAATGCCATTGCATGAAAAGACCGCTATGCATTTTGGTCGTTTGGGTTATATGATTTCACGTTTACGAGTGTATTAACATGTAATGAGGCAGCTGCGAACTGTTAAATGCTAGATAAAAGAGACCGACGAATCTGCTGCCGTGGTAAACATTGTGTTTCCCGTCTAGGCACGGGAAATGTTCGCGCGAACCAAGTGCCACGCCGGCTGAAAGTTACGTGCGCAATAAGCCATTTGCGGATTCTGTTTATTGACTTTTTTATCCCCCTCTAACTGATTTCCCCTAATCACTGAGATTCGCCAATTTACCCATATGATCGAGTTTCAGTACCTTCTCAGTTAAGAGCACACGCAATACCTAACCATGACGCAAGGTCTGTATTATCCGATATGAAAATGGCCATGACCTTTTGTTTCCTGTGTGTTTCCTTCTTGTGCCCTATGTGACCTGTATGTTTCCTTTTTCTATTTGCGAACTTGAGGAAACATACGTCATGTGTGCCGCATCTTTACTCATTCTTTCGTACGATTCCAGTAAGCAAATATGTTTCTTGTAGGATGTGTCCTTTGTGTTTACGGAAGTATGTTACCTGTATGTTCACTCTATGTAACCTGGCTGTGCACTCCTTTTGGCTGTAACACAAAATGCACACATTGATCATCTGTTAACACATGCTGCAGCTAGATCTACCTGTAAGATGTAATATACATGTAGTGTCGGTATCCACGTAAAAAGGAGCTCAGCCGTTTCGCACCTTGGCCTTGTGTGATACTTTTCGTATGGTACTCTAAGAAAATCATACACTAAAGTTAGCTCACAAACAAATGCAAAACCTGCGGTCACTGCTAAAGATGCATTTCTTTGCAAAACTGCGTGTCGTTGCTCTGTTGATATAAGCACGGGTAGAAGTATGCCAGCCGCGATCCTGCAAATGCTTGCTTGTGCTGAGTAGTGGAAGTTGTATACGGAGCATGGCCGTATTTGTTTGTTTGCGCGGGCATGCAGGTAGTACGCCTATTTCACTTCGGCCGAAACTCCAGCTGCCGTAGCAAACGAGCCGTTGCCACGTTTTGGCGTCTTTGTTCCTTACGCTACGAGGAAATATGGTTCCGCGGATTCAAGATAACGTCAAATATTCTCTGAAACACGACGGTTGGCGCCATGACAAGCGTGTGCATGTCCAGTAATAAACGGCTGCCACAAACGGAAATGCCACATTTCTGTATCAGTGGTTTGAATGCAGTTTTGCTGCATAGAAATGCATGATTGAGCGATACTAATGGACTCTATCACGATTACCCAGAATGCATCACAAGAAAATATTGCGTAAACAAGATGAAGGGGTTTGATAAATTTTCACATAACAGTTGTTTCTCTCATTATTCCAGCTATTTCGTGTAGAAGGCATACACCGATCTCCTGTGGCCAGTAAACTACATGAGGAGCGTTGCATACGAAATCACAGAAGTTACGAAATCACAGAAGTGACAACACTTCAGGCACTTTTTTTCACAGAATATTTATTTGAGGTTAACCTTCAAGTTGCTTTTCCTAATTCCCAATTTCACAGCTTGCCGTGCTCCTATAAGATTGAACACTTGTCAGGCGTTCCCAGGACACTCGTATCCGCGCAAACAAAGTCTTTTGACATTCGAAACGAGCTCTGCATGGGAACCACAATTCTGCAGGAATAAAAGAGTACAGTTACAGTTTCAGTTCGAGAGATTCATTTCAAAAAGTAGCTGGCAATGGTGAAATGTGGTAATACTGGCATGCTGTACTTTTGAAGAACTTCAGCATACGTGCTTTCAATTAATGTCGTTAGAGCACGAGAGTGGGCGTGGACAACGCATCACATTGCTACATGTTCTGGCGAGAAGCAAAGGAAATAAATACGAAAGTGACCGCGAGGCAATTTTGAGTGGTAGTGCGCTGCTCGCCTACTAACATCCTTTGTAAAGTCTATAATAGCCTTCCACAAAATCGCAGCATATATTTTCACGCGGAGTAAGTATGAGCCTTATTATGTTTTTTTATTTCGGCTACATTAACCGATTTTTTTACTGCATGGCCTCGCATACAGGTTCCGTTGTGCGCATAGAGATCGGCGTGGGAGGGTGACAATACTTTATGTATGCTTTGATGGTTATGTTTCTTGATGTAACAATAAAACTTTTGACAATGGCGGTATCTGAAGTTTAGCGAAATAAGTATGCAGACTAGCAAATAATCCAAACGAACAATTAATTGGTTTCTAGATTTATGGTGGACACTGCGTACTTCAAGAGTTGACCCGTTCAGAAAATGCACAGTTGTAATTCCAGTTTCGTGAACAATCGCGCCTTCCAACACATAATTTTCACTCTGATTAATCACAAGCACAATAAAGCTGGGTGAAAACGAATGAGCCTGTATGCAGAACAATCTTTAACGCTGGCATTTTTCATTGAGAAAATTCCAACCAATTACTATGCCAAACGAACTATTAGGAAAGGCGGCCGGTGAATGGGAAAGAGCACTTCAAAGTAAGAAAGGTTTCTTAATTGGGCACAGGTACCTCCGCGTGTTGGGACAAGTTTTTGTCCTCTATTTTTATAGAGCTCGACGATTTCTTTTCTGCAAACTCGCCCCGGTGTTCTTCGTACGTTGGTTTTCAATTCAGGCAAATGGCAAGTTTTTACATTATAAGCATGCTTCCACTTTCCGAATTCCTGAAGAAGAGTATGGTGAAACTTAATTTGCTTTATCAGCGCTTATCAACGGCGAGTACGGAGAACTTATCGATGGTTATAAAAGAAACGTTCGCAGTATTCATTAAAGTCGGGGCTGGAGGCAAACTGCCATTGTAAGTACAGCTTCGCTCTCGCAACGTTACGTCGTACTACAGTGCGTCAAGAGCCTGTGCGTGAAGTTTTATCACAGCATTGGTGTTATGCACAGTATACTTGATCAGTATCTGTTGGCAACGGAAGCTTGCAGCAAAAAAGAAAAAAAAAAGAAAGGCCGTGTCCTTCCACCCTGTGAAGAAGGATGACCAGCGAAGCTGTGTATGCGGGCCTCTTAAAGGCGAACTGCATCTCCGCCGTGGGTCAGCCCGGCATTGCACTATCTTTGGGACCGGGCCACATATGGGCAGTGCTTAACGCCTGCTTCACCTCCGCCGCGGGTCGGCCCGGTATTGCTCCATCTTCTGAATTTTGCGTCTATACATTGTTGCGGCTTAGGGTGGCGTTAGGGCAAGGAGTCCACCAAGCCCATCCACGGCTACGTGAGATTGTAGAAATGAAGGACAAAGGTTTTATTAATTTAGTTACACGGCTCCAGTTACGGAAGCACACTCCATGCAGGAGCAAGTGAAAAGTCTGAATTCATATCAGGACCATCTGTCCTATTGCTTGAAATACCTCCGCTTTTAATACCGTCGTCTTCCCTAGCCGAGTCGACTAGGGAATCTTAAGACGGTCCAGCAGCAAATCACAATCGGAGCCATCGCGACACCGCGCCCATGCTCGCAACACCCCACAGCCTCCGAAGCCCGATGGTTTGGAATATGCGACATGATGGGAACCTGCGAGCGAATGCTAGGTCGCCGTAGTTGTTTGGTAGAATTGGTACCTCCCCCCCCCCCCGCCCCCCTCTTCATCCTTAGCTCAGGCTGTCAGGTAATGGTGGGGTTGGTGGCCTTTTGTGGACCCGTCAAGAGTGGGTGTTCATGCTGCGCTGACCTCAGAATAGGTGTTGATTGAGGGGTGGTGGTTTGCCTTGCGGGAAACGTCCAATTAGCGCCTTTGCGGCGTTAAGACGTAACAACATGGACACGATCGCGGAGGAACCTGCCCTTAATAGCGGCCCGGTATTGCACTATCTTCGGCATCGGCCCACGTATGGGGAATGCCTAATGCCTTCTTCACCTCCACCTTGGGTCGGCCCGGCATTGCACTATGTTCGGCATTTTGTTTCTAGACACAGAGACGATCCTAGGGGAACTAGCCCTTAACAGCTTCACTTAGCTGTAAAAAAAAAAGAAAAAAAAAACTCGCTACTCACCGAAGCTTACTGTCTAAGCCTGTGAGGTTCAGCATACTCTTGTATTCTTTGCTCTTCGTCGTGCAGAAGTTCTGCGTAAGGAAACGCGTGCAGTGTTGAATAGGCACCGTATTCGAGGTGTGATACTGCATAATAAAAACTCGTACATAGGTGCAATGGTATTAACAAAATAAACGCAAGGTGGAAACTACTGCTATAAGAAATAACGTTACATTTGCTCAAAGAGTGAAATCTTTGAATAGGCCGAATACGAATTAAAATGGGTAGGAGTACCGAATCGTGCGCTTCGGAATGAAATGCGCAATGTTGCGCATCCCCGTTTGTAAGGTTTTGCGGTAACATTTTGAGGAAGACTCATCCAATTTCTTTCTGAAGTGTCAGAGAAGAGCTCTCTATTCCAAAGGAAAAATATAACATAGTAGTACAGCACAGTATAGTAAAATAACTAATTTGCTGCGCATATGTTTCAGCATTTACTGCACAACCAGTATGCGACTTTGCGCAATCGTGCAAGTAACATAAAGCTGCACTCTAAATATGCATTTCTCTTGCAGCTCGAAATTTGTCACTTTCGGGAGGACAATAAAAACCGCTCATTACTACCGTATGCACATTTGTTGGTGGGCTGATTATCCCAGAACAACTGGTGCCTAGTTATTTGAACACGTACCATAGCGAACTGCAGAAAGAAGTATTGGTTTAAGGTGAGCTTCATGTCGGGAATGTTAGAGCTCACAAACTCTTCTTCGTACTTGGCCATGAATATTAGGTATCCCTGAAAGAATATTTTACGAATATAATTATAAGGGCATATTGGTCGGAAGTCAGCTTCTAGTTATTCCAATGTGTTAACAATTTCTCTAGTGGTCGCTACTGCAAGCTAAGAAGCAGGTTCGCGAGGAAGACATTTATGTGAGTTGAGCTGATGCGATAGCCACTTGACTGTCGACAGGTTAAGATAGCCAAAAGCGCAGCGTTTTGTTTGAAGGCCACTTGCATCTGTTACATCATTATTGCGTATATTCATGCGTTAAGTACCTTGTACGCAAGTGACAGCCCACCAGACATCATAGTCAACTCCTCTAGTACCTGTGGATAATCCATCTGAAAAAATAACAAACAAAAACATTCGGTGAGCATAACTAAAAAGTGCACTTCAGTGGGACGTTAGCCTACAGAAAATCTAGAGCGGAAGCTATCCACTTAAAATATTGACTGAATTTATTCCTTGTAGTTCGATAAATAACCACCACACGGAGCAACGTACGCTCCATGTGCTATTACAACTTCCAGGCTATTTCCATCTGCACACAAAAAAAGAAGGCAAGAAACATCGTATCTTGGCTGAACTTGGTCCATAATAATACAGCGTTCTTAAATTGCTTGCTGCATTTGTAGCAAATGATGCGACTATCATTTGCTAACCCTATCTTCTGGTTTGAACGATTCCACGCTATCATGTTCTGTTTGTCTCATAACCCACCCTTTTATCAGTCCAATATTTGAATTTGCGGAATCGTATGTGTTTCTTTAAGACCCATACTCGCGTATGGACTACGTCAATATGCAGATTATGGGGCATGTAAATTATATTATTCAGCGTATTGTGATAATAGCAATGCCATTATGTGCTTCACGCGATCTAATTCCGCTTAAAATGGAGAATGGCACAGTTCACAAGCACGCACACAGAAGGAGAGCAGTTAAACGACAAGCGACTGCACTTTAGTAACCGCATTGAGTCCCAGTGACACATCGTTCAAAGCCAGCCTTGAGCGCTCGATAGAAAATGTTCTCCAAAGTGATTTCCCAGTTTTCATGCCATTGTGCTAAAGCACACGCAGCTGAGGCTCTAATTGCTTCCGCTTAATTTCCGCGGCTGACACTGTTCGGGATAGTGTCCTTTAGCATTCAACTAATACGGCTCGTTATACCCGATCTAGCCTGTTTTCTGGAGCATCTGTGAAAAAAATTATTTTGTTACTCTATTGCAGCTTTGTTGCAACATTGCTTTCACAGCACACGTCTCTCAAGCTCATATACGTCGAGAGACTTCAACTTTCTTCGCTGACGTGCGCTACGCTGATCGGCGTGAATGCGTTGCGTTTGCGGTAGATTATTCTTTTTTACCTTCAAGGCAATGAAATAAATGGCCTTAATAACAAAATCCACCACTAAGAGATTTATGACATTTCTGTTCTTTTTGTTCTCTCTCTCTCTCTCTCTCTCGCTCTCTTCTGCAGCCACAGCGGACAACTTACTGTGGTGTTCAGTATGAACTGCAGCGTTGTGTCCGTGCGGGAAAGGTCCTAGACAGGCAGCGCCGAAATACACAATATTTGTTCATTAAGTACCAGGAGATGGAACGGTGTTTACTTCTCGAATTGTCGTAAGTAGGCGATGCTGTGCAGTCTTGGAGTCTCATAGACAACAGACAGCGCGTGGCAGTTTATGTTCAACGCGACTGTACGTTAACACTGCCTTTTGCGTCAAACAAAGCATTAGAAGGCCCGCGGATTGGGGTCGGAAGCGAACGCACCCAGAGCTACCTTTCACTTGCTTGATGCGAATACAGACAATACGTTCTGTTGTCGCGGGATGGGATAGCAAGCGCTCGTAGCCAAGAATGAACGTGTACACCTGAACAAAAGTAGCGTAAATGGCGACCAAATTTGATTCAAGCACAGGAATTGTAGTAATGCGAAGAGGTGCAGTCGCACGACAAACCTCACCTGCAGTAGGGCACCTCGATCTGCGATCGCATCAACATTTCTTGCAGTACAGTTCACCACGTCGCTGAATTTCTTCCTCGTGTACTCTGAGTGCCAGTTCTGGATTTTCAGTCGGTCGTTAATGAAGGCACCTACAGAAATTAAGGAGATTAGGAGAGGGCGCGAAAAAATTCAGCGGTGATTTAGCAGTAAGTGTTAGAGAAATGCGCGAGCATTACGTCGCGCATCTTTGAGTTTCCGGATCCATGGCTTAAACATCGTTCATCACACCGGAAAGTGTTGTTCAGGAGTGCACTTCACAAACGTACTGCCTCTGCGAGGAGCAAATTGCAACTGACGGTGGTTCGGAGCAGACCACCGTCAGTTGCGTGCACGCACGCACGCACGCACGTACGCACGCACGCACACATCATATATATATATATATATATATATATATATATATCGGTTAACCGAGGGGCCCGATTTTTATTAGTCATATCATAAGAAGCCAACAAACACTGACACCAAGGACAACATAGGGGAAATTACTTGTGCTTAATAAATGAAATAAAGTAGCGATAATTAATGGAAATTAAAGTGGATGAAAAAACAACTTGCCGCAGGTGGCAACCAAACGGGTGGAAGGTCTGTGAGTGGTGGCACTGGCTAACACTCCCAGGGTTCTACTAGGACACATAAATACCCAAGAAAGTGGATGGGAAAACGTCGCCGCGGTAGCTCAATTGGTAGAGCATCGCATGCGAAATGCGAAGGTTGTGGGTTCGGTTCCCACCTGCGGCAAGTTGTTTTTTCATCCACTTTAATTTCCATTAATTATCGCTACTTTATTTCATTTATTAAGCACAAGTAATTTCCCCTATGTTGTCCTTGGTGTCAGTGTTTGTTGGCTTCTTATGATATCACTAATAAAAATCGGGCCCCTCGGTTAATCCCCTTTCTTCTCGTTATTACATAACGAGGGTCTCGAATCCGGCAACATCGATGCCTTCAGGTAGCATATGTGGGTTTATTGACCAGTTGCCTTCACCCTAAAAAGATCTCGTTCTCGTGACGCCTGCGGCAAAAAAGACGTTCCACGTCCGCCGCCTAGGTCTGTGAGTGGTGGCACTGGCTAACACTCCCAGGGTTCTACTAGGACACATAAATACCCAAGAAAGTAGAGATGGGAAAACGTCGCCGCGGTAGCTCAATTGGTAGAGCATCGCACGCGAAATGCGAAGGTTGTGGGTTCGGTTCCCACCTGCGGCAAGTTGTTTTTTCATCCACTTTAATTTCCATTAATTATCGCTACTTTATTTCATTTATTAAGCACAAGTAATTTCCCCTATGTTGTCCTTGGTGTCAGTGTTTGTTGGCTTCTTATGATATCACTAATAAAAATCGGGCCCCTCGGTTAACCCCCTTTCTTCTCGTTATTACATAACGAGGGTCTCGAATCCGGCAACATTGATGCCTTCAGGTAGCATATGTGGGTTTATTGACCAGTTGTCTTCACCCTAAAAAGATCTCGTTCTCGTGACGTCTGCGGCAAAAAAGACGTTCCACGTCCGCCGCCTAGGTCTGTGAGTGGTGGCACTGGCTAACACTCCCAGGGTTCTACTAGGACACATAAATACCCAAGAAAGTGGATGGGAAAACGTCGCCGCGGTAGCTCAATTGGTAGAGCATCGCACGCGAAATGCGAAGGTTGTGGGTTCGGTTCCCACCTGCGGCAAGTTGTTTTTTCATCCACTTTAATTTCCTTTAATTATCGCTACTTTATTTCATTTATTAAGCACAAGTAATTTCCCCTATGTCGTCCTTGGTGTCAGTGTTTGTTGGCTTCTTATGATATGACTATATATATATATATATATATATATATATATATATATATATATATATATATATATATATATATATATATATATATATATATATATATATTTCCTTTCACACCGCTGCAGCTAAGGGATTAAAGTAAGTCTCAGCTTTGCTTTGGGGCAGTACACATGCATCTCCTGCGTTCTACGAAGCTAAACCGCAGGAAAGACGAAGTAGTACTAAGCCCGAGCACCATTTGCATTCGGAAACGAAGCTTTCCCCTATTGCTAAATCTGCTGGGCTGCTGAGCACGAGGTGGCGGGATGGTATCCCGGCATCGGCGGCCGCATTTCGATGGGGGCGAAATGCGAAAAGAGCCGTGTACTTAGATTTAGGTGCACGTTAAAGACCCCCAAGTGGTTGAAATTCCCGCAGTCTTCCACTACGGCGTGCCTCATAATCAGACAGCGGTTTCGGCGCGTAAAACCCTACAATTTAAAGTGTGCGACACGGTCTGAAGTTTCGACAGCTGCGTGCGCATCACGGACGACCTTGTTCATTCTTTATTTATCAATGTCTGTTCCTATACTTCGTATCAATTTGCGCACGCTGTGAGGCGATCGTTAAGCACATCTCAAATTTGCTGTTGGATACACTCTGAGAAAAGCTTACACCCTTTGAGTGGTATCTTGCCACACAACAATAAACGTCGTCTGTGTTGTCCGAGTTTCCTTTCTTTAACGCTGCGAGCCCGGTACTTCACAGGAACGAACGGCATGCGCGTTGTCAGCATGACATAACATTGTCAGCAGGAAAGTAGCGGGCGCGGCATTTTCAATAAAGGAATTACCGCAAGCAAGGCAGGTGATGATTATACACCCTGTAACCTTCTTTTTTTTTTTGAGAGTCTAATCGTCATTTCACCCGCATTTCGTTTTTTTCGACGCTGCAAGCCCGGTACTTCCAAGTCACGAATGGCATGCGCGTTATTAGACAGTTTTAGTTCGCCGTGCGTAGGAGCACTGCGTACGCAGCAAACCCGCGGTGGCGTCAGTGCGCATGCGCAGGAGCACTCACGGTATCTTGCGTGCGCCCGCAGCTTTTCAAAAGCTGCGTAGCGTCCGCTGCAGGCTCAGCGGGCCGTTCTCGCGTGTCCACGAGAGCGCGTTTTTCGATATCGTTCTTGCCGAAGATATGACCGGCTTGTGGTTTGGCTTCTTGGCGGCTGATATTGGCTACACAGTTTCAGAAGGTGGCATATCGCGGCGCTGAGTATAGCACACTACTGGTTCCTACTCAGGCAAGTAATCAATCCACTTCTCTACTTTCGCGTCCGGCCAACTATTGCCGTATCGTGCGCGCGTGCTTCGCTACACGCGCACAACCTCGCGCGCTGCGCACGTGGGCGGCTACGGACGCCCAACTAAACCTGTCTATTAACGTGACATAGCGTTCTCGACGGGAAAGTGGCGAACGCAGCGTTTTGAAGAGAGGAAACGCAAGCGAGGCAGATGACAATTATCCTTGTGGGAGAAATATACACTCCGAAGGGTGTAACTGTTTTAAGAACGTATAAAAACATGTGTGTCCTATGGTGGTATCGAACTTCTGAGTCCGAGCACAGCAGCCCAATGCTTGCACTATTAGGCCGCGATAGCACGCAAGCTTCTCTAATCCTAAAGTCGCGCCTTTGAAGTGTCTGGTGCGTGCGTCACGCGCCATTGTCGCGTCATTCTCTCATGGAAGATAGCGCTTTGAGTCGTTTTATTGGACTGCTCTTCTTTCGCGACGGGCCCGCATTTAAGTGCGCTGCCTTTGGAACCGGCCTACATTTTCCGTCAGACGGATACCTATAGCAGAGTGTGCGAGGTCGGCCTATAATGCCATTGCATGAAAAGACCGCTATGCATTTTGGTCGTTTGGGTTATATGATTTCACGTTTACGAGTGTATTAACATGTAATGAGGCAGCTGCGAACTGTTAAATGCTAGATAAAAGAGACCGACGAATCTGCTGCCGTGGTAAACATTGTGTTTCCCGTCTAGGCACGGGAAATGTTCGCGCGAACCAAGTGCCACGCCGGCTGAAAGTTACGTGCGCAATAAGCCATTTGCGGATTCTGTTTATTGACTTTTTTATCCCCCTCTAACTGATTTCCCCTAATCACTGAGATTCGCCAATTTACCCATATGTTCGAGTTTCAGTACCTTCTCAGTTAAGAGCACACGCAATACCTAACCATGACGCAAGGTCTGTATTATCCGATATGAAAATGGCCATGACCTTTTGTTTCCTGTGTGTTTCCTTCTTGTGCCCTATGTGACCTGTATGTTTCCTTTTTCTATTTGCGAACTTGAGGAAACATACGTCATGTGTGCCGCATCTTTACTCATTCTTTCGTACGATTCCAGTAAGCAAATATGTTTCTTGTAGGATGTGTCCTTTGTGTTTACGGAAGTATGTTACCTGTATGTTCACTCTATGTAACCTGGCTGTGCACTCCCTGGAGTGCGCATCCAGGTAACACAAAATGCACACATTGATCATCTGTTAACACATGCTGCAGCTAGATCTACCTGTAAGATGTAATATACATGTAGTGTCGGTATCCACGTAAAAAGGAGCTCAGACGTTTCGCACCTTGGCCTTGTGTGATACTTTTCGTATGGTACTCTAAGAAAATCATACACTAAAGTTAGCTCACAAACAAATGCAAAACCTGCGGTCACTGCTAAAGATGCATTTCTTTGCAAAACTGCGTGTCGTTGCTCTGTTGATATAAGCACGGGTAGAAGTATGCCAGCCGCGATCCTGCAAATGCTTGCTTGTGCTGAGTAGTGGAAGTTGTATACGGAGCATGGCCGTATTTGTTTGTTTGCGCGGGCATGCAGGTAGTACGCCTATTTCACTTCGGCCGAAACTCCAGCTGCCGTAGCAAACGAGCCGTTGCCACGTTTTGGCGTCTTTGTTCCTTACGCTACGAGGAAATATGGTTCCGCGGATTCAACATAACGTCAAATATTCTCTGAAACACGACGGTTGGCGCCATGACAAGCGTGTGCATGTCCAGTAATCACGCATTTCTGTTCGGCGGGTCTCGTAGCTGCCTGTATAGGCGGCCCGCCATTGCAAGCAGCCGGAGCTGCACGGGAAGCGCGCTGATTGGCTCGCGTCCACCAGCAAAGGTTCGCGCATAGTTTGCTTAAAGTGCCTATATATGCTTTTTTAAAGAAGACAGCAAACCCAGGCATTTGAACTCAATAAATAGAGTTTAAAAATGGCCTTCTTTCCAGTTACGACTTTCTCTGTGTAACAAAATTAAGTCGCGAAGGCCGTGCCTTTGCAAGCTGCATTTTTCAGAAGCGAACGTAGATGCTGGAGGCTACATTCACTTGTTAACCGCAGTACGGAGTTTCCGTAGCAAGAAATGTATGCCCGGTAAAGTTACTCGACGTGAAATTCAGCTGGGCCGCTGGGCCACGTTGTGTGACCATGACTGCTCGTTGCAGTAAGACTGTAATTTAATCATATTTTGGAAATGCCTAGATGAAATGTCGTCCCTGTCGTGCGCATTAACCATAAGGAAACCCCTGGACTCGTGTAAGGCTATTATTTTTGCGTATGTTTCGTGCGATACGCCAGTCTCTAGTATGGACTACAGCGCCCAGCCGAGCTGCCTTTATTCTCATCTGTCCTGGTTCTCTTCTGAGAAACGTTGTACTGTGGCTTCAAATCACGGTGTGTAGAAGGGCTTGTTGAAAGTCGTGCTTTTGTGTGCTGGAGTTCACCGGCGATTCGGGAGTGTTTGCGGCGCGAAGAGCGTTGGTGCCGCGGTACCCGCGAGATCAAGGAGCGTTTGATGACTTTGCATCTTGAAAGGTAAGCATGTCTCGTGCTTGCGCTCATTCTTATAGCTTGTAGTTCCTCTAATAAGCTTTGTGCAGTGAGAACAAAGCGCTTTCAGTGCGTAGGTCCATGTTACTGCGCACATTTAAGAAACAAAATTACGACAGTTTCTGTGAAATGTATTACTTCTTATTGCTTGCTTTCTTTCGGCAGGGAAGTATGTGCTACCACCCGTGAGTGCTGTTAGTGAATGCCCAAGCATTTATGTAAACGCTGAAAGCTACTGTTTCTTCGGTAGTTTTCCGACAAGAAATTCTTCCGTATATATGCGTTTCCGCAGGTTAGACGTCTAATGCATGGCGATGTGTTATGAGCAGCACGACTGGGCACGCGACAGCTGTTTTTGACAATTGCGCACACATTCGCGTGTGTGAAGATTTTTTTTATGGATACAGTTTAGCTTGCAGTCATGCTTCGCGAGAACCTGTCTACATTGTTTCTTTTCTTGGATGTATTCGCGTAGTTGTATTCCATGTTGCGCAGCAAATATAGGTCAATATCACAAAAGCCAACATTCTTTTTTAATCAAGACGTATAGATCAGACGCTGGCTTTTATTATTATTTGCATCTGCAGAACATTATGTCAGCTTTTGTGATGATAGTTTAACACAGTGGGTTGCAGCAGTGCATAATAGAATAAGGTGTGCAATTTTGAAGAGGGGCTTTCCACTCGATGTTTGCCTCTCTTATCACCCACCGTTCACGTGCGGCTATTACTGTTAACTCGGAAGGAGTGTCAATCAGACTTCTGAGGAAAAGGAATAGCAGTTTCGTACCTGACTGGACGGGCAGATAGCAAGATTAGTCTGTTTGAAAGAACAGTTAGTTTAAGGCTTTAGTGTTGCCCTAGTGTTTATGAACTATCTTTTGAATTCTTCATGCTTATTAGCTGTGTACATGCAGGGAAACTGTTCTTGCCTATATGAAATGAATTGCATAAGTGGAACCTTTGGCCTTTAATTGTGCGCTTTCTTTCTCAGGTGCCGACCGAGTTCTCATCCAAGCACCACATTCCCGAGGTACGTCTGCTTTGAGTAGACGTGCTATATCGAATAACAAGCAGATAGCCCAATAAACTACTTCTAGTCTCAACGAAACCGTTGCAAAGTATAGTAAAAATTTTCAGTTAAATTTGCAAGCATTTCTGCGACCTGAAATCTTTCTATCCGAATATTACACTTTATATTTGTGAGAAAAACATATTTAGGACAGCAACAACACTGCAACGAGGAAGGTACAGGTCGTACTCCAAGTGTTATATGTACTAAAATTATTATTATGAAACAACCTCGCGTGACTTTCTGTGCCATACAGCAAAGTTCTCATCAGTATTCTGCATATTGTAGAGAACAGTAACCCTATAATGAAAACCAATGCGAAATTTCGAAAGTTACGAAATCTGCATAAATGTAAAATTCGCACAGGGAACTCGTCATCTATGCAAATCTACATAAGATACAGAACTTCAGCAGTAGGGCCACATAAAGGGTGCATTAAAGTGGGACACATGTCGGAATCGTCAAAGCAGTGGCCAAATTTCAAGTTCTAGGATACATGAAGTACGGCGGCAAAAAGGACGGGCACATGCACGAAACATACAAGCAGCAGCCAAATTTCAACATGTAGGAAACATAAAGGATGTTACCTTGTGTGAACTCCAGGAAACATACAGTACACATAAACGACATACCTATATTCTTAAGGGATGCCCCGTCTTTGGTCGATGAAAGGATGCCGCAATTTTCTATGCGAATTTAGGAATCTTTATTTTAGTGTAGGAAAAGACTCCAGGCAAGGAGTGAAGAATTTCGATATTAGCATTCCCTTCTTCGTGCATGGGGCGACAGTGAAAATATTCTGGCTCAGACTGCCTGGGCACCGCTGACAGACAGGTGTCTTTTGCAGTAGCGGAGCCGGGCAGCAGTTCGCCCGAAAAGGTAACGAAGTTCGGTTACCGAAGAAAACGCTCAAGCTTTGGGGTTTCTTTGTGCTTATTGACCGTTATTGAAAACAAGTACGAAACTAAAATGAATATTTTCAACTGAAATCTTCCACAGACGACTATTGTGAACCACGTTTAGCCCGGTGCTTTTAAACTGAATACGCAGTGAAGCCCTCAACCCAGAAGAGACCTTTTCTTTTTTTTTTTTCATGCAGAGCGCAATCTTATTCAACCGTAAAATATTTAGTGTTTCCGAAGCGAAATAGAAGGCTCCCACCATGGTGCTCGGAAAGGTGGTGATGTACTGGAAGCATCAGCCATTAACTTTAACGGCTCAGACTGGCGTAGTCCTTACGCGTACGCATTTCGCTTACATAAAAAATTGGGCGGATATTATGCGTTGCAAGAATTAAACTACGAGGTTTACATAAGCGCAGTGCTATAGTAGAACAATGTAGTGCGGTGGCTCTCTTTAAATTAGGTGGGTAGTGTTGGTAAAATCTTTTATTTAGACCAGCAATGATTGCGCCGCACAAAATTCAAAAACTAACTTTCTCACCTGTGAACACGATAGTTTCCATAAACTTGATCGATATCATGGCGCCTATGGTACTGAATGCATACACACTGTGACGGAAGAAGAAGGCGATGTCACTGCACTTGAATGACAAACAACACGCGTCTTGTGAATGGGCGAAAAACAATGTCGCAGGTTCGCCCGAGAGTAGTTTATAGTAGTTTTATCTTACAATCTTTAGTATCTTTATCCGTACATTCTTTTCAAAATTCGCTTACTAACAAAATTATCAAGCAGTGTGTCACACGCGCAGGCAAACCTGAACACATTCGATGACAGCGGACACTCGATGTCAGAACGCGGGCGTGAGGGAAAGCTTTAGCAGCAGTGAGCAAATTGCCCTTCGTGGTGCTTGTCACTTCAACGCGAACTAAGCGGCGAGAACACAGCGTAGCAACTGTGTTACGGGGTAACTTGAGCCGTAGAAGCAGAATTTTAGCACATCTGATAGGTAACTTTATTCCTTGTAGTCCTAATCACGGCCCCTGTTTTTTTTTTCAGTTGTACAATCCCTAAGTAATTCTTTAACGAAATACTTGCCCTAGCATAATCCAGAAAGTGGCTGACTGATGGAGTGGCGCGTTGTCATACGAAGGCTATAAACGTGCCAAATAAGGTGCCTCGGAAAGGCTAGCCAACGTTTCGATGGGAGCACTTTTCATCGAAGCGTTGCATTGCCCAAACATATTAACTATGCTACGCAGATGAAAGATTGCTTGAAGTATCGTATACGTGTCAGCTTGCAGACATAACAGACATAACATAGACTTGCTACTGATAGCAAACAGAACTTGTCTATAGTACACGACGGCCAGCTTGAAGAATTCGTTAGTAAATATCGGTATACGTACGGAGGAAGTTCAGTCAGCATCGTCGCGTTGTGGATCATAACTATCGGGATCACTGAAAGCAAAAGTAGCCTATGTAAGCTCGCGACAAATTCACGACATGGAATGCATAGTAAGTGTATGCACTCATAGTGAAATGACACTTAATCGAAGTTGTATTTGCCTTACCTAACTTGTTACACCAATGCAAGTAATGAACATTGGTTGAAAACGGTGTGATGTACCTGCAATGAAAAATTTTTACAACTCTCACACATTAAGTGCTACGGATCATTGCATCAATGCATTCAATAAGCGTTGGTCTTCAATGTAGCATAGGTTGAGGCGAGGCCCTGAAAAGGATTTTTATAGAACAATGCTTGCGTTTGGATCAGTTATTGGCGATTCAGTATGACCTTAAAAGACATTTAACAGATAAAACGGAAAAATCGAAAAAGCGTAAATAGGAACACCACACCATCATTGTTCTACTGTAGTGTCGTCTCTTTGCGGGTTTTTGGGGCGAAGGGTATTTTTGAACCAAGGTTAAGGAGTCAAGTGTCCACAGGGATCCTTGGAGGTACTAACGTGGTGACATCTTTGGTGAAGTTCCTTATTAAGCCTGATAAACGGGAAAACATTATATAACCAGCACTCACGTGTTCTGCTCTTTGCTTTGTTGATTGTTTTTAATGTTTCATTGTCTTATTTAAGAGTGTAATACACTTCAGAGTGTTCATGCCTTCCTGACCAACAGAATTGAAGTACTCTATTGATCGTACCTCGGCAAGCGTTATAATGTCGCTATGCTAGCAATGCTACCACATATTACGCACTTGAACCAAGGAGCCTGGAGTACACATATTAGTGAGAACAACTTGCCCATTATAAAGTGTATAGGCATCGTGCGCTAAAGTTAGACCACATAGCCAAGCCAGTAGAGAAAGCGTATCTTACAAGAGAAGCCCAACTACACGTACGCTTCCCGACGCGTGATAGCTCGCGCTGGCGCGCCTTGCGTTTGTCGCGCATCGAGAGGAATGACGGTTCGCATACGCAAGACATGCCCCAGCGCCCGTCTACTTGGGTCACTGAGAGGCGTTTTGACAGACATCGTCTGTTATGCACTGTGCCTCGAAATGCTGAAAAACAGATAAACGCAATCGTTTTATATTTAGAGCCGAGAAAATAATTAGGAGCTATTTCGTTCGGTGAAGGTGGATAACCAGCGAAGCTGTTGAACATCACTCAGGGTTAGACATCGGTAAATGTATTTATTTTCATGATTTCGCAGTGGTAGTGACAATACCTCGGTGATTACTGTGATATACTTTGATTGGTGAAGTTAAAATTTTAGGCTGATTTTTGGCCATAGGTAAATTTATACGCGACCGTTGTTGAGTAGTATTGTGATTTGTATTGGTGTGGAACTTCAAACCTAACTCTTGTAGCACAAACTGAGCGAACCATTTTGTTGTATCGGCCGTTGTGTCGCGCGCTACACACTGCGCAAGCGTGAAGTTTTCTTTCTAACTCGCTATGTCCCCTTTCCATTCCCCCTCTCCTGGAATACTATATAATCACCCTGCTGTTGACAATAAAGGCTCATTTTTTACCTGTCTCGTTCCCGGGCGTGTACGTACGTTTCCTTCCTGCCGTGGCCTAACGGCCGCCACTATGTTACAGTGGCGACGAGTCAAGACGACACCCACGCAGTCAAGGCAGACCCAGACACCCCGGCCCTGAAGACAGCCGTGCCAGCGATTTCCATGGCTTTCCAGATGCTCCCGAGCTTCGACGAAAGCACAGATAAGTGGAAGCCGTACTTGATCAAAGTCGAGGCGTATTTCGAAGCAAAGTAAAAAGAGAGCACTTCTTGTGGCTGCACTGAGCACGCAGACTATTCAAATCCTTGCCGGAAGGGTGGCTCCCCACGCGCCTAACTCATTGAGTTATGACGAAGTTATCAAAGCCTTGAATAAATATTATGACCCTAAACGGAACGAAATTTCGGAGAGCTACAAATTCTTCAGCCGTTGCCAACTGGAAGGAGAACCTATTCAGGCTTTCCTCGACGAGATCCGCCGCATCGGACACAACTGCAACTTCGGCAGTTGCGTTGACAGGATGATCCGAGACAGGATTGTCTGCGGGATACGCTCAAGTGCAGTACGGAAACAACTCTTGGCAAAGAAAGAGCTCAAGCTACAAGAAGCCGAAGCGACAGCAATAGCGGCTGAAGCCGCGGAAAACGATGCGCTAAAGATTTCTTCAGAAGTAACGCCACTATTGAAAGTGCAAGTTCGACGCCGGCCAACACCCAGAGAAAGCGCCGAAAATGCAGCGTGTCGGCAATGCAGTAGATGTGGAAGCTTCAAACATGATTCTAACAGCTGCAGCTGGGCCAAAGTGCGCTGTTATCACTGTGGTCAACGTGGACATCTCGCAAAAATGTGTCCCAATCGCCGCGACAAGCAACTCGGGGCTGCTGCACTTGCGCCTCGTGGCCAAACATTAACAGTGCAAGAAACCACATCGGAAGATTGCTATGAAAATGCTCATATGTGGACTTTCGGCGCGAACGAAGTGTCTCGAGCCGCCAATTCGCCGCACATTCAATTGGGGCGGCGTAGAACTGGCAATGGAAGTAGAGACAGGATCACCAGTGTGCGTCATAGCGCGACAGGTTTTCGAAAAGCATTGCAAACACTGGCGAAATTTGAAGCCTTCACATCTGAAACTTTCGTGCTACGCTGGAAGGCTGCCTGTGTTAGGCGAGCTTCGGTTGGCTGTTGCGCACCAAGGTGTGTCAGTTGAATGCGCGCTCATAGTACTAGACTGCACCGGACCAAGCCTGTGCGGTTGAGACCTGTTAACCCTGCTGGATAGGGCTGGAGTTCCGGTACTGCAAGTCAGTAAAAAAAAAGTGCCGGTGACGGTAGCAGCCATCAGCCACCTCAACGCCTTACGCAGTAACTACGAAGATGTCTTCTCGGAGGAATTGGGCCTGTTGAAGGGACCCCCAGCCAGCTTGGTGCTCAAGGACGGTGCGGTAAACAAGTTTTGCAAGGCGAGACCGCTTCCGTACGCGCTCCGCGACAAGGTGGCAAAAGAGCTCGATCGGCTAGTGTCGCTAGGCATAATATCGCCCATAAAATATTCGGACTGGGCGACCCCCATAGTACCAGTTCTTAGAAAAGATGGCACAGTCCGGATTTGCGGGGATTTTAAGGCCAGCTTGAATCAGCAGTATCCCCTTCCGGTGATTGAAGACATGTTCGCGTCCTTAAGCGGTGGTGAAGTTTTTATTACACTCGACTTGAAAGATGCCTACAACCAGGTGCCACTTCACGAAGCTTCACGCAAGCTGTGCGTCATTAATACGCACCAAGGCCTATTCTGGTACAACAGGCTGCCGTTCGGTATTTCCTGTGCTCCTACTATATTTCATAGGAAGATGGATACCATTCTAGCGGGCCTGCCTGGAGTTCAGGCATACTTAGATGATGTGCTTGTGTCTGAAAAGGCGGCAGACAACGGAGCTCGGCTGAAAACAGTGTTGCAGTGGTTTCGAGAGCATGGCGTAAAGCTGCGATACGACAAATGCAATTTAAGGCAGCTATCGGTTACTTATCTGGGACACCGTATCGATCGTATCGGTCTTCACCCGACGGAAAAGAACATGGTAACTATCATGAAAGCACCGAGCCCTCGTAACGTGAGCGAGCTGCGTTCGTTTGTCGGAATGCTAACATTTTATTCAAGGTTTTTGCCGAACATGTTAAGCGTGTTGTCCCCGTTGTATCGGTTACTAGAAAAGACTGCGCGATGGCAGTGGAACCAGTGCCAGGAAACTGCGTTCGCCAAGGCCAAACAGTGTCTCAAGAATGCCGAAGTGCTTGCCCATTTTGACCCGTTAAAGGAGCTGAAACTGGAGTGCGACGCTTCCCCACACGGCATTGGCGCAGTACTGTTTCACACAGTAGGCAGCGTCCACAGACCGATCGGATTCCGTTCAAGGACTCTCACGAAAGCCGAACGGAATTACTCGCAGCTGGAGCGTGAGGCGCTGGCACTCGTTTTTGGGGTCACGAGATTCCGAGACTATCTGTTGGGCCGTGAATTCACCTTGGTTACAGACCACCAGCCTCTCGGATTGCTAAGGGCCGACCGCCCTACACCATCTATGGCTGCAGCTCGCATTCAGCGTTGGGCCCTCTATCTCGGAGGATATTGCTACAAATTTCAGTACACTTCCGGAAGACGACTGCTGAACTCGGACGCCCTCAACAGGCTTCCGCTGCAATCACCCGGTCCCAGTATGGAGCCCCAAGAGCCGCAAGAGTACGTTTTTTCTTTGGCAATCGTGGAAAAAGGCACAGTCACGACATGAGAGCTGAAAGACCTTACAGCCGTCGACTCGACACTAGATCGCGTCAAGCATTACGTGCTACGTGGTTGGCCTAGAAGCTCGAAAGGCCTTAAGCCGTGCCTGGCGGTATTTTTTGACCGTCGACTGGAGTTGTCCCTGGCACTTGGGTTAATTTATTGGGGCCATCGAGTGGTTATACCTGCCGGTGCGCGAAAGCGATTGCTGCAGCATGAAACCCACCAAGGGTCTTCGCCGATGAAATCGATTGCGCGTTCGTTGTTCTGGTGGCCAGGCCTAGACCGAGAGATTGAGGAAATGTCGGCTCAGTGCAAGAATAGCATCGACAATTTGCCCATGCCGCCAGCCGCTCCACCAGCAAGCTGGCCACAAACGTTTGAGAAGTGGTCGCGCATCCATGTGGATTTCGCCGGACCGATAGAAGGCAAGATGGGGCTTGTGCTAATCGATTCGCACACCAAGTGGATAGAAGCGCTTCCTCTGAAGCAAGCGACCACGACAGCTACAATTCACTGTTTGTGGGACATATTCAGCAGATTTGGCGTGCCCAGAACGATAGTTTCCCATAACGGAACACAATTCACTAGTCGTGAATTTACATTTGTCGAGAACATGTCGCACGTTAGGACCGCCCCCTTCCACCCGCAATCTAATGGGGCTGCTGAAAGAGCTGTCCGAACAGTGAAAGATGGTCTTCGGAAGTTGAATGAAGGAAAATTGGAGCGCAAACTAATGCGGCTACTGCTCAATTACAGAAGGACGCCTCAGAAGTGCGGGAAGTCGCCATCACAGATGCTGCTCGGATACCAGATTAGATCGCGCCTGGATACGTGTTTCCCGAAGGGTAGTGGAGACGCACCGTTCGATAACCAGGAGTGGCTGCCCCAACTAAAGAGCCGTGTGCACGTTCGCAACTATGGGGCAGGAGACAAATGGATACCAGGACATGTGACATCTACATCTGGGACCCGAATGGTTACAGTAGAAACACCTGGAGCAATTGTCCGGCGGCACGTGGACCAGGTGCGTCGTCGGCCTACAGAAACGCAGTCACCCGACACAGCGGAAGACGCGTGCCCGGACGGTGCTACATTCAGGCCAGAGGAATCCGCGCCACAGCTCGATGTGAGACTGGAAGCATCCGCCTTGCCGCCTGCAGTTGGGGATCATCATGCTGAGCGCGCCTTCCCGGCACTTCCATCATCCGGAGCAGTAGTGCCAAGCGAACCCGCTCAAGTCCTACGACGTTCGACGAGGACGAGGAGACCGGTTGACCGATTTTAGGAGGAAGAAGTGTTGTATCGGCCGCTGTGTCATAGTGCGGGCTACACACTGCGCAAGCGTGAAGTTTTCTAACTCGCGATGTCCCCTTTCCATTGCCCCTCTCCTGGATTACTATATGATCACCCTGCTATTGACAATAAAGGCTGATTTTTTTACCTGTCTCGTTCTCAGGCGTGTATGTACGTTTCGTTCCTGCCGCGGCCTAACGGCCGCGACTATGTTACACATTTCTTGTTTGGTTTTAAAATGTCCGCATTGAAGTCTCTAACGATGATCACAGGCATAGCGTCACGACGGCTAAGCCATGCCAAGTGCGTGGTCATGAACTTGTCGATATCACGCTCGGGTGTTCCTAGAGATTGTACACAGTGCAGATTACAATTCTGTCTTTCGGTTGTACGGCACGACCATCCCCAGAGTCGGTGGCCTTGTCCTTTTGCGAGCCAAATGTGTACGAGTGTAGATACATTTTGTCCTCTGCTTATATGGCAACACCTCCTGATCGGGAGTCCGTGTGCTGTTCGCAAACGATTCCATTATACCCACCAACTTGAAACAATTCACCTTGATTGATTTACTTCATTTATAATTATTTTTAATTATTATTAGGGGCGAAGTGCTTGAATCCTGCTTCAGATGCACCGCGGGTTGGCTCGGTATTGCACGATCTCCGGTATCTGGCCACGCTCACCTTTTTTATTGTTTATGCACAAACACGGAGAATACATTGAACCATAGCCATACACAGCTTCGCTGTTAAGGCACATTCTTGCACGACAGAAGTGTGCTTCACTGAGTGTTGATTGTACCACGCCGTAGCTGCGTAGCCAGGCTTGTGAAAATGCGAGGCAGCCAGAGCCCGATATCTGTCTGGAGCCGATATCCGTGCTCGCACCGCGCATCGACGCATACGAACTTGTCCGCACCATCTGTGCATGGGGAGGCGCGGCAGCACGTGCTTTCGCGCGCCGGCAAGCATACGTGAAGTTTGGCCTTTACGCTTTTGCGGTGTCCTCGACGCGACAATTTCTACCTTCCGCAAAGGTAGTACTACGTTGCAGGCTGTGTAGCAAAGTCCCATAAATTACGCGTCCGAAGGCTGCCATAGATCGGCCAACGATTCGCTTGTAAAATTCCAGCAAGCCATAAAACTAGCACGCGTCTGTTTTGTTCGGAGTGGCGCCTCCTTTCTGACGTCGGCAGAACTTGTATAAAGTTGAAACAGCCGCAACACCATATGGTTGGTACCCGGTGCCTATAGAGAACGTAGCTATTTGCATTTCTTTCTATTAACAAAAAAAAGTCATCACTAGCATATTTTCTTACATTGTCTGCCATATTCAACTAGAAATTATGGCACCAGCTCGTACTTAACGAATGACAGGAGGGTTCTCATCTCCCCGACTGAGTCTGTTCCATTTTCCGTAATATTTTTTGGATGGAGGAAGTATATCTCCGGAGATTTCGGGTGACGGTGATCCTTGCAACAGCCACCACTTGTACCTAGGTTTCACTGTATGAGGACGATGCCGAGTGCACAACATGATCCACTCCAGCCCTTGCTGCGGATCCTCACCAATTACTTTAGACATGGTCTAGGACAAAGACAGTCCGCGTAAGTCTGCTTAAGGGTGTGAAGTTGACAAGTGATCAGCCTGAACATATACAACGATGGCTCATGTGCAGTTACATATCACAAGTAGCTGTTGCAGTATCTACATTAGAGAAGCTTCCATGCTTATATGTTATTTAATTTTGGCATTATGTCTCATGGTTACCCATGCCTATGGAGTTAAAAAAAATCTGCGAGATTGGTTAGGTTTGTAGCATCCGCACTCAAAGTAATCAGAACTCACAGAAACACGGAGGCTCGTACAAGATACAAAAGTTTGCCAGTCACTGCGATGTTCAGAAGTTGTTGCTTGACAAAAATGTCCCGCTCACCCATGCCCTTTGCAGTCATCACCCGTGTCATTCCTTAGGAGCCACTTAAGTAATTTCGCAGTCGCATTCCGCCTGAAGTTCAACTCTATCCCAGCAAAAGGAAAGTCGTCATGCCACACGTCAACAACCTTCAAAGAGAAGACAGAGAAGCGTTAAACAAGCTCATAGAAATCAAGTCAAGCAAGAACAAATAAAGCAGCACTACTGATTCAGGTTAGTCTGAACCATAGTGACACAAAACATAAACTCATAGCAAATCATTCTAGCGTTATGCTATCTGCGAAAGCTTCGTAGTGGAGGTAGCAATGTGACTTGTATTAAAGTGCCAATGTAACTGTTTGAAGCAGTGTGGGCTTAATTCAGCTGCTGAAGGAAACTAAAGTAGTCTTGGTTGTGGCGGTGGCAAAACCTTTGGTGGCGAAGAATGATTAGGCAGTGTCTAACGTTCCTGAAAAGAACGAAAAGCAGGGTTTTAACTTAGCCAGTGCTTGTTTGCCCAGGAAGCCGAGAGGTGCTTCAGAAGTTGGAACATTTTCTTCTAACAGGAAGAACACGACATTCCAGCTGCTATCACAATTCGCAAAGTGAACCCACCAGATCTTTATACACGTGACTGAACAGGCAAACGCCGATCAGTGCCTCCAAACCTAACCTAATTTCACCTCTGTCATAGCGCACGCAACTGAAATTGTGCGCCTAGCTCGGCGTATTACTTGACCGCATTCGCGCATGGAATACGCGATTCTGGCGCCCGGAATTACGCACTGCTCCATGAACCACGCACTATGAAAAAAACAAAACTTTTTACAGAGCTGCGCGCGCCGTTTCTATTCCTGAACAAAACCGGCAAAGTAATTTCTTGTCTTTTTAAGACGCTTCGCAATGACATTCGAAACATAATTCCTGCGTGCCTGCATATTTACTTTAAAAATGTGATGTGCGAAGCAGGGTCGAATTAGGAAAATTTTCATACACTGCAAGTTGTGTGGCGCTGTTTAGTATGCGTTCCTACGCAAGATTTTCTGAAGCCGAACTAATTTGCGGAGATGAAGCGAAGCAAACCATTCGGAGCAATGGTGCGAGAAGGGATCATACTCGGCCCGAACTTGAGAGCTGTCTCTCCTCGGTTGGTTGCCAACCAACGTTCCCTCTTGGCCTTCTCACGGAAAAATTTGAGGACACCTAAGCACTTCCTGTGAGTGGTGAATGTGAAACCATTAATGTCCGATTGAACGCCGCTGAGCGGTGCTTCCGAGTTTTGCGCTGCGAGTAAAGTACCATAGCGGTATGTGCTGCCCGAGACGGCAAGCAGCGGCAGCAGCAGCCTGCGGTGCCAACACCGCATGCCACCATCGTCCTGAGCGAGGAGGCCAAAGGGGTAGCAGCGGCCACGAAGGCCAGTAAGCGCGCGCAGAAGCCAAGACCAGTTGGGGGGAGAGTGATACGGACCACGTGCCGGCTTCCGAGAGCGAGAGTGGCGTTGCATCAGGTAGATGCCCTCTCCCCTCACGCGACACCTGGAACGCTAGCGCGGCTACAGCGCTTCCCTTTTGCACGCTCTGCTCCCACGAGGCGCGCTCGTCACGTGGCGTCACAGTCAATGCGAATTTAGGGGCCCTTTCGCTGCTACACACACCGCGTACTTTTTCGCTCAGTTGGCTATTTGATCCTCTCGCATCAATAAAGGGTAAACTTATGTTATTTTAAAGTCACGAATTGCAGCTTAATTTATTTCAATCGTATAAACTCTCCAGGTAAACTTCCACCTTCGCTATCGCCACGATATTCCGTATGAAGTCGAAGTACGATCACATCGCGGCGGCGCGTCGTATTCTGCAAGTGCGATTGAAAACGTCCGAGGGTACGGCGACAAGAATAGCGGCGCGATCTCGCGCGCGCAAGGGCAGAAGGCGAGGAGGAAACGCCGTGTTCCGACACGTGCAAGGCAGCACGAGGCTCAGTCGTTATACTCTGGCGGAGGCTGCCTATGAAACGACTGAATGCCGCCGCACAGGCCCTATCTTGAAATGAATTTAGTTTAGTTGCGATAGTGTTCAGAGAGACAAGGAATAAAAGCTGACCAAACAGCTTGAGAGGACCTGGCCGCCCTACTCACACATCGGCATAACGGTAGTCGCAACAGGACAAAAAAAAAAACAGTATATACAACGCAGTGTACATGGCGCATGAAAGTGATCCGCAGTGGGCACAAAGACTTGCGCGCCGAGGGCTGATGGCTTATGTGCGCTACGTATTCGCCGTTTGGTTTGCGTTGAAGCGAGAGGCAACATGGAGGGCAATTATCTCGCTGCTGCTGACACTCTTCCTCACGCGAGCGTTCTGACATCGAGTGCCCACCGTCATTGAATGAGCTGTATAAAGGTTTGTCGGCGGGTGTGACATCCTGTTTGTTGATCTTGTTAGTAAGCGAATGTTGAAAAGATTGTATGGCAGAAACTACTATTCTTACTTTGTATAGCTGTGTAATAATTTGCTATCGCAATCGTTATGCCTTTCTGGCGAAACTGCAATATTTTTTTTCTCTCCTAGTTCGTGCTGTGCATTCCATTTCCAGCAGCGGCTCTACATGCTCTGCCTTTGACAACAATGCCCGCTTCGTTCGCGGTGCCTCTGGGTATTCGAACACTATGGGGGGCGCGTGCCGTGGAAGGCGAGACCTGTGACACCATCGGTTGCACACGGGGACACCAACACTCCCGTCTGAATAAGAGCACGCGTATGTTCGTTTGTATTTTTCAGCTTCTGTTATTTTATTTAGTTATGAATAGTGCCAATCTCAGGGAAGAGGTTACAAGTACGTGTACAGAATAAATCACAACGCCATGGCAACAACCGTGCAGTAAATACTGGAATCAAAATGAAATATTCCTAGAATAGTGTAATGAAGCAGAAGCAGACACGTGTATGTGCCGACTGAAGAGGGAGACGAAGGACCGTGCTGTGATCGCGAGCGAGCCCCGTGCTACGTGGAGCCCTTGCAGTGGATTTATAAACCTAGCGTTCCACAACGGTGTGACCGACAATAAACCTCGTCGCATTTGGTGGAGGTGCTGGGCTTCCATTTTCGCCGCGACGTCTTGACACTGATCGCCGGTCGGAAACTCGGCGTTCCCCTTCCCCAAGTCGGCGTTAGATTTCGCCCCTGCGTCGTTAAGCTCCCACTGAAGAGCAAAACTCACTGGTGCAGTTCCTGAGGCAAGAACTGCAAGTGCATCGACGTTCGCAAGACCTCAATCTCCGCCGCAAAATGTTGTCACCGTTTTCGTAGAGGGGATACCTGCAGTGGCACTAGGCGATACCGGAGCAGTCGTTTTGATCATTCACGAGAACCCTTGTCGCAAACTACGAAAAGTGACTACAGCTCCATCTGGCCTGGTGCTCGCCACTGCCACCGCGCAGCGAATTTACCCTTCATCTGTATGCACGGCCCGTGTCGTCATCAACGACGTTCTGTAAATAATGGAGTGTTTCGTGCTACCATCGTGCTCTCACGACCTCATCCTTGGTTGTGATTTCCTGACACGTCATCATGCTTTCATTGACTGTTCACATGCGGAAGTGTCGATTTTACCCCTATGTGAATCACTGCTGACAAGCTCTCCTCACTCTGCCGACAAACACACTGTTGATGCCGACACAACCATACCCCCTTAGTCGTCGATGGCTCATGTCCTGTCCTCTGATGCCGCATTTGACGCCACTGTAGTGTTCACGCCGTCCGATGTGTTTGCTCAGTGCAAGGGCATTGTTCTTCCGTTTGGCGTGCTCACTATAACATCTGGGTCAACTGTGATGCTGACCACCAACTACTACCAGTAGCCGATCAGCCTACTGCGTGGAGAGAACCTAGGATACTGCCAGGCGGTTGACTACGTTGACGATCTCGATATTCCTACCGACTCCCTCCGTTACGTTGACGCCCATCGCTTCGGTCTCAGACTCATCACCTTCAGTGGGTTTTGACAACGCCATCGACACTGTTCTTTCCCCATCTCATCGCCGCCAACTTCTCACCCCTTCACAAGTTTCTCTCTTCTTTCTACTGTCATTGGACGTCATTGGGCCGTGACACTGGTATTTCCCACACCATCGACACCGGTTCCCACTCCTACTTGCGATAGCTCCCCTATCGCGTCTCCGCCCAAGAGCGTCAAATCATTACGGGGGAAGTGGACGATATGCTCAAACGTAGAGTCATCCGTCCTTCTCAAAGTCCGCGGCCTTCACTGGTCGTATTGGTAAGAAAAAAAGATGGCTCCATTCGCTTTTGTGTCGATACAGACGCCGGAACAGATAACGAGAAAAGACGTTTATCCACTGCCTGGGATCGATGACGCTCTCAACTGTTTACAAGTCTCAGAATATTTCATTTCCTTGGCTCTGCGCTCCGGGTACTGGCAAGTTCCAATAGCTGAACCTGACCGTCCGAAAAGCGCATTCGTTACACCCGATGGCCTGTACGAGTTTAACGTCATGCCCTTCGGGTTGTGCAACGCGCCTGCTACTTTTGAGCGTATGATTGGCACCATCCTTCGCGGCCACTTATGGAAGACCTGTTTATGTTACCTCGGCGACATCGTCGTCTTCTGAACCGATTTTCCGACACACCTCGCTCGCCTGCATGACATTCTGAGCTATCTTACATCTGCCGGCCTACAGCTTAACCTCAAGAAGTGCCGTTTTGCTGCAAGCGAGCGAACCATCTTGGGTCACGTTATCTCAAAAGACGGCGTCCTCCCGGACCCAGACAAGCTCCACGCCGCTGCAGACTTCCCAACGCCCATGTCTATCAAACCCCTCAGAAGTTTATTTGGCTTATGTTCCTATTTTCGTCGCTTCGTACGCAATTTCTCATCCACCATGGCGACTTTGACAAGTTTACTTTCCGCCAGTAACGACATAGCCGCGTGGTCACCTGACTGTGCTGCAGCATTTCAGCAGTTGCGCCACTTGTTGACCTCACCACCGATTCTTTGCCACTACGACCCTGATGCTCCAATGGAAGTTCCTACTGACGCCAGCGAAGTTGGCCTTGGCGCGGTGTTAACGTAACGGAAAGCTGGCTATGATGAATATGTCATCGCTTATGCGAGCCGTACTCCAAAGAAAGCAGAATTAAATTGCTACGCCACAGAAAAGGAGTGCCTAGCGATCATCTGGGCACAAAGCAAGTTTCGCCCATACCCTTATGGCGGTTCTTTCGCCGTAGTACTGACCACAATGTCCTTTGTTGGCTTTCTTCCTCGAAAGACCCGTCGGGACGCTTGGGACGTTGGGAGCTTCGCTTGTAAGGGTATGACATCCGCGTCATATAAGGCTCCGTTTGCAAGCACTGCGACGCTGATTCGCTGCCTCGCTCCCCACTGACGCCTGATTTGGCGTCTCTGTCAGCTTCCTCGTCCACCCTGTCACCACTTACCTACACTGACATGATCACAGAACGCAAGGACCCGACACTTGTAATTTTACTTGACTACCTTGCCGCTCCGTCTGATGTCCTTTGGACACAAGCGCTAAGCCGCCAAGCAACCCACTTTTCCGCGCGGGACAACATTCCATATCGCCGCAACTGTATGCTCGACAGTCCGAAATGGCTCCTTGCTATACCTCGTCATATGCGCTCTGACGTCTGCGCGTCTTTTCACGCTGATCCCCTAGCGCTCATGCCGGCGTCCTCAAAACTTACACAAGGTTGCGTCGGCGCCGTTACTGGCGAGGCATGTATACAACTTCGCGCAAAAGTACATTCAGTTTTGTACTACATGTCAACAAGGCAAGACGCATACCCAGCGTTTCACAGGACCGTTTCAGCTGCTACCATGCCTGTCTCGTCCGTTCGACCGCGTGATACTACTACTGAGTGATAGGGGCTGTGTCTTCCTTTCGGAGGGCATCCAAGCCCTCCTCACTGTGTGCAGCATAATTCTCCGAAAATCTATCGCGTGCCATCCCCAAACCAACGGTCTGAGCGAGTGGTTCAACCGCACACTTGGCGACATGTTGCGGATGTATATTTCATCCAACCACTCCAACTGGGACACCGTACTCCCCTTTGTTACGTTCGCATACAACACCGCGACGCAGTCGACTACCGGCTTTCCCCCCCTTTTCCTTGTGTATGGCCGTCAGCCTTCATGCCCTTAGGACACCATACTGCCGTACCACCCTGACGCTACAAGTATACTCCAGTTTCCAAACTCGCCAAATATGCTGAAGTTTGCCAGAGCTGGCACGTGCCCTGACTAGCTAGACTCAAGAACGTCAAAAGACGTGACATGACCGTACTTGTCAACCACCGCACAACTTTGCTCATGGTTCCCTTGTGTGGCTTTGGATACCAGCTCAGATTCCTGGGCTTTCTTACAAACTGCGGATGCGTTGTCACGGTCCGTACCGTATCATCGTGGCCGCTTCACCGGTCAACTACATCGTCGAGCTGCTCACAGTGTCACCAGTCCTGCGCCCTCGTGGGCGAGAGACAGTACATGTCAACCGCCTAAAACCGTATTACAACCCGCTCATCTACGCGCCATGAATCTCCAGGATGGCTACGCTTCGCTCCTGGGGTATTGTAATGAAGCAGACGCGCCCCTGTGTATGCGCCGACTGATGAGGAAGACGAAGGACCGTGCCCTGATCGCGAGCTAGCCCCGTGCTACGGGCAGCCCTTGCAGTGCTTTTATATACCTAGCGTTCCACAACGTTGTGAACGACAATAAACCTCGTCGCAATTGTTACAGCACTAACAGACATAAACTCTTGTTGTAATGTAAGAACGACCCTAAATGGGATTAATATCAGCAAGTTTGTGCATGTTCAATACACCGCTACAAAATACAATATGTGATGTCCATGGTAATACAAATAAAATTAAAATGTAGAACATAATACTCGATAATTGTGTAGGAGTCCACGCCTTAGAAATCTCGATAGTAATTTGTCTTAATCGTGCAATAAAAGGAAATCTTACTCAATTATTCTTGTAAACTGGTTTAGCTAATATGCACTAGTGGTTAAAGTTACAGGGTCAGGATTATTACACTCTACTATTGCCATTGAAAAGCATTAATATTTCAGGCGGTTAGAGTGATACGTGTATTCAATGAGTGTGAGACTGTTGCGTGTAAGCCTCACCCACTTTATGCAAATGTATCTTGTATCTATATTTACCTGGCTGTAAAGAAGGTAGTCGATTATTTGAACCGTGCTTGAATCGCTCTATCGTTAAAGCTAAGATATTCAGCCATATTTAGTAATTCGGTGGGTCAGTTTGAAAGTTGCTATGTGTTTAATATACACGCACACTTAACCGCCTTTCTTCCTATGCTTCCCAATTTATTAATATTATGGTGCATGTTTGGGAACCATGCAATGCTAGCGCATTCCAGGACTATTCTAAATTTTTTTTTACCCACCGTGAGGTTACGTTAGACGAAGGTGTCTTCTGAGAAGAGATAGTTGTTTTAGAGCGGTTGGTGATGTGACGTCGCATGTAGAATCGTTGGAATGTAATCCAATGTATTTGTGTTCTAAAAGTCCAGTTGGTTGGCATTTAATGTCAGTATACTAAAAATAAGACAGCTGCTTTATTGTGCTTATTGTTAGGACAGAGAATTCAATAATGTGTAGGTTAATGTCAATATGTGCATCATTTAAAAACGAAGTCCAATGGCTCACTTACAATTGCATAGTTCTCAGATAAGCTACTTTCTTGGTAGAGTACTCAATGATCTGTGAACAGCCTAATTGGACAAGCAAACTACACGTAGGTGCTTGATGACGTTGTCCCACTAGTTGATCTACGCAAAGTTCCTTTCTTTTTTCTGCCTTGAACAAACCTGATGAGCCTCCGTTTTCATTAATGTAACATTGGTGGTAGACATGCTACAGCAGAACCAGAAAAAAATAGCCAGTGAAACAATAACTTAGCCCTCGCACCGTACCGTTTCTACTATTATCTATCGCTCACCCCGTCGTCTGATGTCTTCCCGTCAGAGATTTCTATCTTCATGGCTTTAATCTGCGATCAAATGTAAAAGGAAGGCACTCGTTGCAAATACAAGAAACATATTTTCTTCGAAGGAAGGAAACGACTTATTGCCCCAAATAAGAGGGGAGTTTTCTGAGTTTTGTCAGTCCATCAGTATAAAAACAAAAAAGCAATGGTGACACCTTAATATGAACTTACTGGCATGTCCTAGCTCCTACTTGAGAAAGAAGCGCCTGTTTGCGTAGCAGACTGCGTGCCCAACAACTATTGTACAACAACAGTAGAACAAAACGCCAAGACTGCACTTCATAAAAATAATACGATAGCGCTTCCGAGCTAAGATAAGTACGATGGAAGAAATCCACAACTAAAACATAACTTCATTGAATGATAAGATGACAAGCATCATCCTAAATAACTCTTTAGGATTGTTTGGTGCTCTTGTAAGAGCCCGAGACATTGCGTCGAGCGATTGGCGCAATGTAACACAAGGAGCGTTGTTTTCCTCTAGGCCGAATGAGGCGTGCATCCCATAGAACCCAACAAATAAGGGCTCCCTCACTGTACCTTCCTCATAGCGACTTCCTTGGTTTCTCTGTCCATCCAGCCCAGCCAACGCACTTGACCCAAAAATGTCTCGCGGAGCTCATGGGCAATCCTCAGTACGTATACCTGTGAGAGAAAAAAATTCATGCGATAAGTTATAGAAACGCACACCGATATGAATTCAGTTTTGGCAGTCGCCTCCAAGCTGACTACACCAGACCATCTAGGCTCCCGTTGCAGCGACAATGTATTGATTGGCATCTGTATGTTCAGCAGTTACATGTGCCATTTTACCACGCTAAGCAAAGTGCAGCAATGATGGAATTTACTGACGCTTAGGGTTGCTTAGTGGTATACTTGTGTCCAGTTTTTTCGAAGCGCACTAGTGCCCACGGCCGCTTTCACAGATGCAAGCCAAAAAGGTAGCCTGATTGTAGTTTGCGCGGTGAGGTGATTAAATGCCCTGCCCTAGCAGCATCTGCTGATGTAACAATGCCAAACGCGATAACAACCGTAGATTGTCGGCTAAGTTATGGCGGCTCCCTATATCTCTCAGTATGCGGCTTATGCAGCATTCAGTATTAAACAATGTGTGCATCTCAGAGCTGTACACCTCCGCCGCGGTACTACACTGGCTATGGCGTTGCGCTGCTCAACTTCAGGACGCGGGTTTGATCCTGGAAGTTGTATTCCGATGGCCGTGGAATGCAAAAACGCGCCCGTGTACCGTGCATTAGGTACATGATCAAGTAGACCAGGCGTTGAAAATTAATCCCGAGCTAACCACTTCGGCGTGGTCCAGCACTGAAAAATTTTGGGATATACGTCTTACAAAAGGCAGTAGCAAGTAAAGCAGGCGGGTAACGACATTTCGTGAAAAAAAACATTTCCCACATGATAGACATGGGTCAAGAAAAAATTACGCCTGAAATAACCTCACGGTGACCGGTGACGGTAATGCGAATAGCAATCGAGCACGGTAGCGACAGTCCACATTACTGAAGTCACGCTTATTTGACACGTGTTCTGGTAATCTTGAGACTTTCGCTGTTTCGGCTATATGCCACATACTGCGATGTTGTCCCACTCTGCTGTGGCACTCGCTTGCCAAGGTCACCCACGAGTATGAAGGCACGATGACAACTGCATGACAATGGCAATGGAATGACAAAAAAAATATAATGTCGATGGAGCGACAATGGCGTATAACGAGGGCAGAATGACGACAGCGATATGTAGGTTCTATACATGACGTTACAACGACGGCAACGTGACGACGACATGGCGCAAATGAGATGACGATGACTGAATTACGACATTCGCACGACGATGACGAATCACCACAACCGGATGAAAAAATAAGAATAATGACGATGGCACGACGCTGATGACGACGGTATGGCAAGGGTTGCATAACGGCTTGTTTGTGACAACGACGTAACGACGACGATGACAAGACAACGGTGGTATATTTACGATTGAATGACGACAGCATGGCTGTGACAAAACGCCGGACTACGAATGACGTCTTTAGAACGACGAAGGTGGTTTGGTAACGACGTCATCACGACAATACAATGATGATACTGAAGTGATGTCGATGACGAAACAACAGCGTGACTACGATGGTATGACAACAACGATATGGCAAAGAACACTTGACGATGATTGTATGACGATCGTGCAGTGACGACGATGGCACGACGACGGCATTAGAACAATGGTAAGATGACGAGTGTGTGATGACAATGGTGTGACAATGACTGTATCACGAAAGCTGTATGACGAGGGTAAGGTGATGACGATGGCATGAGGAAAGTCGGCTGAAAATGCTACAGTGAAGTGATGGCACGACCACGAAGGCATTACGACGACAGTCTGACAATGAATACACGATAGCGATTGCCTGCTATTAGACAACTAGGAACACTAAGACAACTAAGACTAAGACAACTAGACAAGACAACTAAGACTAAGACAACTAGGAACTAGAAGGTGCAACGACCAGGGCACGACGTGAGTAAGATCGCGTATTTGGAATGACGACAATGTAGCCATCACGATGGCATCATGACCAGAAGCACATACCAAGGGGCCCAAGCAACTAGGAGCACTTGGTTGGCGTAAGAGTCTACACAGACAGACAGACAGACAGACAGACAGACAGACAGACAGACAGACAGACAGACAGACAGATCGGCTCAAAACAACGGATGTAGCAAAATTTGTGCTGCGGTAGGAACAGGCATCTACTTTGTTCTGGTGTGGAACGCGGAGGAACATCACTGGTCCTGCGGCACAAGAACGGACGCCATGGCCCGTGGACAATGAGAGTCGCTCATGCTTGCAGTGGTAAGTACACGGTGCAAAAGAAATTGTCGAGATCACGTGAACTAAGCCAGAACTTGCTGCTGACCAGAAATTTCTGAGCAAGAGAGAGCGAAACAACATCATTGAAATAAAGAACGCGCGTGGAGTGTGGAGCACACTTCGATGTCCCCACAAGCTATTGCGGCTCGCCAGGCCTAGTCGAGGGTCGCCACTTGGTTTCCCAAGTCCCGTTCGCGAAGTCGCGCCTCCCACGACTAATTGCCCAGCAAAAAGAAAAGGGGGGGGGGGGGGAAGGTCCACCTGATGACAGTTCGGCACCAGCAGTGACCAACCTCGAGTGAAACTAGTCACATATTGAACATTACAAGGATGAACTGAGTGCCGCCAGTGTGACGGACGAACTGCAACGGCACGCTGGCAGATGATAGCGATACCAGACGAGTTGAATGTACAGGTAGAATAAAAATATCGGCTGGAGAGATGTCGAATGCTATAGACTCACGCAAGCTCTTCGGTACGATGTGGCCTGGAAGACAATTCTGGCGCTGGTTGCAGGCGCCATCTTCATGGCAAGCCTCGCGCACGTCTCCACTGTGTTGCGTGTGCTGATTACGTCAGTGCCGGTGCGGTAGAAGTTGGGCTGATGCTTGAAGGCGATGTGCCCGAGGCTATCCACTATCAGCCATCCCAGATAATTCACTAAGGCGCGCCTGCGTCGGTGCGTAAGAAAGAAAACCGCGACACGTTTAACCCTCGAAATAAAGATTACTATACAGAGGTTATGCTCACTCCACTAGGACAGTGGATGTGAGGTAAAGCTAAGACAAGAGCAGTACAGGAGGCACTTCGTCCTAAAAGGCGAAGCACGTGGATTACCTGTAAAGCTCGCACAAATGTTTTAGCCAGCGTCACTCACTACCATGGCGACGTATATGGTACATCAATTCAGCGGCAGGTGTGTACATTCATACGCGGGACTCACCTTGTACGCATGCACAATAACCCTACAAATTTGACGGAACTTCGGCCGCCGCTGCAGCGTACTAGAAAAGCGCATGAAGCTCAATTAGGAGGATGGGGGTTTGGTTCCCAGCTGCAGAAAGTTGCCTTTTTGTGCAGCTTCGATCCGGCTTTCCTTTTCATCTAATTTTTTAAAGAAGTTTTCCCCTATGTTTTCTTTGTCAGCATTGTCTATTTGCCACACGGATCCAGGTAACGCGTCTTACCAAGACAGTGTTAACACCCATAATAGTTTACATATTTTCACCCACCGTTGTCCAGCGTCTAACGAATGGCGTAAGGTTATCGCCCAGCGCAAGACGCGCCTTCCTTTGCTCTAACTTTCTCGGATTTTGTCGCCAATTTTATAGTGAGGGAACCTTCTTTAATCTTTATGCGTAAACGACGCGAATAGTGTTGTAAATTCTGGAACACACGCAAGCACCAGTAATTACGCTGGAATTTACGACGAGGAGTTTGTAAAGAGCCTACGCGCTTGACGCATACAGATCATATTTTGAAGACTGGCGAATGTGAGCTATAATAGTTTCGCGGAAACCCGCGAGATGGAGGGAAGTAATTAATAAAGGGTAAATGAGACATCCACCTAATCATTAGCTCCGATGGTAGAGCGGCTGCCCCGGAAAAGCGGTGGTCCCGGGTTCGAGTCCCGGACCAGGACGATCTTTTTTTCAACTGCAAGGCTTTTCTTTCGAGGGAACCGCATGCGTTTCCTTTGTAGCAATTGCTACGATTGAGTGGACGTCTGGTTTTCCCTTTAATAATTGCTTCCCTTCACCTTGCGAGTTTCAGCAGAAATATTACTTCAAACTCTTGCCTTTGCTTCGAGTTGTCGATAAATTCGGCTTCGCCCTGCCATCTGCTGGCCGGCTCGTTAGCTCTTATGGTAGAGCGGACTGCCCAGGATAGGCGGTGGTCCAGGGTTAGAGTCCCGGACTAGGCCGAGTTTTTATTAAACTACGAGGCTTTTCTTTCGAGGAACCCGTATGGGTTTCCTTTGTAGGAATTGATACGATTGGGTGGATGTCTCATTTTCTCCTTAATAACTAATGAATGTGCTCTCCTCTGTGGTTGTGCTTCAGTGTTACTTGCTTTTCTGGGCAAAAGTTCGTCCTATCAGGAGCTAGTTTTCGTTACTCAATTGTGCCACTGCCTGGTTTTTACCGTCACGAGAAAGAACACTTGCTTGTTATAAGGGTCGCTGAAAAGCCTCGTCAGGTATTCCAGGTAGGCCATGTTCCAGATGTTTACAGCCGCGTCTCTGACGGAATAGTTGTCGCGGTCGCCGTAAAAATCGGCAAGAAAGTAGTGCCAGTCTGTCTGCAGAAAATACAAAACAAAAAACACTTGCACCCACACACGTATAAACCTTTGGCATCCTTGGTTGCTTGCGCCAGTAATGCGGGCAACTAGGTGCATAGGTGTCCCTTCGTTTCATTCAGGCGCATCCCAAAAATACGCTCACATTTCACGGGTGCGAAATACACGTGTTTCTGAATAAAGCCACGATGACGAACCAATTGCGGGATAATATTTTCTTAAAAGCCCCGATGGCGTAACATGCGAGAGATTATGATAGAATAGGAGGATGCGAGTTCAGAAGGTCGCAGTGAAGCAAAGAAATTAACAAAATAACGTTCGAAAACTAGTGTCCGATCGCCAAGCTAGACAGCACATCATAAGGGACGCCCTGGTGGCGGGCTTCGAATTAATACTGACGTGCAGAAGAATAGAAAAGCGGGCGACCTATCCATTTCTTGTCCACTGCCACAAACTGACAAAGACAACGGAAATAGGATGGGACAGGCGCTGTTCTGACGATAGAAATTTGATTTGGAAGCAACAGGACTGTATAAATAATGAAAAGCATATCAGCAGGTCACGTGCATGACAGATGTCACGCAGCCACGAACAATCAATAAACGGAAACTCGTCATTCTACAGAGAACGTGAATGTTGACTAAAACGCACGTCCTTATTCTTGCTGATGTTATACGGCTGTACGACTTCACGCGCCCGAATATCGCGCCGTTTCATAACGACCGAGCTAACCACAAATGAAGGCACGCAGCCGCAACCATGGCAATGACCGGCAAGATGCGAAGACGCAGCTCCTTTTAAATAGTGAGAATGCCCACGTGACCTGACATTGATACACCGGCTTGTCAGCCCCATGCACACGCTTCCGCATGGCGCCAAAATCCTGTGAACCACCCCAGAGGAACAATCGGCGTACATGTTTTACAGAACCACCGTTGAGACTGCCTCTCACACAGTGCTTGATTAAGTTACATCCAGATCCAATGCTTGATCCAGATCAGCGCTTGACCGGTGCTCTTGCTGTTGTGTTAGTCAGCTGGCGCTGTATGAAAATTCATTTTGACCATTTAATGTTTTTTAACGCGCGCCTAAATTTGTTAGTACACAAGCGTTCTTGAATTTCGCCCCCCTTGTACAGATTTTAACGAAATCGAACGGATTACGAAGCAGGACAGCAGACACAAATCGTGCTATATACGGCTGGAACAAATTCACACCCTCTTTTACTTATATTAAAGGGAAGAACTTACCAACGAGTCGCGCGCAGTTAAGTTCTGCAGCGGAACACTTCCGATGTAGTAATCTTGGGGAGTTGGTTTGAGCCGAAACATCTGCGAAAGAAAGAGCGCGATGGAACTGTAGGTTAACATGGCACAACGTCCGAAGGATTACCTCAGTGACACAAGGATGTCTCGAGTTTCCTTCTGTGGCACGTTACGGCGTGCCAGGGTCGCTCAACTTGTATGCCTAATAGTCGATAGCAAAGAATAAATTAAAAAAAATTATGGGGTTTTACGTGCCAAAACCACTCTCTGATTATGAGGCACGCCGTAGTGGAGGGCTCCGGAAATTTCGACCACCTGGGGTTCTTTAACGTGCACCTAAATCTACGTACACGGGTATTTTCGCATTTCACCCCCATCGAAATGCGGCCGCCGTGGCCGGGATTCGATCCCGTGACCTCGTGCTCAGCAGCCTAACACCATAGCCACCGAGCAACCACGGCGGGTGTCGCAAAGAATAAATGCCCCATTATATAGTGGCCAATGGATATTTCTGAATCTCCGAAATAAAGAACGGCAGTCAAATTCTATAACGCATTGAAATGCTTGCTCGTGCTTCGTGGCTGCTAGATGCACGTCTTGGTCAGTGTCCAGCCAAATAGTTCCGGTACATGGTTGGAGAATCAAGTAGTAGTCAGTGGTAAACCAAGAATGCCGCGTAGGACGCTTTCAAAGAAGGGTTACGGAATTCTTGGGCTACTTATTTTATAAATCAACATCGTTGAACAGACTGCGGCTTACGAGCTCTCGAAGAGAGCTGCGGTTAGTCGAAGCACAGCCAATGACAGAGAGCGCAGCTAAGATATGGTCGCAGAAAAGCTGCCTCATTTTAGCTTCGAAAGCGAGAATGGTTAGATGGAGCTGCATATAATGGTTGTGTAATTTTTTGCTTTAGTGCAGATGATTATTATTATTGTTATTATTATTATTGTTATTACTAATAATAGTAGTAGTAGTAGCAGTAGCAGTAGTAGAAGAAAAATATGATACCCTCGCTTCCGCAGCGCTAAGAACCAGGGGGGGGGGGACCCTTTCCTCCTCTTTCTGCATGGCGGCGACGGTGTTCTATGCAGTCACGTTATCTTGACTCTCTAGCGGCGTCAGCGGCATCCAGCGGTATCAGTCGGTCGCTGCTAGCGCTGGGGGGATGAAAGGGGGGCGGAGCTGGTTACGAGGCCGACGACAACGCCGACGCGAAACCCAGGAACGGACGCCAAAGAGCTGCGCTCTAAAAATACACGTCAAGCACGCTGACAAAAGTGGCGCGTTCAGCTACAAGAGCTAAGGTTGGGAGAAGTTGGCTTTACATATAGAATGAGTGCAACGCACTGCTGCTAAATAAGGCGCAAGGATGCAAAGAAGTATAATTCAGTGTCTTCTGCGTCTTTTCTTTTCGTCCTTTCGATTTATTTCACAGTAGCGCGCTACAGTCAGTCAATATGTGCTACGATATTATGCTGAACCTTCTACTCCAGCACACAGCGCCAATTGAATAGGCTATGCCAAGACGACCTCCCTTATCGTACAGATAACATTGTAACATAGTTGACGACTGTTTCGTTATGCCTGTTACCTACATTTACCGCAGTTACTTCTCCAGTGCGACATGCTAGCCGAAAGCTAGGCCTCTTCGGATCGTCGACAAGGCATATCGTGTGAAAGCAAAGGAAAATAGCTGCACAACAGCATATCGTTGGAGCGCCGAGAACAGGCCGGCGAAGGAATTCTGGCTGCGGGACATGACGTCAGACAGAAAGGCCGAGGTGGTTAACACCAGTGGGATGCGTACCTCTATCGCGAAGCGATGGTTTCTTCAGGGTAATAAAAACAAAAGATACTGAATGTCGAAAATGCTAGAAAATAATTGCACTGATGGGCGCCTAGCACTGGCGCCATGACACGTTGACTGTAGCAAATCATTAGTAATAATAGTGAAAGCGTCTTTATTCAGGGGACGGCCCCAAGGCCTGGAAGGAGATGGGGTAAATGTAAGCAATGAGCAAATATATCTTTATCAAGCCCTGCCCTGTTCCTCAACACCACTACAAAATTGTGCGAGTGAATGACGTTTTGCATGGCTTCCAAAATTGTGGTGTTCCGCCGTACGTTGGAAAAACGCGTCATGTTGTGGTATAGGAGGCCGCACTTCTGGCGCTGGTGCGATGTTGTGGCGCGTCCTCAGACAAGCGGGAAAGTGCTGCTCATCAGCCTAATTGCAAAGAAGAGGCCGCGTTCGTCATTGGATATTTAATTTAAAGAGTTTAAGGCATCGATAGTCGAGAGAGAAATTTGTAACATCTTTTCGTATCTCCTTAAAAGGGCATTGCTACGAGACAGCGAGTGCTGTGCGCAATGATGACGAAATGTCGCGTGTTCTTTGGACGACACCTACTGAACAAGCACAGTTGCTCGGAAAAAACTTAGCAAAGTAATTGTATCTGTCGTAACCTGTCACTGACAAGTATTTGGAACTTGCCCTTCAACTATGCATGCCTTAAACGCCCTTGATCAAACGAATTAGCAGGGATTTGGCGTTTTCCGCGCATTTAATACCGCAAGAAGCACGTCGCAATTATGGGAAACACTATAGCACGAAAGGCAGTACGGCAAGAAGCTGCGGTGGAACACAGGTACGTGTCTGGAATGACATGCTAAGGCGACAATGATTTCCAACTGTCTGCAAAGCGTTCAAAAAACCACACTTGCCACGTGAGGACTAATGATTGACTACGCGGATGGATGTCGCAAAAGTACATACAGGCTTTTAGGTACGTTTTTCTGTGCAGAGTCTCCAACTACCGCGTGCTTCATAACCAGAATTTGGGTTTGGCACGTATATCTCCAGGATTCATCCCTTTTGTTGGTACTGCTGCTCTTCAACTTTCACTTGCAGCCACTTGTCACACTTTTGTCTCTCTGTTTTCATACCATGGTTCCATACTTCACGTTATTATGGCGCTAAAGATTCCGACCTACGTGGTTACGCATTTGGCCCGACATTCAGTTCTCTCACGTCGTCCTCGGTTGGAAAAATGCAATGTGCTAAATGCAATGCGGAATATGTCATTACATTAAAGAAAGCGCAGACATATATAGCATTTGGCGCTTCACCTGACTGTGTCAAAGTCGGACAGTCTTGGGAAGTAAAATTAGCTGCAAGTGGTAAACTGTACACGACAAGGACTTTAACAGTGGAGTGGGAACTGATCGGCCCTATTACGATAGTCATGCTTATGATATGATAGCGTATATATATGATTATGATACGAAAGGCAGTACGGCAAGAAGCTGCGGGGGAATACAGGCGCGTGTTTGGAATGAGATGCTAAGGCGACAATGATTTCCAACTGTCGGCAAAGCGTTCAGAAAACCACACATGCCACGTGAGGACTAATGATTGACTACGTGGTTGGATGTCGCGAAAGTACATACAACGCTGGGAACTCAGCGTTGAAGAAGCTAGACCCGATAATATTGTAGAATATTGTAGCAAAATGAACACTACCGTCTGCGGCAAACATGCACTAGATTACTGCGGTAATGAATTCGCGTGACCCGTTTATCTCACCATTTTGCTGTCATCCCACAGAGTGAAGGACAAAATGCCCACAAAGCACGTCATTTCCTTCGGAACATTCTGCCTGCCGAGCAACCGCTTCATAGGGTGGCGTACTGAATGAGCAAATCTAAGAACCATTATCAGAACACAGGCCTTAGCGCATAGTAGTCTCAGTTATAAAAAAGGGGTAATCAAAGCTTTAATACTTATTAGCAGATGCTTTCAAGACCCGAGCATTGCTTTTCGATGAGCACATCACCAAAATAAATTCATGTTTGGAGCATCGATCATGAGTAGACGTGAGAAAGGTAACAATATTTTTACCGTTCATGACATATTAAACTCCTTGACACTTTGCTCACCTTGCTGAGATAATACTGCAGCCTGATGATCTCTCGAGCGATGCCAGCGAGCTCTACCCGCTTCCTGAAGGCACGAAATACATCCGTGACTGCGTCTTCGTATTGCCGGAACACGGGGGTATCTTCTTTGCGCAGCAGGAGAAACTCCTCTGGCAGATAGAGCTTCGGTGGACCGATCTGTGTCATGATCAGGACGTAGGTGCATTCCTTACTTCACCTCAGCATAGAAGTTTAACGTCCTGACAATTTACACAGATAACCGAGCACAGGTTGATTATCACGTGGACAGGAAAGTACACATCCTAATAGTGCATGAATAAAAGTAAGCAAAACACGCATTGTTCGAATACAAAAGAATGCACTTCAGAGCCACTTCTGTGCAATGGCAATGGGATTTCCATGCCTGGAGACACAGTCGCCTTACTGGCTGGTTCGGCCTAACGAAGCAAAATATTAAGAAGTGGCGCAACTTCGGCGAAAGTAACCAGCGGCACGTTGCTCGCAATGTTCCTGAGTGACTCAGGCTATTTCGCACAGTGCACATAGTTAAATGGCAAATTTTTTTAATGCGAACGCCTCATATTCGTTTCGTGGCTTTCGTTCTGTAGCAGCCCCACTATATCGCATGCACGGCGACAGTGAGCAGTTCCATCCCGACTCATTACCAGTAACCTACATGCGTATCGTGTAGGTTACTACACTAACCTTACGCGTGTAGGTTACTGGTACACTATCGCCGCTCACGAAGAACACTACCACCGCTTCATAATGCTCTGACGCGAGAGAAAGACGTAATACGGCAGGAACTCCGAACAAACCCACATCTGCACATGAATCTCTATCGTGCCATAATACAACCAGCGCTGTATTCCTCTAAACACCCACACTACGATCAATGCGCAACGCTTCGCCACATACCATGGGCTTGCGCAAGCACACGAGACCTCGCACCCATAACACACCCTTCCACACGGCAATGGGAAGCAGCCTGTCCAGCGGCGACTCGACGGACCAGCTGAACCTGGCCAACCGAGCGAGAAGGGCAGCTAAGGCGACTGGACTCCTGGACTGAAGGGACCACCCAGTGCAGAGCGGAGGAGCAGCCTACGCTCGTGTGCTCTTTTGAATAAAGTTTATTTTCTCTCTTTCGCCTCCATGGCGCCTGAGAAGACGACGATGAACTCGAAGGAGACACATGCGCTGTGGAACCGGTCACTTCACGTTGCATCGGCCTTCGTGCTGAACTTCGTACATCACCGCCCGATAATAAAATGAAGTGCGTTCCCTTCACTTGTACTTGACAAAATTACAAAGCGTTAAAAAACAACTGTCGAAGTTGTTTTCATGTTATCTCTAGCGTGGCTCTTTTTTTTTTCTGGGTGATAGATGACATATTGCACACAGGAGAAGAAATTTAAATATTTATTTTGACTGAACACGATAATTCATTCACGGGCTCAACACTAACACTTATCCTGCCATTGCCGATATTGTGGCGGCGTTTCCTTCTTCGCTGTTTTCTAGATCACCCTTAGATAAATACACTGGGGAACTGGCGGTAACATACTACACTGCAAAATCTGAGGACACATGTGTAATTCATTATTAACGGCAGCGCGACAGCAAGGTAGCACAGCATTAATGAGTAATCATCATCATCAGCCTGGTTACGCCCACTGCATTGCAAAGGCATCTCCCATACTTCTCCAACTACCCCGGTCATGCAATAATTGTGGCCATGTTGTCCCTGCAAACTTCTTAATGTCATCCGCCCACCTAAGTTTCTGCCGCCCCCTGCTACGCTTCCCTTCCCTTGGAATCCAGTCCGTAACCTTTAATGACCGTCGGTTATCTTCCCTCCCCATTACATGTCCTGCCCATGCCCATTTCTGTTTCTTGATTTCAACTAAGATGTCATTAACCCGCGTTTGTTCCCTCACCCTGTCTGCTCTTTTCTTATCCCTCAACGTTAAACCAGCATTCTTCTTTTCATAGCTCGTTGCGTCGTCCCCAATTTAAGCAGAACCCTTTTCGTAAGCCTCCGGGTTTCTGCCCCATACGTGAGTACTGGTAAGGCTGTTATATACTTTTCTCTTGAGGGATAGTGGCAACCTGCTGTTCATGATTTGAGAATGCCTGCCAAACGCACCCCAGCCCATTCTTATTCTTCTTATTATTTCAGTCTCATGATTCGAGTCCGTGATCACTTACTGCCGTAAGTAGATGTATTCCCTTACCACTTCCAGTGCCTCGCTACCTATCGTAAACTGCTGTTCTCTTCCGAGACTGTTAAACATTACTTTAGTTTTCTGCAGGTTAATTTTTATACCCACCCTTATGCTTTGCCTATCCAGGTCAGTGAGCATGCACGGCAATTGGTCTCCTGAGTTACTAAGCAAGGTAATATCATCAGCGAATCGCAAGTTACTAAGGTAACCAATGAATGAGTACACACCAAGAAATCCCGAATTAGTATTTTTCTGACACGTGGGTTACCCAGAAATAAGTACATCTTCAAGTGAATAAATATCCTTTTCGGATAACGTCAGGTTGCGTATTCACAAAAAGCTATAACCATATACTTGCTTGTAGTACCAAATGTCAGCCAATCTTGATTCTGGAGATACAATTAGCCAAGGCGGCTAACCAATGGCAAATATCAATTACTCAAAAAACTTTGTGAATTCAAACCCGGAGATCGTATTCACAAAAAAAGTGGTTACACTGAAATTATTTGTGAAACAATACGCGAAGGCCGTTCGCAATGTTGGTCATACTATTCGCGAAGGCCGTCGGTGAGTGCAAAAAGCACATACGAATGAAAAGCTTTGTGCATTCCGTGTGATGAGTTGTGACAGCTTTCGCGGCGAAAGCGGTTACAACACGGCAGACATCGTTGAACGCTTGCGTGTAGTGGTAGGGGGCGGCGCGCGTTCTGAACTCGACAGGGAGCCGGTGTTCTATCTTCCGATGTTCTATTTTAGTCAGAACAGACGCGAGGGAGTGTTGTTTGGATCACCTCTTCGCAGGATCTCGTTCGCGTTCGCGACCTTGGGTGGCTACAGTGACTCCCTGTTTCTGGGGCCTCAGGTGGGACCTGCTGACGGGCTCGGGTGGCTACGTCGTCCGCTAGATCGCCGGCTCAAACTCCCAACGCGAGTCTATAGACAAGAGTGGGCACTTTCGCTTCACGAGCGCCCTTCGGGCTTCCATTCGGCAATATTGCTGTGCTGCCTTCGCGCTACCGGCTTAACCGAAGTGCAGCCTCTATGGTACTGGTGTCACGGCATTGTTCTCGGTTGTTTCCCATCTTCCTCATACCGTAACTGAGCGAAGTTACCGAAGCCAGTGTTGAGAGGACTTCGAAAATGTTTATTGCTTTCAGCGGCGACGGGAGGCTCGCGATAGCGAACCGCACCACGTACCCTTGGACGATATACAAACAAATTGTAGTTACTATGTATTTGTATCTGCGGTGTATCACAAAGCCGTGCTCTACATACATGTATTCTTTTCCCACCCGCGCCTTAATCTATTTTGCTTGAGCTCCGGGGCCCACGGTCAACTACACTGGGTATGTGGGTCCGTGTTTAATAAGCGCTTATGCTGGAACTGATCGTAAGCGCACATTCCAGCCAGTCTTGATGGTAGACATATTATTAGCCAAGGCGACTGGTCAATGACGATGAGTCCTTACGAACGAAGAGCGTTGGGATTTGGGCCGCTGAACTTGTACTATTCCGTGTGCAGTTTTAAACACGGACATAATTCGCCCAGTTTTTTACTGCGTTCGCAGTAGAGTCTGACAGAACGTATAGTAACGTTTTCTGGTTCTTTTAGATATTAGTTAGGTGGATTTGATATAAGTTAGTATATTGTTCTGGGTGAATGTTCTGAAGCAGTGATGATTAAGGAAAACGTGTTACCGTTTATACTCGCGTAATGGGTGCACCCGTGTAAAAGCCGCACCCAGAACTTTGTAAAAAGAATCCCGAAATGTACATTTAGTAATTACACGTGTATAATCGAACCCTTGCCTTTTGAGAAGGTTGGGAATGTTATCTGTTGTATGTCGCGATAATTCCGAAGCTTTTCTTGTAATAGAAAAACAAGGCAGCGGTGCCGAATTTTCGGCTCCATCAGGCAGCGAAAGCACAGCTTCAGAGATTCAGCAGCTGCCTCCGAGACGCTGTCATCACTAGTTTGAGGGGCGCCACAATTTATTACATCCGGCAGGTCAGGCGCTACGGGAATAGCCAAGAATAGCCGCAGCCAGTACAAGCAAGTACTGCAGTTCAATCAAGGCATGTACCACCGAAAATATTTACGAAGGAAAAAAAAATTGTGCGCCTTTTTCTGCGTGTAATGGCTGCACCAACGATTTTCACGCCAAATCTCGGAAAAGAACCTGTGGCCATTGCACAAGCAGATACGGTATTTTACAGCCTCCACCAGACTACTTGTGGTTTGTTTAGGGGTTTGTGCGCTGCTGGATACAGTGTCATCGATAGTCTGCAGCGTTCTGTGCTAACGTGGTAACTGTCGAGGCATTCCGTCCTCGCTCCCTTCCGCAGCTGTCCTTTCGCTAAGCTAGTGAATCTTCGAGCTATGTTACGAGCTGCTTCGGATTCCAGGAGTTCTTGTTTTGAACCCACCGTGGCGGCGTAGTGGTTTAGCCGTGGCTCTGCAAAGCCCGAGGGCGTGGAGTCGAATCCCGGCCAAGGCAGCCGCATTTCGATGGGGGCAAAATGCAAAAACGCCCGTGCACCGTACAAATTGGGAGCGCATTACGGAATTCAGGTGGGTAAAATTATTCCGGAGTCCCCGACTACGGCGTGGCGGATATTTATATCGTTATTTTGGCACTAACAAAAGAAGTCAGAATTTTTAGTTCTGCTTTTGCTTGTGATTTTGTTTGCTAGAAGTGCCATTATGGCCTTTGCAAAACTTCTCATAGCCGCCTTGTAGTCGCTGTCTTTTCTATTAGCTGTTGCGGATGCTATTTCCAAGGCGATGACCGCCTCCTGAGTGGTTTCCTTTTTCCGACGCGTGAATCCAGGTCCGCGCTAGTGTTTGTTGCGTATTGTCTTTTAAGGCGATAAACATGTTATATCTATTCGAGTATTCTGCCCACCAAAGTGGGCTACCCCAATAAGGGCTTGCCGTCGTTTGTACAGGGCTCTGGCTCTTTATTATTTAATAATAATAATAATAATAATAATAATAATAATAATATCCTTTATTTCATGAAAATAGTACACATTCAAAAAACCGGTCAGCCCAAGCCATGGAGGCTTGTCGGGCTGTACTCGGCAGTTAGCGACAAGTACTAAAAGAAATGAAATAAAGCATGGTTAGCAAGCCATAAACTGAAGCAATTTACAAAAAGCAAACTACAACGAGAAAGGAGGCTACAACACAAAAGCAAAGTACCACAAACAAAACGTTAGCTACGAGCAAACGCAAGCTAGAAAAGATACAAAGTGAAACAGACAAGGATACACACCAATCTAGACCAAACGAGACTAATCGAAACTATAGGACAGGCTCTAGTGAATGACAACTAAACAGAAGAATAATTAGTTTTGAGGTACAGCTTGAGTGTCCGTTTTGATGAGATAGAGTACAGTTCATTGGGTAAAGAATTAAAAACGTTAGGAAAATAATATTTTCTGGTAAAACGACCAAAACGGGTATAACACCGCGGGGTAGTGAACGTATTATGGTGCCTCAGTGGTCTGGCAGGAATCAACGGAAAAAGAAAATCACTGTTCCAAAAATCTTTTATCACCACAGTTTAGAAAAATAATGCTTCAAATGAGGGTAACTGCAAAAAGGAAAATAGGTTAGTATTAGGAGGAATGGTCTCATTGTATGCAACGTTGCGAAGAACAGATTTCAGAATAGAATTCAATTTTGCGCGCCATGTAAATGAATAGTGATAAAATATGGTAATTCCGTATCTAAGATAGCTGTACACAAGTGCGTGAACAATGACTTTCCGGACAGAAAACGGGAACAGGTATCTAGAGTTATACAGAAGACAGGATACTGAACGTAGCTTTTTGCTAATACCTGTAAAATGAGTGTTCCATGTCATATGAGAATCAAACATGATGCCTAAGTATTTTACATTAGTTGCGAATTCTAATGGTATGCATTTGCAGTTTATACAATTAGAGTTGTGAACAAAAAATGGCACAGGACGATCAATTTTTTTATGGGGATTATGAAAGCAAACTAGTTTTGTCTTTTGTCTATTAATTCCAATCCCGTTACTTGTACACCAACCCATTACAGACGTGGTATCTGCTTGAAGGTTATAAACGCATGTATTAAATGATGCATGAGTTGATAGAAGGACAGTGTCGTCGGCGTACTGGAATATGCAGCATTTTGATACAATTTGAGGCAAATCATTGACGTATAGGTTAAATAAAAGTGGAGACAAAACAGACCCCTGGGGAACATCCGATTTTAACATTATTTTTGTACTGGAATAGTCACCTATGCGCACCACCTGAGAGCGATTGCTAAAATAACTAGACAATAACTTTATAAATGGGCCCCTGAAGCCAATTCTTTCTAGCTTATCAAGAAGTAATGTGTGAATAACGGAATCGAAAGCCTTACTTGCATCTAAAAAAAGAGCGCATACGAATTCATTATTATCAAAAGCTGAATAGATAGCGTCCGTAAATTCGTCTAGTAGTGAAATAGTGCTTTTTCCCTGGATGAAACCAAACTGTGCTTGTGACAGAACATTATTTTTATTTAGAAAATTGGTCATCGTTACGAGCAGGTGTTTTTCAATTATTTGACTGATTTCAGGAAGAATGGAAATCGGTCTGTAGTTCTCTACTTTGCTATGAGAACCACTCTTATAGAGCGGCTTAACCACAGCCACTTTTAAATCGTCGGGAATAACGCAATGATCCATATACCCATTAATAATGAAGAGAAGAACGGATTCAAGCACAGAAAAATTACGTTGAATATCATGAATGAATACCAGGTGGTTTCTTAGGTCTAAAGCTAAATAAGATGCTGTGCAAGTCTGCTGCAGTAACCGGTGGCAAGAATGCCGATCGTACAGTATTAGGGACAGCTAGGGTGGTTGCTTGGGCTAGTTGGTAATTCATGATCAAAAATAATGTACAGCGCAAAGGACAAGGACAGTGATAGGCGACATACACAGCGCTGTTCGAGGTTCCACGGCAAACTTCGGCCCAAGGGCTAACACATGCTGGAAGCGTCACATCTCCAATCCGGTGCACATTGTTCCTCGGCAGGGGTTTCTTCTTAGGAGTAATGGCACGTAGTTGTAGAAGCGCATGTTGCCAGAGATATTCAGCAGTTCTGTCGACGATAGCAGACAACTCACGCCACTTTTTCTTTGCCGTAGACGGTCTGTCAGAACTGTGAAGTTGAAGAAACAGGACGTCACGGTAGAAGCGGGCCTGGCGTTGCCATTCCGAGCGCAGAATCTTGCAGATCCTCACGCTATGCCCACAAGAAGGTCTGAACCCACCACACAGGGCTGCCACTTCGGGAGGTAGGATCTTGACTCGGATGCAGTAAGCGAATGAACGAGCTCGGCACACGGCAAGAGCAATCAAACTGACCAAAACACACGGACTTGCTGAGGAACCGGGGAAAGACGAAGGGAAAGGGCCCATTGTACTAGAAATGAAGTGAACTAGGGTGGTTGCTTGGGCTAGTTGGTAATTCATGATCAAAAATAATGTACAGCAGCGCTGTGTATGTCGCCTATCACTGTCCTTGTCCTTTGCGCTGTACATTATTTTTGATTAGGAACAGCGCTAGACGCATCTGGAGCAAAAGGCTGAAGATGTGAAGACACTACAGAAAAAGAGTAATTAAATTCTTGAACGGCTGACGTAAGGTTGCTGAAATGTTTTGCGAATACTTCTTCTAAAGGTTGATTGGTGTTTCGTCCGAATACTTCATTAATAGCTGACCATGTCTTTTGGGGGGAGTGTTTGCTTTCATAAAAGATCTTGGTGTAATACTGACGCCTTGCCGACCGAATCATGGCGTTTGCCCTGTTCCGGAGCGATCTGTACAGATCTCTAAGGTGTGTATTGTTCGGGCAACGCTTACAACGTGACCAAAGGGCATCTTTTTCTTTAATAGCCGTCAGTATATCGCACGTTAGCCATGGAAGTTTGGGGTTGCGTTGTTTCACGGTGATTGTTTTCTGGGCGGTAATTTTTAAGGAACGGATTGCATCAACAAAATGCGTATAAGCGGTGGACGTCGTGACATTACGTAAAAATTTGGTCCTGTCATAATTGGCCACAAGACTGTCAAATTTAGCGATATCAAGGATGTTTAGGCGTTGAAGGTTAGGGCGGGATCTAAAGGGAACTTGAAACGCAAGATGACAGCCTACAATATAATGATCGGCCAGTTTACACTTTACTACCGCTGAAACAGTGCTAGCCAATGGGGCTCTTACATTCACATGGTCAAGGCAAGATGCCACCATTTTGCTTCCAATGTATTCCTCTGGCGTGTAGGCACTAATGGTTGGACTGACTCCCCATTTTGACAGAATGTTAAGGTACTCGCAAACCACTGGCCTTGATGGCGATTTGTGTCCCTTATGAAATTCAAGGTGCATGTTTCCGGTAAAGGGATTACTTGGATGCATTTCCAGATATCCCTGAATATGGTTGTTTTGGGCTTTGGTACGAAAGGTGTCTGATACGAAGTTGGAACTAGTACAGACCTTCCCGTCGCGCTTTCCGCGAGCCCTTCACACTGTGCTGTGAGGTGGGCTTAATTAGTTCTGCTAGAGTGTTGTGCATGCCCATGACAAGTAGTGTTGATGTGGCTGCCTGTCGCGGGCTCGAGCTCGAAAGTTAATGCAGCAATTCGGTGGAAACCCGGATACAGTCTACACAGATGTCGCTCGATGTGGTGCTTACAAATACGCCTTCGCAGTGGTAGGAGCGGCCGCAAATCAAGGGCTTGTGACTTGTGCCACGGCTAGAGTTGAATCTGCGAATACCGCAGAAGCTTCAGCCATCGCGCTAGCTATTAAAACTAAGGACGCTCTGGGACAATCGTCGATAACTCTTACAGATTCCCAAGTCGCATGTAGACTATTCCTTACCGGGAGGCTACCACACAGCACCACTCACCTATTAGGATCCAACCTAACGCAGAAACACATGATCATCTGGTGCCCGGGTCACGCAGGACTCGAGGGCAATGAGAGAGCGGACGGCGCAGCTCGTGCTTTTGTCAACCGAGCGGCCGACCACTCTGACGAAAACCCCTTTTTACCACGAGACATCCTTGAGCACCAGCGGCGCGAGCGACGAAAGTATAGTCCACCACACCCTGACCTATCCAGGCAGGACTCTTATGACTGGCGCCGAATACGGGCGCACACATTTCCAAACCTTTAATTGAAAAATGGCATTCACCCAACGCTGTACAGCGCTCGCTGTCCTTGGTGCGGAGGCCGGCCAACTCTCGCCCACATTATGTGGGACTGCCAGAACAGGCCACCCAAAATTAATACACCAAAAATAGCCGGCAAACTTTCCGGAAGGAAGCAGTGGGAGACTTGGCTCGCCAGCGAGGATCGGGAGATGCAACTAGCGCTCCTCGACCAAGCACGGCGGACCGCTCAAGCCAGTGGGGCCCTGGACTAGGGGCTCCACCCACTCGCTTTCTGCATATTTTAGAGCGCCGCTCTTTGGCGTCCGTTCCTGGGTTTCGCGTCGTCGTCGTCGTCGGCGTTGTCGTCGTTGTCGTTGTCGTCGGCCTCGTAACCAGCTCGCCGACGAATCTGCTGCTCCGCCGCCGCGCATGCGCGCTGTCGGCTCTCCGGGCGAGGGAGGATGATGGAAGGGAGGAGGAGAGACTGTGGAGGAGGGCTGGCTACACAAATGGCTCTTTGGCGTCCGTTCCTGGGTTTCGCGTCGTCGGCCTCGTAACCAGCTCGCCGACGAATCTGCTCCGCCGCCGCGCATGCGCGCTGTCGGCTCTCCGGGCGAGGGAGGATGATGGAAGGGAGAAGGAGAGACTGTGGAGGAGGGCTGGCTACACAAATGGCTCTTTGGCGTCCGTTCCTGGGTTTCGCGTCGTCGTCGGCGTTATCGTCGGCCTCGTAACCAGCTCCGCCCCCCTTTCATCCCCCCAGCGCTAGCAGCGACCGACTGATACCGCTTTCGTGAGTCCGCTACCGCACTCACGAAAGACGTCGTGCACTTCCTGCAACTCGCATTAACCGTCCATCGATCCACACCGATGTTAGTAGTGGGGAACTTTAATGTTGACATAAAGACAAACAGCAATTTCCTAACACTTATGCGGGAGAACATCCCGTTCCTCTCGCTCGTAACGCGTCCCACGGCTGTGACAACCTCGCGAGGCACTTGTATAGATCTCGTCTTTGAGAATCAAGCATTGGTGTACCAAGTCGAACATACATCAGTCTATTTCTCCGACCACAAAGCTTCCTTCATGACTGTCAAGAACTGTTAGTGGAGTCTTTGTTAAAGGAATACGTGTGAAAAATAAAAAAAAATTCTGTCATAGCGCATACATGTGTTGCTCGATTTCTTTGCCTCAATCTATCGAAAAGGTGAAACAGCTTATTTGCTGCGCTCAAATTTCGCATTAGGAAGTAACGTAATCGTCGGTAATTTTTTTTTTCTTTTAAATAAACGTTTTGATATATATATATGCCTGTCGCGGGAGTCTCATAGCTAGCTAGTATGCTTTGAGAATAGTGATACCTAGATTGGCTACCTGTGTCTTCTTTATATTCAAGTACGGGGTAGTTCAGGTGACTCGGCTAATGACCAAGGCCTGGACTAATTTGACTTGCTCTGTTTGTTTTTTCATGCCTGTGTGTTTGCTGGTGATTTAGGACAATAATATGCGAGCTTGCTGAACGCTGCAGTTTAGCCTTATTGGCGTCTAAAAGACTGGGGACGCTGCTTATTCTGACTCTGGTACTTCTGTTGCTTCCAATCTCTACCCTGATGTCGGGCGGCGGATACCGAGTAGGCCTGGTTCGGGTGGACCTTACTAGTAGTAGTTCTGACTTCAGCGGGGAGCATGCTATCCAAATACCCCTAGCGCGCCGTTGTACCACTGCAGCTGCGTGTTGCAAAGAGGATTCGTTGAGTCTATCGCAGCCTTCACCCATACATATTGTGTTGTCATCCGCACTGATCGTGTATTTTATCCCTACAGTGCTATTTAGCAGTTCCGTGTGTCTGTTCATGGCCACGTTAAAGAGGAGAGTGAAAGAACCGATCCTTCAAAGTACATAGACTACCGAGTCCAAACATCCAAATACCATCCAAACATATGCCATCAATCCGACCTCAGTCATATCTTCGCTGAGGAACTCCCTCTGTTCATGAACTCTCGAAACATCTTTTGTGTAGCCATGTCTATCGGGATCTCAAAATATGGTCTGAGTAAAGAGCAGAGTGAACATATTTCAGTAATTCTTGTAATGTTTCCGCAAGGTGGCGGCTATGATTTTCCACATTCGTTTAAGCTCCTTCGACGTTACAACTGCACCATGACGCTACGATAGAATCTAAATACAGATTTGAAAACTAACTTGCTGAAAACTAAATAAGCACTGAACAACCTGCTGGGAGAACTATAATTTAGAATGAATCATCTTTTGAAAATGATAAACGAGTAGATCGACGTATCCGTAGCAGTCACGGAAGACCAGGGCATAGAGCATTGCATCCCAAAGGACGATCGCTGGGGCACGCTTTTATTTGTGTCATTCTGAAGAAAGAGATGGCAGCGAGTATTTAGGTTATCTGCAAAAACTTAACTGTAATAAATAATCCAGTAATGAAGTTTTGGACTGCAAAGTGGGCAATAATAACAATATTGCCTTAGGTTGAAAAGACAAAAAAGGCAAAAAAAAGCAAACGCTATATTTAGGTGCAATTAGCAAGTGCTCTGCCGAAAATCACTAATAGTTTTTATCAGACGCAAGACCATACTGGGTCACAAAAAATTAACTGCACTTGAAGAGAAGTAAAAATGCACCGCCGAGAAACGCATCGGGATGTAGGTCAACAAACATGATGTACTCCCTCGCCCAGTACTTTAAGGCCGTGCGAACGCTAGCCCGGCAGTTTCGTAGTCGAGTCCTTTGTTATTGATAAGTATGTGATAAGCAGCTGCTAGTAACCATGAAAGATTGCTCTGTAAAACGTTTATGCATTTTGATTTAGCTCAAGCTGTCGCGTTCATCTTGACAATTTTCTGATGTGATATATATATATATATATATATATATATATATATATATATATATATATATATATATATAGTACTGCCGCGCAGATTGTACGTTCCCGAAAAAAGTTTCGCATTCTAAAACAGGGCCACATAGTTTACCCATTTTAGATTTTCGAAATCACGGAAGTGCTCTTCTACGTGCGCGTGCCACATTAGCCGGGCCAGCAACCGCCGTCAGTGCTGTTCCGGCTATACAGCAATACCGAAACCTTTGTAGCAGCGTTCGTCAGTGCCGCAAGGTTTGTTCTGCTCACGTGAAAGCTGTAGGGCCTGGTGTGGCCCGGCTGTCCAAACTGGAGGTCTCTCCGCACCCGCAGCTCAAAGAGACCCGTGATTCCGAGGTGCAGGAATGATTCCCGCAGCACATCGAACAGGTTCAGATGATCGTCCACCTCGAGCATGGGCCACCGTGGCAGTCCGATTCGTTGAAGAACGGCGCGTATCCTTTCCACCACATTGGTCGTGTTGGTGTCCGTTACCTCTGGAGGGAGCAAAAAGGATGGTCGAGTCAGGTTACAGTTCATTCGAGTGTGTTTGTCTATAAAAGGCATGACGCCAGAGGATAAAGCGTCTCTAGTCGCTGATTCATCCGTTTTGTGTGGAGAGGTGCGCATTATGCATGGAAATGTTTCCACTTTATCACATAACTGGCGATTATAGTAAAATAAATATGCAGATTCGGCGTACATGCTGGAATCTATGTGAAGCAAAACTTTCGTGAAGCGGTTATTCACATGCTTTATGTAATGGCAAATTTCAATATAGCGTCTTTGGCGTATAGGAAAGTGGTGCACCTACATGTGCTATCGCGCAGTCGTGCTTCGCGATGCGACGCATGCGGCGATAATCTCAAAGTGCCAGCTGGCGATGGCACAATAGCCGCGTATGCGTGATTGTGTCGCAGTGGTTACAATATCCGGCTTCTGTGCTGAGGAACCGAGGTTCGATTTGACAAACGGGTACGCATATTTGTTTTTACGCACAAGCGTAACTAGCCAGATCGTGAAATCAATGGTGTCTGTCTGGCGCCGCGATGCAAGCGAACGATGAAGGCGCCTGGAGGCGAAAAGAATTGCGCAGCAGATAAAGTACAAAGAGAGCGATGAGCGCGCGGTGAAGTAACCCCATCTAGAGGAATGTGTAGGGAACGTTGAGCGAAGTGGCGACGGAGAAACGAGGCCAAACGTCGCGGAGGAGGAAGGTAGACGGAGGCGCGCTGGGTTGACCTCCACTGGAACTTGCTGGAGGTTTTCTTTACATTGCTTACGCACCGGGATTGTCTCGTAATAACATCGTTCTTCGCGCGCCGTACGCCGTGTATGCGAGTGCAAGTGTGCGACAGTGAGTAGACGAAGGCGGCTTACCTCGCGTGCGCAAGGATAAGAAGCGTGTCGTATTCTGTCGCAAGGCACCGGGGCACGGCAGGGTGGCGTTGTACGTCGGTCGCGCGTGCGGGCTTTATATTGAAAGGGATTAGCTTGGCGGGGACAGTCTAGGTGGGCCGATGGCTCGTTGCTTTGCGTGCGCTGTGCTCTCACCGCTACGTATGCGTCGAAGTGATAGAGAACAAGGTCACTTGACTCGCTGCGGCTCTCGCGATTCCTAACGCTAGTGTTTTGGCAGCGAGTGTCCGCTTTCATCGAGTGTGCAGTGTTCATGCTTCACTGTACGCGTTGACACAATGCCAGGTAATGTAGATAGTAAATTAGTGCCTACAATATGGCGTTCTACACCGGCGGCTGCTCCGCGCGACCCCTGTCTTGAATACGATCTGCGATTGTAGGTGTATATGCGCACCGAGGGCCGATAACGTCGTATGCGCTGCAGCACCCATGCGCTCGCGCGTCACCCGCGTTATCGAAATGAAACGTCACTATAGGTTTTTTTTTATGTGTTAGCTATTTGGAAATACAGCAGCAGCACTCATCAGCCACTCTAAGGAAAGGCGAGAATGGTTCAGAAAAAAAGCTTCGCTTGAAGAAAATGTTAGAAGTTCTCAGCCATAACCTCAATTAAAAAAGAGACATCATGAAATTTGTTCAAAGTTCTTATAGGATTAGACCCCGCTGACGTAAAGAAAGGAAGAAAAAGTGAAAGAGTCGCCAAATAACTATTTATTATGGATCGGTACCAACTCGCCCAAATCATTACACTTCTGAGTCCTGAAAGCAGCTCCGACTAAAAAAGTGTTCCAAAAACGCAGTTTCGAATGCAAATAACTTTAAAAAGCCGTGAAATAGCAAGAATGTCGGTAGAGTATGCCCGACGAAAGTAGGAGACACATTTGAGTTGCGATAAATGAGCAGAAACCTGCATAATTAGTACGTCTGCCTAAATTACGCCTACCCCTCCAATAAAGTTACCTTGAAGACCTGCTCAGACTGCGTAATAAACATGGCTGCCTAGAGTGTAGCATGTACCACTAGCAGTAATTTTTGCAGCGCTCATAAAATGCTTCAACGATCTGTGTTGTCAGTGATTCTGTGCCATTTTTGCATTCATGACCTCACGCATACAGCTTACCGGGTTTGCATTTCTTGTAAAATCTACGCAAGAAATTGTAGTCCGGCGTGTGTGGTTCTTCGTCTTTAAATTCGAATTTCACCAGGACATCTGGAAAGAGCGCGGAAAATTACAAGTATAACATGTATGCTCACTTCGCAGCATATAGAATATGGGACATGAGTAGGTGAGCAGCTAGCTCTGAGTGCCTGCTATCAACCTCAGCCAACATAAAGCTCTATTTGCGAGCGTTCACTGCATTCACGACATAAGAATTAGTTTGTCAATTTGAAGGTAATTTTTTTTACTTCTTCCGTAAGTGCATGGTTTTGCCGTCAATTAGTGCGGGTTGCTTGCGCCGTGCTCTGTTGAATTCACTTCGTGCAATGGCGAGTTGTACAGAAGTTCACGTGTGTGCCGAGCTAGAACTTTACTAGCACGACACAAGCACTTGGTCGCAGGCGCAAGACACAGTTTCAGCTGAATAATAATGCGGAGGCGGTAGTTTCTACCTGTTTTATCAGAGCAGTCAGTCTAGCTGCAATAAAATTTGAGTTACAAATTTTATACATAATTTGTCTCCAGTACACGCTGGCAATACCGTGTAGAGGGCTTCCTTCCTTTCATTCGAGTGGTGCTGCAAAGCACTCTCCGACAAAAAAGAAAAAAAAAATCGCATCATTGGCCACGATATCTTTGGCGACACACCGTACTACCATATATATAGATGACTTATATGATCGAAAGAATGTGCGCTATGCTTCTATTGAAGCTGATTTATCTTTGCAGCCGCTGGCAATCCTCGATTTGCAAGCGCCACAAGGCGCGAGTTTGCCTTTGTTTGCGCGCCACCTTGCGGGGTGATGGGGACCGCCATGAATGTGAGTGGCTCTGTCATAATGCTGTTTATAATTTAATATAAAGAAACGGGTAGGCTGTATCAGCTATGCAGCTGCAATGGGTTACGTTAAATGGCCGGCGTGTGTTGAAGAAAAGGTGTATAGGCAATAAGGCACGTAAATTATATAGCGTGACACAAAAGTTCGCCTACATTTATTCACACATTAGAAATCACACATGATTAACTTATGTTACCCCTAATGGACGTTTTAGGATCAGATTTAGCAATCTTGCTCGCTCCCTATTCGTAGCGGGCCTCTATGCGGTGCACAGCGTGCTTGGCCACTAGGGGAAAGAAATGACTCCCCCCCCCCCCTTTCCCTATATTGCTGGCGCCCGAGAATGCTCAGCGTCGCTCGAGCCCGCCGTACTTGTAGATGGTTAGCGTTCCAGCGCGTTGTATGTGTTGGAGTCGGCCATGTAAAAAGGGGTAGCCGGCCCATGCCGTCGTCCGACTCATTCACGCTAAGGACGTTGTTGAAGGGAGGAATGTGTTCTCATCGAGAACAAGGGGTACTGGGCTTATTTTCAATATCCACATGAAGAGTGGGGAACGTTACATCTCATCAGTCTAGGATGACTGAAGTGAAGCACACCGAGGGGCCGGAAACGACTGCCTAAACTCCCTGTGTCATCCCTAGATTCGTGGGCAAGGGAGATCTGCCAGTGATCCTTTGTCCAGTCGCAGCGCCAAAAGCCTTTGAAGGACCCACGTTGAGGGCGACTGTTCAAACACACACTCCCGCACTTTTGTTCACTGAACATACAGTGAGGACAGTAAGGGCGGTAGCTTAGTAGACATGGGTTCTCACGCTTGACTCAAGCTTGCGCGTCTTGGTTCCTCGGATGACCCCGCAAAGTTAGCTGGAGCGGCTGTTAAACGACTGTGGCGGTTACCGGGTTCCGCGAGATAACGCCGTAGGACACCATTTTCCAGGACATTGGTTGCTCCCATTAGTCCGTGAAGGCAACAGTCAACCAACAAACAATACTCTGTCCGCAAAACATGTCTCGCCTTACATGCGCCGCACCCCTGTCCGAAGGGGACGCATTATTGGCTTCACAGAGGGATTCGACGCAGCAGGGCAGGAGAGGCTAGAAGGTCACTGCCCCCGCTGGCCAATCGTAACAGCTTGCGTCAGTCCCCCGCGCTCCCTTTCTCTAAAAAGATTGACGCGTTCCGCACTGGTGAAACAAGTTGGGTACCACTTTGTCTTGATGCCCGAGTCTCTTCACACCATTTCTGTATCCTTTTTCGTCGAAAGCGGGGACAAGCATGAAATTCATGAGTAAGCATAAAATTTATGCAACAACGCGCATACTTGTTGGCCCTATAGCTTCTTATGAGCGCCAGTATGTGTTTTATGAATTATAGCTGCTATTGTTCAACGAGCTTTTCCAAACGCGACCACCCCTGCACGAATGGACAAACGCACTGCTGAGCTAGGCCTCTGCGAATGCCGCGCGTGAGGCTGAAGTTAGGTCCGATTGCGCAATACGACGCTCAACGGCAGCAGCATCTGTGCACGCGACACATGTATGGCCGAGTAATGGCTAAGTCTTTCTGTACCTAGATACCAAAGTAAGGCGCTTGGGTAGCACGGTTGCAAACATATAAACGGTAATAACGTGCTTTCGGTAAATGCGGCTTAAGCGGGAGACCTCCTCTGACCCAATTGGAAGACGTGTTACGTCTAAAAAAAGAAGGCAGATAATGTTCTTCTGATGTGAAGCTCAAGGAAGACGCTACTGTGAAGTGAATTAGCTTGTTCCAGGCTCTAAATGCTCTAACCTTGTAGGTACTTGGCGGCGTTGTCGAACTGCGCCAGCCACGGGTTGCTGAAATGGCGCCGCCTGGTGGCCAAATTAGGGGACTGCCGGGCGCTGTTGCACGCGAAGCTCTCGAAGTCGTCGCACGGATCCACGCTGTAGTTGATGCCCGAGAGGAACTCCGATGCTGGAGAAGAGCGTCGCGCCAATGTGAAACGGTGCTTGCGCGTAATATACTTTCTTCGTAATCTCTGGCGATCCCTTCTGGACCTCGTCGACAAAGTTTTTATGTAGTATACTCAATTTACAGTCCTAAGAAAATACTATCGGCAAACATTGAGTGACTAGACCGATAACATGCCCTTTCAAAAACGCGGCTACGCTTCCGTCCTGCAGAGCGGAATTGTATGTGAGGAAAATTTTGAGCGAAAGTGACGATCAATTTGCATTTCAAGTTGTCCTCTCTGACGGAACATGGCTAACGCAAAGTACGCAGCGCCACGGCTTATAGTCAGAGGTGTTCAAGGTTAGGGGAGCCCTCCACCAAATTTCGGAAGTTTGGCTGGAGTCTTTTCTTCCCCGATCGCCTGGGCGGTAACTCGGGCCCTACCACCAAAACACAGAGAGACTTTATTTTTAATTAAGCGCTGCGCTGTGACAGCCGCCTCAAAGGTGACGTGCAGTAATCCTGTCAACCGCATCGGCTGAGAGCTCCGCGAAAATTGGGTGCCAAACTCCTGCGAATCATTAGTTTGCTTTTTATACAGGCTCCCTAGCACATTGTGCTGAGAGAACGTTGTGAAGTTGTAGCTTCTTTGAGCTATGCGACAACTTCCTGCATATCGTGCCGAAATGCAAATTCAATGACGTTGACACGGAACGAAAGTAACTTTTGTTGTCATCAGCGATTGACTAGAAGTTACCACTTGTGTCCAGAGTATTAAACGCCCGTTAGTGGTACCGTTTCTCTCTTTTCTTTTTCAGCGGAGACACTGTCAAAGAACTGGTTACCCTCTCGCTCTTTCATTAGACGCTAACCTAATGTTTGCCTTTAGTGCGCTCTTTGTGCAGACCTCAAATTCACTCCGTGTCGTCTGCTATCGGACGAACGCAACAGAACGGACCGCCTATTTAGTGACGTTAAGAACGGACCGCCTCCGTTCGATTTTGGAACGCGTACAAGATCGCACCCTTGCAGGTGCCTTGTAACGCTTTTTCGGGGGAATGCTAGCGCCCATTAAACCGGCGCAGATGGGTTTGGTGAAAGAATTCACTTGCAATTCTGCAACTCCCAGGCATTCTAGTGTACCATTCGGAACACATGAAATGCGGTCGCGTTAGCGTTAGTGAGAAAGCGGCATGTCGTTTTCGAGTTGGCGGTTTCACGCTTCATGAACGTGATTTTGGCTTGTTCGCTTGGTTTAACAAGTATACCATCTTTGACTACCTTGTAATTACCGGTACAAAGTCTTGCGCACGAGTTGTTGTTCGTATTAGATGTAAATAATTGCTTGTAATCAGTACATTTCTTTTTAATTTTGTAATTTAGCGATTACGTTGTTCTCTCGGTAACGCTCACTCTAATTCAATTACTTTTCTGGCATTAACAAATTACCTGTGCCCATTTACATTTTAACGAATCAGGGTATAACAGGCGACGTAGCATTGAGCACTTAAATTAGGTGGGAACAGCATAGTACTAAGGGATGAAAATAGGCACATGGGTTACCTCCTTCTCACAAGCGGCGTCCTTCAGCTACGTTTCGATCACCTCAACGTGACAGGCTATGCAGATTTTAACACTTTTGTTGGACGTATACTCTCTGAGCTTTCCTCTTATACTAAATTTCCCCCTCTGTCCTGGAAGCGCTTATAGGTGGCCTTCATAGGCGCTAAGAGCTGCTACTCAAGTTTCGGCTTAGTGCAGTTTACAACTTCTCTGATGTAGACAAAAGTTTTGGGTCATCATAAACTCTTTAGTTGCTATGTGTGTAACATTGCGTCACTCATATATATATATACCTTTTGTCGTGATTGTAACACACGAAAAGTATTTCTTTGGCTGAATGACCCGTCGCAGTGTATTAAATTACATTACAGATTCGGCCGAGTTTTCAAGGAACGCGATAGTTTAACGAGTGAAGGGCGCCGAGAGGTGGTACACCAGATGTTGTTCGACAGATCGAAAGGGCGCTTCTGTGGCTTGATAGCGACGGACACTTAGGGGGTTCGTGCGAGGGAATCACCTAATACGATTTTTATGTTCGTCACTACGTGACTACTCAGCCATTTTCTATAGTGCGCGCATTAAGCGACATTTCAGTGTCGCTGAAGAAGTCTTCAAATGAAAACAAGGGAAGAATACCGCATAACGCTTCGAAAAACAATTCTCAGTTAAAATAACGTATGAATGGCTGCGGCGTACGCATTGAAAGAGCTGGGGCAGCTCATTCAATTTGCTGTATTTGTGCAATGTTAATAAAAACGTAGGGTGGAAATTAACGTTAAAGTAATCCATTACTTTCTAGTAATTTATTTAAATGCTTTTGAGAGGCAGTAATTAGCAGCCGTTATCTTCTACGTTTTCAAAATGGTTATTGTAGTTTTGATCGAATACTTTTGTTTCTATAATGTGTGAAAGTCTGCAATGTACCAACAAATCTCTGCATAATAAAAACAAACAAGCCTACAATTACAATTGTACAAAACACCACACTCAAAGCAACAGAGAGATTTCGAGGTGAAATACTGCGAATAAAAATACTAAATAACTTAAGCAAAAGAAAAAAGCAATAAACGAAGATTAAAAAAAAACCATTATGTCAGTCTTCAGTATAGTTGGAGGCTAAATTGATTCAATTACTTGCAAGCAGTATAGCGCAAAGAAGTAAAAAGGATAAATTTTATGCCATCATGCAATCATTTGAGGCCGAATGCAGAGACAAACAGAAAATTTCGCCAAAGGACAACGCTGCCGTAGGGGCAATATCGACTGCATCATGGTCGCGCTGCATAACGGACATTATGTAGAGCGCGAAGACAGCCGGTTGTCCTGTTTGTTCATTAGTCCCGTCGTCTCTGCTGCCCGCCATCTTGAACAAAGTGAGCGCGGAGAAGGCATTACTTTATTTTTCTGAGAGTAACGAGTGATCGGCTTCGCGCAGTGTGTAAGATGAAGCGGTGAATGGCATAACTCATGCGTGCTCACGTAATGAATGAACACAATGCCGAATGGAAACTATGAAAGATGATATTGTCCAAGTCGCAATGCAGTAGATTTTATAACTACACGCGAACGGCAAACCTTGCTTGGCAGGCTTACCGTAGGTCAAACATGACGGCTTCGTACAGATGTCATAGTCGGGACTTTCGTGTCTGACGTGCTGTGCTGAAATAAGAAAAGAAAAAGCTGCTCATTTTTCTCTTTGATATTTTAGTAATAAAATTAGATAAGCTTTACACATTGCCAAAATTAGCTGCACCTTCATTTACCTGTCATTCCAAATTGATCATCATAATCGCCACAATACTTTGTGAGCACGCACAAAAAAAATTGAAAATAACATCCACGCCTCACAATATTCTATCAGCCTTAAATAAGTTTTTGTCTCACTCACTTGACCTCGTTCAAAGCGCTCCTTCACATTTATCGCTGCCTTGCAGAAAATAGAAACCCTGTGGTGTCGCTCTCCTATTTTTTTTTCAATTCACCTAATATCCCACGTAGAGGTTGCGTTTATGTTATATAAACAAGTGCGCACACTCTTTGCTTCACACGAGCTGTAAATACAGGGCCGGCACAGTGCAATCCCTCTTCTCGCTTCATTTCTTTCCTTCATGTCATCACCTGCTCCTGAGCGGCCGATACACTGTTGATAACGGGGTCGGAGCAGCGCTCTAATTCTTGATGAAATTCCAAAAGGATACCATTAGAATGAAATCGCTATGTTCTGGCCCAAGCCATGAAGGCGAAAATAGTTTTGGATATCAGAGGCCGAACGCAGAGAGCTTTCTTTTCTGAAGCGATGTTTGCCGATTGGCCAGTTGCCTCTGTCCGTCACTCGCTCGCTCGCTCACTCACTCACTCACTCACTCACTCACTCACTCACTCACTCACTCACTCACTCACTCACTCACTCACTCACTCACTCACTCACTCACTCACTCACTCACTCACTCACTCACTCACTCACTCGCTCGCTCGCTCGCTCACTCACTCACTCACTCACTCACTCACTCACTCACTCACTCACTCACTCACTCACTCACTAACTAACTCACTCACTCACTCACTCACTCAATCAATCAATCAATCAATCAATCAATCAATCAATCAATTATACAATCAATCAACCGAGCTAACTATCTATCTATCTTCCACTTAAAGGAGCGGAAACTAGGAAGTAAAAACTCTACGGAGCTAGCCTCTCTACGGCTCAGCAGAACAGTACATATCACATCTCACTCAAGTACACGTTCAGCAGCGCAGTACAATATCTTTCGTAGCACGATGCACTGACATCTGCTCCTTCGAAGAGTTCTAGCGTAAGAACGTTTGTTTGTCAATAGGTACCCAGGGATGATATCGAAACTGCTGAATCCTCTCAGAGCGTCTTTGTGCGTCGGTCGATAAGCGTGGCTTTCGGTTTGGGACAACAGTTTCAGTGGCGCACAATGACCTAAATACCATGCGCCTGCTCCAACTGGATACGTGCAGCTAGAGCGCTTAAATTTCGAGAACGATGGATCGATGACAAAATTGCGAGTACCTGCGCGCAGCCCTTCTCCTTCTTTACCGTACCCCACACTTTCCTTGGCCACAAAAAAAGTTAGTTTTATTTTGTAAGGTGTAATATAGAAAGCTTGCCGTAACAATTACAAACGAGCTTGTCATTACTTGGCATTTGACGCAAAAAATGTTCTAGCAAAAAAAAAAAAAAACTTACCCCTTTTGTGCATAACCACGAGGTAGGAGAGATAAGTTGAGACAATGGACAGCGCAATGATGACAACCCAGATTGCGCCCCAAAGGAGTTGCTCAGCTGGGGACTGCGCATCCCAGACCCTGTCTATCAGGCCATCCAGCCTTGAGGATAGAAAGAAAGAGCAAAATAAACGAGAATAAAACACCGTTCGATATTATAGCTCACAAGCTGTCGAGTTATGCAATCAGTTCGGTGACATAAAAAAAAAACATTATAGGGCGAGGAAGGCATAAATATAAGGGCGTACTTCGCCTCCCCAGTTTCGGCAGCTCCCGGCCGCGCCGGCCGCGCTTCGATGGGGCTGAAATGAAGGACTGCCCGTGTGCTGTGCATTGAGTGCACGTTAAATAAGCCCAGGGGGTGTAAAATAATCCGGAATCCCTCACTACGGCGCGCCTCATGATCAAATCGTGGTTTTGGCACTTAAAACCCCGAAGGGTCTTTTCATAACTGGGGTAAAGTTCCCAGAACGAAGGCAGGGATCATGAAGAGGCAACTGATACCATAATGCTTTTGTAAAAGAGACTGCAAAATATATTTTTTCTTAGTTGGGTGTGACGTCGTGTGATCCAGATTGTGGTCGGATGATCACGATTACTGCGTAAGAAGAAAAACGACCAAGCACGATGGACAAGTCGTGATATGTAAATAAAGACAGCTGTCATATGCCTTCGCTACGTGTTGTGTTTCAATGCACCGTTCACTAAAACTGGGAGAGCTTCGCTCACATGGAGAGACATCAAAGACGTCATCTGCACGATTTTACTGCAAGCTACACTGTGCCTATTTTGAAACGACTGCTGTCCTCAGAATTCGTTACATACGGTTGAAACAGGCCTGCACACTTACATTTAACTTCATACGGACATGTCGCGTGTGAACCCAAGCGAATCAAAGAAAGATCTGGTTAGGTACGTCTTCAAAGCTCACCGGCTACAATTCGTAATTTCCAATACATTGAGGCAGTTAGCACAAAGATTAATACTAAAAACGCAAAAAATGAGCCATTCCACTCTATGAAGGTGGCTGACCAGCGAAGCTCTTTAGCACATGACACGGACATGACACCTAATTTTGAACAAAGGTACGAACTCATTTATTGTATTGATGTGCGGTTATTGTTTCACTGGCAACAGCAATTACATTCTTTGGTAATGTCAAATCGATGCACGTACACCGCTGGGTGGTCCGTTGGGCCGGATCGGTGGGGCATCGCAAGATTTATGTCTGCAACACGGAACGCGTAGGCAGCTCCCTTTTTGGTACCGGCACATCCACATTGAAATCACCGACAACGACAACAGGGGCAGTGCGATCGTAGCTTATTCACGCAAAGTGAGCAGCCATGAACCTTACGGGACTATAAGTCGTTGGATTTTTTGCTTGCATGAGCCATTGCTCATGAGTCATTGGTGACAGTTTTCGACATGCTGTTCTGTATGTTGTATGCGTGAGTATAAAGAATTCAAGCACTGTTCGCTTCACTTTGCTTATTGCTTGTAGCCTCTGTCTTGCAGGGCTATGAGCCATTGCACTTTGCTTGCTCACGGGAGCATGAATGCTTACGTGGGTATGAAGCATTCATATTGATAGTTTTTGTTCACGGAGAACGAAAATGCATGGAACCCTAGGCAATACAGCTTCGCTGTAAAAAACAACGAGCCACGACAGCGTGTATATTCGGCACCGCGTGCACTCAACGTCGCAGTATAAACTAGTTGGTACGAGACACTGAATTGGTCCAAAACATAGTACTAATCAAGAGTTCGGTTTTTAGGTGCTCACTGTGACAAGGCGTTGCTCAACTTGCCGAAGCGATATCTTGTGGACATGGCGCTCGTCCTTCTGGTGTCAGGGAGTGATACGCGGCTAGCACGTGAGACTCTGCTTTTCTTCCTGGTCAACAGAGAACGTGTACTCGTGGCTGAGCCCGTGCGTTTTCTCCGCCGTACGTTGGTCGTCGGGAATCGTGGCGGCATCGATGAAACCTGCACAGGTGGATTAAACCGCTTTTAAACGAGCAAACTCTATCGAAAGAAGGTAGGAGAGAGAGGGTTGGTGAGGCGGCTTTAAGAATTATCCCTTCGAGAGAGTAGGCGAACATAATGCTTCTCTAAAACGCACATTCGGGCTATTTGGGCTTGCATAAGGAGCAAATCACAGCACGTTAGAGTAGGGAAGGTTGCAGGAAGCGCACTGTCAGTCTTGTTTCTGTCGCGATATTTTCGGGCGATCATTCTCGGAGACACTTTCATTTTCGCGAGATATCGCGACAGTAGCGCCGGACGCGTCGGCGTCTACAGGCGCCAGCGTTCCCGGTTTGTGGTCTGAGCACAGTTGGCGCAATGCCAGAAAGCTACGGGCCGTAGACGCCGAACGGGTCTGGTGCTAGTCTCGTGAAACCTAAAAAAAAAGATGAAAAAGTAGAAGCAGCTACGAATGTGATTGCCAGAGGATAGCACCCCTGCAGTTTTCCTTCCCTAATGTAGCCTGATTTGCCTACTGCAGGAGGTGGCGTAACTCCGACAGGTAAAATGTAAATCTGGATCACCATGACATCTGTGTGCAAACTGCAGGTTTTTCTTTTATCGTTGTTTGTTCTTCGGATTGCCAGCATGCAAAACCAAAAAGAATGTACGAGCCTTTGGCCACCGCCTATCGAAGCAACACGCCTTCCGGAGAAACACGAATGTGTCGTCTGACTGCGAAAAAGTAGGAAAGGCGTTTAACCAGAGAGGGCGCAACATCCTTCAGTGGGACAACGACGTGTTTATTAAGGCCTCCTTGCGTTCGCGTAGCGTGTGGTTTGGGTGTGGAGGTATAACGCCAAATCAGCAATGCGCACTTTTAACACATGTCATCACGACTAAACTTGTGCCATGAAGGGAAATAAAATGTTGCTTCAAGGCACTCCTTCCTGCGCTTTTCTAGTGGGGGTGGCAAATGATAAGAGGTATAGGCACAAGACAATTTAACAGTATAGCTTAAAGTATGCAAAAGACGGCATAAACTGAGTTACAAACTGGGAACGTCCCACTATCTCAATGCATATGCATGATCGTTCCGTAACTCGGGCATTAATTTGTGATTAAGTGTACCGACACCGCCCATGACGAGTGAGTGTTCATTGGCGCAGCCGTTCCACTGGCGCTGAAATAAACATGTTTGGAAAACAAGAAAAATTCAATACAATACAATACAATACAATACAATACTACTCCATTATGATTTTGTTGCAAACATGCGACGTCAAACGTACGCGACCACCGATGCAAGTACTGAGTGGGAACACGCAGCGTTGATTTAACAGCCCAACCAAATGGTCTCCTCGTTCATAGGAGGTCACGTTTGTTTGCTTTGAAAGCAAATATTATTTTTTTTTATTGAATGGGCTTATAATAGAAGTGTACAGGATTTCGGTAGGTACGAGCAAGCTCAATGAGAGAATATAACCGGATGAGTAGTGCGGTGCCGGCGTCCGTGATTGGTATGCGTCCTTTGCTTAGCTTGCGGTGATGCGTCGAAAATCGAGGCGGCGTGCATCACAAGGCTGAAAATGGCGCTAAAACGGATCCTAAGCGAAGAGTTGGTATAGAGATATATTATACGTTATATTTACGGGCAAAAATTTTTATTATGCGCATAGAAATTCATTCCCCTCGGCAGCTCCGAGTAGGTAGTGCCAGGGCGATCGGGGGGCAACCATCTTTTATCACTTTCGGAACGGGGCAGCATCCGGCTATTCTGGAAGAAACTCAGTTTTGTTCGGCTTAGGAATGTACCTTCAATGCGCGCCCATCACTTTGACGTGATGAGTTTTCGCAATCTTGAGACGTCGCGTGAGAGTCAGGCGAAGCGGGCGTGGCCCGAGAAATTTTAACCACTAGAGCAGGGCTAATGATAAGAAAGCCGCAGAATGGGAAATAATTATTTTTTGCTGGCTCGGCCTAATAATGCACAATCAGTGTGCACGTCATCTCAGAAGCAGAGTTTCCGCGGTTTTCGTGGTGTTGCGTGACCGACGGACGAAATGGGGTTTGTGCGAAACATTTTTGGCCAATCGTGGAAGCTTAGTGGCATAAGTGGAACAGAAAGTTTGGAATCGCTTTACCTAATGGCGCCGCGGACATAGGTTTTCGTTAGCTTTTTTAGGCTTCCTCGTTTCAATGCGACTAAGCTTGCAAAATAATCATTCATGGAGCAACTACAGAAATAATGAGTGTTTGCAGCAATGAATATTCACTGTGATTCATGTCATGAAGTAAATACAATGTCACATGAAAAGGACGTACCGGTATAATTTGTAGCCCAACTTCTTCTTGTTCTTCTTCTTCTTCCTGCAAATTTTGGCACGTACTCACGAGGAGGGGGGGGGGGTTGGCCATGGTTCTCAGTGGAAACATAATATGAACTTCTTGCTTCGTGTTAATTTATTGATCTGTAATATTCGTATTATTTAATAGTAAACATATATTAATTTCTGTTTCCGTTTCTTGATTAGTGGTTCTTTTTATTACGACAAAAATAAAGCGATTGAATTGATGATGATGATAATGAACCTCTGTCGTGGCTCGCCCCCACTGGGGGGATAGGCCGAAATTCGGCGGCAGGAGGTAGCTAAAGGAAATTCTTATTTGAAGACGATAAACGCAGAGTTGAAAAAATGAAAAAAATGACATGAAATAACTAGACTCGTTATTGAACTTCATGTTACAGAACTTAATTGTGAATTTTAAGAGAGGGTATAACAATGAAGGAGAACTTGAAACCAATTTAGGTGAAATGAACGCAGGTTTGATACCTAGAGTAAAAAGAGGATAATTAGCAGGGCAGTCGTTTTGTTGCAGTTAAATAATCAAATACTGCGGTACAAATATTTCGGTGACTATAGCCTTGTGTCAAGGCCCCAAATGATAATAATACTGGTGTACTTAACCCTAATCGAATTTTGAAGAGTGGAGCTTCGAGTAATATCTTTCTCTGGTGTGGACATCTACAAGATAAAAAGTAGTGGTCTATTGATTAGATTTCCTTACAATTGTGGCATAGACGGGACATCGTCAGACCAGCTCTATGTAAATAGAAATTCAATTGCGCGATGCGGCAGCGTAGTCTTGTGTATGTAACTTCCAATTGCCGAGAAGGACATGACTGTTTATTCGAGCAAAAACCGATATGCTGAAAGTGTGGAGATGGTATCAGCAATAATTTAGTTACATCCTTTTGCAAACAAAATTTTCTGTATCCTAAATTAAAGTACAACATGGGGTTTACGTGTCAAAACGACTTTATGAGGCACGCCGTAGTCGAGGACTCGGGAAATTTCGACTACCTGAGGTTCTTTAACGTGCACCTAAATCTAAGTACACGGGTGTTTTCGCCCCACACGAAATGCGGCCGCCGTGGCCGTGATTCGATCCCACGACCTCGTGATCCGCAGCCCAACACCATAGCCACTGAGCAACCACGGTGGGTTTTCTTTATCGTGATGCAGTGGTGAAGCTGTTTGCAAATAAAACAGCAATCAAAGGTCCATTTGAACACGTTCTGGCTAATACATCTACCATTTCATTTGAGTATAAACCGCGGTGGCCAGGAATCCACAGCAAATTATTTCTTTTGTAATGTTGTAGGGACTAAATTTTCAAACATACTTAAAGTTTACTGTATTCGTTTCCGTGCAAAGCGACACACGTACAGACAGAGAATTTGTAGCTACGACATCTGACGATTGATTAGCGGGAAGGTTGCGCAGCGCTAAACCAACAGCGAATAATTCTGCTATGAAAATAGGCGTGTAATCTGGAAGGCGTATAGAAATGGACCAACAGAGAGGAGTGGAAATGCCTACGCCAGCTTTTTCTTCAGACACTGAAGTATCAGTGGCTGTTATATTGCTTGTTTCTAGACGAGAAAGTTAATCTAGGCATTGGTCATTCAAATATTGGTATGGCATTAGTTTAGCATTTGAGGAGAAAATATCGTCAAATTCTATCTGGAGACTTACCTTGGAGTGACCTGTTGGTTGAACACGTTGAATTTGTACATTAAATGGTTTTATCTGTGCCTGTACAAATACAATCTGAGGTATGCGTAGCCACGACCAATCATTATTAAAAGTGAACTAGGTTCATTAATGAAAACATACATTGATGTTGTTTGAGGAGAACCGTAGCAAAATTTTCGGTACGTTTCAATTTTAAGGATCTTGAATCTACTTTTTAAACATGATATTCGTGCTTCCATATACAAAACAGTGTTTGCGACAAACTTAGGGAGTCCAAGGCACAACCGCAGGGCTTCCCTTTCTAGTAAAACCAGAGGCTGCTTTTTATAAGCTTGGTTGCCGGAAAGCAAGACACACCCAAATTCCAGATGGATCGGACATGAATTTTATATATCATAATTAATGTATGTCTTCGCAATCCAAATCGTCTGTTACTGATTTTACGCAACCATCACATGGCACAAGTTGCCTTAGGCTCGACTTTCTCAATGTGAGTTTTTCAGTTTCGTGTCCCATCATACATGATTCCCAGATATTTAAGAGATTCCACCTGGGGAAATACCTTTTGGCGATACGTGAGTGAAACGGGAACGGGAACATCTAAAGGAAAGAAAAGAAGTAGTTCACTTTTTGTGACGTTCACAGACATATGTATGTTATTTATCCAAGTTTCAAGAGTGCGTAAGTAATTTTGTAACGGTTGATAAAGTAAATGTAAATCATCATTCGATGAAAAAAAAGCGATTTCATCGGCATAAACGTATACCTGGATGTCCTGAAGCAAAGGAATGGAGCTTAAAAAATATTCTAAACAGGAGATAACATTGACCCAGGTGGTACCCCGCGTTTCTGCTTATACCTAGACGATGAACATTCGCATTCAAAACAGTAGAATTCTCTTTCCGATAAAAATTCTTTCTTCCGCATTCAGCAGACGTACACTGATAGGAGAATGTGGCCTTGTGGCTAAATTGTCGAAATTAAGCAAGCAAGGCCACCACCTCTGTCAGGTGAATCCGAGCAAAGTGATCGGTAATTCTTTAGGAACAATTTTGACCATTAGAAAATCAGGTTTCTTGTAAGACAATTATGTCTGGAGAAAATTGGGAAGAAATGAATGACGAATCTGTAGTAGCAGAAACAGTCGAACGGCAATTCCACTGTAATATCTCTAGAGAGCCCATGTTGAAGATAGAACGGTAGCGGAAACTGCGTGATCCAAAATACTCTTTCAAAAATTCCTTCTTGGAGAGGTTCTCTATTACATATTTTTAGTTTTCGGCTTAGAGCAAATTTTGAAGGGAAGGATATGTGGTACGTTTCAGATTCTTAAGTTCCATTTCTACATCCGGGAACTCTTCATAATCGTCCGTTAGTGGTTCTAGTTCCGTCTGCTCTACATAAGTAGAAGGCCCTGCACAAGGAAAATCAGCTAACGCATTGGGTGACGATGATCGATTTTGACCTACATTTACAATGTCAGTAACTTGGGATGCAGGACCCTTTCTAGAGGCAGAACTAACGAACTCTGCCAGCTGACTAGACATAATTTGTGCCAAGAACTGAAAAATAGTTGTCGCAAGACGTCCCACAGGCTTTTCCGTGGCTTTCTCTACTGCGTCTGCTATGACCTCGCATACAGAAACATCTGCACCAGCAGTGTGACGACCTGTTAGGCCTGCATAGCCCTGCGCTCTTCCTTCAATGTCAGTCACTGCTTTCCTACGTGAGCATCGCCTGCTTTCCGCCACTTCTAGTATTCTTAATGCTCGTTCTTTCGCAGAACAATCCGAATAGACTGCAGCCGTGGGCTTCATTACACTCTTAGCACGGTACCTTTTATGGTAACCTGTAATCACGAGTAACTTATAAAATAAAGGTTACATGCGACATATGTTGATGGTTAAATTGAATGTTCTAACGTATATATATATATATATATATATATATATATATATATATATATATATATATATATATAGGTTACAAGAGTCAAAATTGCCGGATTTAAAGGTTAATTCAGCGCAAAGCGCCTTGTAACCATTAGATTTTAGCCTCTAAAGAACACTGCAGCGCATCAGTGAGGAGACCTACATCATGGATTGGACGTTTGCTGATAAATGTATCCTAATGTGTTCGTGTTCTGCATTTATGATCTGGTTATTACAAACGTAGGATTTCGGCAGTTCGGGCTTTATTCGGTCTTAATTTCTGTCAGCCAAGCAGTTATATTTTTCACTATTTAAAACCAAAAAATAAATCTAGCACAATCGCACTTGCAAGTTCATCTGCGCGCTGTTCTTTGACGACCCTCCATACTTGGCGCTCAGCCATATTTGGAATATCAGCAACGAAGACTGTGTCATCGAATGATGTGGCGTGCACTGCCTGCCGAAACCCAGTGGTCGAACGTGACGGAAGCCCCCTGTTCTCCCCCGCATTCTAGCCACCATGAGACAGGCATGGAACATCGGTATTTCAACACGAGAAACAAAAGCGGGCGAGTTTCTTTAGAAAAATGAATATTTTTTAACAAATTTTATGTACGAGGCGAGAAAGAACATTAGAAGAAAAGCACATGAACGCGTTGGGTCTTTCAGTAAAACGTTGTTGAAAACATTGGATGGTTCTATCACATATCAATATAATTCAACTCGTCTACTAAAATGTCCCTGTGCAGAACCTTTCAGTTGTCTGCATACATTTTCTGCCTTTAACCGGGTTCGTTTCATTCCCTGCCTTGCCTTGATGCTGTCAACCAAAACTTTTCCATGCCTCAACCATAAGCGCTCAAGATGAGGTTAATAGTTAGTGTGCAAGAAGCGCGTGCCTAAGAAAACCCTGCCGACACGCGGTACCAGCTAGGCCGCGTGCGTACATAAGTATAAACGCGCGGCGAGGAAGCTGGGGATGCGGTACGCGTTAGGCGACCGGCGTAACTGCTTTGAAATAGACAACAACCTACATGTCGGCGAACCATTCTGCATTGCACTTAGGATGTTTTCTAATAAAACTTGTAGCAACTGATTCCACTGCCAGCGTTCTTTGGGCATTTTAAGCTGTGCCGAAGATTGGCACTACAACGACAGCAAATTTAAGTTACAGCAGACACGAAACGCGCCAAACGTTCAGTGAAATCAACAGGATGCCGCTACACACACATAAAAGCGAGCGCCGTCCGCTCCGTTGTCTTTTTACGAGACATAGACAGATGAAAAGAGCGATAAATGTGTGAAGCCGCCAACTGAGAAATGAAATCTTTATCACTGTCCAAACACGAAATGCTTCCACCATCACACCAATAACATCACTGACACCTCTGACATTTATTTCTGTAATTCATTCTTGTTTGCATTCTTTTTTTCATTTTTGCTTGTGCCTCTAAGTGGCTCTTTCTAATATGGCGGAAGCGATCAGGCATCACCCACACTGGAGTGCGGCCATCCACGGTGCTATCATCTCTCCTCCTCGGTCCAATCGAGATAGCTCCAGTTGCACGCTGGGAAGATTTTAAGCGGGGCGGGAGGCTCGGAGCCGGCGGGAGTGGTTAGCGCGCTGTCGTCCTGTCGTTGTTGTAGTTGTCGTTCTGAGACGGCCATTATATTTGACTTGTTTGGATACCATCCGATCACCATTGCGTGCTGCCACCACTTGTAGCCTGCAGTAGTTATTACCGCGTCTAGTGGGAACTTGCGCCATCCGCTGCACCCTCATGCCTTTGTGCAGCAGAGACCTTTTCGGTGTGTTGCGCGGTCGCTGCAACGAGCCGGGTTGTGAGTGCAAGCGATACACTATTCTGCGCCTGTCGGAAAGTGGCAACCTGGTGAGGTGTGACTATTGTGACCACGTCCCAAATGCACACGGAAGAATATGTGATCTCGGTGAGCAGAACTTTTGCTTTTAGTTATCTTTAGGTGGATTGTACGTGAATTCTTTGTAGTTCGCAATTCAACATTTGACATAGTGCATGCTCTCGCTTCGCGTAAGTGTTTCTGAAAAAAGTTATTGTTGATAAATTTGCTTCTTTATGCTCTTCGATTTACATTGAGCTAAATTCAATGTTGTCATGTTGTTATTTTGTGCAAATATTGGATTAGACCTTTCTAAAATATTGAGATTTTCGGCGGGATTAGTTGTGTCAGGGCAACTTAATGACCTCAACAATACGTTTCTTGTACTGGCACCGTGCTTTGGGCTGATGTAGTTGACAGAAATCGTTCAGTATTGTACAACTCGCCTCGCGCACCCTCCGTTAGCCATGATGTGGTGGTGCGTGACTGCCCGCGCCCAGGCCTGGAGGTAATCTCCGGTGTGTGCAGAAGTCGGGCAAGCCGAGGCGGCTCGTGGTTGCATTTCCGCTTTCTTTCGGTGCGCGTAGTGCTGGAGGTCGCGTAATCTCAAAAGTTCGGAGACGCGTTGAAGGGAGCAACAAAACCAACGTTCGCTCCCCTTTACGCTCTTCAAGCCAACTTGATAGTGATTGTTCGCGGTCGTCAAATGAGATATGTTCATTAATGCCTGTGCTCGCGTGACACCATGGTTATTAGTAAGCAAATGATTACTGTTACGGCAGGTACAATTACGTACCTTAGTTTGAGTAGTGGTCTAATGCTTTGCTGTCTTCGCTTTTTGGGTGAAAATGCGTGTTATTTCTATTTTCTTTTAGTCAAACGGGCCAATAATTTAATATGGGAATCGGTGGTTAGCATTGACTAACTGCGAAGAATACACAATTTTCTTTTTACCGGAACGTCACCCCTTCTCTTACAACTTGCATTCAAATTTCGCACTGTGATGTATAATTATATACAGCGTTGTTCCGGAGAATACTTGTTGTATAGCTTTCGCAGGAATTTTGCTTATGTACGCCTTTTTTTTCTCGCCTAGAGCTCTGCGATGCGCTCTGCATCACTTTGTGAACACTAATGATGTTCTTTCGTTGCGTCTATAATTTCAGAAATGAAAAATGCAGCCGAAGCAAAGGCGCAACCCTTACAAAAATTTTTATAGAAAGTCCATAGACAGTCCATAGACATTTGTTTATGAACTCTATAGACTGTCTATAGACATTTCTTTAGACTGGTCTATAGACAGTCTATAGATTTATGGCCATACACGTTTTATAGACTGGTCTATAAGAAGTCTGAGTCTATAGACTGTCTATACACTGTCTATAGACAGTCTATAGACTTATGGCCATAACTTTTTATAGACTAGTCTATAAAAAGTCTGAGTCTATAGAATGTCTATAGCCTGTCTATAGACTTATGGCCATACACTTTTTATGGAATAGTCTATAAGAAGACTGAGTCTATAGACTGTCTATAGAGTGTCTATAGACTTATGGCCATACACTTTTTATAGACTAGTCTATAAGAAGTCTGAGTCTATAGACCGTCTATAGAGTGTCTATGAATTAATTAAAATTCATGTTTGTAGACAGTTGTCTGCAGAATGTCTGTGGATAAGTGCATACCTACATGGTTACCGTACCTTACCATGCTACTTGCCTAGCACGTGGGAAACCCGCCGTGGTTGCTCAGTGGCTATGGTGTTGGGCTGCTGAGCACGAGGTCGCGGGATCGAATCCCGGCCACGGCGGCCGCATTTCGATGGGGGCGAAATGCGAAAACACCCGTGTGCTTAGATTTAGGCGCACGTTAAAGAACCCCAGGTGGTCAAAATTTCCGGAGTCCTCCACTACGGCGTGCCTCATAATCAGAAAGTGGTTTTGGCACGTAAAACCCCAAATATTATTATTAGCACGTGGGAAGGGTGTATTTCCCTCGAACTTATCTTTTCGTAAAGGGAAAAACAGACATCCACCCATTCGTAGCGATTGCTACAAAGGAAACCCATACGGGTTCCTCGAAAGAAAAGCCTCAGAGTTAGGCTGAGGCTTTTCTTTCTGAACACATAGGTTCTGCTGAACTCTGAGGCTTTTCTTTCGAGGAACCCGTATGGGTTTCCTTTGTAGCAATCGCTACGAATGGGTGGATGTCTGATTTTTCCTTTATTAATTACTTCTCTCCACCTTGCGGGTTTCCGCAGAACTACTACGTCGAACTTATCCTTTATGTTTGCTATGACTAGACTTCAAGAATGTCACGTGACGGCGCTTCATCTTTTACCTTCTTCGTATCTAAAGTATGTGTGGACTAAGCCAACTGAGCCCGTTCGTTGGCGTCGTAAACACGAATTGTGGGACAATGACGCACACAGCTTTAATAATTGCCGCAAGAAGTCAATCCCATATGCTGCGCGAGAAAAAAGAAAAGCAAGTCTATGAAGAGTGTATATCCATAAGTTAAATGCTATCTGCTATCTACAAGTTTACATTTTTGTTTACATATGGTAGCAATAAAATTTTGAATGTGTTATGCATGTGCACCTGTTGCTTTTAATCTGCACTTATGCATTAATGTTGGTAGAATAATAGTGCTCCTGAACCAGCTGTGCTCTCATATATCTTGCATAAACAGAAAGAATTGGAGTGCTGAATCATGCAGTGCAAGAAAGAAAACAAGTGCACCGGCAATTAATTAACTGTTTTATTTCATGATATATATTAGGAAAATTTTTTAAAATACATGTCTTATGTAATACTATGAAATAAATGTCTTATGAAATATTACTTCCCCTTGGCATGCATGGTCGCCAGGCTGGCCTTGACCTTGGTGTCGCTGGTTCCAAATGTGCTGCAGGTGTATGCTGCAAATAAGTAGATGCAACAACATGAGGCAAAAATAACAAGTGTGTATTCTTTGCATGTTCATTAAGCAGATTAATATACTTGCTCAAACCATCCAACTCAATACTTAAGGCAGTTGAACTATGACTAATGGCTGCTTGTCAATACAAATCAGTACCATTATACAATGTTTTATTTTTGTATATGGTGAACAATTAAACAGTCACACCTGCTGCTCATGCCAGCAACACTATGTTCCTTTTTATGACAAGTTCATATATTATGCATTAACGTAGTTATCCAAATGATCTCTATATTTATTGCTGAAACGTTTCCCCGTTGGACTGTCTGTACATTTTTTTGGCTGGTAGTTAAATATGCCCGTGCATAATGATATGCACAGAAGAGTGACTGGATTAATGACAGTATCATGCCAAAGATTGTAATTTATTTTCTTTAATACACATTTAAATATCTTTCTCATACTCTTAAATGAACACGTTATTTGCCATAACTTCAGTAGAAGGCAGATGGATTGATTGTGTGTACATAGTCAATTCTTAGTTCCTTAGAGATCACGAGATCTCTTGGTCATGCTGACATGGTTGCAAGTTAGGTGTACCACATGAGCACCAGAAATACCATGTGAGCACTTTCTGTGTCATGGCACGACACATATGCTCCTCCTGGGAAACAAAACAAACTATAGTTGAATGAATGCTATCACACTAAATTATTTAAGGTGCACTCAAATGTAAGCAATGAACACGGCGCCGTCACTATCAGGCCGTTTTTCTCAGAAGCTGAGGTGCCTCAAACACATTGAGGAGACAATCCCGCAAGCAGCGGACTGCATGCCTGCAGCCTCGCTGCCACCCCCGGTTCGACCCTCCTTCGCTGACCGATCTCCCTCCGCCTCGAGCCCCGCGTCTTACGACCCTGGCGGTGTACAGTAGCTGTGTCATTCAGAGAGAGTAAAGTTGCGTTTCAAAGAGAAAGGTTGTGTGTCTGTTGGCTGCCCCAAGTTTGCGAGGCGCCCTTTTTGCGTGGGAGCCGCTTGGGGCGAGTGTACGCGTGTGCCTTACATTGCATCGCTTGTTTCTCGTCCACAGTGGCACATTTGCGGGCCGCTGTCGGTCAGAGCTAGTTTTCTAACCAAGTGCTCGGTTAGCTAGTCGAGTCCACGGTAGGGAACTTTTTTACTTTTTGTTTACGCAAACATACAAATCTTTTCTAGGATTTTGAGTTTCCTGACTTTAAGTTAACGCAAGAAAATTTCCGTAAGAAATGTCATGTCAGTACGCTTGACTTTCATTTCTTTTTTGTCCTAAAAATGGCACTAATTTGTCAACTTCTTTGTGAGGTGAAATACTTAAAAAATATGTTTAAGACAGATTCTCTAGAGACCTTGTATGGCAATTAACTGAAACAAATTACTTGTTTAATGAAGCTGACAATGGCTTGGGCAAGTTCGTAATTCATGGCAAGATGAGCACAGCATGGAAGACAAGGACACAGACACATGACAATGACCGAAGAGATACACGGTGCTAATTAAGTCAGCTCTAAATCCAGGAGATTGGTGCTTGCAGGGGTTATATGATGCGGCAGAAGTGATGGTAAACCAAAACTACACAATTTGAAAATTATGGTCTTTTTCTGCGGTTATGTGTGTCGTTCGATTACCATCCACCAGACGTGCATAGACTTATAAGACAGCTACAAGCAGCCTCATGGCCGGGCGTCCAGCTTTACAGGGGTGGATAGCACGGGAAAGGTTTGCACATACCACTACGCTTGTTGTACAACAACAAAAAAAAAGCAACACAGGAAAAGGAAGCAAAGCACCACACAACACTCAAACAGCGTTTGCTATATATCACACCGCCAATTTCCACTAGGTGGATGTCCTTCCCAACTGTATGTTCCTTCGTATTAACTTAGCGCTGGGCCAGGAGTACGCCTGTACCTAATTTATCTGTATGCACCTGGCGACAGCTTCGTCTGCCTCCCACAGCATTCGCGGATGCTAGACTATTTCACTATTGCTGTAGCAAGACGACAACCCCTACAAACAACTGAGCGCCTGGCCGAAGTCTGCTTCTATCGCTATTATAAACTGCTGGGTGCACAACGGTAGGGATTGAATCATGCATCTTCCACAACCGCGCCAGGCATCCTAAATGACGCCCAGCTCGGATGCAGACTTGGCTATAGAATGCTGCCCTAGCAGTCTTGCTGCCACAGAATGGGGCACAGCTTTCAAGAGCAGATATCTCGTCTAAAGAACACCGGTTAGCCAGATTTCGCTTTATCATATGCTTCCGATGGACTGGGTAAACGATTGAAGGAGTCGATATCTCGGCATGGGTTTATGTGAAGGCCAAACCGACAGGGCTAATAAAGTACCAGTGATTCATGTACAAGGGTTCTCATATCAGCTTAAAAAAGATAGCTAAGGTATTTGATGTGGACTCTCTAATAACAAATCAAATAGTGTTCTATTCAATTCGGTCTTCGAATGATATATACACTATTCATAAACGCAAATATTTTTTGAATAGCTTTCGAATATCTATAAACGTCAACTGTGCCTAAATAAACAGAAAATTGAAGCAAGAGCATGGTAAATTTTCGGCCCCACGCCACAGTGTTGACATGAGAAATGGCAACTTGTGTAGCGGAGAAGGCTAAGCGACATAGGTAGCCATACTTCAACGGATGTACAGAGATCATTCGTCATCTCTGAAGTGCCCCACACATGTGACTAAACTACTGGTTTGCTGCTAATGGTCCATTTGTGCTTTAAAAAAAAACATGGCTTCATAACCTACACCTAATTATAGAAACTTGCTAACTTTAAGAATACTGAAATGTGAACATCGTTTTGTATTACTTGTGATAACGGCTATTATTTGAAACCTATTTGACAAGCATTCTATATTCGATTTCATTCGATTCGCTTCTGGCACTATTCAATTCATATTTGATTCGGTCTCAAAAATAATGATTTGCACACCTCCACTGATTGTATTTACCTCCACTGATTGTATTTTTTTCCTAAGCTTTATGAGCCAGCTAGCCCAGCAACAAGTTTTATTCAGCTGTGGAGAAATGTGAATCGGTCAAACTGGCACTTGGTCTGAAATTCCGCCAGCAACTGCAGCAACATAAAAGGCACACTTGCATCACATTGGTTATTGCATTCAGTCCTGTGCTTGTAACCCCCCGTTTCTTTAAAGGTATGTGTCGTAAGTAACCATATGGACCACAAAGCATGTGAAACCATCGAAGTTTTCCACATAAATAAAAACCATGAATTTTGCATCTCATGTTCACTTTATCAGCCATCTCGAATGCAAAATCTGTCTTGGAAGGTTTGGTCTAAGCTAATCGTATGACGGTGCGCTTGCAGTCACGCTCTTCGTATTTATCATTTGCAGTTTGCAATAAACTCTGTGTTGGACTCTGTAGTCCTCTGTGCCGCCATCCCTTTCACACTGCAGTCATAATGAGAGCACTTAAAACAAAGCATTCTGAACATTTCTGTCTCATAGAAGATCCTGAAGATGAATTCACAAAGCTTTCCATTCATAAATACTCTGTGCCATGGGCTGGCCGCATTCACTTATATGTTCAGCAGAAGGAATGACTTGATTTTGCTCTTACAGACAGTGATAGAATATGTACTTTTTGTGAATAAGGGCCCTGGTTTTCTTATAATGCTCCTCCTGTTGCTCTCTTCTACTCTCACTACCACCAGAATGTTTGCAGGTACCCTCGACCCGTCTCACACTAAAAAGTTTTCCCATTACATATTTCCAAGGTCTGTGCGAAGTTGCAGCATGTCTGCCAAACTTCCATGAACAAGTATGGAATGCATATAAGCACCACTGCACCTCTCATACTGGAAAATGAGCTGGGCCGAACCAGAAAGTTAAGTTTTAATAAATTTTGATTAATGTTTTTGCTGTCTTAATTAAATCAGATGTTCCTAGCCAAGCAGATCCCTGCGAAATATTTACCTCTGAGATGAAATCAGCCAGCAGGACATGAAATATATATGTGGTAAAGTTGGCATTATTGGAACTTACCAATAATTGTGTCCACCTTTGTTTTATCAAGAGCTGGCTTTGTAATCGCATCAGGGCGGTTGTTACACTGACGTCCATAGAGAGAGGACCCATTCAGCTCCTCCTGACTGAAGACACATCGCAACAGTGCCCTGGCAAACCTCGGTGCGGTTGGGCACATCGCTGTCCACTTCTGCAGCATGATTCTCGGAACTGTTATGCCATTTCCTATGTCCACCTAAATTTAGAAAGAAAGTGCAGTTGCTGAGAGCAGTCGGCATTTTTTGTAGCACTGGCACTTCACAGCTACAATTTCAAGAACTTGGAGGGCAGCTCATATTGACAACTTGAGGATTAGAGCTTAAACATGCAACATAATGATTACAGGTATGTGCTCTTTTCTGAGGCAAAAGTAGAAATGGGCTTTGTACTGGTCAGGAATGTATTTATGCAGCAAGTGACGGCATGACCAAGAAGACAGCAGCAAGGGGAAAACTATGAACATGGGAGATCTGGCAAGGATAGGTCCACCTACAGCAAGCAGCACTCCTACTCCTCTATCAAAATGGGGAGACACTAAACTTCTATGTGCACCTCACACTTCATTACACAATAATTGAGTAAATATCGACATTACCAACAAGCACAAATGTCATAATCGGATTATACCCAGACAGATTATAAATTAAGGATTAAGTGGTCCTCAAAAGTTCAGTAACAGCAGCAGAGCCAACCCAGTATAGCCAGACATAATTGATGAATTGTTGCTCCCATCGAGAGAGCCATGCTGCTGGTGTCGTCGTATTATCACTTTGTGCACACATTTCTTGCCGCAAGCAGCTACATCAGAAAGCGGATATATGCATTACAATTACTCTCATGAAATATTATGGATGTCTTATTAAACATCCTTTAAAGGCCTTCATGGGAGGAAAGAGGCATGAATATGTATGTATGCATAGCAAACCCACTATACAGCTTAATGTAAGCTTGGTTTGCATGCTGAGCTGACTTTAGTATTTTTCAGAAGTGCTGTGTGGGCAATAACAGTTAAAAAAAATAAATGGTGGGGTTCACCCTGCCAAAACACAATCTTATTATGAGGCACGCTGCAGCAGGGTGCTCCATATAATTCAGACCACCTGGGTTTCTTTAACGTGCCCCTAACTCAAAGTACATGGGTGTTTTCGCATTTCGGCCCTATCGAAATGCAGCCGCTGTGGCCAGGATTCGATCCTGCAACCTCGTGCTTAGCAGCCTAACACCATAGACACTATGCAGCTACGGCAGTTTGCAATAAAAGTTGTTTATACATAAGGTTCTTCATTTTTAGCTAAAAACTGATAAGACCTACTTTTGTGCAAGCCAAACGAAATTTATGAAAATCGGTTTACACCCTGCTTCTCCCAGCAGTTCACCCTTTCGTAATAGATAATAATAAATGCAGGTCTTACAATGACAATAAATGATGCAGACTTTCTGCATTTGTTTGTGAGTGATCAAGATACAGATATTATTCAGGTTAATTATATAGATACGGTATACAGGGTATCGCAACCATCATGCATCAAGATTAAGAAATGTACGAATGACACATAGCTTGGCAGAACCAAGGTAAAGTTTGCCTTCGCTTGGAGGTACTCAGGTTATTTCTTTATTCTGCCTAATTGCATAATTAGTCTTCATTAATCAACTAATATAATAACAGTGTATAGTAGCTGTGTCTTACCAGTACTCACCTACGGGGAAGAAACCTGGAGGCTTACGAAAAGGGTTCTGCTTAAATTGAGGATGACGCAACGAGCTATGGAAAAAGGAATGATGGCTGTAACGTTCAGGGATAAGAAAAGAGCTGATTGGGTGGGGGAACAAACGCGAGTTAATGACATCTTAGTTGAAATCAAGAAAACGAAATGGGCATAGGCAGGACATGTAATGACGAGGGAAGATAACGGATGGTCATTAAGGGTTACGGACTGGATTCCAAGGGAAGGGAAGCATAGCAGGGGGTGGCAGAAGGTTAGGTGGGCAGATGAGATTAAGTTTGCAGGGACGACATGGTCACAATTAGTACATGACCGTGGTAGTTGGAGAAGTATGGGAGAGGCTTTTGCCCTGCAGTGGGCGTAACCAGGCTGATGATGATGATGAATCAGCTCAAGTATTATAATTCGATGAAAGCGGTCAATGAAAAAATTGTAGAGCAACATGAAAAACTCCCACTACAGCTTTCTGTTGCTCAATATGTGCTACATAAAAGTGTTCTTCCGAGCATGAAAGAAGCTCACGAATACATGCAGAATTGCCACACGACTGGCCGTTTGAGGCACTATTTATTCGCAGGCTTCTTTCACGCTCGGAGAAACACTTTTATGTAGCACGTATTGCGCAACAGAAAGCTGTATCAGGAGCTTTTCATGTTCCTTTACAGCTTTTTCAGACACTTCTGATTTAATTATAATAGTTAATAAATAAATTAATTAAGACTTGTTATCTAATCAGGTAGAATGCAAAAATAATCAGAGTATCTGCAAGCGAGTGCAAACATTGCCTTGCTTCTGCCCAGCTACATGATATTTGCATATTTTTAAATCTTGGTGTATCATAGTTGGGACACCCTGTATATGCCCTGTTTCTGCTTAACATACAAGCAAGTACCATCTTAAGGGAATGAAAGTTTGTTGCTCTTTCAGTAGCCACATTTACATGACTACAACCATGGCACAAAACACCCCATATCCCGCACTTCACATACATGTAAATGGTGGTAATACTCTACCAACTGAATTACCACAGCACTTACGTTGTTCTGTAATGTGAAAGGTAGCTGTGACATCAGCAGATGTTTACTGAATTACAGCCTGGACAAGGTAAAATTATTCCAATCTGTTTATACTACAAATCCACCATTAGTCATATCATAAGAAGCCAACAAGCACTGACACCAAGGTGAACATAGGGGAAAAAACTTGTGCTTAATAAATGAAATAAAGAAACGATAAATTCATGGAAGTTAAAGTGGATGAAAAAACAACTTGCCGCAGGTGGGAACCGAACCCACAACCTTCACATTTCGCGTGCAAAGCTCTACCAATTGAGCCACAGCGGCGCCATTTCCCCATCCACTTTCTTGGGTATTTGTTTCCTTCTACAACCCTGGTAGTGTTCGTCAGCGCCACTGCTCACGAACTTTGGCGGCGGACGTGGAACATCCTTTCTGCTGCAGGCGTCACGAGAACGTGATTTTTTGGGTGAAGGCAACTGGTCAACAAAGCCACGCATGCTACCTGAAGGCATCGATTTTGCCGTATTCGAGACCCTCGTTATGTAATAAACGAGATGAAAGGGGGTTAATCGAGGGGCCCAATTTTTATTAGTCATGTCATAAGAAGCTGACAAACACTGACACCAAGGACAGCATAGGGGAAATTACTTGTGCTTAATAAATGAAATAATCAAACGATAAATGAATGGAAATGAAATCGGGCCCCTCAATTAACCCCCTTTCTCATTTATTATATAACGAGGGTCTCGAATCCGGCAAAATCGATGTCTTCAGATAGCATGTGTGGGTTTATTGACCAGTTGCCTTCACCCAAGAAGATCACGTTCTCATGACGCCTGCAGCAGAAAGGATGTTCCACGTCCGCCGCCAAGGTTTGTGAGTGGTGGCGCTAGCTAACACTACCAGGGTTCTACTAGGAAACATAAATACCCAAGAAAGCAGATGGAGAAATGGCGCCGCACTAGCTCAAGTGGTAGAGCATCACACGCGAAATGCAAAGGTTGCGGGATCATTCCCTACCTGCAGCAAGTTTTTTCATCTACTTTCATTTCCATTCATTTATGGTTTGTTTATTTAATTTATTAAGCACAAGTAATTTCCCCTTGTTGTACTCGGTGTCAGTGTTTGTTGGCTTCTTATCATTGACTAATAAAAATCGGGCTCCTTGGTTAACCCCATTTCTTCTCGTTGAAATCCACCATTAGGCCTCCGAGGTAGAACGAATGACTAGGGCCCAGCCCATATGGGCAGGTGCTGGACCCTTAAGTTTTACAGTATTTATGTGCATTACTCTCACAAAAGGGTGGCTGATTCATCTAGTTGGCATTCTATTGTTGTTGCAAAAGCACATATAGAGAACCAAGAAGGCAAGATGACGCAGAAAAACAAAAGGAATAACCTACAGGTCTAGCGTGAACACAGAAATACTCCCAATGCATATGATAACGTAGGCCTACAAGGGCTTGTGAGATGAGCAAAAACATCAAACCTCCTGTGAAGCACGTCATTGTGCACAACTTTTTGTACTGCTTTCCTGTTAGAAAAAAGTGCAAATTAACCGAGGGATCACTAAACACATCTGAATCGGCTGTTTTTGTCAATGTTGTTTCTTTTAAATGTACTAGTAATGCCTGAATGTCCCACAAAGGATCTGTACAGTGCTGCATGATTTGTGAGCAGCTCCCTTTGCTATTATATATTTCATGACTGATTTCACTAGTTTAAATAAAATGTTTGTGTCCAGAATGAGAGCGCTTAATCATTTGTAAAGAGCTACAAGGAAAATCGTGAACATTTGTCTGCTGAACAACACCCCATTTATTTGTTTAAAAATAATATGATTTGTATCTCCCCCCCAATTAAAATAAATTACAACCAAGAAATGAAAGACTCTTCATACACAGAAATGAATTCTCTAGTACATAAAATATGCTCATGTTACGTAAGGGTGTCTCACTTCTAGAAAGGAAAGTATGGCAAACAGATCTGGGCAGCAGCTTCAGGAGGTTCTGGAGGTGCAGGTGTTCGTTCAACTTTGTCGATTATTTTTTGTAATCTTTTCACCATTTTTGCAGCATCTGATATAAAAAATATGTAAGGCACAATGAAGTTTTCTTTTTCTCTGTGCAAAAATAATTTACATACATTGCTGATAATCAAGAACATAAAGGCACCAGCAAACAAGCAACAATCTTACCAAAGCAGCATAAAGTTGAGCTCTAATACACCTTGTGGTATTTCCTACCTGGTTTAGTGGTATTTTATGCTATCTAATTCCACAAAATATGATAATCTACCTTTTCTGAATGCAGATAGGTTGCTGTTCCATAATGAGTGCAAAAAGAAAATTATGATATTATTACAGAAGGGTAAAAGAGAAAGGAAGAAAATGGCGATACGCTGGCTGCGTGTTGTTGCTAGTCAGCCATCTTAACCACATTGACTCTGCTTGCATATATATTGTAAATACCGTTTGTCTATACTTCCAACATCCCTGTAACATATTGGTGGAGGTACGGGGTACCACGGCTGGAAATGGAGCTCCGCAGTGGACGTCACATTACCGTCCTCACCATGAATGATGGTGAGCATGTGGGATCAACATCACTGTCACCTCCAATGTCACCGTCACCAGCTACGTCACTGTCCCTTTCGGTTGTGGTTATGCAACCCAAGGATCCTGGAACTTTCTGCAGAACCGATGGCACCGACGCTGAAGAGTGGGTGGCTATGTATGAACGCGTGAGTGGAACCAACAGATGGGACCCTAAGATTATGCTAGCTAACCTGTTGTTCTACCTATGAGGCAGGGCAAAGGTGTGGTACGAAAACCACGAAGAGGAACTAACCAGCTGGCACCAATGCAAAGACAAGTTAACAGAGTTGTTTGGCAAACCAGATGGCCGTAAAATTGCCGCAAAGCAGGAACTGGCCTCCCATGCGCAATCCGCCACGGAGGTCTATGTCTCGTACCTCCAGGACGTGCTGGAACTTTGTCAAAAAGCCAATTGCGACATGACAGAAGCTGAGAAGGTCGGGCATACGCTCAAGGGAATCGCTGAAAACACCTTTCATCTGCTCATGTGCAAAAGCTGCTCTACAGTTGATGCTATCATCAAAGAGTGCCGACAATTCGAGCAGGCCAAAAGTCGACGCGTACAGCAACCATTCGCCAGAATTCCCAATAGTGCCGCAACGTCGACATGTGAAGATCAGCCAGCACAGCAGATGCGTTGCCATCAGAGGACGTGATGTGAATCATTCGACGTGAACTGGGTGTGATGGCGCCTGCAGCTTTCTGTTCGCGTAGTGCTGAGGCTACCCCTTTTTAAGTTCCCCTCCTACAAGCCACCATTCACCAGGAAATTGAGAACATTCTGTCTGTGCTGTCCCCAACCCCAGAGCCAACGAACACCCTTCTATTATTTTCGCTACACCCCGATGCTTCTTTCTGCATTATTGCAACCCAACTATATCTATTAATGCAGTTTACTAAATGGGATGACTTTCAGTAAAACTTAAGTACTTGCAGAAGAAGCAGACCGCCTATTCACGCTTGGCCGCAGCCGTCCACATAGGAATGTGTCATAGCCATCATGTGGTGTTAACTTCAATTAGTCCTGAGCACTCAACTAATCTCGAACCATGCAAAACTTGACATACAGAAGCCTTGACATACATCACTTTATGTAACAGCAGTTCTAAATGAACAATTTAGATGTGGCTACTATCTGTTGGTCAAGCTGGTGAAGGACAAAGACATACTGCACCATGAAGCACGGCCAGACTGGAGCACATGAGCACGAGTGTGCACTCTAGTGCTGTCGTGCTCCTAGCTAACACATTACAGTTGCATGTAGGTGTGTGTGCTATGTAATGTCTACAGCACGGCTGCCGCGGGGTGAAGCAACAAGCCTACTCGTTGAGGAAAACTGCATGTCCCGAGTGGTCTCCCTGGGCAGTGTGGCTTCAGGCCAACATTTTGTAGAACAAAATACCATTTTATTAATTTGATTCAAGAAAGCAGTTTGAATAATGAAAGTCTTCTTTATAATTCCCATGCGTGATGCACCCTATTATCACTATCGAGTAATAAGATTTGTGGACCTCAATAGCTATGGCCACTGACAGTTATACTCTACAGGCAATCAGGACAATGCTACCATCAATATTAACCTGTCAATGTTAAATAAGAATACAATATGTCTGTAATTTACGATCTAGAAAAGGATCATTTTTTTCCTAGACCTCTAAATGCCTCTCTCTCGGAATCGATGACACACTTTCGCGCTTGTGAAATAAATTATCAGAAAACGGTATTGACCTCGTCCGCCTGTCACAGGAAGCAGAATGCGCTCTCTTCCCCGTATACAATCATGGTACTTACTGTGTGCGATATTGATTCTTTCCTGAAATGGTTCAGGTGTTTTAGTTCTTTCTTTTCTGTTTGCTGTCCCAGTGTATGATTTTGTACGCCTGTATGTCATATTTCGCCGTGCCGAGAAAATGCTCTGTCTTGACCAGCTCTTATTGATCAAGTGCCCAATGATCCTATATGTTAGCAGATATTTTTTGTCCCTTTTGTTGTGGCCGATATAGTGATGGTTGCTTCGTAAAGTTGCTTGTCGATGTAGCCTGTAGTGGCAGCCCCATCCTTTTCGTTTCAAAAGGAAAAATTCGTGGTTTGATTGCTTGATTTCCACACGGGGACGCTTAACACAGATACGAACCTCTTTGCAAGATAGATGTGCACTCGTATGCATCCAGCAATTCGAGAACCGTGAGGCAATCTCTCGGTTCTGCTCTTTTATCGTTGACCGTACGATGATCGCGCCACAATGGCATGTTTTACAGTCTTTGTAGGCAAGCTTCAAAGGTGGGTAACTCAGGTCGGGATATGCCCTGAAAATGTTAAGTGCCATGTACGAGACGAGTCCTCAATAGTCGAAATGGAATAACTGCAGCATGACTACGTGAAAGAGTGGTGACGCATGAGAGCCTCCTGCCGTCATACTTTGTGTTCACGGCGTTTGTCAGTCTTAAAATGATTACCTGCAGACACAGCCTGAAGTCTGTTTTTAGCTGCAAACAAGGCATCGACCGCGTCCAGACAAGTGAATACTGACAAGGAATGCGGAATCTGCAATATGAACGAGAAGAAAAACGGGCAACGCCAACAAACTCACTGCTGTTTCATGCGGCCGTAACTGTACAGAAAAAGAACTACAGGATATCATGTCAATAAAGAAACAGTACACTGTGTATACTTAGTGTCTCAATGCAGAGACCGTGCCTGCCTACCCCATTTTCATCTGGTCAGAATTTCAAAAAACGCGCCACTTCTACAGCTCTGAGCACTACCGAAAGAACACAGCTTTCCGGCAGGGGACTTCTGATATCAGATGTTGGTACCGCAGACGCATATGCAGTGCATATGTTTGTGGTCTTCTGCGCCTGCTCTGGCGATAAATGCAGCCGCATGTGGAGAAAAAAAGTCAGTTCGTAGGTGAGCGATCGCCTTGTCTGTCCAGTGTTCTTAGTTCAGCGGTTACAATTCGTGTTACACTGCCAGAATTTTGTATTGTAGTATTCCGAAAGCTATCATATGAAAACTGCAGGCGTCACCACTTCCGCCGCCATGCTGTCTCAGGCCAAGCGCGGCCTGCGCGCCTTCTTGTAGATGACGTCATTTGGGCTTAGTGTGAAGGTTAACGTGCGAGGGGGAGCGAGATGGCTAGCGCCTTGAAAGTTTATTTAGGCTGCTAATGAAATGCTATGAAATAAATGCACTCGGGACAGTTGCACTTACCATTACATGCAACATCTAATCACATGATGTATTTGTTGGTGCACCACACCGCTGACAACGTTAGTGTCATGCCACGTTTATGGTCACACACTACACCTGTTCACAAGTTATGGCGAAATGCAAACAGCAGTTCAAGCGAGTGCACGCTGCGATTTGCATAAGTTGTGTAGAAGCAGTAATGTCACGATGACAAAGACGAGGATGGATATTTGTTCAGGGACGAATCATGCGGAGATATGTCGGCAGAGACAAGACGTGAAAGACAGGAGTCAGGTTTTGCTTCACATTCGCCCGCTTCATTATTGCGTCAATGGCCAAAGGAGAACTAGCGTGCGGGTATGTGATCCGCACATGATCGCACGCTCTTATACTCAACTGCTTTCAAACGTGCTGTAGTTCGTCAAGCACGCGCGAATCGCGCCAAAGTGCTTCGTGCCGGTGGTACGAGAGACGTATGCGCACGCTTATTTATTTATCAAATACTGCAGGCGTTCACAGAGGGCCCTGGCAAAAATACAGCAATGCACAATATACGTTCAGCGTAGTGACAGCACAAAATATAAGAGTTAATTTACAATGGGACAGGCTGTATAGTAAGAGGAAAAAAATTATGTAGTGTGAAACATGCCTATGAACAAAAAGCAATCAATTTATCAGTAAATTCAATGGTCCTCATCACATTAAAAGGCAGCTTTTTCCAATCCTCAATTGTACGTGGAAAAGAAGAATACTTAAAGACGTTTATTTTGGCATGGTATGGAATTAGAGATTCATCATCATGATGCCTTGTACGACGAGTAGTAGTGGGCGTAAGATAAGGTTGAGGACTCATAGAAAATTTATTGTTCATAAGTAAAAGCCGAAATTTTAGTGTGAATTTTCCTTCGTGGATGCAGTGATAGGATGGCATGTTTTTTTTCATTGAATCGGAAGGTGAATCTCTACTGCGGTATTTTAAAAAAAAATTTGCGTACGGCCTTCCTCTGGATTGACTCCAGTGTCTCATAATCTTTTTAGTGTAGGGGTGCCCAACTGTAGAAGCATACTGGAGCTTTGATCTGATGAGGTTATAGTATGCTAAATGCTTGATCTTGGGAGCATAACAGGATAAAAAAGAATATTGGGTGGCCCTATGGTTAAGAGATGCCGCTTCTGGACAGGCTTGAATCTACAAATAACGCGCCATACCATTCTGAGTAGGAGCTTTTCGGCAAGACAGCAAGAACAGCTGCGTCCTGCAAAGACCGTAAGGATTCGGAAAGAAAGCTTCGCTATAAAAAAAGCGCTGTCCTACTTTCCATAGTATATGCCTGTTCTACGCATTAGCTAAGTAATCGCGATTACCTAGAGATGATAAAATGCGCATGTTGGTTATGACACCCCAACTTGGACTCTGTCGCCGCCGCAAACCGACGCACCCATTGTAATTACAACGACAGAGCTGTATTAATTGTACGCCTGATTTCCGAGGTCACCTTCGGAGCCGCCCATCTTCTTTCTTTCTCGTTTCGGCAGATGCAGGCGAATTGCAGAGGTAGGCAAGTTAACTACCAATTTTTTTTTTACTCAGCGGAAATGTCGTAGACTGCAAAGCGTTCTCGTGAAACACGTCGGTTATGTTCGTTAATGAACGGTGCGCTTTGTTTCTTCACAACCTGAACCAACAAGGACGACGATGTGCACGAGCTCTCCTGCCCATCACCGATGAAGGGCGAGAGCAATAAATAACGTAACCCATGTCGGCGACACATGAAAAACGACAGGTGAGGCACGTTCCGCCATGTTATAATGATCGTGCCGAGGATTGCCATGACAAAGGAGAAAAAAAGAACCGGTCTACGTCTCTTTCTAAAGCTGGCATATCAGTAGGGTTCCCTCACTTCCTTTATTTTGGGCAACCCTGTTAGTTGTGCGATTTGCGCGAGTACATACCAGAAGCGTCTCTAAATGTTTCCGAAAATTTTCATTCTACTATGCTACGCCGTGTCACGGTGCGAAGCCTGTGATGTGGACGACCGTGAAGGTACGATTACCAGTAATCATTGTCATAGTACTTGTCTCTACAGTTAACTGCACTGCGCAGCTAAAGAGTGCATCACATAATGTTTCAGTTTCATTTCGATAAATGATATCTACCAGGTGGTCTTTGATGATCTCTTTCACGATCTTGCTTCTTTCAGCATTCATTTGAAACCAGTTTATCTTTAGTTCCCGCGATCGACTACTGCATGTGAGGCGGTGCATGTTCCTACGGTAATGTTATATGCTAAAACAGAGTGCGAAAATGTTATGTGAGCTTGGCTAAAGACACAGCAGTCATTGAAATTGTAGCCCCATTTATTCTACCAGTACACATCACAAACCTCTTCAAATAGTTCCGAAAATTTTGATTCTACAAAGACACGTCATGTCATGGTGCGAAGCCTCTGATGTGGATGACCGTGAAAGTAGGATTTGCTGTAACCATTTTGATAATGCCCATATCTAGATTTAAGTTCAATGCTAAGGTCGGGAGCGCATCAAATAATGTGTCAGTTTTCTCCGACGGTCATCATTTTGCGTCCAGTTCGCCCCCCCCCCCCCTTATACTCTGTGCTGTGGCTCTGAGATTATCAGTACGTAGCGCGTCTATAAAGTACTACACTCTTTGAAAAAATTGCATCTTTTGGGGTGTATATTTGTCCCACAATGATATTCGTCATTTGTCTTGCCCGCATTTCCTTTGTATAGCGCTGCGAGCCCGGTACTTCCAAGTCACGAACGGCATGCGCGTTATCAGCATGACAGAGCATTCTCGGCAGGAAAGTAACGAGCGCAGCGTTTTTAAGATGGAAAATGCGAATAAGACCGAGGACGATTATTGTTCTGTGGCACATATACTCCCCAAATGGTGCAATATTTTCTTAGAGTGTGCACTTTTAAAAGATTTGCACCACTTGGGGTGTATATTTGTCCCACAAGAATATTCGTTATCGCTCTTGGTTGCGTTTCCTTTCTTGAAAACACTGTGCTCGCTATTGTCCTGTCGAGAATGCTATGTCGCGTTGATATCGCGCATGCCGTTCGTGAGTTCGAAGAACCGGGCTCGGAGCGTAAAATAATCTTTTAAGAGTGTATCCAGCGGGTACACACGTTTAGGTACAGTAAGCCCGCTCAGAAATTATGAAGATTACCATCGCGACAAAAAATTTCCTGTCACAAAATACAAGATTTAAGCAATCAATTTGTGTTTTACGGAATGGCCGCTGACCCTGTTTTTTTAAACAGTTGGGTACCTCGTCAATTCATTCAGCCTTTTTTCCACCTGTTCCGTGTTATTTTGAATATGGAGAATAAAATAATATTCCAATTGGCCTGAAAGAAGAAGGCGAAGATGGCGAATGATAGGCTGCCTTTCCAGAACTTGTCTGTAATTTTAAGTTATTTTTAGCAAGCGTAGAGTTGGTTCTTGCTCTTTTGCTTTGCTCTCAACGATCGCCGATCTGGGGGTCACCGTCCTGCGAGAGAAGCACAGCAAGCGGATCCCGACGCCCACGGGGCCGAAGCAGAAGCGTAGCGGGCCTCCGCTGTCGGCCGCCCGAACGAAGCCCGCGAAGAATATAGCTGGTAACATAGAGGAATTATATATAATTAACCAGAGGGTCGCAGGTCTTGTTGTGAACCTAATTTGGGGTACAAATTGAAGGTCATACAAGTCTACTCCCCTACATCCAATCATGATTTCCAGGAAGTCGAAAGCTTCTATGAAGACGTGGAATCGGCGATGGATAAATTCAAAACAAAATACTCTGTGCTGATGGGCGACTTCAATGCCACGGTAGGCAAGAAGCAGGCTGGAGACAAGTCAGTGACGGAATATGGCATAGGCTCTAGAAATAGTAGGGGAGAGTTATTAGTAGAGTTTGCAGAACAGAATAATATGCGGATAATGAATACCTTCTTCCGCAAGCGGGATAGAGGAAAGTGGACGTGGAGGAGCCCGAATGGCGAGACTGGAAATCAAATATACTTTCTACTCTGCGCTAACCCTGGCATCATGCAAGATGCCAGGGTTAGCAAGGTGCGCTGCGGTGACCATAGGATGTCAAGAACCCTAATTAGCCTAGACCTGAGGAGGGAAGGAAGAAACTGGTACATAAGAAGCCAATCAATGAGTTAGCAGTAAGAGGGAAAATAGAGGAATTCCGAATCAAGCCACAGAACAGGCATTCGCCTTTTACCCAGGAAGAGGACCTTAGCGTTGAAGATATGAACAATAATCTTATGGGTATCATTAAGGAGTGTGCAATAGAATTCGGCGGTAACTCCGTTCGACAGAATGCCAGTAAGCTATCGCAGGAGACGGAATATCTGATCAAGAAACGCCAATGTATGAAAGCCTCTAACCATACTGCTAGAATAGAGCTGGCCGAACTTTCCAAGTTAATAACCAAGCGTAGGACAGCTGACATAAGGAAGTATAATATGGATAGAATTGAACATGCTCTCGGGAAAGGAGGACGCCTAAAAACAGTTAAGAAGAAATTAGGTATAGGCAAGAATCAGATGTATGCGTTAGAGACAAAGCCCGCAATATCATTACTAATATGGATGAGATAGCTAAAGTGGCTGAGGAGTTCTATAGAGATTTATAAAGTACCAGTGGCACCCACGACGCTAATGGAAGAGAGAATAGTCTAGAGGAACTTGAAATCCCACAAGTACAGCCGGAAGAAGTAAAGAAAGCCTCGGGGGCAATGCAAAGGGGGAAAGCAGCTCGTGAGGATCAGGTAAGATCAGATTTGTTGAAGGATGGCGGGCAGATTGTTCTAGAAAAACTGACCACCCTGTATACGCAATGCCTCATGACTTCGAGCGTGCCGGAATCCTGGAAGAACGCTAACATAATCCTTATTCATAAGAAAGGGGACGCCAAAGGCTTGAAAAATTAAAAACCGATCAGTTTACTGTGCGTTGCCTAGAAAGTATTTACTAAGGTAATCGAAAATAGAATCCGGAACACCTTAGACTTCTGTCAACGAAAGGACCAGGCAGGATTTCGTAAAGGCTACTCAACAATTGACATATTCACGCTATCAATCAGGTGATAGAGAAATGTGTGGAATATAACCAACCCTTATATATAGCTTTCATTCATTACGAGAAAGCGTTTGATTCAGTCGAGACCTCAGCAGTCATGGAAGCATTACGGAATCAGGGTGTAGAGAGCCGTAGAGAGCTATAGGCAACAACACTTAGTTTGATTTCTTGGCGTATTCCCCCCCCCCCCTTTTTTTTTCTTTTCCCCTTTCCTTCCTTTCTTTTTTGTCAGCCGGCGTATCAGACGCCATTGACACGCCGGCTAACGCCCGTGTGTTGACAGACTGGGGTGGGGGGGGGGGGGGGGGCCTGGCTTTGACCTTGTACACGGCATTCCTTTACTCTCAATTCGACGCGCTAACACATTTTCCCTCGTTTTCGCGTCCTCCCACCTCACACCCCCTCCGCTTTAGAAGAAGCCCACCTATATATACTGTGACGAGGAAAGCATATGTAACCTTGAAGAAGACAAGTCCACTTGTCGAAACGTTGGCTCCTGCATTCACCTTGTTCACGTTTTGCTCATATCTCTGCTTAGTTGCATAGGGAAGCTATTAGGAAAGAATGATTCACAAACAATTAACTTGGTTCCTGGAAACTATAAAAGTCTACCGGGAAGAAGTCAATCGCTTCCGTCAAAATAGGTCCGTAAATGATGTCATTGCCTTGGTCTAATGATTTGAAAAAGAATTAGTTTGTGGGAACACGCATACTGCGGAATGTTTGCACATTACGGCAGCATATGAGACTCCGCCTATCATAAACGAATATATGATGATTTTGAAACCCCTGGTCTTGGAGGACGGCTTTACGCATGGATTGTTGGCTATCTTCAAGGTCACCAACCTTTCATGCGGACTCCGGTTGGCGCGATGGCCCTTTATGCCATTGGAAAAGCAGTACCAGAGAGAGCTGTGTTAAGCCAGCTATTATTTAATTTAGCCCTCATCGATCTGAAATTAAACCTGCCTCTTGGTGTCAGCATCACAATGTATGCGGTCATTTGCGTTTGGAGAGCGGCGCAATCCCGCAGTACCAATCAACAACATTTGCAGTGAGCACTGACACATGTATCGGCATAGCTAAATGCAAGGGTTCTGAAATTATCGCCAGACGAATGCGTTGCTATAGCTTTCGCGCGGAGGCGCATGCAGCATTACCCATTAGCACGTTGCCTTTGATTCTCGTGCTCTATCGTGGCATATAGTACTTAACGTCAACCCGCAAAAGCGGTTGCCAAGCAGATAATAATGTAGTGCTGTTGAAATCTAGCTAGTGCATCTTCGTCAACTGCAGTTTACATGCTTTGTGCGCGGTCTGACACGAATGACATTTGCATCTCTGTTAACACCTATGCATTGTGTATTAATGAGCATGTACGACGAGTTTACATCGATTGTTCTGAATTTCACTAGTAACGATTTTTCTGAATTGCTCCGCTGTATTCCCTTTGCGTTAAAGTGTGATGGGAAGGACATTTTCATCTCTGTGAAGAGCTATGCAATATGTATTAGTGAGCACGTATCAAGAGTTTATATCAACTGTTCTGAATTTCTTGTATTATATTCTGTTATGTATTATGTGTGGATTTTGTACTTTTTTAAAAACTTTTGACCTTGCTGTACGCCATGTAGGGGGGCTCGGGCTTCTTCAAGCGAAAACCGTTCGCTTTTTGCCTGAGCCCACCCACATCATAATGATGTAAATAAAACTGACTTAACTTGACTTGACTGGCTAAACCGAGTCACACTTGCCTGCTGCAGCGTGGTCCGCACTTTAAATTGGCTCTGAAAGCTAGAACAGTAAATATGTGTTCACCCTTTCTCTACTCAGCGTTGTGTACTGCAAACATATGGCTCGTGTTGGAGTACTCATTCGAGCACCCGACGGCCCCGCAACGCATCGGCATTCTTACAAGAGCTCCAATCACAAGGGCAGCAGGGAAAACGCTCGCCCAGAGAGTCGCCCGTCAAATCGCAAATCATGGGCGGGCAATGCGCCTGGCTGCCTAGGCGCAAAGCGGTCCTTGCGCCACAAAACACACATTCGTCAACATGCCTAGGCGCAACATGGGGCAACTAAGAGATCAACACTTGCGCACGGTTCTTCAATATTCGCCATATCCTCGTCGATACCCTTTTTCTGCCGGATGCACGCGTCGTCTTCATAGGCGCTATTTATTAGCTGCTTATAAGAAAATACGGAATTACCAGCCTTGCGAAACTACCAAGATCACTTTGATAGTATACGCTCCGCATATATAGTCATTGAAGCGCAAGTGAAATTTCGTAGCAGTTGGCCTTTAAGGAGGCTCTTGCGCATGTACTTCGACAGCAGCCGCGAAAGGCACAGGTGAGATTCACGGATTCGAAAGCAGCCCTACAAAGTATGTGGAACAGGCACAAGCGATGCAATAATCAACCTCCAGCATTTGACATTGCCTATCTTCGACACAAAGCTAAGATCGCTGGACAATGCATCACGTTCCGGTAGATACATGGCCATGCCGGTATTTCGGGAAACTAAAAAGCGGGTTTAACTGCCCGAAATGGAATCCAATACCGAAATTTCCGAAGAATATTTTTTACTAAAGCCGACGCTTTGCAGATAGCAAAAAAAATATGAATATCAAGAAAAAGACCGCCTCCGGAATCTGCCGCTTGACCAAGATAGCTTTCTGGCTTATATTGATCCACTAGTGAGATAGAAAATTCCACGACCACTTCCTCGACACCTAGGGACATCGTACCATAGTCTTGGACTGATCGTGCCATGCACGAACAATTATCTATACCGCATAGGGCGTACTACTATTCCCTACTGTGATAACTATGGCAGCTCAGAGACAGTGAAGCACGCGCAACTTGAATACCCCGCGTACCGCAACGGGAGACAATAGACAGCTTTAGAATAGCGTTTGTCGCCTTACGTACGCTAAACGTAAGCACCTTTAGGGTAGGTTACGATGCGTGGCTTTTCAAGTCTTTTACTTTACCTCACGGAAACACAAACATAAAGAAAACGTTATAAAACAGGGCGCCGTCTGGCGCCTCTTGCCGAGCGTATCCAAGCCAAGACGGTCCATTAGCAATGATCCTGCTGTTGCTATGTGGACGCGTCTCGCTAAGCGTACGGGCGCCAGAATCGCCTAACGATCTCAGACATCTGACACGCTATGCACTCATAACTAACCTTTAGGGTTAATTTAGAGAAAGCGAAAGCTCATTACAATAGCTACTGTCGATCAACACGAAGGAGAGCCTAGCCATCACGAGAATTCACGCTGAAGCGGGAGCCATGGGTGCCGCCATGTTCGACATTTTTTCTTAGCGTCCGTAAACATTACGGACGTTAAACTTGCCAAATAACATACGTTGTCATAGCGCATGTAAACCGCAGAAACAGAAAAAGGTTCCGAACTTGCGCAGTGAGGACGACGCTATTTCTTTGCGTATGTAATGCTTTTACGTTCGGTTGCAAACGCTAAACTAAAACTGTCTAATTATTTACCACGATCCGTTAACGCTACCCAGCAATCTAAGGCCCGATGCTCGGACCTTCCAAACAGCGGCGGGTTTTCTTTTTATAGTTCGAATGCCTGTGGAAAATTCATCTAGCTGGAAAGCTTTAAAGATACTCAACATCTCATATACAAAAGCCTAAGTTTACCGTTTTTCGTTTATTCAAGCGAGAGCCTGCAAAACACAAAAGTAAGAAACCTTGCCGCTCTGCCTGTTTTTGGCCGCTTAGCTGTAGTCACACTGCCACGTGAGAAAGAAACGTTTACTTTCAGCACAGTAGATTGCAGCTACAGAAAGACAGAGCGAGAAACAACTTCATTTGCGGCAAAACGAGGTCGTTAAGAGAGTACGCATTTGGGCTGGTTGGTTCATGATTACGAGCAATAAAAACAGCGCTAAACGACGGGACGAGTGAAGGAGGCACAGACAACAGCGCTGACTAACAACCAATGTGTGTTTATTCCGTCAGTCAGCATAAATATGCTCCGCCGCTATCTGAAACCACGGAATCTACAGAATAGGGCATGCGCAGGGGGGATTGCAATTAATGTGATAAGAAGGCAATCTCCTTCGGAACGAGAGAAATGGACGGAAGGCTTACACAAGCTTCGCCACTAACGTGAATGTGGAAGGCTTCGGATATAAGGCGTGCGCGGTCATCACGATATTTTGACAAATAGGTTACACCTTCGAAAGATGGCTTGCAGCCGCATTCATTACAATGCAGTGACAACTGACTATCTTTTGCCCGTTTTTGAAATTTGTTGAAGTGCTCGCGCATGCGGTCGTTGATGCAACGCCCCGTTTGGCCGATATAAAAACGCTTGCATGAAAGGGGGATCTTGTACACCACACAGTCACAACAGTCACCAACAAACCTCTGTCTCTGCTGTTTTTTACAACTTTTTTGTTGTTATTGCTTACCCTATTGACTTGGTGGCACAGGCTACGTAACTTATTTTTGGCAGTAAACAGCAACCTGACGCCTGCCCTACTGACAACCTTTTTGAGATTGTGCGCAACCTGGTGAACATAGGGTATGACCGCAACCATTTGCCGTGAGCGATTCTCGGACAGAGCAGCTGCCGACTGCTTTCCTTTAAGGTTCGCTGCAAGGCTTTCAGCGATGCTGGTCAAAAGAGGTCGTTAAATTAGCTTGCCGGTGGTCCGAAGGGTGGTGGTTATTTAGAGAATCATGTTGATGGCGTTACACAAAGGAGAGTGCAGCGCACCTGTAACTGAGAATTATTCGTAAAGAAATTCTATTCTGCATTTAATAAAGTACCACGTGTTTTTGAACTATAATTTACTCCAAAATAATTTATATGCATTAGCCCTCGCTTGCACGGTACAAATACGTGATAGAGTGTGGCATGAGATGACATACCTCCAGTCGCTCAAAACGATGATTTCACTGTGGGCTGCCTGGTGCTCTTTAGTAGTAAACCAGTCGAGGACAACAGCAACAGGCCTGTCTACTTAATTTCCTCAGTCTTTAACACCACACATTTGATACAAATTTTGGTACCATTTCATTGCATAACCGCATGGCGGCGATACCTGCATGCAATATTAATAGGGATAACTTTACAGGATTTGTTTTCCAGCGCTTGTTGTCTTTGATTCGCAGTGGTCTACTACGCAACCCAGATTGGACGAGCCACTCAACATGCAGTGCGGGATTGTCTTCCGCTAATAAAAGATATTCAACCGAAACCGCCAAACGAACTAGTGATAAAGGCAAGTAACAGAATCATATTTAAACTGTTGTAGTCGAGCAATTCCAGTAGTAATTAAAAACGCTGTAAGAAAAATATAGCAGAACAACTAAAGGCCAAAATTAACGAGAGAAATGAGAGTCCCGGCAACTCTAATGGTATCTTCGACTGGTCGCCTCCATCATCCCAAGCAGAGTCGGGCGGATCTGGTGTTCCCCGATCTTAGAGGTAGAGGACAAGCGCGCACGCCAAACGTGCGACTCGCTATCGTAGGTGGAAATGGCAGATGCGAAACCACGTGACTTCTGCCAACGTCCGATGTTTCGCCCATCTAAAATTCCCGGCGCTACCGGGAAAACCGGTGGAGGCGCCGGTGGGACGAGCGTTCACCGAGACGCCAGCGTGCAGTGGCCTAGGTTGTTTAGGTTACGGAGGGCCGTCGCCAACAGCAGCGACGCTATTACACTGTAGCGAAGCGGCGCTGTGATGACGTTTCAATCTCGACGACTGCTCCGACGACAGGGCTTGGAGCGCCTCAGAGCGCTCGAAGATGCAGAAGAGCAATCGATAAGAACCGGCCGAACGCAGGCCGCTCTTTCAACCAGCCGAAGACAAGGCCACTCGCGAGAGCGCTCCAGAACGTTCAGAAACGACCAGCCGCACACGGCATCAATGTTAGTGAAAGTCCCGTGTTGCGCATTATTCGTGTTCTCTGAAATTGAAAAAAAAAATCCCATACGTCACTGCATTCTGACATAGGATATCTAGGCTCCGCCATTTAACGTGCCACCTAAAACGTTAAAAAAAATTAGGCGTTGCAGAAAAACGATTTATGCCTACGTACAATAGTGATATAATGTGTTACTCATTCGTCACCGCAGTAATTGTGCATCGTGCTTTTTTTCGCTTGCCAACCAGTTTCTCAAGAGCCTTTGTGACGAGAGCCAAGCTTGCGCAAAAGAACTAAAAACTTTGGAGCTTCAGGTAAGCCCTGTCGAATACGTAGAGCATAGTGAACAGCATTTGTTGAGTAACTGCAAATATGAAACACTGGCGGAAGTAGAGCAAGTGGTTCATATTTCAATATTTCCACTGGGTGCAGCTCCATGGAACTTCACCCTGTACAGTAAACGCAAGATCTGATTAGGCTCGGCTTTCATTAGGCCAAATTAACACATAAATTAACATTGACTTCTGAAAGAACCTGTACGTGCTGAATGACAGCTACGAAGCAATGTAACAGATGTTTTCTAGAATTTTGACACAGAACCGAAAATTTCCTACCGAAAATACCGCCATTGAACCACCTGGAGTAGATTACTCAATATACGGGCGTTATTTGCGTGAGAAATCAATGCTTACAATTTATGTTTTAGTCATTCTTTATTAGCTAGCATTTTAACTCATTACCTTAGGGCACGCTAGGAGAGTGCCCACTTGAGCTCGTTGGTACGGCTTTACGAAAACGGAAACAGGGGACAGAGTGAAGGGGACACACATGCACCGTTGCATGTGTCCCTTCACTGGGTCATCTGTTCGTATGCTGCTATGAGCTCATTTAGAAAAATAAAGGGCTGGTACACGTGGCAGTTGCAAACCTAATCCGATCAGTTGACAGGCGCCCTGTCATATTTTGAAAATTTCGTCAGTTTCGAACTAGGCACCGCTACAGTTGCGGCAAAAATGTTCTCTTTTTCTACATACGTACTATTTTAGGAGAACGCCCAATGTACCAGTGACCGTATTTGACGTTTGACGTTGACCTTGTGCCGCTGTTTCGTTTAGTGGTTCACCGTGCTGTTCTTAGTAATATTGAAGCGTAGTCGCACAGATTCAGTGAACAAGTCGGAAGGAAGCAGCGAACATTTCAGCGCAAAGCCTCATGCATACCACAGGTCACCGTGGGATGCCTGAGCTATTCAGACCAGACGCCACCTTTTGTTGGTGTTTCTTGCTACAAGAAAAAAAGGATATCAACACCGCAACACAAAAACGTTTATAATATTGCCAACAAGAGCTCATTATGTTCTCTACTATTATTGTCTAACGCTTTGTTGCAGGCAATCGTACCGTGCTCGCGCAAGAAACTTTGGGCCATCTGGGTAGGTTACTACCAAAATTTTCATTTTTGTCGTCTGTCAGTGGCTAAAATGCTGCATGAGCAGCTGCTGCTCTCGCACTAGGAGATGCACTGACTCACTTAACACCGAAAAAAGGAAATCAATAAATAGGCCATGTTGGTTTCTGCAAGCCTGTTCACGTGCGTTTAACCTGCCTTGAACTTTACGTATTTGCATCACAATGCTGCCCTAAAGCTGAAAATGAGCCTGCGATAGTATTGTCAGGAAAAGGCCCCCCTTTATTAATGATTGAAGCATATTTGTGTTTACAAACACCCACAGACTTATCAAACCGCTGCAGTAGTTTAGCGGCTATGACATTGCGCTGCTGAGCTCGACGGAGTCATTCGATGTTGGCAATATGCAAAAGCGCTCGCTGACTAACGTGTAGAGCCGGTAAGGAACCCCCGGTATTCAAAATAACAACAGAATCCCTCGCTACGTTGTGCCTCGTAATAGGATTGTTCCTTTAGCAGGTAAAGCACCCAAAATTAATTTTGGTCACAACAATTTGTTTTAAGGCGAGCCCAACCAAAGAGATTTCTTGTCTACGCACATCACGCAGTCGTCATCGCACAAAACCGTAAGATGGCGATACTTTGCCTACCTACTGTTTAGGACGCAAGGCATATCAAGGTTCGCTTTATAAAAAATTGTGATCTTCTATTTGTGTTTTGTGGCAGCGTGAATGTCTACGTATCGTTTATTTTATCACTGAGTCATCTTGTGGAGAATATTCCCGGGGTGAGTCGTAAAAATGGCAGTTTTTGGAAGTCTGTTGCTGTCAAACTAAGTCGGCGATTATGGACGATGGCGTTGCCAATAGTAGAGGGTTACAGCGTAAACGTGGACTAGCGTAAACAGCACCTCCGGTGTCTGCCAGCTTGTTATCAGGCGTCATAAGCAGTGGATGGACAATTAGGCAAGTTTCGGTGTTGCCAATGAAGCGTCGTCATTTTGCTGGTGTCCAACGGAAAACACAATAGCTTTTGCGTATTTCGGCGCTGTCTTCTTTCTTTCTGGTTCGCTTTGTGCTGCCGCGAATGTTCCGGCAATGTTTGAAAACCGACGAAGGAGTATAATGCGTCCTGAGGATATCTATTGACACGTGTACTTATCTTTATCGGTCGGCCACGTTTCGCCGCCTAACAAATGTAATCGCACAGCACGGGAAGCACCTGCATGTATCCGAAGTTTTTGGAAAGTTATCGATGCTTCTACCCGGCTGTCTGTTGTCGCCGAACCTTGTGTTATCTGATTTCATCGCGTGACGCGAATGGTGTAGAACTTTGTGGAAGACACGCGGGTCCGCACGATTAGTCTGCAAGATTCGACGACTGCTGTATAAAAGCCGACGCGCTTGACCCGCTGATCAGATTTTCGACGATCGCCGACTGTGTTCACCGCTCTCGTTGTGCTTTAAGTGTAGCCTGTTTTGTGGGCACAGGTTCGCCCAATAAAAGCTAGTTTTTGCCTTTCACAGTATTGCTACTGTGTTCTTTGACGTCACGACCACGTGACACTATTATGTGGCAACTTGCTAAGGAACAACAAGCCGAAAACTTTGCGTTTACCAGTGAACGAGAAGTAAGCGCGCCTTTTCTGCAGTCGTTGTTGTGTAAACAAGAGCTATCCTTACGAAAACAGCTATAAGGAGGAAGAGATATTTCTTGATTTTTATCTTGGGAATATAGTTTTGGTTTGGGGCGGCGCATTTTGCTGCAGTGTTGAAAAGAACTGAAGCTACCTGCTGGCGATTGCTCATGAGCCGATTGATGCTATCTAAGGAGCAGACAGAAATTTCGCGTCATTATATTTTATATATATTATATTATATGTATTTTATTACATGTTGGCGGTTCTTCGTCATTTTTTCTCAGCAGAAAAGTTCGGAATTTATATTTACGGGACATATTTTAATGATTGCTGCACGAACTCTTTACGCTGGAGAAGATTTCACTGAGGTTTATGTTGTGCCATTACCAGCTTTGAATGTTTATGAACAAGGCTGAAGCTAATAAAAATCAAAAACATAACAGTCACCGTTTGTGTTTAAACTAAAATAAGGGATGTGTGCAACCTGCACGAAGACCGAGGCGCGCTTGACCTTTCAAGCTGTGCTTAGAGAAGATATTTTTTTATAGCTTCTTCGTACTCTCAAATTTGGTATAGCTTTTATGTGCTCTTAAACATGACCTTCTTCAATCATCACCAAGCGGTATTTAGCATATGTTCCAATTTCCACATATGGAAAAATTACGCTAAATGAGGGATCCTGGTGGGGCTCACTCGGAAGCAGATGCAGAACGGGTTCCGCCTCTGCTCTGACTACTTCAGAGAAGGGCACATCGCCGACCGGACAAAAACAAGACTGTTGTGGTCTGAAGCATAACTGCGAGTCGGTCTAGTTGGAACGGATTCATTTTTAGAAAAAAAATGTGTGGGAAGAACAAACAGGGACAAAGAAAAGGGGCTTTTCTGTGTTTCTGTCTGTTTTGCGCTCAAAAATGGTTTTCTCGAAATGTTGTAGTCTGCTGAGCCGACTGTTGGAGTGGAAGAGCGGTCCTTGGGGGGGGGGGGGGATCGACGAACATAAGGAAAAGAAGTAATCAGTCGTTTGCAATATTTGTGCTTCTGTATTTCATTATTCTTGTACAGATACAGCGTGACAGGGTAACGGGCAAGTGCTAAGGGCACGGCGACCACTGTCTATTCCACGTCGTGTGCCACGACGCGGGGTGCCATTCCTCGTTACACAACGAAATTTGTTCCGCGTAGGCGAAGAAACAGCGTGCTTGTCAGTGTCCCTTTATCGGCTGCTCTTCTGCGGTGCAGGGTGTTCCGAATTATAGGCTAAATTAAGAAGCCTAACAGTTTTCTTTGGCAACGACTGAATTCACGTTGGTAAAAAGTCGCGCCGCGTTTGCTGCCACGGCAGACGACACGGCGAAGTCAGTTCTTGCCACCCGCTGTCGCATTCTCCTTAGGTCTGGTTGCCGCTATATAGCAGAAGTTTTACTGCAACGAGGATTACAATGCTCAGTAGCCCAGCAGTTTCAAACTAGTGTAAGTTCGTTTTCATCCATGATATTATTAAGAAAACATGAAGCCAACGTAAACAAAACACTACGTTATCTCATCCTTAACAAGATATCAAAAACAGTAATTGATCAAGAAAACTAGCTCTAAAGAACTCATGCCTAATACTGAGAAACCAGCAATGATTTTAACACGGTAAATGAGTATACCGGGTGCTTCAGTGAACAATTTCAAAAATTTGTAAAGGTTGCCTGTGGCAGATAGCCCAATTCTAGTTCATGGGCTGGTCCACTGGAAGAGGCGGATATTACTTACGAGAGATGTGAATATACTAATCGGATAATTAACAAAAATTCAGCAATTAAAGTTCTAGCTAGTTACTGTACGGCCCATATTGCAATTTATAAATTCTAGCTGTGGACGTCGCAAGGTGGATTCGCTTGAAACGTATTCTCAGGGTGACACCAGTTTCGAGATAATTCCCCAACTTTGTGGGAAATTCATTCGCGTTCCAGTTAATTATGTGCTTGAACGCATAAAACGACGTTTTGTTGATGAAGTAAATTGAATGCCAATGCATTTGTCCGCAAAGCTCGGGAATTAGTATCATGAAACTGGTGTTGTGCTGAGGATTCGTTCTAATTGCATCGGACTTGATAATTGCAAAATGAGCCATAAGACATTAGTTAGCAGCTTAATTCTTAAAATTTCGTTAATTAATCGATTATGCATTTCAATTCTTTGTGCAAGTACTGTCCGCCGCTTCGAGTAGATAACCATACGAACTAGAACTGTGATCGTTGCCACAGATAACTTTTAAGAATTTTTGAAAATGGTCACTGACCCTGTATCAAGCAATACAGCTTGGAACATTGCTTAATAAATGTTGAGGGTATAATTGTAGTTTAAATGTGGCAACATATACTGAGAACTAACCTGTATCGATTGAAAACACTATTCTACGAAAGCAGTTGTGACATTTGTTCATGTAGATGTGCAACATGCCAGCTTAAGTGTTGCTTATTTACCCCATATTTCCAGTAAAAAAAAAAAATTAAATTATGGGGTTTTACGTGCCAAAACCACTTTCTGATTATGAGGCACGCCGTAGTGGAGGACTCCGGAAATTTCGACCGCCTGGGGTTCTTTAACGTGCACCTAAATCTAAGTACACGGGTGTTTTCGCATTTCGCCCCCATCGAAATGCGGCCGCCGTGGCCGGGATTCGATCCCGCGACCTCGTGCTCAGCAGCCTAACACCATAGCCACTGAGCAACCACGGCGGGTATATTTCCAGTAAGCGGCCCAAGCACCACATCCACCTTGTCTCCCCTGTATCGCTTTCTCGTGTGTGTCACAGACACAGTTATCAACCTGTGATATCAGGGGCGTAGCCAGGGGGGGGGGGGGCTTATGGGGCTTCAGCCCCCCCCGAAATTTTTTCGTGCAGTCATGTGCCGCCGACCAAAACAACTCCCGGCGCCAGAAATCATGCTCGATTTTGTCTAGAATGTTCTTAATTCACGCTCGAAAAGACATTTTAGCGCGAACATTGCTAAATCGGGCTGGATTTCGGGGCAACGCCCCATGCATAGGGAGTCACATATCGTAACGCAAGGAGCCCCACCGGGCACAAAATTTCAAGGGCGTTTTGAAGGCGAGGGGGGGTCGTCTCGGCATTTCGCGGAGGCTGCGGAATCTACGAAGCGCTTGGATTTCAATTCTGAAACGTTGTGGGTGTAAAGTGCTCATAACATTTTGATGCGAAAGGTCCATTGACATTTTCAAAGTCGTGCTTTAGATTTTCGATTCCGGAACTTTTTTGGGTTTAATGCTGTTGTAAACATTTGACGCCAAAGGTGCACGACTTTTCTAAAGTCGTACATCGGGCCATACAACGAGACAAGCGAAATCAACATACTATCAGACAAGTTGACAAAGCACGCAGCGAGGTCCAATGAGACAAAGCGTTCCGGTGGTTCATTTGTGCCATCAGGTCACAGAAAAGAATATAAACATTTTTTTTTCACCTGCGCCAAAGCATCCATGTCAAGACACTAAAGCCACCATTGTAACTAAGTTCTTATTTATTTTTCGACCTAGACTTTTATTCGCGAGGATAGATTGAGCCTCTTTCTCCTTTCTTTCTCATTCTTTTTTTTTTGTTCTCGCAACCCGCGGGCTGCCGATCCAGCCAGAGCGCATGCGTTTTTCTCGTGCCGCATCGATAACCGCGCGGCGCACTTGGATGCGCGTTTGTTTTTCTCTGGCCGACTGCATTTTCGCCTGGCAGAGTTTTGGACGCTTTCTGGCTAGCAGACGAGAAAAAGAAACAATGCATAGTCGCTCGCCGACAGCACTGCGGGGACTCGATGGATTGCAACGCGTTCGCTTGAACGCAACCACTCCGGAAAATTTTGTCTCGCCGGTGTAGGATACCGAGCCGTACGCGTATGGTTTTCTGTGGACCAAGCTTCACACGCTTTCTTCGATAATCGTTCGGTAGCCACACTAGGTGTCCAAAGTAGGCATTCGATTGTAGCCAACATGCTTTCCTTTGCGTTATACTTTTTCGCCGCCCCCCGCCCACAAAAAAAAAAGAAGACATTATTGCGGTGCAGCGAATTTTCGCATGGTGAAAGTTCGATTTTGTTACTTCTTTTGCGAAAAGTAATGGGCGACGGGATGCTTCAGTTGCCGGATACTATTTTATTATTGCGATAGCAGCTCTATGAAGACTCCAGGCGCATTCCTGTCGTTGCCCTCATGTTCCGTATAAATAAAGGCCAAGGGCGATAACATCGTGACCGCGCGCCGCATGCTCTATGTCCGAGTGAAAGCGTGCGGGGGGGGAAGGGGAGGTGGTGAGCCGACGATGGTGGCTGAGTCTTGTGTGCGCAAGGGAGAAAAGCGGGGAGGAAGCGCGCCGCCTTCCGTCGCACGCGATACATTTTGGGAGTGGAAGGAGGAGGGGGGGTGCTGTGATCTGTGAATCTGTGGTTGCGCAACCTGCTTATTTGCCTTATTTGACGCAATATATATAGTGGCTTTTTCTTAGGTACGTAGATTTATTGGAGGCTTATGCGTATATTTAAACATCTTGTTGCGAGGTTTTGTGTATATGCGCAGTTAACTTTGTTTCCAGTGACAATTTTTTGCCTTGTATCAAACTGTATCTTCACATTTGTATATTCCATCGTATCTTCGCATTTCTAATGTACGAAGGCGAGTCAAATGAAAGTGAGACAACCCGCCCGGCGCAATAATGGTTCGGTTCATTATTTTCGAGGCATGCGCGTAGCACATACGCATCTCATTTACAAGTGACATGCAGAGGTGAGGTTAAATGTTCTTTAATGCTCTCATACACGGGGTTTAACATGGTTGCATGACATTATCGACACTTCAAAAGTTGAACAGCTTGTTGTCGTGAGGTTTTTGACAAATGAAGATGTTTCCCAAAAAGAAATTATTCGCCGTATGGCTGCCGTATGCGCTGAACATTGCGTTTCATTGGCCACTAAGAAGCGTTGTAGCAAACTGTTCAAAGAAGCACATGAAAGTTACAAAGACGATCCACGGCCGGGCTAAAGCCACCGTGCAATCCCCCCCAACACAATTGAAAAGGCCGTGGTTGCTCAGTGGTTATGGTGTTCGGCTGCTGAGCACGCGGTCGCGGGATCGAATCCTGGTCAAGACACCCGTGTACTTAGATTTAAGTGCACGTCAAAGAACCCCAGATGAGGGTAACAACTTTTTGTCTGCAATTGTGACCGGGGATGACATGGTGCCGCTACTACTAGCCTGAAACACTACGGCAAATCTTACAGTGGAAACATTTGAATTCACCGCTCCCAAGGAAAACAAAGGCCGTCAGTTATGCCGGAAAAGCGTTGACTTCTTTTTAGATCGTTAGGGGCCACTATTGATCGAATTTTCTAAACCTGGAGAGACTCTAAATCGTTTCAGATATTGTGAAAGATCGGATCGGCTGCGTGTTGCTATTAAGAACAAACGACGTGGAAAATTGCGCATTGGGGACATCTTCCTTCACGACATTGCCCGTTCCCACGTCGCTGATGTGGTTAATACAAAACTGGCAAAGTTCAAGTGGGAAGCGCTGCAACATCCCTCATGCAGCCCAAACCTGTTGCCTTGCGTCTTCCACATTTGGTAAAATTTGAAGAAACTGCTCAAGGGAACCAGATTCGTGTCGAAAGATGACGTGTAGTCATTTACAGATTTTTGAGGCAGCAATCCAAGCAGTTTTATGATACGGGAATTACGCGACTCGTTTGTAGAACAAGTGTCTAAATACTCATGGTGACTACTTTTAAATAAAGTACCCGGTTTGTCATATATTCGAATTGGCTCACTTTCATTTGACTCGCCCTCGTATATGTTGCAGAACTCCTGCTTTTTATATGTGCTCTCTGTTGCGACTTTAATTTCGGAGCAATTACTCGCAATGAACAACCGCTGACAGTCCTGCGCAATAGATTCTTACAAAGGAAAGTGTCGTTGAGATTTTCCCCTGTTCGTTGCATATGTACAAAAATATTACCAAGGTTGTTGAATGACATATATATATATATATATATATATATATATATATATATATATATATATATATATATATATATATATATATATATATACATCCCTCGACTAATTTTATAAGGAGCAGGCCGAGCTGCAAAGTGAGCCAAAGTGCAAAGCGATATATATATATATATATATATATATATATATATATATATATATATATATATATATATATATATATATATATATTGATCCTTCGACTAATTTTAGAAGGAGCAGGCCGAGCTGCAAAGTGAGCCCCCCCCCCCCCGAACGAAATTTCTGGCTACGCCACTGTGTGATATATAGCACGAAGTGCAAGTTTTACAGCGTAAGCTGTTGTGGGCTTATTCTAATAGCCGTTTCGGCTTGCGATGGTGTCTGCCGCCGGCGCCGGTGTCCGTCGCAGTAAATTCCCGGTTCCCGCCGGGATCCAACACAGGCCCGCTGCAGGGGAGTCAACTACTCTACCTGCGAGCCAAGCCAGCACTTGCTTAATTGTAGCGGAAATAAGGGCAACCAGTAGATAAGGTCACCCAAGAAACATAACACCTAATGAAGAAACGAGAAAGAATGAAAGTGTCCAATTCAAAAGATCAGATAGAATTCTCGGAGCTGTCAAAACTGATCAACTAGGACAAAAGGAGTATTAGAAATTATAACCTGAGACAGACTGATGAAGCAGTAAATAATATACGCAGCATGAAATCAATGACAAGAAAACTTTGCATAGGGCAAACCAAGATATGCAGCGTGGGCTTGTTTGTTTTCCATTCCGGTGTTAACAGGGCAAGACGTAGAAGGGACACGAGACGAGAAGACGATGCCACAAGCACTGACTTTTAACAGCATTTATTTGAAAGATACAAGGCTTCTTATGCATTTGCCCACGCTTATCACAGACAGGTCATTGCTCAAAAGGTGAAAGACGCACTTTTACGCACTCAAGACAATGATTCCACTTACAAAAGCTCAAGTTATTTTTTGTTAGGAACAAGGACGGAGTGCTAACACAATTTCCAACAAGTCTGGCAATCTTGGCTGCCTCAATAAACTCCCAACCCAATTAGTCATTGTGTTTTTCAGCAATTCACAGGTCTGAATTCTGCAGCACAAGCTTCAGAGGGCCAAAACCTGATATGAATACCTAGATTCCTGTTCGCCTGCTCGCCGTTAAGTTTATGTTCTTTTAGTCCTTCGTTTTTCCATCTTCCAGTTTATCCTATATATTGAAAGAACATTCGCTCTCGTTCCTTACTTCGGACAAGGAGGAGGGCTTCGCTGTGATGCCAAAAGACGTCTGCCAATATAAGGTGTTAGGTGCCCTCAGTTCCGTTCCTAACATGCATGAAAAATCGTTTCTCCAAAAAGCAAAGTCAGCTGTAAAGAAGCTATGTGGAAACCTCAAGCTCGACCGCTTAGTGGGTAACATCGATAACTAGCCAAAAATTGTCCCTTAATATGTTTTTCACGGTAAAAACGCATAAACATGAGTGGCCCATGCGCGTTATGGTGTCCAAGAAGGGCGCATGGCTGATAGATTACTTTAGAATGTCCTAACCAGAACAAGCGTCAGAAAAGTCGTTCGTTATGTTGATGATTATTTAGTTCACTGTGATGGGCGTTGCACGAATTCGGATAACGCAGTTTTGGAGGCGGTGACGTGCTTTAGTCATGCGTTGCAGCCACTTCCTGTTACCCACCAAGTCTCCTGCTAGGGCCTTCGAGATTCCTTGATCTCGGGCTCGAACTCGCTAGGGGTAAGGTCTGCTGGGCCTATGAAGCCAGAGGCGACAGGGCGGGGCTGTGATTCCATCAGCGCATTCGTAACTAGTGGAGAGAGCCACTGCAAACGTTTGTTTAGCAAATGCTCTTAAAAATGGTGCATCCACGCGATGGAACAAAGTTTTCGCCACCAGGTTGACCGCCTTACTGGGGCTGGTCCCCCGTGGCACCTTCTTGTGTCTCTTGCAGAACGAATGAGCAAGAACCTAAAACTCGAGCTTCTCAATGGCGAGAAAGGTGGCGAGAACACAAAAACTAACGAAAAGCGAAGGGCCCTGCCATACGTGCACAATATATCTCGCCGCTTAAAAAAGATAGAGCGGAAAGCTGGAGTTAATCTTGTGCTCACTGCCCCGGAAAAACTGAAAAGCCTTTGACAACGCATCAGTGCAGAAGAGCTTATAAAGAAGCAAGGGTGCAAAACGAATCACCAGAGCCGCTTTGTGGATTGCGCAGAACCTGTGCTGTATTCTATGCCTTTGAAATGTGTGAAGTGTATAGGGCAAACTGGAAGGAGCACAAACGAAAGACCAAAAGGATATAAACTTAACGTCGAGCAGGCGAACAGGAATCTTGGTATCCAGGTCAGGGATTGCCCCTCTAAACCTTGTGCCGCAGAATTCAAACACTGTGAAGTGCTGAAAAAAACACAATGAACACCTGATTCGGGACATTATTGAGGCAGCCGAGATTGTCAGACTTCGTGAGCTGTGTGTTAGCACGCCGTCCCTGTTGCTCACAAAAAAAAAGAAGCTGAGCTTTTGCAAGTGCAACTATTATGTTGAGTGCGAAAGAGTGCGTGTTTCACATGATGTGAAATGACGTGTCTGTGACGTGTGACGTGTGACGTGTGGCGTGTGACGTGTGGGCAACTGTATAAGAAGCCGTGTATCTTTCAAATGAACGTAGCTGAAAGTCGGCTTTTGTGGTGTTATCGTCTCCTGTGCCTTCTACGTTTTGCGCTGTTAGTACCAGAAACCACTATGTATGCAGTGACAAATAAGCACGGTAACATCATAAATCTCAAAGATATAGTAAAAGCAGTGGGGAATTTTTTACGGACCTGTACAGTACCCAGAGCAGCCTCGATACCTCCATTGGAAGTAGTAATAAACAGGATACAGAGGCTCCTTCAATAACTGGCGGTGAAGTTAGAAGGGCCTTGCAAGACAGGAAGCGGGGAAAAGCGGCAGCAGAAGATGGAGTAACAGTCGATTTATTCAGATATGGAGGAGACATAATGCTTGCAAAACTGGCGGCTCTTTATACGAAAGGTCTATCGACTTGTAAGGGGCCCACAGAACTGAAAGAATGTCAAGATTATACTAGTCAACAAAAAGGGAGGCGTTAAAGAATCTAAAATTAATAGGCCCACTAGCTTACTTCCAGTATTATAAAAGGTATTCACCAGGATAAGAACGCCAGAAAGGTGAGCTAGTTTGTAGGGATTCACTATGCAAAAAAGGGGTAAGGTGTGCAGACGCGGACACAAGAGATGAGAAGTGGACAACATGAACGCCGACTATCAAGTGAAGGGTGCGCCAAGAGGAAAACAAATGTAGACACTAGACTCATCTGCGTATGCTCTGGATTGGTAGCAAAAAGTGGCAATCTCGTACACGTGCTGGTCGAGACGGGCAGTATAGACCGGCACGTGTACCCGGATGACACCTGGTGCTACCAGGACATGCGCAGATGAGTCTTGTGCCTTCTTTCTTTTTTCGCCTCAGCGCTTCCTCCATTTGATAGTCGGCGTTCGTGTTGTCCACTTCTCCTGTGTCCGTGTCTGCACGCCTAACCGCTTCTTTGCACCTGGATAATGTCCAATAGAATGGGAGCAAAACTGGACTCCAGTGATCCAAGGGAACAGGCTGTCTTCAAGAAAGGATTATCTTCAATGCATGAAATCCATGTCATCAATCAGGCAATCTAGATATCCGCAAAATACAATCAGTCTCTCTATATGGCTTTCGTAGATTACGAAAAGGCATTTGATTCAGTAGAGATACCAGCACTCGTAAAGGCATTGCGTAATCAAAGAGTACAGAAGGTTTACGTAAATATATACAGATTTCACAGGTACCTCAATGCTCCACAGAAGAGTAAGCATATATTTATAAAGAAAGGGGTCGGACAAGGAGAGAGAATCTCTCCAATTCTGTTCACTGCGTGCTAGGAAGATGTATTCAAGCTAGAATACCTCAGCACCCATCGATTTGCAGATGACATTGTCCAGTTTAGCAACACTGGGGATGAGCTACAACAAGAGAGGGTGTAAGAGTGGGGTTGAAAAATAATATGCAGAAGACAAAGATCATGATCAATAGCCGTGCGAGGGAACGAAGAATGAACGAAGGAACGAAGAATATTAGGCGCAACGTTAAGAACAGGAAGAAAGCGGAGTGGATCAGAGAGCTAGCGGGAATATCCGATATTCTAATTGACATTAAGAGAATAAAATGGAGGTGGGCAGGTCATGTAATGCGTAGTTTAGATAACCCGTGGACCAATAGAGTTATAGAATGAAAGCTAAAAGAAGGAAAGCGCTGATGAGTATGGCAGGAAACTAGCTGAAAGGAGAGAATATACACACCAGAGACCACGTGCGTCGCCAAACGGCTGAGGAATGATAGAGAAAGGCATCGGAAGTTAGCGAAGGAATGTCAACCACGGGGCAAAGTATCAAGTTGAGGTACCTTGCTAGCCTATAGTTCTACCAACTCTTGTGGACCTAGGCGGCACGCCATTTTTGCTACAGGAAGGCAAGAATATGGAGAAATATATTGTGGAGCACTTTCGCGTGTTCCGTCTCTTGTACAGCATGACCATTGTACTGCAAGACAAATTCAACTGCAGTTCACTCTACAAAATATTTTACGTTGAAAAGTTTTGCATAGACCTGATGCAGCAGTTCTGATGCGCAGGCCTTCTGCCGCACATAAATTGCATCAATCTGGCTCTCAAAAAAAAAAAAAAACAGGGTGAGAAAACGTCCGCTGCAGTGAGAAAGCTCGAGAAGCTTGAAAATTGCGAAAAAATTGCCTTACTGATATCTCATACTTTTTGTGGCTCGAATAGCACTTACAACGCTCTCGGCAGTAGTGTATTTTTACGATATACTTCAACATTTGCATTAAGGGCGTGTAGCGTTGTCTTTGCGCAGATAATAATTGCTCATACGTTTGCACATTCTTCTTTCAATTATTACATAGCTTAAATACATGGATCTTGAGACGCTTGAATCTCATTGAACTTACTTCGACAACGTTGTGCAAGTACTAAGGTTATTTGCCACTCTTGCCTTCATTGGTTTGATTATTATGGATAAAGTGGTAGCGCCCTCATTTCCGCGAAGTCACCAATATTATTAGGTTTAAATACTTTCGCTTCTTTATTTTGTCAACCTTGAAAGTCTCGTGACACATAACCTCGAGCCAACGACTCAACTCGTATTGTAATTATTGACACCTGTCCTATCTACTCTTCAGAATAGGTCGGCGGAAGCTGAGCCTATGGGATCTGTAAAAGAAAGTGCATTGTGTACGTTCAGCGTATTAAAGCAAGTTTTCGAAACGTTGAAAAAAAATCGTAGTAAACAGGTTGCCCTGATTGCATTGAATGCAGCCGAATTTATTTAGATTTAAAAATTTACTATTCCTCGACATGAAACTCAGAGTTTTTTGTTGTTAGTTGACTTCCCAATGTTTCGTTTGTGCCTGGATGTTGATGGAAGAAACTGAAGTCCATCAAAATTTTAAAGATACATCTGGAATATTCTCACGCGGAATTTCAAAATTATGCATTGTTATCAATGTTACAGCTCTGAATAAAGTTTTACTGGTCTTACATGTTGTATCGCGCAACCAAACCATACATGAAAAAAGAAGCTATATTCATTTTCAGTGTAATTTGCTAAATATTTATCGGCACATCAGCAGAACGCTGCGCAGAAATTTTACTCGGTAGAAAATTTGTTTTGGAGTAGCAAGGTTACCAGTTTTATGTAATAGAAAAGCAAGTTGTTTTTACTGGTATGCGAAAGATGTTGATCTATGCTATTGATAATCTCTTTATTAATCATAGATAACTGTTGCGACAGAAACTGATTCAGTGGAGTGTTGTTGTGCACAGAAGATTAACACGGCCTCTGCAGCAGTTTTCTGTCTATGCGAAATTGTAAGAAGCTTTCTTATATGTGTATGATCCTAGTACAGAATGCACCCATTTGTACTAAACATTAAGACAGTCAGTACTGCATTATACTGTTCCGTATTGAATGCCCTGCTACGCAATAGGTCGCTAATCAAATTGGCCGCCCTTCCACTACTGCGAAGAGAAGTTTCAAGCGAAGCTCGGGATCCGCGGCTCTTCGCTGTCGTAACCTCACGGCGAGGTCAGCGCATCGATGAAGAGCGCTTTCTCGAGCGAGTTCCCGGCGACATTCATCAAACGCCGCGGGTTCTTTGGCCGAACGAAATACTCGCGGCCCCTCCAGCTGCCCTTCCTTCAACGCAGCCTGCTCTTCGGCAGGTCGAACCAAACGCGGCCTCCCCATTTGTCTGCCTGGCCTAAACTGGCGGGAAATGGCGGATGTGAGGCGAACGAACAGGCGATCGCACCCTTTCTCTCCTCCGGAGGGAGGGGAGGCCTGTGATTGCCTCACGCCTTGAGCTGCGTCTAATTCTCCGCGCATATAAAACCCCGCTTTAAAGGGCGCGTATGACTAAGCGGAAGTGGCTGAAATGGTTAGCTTTGTGGTCACGCAACCCGATAGCACTGGTTCAGATCCGCAGCTTGACAAGTAATTTTTATCCTCTCGTGGCTTGGGTTCCTTCGTACGGCAACCCCAAGACTGACAGCGACACGAGTGAGATATTACAGGCGTCGCTTGGAAAAGCACTGAATAAAGCGCATTTCTCTGCCTGCTCTTGTTTTGACGAAACAAACTCGCTGCGCGCCATGGCGTGCTAGCTCGTGCATGTTGAGCAGAAAAATACAAGTTTTTCATACACATTGGTTGGGCACATGTTGGAAGTAAAACAAAAAAAGAAAGCAGAAGGACGTTGCAAAGCAGATGTGCAAGAGCAAACCAATCTAAAAAAATAAATGCAAGCGGTGCTGGTTTCGTCTCGCAGCTGTAGAGGAAGACTTGCGCAGGCAATAAACAAGATGGCGTTTCACCCTCGCGCATCAAAAAAGAAGTTTTCATTAGAACATTTTTGCCTTTTTCACTGTTTTTTGTCTTTTGGCCTACGAAATTTGGGCTACCAAGCACCAGGGACGAAATTGGCGCTCGTTACAAAATTTTCGGTTACATGGGGGAGTACACCAGCTGACATAGCCGTTTCAAAGGTATATCCGGCTGGGCGACGCTCTCTGTGTGGCACCAGCGCGTCGTTACAGCTCCATCGCCGCACGGTGACCGTCACTGAGCGGTGGCGTTCAGCGAGCGATGATGGAATTAGCGACGCACTCCGCCACATGCGGAGTGATCGTTGCGTCGAATATACCCACGACGCCTGGTAGCAATCCGGTAGAACCGAGGGCTCTGTTTACGCTGGGCCTCGTGTCCTCAGGGCTCGCGTACTTGCTGTTATGGCTTCGTCCTTTTAGCTAAACTGTAAACCATTTAAGAATGCATATTTATGGACTTCTATTTGCGAGTGTCGAACGAAGCTACCACTGGTTCCTATATTGCACGTCTCATTTTCGCGTTCTGGCTAATTCCTTTGAAAGAAAGATCAATTTCTTTCACATTCAAGTAGCCAAAAGCGAAGCAGCGCAGAGTGTTTTAAATCAGAAACGAACACACAAATAAGCTTGGACGCTAATCAGCAGCGAGTGACTCGAGTATGAAGCCTTGATGGCGTTGGTACCATATGAATTATTATTAGCAAGGTGCCTCCAACTAAGCCTAAGGAATGCCTGCTGTTTAATGCGTGGCGCACATACTTTGCCGCCGCTTATTTGGTGGAGCATCAAAGTTATCACGAAAATGATAGCTCCAATGTCAAATTGAGATTTTAATAGCTCTTACATCGAGGTTGTTCTTTGGTACCAACGAATACTACTGTTCCGAAAAATTTAATTGTTCATTTTAGTTCATGTGTGCAACGAGAGAAAACTTTCTACACAGAATGTGTGAGGCGCGGCTCAAAACGAAGGATTTAAGGTTCACCTTACAGTCCATTCAGAACTCAGGCGAAAAGATGTAAGTGCCTTCGCCTCGGATTTTCTCTCTTTCTTTTCTCTTCCTATGAATGCCTGCTTGGTATGAAAGGATGTTTGGTGTTGCGGATAGCCGGTTTGTCCTGAAAAGCCAGTACTGTTTTTCCTATAATGGCAGTCGTGTGTTCGTTGGCTGACTGAGGCTCGCTCACCCTTGGAGATGACGGCGATAGTAAGGCCGCGGGTAATTTTAGCGCTACTCAGTTTCTCAGAAGAAGGTTGTGACTTTGAATGTTAGACGTGTGTGTATACGTTTCCGCAGCATTTTTATTCGTGGTACATTGAAGGTGGTGCTGGCTTTCTGTACATGCCTAACAGCCCCACAGAGACGAGCGCGTGGCTGTCTACGCCCACCACTTTGTCATCTTGAGAGTGTAGTCTTTCTGTATAAAGTACGAGTGCCTCACTCTTATGTTGACGATCGCTAAATTTGGAGCGCTTTTGGCTGCCCGTTTTTGGCATCGCGAATCTCCATGGCCTCTGAGAGCTCTCGTCAACGACGTATCCGACTGACCGCCTTTTTTCCTTGGCACCGTAACTTAAATAATGTTCTCTGGTTATGTAAAGGTCTGCCTGCTGGCCCTGTGACGTCAGTTGCCTGTCCTGTAACCCTGCCGTTACACCTATTATCAGCGGACGGGATTCCAGCGTATATGTCCCCAGACATATCTTATTTTCTCGCAAATAATATAGAACAGCTAAAAGAAGAGTTCCGACATTTAATCATCGAGGGCTTGGTTATAGTCACCTGAATCGCGCACTGCGACGTTCGCGTCATGGGAGCACATTAGGTACCGACGCAATATGGCTTCTTCTCGCTGTAATTTCCTGCTGGCCTTCCCATGTTCTCTCCAGTCCGCTGTTCATGAGCAGCTCACACTTATCACAAGACACTTTGGTGCAAGTGGTACAGGTGTACTACCTGCTATGGTACAGGTCTACCTTAGCACAGGACACCTTGGTACCAGTCATTTCTACGATCAAGAGCGACGTTGGAATTACTGGTCAGGCCTTCACAGCTCTGTACAGCGTTTTGTAGCTGCTCGTGATCTTTGCCACTGCAGCAATAGACAGGCTGTTGGAACGCTTCGCAGGCTGTCAAGATTGCCAACAGCCTACACAGGTTTTTGGGCTCCTCCATGCCATCGACAGAGATGCGCAAGCGTTCTTTTATGTTGGCGGGCAGCTTGATGACTCTTTCGCAACATAAATGTTCCGAGCAAGTAGTTAGGCATTCCAACATACTACGTGAAGCGCTATGCAGTGTAACACGCTACGCACATTCACTGCCCACCATGTCCGCTGTAGATGTTGCAGACCTATTACTCCAAGACAAGGTAGCTTTCAATGACCCATCCTACTAGCTGGTCGAAACCGTAACCACTACTCAGTGTCGCAAGTCATCGAAGAAAATCTACATTCCTGCTCCACAGAATACCGGCACGCCACTCTCTATCTCTCACAAACCGACCGACTTAACGAACAATCTTACTGTAACTTGTCCGGGATGATGATATCTATGCACAAAAGCGTTCAATGTGAACTGCGACATGGTTCCCGTGGTCAAAGGGGCTCAAAGTCTTCAAGATGGCGCCGAAGTAAAAGAAATAGTTTTACACGCACCAGTGCTTGAAATAGTGTTTAGTTAATAGATTTTCTTGCCTAACGGAGCCGCCGTGCAATCTTTAAACCCTTTCGACCTCAGGCATCGTTTTATAACTCATTTTGAACACAACTGTGCATTTTGGCCCATCATTGCAATTGCGACAGCCTAATGCCTTCTGTGTCAGTGACCCTTGCATAAAAATTTGCCTTCACTACAACACCTGTTTTCCCCCGTCTAACTTTTTCATCAACTATCCCATATGCTGTTTCGCACCCCTTTTTTTCCAGCACCGCGACATAACTCTGAATATGCCACCACTGTCCGCGGTAGTACGCCTGCTGAGATCACCCACAATCGACTACAACCATCACAAATGACAAAGAAGACAGTCACCACCGGAACTTTCAAATATCTCTGGCAACTCCAGCTCTTATGCAATGTCCTGATAGCTGTGGCGGAACCTCTGAGAAGCTGCTTTCACGCTACACCGCCCCTTACAAGGTTTTTCAAGGTTAAGCAAAGTGAACTATGAAACCAGGCCTGTTGAATGAACATTATCCAGTGTTCTTCCGTGTTGCAGGTGTTGTATACCGCTCGAAACTAGCCACTCAGGGTATTTGCATGACATTCTAGCAAACTGCAGATGACGCTCCAGCAGTCCTAAGAAGAAGTTGTGATCCAATGGGAAGCGCAGTCACCCGTGCGGAAGAAAGTGAAGAACTAGAACTTATGACGAGCCACATGCCTGGACACTTGCGTACCACGTTGCGTGTCTGCCAGTTCAAATATATAGTATATAGGCTGTATATATGCTTCTACCATAGTCTTGCATTCTACGTCAGCATACATGCAAAAGAACGCGTATTCAAGAGTGGACGATCACTGGAGAGTGTTTTGTTTTCTAAAAATTGCACAGACTTTTTATTCCACGTTTAAGCAAACATTCTTTTGTGTCTTCTGTGTTTGCATTAACGTGGGGCCTCGAGCTATAAACCTTATACACCCTTTACCTGTAACACATTCCAATCTTCTTGTTTTTCCATTCCTACAGCAAGATACCTTGCCTTACGACTTGAAAACACGAAAAGTTATAGAGAAGTTTGTGGTAAGTACTGAGAAAGAGTCCAATGTTTCTTCTTATTTTCACAAGTAGCATTATAGGTGTAGTTTTTACGCACTGAGTTCTCGCGCCATTTTTTAAAAAATTTGTCAGTGTTATTGGTGGATGCGGAGGCGCTATCCAGACGAATTTCAATATGTGCCGAGAAAGAACTGTCGGCGACGAGAAGGGCCACGAGAGAAGTGGTGGACGCTGGGTTATCTTGACGTGTGCAAGAAGCTGAGGGCGGTGTTCTCCAATTCCGGTCGGACAAGGTCCTGAACCAAAGCAATCGTGGCAGGTGGTGGATTTGTAGGCGTGGCGGAGACGGATGGTGAATAGGCGGCCTGAAAACCGTGGCGCACGATGTGGGCTACGCTGTAACAGGGGGTTGGCTGCCGCTGCATATCCTTACAAGACGTTATCGCAGTGGTATTGGGCCGACGCGCGATGGTCTGCGTGATATGACGCTCCTGTCCAAAGCGACGGCGTTCTATTATAATGGCTTGGATAGCAGATGCTTGATTAAACAAACAAGTGGAAAATGTCGCCCGTGATTTTTTTCGTATGTTAGCCACGTTGTTTAAGACATCTTGTCGTCTCCTTAGAAGCAAAGGACCGTGATTTCTTGTAATAATTAGACGTAGGGCTTTGTACGTCTCCGGACAAGCTTTGCAAAAGCCTTTCTCTAGACAGCGCTGCGCCCAAGGAGGTTGCCGAAATTGTGACGTATCTTTGAAACTATCTCGTCTAGATAACTCGTCTTTATGCGTTTGGAACCACGTACGTAGGCATAATCGTTGCGCCTCACCTGTTATTAGTTCTGTCGCGTTCATCAAGCTTCATTCATTCGTCGACGTCAGCCCTGTCCAGGCCAAAACACCTACCAGGCATTCTAGGAGATCAAGCGTGGCAATTGCAGCAATCTCACGAGTCTAGGCCTTGTCATTGATCATGGGGTCTGTTTACGGGGAGGCATGGTGGCATGCTGTATAATATGTATAATAGTGTATAATGTATATATGTATATATGTATAATATGTATATAATAGTGTATATGTACAAGTGTATAATAGCTGTGTCTTACCAGTACTCACCTACGGGGCAGAAACCTGGAGGCTCACGAAAAGGGTTCTACTCAAATTGAGGACGACGCAACGAGCTATGGAAAGAAGAATGATAGGTGTAACGTTAAGGGATAAGAAAAGAGCAGATTGGGTGAGGGAACAAACGCGAGTTAATGACGTCTTAGTTGAGATCAAGAAAACGAAATGGGCATGGGCAGGACATGTAATGAGGAGGGAAGATAACCGATGGTCATTAAGGGTTACGGACTGGATTCCAAGGGAAGGGAAGCGTAGCAGGCGGCGGCAGAAAGTTAGGTGGGCGGATGAGATTAAGAAGTTTGCAGGGACGGCATGGCCACAATTAGTACATGACCGGGGTTGTTGGAGAAATATGGGAGAGGCCTTTGCCCTGCAGTGGGCGTAACCACGCTGATAATGATGATGATGATGGTGGCATGCTCACTGTAGTCACCCCTGGACAACTCGGCGGCGTGGATGAGGGTCGCGCACCTCCACCAAAATGTTATACGTGGTGAAACATAGAGAAGAAGACTGTGTACGGTATATCCAGAAGAGCAGGGTCGCCAGGAACCACGGTAAAAATCGCTCACGCAAAGTGCCCAGAAGGATTTGTCGCAATGAAATACGTGATCATCGTAAGGCATCGGTGATGTAACGCTGGATATCTAAGTCTTGGTCAGGTCACCGTATCAAATCGCAGTGCTTATTAAATTCGATTGTGCCTGGCTGTGACACTGTTGCAGCCGCCGAACACAAGGTGCAAGTGGCTCCTTCCTACCTCGTTCCTAATAGAGCAGTGCCGCAGCCATGAAGCCACTACGGTGGGTAATAGCCAACTAACCTCGCCCCCTTTCCCAATAAAGTTACAAACATTCCAGGATCGCTTAGTGAAGCCGCCGCCAAAAGGGCGACGTACGTTTCATTCTACACACGGCATGCATAAATAAAAGAAAGAACTGGTGGCGTGGCGATGAATCCACGCCACATTTACATATGTTGTTTGCAGTATGGCGGGCATCACAACACACGGTAAGTTAACGACGTGCGGCGATACTTTTTGAGTATCGCTGAACGACTGTGCGACCCGCCCTTTCACAGATGCGTTGTGCTCGTCTGAAACTTGGGGGGGTTAGACCCCGGCGGCGACGAAAAAGAATTGCGGGGTAGTAGCGAGTAGAATGCAAGCATAAAAAGCACCAACCCGCGATGTCACAGCAGCATCGGTAAAGCAGGAGTCGATGTTACGCGAACAAAACGCCGGTGATAGAGACACGAGCCTGGCAAGCACGGTTTCTGATGTCCTTGCAAGGTCATAATGAGTCTCTTCCTCTCCCCCAACCCCCCGTTCCGCAAATGCATTAGAGACAACGTTGCATGCTCGAGGAAGTCGCCATGCCAGGCACGTTCAATGGATCCAGCCGGACCCGCCGCTGCAGCTGAGTGGTTATGGCGACCTACTCCTCAGCGCTCTGTTTCTGGCCCACTTAGATGGAGATAAATGCAAACCTGGTTTTTACCTAAAGCTCCGAAAGCGCGCAATACCAACCGCAAGTAGTCGAAATTAATCCGGAGACCTCCATTAGGTGGTGTTTCTCATAGCCACAGTGTTGGTTTGGGCAGTTAAGCTTCACGGAGCAATGAATCAGAAATCGTCTCTCTTTATCAAGGCAGCACCTAACACTACCAAAAAGGACGTTAGTCGGGAAACAGAGGTAAGCTCCCACAGCGTTCCTGACTTGCTTCGGTCACGCACGACACCGCGGTGTATTGGTACAGCGTTGCAGAGGCGTTGTCGACAAGCACGAATACCCTCGACTCCCTCTAGTCACAAAAGCAGGAATCATTCATGAAGTATAGCGCAGACGCCTCAAAAACAAACTTTCTAAAGTGAATAATCAAGACCACGGAAACCTGTAGAGAAAACGGCGCGTACCCGGCGCTGGCAAAGTGACGCGCATTTGATACTAACAAAATGGTGCAATAGCACAAGAGTGCGAAAAAATTATCCCTCAAAGAACGATGAACTTCATGAAATTTATCTTTATACATCTAGTCTGTTCCTAGTCGTGACGTCGGAACTTGACGTAAGGCAAGAAAATAGTGCGTTAAATTCACTCTAATCAAGAACATCATCTTTTTATTTCAGGACTGCGGTATTTCCATCGTTCCCAACGTTAAAGTAGGATGGCACCTCGTAAAAGTGGCATTGCGTGTGTCAGGTTAGATGTCAGACCTCCCCGAGAAACGTAAAGGTGACGCAACAATAATTTGGATCATCTTACGTCAGCCAAACTTCCACAAATAAACTTTCAGGTGGCTTGTGGTTAAATGGAAAGGTGTATAGCATACACCGAAAACTCGTGTTCCCTCTGTTTTTTTTTTTTGGCGCATTAAAGTGACTATGCAGAAGATCATGCCTAAGGAAACTGGTTTGTTTTCAACAATTATTCTTGCCTTCCTCAAAGCTCTCTTGTAGCTGGATAGCGGCACCGATTGTTCAGCACCTCCTAAGCTCCTCATCAAGAAATCTTCAGAATATGTCAACTTCATTGAAGCACAGCGTGATGAACGACCAACCATTAATGGGCCGAGAACTGGGCTGGTAATTTATTTTGCAAATTAAACGTACGTTTGCTAGACACAAAATCTAATGTCAGGTCTGCGGTACAGTGTACCAAAAGCCAAATATATCATGATCACCCGATACCAAAAGTGCACCCCAAATCCACTCCCAACACCGTTGGCGAGTGATTTGAAATATCTGCAACAACGTGGTAGTGGTGTCGTTTCTGTCTGAAAAAAAAACAAACGGCCTGGTTGCTGCTTCTCCGTATTTTCAGACTTATTTCTGTGAGGCCGCTCTCTCCGCCTTTTACTCGAGCTAATGACACCAGTGAACCGGCATTGTTAGGGCAGCGCAATATGAAGAAGACAGAAGGCAGGAACACACACGTCATATAGACACTTGTATTCGAGTATGGCGGTGTCCAGCGCACTAAACATTACACAGAGCACGGAAGGTGGCAAATTTTCTTGCGCGGTGCCGTGAGGACACACAGCCCTGCGCCGGAGACCAACCAGTGTGGCTACTACGTAAGGGCCGAGACCGGCCGGCTCCTAAAGGACCAGGATGTGCGAGGTGCGTTCGCCTTGTTTACACAAAGCAGTATATATCTAGAGTATGACTCCTCCACACGCGGAAATGCGTGCACCTGGCATCAAAGATTGTTCACTTGCACGATTTGGTATGTGCAGCGTGATACAAATGTGGGATAAACAATGAATGACACGTCTTCGTCGCGCTGCACATATACGAAAAGAATGTTAACTTACCAACTCACCCTATCTGCTGTGTTTCTTTAAAGGGAAGCTGAAAGGTTTTCAAGAAAAAAATGAGTGAACATCTGTACATAATGGTTTTCAACCCTCCGAATTTGAATACCGTATCGAAATTGAGCGAAACAAAACGCATATATATTTTATTTCGACGAAAAGCGCAGAAGCGGACACGCCCAGCTCGCGTGTCTCGTTTCCGCCTGTGATTGGTCGGTGCGCCTCGTGACGTCAACTCTACTAACCGACCGCTGCCGCTACACATGAAGCGCGGGACCAGGTAGTTTGGTGCTGTTTTTCTGAGACGGTAATGGAAAATTTAGAGAGACTGCGTTTTTCTGAGGAGTTCGGCGTTACTCCCTACATGTACGAGCCGATTGCGAAGAGCCGGCCTCTCGAAGAAGCAAACGATGCTGGTGCGAGCAGTGCTTTCGACGCGAACGAAAGCAAAGTCTTGGGATCTCCTCGTGTTGGAAATGCCCTTTGGTGAGTATGTCTTTTGCAAAGCGATCTAGTGATCTCGCCGATCTTTCGCCGATGTAGTGAGCTCGTTTCCGGTCAAACAACTGTAGTGTTGTGTTCCTGCATGCCTCCTGGTGGAACGTAAGCGGGGATGCGTTCGTCGGCATTTGTGCGCTGTCCAAAGCTGTCGGCAATCTACAAAGACGGTTTAAACGTGTGAAAAGCTTCCCGGTTCATGCAGTACGTGTAGTGACCTTCATCTGTTGACTACCACGTTGACTACCACTCACGTTGACTACCACGCACGTTGACTGCCGCTCTACATACACGCAGACGCACCAACAAAGGAATGCAGGGTCGATCGAAGCAGATTACGATGGCACGAAAGCAGAAACAAGCGCGGTCAGGCACGGTCGCGGACGCTGCGAAGGAACGAAACACTAGAGTTGACGTCACAAAACCGCGGTTTCCGGTCTCCGCTCCGCTCGCTCACTCGACGGGGGGCGGAGCTACAGCGTAATTTCTACCGACGATTACGTCGCTCCTAATTGAAAAAACCCCCCAAATTTTACCTACATGGTTTATAAGGTTCCCGAATCCGTATATGAGCGTCTTATTGAATTCGACAGACTCTTCAGCTTCCCTTTAACGATTGTTCTGACTAGGCGGGACTAGAACAGTGTGTTCAAAACAGAGTAAAAACTAACAAATGCAATTTGCACGCCACACCGTGGTTTTTCTCTCCCCTTTTCTTCATTTAAATTTTTTGCCGGTGTTCTTATTTTTCCTGTAACGTTGAATGATGTGCTAGTGTTCATTGTGCTGCAGTAAGCGAAAATATCGTGCGCTCACGCTTATGAGACAGCTGTGATAGGTTCAGTATTTACCACCCGCAATATGTTGCTTGTTCGATTGGCCTTATTCAACGTGAGGAAAGAAAAATTATTTTTGTATGTTTATAAAGCGCTGTGTTATAGTAAATTTACCTATGTAGTATGAAGAGATTAAGAAAAATGCGTTCTGATAATAGAGAGTGCAACCTATGAATAAATACTTTACAAGTTTGCCATGTTATCTGATTATTGCAATAAAAAAGGCTATTGTTACTCTTTATAGCTTGCTGCCTTTCCAGTGGCCTTTAATTCTGGCTCCCAAGGCTCCACAAACCAGCACTCTTCCCCTGCTGCCACCATTCATTGCTCATCCATTCCCTTGTACAGAATAAATTTTATCTAGAGGCTTGAGCATCTTGAACCTTTTTTCACTTGCAGGTTTGCTGCTACAAAACATCTGTTTAGTTTGTGGCATGAGCGAATCGTAAAATTGATCTTTGCATAAAATTTGCGCGTATGAACATTTGAAATGCGTGTAAATCTACGTGGCTGTACCGCATATATCGAAAACGGGCTGCTACTGTGAACGGATAAGGTACTATAGGGGTCTTGGCGACGAGGATTATTCGGCTGGATTCGGAAGCCAAAATGCGCTCACATAAGTGTCCAGCGTACCTGTAGGAAGTATTTTTTAACACCCTTCAAAACATCTCTTGCCTTCCCGTCTCGGGGAGAAAACTTCATACGCACGCTAAAAACATTGTACCGCTTTCTCTTGGAAGGTAATGCCCGTTTCCACGTGAACGTCTGTGATGTTCAAGCCACGGGCGTAGCCAGAATATTATTTCGGGGGATCCATGGGGCATGCTACTCCATATATCTAGGTTCGTGCGTGTGTTTGTGTATGAGCGTGTATATATGCACATAGAAACAAAAATATTTCCGGGGGTTGGCACCCTAACCCTCCTCCGGCTACGCCAATGGTTCGAAGGTAGCCTGCATTAAATAGTGTTATCTTGCTGAGCGCTTGCAGACAATCGCTGAATCTAGCTCCCGACAAGCAGACAAAAAAGGCAATTGAACACCGCGCGGCTTTACCACCTGCGCGCGCGAGGAGTGTCTTCCCTGCAGGGCTGGATCATAAAGCGTTCCTTTGCGCCAACTTGGTTCCCTGCGGGAGCACGGGTGGATAGATGTTATGAGCGTCTTCTACAGAACGGGGCGGTGGGTTGCGCCACCAAGCTGTTGCTATTATACACTGCGTGCGAGACCTATAGGGGGCGCCTTGAAAGGCGTACGCAGTGCCACTTGCGGTGCGACTCGCGTGCAATACTGAGAATCGTAGCAAAAGGTAGTGGCTCCTTGCATAGGAAGCTATGGTGGTGCAAGTACCTGTGGCTGGCGCATTAGCCCTTCGAGCTGGCCTTTAAGATATTGTCGTGAGATCTTTCTTCCGCGATGCCATACGAAGAAATGCGAAAAACTGAATCAAAGCGGACATTTTTTTTTGTTTTTATTGAAAGGGAGTTTATCAAGGTTGGACGGCAGGCGGAATGACCGCACCAGGAGCACGGTGGAGTCAATCTCAGCCGGCGTCCACAGCTCGCTATCTGGGCTCGCACCGGCCGCCTAGACAGTGTCCCACTGCTGCGTGCGTTGCTTAATCCCCAACACAGTTCCTGGCGGGGAAAGGAAGCCATCCTGGCGACTGAAGGCGACATGAGAATACGGAGGTCATGATATTGTTTGAGGCTGCTCATGTGGATCACCTGGGGGCCAGGACGACGCTTCTCGGATAGGGCGATGGGCTCAGCAACATAGGTGACGGTAGCTAGGCACTCAATGACGCGATACGGGACTTCGTGCTTGGGGGCAAACTGAGGAGTTAGGCCAGGGGAATGCAACGGCATCCGGAGACAGGCGAGGGAGCGGCGGCTAAAGCTTGCGCCATCAGATTTCGTTCATGGCGATATTTTTGGAGGGCTTGCTCGTCCGAAGTAAAGGAGCGGGACAGCTGGCGACACTCTTCGAAATACTGGGCCATTTCAGAAACTGGGCGTCTGGACGGTGCGGCAAAATGGTGTCGAGTGTGGTGCATGGTTCGCCGTAATACAAAAGAAAGAATGGAGGAAAGCCGGTTGTCGACTGTGTCGCGGTAGTGGTCCTAAATAATTCCACGTCAGTAATAACGTTGTAGGAGCGGCCTATATGTTTTCGCCGCACCAGCGTGGCACATTGAGAGTCATTATCAAAGTATACGCAGATATGGGACCGCATGGCTAGGGATGACGCGCAGCAAATTACAGCCTACCGGATGATAGTTACGACGCAATAATAGTTCGTCCCGTATTGCAATAACCGTGGCTTGACGGTGAAGTGCACGTCGGTGTGCAGAAGTTGGCGGAGCGGAAAGAGCATTCAGGAGGGAGACGATCCTTGAGACTTTTCGCTGTTCATAAGGCATGTGTATGGCGGTAAGAGGAGCCAAAAGGAAAGACACCAGTTGAATGCGGTACTGCAGTTGATTTCATTGAAAATAGGGAGAGCGCGTCTGCGCAAAGTGTTTTTTGGCCCCTATAGGTACACAACGTGAATGTCAAATTCTTGCAGGCGAAGAGCCCAACGTCCAAGACGACCAGAAGGATCATTCAGGGATGCCAATCAACACAGTGCGTGATGGTCAGTCAGCACGTCGAAAGTGTGGCATTATAAGTAGGGACTAAACTTTCTTATTGCCCACACAATCGCAAGACCTTCCTTTTCAGTTACCGAGTAGTTAGATTCCGCCTTCGTGAGGGCAGGGCCAGCATAGACGACAACATACTCAGAAAAGCCAGGTTTGCGTTGCGCGAGTACCGCACCAAGACCGACGTCACTGGTGTCCGCGTGTACTTCTGTTGGGGCAGTCGCATCGTAACCGTGCGGAATGGGTGGTGAGGCAAGTAGACGCCGTTATGTAGCGAAGGCGTCGTCGCAGGCTTCAGTCCAGTTAGATAGGTTACCAGGGCTAGCAAGGACCTTCGTAAGCGGTACTACTATGGAGGCAAAGTTCTGGAAAAGGCGAAAAAACCCCGGCAATCGCCAACAAAGCTGCGCAGTTCTTTTACTGAGGTCAGCTTAGGAAACTCTGCAACGGCGCGAAGTTTAGTGAGGAAGAATCCCGTGTTTTGAGAATACACGACCTAGTATGATGAGGCGGCGAGAACCGAAGTGACACTTCTTGAGGTTGAGTCGAAGGCTTCCCTCGGTAAGACACTAGACAATCCTGCGCGGACGGGCGAGGTCTGTAGCAAAATCAGGGGCGAACACGACAACGTCTTCCAGACAAGACATATCTGCCATTTTAGACCGCGTAAGATGCTGTCCATCATTCGCTCGAATGTTGCACGCGTATGGCAAAGTCTAAATGGCATGATTGTGAATTCGTACAGACTATCCGGGGTGACAAACGCCGTCTTCAAACGTTCACACTCAGCCGACGGGATTTGCCAATAACCCGAACGCTAGTCGAGTGCGGAGAACCCGGCGCCCTGTGGACAATGGAGGGCGTCGTCAATGCGTGGAAGAGGGTAAATATCTTTTCTAGTAATTTTGCTGAGACACCGGTAATCCACACAGAACCTAATTGAACCGTCTTTTTTCTTGATCAGCACAACGGCGGATGACAACGGACTACAGTAAGGCTGGATGACTGCGCGCTGATGCATGTCGTCAACTTGCTCCATAATTATACGACGCCTTGTAGGTGATACACGGTAGGGACGCTGTCGCAAAGGCGTGTTGGTTCCGGTGTCACTTCTGCGAGCAACGGTGCTCGTTTGGCCTAACGGTGCTTGGTGGGAGTCAAGCGAACTTCTCAACTCGTTCAGGAGTGTAAGAAGCTGTGCACGTTTATGCGGAGCGAGGTTGATGTCAATGGAACCGAAAGATACGTCCGAGGACACCTCAGCGGATGCAAAATGCGCCGTCAACGCGTCCAGCTTAGGATTCGCAAATGGCTCGGAGGAATCAAAAGGAACGATAAGATCATCGACAAGTGACTGAAGTTAGCCAAGCGTCTCATGGCGGCGTAACGTGAGAGGGCATGAGGTAGTGTTGGAAATAAGTATTCCGGAGGCATCCTGGTGAACTGCTAGAATGGCAAATGGCCGCGGCTCATAGTGGCGGCGACTGAATACGTTAGACAGCGTCAACAGACCTGTAGTTTCAGAAAGGGCAGCACAATAAACAGGAACAACGTCGGCACTGAGGGGGAAGGGTAGTGTCAGCAGCCCCGACAAGCTTGTCAACACCAGGCACGGGCACATGGGCAGAAGGTGTATCGCCAAACAAAGACAGTTCCACCTGAGCGAGAGCGCAGCCTATAACGGCGTGATGGCGCGATAAGAAACCGACTCAAGGATCACATCATGTGAACACGAAGTCAACACAATAAACTCTATGTCGTAGAGTACGTCTCTAATGATGACTTTAGCTGTGAAGGCTAGAACCGGATGAATTCGCTGTGCGCTTGCAGTATTGAGGGAAAACGCTGTAGGTGCCACTGTCAGTTTACGAAGAGACTGGCAAATGTTTTGGCTAGTGACGGATATAGTGGCAGTGGTATCTACGAGCGTAAGAGTTCGAATATCTTCAATAAAAACTTCGACGAAATTGTCGGGGAAAATCGAGGACATGCACAATTGGACGACGACGCAGCTCTTGCCTCCGGAGCTGCGGCACTCAGTTTACCTTCTCAGCGCTGCGTCGGCGACGCATAGCTGACGAATATCGGCGTCGTGGTGAAAGTGCGCGGCGGGAAGGGAAGAGTTGAAAGGCGCAGCCAGGCTCGGGGTCTCGCGCGTACACATATCAGGTGGCGCTTCCTGTGGCGCCGGAAAGAATAGTCGTGGTATCGTGGTGCACCCGGGGCTGCCGCGAAGCGCCAACGACAGAAGCGTGCTACGTGTCCAGGAAGTCCACAAGCGTAGCATATTCGTCGGTTGTCAGCAGTGAGACACGGATTTACGATGGACTGCTGTGCACCAAAGAATGGCACCGGTGACTGTCGGAGAGGTTGAGGGGCGAAAGCTAGCAGTCGATGCGGTGGCTCCGCAGCGGCAGCCGCATAAGTGAGTGGGGCGGCAACAGGTGTCGTCTGAGAGGCGGGCGGAAGCAGCTCGGAAACTTGCTCGTGAAGAATTTTTCTGATAAATGGCGCTAGTTTGTGCGTAGGCCGGAGCCTGCGAAAACGACAAACACGAGACCTGCTGTGCACTTCCTAGACAGTGCTTAGACCTGCCACCTAGAAAGTGTCCCACTGCTGCGTGCGTTGCTTCATCCCCTCTACATTATATTCAATTTGTTCCTGCAACCGATTCCTTGTGTATAGTTGTTTATTATTCGTGTATAGTTTTACAAGCGATACTTTATTTCTATTTCTTGAGGTATTTTTTCAGGGGTCTCCCATTGTGTGACTTCCTGTTCTTTTCGTATATTGGATACCAGCTGCCTTAACCCCTCCATATATGGCGGGTAGCTCATACTGCAAATACATTTTAAAAAATATTATAAGCTACGGGGACGTGCGAATAATAAATGGCACGTATTGAAATCGATTGCTTAAGAAGTCGTACAGATTTGACGTAAGAATTTCCTTATTGACACAAAAATGCGCTGTGTGCACACCAAGGTCTGTGGAGGTCACAGAAGAGAACATGACGAAGAGACTCCTGCTCCGAAAAAGAGGGCCCTATCCTCGGCCGTACGGATTCAGGGCGAAGTCGGTTCCGAGCTTAAAGCAATGATGGCGACATTGCAAGAAAGTGTAAATCAGATGATTAGTATGCTGAAGCGGATAGAAGAACGGGAGAATATCACGGATCAGAGATTATGCAAAATTGAAGTATATCTAAACGAGACAATGGTCCCTGTTATGGAGCGGGAGTGCACTCGGCCGCTAGCCCAGCAGGGTAAGTCGCCGAGTGGACTTGAGCTCAAAACTATTTCACCAAATTTCCGTGGTCAAGATGGCTCTATTAAATAGTTCATTTAGTATTTTGCAGTGGAATTGTAGAGGGTTCAATCATAAGAAGGCGTCTCTGCATCAGTTTGTTAGAACGCATGTTTTCAAACCTCAAGTTATCATGTTACAGGAAACACTGACGTCTAACGTGACCTTAACGGATTTCAAAGCGGAAGTTAAGGATAATGAACAGGGCAGAGGACTTGCTACTCTCATTAATAGGATGTTGGCGTATATAAGACATGATCTTCACATGGCAGATTGCAATAATGAATTGATTATAGTGGAAATAATCTTCGGTCGGCAAAGGTCATGTCAGAGGAGCGTGTACCTGCTTACCCTGTACAGTAGCCTCCGCGATACGAATCAGAGTTTCAAATCTCTCTTTACCGAGCCAACCAATCTGGCTAAGGATGCCCCTTTGCTTATTGGAGGGGACTTCAATGCACCATATCATATATGAAAGTATGTTTATAGCGCTATTAAGGGGGGGAGACTATGGAAGCAGGCACTAGACTTGAATTTAACTGTGATTACAGACCCCTCGTATCCCACCAGATGTGGCACGTCGAGATGTAGAGATTCGACACCTGATCTCACTTTTATTCGGGGGGGGGGTGGATTCGTCCTGGTCCAATGCTAATATAGATTTTGGTAGCGATCATTACGCACTTATGATTACTTTGGTAGTGGCTAGTAAAAAGGAGCGCACATTCAGGATGGTTGACTGGGATGCATTTAGGAAATGAAGGGCGCAGAGAATCGAAGATGAGGGAAATGAGTTGACCTTGGAACAGTGGACTAGTCTGCTTAAAGGTGACGCTGAGGCGTCCACTAAAGAGGTTCAGACCGATATTGACACGGAACACATGGATAGTCGCCTGGCACATTTGTTGGAAGCCAAGCAGTCGATGTTAGCGAGATGGAAGGGTCAGAGATTGAATAGAAGGCTTAGAAAGCATATAGCAGTGGTTAATCAGGAAGTTGAAGACCATTGTCGGGTACTGTGCAAGCAGCAATGGGATGAAGTGTGCAATTCTATTGATGGTCGCATTAAGAGGGGAGGCGCCTGGAGTTTGCTCAGACATCTACTAGATGAGACAAACACTAAGTCTAATTAGAGGACTGTGATAGGTAAGCTGGTCCATCAGGCGTGTCGGGACTCCACGGAGCAGGAGTTGCTGAAGGATTTGGCTGAGAGATGCCTTCCGTTGGAGACCTGGCACGATACACCTGACGTGATTTTGGCATATAGTGGGGACGAAAATGCAGCTATGGATGCAGAATCTACTGAAAGTGATATAAGGACGGCACGGCAGAATCTTAATGCTCGATCGGCATCAGGGCTGGATGGCATTACGAATAAAATGGTAAGGAATTTAGACGATGGGTCAATTGAATTCCTTACGCGGGAGATCAATTGCCGATAGAAGGAAGGCTCTTTCCCAGAAGAGTGGAAACATGCAACTACCGTTCTGATACCCAAACCGGGGAAGGCCATAGGGCTTGAAAATCTCAGACCCATTTCCCTGACGTCGTGTTTGGGAAAAGTCGCTGAGCATGCCATTTTAAATAGGCTAACGCGTTATGTTGAGGGCAATGGGGTCTTTCCGCACTCGATGATAGGATTTCGGCCCGGCCTCTCGACTCAGGATGCTATGATCAGGATTAAGCATCAGATCCTTGACTGGCGGACAAGGGATACTAAGGCACTAATTGGATTTGGTGTGGAAAAAGCTTTCGATAAAATCTGACATTCTTTCATTGTACGGGTGCTATCGGACTTGAATATCGGGCAGAGGCTCTTCCACTTTGTCAAGGCTTTCCTTATGGATAGAAGGACATGTCTCAGGTTTAGGGAGATAAAGTCGGAAGTCTTTCAATTGGGTTGCTGTGGTACTCCGCAGGGATCCGTACTCTCGCCTATGTTATTCAATCTGGCTATGTCGATGTTGGCGAATAGACTGGACAGTGTCCGGGATATTGGACATTCTATCTACGCGGATGACATTACTATGTGGAGTGTCGGTGGTAGTGATGGAGAGCTTGAGCCTAGGCTGCAGCAGGTAGTAACGCTTACGGAGAAGTATCTGGGTCTCATGGGGCTCAAGTGCTCCACTAAAAAGTCAGAGTTGTTGATCTTCAAATCTAAGAACCTAGGTCGTAGGCCGAAGGGTTGGGTACCGGAAGTTGAGCCTTGCATTAGAATTCATACTATGGAAGGGTCGGCGATACCCAAAGTTGAAGCAATCAGGGTCCTGGGTTTTGTACTTGAAGCAAACGGATCGAACATTAGAACCATTCAGCGTATTACCAAAAATACGGAGGAGGCCATAAGACTTATAAGAAGGATCTCTAATAGGCATAGGGGTTTAGGAGAAGAAGGTGCGATGCGCTTAGTTCACGCGTTTATTATGTGTCATTTCTCGTATGTGGCAGCTATGCTAAATTGGAATAGGGGGGAGAAAAATAAATTGGAAGCATTAATCAGAAAAGCCATCAAGGCTGCGCTTGGTCTGCCTATGACTACGTCAAACGATATGTTGTTACGACTGGGTTCGCATAATACTTTCGATGAAATTGCCGAGGCTCAACGTACCGCACAGAGGGAGCGGTTGCTAGGTACACCAGCGGGTAGGTATATTTTAGAGTCAATTGAAGAATCGGTGGCTGTGTCCCACGATAGGGAGCCCGTACACGAGTTGAACGTGAACCTTAGGGCAAATATCATGGTTCGTCCATTACCGCGGAATGTGCACCCCGTGCACAATGTATGGAGGCGGGTCGCGAGAGTTAGGGCTTTGTTGCGAGAGGTAAAGGATCAGGAGGAGCAGTCTGCGTTTGTTGACACCGCATGGATTAATGGTAAAATGCTTATTCGGTGGTGGTGGTAGATGGCAAAGGGAGCGTTAGAAATGCTGCCTCCATTTATACCAAAAATCCGGGGGTTGCCGAACAGGTGGCTATTGCTCTAGCACTAATTGATTCAAGAAGAGTTTTGGTGTTTAGTGACTCGCGATCTGCGATTAAAGCTTTCTCGAGAGGACTTGTTGCGGAACCGGCTAACAGACTGCTACAGGGTAGGGATATCACTTCGCATACAGTTACTTGGTTCCTGGCGCACATGGGGACACTGGAAGGAGCGCCGCGTAACCTCAACGAGGTGGCGCACAGGGGAGCACGAGGATTAGGGTGCCGTGTACTCCCTGAAGGGGCTGGATCTCCCGCTCCTGAGTACAGGGACCAACTTTTAACCTACAACGAAATCACCAAACACTATTACTTAGAGCGCAGGGCATTCCCGCTGCCACATCCTAAATTAAATAGGCCGCAGGTGGTCACATTAAGGCTTCTGCAGACACGAACGTGCCCTAACCCGGTCATCATGAATAAAATTAATCCGGACTGCGGGGTTTCAGTCTATTGTAGTAAGTGTGGGGGTTCGCTCGATTTAGAACGTATGCTGTGGCGCTGCTTGGCGTTGGCCGGTGATGGTTCTCGAGGTGAGCAGTGGTGGCAGCGGATGCTGCACAGTGAAGTGCTGGCGGACCAACTCAGGGCTGTCCAGAGGACCCGTGTGACGGCAGAGGGGCTCGGCCTCTCTGTACCGACGTGGGAGCGGCCCGCATCAGTCCCAGACTTATCCCTCAGGACATAAAGTTCTTCATACCATACCAAGTATTAAACGTACTGTATGGAAATGCTTTTCAATAACTTGTAGAATTTTGTGTTCTATGTCAGGGAGAAACCATTCGCAGTCGTGTTGTGATGTCCCTCTTATGTCATATTTTTGGCATCCCCGTTTTATTTGGTTCTTGCTGTGGATCTAAGAATTTAGCCACTCTCTCACCATCTCCTGTCTCGGGCCTCTTGAGTAATGTAAGATAAATATGGTAATGATATCGATATCTATTCACCAATCACCATTCAGATGCCGGTATCATGGCCTGATTGATTTATAATTTCTCGCAGTTTATGGGCACGTCTTCACACTATATGTAAGCGATGACCAAAGCTATTTATTTGCAACTACGATATTTTATAGGTTAATCAGCGCACATGCTAAGAGGGATATGATACATGTGGTGGAACATGAACAAGATCTGGCGTCGCTGCTGCCTATTTCATGTAAAGGGTGGCGTAGTCGTCATAAGTTCTATAACAATTCACCAAACGAGCTGTTAACCTTTGTTTTGTTTGCAATGAGCGAAAAATAAATACAGCACAAAGTTTATATAGTTGATATAAAGCTAAGAAAATGGTAGCCACTTACGTTAGAAAAAGGTAGCCGTGCAGAGACGAACAAGTGTAGAAGGAAAGGAAGCACACAAGCGACGTAGAGTACAGTACGACGTTTGTGTTGTCCGTCTCCGTAGCTTTGTCTTTTTACAACATCAGCCGAATATATTTTATCTGTTGAGCTTTTCTTTCGAAGGCGGTACTGCTTCAGCAGTTACTACCTCCAGTAGGCGTCCAGGACAAGTATATACTCAAGTCCGTTTCCTAAAGTCAGCTTTTACAAACGTCGAGCCAGCCTGGAGGGAGATCACTAAATTTGTATCGATACGATGATATCTTAAAGGCAACATGCTAACTAGCTTATGCGGTTCGCAATCGTCAGTACTTCTGATATATGAACGGCAACTCCAAATGAATTTGCGACATATTTGGGTTAGACTGCATCCATGTTTCCTGTAGATATTGGTGATACAAATTACGAGGATTCGGCGCACGTTTTAAAATCTATGTGAAGCGAAAGTTTCTTTAGAAGAGTTTAGGCTCGGGCTTGTTGGTAAAACATAGTTACACGGGCAGCATAGGGCGCAAACGACGATCCACATAGACTGGACAGGACAAGGCTGGTAAGGAAATGCTATAAAATAAATGCGCTCGGGACAGTTGCGGTAACCATTACATGCAACATACCACATGATATGTTTGTTGGTGCACCGTACAGCTGACAACGTTAGTGTGATGCAGTGTTTATGGTTACACACTACACCTGCTCACATGGTATGGCGAAATGAAAACAGCAGTTCGAGCGAGTGCGCGCTGCTGTTTGCATGAGCTGTGTAGATGACGAAGGCGATGATGGACATTTGTTGAGGGACGAATCGTGCGGAGAAATGTGTGCAGAGAAGACGCGAAAGACAGGAGTCAGGTTTTGCTTCACATTCGCCCGCTTGCACGTGCGTGCACGCTCTTATACACAACTGCTTTCAGACGTGCTGTAGTACGTGGAGCACGCGCTAATCGCGCCAAAGAGCTACCCGCCCTGGGTACGCGAGACGTATGCGCACGCTTACATATTTATTTATGAAATACTGCAGGCTTTCACAGCGGGCCCTAGCAGGAGTGGCATAAAAATACAACAACGCGCAATATAAATTCAGTGCAATGAAAGCACAACACATAAGCCCTAATTTACGATGGCATAGGCATGTTAACACCAGAAAACTTATGCAGTGTGTAACATGAATATGAATCAGAAACAATCAATTTCTCAATAGACTCAATGGTCATAATTGCATTACATGGCAGCTTGTTCCATTCCTCAATTGTACGTGGAAAAAGAATACTTAAAGACGTTTATTCAGGAGTGGTATGGAGTTAGAGATAGATCATGATGATGCCTTGTACGACGAGTAGTAATGGACGCAAGATAAGGTTGAGGACTCGTAGAAAGTTTGTTGTTCTTAAGTAAAAATATAAATTTTAGTCTGAATTTGCCTTCGTGCTTGTGGCGACGGGATGGCATGCTTTTTAATTAAACCGAAGGGTGAGTATGTACTGCGGTATTTTGAAAAAAATGAAGCGTACGGCATTCTTCTGGATTGACTCCGGTGCCTCAATATTCTATTTAGTGTAGGGGTCCCAAACTGTATAAGCATACTCTAGTTTTGGTCAGATGAGGCTATAGAATGCTAAATGCTTTATCCTGTGAGGATAGCAGGATAAAACAAAATTGCGTGGTCCTATGGTTAAGAGATGCCGCTTCTTGACAGGCTTGAATCTAGAAACAATGGGTCTTACCATTCTGAGTGGGAGCTATTCGGCAAGGCAGCACGAAAAGTCGGGTCCAGCAAAGACCGTGGGGATTCGCAAAGAAAGCTTCGCTTTTAAAAAGCGCTGTCCTACTTTCTCTAGTATATCCCTGTTCTGCGCATTAGCTATGTAATCACGATTACATGGGGATGATGAAATGCACATCTTTATTATGACACCCAAACTAGGACTCTGTCGCCGCCGCAAGCCGACACACCCATTCTAATCACAGCGACACAACTGCATTAAAGCCTGATTTCCGAGGTCACCTTCGGAGGCGACCATCTTCTTTATTTCTCGTTTCGGCACATACAGGGGAAGTGCATATATAGGGAAGTAAACTATCAGATTTTTTGTTTTACTCAGACGAAATGTCGTAGCCTGAAATGCGTTCTGGTGAAGCACGACTGTGATGCTTGCTTATGAACGGTGCGCTGCGTTTCTTCGCAACCTGAACCAACAACGACGACGATGTGCGCGAGCTCTCCTGCGCATCGCCGATGAAGGGCCAGAGCAATAAATAACGTAACCCGTGTCGGCGGCACATGAAAAACGAGAGGCGAGGCATGTTCCGCTATGTTATAATGATCGTGCAGAGGGTTGCCATGACAAAGAGAAACGAAAAGCCTCTTTGCTTCTCTTTTTAAAGCTGGCATATAAGTAGGGTAAGACTTCGTTTATCTTGGGCAGTTCCGCTAGTTGTGCGATTTGCTCGAGTACTTAGCAGAAGAGCCTTTAAATGTTTCCAAAAATTTTGATTCTAGTATGCTACGCCATGTCATGGTGCGAGGCCTGTGATGTGGATGACCGTGAAGGTAGGATTACCAGTAATCATTGTCATAGCACCTGTCTCAAGATTTAACTGCAGTGCGTTGTCCAGGCGCACCACGTAATGTTTCAGATTGCTTTCGACATCTACTAGGTTGTCCTTGATGGTCTCTTTCACAATCTTGATTCTCTCAAAATTCAATTGAAATCTGTTTCTGTGTATTTCCCGCCATCGATAACTGCATGTGCGGTGGTGCATGTTTGGTTCCTGCGGTAAATATATATGCTAGGAGAGAGCACTAAAAGATTTTGTGGGCTTGGCCAAAGACGGAGCAATCACTCAAATTGTAGAGCCAGTTATTGTACGAGTACACACCAGAATCCTCTTAAAATATTTCCGAAAAATTTCATTCCACAAAGCCACGTCGTGTCACGATGCGAAGCCCGTGATGCGGATGACCGTGAAGGTAGGATTGTCTGTAATCATTTTGATAATGCCCGTATGTAAATTTAACTTCATTGCAAAGGTCAGGAGCACATCAAGCAATGTTTCAGTTCTCACTGACGGTCATCATTTTGCGTCCACTTCGCCTTCGTAACGCGAAGTCCTGTGGCTCTGAGATTATCGGTACAGAGCGCTCCAGTAAAGTGCTACACTCTAAAAACAGCCGCACCTTTGGAGTGTATATTTGCTATACAACAATAATCGTCATCTGTCTTGCCCGCATTACCTTTTTTTAACATTGTGAGCCCAGTACTCCCAAGTCACGAATGGCATGTGCGTTATCAGCATGACAGATGATTCTCAACAGGAAAGTGACGAGCGCAGCGTTTTCAATAAAGGAAATGCGGGCAAGACACGTGACCATTATCGATGTATGGCAAATATACGCCCCAAAAGGTGTAATCTTTTCTTAGAGTGCACTCTAAGCAAGGTTTACACCCTTTGGGGTGTATATATGCCACACAACAATAATCGTAATCTGACTAATAATATTCCAATTGGCCTGAAAGAAGAAGACGAAGACGGCGAAGGACAGGTTTGCTTCCCAACGCTCGTCTGTAATTTGAAGTCAATTTGAAGTCTTGAATTTGAAGTCTTGAATTTGAATTTGAATTTGAAGTTGTAATTTGAAGTCTCAAGTGTCGCCGGTCTCGGGTCACCGTCCTACGAGAGAAACACAGCAAACGGCTCTCGAAGCATACCGGGTGAAGCAGGAGCGTACTGGGCCTCCGCTGTCACCCGCCCTTCGTGATGCTCTAATGGTATCCACCACAAGCACTCAGCCATCAGATCAGCATGTCCTTTCTGTTGACCACAGAGAAGATGAGCAAGCAAAGGAAAAGGCCACGTCAAGATAAGGTCCAGGCAAAGGAATCAACAGGAGACAACGTAGAGATGGACCAAACAACCTTCGCTGTTGTCTCTTAAAGAAAGAAAAGAGCCGGAGGTGTTTATTCAGTTATTTATTTATTCAGAATACCCTTAAATGCCCTCATGCAGGAAAGTATTACATGCGGGGGGGGGGGGGTAGCAGTAACGCATACAGATGTAACAAATTAGTAATAGGTCGAAAAAAGGCGGGAATTGCTAAAATATAATAAAAAAATAATGATACAAGGCTAATAAAATTGCCGTAATAATAATTGCTGTCATATTGAAGCCAACTCAGCCTGACAGTAGCTCATTGAAAGTAAACCCAAATCCCCTATTTCTGCGCTCATGACAGCAGCTCAAGAAAAGGTATTCAGCCATCTTCTTAAAAAGGGTGGCAGCGTCATAGTGCCAGTGTCTACAGTTCCTGCAGCTAATCGCCTGCTCACAGTGACAGATCTGTCGAGTATTGGTGCGGAAGCTCGAGAGTCATGTTCCTATTCTGCGACGTACGGGAGGATATAGTACGTTCCTGCTGAGTACTCGGATGACGACCTCAAGAAGTATTTAAGCGTACAAGGAGTCATATCTGCTAAATGTCAAGTTTCATACGTTCCTACTTAACATAGCATGCTAACAGAGACCCGAAGACGCCCGGTGATCCTGGCAATCCCAAAGGACGCCGCTTTACTAAGCCGTGTCGTTTAGATTCTGCAGTTATCCCCTGACAGTGTACATGGAGTTCTACCTAATGTTTCAGATCTGAAAGACATAGACATATATCGAAATGTTGTAATGGTTCTATCCGATCAAAGATATGCGCTGATGCACATACGCATAAGGAGTGCCCGTCACGTTCCCAGCCTCGATATGAAAACTGTGCAGCTGAGCATGCTGCATCACACGGTGGGTGTCTCAAAATGAAAGCAGCTACTCTTGCACGGACAATGGAGTAAATCCAGGAAATGTGCGGAAACGACGAGAGCCACCACCGAATCCTGATGTGATGTTTATGTCTACAGACCAAAGGCAACACGATACGGCAAAGCGCAGCGACACGCCTTCGAAAATATCCTGTGCCTCAGTCGTGAGAGACAACCAGCAATGACCATCATCTGCGCAGAGTTAATCGAACCCCTCAAGTGATACAGCCGCATGCCAACAAAAACAATAAGCCCCAATGTCGCAGCAGTAGAACAGGAAGAACAAAGAACAGCTGTTAGATGGTAGCACTATAAATGACATATCAAGTAAGCCGATTCCTATTATCGGAGCAATGAAGGCTCTTCTCGGTGCCAGTCCTTCGTTTAAAAGCATCCCCAAGATAGAAGCCGTCCTGGCTTTCGAACCGCTGGTGTCGACTTCTTTCACAGTGCAACGCCATGATTGTTCAGAGTTCTAACAATGACTTCGCCAACAATCCTCGCGCCAGCAATGTCCAGCAACAAGGATTTCCGCACATTTATTATATTCCCGTGGAACGCTCGTGACTTGCGATCGCAGTTCACAGACTTCAAGTATCTTGCGCGAGTGTACCCGTTGCCATTTATGGTCATTTCTGAGTCTCGCGTAGACGAGCAGTTTAGGATAAAGGGGCATTATTTTTATCATTCAATGCAACAAAACGAAATGAGTGACTCCTCGTCGGATATTAAAACGAGGTGGCTGCTTCGGTGATTGACATAGCACCGCGTGACAGGAATCAATATATTTGTGCAACCATAGTGACTGAATCTAAAGTGTTTGCCCTGATTTGCATCTACTTGGTACCAGGTTCACCTTCCGACGTGTCAATATTTGAAAACTGGTTGACAAGCACTCAATCCACACATAATATTTGTGGTGGTATTAATGCACTTAACGAAGTCTGGGGCAGTTCACATACATGTGCTCGTGCTGCTAAACTGGTGAAGCTTAGTGCAAGATACAATATAGAGCTCCTGAATGATGGCAGCATGACACACCTGAAAAACGCGAACACTGTTAGCTGCACTGACGTCACATACGTATCAAAAGAAGTTGCATTTATGTTCGGTTGGTGAACAGATATCGCGACTCACAGTAGCGATCACTACCCCGTCCTAATCTCTGCTCTTCATTTTCGGACGTCGTCCAGACAAGCGAAAATTTAATAAAGTACCACGTGTTTTCGTAGTATATGAATGAATGAATGAATTTATTTCTCCTGTTTACAACAGAAAGGAAGCAGAAGCTAAAGGCTATGTGGCCTGACGAAGGCTTCTGCTCCCACAACAATTCGGTACGCAGGCCGTACGCAGCAACATGTATCATACATACATACTGAAATCAACTGGATAGTCGCGAGACAATATTGTTTTCGTGAAACAAAACATGTATACAAGAAATATGAGAAACAAACAGGATACTCAAAGTACGATGCATTTTGTATGAGACCAACCACAACCACAAAACAAAAGAAACAAAATGACAGAGACCAACCACAACCAGAAAACAAAAGAAACAAAAGACTGACAGTTTATGGTGTGGTTCTAATCAAACGAACTCAATATTGTTCAGGATGAGAAAATGTTTGAATGATTTATTCGAATATTCTATAATTTCGTCTTCAAGATCACGTAGGTGATTTAGTAGTGAAGGTGCCTGGTAACTGACTAGTTGTTTTCCGTAATTGGTTCTTATTTTTGGTGTTCTCATGTTATGTTGTCGAAGGCTGTAATGCGGATTCGTGGGTACATTCAAGATGTACTGCGATTTGCTTTGTTTAATGTATTGCAGCAACTTGTAATAATACACCTGGTTTGCCTTTAACATAGAATGTTTCATAAAATATGGTGTGGTTCTAAAGTTTTGTACAGGGCCGTAGTATCCCTCGAATGCGCGTAGGACTCTTTTTTGTAGCACTAGCAATTTATTATAATTTTTTTGCGAAGTAGTGCCCCAAATTAAAATACAGTGGGTTAATCTAGAATAAAAGAGTGCGTAGTATAAGGAACTTTTCAACCATGGAGGAACCAGAGTACTCAGTTGTATATAAGCAGCCAACATTTCTGCTTAGTTCGATAGCAAGTTTGTCGATGTGCATGTTCCAGGCCAAATCCTCTTTGAACCACACTCCTAGAAATTTTTGACATTTTACCTGTTCTATCAGCCCGTCTTCAAAGAGAATAGCCGCAGTGCAGTTACGTGGTATCTCACTCCAAAATAATTTAAATGCATTAGCCATACGTTTCACGGTACAAATACGTCAGAGTGTGGGATTAGATGTCATGCCTCCTATCTCTCGAAGCGATGGTTTCAATGTGGACTGCCTAGCGCTCTTTAGTAAACCAGTCGAGGACACCATCACCAGGCCTGTCTACCTAATGTGCTCAGTCTTTAACGCCGCAGATAAGATACAAATTTCGGTACCACTTCATTGCATAACCGCCTCGGCGAAACCTGCGTGCCGTAATAGCGATAGTTTTGGTGAATATGTTTTCCCACGCTTGTTGTCTTTGATTCGCAGTGGTCTACAACGCAACCGAGATTGGACGAGCCACCCAACGCACTGCGCGGGAGTGCGTTCCAATAATAAATGATATTAGACCGCATCCACCAAACGAAATAGTTATAAAGGCAAGTAACAGAATCATGTTTAAACTATTCTGATCAAGCAATTCCAGTAGTAACTGAAAAGGTTCTACAAGAAATATTGAAGAACAAAACAACTAAAGGTGAGCGTGAGAATTGAGAGTGTGGGCAACTCTAAATGGTATTAAAAGTCCAGTGTTGCAGATTATTCGTCTTATCGGGAACTGAAAAAAAAATCCCATACGTCACAGCATTCTGATATTGGATATCTAGGCTGCACCAGTTTACCCGCCGCCTAAAACCTAAAAAAGAAATGTGGTGTTGCATAAAAACGATTTATGTATCATTTCTCTGTATTCTTCACGTGAACGTGATGGAAATTTCGAAATTTGAAGCACCCTAAGCTCGTTTATTCATGCAGAACTTGTGAGAGACGGCTAGCAGATATTGTGAAAATGCGTTTTTTTTATTAATATTGCCTGCCCTTTCGATTCACGTTGCCTTGAAGAAAACATAAGTTTTCTGCTCCGAACGCAAGATTTGGAGCAGGAGGTATTAATACTTGCGTAGGTATTGGGACGATGAGATTGTAAGAAGTTGGCGAATCACCAACAGAGCCTGAAGACGCTCACACTGGACAAAAACATTTTTAAAAAATTCGTAACTTTAATCTTCTGTCAACTTTGTTTAGGCAAGACCAAGGTAGGAGCAGTACTGTAGGTTCTTCCCAAGGGAGGCAAAACCTTCTCTACAAATTGCAAGTCATCAGCCTAGTCCGCCTCGAGCGACCCTTACTGACTTAGAATTATCATATACGCGTAGAATTGAAGAGCTTATGGCAGCAATCGGCGACACAAACAAGTGATCATAAGCTGGCCATTGCGATGTGAGTTATGAAGCCCTCGCAACTCTATGCCGCGCATCTCGCTTACGTTTTTTGGAGTACTGCAACACCTCATGTATAGATGGAGAGGCCCCCCTACGGAATGGAAGCTTGCAAAAGTTATTGGTATATTGAAGCCAGGAAAACGTCCAATGAATTACGCCTCCTTATGACTCACATTTCTGCTTAGTCGCAAAGGGAACCTATTAGGGAAAAAAAGATTCACAAACGGCTAAACTGGTGCTTGGAAACTACAAAAGCGAGCGTAAGAAGTCCTAAGGCGCAGTAACAGCATCATACGCCTAATTCGAAGACATGGGATCATTCCCCACCTGCGGCAAGTTGCTTTTTCATCAACATTCAACTCGAATAACTTATAATATTTTCATTTCAATTAATAATTACAAGTAATTTCCCCTGTGTTGTCCTTGATGTGCTTGTTTGTTGGCTGCTTATGATATCGTTAATAGAAATTGTGCCCCTCGGGTAGCCCACTTTCTTCTCGTTTATTAAACAACGAGGGTCTCGAATCCGGCAACATTGATGACTTCAGGTTCCATGTGTGGGTTTTGTGACGGGGTGCCTTGACTTAAAAAGATGACGTACTCCTGATGCCTGCGGCAGAAAGGATGTTCCACATCTGACGCCAAGGTTTGTGAGTAGTGGCGCTGGCTAACACTCCCTGGTTCTGTTCTAGTCATCATCATCATCATCATCATCATCATCATCATCATCATCATCAGCCTAGTTACGCCCACTGCAGGGCAAAGGCCTCTCCCATACTTCTCCAACTACCCCGGTCATGTACTAATTGTGGCCATGTTGTCCCTGCAAACGTGTTAATGTCATCCGCCCACCTAACTTTCTGCCGCCCCCTTCTACGCTTCCCTTCCCTTGGAATCCAGTCCGTAACCCTTAATGACCATCGGTTATCTTACCTCCTCATTACATGTCCGGCCCATGCCCATTTCTTTTTCTTGATTTCAACTAAGATGTCATTTACCCGCGTTTGTTGCCTCACCCAATCTGCTCTTTTCTTATCCCTTAACGTTACACCGATCATTCTTCTTTCCATAGCTCGTTGCGTCGTCCTCAATTTCAGCAGAACCCTTTTCGTAAGCCTCCAGGTTTCTGCCCCATATGTGAGTACGTACTGGTAACACGCAGCTGTTATACACTTTCCTTTCGAGGGATAGTGGCAACCTGCTGTTCATGATTTGAGAATGCTTGCCAAACGCACCCCAGCCCATTCTTATTCTTCTGGTTATTTCAGTCTCATGATCCGGATCCGTGGTCACTACCTGCCCTAAGTAAATGTATTCCCTTACCACTTCCAGTGCCTCGCTACCTATCGTAAACTGCTGTTCTCTTCCGAGACTGTTAAACATTACTTTAGTTTTCTGCAGATTAATTTTCAGACCCACCCTTCTGCTTTGCCTCTCCAGGTCAGTGAGCATGCATTGCAATTGGTCTCCTGAGTTACTAAGCAAGGCAACATCATCAGCGAATCGCAAGTTGCTAAGGTATTCTCCATCAACTTTTATCCCCCATTCTTCCCACTCCAGGGCTCTGAATACCTCCTGTAAACATGCGGTGAATAGCATTGGAGAGATCGTATCTCCCTGTCTGACGCCTTTCTTTATTGGGATTTTGTTGCTTTCTTTGTGGAGGACTACGGTGGCTGTCGAGATGCTATAGATATCTTCCAGTATTTTTACATATGGCTCATCTACACGCTGATTCCGTAATGCCTCCATGACTGCTGAGGTTTCCACTGAATCAAACGCTTTCTCGTAATCAATGAAAGCTATATATAAGGGTTGGTTATATTCTGCACATTTTTCTATCACCTGATTGATAGTGTGAATATGGTCTATTGTTGAGTAGCCTTTACGGAATCCTGCCTGGTCCTTTGGTTGACAGAAGTCTAAGGTGTTCCTGATTCTAATTGCAATTACCTTAGTAAATACTTTGTAGGCAACGGACAGTAAGCTGATCGGTCTATAATTTTTCAAGTCTTTGGCCTCCCATTTCTTATGGATTAGGATTATGTTAGCGTTCTTCCAAGATTCCGGTACGCTCGAGGTTATGAGGCATTGCGTATACAGGGTGGCCAGTTTCTCTAGAACAATCTGACCACCATCCTTCAACAAATCTGCTGTTACCTGATCCTCCCCAGCTGCCTTCCCCCTTTGCATAGCTCCTAAGGCTTTCTTTACTTCTTCTGGCGTTACCTGCGGGATATCGAATTCCTCTAGGCTATTCTCTCTTCCACGATCGTCATGGGTGCCACTGGTACTATATAAATCTCTGTAGAACTCCTCAGCCACTTGAACTATCTCATCCATATTAGTAACGATATTGCCGGCTTTGTCTCTCAACGCACACATCCGATTCTTGCCTATTCTTAGTTTCTTCTTCACTGCTTTTAGGCTTCCTCCGTTCCTGAGAGCCTGTTCAATTCTATCCATATTATAGTTCCTTATGTCCGCTGTCTTACGCTTGTTGATTAACTTAGAGAGTTCTGCCAGTTCTATTCTAGCTGTAGGGTTAGAGGCTTTCATACTTTGGCATTTCTTGATCAGATCTTTCGTCTCCTGCGATAGCTTACTGGTTTCCTGTCTAACGGCGTTACCACCGACTTCTATTGCGCACTCCTTAATGATGCCCATGAGATTGTCGTTCATTGCTTCAACACTAAGGTCCTCTTCCTGAGTTAAAGCCGAATACCTGTTCTGTAGCTTGATCCGGAATTCCTCTAGTTTCCCTCTCATTGATTGGCTTCTTGTGTACCAGGTTCTTCCGTTCCTTCCTCAAGTCTAGGCTAATTCGAGTTCTTACCATCCTATGGTCACTGCAGCGTACCTTGCTGAGCACGTCTACATCTTGTATGATGCCAGGGTTCGCGCAGAGTATTTTGTCGATTTCATTTCTAGTCTCACCATTCGGGCTCCTCCACGTCCACTTTCGACTAACCCGCTTGCGGAAAAAGGTATTCATTATCCGCATATTATTCTGTTCTGCAAACTCTACTAATAATTCTCCTCTGCTATTCCTAGAGCCTATGCCATATTCCCCCACTGACTTGTCTCTAGCCTGCTTCTTGCCTACCCTGGCGTTGAAGTCGCCCATCAGTACAGTGTATTTTGTTTTGACTTTACCCATCGCCGATTCCACGTCTTCATAAAAGCTTTCGACTTCCTGCTCATCATGACTGCATGTAGGGGCATAGACTTGTACCACCTTCAATTTGTACCTCTTATTAAGTTTCACAACAAGACCTGGCACCCTCTCGTTAATGCTATAGAATTCCTGTATGTTACCAGCTATTTCCTTATTAATCAGGAATCCGACTCCTAGTTCTCGTCTCTCCGCTAAGCCCCAGTAGCACAGTACGTGCCCGCTTTTTAGCACTGTATATGCTTCTTTTGTCCTCCTAACCTCACTGAGCCCTATTATATCCCATTTACTACCCTCTAATTCCTCCAATAACACTGCTAGACTCGCCTCACTAGATAACGTTCTAACGTTAAACGTTGCCAGGTTCAGATTCCAAAGGCGGCCTGTCCGTAGTCACACATAAATACCCCAAAAAGTGGATGGGAAGACGGTGCTGCGGTAGCTTAAGTGGTAGAGCATCGCACGCATAATGCGAAGGCGTGGGATCGTTCCCCCCCTGCGGCAAGTTGTTTTGTCACCCACTTTAAATTTCATTAATTTACATTTTTTTATTTCAGTAAGTAAGTACAAGTAATTTTCCCTCTGTTGTCCTTGGTGTCTTTGTTTGTTGGCGTCTTATGATACTGACCGGAGCTTTGAGACATTAAGCACTCCGGAGAAAGGACAGACTCAGTTATTGTTATACTTCAGCCACCTTTCAATGGGTGTGAAATTAACCAATGACTACATGCACGCCCGAAGAAATCTGATGCGCCACGTACGCGTACAGCGCGTCGATGGAAGCGCCCACGCTGACGGCGTTGCTAGCTGCGCTCCGGAGGGAGGCAGCCGTCCACCGTAAAATTCTACGTCGGTGCTCGTCCGTCTCATTTTGGACTTCCGACCGAGAGATGAACTGAATCTCGGTGAGTGGCCGCAGCACTCTATAGCCAGAGCTATAGGCACAGCGGCTGAGTTAAACGAGAGCACGCTCCACCAGCTAACCATCCGCATACGCCGAGAGCAGAACGTAGAACTAGCGGCAATACTGCAGCTGATCAAGTCTATATGCCTGGAAAACAAGCAGTACGAGGTTCAGGCCTATGTGGTTGCTCCGGATGCTTCCTGCAAAGGAGTCATCTCCGGCATAAAAAAGAACAGAACGCCGGCAACGCTGATGACAAATATCCGATCATCGATGGCTCAGGTCCTGCATGCAAGAATGATGAGAAATTCAGCCACGGCCATAATCACGTTCTCTGGCACTCGGATTCCCCAGTACATCTACTATTACGGAGCAGAATACCGGTGCTACATTCATAAACCCCGACAGCAGCTGTGCAGCGTGTGCCTCTCCACGGGTCATCGAGCGGACGTGTGCCCAACCCCGGTTAAACCCCAGTGTGTTGCGTGCGGAACTTCCAACCTCTCCGAAGGACATGATTGCACACTGAAAGGTTTCCATTGTGGTGCTGAGTACCCCGCCACTGACTCTCGATGTCGAGTACGCAACGCAAACCCTTTAACAAGAGCCACGTGTTCCGAGAGCAGCAGAAAATGGCGGAGCAACAACTCCCGCATGACAAGAAGTCCAGCAAGGTAACGACTGGAACGTAACGTAACAAGGTAACGAAGGAGGTGGCCACCACCACTTCCTTCGCGCCTCCTCCGAGCGAGGACATGCCTCCCAGCACCCCCGACACGCCGTCTACTCCAGAGGGTGGCGCGCCCCCCGCAGCGTCGTCTTCCAGCAGTCCGGCTACACACGAAAACGCTACCGACGCGATGGAGCTGGCAGAGGAGACAACCACCTTTTGTCACCGCAGGGCCCCGTGGAGCCCGCGGCGTGGTTCCTGGAGGACCTACCACGGCAGACTGCTCCGCGGCCGAAGCCAAAATGGAAAAAGAAAAGAAGCAGAAGCAGAGAAAGACGAAGGGACGAAGACGCTGGCCGGTTGTCACTTGGAACTGCTCTTGCCTCGCAGGGTTTTGGCCTAGGATTGCATAGCTGTTTTTTTCTCTTTTATCGCTTCTCAACAGTTTTGCTAGTCCTATTATTATTTAGCTAATCAGACCACGCAGATGTCCTTTTCTTCACCAGGGCCAGGGGCCTTCCCCTGGTCTGCTTCTATTCCTCCGCAGGAGTTACCTGTGGATCTGTTTCTACGCAACGGCATCACATCAGTTCCTGTGGCTCTTGTCCCAACCAATAACGGAGTCATACGGATGAAGAATCCGAAAGCGATTCAGGCGGAATTGCGATCGGCGACGGCCCATTTTCAGACCATCTCTGAGGTCCGGCAGTTTGGCAGAGGGGGAGTCCTCTGCTTTTCGGCAGACCAGTCCTGTGTACACGACCTGTTAAAGTGTTCGCTGTTTGCCGCCAATCCGGTGAGCGCATTTATTCCTCCCCACTTGGCATGTGTGAAAGGGCTTGTCCGCGGCGTCGACGTGAACATGACACCGACAGAGGTATTAGAGATGCTTTCACCCGCAGGTGTAATTTCAGTTTATCGGTGTGGACGTACGGTCGAGAAAAACAAGATCCCTACTGAGTCGATCATAGCCACATTTGCAGGGACAATTTGACCCTCAGAGATAAAGGCATGGCCTCTAATCTACAGAGTGGAACCTGTGTCCCCTCGTCCCCTCCAATGTGTGAAATGCTGGCGCTACGGACACACGTTAAAAGGATGTAGATCTGCTTCCAGATGCCGAATTTGTGGTGAAGAGCACAATGCTAGCGAATGCAAAAGCAAGGAAGAAAGGTGCTGCCTTTGCAATGACGCGCACCCTGCAAATTATTCTAATTGCTCAGCAAAGGCACGGGAAATTGAAATTCTGGAAATCATTGAACGAAGACGTTGTTCGCGTAGAGAAACCGTAGCGGAAATTCATTCTAGGACACAGGGATACGCCGGCGTCATAGCCCGCCAGGTGACAGCAACGGATGCGTCTCTTTCAATTTCTATTGCTAATGCCATCGAAAGGGCAATGGAAAAATCTATGGAGCGCCTAGCTGGAAACCTTTGTGAGTCCCTGACACAAATTCTAACTAGCCAGATGGCGCAGATATTCGCAACAACAACAGCAGTTGGTATAACTTCGCGAACTACTGAGTGTCCACCTACTTCATACGAGGAAGTAACCGCCAAATACACATCGCAAGATGCCCAAATTGTAATCACACCAGTCGATGTTAACCAGACCCAATGCACAGGCTCCAACGATAATACAGAGGGCGCAGATGAAATGGACATGGATCCTCGATCGTTAAAACGATGTAGGTCCCCTTTGTCTAAAAAAGCTACAACTCTAACTCAGGCAAAGACAAAAAAGTATCAGAAAGACAGCCTTACCAAGGAAGATTTCTTAAAGGAAAAAATTTTAGGTAAGGCAGTTACTGAGTCCATACTTACGCAACCATAGGTCTCCTCAAAATTGTTCATTGGAATTGCCGATCAATTTACTCAGCAGCAACAGATTTATCGTATCTATCATCGAAATTCTCCCCGGATATCATTGCTTTGCAAGAAACATGGTTTTCAGTACATTAAAGTTTTCAATTGACGAACTATCGATCTTTCCGACTGGACCGTCCATCGAAGGGCGGTGGCTAGCTTTCTTTATCAATAACAGAATTAGCCTTAAAGCAAAGATTTCATATAAACATATGTCCCCTGAAAGTGAAATTCTCGCATTAGGTATAACTATACCAGGGTGTCTACCTCTCTCGTTAGTAAACGCATACTTTCCTGCGGGTGTACAGGACACTCGATGTTTGAATTCAGCAGTGACTTCATGGTGTAAGAACAAAATTCTGGTTGGAGATTTCAACTCCCATCACACGTGCTGGGGCTTTCGAACTGACCAATGTGGCAAACGCTTGTGGGATTAGACAATAGATAATAATCTGTGTTGTCTGAACTCTAGAATTCCTACATATATTTGTAAACAGTCCCGCTCCGCATTGGATTTAAGTTTCGTAAGTTCGTCCTTCACTAACTCATCCTGGACAGCCTTGGACTGTGCAACCAACAGTGACCACTTTCCAATAATGGTTGAAATTTCTTGCCCGATTATGCCATCGTGCTCCCAGGTACGCGTATTTGTAGATTATAACAAATTTAAATCTGATCTTAAGGTACATTTGCCTTCTCATTCCGAAGAGCAGGAAGACACCAAGGCTATGAAACTTTGTGCGGTAATTAAAAGAACATACAAAAAGGCTGAATTCAGTGTTACATCTGCAAAGCAAACATCTCACAACCCTTGGTGGAATACAGACTGCACGCGAGACCACCGACGCCGACAGGCAGCTCGGAAGCAGCTCCTCTACAACCAGTGCCCCAAAAATTGGTTTGATTACAAGTTTCAAGCTGCAGTCTTTAAACGTACAGTTGCTAAAGCTAAAGAGGATTATGATAGGAAAAACTATGATTTCCTTTCTAAATCTAAAAACAAAAAATCGCTGTTTAGATATATGAGATATCGGAAAATTCTGCCATCGCCAGCTAATATTGATTATGTCAATCTGTGTCCCGATGAAATGAGAAAATCTCTTGAACTCCTGGCTAAAGGCTTGGAGAGTAGATTCACGTCATCGATGTCGTACAATTTGCAAAAAGTAGCCCCATCCTTAGTGTATACTGAAGTTTCATTGCCTGAATTATCCCAAGTGATTCGAAACATACCTTTGTCAGCCCCTGGTCCTGACGGAATTACCGTGCACATGATAAAAATTTTATTTGATCTATCCCCTGGAGACCTTCTAAACGTTATAAACTATTCCTTACATTAAGCCTGGATACCAAACGATTGGAAAGTAGCTAAAGTAATCCCGATACCTAAAAAACAAGGACTAGGTTATCACATAGAAAACATCAGACCTATTTCTCTTACTTCTCATATGGTCAAAGTCATAGAGAGGGTATTACACTGCCGAATTACTATCTGGATGACTGATAATTTAATATTAAGTCCAAATCAAATAGGCTTTAGAGCTAATTGCTCAATATGGTGTGCCCATGCTAATTTAGAGAGCCGCATCCAACTTGCCCGGAAAAGGAGAGAATATTCTGCTTTGATGAAATTAGATATAGCTAAAGCTTATGACAGCGTCGAACATTCAATTCTACTGGATATTCTGCAGCATCGTAATTTCCCCAATTATGTAACCGCGTGGGTGGCAGAATTTTTCCGATGGATGGATGGATGGATACAACTTTCTTGTGCGTCCGGCAAGGTTTAACGCGACCCGGGCTCAGGTCTCCCATGGAGGAACGTCAAGGCCCTGCCTCAACGCCGCCTCACGGGCTTGCTGGACTGCCCACGTCTGGATTCCGAGGTCTGAGCTGCGCAGAGCGGCGGCCCACCTCGACGACAGGGTCTCCGGAGTAACTGCCATCCCTCCTATAACTACATTGCACTCCCACAGCATGTGTTTGAGTGTTGCTGGTCCTTCCTGGCACAATTTGCACCTGTCGTCCTGATGCTTATCTGGGAAGATGCGTTTGAGACGGAATGGATTAGGGAACGTATTTGTCTGGAGTTGTCGCCAGGCGACGGCCTGCCTCCTGTTCAATTTGGGACTCGGCGGGGGGTATATCCTTCTGGCGTTCAAATATGCACGGGTGATGTCGTTGTATCTTGTGAGCCTGTCCCGTTCTGCTCGAGAAGCGTTCGCTACCGTGCGAGAGGCGTAGCCCTGTTCGGCGCGGCGGGTCATGTCTCGCGCCGTCCGGTGCGCCGTCTCGTTTAGGTTCGGGAGCGCGTCGCCTTCCGTGGTGACGTGCGCGGGGAACCATATGATCCTCGAGCTCGCGGTTTTGGATCTGCCCGCTTTGGCCAGAATGGACATGGCTTCCTTGGAAATTAGACCTTTGGCATAATTCTTTACTGCCGTTTGCGAGTAACTTAGCACGACTTCGCATTCCTGTTCTGTGAGGGCTAGCGCAATCGCTACTTCCTCCGCTATTTCTGAGTGTCTGGTGTATACACTACATGTGGTTCTGATTTTTGATTCTGCATCTATGACTACGGCGGCGTATGTTTGGCCGTTCGCATATTCGGCTGCGTCGACAAAGCGCGCGTTTCTGTCCCTGCCGAATGAACGGAGCAGAGCCTCGGCTCTTGCCTTTCGTCTACCTCGGTTGTAATCGGGGTGCACGTTTCTTGGGATGGTTGCCACCGTAATGGTCTCTCTGATTTTGTTGGGGATTTGCATTTTCTGGCCGTGCTGGTTGTGGTACGTTATGCCGAGCGTGTTCATAATGTGTCTTCCCGTCGTGGTGGTCGACAGGCGTTCGAGCTGCGAGATGCGTTGTGCTTCGGCTATTTCTTCTATGGTGTTGTATATGCCCAGCTGAGTCAGGAGCTCGGTGCTCGTCGATTCCGGTAGGCCCAGGGCTATCTTGTACGTTTTCCTTATGAGCGTGTTAATCTTGTTCTTTTCCGCGACGTACCAGTTGTGGTAGGCGGCTACATAGGCGATGTGGCTGACAACGAATGAGTGGATCAGTCGAATGACGTTGTCTTCCTTCATGCCCGCGTGTCTATTGGTTATTCTCTTTATGAGTCTCGTGGCGCTGATGACTTTGCCTTCGATCTTCCTCACGGTTTCACCGTTAGCTCCGTTGGCCTCAATGATCATTCCGAGGATTTTGATCTTGTTCACTTTGGGGATTGCGTTTCCGTCTTGGGTGTACAGGCGGATTTCCTCGTACTCCCGGGGTCCTGTGTAGCTCTTTGGTGGCATGCCTCTGCGCGTGGGCCGGTAAAGGAGTAGTTCGGACTTGCTCGGGGAGCATTTGAGGCCCGTTCCTTGGAGGTACTCTTCCACTTTGTTAATGGCCGTTTGTAGTGCGTGTTCAATTTGCCCATCACTGCCGCGGTCTGCCCATATCGTTATATCGTCTGCATATATAGCGTGGTGGATTCCTTCGATTTCGCGTAGTTTGCTGGGGAGACCCAGCATGACTAAGTTGAAAAGGAGCGGAGATATAACTGAGCCCTGGGGGGACCTGCACTTCCCTGGGCTCGTTCTTCGGACTCGAGGTCGCCAACCGTGAGGGTGGCTTTGCGATCGTTCAGGAAGTCCCTCACGTAGTTGTAGGACCTTTCCCCCAGGTTCAGATTAGACACTTGTTTAAGGATCGACTCGTGAGCGACGTTGTCGAATGCTTTCTCCAGGTCTAGTCCTAGGATGGCTCTGGTGTTTCTTGTCTTGTCGTCAAGAATCTGGTTCTTTAGTTGTAACATGACGTCCTGCGTGGACAGGCGGGATCGGAAGCCTGTCATGGTGTGGGGGTAGGCTTCCGTCTCTTCTAGATGGCTGTTGATACGGTTCAGGAAGGCGTGTTCCAAGACCTTACCCACGCACGACGTGAGAGAGATTGGGCGTAGGTTCTCCAAACTCAACGGCTTTCCGTGCTTGGGTATGAGGATAGCCTTGGACCTCTTCCACTGCTCCGGGATGCGGCCTTCTCTCCAGCACTTGTTCATATAGCCCGCGAGTTTGGTAACAGATTTGTCGTCCAGGTTTTTGAGCGTTTTGTTGTTAACCCTGTCCGGTCCTGGGGCTGACTTGCTGTTGAGTCCTTGGAGTGCCGTTCTGATTTCCGCCTCACTGAAGTCTTCATCTAACTGGGGACTAGGACTGCCAGTGTACCGGCCGTGCTCGACCGTCGGTCGTTGCGGGAGGTATTTGTCGCAGAGTTTCATGACGATTTGCTTCTCGCTCGCCGCCCCTTTTTCTTTGTGCAGAAGTCTCTGCATGTCGGCTCTTTGCTTGGATTTGCACTGGGTTTCGCCCAGTAGGTGCCTCAGCAGTCGCCACGTATTTCCGTTGTGGAGTTGGCCATCCGCGGCATTGCAGACTTCGTCCCACTGTTGCTTGCTCAAGGTGTTGCAGTGCTCTTCGATTTGCTTGTTTAAGTCGGCTATCTTTTTTCTCAGCTTTCGATTGAACCGCTGGCCTTGCCATCGGGTTTTTATGGATTTCTTGGCTTCCCAGAGGTGGGCGAGGCGACTGTCCATCTTCTCCGTCAGGAAATCGGGAGTGATGGTTTGCGTGGCCTCCCCGACATCCCTGGTCAAGTCTGCGATCCATCTGTCAATGTCACCGATTGGCTCGTCGTCTTGCCTGATATCCCGGTGCTTGCGGAACTTGTCCCAGTCTGTCCATTTGAAGCTTTTGACTGGGAGGGTGGTTCCCGCTCGGGGAATCGTGATCTCGGTGATCATGTGGTCGCTACCTAGGTCTTCTAGGGTGTTTCTCCAGGTAGCCCTCTCGATGTTTTTGACCATTGTTAAGTCCGGTGTGGTATCTCTTGCAACCGAATTGCCCATACGCGTTGGGGCGCTGGAATCCGTGATGATCGTGTATCCCAAGTCTTGCGAGTCCTGCCATAACTGTTTGCCCTTGGTTGTGGTGTGGCCGTATCCCCAGGCATGGCACGGCGCGTTGAAATCCCCACCCACTATTAGCGGGTTCAGGCCGGCGAGCTCGGCTGCCTTTTTGAGCAGGGAGAGAAAACGCTGCCGTCTTTTGGATGGGCTGCTGTATATGTTCAATATGAAGATGCTATTCTTTTGCGTTCTGTTAGGAATAATTTCTATCATTATATGCTCGGCCTGCGGGCCTGTAATCTCATGTTCAATGGGTACTAGACCCTTTCTGATTAGTGTGGCAATGCCCCTATCGTTTTGGAATTTAGGGACGAGGGCGTGGTAGCCCGGGATGTTGGCCGACGCGCCCACGGTTTCTTGAAGCATTATCACATCGGGTTTGGGTTGGATGTTTCTTACGTATTGTTGTAGGACAGGTTTTTTCCCGGCTATACCTCTGCAGTTCCACTGCCAGACCAATAACTCTTTATCGTGTCTGGCCATCCTGGAGTCTTGAAGAAGAAGCTGTTGAAAAACTGGAGCGGTGCACGGGGGGCGGTGCCACCATGGGAACGTCTGAGATTACGGGATTTATATTATGAGTTCCCATGTTTGGCTGTGGTGATTGCGACAGAGACGGTGCCCACATCGCACATTCTTCGAGCTTGACCACCCTGGTTGTGAGGCCGGATATGGCGGAAGACAGAGTGCCGATTGCACTTTGTAGTTCGGTAAGCATGGCTTTTATTTCCGATCTAGCCTGTTCGGCGCGGCTGGTGTCTTGGCTTTGTACGGCTCGCTTTTTCGCGGGTGGGGTTGCTTTGTCCGGTTCCTCGCCATTGTTGCTCGGAGCAGGAGTACTGACGGGAGTGGGTATGGGGATTTGCGCGGGAGGCGCGACCTTTCTCAGTTCGCGTACCTCTTGGGTTAGCTGTTGTACAAGGCACTTGAGCATGGCGTTCTCACGTTTTATTTCTGCAATTATCTCATTGTCTATGTTCTTTGTGACTTGCGGTTCTGAGGCAGTTACTCCGTATACCCCGCGCCTTGGCGCACCCTTGACCGCGTCTGCCCAGCTCACCTTTTCTGGGAGGGCCTGGATGGATCTGGACCTGGCTCGGCCCGGTCCTGGGGTGCGACTGCGAGCTCTGCTCCTCGACTGGCTGTGCTGGCGGGAACGAGGGGTCCCGGTAGCCGACGTCGATCTGGACCTGGCCCGGCCTCTGGATCTGGATCTTGGCTTTTGCAGGGCGGGGGCTTGATCTTCTCCGGATTCCTTGACCGCCTCGAGTTCTGCTTCCGCTTCGGCTCTTTTCCTTTCCCATCTTCGTTTCTTAACTATATACGGGGTCTTGAATTTTGCTCGGCAGGATTTGTCTGCCGTAGGGTGTTTCCCTCCGCATAAGCGGCAGTTTGGCGTGCACTGGTGATTGGGGTCTGGGTTCTTGGCACCGCAGCCCCTGCAGATCTTGTCCTGGGGATTTGGGCAGACGTCCATACGGTGCCCCAGTCTACCGCATTGGTGACAGATGTCGACCTGCTTCCTGTACAGCGAACAGCGAAGCAGAGTGCCTCCATACCTGACGAGAGTGGGCACTTTTAGGCCTTCGAAGGCGATGATGACTGTGGTCGTTTTTGCGATCAAGAGAATTTTATTGCTTCAAGGACGGATGTTCTTCGTCTATATTCAGACAAACTCGCGGAGTTCCCCAAGGATCTGTCCTATCCCCACTATTATTTAATATAATAATGAGCTCTATCCCCACTTGTCAGGACGTGCACGTTTACGTGTATGCAGATGACATTGCATTTTTTGCTGCCGACACTGACATTAACACATTATACTAAAAATTACAAAGATACATGAGCATGCTAGAAGTATGGCTTCAGACAATTTGTATGTCATTAAACGTAAGCAAAAGCGCCATTTTAGTGTTCTCGGTCATAGATCCGGTTTCAATTTCTATAACATATAAGCAAAAACCCATTCCACAGGTTGAGTCTATAAAATATTTGGGAATCACATATAATGGAAAACTCAACTGGAGTCCACACATAGAGAGTGTAGCAGGTAAGGCACAACGTGCTTTAGGTATTCTGCGCAGAATGAGTAACCGGAAATATGGACTACGTAGGGATTCATTGTTGATGATTTATAAAATATATGTGCGCCCCATATTGGAATTTGGGTGTGTGTTGTTCTCAGGCGGCCCTGGTTATAAAATAAACCCTCTGGTTTTTTTGGAGCGTGAGGCCCTACGCCCGTGTCTGGGACTCCCCAGGTTTGTGGCTAATAATGCTATCTACCAAGAAGCGCGCCTTCCAACATTGCCCTGCAGATTTCGCATCTTAACAGTTCAAGCATTCCTGAAATTTTACAGCTTGCCGCTTAGACGATCTGAATACGCATTCATTATTGATTCAAATTCCTTCTTCCTTGCTCATTGGCCTCGATTTCACACTCCACAGATCATATTTGTTCAAAAACAATTAGATAGCCTGAATGTGAACATTCGAGAGGTAATTCCGTCAACCGAATCACATCAGAATATTAAGATAGATTTTGAAGACATTTCCCCCCCAAACTCTAAGTTTCAATCAGCCACTTTTTTAAATAACCTGTTGCAAGATTACCTAGCACACGTGCAAACAAATAACATAATAGCTACAGACGCTTCAGTGAACAACGAAAAGGCGGGCGTAGGCATCTTCTCGCTTCCGCTGGGCTGGTCATTCTCCCTGAGACTGCCAGACTTCACACCTGTTTTTGAAGCCAAACTTTTAGCAATTCTATTAGTGCTTCGGAAACTACCGTCGAACTCAATAAGTGCGGTTATTATAACAGATTCCCTTTCGGTCTGTACTTCGCTTACGGCTTCACCCAATTCGCCACCAATAAAGACGTTTCTACCATTAGTTCCTCCGCAGTTGAATTCTCTAAAACTATTATGGGTACCTGGACATTGTGGCTTACATTTAAATGAAATGGCAGACGCATTAGCGCGAGCATCCCTGAGTGGACCTATAATGCCGGTTCTTCCTTTGGTGGCTCACATAACAGCAATCAGATATAGAAAATATTCAATTCATAGAGATGTTAGTGAATCAATAACATTATGGACAGAATATCAGCACCTCAAATTTCCGTGGAAAATCCAGTGGTGTCCATCAAGACAATCAGAAGTAGCGGTCACGAGATTACGCTGCCGTGTCCCTCCATTAAACCTATATTTACACAGGACTGGTCTGACGCTATCACCTCTGTGTCCATACTGCCAAGAAATAGAATCACTAGATCATTATTTTTTTGGTATGTCGACGATACAAATTGTTAAAAAGACATCTAGAACTTCCGTTCGCAAAATTAGGGTTAATGTTATCACCAGAAATCATACTATCTTTCGGTGCGTCAGTTCTAGGGGTCAGCCACAGGGACGTATTTGATGCCGTTTGCAGTTACATACAGTCAACAAAACGAATAACTTTTTAACTTTTGTCTTGTATTTTATTTGTTTTTGTATGTTTTCTTATCTCTCTTTCGTTATACATATTATTTTTATCATCCAATAAGTGGCACTTCAAAAAGAATAGGTGGACGTTTCAGCACGCAATTCTTGGCCAATCCCCCAGTGTGGGTATGAGCCATACCATGAGGCCATCATCATCATCATCATAGAAAGGAGCCTGCCGATGCTTCGCCGTCCTCTCCCGAGGCAACAGACGACTCGCGGCGCCAACCTGCTACCCTGGTCGCCCCTAGCGTGCCTGCAGCGGCAGTACAGAAGGGGACGCCACCTGCCCGTGAGCCAACGTCAGACGTTGGAGAGTGCTGGAGAACGCTGCGCTCCCGGTAGACCCTGCGGTCATCGGCACGGTGCTCTTCCGTCCCTCGGCGCCTCGCGGAGCCTTCCGAGGAGCACCGCGGCTCTCACTTACCGCGGCCCTCTGTTCGCGGCCCGGTGTTTCAGCGGTTCGCGTCAACCACAGGCGCAACATCGTGGGCGCCCACTCGACCACCCAGGAGTGCGTGGAGGGGTTGCTCAAGCCCACTGAGCTGCACGCGATCCCTGTGACTGCCTGACTACCGGCCGAGTGCGGCAAGAGCACCGGCTTCCTGCACGGTGTGAGCGGGCTGCCTGCAGACACGGACCAACTGGGAGCCATCGAGTCCAGCATCCCTGTGCTGTCGGCAACAATGGACGGGAGCACCGTTACCATCCGTTTCGCGGGACCGGTTCCCCCGGAGCACGTAGGCCTCTTCAATCTCGGCTTCAGGGTGAGGCCAGCCCGGTCCCGCCCAGCAAAGTGTCGACAGTGCGGCCGCTTCAGGCACGTCCAGGAGTCCTGTCGGTGGTCGACCGACTGCATCCCTGTGGCAAAAGCCACGCGGCGAACGTCTCCTGCCAGGCCGTACGCTGCAGGAACTGCGAGGGCCCCCACAGGGCGGACACTCCTGCTTGCCCCAAATGGCAGGAAGGACGCAAGGTGGCCACAATAATGGCTTCCTCCAAATCGCCATATATCGAGGCGCGCTGTCAGGGCAGCAGTCCGCGAGAAGAAGCGGCCGCAGCAGTCCTCACCTCCGGCGAGGTCCCATGCCACCGCGCTGAAGGGCCCCAGCCCGACACCCAGGTCTCCGGTACCAGCCCCTCGTGCATCCTGCCGCCAGGACACACAGGACACTGCCGCGCCTCCTGCCCAGACTACCATGGATCAGCTGGTAGCGAACCTGCTGCTCATCATGGAAGCCGTCAGCTCCATGCTGCCAGCTGGCCACCCGCTCCGACCCATCTGCCTGCAGGCAGTGGCTTGCCATCAGCCAGCCAACCACCACGGCTGATCAGCCAACAGAAAGGAAAGGTCGCCGGCGCCCGAGTGTTCTCCAGTGGAACACTAACTCTCTGCTGCGGCGACACGCGTACCTTTTCCTGCATCTCCTGCAGAGCGACTACGATGTGCTTGGTCTGCAGGAGGTGTACGCGATAGCCGAGGACCTGCGACTACCGGAATACACCGGTTACTCAGGCGCCACCACCTGCACGACGCGCGGCTGCACGGACGTGCCGTGCCTGGACGACGCCCACCAGCCCGACAAGCCTCGGGCAGCCATCTACTTTCAGTGCAACGTGGCGCACGCGGTGGTTCGAGTGTCCGCCGAGGGGTGAAGTCAGCCATCGACCTCTCCTTCACCACAGAACAGTGCTCCTACTCCTGGGACACAACTCCGAACACTTGGGGTTAGGACCACTTCCCCATTGTGATCACCTCTGTTCACGGAAGGAAGCCAAAGACCAGAACTTTACACGTCATAGACTGGTCTCTGTTTAGGAAGCACTGCAGTGAGCCGGCCGATCGCTGTGACTTTCTAGACGCCATCGCGGAGTGCGCCCAGGCGGCTACCGTTTAGTGCTCTGCGCCTCCGGACACCCCTGCCCCGGATCTCCGCCTACTCAATCTCCGTGCCTCCAGGCGCCGCATGGAGCGCAGAGCAATTCGGACAGGGAAGGCAGAGCACTGGACTGAATACAGACGAGTGGACGCCTGCTGTAGAAGACCGACCCGGCGCAGGAGGAACCAGAACTGGGTGAGCCTGTGGTCCAGCATCAAGGACCGTTCGATGGGCCCCCTAGAACTACTCAAGTCACTCACCGGCAAGAAGACGAGCCGTCAAGCCGTCCTCGCTGTACACATCTCTCTAGGAATCAGCGAAGATGCCTTGGCGGAACTTCTGGCTGCCCGGTTCGCCCCTCCAGTGCCACAGAGTGCAGTAATCCTGCCGGTTGGACACCGCCCTGCCCAGCTGCCCACCTGTCTACACAGCATCCACCCTGCTTGGACGTCCAGCCAGGTCGCTGCCCTCTGTCAAGAGCCACTTGCCCTCCACGAGCTCCGGGCGGCTCTGAGGCGAGGGAAACGCCACAGCGCACCAGGAGCAGACGGTGTAACGCCACAGATGCTCCGCAACCTGGCCGCCAGCGAGCAACAGCGCCTGTCGAGTGCTTCAATGATATCTAGCAGTCAGGGCAGGTGCCAGAAGCATGGAGCAAAGCCATTGTGGCACCCATCGTCAAGGCCAGAAAACCGGCTAGGGAACTGTTATCCTATCGACCGGTCTCCCTCACCTCCGCTGCCTGCAAGGTGATGGAGGCCATGGCTCTGGCACGACTGGACTGGGTGGCCCGTGCTCGCGGCTTCCTGGCAGACCAGCAGACGGGCTTCCGGCGGCGGCGGTGCACTGCGGACTCCATCGCTGACATAGTATCCACTCTTGAGGACGCCAAGGCGGGCGGCGACCTTGTGATGCTCTTGGTGATCGACGTACAGGGTGCCTTCGACAGCCTCCCTCACGCAGTTGCCCAGCAGGGCCTGGACCTCCTCGGCATCTGTGGCAACCTGCGGGAGCTCCTCTCGTCGTTCCTACACAATCGCACCCTCAGGGTACGTGTGGGTCGATCGAAGAGCACCCCCCGTCCAGTCGCTGTAGGCGTGCCACAGGGGTAAATGGTGAGCCCCTTCCTTTTCAATCTGGCCATGGCACGGTTGCCTGCAGCCAAGCCGATCGACCCGCAATTCCCCGTGCAGTCCTCAATCTACGCGGACGACATCGCCCTATGTGTGCAAGGACCACCGCAACCCATCCGAAATGCACGTGCGGCCCTACAGAGCGCCCTGGACAGTGCGGCTGCCTACTTGTGCAGCATCAGTCTTACCATCTCGGCCAGGCAGACTGAGGCCTTGCTACTGCATCCCAGAGCATCAGCCCACCGCTCAGCTGCCCGGCTGCGCTTAGAGGGCATCCAGATCCCATGGAGCAAGGCAGTCACCTACCTGGGGTTGTGGATTGACCATCGGCTGACCTGGCTGCCGGCTACCAAGGCCCTGTGCGCCTAGACGCTTCGGGTCTGCAAGGCGATCTCACAGCTGCTTGCCCGTGGACAGGGCTGAACCAACAGGTGGGCCCTGCAGCTATTTGAAGCTGCACCTATTTGAAGCTGCAGCCACTTAACGGCTACTGTAAGCCCTCCCTCTTGTGCCGCTGCCCCCACCCCGCCTTCGGAAACTGGAGCTGCAGCACCGGTCAGCAATACGGCTCTGTCTTGGTGTTTCCCGAACCTCACAAGTGGCCGCCACTTTGGCTGAGGCAGGTGCCGGGCCCCTGCCATTACTCTTCCTTCAACACGGGCTACGTCATATTGGTCGCCTACATCATGCCGCAGATGGTCAAGCACTCCTGACCCGCCTATACTCCCGGCCAGCATCACACATGGGAAGGCTGTGTGGCCTCTACAAGGAAGTCATCGGGGATGCGCCTGCAAATGCTGTACAGCCTCGCTCACCATATCGACCACCAATCCCTATCTCGACGGAGCTGCCAGGTGTCTCGAAGAACCGTTCCCCCGCATGTGCCCTACAGCAGACGGCAGCCTCACTCCTCCAATAGAGACTTGGGGACTACCTTCACATATTCATCGATGGATCCGTGATGCGAGAAACGAGCTCCTCCACAGCAGCCTGCGTTGCACCGGCCCTACAAAAGAGCTAGCTGTGCCGCCTCTCAGGACATGCAAGCTCTACCGCAGCAGAGCTAGCAGGACTCCACCTTGCTGTGGACCTGCTTGCAGAGGAGCTACCAGCGGCCCCGGCAGCCATCTTCTGCGACTCCAAGGCGGCGCTGTTCTACCTGCAGAACCCTGACAGGGTTAGCCTTGGGGTTGCGCTGCTCTCTTCAAGACTGACGGCCCTTCAGGACGCAGGATGCTCACTATCCCTGCATTGACTACCGGCACACGTGGGGATCCCGGGCAATGAAGAGGCGGACACTCTTGCATAAAGTGCCCACCCCTCAAGCGTCACCCTCAGCCCTGCTGTAACAGCCGCAGACTTCTCGAGGCACAGGCTGCGCCGGCACATCATCGCCTGCCATCCGGACAAACGGGTATCCCTGGGCCGGCCTCCACGGCCTCTTCCACAGCACGTCCTCCTATGAAGGGATGCCTCGTTGCTGCTCCGACTGCGAGTTGACTGCTACTGGACGGCAGCCCGCCGGCACCGCCTTGGGAAAGTCACCTCGCCAGCCTGTGCCTCCTGTGGTAAACCAGAGGCTTTGGAGCACCTCTAGCTGGCCTGCCCTGCTCACCTGCAGCACCGAGGCCGACTTCTGCAAGAGTTCCACCGCCTGGGGCTCCCATGTTCACGAATAGAATATATCCTCTTATCCTGTCGTAATCAGCTACCAGCCTTCCTAAGTGTTGTCGAGTACCTCGGCTCCTCAGAGCTCTCGGCGAGACTATAGGAAATTTCCACAAAGACAGATGGCCTAACGGCCATCCCACCAACTCGGGCTTCCTGATCCGCCACTACTTCGCTTTTGCTGGGCCACCTCCTATACGGTCTACCTCCAGCCTACTTGTCCGGTCGAAACCACTGGGCCCTCCCGGCCGGACTGCTCTGATGCTGCTAGGACGACACTCTACCTTTCTCCCTCCTACCCTCTCTGTCTTTTATTCCCATCTCGCACACCCTGTTGGGGCTGAGCCGTGCTCCCGCGTGGGTTGCAGAAGATAGTGCTAGCCTTTCCTCCTTCCTGCCTCACAAGAACCACTTCTCTCTATATATAAATAACAGTGATGAGAGCGCTGAAGAACCAATGTGGCTGAGCCTCCTCGTGCAGCTGGTGGAGAGGCGAGACCCTATTGTCAGTGCTTCAAGCCATTTTCTGAAGACCCTAGGGATCTTGGTTGGGTCTCGAGGCGCATATATTCCCGGGTTTGAAAAGTGGGGGCCAAATGACCTACTTTGCCTTCTCCCCCCTATCACATGATTTGAACGGTGGGGCAAGTGCCCTCTTGCCCCGTCCCCTCCCTCCTCCTGGTAGATACGCCTATGGCTGTCACGTAGTTCAGGGTTTCTGATATATTTTATGCGTGGGTTCGGGCATGTTGAACTGTTGCTGGTTTATGTATGCAGAATTATATCTTATAATTTTTTAAGTACCAGTTTACTGCCTCGCTTTGTTCGTAACAGTGTTAAATCACGCTGTGTTTTGTCAACGCGATTCTTTTCATTCGGAAACACCTGCGAAATCGGGGTTACATTGAAAAAAATCTTACAAAAGAGATAGCTCAGGACGAGGATTGCTGTGAGGTGCTACACATTGTCGCGTTTTAGTTACGGTGAAAAACACATTAGGAGAAAGTGCCACTTATGAAACTAGCTGTTTATTGGACTAATGTGTAAGGTCAAAGCAGGTTACAATTAAAGCACAAGGATAGCGGTGACCACAGTCGGCGATAGTCGAAAATCTGATCAGCGGGTCAACTATAGAGAAAGAGCACTTCTTGTTGGGCTAGTTGGTAGCTGTTCATTATAAAATATGAAGACGCCAAATAAACAGAAACACGCAAGAGAACACACGTGCAGCGGTGGCGTAGAGGTAGAACATCCGCCTCGCGTGCAAGCGGTCCGTGGTTCGAATCCCGGTGGCGGCAATTTTCCACCAGATTAAAAAAATAACAGCGTGTTGATAAAATTGCACAAACAGGCCTGGAGTGTGGCCTGATCCCGGTGACCAGAACCGGTAGCACTCCCTCACCAGAGAAGGAGTGGCCACCCTGGTGCAGTACTTGGCCACAACCTCCTATATGAACAGAACAATCAAACCCCGGCCCTCAGTCCCCAGCAGCTGCGAAGCTACTGACCACGGCGGTGGTCAGACCTGCGACGCAGCAGAGGGTGCTAAGAATCACTGGCTCCGGACAGGCCGCCGTTGGGATATGAACCTGGCAACGTTTAATGCTAGAACGTTATCTAGTGAGGCGAGTCTAGCAGTGCGATTGGAGGAATTAAAGGGCAGTAAATGGGATATAATAGGGCTCAGTGAAGTTAGGAGGCCAAAAGAAGCATATACAGTGCTAAATAGCGGGCACGTCAGGGGCTTAGCGGAGAGAAGAGAACTAGGAGTCGGACTCCTGAATAACAAGAATAGAGCTGGTAACATACAGGAACTCTATAGCATTAACCAGAGGGTGGCAGGTCTTGTTATGAAACTTAATAAGAGGTACAAAATGAAGATTGTACAGGTCTACGCCCCTACATCCAGTCATGATGACCAGGCCGTCGAAAGCTTCTATGAAGACGTGGAATCGGCGATAGGTAGAGTGAAAACTAAGTACACTATACTAATGGGCGACTTTCATGCCAAGGTAGGTAAGAAGCAGGCTGGAGACAATGCAGTGGGGGAATATGGCATAGGCACTAGGAATAGCAGGGGAGAGTTATTAGTAGAGTTTCCGGAACAGAATAATATGAGGATAATGAATACCTCCTTCCGCAAGCGGGATAGACGAAAGTGGACGTGGAGGAGCCCGAACGGCGAGACTAGAAATGAAATAGACTTCATACTCTGCGCTAACCCTGGCATCATACAAGATGCGGACGTGCTCGGCAAGGTGCGCTGCAGTGACCACTGCAATTAGCCTAGACCTCAGGAGGGAACGGAAGAAACTGGTACATAAGAAGCCGATTAATGAGTTAGCGGTAGGAGGGAAAATAGAGGAATTCCAGATCAAGCTACAGAACAGGTATTCGGCTTTAATTCAGGAAGAGGACCTTAGTGTTGAAGCAATGAACGACAGTCTTGTGGGCATCATTAAGGAGTGTGCAATGGAAGTCGGTGGTAACTCCGTTAGGCAGGATACCAGCAAACTATCGCAGGAGACGAAAGATCTGATGAAGAAACGCCAGTGTATGAAAGCATCTAACCCTACAGCTAGAATAGAACTGGCAGACCTTTCGAAGTTAACCAACAAGCGTAAGGCATACATAAGGAAGTATAATGTGACTAGAATTGAACATGCTCTCAGGAAAGGAGGAAGCCTGAAAGCAGTGAAGTAAAAACTAGGAATTGGCAAGACTCAGATGTATGCGTTAAGGGACAAAGCCGGCAATATCATTACTAATATGGATGAGATAGTTCAAGTGACTGAGTTCTATAGAGATTTATACAGTACCAGTGGCACCCACGACGATAATGGAAGAGAGAATAGTCTAGAGGTATTCGAAATCCCAAAGGTAACGCCGGAAGAAGTAAAGAAAGCCTTGGGAGATATGCAAAGGGGGAAGGCAGCTGGGGAGGATCAGGTAACAGCAGACTTGTTGAAGGATGGTGGACAGATTGTTCTAGAGAAACTGGTCACCTTGTATACGCAATGCCTCATGACCTCGAGCGTACCGGAATCTTGGAAGAACGCTAAGATAATCTTCATCCATAAGAAAGGGGACGCCAAAGACTTGAAAAATTATAGACCGATCAGCTTACTGTCCGTTGCCTGCAAACTATTTACTAAGGTAATCGCAAATACAATCAAGAACACCTTAGATTTCTGTCAAGCAAAGAACCAGGCAGGATTCCGTAAAGGCTACTCAACAATAGATCATATTCACATATCAGTCAGGTGATAGAGAAATGTGCGGAATATAACCAACCCTTATATATAGCTTTCATTGATTACGAGAAAGCGTTTGATTCTGTCGAAACCTCAGCAGTCATGGAGGCATTACGGAATCAGGGTGTAGACGAGCCGTATGTAAAAATACTGACAGATATCTATAGCGGCTCCACAGCCACCGTAGTCCTCCATAAAGCAAGCAACAAAATACCAATAAAGGAAGGCGTCAGGCAGGGACATACGATATCTCCAATGATATTCACAGCGTGTTTACAGGAGGTATTTAGAGACCTGGATTGGGAAGAATTAGAGAATACCTTAGTAACTTGCGATTCGCTGATGATATTGCCTTGCTTAGTAACTCAGGGGACCAATTGCAAGGCATGCTCACTGACCTGGAGAAGCAAAGCAGAAGAGTGGGTCTAAAGATTAATCTGCACAAAACTAAAGTAATGCTTAACAGTCTCGGAAGAGAACAGCAATTTACAATAGGCAGCGAGGCACTGGAAGTCGTAAGGGAATACATCTACTTAGGGCAGGTAGTGACGGCGGATCCGGATCATGAGACGGAAATAATCAGAAGAATAAGAATGGGCTGGGGTGCGTTTGGCAGGCATTCTCAGATCATGAACAGCAGGCTGCCATTATCCCACAAGAGAAAAGTATGTAATAGCTGTGTCTTACCAGTACTCACCTACGGGGCAGAAACCTGGAGGCTTACGAAAAGGGTTCTACTCAAATTGAGGACGACGCAACGAGCTATGGAAAGAGGAATGATAGGTGTAACGTTAAGGGGTAAGAAAAGAGCAGATTGGGTGAGGGAACAAACGCGAGTTAATGACATCTTAGTTGAAATCAAGAAGAAGAAATGGGCATGGGCAGGACATGTAATGAGGAGGGAAGATAACCGATGGTCATTAAGGGTTACGGAATGGATTCCAAGGGAAGGGAAGCGTAGCAGAGGGCGGCAGAAAGTTAGGTGGGCGGATGAGATTAAGAAGTTCGCAGGGACGACATGGCCACAATTAGTACATGACCGGGGTTGTTGGAGAAGTCTGGGAGAGGCCTTTGCCCTGCAGTGGGCGTAACCAGGTTGATGATGATGACACAAGAGAGGAGAACAGGACAGTGTTGCGAGTGCGAGTTGCGAGTGGCGTCCTGCCATGTTCTCTTCTCTTGTATATGTCGGTTTATTTGGCGTCTTCATATTTTATAATGAATACAGAAAGAGATTCAACAAGAGCAGACACTCACGTGGAGCCCAGCTGCCGAACTGACGGTAGCGCACCAAGCAGCTGGTGTGAAAACCTGAACTACACTTCCGGTTTCGGTTTTTGGCGCGCGGGTTTTGAATTCTGTCTGATACGTGTTACGCCAGGGCGCCGATCGCCGCTGCATTTGTTTTTGCTTCTGTTCCTCAACCGTGTGCTGCCTTGGGGAGGAGTCTTTCTTTTAGTAAGATAAGTATGATTGCGGGTGATCTTTACAAGCCTCCATCGACTTTGTCGTGAGCAACGTGCAATTTCATTAAGTATACGCAAGACGCCCTGCAAAATGCGAGCATTTTATTTTGCTCCATATAAATGCTCGTTTCGGGCTTTTGGTGCGCTCATGTAATGCTACTACGCCAGGTAAGCAGCAGAATTTCCCGCTCAAAGCTCGATCGCAAGGCATGAGCTCAAAAAAGTAAACTACAAGCACCTGTCATTTTGGTATTTAGACCTAAAAGAAAAACTTCGTATAGAGGCGAAACGTGCGTAAGTGGTAATGGGCGGCATTACGAACAAAAGCAGTGTGCTTTTACGGACTTTGCGCATAAGATACCGGGCTCATCCGAAGCAATACTATACATAAAATGTGACGAAAACATCTGACTTCCAAGGATTCGCGCATATCCTGGACACATTTATCACATATTGAAGTAGTCTGGCGCAATTTTTGCAGTCTCACTTTCACACACGCACCATCACACCCATTCACGAAAGAACACCCTCCACACACCATGCACGAAGTTCGGCAGCATGTTAAACTCCTGTAATACTTGAAGGCGTAAGTGGGCTGCACCATTGGTAATGCATTAAGTTCTACGATAGGAGGGGTCACACTTCTTGGAAGACCATGGCCTCCAAGTTTTTGCTCAGGCCGTCCCATTCGTGGCGCTCCCCAGCAAAAAACTGTTATACGGCGCCCGCGCGCGGATGCCCTAGAGGGCTTTGTTGGCGGAAGCGTGTTAGTGCGCCTATAATGCCTAGATTATGCGCCGTGCGCAAAACGCCGACAACGTCGCCTGTCACCCATGCTACGAAGCGTAGGCGAGCTGGGGCAGCACTGTTCCCGTCAGCGCCTATGTGTGTGCTGCCTTGTTTGCGTCCTTGATCGTGATTTAAAGGGAAGCTGAAGAGTCTGTCGAATTCAATAAGACGCTCATATACGGATGCGGGAACCTTATAAACCATGTAGGTAAACTTTGGGTTTTTTTTTTCGATTAGGAGCGACGTAATCGTCGGTTGAAATCGCGCTGTAGCTCCGCCCCCCCGTCGAATGCGGCGCGCTGCTGCTGACGCTGACGATGCGAGCGGAGACCAGAAACCGCGGAGTTGTGATGTCAACTCTAGTGTTTCGTTCCTTCGCAGCGTCCGCGACCGTGCCTGACCGCGCTTGTTTCTGCTTTCGTGCCATCGTAATCTGCTTAGATCGACCCTGCATTCCTTTGTTGGTGCGTCTGCGTGTATGTAGAGTGGTAGTCAACGTGAGTGGTAATCAACGTGAGTGGTAGTCAACGTGGTAGTCAACAGATGGTCACTACACGTACTGCATGAACAGGGAAGCTTTTCACGCGGTTAAACCGTCTTTGTAGATTGCCGACAGCTTTGGACAGCGCACAAATGCCGACGATCGCATCCCCGCTTACATTCCACGAGGAGGCATGCAGGAACACACACATTTGTTTGACCGGAAACGAGCTCACTAGATCGGCGAAAGATCGGCGAGATCACTAGATCGCTTTGCAAAAAACATACTCACCAAAGAGCATTTCCAACACGAGGAGATCCCAAGACTTTGCTTTCGTTCGCGTCGAAAGCACTGCTCGCACCAGCATCGTTTGCATCTTCGAGAGGCCGGCTCTTCGCAATCGGCTCGTACATGTACCGAGTAACGCCGAACTCCTCAGAAAAACGCAATCTCTCTAAATTTTCCATTACTGTCTCAGAAAAATAGCACCAAACTACCTGGCACGGCGCTTCATGTGTAGCGGCAGCGGTCGGTTACTAGTGTTGACGTCACGAGGCGCCCGACTAATCACAGGCGGAAACGAGACGCGCGAGCTGGGCGTGTCCGCTGCTGCACTTTTCGTCGAAATAAAATATATTTGCGCTTTCTTTCGCTCAATTTCGATACGGTATTCGAATTCGGAGGGTTGAAAGCCATTATGTACCGATGTTCACTCATTTTTTCTGGAAAACCTTTCAGCTTCCCTTTAACGCTTCTGTAAGCCTTCAGCGATGTCTTGAAAGCACTGTTGCGTAGTTGGTTGCTTTAAACTCGCTAGGCACACACTTAGTTTCCGGTGCTGCTTCACGAGCAAGATCAACGACGGCGGTGGTGGATCGCGCCTGTTCGACGGAGAAGACAAGCAATCGCCCGTTGATTACTGCGGTGTTACAGCGATTATTTTGTATTTATATAATGCTCCATGTCGCTGCGCCTTTATTAAACGCCCCCGCGTTCAAACTTGGATTAGATTATATATTGACACGTGTACTTGTCTTTATGGGGCGGCACGTTTCACCGCCTATCAACTGTTATCGCACAGTGCAGGACGCGCCTGCATGTTTCGGAAGCTTCTGGAATGTTACCGATGGTACTATCCGTTGTCTGTTGTCGCCGAACCTTGCGTAATCTGATTGCATGTATGCGCAACGCGAATGGTGTAGAACTTTGCGGAAGGCACGCGGGTCCCAGCGATTACCCTGGAACTATCGACGACTGATGTATAAAAGACGACGCGCTTGACCCGCTGATCAGATTTTCGACGATCGCCGAGTGTGTTCGCCGCTATCGTTGTTCTTTGAGTGTAGCCTGCTTTTGAGGGCACAAGTTCACCCAATAAAACGACAGTTTCTACAATCATAGCTTGGCTGCCTTCTTCACCGTTACTACTACATGACAATATTATGGGGTTTTACATGGAAAAATCACGATCTTATTATGACGCACGCCGTAGTGGAGAACTCCAGAAATTTGTACCACAGGTGGTTTTTTAACGTGCGCCTCAGTGTGAGTACACGGCGTCAGGATTGGGGGCTCAATCCCATCGCTCGTAACCCGTTCTCAAATTGGAGTCTGGCATGAATTCGAAGGCAGCTGGCCCATGCCTTCGTCCAACTTATCCACGCTGAGGACCTTGATGAAGGGAAGGACTGCTTCTCATCGAGAACGAGGAATAAGGGTTTATTTACAGTATTTACATGCAGCTCATCAGTCTAGCATAACTGCGAGAGAAAGCACGTCAGTCTAACATGACTGCTTGAGAGAGTGTCTCAGTCTAACATGACTGCTTAAGAAAGTGTATCGAGCATCCGCACAACAGCCGTTTATAAACACGCAGTCCTCGCCCGATTCCAAAGTGGCGGAAACGTTCGTCCAGGCATCGTAAACACGCCGCCTCTCTGCGGGACGATATACACACACACACGCACACACACAGGTTCTCGGTCCGAAACCGAAATAACACGAATTTCGTAGAACTCGGAGCCGACCCGCGCAGTGCGCCGGGTAGCCTTTGTTTTGCGTCTTGGTCGGCTCGTGGGAAGGGGTGTCCGACGACGTTCCCGCAGCAACTCCCCCACTCAGAGGAGACCAGGTCCGCGTTGGGGAGTTCGGTAACAATAGTTGGCCCGCCGAACTCATTCAGTCAGAACGGCGACGGGGCTAGAGTGTAACGGTGGCGGTTTCAGCACAAGGCCTGCTTCGTTAAACGCATCCTAGCTGAGGCGACGGAGAGTGGAGGACGCGCGTATTGTTCCCGACACGAAGTCGACTTAGTCAGGCCGTGGCTAGAGGTTGGCGGCGGCGCTCCAGGAAAAGATAATGCCCACGGTCGCAACTGGTTGGCAAAACTTGCACTGCAGCAAGTTTTGCCAACACCCGTTGTTAAGAACGGCCAGCTTGCTGGCCGTTCTTAACAACGGGTGTTTTCCCATTTTGCCCCCATCGAATTACGTTCGCCGTGGCCGTGATTCGATTTTCCGACGTCGTGCTTAGCAGCCCAGCAGCACAGCCACTAAGCAACCGCGGCGGGTCGTTTAAACATGGTGGCCTTATCTACAGTCCAGATGATGCTGACACGTGGACTTTATCTTTTTCGGGTGAGCGCTTTTCACCGGCTAACAAATGTTATCGATATGCGCGGGATGCGCCTGCATTTATCGGAAGTTTCTGGAACGTTATAGATGGTTCCATCTGCTATGTGCTGTCACCGAACCTGGCGTAAAATGATTGCATGTGTGCGCTACGCGAATGGCGTAGAACTTTCTGAAAGACATACGGGCAGCAGTGATTACTCTGGAACGTTCGATGCCTCATGCATTAAAGCTGGCGTGCTTGACCCGCTGATCTGATTTTCGACGATTGCCGATTGTTTTCGCCGCTGTCGCCGTTCTCTAATTGTAGCCTGTTTTGAGGGCACGGATTCGCCCAATGAAGCACTAGTTCCATCATTCCCAGTTTTTCTGCTTTCCTCAGCGTCATTACTATGTGACATCTTGTAGAGGTACTAGTGCGTTCATGCACCGAACGCTCCCGCCAAGCCGCGATCCCAGCCCGAAGCCCGAGGACAACACCAACATCGCCAAAGACCAGAGAGCTAGCCGTTGGCAGCAAGGACTGCTACCGGTGAAGGGACCTTTTCCCGAGAAGGCCAGAAGGATCAATCCCAAGTCAGAAACTCCAATGGCTGCCCCAGCGTCCCCCATTCTGCTGCAACAACCTCGGGACCCGCCAACCTTTGCCACCAACGCTCCATGGATCGTCGTCTGAGGACTCAGAAACCTGGCTGGAGACCTATGAACGAACCGCAACCTTGAACAACAAAGTGCGATGCCTTAACGGCATGGCACTTGTTCCGAAGTGACTTCCTGCAGACATTCACAGGGTCGTACGCCGAGAGTGAGCCGAAGCTCTACTGGAAACCCGAGTGCAGCTGCTTAATGAGACCACCGCGATCGTCACGGAGGAGATGAGCCATCGCTTCCGCCGAAAAGAATGCGTTCCTAAGCTTGTGTCGTTCCATCACGTTGCAAGTGCGAAAACTGTACCCTTGAATGTTCTAGATGTGCTGGTCGAAAGAACAACCGCTTCTGTGGGACTCTGGTGAACAGGAATTTGGGAAAAAGTCCATTGAGGGGGGGGGGGGGTTGTATTCTGTAAGTGTCCAACCAGTGGACATGTCCACTTCGTATACTGCTGACGTTCCGATTGGCTGGGCTCGGGTACGCGTCAGAAGGAGACATGCGCTAGCAGGCAATCAGCACTTTAATAGCAGTCAAAATGGACATGTCCACTGGATAGATACTTGCAAAATTTAGGCTACCCGGCGGGAGCTTCCTGAAACTTCCAGCGCAGGAAATATACGTTTGGAAGTCGGCAAACCTATAGTTTCCTAGAATAATACCTGGATGTAACTCTACGTTCAGCCACTATCGAAATGGTGGTTCGCTTCTTCGTGCTTGTGGCTTAAGATGGTCTTCTGGCTTTGTGTATTACACTTATATGCCTTCACTGGCCCAAGTTTCATGGCAGCCTGTATTTTTATAAACGCGGAAGGCACGCATAACTGCTACTAAGGGTAATGTTGCTGCTTTTCTAGGGGGCCAAATCAAACCGCGCTGACTTGCCCCCAATAAATTCTGTATTGTGTGGATGCCACTTGGTGATGAGTGCGTTCATTGCTTAATGGTTTCAGTAGGGCTTCTCTGCTAGATGTACATTGCTTGAACAGAGCCTTCGGACAATTTTATGAATGTTTCACTGCAGTCTCTACAGTCACCGTTATGACGCGGACCGCACGAACAGCTAATATTTCACATTATAGAGACGTTACACCATATAAGTGATGCAGGCCATGAAATAACCTTCCAGTGGCTTCCAAGTCACTGTGGGATTATCGGCAATGAACCGGCCGCTCAAGCTGCCCGCTTAGCCCATATTGAAGAGCACCACGTACCAATTCTACTTTCTAGAATTGACGCAGCACGGAAGCTCCGCCTCCTTGCTCGGCCGTGCACCACGTCGCGATAGATGCAGCCACATTTTAGAAATACTCGACTGTACTACCTTGATCTGACATTAAGTCTTCGAATGCCATCAAAGCTTCGACGTGGTGACGCCACGCTTCTGTATCGACAGTGGTTGGGCGTTGCCTTTACCAAAGCCTATGCATTCCCCACAGGGATGACCGACACCACAATTTGTGACCACTGCGGCCGTGAAGAATCGATCGACCCTGTTTCGTGCACCTTCCCGCAGTGCAGTACACAGAGGGAATGCCTTCGCCAAGAACATGACCAGCTCGAAGACCAACCGCTATCGGCAAAAATAATTTTACACCATCGAAAGGACCTAACGTCACCGAAGAAGGCCGTGCAAGCACTATAGCGCTTTTTGCGATCTACCGGCCTTTGTGAACGTCTTTAACTGGAACGCCTTCTGTGTGTGTGTTTCTACGTGTGTGCATGTTTTTTAACGGTTTCCTCTCTGTCCTCTTTCTAACCCCTATCACCCATCCCCAGTGTAGGGTAGCAAACCGGAGACTGATATCTTGTTAACCTCCCTGCCTTTCCTCTTGATCTCTCTCTTCCTCGCTTATGAATCTTCATTATTTAAAAGGTAGTACTTTATGAAGAATGGTGTGTTCGCAAGGTCACGAAGACGTTTAAAGCCGGAAGAACGAAATTTAGTTATATCAGTTGAGAATCATACTGGTTGAACCACTCTGCTTGCACCTGTCGTAGACACAGTTCCTTGTAGTAATTATTGTATGAAAGGGTGTGGTCAATAGCTCGGGGGCTGGCATCGTGAAGTAGCTCCTATCGTACAGCTAAACAATTGCACAGATGTGAGGCCCACACGCTCCGATATGCATACAGGCTGCCCGAACCAAAGTGGCGTTTTGTTCAAGACGAGAAAAGCTCGCGCATTTTGACTGCTATGAATAATCGGGGTATCAGGTCGAGTTATACGCTAATGATTTATTCGCGATATCTATGATTGCCACTGTTTTCTACGTTGATCAGAAATGAAAACATGTTATTCCGTTGTTTCAGCCTATGTCTGAAGCAAAACCGGTGACTGTTGGTTATGTTATTAGCACTTACTGTGATATATGTTTCCTTTAGCGCGAACCTTTATACGGCTATCAATGAAATTACACGCTGCATTCTGCGACGTGTCACATGTCTTTACATACCCACAAGCTACATAAAGAAAACACAATCAGATCTTTTAGGATTGATCAGCTTTCCCATTGATTATCTAAGCGTCTGCAGAAAGTGTCTGCGGCAAAGCTCTTGTTCTTGGTGTGGTTGCTGCGTGGTTGCACAGCTGCTATGGTCTTGGGCTGCTGAGCACGAGGTTGCGGGATTGAATCCCGGCCATGGTAGCAGCCTTTCGATGGGGGCGAAATGGGAAAACACCCGTGCACTTCGAGTTAGGTGCACGTTAAAGAACCTTCGGTGGTCGAAATTTACGGATTCGTCCACTACGACGTGCCTCATAATCAGACAGTGGTTTCGGCGCGTAAAACCCCACAATTTATTTAGGTTGCTTTATGAAAGACCGAATATGTTCAAGGAAATCGTTCATTTGACAAATCGTGTGGTGGAAATGTAAAACATAGGTTTATCATGCAGTTCTAGTCGACAATGTGCTAGTATGGCTTTCTGGGAGGGCTATCCGTGCGGAAAAAAACACGGGAACAGGTTGTAATTTGAAGGCGGTTCTCCATGATTTCACCTCAAAGTAACCCTTACAAAACCAAAGTTGCACAGCCTACGTACAAAAGTGATATAATGTGTTACTCATTCGTCATAGCAGTAATCGTACAGTGTGCTTTCATTCGCTTCCTAAACAGTTTCTCAAGAGCGTCTGTGACGAGAGCCAAGCATGCGCAAAAGAACTAAATACTTTGGAGCTTCAGGTAAGCCTTTGCGAATGCGTAGACCATAGTGAACAGCTTTTGTGGAGTAAATACAGATATGAAACACTGGTGAAAGTACTGCAAGTGGTTCACATTTCCATATTTACAGTGGGTGCAACTCTGTGGAACTTCACCTTGTGCAGTAAACGCAATACCTGATTAGGCTCGGCTTTCTTTAGGCCAAATTAACACATAAATTAACATTGACTTCTGAAAAAACCTGTACGTGCTCAATGACAGCTACGATGAATGTACCAGATGTTTTCTAGAATTCGAACAGAACCAAAAATCTCCTGCCGCAGACACCGCAATTTTATTAGCTGAAGTAGATTACTCAAGCATACGGGTGCTATTTTCGTGAGAAATCATTGCTTACACTTAGTTGTTTAGTCGTTTTTTATTAGCTAGTGATTTAGCTCATTACCTTAGGACAAGCTAGGAGAGTGCCGACTTGAGCTCGTTGGTACGGCATTAAGGAAACGGAAACAGGGGACACATGCAGACACATGCAGCGTTCCATGTGTCCCTTCACTGTGTCCTCTGTTCGCGTGCGGTTATAAACCTATTTCGAAAAGGCCTGGTGCATGCAGCAAATGCAAAATTAATCAGGTCAGTTGACAGCCGCCATGTAATATCATTTTGAAATGTTTATCCGGTTCGAGCTAGGCACTGTCGCACTTGCGATAAAAATGTTCTGTTTTTCAACATACGTACCACTTTGGGAGAACGCGCAATGTACCAGCGATTATATTTAACGTGGGACATTGATGCTGTGCAGCAGTTTCGTTTAGTGGGTCACCGTGCTGTTCTTAGTAATGTTTAAGCGAAGTAGCACACATTCAATGAAGAAGTCGGAAGGAAGCAAACACAATTTCAGCGGAAAGGCTCATGCATACCGCAGCTCACAGTGGCATGCACGAGCTTATTCGGACCAGACGGTACGTGTTGTTCGCGTTTCTTGGTACGAAATAAAAAATATTAACACCGGAACCGGAGAACTTTTCTAAGCTTGCGCACGCACCTCATTATGTTCTCTCATATTACTGTCGGACGCTTTGTTGCAGCCAATCATACCGTGCTTGCTGAAGAACCTTTGGGCCATCTGGGTACGTTACTACCAAATTTTTTTTTTATGTGAGGCTAAAATGTAGCATGAGCAGCTGCTGCTCTCGCACTAGGAAAGGCATTTACTCATTAACCACCGAAAAAAATAAAATAATTTAACCGGCCGTGCTGGTTTGCGCAAGCGTGTTAACATACATTTAACTTGCGTTGAACTTGGCATACTTGCAGCACAATGCTTTCCTATAGCAGAAAATGAGCCTGTCATAGTATTGTCCGGAAAATGTCCCCCTTTATTCCTGACTGAACGATACTTGTGTTCCAAATATGCGCACATTCACCAAACCGCTGCGATAGATTACCGGGTTGCGCTGCGGAGCTCGAAGGAGTTATTTTGATGTTGGTAAGATGCAAAAGCCCTCGTGTATTAAAGTGTAATGCACGGTAAAGAATCACAGGTATTTAAAGTAACAACGGAATCGCTCGCTATGTTGTGCCTCGTAATATGATTTTGGCTTTAGCTGGTAAAGCACGCAAAATGAATTTTGGTAACAACAATTTGTTTTAAGGCGAGCCCCACCAAAGATCTTTCTTGTCTATGCACATCACGCAGTCTTCATCGCGCAAAACCGATAAGTGAGGAAAAGAAGTAATTTATCGTATCGAATATCCGTGCTTCTGTAGTTAATTGTTTTTGTGGACATACCATGTGACAGGCTAAGGCGCAAGTGCTAATAGCGCGGCGACCACTGTCTATTCCACGTCGTGTGCTGCGGCATGGGGTGCCATGTGACGTTACACAGCGAAATGTGCTCTGCGTGCGCCAAGAAACAGCGTGCTTATTAGCTTCCCTTTATCGGTTGCTCATCTGCGGTGGACGATGTTCCATAGTGTAGGCTAAATTAGACAGCTTTAGAACAGCGTTTGCGATTAAACGTGAACGCAATACGTACGTAAATAAATAGCGTCGTCCTCACTTGGCATGCTCCAAAGGTTATCGAGTTTCTGTGGTTTACGTGCCCTATGATAACGTGCGCTGTTTTTGGAGTTTAAAATCCGCAATTTTCCGGACGCTAAATAATACTGTGTCGAACATGGCGGCACCCATGGCTCGCGCTTCAGCGTGAATTCTCATGATGGCTACGCTGTCACTCGCGTTGCTCTCACTCGCAAACTATCGTATTGAGCTTTCGCTTTTTCTAAATTGACCTGAAAGGTTAGTTATCAGCACATAGCGCGTCCATCTTCCGAGTTCGTTCGGTGATTCTGGCCCCCGTAGGCCTAATGAGACGCGTCCGCATAACAACAGCAGGATAGTTGCTAATGGATCGTGTTGGCTTCGATACGTTTCGCACAAGGCATCAGACGGTGTCATGTTATAAGGTTTTCTTACTTTATGCGGAAGACATTGTGTTGCTAGCTAACAAGAAAAGGGATTTGCAACGTCTGGCTTATATCTGTGGGCAGGAATGCAACAATGTCGGTTTGAAATTAAGTGTTAGAAAATCAGGCATTACGGTATTCAATGAAAACAGTGAACAGACAGTGGATATACAGGGTGTAAGAGTTGAGGAGGACTTTGGGATGAAAAACTTGGAGGTTTATTTACATTATTTACAGTGAGACGACCAAGAAGTTAACAGTCATAAACGTCATTACGGGCCGGCAGCAACTCGGACGCTGCGGCCCGTGGCAAGAAGCTTGAAAGAGATGAATCAAGGAATGCGCTAGGACTGCTCCTCTGCTGCTCCAGGTCTGTGCGTTTTTAAGCACTTCGGTCTCTCGAAGACACGTCACCCTCGGCCAATGGGAGAGCCCGCTCAGGTGACGCCATGTTCGGCCAATCCGCGAGCCCGCTCAGGTGTCGTCATTTTCGGCCAATGGTAGGCGCCCGTGCGATGGTGTCATACCCGGCGGGGAGGATCGCTGCTTGGTCCCCAATTGCCCGATGGCTTCTCCCTGCAGTCTTGTCTTGCTGACTTGCAATGCGCCGTCACAATAGGCGGATGGGGGCGACGCTGTCAGGTTTTCACGGTGCATTACACCCGTCTTGCCTATTGGACCCACGTTAACTAGAAAAGTGCCAGGCTCTCGCTTCACTTTCGGGAAGAGTCAAGCAGTGAATAGCTCCACCTGCGGCACACGAGGTGGGAGCCGCCAACTTATTTGCACGTGCCGCGCCTCGGGAATGTGGTATCCGTGCTTCTGCGCTTCTTAATTAGCTGTGGCGCGATTCGATGTGGTCTGGTGAACTCGAACGAGGCTCAGGAAAAGGTCCCGTATCTAAGAGCTCGTCCTCGCCCCGGAAGTTCCGAATGGCCGGTGAAATCAGTTCGCTGGATATGAGGAACGCTGAAAGAACCTGCAGGGTACTGGTGTCGAGCCTCGTTTGATGAAGTTCGGGATCCTGGGTCCTGGAGAACGTACGTCAAACAAACAAAACACAGCGCTGCACCACGTGTAAGCGCAGGCTCTTCACCCCTGACTTGTCAGGCTATTACTGAGTCAAAATGAACCCTGATCTTTTATTTCTCCAATTTTGACAAAGCAGTTCCAACCACCTTTCCAAGCTGCTATCCGTTTCTCCCCGAATGCCGACAAGACCAGAGTGTCATTGTTGTAGCAAAACAATGGGTCGTTGCCGTTGCAAACAAACAATGAAAACAGCCGAACATAACTTAAGTGGCCTAACTACACGAACAGCATGTTTCCAACCTATCGCAGTGGCGTACTTATCGCACGTATTGGTGCCACTGAACAGTCCGGTCAACTTCACAAGTACGTAATCACAAGCGCGCTAGCCTTGTGGTCACTAATCAGAAAGCGTACTTGCGTCGTAGGCAAACATTTTATTACGCTAACTCACGTTTCTTCCTTTAGTCCCTACAGGACACGTAACTGACGCGAGCAATTAAACATGCGGGGCTTACGCACTCCACAGAAACCCTAAAATGATGCGTCTTCTGATAACTAGTTCCATGCACGCTCACTAAAGAAGTCAGAACACGGCCGCCCTAAACACACACGAGCAACCCTGCCATAAATCTGCTTCCTTCCGTCCACACAGGACACGCGCTAATGGAACTAAGAACGCTTCTCAATGCAAATCATGCACTTCCTGAAAATCTACGCGTTTGGCCTTAGAAAAAAGAACACGTAACAAAAGATGGTTAACCAATACACACGCGCGTTACGATAGGCCTCTCACAGATAACCTTGACACTCAGGTTACTCACACTTACACACACACAAAAAAAGCCTATATACTCATTAACTAACACTCGCGAGACTAATTGTTTAAATAAAACACCTCTTTCAACTCTCGGAGCTTGTCAAACAAAACATAAAGAAAGCTCCTGCCTTATACATTGAAAGAAATCCTAGTCTCAAATCGCGAAATTATCCAATGCTGAAAAATAAAACAAAACAGCACTTTTTAATTCTATGGAAGCTCTCTTGGCCTCCCGTTTCAAACGTTTGCGATTGACTCATACTTTGAGCCGTACCTGAGGTGGTCGCGGTCCGAAAGCTACTCTGGCTACCGAATAACAACAAAAGCGCTGACTCACTATCAGCTCCCCCAAGATGTTACAGTCTCCTGCTAATTTATGTCCTGGCGCCATGCTTTCTTCACAAACTCGATTGACCGCGTCGCGACTCCTTATCATTTCGTCTCGCCCTGCCACCTTGCGCTTCTTCGTACTACACGCTGAACTTCGAAAAGAACGACGGACCGACAAGGAACCTAACTGCCCCGTGTCCTTTGTGCGCGTCCGTGTAGAACCTGCTTCCAGGTTTCTCTTTGACCGGTGGCTCGAACGTGTTGGATGCGTCAACATCGTCAACGTCTACCGCACTTTTCTTTTCCTCGCGCCCGTCGCCGGTTTTGGCTTCGCTACATTAGCCACCGCATTCCGATATTTAGGGCGCTTCTTTCTGCGGCGCGTTCTCTTGGAATTCCCTTTTATGCCGTCCTCTGACGCCTCGTGCTGGCCGGTACACATCTTGTCGGCCTGGACAAGATGTGTACCGCACAGTACCGCCCTCTTACCCGCACAGTCTGAGTGATTTTCATTAATATCTTCTCTCTCTTGGCTACCTACCTAGACTGGCGGAGAGCTACACCGATACCTGAACAATGCAGTTGCCTCCTCTTGAGCTACGTAGCTCGCATTCTTGAGAGCTGCCCTCAACTGCATCGTCCAGCTGGCACTGCACTTCGGCACTCAGATCCGACTCGACAGCTATCTCGACATGGGTGCTCGCGTCTGTCGGGTCAGCGGTACTCTGCACTTCGTTGACTAACTCTTTAACATTACCTGCGACGCACACGCGCGGTGACTGTGCCAATTCATTCACAGCTGGCCCAGCTGTCTGCACAGTGCTCTGTTGGCACAGCACCTCGTCGCTTTCACTACGGCCTTCAACGGCCTTTGTTGCCACTAAGGCATCGTTAGCAGCTAGCCTTTTCCCTTCACCTATGAATGTGCAGCCAATCTCACGGGCACTACTCTTCTCGTCGGCATTTCGCGAAAATCCGCTAGATACTTGCTCATTCTGTTGCTCTGTACTGCCTACAGAATTTTCAGACAGGCGTTGTCTTTGTTCCTTTAACTGCTGAAAATATTCTATCTGTTTTTCCAGTGCTGCTATCTCCTTCTCGTGCTTGCGCTCACGCTCACGTTCTTGACGCTCACACTTAGTCTTAAGTTCCTGGCGCTCACGCTTACGTTCACGACGCTCACGCTCCTGTGGTTCTTGTATCACCTCCCAAGCAAGCTCAATGCTTTTTTTCATCATTGCCACTATCTTTGATCGCCTTTATGATAGCTGGCGCTTTCAGCTGTTTGTCCGCCTCAACTCCCAAATCGTCGCACACCAACAACAAGTCTAACCTCGTCAACTTTCTAAGATCTATGACAGCTGCGCCGACTGGTGGTTAGAACTATTTTCCTTAGTTAATTTGTGCAAACACACAATGCAACAATTTCCCGATGCCTAGAACTATCAAAATGAACACACAACACTTGAAGTCTGGTGAATCAAAAGGAAAAAACCGCGCGGTCACTTACGGTTGCAGCACCCTGCCATCTGGTTCATTGGTCCGCTGTTCCCGGTTCCTCAGGACTCCCTGGGTCGAAGGCTCGCTCTTCTTTGCCACTCCCAGTTTCTAAGGACTACTTTGGACGAAGGCTCTCTCTTCTTCGCTGTTCCAAGTTGCTCGGGACTCCTTTTTGGACGAAGGCTCTTTTTCGCTGTTCCGGGTTCCTCAGGATTTCTCTCGACGAAGGTTGATCCGTAGCGCTGCCACCAGTTGTTGCATTTGGAGGCGATCCCAGCGCTGGCAACCAGTTGTAAGAGTTGAGGAGGACATTGAGATGAAAAACTTGGAGGTTTATTTACAATATTTACAGTGAGACGACCAAGAAATTAACAGTCATAAACGTCATAACGGGCCGGCAGCAACTCGGACGCTGCGGCCTGTGGCAAGAACCTCGAAAGAGATTATTCAAGGAATGCTCTAGGAATGCTCCTCTGCTGCTCCAGGTCTGTGTCTCTTTAAGCCCTTCGGTGTATCGAAGACACGTCACGTTCGGCCAATGGGAGAGCCCGCTCAGGTGACGCCATTTTCCGCCAATTGGCGAGCCCGCTCAGGTGTCGTCATTTTCGGCCAACGGTAGGTGCCCGTGCGATGGTGTCACACCCGGCGGAGAGGGTCGCTGCTTGGTCCCCAATTGCCCGATGGCTTCTCCCTGCAGTCTTGTCTTGCTGACTTGCAATGCGCCGTCACAATAGGCGGATGGGGGCGACGCTGCCAGGTTTTCACGGTGCATTACACCCGTCTTGCCTCTTGGACCCAAGTTACCTGGAAGCGAGAGCCAGGCTCTCGCTTCCCTTTCGGGAAGAGTCAAGCAGTGAATAGCTCCACCTGCGGCACACGAGGTGGGGGCCGCCAACTTGTTTGCACGTGCCGCGCCTCGGGAATGTGGTATCCGTGCTTCTGCGCTTCTTAATTAGCTGTGGCGCGATTCGATGTGGTCTGGTGAACTCGAAGGAGGCTCAGGAAAAGGTACCGTATCTAACAAGGGCCAGGAAATACATTGGGTAACAGAATATAAGTATCTTGGTATATGGATAAACGAAGGCAATAGATATAGGGAAAAACAGGAAAGAATAACAGTGAAGCGAAAGAGAAAAGCAGCCATAATGAAGCATAGAGTGCTATGGGGATGCAATAGGTACGAGGTCCTCCAAGGTATGTGGAAAGGTGAAGAGGTTCCAGGACTTACTTTTGGAAATGCGGTTGTTTGCTTTAAATCGGAGGCAAAATCAGGACTCGACGGGAACCAAAGGTGATTGGGTTGCCTCGCATTGGGCGCTCACGTGAAGACTACAAATGAAGGTGTGCGGGCTGCTATTGGCTGGACAAGTTTAAAAGTGAGGGAAGCTCGCAGTAAAATTTTGTATGAAGAACGGCTGAGGAATATGGAAGAAAGTAAATGGGCTGGGAGAGTGTTTAGTTATCTGTACAGGAAAAACATTGCTTCACAGTGGAGGAAAAGAACTAGGCAGGTTACGAGCAAGTATGCGGCCTGTAGGGTGGGCAACACAGCAACAAAAAAGGTCAAGCGGAAAGTCCGAGAGTCTGAAATAATGTAATGGGTGGCGGCGATGGAAAAGAAACCTGCCATGAGTAACTACTTAAGAAGAAAAAACGAAATCAGGAAAGAAACAGTTTATGATAACAAAAAGGGAAGCTTATTACTTTTCGAAGCGAAATCGGGATGCTTTAGAACACGCACCTAAAAGCGAGATATAAGACGGAAGAAGAAGCATCTGCTTGCTGCGGTAAAGCTAGGGAGACTATGGAGCATGTTTTGTTAGAATGTGACTACGTCTACCCAGCGGTCGATTTAGGCGCCACTGGCCTCCTTGAAGCACTTGGGTTCAGCGAGAGCAGTGAAAAAGTAAGCATGTCCGCAATAGGCATTAGTAAGAGGCGATTTGAGGATTGGTGGAAGAAAAGTAGGGAAACGACAATAAACGGAGACGCACAAAAGCACAGTTCGAAACAGGGGACCAGAAAATTTGGATGGGGTAGATCTCGCTGTTTTTTTTTTCTCTTTTTTGTTGTTTAACCTAGGTAGGACATTATGCAGTATAATACCAAAAGTTTGGTGGAGCAACCCACTGCCCCGTTCCAAAGGGGCCTTCATACCATCCATCCATCCATCCATACATACATCCATCCATCCATCCATCCATCCATCCATCCATCCATCCATCCATCCATCCATCCATCCATCCATCCATCCATCCATCCATCCATCCATCCATCCATCCATCCATCCATCCATCCATCCATCCATCCATCCATCCATCCATCCATCCATCCATCCATCCATCCATCCATCCATCCATCCATCCATCCATCCATCCATCCATCCATCCATCCATCCATCCATCCATCCATCCATCCATCCATCCATCCATCCATCCATCCATCCATCCATCCATCCATCCATCCATCCATCCATCCATCCATCCATCCATCCATCCATCCATCCATCCATCCATCCATCCATCCATCCATCCATCCATCCATCCATCCATCCATCCATCCATCCATCCATCCATCCATCCATCCATCCATCCATCCATCCATCCATCCATCCATCCATCCATCCATCCATCCATCCATCCATCCATCCATCCATCCATCCATCCATCCATCCATCCATCCATCCATCCATCCATCCATCCATCCATCCATCCATCCATCCATCCATCCATCCATCCATCCATCCATCCATCCATCCATCCATCCATCCATCCATCCATCCATCCATCCATCCATCCATCCATCCATCCATCCATCCATCCATCCATCCATCCATCCATCCATCCATCCATCCATCCATCCATCCATCCATCCATCCATCCATCCATCCATCCATCCATCCATCCATCCATCCATCCATCCATCCATCCATCCATCCATCCATCCATCCATCCATCCATCCATCCATCCATCCATCCATCCATCCATCCATCCATCCATCCATCCATCCATCCATCCATCCATCCATCCATCCATCCATCCATCCATCCATCCATCCATCCATCCATCCATCCATCCATCCATCCATCCATCCATCCATCCATCCATCCATCCATCCATCCATCCATCCATCCATCCATCCATCCATCCATCCATCCATCCATCCATCCATCCATCCATCCATCCATCCATCCATCCATCCATCCATCCATCCATCCATCCATCCATCCATCCATCCATCCATCCATCCATCCATCCATCCATCCATCCATCCATCCATCCATCCATCCATCCATCCATCCATCCATCCATCCATCCATCCATCCATCCATCCATCCATCCATCCATCCATCCATCCATCCATCCATCCATCCATCCATCCATCCATCCATCCATCCATCCATCCATCCATCCATCCATCCATCCATCCATCCATCCATCCATCCATCCATCCATCCATCCATCCATCCATCCATCCATCCATCCATCCATCCATCCATCCATCCATCCATCCAATCCATCCATCCATCCATCCATCCATCCATCCATCCATCCATCCATCCATCCATCCATCCATCCATCCATCCATCCATCCATCCATCCATCCATCCATCCATCCATCCATCCATCCATCCATCCATCCATCCATCCATCCATCCATCCATCCATCCATCCATCCATCCATCCATCCATCCATCCATCCATCCATCCATCCATCCATCCATCCATCCATCCATCCATCCATCCATCCATCCATCCATCCATCCATCCATCCATCCATCCATCCATCCATCCATCCATCCATCCATCCATCCATCCATCCATCCATCCATCCATCCATCCATCCATCCATCCATCCATCCATCCATCCATCCATCCATCCATCCATCCATCCATCCATCCATCCATCCATCCATCCATCCATCCATCCATCCATCCATCCATCCATCCATCCATCCATCCATCCATCCATCCATCCATCCATCCATCCATCCATCCATCCATCCATCCATCCATCCATCCATCCATCCATCCATCCATCCATCCATCCATCCATCCATCCATCCATCCATCCATCCATCCATCCATCCATCCATCCATCCATCCATCCATCCATCCATCCATCCATCCATCCATCCATCCATCCATCCATCCATCCATCCATCCATCCATCCATCCATCCATCCATCCATCCATCCATCCATCCATCCATCCATCCATCCATCCATCCATCCATCCATCCATCCATCCATCCATCCATCCATCCATCCATCCATCCATCCATCCATCCATCCATCCATCCATCCATCCATCCATCCATCCATCCATCCATCCATCCATCCATCCATCCATCCATCCATCCATCCATCCATCCATCCATCCATCCATCCATCCATCCATCCATCCATCCATCCATCCATCCATCCATCCATCCATCCATCCATCCTTTACGTTTGCGTTTCCGTACGGTACACTAAAAGACTTGAAAGAGCACGCACCGTAATGTCCCCCAAAGGAGCTTACGTTTAACGTGCGTAAAGCGACAAGCGCTATTATAAAACTGTCTATTAAAAGCCGAGCGGTTTTCTTTTACAACGGGCGAATTTACGTTCGTAAAAAGTCGTGCCGTGCTTGGCGCTACAGCAGACGATACGACAAAACTAGTTCTTCATACGCACTGGCGTATTCTCCCCAGGTGTGGTTGCCGCTGTATAGCAGAAATTTTAGTGGAACGAGAACTGCGACGCCCAGTAGCCCAGCAGTTCAAAACTAGTGGAAGTTCGTTTTCATCTGATCATATATTGAAGAAAAGATGAAGCCAATGTGAATAAAACACGCAATTACCTAGTTCTTAACAAGATATCAAAAACAATAATTGATCAAGAAAACTAGCTCAAAAAACTGATGCCTACTATTCACAGCTAGCTACTGAAAAATAAGCAATGCTTTTCACATGCTACATGAAGATACCGGGTGTTTCAGTGAATAATTTCAAAAATTTTTAAAGGTTACCTGTGGCCAATAGCCCAATTCTAGTTAATGAGTTTATCTACTGGAAGAGGCGGACAACACTTGGACAAAAATTTCAAATAAATAATCGAATAATTATCAAAAATTTACCAATTAAAATTTTAGCTAATTACCTTATGGCCCATATTGCAATTTAGAAATTCTAGCTGTGGATTTCGCAAGGCGGATTCACTTGAAACGAATTCTCAAGATGATATCAGTATCGCGATAATAATTCCCCAACTTTGCGAAGAAATATATTGGCGTTCCAGTTACTTTTGTGCTTGAATGCATAAAACGAGGTTTTATTGAGGGAGCAAATGGAACGCAAATGCATTTGTCCGAAAAATTGGAGAAATAATATCGTGAAACTGGTGTCATGCTGAGAATGCGTTTTAAGTGGATCGGACTTGCTAATTCCACTGCTAGAATTTGTAAATTGCGATATGGGCCACAGGACAATTAGTTAACTGCTTAATTGGTGAATTTTGTCATATAGTCAATTATGCATTTCAATTATTTGTGCAAGTACGGTTCGCCACTTCGAGTAGATAACCTCACGAACTAAAATTGCGCTATGCGCCACAGGGAACTTTTAAGAAGTTTTGAAAATGTTCGCTTAAACACCTTGAAAAGTAACACTAAAGCTTGGAACTTCGGAGGCATATTTCTAGTTGAATCTAGAAACATATGCTCAGAACTAATCTGTATGGATTGAAATCACTATTGTATGAAAACAGTTCTGACATTCGTTCTTACAGTTGTGCAACATGCAAGCTTAAGTGTTGCTTATTTTCGCCAGATTTCCACAGCCACCCCGTCTCCTCTGTATTGCTTTCTCATCTGTGTCACAGACACAGTTAGCAATCTGTGATATATAGCACGAAATACAACTTTCACAGCGTAAGCTGTTATAGGCTCATTCTAATAGCCGTTTCGGTTCGCGATGGTGTCTGCCGAGAGCGCCGGTTGGCACCGCAGTAAATTCCCAGTTCCCACCGGCATCGAACAAGGGGTGCGATTTTTATGCGAAGCATATTACGAGAGCTCAACCCAGCTCCTCAGGCGCGGCGGTGTCGCCATGAAACCACGTGACACCGTGACGTCACGACAGAGGAGAAGTGGCTTTGGCTCAACTCTTGCAAGACGGGCTGGGTGGGAATCGAACCAGGGTCTCCGGAGTGTGGGACGGAGACGCTACCACTGAGCCACGAGTACGATGCTTCAAAGCGGTACAAAAGCGCCTCTAGTGAATGCGGTGTTGCCTTAGAAACGAGCTGTTTCTAAGGCGTGCGTCTCTTGCTCAGGCGCACATTTCGTTGCCGCGCCGAACGCTGCTTTGCTCGACGCTCACCGCGTCCATTGCGCGGCGCGTAGTCGCTGCCCTGTAGCCCATTGTCTTACACCCCTTGGCGGGTCGACGGGAACGCTGTCGCGTTCCACTCTTGAAGGCGAAGCAGTAATGCATGAGTTGTTTCTTCGTCTAGCCTTACCAAATATAGCCAAGCAACAGCAGTTCACCAGGCTAAACAGTGGTTCAACAACTAAAATAAAGGCTAGTATGCTTCGCATCCTGGGCTTAACCTTACCTAAGCCACAGCCATTTTTTTTAGGAATTCTATTACTTTCCGTATGCCCTTTGCCGCCATCAGCGCGCAACCATTGGTAGAAAATGACCGGGCCGCGCCCGTTTTGTCTGCCAAACACGCGACGCCGGGAACCCGCGAAAACTGTAATCGTCATAGTGACGTTGACGCACTCATGCGGAGCATAAGGCACGGATTTTCGGCACTGCCAGAGGCGCGGTCGTTTCCGAAGGCATAAAAAAATGGCCGCCCCTCTCCTCGCTATGACCGTGGCTCTTCGCCGTCGCCGACGTGAACACAGAGAGCCAGACGACGCGTTTGACATGCCGGATGACCATTTTGGACGGCGTTTTCGCCTCTCGAAGGGAACGGCACGGTTGTTGTGCGAGGAACTGGCAGGGGAACTAGAAGCTGAGCGACCGACGGGACTGTCGGTGGAGCGGAAAGTGTTGTGTGCGCTGCAATTCCTTGCTACCGGGAGCTTCCAGGCGTCCGTTGGGAGTGAGGAGACGATCCGTATGTCGCAGTCGACGGTGAGCGAGTGCGTGCGACGTGTGGCAGAGGCTGTCGTGAACGGAGGGGCCCGCAACAAGTGGGTCCATTTCCCAAAGACAGCCGAGGAAAAGGCAGCGGTCAAGGAGGGTTTCCTTCGGCGCGGCGCCATCCCCGGCGTCATCGGATGCGTAGACGGCAGCCTCATAGCCATTATCGCACCCAAGGGTGAGCGCAAGGCTGTGTTCATGTGCCGCAACGGATACTACGCCCTCAACTGCATGTTCGTAAGTAAAACTCACGTTTTGTGCGATCCTTCTTGAAACTTACGTTGCTCTCGTCAACGGGCACTTTCTCTGTTTACGTTCTACCTCAGATCTGCGATGCGGACATGAAAATCTTGGCCTTGGAGCCTCTGCGACCGGGGTCGGACAACGAGGCTTTCGTCTGGTGGACGACATGGTTGCGCCGGCGGTTCCAAGTGGTGCGCATCGTGAATCCCCGGGAATGCCTCCTCGGTGAGAAAAAACATTTTTTTTTTGGCGCAGTCTTGCTTCAGTAGCGCAGAACACGCGTGTCCGTTCCAACCCAAACGTTTAACCAAACTACAAGAACATGAGTAAGTCGGGAGTAAAAAAAGAAAATGAAGACATTGACTGCCACCATTGGCAATGTTCGAAGTGTTAAGTTACAAGCACATTATATGTCTGCGAGGAGCACACGAAAGCAACACGTATTAGTGCTGACTGCACCCAGTGCCTGCCAGAAGCAGAAGAAATGAACACACATTAGTGCTACTGCTACTACTGTCATTACTAGCACCAACAAGTGTTGATTTCTTGATTGTGGCCGGCACCGAGTAATGCGCTTGTAAATTGGTTAAGAGTTTGTTTCGGGTATGGACATGCTCAACTCATGCCTTTACTTGGGACTTGCAACCCTGAAGTCTACCTTTGTTGAATGATGCTGTAGCTTTCCTCGGCTGACAACTTGCCTCTCGTCAGCGGAGTACTCAATGTACTATTTCGATCTTTGTGCAGGTGACAGTGGCTACCCCTTGGAGCCGTGGCTCCTGACCCCAGTTCCTGGCCATCCTCCAGTGCACACAGCCGAGGGACAGTACAAGACAGCACATGCCGCCGTGCCTTCCGTAGTGGAGAGGTGCATTGGGCTCTTAAAGAGCCCTTTCCGCTGTCTTCAGCGATATCGCACCCTCCTCTTCGAGCCGGAACGTGCAGCCAACATTGTCGCGGCATGTGCTGTGTTACACAACCTTAGCCTTTCTGAAGGCTCCATAAAATCAGGCGATGACAGCGATGACGACAGCAGCCGCGGCAGTAGTAGTGAGCTTGAGAATAACGACGACCCCATGGCACACAGTCTGGCCCGAAACACAGGGTCTAGAATGTAATACTTGAGAGGGCGGGCTGTTCGCGACAATGTGATTGGCATGTTTGGCACAACCCGTGCGCAGCACATGCGTTATTTGAGGAGTGTGCGGTGGCAGCTGCGACGTCAACAGCAGCGTCAGCATCGCTAGGTGCATGCACAGTTTCAAATAATTGCATTGTGCATTTCATGCTGTGAAATTGCAGATACATTTCCGATGCTAAGTTGTAGTTAATGTCTGCGTAATGCAAAGTATTCATAATTTGTTGAGAAATGTAAAAGTTGTTAAAAAAATTAAATTATGGGGTTTTACGTGCAAAAATCACTTTCTGATTATGAGGCACGCCGTAGTGGAGGGCTTCGGAAATTTCGAGCATTTGGGGTTCTTTAACGTGCACCTAAAACTAAGTACACGGGTGTTTTCGTATTTTTCCCCTATCGAAATGTGGCCGCCGTGGCCGGGATTCGATCCCGCGACCTCGTGCTCAGCAGCCTAACAGCATAGCCACTGAGCAACCACGGCGGGTACGCAAACGGTGTGTAGTGAAGGGCTATATCAAGCCTCCATTTATAGTAAGTGAAACAGTGTCTTTAGTGTTGACATATGAGATTGAAACAAGCTAAAAATAAGTGCATTTTCAAAGTGTCTGCCACAATTTGCTTGTTGCTGCTGTCATCATCTAGATGCATGTAGCCTGCAGAATTTCTATTCTTACTCGTATCTCCGCACGCATTGATTGACATAAGCGCCTGTCTCCTCACTTTCAACTAGCACAGAGAAGTTCACAAAAGCCAAGATGTACAGCGCACGTCACACCTTCCGCTTCATGGGAGGTGCTGTTGCACGCGCAGCTTCTAAGTCCTCCACCATTTTGTCTCACAACAGCAAAGTCCCTCTCAAGTGACGAAAATGCCGTGCAACTTGTCATCCGACATGTCAAACGCTGTGGCTCCCGCGAAGTGTGTGCACGCACGAGCAGTTGATAGACTTCAAAAAAGTGACCTCACTTGTATATAGCAGAACTCAGCAATGTTATACAGTAATATTTCTACAGTGCAAGCTAGCACTAGAAATGTGGTTGTGATGTGTAAATAAAAGCACTAGAGGAAAACTGCACCTTTCTGTATTTCAGCCTTCAACATACACTTGTTTATGTACACATCACATGCGACAGTCTCTAGATTGAAGAAGTGTGAGAATCATGAGTACTCAGTATTAGAGACATTATGCAACATATCACAGACACGTTGGAATAAATATTGGATCACATTGTTCTTGCATCGAAAAGATTCATAGGTAACTGCATCATAATATATCACATGTAACGGCATGCATCGTTTAAGAAAACTACTGTACGCTGCACAAATACAGAGTAATAACAACTGGCTTAAATTGCACCGGAAACAGAGATGAACAGGTGCTTAAATCAGACGCCAAACGAATATTTATCACAGCGAAATATATAGGTACAACACTACATGTGAAAGGAACGTGCTGTTGTGGCGCTATGAAACTGTAAGAGCCATAGCATCATACTGTGATATCCAGTAGGACAAACTTCATAAATATTGCACACAAATTGCACGACAAGGGCTAAACATACGATGTATCACAACCTGAAGGATCACTGAATGACAACACAATGTTTGATAATGAGACAGATGTGCAAGAAAAGAGACATTCTAGCTCAGTACGTAGTGACACAAGCAAATATGCATATGCAACAAAAAAATAAAGAATACAAATGAAAAGAAGGAGCATAGGCAAGAAGTTTTCATAACTTTTTTGTCTTTTTTGCTGTGTATATTGACAGTTTGCTTTCGACAATATATTAAGGCCTGAAACTTTCACCATTCGATCACAAGGATTAAACTGTAAAACACTTGCAGTGTGGCGTCGTGCTTAAATTGTCGTGACAATAACTAGGCACCACAAAATTGCAGTGCCACAGTCGGAATGCCCGCACACGCCAGGCCTACTGGTACTTTTGCAGATAAGCCTGACGGTGTGCACACTCTTATTGCTGAAGTAAAGCTTGAAGAAAAAATTCATGCTGCAATGGCTATGCTACTTATGGTTGCATTAAAGGGTGACTTCAGCAATTATTTATTTGTAAACTAGCAATATTCGCCCTTCATATAATTAATACATCAGCAAATTTTGAGGTAAGTTACAAATTTCTTGCCTATGCTACCTTTGCTTCCTTTAATTATGTGGGGCCTGAGAGGGGGGAGGGGCTTGGCTGCCACCATGCCCCAGTGCAGCCAGCAGCAGCTGAAGCAGGCGCTCGTTGGTCTCGTTTTAGGTCTCGTGCGACCGACGCGCCACTTCGAGGCGCTGCGGCCGCACTTCCCGCATTCCCGCCACCTCCTCCCTAAGGTGCCGCAGGCTCTCTATGGGGGCCGCATGGTGCTGCCGCAGGCTCTGCATGTGGGCCTCCTGGTGCTGTTAGCAAAGATGTGTAATTAGTTTAATTACAGAAGCTCAGTAACAAGGCCTTCGTGTGTTGCATTCATCCGCATTTGCAGGCTATTGTCATCGTATATTCAAACACCGGAAATATCTTTCTGGCCCTTCAAACTTGTGCCGTTGCATTCCATTAAGATGGGCTACATTGCTATACCTGCTTCCTTGAACTTCACGCCACTTTTTTCTTTTTGCCACATAATTGCGTAGATATTTACACATGTTATATCACGCGAATGTGTACAAGATATCACCACAGGACTACACGTATACGTTATGCTTGTTCACTGATTAATATAATCATTAAAGAGGTCATATGCTCATCAATTTCATACGCAGAAAAATATACATCTGTGGCCTTACACATACCTGCCGGTTTTGCTCCAGCATTTGTTAGCGGAAGCGGGCGTCCTCTTGAGCTCTGGCTTCCGCCAACTGGCCCTGGCGAACGTATTCGACAGTAGCCGTTACCACGGCACCCTCGAGTTCCTGCTGCCCATGGGCTGTGTACGGGGTGCCCGTGGCTCTCGAGGGGTAGGCTGCGGCACCTGGGGGTTGGCTGCGGCACCTGCGGGGTTGGCTGCGGCACCTGCGGGGTTGGGTGCGGCACCTGGGGAGTTTGCTGTGACACCTGGGTGGTAGGCCGCGGCACCTGGGGGGTAGGCGGAGGTACCTGGGGGGTAGGCCGCAGCACCTGGGGCGTAGCCGGTGGCTCTTCATGCAAGGCAATAGCAAAGACTGCTCATTCCCTGTTATCCGACCCACACAGATTGATTGTCCTAACCAGTCACTTTGAAATGTCATTATAGCTGCATAGCTACAATAAGGATACACAGAACAGGTAGTTAGAGCAAAAGATGCCACAGAAAGTTGCTGGTAGCAGTAACCTATAAGAATCACAAGGAATCTCTATGACAACATCATGTCATTTGTAGTCTTGCATTTCTCCTCCATGAATGAGAGCTGGATGCTGGACAAATAGGTAATAACAACACAGTGACGTACTTTACTTCATAGCATGATCATACAGCAACTGCAAACGACAAGCTAGGTCACTGCCTTAGGTGTAAGGCCACTTGGCCCACCAACAGCTGCAGGGCCCGACACCACGAAGGCAGTTGTCGCTGGTGGATGTCCGCGGAACCGCTGAGCCCTGCAGCTTCCTCTGAACTTGTGTCCTGCAGTCAGAGTAGTGTTCAGACATTGCGAGCAGTGTGTGCAATGCGCATCATGTACACAAGCTGCTGCTCAGAGTACATAACCTATATTGTCACTTGCACAAAAAGGGCTTAAAACATTTTGCAATATTGTGTTACAATGTAATGCTGAAAATGTGTGAGGCCACAGCAGGTCACACAAACAACACTTTTTTAAATCCAATGTACGCATTTCCCTATTGGCGAAGAACCTAGGGGGGGGGGAAAGGACCCCTCCTGTCCTCATAAGGACGTCGCGAGGACGCGGCCGTCGACGCCACCCACTTTGCCACCTCTAGTTGCCCTGCAAACACGGCAACAACAACGACAACGTGAAACGACGTTACTGTCAGCATCATTAGAAGCTCACCTCTTCTCGCTCACGGCCCTGGCCGCTTCTTTTCTCGGTCTATGAGCCATCTTGGCCCAATGGTTGCGCCAATGGCTGGTGGTCTTTACGGCTGGCCCCTTTGCGTCCTTGGCACCTCCTCTCACAGTTCGTTTTTTCAAGCAGCAGTCATACGTGGCGAGAACTCTGTAGAAGCTTTCGCCAGGTATGGGTGCTGCTCGATGAACTGCACGAGAATAGCCGCCTGCTCTTTTGACACCCGCGGCCCTTTTGCTGCCATTTTCTCTTTGTCAACTTGGGAACTTCAGCCGGCCCGCAGCACAGTAAGAAATTTAGAGGCAAGCATTCTGTCCAAGCTAAGCGCCTGCATAAAGTGCTCACTACGACTTAATTATTTCTGCCTTTTTATAGCACTAATGTAATAAAAGGTGAAGTCACTACTCACATTTAACGTTGTAGCAGCTTCTTTCTCGGAGCGTATCAGTGCAGGAAGTATTACCGATGCAGCGATAACTTTGACGAAGCTATCGTTCTGTCATGGCGGTGCCCTATGGAAAGTGCCTTGACAGTTCTCGATCCACTATGTTGCAAAGTTTGACCTCGGGTGCTGCGGATAATTCTCCTTGGCCCTTCCTACAGAAGAAATTATCACACGTCAGACATGCAGTGAAAACCACACGAAAACGCAAGCACTACACGAGCAATAGTTACTCACCTCAATCCTGTATCTCACGAAGGGGGGGGAGGGGGCGCAATTACGGACACGCTAGGGGCTGTCAGCTGTTCGGGTAAACAGATGCTGCCATTTTGCGTGCGCTCAACGGCATGGATTGGATGCACATCCGACTACTGTGTGGCTGCAGCTTCGAAAATAGAGTACTTGCGTTTGCATTTCTTTGGGCTGCGGCAGCTTTTGCGTTGTAAGGTAACAAAATGAATTTGCTTTACGCAGCATGGAAGTCCGCTTTTTATGCGAAGCATATTACGAGAGCTCAACCCAGCTCCTCAGGCGCGGCGGTGTCGCCTTCAATACCACGTGACACCGTGACGTCACGACAGAGGAGAAACGGGGCTCCAACTGGCGCCGTCGCTCGCGGCGTCGCGGCGGTATATAACGCAGCTGCGCTGGCCTCTGCTAGACACTCGCGAGGTGAGAAGCCTCCTGGAGACAGAGCTGCTCGTTGGAATGAGAAGCGAAGGTTGCGGCGTGCTACAGAGACTGATTTTCTAGTTGGCTTTGGCTCAACTTTTGCAAGATAGGCTGGGTGGGAATCGAACCAGGGTCTCCGGAGTGTGAGACGGAGACACTACCACTGAGCCACGAGTACGATGCTTCAAAGCGATACAAAAGCGCCTCTAGTGAATGCGGTGTTGCTTAGCTGTTTCTAAGGCTCAGGCGTGCGTCGCTTGCTCAGGCGCACATTTCGTTGCCGCGCCGAACGCTGCGTTGCTCGACGCTCACCGCGTCCAATGCGGGGTGCGTAGTCGCTGCGCCGTAGCCCATTCTCTTACACTCCTTGGCGGGTCGACGGGAACACTGTCGCGTTCCACTCTTGAAGGCGAAGCAGAGTAACGCATGAGTTGTTTCTTCGTCTAGCCGAGCCAAATATAGCCAAGCAACAGCAGTTCACCAGGCTAAACAACTAAAATAAAGGCTAGTATGCTTCGCATCCTGGGCTTAACCTTAGCTAAGCCACAGCCATTTTTTTTAAGCGCCGTTTTACAAAACAAATTTGCTATACAGCCCCGGAAAAAGAGAAGAGAACACGAAAGAAACATCCGGCCAATGAAGCGAGCTTCTGATTGGACGATCCATGGAACGTCGTGCCTAGGCAACCGCAATTCTCAAAATCGATGACGTCACGCGAAAAGACATTGGCATGGAAAAAGTAATTTCTACAAAATCGCGCCCAAGGGCCCGCTGCAGGGGAGTCAACTATAGGTAGGCTGCGAACGCACTTCCCGCGCCTACTAGGGCGCCCCTCGCGGCGGCGAGCGCGCACCCGGTAGGATACGACCGGCCCGCTTGCGTTCGGAAAGCCTGTCTGTGCACTGTTTCGCGCGTAGCTGTTGCCTTGTCTGAGCAAAGCCGACACGAATTGTTGCGTAGTGGGCTGCAACAGCACATACAGTAACTAACCAGGAACGAAGTTTTACAGCTTTCCGAGCCGACCGTGTGAAGTAGAACGGCGTCAACACTGTATCGCGCTTGTACGACAGCAGGAGCAAGCTGTTTTATGTGCCGGCGTTATGCCAAGTGCATTAACGCTGAATTCGTTGCTTTTACAACAATGATGGTACCAACGGGACACCTGCAATGCGTACCAGGATATGCAGAAAACAAAATAGTTTGTTTCCACACTGTACCGTAGTAAAACTGTGGAACTCTTTCTCAATCCTCTCCCACCCAAACAGCGCCAGGGCTCGCTGAGAGCTCCGAGGAGGGGTTGCAGCTGGCTCAGCTGGCATACACCCTTCTGCACCCAGGATATCAACGAAGGGGTAGTTGACATCACTAAAATATTGGACGACGTGGTTTATTGGAACCTCCTTTCCACGCACTGAAAAATCGCAACATAAGAAGTCCCGAACTTCCAGTGACTTGGGCGAAAATATTTTCCCAACGTAGTCTTACGCAACTGGTAAACTCCTCACTTTTTGTGTTTGGGGAGAGCAACGTAAGCATACCTCGGGTAGGTCTTACGAGGCGTTCGTATGCCCCACGTTCTTGGATGAGATGTTTTCGATTCGCATTTGCCGTGCTGTATGTACAGGGCAACTATCGCGGCGTGCTTGCACTTCCCTACGATGCCGACACGGCAGTCGCAGCTCCCCGCTAGGATTTGTCTGCTGTCGCCGATCTGCAAGAATCAATGTCACTTATAATTTCATGCGCCCACACCATAGTTAACGAAGTAAATTACGCTGAGCTTCACGCATCTCGCTGGTGCGCTGATTTTCGTATGCGGAATAAACCTAGCAGTCACTCCTCATCAGTGCGAGTTCAGCAGTTGCCTTATGTCCCGCCCAGCTTCACACAGACGACTTCCTTTCTCTAAATTCTTTCTACGAAAAAAGCTGTTAAGATCTTGTATTTCCTGAAAGCCGGCTAAAATTAATATAGGCACGCTGTTCCGTGCCATCACTACTGTTTCACAGGGCGCCAAATACGCAGCGAGAGCCGCTGACGCCGTGAGTAATCCTACCGCATTCGAGCAACTATTCGTCAGATGGGGCTAGGGGTCCGAAAATAGGGCGCCGCCTAGCATTTGCAACGTGCCCATACCTCTGAGACACGGCAGCGCTTGCTAGCTTGTAGCGGAAATATGGGCAACCTCTAGAAGGGCATAGGCAGGGGGGGGGGGCGGCTATGCGGCTTCAGCCCCCTCGCGAAATTTTTTTCGTGCTGTCCTTCACCACCGACCAAAACAACCGCCGGCGCTGGAATATTTCTGTATTTTGTTTAGAACGACTTTTCCCGTTTGAAAACACATTTCAGCGCAACCATTGCGAAATCGGGCTGGATTTCGAAGCAACGCCCATGCACGTGGAATCACATAACGTAGACAACCACAACCAGGGACAAAGTTTCAAGGGCGCTTTGATGGCGAGCGGGCTCGTCGTTACATCTCACGGGGACCGTGGAATCTACGGAGCGCATGGATTTCAGTTCTGAAACATTATAGGCACAAATTTCTCATAAACGTTTGATGAGAAAGATGCATTGACCTTTCCGAAGCCGCGCTTTAGATTTTCAATTCCTTGATTTTATGGGTTTAATGTGGTTATAAACGTTTGATGTCAAAAGTGCATTGATTTTTCTAAAGTCGTACATCGGACCATACAAAGAGACAAGCCTAATCAACACACTATCAAACAAGTTGACAAAGCATGCAGCGAGGTCCCATGAGACAAAGCGTTGTGGTTCGTTTTTGCAGTGATGTCAATGAAAATAATAACAACTTTTTTGACCCGCCGTGGTTGCTCAGTGGCTATGGTGTTGGGCTGCTGAGCACGAGGTCGCGGGATCGAATCCCGGCCACGGCGGCCGCATTTCGATGGGGGCGAAATGCGAAAACACCCGTGTGCTTAGATTTAGGTTCACGTTAAAGAACCCCAGGTGGTCAAAATTTCCGGAGTCCTCCACTACGGCGTGCGTCATAATCAGAAAGTGGTTTTGGCACGTAAAACCCCAAATATTATTATTATTTTCACCTGCACCAAAACAACCATGTGAAGACACTAAAGCCTGCAAAGGTAACTATATTCTTATTTATGTTTCTACTTTTACTTTTATTCGCGAGGACACATTGGGTCTCTTCAATTTTTTTTAATTGTTCTCGCTACCCGCGGGCTGCCGGAACCCGCCAGAGCGCATGCGTTTTCTTCGTGTTGCCCCGCATTCGTTTTTCTCCGGCCGAGTAGATTTTCGCCTGGCAAAGTATTGCACGCTTCTGGCTAGCAGACGAGAAAAAGAAACAATGCACGGTCGCTCGACGTCATCACTGGGGGGCAGGGTTGACCGATCTGGCTATTTCTCGCCCAATTGGCTACCTTTAAAGGCTTCTGACGGAGGGGGCGGGTGACATGGGTGAGCCGACGATGGTCACTCAGTATTGTGGGCTCAAGCGAGAAAAGCAGGGTGGAAGCGCACCGCCTACTGTCGCGCGTGATACATCAGGGGTAGTGGAGGGACGGGGGGCTGTGATCTGTGAATCTTTGATTGCGCAACATGTCTGTTTGCCTTGCTTGGCGCTTTATACACAGTGACTTTTTCTTAGCTACGTAGATCTATTGGAGACTTATACCTATATTTATATATCTTGTTGCAACGTATTGTGTATACGTGCAGTGAACTTTGTTTCCAGTGGCACGTTTTTGCCATTTCTCAAACTCTATCTTCGCATTTGTACATTCCATTGTGCCTTAGCATTTTTAATGTACGAGGGCGAGTCAAATGAAAGTGAGCCAACCAATCCCGCGCAATAATTGTTCTGTTCGTTATCTGCGAGGCATGTGCATAGCACACAGGCATCTCTCATTTACAATAGTGACACGCAGGTGTGAGGATAAATGTTATTTAATGCTTTCATTCACTGGGTTGCAGGTTGTTTTGTGACATAACGGACACTCCAAGGGTTCAACAGCGTGTTGTAGTCACGTTTTTGACAGCTGAATGTGTTTCCCAAAAAGAAATTAGTCGCCGTATGACTCGTGTACGTTGAACATTTAATTTCATTGGCCACTGTGAAGCATTGGAGCAAACGGTTCAAAGATGGACGGGAAAGTTGCAAAGACCATCCAAGACTGGGTCAAAGCCATCATCAATCACGCCGAACACAACTGCAAAGTCTGGTGAGCTCATTAGATAAGACCGGAGGATGAGCATCGATGAATTGGCAGGGCGTGTGAACCTCAGTCACGATACGGGTCTTGTGCCACAGCATATTTCATGAACACCTCGGTTATCGGCTCTTGTGTGCGCAATAGTTGTCCAAGATTTTGAACCACCGCCAGAAGACGGAGACGTTCGGCGTTGCCTTGATTAATCTGATCCGCTATCACAATGGGAATGACGACTTTTTGTCTGCAATTGTGACCGAGGACGGATCATGGTGCCATTACTACGAGCCTGAAAGAAGACGGCAAAGCTTGCAGTGAAACATTTGAATTCACCAGCCTTAAAGAAAGCAAAGCCGTCATTTTTAGCGGAAAGGTGTTCTTGACGTCGTTTTTTTCGATCATCAGCCGCCATTATTTATCGAAGTTGTTAAACCTGCAGAGACTATGAATCGTTTTTGATATTGTGAAAAGCCGGATCGGCTGCGTGTCGCAATCAAAAACAAACGACATGGAAAATTGAGGAATTTAGTAATCTTGCTCCACGACAATGTCCATCTGCACGTCGCTGCTGTGGTTAATACAAAACTGGCAAAGTTTAAGCGGGAAACGCTGTAATATCCGCCATACAGCCCAGGCTTGTCGGCGTGCGACTTCCACAGTTTGTGGCAACTGAAAAAGAGCTCACAGGTACCAGATTCGTGTCAGACGATGACGTGAATGAGTCAGTTTGAGACTTTTTTAAGCAGCAACGCACGGATTTATGAGACGGGAATCGGGCGACTCGATAGTCAGTGGGACAAATGTGTAAATGCTCATGAAGGCTACTTTGAAATAAGGTCTTCCGTTTGTCATATATTTGAATTGGCTCACTTTCATTTGACTCTCCCTCGTATATATTACAGAACGGGTTTTTATATGTGCTCTCTGTCGCGACTATAACTTCGGTGCAATTACAATACACGACCGGTGACAGCATTGGTGACAATACATTTGAACAAAGGACAGCACCATTGAGATTTTCCCCTAGTCGTTGCACATGTACAAAAATGTAAACAGGGTTCTTGAATGACAAATTTTCGTTAAAATATTTGTCTTCAACTTGTTCATTTCATGGCCTTTATATTTTTCATATCAGCGGCATGCACTACTTTGCTGGTTTCAAACTCATATAGTGCTAAAATTTGTGTGACATTTGCTTTACCTAATAAATATACAGAAAACATGGAAGCATTGATAGCAGTTATTTCGGGCATGATTTTTCAGACAGACGAGTATATTCTTTTGTGAAAAAAAAACATATTTTGCTTGTCTAGACAGTGCGTAGCGTTCAAGAATTCGTTTGCAGCATCTTTTGCAATGGCAACGCCGTTACTATTCATGTATTTGGTGCCTTGACAAATTTTATAAGAAGGTGGCCGAGCTGGACGTTGAGACCCCTACACCCCCCCCCCACCCCCTCGAACCATATTTTGGCTACGCCACTGACCAGTAGTAAGCTCTCTCCAATAACGAAATTCCTAAAGAAGAAACGACCCAGATCGAATGTGTCCAAATCAAATGATCAAATTGAATTCGCGCAACTGTCTGGAGTGATCAACAAGGACAAAAGCAATATTCGAAATTATAACGTAAGAAAGCCTGCGGAAGCAGTAAAAAATAGACGCAGCATGAAATCAGAGAGAAGGAAATTTTTAATAGGACAAACGAAGATTAGCAGCTTGGGCTTGTTGGTTTTTCATCCTGTTGTTAACACGGCAAAACGCAGAAGGGACACGAGGCGAGCAGACGACGCCACAAGTGCAGACCTTCAATAATGTTTATTTGAAAGATACACGGCTTCTTACACACTTGCTCACACGTGTCACATACCCGTGATTGCAGATCATGTGAAACACGCACTTTTTCGCACTCAAAATATTGATTGCACTTGCAAAAGCTCAAGATCTTTTTTTTGTTAACAACAAGAATGGCCTGCTAACACATTGCTCACGAAGTCTGGCATTTTCGGCTGCCTCAATAATTTCTCTCACCAGCTAGTCAATGTGTTATTTAGCAATTCACAGGGTCTGAGTTCTGCGGTACAAGCTTTAGAGGGCCAATCCCTGACCTGGACAGATTCCTGTTCGCCTGCTTGACGTTCAATTTATTTTCTTTCAGTCTTTCTTTTAGTCTTTGTCCATCTTACATTTTGCCCTATATACTGAAAGAACAATCGCTCTTGTAGCTTACTGCGGACAAGGCGCAGGGCTTCACTTTCATGCCAAAATAAGGTGTTAGATGCCACCAGTTCTGTTTTTAACATGCATGAAAAGTAGGTTCTGCTAAAAGCAAAGTCAGCTGCAAAGAAGCTATGCGGAAACCTCAAGCTCGACCGCCTACTGCGTAGCATCAAAATTAGCAGAAAATCATCCCTTGACACGTTTTTCACTGTAAAAACGCATAAACGTGAGTGGCCCCTGCGGGTTATAGTATCCGAAAAGGGCACATGGTACAACACGATTGCCCTGTTCTTGCAGGAAAAACTAAAGCTACTAACTGTTGATGATGTAATGAGGTTTTTAAAGAAACCATTCTAGCACTGACATTGCAGCATGCGCTGTAGATGTTAAAGATGTATATTATTCGATCGCCCAAGATGACATTCTGGAGTGTGTGGAAAGATGCATCGATGCACACGGTGCTTTTGTTTTTGAAAATTCTTGCGGGGTTTGGACTGGTGGGTTCCTGGAACTCCTTTCTGTATATCTGAAGTCCATTCATGTTATGTAGCAAGGAAATGTGCACCTGCAGAAACGCAACGTGTGGATAGGGACCTGTGTTGTGCCAGCACATAGTGAGTTGTAGGTTTGCCAGACAGGTAGATTACTTTAGAATGCCCTAACCAGAACAAGCGTCCGAAAAGTCATTCGTTATGGTGATGATTATTTGGTTATTTGTGATGGGCGAGCACGAATTCAGATAACGCATTTTTGGAGGCACTAAAGTGCTTTAGTCATGCGTTTCAGCCGCTTGCTGTTATTCACGAGGTCCCCACGCAAGGCCTTTTGAGATTCCTTGATCTCAGACTCGAACTCGCTAGGAGTAAGGTGTGCTGGGCCTATGAATCATTCAATCAGTGCATTCATAATTCCAATCAGTGCATTCATAACTGGTGGAGAGAGCCACTGCAAACCTTTGTTTAGAAAATGCTCTTAAAATCGTGCATCCACGCGATGGAAGAGTTTTCGTTACCAGGTTGACCGTCTTACTGGAGATGGCCTCCCGTTGCACTTTCTTGTGTCTGTTGCGGAACGAATGAGCAAGAACCTAAAACTGCAGCATGTAAATGGCGAGGAAGGTGGCTAGAACACAAAAAACTAAAGAAAAGCGAAGGGCTGTTGGCCTTGCCATACATGCACGATATATCTCGCCGCTTCAAAAAGATAGGGCGCCAAGTTGGAGTTAATGTTGTGCGCACTGCCCCTGAAAAGCTGAAAAGCCTTTGCCGACGCGTCAATGCAGAGCTGATGACGAAGCAAGGGTGCACGGCAGATCACCAGATCCGCTTTGTGGATTGCGTAGAAGCTGTGGTGTATTTTATGCCATTGAAATTTGTGAAGAAGTATGTAGGGCAAACTGGAAAGAGCACAAACGAAAGACGAAAATAACATGAACTTAACGTTGAGCAGGCGAACAGGAATCAAGGTATCCATGTCGGGGGTTGCCCCTCTAAAGTTTGTGGCGCAGAATTCAGACGCTGTGGAGTGCAGAAAAAACACAATGAACAGCTGGTTCGGAAGATCACTGAGGCAGCTGAGATTGTCAGACTTCGTAAGCAATGTGTTAGCACGCCGACCTTGTTGGCAACAGAAAAAAGAACTTGAGCTTTTGCAACCATTATCTAAATGCGAAAGAGTGCATGTTTCACATGCTTTGCAATGACGTGTCTAGGACACGTGTCGGCAAATGTGCAAGAAGCCCTGTATCTTTCAAATTGATGTTGTTGAAAGTTAGCGCTTGTGGTGTCTTCGTGTTGTGTCCCTTCTGTGTTTTTTGCCATTAACACCAGAAACAAAGATATATGCACAGAAATATAAGCATGGTAATATTATCAGAAATCTCGCAGATATCGCAAAAGCAGCGGAAGGATTTTATACTGACCTGTACGGTACACTAAGCAGCCAGGATACCTCCAATGGAAGTAGTAATTAACAGGTTGCAGAGGCTCCTTCTATAAAGGAGAAAACGCGGCAGGAGAAGATGGAATACCAGTAGATTTAATCAAACATGGAGGAGACATACTGCTTTGGAAACAGGCGGCTCTACATACAAATACAAATACAACCATGCCTTTATTTCCATAAACGTACAATTTATGGGGGATTTAAGGAAAAAGTTGCTCGCAGCAACTTGACGGGCCTTAAACCCGGTCTGAGGGCAGCAGCAGAAGGCACATGCACTGATTTAGAACCGACAAAACAATACATAAACAAAAAAACAATGACAAGTGCGCTTAGACAGTATATCAGCAAACAGAAATGCAATGAAAAAAAACATTACAAACCATAAAAAACTACGAAATCCACAGTGTACACTAGAACAGCAAAAGCAGCGATAGAATCATTAACAAAGTAATCATTGTAAGAAAGAATAAGACATGATTGAACGGTTGACAGAGGCTAATATCAAACGGAGATGTATGACGACAGTCTACTTCAGAAAACAGTCAGAAACAACAAATTAATTCGCCTTCTTATATCACTGAAATGCTCATATAAATGCGATGCAGGACAAGAAGTGACATCTATGTTATTACATTTAGGCGTGTTTAATAGGTGTGGTAAGCGATGGTACAACACTTGGAGAGCATAGTTAGTGCGAGGGTGCGGCACGTACCAGTGTTCAGGTGACGGTGTACTGTATTCTGTTCTGTTTCTAATTAATTGTGCTAACGACGTGATGTATGACTGGCTTTGCTTTGCTTCTTTACGATAGGCTAGTAACAGCCTCAACTCCAACACAGAATGCAGTGTGAGTAAATTCAACTGTTTGAATTAAAGTGCAGTTTGAGCGTCTGCTGGAGCATTACAGATGCTAAGTATCGCCTTTTTTCGAAGCAAGAATAACCGGTATATGTTTGTAGAAGACGTCGTGCTCCACACGAGGCAGCAGTAGTGTACGTGACTCACGAAGAGAGCGTTGTGCAAAAGAAGTTTGACCTTGCGTGGCAGCGGTCTTAAACTGAAGAACGCCCCAGCGACTTGCGCAATTTGTCTCCAAGGAAGTCGATGTGATCAGTCCATAACATATGGCTGTCAAAAAAGACACCTAGCCTCTTCGCAGACTGAACAAGCTCAATTCTTGAAGAACCTATTATAATGTCGGTGTCTAAGTTCACACCTTTATCTTTTAGTTGAAATAAAATAGCTTTTGTTTTGTCGGTGTATGCGTATGCGTTTCTGCAACATTTTTTATTGGTGTTACGTTGATGGAGGTGCTGGGTTTATGCTCATGCCTGATAGCTTCCCGGACACGAGTGCGGGACTACGTACGCCCACCACCTTCTCATCTTGAGAGCGCATACTTTCTAAATAAAGTGCGAGTGTATCGCTGTTAAGTTGACGATCACTAAATTTTCAGCGGTTTTGGCTATCAGTTTTTTTGTCAACGGGGACCGCCATGGCTTCTGAGGGCACTTGTGAATAAATATCCGAAAGCCTTTTTTGCTTGGCACCGTAAATAAAAGAATGATCTCTGGTTAGTTTAAAAATCTGCCTGCTGGCTCAATGACGTCAATTGCCTGTCCAGTAAGCCCACCGATCCAGCTGAAGTCAGCGGACGGGATTCCCACGCATATCTCCCAACCATGTCTGATTTTCTCAATAATGATACAGAACAGGTAAAAGAAGAGTTAAGACATTCAACGATCGAGGGCTTGGTTAGAGTCACCTGAATCGCGCACTGTGACGTTCACTTGAGGCGAGTACTTTATGTACCGATGCAACATGGCTTCTTGTTGCCGTAATTTCCTGCTGGCCCTCCCAGATTCTCTCCAGCCTACTGTTCATGAACAGCTCCACAGGACACCTTGTTGCAAGTGGCACAGGTGTACCACCTGCTATGGTACAGGTCTACCTTAGCACAGGGCATCTTGGTAGCAATCATTCCTACGATGGAGACCAAGGTCGGAATTACTGCTCAGACCTGTACAGCTTCGTGCAAAGTTTTCTCGCTTCTCCTGATATCTGCCACTGGAGCTGGCCCGTTTGGCAGGCTGTGAAGGCTGCCAACAGCCTACACAGGCTTTTGGGCTCCTTCATGCCATCGACAGAGATGCACAAGATGCACACACCTCACTAGCTGGTCACAAACCAGAACCAGTACTTCCTGTCGCAAGTCGTCCAAGGGAATCTTTGTTCCTTCTCCACAGAACGCCGGCACACAACTCCCTATCTCGCAGAAACCGACTGACTATATGAACAATTTTATTTTACCTTGTCAGAGATGATGATGTCTGTGTAAAGAAACGTTCAATATGGGCTGCAACATGGTTCCCGCCGTCGAAGGGGCTCCAAGGCTTCATGGTGACGCTGAAGGGAGAAAACATAGTTTAATACTCAGCAGTGGTTGAAATAGTGTTTAGTTAATAAAAGTTTTTTTGCGTATCGTGGCCGCCATTCAATCTTGAAACTCTTTTGATCTCAGGCACCGTTTTATAACTCATTTTGAACACGAATGTCAGAGATGTGAGAACCTTGTCAGAACCTTGTCAGAGATGATGATCTCTATCTTAAGGAACGTTTAATATGGGCTGGAACATGGATAATAAACATAGTTTAGTACTCACCAGTGTTCTAAATATTGTTGAATGAAAATTTGTTTGCGTGTTAGTGCCCCCATGCAATCATGAAACCCTTTCAACCTCGGGCAGCGTTTCACAACTCATTTTGAACAGGAATGTGCATTTTCGCCTATCATTGCAATTGGGATAGCCTAATGCCTCTTGTGCAAGTGACCCTTGCATAAAAAATTTGCCTTTACAGCAACACCTGCTTCCCCCTTCTACGTTTTTAATCAACTATCCCATATGCAGGTTGGAACCCCTTTTTTTCCAGTGCCACAACATAACTCAGTATATGGCACCACTGTTCACAGTAGCATGTCTGGTGAGATCACCTACAATCGACTCAGAGTGCTACACGAATCACAAATGACCAAGACGACAGTCACCGCCTGAATTTTCAAATATCTCTTGCAACTCTAGCTTTTATGACGTGTCCTTATCGCTGTGCCGGTACACATAAGAAGCTGCTTTCACGCTAGACCGTCCCTTGCAAGGTTTTTCAAGGTTAAGCAAAGTGAGCTACGTAACCTGGCCTGTTCAAAGAAAATAATCGAATTATCTTCCCTGTTACAGGTGTTGTATCCCATTCAAAATTGTTCACTGAGGGTATTTGCATGTCATTCTAGCAAACTTCAGATGACGTTCCAGCAACCCTAACGATAAGTTATGATCTAATGCGAAGTGCAGTCGCTCGTGCGGAAAAAAGTGAAGAACTGAAGTGAAGAATATGACGAGCCACTTGCCTGACTACGTGCGTACCACGTTGCGCGTCTGCCACTTCAAATATATATGCATACAGGTTGTATGTATGTTTCTGCCATAGTCTTCCATCCCATGTCATGATACATGCAAAGGAAACGCGTATTCAAGAGTGCACAGTCACTGCAGAGAGTTTCATTCTCTAAACCTTGCACACGCTTTTTATTGCATGTTTACGCAAACACATTTTTTGTGTCTTCCCTGTTTGCAATAAGGTGGTTCTTCCAGCTTCAAACCTAATACTCCCTTTTCCTGTAACACAATCTATCTTTTTTTTTCGTTCCTACAGCAAGACACCCTAACTTATGACATGAAGACAAGAAAGATTGTAGAGAGAGAGAGAAAGAAGTTTAATGACACGAAATGCCGAGAGGTCGGCCTGAGGTATATTCCTCTAGCCAGCTACTCGGCATTGGGGGAAGGGGAAGTGGGAAAGAAAGAGGGAAGAAAGAGGTGCATGATGGGTGACGATGACGATAGAAGGAAGATGTAGAAAATATGGCAAGCAATTGGGCATGCTCAAAGTCTGCAGTCCAGGCCTGTAATTTTTAAAAAGTTCAGTAATGCCTTGATGGCCTTAAAACTCGACTGAGCGTCTGGCCAAGAGCCTAAAATAATATCCTCCGACAACGGTGCACTGTCGAGACGCGTAAGGTCCTTGACCAACCTATCACGCTCTTCCACGAACTTAGGGCAGTCACAAAGCACATGACCTATAGTTTCAGTCACATTGCACACCTCACAGTGTGGAGACTCGGTGCGTCGCATGAGGTGCACGTATCCGCGCGTAAACGCTACCCCCAGCCTTAGTCTGTGCAGAAGACTGGCATCGCTTCGTTGAATTTTCGGTGGTAGCCTAAAATTCATGGCGGGGTCCAATCTCTGGAGTCGTCTGTGGCGATTATCTGGATTGTCCCAGTGCTTTGCTGTCAATTTGCGGATGACACTGGAGAGGAGACAGTTGGCGTCCGCTCTTGAAAAGGGAATTGAAAGCAGGGACTCTCGTTCTTCGAGTGCTTTCTTCGCTTCGGCGTCGGCCAGTTCGTTGCCCTGTATACCACAGTGACTAGGGATCCACTGAAATGTGATGTGGTGGCCGTTTTCTTGCGCTAAAGTGTAGAGCTCGGCAGTTTGAAGAGCCAACACTCTATAAGCGCTTTCTTTCAACGCCACTCTAAGTAGTTGAAGAGCCGATTTTGCGTCACTGAAAACTGTCCATATTTGAGGAGGCTGTCGCACAATATATTTAACGGCCTCTCTTATTGCCACTAATTCCGTAGATGTTGAAGTCGTCTTGTTATGCAGACGAAACCGTCGAATGACTTGATGCGCAGGCACGACGAAAGCCGCACCAGACGCATACGACGAGACCGAGCCGTCAGTATACACGCTCACCGCGGAGTCATATTCTTTCGACATATATTCAAGTGAGAAATGTCTGAGGCCGACGGTAGGTATTCGCGATTTTTTAGAGATTCCGGGAATAGATAGACGTACCGGTATTTTGGACATTACCCATGGGGGCATATGTGGAAGGTCAGCCGGGGCAAAGTATGCTGCTATGGCAGATGCTTGGCATTTAACGGCTCTTGAAAAAGTGGAGTCCGGCCGTGTATCGGGTAGTTTCGATAAGGGATGACGTCCGTGACGGCAAAGCAGTCGCAGGAATACTCGAAGAGGTTCGCATCGTAGATAGACAGGTAAAGGGGTGACGCGAGCCTCCTCAATTGTTCCATAGGTTGAGGTGCAACGTGGAACACCGAGACATGTTTTCAGCATCTGCGCCTGGGCACTTTCCAGCGTACGCAAACATGACGGGCTCATACTTGATAAAACTGGCAGGCTATACCGAATGTATCCGACGTAGAGAGCCTGGTACAGCCGGAGTAGCGAATGCTCAGATGGACCCCATTTCATACCGGCCAGAAAGCGAAAAACTTGAGCAAGCCCAGTTAATTTTTTCTTCAACATTGCCACATGTTTCGACCATGAAACACCGCGGTCAATGACAACGCCGAGGTATTTGTGGTGGGTGACATATGGGATGGCATTTCCATTGATCATAATTGGATACGAACACATAAGCTTCCGTGTGAACGCTATCGCAGCGCACTTGTCTGGGGCCAGTTGCAGTCCTTGGCACTGCAGGTACTGAGACGTTAAAGAAACAGCTCGCTGCAATCTGGCACGAATTTGTGGTCGCGTGACTGCGGATGCCCATATGCATATGTCGTCTGCGTAGGTACTGATGCGTACTGTATCAGGAATTATTTCCGCAAGGCCAATAAGGGCAACATTGAAAAGGGTTGGGCTGAGAACTCCTCCTTGAGGCACTCCACAGACAACTTTGTGGTAAGTACTGAGAGAGAGTCCAATGTTTCTTCTTCTATTCATGGGGAGTATGATAGGTGCAGTTTGTTGCGCACTGGGGTTACATGCATTTTTTTTTAATTCGGCAGTATTATTGGTAGGTGGGAGCCGCCATCCAGTGCGGATTTCAAGTAATGCCGGGACAGAACTGTCGGCGACGAGAAGGGCCGCGAGAGAAGTGATGGACTCCGGGTTGTGTTGACGAGTATAAGGAGTTGAGAGCAATGTTCTGAAATTCCGGTCGGACAAGGTCCTGAACCATCGCAATCGTGGCTGGTGGTGGATTTGTAGGCATTGTGGAGACCGATGGTGAATAGGCTGCTTTAAAATTTTGGCGCACGATGTGGGTTACACTCTTACACTGGCTGACGCTATTGATCCTTACCAGATGTTGTCGTAGTGGTATTGGGGAGACGCGCGATTTGCTGCGTGATATGGCGGCTCTTGTGCAAAGCGAGGGCATTCTTTTATAATGGCTTGGATTGTAGAGGCTTGACAGGAAACAAGCAAGGGGGAAACGGCGCTCGCGATTTTTTTGGTATGTTAGCCACTTTGTTTTAGGCATCTTGCCGTCTCCTCAGCGGCAAAGGTTCGAAATTTCTTGTAATAATTAGACATGGGGCTCTGTAGTTGTCCGGACAAGCTTTGAAAAAAGCCTTTCTCGGGGCAACGCAGCGCCCAAGGAGGTCGCCAAAAAGATCGCGTATCTTTGAAAATATCTCTTCTAGGTAACTCGTCTTTATGCGTTTGCAAACACGTATGTAGGCATAATCGTTCCGTCCCGCCAAATATTAGTGTTGTTACGTGCATCAAACTTCATTCATTCGTCGACGTCAGCCCCCTCCAGGCTGGAACAGTTACCAGGATTTCGAGGAGAGCAAACGTGGCAATTGGAGCAATCACACGAGCCCTAGTTTGCTCATGGGGTCTATTCACCGGGTGGTATGCTCACTGTAGCGAACACTGCAAAGCGCGGCGGCGTGAATGAGGATCACGTACGCCCATTAAAATGCTACACGTGGAAAAACGCAGAGAAGGAGGCTGTGTAATCTGTACCTAGGAGAGCAGGCTCGCCAGAAACCATGGTGGAAAGTTACTCCCGCCAAGCGCCCAGAAGCATTTAGCACAATCAAATATGCGATCGTATTAAGGCATCGGTGATGTAACACTATATACCTAATCCTTCGCCAGATCACAGGGTCACATCGCAGTGCTAACTAGATTCCATTGGTCCCTGTCGGTCACAATGTTGCAGCCGCCGAACGCAAGGTGCAAGTGGCTCCTTCCTATCTCGTCCTCAACAGCGCAATGCCACAGCCAGTATACAACTACGGCGGGTAATAGCCAACTGATTCCCCCTCTACCGCGACTCACAATAAAGCTCGAAAAGTTCCAGGGTCATTCAATGAAGCCTCTGGAAGAAGGGAAACGTGCGTTTCATTCCACAAATATCATGCATCAATAAAGAATGAATTGGTTGCCCGGCGACTAACCCGTGCCGCATTACACACAATCCGTTCGCAGTATGACTGGCTTCACCCAAAGCAGTAGTCAACAACGTGCAACGATACTTTCTGGGTATCGCTGGAGGACTGTGCAACGCAGCCTTTCGCAGGCGCCTTGTGCGTGTGTGAAACTTAGGGCGTTAGCACCCCGTAAAATGGCGGCGACGAAAAACATTTGTGGCGGTAGTCGCAAATAGAAGTAGAAGTATGAACCCGCGACGTCGCAGCAGCATCAAGAACGCCGGAGTCGCCGTCGATGCGAACAAAACGCCGGCGATAGAGACCCGAGCCTGGCGAGCGCGGTTGCTTACGTCCTTGCAAGGACACTGATGAGTCCTTTCCTCCAGTTTCTCAAGTGTATTAGACACTACTTTGTGTGCTCGAGCAAGTCGCTATGTCAGGCATGTTCAAGGGATGCAGCCGGACCCGGCGCTGTAGCTGAGTGGCTACGGCGACCAACTGCTAAACACTGTGTTCCAGGCACATTTAGAGGGAGATAAATGCAAAACTTGCTCTTACCCAACGCTCTGAAAGTGCGCAATACGAACCGCAAGTAGTCAAAATTAATCCGGATACCTCCATTACGTGGCGTTTCTAACTGCCCAAACCAACAGAGTGTTGGTTTGGGCAGTTAAGCCTCAAGGAACAATGAATCCGGAATCGTCTGCCTTTATCAAGCTAGCAGCTAAGAATACCAGAAAGGGCGTTAGTCCGGAAACACATGTAAGCACCGACAGCATTCCTGACTTTGTTCGGTCACGCAGGACGCCGCAGTGCATTGTTACGGCGTAGCTGAGGCGATGACGACAAGCACGAATATGCTCGGCCCCCTCCAGTCTCCGAAGTAGGAATCATTCATGAACTATAACGTAGGCAGCTGTGAAACAAGCTCTCTACAGTGAATGCGCGATGCCACAAAGAACCTATAGAGAAAACGGTGTGCAACCTGCGCTGGCAAAGTGAACCACATTTGGTACTTAACATAATTTCGCTGTTGTCTTCACTCGGCATGATAGCACAAGAATGCGAAAAGAATTGTCCCTCAAAAAATGATGAACCTCTTGAAATTTATCTTTATACATATAGTCTTTAATAGTCATGATGTCAGAAACATTAGGTAAGGCATGAAAATGGCGCATGAAATTCAGTCTAATGAAGAATGTCATCTTTTTATTTCAGAACTGCAGTATTTCCACCACTCCCAACGCTAAGATAGCATGGCATCTCCTAAAGGTGGCATTGCGTGTGGCAGGTTAGATGTCAGACCTGACCGTGGAAGGTAAAGGTGGCGGCACATCCATTTCGATCCATGTTAAGGAAACCAGGCATCGACAAATAAAGTTTCAGGAGCCTTGTGTTTAAATGGCAAGGTGTATAGCATACATCGAAAACTCATGTTCCTCCTGTTTTCTTGTTGGGGTGCAATAAAATAACAATACTGAAGATTATGCCAAGCGATAGTGGTTTCAGCAGTGCCATTTGTTGGGCATGTTGATAAACTGACTTGGAAAGCATATTTAGCGCCAGCGAACAAGGACAGAATGGAGACGACACCACAATGTGCTAACTTCAAGAAGTTGATTTTCAGGAAACACCAACCTATTTAACTCATGCACAGTGGCGCCACCTCATCCAAATCTTAAAAATCCAAGAAAGCCGTCTCCTTATCTAACAAGTTTCTTAAGGCTATGTGCCGTTCTATGGAGGTAGGGCACTAGCACAATTCGGAACGCGGCAAATCAACGGTTGGAACGCAGAGGGAAAGAGCCGTAGTGCCCTACCTGCATATAACCGCACATAGTCTGAAGAAAATGGCTATCCTGGTGGACACAAAAGTGGTCTTTTCAGCGCCAGAAAAGATCGCGAAAATATGTCGATTAACGGAACAGTACCATAAGCCAGCTGTCGGATGCTCTACGAATCATCGTAAAGCACCAGTGGGTTGCGTATAAGCTGTTCTTTCTGAGATTCTGCTGTCCTGTGGAAAAAAAAATACATCGGACCGACAGGAAGATGTCTTAATGACCGGTTACGAGAGCATAGCCTAAACGTGAAAAATAAGCAATACGGTCGTTTCTCAACTCACTGTCAGGAATGCGGCTGTGCGCCGGTGTATGGATCCTGCCAGGTTCTTGCGAAGCACAAAGATAAAGATGTGCGAGAGATTATTGTGGCTCAGGCTATCTGTCGGAATAGTGATACGTGTGTTAGTGCCCATTCGGTCGACATGATAGATAAATAGACTGCTTTTTTTGATGGTTATGATTTGGATGAGGTCGCGCCACTGTGCATGGGTTAAATAGGTGGGTGTTTACTGAAAATCAAGTTGTTGAAGTTAGCGCATTGGGGTGTCGTCTCGCTTCTGTCCTTGTTCGCTGGCGCTAAATATGCTTTCCATTTCAGAAACTGGTTTGTTTGCTACAATTACTGTTGCCTCGCTAGAAATTCTGTTGTAGCTGGATAGCAGCGCCGCTTGCTCAGTAACTCCTAAGCGGCTCATGAAGAAATCTTCAGAATATGTGAGCTTGATTGAAGCAGACCGTGACGAAGGACCAACCATAATCAGCTCAGAAGTGGGATCGTAATTTATTTTGCACATTAAACCCACATTTACTAGACACGAAATCTAATGTGAAGCGAGCGGTGCAATATAATAAAGGCAAAGTAAAGCATGATCACCAATACTGAAGGTGCAACGCAGATCTACTCCTAACTCCGTTGGCGAGTAATTTCAAACATCTGCAACAACGCAGTAGTGGTGTCGTATCTGTATGAAAAAAAAACGCCCTGGTTGCTGCTTATATTTTCAAATTCTCAGACTAATTTCTGCGAGGGCATCCTCTCGGCATTGTGATTGAGCTACCAACATTAGTGAACCCGCATTGTTGTTAAATAGTGCAGTGCCTGTCAGTACTAGCAGTTATTTCCTTTTGTTTGAAGCATTGAGATGTTCACATAATAGCGCAACGAAGTTTACGGGCGTCCTAATTTACTGGACGACATTGACCATGACGATTCGCTATCAAATCAGCTTGATGTATGTCAAACTCAAAGTGTGACTCATGAAACCCATTTGAGTATAGTCGAGTTAAGGCAGCTTTACCAGAGCAAGCCAGTGCACACTTTAAGCTACTGAAGAGTGCGAAAGGAAGTTACCTGTCAATTTATTTGAGTAGCTCAAGGAAGCTTATTGCATTCCACTGCATAATAGCTTTTCTTGTCTGGATGACACTAGGCCCCATCACTCTGGTGTTCTCGATTTAGGGTGTTGCCGGTTGATTAAATCCCGCTATATATAACTAGCAAGAAGAACTAGCAAACGGGTTGCCGAGTGGCACAAAGTTTCGTTAGACGCAAGTTCACAACCATACCAAGAAACCGATAATGAGACCAGATAAATATCGTGTACTTTCATTTCCCTATATGTTAAAGTGTATAGATTGAAACCAAAAACAGCATTTAATTGCCCATATGCTTTCTCTGGATTCACTGTTGTTGTCATCGCACGCTTGGAATCATCACTGTAGCTCGTCATCAGTGAGACCGGCTTCATTTTCAAGTCACTACAATTTTAATGTAGGAATTCGTAGCACGTCTAGCCTATGTTGCGGGTGCCAACGGAGTACTTCTTTCTCACGCACTGACAAATGTTCCTATTTATTTCGCACTGATGCACAAGATGCCCATTATCTATCAGTGCACCGTCTCTTTCTCGTAGCAGAGGAATTTCCTGCATATACTGGTGCCAGAACAAACGTTATTAATGTTTGCAAACAATGTTATGATGTACCAGAGCCACCGCCTAATTTGTAGAGACGTGGGTCTCGTTGTTCTTCCCGGAATTTAATATCTAAGATTTACAGAATGGCTACCAGTCACCCCTTAGTGAAAGAGCTTAATTAGTTTCGTTGATATGGGCTAATTCTAAGCGCGCCTGAGCCTTTTTGCAACCCGCCTGATGGAAACGCGGCTTTGCTGGACACAAATCGTTGTCACGGCCTCATGCTGAGATGCACCCGCCACTAAGTTATTGCGGTGATTTAAGAAGCGCACATATCGCTGCATGTTGTAGTAACATGGGTAATTCGTGCTCACAATAACAGTTTTCTTGCTTTGCTGCTGGCACTTCTCTAAGCACTTGTATTGCCTTGCACTCATTTCCTCGTTGAATATCACGAATCTTTCCCGGCATGAACTAAGATAAAACAGTGTTAACAAAGACTAGTTCCTAGTTAAAGTATGCACCATCAACCCAAATGAAAGTTGTATGCCCGGCATGAAACCCTAAAGCCTTTGCGTAACCAGACGTTTGGTGTGTTTCGACACCACCTACCGGACCATATGGGGTTGGACCCTCCCGCTATTAACCGTGCGCGGTTTAGATTTTCCCAGGGAAAAGGTGGTCCTGAGGGTTGAATTGATGCTTAGTGTGTGGACCCTAAAGGCCCCTCAGCGGAGCTAACACACCCCTTTGACTCGGCTTCACGTAGACGGCACCGCCGGACTGACCCATCCGTAGATCAGCAGCTGCCTTTTCCTCTCGCTTTTTCTCCAACCTGCGTCTTTCCCTCTCACTTTCAATCCTGCCTGTCTTCTCTTCACTTCTTTACTTCCGATTTTTCCGGCAGTAAGAGCAACCTTGTGTGGAACAACCAACCTTGGCCTTACATATTTGGTTATAGCTGAAATAATTGTTGTCGTCAGCAGGAATTGCATTTTTCAGACTTGCAGCGACCCGTTATTGGACTCCGCGATGGGCAACTGGCGTTACTGCCAAAAACTGAATATTTCCTATAGATAGTTCTTTTCCAAGACTTTCTATTGCCCTCAGAAACAAGGGCGGAATGAATCAGTATTTAAATTCTTGGGCCTACAAACTGAAAATTCCCCCCGCCCCCCAATAAGGTATTCGCTCTGAGATTCCAGGAAAGAACATGAGAACGATCTCGCCTTTTCCCTGTTACAGAAGTAAAATGAAAAAAAACACAAATGATTGGCCCAGGCAATATGCATCGACACTGGCAAGTGTCGACCTGCTCTTTGAACTTCATGAGAAAAAAAAACATTATCAAGAACTGAGTAACCTAGTGTCTTTCGAGGACACGCCAGTTTTAGGGACCCCTCAGCACACCATGAACACCATTCCGGGTGTGATTTCTGCTGGCGACTTGATGGAGGTGACCGAGACTGAACCTCTGGAAGAATGTGAAGAGCAAAGCACGCAGCGAAGACTTTTCGAACAACATTGCTTCTGTTACTGGTTACTCTTACTACAGTTACTGCTGCTGTTACTGATTACTCTTACTACAGTTACTGTTACTGGTCTTACTCTTACTGCTACTGTTAATAGTGTTACAGTTACTACTGTACTACTATTAGCACGCGTTTTCTGCTGGGAGTATCTGCCATTAGGCTCATAGTGTTCAGCCGTCCTTGAAGAGGCTGCGCAGTGCCAAATACGTTATTGCGTTTAAGCTCAATGTCAAATACACAGTTATGAGAACGACTACAGGCATTTCGTACGTACTCTTTGTCATTATTTCGTTTTACAAAGCAATGTATGAGTAATTATGTGAACATTGAAAAACAATGTCATTCATAAAAATGGACGAGAACAGCAGAAAATGGACTTTTATTGAGATAAACACCATAATTTACACCCTACAGGATAAAAATTATGATAATTGCGACTACTTTTCTCTGGCAAAACAATTCTAGACATGTAGTATTCCTGCCGAGAGTTCGTGTCATCAGTTTCAATGATATGTTGCACATGTTGAGTATAACGCCGATTCACGTCGACCATTCTTGCATACACCGCATACTGCACCGCACTGCATACAAATGTAAAGAGCAAATTGTTACCAACGCAAAAAATATGAAAATAAGGCGCAACAAGAAAAAAATCGACACCAAGCACCTGCCTGACGCCGGTTGCGGCCCACAGTCCCGAGCAGCTGCGAAGCAACTAACCACGGCGGCGGTCAGACCTGCGACGCTGCAGAGGACGCTAAGAATCCCTGGATCCGGACAGGCCGCCATTGGAATCTGAACCTGGCAGCGTTTAACACTAGAACGTTATCTAGTGAGGCGAGTCTAGCAGTTCTATTGGAGGAATTAGAGGGCAGTAAATGGGATAGAATAGGGCTAGGTGAAGTTAGGAGGACAAATGAAGCATATACAGTACTAAAAATCGGGCACGTCCTGTGCTACAAGGGCTTAGCGGAGAGGCAAGAACTAGGAGTCGGATTCCTGATTAATAAGAATATAGCTGGTAACGTACAGGAATTCTGTAGCATTAACGAGAGGGTTGCAGGTCTTGTTGTGAACCTTAATAAGAGGCACAAATTGAAGGTCGTGCAGGTGTACGCCCCTACATCCAGTAATGATGACCAGAAAGTCGAAATCTTCTATGAAGACGTGGAATCGGCGATGAGACGTGGAAACAAAATACACTGTACTGATTGGTGACTTCCATGCCAAGGTAGGCAAGAAGCAGGCTGGAGACAAGGCAGTGGAGGAATATGGCATAGGTACTAGGAATAGCAGGGCAGAGTTATTAGTAGACTTAGCAGAAGAGATTAAGATGCGAATAATTAATACCTTCTTCCGCAAGTGGGATAGCCGAAAGTGGACGTGGAGGAGCCCGAATGACGAGGCTAGAAATGAAATAGACCTTATACTCTGCGCAAATCCTGGCATCATACAAGATGTGAACGTGCTCGGCAAGGTGCCCTCCAGTGACCATAGGATGGTAAGAAATCGAATTAGCCTAGACTTGAGGAGGGAACGGAAGAAACTGGTACATAAGAAGCCGATCAATGAGTTAGCGTTAAGAGGGAAAATAGAGGAATTCCGGATAAAGCTACAGAACAGGTATTCGGCTTTAACACAGGAAGAGGACCTTAGCGTTGAAGCAATGAACGACAACCTTATGGGCATCATTAAGGAGTGTGCAATAGAAGTCGGTGGCAACTCCGTTAGACAGGATACCAGTAAGCTATCGCAGGAGACGAAAGATCTGATCAAGAAGCGCCAATGTATGAAAGCCTGTAACCTTACACCTAGAATGGAACTGGGAGAACTTTCGAAGTTAATCAACAAGGGTAAGACAGCTGACATAAAGTAGTATAATATGGATAGAATTGAACATGCTCTCAGGAACGGCGGAAGCCTAAAAACAGCGAAGAAGAAACTAGGAATAGGCAAGAATCAGACGTATCCGTTAAGAGACAAAACCGGCAATATCATTGCTGATATGGATGAGATAGTTCAAGTGGCTGAGGAGTTCTATAGAGATTTATACAGTACCAGTGGCACCCACGACGATAATGGAAGAAGGAATAGTCGAGGGGAATCTGACATCCCACAAGCAACGTCGGAAAAAGTAAAGAAAGCCTTAGGAGCCATGCAAAGGGGGAAGGTAGGTGGGGAGGATGAGGTAAGAGCAGATTTGTTGCATGATGGTGGGCAGATTGTTTTAGAAAAACTGGCCAGCCTGTATACGCAAAGCCTCATGACGTCCAGCGTACTGGAATCTTGGAAGAACGCCAACATCTTAATCCATAGGAAAGGGGACGCCAAATACTTGTAAAATTACAGACCGATGAGCTTACTGTCCATTGCCTACAAAGTATTTACTAAGGCAATCCCAAAAAGAATCAGGTACACCTTAGACTTCTGTCAATCAAAGGAGCAGGCAGTATTTCGTAAAGGCTACTCAAGAATAGACCACATGCACACTATCAATCAAGTGATAAAAAATGTGCGCAATGCAACCAACCCTTATATATATCTGTCATTGATTATGAGAATGAGTTCGATTCAGTGGAAACCTTAGCAGTCATGCAGGCATTACGGAATCACTGTACAGACGACCCGTATGTAAAAATACTGAAATATATCTATAGCTGGTCCACAGCCACCGTAGTCCTCCATAAAGAAAGCAAGAAAATCCCAATAAAGAAAGGCGTTAGGCAGGGAGATACGATCTCTCCAATGCTATTCACAGCGTGTTTACAGGAGGTATTCAGAGACCTGGATCAAGAAGAATTGGGGATAAGAGTAATATGGAGAATACCTTAGTAACTTGCGATTCGCTGATGGCACTGCCTTGCTTAGTGACTCAGGCAACCAATTGCGACGCCTGCTTACTGACCTGGACAGGCAAAGCAGAAGGGTGGGCCTAACATTAATCTGCTGAAAACTGTAGTAACGTTTAACAGTCTCGGATGAGAACAGCAGTTTGCGATAGGTGGCGAGGCATTGGAAGTGGTAAGCGAATACTCTACTTAGGGCAGGTAGTGACCGCGGATCCAGATAATGAGACTTAAATAATCAGAAGAATAAGAATCGGCTGGCGTGCGTTTGGCAGGCATTCTCAGATCATGAACAGCAAGTTGCCATTATCCCTCAAGAGAAAAGTGTATAACAGCTGTGTCTTACCAGTCCGCACCTACGGGCCAGAAACCTGGAGGCTTACGAAAAGGGTTCTACTTAAATTAAGGACGACGTAACAAGCTATGGAAAGAAGAATGATGGGTGTAACGTTAAGGGATAAGAATAGAGCATATTGGGTGAGGGAACGAACTCAAGTTACTGACATCTTAGTTGAAATAAAGAAAAAGAAATGGCCATGGGCAGGGCATGTAATGAGGAGGGAAGATAAGCGGTGGTCATTAAAGGTTACGGACCGGATTTCAAGAGAATGCAAACCTAGCAGGGGGCGGCAGAAGGTTAGGTGGACGGATGAGATTAAGAAGTTTGCAGGGACAATGTGACCACAATCAGCACATTACCGGGGTAGTTGGAGAAGTACGGCAGAGGCCTTTGCCATGCAGTGGGCGTAGCCAGGCTGATAATGATAACAAGTTAGCATAGTATCAAACTATACGGGAACACAGTGACGGATGCATCCTGAGCCAGTCAATAACAGGGAGGTTAAAATCGTTACCAGTATAAGGTAAGTGCACAAGAAATGCACATCCATGTTTGACGAAGGGCTCGACGCAGCCAACAACTGGATAGGAAGTGAAATGCATTTTACAAAAATAACTTCCACTCCTTCAACGCCGGCAAGTGCCGTGAAAGCAATATCTTTTCTTATTAGGATGGCTACGCCTCCCCGACGCTTAGCTCTATATTTACTTAAGATTGCGTGATTAGGCGGCGTTACGCAGAAGTCCGTGACGTCCCTTGACAGCCATATTTCGAAGAGCGCAACAAAGTCAGGTTTTGTGCTTAGTAAAAATAAATGGCTGTAGGCCATTATTGAAGAGTGCTGGGAGCTTTAATGTTGGCAAACTTGGTGAGCCTCTGAGTGTTGCGTATACGCAATGTCATTGAATTGTAGAATAAATTGATTGAACAGGTACGTGGTCCTGCGAAGTCGTGGTCCTGGACACTTTGTGCTGAGGGTCTTTAGTAAAGAATTCCTGCTTTTTTGACTCGACCAGCAAAGAGAAAGGATGTGTTTCTGCTCTCCTACTGTAGTTAGGACTCAGTGAACGCTATTCAAATCAGCATGGGTAACATGACATGGTACTTTAGTACCTGTCGTTTTCACAATGGAAGTGGAAAGTTTACCACAGGAGCACGGTATCTCTATGAAATCTAAACTATTTATCCTGCAGTATTGTTCCATTGCAGAACGGCGCTTTGTCAGAGACCCATTTTGTTTTGTTAGCGTCTTGTTACCAGACGTTGGACTTGCATTTTCTGCTTGGAGTTCTTCACCAATGGCATTTAATGCATCAACAACTGTCACCAGGTCAGCAATGTCACCCTTCAGTGCCAGTGCCTCGGGAGCTGACTTTTCAACAAGCCGACAGCAAGCTCTTCTCACCTGCTTTCGAACCATGCGTCAACTGGGCAACATTTTTCATCAGTTGAGCGAGAGTAGGCATGGTGACAGGCTTTCGACAGTACAAAAAACACGATTTGCAGCAGCAGCCACGGTAGAACTTTATCCCCAATACCGAGAACAAGGAAGTGGAAATTAACTCACCTGCAATGGGCAATCAAAAGCGTTTATCTGCAGGTACAGTGCGCTGAAACTTCTGCTGTGAAGTTGTGTAGTTCAGTCTTTCGCAAAAAGCCGTTGCACACAAGACTGCTTCATTTCTTTCTTGAAACAAACGATGCTTGGAAAATTCCAACGCAGTTCTCACAAGCATTGCTCTTTTGAAAGATACTTATTAGCTTAAGAAAAATAATCTTAACAATATTTATAATAGGGAGGTAGCTCACCTGATGTATGTCGACTTTTCAAGACCATTTGATTACTAGAGTCACAAAATTCTTGTGAATGAATCACATCCCTAGGATGTGGCTGGAATTCTTAACAAGCAGCCTAATGAAGTTTTGTGTAAAATATCCAACCGAATGCATTCATAAGTTGGTTCACCTCTGATTTCAAAAATAATAAAATTTGTTTACATCAGGTTACGCAAGTTTGATAGGGGGGGGGGGGCGGAAGGGAGGGTGCAGGCCACTCCACGCGAAACTTCCCCAGACCCCGAAAGTCACCATCGGCGATTCTCACGGGAACAATTTGGCTCGTATGTGATTTCGGGGATGTGCATTCAGCAAAGGATATTCTTCGTAAAGATTTTTTTCTTGACGAAGTCCACTATGAAGTTTCCATACAGAAGCAAAACTTGGTTGAAGGCAAATTCTTCTTTAATCGACTGTGAAACTATTAACAATGACAACGCTTATTTTAGAATATTCTACTGGCGTCATTCGTTCATGCGACGTCAGAATGGAACATGTGTTTATTTTTCGCGTTTATGTGCCCCTGTTCAAAAGCGAAATCTTGGTCTCTTTTCAGAAATTCCTTGCGTAAATATCGTTAACGTTTAAGCCAGAAAAACTTTTCATTATTTTTCCCCGTTGCTATCTATATTTATGGTAGAAATAACGTTTGGCTATGAAATCAAGTACTTTGCGAAAATTTTACTCCCGAATTTCGGAAGAAGTCACTCTTTAACGACGTTCAGACCTAAATTAGGCATTAAGGCCATTCACATAAATATATGTGAGATTCCTCATTAAACACATGATTCTTTCAGCTTGTAATCTAGCAATATCAATTGAAGTAAGTTTTGCTTACTTTTTTTAACACAAGCGATTGTAATGGTCAATAATAATAAGAAATATTGTGGCTGGAACGATAACAATATACAAAAAATTTCTCAAACGGAGACCTTCGTGTGTTTAATTGAGCCAAATTATTGCGGAACATTAACAAATGTGTTCAATATGACGTCACATGAAATAACTACACCAGTAGAATGTTCTTAAATAACAATTTACTCATCTGTAATATAATGTCATTATAGATCTTACATATAGAACACTTCGAACTGAGTTTTGTTACTTAGTGGAAATTTGAAAGGATGCTTACACACCCAAAAAGTTTTCACGAGAAACATAATTTGGTGAAAAGTCATTGACAGAATCACTAAGGCCAATTTTTTTTTTCAACGAGAATCTGTGATAATCACTCTTGGGGTCTGTGACATTTCGCGTGGAATCACTCAAGCAGGCTACAACGAACATTGAGACAGCTTTTCTTTCCTATTTGCATCAATGAGTTATAGTGTGTTATTTCAAGCCATGGAAGTTTTCATTCTCTGATACAAAGAAGACACAAGATTGCTGATTGCAGGGAGAGAAAGAAAAGAGATTGAAGAAGGGTGTTAGTGCGTTACCTCAATTTTCTTCTCGGGAGGAACAACATTTTTTAACTATCGACTCGCAAAAGCCAAAAGGAGTCCTTTTCTAACCTGAAAGAAGAGCTATTACATTGCCTCACATTCGCTCGCATCATTCGCTCGCATATAAAGTATACATAGTGAATTATGCAAAGCTGTTATGTAAGTATGTATCTAGTAATCTAACTTTGGACTTTGGACAAACATGTGGATTAAAAACACAGAAAGCTGTGCAAAATGATTGTCTCGTTACATAACAATCACTGAATTTTAACTGAATGGACAATATTTTGTAGAACAAAATACCATTTTGTTAATTTATTTGAAGAAAGCAGTTTGAATAATGAAAGTATTCTTTATCATTCCCATGCGTGATGCATCCTATTATCACTATCAAGTAATAAGAATTGTGAACCTCAATAGCTATGACCACTGACAGTTATACTCTACTGGCAATCAGGACAATGCTGCCATCAGTATTAACCTGTCAATGTTAAATAAGAATACAATACGTCTGTAATTTACAATCTAGAAAAGGATCATTTCTTCCTAGACCTCTAAATGACTATCTCTCGGAATCGATGACACACTTTCGCGCTTGTGAAATAAATTATCAGAAAACCGTATTGACCTCGTCCGCCTGCCACAGGAAGCAGAATGTGCTCTCTTCCCCGTATACAATCATGGTATTTACTGTGTACGATAGTGATTCTTTGCTGAAATGGTTCAGGTGTTTTAGTGCTTTCTTTTCTGTTTGCTGTCTCAGTGTATGATTTTGTACGCCTGTATCTCATATCTCACAGTGCTGAGAAAATGCTCTGTCTGGACCAGCTCTTATTGATCAAGTGCCCAATGATCCTATATGTTAGTAGATATTTTTTGTCCCTTTTGTTGTGGCCAATATAGTGACGGTTGCTTCGTAAAGTTGCTTGTCAACGTAGCCTGTAGGGGCAGCCCCATCCTTTTCGTTTCAAAAGGAAAAATTCCTGGTTTGTTTGTTTGATTTCAACACGGGGACGCTTAACACAGATACTAACCTCTTTGCAAGATAGATGTGCTTTCGTATGCATCCAGCAATTCGAGAACCGTGAAGCAATCTCTAGGTTCTGCTCTTTTATCGTTGACCGTACGATGATCGCGCCACAATGGCATGTTTTACAGTCTTTGTAGGCAAGCTTCAAAGGTGGGTAACTCCGGTCGGTATATGCCCTGATAATGTCAAGTGCCATATGCGAGACGATGCTTCAATAGTCGAGATGGAATAACTGCAGCATGACTACGTGAAAGAGCGGTGACGCATGAGAGCCTCCTGCCGTCATACTATGTATTCACGGCGTGAGTCAGTCTTAAAATGATTACCTGCAGACAGAGCCTGAAGTCTGTTTTTAGCTGCAAACAAGGCATCGACCATGTCCGAACAAGTGAATGCTGACAAGGAATGCGGAATCTGCAAAATGAACGAGAAGAAAAACGGGCAACGCCAACAAACTCACTGCCGTTTCATACGGCCGTAATTGTACAGAAAAAGAACTGCAGGATATTCTGTCATTTAAGAAACAGTACACTGTGTATACTTAGTGTCTCAATGCAGAGACCGTGCCTGCCTACCCCATTTTCATCTGGTCAGAATTTCAAAAAACGCGCCACTTCTACAGCTCTGAGCACTAGCGAAAGAGCACACCTTTCCGGCAGGGGACTTCTGATTGCAGATAATGGTATCGCAGACGCATATGCAGTGCATATGTTTGTGGTCTTCAGCGCGTGCTCTGGCGATAAATGCAGCCGCATGTGGAGAGAAAAAGTCAGTTCGTAGCTGAGCGATCGCCTTGTCTGTCCAGTGTTCTTAGTTCAGCGGTTACAATTCCTGTTACACTGCCAGAATTTTGTTTTGTAGTATTCCGAAAGCTATCATATGAAAACTGCAGGCGTCACCACTTCCGCCGCCATGCTGTCTCAGGCCAAGCGCGGCCTACGCGCCTTGTTGTAGGTGACGTCATTTGGGCGTAGCGCGAAGGATAACGTACGAGGGGGAGCGAGATGGCTGGTGCCTTGAAAGTTTCTTTAGGCTGCTAATCATATGCTATAACATAAATGCACTCGGGACAGTTGCACTTACCATCACATGCAACATGTAATCACATGATGTGTTTGTTGGTGCACCGCACAGCTGACAACGTTAATAGACAGTTTTAGCAGAGCGTTTGCTTGCGCTCCGCTCCGCACACGTTTCACACGCACCGGTGGCTGTATAGAATGCATTGATTTCGCTTATCTAACAAGCGCGTCTCCCAGAGACGCCACTGACGTGCTCTCAGCTTGGCGGTAAAACGATTACGAAAGCAACTGCACGCTCCCTGACGCACCGCTAAATCAGGTTCCTAGCGGAACGTGGTCAGCGTCCCACGTTCCGCTGCCGCTATGTGTGCTGTGCGCACGCGCGTCAGTGTTCTCGGTAGCGTTTTGCTGAGCACCTGCGTGCCAGTTGTTGCGATAGGCCGGTCTGAGCGGAGCGGACCGTAAACGCCCTGCTAAAACTCTCTAATGTGATGCCACGTTTATGGTCACACACTACACCTGTTCACAAGGTATGGCGAAATGCAAACAGCAGTTCAACCGAGTGCGCGCTGCGATTTGCATAAGTTGTGTAGCAGCAGTAATGTCACGATGACAAAGACGAGGACGGATATTTGTTCAGGGACGAATCGTGCGGAGAAATGTCGGCAGAGAAAAGACGCGAAAGACAGGAGTCAGGTTTTGCTTCACATTCGCCCACTGCATTCTTGCGTCAATGGCCAAAGGAAAACTAGCGTGCGGGCATGTGATCCGCAAATGATCGCACGCTCTTATACTTAATTGCTTTCAGACGTGCTATGGTAAGTCAAGCACGCGTGAATCGCGCCAAAGAGCTTCCTGCCGGCGGTACGAGAGACGTATGCGCGCGCTTATTTATTTATCAAATAGTACAGGCCTTCACAGCGGGTCCTGGCAAAAATACAGCAATGCACAATATACATTCAGCGTAGTGACAGCACAAAATATAAGAGTTAATTTACAATGGGACAGGCTGTATAGTAAGAGGAGAAAATTTATGCAGTGTGGAACATGCCTATTAACAAAAAGCAATCAATTTGTCAATACATTCAATGGTCATAATCACATTAAAAGGCAGCTTTTTCCAATCCTCAATTGTACGTGGAAAGAAGAATACTTAAAGACGTTTATTTTGGCATGGTATGGAATTAGAGATTCATCATGATGATGCCTTGTACGACGAGTAGTAGTGGGCGTAAGGTAAGGTTGAGGACTCATAGAAAATTTATTGTTCGTAAGTAAAAGGCGAAACTTTAGTGTGAATTTTCCTTCGTGCATGCAGTGATAGGATGGCATGTTTTTTCATTGAATCGGAAGGTGAATCTCTACTGTGGTATTTTGAAAAAAAATTGCGTACGCCTTTCCTCTGGATTGACTCCAGTGTCTCATATTCTTTTTAGTGTAGGGGTGCCCAACTGTAGGAGCATACTGTAGCTTTGATCTGATTAGGTTATAGTATGCTAAATTCTTGATCTTGAGAGCATAACAGGATAAAAAAGAAGATTGGGTGGCCCTATGGTTAAGAGATGCCGCTTCTGGACAGGCTTGAATCTGCAAATAACGCGCCATACCATTCTGAGTAGGAGCTTTTCGGCAAGACAGCAAGAACAACTGCGTCCTGCAAAGACCGTAAGGATTCGGAAAGAAAGTTCGCTCTAAAAAAAGCGCTGTCCTACTTTCCATAGTATATGCCTCTTCTGCGCATTACCTAAGTAATCGCGATTACCTAGAGATGATAAAATGCGCATGTTTGTTATGACACCCCAACTAGGACTCTGTCGCCTCCGCAAACCGACGCACCCATTGTAATTACAACGACAGAACTGTAATAATTGTACGCCTGATTTCCGAGGTCACCTTCGGAACCACCCATCTTCTTTATTTCTCGTTTCGGCAGATGCAGGCGAATCGCAGAGGTAGGCAACTTAACTACCAGATTTTTTTTTTACTCAGCGGAAATGTCGTAGACTGCAAAGCGCTCTCGTGAAACACGTCGGTTATGTTCGCTAATGAACGGTGCGCTTTGTTTCTTCACAACCTGAACCAACAAGGACGACGATGTGCACTAGCTCTCCTGCCTATCACCGATGAAGGGCGAGAGCAATAAATAACGTAATCCATGTCGGCGACACATGAAAAACGACAGGCGAGGCACGTTCCGCTATTTTATGATGATCGTGCCGAGGATTGCCATGACAAGGACAAAAAAAGAACCTGTCTGCTTCTCTTGCTAAAGCTTGCATATAAGTAGGGTGCCCCCACTTCCTTTATTTTGAGGAGCCCTATTAGTTGTGCGATTTGCACGAGTACATACCAGAAGCGTCTCTAAATGTTTCCGAAAATTTTGATTCTACTATGCTACGCCGTGTCACGGTGCGAAGCCTGTGATGTGGACGACCGTGAAGGTAGGATTACTGGTAATCATTGGCATAGTACTTGTCTCTAGATTTGACTGCACTGCATAGTGCAGGAGCGCATCACGTAATTTTTCAGTTTCATTTCGATATCTACGAGGTGGTCTTTGATGATCTCTTTCACAATCTTGCTTCTTTCAAAATTCAATTGAAACCAGTTTCTCTTTAGTTCCCGCCATCTACTACTGCATGCGAGGCGGTGCATGTTCCTGCAGTAAAGTTATATGCTAAAACAGAGCGCGAAAATGTAATGTGAGCTTGGCCGAAGACAGAGCAGTCACTAAGATTGTATCCCCATTTATTCTCCGAGTACGCGCGAGAAACCTCTTCAAATATTTCCGAAAATTGTAATTGAACAAAGCCACGTCATGTCACGGTGCGAAGCCTCTGATGTGGATAACCGTGCAAGTAGGATTTTCTGTAATCATTGTGATAATGCCCATATCTAGATTTAACTTCAATGCGAAGGACAGGAGCGCATCAAGTAATGTTTCAGTTTTCTCCGACGGTCATCATTTTGCGTCCAGTTCGCCCCCCCCCCTTATACTCTGTGCTGTGGCTCTGAGATTATTAGTACGTAGTGCGTCTATAAAGTACTACACTCTTTGAAAAAATTGCATCTTTTGGTGTGTATATTTGTCTCACAATGATATTCGTCATCTGTCTTGCCCGCATTTCCTTTCTATAGCGCTGCGAGCCCACTACTTCCAAGTCACGAACGGCTTGCGCGTTATCAGCATAACAGAGCATTCTCGACAGGAAAGTAACGAGCGCGTATTTTCTTAGAGTGTGCACTTTTAAAATATGTGCACCATTTGGTGTGTATATTTGTCCCACAACAATATTCGTCATCGCTCTTGGTTGCGTTTCCTCTCTTGAAACCTCTGCGCTCGCTATTGTCCTGTCGAAAATGCTATGTCACGCTGATAACGCGCATGCCGTTCGTGACTTCGAAGAACCGGGCTCGGAGCGTTAAAGAGTCTATTAAGAGTGTATCCATCGGGTACACACCTTTAGGTACAGTAAACCCTCTCAGAAATTATGAAGATTACCATCGTGCCAAAAAATTTGCTGTCACAACATACAACATTTAAAGCGATCAATTTGTCTTTTACGAAATAGACCCTGACCCTGTTTTCTTTACGCAGATGGGTACCTCGTCAATTGATTTAGCCTTTTTTCCACCTGTTCCGTGTTATTGTAAAGATAGAGAATAGAATAATATTCCAATTGGCCTGAAAGAAGAAGGCGAAAACGGCGAATGATAGGCTGGCGTTCCAGAACTTGTCTGTAATTTTAGGTTATTTTTAGCAAGCGTAGAGTTGGTTCTTAATCTTTTACTTTGCTCTCAACGATTGCCGATCTGGGGGTCACCGTCCTGCTAGAGAAGCACATCAAGCGGCTCCGGAAGCCCACGGGGCCGAAGCAGAAGCGTAACGGGCCTCCGCTGTCGCCCGCCCGAATGAAGCCCGCGAAGAATATAGCTGGTAACATACAGGAATTCTATAGTAATAACGAGAGGGTGGCAGGTCTTGTTCTCAAACTTAATAAGAGGTACAAAATGAAGGTTGTATAGGTCTATGCCCCTACATCCAGTCATGATGACAAGGAAGTCCAAAGCTTCTAAGAAGAAGTGGAATCGGCGATGGGTAGAGTCAAAACAAAATACACTGTGCTGATGGGCGACTTCAATGTCACAGTAGGCAACAAGCAAGCTGGAGACAAGTAGTGGTGTAATATAGCATAGGCTCTAGGAATAGTAGGGGAGAGTTATTAGTAGAGTTTGCAGAACAGAATAATATGCAGATAATGAATGCCTTCTTCCGCCAGCGGTATAGGCGAAAGTAGGCGTGGAGGATCCCGAATGGCGAGACAGGAAATTAAATATATTTTCTACTCTGCGCTAACCCTGGCATCATACAAGATGCGGACGTGCTCGGCTAGATGCGCTTCAGTGACTATAGGATGGTAAGAACTCCCTTTATTAAGAACTAGAATTAGACTAGACTTGAAGAGGGAACGGCAGAAACTGGTACCTAAGAAGCCGATCAATGAGTTAGCGGTAAGAGAGAAAATAGAGGCATTCCGGATCAAGCTACAGAACAGGCATTCGGCGTTAACTCAGGAAGAGGACCTTAGTGTTGAAGACATGAACAATAATCTTATGGGCATCATTAGGAGTGTGCAATAGAATTCGGCGGTAACTCCGTTAGACAAGATGCCGGTAAGCTATCGCAGGAGACGAAAGATCTGATCAAGAAACGGCAACCTATGAAAGCCTCTAACATACTGCTAGAATAGAACTGCCCGAAATTTGCAAGTTAATCAACAAGCGTAAGACAGCTGACATAAGGAAGTATAATATGGATAGAATTGAACATGATCTCAGGAAAGGAGGAAGCCAAAAAACAGTGAAGGGGAAACTAGGTATAGGCAAGAATCAGATGTATACGTTAAGAGACAAAGCCCGCAATATCATTACTAATATGGATGACATAGTTAATGTGGCTGAGGAGTTCTGTAGATATTTATACAGTACCAGTGGCACCCACGACACTAATGGAAGAGAGAATAGTCTAGAGGAACTTGAAATCCCACAAGTAAAGCCGGATGAAGTAAAGAAAGCCTTGGGAGCTATGCAAAGAGGGAAGGCAGCTCCTGAGGATCAGGTAACAGCAGATTTGTTGAAGGATGGTGGGCAGATTGTTCTAGAAAAACTGGCCACCCTGTACACGCAATGCCTCATGACTTCGAGCGTGACGGAATCTTGGAAGAACGCTAACATAATCCTAATCCATTAGAAAGAGGACGCCAAAGGCTTTACAATTCAAAACCGATAAGCTTACTGTGCGTTGCCCACAAAGTATTGACTAAGGTAATTGCAAATAGAATCCGGAACACCTTAGACTTCTCTCAACCAAAGGACCAGGCAGGATACCGCAAAAGCTACTCAACAATAGGCCATATTCACACAATCAGTCAGATGGTAGAGAAATTTGCGGAATATAAGCAACCCTTATATATACCTTTCATTAATTACGAGAAAGCGTTTGATTCATTCGAGACCTCAGCAGTCATGGAGGCAGTGAATTTTCTTTACCTTCTCTTGTTGCTTTCGTGGCACAGAGTGCCTCCAAGCAGGCGTAACCAGTTTACTTGGTAGAGAAAACTTTGCTTCAGCTGTCGCCGTTTCTCCTCTTCCATCAGAGATGGGACGCCATAAACGTTGAACTTGGAGAATAGACTTTATGTACACCTTATATACATTGACAGCTATTTACAGTGGGTCCGACGTATCAACTCGACATAGCCGATAGTACATAGCACCGTTCGTACGTCAAGACCCTTAGGTTACACTGGGACCGGCGCCTTAACTCGGCAGAGCCGAAAGTGCAGAGCACCTTTCTTGCGCCCGGAACCCCTGTGAGAGGTCGGGAGCCAGGTTTTAAACCTTCGGTTGCCCCTCCCGAATCCCCTCACGGCAAATCACGACACCCCAGTGACCTGATTGTGTCAACTGGGCTGTCACTCATTGGGCACTCTCTCTCTCACCCTCTCCCTGCGTTCCTCGGAACATTCAGATAGATAGAGGGAGAGAAAGTAACCACCAAACAACAAATAAACAAATAACATCCCAACAGTTTCGCCTCCGCGACATACATGGAAAAGTCTCCCGACACCTTGAAAAACACTTACGGGGAAACGGCCATCTGCGTCGCCCCGTCCTCGCGCTTTCACTAATCCCATCGCGCACTGCGTGCCGCAAAGGACACCCCTGCCGACGTGCGCCCGCCGATTCGCAATGCCGTCTTGTGCATTGTTCGTCTCGTCCGGCGGGCCCGCAAAGCTAAGTGCACCGGTGGATTTGTCTCGGTGGCGCCAGCCTACCTTTCAAGAGACTGCGCGTCGGGTCACCGATCCCTCGGGTTATAAGCTGCCGCTTTGTACCCCCCCGGCATGACCGTTGACATCCTAACGACGCTTTGCCCGCACGCGTGACAGGTTAAAATGTCCCGACGCATCGGCGCGGGCTATCTGCCGTCAAGGAGCGTCTCCCGACTCATTAACAAAGCGCCCGGCTGGCTTTACTCCCGGCTAAGCCCGAAAACGGCGACTTCCCCCAATTCTAGGAAGGGAAATGTCCTCTAAGCGTCCACGCCGTTTGGCAACATCCTTTACACGTCCTCCCTAAGATTCATGTACGCGCTCAAATGCGGGTACCTGAATACTAACAAAACAAAAAGGATGGTGCAAGGAAAGTAAAGCAAATGTCACGCTTTCGGCACTAGGATTTCTATGTCCCTGCCCGGGCGGCCTGAGCTAGCATCGCTCCTTAACAACCGAGCCCCTCTGCGCTAACACTGAATGCAAGCGCACAATGGTCATACAATAACTCTACCTGAACGTAAGGCCGTACAGGCATATAAAATGCACAAGCACTAACGAATGAAAAAGAACAAAACAATAACAAACACCGAACATGGCTCATGCACAGCATCGCGAGTCACAGTGTCACATTAATGACCGCACACACAAAAACATAAAAAAGATACACAACAGAACAACAAGAACTCCCTGAACGCATGCAATAATGCGACAGGGAAACGCTTATTTCACTGAAGAACACACTTCTTCGCACAGTTCTGTTCTATAGTTCAATAGTTCCGCACGTCACTCTTTTCCGTGCGAGTGTTCATTGTATAGTCCTCCCGTATCCTATCTCCCTCGGAAACACCGCTGCCTTTACCCAAGCATGCCTTCAACTATGCCATAAGCATCCTACACCTTAAACTAAGGTGAAACATAGGTGGAGTGGAAACCCCCCCACAGCTCATACTTAGCCGCCGGGGTCGAAGGGGTGATCCCCGCAAAGGGTACGGGTTGCCTCGCAGCGCGCTCTGCGACAAACCGTCTGTTCGGAAACGACGTTTTCTTCGCGCGACGACCGTTTCGAAAAACTCATGCTCCCCATCGGCCTGAGTGCAGATTGAGTCACCGCCACGATAGGAACCGCCTGACCAGCCCTGCACGCTCGCCCTTTCGGAGGCATCGAGAATCGAGCCGACACCTCGGGTGGTTCGCACGTGGCGCCCTCGTCTGCTTTTCTCAACACCGCAGCTGTCGCCACGTGAACACTGATGGCGGCGCTTAACTTCTGCACGGCCGTCACTTGTGTCTCGCGAATGGGAGCACCACCCTCGCTTGGTTCCGTTATAAATTCAGGATCTTCGAGCGGGGCTACATTTAGCTCTATACCCTGAGACCTCGCCGAGATCCCACTGCGTTTCTGGACATCACGCGCCTCACAACGACACTCCACAACGCCGCCATCAGTGGAAACCATTCCACCCGGGGGCTTCTCTCCTTTTGGGAAATCTGGTACTTTCACCAGAGTGACGTCGGCCATTGCCAGAACCTGATCGACCGCTGATGAGCCTACAAACGATGTAGCTGCCGGCTGCTGCTTTTCTGCAACCTCAGTACATGCCTGCATCGCAACCGCAGCGCCCCCGCACTCGCGGTTAACACAGCCATCAGACCCGAATTCGGAAACACTCGATCCACCTGGCTCTCCCTCCTTGATCTCCTGACCGGATTTCTCGTCATCGGGTGGGCCGCTTAGCGACACTTCGGGATTAATCCCGTCACCCTCTCTCGACAACTCAGCCGCACCTGCCTGTCGCCGCTGCGCCTCCGCAAGCGAAGCTGAAACGGTAGTCTGCGCGGCTGTGCCGCACTCCCCAGAAAGGCACGCCACTGGCTTCTCGCGGACTACGTCGGACGCAAACTTCTCGTCTGCCCTCGCAGCTCCTGTGTCCGATGGAACGCCTTCGAGTTCTGGCTGGGCGCCATCTGCCTTTTGGTCTCTGATTTTCACTACCCCCTCAAAATCGCGCTCGGCTTTAAGCAATTGCCATGCTTCCTCCGACAGGAGGCAATCGGTCCGTGCTGTCAGCTTGTTAGTTAAAGCACACAGCACCTGCACCGACTCATTTACGTCTGCGAAAACGCTACAATCGCGGGACATGGTCAGCGGAACCATGGCGTTTCGCTCTCACCTTTTCTCCGAAGGCAGAGGTTAGGCTGATCGTTCCATGCAACTGTACGATCTCTGGCGGCAATGCGCTGTCACGCAACACTGTAATTTGCGCTCCCGTGTCTAAAATTGCGTCGATATGTCTATCCTTACAGTCCAGAACAACGGGAATGAGGTCGCTATGCCCAGCTGCTGGCTCTCCTATCGCGACGTGCGCTGCCAAGTTATCACTCTTAGCGCTCGGAACCTTCGATGTTTGCTGCCCCGAGCCTAGGGGGCAATTCCACTTCATATGCCCACTAGAGCCGCACGAGAAGCAACCTCTAAAATTTGGTTTTGTCTCCGCACCTTGACCTTTCTCACCGCCGCGACTACCTTGCGGTACGCCTGGCTTAACACTCTGGCCTTGCGACTCTGCCGTCATTTGTTTCAGCTGCTTCCCTGCACTGTTTTTGCCTTGCGCCTCCTCGAATGTCCGCAGTAGCGCGGCTAGGTCCGGTGCTTTTAGCCACGTTTTCCCTTCCTGCAGCGTGACGTACCGGAGTGCGTCATCTGACAGGTTTTTCTTCAATTGGTCTGCAACCAACAGCTTAACGAGCTCCTCAAACGTCGACACGCCTCTCGAGTCAAGGTAGAAGTGCAGGTAGCTTTGAAGGCGAGTTGCATAAGGTCTCCACCCTTCGTTCATGCGCTTTCCTGACCCCAAGAACCTTTTGAGGTATTCCCCTGCGGAAAGTTTGAGCTCGTCAAGTACTGTTTCCTTGACTTTCGTATACTCCTTGTGTTCCGCCGGGCTAAGTCTTGTGGACAAAAACGGAACCTTCTCCGCCACCAACGGGAAAACAATCTGTCCCCAAAACCCCCTCGGCACTCCATACGCCGTCAGGGCGCTCTCAACCGACTGAAACCACACCGGAGCCTCGGCCTCTGACGGAAATTTGGGAAGCACCCCAGCGAGACACTTAGCATAGCGTCTCAGCTCACTGCAGCGATCCTGCACACCGAACGCGTGCCCGCTTTGCCGTGAGCTCCCACTTCCGTTCTGGCTAAGTCGCGCAAGTTCCACCTCCAACTCAAGCACTCGGCGCCGATCCGCGAGGCTTCTGAGGTCCATTTCCCTCTGGCTCTCTGATGCGACAGACCCCTCTGAGTGGTCCTCGACATTCTCGGCTCCCGATTCACTCATCGTGGGCTGATTTCTCCTGTCGCGGTTCAAGTGAGCGAACCTCGTATTCATACGCTACAGTACGACCAGGCAGCGGTACCCCCAAGGTGTACGAACGAGAGGACTCACCACTTGCTGAGATGCTGCTGGTCGCCGCTGCCACGCCTTGCCCGTTGCGGAGTCGGCACCGTCGGTCGCACCAAAGTTCCAATGTCCTCACGGGACCTTGCCCGAAGTGGAGACGGCCAGGAACCGTCGATGCCCTTGGATTGACGGCTTGCTTCGCCTCAGCTGCGGATTTTCTTGCCCAGGACGAAGTTCGATGTCGTTGCCGAGTTGCTTCTTGCAGTCTCTGGCGAACTTCCTCGCTATCTGCGACGCTTCAGTCGGAATACAGAGCGTTCCTTGTCGTCGACTGTTTCGATCCTGTCCAGACTGCGCCAGTGAATTTTCTTTACCTTCTCTTGTTACTTTCGTGGCACAGAGTGCCTCCAAGCTGGCGTAACCAGTTTACTTGGTAGAGAAAACTTTGCTTCAGCTGTCGCCGTTTCTCCTCTTCCATCACAGATGGGACGCCATAGACGTTGAACTTGGAGAATAGACTTTATGTACACATTATATACATTGACAGCTATTTACAGTGGGTCCTACGTATCAACTCGACATAGCCGATAGTACATAGCACCGTTAGTACGTCAAGACCCTTGGGTTACACTGGGACCGGCGCCTTAACTCGGCAGAGCCGAAAGTGCAGAGCACCTTTCTTGCGCCCGGAACCCGTGTGAGAGGTCGGGAGCCAGGTTTTAAACCTTCGGTTGCCCCTCCCGAATCCCCTCACGGCAAATCACGACACCCCAGTGACCTGATTGGGTCAACTGGGCTGTCACTCATTGGGCATTCTCTCTCTCACCCTCTCCCTGCGTTCCTCGGAACATTCAGATAGATAGAGGGAGAGAAAGTAACCACCAAACAACAAATAATCAAATAACATCCCAACAGTTTCGCCTCCGCGACATACATGGAAAAGTCTCCCGACACCTTGAAAAACACTTACGGGGAAACGGCCATCTGCGTCGCCCCGTCCTCGCGCTTTCACTAATCCCATCGCGCACTGCGTGCCGCCGCAAAGGACAGCCCTGCCGACGTGCGCCCGCCGATTCGCAATGCCGTCTTGTGCATTGTTCGTCTCGTCCGGCGGGCCCGCAAAGCTAAGTGCACCGGTGGATTTGTCTCGGTGGCGCCAGCCTACCTTTCAAGAGACTGCGCGTCGGGTCACCGATCCCTCGGGTTATAAGCTGCCGCTTTGTACCCCCCCGGCATGACCATTGACATCCTAACGACGCTTTGCCCGCACGCGTGACAGGTTAAAATGTCCCGACGCGTCGGCGCGGGCTATCTGCCGTCAAGGAGCGTCTCCCGACTCATTAAGAAAGCGCCCGGCTGGCTTTACTCCCGGCTAAGCCCGAAAACGGCGACCTCCCCCAATTCTAGGAAGGGAAATGTCCTCTCAGCGTCCACGCCGTTTGGCAACATCCTTTACAGAGGCATTACGGAATCAGGGTGTAGAGAGCCGTATGTAAAAATACTGGAAGATATATATAGCGGCTCCACAGCCACCTTAGTCCTCCATAAAGAAAGCAACAAAATACCAATAAAGAAAGGCGTCAGGCAGTGAGATACGATCTCTCCAATGCTGTTCACAGCGTGTTTACAGGAGGTATTCAGAGACCTGGATTGGGAAGAATTGGGGATAAAATTTAGTGGAGAATACCTTAGTAACTTAATTGCGATTCGCTGATGACATTGCCTTGCTTAGTAACTCAGGGGACCAATTGAAAGGCATGCTCACTGGCCTGGAGAGGTAAAGCAGAAGCGTGGGTATAAAAATTAATCTGTAGAAAACAAAACTAATGTTTAATTGTCTCGGAAGAGAACAGCAGTTTACGATAGGTAGCGAGGCATTGGAAGTGGTAAGGGAATACATCTACTTAGGGCAGGTAGTGACCGCGGATCCGGATCATGAGTCTGAAATAATCAGAAAAATGGGCTGGGGTGCATTTGGCAGGCATTCTTAGATCATGAACAGCAGGTTGCCATTATCCGTCAAGAGAAAAGGGTGTCAATTTCCACATACTATTTGGGGCGGTTTCAGGGCACTTAACGAGGTCTGGGGCAGTTCACATACATTTGCTTGTGGTGCTAAACTGGTGAACCTTGTTGCAAGATACAATATAGAGCTGGTGAATGATGGCAGCACAAGATACCTAAAAACACGAAGACTGTTAGCTGCACTGACGTCACATTCGCATAAGAGAAGTTGCCTATATGTGCGTCTGGTGTCCAGATTTCGAGACTCACAGTAGCGATCCTACCCGATCCTAATCTCTGGCCTTCATTTTCGGACGTCGTCCGGAAAAGCGAAACTGAAGTCGTAGACTGGGAAGCTTGCACAGCAGCCGCAGACATCACAGCCTCGATTACGAATGCAGAAATAATACCGAGAACAGCTCACTGCTTCAAGGTATCCGCTCTGCCACTAAGCATCGTTATGTACCGGCTAACGACGAAGAATTGGAAAGGTTATGCGCCATTCGAAGGCGTGCCGAAAGGTTGGCTCTACGTGCTAATAATACGGAAGCCCTCAGAACTTGTCGACGGGCCGAAGACACATGCGGCGTTGCCTCGCCATACTGAACCAAAAAAGGTGGAGGAACTTTTTTGGGTACGATGGGCATACGGAAACCACTGAACAAAATCTGGCGAGTTGTAAGAGGTATTCGCAAAGAGCCACAACAGCTTTACCCTTTTATAGCGCTGTCATTACCTGAGCCCGCATTATTGAAAGAGGTGACAGAGCATTACTGTAGGTTGCTCCCAAGGGAGGTAAAGCTTTCTCTACAGATTGCAAGTCTTCAGCCTATCCCGCCTCCAGCGACCCTTACTGACTTAGAATTACCATGTAGAATGGAGTAAAAATTTGTAAACAGGGATAAGGTGCCACAGAAAAGCTGGCCAGTGTTTCGATTGGAGGACCTATCTTCGTCAAAGGCGGCCTCGCTGTCCTCGGCATGATAGTTTTAAAGGGTCAGTGCAGCGACGTCACTTGCCTTCATCGTCGGTGGCGGCTGGTTACAAAAGGGAGAGACTTCAGAGGTAATGACCGCTGTCGCTCGACATCTGTGAGCACCGTTCCCAAGACGAGGGGACAAGAGCAGGGGAGTGGGAAGGCGGTAATAAAAGACAAGAAAAAAAGGGGAGGGGGTAGAAAGAACACGAAAAGAAGGAAGGGGGCATGGGAGGGTGTTGGGGAAGCGAGAGGTTAGGGAGCATTAAGAGGTGTCGTTGGAGGCATGTTCTTGTGGCATTAGAAGAGCCGGTTAGGCGGTCAGTGCGCGACTAACCCAACTGGCAAAAAAAGAAACAGAGTTGAAAGCGTGACTCTAGTAGCATAGCAGCAATGCGTCGAGTAATATTGAAGTAATTAAGATGGCGACAAGGAGTCTGGGATGCAATGTATGGCGTATCTGGAAGGCAGCGGCAAGGTCTTTCAGGGCCGTTAGCCCCTGCTCAACGTAGGTGTCGTTACGGCAGTACACAGAAATGGCGATACGCTGTGCGGCTCAGGCGACGAGAAAGGTATAATGACCTCTAGGACTTCTAAACGTGTTGGTGAGGGCGTTTCAAAAACATATAATAGGAAATAGACAAAAAACAGAAATAAGTGGGGAGGAACCAAAACCGGAATAACAAATACGAGGGTGACGTGCGCAGAAGTGGGCGGAGGCCGCTGTACGTGGGAAAAGGGAGTCGTACAGTTGATGTAAACGTAAAAACATGAAAGAATATAATGAATTGAGTAGTAGGCAGGAAAATTTTTCGAAATGGAGGAATAGCTGATGTTAAGGATTAAGGCTAGCTGGTGGCATAATGTGTGCTGTGTCTTGCTTGATAATGGGAGAATTTAGGATTTAAGTTACCGCTTTTAATGATTCTGCACATATAGAATGGAAGATTTCATGGTAGCATGCGGCGACACAAACAAGCGATCATCACCTGGCCATAAAGATGTGAGTTATGAAGCGCTCGCAAATCCATGCCGGACATCTCGCCTACGTTTTCTGGAGTACTACAACGCTGCATGGACAGGTCATGGGGTTCCTACGGAATGGAATCTTGCAAAAGGTATTCCTATACTGAAGCCAGGCAAACCGCCAACAAATTAGGCGTCCTTGTGACTCATATATCTGCTTAGTTGCATAGGGAAGCTATTAGGGAAAAATGATTCACAAACAATTAACTTGGTTCCTGGAAACTATAAAAGTTTACCGGGACGAAGTCAATCGCTTCCGTCAAAATAGGTCCGCAAATGATGTCATTGCCTTGGTCTCATGAACTGAAAATAATTAGTTTGTGGGAACACGCATACTGCGGAATGTTTGCACATTAAGGCAGCATATGACTCTGCCTATCATAAACCAATAGTTGATGATATTAAAACCCTTGGTCTTGGAGGACGGCTCTACGCATGAATTGTTGGCTATCTTCAACGTCACCAACTTTTCATGTGTACTCCGGGTGGCCCGATGGCGCTTTATGCCATTGGAAACGGAGTACCAGAAAGAGCTGTGTTAAGCAAGCTATTATATAATTTAGTCCACACCCATATGAAATTACACCTGCCTCTTGGTGTCAGCATCACAATTTATGCGGTCATTTGCGTTTGGAGAGTGGCGCACTCCCGCAGTACCAATCAACATCTACAGTGAGCAGTGGCACATATATCGGCGTAGCTAAATTCAAAAGTTCTGAAATTGTCGCCAGACGAATGCGTTGCTGTGGCTTTCGCAGGGAGGCGCATGGAGTAATACCCATTAGCACGTTGCCTTTGGTTCTCATGCTCCATCGCGGCATATAGTACTTATAGTCAGCCCGCGAAAGCGGTTGCCAAGTAGATAATAATGTAGTGCTGTTGAAATCTAGCTAGTGCATCTTAGTCAACTGCAGTGTACATGCTTTGTGTGCGGTGGCTAAACCGCGTCACACTTGCCTGCTGCACCGCGGTCCGCACTTTAAATTGGCTCTGAAAGCTAGAACAGGAAATATGTGTTCAGCCTTTCTCTACTCAGCGTTGTGGACTGCAAACATATGGCTCGTGTTGGAGTACTCATTCGAGCACCCGACGGCCCCGCAACGCATCGGCATTCTTGCAAGAGCTCAAATCACAAGGGCAGCAGGGAGAACGCTCGCCCAGAGAGTCGCCCGTCGACTCGCAAATCATGGGCGAGCAATGCGCCTGGCTGCCTAGGCGCAAAGCGGTCCTTGCGCCACAAAACACACATTCGTCAACATGCCTAGGCGCAACATGGGGCAACTAAGAGATCAACACTTGCGCATGGTTCTTCAATATTCGCCATATCCTCATCGATACCGCTTTGTCGCCAGGTGCACGCGTCGTCTTCATAGGCGCTATTTATTAGCTGCTTATAAGAAAATTATGGAATTACCAGCCTTGCGAAATTACCAAGATCACTTTGATAGTATACACTCCGCATGTATAGTCATTGAAGCGCAAGTGAAATTTCGTAGCAGTCGGCCTTTAAGGAGGCTCTTGTGTATGTGCTTAGACAGCATCTGCTAAAGACATAGGTGAGATTCACGGATTCGAAAGAAGCCCTACAAAGTATTTGGAACAGGCACAAGTGACGTAATAATCAACCTCCAGCATTTCGCATTGCCTATCTTCGGTACAAAGCTAAGATCGCTGGCCAATGCATCACGTTCCGGTAGATACCTGGCCATGCCGGTATTTCGGGAAACGAAAAAGCGGATTGAACTGCCCGAAATGGAATCCAATACGGAAATTTCCGAAGAATATTTTTTACTAAAGCCGACGCTTTGCAGATAGCAAAAAAATATGAATATCAAGAAAAAGACCGCCTCCGGAATAGCTTTCTGGCTTATATTGATCCTCAAGTGAGACAAAAAATTCCACGACCACTTCCTCGACACTTAGGAACATCCCCGCAGGGGCGTCTGCGTAAGCAGGCGTTTGGTGTTTTGCGACACCACGTACCCGAGCACACGATGGTTGGACCCTCCCGCGTGTAGCCGTGCGCGGCTTAGCCGTGTCCGGGGAAAAGGGGATCCTGGGGGTTGAGCCGATGCCGGGTGTTTGGACCGTTAAGGCCCCCCGGCGGAGGCAACACACCTCTTTGGCCTCTGCTTCACGTAGACGGCACCCCCGGACTGACCCACCCGGGGGAAATCGGTAGTCACCTTTTCCTGTCTTCTCTCTCTAAACGCCTTTTCTTTACCCTCTTCTTTCACACCTGTCCTGTCTCCTTGTATCTTCTGTTCACTTCGATTTTTCGTAGGTGGCAAGGGTTAACCTTGTGTGGCTAAAGGCCGATCCACACGACGGACCGAATTGCTCTTTTGGACCGCGGTCCGCGCATCACGTGATAGGACGTCACCAGTTCGTGCGTACCACCGTTGGCCCGCGCAAGACCGCGGCCCTCGCGGTCCAACAAATCGCCGAGGCTTTTCCCGCTTCCGTTTTGGCGGCGGACCGCATGCAAACCGCAGTGATTTTGGCGTAGCCAACGAATGTTGTCCGGCAACAGAGGGTCTTCAGCCAAATTACAGTGTACTAGCCAAATCCAATCTAGTTTTCGGCTCAGCAAAAGCCAGTCAAGCCAGTCGTTTCATGTCCGCCGTTCCGCCTACATGTGCGTGCAGCGGATATATTTTTAAACACCGTGTCCTCTTGGAGTGACGAGGATGTTTTTTCATTTTGTATGCCTCGTTGAGCAGTTCCTGGCTTTGTGGGACTCGAGCCGGAATGATAATGGTAACACTCTGGCCGAGAGTGTAGCTGGTTGGTCTGCTCTGCCGTCTGCTATGGCGGTCCGCCGTGTGGATGTGCTCTGCGCCGGACCGGACCACGGCGGTCCGTGACGTCGCATCACGTGACCTAGCGGCCCGCGGACTTGGTCCGTCGTGTGGATCGGCCTTAACCTACCTTGGTTATGTCGTATTAGGTTATAGTCTCGATGTACAGCTGGCGTGTGCAAGACTTGTTCACATGTTCCTGTCGCGTCCCCTCGTTGGGCTCCATGGTGGGCGGCTGGCACCGTGGCTGAACAATACATTTTTTTCATATGGCTCCTCCTTTCCCCCAAAATGATCGCCCCTCTTATAAAAGAGGGCGGACCGAAGCAAGTGAATATTTCGAGAAAAGAAAAGTTACCTTCCCAAAATACCATGTAATACGTAGCGAAGTGCAAGAAAAGCCAGCAAGAATCTTGTCCCCATTCACAGTATCCAAGTCCTTGACAGAAGCCCTCGGCCCTGGCTACAAGCTTTCAAAAATGTCTAGTGGCGATTTGCTGCTCGAACTTCGAGACAATGTGCAACACACAAAACTGTCAAACCTCGCGTCCATTGGGGACACCCCTGTCTCCATTACATCCCACCGATCCCTCAACACTGTCCGCGGTGTTATATCAGAAATCGACTTCGTACACTTAACAGAACAAGAAATGCTCGAAGGGCTCACCGACCAAGATGTCATAGACGTTCACCGAATCAAAATCCGGAAAGACAACAAAGAAATCAACACAAAACAGCTGATCCTCACGTTCAACAGCAACACACTTCCTGAACAAATAGAAGTCGGCTACTTGAAAATACCTGTAAGGCACTACATCCCCAACCCCCGCAGATGCTTCAATTGTCAGAGGTTCGGCCATGGCTCACAGAGTTGCCGGGGCCGCAGAACTTGTGCAAAATGTGCTTCTAAAGAACATACTTCTGAAAACTGTGACGGTTCAGCGCGTTGCGTAAACTGTGAAGGAGAACATGCCGCGTACTCCAGGGCGTGTCCGTCCTGGAAAAAAGAGAAAGAAATCATCACGTTGAAAACTACAGAAAACATTTCATTCAAAGAAGCAAGAAGACGTATCACGCTAACAAACGCATTCTCCTTCAATGGAAGAAGCAACTTCGCCGATGTGGTGCGATGGGGCGTAGCGCCACACCAACCTTCGGCACCTGCTGAGGCCACGGTTATCGGGCCTCCGGCAGAGCCACCCACGCCCCAGGCAGAGACAGCACAAGCTGTCCTGCCACCTACTAAACAGAACCCGCCGGCCCTCAAGTCGGCCGCCCGCAAGGTTTCTCCGCAACGGGAGAGGCCTAAAACACACACACCCGCGGTGACGCGGAGCTCCAATGCCTCTGGAGAGGCCATGGAGACAACTTCTAGTCCGCCCCCGCAACCGTGGAGGCACAACTCACTTGAAAAAAAGAAAAAAGAAAGAACCCCAATAACAGGTCCTAAAACACGAGGGACCTAATTATTTATAGCCGCACCCCTACAAGAAATTAAACATGGCGTTCCTAGTTCATTGGAATTGTGGACTTATCAAAAACTATAGCGACGTAAAAGATATCTTAAACACTTTTTCTCCTGTGGCTTTATGTTTGCAAGAGACAAACTTAGGGCCACAACATAAGAATATTTTAAAAAACTACAAAGTATTTCGGTGTGATAGAGAGCAAGCGAGTAGGCTCTCTGGAGGTGTCGCGATAATAGTGAAAAATGGTGCTGCCACTCATGAAATCAGGCTTCAAACGAAATATGAAGCTGCAGCAGTGACCGTCCTGGATTTTAAAACAATTACCATATGTACTGTGTATCTAGAACCACATCTAAATGTTACACTTCATGATTTAGAAGCACTTTTTAAACAACTACCAGAGCCATATTTAGTAGTAGGGGATTTTAATGCACACTCGTCTTTTGGGGGGAGCGACCAAACAGACACTAGAGGCCGTATCCTAGAAGATTTTATTTTATCAAATAATGTCTGCCTGCTCAATACAGGAAAGCACACATACTGCTCTGCAAGCTCAGGAAAAATAAGCTGTTTAGATTTATCTTTTAGTTCTCCATCAGTTTTTACAGATTTTAAATGGGATGTTGTTGACAACCCCTACGGAAGTGATCACCTTCCTGTAAAAATTAACCTATCATCCGCACCACAAATAATCCCAAGCAAACCACGTCATTGGAAGCTACACTTAGCAAACTGGGCACTGTTTCAAGAACAGGCCAGCCTGGAAAAACTTTTTTCAAAGAATTTAAATGTCGATGATCAAAACGAATTATTCACAACCTGTATTATTAATGCCGCGCGGCTAGCTATTCCTCAGTCCTCAGGAGTGGTTCGACGTAATCATAAAATCTGGTACACGCAAGAATGTAAGGAAGCAAAAAAGAAACAAAACAAAGCGTGGGGCATATTCCGTAGATACCCAACCCATGATAATCTCGTAAACTTTAAAAAGGCAAAAGCCAACGCACGCCGCATCCGTCGAGATGCTGAGAAAACTTCCTGGAAGAACTACATATCATCTATTAACAGCTCAATCACATCAAAAAAAATGTGGGAAGAAGTCCATAAATTAAATGGCAGCTTCTCCCCTTTCACAATCCCGTTTTTAACAGCTCCTGGCACACAAACAAGTATAGAGGAACAGGCAGACGTACTAGGGGAACATTTTTCTAATGTTTCAAGTTCCTCACACTACACTCAATCGTTCCTGAAGCACAAACATACAACCGAAAAACAAAAACTTCCGACAAGTGGCTATACAAATGAGTCCTATAACACATTAATCACACTTCATGAAATCCAAACAGTACTGTCCGCAGGTAAACAGACGGCACCCGGCCCTGATGAAATACATTATGAAATGCTCGCTCACCTCTCAGACGCTGCTGTGAACGCACTTCTGCAATTCTTCAATAAAATATGGGTATCGGCAAAAATTCCGGAGGCTTGGAAAAAAGCCGTGATTGTACCGTTCCTGAAACCCGCAAAACCACCAACCACCCCTAGTAGTTATAGGCCTATAGCCCTCACAAGTTGTCTGGCAAAATCATTTGAAAGTATCCTGAACGTTAGGCTGACGTTCACTCTTCAATCACGTGAACTACTTGACATCCACCAGTGCGGATTTAGAAAAACGTGTTCAACGACTGATCATCTCGTCCGCCTAGAAAATACAATTCGAGAAGCATTCGTACACAAGCAACACTGTTTAGCAGTCTTTTTTGACATCGATAAGGCTTACGAGACCACCTGGAAGTTTGGTATTCTCCGCGACCTAGCAGAACTTGGTATTCGTGGTAGGATGCTGAACTGCCTGAAAGGTTTCATGTGCGACCGTTCATTTCATGTGCGCCTGGGTGCAACCCTTTCGAAGAAATTCGTCCAGGAGAATGGAGTGCCGCAGGGTTGTATTTTAAGTACAACACTTTTCATAGTAAAAATGAACTCCATAGCAAAAGTCATTCCTAGATCCATTATGTATTCTGTATATGTCGATGACCTTCAAATAGCATGCACATCCTCCAGCTTACCAACATGCGAGAGACAGATACAACTTACATTGAATAAACTAGCGATTTGGGCAGACAAAAATGGGTTTAAATTTTCACCCCAAAAAACAGTTGCTGTCCTCTTCTCACTCAAAAGAGGCCTACAGGTTGACCCCACCCTACACCTAAATGAAACCATACTTCCAGTAAAGAATGAACGAAAATTTCTAGGTGTAACTTTCGATAAAAAGCTCACATTCCTACCACACATAACCACTCTCAAAAAGAAAGCTTCGCAGTCACTAAATATACTCAAAGTACTGTCATATAAACATTGGGGGTCTGATAGAACATGCCTTCTACACATTTACCGTTACTTAGTACGTTCCTCCTTAGATTATGGCTGCATAGTGTATGGTTCAGCAAGACCGACATACCTAAAAAAACTAGACCCAGTACATAACTCAGGCTTGCGTATTTCATGCGGTGCATACCGAACGTCCCCTATAACTAGCCTTTATGTAGAAACAAACGAACCCCCACTAGAAACTAGAAGAACCGCTCTAACCTGTGCATATATCCTTAAAGTACAATCTCTACCAAAACACATTTGCTATCCCCTTGTAACAAAATGGCCTTCACGAGTACTCTTCAACAACAAACCACAAACTACAAGACCACTGCTCCTGCGATTTGAAGAGATGTGTCGGAATCTTGGCATAGCGGACACATTACCAGGCATTACCCACAGACAAAATCCACTACCCCCATGGTTCATCTTTCCCACAGTTTGCGATCTCACTTTAACACAGTTCCGTAAAGCACAAACTCCGCCACAACACATAATTCAGGAATTCCTTGCACTAGAAGAAAAATACAGCAGCTTCACAAACTTTTATACTGATGGTTCAAAAACGAATGAACATGTTGGAAGCGCAGTTATACAAGGGAACTGGGAAGAAACAGTAAGACTTCCGCAGTGCACATCCATTTTCACTGCTGAATGTTACGCCATTTCTGTAGCCATAGACAAAATAATAAAGGAGAACCTCGCAAACAGTGTCATATATACAGATTCTCTGAGTGCACTCACAGCTCTTCATGCCAGAAATGCAGTCACACCATTATTAGGAGGGATTATACACAATTTAATAAACGCCACCACACAAGGATTGAACATTCAATTATGCTGGGTTCCGAGCCACGTCGGAATTAGTGGCAATGAGAGAGCAGATGCATGCGCGGCACAAGCCCGGCACAAAGAAATCACAAAAGTAAAGATACCTCCTAACGACTGCATGAAGTTAATACATTATAAACTAAGGCAAAAATGGCAGTCTGCTTGGAACAATGAAGTGAACAACAAATTACACCTTTTAAAACCCGTGTTAGGTGAATGGAAATCTTGCACACACCACGAACGTTTCAAAGAAGTGATTCTGTGCCGTCTTCGCATAGGACACACACACCTAACACACAACTTCATTCTAACAAAGCAAGACAAACCCCAATGTGAACTATGTGGAGATGAACAAACAGTAAACCATATCCTATTTTCATGCAGATAACTTGAACCATTGAGGAAGACGTTTTTTACCATATTTTACAAAGAAAAGATCCCTTTTCACCCAGCTTTGATTTTAGGAGAAGATGCGCTCGTTGATGTATCATGTGTTTTTAGCTCTTTAAAAGAAGCAGCAGTTCTCATAAAACTTTAAAACTTCGCAGAGTGCTCACCTACATAATACAGAACACCTCATCCACCTTCTCATCCCTGAGAAGAAGGCCGAGGTCTTTAGCTAATTTGTTGGGACTCTCCGGGCTCTTGCCCAGACAAGGACACACTGAGGTGTCCCAACTTTTAAAAAAGAATCTATGCCTAGTTTTGGCGCATGATAGCCTCAGCTGCTTATGTGCCACTAAACTCAACTCAACTCAACTCAACTCAACCCAACTTAGGAACATCGTACCATGGTCTTGGACTGATCGTGCCATGCACGAACAATTATCTATACCGCATAGGGCGTACCACTAATGCCTACTGTGATAACTATGGCAGCTCAGAAACAGTGAAGCACGCGCAAGTTGAATGCCCCGCGTACCGCAAAGGGAGACAATAGACAGCTTTAGAATAGCGTTTGTCGCCTTACGTGCGTTAAACGTTGTTAGATATGGAGCTGTTTCCTGCGATTACTTCGAGTTCCCCAAACCACTTCGAAACGCAGCACAGCTAATTGAGGAATGCAGAAGCAGGAAAAGCACATTCCAGAGGAGCGGCCGAGCCAACAAGTTTAAGGCAACAAGTTCACGTGCCAACAAGTTCGTGCGCCGCCGGGATTAGCAGGTGGGCCTCCGACAATGGAGCATGAGCAGCCCTCCCCTTCTCCTCGTTAGAAGTGCATTGCCAGTCTGCGAGGCAAGACCGCAGCGAGCCGCCAGGTGTGACACCGCGACACGGGCGCCTACCATTGGCTGAAAGTGGCGTCATCGGAGCGGACTCTCCTATTGGTCAAACATGACGTGACTTACAGTGCTCGAAGGGTTTATAAGAAGCCTTCCAGAGAGACCTGAGGATTCTGGAGATGCCCTGATTCCCTGATTCACCTCTCTCGAACGTCTTGCCGCGGGCCGCAGCGTCCGAGTTGCTGCCGGCCCGTAATGACTGTACAACTGTTACTTGACGTCTCACCTCCTTGTATATAATGTAGAATAAATTCCTCCCAAGTTTGTGGTTTTCATCCCGAAGTCCCGTCCTACAACCCCTACATCTGGTTGGCAGCGGTAGGATCGCCTCCGAATGCATCAGCTGGTGGCAGCGCTACGGATCAACCTTCGTCGAGAAAGATCATAAGGAACCGGGCAGAACGAAGAAGAGAGAGCCTTCGTCGAAAGAGGTCCGAAGAAACTGGGAGTAGCGAAGAAGGAGCGAGCCTTCGACCCAGGGCGTCCGGAGGAACCAGGAACAGCGGACGAATGAACCGGATGGCAGGGTGCTGCAACCGTAAGTGAGCGCGTGGTTTTTTTCCTTATGATTCGCCAGACTCAAAGGTTGTGTGTTCAATTTTGATAGTTCTGGGAATCGGGAATTTGTGGCATTGTGTGTTTGCACAAATTAATTAAGGAAAACAGTTTTAACCACCTGTCGGGGCAGCTGCCATGGATCTTAGAAGGTTGACGAGGTTAGACTTGTTGTTGGTGTGCGACGATTTGGGCGTTGAGGCGGACGAACGGATGGAAACGCCAGCTATCATAAAGGCGATTCAAGATAGTGGCAATGATGACAAAAGCATTGAGCTTGCTTGGGAGGTGATACAGGAGCCACGGGAGCGGGAGCGTCGTGAACGTTTGCGAGAGCGTCGTGAAGTTAGGAGTAAGCGTCAGCGTGAAGAACGCGAGAATGAACGGAAGCATGAGCTTCAAGAACTTACTCTTAGGTGTCAGCGTCACGAACGTGAGAATGAACGCAAACGTGAGTATCAGGAACGTAAGCTTGAGCGTGAACAAAAGTATGAGAGAGAGAAGGCAGCACTGATCAAAGAGATACAGCATTGTGATCAGTTATTGGCACAGAGACAACGGCTTGCTGAGAATTCTGTAGGTAGTACAGAGAGAAAGAATGAGGCAGCATCGAGCGGATTTTCGCCAAGAGCCGACGAGAAGAGTAGTGCCTGTGAGATTAGCTGCAGAGTCATAAGTGAAGGGAAAACGCTAGCTGCTAACGATGCCTTAGTGGCAACAGAGGCCGTTAAAGGCCGCAGAGAGAGCGACGAGGTGCTGTGCCAACAGATGACTGTAGAGACAGCTAGGCCAGCTGCGAACAAATTGGCACAGTTACCGCGTGTGTGCGTCGCTGGTAATGTTAGCGAGGTTGCTAGCGAAGAAAAGGGTACTTCTGAACCGACAGAAGCGAGCACCCATGTAGAGCCAGATGTGCGTGCAGAAGTGAAGTGCGAGCTGGACGATGCAGTTGAGAATAGCTCTCGGGGTGGCGAGCTCCGTAGCTCACGAGAGAACAACTGCATTGTTCAGGGATCGGTGCGGCTCTCCGCCAGTCTAGATGGCCTAGATAGGGATGATTCAGTTGTTAATCATTCGGACTGTGCGCGTGAGGCAGCGATCGATACCGACGGGCTGTGTGCCGATGCACAGCGTGAGCTGGGCAATGTAGTAGAGGGCAGTTCGCAAGAGTGCGAGTTGTCTTACTCGAGTAAAGCCTGCTGCATTGTGCCAGAGTCGGTTGAGCTGTCCGCCAGTCGAGGCAGAGAGAGTGTTGATTTAAGTGAGAATCACACAGACTGTGCGGGTAAGAGACCGATCCGGGCCGACGAAATGTGTACCGGCCAGCACGAGGCACGAGAAGGCGACATGAAGGCGAGTGCAAAGAGAAAGCGCCGTAAAAAGAAGCGCGGTAAAGACCGAAAGTCGGTAATTAATGTAGCGCCGCCAAAAATGGCGAGAAACCCAAAAGGGCAGGGCGCGAGGAAGAAGGTGCGGTCGTCTAGGACGATGTTGACGCATCCAGAACGTTCGAGCCACCGGTCAAAGGGGGACCGCGAAGAATGTTCTGCACGGACGCGGACAGAGGGCACGAGGCTGTTAAACTCCTCGTCGTTCCGTAGTTCTTTTCATAACTCAGCGTGCAGTTCGAAGAAACGCAAGGTGGCAGGACGAGACCAGGTGGGGAGTAGCGACGCGGTCAATCGAGTTTGTGTTGAAAGCGGGGCGCGAGGACGCAAATTGGCAGGAGACCGTAACGTCTTGGGGGAGCTGATAGTGAATCAGCCCTTTTGTTGTCTCTCGGCAGCCAGAGTAGCTTTGAAACTTCGCCCACCGCGGGTCAGGCTGAAAGTATGAGTCAGTCGTAAGCAATCGGGAAAGGGAGGCCAGGAGCGCTTCCGTAGAAATGAAGCGTTTTGTTTTTTTATTTTGAGCATCGGAAAGTTTTCGCGAATTGAGACTAGGATTTCTTTCAATATGCAAGGTATGAGCTCTGTTTATGATTTGTTTGAGAAGCTCGATATTTGAAAGATGCGTTTTATGTAAACGTGTAGTCTCGCGAGATGCTCATTAATAAGTAGATAGGCTTTTTTTTGTGTATGTGTAAGTAACCTGAAGGTCAAGGTTATCGTCGAAAGGCCTACGGTAAAGCGCGTGTGTTATTTAACCTTCTTTCTTTTTAAGTGTTTTTTAATTTTCTAAGGTTAAGCGCGTAGATTTTCAGTGAGTGCATGATTTGCACGGAGAAACGTTCTTAGTTCCATTAGCGCGTGTCCTGTGTGGACGGAGGTAAGCAGACTTTATGACTGGGTTGCTAGTGTGTGTGGAGGGCAGCCGTATTCTGACTTCTCTGATAAGTACGCGTGGAACGAGTTATTAAAAGACGCATTATTTCAAGAGTTCTGCGGAGTGTGTAAGTCCCGCAAGTTTAATTGTTCGTTTATGTCACGGGTCCTGTAGGACTTTCAGGAAAGAAACGTGAGTAAGCGTAAATGAAAAGTTTGCCTACAACGCAAGTACGCGTTCTGTTTAGTGACCACAAGGCTAGTGCGCTTGTGATTACGTACTTGTGAGGTTGACCAGATTGTTCAGTGGCACCAATACATGAGATAGGTACGCCACTGCGATAGATTGGAAACATGCTGTTCGTGTAGTTAGACCACTTAAGTTATGTTCGGCTGTTTTCATTTGTTGTTCGCATCGTCAACGACCCTCTTGTTTTGCAACAACAATAGTACTCTGGTCTTGTCGGCAATCGAGGAGAAATGGATAGCTGTTTGGAAGGGTGGTTGGAACTGCTTTGTCAAAATTGGGGAACTAAAAGATCAGGGTTGATTTTGACTCAGTAATAGCCTGGCGAGTCAGGGGTGAAGAGCCTGCGCTTACGCGTGGTGCAGCGCTGTGTTGTTTGGTTTGTTTGACGTATGTTCTCCAGGGCCCAGGATCCCGAGGGTTGTCAAACGAGGCTCGACCCCAGTACCCTGCAGCTTCTTTCAGCGTTCCTCATGGCCAGCGAATTGAGTTCACCGGCCATTCAGAACAACCGGGGCGAGGACGAGCTGTTAGATATGGAGCTGTTTCCTGCGATTACTTCGAGTTCCCCAAACCACTTCGAAACGCAGCACAGCTAATTGAGGAATGCAGAAGCAGGAAAAGCACATTCCAGAGGAGCGGCCGAGCCAACAAGTTTAAGGCAACAAGTTCACGTGCCAACAAGTTCGTGCGCCGCCGGGATTAGCAGGTGGGCTCCGACAATGGAGCATGAGCAGCCCTCCCCTTCTCCTCGTTAGAAGTGCATTGCCAGTCTGCGAGGCAAGACCGCAGCGAGCCGCCAGGTGTGACACCGCAACACGGGCGCCTACCATTGGCTGAAAGTGGCGTCATCGGAGCGGACTCTCCTATTGGTCAAACATGACGTGACTTACAGTGCTCGAAGGGTTTATAAGAAGCCTTCCAGAGAGACCTGAGGATTCTGGAGATGCCCTGATTCCCTGATTCACCTCTCTCGAACGTCTTGCCGCGGGCCGCAGCGTCCGAGTTGCTGCCGGCCCGTAATGACTGTACAACTGTTACTTGACGTCTCACCTCCTTGTATATAATGTAGAATAAATTCCTCCCAAGTTTGTGGTTTTCATCCCGAAGTCCCGTCCTACAACCCCTACAACGTGAGCACCTTTACGGTACGTTACGGTGCGTGGCCTTTCAATTCATTTAGTTTACCTCACGGAAACACAAACGTAAAGAAAACGTTATAAAACAGGGCGCCGTCTGGCGCCTCGTGCCGAACGTATCCAAGCCAAGACGGTCCATTAGGAATGATCCTGCTGTTGCTATGTGGACGCGTCTCGCTACGCGTGCAGGCGCCAGAATCGCCGAACGATCTCAGAAATCGGACGCGCTATGCACTCAGAACTAACCTTTCAGGTGAGTTTAGAGAAAGCGAAAGCTCATTATAATAGTTACTGTCGATCAACACGAGCAAGAGCCTAGCCATCACGAGAATTCACGCTGAAGCGGGAGCCATGGGTGCCGCCATGTTCGACATTTTTTCTTAGCGTCGGTAAACGCTACGGACGTTAAACTAGCCAAATAGCATACGTTATCATAGCGCACGTAAACCGCAGAAACCCAAAAACGTTCCGTACTTGCGCAATGGGGACGACGCTATTGCTTTGCGTACGTAATGCTTTTACGTTCGGTTGCAAACGCTAAACTAAAAGTGTCAAATTATTTACGACGATCCGTTAACGCTACCCAGCAATCTTAGGTCCGATGCTCGGACCTTCCAAACAGCGGCGGGTTTTGGATTTATAGTTCGAATGCCTGTGGAAAATTCATCTAGCTGGAAAGCTTTAAAGATACTCAACATTTGATATACAAAAGCCTAAGTTTACCGTTTTTCGTTTATTCAAGCGAGAGCCTGCAAAATGCAAATGCAAGAAACCTTGCCGCTCTGCCTGTTTTTGGCCGCTTAGCTGTAGTCACACTGCCACGTGAGAAAGAAACGTTTACTTTCAGCACACTAGATTGCAACTACAGAAAGACAGAGCGAGAAACAACTTTATTTGCGGCAAAACGAGGTCGTTAAATTAGCTTGCCGGTGGTCCGAAAGGTAGTGGTTATTTACAGAATCATATTCATGGCGTTACACAAAGGAGAGTGCAGCGCACCTGTAACTGAGAATTATTCGTAAAGAAATTCTATTCTGCATTTAATAAAGTACCACGTGTTTTTGAACTATAATTTACTCCAAAATAATTTATATGCATTAGCACTCGCTTGCACAGTACAAATACGTGATAGAGTGTGGCATGAGATGACATACCTCCAGTCGCTCAAAGCGATGATTTCACTGTGGACTGCCTGGTGCTCTTTAGTAGTAAACCAGTCGAGGACAACAGCAACAGGCCTGTCTACTTAATGTCCTCAGTCTTTAATACCACACATTTGGTACCAATTTTGGTAACATTTCATTGCATAACCGCATGGCGGCGATACCTGCATGCAATAATAATTGGGATAACCTTGCGGGATTTGTTTTCCAGCGCTTGTTGTCTTTGATTCGCAGTGGTCTACTACGCAACCCAGATTGGACGAGCCACTCAACGCGCAGTGCGGGACTGTCTTCCGCTAATAAAAGATATTCAACCGAATCCGTCAAACGAACTAGTTATAAAGGCAAGTAACAGAATCATATTTAAACTGTTCTGGTCTAGCAATTCCAGTAGTAATTAAAAAGGCTGTAAGAAAAATATAGCAGAACAACTAAAGGCCAAAATTAACGTGAGAAATGAGAGTTCCGGCAACTCTAATGGTATCTTCGACTGGTCGCCTCCATCATCCCAAGCAGAGTCGGGCGGATCCGGTGTTCGCCGATCTCAGAGGTAGAGGACAAGCGCGCAAGCCAAACGTGCGACTCGCTCTCGTAGGTGGAAATGGCAGATGCGAAACCACGTGACTACTGCCAACGTGCGATGTTTCGCCTATCTAAACTTCCCGGCGCTACCGGGAAAACCGGTGGAGGCGCCTGTGGGACGAGCGTTCACCGAGACCCCAGCGTGCAGTGCAGTAGTGGCCTTGGTTGTTTAGGTTACGGAGGGCCGTCGCCAACAGCAGCGACGCTATTACACTATAGCGAAGCGGCGCTGTGATGACGTTTCAATCTCGACGACTGCTCCGACGACAGGGCTCGGAGCGCCTCAGAGCGCTCCAAGATGCGGGAGAGCAATCGAGAAGGACCGGCCGAACGCAGGGCGCGCCCCCTCTTTCAAGCAGGCGAAGACAAGGCTGCTCGCGAGAGCGCTCCAGAACGTTCACAAAGGACCAGCCGAAGACGGCATCAATCTTAGTGAAAGTCCCGTGTTGCGGAATATTCGTGTTCTCTGAAATTGAAAAAAAAAAAACCATACGTCACTGCATTCTGACATTGGATATCTAGGCTGCGCCATTTAACGTGCCGCCTAAAACGTTAAAAAGAAAAATTAGGCGTTGCAGAAAAACGATTTATGCCTACGTACAAAAGCAATATAATGTGTTACTCATTCGTCACCGCACTAATTGTGCATCATGCTTTTTTTCGCTTGCCAACCAGTTTCTCAAGAGCGTTTGTGACGACAGCCAAGCTTGCGCAAAAGAACTAAAAACTTTGGAGCTTCAGGTAAGCCCTGTCGAAAACGTAGAGCATAGAGATCAGTATTTGTTGAGTAACTGCAAATATGAAACGCTGGCGGAAGTACTGCAAGTGGTTCATATTTCAATATTTCCACTTGGTGCAGCTCCATGGAACTTCACCCTGTGCAGGAAACGCAATACCTGATTAGGCTCGGCTTTCTTTAGGCCAGATTATCACATAAATTAACCTTGACTTCTGAAAGAGCCTGTACGTGGTGAATGACAGCTACGAAGCAATGTAACAGATGTTTTCTAGAATTTTGACACAGAACCGAAAATCCGCTGCTGAAGATACCGCCATTGTACTACCTTGAGTAGATTACTCAATATACGGCCGTTATTTGCGTGACTAATCACTGCTTACGCTTTATGTTTGAGTCATTCTTTATTACCTTGCATTTTAGCTCATTACCTTAGGGCACGTCAGGAGAGTGCCCACTTGAGCTCGTTTGTACGGCATTACGGAAACTGAAACAGAGAACACAGTGAAGGGGACACACATGCAGCGTCGCGTGTGTCCCTTCACTGTGTCATCTGTTCGCACGCTGCTATGAGCTCATTTGGAAAAAAAAGGGCTGGTACACGTAGCAGTTGCAAACCTCATCCGGTCAGTTGACAGCCGCCAGGTCATATCATTTTGAAAATTTCATCAGTTTCGAACTAGGCACCGCTACAGTTGCGGCAAAAATGTTCTCTTTTTCCACATACGTACAAATTTAGGAGAACGCCCAATGTACCAGTGACCATATTTGACGTGTGACGTTGACCTTTTGCCGCTGTTTCGTTTAGTGCTTCACCGTGCTGTTCTTAGTAATATTGAAGCGTAGTCGCACAGATTCAGTGAACAAGTCGGAAGGAATCAGCGAAAGTTTCAGCGGAGAGGCTCATGCATACCACAGGTCATCGTGGGATGCATGAGCTATTCGGACCAGACGGTACCTTTTGTTGGCGTTTCTTGTTACAAGAAAAAAAATATCAACACCGCAACAGAAAAACTTTTATCAGATTGCGAACAACCGCTCATTATGTTCTCTCGTGTTATTGTCTAACGCTCTGTTGCAGGCAATCGTACCGTGCTGGCGCAAGAAGCATTGGGCCATCTGGGTAGGTTACTAGCGAAATTTTAATTTTTGTCGTCTGTCAGTGGCTAAAATGCTGCATGAACAGCTGCTGCTCTCGCACTAGGAGATGCATTGACTCACTTAACACCGAAAAAAGGAAATCAATAAATAGGCCGCGCTGGTTTGTGCAAGCCTGTTCACGTACGTTTAACCTGCCTTGAACTTCCTGTTATTGCATCATAATGCTGTCCTAGAGCTGAAAATGAGCCTGTGATAGTATTGTCAGGAAAAAGCCCCCCTTTATTATTGATTGAAGCATATTTGTGTTTACAAACACCCACAGACTCATCAAAGCGCTGCGGTAGTTTAGCGGCTATGACATTGCGCTGCTGAGCTCGACGGAGTCTTTCGATATTGGCAATATGCAAAAGCGCGCGTTGACTAAAGTGTAGTGCCGGTAAGGAACCCCCGGTATTCAAAATAACAACCGAATCCCTCGCTACTTTGTGCCTCGCTACGTGTACCACGTTTCGCCGCCTAACAAATGTAATCGCACAGCGCGGGATGCCCCTGTATGTATCCGAAGTTTCTGGAAAGTTATCGATGGTTCTACCCGGCTGTCTGTTGTCGCCGAACCTTGTGTTATCTGATTTCATCGCGTGACGCGAATGGTGTAGAACTTTGTGGAAGGCACGCGGGTCCGAACGATTAGTCTGCAACATTCGACGACTGCTGTATAAAAGCCGACGCGCTTGACCCGCTGATCAGATTTTCGACGATCGCCGACTGTGTTCGCCGCTCTCGTTGTGCTTTAAGTGTAGCCTGTTTTGCGGGCACAGGTTCGCCCAATAAAAGCTAGTTTTTGCCTTTCACAGTATTGCTACTGTGTTGTTTGACGTCACGACCACGTGACACTATTATGTGGCAACTTGCTAAGGAACAGCAAGGCGAAAACTGCGTTTCCCAGTGAACGAGAAGTAAGCATGCCTTTTCTATAGTCTTTATAGTGTAATCAAGAGCTATCCTTATGAAAACAGCTATAAGGAAGAAGAGATATTTCTTGACTTTTATCGTGGGAATATAGTTTTGGTTTGGGGCGGCGCATTTTGCTGCAGTGTTGAAAAGAACTGAAGCTACCTGCTGGCGATTGCTCATGAGCCGATTGAAGCTATCTCAGGAGCAGACAGAAATTTCGCGTCATTATTTGTTATATATATTATATAATATGTATTATATTATATGTTGGCGGTTGTTCGTCATTTTTCTCAGCAGAAAACTTCGGAATTTATTTTTACGGGAGATATTTTAATGATTGCTAACGAACTCGTTACACTGGAGAAGATTCCACTGGGTTTCATGTTGTGCCATTACCAGCTTTGAATGTTTATGAACAAGGCTGAAGCTAATAAAAATCAAAGACATAACAGTCACTGTTTGTGTTTAAACTAAAATAAGGTATGTGTGCAACCTGCACGACGATCGAGGCGCGCTTGACCTCTCAACCTGTGCTTAGAGAAGATATTTTTTATAGCTTCTTCGTACTCTCAAATTTGGTATAGCTTTTATGTGATCTTACACTTGACGTTCTTTAATCATCACCAAGCGGTATTTAGCCCATGTTCCAGTTTACACATATGGAAAAATTACGCTGAATGAGGGATCCTGGCGGGGCTCACACGGAAGCAGATGCAGAACGGGTTCCGCCTCTGCTCTGACTACTTCAGAGAAGGGCACATCGCCCACCGGACAAAAACAAGACTGTTGTGGTCTGAAGCATAACTGCGAGTCGGCCTAGTTGGAACAGATTAATTTTTAGAAAAACAATGTGTGCGAGAAACAAACAGGGACAAAGAAAAGGAACTTTTCTTTTTTCCTGTCTGTTTTGCGCTCAAAAATGTTTTTCTAAAAAATGTTGTAGTCTGCTGAGCCGAATGTTGGAGCGGAAGAGCGGTCCTTGGGGGGGATCGACGAACATAAGGAAAAGTAATCAGTCGTTAGGAATATTTGTGCTTCTGTATTTCATTATTTTTGTACAGATACAGCGTGACAGGGTAATGCGCAAGTGCTAAGAGTATGGCGACCACTGCCTATTCCACGTCGTGGGGTGCCATTCCACGTTACACAGCGAAAATTCTTCTGCGTGGGCCAAGAAACAGCGTGCTTGTCAGTTTCCCTTTATCGGCTGCTCTTCTGCGGTGCAGGGTGTTCCAGATTATAGGCTAAATTAAGAAGCCTAACAGTTTTCTTTGACAACGACTGAATTCACGTTGGTAAAAAGTCGCGCCGCGTTTGCTGCTACGGCAGATGACACGGCGAAGTCAGTGTCAGATAGTCAGATATTAGTCAGTCAGATAGAGTCAGTCAGATAGTCAGTCAGATATTGAGAAACCGGCAATGATTTTAACACGGTAAATGAATATACCGGGTGCTTCAGTGAACAATTTCAATTTTTTTTGTGAAGGTTGCCTTTGGCAGGTAGCCCAATTATAGTTCATAGGCTGGTCCACTGGAAGAGGCGGATCTTACTTACGAGAGATGTGAATGTACTAATCAGATAATTAACAAAACTTCAGCAATTAAACTTCTAGTAAGTTACTGTACGGCCCATATTACAATTTATAAATTCCAGCTGTGGACGTCGCAAGGTGGATTCGCTTGGAACGAATTCTCAGGGTGACACCAGTTTCAAGATAATTCCCCAACTTTGTGGAGAAATTAATTCGCGTTCCAGGTAATTATGTGCTTGAACGCATAAAACGACGTTTTGTTGATGAAGTAAATTGAATGCCAATGCTTTTGTCCGCAAAGATCGGGAATTAGTATCATGAAACTGGTGTAATGCTGAGAATCCGGTCTAATTGGATCGGACCTGATAATTCCATGGCACCAATTTGTAAATTGCAAAATGAGCCATAAGACATAATAAAGTTTTGTTAATTAATCGATTATGCATTTCAATTTCTTTTGCAAGTACTGTCCGCCGCTTCGAGTAGATAACCATACGATCTAGAATTGTGATAGTTGCCACAGAGAACTTTTAAGAATTTTTGAAAATGGTCGCAGGAACACCCTGTATCAAGCAGTACAGCTTGGAACTTTGCTTATTCAATTTTGGGGGTATAATTGTAGTTTAAATCTGGCAACATATACTGAGAACTAATCTGTATAGATTGAAAGCACTATTCTATGAAAGCAGTTCTGACATTTGTTCATGTAGTTGTGGAACATGCCAGCCTAAGTGTTGCTTATTTCCCCCATATATCCAGTAAGCGGCCCAAGCACCACATCCACCTTGTCTCCCCTGTATCGCTTTCTCGTGTGTGTCACAGACACAGTTATCAACCTGTGATATACAGCACGAAGTGCAAGTTTTGCAGCGTAAGCTGTTGTGGGCTCATTCTAATAGACGTTTAGGCTTGCGATGGTGTCTGCCGCCGGTGCCGGTGTCCATCGCAGGAAATTCCCGGTTCCCACCGGGATCCAACACAGGCCCGCTGCAGGGGAGTCAACTAGTCTACCTGCGAGCCAAGCCAGCACTCGCTTAATTGTAGCGGAAATATGGGCAACCAGTAGATAAGGTCACCCAAGAAACATAACACCTAATGAAGAAACGAGAAAGAATGAAAGTGTCCAATTCAAAAGATCAGATAGAATTCGCGGAACTGTCAAAACTGATCAACAAGGACAAAAGGAGTATTGGAGATTATACCCTGACACAGACTGATGAAGCAGTAAATAATATACGCAGCATGAAATCAATGAGAAGGAAACTTTGCATAGGGCAAACGAAGATTAACAGCTTGGGCTTGATGGTTTTCCATTCCGGTGTTAACAGGGCAAGACGTAGAAGGGACACGAGACGAGAAGACGACGCCACAAGCACTGACTTTCAACAACATTTATTTGAAAGATACAAGGCTTCTTATGCATTTGCCCATGCTTGTCACAGACAGGTCATTGCACACAAGGTGAAAGACGCACTTTTTCGCACTCAAGACAATGATTACACTTACAAAAGCTCAAGTTATTTATTTTTAGGAACAAGGACGCCGTGCTAACACAATTTCCAACAAGTCTGGCAATCTTGGCTGCCTCAATAAACTACCAAACCAATTAGTCATTGTGGTTTTCAGCAATTCACAGGTCTTAATTCTGCGGCACAAGCTTTAGAGGGCCAAAACATGATGTGAATACCTAAATTACTGTTCGCCTGCTCGCCGTTAAGTTTATGTTCTTTTAGTCCTTCGTTTGTCCATCTTCCAGTTTACCCTACATATTGAAAGAACATTCGCTCTCGTTCCTTACTTCGGACAAGGAGGAGGGCTTCGCTGTGATGCCAAAAGTCGTCTGCCAATATAAGGTGTTAGGTGCCGTCAGTTCCGTTCTTAACATGCATGAAAAATCGGTTCTCCAAAAAGCAAAGTCAGCTGTAAAGAAGCTATGTGGAAACCTCAAGGTCGACCGCCTAGTGGGTAGCATCGATAACTAGCCAAAAATCGTCCCTTAATATGTTTTTCACTGTAAAAACGCATAAACATGAATGGCCCATGCGCGTTATGGTGTCCAAGAAGGGCGCATGGCAGAAAACGATTGCCCAGTTCTTGCAGGAAAAACTAAACTACTAACTGTTGACGGCCCTTTCCAGGTGAAATTCTCAGATGATGCAATAAGGGTTTTAAGAGACAGTTCTCGCACTGACTTGCAGCATGCTCTGTGAACTATAAAGATCTATATTGTTCGATGCCCCTAGATGAGATAATGGTGTACGCGTAAAAATGTATGAATGGACACGGTGCTGTCGCTTTTGAAAATGCTTGCGGGGTTGCGACTGGTGTGTTCCTGGAACTCCTTTCTGTATATCTGAAGTCCATTCATGTCATGTGGGAGGGAAATGTGTGCCTGCAGAAACGCAACGTGTGTATAGGGTCCTGTATTGCGTAAGCACTTAGTGATTTGTACCTTGGCCACACTGATAGATTACTTTAGAATGTCCTAACCAGAACAAGCGTCAGAAAAGTCATTCGTTATGTTGATGATTATTTAGTTCACTGTGATGGGCGTAGCAGGAATTCGGATAACGCAGTTTTGGAGGCAGTAACGCGCTTTAGTCATGCGTTGCAGCCGCTTCATGTTACCCACCAGGACCCCACGCAAGGGCCTTCGAGATTCCTTGATCTCGGGCTCGAACTCGCTAGGGGTGAGGTCTGCTGGGCCTATGAAGCCAGAGGCGACAGGGCGGGGCTGTGATTCCATCAGCGCATTCGTAACTGCTGGAGAGAGCCACTGCAAACGTTTGTTTAGCAAATTCTCTTAAATATGGTGCATCCACCCGATGGAACAAAGTTTTTCCCACCAGGTTGACCACCTTAATAGGACTGGTCTCCCGTCGCACCTTCTTGTGTCTCTTGCAGAACGAATGAGCAAGAACGTAAAACTCGAGCATGTCAATGGCGAGAAAGGTGGCGAGAACACAAAAACTAACAAAAAGCGAAGGGCCCTGCCATACGCTCACGATATATCTCGCCGCTTAAAAAAGATAGACCGGAAAGCTGGAGTTAATCTTGTGCTCACTGCCCCGGAAAAACTGAAAAGCCTTTGACAACGCATCAGTGCAGAAGAGCTTATAAAGAAGCAAGGGTGCAAAACGAATCACTAGAGCCGCTTTGTGGATTGCGCAGAACCTGTGCTGTATTCTATGCCTTTGAAATGTGTGAAGTGTATAGGGCAAACTGGAAGGAGCACAAACGAAAGACCAAAAGGATATAAACTTAACGTCGAGCAGGCGAACACGAATCTAGGTATCCAGGTCAGGGATTGCCCCTCTAAACCTTGTGCCGCAGAATTCAAACACTGTGAAGTGCTGAAAAAAACACAATGGACACCTGAGTCGGGACATTATTGAGGCAGCCGAGATTGTCCGACTTCGTGAGCAATGCATTAGCACGCCGTCCCTGTTGCTAACAAAAAAAAAAGAAGTTGAGCTTTTGCAAGTGCAACTATTTTGTTTAGTGCGAAAGAGTGCGTGTTTCACATGATGTGCAATGACGTGTCTGTGACGTGTGACGTGTGGCGTGTGACGTGTGACGTGTGGGCAACTGTATAAGAAGCCGTGTATCTTTCAAATGAACGTAGCTGAAAGTCCGTCCTTGTGCTGTTATCGTCTCGTGTCCCTTCTACGTTTTGCGCTGTTACCACCAGAAACCACTATATATGCAGTGAAAAATAAGCAAGGCAATATCATAAATCTCGAAGATATAGTAAAAGCAGTGGAAGAATTTTATACTGACCTGTACAGTACCCAGAGCAGCCTCGGTACCTTCATTGGAAGTAGTAATAAACAGGATACAGAGGCTCCTTCAATAACTGGCGGTGAAGTTAGAAGGGCCTTGCAAGACAGGGAACCGGGAAAAGCGACAGCAGAAGATGGATTAGCAGTCAATTTAATCAAATATGGAGGAGACATAATGCTTGCAACACTGGTGGCTGTTTATACGAAGTGTCTATCGACTTGAAGGGGCCCACAGAACTGAAAGAATGTGAAGATTATACTAATCGACAAAAAGGGAGGCGGTAAAGAATCTAAAAATAATAGGCCCATTAGCTTACTTCCAGTATTATACAAGGTATTCACCAGCATAAGAGCGAAAAAAAGGTGAGCTACTTTGTAGGTATTCACAATGCAAAGAAGGGGTAAGGCGTGCAGACATGGACACAAGAAATGAGAAGTGGACAACACGAACGCCGACTATCAAGTGAAGGATGCACTAAGAGGAAAAAAATGTAGACACAACACTCATCTGTGCATGCTCTGGATTGGTAGCAAAAAGTGGCAATCTCGTACACGTGCTGGTCGAGATGGGCAGTATAGACCGGCACGTGTACCCGGATGACACCTGGTGCTACCAGGACATGCGCAGATTAGTCTTGTGCCTTCTTTCTTTTTTTGCCTCAGTGCTTCCTCCATTTGATAGACGGCGTTCGTGTTGTCCACTTCTCTTGTGTCCGTGTCTGCACGCCTCACCACTTGTTTGCACCAGGATAATGTCCAATAGAATGGGAGCAACACTGGACTCCAGTGATCCAAGGGAACAGGCTGTCTTCAGGAAGGGATTATCTACAATGCATCAAATCCATGCCATCAATCAGGCAATGAAGATATCGGCAAAATACAATCAGTCTCTCTATATGGCTTTCGTAGATTACGAATAGGCATTTGATTCAGTAGAGATACCAGCACTCGTAAAGGCATTGCGTAATCAAGGAGTACAGAAGGTTTACGTAAATATATACAGATTTCACAGGTACCTCAATGCTCCACAGAAGAGTAAGAATATATTTAAAAAGAAAGGGGTCGGACAAGGCGAGAGAATCTCTCTAATTCTATTCACTGCGTGCTAGGAATATGTATTCAAGCTATCAAACTGGGGATGCTTAATAGCAAATATTAACGGTGAATACGTCAGCACCCTTCGATTTACAGATGACATTGTCCAGCATAGCAACACTGGGGATGAGCTACAACAAGAGAGGGTGTAAGAGTGGGGTTGAAGAATAATATGCAGAAAACAAAGATCATGATCAATAGCCGTGCGAGGGAACGAAGAATTAACGAAGGAACGAAGAATATTAAGCGCAACCTTAAGAACAGGAAGAAAGCGGACTGGATCAGAGAGCTAGCGGGAATATCCGATATTCCAATTGACATTAAGAGAAAAAAACGGAGGTGGGCAGGTCATGTAATGCGTAGTTTAGATAACCCATGGACCAATAGGGTTATATAATGAATGCTAAAAGAAGTGACGCGCTGTTGAGGATGGCAGGAAACTAGCTGAAAGGAGGAAATATACACACCAGAGACCACGTGCGTCACCAAACGGCTGAGGAATTATAGAGAAAGGCATCGGAAGTTAGCGAAGGAATGTCAACCACGGGGGAAGGTATCAAGTTGAGGTACCTCGCTAGCCCATAGTTCTACCAACTCTTGTGGAGCTAGGCGGCACGCCATTTTTGCTGCAGGAAGGAAAGAATATGGAGAAATATTTTCTGGAGCACTTTCGCGTGTTCCGTCTCTTGTAGAGCGTGACCATTTTACTGCAAGACAAATGAAACTGCAGTTCACTCTACGAAATGTTTTGCGTTGAAAAGTTTTGCATAGACCTGACGCAGCAGTTCTGATGCGCAGGCCTTTCGCCGCACATAAATTGCATCAATTTGGCTCTGAAAAAAAAAAACGTCCGCTGCAGTGAGAAAGCTCTAGAAGCTTGAAAATTGCGAAAAAATTGCCTTACTGATATCTCATTCTTTTTGTGGCTCGAATAGCTGTTACACCGGTCTCGGGAGTAGTGTTTTTACGAAATACTTCGACATTTGAATTAACGGCGTGCAGCGTTGTCTTTGTGCAGACAATCATTGCTCATACGTTTGCGCACTCCTCTTTCAATTATTACATAGCTTAAATACATGGATCTTGAGACGCTTGAATCTCATTGAACTTACTTCGACAACGTTGTGCAAGTAGTAAGGTTATTTGCCACTCTTGCCTTCATTGGGTTGATTATTATGGACAAAGTGATAGGGCCCCCCTTTCCGCGAAGTCACCAATATTATTAGGTTTAAATACTTTCGCTTCTTAATTTCGTCAACCTTGAAAGTCTCGTGACACATAACCTCGAGCCAACGACTCAACTCGTATTGTAATTGTTGACACCTGTCCTATCTACTCTTCAGACGAGGTCGGAGGAAGCTGAGCCTATGGGATCTGTAAAAGAAAGTGCATTGTGTACGTTCAACGTATTAAAGGAAGTTTTCGAAATATTGAAAAAAAAAATCGTAGTGAACAGGTTGCCCCGATTGCATTGAATGCAGCCGATTTTATTTAGATTTAAAAATTTACTATTCCTCCTGATGAAACTCAGAGTTTTTTGTTGTTAGTTGACTTCCCAATGTTTCGTTTGGGCCTGGATGTTGATAGAAGAAACTGAAGTCCATTAAAATTTTAAAGATACATCTGGAATATTCTCACGCGGAATTTCAAAATTATGCATTGTTAGCAATGTTACAGCTCTGAATAAAGTTTTACTGCTCTTACATGTTGTATCGCGCAACCAAACCATACATGAAAAAAGAAGCTATATTCATTTTCAGTGTAATTTGCTAAATATTTATCGGCACATCAGCAGAACGCTGCGCAGAAATTTTACTCGGTAGAAAATGTGTTTTAGAGCAGCAAGTTTACCCGTTTTATGTAATACAAAAGCAAGTTGTTTTTACTGGTATGCGAAAGATGTTGATCTATGCTATTGATAATCTCTTTATTATTCATAGATAAGTGTTGCGACAAAAACTGCTTCCGAAGAGTTTTGTTGTGCACAGAAAATGAACTCGGCCTCTGTAGCAGTTTTCTGTCTATGAGGAATTGTAATGAACATTCTAATATACGTATGATCCTAGTACAGTATGCACCCATTTGTACTAAAAATTAAGACACTCAGCACTGCACTATACTGTTGCGTATTGAATGCCGTGCTACTGAATGGGTTGCTAACAAAATTGACCGCCCTTCCACTACTGCGAAGAGGAGTTTCAAGCGAAGCTCGGGATCCGCGGCTCTTCGCTGTCGTAACGCCTCGGCTTCGCGCTCTCTCACGGCGAGGTCAGCGCATGGACGAAGAGCGCTTTCTCGAGCGAGTTCCCGGCGACATTCATCAAACGCCGCGGGTTCTTTGGCCGAACGAAATACTCGTGGCCCCTCCAGCTGCCCTTCCTTCAACGCAGCCTGCTCTTCGGCAGGTCGAACCAAACGCGGCCTCCCCATTTGTCTGCCTGGCCTAAACTGGCGGAAATGGCGGATGTGAGGCGAGCGAACAGGCGATCGCACCCTTTCTCTCCTCCGGAGGGAGGGGAGGCCTGTGATTGCCTCGCGCCTTGAGCTGCGTCTAATTCTCCGCGCATATAAAACCCCGCTTTAAAGGGCGCGCATGATTAAGCGGAAGTGGCTGAAATGCTTAGCTTTGTGGTCACGCAGCCCGAGAGCACTGGTTCAAATCCGCAGCTTGACAAGTAATTTTTAGCCTCTCGTGGCTTGGGTTCTTTCGTACGGCAACCCCAACACTGACAGCGACACGAGTGAGATATTACAAGCGTCGCTTGGAAAAGCATTGAATAAAGCGCGTTTCTCTGCCTGCTCATGTTTTGCCGAAACAAAATCGCTGCGCGCCATGGCGTGCTAGCTCGTGCATCTTGAACAGAAAAATACAACTTTTCATACACATTGGTTGCGCACATGTTGGAAGTAGAAAAAAAAATAGAAAGCAGAAGGACGTTGCAAAGCAAATGTGCAAGAGCAAACCAATCTAAAAAAACAAATGCAAGCGGTGCTGGTTTCGTCTCGCAGCTGCAGAGGAAGACTTGCGCAGGCAACAAACAAGATGGCGTTTCACCCTCGCGCATTAAGAAAGTTTTCATTAGAGGATGCTTGCGTTTTTCATTGTTTTTTGTCTTTTGGCCTACGAAATTGGGGCTACCAAGCACCAGGGACGAAATAGGCGCTCGTGACAAAATTTTCGTTTACATGGGGGAGTACACCAGCTGACATAGCCGTTTCAAAGGTATATGTGTGGCACCAGCGCGTCGTTACAGCTCCATCGCCGCACGGTGACCGTCACTGAGCGGTGGCGTTCAGCGAGCGATGATGGAATTAGCGACGCACTCGCGCCACATGCGGAGTGATCGTTGCGTCGGATATACCCACGACGCCTGGTAGCCATCCGGTTGACGGGAGGCCTCTGTTTGCGCTGGGCCTCGTGTCCCCAGGGCTCCCGTACTTGCTGTTATGGCTTCGTCCTTTTAGCTAAACTGTAAACTATTTAAAAAGAATGCATATTTATGGACTTATATTTGCGAGTGTGGAACGAACCTACCACTCGTTCCTATATTGCACATAACATTTTCGCGTTCTGGTTAATTCCTTTGAAAGAGAGATCAATTTCTTTCACATTCAATAGCCAAAAGCGAAGCAGTGCAGAGTGTTCTAAATCAGAAAGGAACACACAAATAAGCTTGGACGCTGATGAGCAGCGAGTGACTCGAGTATGAAGCCTTGATGTCTTTGGCACCATATAAATTATTATTAGCAAGGTGCCTGCAACTAAGCCTAAGGAATGCCTGCAGTTTAATGCGTGGTGCACATACTTTGTTGCCGCTCATTTGGTGGAGCATCAAAGGTATCACGAAAATGATAGCTCCAATGCCAAATTGAGATTTTAATAGCTATTACATCGAGGTTGTTCTTTGGTACCAACGAATACTACTGTTCCGAAAATTTTAATTGTTCATTTTCGTTCATGTGTGCAACGAGAGAAAATTTCCTACGCATAGTGTGTGAGGCGCTGCTCAAAACGAAGGATTTAAGGTTCACCTTACAGTCCATTCAGAACTCAGGCGAACAGATGTAAGTGCCTTAGCTTCGGATTTTCTCTCTTTCTTTTCTCTTCCTATGAATGCCTGCTTGGTATGAAAGGATGTTCGGTGTTGCGGATAGCCGGTTTGTCCTGAAAAGCCAGCATTGTTTTTCCTATAATGGCAGTCGTGTGTTCGTTGGCTGACTGAGGCTCGCTCACCCTTGCAGGTGACGGCAATAGTAAGGCCGCGGGTAATTTTAGCGCTACTCAGTTTCTCAGAAGAAGGTTGTGACTTTGAATGCTAGACGTGTGTGTATAGGTTTCCGCAGCATTTTTTATTCGTGTTACATTGAAGGTGGTGCTGGCTTTATGTACATGCCTAACAGCCCCACAGAGACGAGCGCGTGGCTGTCTACGCCCACCACTTTGTCATCTTGAGATTGTAGTCTTTCTGTATAAAGTACGAGTGCCTCACTCTTATGTTGGCGATCGCTAAATTTGGAGTGCTTTTGGCTGCCCGTCTTTGGCATCGCGAATCACCATGGCCTCTGGGAGCTCTCGTCAACCACATATCCGACTGATCGCCTTTTTTCCTTGGCACCGTAACTTAAATAATGTTCTCTGGTTATGTAAAGGTCTGCCTGTAGGCCCTGTGACGTCAGTTGCCTGTCCCGTAACCCTGCCGATACACCTGTTATCAGCGGACGGGATTCCAGCGTATATCTCCCCAGACATATCTCATTTTCTCACAAATAATATAGAACAGCTAAAAGAAGAGTTCAGACATTTAATCATCGAGGGCTTGGTTATAGTCACCTGAATCGCGCATGGCGACGTTCGCGTCATGGGAGTACATTATGTACCGACGCAATATGGCTTCTTCTCGCTGTAATTTCCTGCTGGCCTTCCCATGTTCTCTCCAGTCCACTGTTAATGCGCAGCGCTTGATACACTTATCACAGGACACTTTGGTGCAAGTGGTACAGGTGTACTACCTGCTATGGTACAGGTCTACCTTAGCACAGGACACCGTGGTACCAATAATTTCTACGATCAAGTGCGACGTTTGAGTTACTGGTCAGGCCTGCACAGCTTTGTACAACGTTTTGTAGCTGCTCGTGATATCTGCCACTGCAGAAATAGACAGGCTGTTGGCCCGCTTCGCAGGCTGTCAAGATTGCCAACAGCCTACACAGGTTTTTGGGCTCCTCCATGCCATCGACAGAGATGCGCAAGCGTTCTTTTATGTTGGCGGGCAGCTTGATGACTCTTTCGCAAGATAAATGTTCCGAGCAAGTAGTTAGGCATTGCAACATACTACGTGAAGCGCTATGCAGTATAGCACACTACGTACATTCACTGCCCACCATATCCGCTGTAGATGTTGCAGTCTTATTACTCCAAGACGAGGTACCTTTCTATGACCCATCCTACTAGCTGGTCGAAACCGTAACCACTACTCAGTGTCGCAAGTCGGCGAATAAAATCTACATTCCTGCTCCACAGAATACCAGCACGCCACTCTCTATCGCTCGCAAACCGACTGACTTAACGAACAATCTTACTGTAACTTGTCAGGGATGATGATATCTATGCACAAAAGCATTCAATATGATCTGCAACATGGTTCCCGTGGTCAAAGGGGCTCAAAGTCTTCAAGATGGCGCCGAAGTAAAAGAAATAGTTTTATACGCACCAGTGCTTGAAATAGTGTTTAGTTAATAAATTTTCTTGCCTAACGGAGCCGCCGCGCAATCTTGAAACCCTTTCGAACTCGGGCACCGTTTTATAACTCATTTTGAACACAACTGTGCATTTTGGCCCATCATTGCAATTGGGACAGCCTAATGCCTTCTGTGCCAGTGACCCTTGCATAAAAATTTGCCGTCACTACAACACCTGTTTTCCCCCGTCTACCTTTTTCATCAACTATCCCATATGTTGTTTCGCACCCCTTTTTTTCCGGCACCGCGACACAACTCCGAATATTGTCACGTGGTCGTGACGTCAAAGAACACAGTAGCAGTACTGTGAAAGACAAAACTAGCTTTTATTGGGCGAACCTCTGCCCACAAAACAGGTTACACTTAAAGCACAATGATAGCGGCGAACACAGTCGGCGATCGTCGAAAATCTGATCAGCGGGTCAAGCGCGTCGGCTTTTATAGAGCAGTCGTCGAATGTTCCAGACTAATCGTTCGGACCCGCGTGCCTTCCACAAAGTTCTACACCATTCGCTTTACGCGATGAAATCAGATAACACAAGGTTCGGCGACAACAGATAGCCGGGTAGAAGCATCGATAAGTTTCCAGAAAGGTCGGATACATGCAGGCGCGCCCCTCGCTTTGCGATTACAGTTGTTAAGCGGCGAAACGTGGTCGCGCGATAAACATAAGTACACGTGTCAATACCCCCCTGTTAAAAAGCATCGACCCGATGCTACATACAAGCGAAATAAAAACATCCGTAGCAAAGAAAACAACAAGAAATAAGGAATTTCGTCAGCGTCCGTAAAAGGGTTTAAGGCGCACCACGTGGACCACTTCAGATCGTGCGCGGCGCCGCTGTGAATGCGAAATGCCGTCTGGCACGACCTCATAGTCCAGAGCGCCAATACGTCGGATGACATTGTAGGGTCCGAAATAGCGTCGGAGCAGTTTCTCACTGAGTCCTCGTCGGCGTATCGGGGTCCATACCTAAACAGGGTCGCCGGGCTGGTACTCGACGAAGCGTCGTCGGAGCTTGTAGTGTCGGCTTTCGGTCCTCTGCTGGCTCTTGATTCGCAGGCGGGCGAGCTGTCGGGCTTCTTCGGCGCGCTGAAGATAGGTAGCGACGTGAACGTTCTCCTCGTCAGTTCCTGCCGTAGACCAGCTTGAACGGCGTGATCTGTGTTGTTTCTTGCACCGCCGTGTTGTAAGCGAATGGTACGTACGGCAGGACGGCACCCCAGGTCTTGTGTTCGACGTCGACGTACATCGCTAGCATGTCGGCGAGGGTCTTATTCAGCCGCTCCGTAAGACCATTCGTCTGCGGATGGTAGGCCGTTGTCCTCCTGTGCCTTGTTTGACTGTATTTCAGTATGGCTTGGGTGAGCTCCGCTGTAAAGGCCGTTCCTCTGTCGATGATGAGGACTTCTGGGGAGCCATGTCGCAGCAGGATGTTTTCAACAAAGAATTTCGCCACTTCGGCTGCGCTACCTTTCGGCAGTGCTTTAGTTTCAGCGAAGCGGGTGAGGTAGTCCGTCGCCACGACGATCCACTTATTTCCGGATGTTGACGTCGGAAAGGGTCCCAGCAAGTCCATCCCGATCTGCTGGAATGGTCGGCAAGGAGGCTCGATTGGCTGTAGTAATCCGGCTGGCCTTGTAGGCGGTGTCTTGCGTCGCTGACAGTCTCGGCATGTTCTGACATAACGGGCGACGTCGGCGGTCAGACGCGGCCAATAATAGTTTTCTTGTATCCTCGATAGTGTCCGGGAAAATACATGCAGGCGCGTCCCTCGCTGTGCGATTACAGTTGTTAAGCGGCGAAACGTGGTCGCGCGATAAACATAAGTACACGTGTCAATATGCCACCACTGTCCGCGGTAGTACGCCTGCTGAGATCACCCACAATCGACTACAACCATCACAAATGTCGAAGAAGACAGTCACCACGGGAACTTTCAAATACCTCTTGCAACTCTAGCTCTTATGCAATGTCCTGATAGGCGTGGCGGAACCTCTGAGAAGCTGCTTTCACGCTACACCGCCCCTTACAAGGTTTTTCAAGGTTAAGCAAAGTGAACTACGAAACCAGGCCTGTTGAAAGAACATTATCCAGTGTTCTTCCATGTTGCAAGTGTTGTTTACCGTTCGAAACTGGCCACTTAGGGTATTTGCATGACATTCTAGCAAACTGCAGATGACGCTCCAGCAGTCCTAAGAAGAAGTTGTGATCCAATGGGACGCGCAGTCACCCGTGTGGAAGAAAGTGAAGAACTAGAACTTATGACGAGCCACTTGCCTGGACACTTGCGTACCACGTTGCGTGTCTGCCAGTTCAAATATATATGTATATAGGCTGTATATATGCTTCGGCCATAGTCTTGCATTCTACGTCAGCATACATGCAAAAGAACGCGTATTCAAGAGTGCACGATCACTGGAGAGTGTTTTGTTTTCTAAAAATTGCACAGACTTTTTATTCCACGTTTAAGCAAACATTATTTTGTGTCTTCTGTGTTTGCATTAAGGTGGGGCCTCGAGCTATAATATAAACCTTATACACCCTTTACCTGTAACACATTCCAATCTTCTTTTTTCTCATTCCTACAGCAAGATGCCTTACCTTACGACTTGAAAACACAAAAAGTTATAGAGAAGATTGTGGTAAGTACTGAGAAAGAGTCAATGTTTCTTCTTATTTTCATAAGTAGCATTATAGGTGAAGTTTTTACGCACTGAGTTCTCGCTCCATTTTTTTTTTAGAATTTATCAGTGATATTGGTACATGCCCAGCCGCTATCTAGACGAATTTCAACATGTGCCGGGAAAGAACTGTCGGCGACGAGAAGGGCCACGAGAGAAGTGGTGGACGCTGAGTTGTATTGACGTGTACAAGGAGTTGAGGGCGGTGTTCTCCAATTCCGGTCGGGCAAGGCCCTGAACCAAAGCAATCGTGGCAGGTGGTGGATTTGTAGGCGTGGCGGAGACGGACGGTGAATAGGCGGCCTGAACACCGTGGCGCACGATGTAGGCTACGCTGTAACAGGGGGTCGGCTGCCGCTATAGATCCTTACAAGACGTTATCGCAGTGGTATTGGGCCGACGCGCGATGGTCTGCGTGATATGACGCTCCTGTCCAAAGCGACGGCGTTCTATTATAATGGCTTGGATAGCAGATGCTTCGATGAAACAAGCAAGTGGAAAATGTCGCCCCTGATTTTTTTTAGTGTGTTAGCCAATTTGTTTTAGACATCTTGTCGTCTCCTTAGAAGCAAAGGACCGTGATTTCTTCTAATAATTAGACGTAGGGTTTTTTACCTCTCCGGACAAGTTTTGCAAAAGCCTTTCTCGAAACAACGCTGCGCCCAAGGAGGTTACCGAAATATCTCGTCTAGATAACTCGTCTTTATGCGTTTGGAACCACGTACGTAGGCATAATCGTTGCGTCTCACCAGTTATTAGTTCTGTCGCGTTCATCAAGCTTCATTCCTTCGTCGACGTCAGCCCTGTCCAGGCCAAAACACCTACCAGGCATTCTAGGAGAGCACGCGTGGCAATTGCAGCAATCTCACGAGTCTAGGCGTTGTCATTGATCATGGGGTCTATTTACGGGGAGGCATGGTGGCATGCTCACTGTAGTCACCCATGGAGAACTCGGCGGCGTGGATGAGGGTCACGTACCTCCACCAAAATGTTATACGTGGTGAAACATAGAGAAGAAGACTGTGTACGTTATATCCAGAAGAGCAGGCTCGCCAGAAACCACGGTAAAAATCACTCGCGCAAAGTGCCCAGAAGGATTTGGCGCAATCAAATACGCGATTATCGTAAGGCATCGGTGATGTAACGCTGGATATCTAAGTCTTGGTCAGGTCACCGTATCAAAGCGCAGTGGTTATTAGATTCGATTGGTGTCTGGCTGTGACACTGTCGCAGCCGCCGAACACAAGGTGCAAGTGGCTCCTTCGTACCTCGTTCTTAATAGCGCAATGCCACAGCCACGAAACCACTACGGCGGGTAATAGCCAACTAACCTCGCCCCCTTTCCCAATAAAGTTAGAAACACTCCAGGATCGCTTAGTGAAGCCCCCGCCAGAAGGGCGACACACACATTCACATATGTTGTTTGCAGTATGGCGGGCATCACAAGACGCGGTAAGTTAACGACGTGCGGCGATACTTCTTGAGTATCGCTGAACGACTGTGCGACCCGCCCTTTCACAGATGCGTTGTGCTTGTCTGAAACTTGGGGGGTTAGACCCCGGCGGCGACTAAAAACATTGCGGGGTAGTAGCCAGTAGAATGCAAGCAGAAAAAGCACCAACCCGCGATGTCACAGCAGCATCGGTAAAGCAGGAGTCGACGCTAACGCGAACAAAACGCCGGTGATAGAGACACGAGCCTGACAAGCACGGTTTCTGATGTCCTTGCAAGGTCATAATGAGTCTCTTCCTCTCCCCCAACCCCCCGTTCCGCAAGTGCATTAGAGACAACGTTGCATGCTCGAGGAAGTCGCCATGCCAGGCACGTTCAATGGATCCAGCCGGACCCGCCGCTGCAGCTGAGTGGTTATGGCGACCTATTCCTCAGCGCTCTCTTTCTGGCCCACTTAGATGGAGATAAATGGAAAACTGGTTCTTACCTAAAGCTCCGAAAGTGCGCAATACCAACCGCAAGTAGTCGAAATTAGTCCGGAGACCTCCATTAGGTGGTGTTTCTCATAGCCACAGTGTTGGTTTGGGCAGTTAAGCTTCACGGAGCAATGAATCAGAAATCGACTCTCTTTATCAAGCCAGCACCTAACACTACTAAAAAGTACGTTAGTCGGGAAACAGAGGTAAGCTCTCACAGCGTTCCTGACTTGCTTCGGTCACGCACGACGCCGCGGTGTATTGGTACAGCGTAGCAGAGGCGTTGTCGACAGGCACGAATACCCTCGACTCCCTCCAGTCGCAAAAGCAGGAATCATTCACGAAGTATAGCGCAGGCGCTTCAAAAACAAACTTTCTAAAGTGAATGATCAAGACCACGGAAACCTGTAGAGAAAACGGCGCATAACCTGCGCTGGCAAAGTTACGCGTCATTGATACTAACAAAATGGTGCAATAGCACAAGAGTGCGAAAAAATTATCCCTCAAAGAACGATGAACTTCATGAAATTTATCTTTATACATCTAGTCTGTTCATAGTCGTGACGTCGGAACTTGACGTAAGGCAAGACAATAGGGCATGAAATTTACTCTAATCAAGAACATCATCTTTTTATTTCAGGACTGCGGTATTTCCATCGTTCCCAACGCTAAAGTAGGATGGCATATCATAAAAATGGCACTGCGTGTGACAGGATAGATGTCAGACCTCCCCGAGAAACGTAAAATGGCGCAACAATAATTTGGATAATCTTACGTCAGCCAGACTTCCACAAATAAACTTTCAGGTGCCTTGTGGTTAAATGGAAAGGTGTATAGCATACACCGAAAACTCGTGTTCCCTCTGTCTTTTTTTTGGTGCATTAAAATGACTATGCAGAAGGTCATGCCTAAGAAAACTGGTTTGTTATCAACAATTATTCTTGCCTTGCTCAAAACTCTCTTGTGGCTGGATAGCGGCACCGATTGTTCAGCACCTCCTAAGCTGATCCTCAAGAAATCTTCAGAATATGTCAACTTCATTGAAGCACAGCGTGACGAACGACCAACCATTATGGGCCGAGAACTGGGCTTGTAATTTATTTTGCGCAATAAACCTACGTTTGCTAGACACAAAATCTAATGTGAGGTCTGCGGTACAATGTACCAAAAGCCAAATAGCACATGATCACCTTTACCAAAGGTGCACCGCAAATTCGCTCCCAGCACCGTTGGCGAGTGATTGAAATATCTGCAACAACGTGGTAGTGGTGTCGTTTCTGTCTGGAAAAAAAACGGCCTAGTTGCTGCTTCTCCGCATTTTCAGACTTAATTCTGTGAGGCCGCTCTCTACGCCTTTTACTCGAGTTAACGACACCAGTGAACGGGCATTGTTATTAAATAGTGCACCGCGTGCCGTTACTTGCTGTTATTTCTTTTTATCCGCATCATTCATATGTTCACACATTAACACAACGAGCTTTCAGGCTGTCCTAGTTCACTTGAAGACATCGATCATGAAAATTCCCTATTAAATTAGCTTGATGTATGTTCAACGGAAAGTATGACTCATGAATACCACTTGACTATGGTCGAGGTGCGGCAGCTTTGCCGGAGCAAGACGGATCGCACTTTTAAGCTACGGAAGATTGCGAAAGGCAGTAACCCGTCAATTTCTTTGAGTAGCGCAAGGAAGCTTATAGAATTTTATTGCACAATACCGTTGCTTTTTTCGAGGACGCCAGACCACATCACAGATGACTTGGCGATGTAGGGCGTTGCCGCTTGTTTAAATCCGGCTATATACAGCTAGCAAGAACAGCTAGCAAACGGTTGCCGAGGGGCACGAAGTTTCGTTAGTCGCCAGTTCACAACCATACCAAGAAACCAATAATGAGACCAGATGAAAAGTCATCCACTTTAATTTCCTTTCATTTCAATGCTGATGTCTTCAAACGAAACAGGGCAACTGATTGCGCATATGCTTTCACTGGATTCACTGTGGTTTTCATCGCATGCTTGGACTACATAATTGTGGCTCGTCGTCAGTGAGGCCAGCTTCATTTCATGAAATACTGTAGGTCACTGCAATCTTAATGTAGCAATTGATAGCACATCTAGCCTATGTTGCGAGTGCCAACGCAGTACTTCCTTAACACGCACTCACGAAATTTCCTATTTTTCTCGTACTGGTGCACAAGATCCCTTTATCTAGCAATAAACCGCCCCTTTCTCGCCATAACGGAATTTCCTCCAGATACTGCTGCCACAAACGTATGTTATTATGTGTGCAAACGACGTGCTGATGTATCGGAGCCGCCGCTTAACTTGTAGAGACGTCGGTCTCGTTGTTCTTCACGAAATTGAACATCCGATATTTACAGAATGCCTGCCAGTGACGCCTTATTGAAAGAGCTTAATCAGCTTGTGTGACTAGGGCTAATTCTAAGCGCGCCTGAGCGTTCTGGCAATCTGCCTGATGGTAATGCGCCTTTCCTGGACAGAAATCCTTTCCGCGGCCTCATAGCATGAGACGCATTCCGCCGCTAAGTTATTGCGGCGATTTAAGAAACGCACATATGGCTGCATGTTGTGGTGGCGTTGGTAATTCTGGCTCAGAATAACAGTGTTCATGCTTTGCTACTGGCACTACTCCAAGAACTTGCATTATCCTGCACTTTTTGCTTGTTAAATATTACGAACACGTCCCAGCATCAACCGCTAAGGGATTTTGCGTAACGAGACGGTAGGCGTGTTTAAACAACGCGCACCCGACCACATTGGGGTTCGACTTTCTCGCGTTTAACCGAGCCCGACTTAGCCTTCCTCGGGGAAAAGGGTGTCTAGGGGGTTGAATTGGCGGTGATTGTGTATAACTTAAAGGACCCTCGGCGGAGGCAGCACATAACATTGGCCTGGCCTCACGTAGACGGCCCCCCCCCCCCCCCCGGACTGACCGACCAGGCGGAAATCGGCAGTTGGCTTTTCCTCTCGCTCAACTCTCAAACATGTGTCTTTCTCTCTCACTTTCAATTCTTCCTGTCTTCTCTTCACTTCTTTTTTCTTCCTATCTTCTTGGCTGCAAGGGTTAACCTTGTGCACAACAAATAACCTTGGCTGTACATGTTTCGTTATAGCTGAAACGAATATTTAGCATCCGAATGACTTGTCCCCGTTTTGGACTGCACGGTGGGCGGCTGGCTTTACTGTCGTAAACTAAAGTTTTCCTATGGATAGTTCATTTCCAAGATCGGTATTTAAATATTTGGTCCTACACATTGAAAATATGCCCAGCTATCAAGCTATTCGTTCTGAGAAAGCAGGATAGAAAATGTGAATGATCTCGCCGTTTCTCATGTACAAATGTCCCACGAAAACAAAAACGTAAGCGATTGGCCCAGGCATAAAGCATCGACACTGGCAAGTGTCGACCTGTTTTTGAAACTTCATGATGAAAAACAATGTCAAAAACTAAGTAACTTAGTGTCTTTCGAGGACATACCAGTTTCAGTGGTCCCACACCACATCATGAAGACCACTCGGGTAATGATTTCCGCCGATGACTTGATGGAGGTGACCGAGATTTAACTTCTGGAAGAATGTAAAAAGCGAAATGTTATCAACGCAAACCGAATGAAAATACGACGTAACAGGAAAGAAATCGACATCAAGCACCTGACTCTCACATTTGGTTCTAGTATGCTGCCAGAAACTATGGAGGCAGTCTATTCTAAAATTCGAGTTAGGCCATACATGCCCAACCCTCTCCGTTGCTACAAATGCCAGATTCGGCCACAGTTCGCACAACTGCAAACGCAGATTCATCATCATCAGCAGCAGCAGCCTGGCTACGCCCACTGCAGCGGAAAGACCTCTCCCATGCTTCTCCATCTGCCCCGGTCATGTGCTAATCGGGGCCATGTTGTCCCTGCAAATTTCTTAATTTCAACCGGCCACCCAACTTTCTGCCGCCCCCTGCTACGCTTCCCGTCTTTTGCGATACAGTCGGTAACCATTAATGACCATCGGTTATCTTCCCTCCATATTACATGCCCTGCCCATTTCTTTTCTTGATTTCAACTAAGATGTCATTAACTCGCGTTTGTTCCCTCACCCAATCTGCTCTTTTCTTATCCCTTAACGTTACACCTATCATTCTTCTTTCCATAGCTCGTTGCGTCGTCCTCAATTTGAGTAGAACCCTTTTCGTAAGCCTCCAGGTTTATGCCCCGTAGGTGAGCACTGGTAAGACACAGCTATTATACACTTTTCTCCAGAGGGATAATGACAACCTGCTGTTCATGATCTGAAAATGTCTGCCGAATGCACCCCAGCCCATTTTTATTCTTGTGATTATTTCAGTTTCATGATCGGGATCCGCGGTCACTACCTGCCCTAAGTAGATGTATTCCCTTACCACTTCCAGTGCCTCGCTACCTATTGTAAACGGCTGTTCTCTTCCGATACTGTTAAACATTACTTTAGCTTTCTGCAGATTAATTTTTAGACCACCCCTTCTACTTTGCCTGTCCAGGCCAGTGAGGATGCATTGCAATTGGTCCCTTGAGTTACTAAGCAAGACAATATATCGGCGAATGGCGAGTTACTAAGGCATACTCCGTGAACTCTTATCCCCAATTCTTCCCAATATAGGTCTCTGAATACTTGCTGTAAACACGCTTTGAATACCATTGGAGTGATCGTGCCTCAGTGCCTGACTTCCTTCTTTATTGTGATTGTGTTGCTTATTCTATCGACGACTACGGTGGCTGTGCAGCCGCTATATTTCTGTAGTATATTTCGCTCCTGCACCCTGATTCCATAATGCCTCCATGGCTGCTGAGGTTTCGACTGAATCAAACGCTTTCTCGTAATCAATGAACGTCATATATTTTGCTTATATTCCGCATATTTCTCTATCGACTGATTGATAGCGTGAGTGTGGTCTATCGTCAAGTAGCCTTTACGAAATCTTCCCTGGTTCTTTGGTTGACAGAAGTGCAAGGTGTTGCTGAGACTATTTGCGATTACCTTAGTAAATACTTTGAAGGCAACGGACAGTAAGTTGATCGGCCTATAATTTTTCAAGTCTTTGGCATCCCCCTCATTGCGTATAAAGGGTGGCCAGTTTTTAAAGACCAATCTGCCCAGCAACGCACAACATATCTGCTGTTACCTGACTATTCCCTCTTCCATTATCGTCTTGGGTGCCACTGGTACTGTAGAAATCTCTATAGAACTCCTAGCCACTTGAAATATCTTATCCATATTAGTAATGATATTGCCGGCTTTGTCTCTTAACGCAGACATCTGATTCTTCCCCATTCCTAGTTTCTTCGTAACTGCTCTTAGGCTTCCTCCGTTCTTCAGAGCATGCTCAATTATATCCATATTATACTTCCTTATGTCACCTATCTTCCTCTTGTTGATTAACTTGGAAAGTTCTGCCAGTTCAATTCAAGCTGTAGGGTTAGGAGCTTTCATTCATATTCCAATAGCCGGACATGCCGCCATACAAATAGAAACCTGGCAACGTTTAACGCTAGAACGTTTTCTAGTTAGGTGAGTCTAGCAGTGCTATTGGAGGAATTAGAGGGCAGTAAATGGGATATAATAGGGCTCAGTGAAGTTAGGAGGCCAAAAGAAGCATATACAGTGCTAAAAAGCGGGCACGTCCTGTGCTACCGGGGCTTAGCGGAGAGAACTAGGAGTCGGATTCCTGATTAATAAGAATATAGCTGGTAACATACAAGAATTCTATAGCATTAACGAGAGGGTGGCAGGTCTTGTTGTGAAACTTAATAAGAGGTACAAAATGAAGATTGTACAGGTCTACGCCCCTACATCTAGTCATGATGACCAGGAAGTCGAAAGCTTCTATGAAGACGCGGAATCGGCGATGGGTAGAGTGAAAACTAAATACACTATACTAATGGGCGACTTTAATGCCAACGTAGGCAAGAAGCAGGCTGGAGACAAAGCAATGGGGGAATATGGCACAGCTCCTAGGAATAGCAGGGGAGAGATATTAGTAGAGTTTGCGGAACAGAATAATATGCGGATAATGAATACCTTTTCCGCAAGCAGCATACCCGAAAGTCGACGCGGAGGAGCCCGAACGGCGAGACTAGAAATGAAATAGACTTCGTTCTCTGCACTAACCCTGGCATCATACAAGATGTTGGCCGTGCACAGCAAGGTGCGCTCCAGTGACCATAGGATGGTAAGAACTCGAATTAGAGTAGACCTGGGGAGGGAACGGAAGAAACTGGTGCATAAGAAGCGGATCAATGAGTTAGCGGTAAGAGGGAAAATAGACGAATTCCAGATCAAGCTACAGAACAGGTATTCGGCTTTAACTCAGGAAGAGGACCTTAGTGTTGAAGCAATGAACGACAATCTTGTGGGCATCAGTAAGGAGTGTGCAATGGAAGCCGGTGGTAACTCCGTTAGGCAGGACACCAGTAAACTATCGCAGGAGACGAAAGATCTGATCAAGAAACGCCAATGTATGAAAGCCTCTAACGCTACAGCTAGAATAGAACTGGCAGAACTTTCGAAGTTAATCAACAAGCGTAAGACAGCTGACATAAGCAAGTATAATATGGACAGAATTGAACATGCCCTCAGGAACGGAGGAAGCCTGAAAACAGTAAAGAAGAAACTAGGAATTGGCAAGAATCATATGTATGCGTTAAGAGACAAAGCCGGCAATATCATTACTAATATGGATGAAATAGTTCAAGTGGCTGAGGAGTTCCACAGAGATTTTATAGTACCAGTGGCACCCACGACGATAATGGAAGAGAAAATAGTCTAGAAGAATTCGAAATCCCACAGGTAACACCGGAAGAAGTAAAGAAAGCCTTAGGAGATATGCAAAGGGGGAAGGCAGCTGGGGAGGATCAGGTAACAGCAGATTTGTTGAAGGATGGTGGGCAGATTGTTCTAGAGAAACTGGCCACCCTGTATACGCAATGCCTCATGCCCTCGAGCGTACCGGAATCTTGGAAGAACGCCAACATAATCCTGATCCATAAGAAAGGGGACGCCAAAGACTTGAAAAATTATAGACCGATCAGCTTACTGTCAGTTGCCTACAAACTATTTACTAAGGTAATCGCAAATAGAATCAGGAACACCCTAAACTTCTGTCAAGCAAAGGACCAGGCAGGATTCCGTAAAGGCTACTCAACCATAGACCATATTCACACTATGAATCAGGTGATAGAGAAATGTGCGGAATATAACCAACCCTTATATATAGCTTTCATTGATTACGAGAAAGCGTTTGATTCTCTCGAAACCTCAGCAGTCATGGAGGCTTTGCGGAATCAGGGTGTAGACGAGCCGTATGTAAAAATACTGAAAGATATCTATAGCGGCTCCACAGCCACCGTAGTCCTCCATAAAGAAAGCAACAAAATCCCAATAAGAAAGGCGTCAGGCAGGGAGATACGATCTCTCCAATGCTATTCACAGCCTGTTTACAGGAGTTATTCAGAGACCTGGATTGGGAAGAATTGGGGATAAAAGTTAATGGAGAATACCTTAGTAACTTGAGATTCGCTGATTATATTGCCTTGCTTAGTAACTCAGGGGACCAACTGCAATGCATGCTCACTGACCTGGAAAGGCAAAGCAGAAGAGTGGGTCTAAAAATTAATCTGCAGAAAACTAAAGTAATGCTTATCAGTCTCGGAAGAGAACAGCAATTTACAATAGGCAGCGAGGCACTGGAAGTCGTAAGGGAATACATCTACTTAGGGCAGGTAGTGACTGCTGATCCGGATCATGAGGCGGAAATAATCAGAAGAATAAGAATGGGCTGGGGTGCGTTTTGCAGGCATTCTCAGATCATGAACAGCAGGTTGCCATTATCCCTCAAGAGAAAAGTGTATAATAGCTGTGTCTTACCAGTGCTCACCTACGGGGCATAAACCTGGAGGCTTACGAAAAGGGTTCTACTCAAATTGAGGACGACGCAACGAGCTATGGAAAGAAGAATGATAGGTGTAACGTTAAGGGATAAGAAAAGAGCAGATTGGGTGAGGGAACAAACGCGAGTTAATGACATCTTAGTTGAAATCAAGAAGAAGAAATGGGCATGGGCAGGACATGTAATGAGGAGGGAAGATAACCGATGGTCATTAAGGGTTACGGACTGGATTCCAAGGGAAGGGAAGAGCAGCAGGGGGCGGCAGAAAGTTAGGTGGGCGGATGAGATTAAGAAGTTTGCAGGTGACGGCATGGCCACAATTAGTACATGACCGGGGTTGTTGGAGAAATATGGGAGAGGCCTTTGCCCTGCAGTGGGCGTAACCAGGCTGATGATGATGATGAACATCGGGCTTGTTTTCTTGCCCGTCAATGTTTAATAATAGTTGCGCTTCTTTGTTGCGAATCCCGCGGCTTTTCCATTGGTAAATTACGGTGGTATCCCCCCGGTTTTCTTCTTGTGCTTCTTACTTGGCTTCTGCATCATCCTTTCCGGGCGTTTCGAGTCGATTGCGCCTTTTCGCGATCGCGCCTTTGATTTTTTCGGACCACTCCTTTTTCAGGGACTTTCAGGGACAACCTCGAATGGGGCGTGCATTTTGCCTAGCCTTTCATTAATTTCGGAAATTGCGGCCGAAATGGCCGTGAGCTCTCCTTCTCACGGGATCTGCGTCGTTGCCGTGGTCGCGGTCTCTACGGTCACCGCTTCCTCTCCGCTCGCGGGGCACATTTCGGCGGCCATCGCCTCTTGATTACTTGATGCACGTTGCGTAACCGCAGCCTCTCCCGCCGCCCGCCCTAGGCGGGGCGAGGGGAGGTCCCTCTGCGGCAATAAGCGCAAGCCGGCGGCGTTGTTTGCCGCCGTACTGTTGTTTTGGGGGCTTGCATTTGCCGAGCTGCCGTTATTCGCCAGTGTTTCGATCTTATTCATAAGCGCCCGAATTAGGGCGTCCTGCTACTGGATCTGAGCGTTTTGGCGCTCTATGATCCTGTTAAGTTCCATCACTTCGCTACTGTCCTTTTTCGGATTAGCTTGTGAGTTAAGGGGTTGGGAGGGGGTGAGCGGTGGGAATTCGCTGTTCTTGGTTCGAGCGACGAGAGACCTGTTGGTCCAGCCCACCTTTTCCTCGGCGATCCCTCGGCGTCCGGTTGACTCACTCCGGGACCTTAAACTGCCCCCGTATCTCGAACTGGTCCGGGAGCGCGAGCAGCGGTTGCCGTCGCCGTTGCCGCCCCCGGATGGTGTCTTTGATCGGGAGCGACTCCGGCAGCCGTTTCCGCCGCCACTGTTGTTGCTGCTGCGGCCTGGCGTGTGTGACCGGCCCGGTTGTTTGGATGCGCTACGGCGGGGTCCGCCTGCAGGACCTCTCTTGTCTCGGTTTCTTCTCCCGGCATCTTCTTCCTCTGCTCGGCGCCGTTCCCAGTGTCGCTGGCGGACGACGTAGGACGTCTTGAAGCGGGCTTTGGAGGCCTTTTCCGCGACCAGGTGTTTGCCTCCGCACAGGCCACACTTCGGGACACATCTGTGGTCTTCGGCGGGGTTGGAGATTCTGCACCCTCGGCAGATCGTGTTCGAAGGATCCGGGCACACGTCCATTCTGTGGCCCGCTCTTCCGCACGCATAGCATACGTCAATTTGTTTTCTGTGCGACGTGCACTCCGTGAGCAGGTTACCGTATCTCACGTAATTGGGTACTTCGTGCCCTTCGAAAGCAATGACGACTGATCGGGTTTTACCGATTCGGTTTGCCTGTAGTAACATTGGGTTATGCTTGTGCACAACATTGTCCTGAATTTCCTGTGCCGTATCCTCGTGCGGGATGCCCCTTATGACGCCCTTCACCGTGCCGTGGGGGGCCGCTTCGTAGGTACTTATTTCGTGCGCCGTGCCGCGTATGTCGATCCTTCCTACTGCAGCGTATCGGTCGGCGTGCTCTCTCTTGGAGGTGCTCACCACTACGATATTTTGCTGTAGGTTGGGGCACACGACGTCTTCACTTGCTTCATTGGCGGGGATCTGTGCCACCGCCGCAATTGCACGACTTAGTTCAACCCGAGTCACGTCGCTCACGTGGAGCCCGCCTCGCGGTCGGAACACGATCTTTATGTCGCCACGCAGCAAGTCTGGCATGCGCGCGCCCTTCAACAATTTGCCCTTGTTTATCCGTTTCGCCCTTGAGTGACGTGTATCGCTGCCAGTGGCGCCACCGCCGAGCTTGTTGCTCCGGCTGTTGACATCAGCCGTGGCCTTGGCGCCATCTTGGCTCGTTTAAGTACGAGATTTAGGCCTATCTTGCCCGTGCCTTGGTGCTTGACTGTTTCACCGGCAGTTCTCCAGCCTTGCGATCTTGTGCACTGGTCCGGCGACATTTCGATGCCGTCCACCTCTACACGCATAGCGGTAATCATCTTAGGTTAATGCTCACTTGCGTAATCACCGATGGTTCGATGTTCCGCTGGCGGCTTCACCGAGGCTAGGGCTGGGCCTACCGCTCCCCCGGCCAAGGCCGAAGTCGACGTTAGGCCCAGCGGCGTGCGCTCCTCTCGGCACAGAAAAGTCTTCTAAATTCGGAAAAAGCGGCCCTCTACCTCAGAATTTGTGTTCCCGGTGGTCCCCACAACTTCATACATCTGGTCGATGCACTTTCCATAAGGTGCGACTCAAGAATCCGGCATTTCAAAGAAAAAACAGGGAACAAGTGAAATGCGTCCGCTCGCTCCCTTCGTCGTCTTCGTCTCCCCTCCAGGAATGGGCAAGGATCAGATGTATGCGTTCAGAGTCAAAGCCGGCGATATCATTACTAATATGGATGAGATAGTTCAAGTGGCTGAGGAGTTCTATTAGCGGCGAGAATTAGGAGTGGCGCCCTCTCGCGTGTGACGTCACGGCCAGGACGCCGCTCGCTCCGTCTCGCTCGGCGGCCGCGCGCGCTCGTTCCCTTCGTGTATGCTTGGGGTATGGTTGGCTCGAGCCGCACTTATTGAAGGGTATGTCGGCTTCTTTCTGCTGCCATGCCTGAACCACAGTTCCTTCTCCTAAAGCACGTGAGTCAATAAAATTTGGGGCTTGGATATCGCAAGCTATGTAGCGTTGAACGGGGCTACTGGTTTTACAAAGCACATATGCGCCGTCTCTGTCCATAAATTTTGCGTAAAAAGAATGTCTGCAAATTCAATACGCGAAGTTGTGTACGATGCTTGGCTAAACACTTAACATTCCCTTAGAATTTAGCTATGATAGACATTGCATTTTACATGAAAGAAAAATCTTGGTATTTGGCGTCAGCATGTTATCCGTGTTAGAAAGACATTGCCCAGCGAAGCTGTCATCATGATTCTTATTACTCTGGTGAGTTGTTCTAGCCAAATAGGGCCATTTATTAATACCTAAAAGAAAGAGTTAGGCGCCCATTTTTTATGAAAAAGTTTGCTGCTAGTTTCACCCCTCTCAGAAACAGGCCTCCAAAAAACGAATCGCTCATGGCTGCTAACACGACGGCGCGTCATGTAGAGTATTTACATAGTTAATTCACAAATACCATAGTAGAAATCACCTGAGAGAAAAGTTTAGTTGTTAAGATCGAGAGCCAATCAATTGCAAGCGATGAAATGTTTCATAGTGGCCCTCAGCAGCCTTTATCGACAATATGGCACACCCATCACGCAACGGTAGCAACCGACTGTCGGTATGGCGAGGCACGCTTTGTTCGTGAAACCCATCAGTTCACTACAATTTCGAATTGAAACCATAAAGCATTTTGCAGCTCCAATTGGAATGGCTAAAGTATTCTCGAGCTACTACAGCGCAGCTTAGATTGTCCAGAAAAGCAAAATTCAAGCACTTTCTGTCTCACCATGTCTAGATCCAGCGTTGTTTAATTGTGCAAACGGAGAACTATTCGCTTCGTCGGTACATAAAAGAGAACCTCGCCCAACTGCAGGCAAAATAAAGGTTGCTCCAATCCAATCGCAAACATTCATAATGAAAACACCACAAGACCACCATATATTCACTTGATTTTTGACCCTCCACAGGGGAATTATATCTTCAATATGTCCCATACTACCAATGATTGACACCCCGACTTCTTTCTGGCTGCAGCATGTGGTCCAACAGGCATATTTCACTAAAAAATTTAGGCCGAGTAGCCTGTGTCAGTTCGCCAAACAAATTCGCCATGTATATTCCTCAAGCAACAAACACCAGTAAATTTCTCAAGTGAGTTGAACGTGTAGCACAGAAAAGGGAATATATATTGGTGCATTCCATTTTGTATTCTGTAAATAGACGTAAGCCTTCATTAGCTTTACATCAAATTGCCGCCGCTTAATATAAGCACGTGAAGAACCGCCTAATTTTAAGAAGCAGTCAAAGAAGCAAGTTGTACTTGTATAACCTAACTGCAGTATTAGTTAAGTCCTCGTGTAACCGCCGAGCGGTTCTGTGGAGAAACGCAAAAATTCGATATTACACCATGAACTACTCGTCGTGAGCAAATCAGTTTTAGCGGATTGTAACTGTTGCAGAAGTCATATATAGCCAGCGTCTGCGACATACTTGTTGCATCGCGGCAGGTATCGTATCATACGTGAATTCTTATTTTCTATATTTTTGCGGTTGTCGATTGAAAAACCCGCAATGGGCTGGTCTGCGCTCCTTCGGCTGGCACTGTAGCGTTGCCTTCGAGAGCTGCATTGTCGTCTAAGAAATAAGCTCTTTGAATAAATTTTCGCAAATGAATACGTCGTAAAAATATATTTGAAACGACCGCCATAAGTATACAAGCAAAGAGAACGAGTGCGCGCAAACGACAACACCGCCGAAAGCGCCCGGACACCGCCCGAACGGTAGCAGACGACAGGTGCGAGTCCGTGCCCTGACGCTGCGCTCGCAGCGCCCCTGTAGTTCGTTCTCGGGGCTAATAAAGATTTATACAGTACCAGTGGCACCCACGACGATAATGGAAGAAGGAATAGTCTAGAGGAATCTAACGTCCCTCAAGTAATACCGGAAAAAGTAAAGAAAGAATTGGGAGCTCTGCAAAGGGGGAAAGTAGCTGGGGAGGATCAGGTAAGAGCAGATTTGTTGAAGCATGGTGGGCGGATTCTTCTAGAAAAACTGGCCACCCTGTATACGAAAAGCCTCATGACCTCGAGCGTACTGGAATTTTGGATGAACGCCAACATAATCCTAATCCATAAGAAAGGGGACGCCAAATACTTGAAAAATTATAGACCGATCAGCTTACTGTCCATTGCCTACAAAGTATTTACTAAGGTAATCCCAAATAGAATCAGGAACACCTTAGACTTCTGTCAACCAAAGGACCAGGCAGGATTTCGTAAAGACGACTCAACAACAGCCCATATTCACATGATCAATCAGGTGTTAGAGAAATGTGCGGAATATAGCCGGCCCTTATATATAGCTTTCATTGATAACGAGAAAGCGTTTGATTCAGTCGAACGCTTAGCAGTCATGCAGGCATTACGGAATCGGGGTGAAAACCAGCCGTATATAAAAATACTGAAAGATATTTACAGCGGCTCCACAGTCAGCGTAGTCCTTCATAAAGAGAACAACAAAATCCCAATAAAGAAGGGCATCAGGCAGGGAGATGCGATCTCTCCAATGCTATTCACAGTGTGTGTACAGGAGGTATTCAGAGACCGGGATGGGGAAGGATTGGGGATAAAAGTTAGTGGAGAATACCTTAGTAACTTGAGATTCGCTGATTATATTGCCTTGCTTAGTAACTCAGGCGACCAACTGCAATGCATGCTCACTGACCTGGAGAGGCAAAGCAGAAGAGTGCGTCTAAAAATTATTCTGCAGAAAACTAAAGTAATGTTTAGCAGTCTCGGAAGAGAACAGCAATTTACAATAGGTAGCGAGGCACTGGAAGTGGTAAGGGAATACATCTACTTAGGGCAGGTAGTGACGGTGGATCCGGATCTTGAGACGGAAATAATCAGAAGAATAAGAATGGGCTGAGGTGCGTTTGGCAGGCATTCTCAGATCATAAACACGAGGTTGCCATTATCCCTCAAGAGAAAAGTGTATAATAGCTGTGTCTTACCAGTGCTCACCTTGCTCACCTACGGGGCATAAACCTGGAGGCTTACGAAAAGGGTTCTACTCAAATTGAGGACGACGCAACGAGCTATGGAAAGAAGAATGATAGGTGTAACGTTAAGGGATAAGAAAAGAGCAGATTGGGTGAGGGAACAAACGCGAGTTAATGACATCTTAGTTGAAATCAAGAAGAAGAAATGGGCATGGGCAGGACATGTAATGAGGAGGGAAGATAACCGATGGTCATTAAGGGTTACGGACTGGATTCCAAGGGAAGGGAAGAGCAGCAGGGGGCGGCAGAAAGTTAGGTGGGCGGATGAGATTAAGAAGTTTGCAGGTGACGGCATGGCCACAATTAGTACATGACCGGGGTTGTTGGAGAAATATGGGAGAGGCCTTTGCCTTGCAGTGGGCTGATGATCGTAATGATACATATGCGTTTTTTAATCAGGTCCTTCGTCTCCTGCGATATCTTACCGGTAACCTGTGTAACCAAGTTACCACCGAATTCTATTGCGCATTCCTTAATGATGCCCATAATATTATCCTTCCTTGCTTCAACACTAAGATCTTCTTCCTGAGCTAAGGCCGAATACCTATTCTGTAGCTTGATCTGGAATGACTCTATTTTCCCACTTACGGCAAACTCATTGATCAGGCTCTTATGTACCAGTTTGTTACGTTGCCTCCTCAAGTCTAGGCTAATTCGAGATCTTACCATCCTATGGTCACTGCAGCGCACCCTGCCTGGCACGTACACATCTTTGTAGAAGGATCGACGTTTGGGCGAGTTGTTACTGGTTGAACATCATGAAAGGGCAGCGCAATATGACGAAAACAGAATGCAGGAGCACACACGTCATATAGACACTTGTATTCGTGTATGGCGGTGTCCAGCGCACCAACGTAACAAAGAGCACGGAAGGTTGCAAATTTTCTTGCGCGGTGCCGTGAGGACGGACAGCCGTGCGCCGGAGACCAACCGGTGTGGCTACGGCGTAAGAGCCGAGACCGGCCGGTTCCGAAAGGACCAGGATGTGTGAGGTGCGTTTGCCTTGTTTACACAAAGCAGTGTGTATCTCGAGTACGACTCCTGTACACGCGGAAATGCGTGCACCTGGCATAAAACCTTGTTCACTTGCACGATTTGGTATGTGCAACGCGACACAAACGCGGGTAAAGAATGAATGACACGTATTCATCGCGCTGCACATATACGAAAAGAATGTTAACTTGCCAACTTCCTCGATTTGCTGTGTTGCTTTAACGATTCTTCTGACTATGCGGGACTAGAACAGTGTGTTCAAAGCAGAGTAAAAACTAACAAATGCAATTGTCCTACTGCACCCTGGTTTTTCTCTCCCCTCTTTTTTTAATGTTTTCTTGGTGCTCTCATTTTTCCTGTAACGTTGACTGATGTACTAGTGTTCATTGTTCTGCAGTAAGCGAAACTATCGTGCGCTCACGCTTATGAGACAGCTGTGATAGCTTCAGTATTTACCACCTGCAATATCTTGCTTCTTCGATTGGCCTTATTCGACGTGAGGAATGTAAAATTCTTTTTGCATATTTATGTAGCGCTGTGTTATAGTAAATTTACCTATGTAGTGTGAAGAGATGAAGAAAAATGCGTTGTCATATTACAGTGTGCAATGTATGAATAATTACTTTGCAAGTTTGCCATGTTATCTGATTATTGCATAAAAATGCCCATTGTTACTCTTAATAGCTCGTTGCCTTTCCAGTGGCCTTTAATTCTGGCTTCCAAGGCTTCACAAACCAGCACTCTTCCCCTGCTGCCACCAGTCATTGCTCATCCATTCCCTTGTACGGAATAAATTTGATCTAGAGGCTCGTGCATCTTGAACCTTTTTTCACTTGCAGATTTGCTGCTACGAAACATCTGTTTAATTTGTGGTATGAGTGAATCGTAAAATTGAGCTTTGTATAAAATGTACGCGTATGAACATTTGAAATGCGTTTAAATCTACGTGGCTGTACCACATATATCGAAAACGTGCTGCTGCTGTGAACGGATCAGGTACTATAGGGGTCTTGGCAACGACAATTAATCGGCTGGTTTCGGAAGCCAAAATGCGCTCACATAAGTGTCCAGCGTACGTGTGGGAAGTTTTTTTTAAACACCCTTCAGAACATCTCTTGCCTTCCCGTCTCGGGGAGAAAACTTCATACGCACGCTAAAAACATTGTACCGCTTTCTGTTGGAAGGTAATGCCCGTTTGCTCGTGAACGTTTGAGATGTTCAAGCCGCGGGCGTAGCCAGAATATTATTTCGGAGGATCGATGGGGCATCCTACTTCATATATCTAGGTTCGTGCGTGTGTTTGTTTATGAGCGTATATATATGCACATAGAAACTAAAACTTTCCGGGGATTGGCACCCTAACCCTCCTCCGGCTACGCCAATCGTTCGAACGTAGCCTGCATTAAATAGTGTCATCTTGCTGAGCGCTTGCGAACAATTGCTGCATCTAGCTCCCGACAAGCAGACAAAAAAGGCAATTGAACTCCGCGTGGCTTTGCCACCTGCGCGCGCAAGGAGTGTCTTCCCTGCAGGGCTGGAAACAAAGCGGTCCTATGCGCCAACTCCGCTCCCTGCGGGAGCACGGATGGATGGATGTTATGAGCGTCTTCTTCGGAACGGGGCGGTGGGTTGTGCCACCAAGCTGTTGCTATTATACATTCCGTGCAGGACCTATAGGGGGCGCCTTGAAAGGCGCACGCAGCGCCACTTGCGGTGCGACTCGCGTGCAATATTGAGAATCGTAGCAGACGGTAGTGGCTCCTTGCATAGGAAGCTATGGCGGTGCAAGTGCCCGTGGCTGGCGCATTAGCCTTTCGAGCTGGATGGGTGGATGAAAAGTTTAATAAGGTCCTGAGGTACGCGACTCAGTGCGCTGCGGGCCGCGGCCACGTTGGGACAGCCAGGCCTTGACCGACCGCCGCATAGTGGGCCCTCTGGACAGCCCATAGTTGCGCCCCGGCGTCGGGGCTCTTGATAGCGGATAGCCACTTGTCCTCATTGATTTGTTCCGTGCCTCGTAACGAGGGGCAACGCCAGAGCATATGGTCTAGGCTAGGCTTAAAGATATTGTAGTGAGATCTTTCTTCCGCGATGCCATACGAAGAAATGCGAAAAACTGCATCAAAAAGGGCATTTTTTTTGTTCTTATTTAAAGGGGGTTTATCAAGGTTCGACGGCAGGCAGAATGACCGCACGACGAGCACAGCGGAATCAGTCTCAGCCAGCGTCCACAGCTCGCGATCTGGGCTGGCACCGGTCGCCTAGGCAGTGTCCCACTGCTGCGTGCGTTGCTTAATCCCCACTACAGTTACCGGGCGGCTGAAAGAAGCCATCCTGGCGACTGAAGGCGACATGAGAATACGGAGGTCACGATATTGTTTGAGGCTGCACATGTGGACCACCTGGGGGCCAAGACGACGCTTCTCGGATGGGGTGGTGGGTTCAGCAACATAGGTGGCAGTAGCTAGGCACTCAATGACGCGATACGGGCCTTCGTACTTGGGGGAAAACTGAGGAGTTAGGCCAGGGGTATGAAACGGCATCCGCAGACAGGCGAGGGAGCGGCGGCGAAAGCTTGCGCAGTCAGATTGCGTTCATGGCGATCTTTTTAGAGGGCTTGGTCGTCCGAAGTAAAGGAGCGGGACAGCTAGCGACACTCTTCAAAATACTGGGCCATTTCAGAAACGGGGCGTCCGGACGGTACGGCAAAATGGTGTCAATTGTGGTGCATGGTTCGCCGCAATACAAAAGAAAGAATGGAGGAAAGCCGGTTGTCGACTGTGTCGCGGTATTATACGCGTAAGTGACGAAGGGAAGAACGATATCTCAGTCAGAGTGGTCCTAAATAATGCCACGCCAGTAATACCGTTGTAGGAGCGGCTTATATGTTTTCGGCGCTCCAGCTTGGGTATATTGAGGGTCAGCATGAAAGTATGCGCAGATATTGGACCGCATCGCTAGGGATGACGTGCAGCAAATTACGGCCTACCGGATGATAGTTGCGACGCTATAATAGTTCGTCCCATATCGCAATATCCATGGCTTGACGGCGAAGTGCACATGTGTGTGCAGAAGTTGGCGGAGCGGAAAGAGCATTCAGGAGGGAGACGTTCCTTGAGACTTTTCGCTGTTCAGAAGGCACGTGTATGGTGGTAAGAGCAGCCAAAGGGAAAGGCACCAGTTGAATGCGGTACTGCAGTCGATTTCATGGAAGATAGGGAGAGCGCATCTGCGTCGTAGTGTTTTCCGGCCCCTATAGGTACAGCACGTGAATGTCAAATTCTTGCAGGCGAAGAGCCCAATGTCCAAGGCGACCAGAAGGATCCTTCAGGGATGCCCATCAACACAGTGCGTGATGGTCAGTCACCACGTCGAAAGTGTGGCATTATAAGTAGGGACTAAACATTCTTATTGCCACACAATCGCAAGAACTTCCTTTTCAGTTACCGAGTAGTTGGATTCCGCCTTCGTGAGGGCAGGGCCAGCATAGGCGACAACATACTCAGAAAAGCCAGGTTTGCGTTGCGCGAATACTGCAGCAAGACCGACGTCACTGGTGTCCGTGTGTACTTCTGTTGGTGCAGTCGGGTCGTAACGGTGCGGAATGGGTGGTGAGGTAAGCAAACGCCGTAATGTAGTGAAGGCGTCGTCGCAGGCTTGAGTCCTGTTGGATAGGTTACCAGGGCTAGCAAGGAGCTTCGTAAGCGGTGCTATTATGGAGGCAAAGTTCTGGAAAAATGACGAAAACACGAGCACAAGCCCACAAAGCTGCGCAGTTCTTTTACTGAGGTCGGCTTAGGAAACTCTGCGACGGCGCGAAGTTAAGTCAGGAAGAATCCCGTGTTCTGAGAATACACGACCTAGTATGGTGTGGTGACGAGCCCCGAAGTGACACTTCTCCAGGTTGTGTTGAACGCTTGCATTGGTAAGGCATTTGAGAATCGTGCGCGGACAGGCGAGGTGTGTAGCAAAATCGATGGCAAACACGACAAGGTCATCAAGATAACAGACGTATCTGCCATTTTTGACCGCATAAGGTGCTGTCCATCATTCGCTCGAATGCTGCACGCGTATTGCAAAGTCCAAATGTCATGATTGTGAATTCGTACACACCATCCGGCCTGACACACACCGTCTTCGGACGATCACACTCAGCCGTCGGGACTTGCCAATAACACGAACGCAGGTCGAGTGAAGAGAACCCGGCGCCCTGTGGACAATGGAGGGCGTCGTCTATGCGTGGAAGAGGGTAAACATCTTTGCTAGTAATGTTGCTGAGACACCGGTAATCCACACAGAACCTAATTGAACCTTCTTTTTTCTTGACCAGCACAACAGCGGATGACCAAAGACTACAGAAAAGTTGGATGACTCCGCGCTGAAGCATATGGTTAACTTGCTCCATAATTACACGACGCTCCGTAGGTGATACACGGTAGGGACGCTGTCGCAAAGGCGTGTTGGTTCCGGTGTCAATTCTGTGAGCAACGGTGCTGGTTTGGCCTAACGATGCTTGGTGGAACTCAAACGAACTCCTGAACTCGTTCAGAAGTGTAAGAAGCTGCGCACGTTTATGCGGAGCGAGGTTGATGTTAATGGAAGCGAAAAATACGTCCGAGGACACCTCAGCGGATGGAAGATGCGGTGTCAACGTGTACAGCTAAGGCTTCGATATTGGCTCGGTGGAATCAATAGGAAAGAGAAGATCATCGACGACTAGCTGAACGTACCCAAGCGTCTCACGGCGGCGTAACGTAAGAGGGCATGAGGTAGTGTTGGAAATAAGTATTCCTGAGGCATCCTGTTGAACTGCTAGATGGGCAAATGTAAGCGACGCATAGTGGCGGCGACACAATACGCTAGACAGAGTGAACAGAAGTGTAGTTTCAGAAAAGGTAGCACAGTAAACAGGAACTACGTCGGGCACTGAGGGGGGAGAGGGTAGTGTCAGCAGCCACGACAAGCTTGTCAACACCAGGCACGGGCACATGGGCAGAAGGTGCATCGCCAAACACCGACAGTTCCACCTGAGCGCGAGCCCAGTCTATAACGGCGTGATGGCGCGATAACAAACCGACTCAAGGATAATATCATGTGAACACGAAGTCAACACAATAAACTTAACGTCGTAGAGTACGTCTCCAGTGATGACTTTGTCTGTGAAGGCTGGAACCGGATGAATTCGCTGTGGGCTTGCAGTACTCAGGGAAAACGCTGTATGTGGCGTTGTCAATTTACGAAGAGACTGGCAAATTTTCTGACTAATGACGGATATAGTGGCACTGGTATCGACGAGCGTAAGAATTCGAACATCTTCAATAAAAACATCGATGTAATTGGCTGGGAAAAGCGAGGATATACACAGTTCGACGACGACGCAGCTCGTGCCTCCCGAGCTGCGGCTGTCACTTTCCCGCCTCAGCGCTGCGTCGGCGACGCATAGCTGAGCGCCGGGTAGCGAAGAGTTGAAAGGCGGAGCCAGGCTGGGGGTCTCACGCGTACACATCAGGTGGCGCGTCCTGTGGCGTATAGCACTGGGGCCGGAAAGAATAGTCGTGTATTCGTGGTGCACCCGGGGCTGCCGTGAAGCGCCAGTGACAGAAGCGTGCAACGTGACCTGGAAGTCCACAAGCGTAGCATATTGGTCGGTTGTCAGCAGTGAGCCACGGATTTACGATGGGCTGCTGTGCACCAAGGAATGGCACCGGTGACTGTCGGAGATGTTGAGGTGCGAAAGCTAGCAGTCGACGCGGTGGCTCTGCAGCAGCATCGCATAAGTGAGTGGGGCGGCAACAGGTGTCGGCTGGGATGCGGGCGGCAGCACTTCGGAGACTTGCTCGTGAATAACTATTGTGATAGATGGCGCTAGATTGTGCGTAGTCCGGAGCCTGCAAAAAACGACAAACACGAGAGCTTCCGTGCCACTTCCTCAGGCACATATTCTTTGATTTGCGACAGTATCGTATTGTTCTCCCCACCTGTGTTTATAGCTGCGAGAGAATCGTCTGGTGTTGTGGGCCGCCGAACTAAGACGCGTTATTTGCGTAGCTCATCAAAGCTCTGGCACAAGGTCGTAAGCTGAACGATGGTGTTTGAGTCCTTGGCCATCAACATTTGAAAGGCATCGTCGTCAATGCCAATCAGGATGTGTTTAATCTTCTCCATCGGTCATGGAAGGATTCAAGCGCTTACATAGATCGATAACGTCTTCTATGTAGCTAATAAAATTTTCGCCTTGCCGCTGCGCCCGTCCGCGGAGGCGCTGTTCGGCGGGGAGTTTGTGCACGGCGGGACGGTCGAACATGTCTGTGAAGCGTTTCTTGAACGCACTCCATGTAGCGAAGTCGGACTGGTAGTTGTGGTACCACAGGATTGCCACGTCTTTGAGATAAAACGAGACAATCTGGAGTTTCGACGGGTCGTCCCATTTAGTGCGGGCGCTCAGCTTTTTCTAATGCCGCCAACCAATATTCCACATCGTGGTCATCTGTTCCACTAAAGAAGGGAGGATCGGGCTGTCGCAGCGCGCCGGTTACCAAAACCTGCGTGGATTGGGCAACGAGCTGCTGCGTGGTTTCGTGAGGCATTGTCGGGGCAGTTGATAGCGTCCGACTTCGGAGTTGCAACTTTGAATACGCCGTACCTCCACCACTTTGAAAGCGGGTTTATTAAGGTTGCGCGGCAGGCGGGAGGGCCACACGACGGGTACTGCAAAGACAGTCTCAGCCGGCGTCAACAGCTCGAAATCTGCGCTCGCACCTGCCGCTTAGACAGTGTCCCAATGCTGCGTGCGTTGCTTCATCCCCGCTACATTATATTCAATTTGTTCCTGCAACCGATGCCTTGTATATAGTTGTTTATTATTCGTGCATAGTTTTACAAACGATTCTTCATTGCTATTTATCGAGGTATTTTAACAGGGGTCCCACCACTGATATTTTCTGTTCTGTTCGTCCATGGGATAACGGCTGCCTTAGACCCTGCAGATATGGCTGGCACCGTATACCGTAAATAGATAAAAAATAATATAAGCTACGGGGACGTCTAATAATAAATGTGACCTATTGAAATGAATTGCTGAAGAAGTCGTACAGATTTGAAGTAAGAATTTGCTTATTGACAAGCAAGCAAACGCTGTGCGCAGGTCAAGAATTAAAGGTACTGTATAGAATTGTTTTTCAATATTTTGTAGAAGTTTGTATTTTATGTGACGGAATCGTGTTGTGATGTCCCTCTTATGTCATTTTTTTCGCATCCCTGTTTTGTTTGGTTCTTGCTATTTTATTGCTAAGAATGTAGCCACTCTCCCGCGATCTCCCGTCTTGGGCCTTTTGGGTAATCAAAAATAAATACGTTAATGATATCTCGCTACAGATGCCGCTATCATGGCCTGATTGATTTATACTTTCTCCCAGTTTATGAGAACGTCCTCACAATCTACGTAAGCTAAACTCGAAGCTATTTATTTGCAACTATGATATTTGATTGGATAATCAGCGCACATGCTAAGAGGGATACGACACATGAAGTGGAACATGAAGAAGATGTGGCCTCGCTGCTGCCTATTTCATATAAAGGGTGGCGTAGTCGTCATAAGTTCTATTAACGATTCGCCAAACGAGCTGTTAACCTTTGTTTTGTTTGCAAGAAGCGAAAAATAAGAACAGCACAATGTTTAACTGGTGGGTAGGGCGTTAGCTAAGAAAATGGTAGCCACTTATGTTAGAAAAAGGTAGACGTGCAGAGACAACAAGTGTAGAATAAAGTAAATACACAAACTCCGTACAGTACATATGGCGTATGTGTTGTCTGTCTCCCTCTACTTGTGTCCGTGTCCGAAGCTTTGCCTTGTTATAACATTATTTAATTATATTTGATCTTTTCAGCGTTTCTTTCGAAGGCGGTACTGCTTCAGCAGTAACTACCTCCAGTACGGGTCCAGGACAAGTGTATACTCACATTCATCAAAGTCAGAGCTATTATATAGAGTGCCTTAGATGGGCAGCAGTCTATAATTGTCTTTCATTAGTGTGTTCCTACGACCGGAATATCGCACTGCTGAGGCGCACATTATATTGGGTTTTCAAGCGAAGTATTTGTAGCCTTTTTCTCCTAATGTGCGGATCCCGCCTGCTAGCTGTCTCTCCATGAATACAACTTTGACCACTGGGTGCGTGATACTGTACACGTGCAGATTGGTATACGCCCAAACACACTACAAATCCGAGTGCTTGGAGGGAGCGACTCTCTAGAGAGAGTTAAGCGTTAGAAAGGTGAAAGGACTCTGGGTATGTGTACCTGGGCTTATGCCTTTGTCTTCCGAGAACAGGTACGTGAACTAGGCTACAGAAGCAGCTGAATGTACAGAAAGAATTGTGGAGAACAAAATTGGACCAGAGTGTGCAGTGAGTGAGCTTCGTTCATTTACAGAGAAGTGCTTAGCTTGCTTTTGAATATTTAAGTCGGCTACAGAGAAGCTAAGGAGTCGGCATCAGACACAGCCGAACGCGTCTTCATAAAATCGAACCAGAGCATGCATAGAGGAAAAGCGATTGGCTGCGTTGAAATGAAGGAGAAGTGCAGTCGCTTGAGTCCATATGAAAGAAAGCTTCGCGCGGGACCAATTCCGGCACATGTGTGGGATAAGTCATTTTTTCCATGTTGTCTCGTGTCTGTTTTGTGTGTTTGAATCTGTGGGTTTACCAGTTTGGCTTTTCTTTCTGTTATTTTTATGGGGATGGCAATTAAATTGATATTCCAAGCGCATGCTTGCTTCGCCGTCGGCGTCGGCTGGTGTCCGCGTTGCCGTGATGGCGCGTATTAAATCCGAAAGCGATAACACCATCGCCGCGGGTCGTATGCTGTATGCCCAAGTGAAAGCACGCGAGGGAAGCCGATGAACGCGGCTCAATCTGGCGTGCGCGCAGGAGGAAATTGGAGAGTAAAGGCGCTTGCTTCCGTCGCGCGAAAGGCCCTAGGGGAATGAGAAGGAAGGAAAGAGGGAAAGACGGAGGCGGAGTCGCGCTTCGGCAGCAACTGCGTATTTCGCGACCGGGCGCAAGGGGAACTGACGATCGTGGCTCAATCTAGCGCGCGAAACAGAAGAAAGTATGGAGGCAGCGTGGGAGAGAGGGGAGGAGTGACTTCGACGCACAAGTGCCTACATTGCACGGCCGCGCGCGGTAGCACGCGCCCTATCGTGAAAGGGATCCATAGACGGCTGATACCTTTGTACACGCTGTTTTCTTGCCGCTCTTACGTTGGAGCGATAGGCCGCACGAAGGTCAATTCGCTCACTGCAGCTGCCGCGCTTGCTCACACCAGCGTTTTGACAGCGCGTCTTCGCGCTCATCGAGTCTGAGTTCTTCGTGTTGTCTTGTGCGCACTCACACCATGCTTGTTAATTCGCGTATAAGCGAATATTTCCAAGTTTTCAAGGCCAATAAAACTACTCTGCTATATTTGGTTAACTAATTTGCTATCGCTATCGAGGCGAACTATGACTTGTTTAAAAAAATGATGTGTAATGCTTCGTGGTATAGGAAGGGACATTTAAGAACAATGGTGCACAGGGTACTCTGATGCTTGGAAAACTTTTCAACTGACAAAGCTGAAATCATAAAATTAAGCTCGTTACCAAAGCCAGCTAATGAAGAACATGCTCAACGATAAATGGAACAAAGAATGAATGATGGATTTGGGAAGAAAAACAAAACGCGATGGCTTGAGATAGTTGCGAAGATTGGCGTGTTCAGAAGATAAACAGCGTAAAGGAACACAGCCAAGTCCTCGCCAGAAGAAATTCGATAGATTCGGGTGTGGCTAATTTGCTTCGCTTTGAGCTGGCAGTCATCTGACAAAATATACCGTCAGTTCTAAGAGCGAAGATTTTCTTTGCGAACCTCGACGGGTTTCGGGACAGTGGTTTTGGCCTGTCCCCTTTCTGAATAGGTTAGCCATTCAGAGCGGAGTCCGCCTGCCGCTGGGTTCTGTGGCAGCGGCGGTGCCAGTCGTGCCGGGCAAGGAAGAAAGAGCCAGAAAGCTCGCCTACTTGCATCCGTAGCTTCGCGCTGATGAGGAAGTCAGGGCTTCATGCGGCTTGAACGGATTCGAGTGGCGCTACGTATGCGCGCGCACGCTGCTCCTGAAACCATGATACGTTCTAGGTGTCCGCCGTACTCTCAAGTCAGCTGCTCCAACTAAGAAAATACCAGGCATAATTTATGTACGCACGCGCGTGAGTGTGTTTGTTGATGTGTACGCGTGCACGCGTGTGCCTGTGCGCCTGCGTGTGCTCGGGTTTCGACTTTTCATGGATTCACACACAGCTTCGCGTTATATCGAATGCAACTGTTTAGATGTGCTGCATTCTTTTCTGCAAAGATCGGGTCCTGGCAAAGAGCCTCTTGTATTCAGCCGTCAAAGTATCGTTGACAAATGCTCGTGAGTTAGCTAGTTAGTTATGTAGGGTTTTAGGACGCCAAAGCAACTACGGCTGTAATTCGCCATGCACAAGATGAGAATATATAATTCGATGGAAGTGCTTCATGCAACAAAAATTATTACCTTAGAGTTTGTTTATGAAACTTGTTTCTTCTAGAAACTTAAAAATATCGTCTAGAGTTACAAGTGCGTTTTCAGCTAGGATAAGGGAGGGATAAAGTTGTGTTAGTGTTTTATATATTTCATGAAAATATTCTTGTCTTTGTCCATCCAACGCCGGCCATATGCTTAAAATGTGATGAATAGAGTTTCTTGGCATTGATTACAAACCGCTTGTGCCTTATTCAATAAAATGTTATGGGTGAGATGGTGTGTGTCCCATAGAAACGCGACAGAGCACAACTTCCATAAAACGTTCCTCGTGGTATGATGTCTTCTACTCTTGCAGTATGGGCTTTACAATTTGTAGTATGTTGTTAACTTGGCAGTCCCAATCCTTTTGTCACTTTGCGGTGATTGTAGCGCGCGCGAACCGAACACAGTCCTTGGATGGAAGATTTATTTCTGCTAGTCTTTCATGGGCTGTCATTGCTGCATATTGGTCCGCATTTTCATTTCCCGTGATTCCGACGTGGCTTGGAACCCAAAAGAGACGAATTAATTTACCACGATTTTCACTTTCGCTAAGCATTCTCAGGTTGCAGGCGAGAAGAGGTTCGCATTCTGATCTGCTATGGAGGAGGGTAAGTTAACTGAGAGAATCTGTGTTGACCACTGCTCTTTTATTATTTCCAGTTACAATTTAAAAAAAAATCCATAAGCAAGGCGTACACTTCGGTTGTAAAAGCGTAAGCAAACTGTGGCAACCTAAGACAATTTTCCCAGTGTTTCAATACGACTGCACTTCCGACATGTTCATTTGGCTTGGGCCTGTCAGGGTAAAACTCGGAGTGGTTATTGTGTTTTTTGTAATTCTGAGAAATCTTCTGTTATGTGTTCACGCGTCGATTATTTTTTCTTGTGGCGTGTAAGAGCAAAATCACACAACAATGTGCAAAATCATACCACGGGGGCAGTCTGTTCGGTCTTTCGGCGACTCTGGCAGCGTCGCTCCGAACATTGTAGTTTCGGCACACTTCTTCGAAACGAAAGATAAGTAGTTTCATGCTATGTGGTTTGTTGATATAGTGTGTTCTGTTCGTGGTGTAAGTGAACAGAGTGCGGCATATATTATTAGGTAGAGCTATGAGTATGAGTACGTATGAAATTGTCAGGAAGGCTCTTCGGTCTTCGGAACAGGGTACGTTGCTCTCGGCATATAGGCTTTCCACTGGCGAGGTCCTGTACGCACTAGTTGCTAAGCGCAGTCCGTGATTGTGCGTGGGTCAAAAATGCTTGCTGTATGACTTCTTTGCTCATCCGTAAACTATGCAGCCATAGTCAAAAATGCTGCGCACGACAGAGCGGTAAATGCGAACAGGCATGTGCGGTCGGCGCCCAAGTGCTTACGCAATAGGGCCTTGACGACGTTAAGTGCTTTGTTTGCATTAGTTTTTATGCTGTTGATGTGGGCGTTGAAATTTAGTTTATTATCAAAACCTATTCAAAACCTATTCCTAAAAGCTTTCGTTCGTGATTAACTGGTAGTGGGCTCCCATGTCACATGAGAGCTGGATCCAGGTGTAACCTCGTATTTTGTGAAAGCACGCCTGTAACAATTTTGTTTTGTGTAGAAAAATGGAATCCATATTTATCGGTCCATTGTGACAACCTGTACTTTGTTATCTGGTTTTGCCTTTCGTTTGTAGACATAATCGAGGCACGGAATGCAATTTGGAGGTGGTCGGCGTATAAAGAGTGCATAATGTCGGACGGTATAATTGAATTTATGCAGTTCATCTTCTCCACGAAAACCGTAGTGCTTAATACGCAACCCTGTAGGACGCCATTTTCTTGTAGAAAGACTCAGGCCAATGTCGCACCCAACGAACTTGGAATGTCCGGTTTGATAGACAATCGGCCAAACAGTTGAGCATTCTTCTAGTGTTGCCAAATCTCGTGAAATGCCATACCTGCATGTGGTGTCGTATGCTTATTCTAGGTGGAAAAAAACTGCTAGGCAGTGTTGTTTGTAAAGGAACGCCTCACGTATGGTATGTTCAAGACGAACCAGGTGGTCAATTGTTGAGTAGGTTTTCTCGTAACCCCACGTGTAGTGTATCTAGTAGTAGTGAGTATCTAGTTTGGAGAACATATGTTATTCTTATATTTAATATGCCTTCATATGATTTTGCCGGGCAACTTACTAATTCTGCAGGCCTGTAGCTGCTGGGGGTGTTTGGTGATTTTCCCGCTTTCAGGAAGGGAACAATAACTGCTTTTTTCCACTCTGCAGACGTCTTAGCTGTTTCCCAGACAGCGTTCAGGAAACACAACAAGGCCTCCAACGCTTTCTGGGGAAGGTGGACCAGCATAGTGTAATGTATTTTGTGAGGAATAGGTGCTGTCTTCTTACCTGAAGAGATTACTCTGTTTCTTTCATGGAGCGTTAAAGGGGAATTAAGTGATCCATATTAACTTCCCGTTGTCTGAAGCTTTTGTTTTTCTGTGGACTGTTTTTGTTTTATGAAGGTTGCGGAATAGCTTGCTGAGCTAGATATGGCGTAGAAGGGCTAGCTTAATATGTCTGCTTGTTCGTGTAGACATGTTTGCGTGCTTGGAGCTGATAGTATGGGAACACTGCTTTTTTATTATCTCCTCTTACTATTTTTTAAAAGCCATAGGCAGGGTCTATACTTCGGCTACTCACTTGATCACTAAACCAAGGTACTTGTGTTGCCTGGCTTTAGTTAGTTGCGAGTCACCAATGGCGTAGGAAATATCTGATATATTTTGTTTGCGTGTTATTCTTAGGAAAGATTTTCATACATTTAAAGTCATCTGCCGTTTCGCTCACCATTGTGATACTGCTATTAAGGCATTGTTGAGGACAATGTGATCGCAGGGAGAGTTAATTTTTTTATAAGTAATGCAATAATTAGCGAAAAGCTTTATGTTCTGATATGTGAGGGTAGATCGATAATAAAAGTTAGGAATAGGATAGGAGCCAGGACACTGCCCTGCGGTACTCCTTATGTAACTTCTGCTATTTCGGATTTCCGCTGACTCATGTTTGGAAACTGTGTCCTGTTGGTTAAGTACGCGCTAATCCACTCTGCAATTGGTCCTTTAGGTATTGTCACCTGTAAATATTATATTAGTTATTGATGTGATACGCCGTCGAATGCTTTTCAAAAGTCAAGTGAGATAAGGTCGATCTGCTTTTGTTCGTCGATGGTCAAAGATATACTGTGTAAACAAATAATTGTGTAAATGTGCAAATACTTTTATGAAACCCGTTTTGAGACAGTGACAAAGGGGTTCTTTTTCAAGGTAAGTAGTTATATGGTTAAAAACAAAGTGCTCGAGTAATTTGGATATTCTGCTCAGTAATGACACTGAGCGATAGTTGGCGACATCAGCTTCACTGCCCGACTTGTGAATTGGTATCACTTGTGTCACCTTTAACTTAAACGGTAAGGTAAATGAAGTTAATGACATATTGAACGTTATGTGTCGATATATGGCTACCCATTTGGCGTAGCGGGTGAGAAACTCATTCGGTATGTTATCAGGCCCTGGTCGTTTTTTGATCTTTATTATTAGCAAAAAGTTAAAAATACCTGCTTCGTCTGTGTTAAGAGGTTCTATGTAATTGGCACAACTAATCTCAACATGCGGTTAGATGTCGTTGTGGGTAGCAAAAAGTGAGTTAATCATTAAATAAGTTAGCACTGTCTCTGGTTTCTTTGGAGAACGTTGTACTGTCTTTCCTATTTTTTAGGATTTAAGCAGTTCCAATATTCTATATGGCATCATTTAGAAAATTAGGTAGTTAGCGAGAAAACTAGTGAAAAGTTATTTTAGACCTCACTGAACTGATAACTTCCGCGAGGATACTTATCTGAGGCGCTTTACTTCGTGTTTTGCGTGAATTATGTCGCGATTTATCCTTGAATTGAACTTTTTTCCTTGGTTTTGGATGGTATGTAGTAACAACTGGAATGTGCTACAATTTCTTTAAATTTCTGCCACAACGATTGCATATCAGCATCTGGATGGTAAGCGAAATGCTCAAACGAAATAAATTCGTGCTATAGTTTGTAGACTATGCTAATGTCATCAGCATTCTTGAAGCCGAGGAAAACTAAAACTGATTTCGAGGGCCTTATACGGTCACGCACTGGAATTAAACACAATATTATCTTGTGCTCGGATATACCGTCTACTAACTCAACGTCGGCTTTATGAGAGGGAAAACGATCACCAACAGACACCAGGTCATGTATATTTGAGGAACACACCTGCACACGAGTAAGCTGCTTAATAAATTGAGAGAGGTTAAATGTTAGCATAGTATAAAAAATTATATCGGAACAGAGTGACTGATGCATCGTCAGCCAGTCAACAACACGGAGGTTAGAATTGCAACGAGTATAATCCTACTTTTAACAACATGAAAGCGCAGGCAAGTGTACAAGCAACGCAGATCATCGATGTTTGACGAAGGACTCTGATAGACGCAGCCAGCATCAACTGTAAAGAAAGTGAAATGCATTTTACGAAAAATACCTTCCGCTCCTTCAACGTCGGGAAGTGCCGTGAAAGCAATATCTTTTCTTATTAGAATGGCTACGCCTCCCGGACGCGTAGTTCTGTCTTTACGTAAGACTGCGTAACTAGGCGGAGTTATCTCGAAGTCCCTGACGTCACTTGACAGCCATGTTTCGATGAGCACAACAAAGTTAGGTTCAGGGCTGAGTAAAAATGACTCTAGCCCTGTTATCTTTTGAAGTATGCTGCGAGCTTTAATGTTGGCAAATTTTGTGAACGTGTGAGTGTTGCGTGGACGCAACGTGATTGAATAGTAGATTGAAATGATTTAATAGGTACGTGGTCCAGCGAAGCCGATGTCCTTCGGGCTCACTTTTGCCTGATGGGCTTTACTAAGGAATTCCTGCTTATTTTACTTGACCAGCAAAAAGAAAGGATGCGTTTCTGCTCTCCTGCTGTTGCTAGGACGCAGTGAACGATATCCAGATCAGCATGGGTAACATGACATGCTACTTTAGTACCTGTAGTTTTCACAATGGAAGTGTAAACTTTATCTTAGGAACACGGTATCTCGTTCAAATCTAAATAATTTATCCGGGAGTATTCTTCCATCTCGGAAAGGCGCTTTGTCAGAGACTCAGTTCGTTTTTTTAGCGTCTTGTTAGTAGACGTAAGACTTGCATCTTCTGCTCCGACTTCTTCAACAATGGCATTCAATGCATCGACACCTGTCGCCAGGTCAGAAATGTCAGCCTTCAGTGTCATCGCCTCTGGAGCTGACCTTTTAACAAGCCAACAGCAAGCTCTTCTAACCTCTTTTCGAACCATGCTTCTACTGGGCAACACCTTTCGTCAGTTCAGCGAGAGTAGGCATGGTGACAGGCTTTCGACAGTACAAAATACACCACTTGAAGCAGCAGCCAAGGTAGAACTAGATCCCCGAAACCGAGAACAAGGCAGTGCAAATTAACTCACTTGCAAGGCAATCAAAAGCGTTTATCTGCAGAAAGAGTATGCCGAAACTGCTGCTGTCAATTGGTGTAGCTCAATCTTCCGCAGAAAGCCATTGCACACAAGAATGCTTCATTTTTTCCTTGAAACAGACGATGCATGGAAAATTTCCACACAGTTTTTGCAAGCGTTGCTCTTCTAGAACAAGCTTATTAGGTTAGTAAGCATAATCTTGAGCAACATATATAATCGGGACGTAGCATTGCGGATTTATGTCGCCTTTTCAGGACTATTTCATAACTTGAGTCGTAAAATCCTCGTGAATAAATTACTTTCTTACAGTGTGACTGCCAGTGTTCATAAGCAGCCTACTGAAGGTTTATGTAAAATACCGAACATCATGTTTTCACAGGTGCATTCACCTCTGATTTGCAAAGTATTAAATTTTGTCGACATCAGGGTAATCAAGTTGCATGCGGGGGAGGGGGGTCATTCCGCGCGAGACGTTCCCAGATTCTACAAGTGACCGTGGGGCCATTCTCCTGAGAAAAATTGGGTTCGTAGGTGATTGCTGGAATGAGCTTCCAGCAAAATATTTTGCTCGTAAAGATCTTTTGGTGACAAAGTGCAATATGAAGTTTACGTGAAGTAAAAATTGGTTGGAGGAAAAGTTTTTTTAATCAACTGCGAAACTATTTACAATCCCAAATTTTATTTTGTAATATTCTACTGGCGTCGTTTGTTCATGCGACGTCAGAGGGAAACACACGTATTTATTTTCCGTGTTTATTTCGCAGGTTAAAAAGCGAAAACTTGTTCCTTTTCTAGACATTCCTTGCATACATATACTTAACATTCAAACCCGGAAAGCTTTTTTTACTACTTCACGCCGTTGCTCTAAATTATGGTAGAAATGCCGTTCGGTTATGAAATGAAGTACTTTTCCAAAATATTACTCCCGAATTCTGCAACAAGTCACCCTTTGACGATGTTCACTCCCAAATTGGGCGTTAAGGCTCTCCATATAAAAATGTGTGAGATTTCTCGTTAAGCGCAAGAGCTTTTCAACTGGTAGTGTACATATTACGATTCAATTAAATCTTGTTTACAGTCTCTTAGCATAAGCTATTGCAAGGAGCAATCATAATAAAAAGATTTTTTGGCTGGAACGATAACGATTGTTATGCCAAAGATTTCTGAAAGCGCAGAACTTTTTTGCTTTTTACTTGAACCAAATTATTGAGGAACAATAATAAATGTGTTCAGCTATGACGTTGCATGAAGTGAATACAGAAGTAGAATATTCTAAAATAAAATTTTCCTCGTGCATAATATAAGGCCATTGTAGATCCTACATAATAAGGTTACACCTGATGCAAACCAGTTTTGCTATTTAGCGGAAACTTCACATAACGTTTACATCAGCAAAGTATCTTTCACAAGGAAAATAATTTGGTCAAACTTCATTCGCAGGATCACTAAGAAGCCCATTTTTTTTTCAAAATGAATCGGCGATGGTCACTTTAGGGGTCTGGGACCCTTCGCGTGGAATCACCCAAGCAGGATCCAAAGGAGATTGAGATAGCTTTTGTTTCGTGTTCACATCAATGATTTATAGAGTGTTATTTCAAGTGATCAAGATTAGGTTCCCTGTTACACCGAAGACACAAGATTGCAGATTGCACGGAGAGAAACAAAAGGAATCGAAAAAATGCGTTAATGTATTATCTCACTTTTTTTCACCGGAGAAAACACATTTCTTGACAATCGACACGCAAAAGCCGAAAGCTGTGCTCTCCGAACCTGCATGAAAAATTACCACATTTCCTCACATTACCTCGGATCATATAAACTATAGATAGTGAATTCTGCAAAGCTGTTAAGTATGTACACATCTAGTACTATAACCTGAGATTTTGGACATACACATGGATTATTACCACCGAAAGTTGTGCAATGTTATTGTCTTATTACATACCAATCAATACATTTGAGCTGAACCGACATTTTCTAGTACAAAATAATATGTTATTAATTTTACTGAAGAAATAATAATAGTAGTCTTTATTATTCTCACGCGCGAGACATCCTATTATCACTACCGAGTAATGAAAATTTTTAAGCTCAGTAGCCATGACCTCTCCAAATTTTAATCTATAGGCAATAAAGACAATGCTCCACTAATATGAACCTGTCATTGTTCGATAAAAATATACTACATCTTTAATACACCATGTACACAGAGATGACTTCTCCGTCGACCTTTATAAGATTATATTTTATGAATCGATGACGCATTTCCGCGCTTGTAAGACAAATTATTGAAAGAGTATATTGACCTGCTCCGCCTACCACAGATAAGAGAAAGTGCTATCTTCTTCGTATGCAATCGTAGTATTTACTCTCTCTGATAATGACTGTTTGCTGAAATGATATAGATGTTGTTGTTCTTTCTTTTTGTGCTTGCTGTCCCAGTTTGTGATTTTGTACCCCTGTATCTCACAGTGCTGAGTAGGTGCTCTTTCGGTTCTTCGCTTGTTGATGAAATGCCCAGTGATTCTATATGTTCGTCGATTTTTTCTGTAACTTTTGCTGTGACCCAATGTAGGGACAGTTCCTTTGTAACGTTGCTTGACAAAGTAGCCTTTAGTGGCTGCCCCATCCCTTCCGTTTCAAGAGGGAAAATTCATGATTTCAGCGATTGATTTCAACACGGGGACGTTTAACACAGATAGGACCCTCTTTGCAAGATAGATGTTTATTCGTATGCATCCAGCTATGCAATAACTGTGAAGCGATGTCTTGGTTCTACTCTTTTATTGTTCACCGTATGATGATCGCGCCACGATGTCATGTTTCCCAGTAATGAGAGGCAAGCTTCAAGTGTGGGTACCCGGCGTCGGGATTTGCCCAGGAAATGTTAAGTGCCATATGCGAGATAATGCTTCAATAGCGGAAATTCTAGAACCGCAGCAGGAGTGGTGACGTATGAGAACTTCTTGGCGTCATTCCGTATATTCACGGCGTGAGTCACAGTCCTGAAATGATTACCTGCAGAGAGAGCTTAAAAACTGTTTTTTAGCTGAAACTAAGGCATCGACCATGTGCAGACGCGTGAACACTGACAAGGATCGGGGAATCTGCAAAATGAGCGAGAATAAAAACGGGCACTGCAAACAAACTGTCGCGTATCACATCACTGTATCATGCGGCCGTAATTATTCCCTCACTGAAGAAACAGTACAACGTGTGTACATAGTGGCTCAATGCAGAGACTTCGCGTGCCTATGGCATTTTCATCGAGTCAGAGTTTCAAGAAAAGCACCACGTCAATAGCTCTGACAGCTAGAGAAAGACCACACGTTTCCCGTAGGTGACTTCCGATTGCAGATGCTGGGATCGCAGACGCATATGCGGTGTATGTGTTTGTGGTTGTTTGCGCGTGCTCTGTTGATATATGCAGCCGCATGCGGAGAAATGAAAGTGAATTGATAGCTCAGCGATCGCCTTGTCTCTCTTTCGGTCCTTCGTTCTTAGTTCAGCGGTTCCAGCTCGCGTTGAACTACTGGAATTTTGTTTTGTAATATTTCGATATCAGTCATATGGAAACTGCATGCATCACCACTTCCGTAGCCGTGCTGTTTCAGGCCAAGCGCAGCCTGCGCGCCTTGTTGTAGGTGATGTCATTTGGGCCAAGTGCGAAGGTGAACGTGCGCGGGGGAACGAGATGGCTAGTGCCATCTCGTTCCCCCGCGCACGTTCAAGTTTTGTTCAAGTTTTGTGTTGATGCGCACTGTCTTACCAGACACTTATTGTTGGAGAGGACATGAACTGCTTGGTTTTTGTGGCGTGACACAGCAGAATAGTAAAAGAAGCCGCAGCACGGAATGTTCGCTTAGGGACAAGCACGTCATCTCACCAGGGATGTCAATGTAAGCGCTCGAGGTCATCGCTTCTACTCTGTTACACAGGATATATAAGAGCGATGTCATATATTGAAATCTATTGCTTTGGAAGCCTTGCTGAAGAAATTGTTTATTTCTCGGGAGCTGGAATGCATAGATAAATTGTCCTCCTGTGTGTGTTTCTTCTTTCCGTCAGCGTCCGAAGTGCCCTGCTTTTCACAATAAGCGTAAACCAAGTTAGCCGACTTTCGGCCTTTCTACAGCAAATTATTTTCAGACCTTCTATTTGGTAGAAATCGTTGGACCGCGTCGACGTTAGCAGGGGAGACCTACTGACATCACATTTTTTATCAACAATCCGGATAACCGCAACGAGTCGTAATACCCATGACACCATAATTCTTCAGCCAATAATGCTTTTCAAGTTTTGTCACCTTGCTTAGACAACTTGTTATTCTCAGATTTCTGGTCCTTTGTTACTACCTACCACGGCTTCTGCGTTGTGCGGTGTTTTTACTTCTGCATATACAGATTCCGTACTCCACACTAAGCTTATTCACAATAAGAACATCCCTAGAGTAAGTATGCGGCCTAAATGAATTTAGTTTCAAAAGCTTCTCTCACTGATTTTTTTTTTAAATTGCGGTGAACATAACTTTCAGTCTGTCAATTTTTTTGAGAAAACCATACCAGCCGGCATTCTTTCACAAGCTGGTTCGGGACGCGATACAATATTAACGCAGAGTTCAAGGCATGTGGTCTTAAGCAGGGGCAGCAGCGCATTTACAAGGCAGAATAGCATTGGACGAAAACTAACCTGCACTAACCAATAAAATGTGTTATACTGCCAATCTTTGAGTTGCTGCTGCTGTAGTTCCCCCGTCGATGTTCGTTTCCTAAAGTCAGAGCTTTTACAAACATCGAGCCGCCCTGGTGGAAGATCACTAAATTTGTATCGATAAGACGATATCTTAAAGGCAACGTGCTAATTGATTATGCGGTTCGCAATCGTCAATACTTCTGATATATAAACGGCAACTCTAAATGAACTTGCGACATATTTGGGTTGGACTGTATACATGTTTGCTGCAGATATGCATGATAAAAATTATGTTGATTCAGCGCACTTTTCTAAATTTATGTGAAGCGGAAGTTTCTTTAGGCTGTTAATGAAATGCTACATAATGAATGCATTCGGGTCAGCTGCACTAACCATTACATGCAACATGTAATCACATGATGTAGTTGTTGGTGCACCGCACAGCTGACAACGGTGGTGTCATGCAATGCTTATGGATATGCACTACACCTGTTCACAAGGCATGGCGAAATGCAAACAGCAGTTCAAGCGAGTGCATGCTGCGATTTGCATAAGTTGTGTAGAAGCAGTAATGTCACGATGCCAAAGACGAGGATGGAGATTTGTTCAGGGACGAATCGTGCGGACAAATGTCGGCAGAGAGAAGACGCGAAAGACAGGAGTAAGGTATTGCTTCACATTCACCCGCTTCATTCTTGAGTCAATGGCCAAAGGAAAACTAGCGTGCGGGCATGTGATCCGCACGTGCGCGCACGCTCTTATACACAACTGCTCTCAGACGTGCTATGGTAAGTCAAGCACGCGCTAATCTCGCCAAAGAGCTACCTGCCGTTGGTACGAGAGACGTATGCACACGCTTATTTATTTATTTATCAAATACTGCAGGCCTTCACAGCAAGCCCTAGCTGCAGTGGCAAAAATGCAACAATGCACAATATAAATTAGGCGCAGTGACAACACAAAACATAAGAGCTAATTTACAATGAGACAAGTTGTATAGTAACAGGAGAAAATTTATACAATGTGAAACATGACTTTAAATAAGGAGCACTAAATTTGTCAATTTATTCAATGGCCATAATCACATCAGAAGGCAGCTTGTTCCATTCGTCAATGGTACGTGGGAAAAAAAGAATACTTAAAGGCGTTTATTCTAGCCTGGTATGCAGTAAGAGACTGATCATGATGATGCCTTGTACGGCGAGTAGTAATGGGCTTAAGATAAGGTTGAGGAGTCATAGAAAGGCTATTGTTCATAAGTAAAAATTGAAATTTTAGGTTTTGAATTTTCCTTTGTGCTTGCAGCGATGGGATGACATCATCTTTCATTAAATCCGAGGGTGAGTCTGTACTGCGGTACTTTGAAAACATGAAGCGTACGGCTTTTTTCTGGATTGACTCCAGTGCCTCAATATTTTGTTTAGTGTAGGGGTCCCAAAGTGTACAAGCATATTGTAGTTTCGGTATGATGAGGCTGTAGTATGCTAAATGGTTTATCCTGGGAGTATAGCAGGATACGACAGAAAAGACTGGTGGCCCTGTGGTCAAGATATCCCGCTCCTGCGCAGGTTTGAATCTAGAAATAACGCCTCCTACCTTTTTGAGAGGGAGCTGCTCCGGAAGACAGCACGAAGAGCTGCTTTCAGCAAAGACCGTGAAGATTCGCAAAGAAAGCGTCATTCTGAAAAAGCGCTGTCCTACTTTCGCTAGTATATCCCTGTTGTGAGCTTTAGCTAAGTAATCGCGACTTCCTAGAGATTATAAAATGCACATGTTTATTATGACACCCCAACTAGGACTCTGTCGCCGTCGTAAACTAACACACCCATTCAAATTACAACGACACAACTGTAAAAAACTATACGGGTGATTTCTGAGGTCAACTTCGCAGACGGCCATCTTCTTTATTTCTCGTTTCGGCACACGCAGGGCAAGTGCAGAAATATGCAAATAAACTACTATATATTTTTTACTCAAAGGAAATGTAGCCTGAAAAGTGTTCTGGTGAAGAACGTCTGTGATGTTCGCATCGCAACCTGAACCAACAACGACAGCGATGTGCCTGAGCTCTCCTGCCCATTACCGATGAAGGGCCATAGCAATAAATCACGTGACCCGTGTCGGCGACACATGAAAAACGACAGGCGAGGCACGTTCCGCCATGTTATAATGATCGTGCAGAGGGTTGCCATGACAAAGAGAAAAGAAAAGCGTCTTTCTTCTCTTTTTAAAGTTGGCATACAGATAGGGTTTCCCCGACTTCGTTTATTTTGCGCAGTTCCGTTAGTTGTGCGATTTGCTCGAATACATAGCAGAAGAGTCTTTAAATGTTTCCCAAAATTCTGGTTCTACTGTGCTACGCCGTGTCATGGTGCGAAGCCTGTGATGTGGATGACCGTGAAGGTAGGATTACCAGGAATCATTGTCACAGTACCTGTATCTAGATTTAACTGCACTGCGTAGTGCAGGAGCACACCACGTAGTGTTTCGGCCTCATTTCGACATCTAGAAGGTGGTCTTTGATGATCTATTCCACAATCTTGCTTCTCTCACAATTCAATTGAAACCAGTTTCTATTCATTTCCCGCCATCAACTACTGCATGCCAGGCGGTGCATGTTTATTTCCTGCGGTAAGCTTATATGCTGGGACAGAGCACGAAACGGTAATGTGGGCTTGGGTAAACATGGAGAAGTCACTGAAATTGTAGCCCCATTTATTCTACGAGTACACCGCAAAAGCCTCTTAACATATTTCCGAAAACTTTCATTCTACAAAACCACGTCATCTCATTTTGCGAAGCCTGTGATATGGATGACCGTGCAGGTATGATTATCTGTAATGATCGTGATAATGCCCGTATCTAAATTTAACTTCAATGCGAAGGACAGGAGCACATCAAGTAATGCTTCAGTTTTCTCCGACGGTCATCATTTTGCGTCTAATTCGCCTTCCTAACATCTGTGCTGTGGCTCTGAGATTATCAGTAGATATTGTGTTTATAAAGTACTAGACTCTTCAAAACATTTGCATGCTTTGGGGTGTATATTTGTCCCACAACGATATGCGTCATCTGTCTTGCCCGAATTTCCTTTCTATAGCGCTGGGAGCCTGGTACTTCCAAGTCACGAACAGCATGCCCGCTATCAGCATGACAGAGCATTCTCGGCGGGAAAGTAACGAGCGCAGCGTGTTGAAGAAAGGAAATGTGGGCAAGACAGATTACATTTATTGTTACGTGTACACCCCAAAGGGTGTAGTATTTTTGAGTGTGCACTGTTAAGAACATTTACACCTTTTGGGGTGCATATTTGTCCCACAACAATATTCGTTATCGCTGTTGCTTGCGTTTCCTTTCTTGAAAACTCTTCGCTCGCTAACCTCCTGTCGAGAATGCTACGTCACGATGATAACGCAGAGGCCGTTCGTGACTTGGAAGAACCGGGCTGGCAGCGTTAAAGAATGTTTCAAGTGTCTATCCAGGAGGCACACAGTTTTAGGTACAGTAAACCCTCTCATACATTATGAAGATAACTATCGTACCGAAAACTTTCGCGTCAGAAGATGCAACATTTAAAGCAACGAATTTGTCTTTTACGTAATAGCCCCTGACCCTGTCTTTCTTAAAGAGTTGGGTACCTCGTTAACTAATTTAGGTTTTTTCCACCTGTTCCGTGTTATTGTGAAGATGTAGAATGAAATAATATTACAATTGGCCAGAAAGAAGAAGACGAAGACGGCGAATAATAGGCTGGCTGCCCAACGCTCGTCTGTAATTTTTAGTTACTTTTAGCAAGCGTAGAATTCGTTCTTGCTTTTTGTGCTTTGCTCTCAACGATCGCTTGTCTGGGGGTCTCCATCCTGCTAGAGAAGCACAGCAAGCGGCTCCCGAAGCACACCGGCCCAAAGTAGAAGCGTAGCGGGCCCCCGCTGTAGCCCGCCCTTCGTGATGCTCTAACGGCAACCACCACAAGTACTCTGCGATCAGGTCAGCATGTTCTTTCTGCAGACCACAGAGAAGTTGAGCAAGCAAGGAAAAGGCTACGTCAAGATGAGGTCCAGGCAAGGGATTCAACAGCAGACAGCGAAGAGATGGACCAAACAGCGTTCGCTGTTGTCTCTTACAGAACGACAAAATCCGCAGCTGTTTATTCGTTTATTTATTTATTCAGAATACCGCTAAAGGCCCTATAGCAGGAGTGCATTAGATAGGGGTGGGGCAGTAACACATACTGATGTAATTCATCATCATCATCATCAGCCTGATTACGCCCACTGCAGAGCAAAGGCCTCTCCCATATTTCTCCAACAACCCCGGTCATGTACTAATCGTGGCCATGCCGTCCCTGCAAACTTCTTAATCTCATCCGCCCATCTAACTTTCTGCCGCCCCCTCACTGATGTAATTACTGGGTAATAAGTCGAGAGAAAGGCGAGAACTGATGAACTGTAATTACAAAAAATAATAATGCCAGGCCAATAAGATTGCCGTAGTTAATTAAATTATGGGGTCTTACGTGCCAAAACCGTTTTCTGATTATGAGGCACGCCGTAGTGGAGGACTCCTGGGGTTCTTTAATGTGCACCTAAATACGGGTGTACACGGGTGTTTTCGCATTTCGCCCCCATCGAAATGCGGCCGCCGGGGCCGGGATTACATCCCGCGACCTCGTGTTCTGTAGCCGAACAAGATTGCCGTAGTATGAATTGCTCTCATATTCCAGCCAACTCAGCTCGGAGCAACTAAGAGAAAATTAACTCAAATCCTCTGGCTGCTGCGGTCGTGACAACCGGCCAAGAAAAGGTAGTCAGCCATCATCTCAACAAGGATAGAAGCCTCACGGCGACAGTGTCTTCAGTTCCTGCAGCTAATCACATCCTCACAGTGACACATCTGTCGGGTATTGGCGCCGAAGCTCGAGTTCCATGTTCCTACTCTACCACGCACGGGAGGATACAGGACGTTCCTGTTGAGTACTCGGATGAAGACTTCAAGGAGTATTTGAGTGTACAAGAGCCATATCTTCTAAAAGGCAAGTTTCATACGTCCCTAATGAAGATGGCATGGTTGCGGAGACTCGAAGACACTCGGTCGTGCTGGTATTCTCTAAGGACGCCCTTTTACTGAACCGAGTGTCGTTTGGATCCTGCCGTTATCCCGTGACGGTGTACGTGGGGTTCACTACTCAATGTTTCACATCTCAAATGCATGGACATATATCGAAATATTGTAACGGGCCCACCCGCTCCAGGGTATGCGCTTGTCCACACATGCATAAGGAGTGTACGTGACGTTCCCATCCTTGTATGAAAACTGTGCAGCTGACAATGCTGGATCATACTGTGGGTGCCCCAAAATGAAAGCAGGTACTCTTGCAGGGACGATGGAGTAAATCCAAGGAAAAGTGCGGAAACGATGAGAACTACCACCGAATCCGCATGTAATGTTTATGTCTATAGCCCAAAAGCAACACGATACGGTAAAGCGCAGCGACACGCCTTCGAAAACGTACTGCGCCTCAGTCGTGAGAGAAAACCAGCAAAGTACAACATCTACAAAGAGGTAATCAAATCCCTCAAGTGATACAGCGGCAAGGCAACAACAACAGTAAGCCCCAACATCACAGCAGAACAACGGGAAGAACCAAGAAGAGCTGTTAGACTGTAAATGACATATCAAGTGAGCTGATTCCTATGATCCGAGTAATGATGGCTGTTCTCGGTGCCAGTCCTTCGTTTAAAAACATCCCCGAGATAGAAGCCGTCCTGCCTTTAGAAAAGCTGGTATCGACTTCTGTCACAGCGCAACGCCATGATTCTTCAGAGTTGTAACAATCACTTCGCCAACGATCCTCTTGCCAGCAATGTCCACCAACAAGCATTTCCGCACGTGTATTACGCGTATATTCCCGTGGAACGCTCGTGACTTGCGCTCGAAGTTAGCAGACTTGAAATATCTTGCGCGTGTGTACCCATTGCCTTTTAAAATAATTTCAGAGTCTTGCGTAGTCGAGCAGTTTAGGCTAAAGGAGTATTATTTTCATCACTCAACGAAAAAACGTAATTAGTGACTCCTCGTTGGAATTCGAAACGAGGTGCCTGCCTCGGTGATTGACATAGTACCACATGACAGGGATGAATCTATTCGTGCAACCACAGTGACTGCATCTAAAGTGTTTACCCTGATTGGAATCTACTTGGAACCAGGTTCGCCTTTCAACTTGTCAAGATTTGAAAACTTGTTGACAGGCACTCAATCTCCACATAAAATCTGTGGCGTAATTATTGCACTTAACGAGGTCTGGGGCAATTCACATACATGTGCTCGTGGTGCTAAGCTGGAGAAGCTTGTTGTAAGATACAATATAGAGCTCCTGAATGATCACAGCATAAGATACCTGACATACACGAACACTGTTAGCTGCACTTATGTCACGTTTGCATCAGGAAAGTTGCCTTTATGTTCGGCTGGTGTACAGATTTGTAAACACAGTAGTGATGACTATCCGATCCTAATATCTGGCCTTCGTTTTCGGACATCATCCAGAAAAGAGAAATGCAGTAGTATACTGGGAAGCTTACACAGCAGCCGTAGACAAAGGCATCACAGCCGCGATTACGAATGCAAAATTAATTCCCAGAATAGCTCACTGCCTTAACGTACCCGCTCTGCCACCAAGCATTGTAATGTACGTACTAGCGACGAACAATTCGAAAGGGTATGTGCCATTTGAAGGCCTTCTGAAAGGTAGGCTCTACGAACTAATAATACGGAAGACCTCAGTACTTGTTAAAGGGCACAAAGAGACATACGGCGTTGCCTCACCATACTTGACAAAAAGAGGTGGAGGAACTTTTGTGGGGACGATGTGCATACGGACACCTCTGAGCAAAATCTGGCGAGTAGTCAGATGTATTCGCAAAGGGCCGCTGCATCTTTACCCTTTTATAGCACTGTCATTACCTGAGCCCTCATCGTTGAAAGAGGTGGCAGAGCCGCACTCTTAGTACCTCCCCAGAGAGGCAAAACCTTCTCTAGAAAATGCAAGTCATCAGCCTAGTCCGCCTCGAGCGACCCTTACTGACTTAGAATTACCACATAGAATGGAAGTCCCCATTGCTGCAATACGCGACACAAACAAGCGATCATTACTTGGCCATGACGATGTGAGTTATGACGCTCTCGCAAAGCTATGCCGCACATCTCGCCTCCGTTTTCAAGAGTGCTACAACGCTGCATGGATAGATCAGGAGGTTCCTACGGAATGGAAGCTTGCGAATGTTATTCCTATATTGAAGCCAAGAAAACCGCCAACAAATTACGCGTCCTTATGACTAATATCTCTCCTTAGTTGCATAGGGAAGCTATTAGGTAAAAGAATGATTCACAGGCGAATCAATTGGTTCCTGGAAACTACAAAAGATTACCTGGAGGAAATCAATCGCTTCCGTCAAAATAGGCCCGCAAATGATGTCATGGCCTTGGTTTCATCAACTGAAAAATAATTACGTTATGGAAACACACATAGTGCGTTTTGTTTGGGCATTAAGGCAGCATATGACTACGCCTGTCATAAACCAATGCTTGACGCTTTTGAAACCCTTGGCCTTGCAAGACGGCTTTACGCGTGGATTGTTGGCTATCTTCAAGGTCACCAACCATTCATGTGTACTCCGCATGGCACGACAGCGCTTTATGCCATTGGAAAAGGAGTGTCAGAAAGAGCTGTGTTAAGCAAGCTGTTATTTAATTTACTCCTTATCTTTCTGAAAATAAACCTGCCCCATGGTGTCAGAATCATAATGTATGCGAACAACATTTGAGTTTCGAGGGCGAAGCACTCCTGCAATACCACCCAGCAACACCCCCAGGGAGCACTGGCACATATAACGACCTAGCTAAATTCAATGAGGTCTGAAATTGTCCCCATGCGTCCAAACACAAATGTTTCTTGGAGTGACGAGCAGTAGAGGTCTCACATGGTCGCCTCAAGCTAAGAAACTGAGTGAGATTTACTGGGCGTCGCTCGTATAATAATTTTTAGCCAGATCACAGTGGCGCAGCAACTGTCGATCAATGGTGCTCCTCCACAAGGCCTATGTCGACGGAACACTACGGTATTACCTACCGATTCTGCACAAAATGTTTGTCACACGCAAGAGTAAACTTCAGGCTGCACAATACAACGGCTGCACAATACAATACAATGTATTGACGTTCTGAAGGGGTTGTTTCACTCAGGAACTGTAGCAGAAGCTCGATGCTTGTCTCTTGAAGTGCTAACTTTGCAGGAGGCACTTCGTATTCACCTCAGACTCGTCGTTCAAATGAAGACTAACGTTTTAGAGGATATTTCCAGAGCCCTTGCTACATCTAGCTTTGGGCAGGCCGTGGGAAGCTTATCTATTTCGATTCCTGCTCAGGCATCGCAAATTATGCCACGAAGCTGATCAACCTGGACACTGTCACCACTGGAAATCGTGGTATGTATTCCTGGAATCAATGGTATGAAGAACTTTATTGAGGTCCTGAGGGATCAGTCTGGGACTGATGCGGGCCGCTCCCACGTCGGTACAGAGAGGCCGAGCCCCTCTGCTATCACACGGGCCCTCTGGACAGCCCTGAGCTGGTCCGCCAGCACTTCACTGTGCAGCATTCGCTGCCACCACTGTTCACCTCGAGAACCATCACCGGCCAACGCCAAGCAGCGCCACAGCATGTGTTGTAAATCGAGCAAACCCCCACACTTACTACAATAGACTGAAACCCCGCAGTCCGGATTAATTTTATTCATGATGACAGGGTTAGGGTACGTCCGTGTCTGCAGAAGCCTTAATGTAACCGCCTGCGGCCTATTTAATTTAGGATGTGGCAACGGGAATGCCCTGCGCCCTAAGTAATAGTGCTTGGTGATTTCGTTGTAGGTTAACAGTTGGTCCCTGTACTCAGGAGCGGGAGATCCAGCCCCTTCAGGGAGTACACGGCACACTAATCCTCGTGCCTCCCTGTGCGCCACCTCGTTGAGGTTACGCGGGGCTCCCTCCACTGTCCCCATGTGCGCCGGGAACCAAGTAACGGTATGCGAAGTGATATCCCTACCCTGCAGCAGTCTGTTAGCCGGTTCCGCAACAAGTCCTCTCGAGAAGGCTGTAATCGCAGATCGCGAGTCGCTAAACACCAAAACTCTTCTAGAATCAATTAGTGCTAGAGCAATAGCCACCTGTTCAGCAACCCCCGGATCTTTGGTATAAATGGAAGCAGCATTTCTAACGCTCCCTTTGCCATCTACTACCACCACCGAATAAGCATTTTTACCATTAATCCATGCGGCGTCAACAAACGCAGACTCCTCCTCCTGATCCTTTGCCTCTCGTAACAAAGACCTAGCTCTCGCGACCCGCCTCCCTACATTGTGCACGGGGTGCACATTCCGCGGAAATGGACGAACCATGATATTTGCCCTAAGGTTCACGTTCAACTCGTGTAGGGGCGCCCTATCGTGCGACACAGCCACCGATTCTTCAATTGACTCTAATATATACCTACCCGGTGGTGTACCTAGCAACCGCTCCCTCTGTGCGGAACGTTGAGCCTCAGCAATTTCATCTAAAGTATTATGCAAACCCAGTCGTAACAACATATCGTTTGACGTAGTCATAGGCAGACCAAGCGCAGCCTTGATGGCTTTTCTGATTAATGCATCCAATTTTTTTTCTCCCCCCTATTCCAATTTAGCATAGCTGCCACATACGAGAAATGACACATAATAAATGCGTGAACTAAGCGCATTGCACCTTCTTCTCCTAAACCCCTATGCCTATTAGAGATCCTTCTTATAAGTCTTATGGCCTCCTCCGTTTTCTTGGTAATACGCTGAATGGTTCTAATGTTCGATCCGTTCGCTTCAAGTACAAAACCCAGGAACCTGATTGCTTCAACTTTGGGTATCACCGACCCTTCCCTAGTATGAATTCTAATGCAAGGCTCAACGTCCGGTACCCAACCCCTCGGCCTACGACCTAGCTTCTTAGATTTGAAGATCAACAACTCCGACTTTTTAGAGGAGCACTTGAGCCCCATGAGACCCAGATACTCCTCCGTAAGCGTTACCACCTGCTGCAGCCTAGCCTCAAGCTCTCCATCACTACCACCGACACTCCATATAGTAATGTCATCCGCGTAGATAGAATAGCCAATATCCTGGACAGTGTCCAGTCTATTAGCCAACTTCGACATCGCCAGATTGAATAACATAGGCGAGAGTACGGATCCCTGCGGAGTACCACAGCAACCCAATTTAACGACTTCCGATTTTATCTCCCCAAACCTGAGACATGTCTTTCTATCCGTAAGGAAAGCCTTGACAAAATTGAAAAGCCGCTGCCCCAAATTCAAGTCCGATAGCACCTGTATAATGAAAGAATGTCGGATTTTATCGAAAGCTTTTTCCACATCAAGTCCAATTAGTGCCTTAGTATCCCTTGTTCGCCGGTCAAGGATCTGATGCTTAATCCTGATCATAGCATCCTGAGTCGAGAGGCCGGGCCGAAATCCTATCATCGAGTGCGGAAAGACCCCATTGCCCTCAACATAACGCGTTAGCCTATTTAAAATGGCATGCTCAGCGATTTTTCCCAAACACGACGTCAGGGAAATGGGTCTGAGATTTTCAAGCCCTATGGCCTTCCCCGGTTTGGGTATCAGAACAGTAGTTGCCAGTTTCCACTCTTCCGGGAAAGAGCCTTCCTTCCATAGGCAATTGATCTGCCGCGTAAGGAACTCAATTGACCCATCGTCTAAATTCCGCAGCATTTTATTCGTAATGCCATCCGGCCCTGATGCCGATCGACCATTAAGATTCTGCAGCGCCATCCTTATATCACTTTCAGTAAATTCCGCGTCCATAGCTGCATTTTCGTCTCCACTATATTCCAAAACCACATCAGGTGTATCGTGCCAGGTCTCCAACGGAAGGTATCTCTGAGCCAAATCCTTTAGCAACTCCTGCTCCGTGGAGTCCCGACACGCCTGATGGACCAGCTTACCTATCACAGTCCTCTGATTAGACTTAGTGTTTGTCTCATCTAGTAAATGTCTGAGCAAACTCCAGGCGCCTCCCCTCTTAATGCGACCATCAATAGAATTGCACACTTCATCCCATTGCTGCTTGCACAGTACCCGACAATGGTCTTCAATTTCCTGATTAACCACTGCTATACGCTTTCTAAGCCTTCTATTTAATCTCTGACCCTTCCATCTCGCTAACATCGACTGCTTTGCTTCCAACAAATGTGCCAGGCGACTATCCATGTGTTCCGTGTCAATATCGGTCTTAACCTCTTTAGTGGACGCCTCAACGTCACTTTTAAGCTGACTAGTCCACTGTTCCAAGGTCAACTCATTTCCCTCATCATCGATTCTCTGCGCTCTTCTTTTCCTAAATGCATCCCAGTCAACCATCCTGAATGTGCGCTCCTTTTTATTAGCCACCACCAAAGTAATCATAAGTATGTAATGATCGCTACCAAAGTCTATATTAGAATTGGACCAGGACGAATCCACCACCCCCCGAACAAAAGTGAGATCAGGTGTCGAATCTCTACATGTCGACGTGCCACATCTGGTGGGATACGAGGGGTCTGTAATCAGAGTTAAATTCAAGTCTAGTGCCTGCTGCCATAGTCTCTCCCCCTTAATAGTGCTATAAGCATACTTCCACACATGATATGGTGCATTGAAGTCCCCTCCAATAAGCAACGGTGCATCCTTAGCCAGATTGGTTGCCTTGGTCAAGAGAGATTTGAAACTCTGCTTCGTGTCCCGGGGGCTACTGTACAGGTTTAGCAGGTAAACGCTCCTCTGACATGACCTTTGCCGACCTAAGATTACTTCCACCATAATATATTCAATCTTGCAATCTGCCATGTGAAGATCATGTCTAATATACGCCAACCTCCTATTAATGAGAGTAGCGAGTCCTCTGCCCTGTTCATTATCCTTAACTTCCGTTTTGAAATTCGTTAAGGTCACGTTAGACGTCAGTGTTTCCTGTAACATGATAACTTGAGGCTTGACACCATGCGTTCTAACAAACTGCTGCAGAGACGCCTTCTTATGATTAAACCCCCTACAATTCCACTGCCAAATACTAAATGAACTATCAATGCTAAAGAGAGAAAGCCTCAAGCAGTAACCCATCAAAAGCCTTTATAATATTGTAATAGATACGAAAGGCACGGACAAGAGGAAAGAAGAGAAGACGAAGAGAACGAGGAGTTTGAGAGGCCGCGCTGCGCTACTATTGTTGTTGGCCACTAAGGACAACAACAACAACTACTATCACGCTACGATCATCATCCATCGCCTGTAAACGAAACCATTTTTTTCGCAACTCTTCGTAACAGTTGTGGTGGAAGGTGCGGGGTAATCAGCACCCGAAGACGGAGGCTGAACTAGAAGTTCTTCAACGGAGCCGTCGCATTGCTGGACTCCCACCGAATCTACCGGAGTTGAATGTCTCACGACGCAGACGAACAACGGCCCATTCCAACAGCTGCACCGACAAGTTCCGTTCTACAACTGAGAGATGCGCGTCCCTTCGCCGGAAGATCGGACGAAGACGTCGAGGAATGGCTCATCCATTATCACCGGGTAAGTGCCGCCAACACGCGGAACAGCGCTTCTCAGCTTTCGAACGTCGTGTTCTTTCTAACGGATACTGCGTTGCTGTGGTTCGACAATCATGAGAAAACGTTCGCAACTTGGGGAACATTTGCTTCCGAAATCAAAGAGCTATTCGGCTACTCCGCGACGAAAAAGGAAAGGGCAGAACAGACGCTACTGCAACGCACAAGTGCCAGGCGAAACCTGCGCGACCTACATTGAGGCGGTAATAATACTATGTAGGATGGTGGACTCTGGAATGTCTGAGGAAGATAAAGTCTGGCATATCCTGAAAGGAATTGCCGAAGACGTTTATAATTTCCTCATGGCAAAAGACAACCTGGCTTCCGTCGCTCACATCATTCGGCACTGTCGTACTTTCGAGCAGCTGAAAACGAGGCGCATCACACCGAAGTTTGGCAGGCTGGCCAATGTGACGACAGTTGCAAGCGTGGACAGCAACCAGCCGCTCGATTTGCATCAACGATCCGACAAATAGCTCGGGAAGAGCTCAGCCTGCACGCGCAAGTGACACATCCAGGCACTCATAGCTTCCGCCTACCAGCAGACTTCGAGCCAAACGTGGCATCCTTCTCCCCGTATCCTGCGGCGAGGGGCACCGAGGATTATGAACTCGCGCCCCGACAGCAGCCACGTTTCTACGACAGAGGCGCTGCTTGTGACGCTCTGCCGCAACGAGAGCAGCCGCGTTTTTACCCCCGAGGCCCTGTGACTTCTGTCACACCGCGACAAGAAGAGCACCGACCCTACTACCACGACGTGACTTATGAACGATATAACGGATTTCGGCGAGCCGCAGAGATACGTTATCCACATAACAACGAACTTTCTCGCCGCCCGCAGCAGCCTAGCATCCGTTTTGAAGAAGATGCTGTGAACCGCGACAATCCCGTGTGCTACAACTGCGGTTCCACAGGCCATATAGCTCGGTATTGTCGCCAAGACCGTCTATCACGAAGGATACCACCGATGTTCTCGCCACCCTGAACCCGTACTTCATATGACTTGCGGACGACCGATTCCCTTCCAATAGACCACTTCACACACGAGACAAGACGCAGCGATTCGCGAACTTCTGAGCGGAGTTTGACGCCACCAAATAAACGTCCTCGTCGCTCTCCGTCCCCTCGGCGCCATTCTTCGTCACCGCCGCCGGGAAACTAGCATCCGCGGCCAATGGAGGTGAGGTCGCCGGACGGTCTTTGCAAGAAATGCCTCTGCCTGTTTTGATGCTCAAAAACAAAGTGAATGTCTCGATTGACGGAATACCGACCATGGTGTTAGTTGATACTGGGGGGACTGTGTCTGTGATGAGCCTCGCTTTCAAAAAACTGTCTAGGCCACAAAGTTATGTTTTCTTGGAACGACGCTTTTACCTTTCGTGGAGTGGGTGGCTTCATCCCCTTGGTGTTTGTGCTGTGAGTGTTTTCTTTGTTGGGAAAGTTTTTGTGACGGAATTCCTTGTTCTTGCTCGTTGTTCGCACGATGTTATTCTTGGTATTGCTTTTCTTAACAGTGCGGCGCTTCCGTGGACTGTGGTTGTGGCGAAATATTATTGAACATGTTAATTATATCAGCAGATTCCGAACAAAGCTCGCGTGACGAAGACAACGACACAGACACACTCAGTGTTCTTGATGAAGTGATTGCACCATCGTGGAGCCTGACGCCCGTTCGTGTTTCTGCAACTACTGTTGATGCTGATTGTGTTGACCTTGTAGTTAGGCCTCTCCGCATAAACTGCTAAAAAAGATGTACTGGTGCCCTGCTCTGTCGTGTGCATGACGAAAGGAGTCACCACATTGTGGGCGCTGAATTTTTCCGCAACGCCGGTTGTCCTTCCTTAAAGTATGAAAATTGCTCTCTTCGATGAAGCCGCATGTAACTCAATGGCGGCCCTAAATACAGACGTCTCTACAGCTTGCTCTCCTTGTGATAATGGGTATTTTGAAGAGCTATTGCTTGGCATGATCAGCAAGGCTGAGGTACGTCGGAACGGCAAGCACTGGTACATGTCCTTGCCAGGCATGAGACTGCATTCGACTTCACACATGGAGATGCACCCCTTCATTTGCCGTCGTCCCGCGCTCGTCACAGAATAGATAACGGCTCAGCACACCCCATCCGCCGGAAGCCCTAACGAGTGTCATCGTCCGAGCGCAAAGTTATTGCAGAGCAAGTCAAGGAGATGATGAACAAAGGTGTCGTTGAAGAGTCGTCTAGACCATGGGCAGCCCCATTATTCCTGGCCCGAAAAAAAGATGGCTCCTGGAGATTATGCGTGGATTACAGACATCTAAACGCAGTGACGAAAAAGGATGTTTATCCACTACCACGAATAGATGACGTCATTGATTGCTTACACGGGGCTTCTTACTTCTCCACACTTGATTTGCGATCGGGGTATTGGCAAATACCTATGGACCCTGCCGACAAGGAAAAGACCGCTTTCGTGATTCCAGATGGCCTATTCGAATTTAATGTTATGCCTTTTGGCCTTTGCAATGCTCCTGCCACCTTCGAAAGATTCATGGACACCGTACTACGTGGTCTGAAGTGGGAGATATGCATGTATTACCTAGATGATGTTGTAATCTTTGGCCGCACGTTTGAAGAACATAATGAACGCCTCAGCATTGTTCTCGAGTGTATCGAGAAAGCTGGACTGGTTCTAAACTAAAAAGAATGTCGCTTTGGCGAACGTCAAACACTAGTTCTGGGACACTTAGTCAACAAGGATGGCGTCATACTCGATCTTCGTAAGGTTGAAGCGGTGAGATCTTTCAGGCTTCAACAATCAGCACGACAACTCCGCTCATTCACTGGCCTATGTTCGTACTTTCGTCGTTTTGTTCCCAGGTTTACCGACATCGTTTTCCCGCTGACAAGTATTTTGTGACAGGTTTACCGGCATCCTTCAATTGGACACCAGAGTGTGACGCATCATTCTCTCAACTGAAGTTTACACTAATGTCAGCACCGCTCTAGCGTCATTTCCATCCATCTTGCCGGACTGAAGTTCACACTGATGGTAGTGGAATTGGGATAGGAGCGGTGCTTGTACAACGTCACAGTGGCGCAGAACATGTTGTCGCATATGCCAGCCGTTGCCTGAGCAAATCTGAACGCAATTATATGGTTACGGAACAGGAATGTCTGGCAGCTGTTTTCGCCATACAGAAGTTTCGGCGTTATCTTTACAGTAGACCATTCAAGATTATCACCGGCCATCATTCTTTATGCTAGCTGGTCGGTTTGCGTGATCCCTCTGGTCGCCTCGCGTGTTGGGCGCTGCGCCTCCAGGAATACGACTATGTGGTGTTGTACAAGAGTGGCCGTCGTCACGCTGACGCAGACTGCCTCTCTCGGATTCCTCTTGAGGCTACCGACTGCGATGCTGAGAATTTTGACGACTGTCTCGCTGCTGTTATTTCTACGTTCCCTGACGCGGCAGACTTTTAGCGAGAACAACGGAGTGATGTTACCCTCGATCCGCTTTTTGTCGCCGCCTGTACTTCTCAAGGCAGCGGTCGCTTTACTGTCCGTGATAAATTACTCTACAAAACTAATTATTCCGGGCATGGAGTGCGTTTTCTGCTTGTTGTCCACGAGAGCCTTCGCTCCGACGTTCTACGCGCCATGCATGACGATGTGACATCCGGCCATTTCGGCTTCGTACGAATGCTACACCGCACGCAGGAGCGCTTTTACTGGTCCAAGATGTACGAAACAACCAAGCGCTATGTCGCTAGTTGTGAAACGTGCCAACGTCACAAGCGACCGACCGCCGCAGCCCCGGGTCTCCTTCGGCCATTGACGCCGCCCAGCACGCCGTTCGAGCAAGTAGGCATTGACCTTTTGGGTCCATTCCCGTTATCTAACAAGAACCGTTGGATAATTGTCTGCGTAGACCATCTTACACTTTATGCAGAAACTGCAGCCATACCGTCTTCCACCGCCGCTTGCGTGGCTGTCTTCCTGTTGCGTTCCGTCGTCCTTAGTCATGGCCCACCGCCTGTCATCATCAGCGACCGTGGTCGCCAGTTCACGGCTGATGCCATTGAAGAGTTACTTCGCTTGTGCACGTCACAGTTCCGTCATTTCACGCCGTATCATCCACAGACCAATGGCCTCGTTGAAAGGACAAACAAAACGCTTTTCAACATGCTTGCCATGTACGTCTCCTCTAATCATACGAACTGGGACGACGTGCTGGCCTTCATCACTTACGCATACAACACGGCGAAAGACGCAACCACAAACTATAGCCCATTTTATCTCCTGTATGCAAGGTTACCGCGAAGCCCTCTCGACACTTTCTTACTAGGGGTGTGCGAATATTGAAATTTTCGAATACGAATCGAATACGAATAAGGCGAAAAACTGTCTTCGAATATCGAATCGAATATCGAATATATGTGTAGTATTAAAAAATTGCAAAACGGAGGTAACAATAGCTTTATTACCCTTTTAAAAATAATATTGCATTTTACGAGGCTGCTTCAGGTTAAAGAGACACTCATTCTAGGTAATGCGCTCAGGTAACTGCAGATAATGCTCTGTCAAGTAGACGCTTGTTACAGATTATCGCGAAGGAAAATTGACTACTCAACATGTTCAGAAAGTAAAGGCTCTCTATGCACTGTGACAACATTGACCCAGGTAACATTTTCTAGGTGCATACTTTATTGCGCATACTTACAAAGCCCGAAAGTACACCATATATTGTTATGAAAGAGCCCTGGAATAAAGCTTGGTAAAAAAAAAATCGAAACTGATCATGTCTCACCGGCCTGATGCAGATTGACTGGGACAGAGCGTGCGTATTCATAGTAAGTTCATTACAGCACTTAAGATCACAGTGCTGTAACGCTGTGTCGTCGATTGGTACCTTCTTTTGTCCTTGTTTTGTGTTGCGCTGTAACGAACCTTAGTATGAATCCCAACCAGCTGGCCCAACTTGCCATCTTGATGCAGAGCATAAAGATAATGAGCGGATCATGTGAAGCTCTCAGTGAATAAACATGTTCTTAGGAGAATGTGGAGCAAGCATATAATTCGTTAATTGCTAAATTATTCACACTCTGTCCGAATATTCGCCGTTTCGACCATTATTCGGCCGTCCTCGAATATTCGGGAACTTACGAATATGCATTTCTCGAATCGAATACGCTTCGAATAAGGAAAATATTCGATTCGTATTCGAAATTTCGAATATTCGCACACCCCTATTTCTTACCCTTCGTTCTGCACAGTGACGATTCTGTATCGAAGACTGTGTCTCGCCGAAGAAGCCTGTCGAATAGCTCGGCCTCGCAAAGGCGTTCGAAAGAGCGATACGACAACCGTCATGTACAAGTATCGTTGGAAAAAGGTGACTTGGTCCTTCTTTGGACACCGCAACGCAAGCGTGAATTGTGCGAAAAGTTATTGTCACGATATTCAGGCCTATTTGTGGTTGTGAACCACCTGAGCAAACTCACTTACGCCGTAGCTCGCCTACCGTGCAATGGTCGGCGGTCAAGCAGAACTCAGCTGACTCATATTGCTCGCCTGAAGCCTTTCTACCCTGCTTGTGCATCCTGACTCGCCCCACGGGCTTCGCCTGCTTGCGGGGAAATGTAACAGATACAAAAAGCACGGACAAGAGGGAAGAAGAGAAGACGAAGAGAACGAGGAGTTTGAGAGGCCGAGCTGCGCTACTATCACGCTACGATCATCATCCATCGCCTGTAAATAAACCCACTTCTTCGCAACTCTTCGTAACAATACATTAACAAGGAATGGGCAACCGCAACGCACATTTTTAAAGATGGCTCTACTAATCAACGCCGCTCATCGTGTGGTCTTTTCGTGCCCTCTAAAGGGCAACAATTTTCGTTTCATCTTGAACGAGCGACATCTACATCAGCTGAGCTATATGGCATTAAAGAAAAACTGCAACGAAATTTTTGAAAGCCTAAAAAGCCCAGTTTCAGACACTTTACTGCATGTCTAAAGACATGCAGTAACCTCCGTGCAAAATTTTATCGCTTGAAATACAGGTCAGTGCGTCACAAATACGTATCAAAAATCGATGTTATTATACCGAAACGGAAGAAAACGCCACCATTATCGCCCGGCGGAAGTAACGTACAGTGAAGAATGGAGAGAACCAGCCCTCGTGCCGTATGCTTGCCCAGGCCTCCTAGAAAGGAGGCTATGCCATTCCTTGCTTGTGTTCCGTTCCGGTTATAAGCGTTCCGCTGTATATCCGTACGTCTGCTAGCCACAGAGTTAGTATACTTTGTTAACTGCCTTGTGCACTGTGACAACGCCGTCGCACGCTCCCGATGTTCTTTTAAAGCGAAGTATTCTCTGAGTGCAGCCAGTTTTCTCTGTCCGGTTGTGTGTGTTCAACATCAGGGCCTCGATGCTTTGTTCCTCCGCTCGAAGAAGAGCGCATAGGGGTGGCCTAGCTAAAGGTGCTGTATAGTCCGGCTAAACGCGCACGCGATCAGCGCGGTGTGTAGTTACGCTAAATCGGCGGAAATTAGACGCTCTACAGTCGAGTGTCGCTTGCACGGGAATGGAACATGTCCTATCGCAAGCCGGAGCAGCTGGAACAGAGTGCATCGCTGGCTAGCTTGGCTGACCAGCAGCATGTTGTTCGGGTTCAGAAAAGCGAGCGTTGCGTTTGCTCCTTTGACAAACACAAAAGCGCTCGCTACCCGCCGTGGTTGCTCAGTGGCTATTTTGTTGGGCTGCTAAGCACGAGGTCGCGGGATCGAATCCTGGCCACGGCGGCTGCATTTCGATGGGCGCGAAATGCGAGAACACCCGTGTATTTAGGTTTAGGTGCACGTGAAAGAACCCCAGGTGGGCGAAATTGCCGGAGTCCTCCACTACGGCGTGCCTCATAATCAGAAAGTGGTTTTGGCACGTTAAACCCCATAATTTAATTTTTAGAAGCGCTCGCTCGTCGCGTACTTGTACGTTGGTGCTGTGGCAACAGTTGGTCACAGCGCTTCTGCGGGTCACGTTTAAAGCGCAGGGTAAAACTTTAGCGATCTTAGCCTCCCCGGCACGGCGTTCTCGACTTCACCGGCCGTTGCCTCGCACGCTAGAAGCGCGGGACTCGTCAGTCGACCAGGCAACTACCGCCATCTGTAGTAAAGGAAGATAATTAGCTGAGGCTTGGCACCGCCGGGCAATTCGGGCTTGGTCCTACATGTGCGTAAACTAGCGGCCAGACAGGAAGGACTGCGGCGGTGATAAAGCTTCGACCATTTGGTTCTGCCGGCATTCCATTCCTGCATGGCTTGTCGCCACATCTACACCATTGGCCGCCGGGATGCGTTCTCCTTCGTGACAAATGCAGCATGCGGTTCCTGCTCGTTTATGAAGCTGTGCAAGAAAGAATATCGTTTGTCTATTTCAACACGTCCAATGTACAGACATACGAAATATACTGAAGATGATGCGCTAGCTTAAAGGATCGCCCGGTAATATCGCACTTGCTTACAGCTTACCTTTGAACGTTACGTTTGGTTTTCGTGCCCCATTGCTGCATGTATTGGTTATTTTTAACCCGCGAAAGCGGTTGCGAAGCAGGTATTATCTCTGTGCTGTTGAAATCTATCTTGTGCAGTTTCGTCAACTGTAGTTTATATGCTTTGTGCGCGGTGGATAACCCGCGTCACACTTGCCTGCTCCATCACGGTCCACGCTTTAATTTCGCTCCGAAAGCTAGAACAGGAAAGATGCATTCAGCCTTTCTCAGCGTTGTGTACTGCACACGCACTGCTTGTGTAGGAGTTCTTATGCGACCACCCGACTGCCACGCAACGCATCGGCATTCTTGCAAAAACTCAAATCACGAGTGCAGCAGGGAGAGAGCGCGCCCAGAGTCGCCCGTCAACTCGCAAATCATGAGCGAGCAATGCGCCTGGCTGCCTAGGCGCAAAGTGGTCCTTGCGCTACAAAACACACATTCATCAACATGCCTATAGGCGCAACAAGGGCCAACTGAGAGATCAACACTTGCGCACGGCTCTTCAATATTCGCCATATCCCCGTCGATACCGTGTTTCTGCCAGGTGCACGCGTCGTCTTCATAAGCGCTATTTAATGCCTACTATAACAAAATTAGAAAATTAGCAGCCTTGTGGCATTGCCAACATTACGTTGAGTGCATACGCTCCGCATATATAGTCATTGACGCACAAGTGAAATTTCCTTGCAGTTCGCCTTTAAGGAGTCTCTTGTGTATGTACTTCGACACCAGCCGCCAAAGACATAGGTGATATTCACGGATTCGAAAGCAGCCCTACAAAGTATGTGGAACAGCCACAACCGATGTAATAATCGACCTGCAGCATTTGGGATTGCCTATCTTCACCACAAATCTAAGATTGCTGGACAATGCATCACGTTTCAACAGATACCTGGCCATGCCGGTATTTCGGGAAAACCAAAATTTCCGAAGAAAATCTTTTACTAAAGCCGATGCTTTGAACAGGGCAAAAAAATATGAATATCAAGAAAAAGATCGCCTCGGGTATCTGCCGCTTCACTAAGATAGCTTTCTGGCTTATATTGATCCATAAGTAAGATCGAAAATTCCACGATCACTTCCTCGACACTTGGGGACATCGCAAAATCTTGGACTGATCGTTGCATACATGAACAATTATCTGTACCGCATAGGGTTAGCTTAGATCAGCATAGCTTAGAGACAGTCGATCACACGCAACCTAAATGCACCGCGTACCGCGACGGGAGACAATGTTTGAAGTGACAAATGGAAATGATTTGCCACGATCCATTAACGCTACCCAGCAATCTTGGTTCCAATGCCCGGCCCTTCCAAACAGTGGCGGGTTTTGGATTTACTGTTCGAATGCCTGCTTGAAATTCGTCTAACCGGAAATCTTTAAAGTTACCCGACATTTCATATACGAAAGCCTATCATGCCTAAATGTTTATTCAGGCGAGAGCCTGAATAAACACAAAAGCAAGAAACCTTGTCGCTCTGCATGATTTTGGCCGCTTAGCTGTAGTCGCACTGCCGCGTGAGAAAGAAACGTTTAGTTTTAGCACAGACGATACCAACTACAGAGAGACAGATAGAGAAACGACTTTATTTGTGGCAAAACAAGTCGTTAAACTAGCTTGGCGGTGGTCAGAATGTGTGGTGGCCAATTACAGAATCATATTGATGACTTTACACAACGGACAGTACTGCAACACACCTCTAATTGAAAATTATTCGCGAAAAAATTCTATTCTGTATTTAATAACGTACCACGTGTTTTTGTAGTATATTTCACTCCTATATAACACATTAGTCATGTGATTCACGGTACAACTAAGTGATAGAGTGTGCATAGGGTGACATGCTTCCTGTCGCTCGAAGCGATGATTCCGATGTGGACTGCCTAGCGCTCTTTAGTAAACCAGTCAAGGACACCAGCACCAGGCCTGTCTACCTAATGTGCTCAGCCTTTAACGCCGCAGATAAAATAGAAATTTTGGTACCATTTCATTGCATTACCGCATCGGCGATACCTGCATGCCCTAATAGCGATAGCTTTGCTGGATTTGTTTTCCCACGCTTTCTGTCTGATTCGCAGTGATATACTACGCAACCGATATTGGACGAGCCACTCAACGCGCTGCGCGGGATTGCTTTCCGATGATAAAAGATATTCGACCGCATCCGCCAAACGAAATAGCTATAAAGGCAAGTAACAGAATCATGTTCAAACTATTCTGGTAAGCAATTCCAGTAGTAATTAGAAAGACTGTGCAAGAAATACTCACGAATAAAACAACTAAAGGTCAAAAATAACGTGAGAAATGAGAATGCGGCAACTCAGAATGCTATTTAAAGTCCAGTGCTGCAGGTTATTCATCTTATCTGAAACTGAGAAAAGAAATCCCATACGTCACTGCATTCTGAGATTGGTTATCTATGCTTCACCATTTGACCTACCACCTAAAACTTAAAAGAAAATGTGGGCATTGCATGAAAACGATTTATGTATTAATCCTCTGCATTCATCACGTGAATGTGATGGAAATTTCAAAGTTTGAAGCTGCCTACGCTCGTTTATTCATGCGGAAATTGTGGCAGACGGCTCGCACATATTGTGAAAATGCGCTTTTTTTATTATTGCCAGTCCTTTCGGTTCACGTTGCCTTGAAGAAAATACAAATTTTCTGCTCCGAACGCAAGATTCGGAGCAGGAGGTGTTAATACTTGCGGAATATTGGGACGACGAGATGGTGGCAATGTTGGCTAATGACCAACACTGCCTGAAGACCCTCATACTGGACAAAAACAATTTTAAAAATTCGGTAACATCAGTCTTCCATCAACTGCGTTTGGACAAGACCAAGTGGTTCAATGTCGTTAAACCTCCTCTGGTTTAGCACTTTCCTCACCCCACACATGATATACACATTATATTTATACGGCTATCAATGAAACTACACGCTGCATTCTGTGACGTGTCACATGTCTTTACATACCCGCAAGCTACATAAAGAAACCACAATTAGATCTTTTAAAATTCATCATCTTTCCCATCGATTATCCTAAGGGTGTGCTGAAGGTGTCTGCGGCATAGCTCTTGTTCTTCGTGTGGTTGCTCCGTGGTTGCTCAGTTGCTATAGTGTTGGGCTGCTGAGCAGGAGGTCGCGGGATTGAATCCCGGCCATGGCGGCAGCATTTCGATGGGGCGAAATGCGAAAACACCCGTGTACTTCGAGTTAGGTGCGCGTTAAGGAACCTCAGGTGGTTGAAATTTCCTGATTCGTCCACTACGGCGTGCATCATAATCAGACATTGATTTTGGCATGTAAATCCCCATAATTTAATTTAATTTCTGTATGAAAGACACAATATGTTCAAGGAAATCGGTCATTTGACAAATCGTGTGGTGAACGTGTAAAACATAGGTTCACCATGCAGTTATAGTCGACAACCTGCTAGTATGGCTTTGTGGGAGGGCTATCCGTGTGGAAAAACACGAGAACAGGTTGTAATTTGAAGGCGGTTCTGTATGATTTCGCCTTAGAGTAACTTTTATAAAACTATAGTTGTACAGCCTACGTACAAAAGTGATATAATGTGTTACTTATTCTTCATAGCAGTAATCGTGTGTGCTTTTATTCGCTTTCTAACCAGTTTCTCAAGAGCGTTTGTGACGAGAGCCAAGCGTGCGCGAAAGAACTAAATACTTTGGAGCTTCAGGTAAGCCCTCGCTAATACGTAGACCATAGTGAACAGCATTTGTTGAAGAAATACAGATATGAAACACTGGTGAAAGAACTGCAAGGGGTTCATATTTTCATATTTCCAGTGGGTGCAACTCCGTGGAACTTCACCTTGTACAGTAAACGCAATACCTGATTAGGCTCGGCTTTCTTTAGGCCAAATTAAGACATAAATTAACCTTTACTTCTTAAAGAACCTGTGCGTGCTGAATGACAGCTACGATGAGTGTACCAGATGTTTTCTAGAATTCTGACAGAACCAAAAATCTCCTGCCCCAGATACCGCAATTTTATTACCTGAAGTAGATCACTGAAACATATGGGCGTTATTTGCGTGAGAAATCACTGCTTACACTTTGTTGTGTGGTCATTTTTTATTATCTAGCTATTTAGCTCATTACCCTAGGGCACGCTAGGAGAGTTCCGACTTGAGCTCGGTGGTACGGCACTAAGGAAACGGAAACAAGGGGCACAGTGAAGGGGACACACATGCAGCGTTCCGTGTGTCCCTTCAATGTGTCCTCTGTTCGCGTGCGGTTATAAGCCTGTTTCGAAAAAAAGGCATGGTACATGTAGCAATTGCAAACTTAATCAGGTCAGTTGACAGCCGCCATGGGATATCATTTTGAAAATTTTATCGGTTTCGAGCTAGGCACTGCAACATCTGCAACAAAAATGTTCTGTTTTTCTACATACGTAGCACTTTGGGAGAACGCCCAATGTACCCGTGGTACATTGATGTTGTGCAGCAGTTTCGTTTAGTGGTTTAACGTGCTGTTCTTAGTAATGTTTAGGTGAAGTAGCACACATTCATTGAAGAAGTCGGAAGGAAGCAACGAAGCTTTCAGCGCAAAGGCTCATGCATACCGCTGCTCACGGTGGGATGCACGAGCTTATTCCGACTAGACGGCACCTGTTGTTGGCGTTTCTTGCTACACAACAAAAAATATAAACACCGCAACGGGAAAACGTTTCCAAGATTGCGCACGCACCTCATTATGTTCTCTCATATTATTGTCTGACGCTTTGTTGCAGGCAATCATACCGTGCGCGCGGAAGAAGCTTTGGGCCATCTGGGTAGGTTACTACCAAAATTTTTGTTTTTTTGATGTGTCAGAGGCTCAAATGCAGCATGAGCAGCTGCTGCTTTCGCACTTGGAGAGGCTTTTACTCATTTAACACCGAAAAAAATGAAATAATTTAACCGGCCGCGCTGGTTTGTGCAAGCCTGTTATCATACATTTAACTTGCCTTGAACTTGACATAATTGCAGCACAATGCTTTCCTATAGCAGAAAATGAGCCTGTGATGGTACTGTCAGGAAATGACTGCATTTATTCCTGACTGAAGGATATTTGTATTCTAAATTCCCATACATTCATCGAACCGCTGCGGTACTTTACCGGGTATCAAGTTGCGCTGCTGAGCTCGACGTAGTTATTTCAATGTTGGCAATATGTAAAACGCTCGTGTACTAAAGTGTAATGCACGGTAAAGAATCCCAGGTATTTAAAATAGCAACGGAATCCCTCGCTACGTTGTGTCTCGCAATATGATTGTGATTTTAGCATGTAAAGCACGCAAAATGAATTCTGGTAACAACAATTTGTTTTAGGCCGAGCCCCACCAAAGATCTTTCTTGTCTACGCACATCGCGCAGTCGTCATCGCGCAAAACCCTAAGGTGGCGATAATTTGCCTACGTAATGTTTAGGATGCAAGGCAGAGCTAGGTTCGGTTTATAAAAACAATTGTCCCCTTCTATTTGTGTTTTTGTGGCAGTATGAATGTCTAGGCGTCATTTATTTGATCACTGATCGAGTCGTTCTGTGACAATATTCCTGGCACCGTGGACATCGAGGTGAGTCGTAAGGATGACGCTTTTTTGAAGTGTGTTTCGGTCGAATTAAGTTGGCGATTATGGCGCAAGGTGTTGCCAATAGGTGACGGTTACAGCGTGATTGAGGGCTAGCGTAAACAGCACCCCCGGAGTCTACCAGGTTGATACCAGGCGTCATAAGCAGTGGGTGGCCAATTAAGCAAGTTTTGGTGTTGCCACTAACGCGTCTCACTTTTCCTGATACCCAACGGAAAACTCAATCACTTTCGCGTATTTCGACGCTATGTTCTTTCTTCCTGGTTCGGTTTCTGTGGCCGCGAACGTTCCGACAACGTCGGAAAAGCGACGACAGAGCTCAAGGCGTCCTGAACAGATCTATGGTGTGACAACCCGCGAAGGAACAGCATGGCGAAAACTTTGCGTTTCCCAGTGAACGAGAGGTAATCACGCCTTTTCTGCAGTCGTTATGACAGAAACGAGAGCTATCCTTGTGAAAACCGCTATAAGAATAAAGAAAAGATGTTCCTTGATTTCTGTATAGTGAATATCGTTTTGGTTTGGCGCGACACATTTTGCTGTAGTGTTGTGAAGAACTGAAGCTGCCCGTTGGGAATTGCTTATGAGCCGATAGATGCTAGCTCAGGAGCAGATAGAAATTTCGCTTCATTATATGTTAGTGGTTGTTGGACATTTTTTTCAGCAGTAGAAAGCTTCGGAATTTATATTTACGAAAGGTACTTTAATGATTGCTGCATGAACTTGTTAGACTGGAGAAGATTGTGTTGACCAGTTTTTTTTTTTTGTTCTGACATCACCAGCTTTGAATGCTTATGACCAAGCAAGAGGCTAATAAAATTGAATTGCATAGGAGTCACCGTTTACGTTTAAATTAAAATAAGAAATTGGAGCTACGTGCGCGACGACCGCGGTGCTCTTCACTTTTCAACCTGTGCTCAGAAGGAGGTACTTTTTTTTTGTAGCTTCTCGTACTCTCAAGTTTGGTGTAGCTTTTATGTGTTGTTTGATTTGACCTTCTTTAATCATGACCACGCGGTATTTGGCCCATGTTCCAGTTTTCAAACATGGAAAAATTACGCTAAATCAGGAATCCTGGCGGGGCTCACACAGCAGCAGATGTACAACCGATACCGCCTGTGCTCGGACCACTTCAGAGGAAGGCACGTCACCCACCCGAACAAAACAAGACTGTTGTGGTCTGCTGTGCCGACTGTATGAGTGGAAGAGCGGTCCTCAATCGATGAACAAAAGGAAAAGAAATAATTTGTCCTTTCGAATATCTCTGCGTCTGTAGTTAATTGTTTTCGTACAGATACCATGTGACAGGGAAAGGCGCAAGTGCTAATAACACGGCAACCACTGTATATTCCCCGTCTTGTGCTGTGGCGTCGTGTGCCATGTGACGTTACACAGCGAAATGTGCTCTGCGTCCGCCAAGAAACAGCTTGCTTATCAGTTTCCCTTTATCGGTTGCTCATCTGTGGTGCACGATGTTCCAGAGTGTAGGCTCAAGTAGACAGTTTTAGAATAGCGTTTACAATTAAACGTGAACGCATTACATACGTAAATAAATAGCGTCGTCCTCACTTGGCATGCTCTGAACGTTATCGAGTTTCTGTGGTTTACGTGCTTTGTGATAACGTACGCTATTTTGCGAGTTTAACATCCCCAATGTTTTCGAACGCTAAATAATATTCTTGTCGAACATGGCGGCACCCATGTCTCGCGCTTCAGCGTGAATTCTCACGATGGCTACGCTATCACTCGCATTGCTCTCACTCGCAAACTATTGTATTGTGCTTTCGCGTTCTCTAAATTCACCGGAAAGGTTAGTTATGAGCACATAGCGCGTCCATCTTCCGAGTTCGTTCGGCGATTCTGGCGCCCGTAGGCCTAATGAGACGCGTCCGCATAACAACAGCAGGATAGCTGCTAATGGATCGTGTTGGCTTCGAAACGTTCCGTACGAGGCACCAGACGGCACCCTGTTATAAGGTTTTCTTTAAGTTTGCGTTTCCGTACGGTACACTAAAAGACTTGAAAGGACACGCAACGTAATGTCCCGCAAAGGAGCTTAGGTTTAACGTGCGTAAGGTGACAAACGCTGTTATAAAACTGTCTATTAAAAAACCGAACAGTTTTCTTTTACAACGAGCGAATTCACGTTCGTAAAAAGTCGCGTCGCGCTTGGTGCTACGATAGATGATACGGCGAAGTCAGTTCTGGCCACCCGCTGCCGCATTCTCCCAGGGTCTGGTTGCCGCTCTATAGCAGAAATTAGCAAATAGCAAAACGAGAATAGAGACGCTCAGTAGCCCAGCAGTTTCACAGCACTGGAAGTACGTTTTCATGGGATCATATTTTGAAGAAAAGATGAAGCCAATGTAAATAAAACGCTCAATTACCTAATTCTTAACAAGATATCAAAAAGAATAATTGATAACGAAAACTAGCTCTAAAACGTGATGCCTAGTATTTACAGCTAGCTACTGAAAAATAAGCAATGCTTTTCACATGCTACATGAAGATACCGGGGGTTTCAGTGAACAATTTAAAACATTTTTAAAGGTTGCCTGTGGCAAATAGCCCAATTATAGTTAATGAACTTATCTACGAGAAGAGGCGGACAAATCCTGCGCAAAAACTTGAAATAAATAATCGAACAGTTATCAAAAAATTACCAATTAAATTTTTTTCTAATTACCTTATGGCCAATATTTCAATTTAAAAATTCTAGCTGTGGATTTCGCAAGGCGGATGCACTTGGAACGAATTCTCAAGATGACACCAGTTTCGGGATAATAATTCCCAAATTTGCGGAGAAATATATTGCCGTCCCAGTTACTTTTGTGCTGGAATGCATAAAACGACGTTTTGTTGAGGAGGTGAATGGAACGCATATGCATTTGTCCGCAAAGTTGGGGAATTATTATCGCGAAAGTGGTGCCATGCTGAGAATGCTTTCTAAGTGGATCGGACTTGCTAATTCCACTGCTAGAATTTTTTAATTGCGATATGGGCCACAGGACAATTAGTTAACAGCTTCATTAGTGAATTTTTGTGAATTAGTCGATTATGGGGCTTCAGCCCCATCCCGAAATTTTTTCGTGATGTCATTCACCACCGACCAAAACAACCCCCGGCGCTGGAAATCTTTCTGTGTTTTGTCTAGAATGACGTTTTCCCGCTCGAAAAGACATTTCAACGCAAACATAGCGAAATCGGGCTGGATTTAATGGCAACGCCCATGCACGTGGAATCACATAACGCAGACAACCACAACCAGGGACAAAGTTTCAACGGCGCTTTGATGGCGAGCGGGCTCGTTGCGGCATCTCACGGAGGCCGCGGAATCTATGGAGCGCATGGATTTCAATTCTGAAATTTTATGGCCACAAATTTCTCATAAACGTTTGATGAAAAAGGTGCACTGACATTTCTAAAGTCGTGCTTTAGATTTTCAATTCCAGAACTTTGTGGCTTTAATGTTGTTATAAACGTTTGACATCAAAAGTGCATTGACTTTCTAAAGTCGTACAATTCACCATACAACGAGACAAACCTAATCAACACACTGTCAGGCAAGTTCACAAAGCACGCAGTGAGGCACTGTGAGACAAAGCGTTGTCGTTCGTTTTTGCCGTGATGTCAAAGAAAATATCAACATCTTTTTTTTTTTCACCTGCGCCAAAGCAACCATGCCATGACACTAAATTCTTATTTGTTTTTCTACTTTTATTCGCGCAGACACATTGAGTCTCTTCAAATATTTTGTTTTGTTCTCGCAACCCGCGGGCTGCCGGAGCCCGCCAGAGCGCATGCGTTTTCTTCGTGTTGCCCCGACCATCGCGCGGCGCACTTCGCTGCGCGTTCCTTTTTGTCTGGCCGGGTGGATTTTCGCCTGACAAGGTTTTGCTCGCTTTCTGGCTAGCAGATGAGAAAAAGAAACAATGCATGGTCGCTCGACATCATCACTGCGGGGCAGGGTCAACAGATTTGGCGATTTCTCGCCAAATTGGCTACTTCTAGAGGCCCCTGACGACTGAAAATCGGGTTTGGAGACTTGCCTGCTTCATGGCTACTTTTGTAGGTGGTAATTGGTATAAGGAGTAGCTGAATTACACTTCCCCCGACGGCCCCCACGAAGCAACAGCCTCAAACGTCAGATCTTCAAGGCAACGCTTTTGTGTCTTGCAAGGAGTGTACAAGAGCGCTATTAAAAGGCGGGACAAAAGAAGACACACAGGAGCACGCACAGTGCTGTGTGTGTCCCTGTTTGCCTTCTTTTGTCCCGCCTTTTAATCGCGATACAACACACACTTGAACACACATTTCGCACTTGAACACACGTTTTCGCACTTGAAGATGCATTACCAATATGCCCACATTGCAACCCCCGTGTCTTGCGAGCTCCGGAAGCAAATTCAGGAGCTGCAAAGATATTGACACGTGAACACGTTTATCTTCTACGGGTGAGCGCTTTTACCGTCCACGAAATGTTAACGCTCAGCGCAGGACGCGTCTAAATGTAGCGGAAATTTCAGGAATGTTATCGATGCTTCTATCCGCTGTCTGTTGTCGCCGAACCTTGTGTAATCTGACTGCATGTATGCGCGATGCGAATGGCGTAGAACTTTGTGGAATGCATGCAGGTCCCAGCGATTACTCTGGAACATTCGACGACTGATATATAAAAGCCGACGCGTTTGACCCGCTGATCAAATTTTCGACGATCGCCGACTGTGTTCGCCGCTCTCGTTGTGCTTTAAGTGTAGCCTGTTTTATGGGCACAGGTTCGCCCAATAAAAGCAAATTTTGTCTTTCAGTGTATCGCTACTGTGTTCTTTAACGTCACTACCATGTGACAATATCATCGCCACCACATTCTCAGTGGTCCTCTTCGACTTGTCACCCTGGGCTATCCAGGACTGCCCGAGATGCTTCACATGCAACGCTCAGTGGCAGAAATCAACGCCTCGGGCATTTTGGGACCGTCATTGACGGATAATAGGACAGGCCCAAGCAGCTCTCTCCGAGTAACAGGAAATAACCACTCTTACAGGCAATGCTTTTGTGACCTTCGCAGGACGGAAGCAATAGGTGATGTTCTAATATCACCCCAGGGAACGGTTACCTCTATACAGAATCTCGAAGACCGTGGTTCTTCGCGTCAGAAACGACTGCAACAAACAAAAACACGTCATGGCAGCCATGACATTAGGGGGCCAATGCCTACGTGACTATGCGACTGCGTACGAGGGAGCTGAGAATGTTTATGTCGTCATAGTGTTCGCACGGGAACGTTTAAAGTGCAGTCATAGTGACATAGAGGTAATATAACCATCTGTGCAAGGACCGCGTTCAGCAAGTTTATTCTACTGAAGTGGCGATGCCACTTCGGCTATGAGAAAGTATCGCAAGTGTGTGGCAGAAATTATCAAAGAACTTCAGTTGGTCATATATTATGGTAAATTAAGATACAATATTATGTGATAACGACTCTTTTCCTCTGTTATTTTTGTTTGTCATCAGCGCGGCAGGTCTTTTTCGTCTGTTCTTCGTTATTTTCGCGTTAACAATGGGCAAATGTTCGTTTGTCGCAAGTGGCTAGATTTTTGGCTACCAATTAAAGCCTTTGCCCTAGTTGGCGCCTTTTTGGGCTTCCTTTCTGAATTTTTCGGCTACTTTTTCTTCCGAAGATCTGGCAACCCCGCAGCGCAGACTCGACAGATTCCAATGCTTTCGCCTGAGCGTAACCTCTCCGGAAAACTTTGTATCGCCGGTGTAGGATACCGAGCAGCACGCGTATGGTTCTTTGTGGGCCAAGCATCTCACGTTTTCTTCGATTTCGGTAGCCACAATAAGTGCCCAAAGTAGGCATTCGATTGCGGCCAACATGCTTTCCTTTGCGTTTTCTCATTTCTGTGACCCCGCCCCACAGTAGAAAAAGCAAGACATCGTTGCGGGCAGGAAATTGTTGCACGGGGAAAGTTCAACTTTATTACTGCTTATCCTTTTGCGGAAAACTATGGGCCATGGAACGCTTCAGTTGCCGAATACTCTTATTACATTATTGCGACAGCGATTATATGGATACTCCAGGCACATTGCTGCCACCGCCGTCGCCCTCATGATTCGTATAAAGCCTAAGGGCGATGACATCTTGATCGCGCGCCGCGTACTGTATGTGCTAGTGAAAGCGTATAGGCGGGTAGGGGTGACATGGGTCAACTGACGATGGTGGATGAGTATTGTGTGCTCAAGGGAGAAAAGCAGTGAGGAAACGGGCCGCCTCCTGTCGCGCGCGATACATCAAGGGGAGTGGAGTGAAAGTGTGATCTGTGAATCTGTGGTTGCGTAACATGTCTGTTTGCCTTGTGTGTCGCTTTATACACAGCGACTTTTTCTTAGATACGTAGATTTATTGGAGTCTTGTAGCTATATTTATATAACTTCTTGCGACGTTTTGTACATGCGTGCAGTGAACTTTGTTTCCAGTGACACGTTTTTGCCATTTATCAAGCTCTGTCTTCGCATTTGTATATTCCATTGTATCTTAGCATTTCTAATATACGAGTGCGAGCCAAATGAAAGTGAGCCAACCAGTCCCGCGCAATAATTGTTCTGTTCGTTATTTGCGAGGCACGTGCATAGCACACAGGCCTCTCTCATTTACAAGTGATCCACAGGTGTAAGGTTCTTTAATGCTTTCATGCACTAGGTTGAACGTGCTTGCGTGACATATGGACACTCCGAAAGTTGAGCAGCGTGGTGTCGTCAGGTATCTGACAGCTGAAGGTGTTTCCTAAGAAGAAATTAGCCACTGAGATTTTCCCCTGGATATGTACAAACATGTAAATAGGGTTCTTGAATGACAAATTTTCGTTAAAATATTTGTCTTCAACTTGTGCATTTCATGGCCTTTGCATTTTTCATATCAGCGACATGCACTGCTTAGCTGATTTCAAGCTGATATAGTTCTAAAATTCGTGTGATGTTTGATTTAGTTATTAAATATACGGATAACATGGAAGCATTGATATGAGGTATTTCGGGCACAATTTTTGATGCATACGAGTTTATTCTTCTGCGAAAAAAATGCATATTGTGCTTGTCTGGACAGTGCGTATAGTGGAGGCCGAGCTGGAACGGGAGCCCCCCCCCCCCGAACAAAATTTCTGGCTAGTCCACTGACGTCTCCCCCTTCTTCTCAGTCTTTGTGCCGCCCTGGCTTCCCCCACCCCCTTTTTTTTTTCTCCTTTTTCTTTTTTTCTTTTTTCTGCTTTTGCTTCTTTTCTTTTCTCCCCGCGTGCCCACTCTCACACTCTTGTCCCCTCGTCTTGGGAATGAAGCTCACAGACGTCGGACGACAGCGCTTGTTTCCTCTGGTAGTCTCTCTCTTTAAAACCAGCGGTCAGCGACAACACCCGCACGTGACGTCACTGCACTAACCCTTCAAAACTAACACGCCGAGGATGACGAGGCCGCCTTTGACGAAGATAGGTCCTCCTATCGAAACGTTGGCCAGCCTTTCTGAGGCACCATCTCGGTATAGCATGTTTTTTCGACTTTACCCGTTGTATGTAATACAAAAGCAAGTTGTTTTTACTGGCATGCGAAAGATGTTGACCTGCTGCTATTGATGATCTATATATTATTCACAGATAACTGTTGCCACAAAAACGGCCTTAGTAGGGTTATATTGTGCGGAGAAAATGAACACGGCCTGTGTAGCAGTTTTTTTTTGTGTATGAGAAATTGTAGGACGCTGTCTTATATACTGTCACAGTCGGTAATGTGGAAAGAAGACGACGCTGATGGTGGTCTTAGAGGCGACGAAGAAGTGTTTCAGAGTATCGATGCTCTACGCTTGTTGGCTCAGCCATTAAAAGCCACTTGTAAATATACGAACGCTTCTTCCTTCCCGTAACATCATTGGTGGACGTGCGGGGTAATCACTTGAGCAAGACGGAGCTCCGCAGCGGACGTAACCTGGCCGCCATGTCATCCGAAGGAGAGAGTTCAACCGCGGCCCCAGCGTCGCCACCGACGGTCATCCTGGCCCAGCCTCTAGACCCAGGCATGTTTTCCGGGATTGACAACGTTGATGTTGACCACTGGTTACAAAATTATGAACGGGTCAGCGCAGACAACAGGTGGCATCACACGCTTATGCTGGCTAATATAATATTCTACCTCAAGAAAACAGCACGGGTCTGGTTCGAAACACATGAAGAAGAGATTACGAGTTGGGACTGTTAGGAATGGCCGTACGGGGTGGCAACGTGCTAGCTTTCAGCCCGCTGCACGTGTTCCAAGCCCCCCAGACGAGGCGCCTTCCGAGAACTGCGGATGACCGACAGCCACGTGGCGCGCGGTCAGCTCTGGAATGTGGTACGCCGCCGCGCCACCCGGGACGGAGAGCGCAGTTCTACGAGGCCCTCGGTCGACGACACCGCGAGCTATGCTGTACCGAGAGTTCTACAAGGCCCTCTGACGTCGACTCCGGAGCCTTTGTGCGTGGGCTCGAACTTGTGTGTGCATTAGTGTCTGTGGGCCACACGGCGGGGCGCTGGCAAGTTTACAATGATTGGACGAACATTCCCGACCACTCGTGCTCTGTCCACGCCGAACGATGACGTCAAGCGGAGGCTTATAAGCAGCGTTTGCCGGCTGCTAGAGCGTGCTCGTGTCGTGCTCGTGTCGTGCTCGTCGTTGGGAGCTGAGTGCTCGTTGTCATGCTCAAAATGTAGTAGTGAGCTGTGTGCTCGAATGCTGTTTGCTGAATGTTAATCTTGCGGGCTCCATATGGGAGTCGCGCTAGACTGCCGATGTATGTCTTGTCTTAAAATATGTTAATCTGTAAATAAATCCTGTTCACCGAATTCATCTCTACGACCTTCGACTCCTTCAAATGGTGGCAGCGGCGAGGTAGTCCGACGAGTCCTACATCTGCTTGACAGCCGTAGGATCGTCCGACGAATCTAATAGGACCAGTGTAAACAGAAGCTGAGAGATTTGTTCGGCAAACCCGTCGGCCGCCAACGTGCTGCGAAGAAGGACCTTGGGACCCGTGTACAGACGTCCACTGATCCCATTCCTGTTCCCATTGACCTTCCGGCTCAAGCTCCAGCTCAACTTTATTCCGCGGATTTTATACGCCTGCCATCTCTTGCAGCAACCTTCATCCCTGTTTTAGCCAGCCCACCTGTACCTGACGGAGACTATGTCCTTACTCCCTCGACGTCAGTCCTGCTTTCTTACAATGTCTCCTTCCCACACACCATCGTTTCTGTTGCGGACAATCAGACATGTCTTCCCATCCTAAATTTCGGACAGTGCCCACAAGTAGTTCCTCGAGGCATGTCTCTTGCCACGTTGTCACCAACGCACGAGTGCCGCATTTCTGCGCCTTCTGCATCAGTACCGACCGACGACTTTACAAAGATGATTGCAGCGGACCTCTCAACCCAAGAAGCCGCACAGCTCCGTGGCCTCCTAGAGTCCTACTCCGACATTTTCGATCTGAACGATCGCCCTTTGTGTCAAACTACGGTCGTGACACATCGGATAAATACCGGCGATGCGGCACCTGTTCGCAGACGCCCATACCGGATGTCGCCCTCTGAGCGACAAGTTATCCAGAGCGAGGCTGACAAGATGCTTGCCAAAGGGACTATTGAAAACTCTTCCAGCCCATGGGCGTCCCCTGTTGTTCTCGTCAAAAAGAAGGATAACAGCTGGCGATGCTGCGTTGACTATCGTCATCTAAACATGATCACTAAGAAAGATGTATATCCACTTCCCCGCATTGACGATGCTCTGGATTGTCTCCATGGTGCCACTTATTTTTCATCTATAGACCTTCGCTCTGGATATTGGCAAATTGCCGTGGACAAAATGGACCGTGAAAAGACCGTATTCGTCCCACCAGACGGCCTATATCAGTTCCGGGTAATGCCTTTTGGCTTGTGCAATGCCCCGGCGACCTTTGAACGGATGATGGACATGCTCTTGCGTGGTTTGAAATGGTCCATTTGTTTGTGCTACTTGGATGACGTCATCGTATTCTCTACAACTTTTGCGACTCATCTTGAAAGACTTTCATCCGTTGTTTCTGTTTTTCGCACCACTGGCTTGCAGCTCAACTCGTCCAAGTGCTACTTCGGTCACCGCAAAATAACTATGCTCGGACACCTCGTCGATTCATCAGGCATTCGCCCCGACCCCGCTAAAGTTCGCGCTGTGCAGAATTTCCCCGTACCAACTTGTGCCAAAGATGTTCGCAGCTTTATTGGCCTATGCTCGTACTTCCGCAGGTTTGTGGAAAATTTCGCCGATGTTGCCCGTCCCCTGAGAGACCTCCTGAAGAAAGACGTTCCTTTCTCTCGGGGCTCAGAACAAGCATCTGCTTTCTCGCAGCTCATCACGCTGCTCACCACACCTCCTGTTCTCGCCCATTTTGACGCCTCCGCTCCGACAGAAATCCGCACTGACGCTAGTGGCTACGGCATCGGCGCAGTTTTAGCTCAACGCCATTGTGGGCACGACCGCGTCATCGCCTACGCCAGCCGCCTCCTCTCTCCCGCAGAGCGCAATTACTCGATTACCGAGCGCGAGTGTCTCGCCCTCATTTGGGCGGTGGGCAAGTTCAGACCCTATATATATGGTCGGCCATTTACAGTTACAACCGACCACCACGCCCTTTGTTGGCTTTCCTCCCTTAAGGATCCCACAGGACGCCTCGGTCGCTGGGCCCTACGGCTGCAGGAATACACATACACTGTGGTCTACAAGTCGGGTCGTCTACATCAGGACGCCGACTGCCTGTCTCGAAATCCCGTCGATGTACCGGACGGCTTAGTGGATGTCGCACCGATCTGCGTTCTTTCGCTCTCTGCCTTGCAAGACATTGGCGCTGAGCAACGACGCGATGAGTCGTTACACCCAATTATCGAACGCCTGCTCTCTGATCCGTCTGACCCATCCCTTCACATTTCTTGCTTCACGACGTTATCTTGCACCACTGTGCACCTCGTCAACTTCTCACCGATCGCGGCACATACATTCTATCCAAAGTCATAGACGAGCTACTTCAATCATGTGCTACTAAACACAAACTTACTACCGCTTACCACCCTCAAACTAACGGTCTTACCGAACGCCTGAACCGCACAATAACTGACATGCTCGCAATGTATGTTTCCTCCAATCATCGCGACTGGGACATTGCTCTACCATTTGTCACGTTCGCCTACAATTCCTCGCGCCACGACACAGCTGGCTATTCCCCCTTCTATCTCGTCTTCGGCCGTGAGCCAACGTTGCCTTTCGAGACACTCCTCTCGACCACGCTCGATTCGCCGACAGAGTACACTCGGGATGTCATAACCAAAGCGACCCAAGCACGCCAGATTGCCCGCATTCGTCTTTCTGCTTCACAGACACGCCAGAAGTGCCGTTACGACCAGCGCCATCACGACGTGCATTATGAACCAGGTGCTCTTGTGCTAGTCTGGTATCCAACTCGGCATGTTGGTCTTTCGGAGAAATTCCTCTCGGGATACTATGGCCCTCACCGCATCCTTCGCCAGGTGACCCCTGTCACGTATGAAGTGTCTCCGCTGGATGCCACGGTGCCTTCACCTCTCTCTGACATCATCCACGTCAGCCGTCTCAAACCTTACCTTTCTCGGACAGATGAGCCGCACCAATCAGGTGCTTTTTCTGACGGGGGTGATGTCACAGTCGGTAATGTGGAAAGAAGACGACGCTGATGGTGGTATTAGAGACGACGAAGAAGTGTTTAAGAGTATCGATGCTCTACGCTTGTTGGCTCAGCCATTAAAAGCCACTTGTAAATAGACGAACGCTTCTTCCTTCCCGTAACAATATGTATGATCGTAGCACAGAATGCGCCCATTTGTACTGAAAAAGTAAGACACTCAGCTCAACATTATATTGTTGCGTATTGAATGCCTTGCTGTGCGATAGGTTGCTAATAAAATTGACCGCACTTGCACTACTGTGAACAGGAGGGCAGGCGAAGCTCGGGATCCGCGGCTGTTCGTTGTCGTAACGCCTCGGCTTCGCGCTTGCTAACGCCGGGGTCGGCGCGTCGACGAAGAGCGCTTTCTCGAGCGGGTTCCAGGCGACGTTCACCAAACACCGCCTCTTCTTCGGCCAAACGCAAGACTCGCTGCCCTTCCTTCAACGCAATCTGCTCTTAAGCAGAACGAACCAAACGCGGCCTCCGCATCTGACTACCGGGCCTGAACTGGTGGGAAACGGTGGGCGCGAGGCGAGCGAACGCGCCATCACACCCTTTCACTGCTCCGGGGGGAGGGGAAGCCTGTGATTGGCTCGCGCCTTGCGCTGCGTCTAATTCTTCGTGCATATAAAACACCGCTTTTAAGGGCGCATATGATAAACTGGCAGTAGCTATAAAACGGTTAGCATTGTGATCATGCAACGCGAGGGCACAGGTTCAAATACCCAGCCCGACAAGTAATTTTTAAGCTCGCGCTGCTTGGGTTGTTTTCGTACGGGAACACTAATACTGACACAGACACGGGTGAGGCATTACAAGCTTCGCTTCGAAAAGCAGTGAATAAAGCACGTTTTTCTACCTGCCCACGTTCTGCCGAAACAAAATCGCCGCGTGCCATGACGTGCTAGCTCGTCCATCTTGAAGAAAAAATATGGGTTCATACACGTGGGTTGTGCACATGTGAGCACCAAAAGAAAATAGAAACTGAAGGACGTTGCAAACCAGGTATGCAAGAGCAAACCAATGTAAAAAAATAAATTCAAGCGGTGCAGGTTTCCGCTCGCACCTGCAGCGGAAGTCGTGCGCAGGCAACCAAAGGCATGGCGTTTCGCCATCTCGCAGAAGAAAAATACTTTTCATGAGAGCTTGCTAGCTTTTTGCATTGTTTTTTCTCTTTAGGCCTACCAAATTTTGCCTACAAAGTACCAGATAAGAAATTCGCGCTCGTGACAAAATTGCCGTTTACATGGGGGGTGTACGAGTGACATAGCCGTTTCAAAACTATATCCGGCGTGACGGCCCCTCCCTATGTGGCACGAGCGCGTCAATACAGCTCCATCCCCGCACGGTGACCATCACTGAGCGATGGCGTTCACCGAGCGGTGATCTAATTAACGACACACTCGTGCAACATACGGAGTAAAATCGTCGCGTCGGATATGCCCATGACGCCTGGTAGCCATCCGCTAGACCGGAGGGATCTGTACACGCTGGGCCTCATCTACACAGGTCTCGCGTACTTGCTCTCATGGCTTCGTGCTTTGAGCGACAGTGTAAACTGTTTAATCATGCATATTTACGGACTTGTATTTGCGAGTGTTCAGCGAAGCTACCACTAGTGCGTAAATTGCACGTTTCACTTTCGCGTTCTCGCTAATTCCTTTGAAAGAGAGATCAATTTCTTTCACATTGTAGCCAAAACTGAAGCAGCGCAGAGTGTTCTCTATCAGAAAGAAGCACACAGATAAGCGTGGATGCTAATCTGCAGCGAGTGTCTCGAATCTGAAGCCTTGGTGGCTTAGGGACCATATAAATGATTATTAACAAGTTGCCTGCTACTAAGCCCACAGAACGCCTGCGGTTTAATGCGTGGTACGCAAACTTTGCAGCCGCTTATTGGTGGAGCATGAAAGTTATCACGAAAATGATAGCTCCAAAGGCAAATTGTGTTTTCAATAGCTCTTATATCGACGTTGTTTACTGTGTGCCAACCAATGCTCCTGTTCCGAAAAGTTTAATTGTTGAGTTTCGTTCACGTGTGCAACGAGAGAGAAGTTCCTGAACTGAATTAGTGAGGCGCGGCTTCACTTGAAGTGTCTAGGGTTCACTTTAGTGTCCCTTCACAACTCAGGCGAAAAGGCGTAAGTCCCGTCGCCCCGGATTTTCTCTCAATCTTTTCTTTGTCTCTTCCTCTGAATGTCTGCTTGGTATGAAATTATGTTTGCTGTTGCGGATAGCTGCTTTGTCCTGAATAGACAGTATTGTTTTTCCGATTATCGCAGTGGTGTGTTCCCTGTCTGACTGAGCCTCGCTAACCCTCGCAGGTAAAGGCAAAAGTAAAGCCGCTGGTCATTTTAGAGCTACTGAGTTTCTCAGACGAAGATTGTGACTGAATGTTAGAAGTCTGTGTATACGTTTCTGCCACATTTTTTTATTCGTGTTACATTGACGGAGGTGCTGGGCTTATGTGCATGCCTAACAGCCCCACGGACAAGTGTGCGTGACTGCCTACGCCCACCACCTACTCGCTGTCTCGCTGTTAAGTTGACGGTCAATAAATTTGGAGCGCTTTTGGCTACCCGTTTTTTGTCAACGCGCACCGCCATGGCCTGTGAGGGCTCTTGTGAATAGAGATCCGAAAGCCTTCTTTGTTTGGCACCATGAATTAAAAGTTATCTCTGGTTAGTTTAAAAGTGTGCCTGCTGGCTCAATGACGTCAATTGCCTGTCCAGTAACTCACCGATCCAGCTGAAGTCAGCGGACGAGATTCCCACGCCTATCTCCCAGCCATGTCTGATTTTCTGAATAATGATATAGAAGAGCTAAAAGAAGAATTAAGACATTCAACGATCGAGGGCTTGGTTATAGTCACCTGAATCGCGCACTACGACGTTCGCTTCAGGCGAGTACATCATGCACCGACGCAACATGGCTTCTTGTTGCCGTAATTTTCTGCTGGCCCTCCCATATTCTCTCAAGCCTACTGTTCATGAGCAGCTCCACAGGACACCTTATTGCAAGTGGTACAGGTGTACCGCCTGCTGTGGTACAGGTCTACCTTAGCATAGGGCACCTTGGTACTAATCATTCCTACGACGGAGACCAACGTCGGAATTACTGGTCAGACCTGTACAGCTTCGCGGAACGTTTTCTCGCTTCTCCTGAAATCTGCCACTGGAGTTGGCCCGCTTCGCAGGTTGTGAAGATTGCCAACAACCTACGCAAGTTTTTGGGCTCCTTCATGCCATCGACAGAGATGCACAAGCGTTCGTCCGTGTCGGCGTGCAGCTTGATGACTCTTCTGCAACATCAATGTCCCGAAACAAGTGGTTAGCCATAGCAGAATACTAAGCGAAGCGCTATGCAGTGTAACACGCCACGCACGTTCACTGCTCACCATGTCCGGTGTAGACGTTGCAACCGTAGTACTCCAGGACGAGATACCTTTCAATGACACACCTCACTAGCTGGTCACAAACAATAACCACTACTTCCTGTTGCAAGTCGTCAAAGAGAATCTTCGTTCCTGCTCAACAAAACCCCGGCACAAACTCGCTATCTCGCACAAACGGACTGACTAGATGAACAGTTTTATTTTACCTTGTCAGAGATGATGATGTCTGTGTAAAGAAGGGGGGAGTAGGAAAGAGAAAAGTAGAAGGCAGGGAGGTTAACTAGAAAAACGTCCGGTTGGCTATCCTACACCGGGGGAATGGGAAAGGGGAAAACAAAGATAACATGGAGAGAGAGGAGGGAAGGAAAGAAGGAAATTGCGGCAAGTTCGCTGACGCGTGTGGTTTTACAGAAATTACTACAATAGTCACAGATGGTCGCACAAACCCGTCGTCCTTAAGAAACACAAAATCGCCTTCACCGCTTTATGGGCCGATAGGCGATGGGTTCCAGCAGCACCTGCACAGAAAGCTGCCGATTGTCCAGTTTTTGGAAAGCTTTGGCAAGTTCTTGTCTCTCTAGGGCATGTCTTGAACAATGGCACAGCAGGTGGTCGATGTTTTCTTCGGTGCCATAGACCTCGCATACTGCACTCTCAGTCACTCCAATTAATGTAGTGTATGCCTTTGTGAAGGGAACTCCTAACCAAAGGCGATAGAGAAGTGTAGCGTCACGTCGAGGAAGCCCGAGTGGAGGTCGGAGTTGCAGGGAGGAGTTTAGTCGATGCAGTCGTGTAAGTCATAAGTTTGGCGAGTTCCACTTGGTCACTTTGAGACTGCGTGCCAGTTGTCGAAGCTGCCTTGCAGTGTCAGTCCTCGAAAGCGGAATTGGAACGCTTTGCTCTTCTTGATGTGCTGTGCGAGCAGCGTTATCGGCGGAATCATTGCCACTGATTCCACAGTGGCCAGGTACCCATTGAAAAACGACCTCGTGGCCTTTTTGTTGGAAATCATGCTAATGTTTCACGAAACGTCCAATATGGGCTACAGCATGGTTCCCGCGGTCGAAGGGGCTGCAAGAATTCATGGTGGCGTTGAAGGAAAAAAAAACATCGTTTAATACTCACCAGTGCTTGAAATAGTGTTTAGTTAATAAATTTTTTTGCGTATCGTTGCCGCCATGCAATCTGGAAACCCTTTTGATCTCGGGCACCGTTTTATAACTAATTGTGAAGACGAATGTCAGAGATGTGAGAACCTTGTCAGAGATGATGATGTCTTTGTAAAGAAACGTTCAATATGGGCTGCAACATGGAAAAAACATAGTTCAATACTCACCAGTGCTCTAAATAGTGTTAAGTTAATTTTTTGCGTATCGTTGCCGCCATGCAAACACGAAACCCTTTCGACCTCGGGCGCCATTCAGTAACTCATTTTCAACACGAATGTGCATTTTGGCCTATCGTTGCAACTCAGATAGCCTAATGCCTCTTGTGTAAGTGACCCTTGCATTAAAAATTTGCCTTCAGAACAACGCCTGTTTTCCCCTTCTACCTTTTTCATCAACTATCCCATATGCAGTTTCGCACCACTTTTTTTTGGTGCCACAACATAACTCTGAATATGGCACAAAAGCATGCCGCATGTCCCCAGTAGCACGCCTGGTGAGATCACCTACAATCGACTCAGAGTGTTACAAGAATCACAAATGACCAAGACGACAGTCACCACCTGAACTTTCAAATATCTCTCTCAACTCTAGCTCTGATGCCGTGTTCTTATCGCTGTGCCGGTACACATGACAAGCTGCTTTCACGCTACACCGTACCTAACAAAATTTTTCAAGGTTAAGCAAAGTGAAGTACGCAACCTGGCCTCTTGAAAGAAAATAATCGAATCGTCTTCCCTGTTACAGGTATTGTATGCCGTTCAAAATTGTTCAGTATAGGTATTTGCAGGGCATTCTAGCAAACTTCAGATGACGCTCCAGCAGCTCTAAGAATAAGTTATGGTCCAATGCGAAGTGCTGTCGCCGGTGCGGAAGAAAGTAAAGCACTAGAACATATGACGAGCCACTTGCCTGACTACGTGCGTACCGCGTTGAGCGCCTGCCAGTTCACATATATATACACACACACACACACACACACATATATATATATATATATATATATATATATATATATATATATATGTGTGTGTGTGTGCGTGTACGCATGTTTCTGCAATATTCTTCCATACCATGTCATCATACATGCCAAGCAAACGCGTATTCAAGAGTGCACTGTCACTGCAGAGAGGTTCGTTCTCTAAAACTTGCACGCGCTTTTTATTGCATGTTCACGCAAACACATTTTTTGTGTCTTCCCTGTTTGCAATATGGTGGTTCCTCGAGCTGAAAACCTAATACTCCCTTCACCTGTAACACAATCTATTTTTTTCATTCCGACAGCAAGACACCCTATCTTATGACATGAAGACAAAAAAGATTGTAGAGAAGTTTGTGGTGAGTACTGAGAAAGAGTCCAATGTTTCTTCTTGTATTCATGGAGAGCATTATTGGTGCAGTTTGTTACACAATGAGGGTACGTGCATTTTTTAAAAATAATTCGGCAGTGTTATTGGTACGTGTGGAGCCGCCATCCAGACGGATTTCAGAAAGTGGTGGGTAAGAACTATCGGCGACGAGAAGGGCTACGAGATAAGTGGTGGACGCTGGGTTGTGTTGACCAGTATAAGGAGTTGAGAGCGCTGTTCTCAAATTCCGGTCGGGCAAGCTCCTGAACCATCGCAATCGTGGCTGGTGGTGGATTTGTAGGCATCGTGGAGCCGGATGGTGAATAGGCTGCCTCAAAATCGTGGCGCATGATGTGGATTACGCTGTTACGCTGGCTGATGCTATTGATCCTTACCAGACATTGTCGTAGTGGTATTAGGCAGACCCGTGATGCGCTGCGTGATATGGCGGCTGTTGTGCAAAGCGAGGGCATTCTTTTATAATGGCTTGGATAGTAGAGACTTGGCAGAAAACAAGCAAGTGGGAAGCGGCGCTCGCGATTTTTTTAGTATGTTAGCCACTTTGTTTTAGGCATTTTTCCATCTCCTCAGCGGCAAAGGCCAAAATATACTGTAATAATTAGTGATAGGGTTCTGTAGATGTCCGGACAAGCTTTGAAAAATCCTTTCTCGAGGCAACGCAGCACCCAGGGAGGTCGCCAAAAAGATCGTGTATCTTTGAAAATATCTCGTCTAGGCCACTCGTCTTTATGCGTTTGGAACCCCCTATGTAGGCATAATCGTTCCGTCCCCGCAATTATTAGTTCTGTTACGTGCATCAAGCTTCATTAATTCGTCGACGTGAGCCCCATCCAGGCCGAAACACTTACCAGAATTTCAAGGAGAGCAAGCGTGGCAATTGGAGCAATCTCACGAGCCCTAGTCATTGCTCATGGGGTCTATTCACTGGGTTTCATGCTCACTGTAGCGACCACTGCAGAGCGCGCCGGCGTGAATGAGGATCACGCACGTCCATTAAAATGCTACGCGTGGAGAAACACAGAGAAGCAGACTGTGTAATCTGTATCTAGAATAGCAGGCTAGCCATAAACCACGGTGGAAAGTTACTCGCGCCAAGCGCCCAGAAGCATTTGGTGCAATCATATATGGGATCATGTTAAGGCATCGGTGATCTAATGTTGGATACCTAAGTCTTAGCAAGACCACATGTCAAATAGCAGTGCTAATTAGAGTACATTTATCCCTGGCTCTGACATTGTTGCAGCCGCCGAACGCAAGGTGCAAGTGGCTCCTTCCTATCTTGTTCTTAATAGCGCAATGTCACACGCAGTATCTCACTATGGCGCGCAAGAGCGAATTGACTCGGCCCGCCTCGCCCCCCCACCCCCCCCCCCCCCCGCAACAAAGCTATAAAGTTTCCAGGGTAATTCAATGAAGCCTGAGGAAGAAGGGAAACGTGTGTTTCATTCGACAAATGTGGTGCATCAATAAAATAATGAATTGGTGGCCCGGCGACTAACCCATGCCACATTACACACAACCCGTTCGCAGTATGACGGCCTTCACGCGAAGGAGTAGTTAACAATGTGCAGCGGTACTTTCTGAGTATTGCTGGAGGACTGCGCGACGCAGCCTTTCACAGATGCGTTGTGCATGTGTGAAGCTGAGGGGGTTAGTTCCCCGTGAAATGGCGGCAACGAAAAAAAAAATTGTGGGGTAGTCGCCAGTAGTATACAAGCAGAAGCACCAACCCGTGACGTCACAGCAGCATCGAGAACGCAGCAGTCGATGTCGATGCGAAAAAAACGTCGGCGATACAGACACGAGCCTGGCGAGCACGGTTTCTTACGTCCTTGCGAGGTCACGGTGAGTCTCTTCCCCCACTTTCGCAAGTGTATTAGAGACTACGTCGTGTGCTCGAGCAAGTCGCCATGCCAGGCACGTTCAATAGATGTAGCCGAACCCGCCTCTGTAGCTGAGTGGTTAAAGCGACCTACTGCTAAGCATTCTGTCGCACGCACATTTGGTTGGAGATAAACGCAAAACTTTATTTGACCTAAAACCGCAAGTACTCAAAATTAATCCGGAGACATGCATCATGTGGCATTTCTTATAGCCACAGTGTTGGTTTGGGCAGTTAAACCTCGTGGAATAATGAATCCGGAATAGTCAGACTTTATCAAGCTAGCACCTAAGAGTACCCGAAAGGGCTTTAGTCTGGAAACACAGGTAAGCCCCGGCAGCGTTCCTGACTTGGTTCGGTCATGCACGACGCCGCAGCGCATTGGTACGGCGTATCTGAGGCGTAGCCGACGAGCACGAATATGCTGGACCCCTTCCAGTCGCAAAAGTAGAAATCATTCATCAACGCAGGCACCTCAGAAACAAACTTTCTTAAGTGAATGCTCCACGCCCCGGAAACCTGTACGGAAAACGGCGTGCAACCAGCGCTTGCAATGTGAGCCGCATTTGGTACTTCACATGATTTCACTTTTCTCTTCACTCGCCACGACAGCACTAGAATGCAAGAAAAACTCCCCCTCAAAGAATGATCAGCTTCTTGAAATTTGTCATTATACATGTAGTCTGTTCATATTGGTGTAGTCGGCAACTTCACGTAAGGCAACAAAATGGTGCATGAAATTCAGTCTAATGAAGAATATTATCGTTTTATTTCAGACCTGCACTGTTTCCACTGCTCCCAACGCCAAGGTAGCATGGCATCTCTTAAAGGTGGTATTGCGTGTGGCAGGCTAGCTTTCTGGCCTGACCGAGGAATGTAGAGGTGACGGCACTATAATTTCGATGGTCTTAAGTCAACCAGACTTACACAAATAAAGCTTCAGGAGCCTTGTGGGTAAATGGGAAGGTGTATACCATACATCAAAAACACGTGTTCCTTCTGCTTTTTTTGGCTGTAATAAAATGACAATACGGAAGATCATGCCAAGGGAAAGTGGTTTGTTTGCAACAATTGCTGTTGCCTCGCTCGAAACTCTGTCGTAGCTGGATAGCGCACCGATTGCTCAGTACCTCCTAAGCGGCTTATGAAGAAAGCTTCAGAATATGTGAGCTTCACTGAAGCAGACCGTGACGAACTACCGATCATAATCGGCCCAGAAGTGGGCTGGTGATTTCTTTTGCACAATAAACCTACATTTGCTGCACACGAAATCTAATGTGAGGCCTGCGGCACAATATAATAAAGGCAAAGTACAGCATGATGACCGACACCAAAGGTGCACCGCAAATCTACTCCCAACTCCGTTGACGAGCGATTTCAAATATCTGCAACAATGCAGTAGCGGTGTCGTTTTTGTCTGAAAAAAAAAACGCCCTTGTTGCTGCTTCTATTTTCATATTTTGAGACTTATTTCTGCGAGGGCATCCTCTCTGCATTGTTCTCGAGCTAACGGCACCAGTGAACCGGCATTGTTCTTAAATAGTCTAGTGCCTGCCTTTACCATCAGTCTAGTGCCTGCCAACTTACCTGCCATTTGCTTTTGCCTACAGTATTCAGATGTTCACACATTGACGCAACAGACTTTCCGGATGTTCTGATTCACTGGAAGACATTGAACATGAAGATTCGCTATCAAATCAGCTTGATGCATGTTAAACTCAAAATGTTATTCATAAAACCCACTTAGGTATGGTCGGGGTACGGCAGCTTTGCCGGAGCAAGCCGCATCAGACTTCAAGCTACTGAAGAGTGCCTAGCCCGTCTAGCTTATGTTGCGGGTGCCAACGTAGTACTTCATTCTCACGCACTAACAAATGTTCCTATTTTTCTCGTACTGGTGAACAAGATCCCCATTATCAATCAATACACCGTCTCTTTCTCGCAGCAGAGGAACTACCTGCAGATACTGGGTTATTATGTTTTCAAACGGGTGATAATGTACCTGAGCCGCCACTTAATTTGTAAGGACGTGGGTCTCGTTGTTCCTCATGGAATTTAGCATATAATATTTACAGAACGGCTGCCAGTGACGGCTAAGTTGAAGAGCCTGATCAGCTTGGTGTATTAGAACTAATTCTAAACGCACCTGAGCGTTTTTGCAAACCGCCTGATGGGAACGCGGCTTTCCTGGATAGAAATCATCGCCGCGGCCTGATGCTGCGATGCAGGCCGCCACTAAGTCATTGTGGTGATTTAAGAAGCGCACATATGGCTGCATGTTGTAGTAATGTTGGTAACTCGCGCTGAGAATAACAGTGTTCATGCTTTGCTGCTGGCACTTCTCTAACTACTCGCATTACCCTGCACTTATTTGCTCGATGAATATTACGAATACTCCAGAGCATGAACTAGGAAAACACAGCGCCCACAAAGACTAATTCCTACTTCAAGTATGCAGCACCAACCCAAATGAATGTTGCAGGTCCCGGCATCAACCCCTAAGGGCCATTGCGTAACCAGACTTTTGGTGTGTTGCGACACCACGTACCGGACCACATGGGGGCTGGACCGTCCCGCGTTTAACCGTACGCGGCTTTACCTTGGCCAGGAAAAGGGCATCCTGAGGGCTGAATTGATGCTGAGTGTGTGGACCTTAAATGCCCCTTGGCGGAGGCAACACATCCCTTTGGCCTCGGCTTCACGTATACGGCACCCCCTGATTGACCTAGCCGGGGGAAATCGGTAATTTCCTTTTCCTCCCACTCCTTCTCCAACCTGCACCTTTCTCTCTCACTTTTAATACTTCCTGTCTTCACTTCTTTTACTTCGCATCTTCCCGGCAGCAAGGGCTAATCTTGTGTGGAAGAAGGAACCTTGGCCTTACACATTTGGTTATAGCTGAAAAAAAAAATAGTTGGCGTCCACAGGACTTGTATTCTTCAAAGGCTTGCGGCGTCCCCTTTTTGGACTCCACTATGGGCGACTGGCGTTACTGCCGAAAACTGAATATTTCCAATGCATAGTTCTTTTCCAAGACTTTCTAATTGCCCTCAGAAACGAGGGCGCACCGAATCAGTATTTAAATTTTTGGGCATACAGACTGAAAACATCTTCCGCTATCGAGGTATTCGGTCTGAGAATCCGGGAAAGAAAATGAGAATGATCTCCCTCTTCCCGTTTAGGAATGTCAAACGAAAGAAAAAATACAGATGATTGGCCCAGGCAATGAGGCATCGACACTGGCAAGCGTCGACCTGCTCTTGAAACTTGATGACGACAAACAAACAACATCAAAAACTAAGTAACCTAGTGTCTTTCGGGACACACCAGTTTCAGCGACCCCTCAGCACACCATGAACACCATTCGGGGTGTGATTTCTGCTGACGACTTGATGGAGATGACCGAGACGGAACTTCTGGAAGAATGTAAAGAGCAAAATGTTATCAACGCAAAACGAAAGAAGGCATAACAAGAAAGAAAGTGACATCAAGCACCTAATCCTCACATTCGCCCTAAAACCATCGAGGCAGGCTATGTTAAAATCCAAGTAAAGCCGTACATCCTCAACCCTCTCTGTGCGTACAAATGCCGAAGATTCGGCCACAGCTCGCAGGACTGCTGAGGCAGACTGACCTGTGCTATGTGCAGTGCAGACGAACATCTATCTGATTCATGTAAAAACGCCGTACACTGTATAAACTGCGATGAGGGAGCACGCCGCATTCTCGCGGTACTGCCCATCTCAGAAAAGTTTGAAAAAATCGGGGCAATTTAGGTAAAAGAGAACCTGTCTTTGAAAGAAACATGAAGGCAGGTGCCGTAAATGGCAAAAAACAGATTTGTCGAAGTGGAGTGCCAGGGGGCAGTGTCGCAACGGTTTCCGGTTGCTGTGCTGCATGCACGTAGTGCGGCGACAGCAACGACGCCCGCCGCCTTGGTGACTACCGCCAGCGCTGTGCCGCCGGCCCACAAGGCGCCATCAGCATTCGGGCTGGTGGCATCCAGAGTCTCGTCTTTTGGGGCGAGGTCCTCAAGGCGAACAAGCAGCTCGCCGCTCGCAAGCGCCGCAGAAGAGGCGATGGACACAAGTTCCTGCCAAGGGGCACGCAAAGCACCTAAGGAGCGGCAGTCATTTCTCGGCCGCTCCAAAAAAGAGAAACATCTAATTACGGGCCCTGAGAATGGCTTTTTAATCTAATTGTTCCCTAAGCACACAGCAAAAATGTTCCTGTCAATATGGGAACGCAGATAGTTCAAGGGAACGTCAGGGGTCTTCTCAATTTTGATGACGTGAAATAACTCATTCTTAAACATTATCCCAGGGTGCAGTGTGTCTATGAAACACATCTCCAACGCACGCAACAGAATGTTTCCCACAGTATTCTATTTTTCGTAATGACCGTGATGATGCAGTTGTGTCATCTGGCACTGTGGCTATTATGGTCGATAGTGGTGTAGCTTGCTCTGAATTAAAACTTCTTAGGCCTCTAGAGGGAGTTGCTGCCCTAGCTTTGTTGTTTAATAATCTAGTAACTGTCAGCTCTATATACATATCTCCCAGCGATCACCTTCATCAAAGCGAACGCCAAAATTACATAGATCAACATCATGAGCCACATTTGTTGTCGCAGATCTAAATGCGCATAACCGTCTGTAGGAACACTCCCGTTGCGAACAAAGAGGGCACCTAATAGATAACTTTCTCTATTCATCATATTCATAGTTACCTAATAAGAAAGAGCCGACGTATTATAGCGTTGCACACAACACCTACTCATCAACTGAGTTAGGTACAATAGCCAACACTCTTCTGCCGTACCTCGAACGGAGCGTTATTAAGAACTCTTACGGAGAGAGAGAAATGGAGCAAAGGTAGGGAGGTTAACCAGAGAGTAGTTTCCAGTTTGCTACCCTGCGCTGGGGTGGCGGATATAGCGGTTAAGGAAGTGACCACTTCCTGGTAGCTTTAGATTTTGCAATACAGGATGAATACTGTCCTCAGGTTCCTCGATGGAAGGTTATCTCGGCGAACTGGAAACTACTCCGAGGACGTACACGTTTAGACACATTGCTGACATTAATATGGAGAATGCTGTGGATTACATGACATGTTTTTTTTATAGACGGTGCCACAAAATGCATCCAAGAAACGCACTGACTATGTAATGAACGCCGCACCCCACGGTAAAATTACAAATGTCAAAAGGCAAACAGCAAAACAACTTTGAGGGCTGCTACGTGACTGCCCAACTGCCGAGAAGATCCGTAATTTTAAACAAGCAGTGCCACAGGGTTGAAGAACACTTCGACGAGCTACGAGAGATATTAGGAAAAAGTGTATATCCAGTATTAGTTCACACACTGATAAGAAATAGCTCCGCAACCAGGTAAACAAACCAAAAGGCTGGCAATCTTGTCCTCTACCCCTGGTAAATGCCCAAGGAAACAGCCGAGGTAATCAGGCAGATTTTCAAGGTGAGCACTTCGGACAAGTCTCAAGTGCATTGCTCTACACAAACGCCTTCCTGTTGTTCAAAGAACACACAGAGTGACCGTACCTCGAACGCAATTGTGGAAAAAATGAAATGTAGAGTCAACCGCTCATTCTAGCTGAACTTGAGGCATCTCTGAATGGTTGCAAAAACTCGGCGCCAGGCAGTGAGCGCATCATTTACGAAATGATGAAGTGCTTACACTAAGAAACTCTAAAAACGTTTGCTATGTGGGCAGCTGGGTACATTCCACCTGATTGGAAAGAAGCTGGTATCTCAAACAAGGTAAGGACCCTGCCGTCCCTAGCCAGTAGGTACAGACAAATAGCGCTAACATGCTCCCTATGCACGCTCTTCGAAAAATGATGAACCGGCGGCTAATGTGTTGCTTACAACATAACAACCTACTAGACCCCTTCCCATTTTGTTTCCGAGAAGGCAGGTCGACAACAGCCCACCTCGTTCGCATGGAGGCCAACATCAGGGATGTCTTTATAGGCAGGTTGCGAACGTAGTTCCCGCGCCTACTAGGGCGCCCCTCGCGGCGGCGAGCGCGGAACCGGCAGGATACGACCGGCTCGCTTGCGTTCGGAAAGCCTGTATGTGCACTGTTTCGCGCGTAGCTGTTGCCTTTTCTGAGCAATGCCGATCTGCAAACCGAGCTGTTGAGTAGTGGGCTGCAACAGCACGTACACCAAGTCACGAGGAACAAAGTTTTACAGGTTTCCAAGCCGACCGTATGAAGCAGAACGGCGTCAACACTGGATAGCGCTCGTCCGACGGCATAAGCTGTTTTATGTTCCGGCGTTATGCCAAGTGCGTTATAACGCTGAGTTCTTGGCTTTTACAGCAATTATGGCAGCAACGGGACACCTACAGTCAGTGGCGTAGCTAAGTCGTCTGGCACCCGGGGCTCATAGGTCTTCTGTCCCCTCCCCCGGGTTTATTGGAGGAAGGCGAGGATATCAACAATTTTCGTGTGTCTCCAGACGTATATGACACCCCCCCCCCCCCCCTTGCTACGCCACTGCCTGCAATGCGTACGAGGATATGCATCAAACAAAGTAGTTTGTTCCTACACTGCACCGCAGTAAAGCCGTGGAACTCTTTCCCAATCCTCTCCCATTCAAACAGCGCTAGGGCTTGCCGCGAGATTTGAGGAGGGGTTGCAGCCGGCTGAGCTGGCATACACTCTTCTGCGCCCAGCGTAACAACGAAGCTGCAGATGAGATCACCAAAATTTTTGACAGCGTGGTTTCTTGGAACCTCTTTTGCACGTACTGAAAAATCGCAACATAAAAGTAACGCACTTCCAGTAACTTTGGCGAAAATATTTTCGCAGCGTAGTCTAACACAACTGGTAAGTTAATCCCCTTTTTTTTTGTGTTTGGGGAGAGCAACATTAGAATACCTCTGGTAGGTCTTACGAGTCGTTCGTACGCCCCACGTTCTTGGATGAGATGTTTTGGATTCGTATTTGCCGTCATGTATGTACAGGGAAACTACCGCGGCGTCCTTGCATTTCCCTGCGATGCCAGCACGGCAATCGCAGCTCCCCGCTAGGATTTGTCTGCTGTCGCCGATCTTCAAGAATCAATTTTGCCTATAATTTCATGCGTCCACACCGTAGATAACGAAGTAAATTACACTGAGATTAACGCATCTCGCTGGTGCATTATTTTTTGTTTGCGGAATAAACCTAGCAGTCACTTCCGATCAGTGCGAGTTCAACACTTCTCTCACGTCGTAGACGTGCCCCAGTTCAAATAGACGACTTCCTTTCTCTAAATTCTTTTCACGAAAAAAGCTATGAAGATCTTGCAATTCCCCGAAACCCGGTTAAAATTAATATCGGCACGCTGTTTCGCGCCATCGCTACCGTTTGACAGGACGCCAAACACGCAGTGCGGGCTGCTGACGCCGTGAGTAATCCTACCACATTCGCGCAACTATTTGTCAGATGGCGCTAGGGGTCGGAAAGACAGGGCGCCGCCTAGCACTTGCAACGTGCCCATACATAAACAGCTCCGTCTTTCAGTATTTCTCGACCTAGAGAAATGCATAAGGTACGACATGGTGGTTCGGCATTCTTCCGGGTTTCGTGTAAGAGTGGGCATCAGTTACTTTAGAACATTCACCCAAGAGGCGGGTGTGCCCCAAGGAAGTGTGCTTGGTTGTACACTTTTTGTCGCAGAAATGAAGCCATTTTACACAGTCATTCCACGTAAATTTTTTATTCTGTGTATGTCGACGATGTGCAGATGTTCGTGGAATATTGCTATCTGCGAACATCAGCTCCTTCTTGGTTTGGACAAATAATCTAGATGGATAAATGAAAACAGGTTTTAACTGAACACACATAAAAGTACTTGCATGCTACACTCTAAAAACAGTTGCAGCCTTTGGGGTGTATACTTGTCTCACAACAATAATCGTCATCTGTCTTGCCCGCGTTTCCTTTCTTTAACGCTGCGAACCCGGTACTTCCCAGTCACGAACGGCATGCGCGTTATCAGTGTGACGCAGCATTCTCGACAGGAAAGTAGCGAGCGCCGAGTTTTCAAGAAAGGAAACGCAAGCAAGGCAGATGGCGATTATTCTTGTGGGACAAATATACACCCCAAAGGGTGCAAACTGTTTTTAGAGTGTATTCTGCAAGAGAGGCGCAACGTCAATCCCTAGTATTTTTATCAATGGAGATGAACTCACTGTCAGCAGTGAACACAAGTTCTCAATTATTATCTTCGATTCAAAACCAACGTTAATAGGTAATATCAAACATCTCAGAACGAAATGCATGAAAACAATCTACATCGTAAGAACTTCCGTCACTCACTACATGGGGTAGTGACAGGAAGTGCCTATTGGACCTGTACAAAAGCCTTATACGTGCATGTTTACACTATGTTGACGCGGTATTCCACTCTGTCGCACCATGCGCATTGAAGATGCTGGATCCGATTCATCATTTGGGTTTTCTCCTGGCCACAGGTACGTTCAGGACAAGTCATGTGCAAAGCGTCCACACGGAATCGAACGAGTGGTCAGTTATCTTGCAAGGTCATACTCTTCATATTTTCTGAAGGCACACTCTAAAATAAATATTATGCTCTTTGGGGCTTGTCTGTTCCCACACCGATAATAGTCATCTGTTTTGTCCATATTTTCTTTATTTAATGCTGCGAGCCTGGTACTTCCAAGCCAGGAACGGCAAGCGCTTTATCAGCGTGACACTGTATTCTCGACAGGAAAGTAACAAGCGCCGACTTTTCAAGAAAAGCATTGCAAGCAAGGCAAATAACGATTATCGTTGTCGACCTGGCATCGGGAACCGGACTGCTAGGGGAGTGATCACCATCCCATTCGGCTCGGCTTAGCCCCTCAGAAAACCAACCGCCTCCGTCGCCAATGAAGGGTGATCGAATGGGACACGTTTCGTGCTTCGTTATCAAGGGACACTCTCGCCCCTCTATGCGACCCCATCCCAATGCTACAATCGGTGGTCAAAACAGCCACTTTAACGTCTTGGGTCGAGGAACCTCCTCCGGAGCCAGATCTTCGACTCCTACAGCTTTGGGCACAGCGTCACCAGGCAGAGGTTTATGCCAGCCGACACCCAGATTCCGTGGAGGCTCAACACCGTCAGCTGACAGCTGCAGCTAGACGCCACGAACGCCGCCTCTCACGTCAACGCTGGTTGGCTTGGTGTTCTTCGCAAGGTGCAACCACCAGCGCCGCCTCAATTTGGAGAACGTTCCGAGCAATGGAAGTTGGTGGACGCTCTCCTGACCCAGGTTCCAGCGCGTGCCTCGCGTCGGGCAAAACCGCAGACGTCTTTGCATTTGACATAACCCAGACATTATTTCCTGATTATGATACGCAGCCACCTGAGGTCTCCGCCTCGTTTACGCTTCCGGCGAGTGCAGGGGCACTCCCATCAGTTCACGCTATCGCTGGGATGCAGTCTCCGTTCACGGTGGCTGAATTTCTCGCTGCAATAGACCAAGCCAAATTGAAGACTGCCCCGGATCCTGACGGCTAGACCTACGAGGCGTTTATAAACCTAGAAGGAGCCACCTTGAAAGGTGTTCTTAGCTCGTTAAACGCTGCATGGCTGTCAGGAGAAGTACCGGAGCACTGGCTGCAAGCAGCTATATTCGCCATCCCAAAGCCCGGCAAATCTCATGACAGCATATCAAATGTTCGACCAATTTTTCTTATGTGTACATTATGGAAATTGTTGGAACGCATGGTGGCTAACCGTCTCCAGTGATGGCTAGACGTACATCACTGGTATCATCCGTCGCAAGTTGGCTTCCGCCCCAACCTTGGTGCAGAAGACGGCCTAGGTCACTTGCCCTCTATGGTTTTGATTGGTGGCCGATCGACCCGAGTGAGGTCCGTGCTCGGCATGGATGTGCACAAAGCATACGACCACGTCAGCCACGCTGCTCTCGTTGAAGTGCTACGCTGGATTCACTTACCCGCCCACATATGCAAGTTTATTCACACCTTTCTTACATCTCGTGAATTCGCCATCCGCATCAACAAGGAGAATGTGGGATCCTTTCAGCCACATCGCGGTGGAACGCAAGGGTCAGTGCTGGCCCCCATACTTTTCAACATTAGCCTCCTACCCTTGGCATAGCGATTGGGCGACATTGCAGACCTGCACGCACTCATTTATGCGGATGACATCACAGTCGGGACCGTCCACCCGTCTCTCCAAATTCAAGCCACAAGGTTGTAGCTCGCTCTTACAATTACAGATCGATGGTTTTCTTTTCTGGGACTCACGTCCAGAGAAGTTGGTGTCCCGGATCACCGCGTGCGCCGCATGTTGAGCCATTGTCCTACTGCTTGACTCTTCCCGAAAATTTAGCGGAAGCCTGGCACGATTACAGGTAACCTGGGTCCCGAGCAAAGCTGCTTTGCGGCTCTGAAAGTTCGCTCGAGAACGACGGTTGTAAGTCACTGTGAAGCCCTCAGAACCCCCGTCCCCCTATTGTGACGGCGCTTGCCAACCCGGAGGGAACAATGGCTGTAATTCCCCGTGAAGACCTGGGAGCAACCCCCCCCCCCCCCCCCACGCGCCTATTGTGACGGCAGTTGCAGACCAGAAGGGCAATACCGGTAGCAAGTCATCCCTCGGATAGAGAAGCCCGTGGAGCCACTCCCTGAGCCGAATGTGACTGCACTCGCACGGGCACCTACCATTGGCCGAAAATGACGACACCTGAGCGGGCTCAACGATTGGCCGAACAGGACGTGACCTGGAGACACCGAAGGGGCGAAAAGTCAGAGACCGGGAGCAGAAAGCAATCATTCCTTCATTCATCTCTTTGGGGCTTCTTGCCACAGGCCGCAGCGCCCGAGTTGCTGCCGGCCAGCACACCCTTTATTACTGTTAATTTCTATGTATTCTCACTGTAAATAAACCTCCAGTTTTCATCTCAAAGTCCTCTTCAACCTCGGCCAACTCCCACACCCAACGGCAAGATCAATAACTGTGGGACAGCGGTGGTATTGTCCTCCAGATCCAACACCGTGCTCGTATTGGACAGCTTCCGTGGCCACCTCACAGAACGCGTGAAGGCTCGTCTTGCAGAATCTCGTACGCATCTGGCGGTCATCCCCGGCAGTTTAACAAGCATGCTGAAACCACTGGATGTGTCTATTAGTAGGCCGTTTAAGGCAGAATTCAGACGCAAGTACTCTGAATAGGTGGCAGTGCGCCACCACGAGAAAACGCCGACCAGACGACTAAGCAGGACGTTGATTCAGTTGGACTGCTCTCTGATTATAAACGCGTGGCGTGCGGTATTCACGGACATTATTGTAAAGAGTTTTAAGGTCACCGGGATTTCCAATGCCATGGACGGCACTGAGGATGATTGGATACATGCACGTGCGCATGACCGGGGCAGCGGCGACGAGCCGAGCCCGAGCAGCGATACCCATGAAAATATCTAGTGGGGATGTACGCAGCTAGACGCCAGATATCCCATCGTTACGCATATATGGCATGATTAAACAGGTTTTTCATACGTGGATCGAAAATTCAACAAAAATTTCACACTTCCGTGGAAGGGCCGCACCCCATCAAAATTGCCGAAAAAAAGTGTGGCTCTTGCACGAGTGTATACGGCATACAAGAACACTAGGCGATTCGTGGGGCTAGCGCCATCTATGTGACTAGCGAGCACTTCCTGTGGCACAAAAAATAAGTAACGTCATTTTGTTCTGGAAGGCGCGAAATTTGTTTTGGTGGCCTGGCATTAGAGCTGTATATTAACATGCCCCGCCATTCAACTTTGTGGGCGTTTCGAGCTTTCAGCGCTGAAAAGGGTGCAGGGAAAGGCCAGCCGCCCGGTTCTTGAAATCGCACCCTTAGCCAGAACCTATTTCCTCTGGAGGCCAACGACAGCTTTAGGTGCAGAGTGCTGGTGCTTTCGTCGGACGCCAAGCCCGCCGGTCAGCCTAGTCGTACGAAAAGAAATAAAGTAAATCATCTGCTTGTCGTAACTCACTAGTTTTCACTGAACAGGTTAAAAAACGATGAAGCTGCCCGCGTCACCCTATTCAGACAAATTTCGGCGGGCAAAACAGCACGTGTAAAGGGGGCGTATTGTAAAAGGTGAACTTAACGAGCGCGACTTTCTGCACACTTTAAGGGCTGCATTGCATTGCAAGTGACAGCGCGGTCTTGCGACGGGCGCTGAAAGGACTTATTTGTTGATATTATTAAAATAAAATAAACTTGTCTTTTCTTTCGCAATGTTTGTTCCCTCCAAGCATAGTCACGCCTCAATTGCTTTTCCCGTAATCACCCTTGCTGATGTCGGTGACAATTTTTTCTGAACCTCTTTTTCCCTAAGCGACCTATTTGGATCGATCTTGGCCATAATCGCCGCAGAGCCCCTCGTGCGCAGCACTGCGGATTTTTTTTCATGCTTTGCACAAACCCGCCCCCTCCGCTTTTCCCTTTGCGCTCCTTGGCCCTTGCCACTTTTTTCTTCCCCCGCTGCGCTCTGCGCTCGTTCGCTCGGGTTACGTGGTAGGACACCGACGCCGACGCTCACCGCAGGAGCGGGCGCCTAAGAGCTGCGGTCTAAAACACCATGTCAGTAGCACTGACTAGACAAAGAGCATACCTTTACAGCAGATGACTTCCGAATGTGGATGATGTGATCGCATGCGCAGGTGATATGTGTGTGTAGGTTTCTACCTGTGTTAGGCTATATATATAGCCGCATGTGAAAATTAAAGATGAGCTGATAGCCCGGCGACGGCTTAGTCTGTCTCCTGCTGTCTCGTGTTCTTAGTTCAGGGCAGTTTCCTACAATTACTATACGGAACTCTCTCGCTGCGACCGTCCATCTACCATGGCAATGATGAATTTGCTTGATCTTCGCCGTTAGGGCTTGCGACGTTCTTCTGGCTTCGTTTATTACGCTTTATCTTGATCCAAATTGGCCTAAATTTCAAAGGAATTTATACTTTAACTGCGATAGCAACTACATGGATACTCCAGGCCCATTTCTGTCACCGGCTTTGCCGTGCGGTTCGTATACAGTACAAGGGTGATAAAATCATCGCCGCATTCGCTGTTCTGTGTTCTGTATGTGCTAATGAAATCGTGTCAGCGTGAGCCGGCGATCGTGGCTCAATCTTGCGCACACAACGAAGGAAAGTGGGGGGAAAGCACGCCGCCTTCCATCGCGCGCGTGAGTTCATGGGGAGGCTACGGAAATTGTTCGCGTTCGGCTCCGGGCGGCTCGAGGCCGGCCACTGTATCTTGAAAGCCATCCGCGACGGGTACAGAGTCCACGCTGCGCTATGTTTTCGCTACTTAGTTCGCATTGATGCGAGCGGGAGCACGAAGGTTGATTCGCTCGCTGCTGTTGCTGCTGCCGCGTTTCCTCACTGCATCGTTTTCAGACCGAGTTTCCGCGGTCATCGAGTGAGATGTGTTTATGTTTGCTTGTGCGCGGGTAACTCCATGCTTCTTAATTTAGTTAGTACACCTATGTTTAAAAGCTTATACGACTATTAAAACTACAGCCTTGCTTCGTGTAACTGCCCACTATCTATCACAATCGATACTTCCTCTTTCGGGTGATACTGCGACTTCTTTCATTCAGAACGCAATACGCTCTACGGAGGATGGTTTCTCTTTATTTAATTATATACAAGGCAGCGTTTCCTGAAATACGATCATTTTCCACAGCCACGAAGCCAAGTAAAGAAAAAGGACGACGTTTAGGCGAATCCGTGTGCAAGCCCTCAGTCCCATGCTGGCCGAACTGTCTTGCTTGCAGCTCTCGTAGACACTAGCGCCACCGTTCGTCTAGTAATTGTAATAAATTCTATGGTTCAGGTAAGCAGATTTTTTTTTTGTACTGATAAAATTTTCCGGGACACCTCAGGCACATTTGGGCAGCCATTGCCGCCGCCTTGCTGTTCAAACCTAAAAGTGGCCGGCTCGCCGTGTTGGGCAGGTTACGTGACCTGGGTCGAGTGCGATGGTGAACGTGCGTGGCTGAGTGAGAAGGCTGGTTCCTTGATGCGCACTGTCTTCCGACATACCAGCGTAAATATGTGTCATAAAACATTTTTGTTTCAAAATTTTGTCTTATAGATCTTTAAGCATCCTTTCGACAAGCCTAACACTAAGTTTGTCAATTTTCTTTGAAGAAACCGTATCAGCCGTTATTTTTTCAGACAGCTGGTTCTCGAATATAGATAAAATAAACCAAGATTTGAAGGAATGCGGTAGTGAGCGCAGGCAGCAATGCAGCTACAAGGCGAAATTGAGTTGGACAAAAACATCCACTGACAGATAGAAACGTTCGATACGGTGTTTCTTCTAGAGTCGCTGCTGCCATATGTCCAACGTCGAAGTATGTTTTGTAGTGTCACATCGTTTACAAACATTGCACCATACCTGGTGAAACACCAATAATTCAATTCGATCAGGCCATAACTTAACTTAAGCATATGCTAGTTTTCTCATGTTGGTTCAGTATCGTCAATACTTGTGCTATATAAGTGACAACTCCAACTAAAGTTTTCGACGCAATCGGGTTTGACTGCCTGCGGGATTCCTGTGGCGATGGACAATGAAAAAAAATATGTTGTGGCAAGCGCACTTTTTGGAATCTATATGAAGCGAAAGTTTTATGAAGTTGGTAATTAATTGCTGTGAAATAAATGCATATATTGCAATGGTATTTATTAGCATTATATGCTAAATATTTCATCTGGTGCACTGTTCGTGTGCCGCACATGTCATGCAACGTTAACGTCACGCAATGTTTATGGCTATACACTAGACACGTTCATATGGTACGTCGAAATGCATGTAGCAGTTCATGCGAATACACACTGCTATTTGCATGGTCGGTGAAAAACGGTGCGAGGAATCGTATGCAGAGGGAAAACGTGCGAGACGTGGTTAAAGTTGAATGTTATTCGCTCGTTCAATTCCTGCATATCTGGTCGAATCAAAACAAGTGCGCGGTCACGTGTTTTTGCGTTTCACGCGCACTCTCACCATTATTTGCAGCTGTTACAGGACGTCATGCACGCTCTAATTGTCTAGAAGAGCTATCTGGCGTTGGTACGGGAGAAGTAGGCGTATCATTACCAACATAGACAAATTGCGATCATATGGTTACAACAGCGGGATTCTGTGCTGGATGGCCAAGGCTTAATTGCACTTCTAACGCGTCATAATTTTCTCTGTGAGAGCTATATGGGTACATTGCAGGAGCAGCTGCGTTCATCAAAAAAACAGGAGAGTTCGCCAAGGAATCTTCGCTTTGAAAGAACCGTTGTCCTGCCTTCCGTCGTGTATCCCCCTATTTTCTGCGTTTTAGCTTTTCTACTTCTTAAGTTACCAGCCATGAACTAGACTGGACGAAAGGCACATGTTCATTACACGCCAACGAAATATGCCGCACATGGAGAGCCGTTCAATGTGACGCCACTTGGGATGGCTGCCGCATGCCAACACGCCAACGCTGACCAATTGCAGCGACGCCACTGCGTAAACTCTACGCTTGATTTTCCAGGTCACTTTCATCGACTACTACCTTAGTTTTCTCGTTTCGGCATTTGCAGGTCAGCTGCAGAGCTAGGCAAGTAAACTTGTATCTTTTTTTTTTACTTTGTGGAACAGCGGTAGCATGAAAAGCGCTTTGATGAATAACCTCAGCGATGTTTACTAATGAACGGTGCGCTGTGTTACTTCGAAAGCTGAACCAACTACGACGATGCTGCGCACGAGCTGGATGAAGGGTCAGAGCAATAAATTCCGCGACCCGTATCGGCAACACATGAAAAATGACAAGGAAGTTACTTTCCTCTGGCTTATAAAGATTTACTGCAACATTGCCATGACAAAAAGAAAATAAAACATGTTCGTGTCTGTTCTTGAAAGTGGCATAAAAAATCGGTCCCTCACTTGATTCCTTTTAGGAAAATGAACCAGAAGTAGTTGAGCTGTGTGATTTCTACGAGTGCACATCAGAAGCATCTTGAAATGTTTCCGAAAATTTTGCTTCTGTTTACCTGCGCCGTGTCTCTGTGCGAGTCCTGTGATGTGGATGACCGTGAAGGTAGGATTATCATTAAGCATGGTGACAGTTCCCGTTTCTATATCTAACTGAACTGAGAAACGCAGAGGCGTATCCAGTAACGTTACACTATGATTTCGCTATCTACAAAGTGGTCTTGATATCTTTCACGATCATTGCATCTCTGAAAAAGCATTTGAAGCATTTTGTCGCTCACGCGATCGACCATTCCATTTTGAGCTGTGCAAGGTTAGTTCCTTGGGTTATTAATACTGTTACGAGTCAGCTCTTTGGATAATGAAAAAGACGACAACCACCGAGATGTTGCGTGTGCTCAGCCATCTCGGCCATCTCTGTAAATAGTCTCGTTTAGAAATAGTGCTTCACTTTTCATCTATTAGACGTCCCGTTACACACTGGTGGAGTTGCGGAGTATAATTGCCAGTGTACGGAGCTCCGAAGCGGTCGGCGCTCCGGTGCAACCACCATGGAAGACCAGCCAAAATCGTCTGCGCCGTGGACCACGATTGTGTTAGCCCACCCTCGAGACCCTAGAACCTTCTGCGGTACCAGTGTTATTGATGTTTAGGAGTAGCTGATCTAATACGAAAGCATGAGTGACCACAAAAAACTGGGACCTGCCAGTGATGTCTACCAATGTGGTATTTTGGCTTAGTGGAACGGTGAAGTTGTGGTATAATAATCGTTTGGCCGAACATGATAGCTGGGATACATTGAAGCAAACGCTCCGTGACCTGTTCTGTAAGGCCTCCAGTCAAAATATCGCTGCAGAGAAACTGCTCTAAACTTGAGCCCAAATGTCTACGGAGTAATACCTGTCGTACATGCAGGATGTGTTGACGCTGTGCCGCTGTGCACAGCGTTGACGCGGTGCACACGTCTGTGTGTGAAGAACGCCCACCATCTGAGTTTTCACCGTCTTCGGCCTAATTGGTTAGGATTATCCGCCGCGAAATTGAAGCGATGGCTCCAGCTAGCCTCTTTATCAACTCTAACGCTGGCGAATCGATCATAACAATGACTTCACTAGTCCAAGTCAGCGTGCGGAAAGAACATGCGAATCTCGGGGTTCACGGTGCTTCCGCCGTGGTCAGCCCGCTTCTGGGGTTCCGACATGGTTCCCTCGTTATCAACGGCTCGCTTCACAATTTAGGAAACGCACTGACTGGGAACTGAAGACGATATGTCTCACCTGCTTTACCTGCCACCCTGTCCGTCACGTTTCTCGCTACTCTAACAACTGCTGATCGTCCCCGCAACCTACTTCATGCTGTGATTGTGCTCGCCGCATATAGCGCAGTACTTTTGAGCTACTATCTGCGGCACACCTATACAATCCTGACGTGGTTTAGACATGACGCAGTTTAGACGTGCCTGTCTGCGCGCCTGTCAAAGCGTCAGAAAAGCACATAAGCACTGCTGCGCCTCACGCCATCTCACCGCTGAATAAGTAGCCTGTCGGACTGCGAAACGTCGGGGTTTTCAAATTAAAATAAATTTTTGTTAGAGTTTTTATTTTCTTTAATTCATTTGTCCCTAACCAGGCAGATATATATCGAATTATTACCTTTAATTCTTTAATACCATTTTCGACTTCGACGATCGTTTTATGAGCCAAACGTCCATTTTCCAGCCTAGAATCAACACACGTGACGCCAGCCATACCTGCCCCCGTCATGCTGTGTCTCCCTCAACAAACGTTGTGTGATCCAAAGCGAAGTTACAAAATGTTCACAAAATACCTTTTTCCAGCCCGTAAGTTAAGCATCCTCTGCGGTGCTGGTAAAAAAAGTTAGAGACGTTTCACTCCGTGAACGCAGGTTACCCGAAGCGTATGGGTGCAATGCCATTTTTGTGCATTGCGCGTAGCGTGTTTTGCATATTCTGTAATTGGGTGTAAGTGTAGTGGGTCTTACGGCTTATTGTTTCATTTGTATGCTTTATGTCTTTTTTTATTTTTATAATGTGAAACGCCATAAGGAAACGTGCTAAGGCACTTTAAGGAAATGCACAGTGTTTATTATTTCAAGCAATTTGGTAATGTAGTATTGACACCATTCATTTTCCCCTTCATCACCTTCCTCTTCTGGAGTCTCCTGGGCCTGCCAAGTCCGTAGCTTTTGCAGGACTTGTTCATATCATGTCCGGTGCTTGGCGACGACTTAGGGGTCGGTCGACTTGCGCTCAGCCTGCCGCCGCTTGCGTTGATACTGCATCCTTCTCGCTCGGTACTCGCCCTCTCGATTACAAGATGAACCCGTTACGTCCATAGTGCACAAAGAACCCGCAGCAACTGCCAGAGGAGGTCCACCCAGCGCGCCTCCGCCTACCCTCCTCCTCCTCAACACTTCACCTCCTTTCTCCTTCCCCGCTTCGTTTAACGCCACCTAGACATTCCTCTAGGTGACATTGCTTTGTGGTGCCCTCTAAAACTCCTTAATCTTTCAAAAGTAGCGCCATTCTTAGATCTTTCCGCCACAACGCTCTCCCCGGCGTTTCCTCCTCGCCACCTGCTGTCGCCCAGCCTCCTGCTCTCCCCTATCCGTGAAAGGTGAAGGTGAAAGCACGCGTTATGCTTTTCTATATGTCTTCCTTCCAGCGCCCTCCGACCGCTATTTCCGACTCAGCGTGACAAAGGTACGAGCAAACGGAGCAAACCACACTTGATTTCGTCCGCTAACGCGGACGAAATCAAGTGTGGTATGGACGAGAACCGCATTGTGATGCCGTGCTCTCGTGCCTTAGGTTGCCGCAAGCGACAAGGCGAGTGCAAAAGGTTTTTTGTTGGCCATCCAGCGAGTGGAACGCACAAAGGAAAACGTGCACGCATAGCGTTGGGCGGGCTGACTGCAAGGAGGCTGCAAAAACGCACGCTTTGTAAAGGTCCATGGTCCCTCATTACCTCTGATTTTGAACGCAGTTTACGCCTGCCACTTTAAAACGTGCCTGCGTGTGTGTCCATGCTGTCGGTGGCTTAAAGCGCGCTTGACCTTTTCCGAATGTGCTCACTTTGTTTCATAGGAGTTTTGTTTTGCCACGAAAGTGCACGCATCTACAGCACGCGTGTGACATAACTGCAGCGAAATCAGTCAGGCAATTTTCTTCAGCTCCACCAGAAGTTAGCACATTCTTGACGCTTTTGCAAGGCTCAAGGCTTACGAATGCAGTTGTTTAGCTTCGATGTACGCCCGCGTGTATTGTTTCCGTTAGTGGTGTTTAGTATTTCTAACTTCCCGAAGTGACTAAAGCTATGAGGGAGGTCATAGTGGATGGCTACGAACAACTTTATATAGGTCACCTGGGGATGCTTAACGCGCAATAAGAACATTGCATGCGCCCGCAAATTCCTCTTGGCGTTCAGTAATTCTCCTCGCACTGGCGCGGTAGCGCAGTGTCTGAAGTTGGTGCCTGGGTGTGATTTCATTTTCTTTGTATATTTTATTTTTTATTATATCGTATTATTTACGGCACCTACAGGACACCAAAGCTACAACCAGGGCTCGTCCTTAGGTTGGGCTCGCCGAGGCTTCTGCGTGCCAGAGGGATATAAGAGGGGCTGTCCGCCTGAGCCCAATAGCGGACAGCCAATTTGTGTGCCAATTTTGTGTACGAACGCTCCCTGCGCCGCCTGCTCTATTACAATCTCATGTGCTCTCCTGAGGCCTCCGTTAGCGGTTAGATCTGCGTCCGGGAGCAGTACTTGTAAAAAAAAGAACAATCTATTTTCCCGACGGCAAAAGCCCCCCCACCCCCTAACGAAAAAAGCGCCCATGCGAGAATCGCGGAGCCAACGAGGAATCCGTCCACGGACCTCTTGAATGTCGCCAGTATCCCGTCTGCTGCCGGACGTCTCCACGGTATCTGAGGGATAAGTAGCGGCTACTCGCACGTTTTATGTGAAGGATTGTCACATCAGAGAACGGCCGCAAAGGACCAAAGGCCTCCTGATAAGAATTAACATTTTGACTGCTTAAACGCAACATATTTATGCGTCCGATAAAGTAAGTGGGTATCGCATGCGGCATGTCCACTATACGTTGCCTTTAATTTCTTACGACAAATAATTTTGGAGATCTGGCCAACATCCGTGTTCAATAGAAAAGCGACGACGCCTACGGTCTATAATGGGCCGCCTGTATTCTTGTCAGCACGACTCGTCGCTCCTTCTGTTTGAGCTTCGCGACTACATTCTTTACCGGGAGTACAACTGCCAACTTCCCGCAGTTTCTGATTGTTCTGCTAAGGCAAATTCGTGTTACTGTTCTCAAAGATCTCCACGATGCCCAAACCGCTGGCCATCTTGGAGTATCCTGCACCTACGACCACGTGCGGCGCCGGTTTTTCGGTCATGGCCTGTAGCGATGTGTTCTGCGCTACGTTGCTGCTTGTGACCTTTGTCAGTGGCGTAAACGGCTCTCTGAGTTGCCTGCAGGCCTTCTGCTGTCCATTTAAACGCCCAAGAAGCCGTTCTACAGCATCGATATTGACATCCGCGGCGCTTTCACTACATTTACTTCAGGTAACAAGTGGGTTTAAGTTGCGACCGACTACGCTACGCGGTATGCCATCACGCCAGCTTTGCCGAGTCGTTGAGCACCTGAGGTCGCCTATTTCCTACTTCATGACGTTGTGCTTCATCACGATGCCCCTAGGTAATTGTTAACTGACCGAGGCCCCTACTTCCTATTCAAAGTCGTCACTGACCTCCTGCGTTTCTGTTCTGTGGAGCACAAGCTCACTACTGCACACCTGACCGTAGACGAACGAGCTCCCCGAGAGGCTTAACCGCACCTTAACCGATGTGTTGGTGATGTACGTTTCTGACGATCATGGTAACCGGGACAGCACTTTGCCATAAGTCACCTCCGGCTGCAACTCACCTAGTCACGAAAATTTTACCTACTGCTTGGCCACCACCCATCATCGCCTTTCGTCAAGGTACTACCTGTTCCTGTGCAACATAACCCAGAGTATGCCCGGGACGCTGCCGCTCTAGCCCATCTGGCACGTCAGATCACTCATGAGCAACTCTACGACTCGCAATTATTTTGAAAGGACCACTATGACCGAAGCCACCGACACGTCTGCTTGTCTCCGGTATCTCTCGTACTTTTCTGGACGCCGTCTCGTCGTGTAGGTCCTTCGGAAAATCATTTCTCGCGTTACACCGGAGGTTACAAGGTTTTACGGCAACTTAGTAACTTTAACTACAGCTTAGCACCACTCAAAAGTTCTTCGCCATCTATACTGTCATCTTGCGACGTTGTGCACGTATCGCTGTTGAAACCGTACTTTTCTGCCGCCGCCTCCTTGTGTAATTAGTCTGCGCCGAGACGGCGCTCCGCCCGTTGGGGAGGTTAGATGCTAAAAGCCACCTCCTTGGACTAACAAAGAAGACGACAATCATCGGGATGCTGCGCGTGTTCAGCCATCTTGGCCGTCACTCTAGCTCTACGAAAACTTCCCTCATCTATTTATTGAGTCGCAATCATACCCTACTCCTTATCCGTTTGCTCTGCTCTAACAGTGCAAAACCATCTACCATTCTGCGAGAATTTCATTCATCCATCCCCCAGAATTTGCGCCTGATGCATTTGGTATGGGTACCAAGACACGTGGGACTCACTTTAAATGAGTCAGCAGACGCTCTGGCAGCGACATCTCTTAGTGGCCCTGTACTGAGGATCCTGAAACGTTCGGCATACATAAAGCCTGCAATATTTGGAAAATGCTGTTTTGAAGAAGGACATAATAAATAATGTGTATTAAGTAACACCGATTCCCCGCAACTTCGATTCCCTAGGCACAGCAAGTGGCGTTCGACAAGAAAACTTGAAGTTTCATTCACTAGAATGCGTTGCCGAATACCAATGCTTCCTTTCTATTCCCAGAGGTCTGATTCGGCACTTCCCCTTTGTTGTTTTTATTGCAACTAATCTGAAACTATGGAACAATTGTTTGTAGGGTTTGGTAGGTTCGGCGCGCATAGAAAACGATGTCTGGAAGATCCCCTTAGCCAATTTGTATAGGGCCTTAACGCTCCCTTTGATACTGTCTCTTGGGGCGTCGGCACTAGGACACTGCAATATGAACGTATTTGATGCCATATCTAATTCTGTAAGTCATACAAAGAGAGATCCATGTTAATTTCATTGTTTTGCTTTCCTCAATATGAATACGAAAATATTAACTTCAAATTTTAAAATAATAGAGCCTGTAAATTGGTAAATACGATTCTCATTTGTTTAATGTCATTTCTAAATTACAAAATTTTTTAAAGTATTCTTCCCTTCTTATCTAACGCCACCCGATTTATGGCCGATCCCCCGTAGTGGGTTGAGCCATATCCGTAGGCAGCAAAGCAAGCTAAACCAAACTTGGCCGTTTCAAATAGTCGGTTTATAAATCATGCTTCGCTTATCACTTATTTGACGCCCGGTGACAATATGCTAAAGCACCACAAGAAAACAAAGGTGGACTTGGCCAAGAACACATCATTTGCTCTAATTGTCGTCCCATTTGCTATGCAGTTCTCTACGACGGTCACCAGTTTTGCGGAAACTTCTTGCTAACTCTATCTATCGAGTCCCTTTCTCTGAAAGTGTTCCTACGTGCGTTAATAGCGTACAATTAATTAATCTATTTATTTATTACAGCACACACAGCGCCAGTTTGGCATTACAGTGGGGGGAGGGGGGAGGAGAAGTACATATATCATTGGCAAATAAAAGCAGTTAATATAGAATACATGAAAAAAAATGTTACAGTTCAGGGCAAATCGCCGACATATCAAAAAGAAAAAAAAAGAAGAGCATAAGCAGAGCCATCTGGCGCGCCGCTTTAGGTACAGTAAACAGGCTCGACCATCATGAAGGATAGTATCGTGCGGGAAAATACCACTCGAAAAGGTGCCACATTTTAACCGATGACTTTGTCTTCTGCGCAATATTCCCCTGCCACTGTCCTCTATAAAAGGTGAGAACGTCGTCAAGCGAATTTTTTCTAATCTGTTCTATGTTAATGTAAAGATGGAGGCTAAAATTACCTTCTAATTGGCGTGCAGTTTAACTGATGCCTCTTTAAGTGTGTCATCCTGAATTGCAAAGTAACGTTTATTTTGTTTCTGTCGAACAACACAACTAAACTATGGAAGATGTGCATTCTATCGTGAATGTGATTTTTGATGATCCACTGATTTACACTGGCCCAAAGCAGAAACACTTGATGCAACTGAAGAAACACCATACGCCCGAAAAGATACGAAAATCAATACATGGAGCTGAAAGAACCAAGAAACCAGGTGGCTCTACACGATTTTTGTCGCTTAACAATAGTGATATTGCTACGCGAGAAAATTAACATTAAGTACAGCAGGGAGTAACTACAGAAACATCAACGACATTACACACCTGAGAATGCGACAGAACACGTCTCACTGGGAATTCTTATCGAAAAAAAAAGTGGGATGAAGGATCTTGAAGCATATTGTACTCTAAAAAATAATTTAAATGCCTTAGCCATAGTTTACACTTTGGAAACACGCGATAGCATTGGCGCGAGATGATATATGCCTAGTCTATCTCTGTAAGCTATGCTTTCAGTCTGGACTGCCTGGTGTTCTTTAGCAAACTAGTCATTATCCAGCGTCAGTCCTGTCTACCTAATGTGCTTAGTCTTTGACGCTGCAGATATCTCACAAATATTTTATTGCAAGAAGGACCGCATCAGCGATATCGGCGTGCCATAATAGCGATAGCTTTGGCTGACTTGTTTTCCCACGCGTGTTGTCTTTGATTCGCAGTGGCCTACTACGCAACGGAGCTTGGACGAGCCACTCAACGCAGTGTGCGGGATTGCGTTCCGATGATAAAAGAGATACAACCGAATCCGCCGAACGACGTAGTTATAAAGGCAAGTCACAGAATTTTGTTTAAACCACTCAGTTCGAGCAATTCCTTTGGCAATCAAAATTTCGCACAATAACTATTTGGCACAAAAACAAACAAGAGCCATAGCCAACGTTGGAAATTAGTGTAGGTAACTCTACATACTAATTAAGGTCCAGTGTTGAGATTATTGGTCTTCTCTGAAATTAGGAGAAGGTAAAAAAGTCACACGCCAGTACAATCTGAGATTGCATATCTGATCTGCACAATCTAACCTACCACCTAAGATGTTAAACTTTTTCTTAGGCATGACATAACGACAATTTCTGTATAATTTCCGTACATTCTTCACGCGACTGTGATTCAAATTTAGACATTTTTATGGTTCCTAAATATGTTTCAACATACAGAACTTGTGACAGACGGAGCTTTCATATTGTGGAGAACGACTTTAATTGCTTTATTTCTACTATCTCTTTCACTTCTCGTTGGCGTCCAGAAAATATAAATTTGCTGCTCGGTAAGCAAAATTCGGAGAAGGAAATGTAAATATTTCAGCAACGTTTAAGATGATCAGATTGTGGGAACATTGACAAATGTCCAGCACAGCCTAAAGAAGCTCACGCTGGGCGAAACATTTAAAACAAGATCAGCCTCCTGTCAACAGTTTTTGGACTTCACCAAATTGCTGAATCTCGTTGAATCTCGCTTTGGATCAGTTCTGTCTCGCTTCGCAGCATTTTTTTTTACTTTGGTAGGCCTTGTATTTGTTCTCTTACTATGCAAATAAAAGTTAATTGTTCGTTACCCGTGCAGTCTATGAGCAACTGCAGTTAGCCGAAAGGTGCTTCTCATCATTGGTGCATTTTAGACCCATTTTTGTGCACAGAAAATACGAGCGAGCTTCCTCGTTCATCTGGGCTTCGTGTATTTTCTTCCCTTGAGCTGTACCTCATGCTGTTGTTAAAGTTCCGCAGGTTGTTGTGTTTAGCAGTATTCTCATCATGACGGTTGCAATTAGTTAAAGGACTGTTCTATTTGGACTTTGTCTCCTGTGTTTGCATATTGAAATTTTATTGTTTTGTCACCATCATCTGTCACAGAAACTTACTTGTGGTAAATTATTTGTGCCCATTCTGCTGTATTACCAGCTGCCATTCCGATGCTCAAATAAAACAAGTAAACTCCTAAAATATGTCACCAGCCCTTGTATTTGTCCTGCGATTCATGGTTACTGTGCTTTTTTTTTTATTCAGGTAACCTAAAGGCTCTTACGGGCATTACATAAAGGGGGGGGGGGTAACAGCACGATATTTGAAACACAATTAGAGGGGAAAGGCAATATAGAACACCCTGGTAAAGATCGCCGAATACAGCAACACGAAAATATAAAAAAGAAAGAAAAGTAAGCAAATTTGCATACATGACGAAAAAAAAATACTCGGTACAAAGCATGCAGGTGCACTTACAATGCGTCAAAGGCACAAAATTATGTTTTTGCTCAACATGCGTAAAACTGCGCTGCAAATGGCTTACAAATAAGTCATGATCTTGTATAGAAGCAATCTCTTTTGGCAGCTTGTTCCAGTGATAAATAGCATGAAAGAGCGGTGATTGTCGAAGGTGATTCGTACGCGCAAACATGGGACGCAATTTGAAGGGATGGTTGAGGCGGGGGAACATTTTTTTGCGGGGGTTTGATATGGGATGCCCTAAAGGATGACGGGCTATCATACAATCTGTGGAAGTGGAAAAGCAGTGCTAGCAGTCGTCGTGCTTCTTTTCGAGGGACTCTTTGATAGCCGTGATGCTGGATGTTTTAGAGTAGGTTTTAGTGATGAGTAGGCTGTTTCTTCTCCTAAAATTATGAGGCTTCCCCAATTTTGAATCACTCCATTCTTGATGTCAGCAATTTAAATATTCCGCATTTCAACATGACTCCTTCCCGCAGCGAGCCAAGCAAGTGCATTTAATTTTGATACCAGTTTTAGGCGACAGTCAAAAAACATCCGCCCCTGAGTGCCACCGGCATGTTTTATTACTTGAACACGTACCTGCCAGTAGAGGCGAAATCAGCTATTGCTAACCTGCAAGCGACTGAAACATTCTAAATATGACGCCATTCCGATTTCGCAGGGCTGTTTTTGAGATCATTTCCCTATCAAGCAGGATCACCGTTTTTATGTTAACATGACCTGAGCATAAAAAGATGCGAATTAACCATACTAAGAAATTTTCATATTTTCATCACATCAACTATGAGCCGCACATTCACTCCAAAAGCAAGATGGCATACCCGAATTTGCGCTCTAGTCAAAGTGCGTTCATGCCTCCCGTTTTCCACCGTCATGCCACTGTATTGTCCTTTCGTTCACTCCCGCATTAACAACAACATGGTATAATGGAGGCACACGTATAACAACCACCGTATAATGCCATTGCAATCCATTCAAAATTGAGCAATTGGTATAATAACATATTCCTCACCTGATCCTCGCGCGAATCAGTTACTGCAAACGAATAACATTTTGAGCGTAACAGATCTTGTTAACTCTAACCTTGCCATTCTTATATTCCACGTTTTAAGCGATATTTTTTTTTTATTCACATACCCTAAAGGCCCTTTACAGGCATTACATAGGGGGTTAAAAAGTACAATAAAGTGATCATATTGCGTAAGACAATGAACAAATCGAAAAGCATAAACAAACATGTGCTCAGGAAAACAGGGAACATAAAAAGCAAGTGTTTGAGAAGATGCACACATGTGGACCACAATGCTCAAAACATTGAAAAAAAATACACTTATGATAATCTATTAGGTACCAGCACAGAATAAGCACTTCAGTTTGTTTACAAATGACTCGTAATTATTTTCGGAAACGATTTCTGCATGGTAGTTTGTTCCAATGATAAATGGCAAGGAACAATGGTGAATGACGCATAAGTTTGGTGTGTGCCATCTTGGGTTGCACTTTGAGGCAACCCAAGATTGTTCCAGTAACCATTTTACCGAAGACATCTATCCTAATACTAACAACAGCAGAGTTGCAGAAAGCATACACATCATTTTACATAGCTTTTGAACGAAATACGGCGAACAGTTAGTACAGTGTTCCACTTTATCTATGTGGGACACGCCTTTCCCTGTTAAATTATCTAACGGTCACAAATTTCAAAAGGATATAAGGCTTAATATATTAGCTACCCCTGTCTAGTGACATAATGCTTCGCATCCGTTCTATGTTTATTGTGTTTTTTTTTCTCAAACTTCGTTTTTTGAATACTGGAAATGGCACAATGTGATTTTATCTGTTAATATTTTCTTCGCAGCCGTAGGTTGCATGTGCTTAATTTGTATTCTGGCATTTTGCAACATTTTACGTTTTCACGTGTTGTCGTTGCGTCTACGGTTAAAATTTATATTCATCATTCAAAGGAGGACCCAGTTCAGTTTGTAACTGCGGGACCTCCTTATCTATGCACATTTTCTTGTAATTAATTATTGACATGAATAAGCTGAACAAATTAATTCTGATTCAATCTTCGCCACCAATTCAATAGAAGGATAGTGTCATATTTCGCTGCTGATTGTAGTTTTCCAGCCGATGCCAGCCTCCAAATTTAAGGCACTTCATCAGAGTTGAAGTAAACAGCCGGGTAGTGCTGCTGACGTTTGAAGCTTGTCTACCGCTTACTAGGATTTTAAATTTTCACAGATTTCCATAGAAAATTGCAAAATATGCGGTTGCGGTTGTCCATGTGCTTTCGGTTATGATGAAATTCTCGTTTGGGCTACGCAAATTGACAGCAAATTTTATAGTTTATACTTACTTTAAGGCTCCTGTTAATATTAAACATTTATTTAATGAAGTCTCTTTATTCAAGCTAAAAGGAGAATTCATGATGACCAAGCGTAAGCTCGTCATGCTAGATAATGTGGATTATGAAAGAGACGAGTCGAAGGGCAAGGTGACCAGTATAAGACAAAATGCGCTTGCAAAAAAACTAGAGAAAGCTGATCAAGTGCGACACTTTAGTGCCGCTGCAGGGGAACGAAAACGCACATAAGTGCCACGTTTGGGACAATCGGCACAAAAAGGCAGACTTTATTCTAAATAATGGCTCTTCGCCGCAACCGAGCAGGTCAGCAACACTGATAATTCGCGTCGGCAGGTAACTACATTCAAAAATATTTAACAAGTCATGACTTCAGTTATGAGTTTAGTGCCTATAACCGCTATTAGCTAAATCTTAGGTGTCACCTGGGTGAGAACGAAGCAGCCTCCTGCTTGAAGCCATAATTATAGAAGGCGTCTATACGTTTGTCTTCGCTCTAAAGGAAAGAAACCTTGAAAATGCCAAAACTTGAATTGTAATAAAAATGGGTGGCGAGCCTATTTTGCAGACCTCAACTGGGCCGACACAGTGTCACTTCACATGACCAATGTAAAACATGGGCAATACTTTTTTTATGCCACTTCCGCAGTTAACCAATTTGCAGCAAAACAAGCAGATAAGCGGCTTGTATTACTTTCGTTTATGCCAGAACTCGCCCGGAAATGAGGTCACAAGCGTTTTGTAGAAGGCTACTGTGCCTATGATTTGGTCATGGTAAATTTTATTAACCCGCGTAAATAGTAAAAGGCTGAGCGTCGCCACGACCTAGCACCCGGCGCTAAGTATATGCGTCCTGCTGCTTTGTTTGGTGTTGCAGCACACGTTTGCTTCACCGGATACAGAAAAAATTATTCAGTTGAAGCCCATTGAAAACGTCAGCACACCTAGACGTACGAACAGCAATAGCACAATCGCACAGTAGCAGTGCTTCGCTAATCAGACTAGGCGACCACAACTCCGTCGTTTACATGGAGATATGCGTTCGTTGAGCTGCAGTACTATATTAGGTCATATTTTGCTTGCTAATATGATGGCAATGTGTGGCAACTGAAATCAAAACACACCATCACGTGAGCAGTCCACCATCCGTTAACCTGGCGTCGCAGCAGAAATTTATAAAGCCGGGGTTTTTTTTTTACATCCATATGAGAGCGCAATGTTTTTTTTTTTACACATGAAAGCATTTTTCCTTTTCCCGAAATTAGGCGTCAAATCTCTACATCCAAAAAATGTCTCTAAAGTCTGTATCATTGCAGCCGGGAGAGAACTAAGTCCATATTCCACACAAAACAGTCCATACGAAGCTTCCTCTTGCAGGCAGTTCACAGGTCGACAGGTGCCTTTTGCGGGCAGACGTCTCTTGCACGCAGTTCATACTTCCGCCTCGTGAGTCCGTTTGTATTCCATCGGGTGCGACCACCAGCGGCCCCAATTTTGAAAAGATAGAACGTCAGGCTCCGAGAGAAGCCTGAAAAGAAGCCTGACGTTCTCTGCTTTATTGTCCATTTAATGACGACAACAAGCTCCTTTCTAAGCGCAAGCCTGCTGTTTTTGTTGAAACAAACCCTTCTGTTCAAAGGATTGTCTATCAGTGACGTCAGATAACGAAATAGATATTCTTCGTCGTGAGGCCTGTTCTTTTCGCTGCACTTTGAAGGCCCATCGTTCAGGTGAATGTCGTCGACGCGATGTTTACTCACCTGCAAAGGACGACACGCATATTTTCCTCATACTCAGGCAGCTACCGTTGCCTACGCATCACGCTGAAAAAGTATGTTATGCTGCTGCATCGCATTTCAAGAATGGTCAGATGGAAGAGCGATTTCGTCGTTACGCTTTTCCAGCCTGGGCAGTCTTTGGCGTTCAACGAAGCTTCATACGATACGTGATAGATGGAGGCAGCCAAATAAGTTTCGTGAAGCAAGATACACGGAGGAAACTAAAGTTTGCAGTAGTCGGCGTTTTTGCCCTCTCTATGAATACGTTGGCTGAATAAAATAGACAGGGAGCAAGAAATATGGTTTTGTGATTTACACTGCAGAGCCAATTTGACAACGCACATCGTAGTAGAGATATGGCGGAAATTTCCGCGATTTCCCGAGTAATTCAGATTTCGTCACTGAAACTGCGTTTTAAATAAATTTGAGGAAGCGCGAAAAAACGTCGGTAGCATAGCCATGGCTGAATCTGGCATATTAGATGATAGCAGAGGACTTCTGACTGGTGATGGCCAGATGTTTAAATTTACTGGCGAAATTATGCAGCACGAGAATTGCAATATTGTTGCCTTGAATTATAAACTTCGGTCGACCTGTCGAGGGTAGTACAGGAAACAAAACTTAACATGCTACATTGCTTTGCATCCTGCGTGTGCTGCAAAGGTGTGTGAATACTGAGGATGAGCAAGATCAAGCCGACCCTGCGCTCAATTTTGGGAATTTTAGACCCTGTACATTCGTAATCGCCAACTAGCAATTCAGAAGAACCCGGCGCTTGGTAACTTAGAATCGCCTATTACAATGATCAATGGCCGGTAAAGAATCAGGCTTCCAGGAAAAGAGGTCGCATTGACTCCTTCTAGGGCAACCGCAGAGAAATTTTGCAAATAATTAATTACCTATGGCGACGGCTTTTAATAAAACCGGTCTTGTTGCAAGGAATATACAACTCAGTACTGCAGTATATTGTCAATGCACGCGAGGAACTTTCACCGGAGTATGAGGGGCAAATATAGCATATCTAATATGTATCGCACAGGGAAGTGCCGAAAGGTCATCCAACAAAAAAACTTCTAGTTGCTTTTAACGCCAGCTCTTTTGTTTTCCGTCACTAGATGAGTGTCTGGACAAACCAGTAAGCTTAAAACTGGAAGTTGTTGAACTTCCGGCGAGAGCTTCAAGCATTTATCTTCACCTCTTCCACCGCACACAATATCGCTCATACTATCCGTACTGTAGAGCAAAGCCCACAGTATATCATTGCACCGGAGAGTGCCCACAGCGTGCGGGTTACTCCCCTATTCGTTAACTTTCACCTTCCTCCTACGAGACTGCACTGGCCACCTTAGACCCGCAACAGTTTACTTAGATTTCGGTGCCGTCCTATAGATCAACTACTGAGGCGGTGATGGGTCTTCTGAAAATAGGAGTGTAAGAAATGAACCTCGATGCTTTCCGTTTTTTTTTTTGTGCGGGAACGCGGCGATGTAATATTAGCCTGATACACTGGAGGAGGTGTCACATTTCTCGAAAGTCTCTTTGCGCCACCGTAAGCTCATTCCTATTGTCAGCAACACATTAACATCATCTGTACACTTGTAGGAGACAACAAGTTGATTGCGGATCAGATTAACTCTCGATCCTATGTAGATGATATGCTTATTTTAGATGTACAAATGACCTAAAGTGATAATTTTCAAAGCAGGAATGATGCTGAAGAAATTGTCTGCGAACTCTGTTCTCCTGGAAGAAAATTTTATTAACCCCCATCAAGCGCAGGTATAGTCCCACAACCAGCAGCTAATACTGCTGCCCAAGAAACGTGCAAATAATTTCTCATAGCATAAGGTGAAGCTGACGCCATGCACCCAGCTTTAATTTTGCGCATCTTGCTTTAAAAATTACACCACCTGCGAATTGTTTAGTTCTTCGTGATATATGCAGAATCTTCAGTCCCTCGGGAAGTTTTAGTGTGTCTTAGGGGGAAAGATGTTCCTTCAACCGCTATGGATCGAAAAACTTGGATGGTACTCTCGGCTTCTCGAGGAGCATGAACGCCAGTTAGTCACATCGACTAGCCAGTTGCAGATGCTCAAAGAAATCAACGCTTCATGATGTTAATTTGAGCTTTTTAGATACTGATTAGGTGCACATGGTCTGTGACTCAAGTACCCATGTCTATGGTGCCGTGGCATATATGCATTGTCGAAAGGAAATAGGTGCTAATCGGAAGACCTACTTGACTGCTAAGGTCAGAGTGACACCAATCAAGTTGACAGAACCAAAGCTTGAGCGTATGGTAGCATTATTACCTTCCAGGATGACCAAATGCGAGGGTATTTATTCGAATAACCACGCCTTGAACCGACTCCTCTATAATCTTGGGTTGGTTAGGCGACATAAATGGGAAACATTTGCTGCGAATAGAGTTGCCGAAATGTCAGAAATCTCACATCCTAAACACTGGAAGTACTGCCCAAGAGAAACGAATTCGGCAGATCTGTTTATTCAAGGTAGTTAATCTGACAAGATTCTAAGCAGCGCAGTTTGGTGAAAATTACCATAATGAACTTATTCACTCGAATTTTGAACCCAAGGGCCAGATTTCTTGACGAGCAACTGTTTGCTTAATTTATAATTGCAGACATTCCGGAAGTACCTCTAATATGCTTACTGAGAAATGCAGCAGCCTGAAGCTCTTCAATATAACCGTGTCGGTCTACGTTCCAGCAAGAAATTTCATTTACTAACTAACGGTCCCTTGTCCACGGCAGAAATTGAAGCTGCAGAAAAATCATTCAGCAAACTAGAAAAGGCCAAATAGTGCAGTCAGGGATTGTTAACCGTATGCACTCAGGAAGGACGACGGTCTGCGGTACTACTATGCTTCAGTCATTTATCGATGTCTGAGGAACAGGTAAGAGAGCGAAGTCCACTAGTTTCATCACACGGAGGAGGGAGGAGGGAAAGAGATAAGAGGAAGGCAGGGAGGTTAACCAGAATCACGTCCGGTTGGCTACCCTACACCGGGGGAATAGGAAAGGGGGAAAACAAAGATAACAGGGAGAGAGAGGAGGGAAGGAAATTGCAGTGAGTTCGATGACGTGTGTGGCCTTACAGAAATTGCATTAATAGTCACAAATGGTCGCAGAAGCCCGTCGTCCTTACGAAGCACAAAAGTGCCTTCACGGCTTTATGGGCCGACGGGCGATGGGGGCGGTGTTCCTACAGCACCTGCACAGAAAGCGGCCGATTGTCCAGTTTTTGAAAAACTTTGGCAAGTTCTTGTTTCTCAGGGGTGTATCGTGGATAGTGGCACAGCGGGTGGTCGATGTTTTCTTCCGTGCCACAGACCTCGCATGCTCCACTGTCAGTCACTCCAATTAATGTAGAGTATGCCTTTGTGAAGGCAACTCCTAACCAAAGGCGACAGAGAAGCGCAGCTTCACGTCGAGGAAGTCCGAGTGGAGGCCGGAGTTGCAGGGAGGGGTTTAGTCGATGCAGTCGTTTAAGTCGTAAGTTTGGCGAGTTCCGTCAGACGGAAACACATATAATTCCCCGTTACATTAACCCAAATTTAATATGGGTTAAGACGGCACTTACCGCAGACTCCTACAAAGTGCTCTATAACATGTATAATAAAACTGAGTGAAAGCTACTTAATTTCGGAGCTACGGAACCGTGCTAAGAACAGTATATTCTACTACCCAATTGAGAAATGGTACACACCGAGACTGCTTGAATTGTTACTAAACAAATTCTCGCCTACTGGCTACGAGAACAACGGAACTTTGACGTGCTTCGTTTTGACATTGCTGGACCTGTATTGACTGCTGACAACAAATCAACAGTAAGCATTTTCATAATCATCCGTTGAATAAGAAGAGCTGTTCATCTTGAACAAGTGCGGTATCTGACGACTGATTCTTGCTGTACGCCTTTAAAAGGTTCATAGCAAGAATGTCAGCGTCGTCTATTCAGAAAACTGTCTTACTTTGATTTAACTTGTGCTCAGTTATGAAGAATGAACTTGTTCTGCTGCAGTGAACATTCTCTCTTCGGCATAGCATTGTTTGATAGTTCTTTTTTGCCGGAACGCTGTGTTGGAGTGGTTTCTGGCAGCTCTGTAAAGGCTCTGTAAGCTCTGTAAAGTGAGCATTGAGAACCGCATTATAAAGAGTCTCTGTCACCTCGGAACAACTTTACAGAGTGCTATTTGAAATAGAAGCAATTATGAGCTGCAGGCTGCTCACCTTCGCTTATAGCACCAGCATCGGTAGACCATCTGTGTTTAGACGAGGTCAAATTTTATTCCACATAAGGCTAAGAACACCAAAACTCAGCCTTCTTCGCCAACTGAGCACAACCAGAAGCGTTACCACCGTTTACCGAATGGGTTGCGGGCACGATAGGAAAAGAACGCGTTCTTCAGCTTGCATCATATCAAAACGTCGCATGTAGGAAGACTTGAAATTTGTAGACCTGCTGCTCGAAGATCAAACTGCTTCAATAGGACTCTGGAGATATAATGTCACCGAAATCGTTTACCCAGGGCAAGACAACGAATTTCGGAGCTGCTAAGTTAGGCTACGTGCTGGAAAGTTCTGAACACGTCAAGTACAAGAAGTACACCCTCTAGAAGTCGTCAAGCTTAAGAATTTTCTACAATAATTATTAGAGGGAACTCTGCTGCTTTTCTCGTCCAGCCACGGCTGGAATACTAGTTAGTTTCTTCGTGCTTGTGGCTTGAGATGTTCTGGGCTTTGTGATTACGCTTTGTGTTCATTCTATATTTCAAGGCAATATGTACTTTTGTAAATGCAGAAGGCAATAGCATCCAATATACACGCATATTTGCTACTAATTGCAGCATTCCCGCCAGTCAAGGTAGCGAAATCGCAACGCGCCAAGCGTCTTAATGCGCTGGCTTACCCGTGAGAAATTCTTCAGGGTGTATTTGCCGTTCAGGGACAAACCCGCCCGTGACGTAGTAGTTTGAATATTGGGCTTGTGTTACATAGGTGCTCTATTCGAATCGTGCCGTCGGGCAATTTTAGAAATGCTTATGTAATGATACATAACACAAGACTTAGCTGAGAATGATGAGTTTGCAAAGTCACGTAGCCGTATAAAGCAAGAAAGACCAAGTTTAGGCAATTCCATGTACTAAAAATCATTCCTATGATCGCTGAACCGTCCTGCTTGCAGCTCCTGTAGACACCGTTCCCTCTAACAAATATTGTGTAAAGCTCTATGTCCTCAAACGTTCGGGGGATGATCTGAAAAAAAAGAGGCGCCTTAGCGGGCGTGTCGTGAAGCAGTAAACAATAAGCATGCTTATCAGTTTTCCTAACTACCAATTGTTCTGCTTTCAACTATATGTATATGCGCGTGTGTGCATAATGATGTCGGTTTAGTGTAGGTCAGTTTGACGGAAGAGCCCTCGCGGTGCACGCTGCATATGTTGCAATGTCAGTGACTAGCAACACGGCGAGATATCCTATGCGAAGACGGAGGCAAGAAGAGCATCGCATGACGTGAATTTGATTTGGCAAATGATGAAACTGTGCCAAGCATGAAGACAGCCACGTGGTTGCATGAAGCACGCGCTGTCAATACTGCCTAAATGACGATTTACTGCATGTTATGAAGTTATATATCCAATCTATTCGCAGAATTGTTCCGCTTCGTGGCTGACGCGCTGCGATGTGCATAGAAGCTTCCTGAACTTTCTTTGTCTTAGGCTTTGATGCGAAAGTGTCTTGCTCTCCGATGCCGGCGCATTTCCACTGTTACTGATATCGCAGGAATCTGCACAAGTTCTGCTGTGATTAATTATTCGTAATACCCATCATGACCACTGTTCTCTACCTTGATCAGAAATGCGATCATGTTATGGGGTTTTTCAGCCTGTGCCTCAAGCGGAGCTTGCAACCCTTCATGATTTTATGTGCACTTACTCTCATTTTTGTTTTATTTATCGACAATGACTTGGCAGCTACAAGGGAAACTACGGGCAGCATTCTGCGACGTGTCACATGTTTGCATATACCCACAAGCGACATGAGGATGCCGTAGATTTCTTTCAACTTGTTCACCTTTCCCATTGATAGTCCTAACTGCCTGCTGACGCTGTTGCAAGCTAAGGACTGGTTCTTGCAGTATGAACGACCGCACATGCTAAAGGAAATCAGTCATACACAGAAATCGCGTGGACCCGCCGCGCTTGCTTAGTGGCCATGGTGCAAGGCTTCTAAGCACGAGGTCGCGGGACCGAATCCAGGCCACGGCGGCCGCATTTCGATTGTGGCGAAATGCGAAAATACCCGTGTACTTCAATCTACTTCGACATTAAAAAATCCCAGGTGCTCAAAACTTGTGGAGTCCCTCTCTTTGCATGCCTCATAATCAGATAGTGGTTTTCACACGTAAAACTCCATAATTCCTCTTTTTTCAGAAATCGCCTAGCGAAATATATGGACATAGAACAAGGGAGGGCATAATAGAAATTATGCAGACCTCACGCACTGTAGGAATCGATGTAAGCGAAGCTTTGTCTGCTGTTTGCGTTAATTGACGTGATATATTGATGAAATACGACAGTCGTGACAGGATGTGAAATGTTACCTTGCCTGCTCCGCATGTGCTTGTTGTTTTTTCTTCATTCGACGCTTTACACGAGCCTTCGTATCGTCGGCACTAAGTGCCCGCTTGGGCGCCATTCTGGGTTGTAGCGTTGTAGCTCACGAAAGTGCCTCCTCTCACTCTCTCTATTCCTTCACTAATATTCTCCCCACCTCCTCCCTCTACTGTCGTTGCTGTTGTGGTTGAGCACGGAGACAAGCCTGGCAGCTCCTGCACAGTATGTGTGAGGGGTCGCGCCTAGTTAGGCGCCCAGATGGCATTGTGCAGATGCGACGCGGCGTAAATCAACATACCGGCTTCTCTGGTTGCCTTTCCTTTGTGCCACACTCCTGTCATGTATTAACGCCATAGCGTTAAGAGCGCCGTGTCGCAGAATATCCGTTGTCGACGCCGGGGGCGTCGCTTGGCGAATAATCGTTCTTCACCGCAACCGCGCAGGCCCTCCATGTGGCGCATACCTCGTCTTACATTCTTTACAAGTTTATTCCTCCGAGTTTTGAGAATGACAGCCTCGAAAAATATGTCATGAAAAGATGTTCTAAAAGTCAGGGGAACTCATACTTCAACGTGTTCTCATCACTTGCTTTCTTCAACAATAATTCTTCAACAATCAAATATAACAAAAACATAGACGTTTCGCTACCTCTGCGGGTGGCATCGTCAGTACGCAAATGGCAACAAATGAGGAAATACATCCTATTTATGCATCATACTGCTGTAAACATCTGGCAGGGGGCCGCGATTAGAATTGCATGCAGATTGATTGCGACGGATAAACTATGATTCCACAAATGTTCTTGGGCCCCTTCGGTGTTCCCCTGCTAACGTCGCTACATTATCAAAATTGAACATGCGTCCTTTCGTTAAACAATGATCCACCAGTTCCGTCTTTGCACGTGTGGCATGGGTGGCTTTCGTAGCATCCTTTAGGTGTTCCTTGAGTCGAGTGCGACGTCGCCGCCCCGTCTCGCCATTGTAGCTGGCACCATATTTCGAGCAGTCAACCTTGTAGGCAACACCACTTTGTTCGTCCGGAGGTGTGCGGTCATTTGGCTTCGGGAAGGGGTTTGCCAATGCGTTCAATGATGCAGTGTGTTCAATGCGATGCAATGTTGGGTGCTCGAACTGTGTTCAGACCCTCGTACACATTGGCAAACGTGTTCCTGAAACCAAAGGACCGCACACCTCCGGACGAGCAAAGGGGTGTCGCCTACAAGGTTGACTGCGCGGTCTGTGGTGCCAGACGCGGCGGCCACATCGCACTCGACTCAAAGAAAACTTAAGGGATGCTACGAAAGCCACCCATGCCACACGTGCAAAGATGGAACTGGTGGACATTGTTTACCCAAATGACACATGTTCGATTTTGATAATGTAGCCACGTTAGCACGGGAACACCGATGGGGCCCAAGAAAATATGTGGAATCATGGTTTATCCGTCGCAATCAATTTGCATGCAATTCTAACCGTGGCCCCCTGCCGGATGTTGACGGCAGTATGATACATAAATAGGATGTATGTTCTGATTTGTTGCGCTCTGTGGTGTGTGTCTCTTCTGTGTGTATCGTCAAACTGTTGCGCATTCCAACCTCCAATATGCTATACCAACACGCCCAGTCGCCCACCTTGGCAAGATTTGTTGCCATTTGAATACTGACGATGCCACCCGCATAGGTAGCGCAACGTCTATTTTTGTTACATTTTAGTGTTGAGTAAAGCCAGTGATAACAACAAGTTGAAGTAAATGGCATGAAAGGAACTAACGACAGCGAATGCTTTTAATGTTTTTGTCATGTGGCCACGTCTCAACCACGTCCTGACGTGGCCGGCGTTAGCGGCGTGCCGGACAGCAGCAGCCGCAGAAGCTCACAGCAGCAGCAGTAGTGGGAAAGTCTAAGGAAGATGCAAACAAAAGCTTCGCTTTGAAACTCACCGACGATTACGATACTCCCTAATGTGAAATTCGAGCGCAGCTCTATACGTACTTTCATTTCGGTATATATTAGCTGGCGCGGATATTCTTTCTCGTGCGGCACGTTCCAAACGGAGCGAAGTGTGGCGCGTCTGCCTCGCTTATCGGGAGATCGCGAGAGGCAGCTCGTGGATGAGGGGCGGAGCGATTAACCGCAGCAGCCGCACACAGATCTCCACTCATGCCGCGCATTGTTTCCATAGAAACGACGCGTGCTATTCGTGCGATATTGTAGCCATCGTCGCCCCACAGCCCGCTTTGCGCTGCACTACACTTTTCTTACGCTTTCGTTCCAGCATCGACAGCAGTGGCCCTTCTTCGCGAGGAAGTCGTGTGACAACAGTGTCAGCGGCGACAACACCCAGTGGAGCGCCACATCGAGCGTTATGCGTAACCGCTCGCCGTCGCCCCTTGCAGGAACTGTGAAGATCCCCGTCATATACGCTGAATCGGGAGACTGACCTCAGCAGCCGATGGCGCCGGCGAGCGTAACCCTCTCCACCTCACGGCACCCTGACACAACCACCCCCCTCCCCCTAGCCCCCGCAGAAGCGCAGATGACATTGCCCGCGCAGCTTCGGATGCCAAGGCTGCCGGCAACTCTGCGTATACGTAGGCCATTTACCCTGTGCTCTTCGGCTGCTTTCCGCCTCGTGGTACCGCTGCACCCTCCTCCTGCGCTATCTACTTTCTTTCATCTCCCGCTGCACTCCACGTTCGCTTTCATCGCGGCGCTTGATCGTACGGTTAAGCCGTTGTTCGCCGCAGGAACCGGCGCCTAAGTGATGTGCTCTAAAACATAAAACTTGTTTATTGTGCATCGAGCTGTTGCAGTTCTCGTGGATAGCGTGCTACTGCAGCTTTCTGCGTGGGTTATCTGTCTGATAAAATATATTGGAGCACGGTACTGATTTGAGGGTGGTTCTCCACAATTTCATCTGAAAATTAATTTTGTCACTACAGTGTAGTTCAGCCTACGTGCAGATACGTTGACGGTGATGATTACCACGTATATCTGCACCGGGGTGAACGCTGTAATTCTACAGTGTGCTTTTCTTTGCTTTGTCACCAGTTTCTCAAGAGCATTTGTAACGAGAGCCAAGCATGCGCAAAGGAATTGAAAACTATAGAGCTGCAGGTAAGACCTCGGGAACGCTTAGACCATAGTTTACAACACTTGTTAATTAAGTCTAAATATGTAGCACAGGCTGAAGTACGAAAAAAATAAGCATATTACCGCGCGATTGCACCCACGAAAGTAATAAATAATTCAGCTCGGCTTCCTTTAGAGCAAGATGATACATACGCTGACACTCAATACTTAACGGAGGTACACGTACTGCATGACAGATTCGATGCATATATTGGATATTTCCTTTAAACTTTATATATAATAAAAAACCTCCGGCCGCAAATACCCCAGTTTTACTGCCTGAAGTTATCCAAAGAGAAGAACATTATTTCTGTGGCAAGTCAGAGTTTACATTTCGGTAAGGTGTCATTTCCTATTAGCCAGCATTTTAACTCAATACCGTAGGGCACATGAGGATAGTCAGGACTTAAGTTCGTTGGGACGGCATTATGAAAATGAAAACAGAGGACTGAGTTAAGGGGACACACATGAAACGTTGCATGCGTCCCTTTACTTTATCCTGCGTTCGCGTGCTGCTATAGCTCTGTATAAAAATAAGGTACATGTCCCAATTGGTAAATTAAAACCAGTCAGTTGACAAGAACGTCTCTTTGTAATGCCATCTTGAAGCTAGCATAAATTTCGAAGCTAGGTACCGTCACACTTGCGGTGAAAATGCACTCTTTTTGCATACCCCGGATACGTACATATCAAGGAGGACGCCTAATGTAGCCGCAACCACAGTTTACGTGGAACATTGATGTTGTGCTGCAGTTTCGTGGAGTGGTGTACCGGCCTGCCCTTAATGTTGTTTAAATGCAGTGGCCTTGATGCTCTGAAACGATCAGATGAAAGCAACGAACATTTCAACGCAATACCTCATGCATCCCGCCTGTCACCATCTGTGTCTGCTGCACATTTTTGGAGGTCATGGTACAACATATTGGGTTCTGTTGCTGAAAAAAACGCATGCCGCCAGGCTCGTAATCGTGACTTATCATAATCTCTCGTATTAATGCCTGACATTTTGTTGCAGCTTCTCATACCATGCACGCGGAAGAAACTTTGGGCCATATGGGTATGTTACTACCAACACATTCCTATTATGGTAAATCAGCGGCTAAAATGGAGCATTAGTTGCTGCCGCTCAAACAGGGAGTCTTATTTACCTCCACTGGTGCCATATAATAAAATCATAATGCCTGCCGCGCACACTTCTTCCAACCTTAGAGTTGACGAACGGCCTACGTAAATTTGGCATATGTGCAGCGCTATGCTTCCCGATTCCAGAAAATGACCCTATAACGATATCATCACAGAACTGGCCTCCGCATTGCTTTAATGCTGCTTTTATTCTAAGTATATGCACACTCATCAAACCTGCCGCCGTAGCTAAGTGACTGTGGCCTTACGCGGCTGACCTCAAAGTCCCGAGTTCGATTTCGGCCTCGGCTGCCCGATTTCACGTAGGCGACCTGCAAAAAGGTTCGCGTGCTTACGTTTAGTGCGCGCTAAAGAGCCCAGGTGATAAAAACCATTGCAGAATCCCTTCCTGCAGCGTGTTTCAGAATGAGATGGCCGTTTTGCCAGGTGAAACTCCAGAATTCACTTATATACAACGAATGCGTGTTATGCCGCACCTCATCAAAAATCTGTCACGTGCGCGCACGTCACGCAAAAGCGCGAGATGGCGATTCATTGCCTACCTAATGATAAGGATACACAACAATGCAATGTTAGAAAGGTTCCGCTTATTAAAGGATTTGTGCTATTCAAGACGCTCGTTTGTGGTGATATGGATTTGTCACCACCCCGTTTCGAAGGGGTGCCACTAAATCATCCTCATTATCATCATTATCACAGATTGGTTTGCGTTTGAATTCGGCGAAGCGCAGAACAAAATTTGTTTTTATGAACGACGCAGGGACATGGATGAAAATAAATGGATGGCTAAAGTGCACAAGTAGAGTGTACTAGAACATCGAGAGTGTCCGGAACGGCTGCTCATTCAATGCATTCTATGTGAAGCCGAAAGACCGTAAGGCCATTGGGGGCGCTGAGACCGATAGCACTCACGCGGCGTGGTGCAGAGGTAGAATGTCTGCTCCCACGCAGAAGACCGGGGCTGGAATCTCAGCAAGGGGTAGTGTTTTTCTCTTTTTTAAGTACTTGATGCGTTGACGTGTACATTCTTTATACTCCTGCTTAATATTTGCTTCCGTTGCTATGTAAGGCAAAACGAGTGAGCCATAACACGGAAGAATACCAACAAAATTTGATTTTTTAACATTGAACGATAATATTTGCAGCGCCACCTCACAGGAATGAACAGAAGTGCCACAACGAAAGAGTGGCCTCTGAGCCCTGCAGGTATACACAAGCCTGCTGACGCCAGCTGACAGGCTCCGCTTCCTTCGCTGGCTGTGCTTTCCGAAGCCATTGACGCGAAAGGGAAATGGGCTGTAGTAGCCCACATTCGGTGACCGACATGCTGATACCTTTCGTAACTGAACGATCCAACCGGCCGTGATTTTTCGCTTGGCATTACGACTTAAAGAATTTTCTCCCGTATACAAATGTCTGGCCGCTTTGTTGGTCCAACCTCAGCAGTCATGCAGGCATTATCGAATCAGGGTGTAGACGGGCCGTCTGTAAATATACGGAAAGATATCTAAAGCGTCTCCACGGCCACCGTAGTCCTCCGTAAAGAAAGCAACAAAATCCCAATAAAGAAAGGCGTCAGGCAGGGAGATACGATCTGTCCAATGCTATTCATAGCGTGTTTACAGGTGGTATTCAGAGACCTGGATTGGGAAAAATTGGGGATAAGAGTAAATGGGGAACACCTTAGTAACTTGCGATTCGCTGATGATAATGCCTTGCTTAGTAACTCAGGGGACCAGCCGCAATGCATGCTCACTGACCTGGACAGGCAAAGCAGAAGGGTGGGCAAAAAAAACAATCTGCAGAAAACAAATGTTTACCATACTCGGAAGACAACAGCAGTTTGCGATACGTAGTGAAGCACTGGAAGTGGTAAGGGAATATATCTACTTAGGGCAGGTAGTGACCGCGGATCTGGATCATCAGACTGAAATAGTCAGAAGAATAAGAATGGGCTGGGGTGCGTTTCGCAGGCATTTTCAGGTCATGAACAGCAGGTTGCCATTATCCTTCAAAAGAAAAGTGTATGACAGCTGTGTCTTACCAGTACTCACCAACGGGGCAGAGACTTGGAGGATTACGAAAAGGGCTCTACTTAAATTGAGGAGGACGCAATGAGCTATGGAAATAAGAATGATGGGTATAGCGTTAAGGGATAAGAAGACAGCATTATTGGGTGAGGAAACAAAAGCTAGTGAATGACATGTTAGTTCAAATCAAGAAAAAGAAATGAGCAGGGCATGTATTGAAGAGGGAAGATAACCCATGGTCATTAAGTGTTATGGACTGGATTCCAAGAGAAGTGAAGCGTAGCAGGGGCGGCAGAAAGTTAGCTGGACAGATGAGATTAAGAAGTTCGCAGGGGTAACATGGCCACAATTAGCACATGACCGGGGTAGTTGGAAAAGTATGAGAGGCCTTTGCCCTGCAGTGGACGTAACCAAGCTGATGATGATGATGATTCACATGGCACCGACCAGTGAATATGCACTTGACGATATGTCCCACTGTGCCCACGCAAGGGAAATCGCCCGGACCGCCTTTTGATATCCCAAGAGAGTGAAAGGTGTTTGTACGACAGGCGACACCGAGACGTGCATTTCCCGTATGGTTCTTTTGCTTCTATGGTGTCTGTCGCGTCAGGTTGGCCTGCCAGAAAAAATGCTGTCTTGTTACACAGGCCCATGCCGAGTGCATCGTGCCGTGACGCCCGTCACCTACGATCACGCCCTAGACACCCCATCTGCTTCCAAGTCCAGTGATATCGTGCACGTTACTCGACTGAAGCAGTATCACCCTCCCACTGATGACATCTAGACGCTTCGGGGCGTCACTTCTGCCGCCGGGGGATTATGCTACACGCGTGTGGTATTTGATTGTTTGAACGAGGCGCGTGGGCGCCATCACTCGAGAAAAGAGGAGGAAGAGCGAATCGGGCTCGCGCTGTGAATCTGACCGGTCAGCGCTGCAACCCCTTTTGTAAATATTGACACGCGTACTTATCTTTATCGGGCGACCAGTTTTCGACACCTAACAAATGTTATCGCACAGCGCGGGACGCGCCTGCATGCATCCGAAGTTTCTGGAAAGTTATCGATGCTTCTATCCGGTTGTCTGTTGTCGCCGAACCTTGTGCTATCAGATTTCATTGCTTGATATGAATGGTGTAGAACTTTGTAGAAGGCATGCGTGTCCCAACGATTAATCTGGAACATTCGATGACTGCTGTATAAAAGCCGACGCGCTTGATCCGCTGATCAGATTTCCGACGATCGCCGACCGCGTTCGCCGCTATCGTTGTGCTATAAGTGTAGCCTGTTTTTGTGGGCACAGGTTCACCCAATAGAAGCTAGTTTTATATTCCACCGTATTGCTTCTTTCTTCACCGTCACTACCACGTGACAATATAACCTGTAAATAATAGCTCGTCTAATTGACTCGTCCTTTGCGTAACAATATTCACGGACTCGTTAGGTTTTCTAAAAGCACTAATGTCCTTAAGAAAACACAAAAATAACGTTTTCGTTGAGCTTTACTCTTGTACAATATTTATTCGTCTCGTAGCCATTTGACAATATGCCGGGTCCCTGGTCATAGACGCATCGAGGGTAATGTGCTGGCAGACCAAATGGACACGTTAACTACACCTCAAGCTGCTAATCCCACCACTACTATTTCTGCCACACACCCCAATCCTTTCGTACGAATCAAACGGCGAAGCCACTGGCAACGCCTGCGGGCCAATGCAACAAATAATAAGCTCCGCTTGATTAAGCCAAAGTTAGGTTTCTGGCCCTCCGTTACAGAAACAAGACGAACTGATATCCTCTTCTGTCGACTCAGAAAAGGACAGACATATGGTACTCACAATTTTCTACTTATTGCCAACGAACCTCCTACCTGTGGTGGATGTGGTGAGAGGCTCACGGTCTTCCACGTCCTCATGGAGTGTGGTGAAGCCGAAAGAGAAAGAAGGAAACATTTTCCTCTAGCATTCCGGTATTGTCTCCCTCTCCATGCCTGAATGCTTCTTGGTGAAGAACCCCTTTTTACAACCAAAGCTGTCCTAGGTTTTTTGAACGATGTGGTCTTGCATTTTAATAGCCGAATAGTATCGTGCCGCATCCTCCCTCCAGAGGATGCCGCTGTGATAGTAGTCCTTGTACAGCACGCGCTTTAATGTCATTGTGCTTCAAGGGCTGTCTTACGTCAGTAGTGCATTTTTGAATTTTTATCCTGTGACCAATTTCAGCACATTGTAATTCTTTCACAATGCATCTTTCGCGTCCTTGGCACGCTTCATAGTCATTGTCATAGCTTTATTACATGCAACTCTTACGCACTTTACAGTGACCGTTTTTAGGCCCCTTTACAGCCCTGTCACATCAATTGCTCGTAATATATAGCTTCACTTTGATCTCATTACCATTGGCTTGGGGCTTTTTTGTCATACTGGACCATTGCGCCACAGAACACTATATTCTTCCTCTGCACTGTCTTGATGCGAAGGGAAGTCAGTTCGCTTTTCAAAAAAAGACGATTTTTTTTCTTTTCTCCTTGTCCAATGACGGCTACCCGAGGCTGATAGTTTCACTTGGCAAATAACCGGGTCCTGAGAAGATCACAACTACTGGTATTTACTGAAATTGTACATATTTTTTTTCTTCCACGTAAATTCATCTACAGGGCTTGATAGCGGAAATCAATAACAAAAATCTGCGTGGGCGCTGTTGCTCGACTTCTTGAATATAGGCGGCATAGAGCATGGTTAGCCTTGGTTAATCTTGATTGCAAGTCCATGTTAGACTGGTTGTCTAGCTATGCTGCGCCGTTAGCCACTCGGTCGGGGCACTGTTCGTCTGTTTCCTGGGCGATTCGTTTCCTCTTCATCTCGTTCCAATGTCGATTCCAGGCCTACTCCTGCTCATCAGAATTTTCGCCGTCCGTACTGCCGCCTCAGCTGTGGTTGCGGCGCACGCAAGCTCTCCTTTTCAATCCTCCGACATGATATCAGGCATGCGACGCAGCTGGCGAAGTGAGCGTAGGCGAGCGCAACGACGAGGAACGCAATGTAACGTCATACCAAACGGCGGCCGCGTAAAGGCGCGGCGCTGCGCAACGGCGGAACACCTGTGGCTCGGTGCTACTAGTGGCGCAAGCGCCGTAGTGACTAGGGTGCAAGAGAGAGAAGTATCCACGGCGAGGTGCGCGTTGGGACGTCATGTGCCTCCTCGTAGCACCGCCACTTCTAAATCGCAAGTTCGCGGCCAGTAAAGCTTTCGCTTCGATATTTGCGGCGAGGTGCGCGTTGTGACGTCATGTGCCTCCTCGGAGCACCGCCGCGGCAAAATTGCAAGTTCGCGGCCAATAAAGCTTTTGCTGTAATAATCCGAGGACACCTAAGCACTTCTTATAAGTTGTAATTACGATATGTAAATACGATATGTATACATTTAAACGCCCCTGAGCGGTTCTTCGAAACATAACTCCTCGCGGGCATGCTAGTGCGTTGAGGTGCTTAGCGGGTTTTCATTTGGTATTATCGACGCGCCGTTAGAACTTACACGAGAGCTTGCGGGGACAAGGTACGCGCGGAAACACCGGCTTTCAAAAGCGAGGCTGACGTGGCGTTGCGGCGATGCCCTTTTCCCTCGCGCAATACCGCGACGGCAGGCGTTCGCTTTCGCCCCCTCTCCTCTGTCGAGGCCAGAGTCAGCAGGCGTGAGCCAGTGTCAGGAGCGCGCGAGGCGCACTCGTGACATGGCGCCACAGAAAGCTAGAATTTAGGTACCGTTTCTTTGCTACAGACGCCGCCGGCTTTCTCGCTCAATGGGCCATTTGACGCTTTGCAAAACAAGTCGATAATGTAACTGTCGAACGCTACAAGCGAGCCGCTGACATGCTTAGAAGGCCATTTGTCTCCAAGGCCATACTGGGCCATTGCGACTGTAACTAATGAGAATGATCAGCCGCAGATATAGGAATAAAATTTCTTGAAGCTTAAAACTAAAACCATGGATTATTTTTCAACACGACCATATTTCTTGTCGCCGTCAGAAAGGGTGCGTAAAATATAGGCTGTAGCACTTGATCGTTCGTCTTCAAACGCGACTGGCTCTCCAGGCCGATCGAGTAAGCGACCTCCGAAAACTCTGGGGAATTTCGCCAATGCTTCAGTAGCCGGTCGGGGAGAATGACGGTCATTACTACTGACATTGAGTTGACATCAGATGAACCCGTCTAATCCAAACCGTACCAGGTCACACCTCGTCTGCAAGAAATAATGGAAGTACAGATCAAACGAATCCTTGACCTGAGAATCATTGAGCCAGCAGACAGTGATTACACTTCCCCAAATATTCTAGTAGAGGTGAGCGGGATAGAGCCGCACCCACGTATGGACTATAGGACATTGAATGCGATTACAAGGGACCAGCTTTACCCTATACCTAACATAGAAGGAAGAGTTGAGCGGGTCGGTGGCGGAGCCCTGTACATTTCAACAATCGACTTAGGGGTACTGGCAGGCGCCCATGTCAGAAAGCTGAAGTCGCTACGCAGCATTCACTTCCTCGCTTGGCACATTTCGACGACTAAAGTTAAGTTTCGGGCTTCAAAACGCACTGTTTAGCTTTTCCAAGCTGATGGATATTGTTTTGAAAGACCTACAAGATTATGCGATCCCCTACTTAGATGATGAGCCCATCTTTTCCAACAGCTGGAACAATCACATGGGCCTCTTAAGAAAGATGCCGGCACGTCTACGAGACGCGGGTCTCACGGTAAAGGCCGAAAAGTGCAGCTTCGGGTGTTCGCAAGTTACCTACCTAGGGCATGTCGCAGAACGAGGAACGTGGCGGCCCTCCGAACTAAGGATAGGGCTTATTAATATCTTTCCTGAACGACTAACTAAGACGGATGTCAGAGCCTTTCTGGGGCTCGTGGGATATTACCAGCGGTACATTCAAAATTTCTCACAGGTAGCAAGCTCCCTAACAGACAGCCTCCGAAAGGGAGATCACTTAATAGTTGGATGGAATAAGGCCATAGAAAGCGAATTCCAGCACCTGAAAGAGGTTCTGATCTCAGGACCAGTGCTTCGGACCCCCGATTATTCTAAGGAATTTACCTTGTGGTGCGATGCTAGTGACAGAGGGCTGGGAGTCGTCTTCAGCCAGGTGGGCGAAGACCCTCAGGAGCATCCGGTACTGTATGCTGGCCGAAAACTAACGTGCAGAAAGGAGGCTTACAGCGCTTCCAAAAAAGAACGCGCCTGCTTAGCTTAGGCAGTCCAGAAATTATCTTGTTATCTGTACGGAGCGAAATTCACTTTCGAGACCGAACACTGTCCTCTGACTTTTCCCAAACACATGTCCCGTAAGAACCGACGCTTGCTCAAATGTAGTCTAATTCTCCAGGAATATCACTTCCCCGTCCGTTACAAAAGGGGCAAGTTAAATGGGAACGCGGATGGTTTGAGCTGGTTGTTTCGGTAAACCAACGTATTACCTTCCTTCCTTTCACTAACGAGGTAGGAAGTGTTATTATGGGCTGGAAGTCATACTTGTAGTTTCTAAACTTAGCTTATGTATAGGTATAAAAGTTGTTTTTATTAATTCTTTACCTTCTCCCGCTTCTTTTGCAACGACAATATCATTCTGGCCTTCTCCACATTCGGGAAGATATGGGAAACTTTCTACAAAGGTGGTTAGAACTGCTTTATCAAAATTGGGGAAAAATCCCAGGGTTGATTTTGACGTAGTAATAACCTGGCGAGTCAGGTGTCAAGAGCATCCGCTTGCACGTGGTGCTGGGCTATGCTGTGTTGTTTGTTTTACGTACGTACTCCAGGGCCCGGGATCCAGAAATTCGTCACACGAGGCTCGTCATCAGTACACTACATGTTCCATCAGCGTTCCTCATGGCCAGCGAATCGGGTACACCGGCCATTCCGAACTTCTGGGTCGAGGAGGAGCTGTTGGATACGGACCCTTTTCCTGGCATCACTCAAGCTCCCCGACCACATCCAATCACCGTCGCATTCCAATAATGGTGCGCTTGGGCGCGTTTACCACGTTACCGGACCCATCAGACAGGTTGGCGACCCCACCTAATGCGCCGCACGTCGAGCTTTTGTCTTCCCCCCCCCCCCCCTTCTTGACTCTTCCCGAAAGTGCAACGGGAGGCTGGAACGGTTCCAGGTAGTTAATCTTAGTCCCGAGGAAAGCTGTTTTGCGGCTCTGGAAGATCGTTTGAGAACAACCCGTCTCATCCAGCTGGGCGCTTCCAGGCGAGAAGGCGACGCCGGAGGCAAGTCAACCATCGGACAATGGAGGCCTAGGAGCGTCGCCATTGGCCGAATGTGACGGCACTTGCACGGGCGCCTACCATTGGTGGAAAATGATGGCACCTGAGATGGCTCGATGATTGGCCCAAAATTACGTGACCCCGAGAAACCGAAGGGGTTAAAAGCGAGACACACAGAGAATAGTTTTCTCGTTCTTCTTGCTATGGGCCCCAGCGTCCGATTTGCTGCCGGCCGTCGATGACTTTATGACTGCTTATTACTTTGCGTTATTATTTATGTAATGTAAACAAACCTTCAGTTCTCAAAATCCTGCTCAATGTCGGGTAACTCCCTCACTCAACGGCAATATCTTAATAGGGTGGAGGTGCATTCTTAGTCTGTATGGGCTTGGAACCAGATAATTTCCATGCCGTAATATTTCTCAGGTTGCAGAACTTTGCCTTTACTGTTTAGAATTCTTTCAGATTCGACTGATATCCGCTCTTTCGCTTATTATTGTATGGCCGCTTGAAAGTAGCTGATAATTTATCCATATTTGGGAGAAGCGATAGGCAGACTGATGGCAACCTCCTTCGCGACCGAGCATTTTTGGTTATGAACAAATGTTGTTCACATACCCCATTTAAAACTGTGTCCTTCGTGTGTTTGGATGACATTCTAAGCATCGCCGGCACAGCGTTCCTGCAGCCCCAGGAATAGCTTAGGACAAAATAGGAGGTACGGCGCGATTGGAGAGGGACACGTGAAATACAAAACGCAGGGAGGTTACCCGAAGGTAGATATCCAGTTTTCTACCGGGATGGTTACGGCGATACTGATGGTGCGTGCACTAGAAAGCCGATTGTCTGATTAATTCCGTACCACCTTGCGTGTCTGCCAATGCAACACTATATGTATAGAGCTTGTATATACGTTTCTGGCACAGGTATTTCCATGTCGCAAAAGCTTTCACCCCATGTCCCTACATACACAAAAGAAACGCTTATTCAAGCGCGCCAGGTGAGCGTAGAGTGGTTTTGTTTTTTAAAACTCGCACAGGCTTTTTATTGAATGCATTGAATGCTTACGGAAGCATTTTTTGTTTGCGTCTTGCCTGCTTGCACTAAGGCGGTGCTTCCAGCTGGAAACTTAAAACAAAATTATGGGGTTTTACGTGCCAAAACCACTTTCTGATTATGAGGCACGCCGTAGTGGAGGACTCCGGAAATTTCGACCACCTGGGGTTCTTTAACGTGCACCTACATCTAAGTACGCGGGTGTTTTCGCGTTTCGCCCCCATCGAAATGCGGCCGCCGTGGCCGGGATTCGATCCCGCGACCTCGTGCTCAGCAGCCTAACACCATAGCTACTGAGCAACCGCGGCGGGTCCAGCTGGAAACTTACGATAACAGTATTTAACTGTATAATATTCTACTCCTCTTCCATTCCTGCAGGGAGATCTCCCACTCTATGACTACAACACAAAAAAGATTGTAGAGAAGATTGTGGTAAGTACTGAGAAAGAGGCCAATGCTTATTCTCTTTTTTTTGTAGGAAGGAATATAGATGCATTTGTTACGCACTCAGGTTTCAGACAATTCGCTTAATGAATTCGGTGGTCTTATGTGTGGTGCCACCACTCAGACGGATTGCAAAAAGTCCCGGGAAAGGACTGTCGGTTACGAGAAGGTGCGCGAGAGGAGAGGTGGGCGCTGGGTTGAGGCAAGGAGCACACGGAGTAGAGACTGATGTTCTTGTTGGGAGCTTGGTTTAACGGGCGCACGTATTACACGTTCTGACAGCTTGACAACGGAGATTCGACTGGTTTTATTCAAAAGCAAAATGAAGTTAACCGGGTGGCTGTGGTGGTGCCCCAATCGGGCAGCCGCGCTTCCAAGAAAGCGGGACGCAATGACCCTCCCCCCACTCCTCCCCCTGCGGGGCACGGCGAGGTAAATTGGATTTCTAGACCAAGAGGCATTTGTCCCCATTTCGAGGCGACGGACGGTCGCCATAAGGGCGCCCCCCCCCCCCCCCCACTAGTATGCCGTAGGTTTAGGTATGAGTGATGAGTCGCGCAAAGAAGTAAATGTTAATGCTCAGGATAGGATAGTTTCACCTGGTTGCGCGGCACTGTAGCTTCTATGGCGTGAACGTCAATGTGCGAGGTTTTCTCTGAACGCGAACCCACACGAGAAGGGTCTTGATAAGAAGCCAGTGGTGTCTTGATAGAGTAGCGCCGCAGAAAGGCGTGCGTGGTTGTGTCTAATGTCGGGGAACTAAAGACAGTCGCCCGCGGACGATACGTGGAGGTCTAGGTCGAATGTGGTTGAGCCTGGAATGTAGTCTCCCTAATTGCTGCGCGGCTGGTGGCATGGTTGATATTCAAATTGTCCGGTTGCTCACTTTCAATTGACTCGTCCTCTTATGTTAGAAATGTAACAATACAATGAAATATACAAAATGCGAAAATACAACTTGATAAAGGGCAGAAAAGTGTCACTGGAAACAAGGTTCACTGCACGTATATAGAAAACATCGTAACAATATATCTAAAGATACGTTAAAGTCTCCAATGAATTTAAGTATCTAAGAAAAAGTCACTGCGTATAATGCGTCAAACAAGGCAAACAAACATGTTGCGCAATCACAGATCACAGAATCCTAAGTCTCGCCCCCCCCCCCTCCCTCTACTCCCCCTGGCTTATCACGACGGAAGGCGGCGCGCATCCTCCCCGCTTTTCTCCCTTGCGCACGCAAAACTGAGCCACCATCGCCGGCTCACCCATGACAACCCCCCCCCCCCCCCATTACGCTTTCACTCGCACATACAACATGCGCGCGGCGCCACGTAATGATGCTTTCGCCCTTGTACTTCATACGGAACATGAGAGTTGCGGCGACGGCAGGAATGCGCCTGAGTGTCTATAAAATTGCTAAAGCAGCAATATAATAAAGGTATCCGGCAAATGAAGCGTCCAGCGGCTCATCACTGCGACAATCCGCTGCGCCCCAACAATGTCTTTTATTTCTTTCGTGGGGCGGGGGCATCGAAATGAAAGAACGCGAACGAGAGTATGTAGGCCGCAATCGCATGCCTACTTTGGGCACCTAATGTGGCTGCCGAAGGAATATCGCAGAAAACGTGAGACGCATGGCCCACAAAGAACCATACGCATACTGCTCGGTATTCTACCATACTAATCGGTATCCTAGACAACACCTTCCGGAGTGGTTGCGTTCAAGCGAGCGCGTTGCAATCCACCGAGCCCCCACAGTGATGGCGGCGAGCGACCATTGTTTCTTTTTCTCGCCTGCTAGTCGGGAAGCGTCCAAATCCCTGCCATGCCAAAATCCACTCGATCAGAGTAAAACGAACACGCTCCAATGGGGCCACGTGGTGGTTGAGGCAACACGAGAAAAACGCATGTGCTCTGGCTTGCTCTAGCAGCCCGCGGGTAGCGAGAACAAGACAATTGAAGAGGCTCAACATGTCCTCGCGAATAAAAGCCAAACTACAAAAAAATAAGAATGTAGTTACCTTTGCTGGCTTTACTGTCATGACATGTATGCTTTGGCGCAAGTGAGTGAGTGAGTGACGAAACTTTGTTCTGAACGCCTGCACAACGGTTAGCCTTCCCCTGTTAGGGAGGCGTTACCGTGACGTGGCGATGACGTCTTCGCGGCGTGTGGCGCCTCTACTTCGGCCGCGGCCGCAATATTCCCTTTGGTCGACCGCGCCTGCCCCTCCTTTGGGGTGGCAGCCTCCCTCCGGTTTCGCTCAGTCGTTGCCTTTCGAGGGCCGCCGAGATCTGCTGGACGGCCTGGGTTTGAACATCCTGGTCATAGCATCTCGTTGCGGGCTCGAGCCACGGCGGGATCGTTGTTAGTGTTGCAGCTTCATGCGGATTCCTAGCACAGTCCCAAAGGATGTGAGCTGCAGTGGCTCTTTCCTTTCGGCACACACAACACAGATCACTTTCATAAACACTCGGACACACGTGCCTCATCAGCACCGGGGTGAATAACGACCCCGTTTGAAGTTGTCGGTATAAAACCGCCTCCTTACGGGTCAAGCCCGGATGAGGTGGCGGCATAGTCCTTCGCTCTAGTCGGTACCATTTCACAATTTCATTGTAGGAAGTCATTTTGTCCTTGGTTTCCCACCACCACGACGGGTCGGCTGTAGTAGCAGCGGCACGGTTGGTTAGTCCTCGCGCCGCCGCGTTCGCCGTCTCGTTGTGGTTAGCGTTGCCGCGATCCGACACATCACTGCCCATGTGGGCCGCCGGAAACCACTTTATCACCACACACCGACTTTCATTCGCGAGATCGACCACACGCAACACACGCGCGGCTTCACCACACATCCTTGCTCTGGTGTAATTTTTCACTGCCGTCCTAGAATCACAGAGCACAGTCGTGCACTCGGGGTCGGCGATGGCCAAAGCAATGGCCACCTCCTCGTCCTGATGCGCCCCTCGAGTCCGCACACTCGCCGCTGTTCTAGTTGCACCGGTCGATGCCCCGACCACTGCAGCGGCGAATGCCTTTCTGTCATGGGGATACTCTGCCGCGTCCACAAACACGGCACCCCTGTCTTTGGCATGGAGATCGATGAGCGCCTTGGCCCTCGCCGCCCGCCGCTCTTTGTGGAACTCAGGGTTCATATTTCTTGGCACCGGACATACCCTTAGCCGTTTACTAATTGCGTCCGGTACATGCACCTCTGTATTTTCGGGTCCCATTTCCTTTGGTCCCAGGCCTAGGTCAAGCAGCACTTGTCTGCCCATTCTTGTTTCTGATAGCCGCGCGAGCTGAGTGGTCCTCTGCGCCTCGGCGATTTCCTCCAGGGTGTTATGCACTTCCAAGGCCAGGAACTTGTCGGTGCTTGTGCAGTCAAGAAGTCCGAGTGCAGCCTTGTACGCTTTGCGTATGAGCGCATTGATCTTATTGCGTTCGCACTGCCTCCAGTTGTGGAAAGCAGCAACGTATCTAATGTGGCTTATAGCGAAGGATTCCACTAGCCGGGTGAGGCTTTCTTCCTTCATGCCTTCTGTTCTGTGCGACACCCTCTTAATGAGGCGGATGGCCGTGGTGACTTTGGCCGCCAGACGGTTGACCGTCTCGCCGTTGACTCGTTTGCGCTCAATCAGCATCCCCAGCACTCGGATCTTCTCGACAGCCGGGATCATGTGACCACCGCTCGTCTTGATCTTTATTGTGTCTTGCTCCCTCGCAGGCTCGTTGCCTTTCGTCTTCCTAGCTGTCCTTTTCGGAGGAACCACCAACAGCTCAGACTTGCTTGGGGAGCAGACGAGCCCAGACCCGTCCAGCTGCTCCTCGATAGCGTCAACCGCCTCTTGCAATGTATTCTCGATGTGTCCGTCGCTTCCTCCTGGGACCCAGAGCGTTATGTCGTCGGCATAGATGGTGTGTCGGACCCGCGCGACTCGTGAGAGGCGCTCGGCCACCCCTATCATTACAAGGTTGAAAAGCAATGGCGAGATGACTGAGCCGTGGGCGGTCCCGACACTGCCGAGCTTCTTCTTTTGGAGCTGCAGGTCACCGGCGATGATTTCAGTAGTTCGCTCCGTCAAAAAATCCTTGATGTACGCATAAGTTCTCTTGCCCATGTTTAGCCGTGACACCTGGGCCAGAATCGCAGAGTGTCTTACTTTGTCAAAAGCGCTCTGCAGGTCCAAACCCAAGATGGCTCGCTTGTCTTTCGTGTTGGTAGTGTCATCGAGGATGTCATTTTTCAGTTGTATCATGGCGTCCTGAGTTCCGAGCTTGTTTCGGAACCCGATGATGGTGTTTGGGTAGAGCCCCGAATCTTCCAGGTACCTCTGCCACCTGTTCATGAGTACATGCTCCAACGCTTTGCCCACACAGGACGTAAACGAGATCGGCCGGAGGTTCTCAATGTTGGATGGCTTGCCCGGCTTGGGAATCAAGATGGCCTTGGCTGCTTTCCACTGCCGAGGTAATGATCCGGCTCGCCAGCAAGTGTTGAAGTATGCCGTGAGGTTCTCTATCGCCGCTTCGTTAAGATTTTTCAGCGCTCTGTTCGTAACGCGGTCGGGACCAGCGGCGGAGTTGCTGTTGAGATCGTGCAGGGCAACCCGTACTTCCCATACTTCAATGTCTCGATCTAGCCACTCGTTTGCTTCGCCTAGGTAGTCCGGGTGCTTGTCTGTGGGAGTGACCGGGAGGTACTTGTCATCGAGGCTTTTCTTCACTTCGTCTACCCCGTGCTCGGTCAGCGCCCTGTGGATGATCTTGGCCAAGTTGTGGCGCTGGTGAGACTTGGTCGTGGTCGCATCCAAAAGATGCCTCATCATACTCCACGTCTTGCTGCAGTGCATCTGGCAGTCCGCTGCGTTACAAACCTCATTCTACTGCTGTGTGCATAGCACTCGGCTGTGGGACTCGATCTCGCGGTTGAGTTCGGCGACCTTCTTGCGTAGCTTTCTGTTTGTCCTCTGCGTCTTCTACCTTGACAGGATGGACTGCTTGGCTTCGATGAGGTGGGCGAGGCGGCTGTCGACCCTGTGGACACGCTCGTCCGTTTCGACTTCCTTGGTGGCCTTTTCTACCTTGTTTACAATCTCGGTGGACCACTTCTCAATGTCCGTAATTTCGGTTTGCTCCTCGGGTAACAATCCTCGAAACACGTCCCAGTCAGTAAATCTATGTTTCCGAAAGCTTCTGCCAACTTCGTCGGTACCACCGAGCGGGACAGCGACCTCCACAATGTAATGGTCACTTCCCAATTCGTGGCCCGTGTTGCGCCATTCGAAGTCCGCCATACCACCGCCATTACTCCTGACGAAAGTGAGATCGGGCGTTGTGTCTCGGGTGATCGAGTTGCCGATTCTTGTAGGGTATGCTGGGTCGGTAATTAGATTTAGTCCCAAGTCGGTAGCATCTTGCATTAGGTCCCTGCCCTTCGCCAATGTTTTGGGGTAACCCCAGGCTTGATTCGGCGCGTTGAAGTCCCCGCAGATTACCAGCCTGTTGTCGGGCCCCGCGACGTTGCACGCTTTGTGTAACAGTGCTTTGAATTTCTGCTTTCCGTGTGAAGGGCTACTGTACACGTTTACCAGAAAAGAGCTTTCCTTCTGCTTTTTCCCGGTAACCACCTCTACCATGGTGTGCTCGATTGGGCTTTTGCTCAATAACTCGTGCTCGACGTACGTGATGCCTTTTCTCACCAAGGTGCAAACTCCCCTGCCGCTACTGCCGGCCACGGTCCGGAAACTTGGTGGGCTGGCGTGGGACCGGTAACCTGAGAGCTTTACTTCCTCAATGAGGGTCTCTTGCAACATGATAATATCTGGCTTTCTTGATACTTGTTCTAAGTGTTGCTGAAGTGCAGCCTTTTTCCCAGCAAAACCATTGCAATTCCAATGCCATACCAGGAGGCCTTTCACTGCTGTTGTGGTTGCGGTGGTTGATGTCCTATCCATGTTTGATGAAAGTTAGCCATTTGCGTTGCCAAATTCTGTACTGTCGTCGTTAATTGCTGGCACGTCTGTTCAATTGCTATGAAACGGTCGGTAATTGTCTTGGTGAATGTCGTGCGAATATACTCTTCAAAGTGGGTGAGCCTATCTTCAAGGTTGTCTACCCTATCGCTGAGTCTCCGCTCTTTAAGATTTTCAATTGCTCTTCTCTTGGGCTCCGGACCCGCCGAGGCCGCGTTCTCTGTCCTCGGGTTCACCGCTACTTCGGGTTCATCCTCGGTCATTGCCATCTGCTGTGGTTGTGGCGATAAAGGCTGTGCGTGCTGCTGTTGTAGCTGGACCGTCATCATTCTCTTGATCTCTGCCATTTCCTTGCTGAGCTTATTGACTGTCGCCTCTAGTTCAGTGTTCTTCCGGAACGCCTCGTTTGCTTCTCTTAGCGCCTTCATTGCCTCACTTTCGTCTTTAAATTTCCCTCCACCACCTCGATATGGCGGTGACTGCTGCTGCTGTCGCTGCTGCTGCTGCTGTTGCTGCTGCTCTTTCTTGGCTACCCCCGACCTTACTACGTCTGCCCAGGCTACTCTGTCTTTGGATTGGGATCGGCGGTGGCGGCTCATGCTTCTGTTTTGACTTTCGCTGTTGTTCCCGCGCGAGCGTGACTCGTGGCGACCAGCTGTGGCGCTCACTCCTGCTGACGTCATCAACGGTGGAAACTCTCCGGATGCTAGTTGTTGCTGTACGCGCTCTTCCGCCATCTTGCGCTCTCACTGCCTTTTCGTTACTACGTAGGGAGTTTTGTATTTGTTCTTGCATTCTCTATCGGCCGTTGGGTGTTGTCCCCCACATAGTTTGCATTTAGGCGTACACTCGTGGCCATCGACAGGGTTATTGGCCCCAAAATCGAAGCACACTTTCATATGGGGGTTAGGACAAACGTCTCTTCTGTGGCCTATTTTGCCGCACTGTTTGCAGACATCGAAATGCTTGCGGTACAGACTGCACCTCGTTAACACAGGGCCATAACATACATAATTTGGAACCTTCTGGCCTTCAAAAGCTACAATTACGGTAGTCGTATTGCCAATTCTTTGCCCCCCTCTTGCTAATGGATTTCTTGAGTTAACAACGTTCCGGTCAATATCCGCCGGAGTATCTTCAATGGGAATGCCTCGAATGATCCCCTTGACCGTGCCATATGGTGTGGTTTGGTACGCGCCTACCTCGTGTATCTTGTCCCCGATTCGGATGGCCTGAATCTTGGCATAGGTCAAAGCACGCCCCTTATCGGGGGTACTCACCACCATGATATTCTGGTGTAGGTTGGGGCAGAAGGTATCCGCCGCACCGTCTTCTCTCGAAACCCTCGCCGCAGCCATGATGGCCGAGGCAACGATCCCAGTCTGCGTTCTTGCGATGTTTAGGCCTCCCCGCGGCCTCACGATCACTTTGGTGTCCTCTCTCGGCAGCACGTCTGGCATTCTCGCTGCCCTTGTTGTCGTTGCGATCACTTTTCTGTTGACATGGTCTCTTGTTTTAGGCCTCGACTGGCGAGCGGCGGAGCCCTCGCTCGCCGGGGCTGTTATGCGCTGGCCCACTTGCCACCAGCCGATCCCAGTGTGGAACTCCTCAGGAGAAATCTCTTGCCCAGGGCACCTCGACGCACATCTGGCCGGAGCCAGGGTTCGATGTCGTCGGAGACGTGGCCGTCTCCATCTCGGACGCCATGTCGTATGGTTCCACGCCGGGGTCAGGCCCAATCCCGGCGGCCACGAAGCAAGCCTAGGCTTAGCACACCACCGCACCGACGACGGCGAACAAGTGCCAGAAAACGGCGAAAAACTTGCCTTACGTTGAAAGTTTGGTATCGGGCGATTCCTAGCGCCTTCACAAATACACTGGTAACAACGAAACTGCGATTTGAGTCAAAAGACACTGTCAAATCGGTCATCGAAGACGGAGCCAGTGCCAGCGTTCAACTAGAGAATCACTTCGTCGTCTTTTTCCTGGCGCAAGTGAAAAAAATTACCGACGATTACGTTGCTTCCTAATGCGAAATTTGAGCGCAGCAAATAAGCTATACAGATCCGCCGCCACCGATCAGGCTCTCTGATTGCCACCGCACAGGGGTTGCACTGGAGGAGGAGTGAAGAAAGGAATTAAGTTCGAGCCGGCGCTTTGACAACCGGAGACTCGCAGGAAGAGGGGGGAGGGGGGCGGCGTGTACACCCAGCGGCAAACGATGGGGACAGAAGCGCGCGCAGCAAGCGGACAACACGATAAAGGGAGGAGGGAAGAGATAGCAGCGACTGACTGATGCTGCTGACGCCGATAGTGAGTCAACCCCAGCTGCGGAGTTGGTTTCAGGGACAACGCCGCCGATGCCGACACAAACAACATGATACCCTCGCTTCCGCAGCGCTAAGAACCAGGTCTAGCCGTGGGAAGGTGGTCACGTATTCGTCGACGTGCCGGGGCCTACGTGAAATAACCGGCGCGTCGGCAACTGAAGAGCACCCTATCCGCCACACAAGAACAGGGGGGGGGGGGGACCCTTTCCTCCTCTTTCTGCATGGCGGCGACGGTGTTCTATGCAGTCACGTTATCTTGACTCTCTAGCGGCGTCAGCGGCATCCAGCAGTATCAGTCGGTCGCTGCTAGCGCTGGGGGGATGAAAGGGGGGCGGAGCTGGTTACGAGGCCGACGACAACGCCGACGACGACGCGAAACCCAGGAACGGACGCCAAAGAGCTGCGCTCTAAAAAATGTTCATATTATTTTGTGTGACTCGACGGCACAAATGAACCACCGCAACGCTTCGTCTCATGGGAGCTTCTTGCGAGCCTCGTCAAATTGTCTGATAGTGTGTTTATTTGGCTTGTGTATGGTCCAATCTACAACTTTAGAAAAGCCAATGAATCTTTGGCGGGAAATGTTTATAACAACATTAAACCCGCCAAGTTCGGGAATTGAAAATCTAATGCAGGACTTTGGAAACGTCAGTGCAGCTTTCACATCAAAAGTTCATCAGAACTTTATACCCAATAATTTTCGGAATTGAAATCCCCGCGCTCTGTAGATTCCGCTGCCTACATTAAATGCCGCGACGAGCCCGCTCGCCATCAAAACGCCCTTGAAGCTTGGTGCTTGGATGGGGCTCCTTGCGTTATGCGACTCCAGGTGCATGGACGTTGCCATGAAATCCAGTCAGATTTCGCAATGTTCTCGCTGAAATGTCCATGTCTTTCCGAATGTGAAATGGACATTCTAGACAAAATCCAGAAAGATTTCTGGCGCAGGGGGTTGTCTTGGTCGGTGTTGCAGGACAGCACGAGAACATTTTTTTTTGGGGGGGGGGCGGGGGCTGAAGACCGATAAGCCCTGCGATGCCCCTGCCGACAGGTATTATCACATTCTCAATATAGCAAGCGCTTCAGAGCTACGGGGCTCGGATGACGATCGCGTACTTCCACCAATATGTTGCCTGTGGAGAAGCGCTGAGAAGCATAACGTTTCCCCTGATTTTTTAAGAGCAGGCTCGCCAGAAACCAAAGTGGAAACTAGTTCGCGCCAAGCACCCAGTGGCACAGCGTCATCCTTCTACGAGCGGTGGGTGTCTTCCGCATATTTTGATCATATGGTAGTAATATGTTTCGCTAGATTAGAAGACGTACGCACGGAGTCACGAATACATACACTACATACAAGCCCAAGAAGCGCACAGTCGTGCTGGCACAACACAGAGAACGTAGGAGCCGGTGCCCATGCGAACAAAACATCAACAATAGAGACACGCGTCCAGTGAGCACACACGTCCGGTCACATTGAGTCTCCTCCGGTGGTATAGTTATGTTGTTTTGGACGGCGATGCGTGCTCGAGCAAGTCACCATGCCAGGCGCTTCCAATGGATGTTTACGGGCAGGTGTACCCACCGCTGCCGAGTGTCTACGGCACTCTGCTGCTGTGCACTATACCGCTGGTTTCATTCCCTGTCGTGATAGGGACAGTGGCAGATTTCGTTGGAGATAAATGCAAAATGTGGCCATAGTTACACCACTGAAAGCGCGTAACACCGAGCCAGTGTATTCGAACTTAAAGCGCAGCCGTCCATTACGTGGAATTTCTGTTAGCCACAGTGCTGGTTTGGGACGCTGAACTTCATGAATCAAATAATCAGAACGCGTATTGCTGTTTTGGCTGTCCCTTCCCCCTCCCCCTTTAGACATAATGTTCTGACTGTATCACGCAAATGCAAAGAAGGACCTGAAACCACGTTATTCTGGAAACAGGGATAAGCGCTGCGGAAGGTGGTCGCAACTTTCTTCCGTTGAGCGCGACATCGCAGCGAAGAGGCGTAGCGGGCTAGAAAAAGGCGGTTACGCTAGCATCCTCGGGTTGCTAAGGAGAAATCGTTCATGAAGTATGGTGCGGACAGGCAGAAACAAACTTACCGCCTTGAATGGTCGGCCCCACCGACAACCTGAAGAGGAAGGGACGCGTAGGCTGCGCTTGGCTAAGTCACCGGCTGGCTTGGACCGAGTGCACTGTAGCTGTTGTCTTAGCTCGCCACGACTGTGGAAGAATGACTGAAAAAATTTTCGCCAAAGACCATAAGCTCGACATTTTATATTTAGACAAGTGAATTTTCGTTTATAGTCGTGGCGCTGGAACCTTCAAATAAGAAAAGAAATGGCGTGTTACATTAAGTGTAATTAAAGTATAATCATTTCTTTTTCTTTCAGGACTGCGCTATTTCTACCGTTCCCAACACTAAGGTAGCATGGCTCCTCGTGAAGGTGGCGCTGCGTGTGGCGGGTTAGACGTCGCACCTCGCCGAGGAACGTAATGGGGGTGGCACAATATAGTTTTGATCATGTTGTGTCAACCAGCCTTCAAAAAATAAAGATTGTGGAACCATGTAGGATGTGAAGCTGTGCAGCATACGTCGAAAACCCTTGTTCTCTTTGTATTTCTTTTTGGCGCTGCAATAAAATAATGACGTTAGAGATCGTGGTATAGCAAACTGGTTTGTTCTGCGAGAATTATTGTTGCTTCTCTCAAAACTCTCTTGCAGCTCTATAGCGGAGCCGGTTCCTCGGTAGTTCCTATGAGGCTCGTGAAGAAATGCATTGAATATAAGGCATGGATTGAAGCATAGGGCGATGAACAAACAAGCATATTCGACAAATGACGGAGCTTGTGATACATATTGCAGATCAAACCTACATTTCTATAACATGAAACATAATGTTAGACCTTGGGTGCTGTGTACAAAAGATCAAGTAGAGCGTAATCACCGAGACCGCAGGTGTACTGAAAACCTACTCCTCCTTCCTTTGCCGAGTGATTTCACATATCTGCAAATGCGTGGTAATACTGTATTTTGTGACGGTTATCACGTTAGCTTGATATATGTTAAATGCAAAGTGGGACTCATGAACCCCCTTGTAGTAGGGTCCAGGTACGGCATCTTAACTTCAACTAAATGGATCTCACTTTAAAGTTGATGATGCGGGCAGTAGACAGTTACGCCTCAATTTCTTCGAGTAACGCAAGGAAGCTAACTTACATTTTCTTCCATAACACCCGTCCCCATCACAGATGACTTGTCGATGTAAGGCGCTACCGGTTGTTTGGATAGCGCCGTACAGAAGTTTCAAGAATGGTTCCGAGGTGCTCAAGGTTTTGTTAGATGGAAGTTCACAACCAATATACGAAGGAACAGATAATGACGCTAGATAAAGTTGTAGACTTTCATTTTACCGTGGCCTTAATAGCTATGCATTGAAACGAAACGGCGAAAATGAATACCCGGATGCTTTCTCTGGCTTCACTGTCTCTTGCATCCCATGCTGGCCCTATATAACTGTAGCTCATCGTCAGTGGGACCGGCTTCATTTCATGACATACTGTAAGTCGATGCCATTTGAATGTGGGACTTCGTAACCCTTCTAGCCGATGTGGGTGCTAAAGAGGTACTGCCTTCACATGCACTGGTGAATTTTTCAGCTCTTTCATACCCGTGTGCCGCATCCCCATTTTCTTGGCAATAAACAGTTACTTTCTCGCAGCAATGGTGCCTCCTACAGATATTGGGGAGACAATGAAGGTTATTATGTGTACAAAAGATGTTGTTATTCACAGGGGCCACAGCTTAATTTATTTTGAGAAAGAGAGGGGTCTCGTTGCTTTTGACTGGAACTATCGTCTGAGATTTTCGAAATGGCTGTCATGACGAATTAGTTAAATAGCGTAATCAATGGGGTTGGCTAGAGCTACTTCTAAGCATGCGTAAGCGTTTTTTCGACCCAGCTAATGGGAACGCAGCTTCATTGAAGAGAAATCGCTGCCGCTGCCTCATACTGAGCAGCAGACTACCACTGAGTTATTGTGGCGATTTAAGAAGACGCTTTTACTCTGGCTGAGCTCCGACGCCGCCTATTCAAATAAATGTAAAAAGCAGGAGCGCTTTTCTGGGTTAACGACTACACCAACTTTAATGAAACGTTGCATTCGAGAGAGAACGTTAAATTCTAGTGACTGCTGGAAGTGGAATTTCGATTTACGGCCTCAATTGTCTAAAAGAAATTTTCCGAAATGCGTAAATTGGACAAATAGAAACACAAAGTTTACAAATCCGTAGCTCTGCCACAAGGACAGATATCTCAGGTTTGTAAAGTGCATCCGTTAAAGCATTCAAAAACAACAAAGTTTACATGTAAATTTACGTGTTACGTGACTTTGCAACATTGTGTACGAGGATTTGCAAATGTACTGCTCAATTATAAATGACTTATTGGAGAGGTATGCACATGAATATGTTTTTCCACTTTAGATGTACTATTACGTGCACTTTACAAAATTTTGATATGGTTCTTCAATAGCTGAGTTACCGTTTTGTAAACTTGATAGTCTCGGTTTCTGAGAATTTGTGATTTTTGCCAATTTGTACTAAAAGCTAGACGACGTAAGTTACAATTTCATAACCAATATGCACTAGAGCTAAACACTCGTTTTTGCACGTGCTGTAGCAAGAGAAAATCTCGAAAACAAGGCATAGTTCCATACATCAATTACTAGGGAGAGCTCGGGGACTAGTCTCTACGACAGCGGCAAACAGGGCGGTGAAACAGCATGGAAATTGTGGAAAGCACATGGATAGTGCTAGAGTTCACGGGAGCTGCAATAAGGGTGGTTCAGACTACATGGGAATTGTGGGAAGCGCGTGAACTTGCCGAAACTTCGTCCGTCTGGCTTTAAGCGTCCCTTCGATTAATAAATTCGTCATTTTCAACAAGTTATTGTCTCATAAATAGTTAAACATTATCAAAATTATTCGCCGCCAGGATTCAAGCACAACTAAATTAGCACAGAAGCCGGACACCCAAACCATTGCGCCACGGATGCATGCATGGACAAGAGGCATAGAACGCCCTTGTGAATTTCTTGCAGGCAAGCGAGCGTCTTGAGAGTCTTGGTACGTGTCAATTTGCATACCTCGACAGGCTCAGCGACTATTATATTACGGAAAACTTTCCGTTGCTATTAAGCGAAAGCACGCACAAGTGAGAGCGCTTCTGAAAACAGTCCTTCGTTTTAAATTTTAACTGATAGTCTATCTATCTTACGAGGTGAAAAGAATCTCCATTATACAAATCCATTCATAAATAAAATGAAAAGCTCATGAAATTATTTCAACATATATGAAGGGACATTCAAGAAATATCGGGAATGAAATGGCCAATCAATTAAATAAACATCATCGAACTATGGCATACCAACAACAATGCCAATGACGAAATCATTTCTGAAAAATATATTATCCAAACGACGTATAGAAAAGCGGAATGAGTACTGGAAAAAAGCTAACAAAACGTATGCAGCAGAATGGATTGGACGATGTGGAAAAAATACCAACAAACTTTCCTTTAAATTATTATACTACAGAAGCCGTCTCGGGCCATCGAAGATTTCCCTAAATATTTTCCAGATTTAATATATGAGAAACGAGACAATCTAAATGTGGCTCTAACCCGCAAAATTTTGATCAATATCTATCCATATGCACAGAAACTAAAGAATAAAAGAGCTGAGCAAGCTTCTCAAGGCTAACAAATTCCCTAATAAACGTGACATCCTTATGAATCCCACAGCACTCAGAGTAGCTGAAAAAATTCAGAAAGAAATTGGTGAACATGTATACTGAAACAATATACAAATATAGAGCAACTAAAAAACAGCAGTCACTACTAGATGTCCACAACAACAAAAACTCACCATAAAAGTACCTCTAAATAGGTCAGAAATCATTGACACATTCACTATGATCAGAGGTGAGACATTACTTGATTCAGAGAAGGTCAGCATCGGAGATCTCTCAGGACACTAAACACATTTCCCGTTTCAATTTAGGGAACAAAAAGAAGCAGATACAAAAACTTAAAAAATATGAGTAAATCACAAGCGCTCCTAATAAACAAAATTCAATAGTTAAGCAAACCCTTACCATATATTCCTTCATAAATCACATTCAGTAGGGCTAGAAAAAAATGAGACTCAGAGGGTACATAACATAACCGCATGTTCACTTTAAGTGATTTCGCCAAAACAACAAAAAACGAAAAAAAAATTAAATAGGCCATGTTGACCTTAAGCGATAGTAAACCTATAGAACAGAATTAATCACAACAGTTTCACAGGAATTGATCTCGCCAGAATACCAAAGAACAGAAAAGAACTCTAAAGAATTCCCCTTATAAAGATGGGTTATACAAATTAGTACCAGGTACAATTACGCTCATGCGATCTCGACGAGACAGCCATAAAGTAAATTAATTTGAGTCCGATATTATATACAAACGAGAAGAAAGGTGGTTAACTGAGGAGCCCGATGTTTATTAGTAATATCATCAGAAGCCAACAAACACTGACACCAAGGACAACATAGGGGCGATCACTTGTGCTTAATAAATGAAATAAACAAATGATAATTTAATGCATATGAAAGTGGATGAAAAAACAACGTGCCGCAGGTAGGGAACGATCCCACAGCCTTAGCATTCGAAATGCGAAATGAATGACCTTACGTTGCCACTTCCCTGCTGTGCTTATGTGGGTGTTTTTCTAACCTTGCGCGGTGGGCGCAGTACGCCTACAACCACAGCGTCCTGCGTTCTACGTGTCTGCATGGGACTGGCGGCCACGCATCGCTACGCAACTTCCCAAATAACAATACGAGTCGGTTTCGGCACTTAACATGGTAGCGCAGTACACGAGAGATCCAGAACTGTGATTGTTCTGCCAATATATATTTCTGTATAATTCTTCCAGAGCTAACTCCAACAACGCTACTAGAAATCTTTATTTTACACTTTTCCTTGTTTACTTGTTCTTGGCGCTGTCCTTCCTGCTCGAGTCCATTTTTTCTGGTTCCTTGTTTGTCAAGTAAAGGAGTGGTTTATCTCACAGGCGTACCTGTGAGATGCATCCTATTTTGTCTTTTTTTTTTGCGGACTTACGCGTCTTTATGGCAAACGGTGGGCATTATTCATATTTCTGCTAGAAAGCTAACCCCCTAATTGCATACAAAAGTTAGGCTGGGTATTTGCAGTCCTTCCACCTTTATGCTAATCGGTAGTTACAAGGTCGCAGTGCGCTTCTTTTTACAGCATCGGATCGCAAGCGGCCTTGTAGTTGCTGATTTCTTAATTTTATTCTTAAATTTTCGCTCATTTTTCAACTGTGTATTGAATGTGCCTGCGTCTTCGCCTGTCTGCCTGAGTTCGTGCTTTTGAGGGAGTAAAGTGACTGCGGGTCTTTTACGTCGAAGAAACGTTATTATATGGCATCAATATGATGTTCTGCTCAGCAGTTAGGACGCTGCACTGCAATATTGCTACCGTTATAGCACTCAAACAGCCATGAAGCAGCAGCAATAAAAGCAAGGTGATGTACTGAAGAACATTAAATGAATCGCAGCGGCCTTTGCACTGTGAGGGCGCCTGTGTTGAAGAGCGCGTTACGAGCTTGGTTCTTATCAGGTGCCAAGCGATCCGCTTCAAGAATGGGCCAACAAAGCGACAGAGCACGATAGCGCTAAGTGCGCGCATAAAAACAAACACGTGCACACACAGGCGCACAAAAGAAGGCCGTAGCCGTGCTTCGAGAGTCCTCATGAAATGCACTATTATATGATGGGGGCTTCAGAGGCAGATAAGCATCGCGTATAAGTTCAAAGAAGGGTGCCACGCGAAAGTGGCTCGCGCGCCGCTCCGTAGAACCTGCTTCTCAATCTCAATGCTGAGAGGCTAAGCGTTGGGTTAGCCTGTCAGCGTTGCGTTAGGGTTAAATGGAAGACGCATTCCTTGCGTCTTCCATTTCTTTTTGTTTCCCAATTACACAAGCGCTTGCAATATTCACCCCACTTTCACCACTGCAGTTCCGCTCATGGCCGCATGGTGCAGATTCGATGCCTCATGACTTTTAAATCTTATAAGAGTTTTCTTACAGTTAGAAAACTCGTTTTGTGCAAACGTCAAGTGGAAGTCCTTGTCTTTGGAACTTGATATATTGGAAGAAAAATGATTATCTCACAAGCAGAGCGACAGGTCTGACAAAATTAGTCGTCCTCTGACGCGTCATACATAAGCCATTTGTACGAATGTTTCCAAGCTGGTTCGTTATGTGGTCCCTGTTCTGCTTTAACTTTAGAGACTGGATGCTCACCAACAATTCGCACATGTACGAATGCAGTGGTTACAGTGGCAGACGTCGAGCCTGTGCCGCTGCGGTAAACCTCGTTAGGTTCATAAGCGCACGTTGAAGGTCCCATGCCGGCTGGATGGCGTATCTTTTCGTCATCCTCTTTGGCTGGTCTGTTTTTCTTGATGAGTACTGATGGCTTATCTGATGAATTACAATAACGGGAAGGTAATATCAACAAAGAATATAGTCCCAAAAGCGTGTTGCGGGCCTAAGAAAAAAATTCGAGGCCAATCCACTCTGTAAAGGTGGAATGCGAGCGACGCTGTAGTTGTGCTCCCAAATTCGTCCCCAATGTAAGGTGTGAACGTGGTTGGACAGCAAAGCGAAAGGACCGTACGAAACAAAGTACGATTGAGCGACGCGCTGTCCGAAGGACTAAATGAAACAAAACACGTTTGTTTATAATTTCCGATTGATGAGATTGAGCAAACTTCGCATTGCAGGTGACATTGTCCTGTTCAACAACAGTGGGAAGAGTTATAACAAATGATTGAGATCCTAAGAGATAGACCGTAACAGTAGGGTTGCAGATTAATATGTAGGTGACAAAGATAACGATAAAGAGCCTGACAAGGGAACAAGAGTTCACGATCGCCATTCAGCCTGTAGAGTCTGTGATGGAGTACGCTAACATAGGTCAATTACTCGCAGGGGACCCTGATCATGAGGATAAAATTTACAGAAGAATAAAAATTGGTTGGGGTGCATACGCAGATACTACGATCCTGACTGGAGGCGTACCACAATCATTGAAAAGAAAGGTGTAAAATAAACGCATTGTATCGGTGCTAATATATGTGGCAGAAACCTGGAGATTGACAGTATGGCTCGACAACAGGTTAAGGACCCCGCAAAGAGCGGTGGAATGAAGAATGTTACGCGTAGCGGTTATAGACAGAACGGCGTGGATCAGACAGCAAACAGGGACAGCCGATATTCTGACATTAAGAAAAAAAGTGGAGCTGGGTAGGCCATGTATCGCGTATGCTAGATAACCAGTGGACAATTTCAGTTACAGAATGGGTGTGAAGAGAAGGTAAGTGCAGTTGAGGACGACAGAAGATAAGGTGGGGTGATAAAATTAAGGAATTCGCAAGCGCTAGTTGGAATCGATTGCCGCAGGACAGAGGTAATTGGAAATGGCAAGGAGAGGATTTCGTCTTGCAGTGGACATAAAATAGGCTAATGATGTTGATGATACCTCTAAGTTAATTAGATTAATGAAAGTACGAAGGAGTATAGTTTTATCCTAGCAGACAAACATGGTGCTGTCCGTTTCTCTTCCGTAGAGGCCCATTAACTGGCAGCGGACCGGAATTCCATAACATTTGCAACTTCATGTGAGCTACTTAATCTGAAAAAGTAAATGAAATCTGGCGTATTGATAGAGTCGTTGTAGACGTCAATCGTTATGTAACTTTTTTGTGGGAATGTTGATAAAACAGGAGCTAACGCCGTTTACTGCAACGCATTCGCGATAAAGTTGGCTTCGCCCGAAAACGTTTTTCACGACCTGGGCGTGAGCCAGCCCAGATAACCACTTACCCCCCCAACGAGAGCACACTTGCGGTTCATGCATACGGTGGCTGGAGGTAAACAGTGTCGCTGTAAAAACATAAAGCGCGCGAATCGTTTGTCGTGATAACAGTGTTGCAGACTGTACGTACAAAGAAGCAATGGGTCGAATAAGGTTCAAGGCTCTTTGTTCACTTACGTACCTACCTCGAGGTGCACCCTGATTTGGCATGGGAGGTGTCGGAGACAGACTTGCAGACGACGGACGGACGACACACGGAGAAAAAGAAAAAAAAAACGATTTATATAACACTGATAAAAAGTACACTAACATACACACAGAAGTACCAAAAGCTTCACCCTAAGCTATCAAAATTGGCTAAACACTTGTTGTCAGCCAGCACAGCCAACACAATACCTAACACTTGAGCTAATCACTCACACTTCACGGCTTCCCATAAACCGCGGTTGTCATCGCTTCTGAAAGCCTGACGTGAAAACGATATAACAATATGGGGTACACGAGCACCGTTTGATGTATATAATATGACCCGAAAATTCCAGCCATGGGTGGCGGTGCAGAGAGAGGGAGTAAGCGCCGCAGCGCGCGGTAAGCTGCTGCTCACTCCCCGTTGTCGCCTTCAACGAGGTCGAGCCTTCTCGAACCGTCTGTCCACGCACGCGCTACGTCGCCAAGGTAGCCGGGAGAGGAGGGCCTGAGCCATGCTCTAGGACTTCTTCAAAACATATGAACGACTTCGCAAGCGCTACTACAAGCGACGCATGTTTGCATTCGCGCGCTAATTCGTTCGCTCACGCACGGACTGCCAACATCGGAAATATCCACGTAGCCGCTCAGCTGGCGCTCTGCAGCCCCTTCCCTGCCCCGCCCGCCCATTTGATCGCTTGGGCATTGCTATCTATGGCCCGCTTGCAAACACACCCGCCGGTAACCGCTCGATCATCGTCGCCGTCGGGCACCTTAAAGCAGCCCTCACCCGCTCTGGTCATTTTGAGCTGACAAGCGCAGTGCATACACTCCACCATAACGATCACGTATGCAAGTATTACATCGCCACGCGCCGCGGAAACATGAAATTTCAAACTGAACGGCGTTCTTCCTTCTGCTCGCGGCCACCGCGCTCCAATCCGGACGGTGACGTAGTCGTGCCCTTGCGCCTACGTAGTCGTGTCCGCAGTGTGACGTCGCTCGTGGTGACGCGTGACTTCAAGAATTATTCAAGACAACATCGGTTCTCTGTGGGATCTGTTGCTCGAACTGACGAATTGAAGTGCAGAGAAATAATAAAACACACAAATGGAATGTCTGCGTATTTTTTGTTTTACTTCGTGCCGAAGCAAGAGATATGTACTTCCGCTTCGTCGGCTTGTTCCCATGGTCGTGCAGTCACGTGCAGAGGTACCGAAACTCTGCCGCTTTCTACCGTGTTCCAGAGCCGTCTTGAAGGCTACCCTGCTGCTCGAATAGCAATTTTGTGAAGTTTGATTCCTACCCTTGAGCGCCCAAGAAGTGGACGCACCAACAGCTTGAGCTTCGGCCTCTAGAACAGGGGACGGGAGACGGTAGTCCGCCTGATGTGTACGTGTGTCTGCTTCATCACATTTTGCACATTACGAGGTCTACGGGAAGAATTACATGAATACTTATTTAGGGTTAACGATGCGCTTCATTATCGGAGCTGGAGTAGACTGCCTTGGAAGAGAGCTAGCCATCCACTTTTCTACTACCTGAAAATGACAGTAAGATACCACAGGCGTGAAAGAAAAGATGTGGCAGAACCCATCTCACGATGACTGTCGACGGTATTCCGTTAGCTTTGAACCAATATAGCTACACAATGCGTTGCCACCGCCTAAACAAGCCACACCGCGTGTATTGCACAGGAACTCCTGTTTCACGATTCCTTATGTGAGTCCTCGGCACCATCGAACGCTGCCGTCGCAAAGCATGGAGCGGCATTCGAAGTGCATGCCGCACAGGTGCGTACGAACGCTGAGAAACGCGCCATGCGGCAACCGCGCTCCTCTCTCGCATTTGTTTCGGGACTGCGCCATCTAATGGCGCTGTCGAGCAGTCCACGCGTGTTACGCCGGTGGTCCACCGGCGCCTACGAATGTGGGGAATTGTTGCCTCTCTTGAGGCATACTTACTGGCACGTACTCAGTGTCCCAAGTTGGCGATGAGTTCATTGAAAAGTGGCACTTATCCAGTGCATTTGCGCCAGAGCCTGCCATTTCGTCGGGTTTCTGTCCTTGAACGTTTGTAACGTGGGTTCCGTTTGGCTCAGTATAGAGAAAATTTTGGAGGATTTTTCTTTCGTCATTGTAGACCCGCACATTCAGAGTGGCACACATATGGTTACCCAAGTTTGCGTCAAAGGCGTTCACTGAAGAGCGCAGCTAACGTATAGGCACATACGCAGTGACCGAAGTTGGCATCAAAAGGATTCATTGAAGACCAGCACAGACGGAGAGGCACATACCCATTGCTCCAAGTCCGCGTCAAAGAATTTTTTCGAACAGTGCCTACGCAGGCCCGAACCTACATTGGCCCATGTTTGCGTGAAAGAGCTTCGTTGAGGAAGCACAAACACAGGCACATACTCAGTGACCCAAGTTGATGCGATGGCTGCTTTGGAACCCTGCTACCTCATAACAGCAGTCCGCTGAGCTAACCATTCGACAACGGGCTACCCAGTAGGCAGGGAAACGGTTAGATACAAACACAGATACACACATACATAGATAGCCCGCCGAAGGAGCATGAAGTACCTTCGGAATGCTAGTGCGTTATTAGAAAATTATTCAGGCAATGAAAAGATAGCAAGCACTGGCAAAGCAGGGTGTGAAGGAGTGAGCAACAATTTATTACAGCAAAGCTGTATATGGTTAGCCGATTCGTCCGTCCGTCTGTCGGTCGCCTGTCGGTCCCCTGTACGCTGAAAACTCCTCCGGCGCAACTGCATGTGCATGTACGAAAAAAGAGAGAGAGAGAGAGGCGCGCGATTAGCCAACACCATATAAATAACGCAAGGCATGTTTACTCCGATCCATTACGTCACGCTAACTGGACCGAAATTTCTATTGGCAAAGCTGGCGTGAAGAAAGCGGTGACGTCAAAAACACTGCTGCTTGCTCCGGAGCATCCGCATCGTATTCCATGGCAGTCGGGCCAGTTAACACGTCATGGTAACGTGGTGTTGGGTTAGCTGTGGTAGTAGCTGCGCCAGTCTCGTTCGCAGTCAAGTGCGCGCGCATAAGTTTTTCTCTGCATCCTTAATGGGTAGGACGCGTCATACGTGCTATTGAGGAGCAGGCAGCTTTTGATCAGCTACACCGCGAGCAGGACCCGGAATGAGCTCATCTACGCCATGCCGATGCTGCAGCCCAGGCACAGGAACAGGCTCGCGCAGCCGAACGCGAGCAGCAACTGTATACCGGGGATCTCGCAGCCTACCGATTCGTCGTTTAATGAACCGTCGCAACTAAGCCAGTGATAAACACCGGGGCCGCACGTTTCAGCTTCGCTGGTTAACCATGCGTGCAGAGTGCTTAGGCGGTGATATTATTTTACGTACGCACCTAAACGCGCTCGATAAGTCCTCTACAATGGAGTGCTGCTAGCTGTTTATGCTGCAGTGAATGCTTCTCTATTTACGTCCGTATATACAAGGTGTGCCAGCTAGCTTTGCTTCACCCAATCTGTTCAATCAAAAAATTAGAAAATATCACGGTGCAAGATAAAATTAAGTCTACAATTTTCGGTCGTCATATTGCTGGCGACTGACTACCACAGGTTTTCTTATCGTGACTTGGACCTTCTTTTTTCAACCTTCCTTTGTTGTTGTTGAAAACCTTGGCTAAAGTTAGCTGGGGCACTCCATGTAATTTCCCAAGATGCATATTGAATCCCGTTCCTTCTCAATGGGCCCAAGCGGAGTGAGCGTGTGGTCCACCGGAAGGGCGTACGTGCTCTTTTAAGGAGCACGAGAACACCACGATATTGGTTTCAATCTGAGCCAAGCAGTTTATTGGGCTAAACTGACTGTCGTTGGTTCTTCAGTTTCTCATACCACCAGTGTGCTTGAGGATGACGCTTTGCCAGGCCTCTCACGCTGTCTTCGGGGTTTCCGGCTCCGGTGGGGGAGGGTGCAAGCTGGAGAGGAGGAGCATGCCCCCGTCGACAGGCATCGTGATGCCTGTAACGAAGGAGGCGTCGTCGGATGCCAGGAAGGCGATACAGCGCGCCACCTCTTCTGGCTCTCCTATTCGTCCCAGTGCGTGCCCTTGAGCGGTCGTTTGTAACAACTGCATGTACACAAAATGTCGTTTTGCCAGTGTCCTGCCGCTGTGGCAAAAGTTTAACTAATACGCCTGTTATAAAGTTTACTTCTCTCTCTTCTGAAAGTGTGGACTTGGAACTTCTGGAAGTGGACTCCGAAGTCGCCCTCGACATCGCAATGGTGGGGCTACGACGCTTCTCGTCTGAAGCAATCACAGCGCTTTAGTAGCGCGAGTCCGCGCTTCTAGGCCTATCATCTGGCAGTCAGGACATTGAGCGTCCACCAGAAAAGTACAATAATTTGAAATAATTTTCTGGGTTTTATATGGCAAAAACAAGATGGGTTAAGTGGCACGCCGGTATGGCGGAAATGCGTCATCATCACAATGGTTACAATATGGGGCTTATGCACTAGGGGTTCTCTGTGGGAATCCGGCCACTAGACAACTACATTAATTTATTAAGAAAAAGCAATCACAGTTTTGCCATAAAGGCCAATGAACGAATGCGATAGGAATACGTTATATTATTACATGAAGTGTTAAGGCTCGTAAACCTAGTCACAGCATGGAGAGAGAACTTATTTGAAAGATGGCAGAGATATCGGCTTGAACTAACGTGCTCTAGCCTGCTACTGTGCGCAAGGGTAGGGGGAAAGAGGACACAAAGGTGTTATGAGGGATGATGATGACATAGAACGACGAATGCAAAACGGTGAAAGCAAGTCCAAGAATCTGATGGTAAACATTCCGAAATCTCATCCATCAAGCCACTACCGGGTCCCATATCTTGTCTGTAGTCGCTAGTTCCAATGAACCCAGAGATAAGGACACTGAGATGAAACTGGTGTGTGGGGCTCTTCTTCGTGAGCAGCACAGGCGCCAAGCAAAAGCTTTACAGCATGTAAAGAGCTGCGATAAGCGATAGTTACAGTGTAAATTGCAGCAAACATAAGCTGACTAATTTAACAAGCTTGGTGTGGCGTGCGTACACAGGCATAGGAATTAGAGAGAATTCGATGGCCCCTAGCAGCATTGGTTAGAACTAGAGTGATTTGTCGGCGTCGTCGCCTTGTGTTGACCTCACGTTCCTGAACTCATGTTCCTGAATGTGTGCGACGACTTCACGCTATTGAACTTCATGGTTTTGCGGACGTTGTCACTTTGTATCGGCCCCCTGTTCCTGTAGCGCCCCGTTTGGGCACTTCCTGCCTTGAGCTGCAGAGTGCGCCGCACGTTCAGCAGCGGATTGTTTTAGCACTGCGTGTACTCCTCGAGACGACAGGCGTCGTAACACGCTGTGCAACTCAACCACAGCCGATCCAGTACAAGAAGCTGTAGGTGCCGGGACATGCAGGATAAGCCGGAAATGACGAGGCGCACAGGGTAGCCCGAGGGTATACAATCCGAGCACCCGAAGAATAGAGACTCGAAAGTCAACCGTCTGTTCCAAACGAACACTCTGCTCTATTGCCACACTACAAAGGAACCAGAATACGATGTCTTCCCCCACATAAATCCATAATGAGGGCAGAGGCGAAGAAAGGGGGTTAACCGAGGAGCCCGATTTTTATTAGTCATATCATAAGAAGACAACAAACACAGACACGAAGGACAACATACACAGCTATACGTATAGATATTCGTATAGCTAGACAGCTACACGCATAATTAAATCAGCCCAAGTAAGAATGGAAATGCAAAATATAAGGTACGCTAGGAAGAGTTGAGCGTATCAGAGAACGAGCACAAGAAAAAAAAAACGAGGTGATTAAAGTAAAAGCTGCGCAGAAAATTGTTTTCTGTATAATACAAACAAACATTGGTGTCACTTACGCAGTCATCGTCCTTATCGTTGCTGCGAGAAACTTCTAAAACTATCGGGCTATTTTGTTCTTGCTTTTGCCTAGAATGTTAAAGTTCTTTACCAGTGGCTTATCTTCTTTACATGCAATGCAATGAGCGGGCAAGTGTGCTTCTTTTCTTTTCCAATTTGACAACGCATGTTCCCCTGTGTGTTCATTCACGCAGCGCCCTATTCGGCGCAAATATACTTGTCCCGATTGGAGTGGGATGGGATATACCACACCCGCGGTATATTTCACGAAAGTTTCGGCATATTTTATTCACCCATCGCTTCGTCGGGCACCTTCTCCGCTGATCCTTAGCTGTAACTCGCAGTTTTCGCTGGCCAGCGGCGCCTCCTATTGCTCCGCACTTGAATTTATGATTCTCCGCGTGTTTCTCCAACTTGGATGGACGCAACAATATGCCATGAATGCTCTAAAAATGGCGGAGAAAGGATAATGAAATCACGCACTGGAATGTCTCGATAGTTTCGTCCCTGACCGTGTATACTTTCCTCTTTTAATCACCTACAATTCATCGCGCCTAGCTACGATTATTTTTGTCTTGTAGCAAGAACACACACTGAAGATACTGTTCAGAAAGAATAGACCCTGAATCTATCAGACGTTTAAGAGCATGCGAAAGCATCTGGCACGAGCCTATGAGAACGTGCGATATACAGGAAAGAGCACTGCCAAATCTTTTAGGCATATACCCAATATAATCAAGGAACATGAAAACTTTGTTTCTTAAGGTACGTACCTTTATGTGTTCATCCATGCTCATTGCTGGGTCTTTAAGCATGGACGTCTTGATGACTGCAGGGCTGGAGTAGAATTAAAGGACTCATAAGTTCATTACTGCAGGGTGCAAGTCGCATTCTGGCGATCTTGCATTGACCTTTCAAACTCGAGAGAAAGTCCAAAATTGACGAAAACCGTGCCCATTGCCAGATCTTTTCAATCATCTTTTAAGTCAGCTTGTTAGCCTTGCACGTTCTTTCAGTGACATAGTTCTTGCACGTGACATAAAAGAGAGCCGAACAGAACTGGTTGAACATTGAGGATTTTTCTGTCTTTGCTCGTTCTTTTGTCCAAGCGCGTAGTACGCCGTCAGAAAATCTCCTCATGTCGACATGTCCAACTTTCACATGTAACGAAATTTCTCTTTTAGACTTGATCGTTTCCAGATTGTCTAATTTCGTTAGCCGCAATAGCATTTTACGTAAAGACCCATTTCACGTACAGTTAGGCGTGCAGGTGCACCTTATCGGAGAGAAACGATAGATCGGCACTATCCAGTCGCACGATCTGCCCTAACTATATGGGGACTCACGCGCGCCCCGCATTGCTTTATTAATGTTTCGTTTGTTTCACTTATCATCGGTGCCTCATTTGATCTCGATGAAATATTAAGACGTACTTTTTTCTGCTACCTTTCGGGAAAGCTAAATGAGCAATACTCATGAAAGCAGTGCGGATTCTATGAAATACTTCCCTTACAGCAGAGTCACAGCAAAGGCTTAGAGATAAATGTGCAAAAGTGTAATATAAAGAGCGGATGAGCTCCTTAATTCTTGTTTGCGTTTCCCCAAGCGCACACAAGAAGGTAGAAACACTGCAGCTAGTATCGGCGCTTTTCTGTAGCGCGACGTCATTCACACACGACATAAATAGAAATGTAAACTGATTCGCGAATGGCACAATACACTTACTTGATTGCGTTCACACGTACACCATACGGCGCATTCTCTGAAAAACAAGTTATTGTGTTAGTGTGCTACTGTAAAAATGACTGCATGTTTGCACAGTAGCTAATTTAGGCACTCCCGATGGAGACAGGTAATATAAACCCCGTCACCCCCCCGCCAAAAAAAAAACAAAAAAAAACACGCCACCCAGGCTCTGCGATAGCCGATGTCCAGCGAGGCTTTTGAAAACCACCACTGGCATGGCTTAAGACTAACGGTAACAGTGCTATTTTACAGTAATGGTATGAATGGTACTACCTAACAAACTTCTCGAAAGTAGTTGAACAAGTTATAAACACCAGGTTACTAAACTTCTGCAAGCTAAACGATATCATCGCCGAGCAGCAATACGGTTTCGAGAAAGAGAAATCTACTGAAATGGCGCCAATAAAAATTAAGGATAAGATAATAGACAACTTTGAGCAGAATATATATACAATAGGTGTTTTCCTAGACTTTAAAAAGGCATTCGACTCCATTAAGCACCCTGTTTTACTGTACAAGTTATATAAATATGGCATTAGAGGAACGGCTCTCACATTAATAAAGAATTACCTCCTAAATCGTCACCAGTACACGAATATTACGAATGCAAAATCCAGCTTAGGTCAGATACATTATGGAGTTCCACAAGGATCAATCCTTGGGCCGCTGTTATTTCTGCTCTATATAAATGATATAATTAACGTGCCCTCTACACCAGAAATAATAATGTACGCTGATGATACCAATGTATTCTTCTGCGGACAAGACCTAAAGGTCCTCCAAGTTGAAACCAATGTATGGCTGGAAAATTTGTCCACGTGGCTCTATGGTAATGAATTAGAGTTAAACACTAAAAAAACTAAGTACATTATATTCCGCGCTCGCAACAAGTGTATAAAACAAGAAATAGTTATCCAATTTCGCGATGAATTTATCGAACGTGTACCAACACATAAATTTCTTGGTGTCATCTTTCACGAGCATCTTGACTGGTCACCTCACATTGAAAAAGTTCGCACTGGTATATCTAGGTCCATTGGTATCATGTATAAAATAAAGAGCCTTTTGCCCATCTGGCTAAAGAAACAACTATACTACACACTGGTACATTCGCGTTTCCACTATTGTCTTCTTGTCTGGGGCACAGCACCTAAAACAAGCATAGAAAACATATATCTATTACAAAAGATATTTTTGCGCCTAATAGATAATGCACCATACCTTAGCCACACCGCCCCACTGTTTAGAAAACATCAACTGCTTACACTGTGGAATGTTATAAACAAAAAGATAGCGTTAGCTAGTTACCTACAAATGCATTCCGATCCTACGGCTTGTTTTCAACAATGTCTAACGAAAACACACACCTACAACACCCGGCACATATGTTACAATAAGGAAAAAATACGTACAAACTACGGCACCCAGAAACTTAGCTACAGAATTTCCAGTTTTTTAAACGATCACCATCCTGCTGTAAACATTATCCAAGAAAGTAAATCATTTAAAGCTTTTAAAAATAACATCACTGTGTATCTATTGTCACTGCAGGCATAACCACTCCTTTTGTTTTGTTTTTTTCTGTTATCTCTTACATGAATTTTCCCAATTGTACATAAATATTCAATATGAAATAACTCTCGTCTCAATGTTACCAACCACTCTGTATTTCCATCTTGTTTAGTGTTGATTTTATGCGCTGAATGTCTTGTGCTCTCGAATGGGAGCAAGGGCACAGACTCCTTGTCAGGCAATCACTTGCCTTTTGGTCTGCGCCCTAGGCAACTGTACCACGTTGTCTGAATAAACTCTTTGACTCTTTGACTCTAATAATAATTTTCACAGCTCACCGCTGCCTATAGCCGCGATACAACAACATTGAAATCACTTGCTAAGCTGGTTATTTTATAAACGAAATGCTAGGGACGTCACACCACACGTCGCAAGCTGGTGTCGCCGCGGCAGATTGCGCTGAAGTAATCTTTAGTGGGAAACGTGCGCGGGGAGCACTACGTACTTCGCATTGCCGTCTCGAACGCCTCAATTATCATCAATTATGTGGTTTGGATGCCTGTTTTGAGCTTGGTCCTTACTGAAACGTATACTGTTCTGTGCGCAGTATATGCGGTTCGAAAAAATGTATGCGCTGTTCGCTTCACTTTGCACAGTACTTTTAGCCTCTGCCGTACGAGGGTATGAGCTATTGCACTTTTTTTGCTTACGCGGGCATCAGCCATTGATGATGATAGATTTCGACGTGCTCTTCTGTAGATTAAATGCGTGATTCCAAAGAATGTAAGCACTGTTCGCTTAACACTGCTGAATGCCTCTAGCCTCTGCCTTACGGTGCTATGAGCTAATACATGTTTTGCTTGCTTGGGTATGAGCCATTTATGATTATAGCTTTTGGTCCACGGATGCGAAAGAATCCCGGGATTCTATCCATGTACAGCTTTGCTGTAAAATTAATAGTTTTTTAATACGAAGTATTCCTTGCGGCATCACTGGTACTTTGCGGAAGGTAGGTTTTTGTTTCACCTCGCCTTAGGAAAAATAATATTACGTGTGACTGATGAGACAACTGAACATATTCGGCTGAGTGCAGCAGCTGAGTGCTCTTTTTCTATTTAATACTGATTTAATACATAAAGACAGTGCATCTTACACAAAATAAGGAAACATGTACATGCATTCCGGATTTCCATGAAATCTTGCGGCTTCTCCTGAGCAGCATCCACACTACGAATATAGGCTGCAGTCTCACAGAAAAAGTACCCAGGAGACGTCGGGCTTTGAAAACGCTTATAAGAAATCCTGCTTTACCAGAGGCTGTGTAAGCCAAGGAGCACACACATCGTATGGCAGGTCACCTTGTTTTCCTAAATGACAGATAGGGAATGGTGTGTGGTATGTCGATATCTTTCATTAGTGTTCTCTGTAGGATGTTTCGAAACGACAAAGCGGCCCATCAATCTACAGAATAGTGATCAATTGTTTCTGGCCAATGACACAGGCAGCAATTCGTTGACAGTGGAACAAAACTGTTCTTTGCTAGTAACCACGCTTTAAGTGGAATTGTTTCTTAACGTGGTTTAAAAACGTTTTTTTTTTTCGCAGGAGGGACGCAGGACTGTCCAACTCGCTTAAGAACATTTTGATACCAATATTGAACATAGGGTGAACAATAGAGGCGAAGCGGCTAGAGCGCTTCCCCCAATACATCGAAGATTCCATTGCAGGAAGCACCAAAAATAAACTCGAGGCTACATCACACCTTTAGAAAGTGAACAATTTCAGCCATTTCCTTGCGAAATTTCTGCGAGCAGCTCTCTGAAATCCGATGAAATAGAATGTTTGGAAGGTACAAAACTAAACAAGGTTTCAACATTTCACACCAAAATGAGTTTTCCACTTCTCTAAAACAAACCAAAGGTGCTGTAACGCAAAGCCATTGCAAACTTTTCTATTCCAATCTTGCAATCAGCCCTACACGATTGGTCAAAAAAATTTCGATTCCTCCTCCTCCCCCCCCTCCTGCTGTGGCTGTCTCTTACGCTACGTAACGAGAATTGCGATAACGCCACATGTGATATGATACGTGCACAGTGATTTTGCATGATAATGACCTAATGAAAGTAAAATCATTTCTAATTTGACGTCTTTCTTGCATTAGCGAAAAAAGACTCTTTTGGCCAATTGATACTGATCAACCGTTATCGCACTGGGCCAACTTCACCTGTTTGTCACGCGACGTCACAACACCGCGTAAACTCACCGCGTCAAAGTGACGTCTACCCGTAAAGACGCATTAATATGGTGCACAAAACTGCATGTTTTTAACAGCGAGAGATTGCAGAGTTTCAAAAGGAATAGAACATTGCTTCCCGCCGATCGCTGGGGAACCCGTTATTAGGAGCTACCGTGGAACTGGGATTTTATTTACGTATATAAAAATTTTGCGTGGCAGCATAACGTTATGGAGACCTTTCGGAAGGACGTATTCGACATCGCTGTGCCAACTCTTCCTTGGTCAGGATTCGCTTTAGCGGCATTTTTGGCCTCCCGGTACACGCCGCCGTGATTTTCTCTCAGCAACTTCAAGCTAAGTAAGGGGAAGCCGACCAATCGCAGACACCGGCACCATTCTCCTCATTCGGTTATCTGGTTTCACTGTGCTGGATCGGCCCAGTTCAGCCCCATCGAAACTCTCTCCACTTGAGCGTGGTCCTCGCCTTTTCTCAGCCAATTAGAACAGAAAAACTACTCAATCTAGGCAATATGATATTCTCTTTAAAAGCAAAAGAAAGTGGCCTGCTTTAAACGAGAAGCGCTTTCGATCGGGTTTTTCAAACAACGCTGCGGATTACCGCCTGATGCTTGCGTTGGTGTTTACGTAAATTTGACGTCAGGAGATTGCAAAAAATAGATTGGAACAGTTTTACGTTATAGGGCCCCAAGCTAGAAACAAATTGCCTAAGGAAGAGGTGAGCAAGTCCCATGCCCCTACGTTCAAGCGGAAGGAAATCGTTAGACCGCCTCGTATATACATAGCGAAGGGCGGTTGCTACAAGGGCTTTTACTTTAGAATAAAGCCAGTCAACTCTCCGTTCTCAACCTTTCAAAACGTGTATTACTTGCCTCCGCTAAACCGAGCTGCCAACAGAATCACATCGCAAGCTCCAAATGAACGCACAAAAAACTCTTAGTATCTGTTTAAACCGCAGGCGGCAGCAATGCAATAATTGAAGGACATGCATAAGTCGGGCCTCAAGAAATGTATTACAAGGTGCAGCACGACGAAATATGGACAGATGTCGCCCCTGCCATGAACAGGTCTTGAGACCTGCTTTGTCGATTTCTGCTGACCAATGATCGTTGCTATATAGGCGCGGAGACACAGGTACTCCTAGATATCGCAGGTTTGGTGTCGTGCAACACTGGCCGAGCGTAAATGCGGGATTCTTATTAAAATTAACGCTGGCACCGGATACTTTACAAAACGCCTGCATGGCGGCGTACAAAACCTCCACAGACTTTTTATCGACGCAGAAATAGCCAACTTTAACGGCATATGCCAGCCTACGAACTTCACTTGATGATCATGAAAGTTTTGCTGTTGTAGGATACGTTCGCATATTGGATCTAAATATAAGCGAAAGAGCAGTAGCAACAAAGGCCGCACTTGGCGCACTGATGACATCAGACACATTAGATGTGACAGGGAACCACTAACAATCAATTTTCCATGATCACAGGCATGCTTCTGTCGTTCCAAAGCCAGCCAGCTTGTTGAAACACTCAGAGCGTTCACCCCGTTCCACTCTGTCGTCTTCTTTTCTTATGGAAGCTAGCGCTTTTTGGCACCGTGTTGGTTTTATTTCACACTTTTTCCGAAGCCGGCTCACTTTGTCCAGTACTTAGGTAACGTACAAACTGTGCGATCTTTTAGAACTTTTTGGTCGGCTAAGTTAATGGAGTTCTAACAATCATTCGCCGAAACACAAATGTCATCGCTGTTTTAATGTAGACCTCATGGATTCATCTTATGCATGTACGACTGTATAAAATCCAAGACGATGAGCAAAACGTGAACAAGGTGAGTGCAGGAGCCAACGTTTCGACAAGTGGACTTGTCTTCTTCAAGGCAAGTCCACGTCCATTCCCCGTCTTTTCTCTGTATAAAATCCAGTCACTGATGACGTCATAACCGGTGCTTCTCTCGCTTACGCTCGTCGAACTCCTATCTAGTATTGAAGTTCGATTGTAGCTCGCACTAAAGAGTATGCAAGAAGGCACACGAAAGACACAGGCACTGAAGCTTGGTGCGTCTCCTTGCGTGCTCATTTGTGTTTGCTACAGTGGTCCTTCATGATGCCATACCAACGAGTCCGCATTAGCGCGCAAGTTACTATGTACAACCAAACAACGGCCGTGCCATAGGCTCGTGTCGAAATGCCAGAGTAGAAATAACGCTCTCTGCCGTCCTGTGATCGTCTACAACGCGGCTGTCGTCGCACTGATGCCGTCACACACACGTATGCTTCGCGACCCACACACAGAAATATTCAATTTATGGGAACACATTCGTCCACCAGGTATCGTTTTGCGGAACCCCAAATAGTGCTGACTAGCCAGGTTCTTACGAAATTCGCCGCAACAGTTAGATTCCCGCTGTATATATGTTCGATGCATTCCGTGACTCAAGAAACAAAAGTTCTTCATCTCAACCACAATATCAGCTACTCTTGATCGCTCTCCATACCTTTGCGTTTAACTATTCTAACTTTACTCACTGTCCTGTCCCATTTCATCCCCGCAGCGTGGCTAAAAGCACCATTAGGTGAACACACCCCTAGTACATCTTCTAGAACACTTCTACTCTTCCTTCTCTGGAGAGTTTCAGTATAACCAGCCTTCCTACAAAGACAACAAATGAGCCTCCAGACAGGTATGCGCTAGATGTCATTCTTGTTCGGTCTTACTTGGCCGATTAGCGGTGGGCTGTGAAGCTACTTTGCTTGTTTTGGCGAGACCTTACAGGAATGGGACATCAGCCACCCGTCTGTGGCTCACAATTAACCGACGCCTTTAAATCTTCACGAGATCACAAAAGACGCGTTGGCACCACAGACGGCCACCTTCTGTCGTGAAACCCCGGCGTTCGCCGTCGAGTGCTTCAGGTACGGCGTCACCTAGCGTCTTTCAGCGCTATCATGTCCCTGCGATGGCCGGCACGCAGCGAGTTTCTCCTTATTACACACAATGGCGTCAGCTTCGCCTAGTTCTTTATGGTATTTCGGCCTCCGTTCGCATGCTTCCCGTTTCTGTCACTAACGTTAATAAGACGATTGCCTAGGTTATGTTGCATTTCGGTGCTCACCACCTATGCGGCACTCTTCCACCTTCCTGCCGTTCCTTTTCTCCGCTATCCTCAAACTCCCAGTCCCTCGACCAAAATTAGAAAACATGTTGTCTAAGTGAAAACTGTTAACTTTCGAACTGTGACATTAGGTAATACTCACCGTTGCAAAGTATTCGCAGGGAGTTCGACTCCCGTCTTCTGAAAGTAATTACGATGTATTTCGCACCTCTGTATTAACTTGCAACTGCAACTTTGATTTATTCCAGTGGGCACTACACTTCTCATGTTTATATCGATAGCCTTCGCCATCATAGACCTCATTGTCCTCGCCATAATCATTCAAACAATTTTCTTCGGATGCGAGACTTCACGACCTGCGTAGTTTGAAATGGGGATTCCTGTCCCCTGCTTCCACTCCCATTTCATGCCGCGACCGCCACGCTTCGCAATATTGGTTCAACACCTTTCTACTTCACAAAACAGTCCCTCTGAAGCCTCACAACAGTTGAAAATTGAGTTCACCATTGTGGACAAGAACGAGATCGCAGTGTTGCTTCCCAACTTATAGTCGACGCAGACGAGGTTTGTCCCGTTTCTCGATGCGTTTCTCGAGGGCTCGCTATTGTTTGCTGCTTTGTCACTCTTCCCGTGCTATCGCCGCCCATACCGTGTTTCTTCATCGGATAAAAAGTTGATCGAAAAGTAGGTTTCTGGCATGCTCCCGCGCAACATAAACAGCCCAGTGCAGGTCTGCGTATATTATTGCAAAATGAAAAAGATCACCCGTCAGGATGCCTTCCTTTTGCCTCGAATTGACGACACACTGAGTGCAAGTTAAAAGTCGCCGAGCACTTTTTCGGCATTCATCTCCGCACTGGCTTCAGGCAAACAGATCAGCAGGGTAAACAAACGAAATATGTTGCATGAAAAAGCTGGCGGTATTTTTGACTAACGTAATACCTTGTGGTCTTTGAAACGCTTCGGCTACATTTCAACGGATGCTTTATGCTGCGCTGCGTGGTTTCAACTGGATGACATGAATATACTGCCAGGAAGACGTCATATTTTTTCATAATTTGTCCGAGCTTCAGAGAAGCTACAAAAGGTGCTCACGTGTCTAAGCAACGCCGGTCTGCAGCTCAACACAGTAAAATACCAGCTTTGCGCCAAGACCATCAATGTGCTTAGTTGATTCATTAGCACCTGGAAATTAACAGAGAAATAGACAAAAGGGCTGTTTTACTCCAGTTTCCTTATTCACGCCATCAAAAGCAGCTTCGCTGTCTGGAGTTTTACTTTCGTCGTTTTGCTGGTGGCAAGTTAATATAGCCTACCTGTCCCACCAGCGGAAGCTTTGATCCAGCTACGTCCCGCCAGGTTGTGCTCCACATGAGCGAGTATATCCGTAGTGCTTCTGTGCACTCACTGACAACCTCAGCACTTCAACGCAACCTCCGCATAGCTTCAGGCTTCAGGGTGGTGCATTTTACCCCGACATGTATCACAGAACCTGCCGCAAATTGGTCGCTGCAGTGTCACGTTATCTCCATCTCCAGGTTCTAATTTTCTATTGTGATGATATGCATTCTGGTCAGCTGTGATTCCACAAGACGCACAACTGTATTAAGGCCAGTTTCTTCTGGCCCTATGTTTCGATAAACATCGCTAAATACAGTGCATCGTTACCTCAACACTGCAAAGGCTCAACTGCCGCCTTTACCCGTCTGGCTTAGCTTCTTCCATGCCCGTCCCCTGAATTCATATTTCTCGGCACTTCTCTATATGAACCGCTTCTATTGACTCTGGCGGCGAACCGTTTGACTGTAACGGCAGCCAACCATTTAACACGATAAGCCGATACAGCGCCTCAAGTTTCATATTCACCTGTATGGAGTTGAGGATTGGTTACTTCACTTTATCTTATAACACTATGGAGTGTCTCTCGCTGTGCTGATCAACCACTGAAGCCGCTTCTTTCAGTATTCTCGAATAAGGTTTTCGCACCTTTAACAGCGATCACAAGAGGACCTCAACGTACCATTCGCAGACCACTGATCTAACCACCCTCTTACACCGCATATTATCAGACATGACACCAATATATATCCGGTCTGACCAGAGGAATTGAGGTTCTGCTTTCTATTCTGACATTTGCTCCTTCTGCAGGCCTACAGCAAGCCACCGGCTATAGTCCCTTCTTTCTAGAATTTAGCACTCACCGACGTCGCTACGCGCAGACGCTAAAGGCCGGCGCTCTCTGTCAGCACTGCGAAAGATGACGCAAATAAAGTAAGGCGGCGCGAGCATGGTCAGCACTAGTCCGTTCTAAAACCATGCGATGGTGGTCCACTTGTTCGGGCGCTCCGCTGCAAACCCTCGATTCGCGACATTGGTGGCTCCGGAGTACGAGGTGACCGACCCCGGAAAACCTACCACCCTCAGGCAACGTTAGGCCTAATGCTACCTCGCGCCCACAGGAATTCGCAGATCTACAGCTTCGCCTGTTCAGGTAGTGGCGCAAAGACCAACAGGTTTAGTTCACCCAGATCTAAGCGTCTTTTGATATGCACCACGTCACCTCGGATACGTCTCGGTATCACCACCTACATGCCAACCTTTCTTTTAAGGTTTCTCACGAGGTGGCAGACGTCATCGCTTCACCTTTTGGGGAGACCCCGTACACGCGACTGAAGCCGAGAATTTTGGACTGCACCACGGCATCCGAGAGCGGGCGCTTCCAGCCCTTTCTCACATCCAAGTAGCTTGGAGATTGGTGCCATTCCCATCTGCTCAACATCATGCGATGGCTACTGCGATAAGCAATGTCGATGCCAATGGTGCGCAGTTGAAGGAGCTCTCCCTGCAGCACTTGCCGCAGTCCACCCACCTTGTCTTGGCCACCGCAGCAGACGCACTCGACCGCTTCGCCCAGCTCGTTGACAGAGTGCACGACGCGCCTTCTCCTCTGTCGCCGCCCTCCCTTGAACACCACAGTGTTCTGTCATAGCCCACTAAGAGTCCCGGATCATCCCATCTCCATCTCCATCCTCCCAGATCACCTCTATCCACGCCCTTCGGACGTGCTCTCATGAGCAGCGGGGCTCTTCCTCAAGCGGTCCCCGCACGCGCAGTCCTTGAAGCCCGCCTGTTTTCTGGTACCATCGCACTTTCTAGCCTGGCGCCCGCCAGTGGAAGTTTGCATGCCAGTGGTCGGGAAATGCACTGCGAGATCACTGACGACGGCATGGGACCTCGCCTTACAACCCGGCCGCCGTTTCATCAACATGGGTCGCATCTCCGGGCTGCGCTTCTGTTTTAGACACTGGTGCCGAGGTCGGCGTACTGCCGTCCTCCAAGCGTGACCACGTTTCTAAGTCACCTGGCCCTTGGCTCTGCACGGCGAACTCTACCTCCATCGCCACGTATGGTCTACGGTCCCTCACTCTCAATCTTGGCCTGCCGCGCACGTTCCAGTGGGTCTTGATTGTAAAGACGTCAATCAGCCTATCCTGGACTCGGACTTCCTGGCTCATTTCGTCTTCGACGCAAGCATGCGCTATTTTCGGCTGATTTACACCAGGACGCGTCTCTCCATCCCTAAATTTCTGTCGGATTTTGCTCCCACTGGCATCCGCATGCTCATTCTACCATGCCCCTATGCTCGAATCCTCCAAGATTTTCCTGATCTGACGGAGCCCTGCAATGTAAATCAGCCAACCAAGCACAGCGTAACCCACCTTATCGCCAGGCGTCTCATATTGCTCCCCGCAAAATTTGCGACGAGTGGTCCACTCGTCGCAGCTCGTCTGCGCCGCCTCTTCAGCGAGCGCCTGGCCACTGCTAAACGGGAATTCGAGCACATGCTCCAGCAGGGTAACATTCGCCCTCCTTCCAGCACTTGGGCCTCCCCACTCCACCCCGGTTAAATCGGCTGACTGGCTTCCGAGCGGTGACTGCCTGGCGCTCAATGCTCACGCGGTCCAAGATAGCTATTCCGTTCCACAATCCAAGATATAATCACAGGCCACTTGGAAGGATACAAAATCTTCAGTAAAATGGAACTCACCAAGGCCTACCACCACATCGCCGTTGGGACTGCCGACATCCTGAAGACGGCCATTACTGTACACTTTCGCCTGTTTGAGTGCACGCGTGCCCTTTGGGCTGCAAAACGCAGCTCAAACGTCTCAAGGACAGATTACCGTGGTAACGCGAGGCCTCTCGGCTGTATTTTTCTACATCTACGACACCCTAGTTGCGAGTACCAATTCACCAGATTATCAGCGTCACCTCTGGGAACCTCTTCAACGCCTTCAACAATTTGATGTGGTTGTCCACCCCCAGAACTACGTCTTTGGGCCTTTCGAGCTCGAGTTCCTCGATCACCACATCTCGGCGCTGCAAATTCGCCCACTGCCCTCCCGCGTCCAGGCCGTGGAAGGCTTTCCAGCACCCACTACCCTACGCCATGTGAATTTTTGGGGTAAGTGAATTTCCTCCGACGTTTTATTCCGCACTGCGCTGAGCTTCCAACCCATTCACTAACCTTCTTCGCAAGACCAACGGCTTCTCATCTACGCTTTCCTAGTCTCCCCAAGCTCAACCTGCTTTCAGGGCTGCCAAACATGCCATCGCAGATTGGGTACTTCTCATCGACGCGAGATCAACGTGCCAACTCACATGATGCTGAATGTTTTCAGTGTGGACATTGGCGCTGTTCTTCATCATCGAATAGCAGCATTTCCTGCACGTCTTGGAAGGCCAGCCATTGGAGGTTCTAACAGATCATAAGCTTCTGGTGTGCGTCTACCATGCAGACTTCGAAGTACGTCGCACATGAACTTCGTCAACTGGCATGTATATCGGAGTTCACCACAGTTATCCGGCGCATCAAAGGCACCGAAAACGAGACAGCTGGTGCGCTTTACCGCATCACCTCGCTCGGCACTTCTACATGTACTCTACTGTACATGTACTGTAGTGTACCGTGTACTGGGACCGTCTAGCTCTGGTGCAGATGAAAACCCCGAGCAGAAAGTATTACGTGACCATCCCAGTTCCCTCCGTCTACTACTTGTTTCTCACAGGTTTTTGCCTGGCTCACTCGGGTGTGACATGTTAGTGGCTGCACCTCCCTCATTCATTCCGGTAGCGTTCCCTCGTACGGTGTTCCAGTCCCTCCACGACACCTGCCATCCAAGCATTCGAGCCCCGCAGCGCCTCATTACGCAGTGCTACGTCTGGCCAAGCATTAACATGGATGTTCCCCAGTGGGCACGTTGCTGCCTCGCGTGCCAACCAACTAAGTGACCCGTCCCACGAAGACTTCCACGCAGTTTTGCTTGCCACCTGGCTGTCGCTCTCAGCACGTCCTTCTTGATTTCATTGGACCACTTGCTTGCTCTCACAAATGCCAGTGCATTCTAACAATGATTGACCGCATGACTCATTGGCCCGAAGGCGTGCCCATTCCGGATATCACTGCGGAAGCGGTCGACAAAGCGATCGTTTCAGCATGAGTTTCGCACTTCGGCTGCCCCAGCATCGTGACCACTGATCGTTGCCGGCAATTTGCTTGTACTCTCTTCATTTCCCTCAACCGCCTGCTTGGCGCTAAACACTGCCGTACCACTGCATATTCGTTCCTGTGCCAATGGCATGGTTGAGCGGCTTTACCACCAGCTCTAAAAGTGAATCGCACCTGAATTGGCTGCGCTGGGTCGACCACTTTCCTGTGCTGCTTCCAGGTCTACGTGATGTCCTGAGACACGAGCTTGGCTATTCTCCAGCCGAACTCTTCTATGATGCAACCCTGCGGCTTCCTGGAGTCTTGTTCATTTTTTCGGACTCCTCGGCCCAGCCGCTGCGGTACCTTCAATGCCTACAAGATTGTATTCAGCAACTGTGCCCCGTCCGGCCTCGATTTTGGGACTACAGCACCTTTGTGCATAGGGACCTTGCGTCTTCAACCCGCGTTTTCCTTCGACGAGGCGCTGCAAATGCACCTCTTACAACTTCCCATGGTGGGCCGTACCATTTCCCCCGCAAGACGGCGAATCCGCCACCATCTGATTGAATGGTCACGAGGAGATCATCTCATTCGACCGCCTCAAACCGGCTTACCTCTATTCGCCTCCCACGCAGCTCCCCGCAAATGGCGCCGGTGTATCTGCTGATCTGCATCTAAGCAAGATAGCCCCGTCACCACTTCGTCGACGAGTACATTTCGCCGTTCCGCGTGGGCTGCGCCCACCACAGCCACTACGCGCAGACGCTAAAGGTAAGCGTTCTCGGTCCGCGCTCCTAAAAACCACGAAAATAAAATTCGGTGGCGCGTGCTCTCGGCACAAGCAGGGCACACGCTAGTGCGTTCTATGAGCTTGCGACTTTGATCCTCTTGTTCTGGCGCTCCACTGCAACCCTTCGGATCGTGACACGTGAATGGAATACTCTGCGCCGTAGTATACGGCCCCGGCTTCATTGATGTTCCCATGCGACCACGCACGTTCATTCAAAAACAATTTGTCTCATGTGTAGTCCGCGGTCATGAGGTAAGGCGTCAGTGTACCGCTGCTGCTGGAGAAGCGAGAAGGCGAGAACGCTTCGCTGCCATCCACTCCGATGCGTAGCTTAGTTTTCGGGGGATTGAAGTGTTGCCGTGGACGGGAGACACAGCTTATGTGAGAAGTTCCTGCAATGCTAGGGGTCTCCGTACACCGTCCTCGAAAAGAGTATGTATCGAGTCACGGCGGCATGTCCGATCAGTGCGACGCAGTACAGAGATTGTTCACGTTCCTTGCTAGAAGACACTCACGCGTCGTTGAACTAATTAGTGTTTGTGGCCATGCTGGTCGCATTTGTTAATTACTGTTAGCGCTATTTATTTTCTTCGTGCTCTTGTTTGTATATAATGATCACGATCGGACGCACATTTCGCGGGTTCTGTCTAGGAGCTACCGACTGATTTTGTTGACTTGGCCTTAGTCTCACAGTTTTTTAGTGTCTGGTTTTGTGTGCCGAGAGAACACGTGCATGGAATTTCTAATTTTATTGGCGTTCCATGACGATTACTTCGAAAAGTAAATAGCTCCTGTGTCCGTCTAGCGTCCCAAACTGTTCCCACTGTGCAGCGGCAGCACAAACATACCTAGTGCAGCGTAACGCGTCAGGTTGTCCAGGGCTGCCTTGGTGGTAGCGTACAGCGCCAGGCTATCCACCTGTCGAAAGAGTTTGCAGATACTGTCAGTAAGAGTCAAAATCACTAAGTTTAGCAGTAGTATCATTGGCGGTTTCCAACCAGTAGCAACTATAAATTAAGAATTGTTACAGCCGTAGTTGAAGTACTACTACTATTAAACATATAAACAGTATTTTGCGAGAATAATAGTACTTTTCGAGTAGTACTAATACCATTGTTGCCTACGCCACTGTCACAGGTCCATATATAGTATTCCTATCAGCAGTAGTACTAGACGTAGCATTATAAGCAGTACCCCTTTAGCAGGTGCAAAAAAAATAAATAAACATGAGCCATTTCATTCTGTGAAGGTGATTGACTAGCGAAGCTGTTTAACACACCACACGGAGGTGACACATAATTTTGAACAATGATACGAATTCATTTATTGTCTTGATGGGTGGTCATTGTGACGAAAGGTATACCCACTAATTTATTTTTTTTGATCGGTGGTCATTATTTTACTTGCAACTGCAATCACATTTTTTTATAATGTCGCAGCTGGGTGGTCGGTCGGGCCGAATCGGCGGGGCATCGCAAGGAATGTGTCTGCAACATGGAATGCGTACACCACTCCCTTTTCGGTAGCGACACATCCACATTGAAATCACCGACAACGACATCAGTGGTAGTGTCATCACAGCTAATCCAGGCGAAGTGAGTAGCCATGAACTTTACGGGACTACGAGTCATTAGATTTTTTGCTTGCTTACGGGGGTATAAGCGACTGCTCACGGGGGTATGAGCCACTGCTCACAGGGGTATGATACACTGATGGCGACAATTTTCGACATGCTGTTTCGTATGTTCTGTTCCATGCGTGATTGGAAAGAATTTAAGCACTGTTCGATTCACTTTTCTGAGCGCTCGTAGGTTCTGCCTCACGGGGCTTTGAGCCATCGCATTTTACTACGGGAGCATGGATGCTTGCAGGCGTATGACCCATTGATTATGATAATTTTTGTTCATGGAGAACAAAAATGCATGTGGTGTATTAATAATAGCGACACATATGTTGCAGATAAAGACCATCGGCGCTACCGCTTACAAACTGCTACAAATTGGGTCGCATATCTGGCTCCCCGCAGTACACACGTGCAGTGCTGGAAGCCTATGCGATATGCTTTAACATTGTCGGCCTCACCGTTTATGGAAGACACAGCCTAAGTGATAAAGGCAGCGTTTGAATACAAACACCGCAAGCCGACAATCCATATCGGCGTCTCCCGGTTGCTCTAAAATGCGGAAAGCAACAAGAACAACAAAAAAGAACAAGAATAACGTCAAATTCATCCTCCTGAAACGCGCTAACTATGATTGTGAACGTGTCCTCGATTACCTACATGTGCTCAAGTGCTTGCTCGCAGAATTTTGGTCCATGTGAAATGGGGTGAACGATATGCATCGTATATTTATGCTTTTCGAGCACACAAAATCTAAGCGTAATGCCTCGCCCGCGTTGGCTGAGTCACCGAATGAATTTCCGGTAAAGCCCAATTGCATGATGAGTCTAGTACACAGCAGCGCGGCTGCCATAGCATTTATTTACTTTCACAGAGGAAACAGGACAATAAATTTCACCACTCGGAAAAGAATTACCGTGGCACGCATTGAGAGCGCCAATCAATCAAGGCAGATAAAAAGTGCAGTGGGCGGTAGCGCCTTTGGTGTTTGTACTTGGAGCAGGAGCTTCTTTCGTTTAACCATAACCAAGACTCTGTCAACCCAGTAATATGTTCGCATACAGCATATGACAACGCAGCTTTGTAGTCTACGTGAAATAAGATATCCTGCATACATGGTCGTGTCTTTTGGTATCTGACTAGCGTAGCTTTGGGCGTGCCTCATAAAAGTGTTTCCTCGTTCACCCCTCACACAAGGGTAGCTTGTAGAACATGTATAATGATATTCTATCCTGCTGAAGTATTGCCGCGAATATGTCGAACATTAGCGACTATAAGGAGCATCTAAAAAAACTATTGACTAGACATTACTTGGTAGTGATCGACATTATGGTATGATTGCACTTTGTTAACATTTCAAAAGTTGAAATAAATTTATATCTGCACGTTTATAAACGCAGAGGTCTGGCTACGTTACGGGCAAGCGGTAATCAGAGATGTACCCTCCTGCGTATTTGTAATCCTGCGTTTGATTTATGCAGCTGAATCGTTGTTCTGTTATTGTAGAGCGCTTCGTGAGATTTTCGAGGTTCTGCAGCGATGCTGCTAGCTTTGGGAACATAATGGAAGATCTGAGCTGTCTTCCTTCTGTGAAGGTTGCTGTAGAAATGTTTCACTTGAACGGATTCTACCAGCGGTTCGGGCGACCCAGAGTAAAACCACCCGCGTTTTCATGCGTTTAGCCATGTCGGTTCAACGAATTAATTCAGATTTCAGAGATGAGAGCTATGATTAGCGAAGGAATGGGATAGGCAGTTTAGCTTATTGAACAGAATGGCCCAACCAATTGAAAGCTGGTGACGACTGCTTTTGGGGAAAAATAAGTTCCCATGTTACCCACCCCACAAGTAAAGCAAGAAATTCGTGTGCGTTTCTCGACCCGGCTTCGCTAGATACGAAATTTACTTACCACAATGAGTGATACAACGCTGGAAACGTTGATAATGTTGCCTGAAAGAAGAACGTATGGTAATTTTACAGCCCTCACACTGCGATAGCTCTGAAAGCAACACGTGATCGCTTTACGCGTTTGTTACGGTTCACACAAAGCTGCCATACAAACAAGTGACGACAATAATTGACAAGTGGCGAAAATAATTGAAAGTTTTGAGATATGCGCACAACCCATTTTCATGAAGGTGAGTTCAAAACACATCCTTGGCTCTTCTTTCAATATGTCAAGGAATGGTTATATTTTCGTCTCTAATATATATGCCCAACATATCCTTAGAAAGCGCTATTTCCACCGCAGGAGCGTGTTGCGATCGTACAGAAGCTTCGTAAAACAAAAATAAAAAATGAAAACACACACAATGGTGCCTTCTACTGCCGAAAAACTGCATGTACAGCGTTTCCCACAGTGTTGCAATGTGCTTTATCACTTCGCCTGAGGTGCAGCTTCCAAAGGTGCGGGTGAGATAGAAAACGATTTCTTTAGCAAAAAATCGCCATAGCCTGCATTGATTAGAAATCATCCGAACGCGTACGGTTATTGTTAATATGGCCGTCTCCGCAGCGTGAAGGTAACGGAAAAGTGGATGAGGTATATTTGCCAAGCCAACACTGTTCCACTTGGGGCTGACCCCTGCTTCAGGCATCGTCATAGTGAGTGAATAATACCTTCAAGGATTTCTTTTTTTTTTAATTCACACTTTCTTGGCCTCTTCGTCCAACTTTGGTTTCAGCTTTTATTCCTTTTTAATCCCTATTCACTTGTTACGAGCGCTCTCCAATCTGACAACACATGCGGCATCCTTTCCATACCCTCAACAGACGCTAATGTCCAATCAGCCCAGGTCGATTTGGGTATCCCACTAAAGCTTGTGGGCTACTCTGTTCTTAGTTCACTCATGTAATGTCTGACGCGCGCGCATAGCATCGAGCAATTGAAACGCGCAGCAATGTTCAGCAGAATATCTTTCTGCGGTATGAAAAGCGTTCGCGTTTCGGGACTGCTCGCCTGTAATAAGGGGAATGCCTCATATGCCCCAGGGAGCGGAGTATCAGGCGAGCGTCCGGCGTTGACATATATAAGAAAACCCACGTAACCAAGTGATGAGGTCACAATACCGGTGCTGGACCTGGCTGCTCGCACTGCGAGATCCTACGATGAACAGCCACGGCGTCGGACGCATGCCGTGGCTCACTCCCAAAATTGGGTTAACGTGTATTAACGAGGAGTCCTAATTTCAATTTATATGCGGATTATATTGGCACACAGTTCAATCACTAACGTTGCCTATACCTTGTCTTACATTCTGGACAAAGTTATTCCATGGAATTTAGAGAATGACAGTCCACAAACAGATTTCATGAAACGAAACACCGGCACCGCATGCCTTTTATATTACATCTACTCAGACTTCAGTACTAAAAGCGAGAAACAATAAGGCAAACCTGAAAATGATGTAATTTTTTGCTACAACCTCCGGTATTGGTACACTCAAGAAGCCGCGTCTCTACCAGAAAGCTCGCCTTCGTGCATAGCGTTCGCCGTCAGCGTTTACTGGTATACTTTTCGGTTGCATAAGCTGCAGTTGATGGGAAGCGTGAGAAGCAGTCAGGGGTCTTCGAATGCTATCGCGCTCCCCTCTTACAGGCGAAGCCGCAGCATCCTCCAATTTTTCTCACAGTAATGACATTTTAAAGCGAGAGCTTTAAGGACTCCGTTACGCAGAAATATGACGTCATCGGTGTTGTTGGTGCGTTGACTGTGTGTTAGCCGTGCGTTGGACATGGGCAAAAGCTCTCGATGGAAGTAAAAAATTAATCAGAAGTGAAAGAATGTTCACCTTAACGCCTAATTTCTCAATGTGGTTCCGGTAATCAAAGGAGAGTAATTGAGCTGAAAAGAAAATTGGGGTTTAGGTGAAAATCGAACCCAGGACCTTTGGAACGCGAAATGGCCATGAAAGCTCATTGGTTCAAGCTTGTTAGAGGGGGTCGTAGTGAATGCGGAGTGGTGCTTAGAGTGCGGTGCCTTAGAGAAATGGGCTGTTGCGTGCAAAGTAATTATTAATACGGTAAGTAAGACATGAGAAATTAGACTGAAGTGAGTGGAGTGGTGGGGTGGTTCATTGTACTTAAACAAATGAATGTGTGTGCATGTCTGTGCGTGCCTTAAAGAAACGTACTGACGCGTACGTGGTAATTGTGAGTAGGCTAAATAGGAAATCGGTAAATAGATTGAATTATAAGGGTGTTGGAATTAACTTGAACTCAAATGACTGGATGCGTGCATATGTGTGATGTACCGATGAGAAAGCTGTGGTTCGAGTACCTGAAAGCAATTATGGGGGTTTTACGTGCCAAAACCACTATCGTATTATGAGGCACGCCGTAGGGAGAAACTCCAGAGTAATTTAGACCACCTGGCGTTCCTTAACGTGCGCCTACATCTAAGTACACGGGTATTTGCACATTTCGTCCCCATAGAAATGCGGCCCCTGCGGCCGGGATTTGATCCCGCCACTTCGACTTTAGCACCCAAACAACATAACCACCATGGTCGGTTGAGTATATGGTAACGTTTTCGGCCAGGTATGGTAATTAGTGTGTAAATTACAGGTGCTATTGAGCGTTTGGGGTGTTCATTCAATATGAATTGATGGAATTGTGAATCCAGAGAAGGGTGTCACATTACTAGGCACGCGTGAGTGTCGCAGTAATTCGTGATTAGTGACACATGCTTCATAGCGACTGGTGATTCGTGAGAAATAAATTGACGTGCGACAAGAATTGCAGGCTGTTGTTTGTACGGAAAGCATGAGAAGCAAGTCGTGGTGAGAAGCGAGAGCATTAGTCAGGGGCATTTTGATGCTAGCGCGTTCTGCTCGCTAGAGGCCAACAACTAGGTGGTTAGCATCTTGCGGGCTCGCGTACGCGGTGCGCAAACAAAAGAATGCGGTCTTATTCAGGAGACAGTGAAAAGAAGCGGGAAACGCACAGTGTGCTGCTTCTGCAAGAGGCATCATATCACCTCATCATTTGTCATCAGGGGACATCATCACTTGAAGACATCATCGCGTGAAGTCACGCTTGACGTGTTGAAGTCATCGGCTAAAGTCATCAGGCGATATCGTCACGCGACGACGGCGTTATTGCCGCTTATTCGAATTACAATCAGAAGCTATCATGCCTGCAGTTTGTGTGATGTTGTACGCTAAGAAGTTGCTCACGCAATATACATTGGCAAATTCAGTTAGTCCAATATCGCGATTGCGCTTGGCGGAGGGCCTAGGAGAGTGAGAATGTATGCTCCACTTCCGCACGCCGTACGTGCGTCGGTCGTGGCGGTGGTGCTTGTCTAACGTCGTCTGACGTCGGCTGCAGCTTCGCTGTGTATCCCCTTTCACAGGGTGGAATTGAGGGGCATGTATTTTGTTGCTCTCTGATCCATCGAAATAATTCTGTAGCTTCTGGAGCAATGCGACTTTTTATTTGGTTCACAGAGCAGTATAAGTCCGGCCACAAAACTAGGATCGTATTCCGGCCGCGGCGGGCGCATTTAGATGGGGGCTAAATGCGAAAACACCCGTGTGCTTTGATTTAGATGCACGTTAAAAACCCCAGGTGGTCCAAATTTCCGGAGTACCCCACTATGGCGTACTTCGTAATCAGATCATGACTTTGGCACGCAAAAGCCCACAATTTCGTTTTCTTAAATTTTAACCAGAAAGCTGGCGCAATTTTTTTTATATATATTGAAAATTTACAGGCAATATTTGCTACCCTAACTTTGCGAAAAATCCAGGTAAACCCGCCCATTCTCCTGGTAGGAAAGCTTTCTCACGCAAAAAGGATAAAATAGAATAAAGAAAGCACAATCTAAAAGGAAAGATTGATTGAAGTGCCGTTGCTAAGACAAACGCAAGAAACAATAATTCGGAGTTCGTCTTTTTTAGTGTTGTTTTAGTATATCTAAATACCAATTCAACTCAATTTCCCTTGCTTAACTTCATGTACAATTTATTTTGCCGTGTGATCAACTTGTACATGACCACAAGATATGCGCCCGGGATCCCACACTCATGCCTAAAAATTTTAGTCTGGGATTACAGGGCTGGGCAATGGGCCACCCGAGGAGATGGACACGAGAGAAAGAAACAAACACAGCGATGCGTTTTCGCTTGATGCTCGAACATACATGAGTTCCACGCTTTGCCCCTTTTTGTTTTGCCTTTAGCCACGAGGTCACCACACCCAATAAAATGCTGTGTAAAACACACCTTTTGTTTGGCGCAAATGCGGTACGGCGTTCCTGATCATGGTCAGTGGACCTAAAAAGTTCGTGCTCCAAACCTGGTTAAAGTCTTCCAATGACGCATCTTGAATGTACTTTTGCACGGGAAATCCTGCATTGTTCACCTGTAATGAAAACAGCGCCGTAAACAGACTATGCCTGAACGTCTATGTTACGTTAGAGGGATACCTTTAGAGTATTCAAACCAGAGTTATGCACTAAATCAAGAAAGTGATCATCGCTAAATTGTGCATTTATATTACCACGTAGTCGGTACTTTCATGTACGATGTTGGTTTAGGCAGTTTCATTCCAATGGTGTTTCAAACTGTTCTTTTTTCTTTTGTCGAGCATACGGAATATTTGAGAATCACCTGTGGCAGACAACACACTTGTAGCCCTGGAGCTAGATTTCTGCAAGCAGTTTACTCTAAGTGCATGAAGAAGCAAAATGCGCTATGTATTATGCAGTAGTCCATTATTGAGTAGTCAGGAAAATTACAAATGTATTCAACTAATCACTTTACGGAATGTAATTCAATTTGAGAATTACGGTTGGTGATTTCGTACGGCGTATCTATTTGGAACGAATCCTCATCCGTTCGTTTAAGCATATATAAGCATAATTTTGTTGAAGCATACTGATGCATCAACCAGATTAGTCGTGGAAGCAGCGCACATTGAGCGAAAGGGCACGTGGTGCATTAGCCAGCCTTCGATCGCGCTTTCTCAGCAGGCATTAATTTACCTAGATAGCTCGATACAGCAACAGCGTGATACCAGCGCGTGCCAATGGAATTACGTTCGTATGCCATTATTTTGTGCCAAGACTGCGTCCACTCAGCATCAAGGCAACGATGTTCTCATTAACAAAGATTCGTAGCTGTGGGAGAAGTAAAAAACAGCCCAATAATTAGTAATTACGTCATTATTAACTGCATTGCACCTATTAACTTCACAGCTCGTTACCTACAGTGCACATGCCCTAACTGCGAAATTAAAGTCAGTGAATAGTCGACGCATGTCCAGTTAGCAGGAATTCTGAATCTAACTGTCTCGAGATAAGCATGCCCCTACCTTGCGGCAAAATGGACTCTTGTTCCATGCACCATTCTGGTTTCATGAATTAACTTCTTTTAATCGCTGTGAGAAACGCTACATGAAATAATTGGTACCTAATTGCTGACTGCGGGTCTTTCATCACGCAGTGGCTGCGACGAAACTATATAAAAGCGCACTGGTATTTTTTTTTAAATGCTCAGTTGCTGTTACTCCTTTATTGATCATCAATGTGGCTGATGGAGCGCAGAATTTCGCCCGCTAAAGCTAATCTTCTGCCTAGAATCCGCTTTGATTAAGCGGAGACACTGTCTCTAATGCACTCGAACTAACTGCAATTACCTGCTGAAGCATACGTTGGCTGCTTCAGCACTTCATGCAAAAACAACCTTAGGATCATCTATGCCCGGGAGCAGGCTTGACGCTGCGCCCTGAGGCAGTCAACCACACTGATCTTTAAGGTATCATCACCCGGGCAACCAAAGTTCCGTGCAGGGTAACATAACCACTTCATTACACCACTGTTTACGTTTGTGGACATCAGCGCAGAATAGTCATCGGCAAAACTTCCATGGTCACTCCAAGTTCGCGCATTTGCTCCCACGATGTGATTTATCTGCCCTCCGATTAGCGCAAGTAATCTCACAACGTCAATATAAACAAGCGAATCATTGGCGATAACTGTACCTGAGGTGCGCTATCAAAGCTTAAATGGCGTTCCCAAAAACTGATAATTTAGCCACTGCAACCGCTTTTACTTCCAGGCAAAAATACCTACTCCTCCTTCCGGTGCCTGGCACACAGTAATTATTCTACACTCCGGTATATTCTAGAGCAATAAATCGGGTTTTTCGTGCTGCAAAGTTATTTTCTTTTTTCTTACTACCAGTTTTACTAAAGAAGTACGCTCGTGATAGCGTCATTCCAACACAGCAAGCTATCGCTTCTGTACACAACCAAACACATGGAAAATTAATTATGTAGCACAATCAATGACTAAGGCCTATCAGTGAAACACAATTAGTAACTAAAGCATACCAGGAGTTCCTTTTAGTGCCAGCGCTTATGACATCGTCATTCGAATAGGTCACTGGTATAGCTTGATGGTCTAGCCGAGCAATTTCAATAGTATCATCCTTTTCCACTACGTCATACTAAATCATTAAATGCATCGCGCTTGGTAGCGTTTAATGACCGTATCCGAAGCATCAAACTCACGAGGATATCAAGTTTTCCGAAGTGCTTTACTGTTTTCTCCACCACATTGGCGACATCCTTCTCCACCGATACGTCACCGGGTACGACGAGCACCTGGAAAGTAGTGGGATGCAATATGAGAATGATTGATTATGGCCTATAAAACAAACTGTGAAACACCATCGCAGCCGCGATTGTTTGGCTACTTTTATCGGAAAATGAAGCGCCCTTATCGTTGCGGAGATTTACAGTGAATATGTTTCATTGAGTGAGTACTACAGTAAGTACCCAATCGTGATACAACCTCTCGTGGCGGCACAGTGGCACTGACGGTCAACTCATGAAAACGCGGTTGAGAGCTCGATTCACGCCCGCTACGACCGTATTTCTTTATAGGCGGAATACGAAAACACTCATTTTTCGAGCTTGAGGGGCTCATTAAAGAGAAACTTTGGTGTTTTTTTTACCATATTAGTATATTGTCATATTCAAATGGCATTGACAGTCCTGTCACCGGTAGGGTGATTGAATTTGCTTAGAAATTCGTCACCAATTTGAAATAACCAATAAATTAGATACCGAAACCGAAACGCGTAGCTCATTCGTGTGATGGCAGGAGGAGTCGGTGACGTCAGATCCTAAACTACCGTATTGTAAACACGGAGAAGGCGTGCTAAACACGCAGCACACTTGGTACTAACGCCGAAGAAGCGAAGCTGATGATGTCTCCTGACGACACAGGGAGCTTTGCAGTTTTTCAGAAATAGATAGCGGCGATTTAAGCTAGGAGTTCAGTGGCAGTGGTGGTGTAGTCTCTGACATCACAAACACAGTGTGGCCAGCAGAAAATCAGGAGTCGCGAACGCAACCAATCTTTAAAATTCATTTTCAGGAAAGCTAAAGGACTTGCAGCCATATAGTTTGCCACTGATAATCAAAGTGAAAAGAGAACATATATTCAAAATTTTATGAAGATCAGTGGAGATCTAAAAACGGCCAGAGGTTCCCTAAAAAACTCTTAATTAGTTGAAGCATCATCCGGAGGGCCACTTCCACCGTCTTTCACAACCAGTAATTTGACACGGGATGCTAAATTACTGAAGAAGCGTTAGTATTTCAATAATTTATTTTAGTGTACCCTCGGGGCCAAAAGCATTGCAGGTAGAACTGATGATAAAGTTTTAAATGCTTCGATTTCGGCTTCGCACATCGTTTAGAAATTTTCACGTGACGATGACGATGAGCGAGAAGCACCATGGGACACAATGGTATGTAATCGACCACTGAGGATGAAACGCGACGAAATGGGACTCCGAGCAAGAGGATGCGCCACTGGTGCATTAATTACGCATCCACTTGCTGCCGTCTGCCCTCCGCTGCCTATGATGGCATTAACGTCTCGTTTATGCCGCGCCTCGCTTCGCGCAAACAGAACATGCGGAACGTCCCTGCACGGTAACTGTCGAAGATATGCGTAGCATTACACGGCCATCGACGTGGTGCGGAATGTACATGTTCGACAATGTAAATGTGTGCGTTTCTCTGGTCGTACTCGTCACGCATGCATGAACAAATAACGCACACGACATCAGCGTAAGAACAACCCACATAATTAGTACGCATAAGATATTCCGCACCATGCGGACCTCCATATAAAGCTGCGCATATCTCGGTCAGTTCCCCTTCATGGAGGTTCCACTTAACTTATTTCATGCTTCCTGCATTCTCCTTTTTGCTTTGCATCTAACTGAACATTAAACTTGTTTTTAGGTAATGTTTAGGCAATGTTTGAGAAAAAATTTAGGTAATGTTTGAGAAAGAGGCTTGAACACGCTAATTAAAAGCGTAACCGAGGAAAATTACAATAAAGTCATTCAGAATTGTAATCGAGTTCTTTTACGTTACTTTTCCCCTACAATGATTGGTATTGCAGAAATACAGTTGATAGAAAAAGCTAGCCTTCATTCTTCAGTGCGCCCTCGGAAGCACTTCGCACGTTATCTTCACTGACAATTATTTTTCAGAATTTAGTTTCATCCTCTTCCTTGTATTATTTTTGAGATAGCCGGCGACACTGAAAGCTCCCTCGATGTACCTCTCATCATGGGGAGGAGGGCGCTGTTTTACCGTACGAGTAAGCAACAGCAAATGGCTGCGGTTGTTGAACGGCACAATGCTAACATCTGGGATCTCTATGAAGCGAATCACCTTGGTCTTGCTGGGATTTGCAGAAAGCGCTTCTGGTAGATTCATTGTAAAGCTGAAGAAATCGTCCGTAGTTGATTTCCTAGCATCGGCGTTCGATGTGGTCATGCGGGTCGAGACATAGCAGTGCTCGTGCAAATCGTCAACTGACATCCTGGTGAAGCTTGTCAAAGCGGGGAAACAAATACCGAGCTCCCGAATTCGTCCGTCTCAACATGCGCAACGGCGAGGCTGCTGCCTGACACGACCACGTACGGGTTTCAGTTCCTGCCAAGTTTGGGCCTTGAAAGATTCGTCGCCTGTCATCACTCGTCTGATCAATAAAGTGACTCGTTACAGGTATTTGGTTACTGAAAAAAAGTAACTGAAATACGATAAGCGTTACCGAGTAAAGTTATCCATTAATTATAAAACTACCAATAAATGTTATTCGTTACAAGTAATCAATTACACGTAATTCGTCACGTGCTATTCTGGTAAGCAATTTCTCTTGTTTATTTGTACGCAATACCACTATAGTGCTACGGAATAGTATTTCCATTGATGAAGAGGCGAGCAGTGAGCAGTCGACGACGACGACGATTGGCAGCTAGCGCGGGCTGCTGCCTCTTAATCATGTGCGGCGCATTACGTTGTAAGCATACTTGGATATAGCTTCTCGCCTGCGCCTTCTTACGTAGCATATCTGGTGGAGGTGGACGTTCCCTGTACCTCGTCACGGAGCTTCGAAGTGGACGATACGTCGAGCCTTCCTTCATGGCTCCCGGCGATGATAACTCGACTCAGCCCTCTCCGACACGTGCTGCCACTTCGACGACCTACATCACTCTCCCTGCTCCCCGTGATCCTGGCGTATTATCGGGCAAAGATGGGGAAGACGTCGAGGACTGGATCAGCCTGTACGAACACGTCAGCCGCAATAACCCATGGGACCCTACTATCATGCTCGCGAACGTAGTCTTTTACCTCGGTGGCACACCTTGAGTTTGGTTTCGGACGCACGAAGATGTGCTCACCAGTTGGGATTCGCTTAAGCAAAAGCTCCGAGAATTGTTCGGCAACCCCTACGGTCACCAACTTGCCGCGCAGAAGGCGCTTTCAGGCCGTGTGCACACGTCAACAGAGCCCTATGTCACGTACATTCAGGACGTCTTGGCTCTGTGCCGCAAAGTTGACGCACACATGACTGAGTCAGACAAGGTATCCCACATCCTCAAAGGCATTGCCGATGACGCCTTCAACTTGCTCGTATACAACAACGTGGCGAAGGTGCATGCAGTATTAAAAGAGTGCCGCCGCCTGGAACTCGCTAAAAGCCGACGTATCGACCAGCAGTTTGCCCGTATGCCCAACACCCCAGCGACATCTTCCTGTGCCGACGCTCCTCATCCCAACAACACTGGCCATATTACAAGGATCGTCCGGTGTGAGATTGAGGCCACCTATCCGGCTGCCTTCGACTACAGCCCCACCAACGCATCTGCAGTCACGGTTTCCCTGATCCAGGCAGTTGTCCGCCAGGAGTTCTAAAACATGGGCCTTCACGCCATCTGCTGGGCCCATCGCCCTGATACCCGCCCGGCTTCTTCGATGCCGCCCCGTCCCGCATCTTTTTACCCACCACGTTTCCGCAACCCATCTCAATGGCGCACTGATGACAAGCCCATTTGTTTTCACTGCCGTCGAATCGGGCACATTTCTCGGCACTGCCGCAGTCGCTGGACTTCGCCGACCTGGTCTGCTTATACTGTCTACTCTTGGCCCTCAGGTAGCCCTTCTCGTCCCTATGCCGCACGCTCCGATAATGCCGCCACTGATTCTCCTGCGCCGAGCCACCCCTATTCTCGTTCACCTTCGCCCCAACGACGACAATCTCGCTCTCCCCAGCCCCGTCACTCCTTTTCGCCGACTCCCTTCGGACGCCGCTCCCAGCCGGAAAACTAGATGATGCAGTGCGTCGAGGTGACGCTGCATTGCTCCCTACGCCGCCAAATCCTTTACTGACGTTGCGCACTCATCTGAACCTTCTTGACGTGCAAGTCAACTGTGTTTCTGTATCTGCTGTATAGACACAGGGGCATATTTGTCGGTAATGAGCGCTGACCATCGTAACCGCCCGAAGAAAATAATCACGCCCGCCACGACGCCTGTTGTCCGTGTCACCGGTTGCCGAACAAGCCCCGTAATTGGTATGTGTGCCGCCCGTGTCTCCTTCGCCGTTCACTTCACAATCGTGCTATTCACAGTCATCGCCCACTGTCCCCACGACATTATCCTCGGCTTAGACTTCCTCTCCGCACATTCTGCTCTCATCGATTGTTCCGCCAGTACTCTCCGCCTTGACCTGCCTGTTCCGGATCCCGCTGAACCACACCCCATTCGTCTCAGTTCCGTCGGCTTCGTTCGCTTGCCACCTTCGGCACTGACTTACGTTGACTTAGTGTCATCCCCGCCAGTGCCCGACGGTCACTACATCGCGGCTCCTATGCAAGACGTCCTCCTTATACACGGGATCACAGTACTTCATACAGTTTTGTCTATTACGGCGAATTGCGTCTGCCTGCCAGTGGTCAATTTTGGCTTCACGACACAAGTGCTGCCATGCGGGATGTCTCTGGCCCAGCTTTGCTGATTCGAGGATCATTAAATAGCACCTATTGCAGCAGACGATAATTCAGCCGATCCTCCTCTACCATCGTTGCCGCCAAGTTGTGCCATCGCCGACTTTCAGAAAATGATTACGCCCGACATGCCGTCCTAGCACGCTCGTGCGCTCTACCGCGTAATGTTTTCCCACAGCGATGTTTTTTACTTTAACGATCGTCCTTTCGCCCAAACTACAGCTGTTAAACATCGCATTAATACCGGCGATTCCCCTCCTATTCATCGCCGCCCATATCGAGTGTCACCGGCTGATTCATGTTATTCACGCAGAAGTTGGCGAAATGCTTGCGAAGAACATTATGGAACCGTCATGTAGTCTATGGGCGTCACCTGTTGTACTAGTAAAACAGAAGGATGGCTCATGGCGCTTTTTCTTGGATTATCGGCACCTTAACAGAGTTACCAAAAAGGACGTGTATCCCCTACCTCGGATTGATAACGCCCTTGACTGCCTCCACGGTGCTCGCTACTTCTCCTCTGTACAAATTATCGAACGGAAATGTCTGAATATGCATATGTGTCCATGTAAAGTGATACGTTAAGACTTAGTGTTGTTTATTAGGTGTATGTGGGTAGCATGGTTGGCTGCAAGTGTGTCCAGTGCGGTCAGAGAATCGAGTCATCGCCACCGTCAAGCGGCTCATCAGTCAGGGCATCTTTTATGCGGCTGCTACCTCCTTTCCATCAAGGAGAAATAAATTTGGATTGAAAAAGGCAGCAATAAAGCGTGTAGTAAGTTAAAATGATAGAGTAGCTGCTACTGATGCAACGTTGGCTCATTTATCTTATGAGGCAATAGGTGCGCTGTTAGTGGATATACCATAAACAGCGCCGACTAAGTACTAAGAAAGGGAGCGGTTAAGAAAATAGCTGTTACCTATACAATGTTACCTTCACGCCAAAGCTGCTCTAGCCATTTTCATTGTCGGGGTTAGGGAGGAAAGAAAGAAATGACTGAACAAAAATTTCCTATGACGTGATGCAATTCTTGCCTCGCCGCTTCGAAATGAGCCGCCATTGAGGCGACATGCTTTTTTTTCATCCCCTGCTTCGTAAAGAGCAGGCACGCTTCGTGCCCCTCGCAGTGACAGTTGCCAGCCTGCTCCTTCCCTGTTTTCCTCTCTCTTCATTGTGTGTTCGTTTTCATAACAAATAATAATAATAATAATAATAATAATAATAATAATAATAATAATAATAATGCCGAACACTTCTTGGTAGGTCTGTGGTGTGCGCGGCTTAAAGTGCGCATAGCCTTTCAAGTCGGTCGTCCCTATTCCTCAAACTGCTGCGTTTTATTGCCTTTTGTCATTTATTTAGAACTTGTTTATACTAACCCTCGCCTCTTATGAATTGTGCCCAACCAGTGCCTTATTTTACAATATAAATAACGGCGATGAAGAAAGTGACGTAAGCCTCGCATGTAGAAATGACGACTACGGCGCGTTTGTGTGGCAGCTTACATCTACATGTACGTACATCGCCTGGTGTAACCTCCTTGGTCTGCACTACTTCTAATACAAGCTTATGCGAATTGGTAAGGAAGGCGTAGGAAATTGGCAAGGAAAGCTTCGCTTTGAAGCGGTGAAAAAGAGAGAGAGCCTCTAGAGACACAGCTACGAGATGCACATGTGCGCTAAATCAACAGCATGTTGAAATGTGAAAGACGTCGGGCCTTTCCAGCTGTTCGAAAATAGCTCCCCTGCATCTGCGGAAACAATCCGTGCGATCTCCATTGTGACGCTTATCTTCTGTACTCGAAGGGATGTTTGCTTCCTAACCATTTTTTTTTGCTTGAACGTCCAGTAAAGTTCAATCCAGTGCATGTATTGAACTTTAAGCTGACCTGGTGTGTTGGTTACAATAAAACACACGGTCAGCTTTTCTTAGTGATCGCAGCAGGGTTATGACATGCAAACTTCCAATTGGTGTCAGATATGAGCAAGGGTGTCTGTGGGTTAGAGTAGTAGAAGTGCGCCGCGACTCCGTGGCAAACCACGCACGCATGAAGTACGGGCTATTACTTTGAGCAGTTGGCCTTCCCCAAATTCTGCATTTTGATCCGCCATAAATGCCTGCTGTGCTTGGCACTGGAGTGGAATGCAGGATGGCGAAAGTAAACGTTTGCTTCGCAGAAGCAGCACTCAGTCTAGAAGGTCAGGGCTGCTATCTAGAAAGCCAGGCCCACTATCTTGCACGCGTTCGAAAAGCCGATGTTTGGTTTCACCTCACACGATCGGCCTAGATTGGCCTGGGCCTGGGCCTAGAACAATCAAGTGATACGAAACGGAACGTCGGCTTTTCAAGTGTGTACAAGATAGCGGCGCAGCCCTGGTTGTTTTAGGCACTTATCTGTGGTTCGTTTCGTCGTAGCCACTGGTTTGACGATACGAAAGCTTTTTATTCCCTTTTTTGGACAGCCATTCGTAGTTCGTGCAAGTTCGTGGCAGAAGCGTGGCAGTTCACGTACTTGAAGACGGCTTCACTGGACCATATGTCGCCCTGTGTTTTGCCCCGCTCAGCGTGCGCACATTACTGGCTTTCAGTAATGACCTTCTGATGTCCATTCCTTAGGCACCGGTGGCCGTGAAGTAATTATAGGATACGATCGACATTATACCTATAGCGAAATCACTGTTTCCTATAATAATTTCAACATCGCATGTAAAGCCGCCTTTGGTGACACGATCTCTACGGTTGTGGATACCAGTCATTCACGTTGTCCAGCTGATTCAGTCTACGCAGGGAGCCCAGCGTTCTCCTTGTGATACAATCGACGAGGTTGCTTTTTTTTAAAGTGGATTGCAATGTGGTATTCAAGCTGCATCTGTCATTTCATCGTGTCAATGTGCGTGGAAAATCTAGCGGCCTTTCTTGTTTCCCCGACGCAACCTATGGATGCGCTATCTATGTCCGGAAGAAAGGCTGAATGTGCGAAAGATGCAAATAACAGGGAGGCTTCATTTACAGTCCTTACGTCCAGTACGGCAGGATGCCATGGCGTATACCAGTAATAGACATTACCGCGAGCCCTTTTCGAGACAGCTTGAAACGAATGGAGTCGAAAATCGTGCGTACATGCAAAATTAACAGCGTAGGCTAAATAAGTAATAGTAATAGAAAAAATTCCCTCAAAATCTAGTTTTCTTCTTTGAGAACTACAAGCCCTGATTCATGGATACTTTAACGTACATCTATGTAGCAAACCGGTTAAGCTAAACTGGTTAACCTCCCTGTCTTTCCTTCTCCACTTTTTCCTTCTTTCCTTTCTTTTTCACTGGTTAACTTGCACCGCTAGGGAGGTCTTGTGAGGGAGCGGGTCGAAGAACTGTATTGGGGGCTAAAGAAAAGAAGAGGTATTTTAGTGATTTTCGTAGGTTTCCGCCAATCGCGATTGCGGTGCCGCGATTGCGATTGCAGTGTCGATACTTTAATAATAAGATCACTCAACGTGCATGTATATATTTCAGCGCTTGTGATTTGTTCTGTTTGTTGTTTAAGGCCTTGCAATATACTTAAACGTGTGGTCGCCAAATCTCGGCGCTATTGTCGCTGGCCGTTGCTTCTTAGTCGCCTCAGTGTCTCGGCTTCACGAGCGACGTAAACCGACGGAGCTTGGCAACGCCACTACTTGCCTTGTCCCGAGGAATCCCCTGTTGAGAGCAAGCTTCAGCCACCCTCTCCAGGTTCGCCTTGTTGCGAGCAGTCAGCGATAGCCAGCAACCGAGGGAAGCAAAGTGTAGAGCGGTGCTTTCGCCGATGCCCGATGACGCGCCTGTCAAGCGAAAGAAGGGACCATAGTATAAGAGACGGAAAGATCCCGTTAGCTCTTGGGTATAGCTTAACTTCTAGAAAATGTATTCCGTATTACAACCCTGCAAATTCAGGACATAACTTCTGCAAGTTGGTTCACACTTGCTTAGGTTGTCACATCAATGATGGCTACCTTATCAGTACCACAAGGTAACAATGGGAAATTGGTGACATGAGCGATAGCATGTGAGCACAAGACAACATTAACTTCAACATGACGCCGTATAAGTGCCTGTTCTTTGCTACATCAGAGCTAGGTAGTTGTGTCTCGCCTTTTCTTTTCTCTTTCTTCTACAGGGAACTTGTATTTGGCTATTAGAAGTGCTCAAAAACGTTAGGTGCGTGTTTTGCGGTTGCGCGGAACAAAGTACATTCTTCAAAAAGTATATATTTGGAGCTAATGTAGGCCATGCTTATGCCGCTAAGTTTTGAAGTCTTTGGCTTCATCAGAGGCTAAATAATATTGCCAGGCCCTCGCTTGCTGCCGGTCTAAAAGCGTAGCAGGGACTGAAATTCGAAGCACAGCAGCAATGTAAGGACCCCAGAAAGTGAGAGAACGATTACGCAATTTTCATCTAAAAAATACTGTAATTTCGGGCTGTCTTAATAAATGAAGCAGTTTGGCACCATAATATTTAGTGTTTTTCTCTGAATGCGATATCCGCAGACATGTGTACCTTCTCCTCCCCCCCCCACCCCCCCCACACCAAGAAAAAGAGACAAACGGAGGGGGGGGGGTGTGAACGAAACATTGTAAACATGCTAGTAACTGCTACAACTTCGGAACTAGAATGAGTATCCGCAGTGTAATGGGTGAACACAGAAAAAGCACCTGAAGTAGTATAACGAAACAAAAAGAATATTTTGCTCAAATTTTCATGCATCAACATTCTTTCAAGTTTCATTTTTGTAGAATGCCACGTCACCTGTTTGTGTAAAAGTATAAAAACCTATACAACATGTACTTACGAAGAAAAAAAGCTATATTTGTGCACCTCTTGTAGATCAAACCACGCTTAAAAATAACATTTCGCAGTTTTTCTAGTACCACAACAAGCACAAGGACAAAGTAGAGAATAGTGACACACACGGGCGCTAACTTCCAAGAACATTTTATTTCCGGGATGGACACCACTTTTATAGCCTCAATTCTCGCTTTTAAACACGTGTCTGCTGACCAGGTAACAGAGCCAATGATAGCACACTCCACCTGCATACTAGGCAAAAGCTATTATGTTCAACTCCAACTCATTCATTCCAACTCATTCTTTCATAGTGACATGGACGATTGGCTACGCAAGCATTGCGAAACTCTTCAATGTGAGCACTTTCATTGATGAGACGTGTTAATTCGCATTTGCGTATCCCGATAATAACCGTATCTTTAAATCACAGAACCCATCCTCACTTATGAGAATGAAGTGCGAGGAAGCCACACGGCGAAGGCTTCTCAACTTTATTGGAATGTTCCCTAGGCCTATCATTATTGCGTCTGTCGGTTTGTGCGGCAGATGCATTAATGAAAAAAAAAGCAGGAAATGGCAAACATGAATCTGGATAAGGTTGTAAAAAGCAGTGAGAAGAACAGCGGGAAGTGTTTAGAGGTATTCTTTAGCGCGGGGGCACACAAAAGTAACGTCCTCTTCAGGGTAATTGTGTCTGGGAAATTGACCAGGCAGAAGGAAATAGCCGCCTACCTACTAAAAACACTAAATCTCCTCTACATTAGTGACCCCTCCTTTGTGAAGAGTTCCGACCAAGCTTTAGAATTTGTTAATATGCACTCTGACATGGGGCTAAACGTATTCTCGGCTGACATAAAAGCCCTTTATTAGTCTATTCCTCAATCTGGCCTGTTAACTTGAGCTGAAGGAAGCATAGAAGATTTTGGTGCAGTGTGGTTTTGCAATGAAGCCGCAACTTCTGTTCTGATTTCTTAGCATTGCTCAAGCAATATCTAACCTCAACGTTTATCCAGCGGAATAATGTTCCGTTTCTTCAGAAACAAGGCGTGTGTATCGGGTCTTCTTTGGCACCCCTACTCAGTCACCTGTATCTTGCAAAAGTAGACAGAGTCTTCTCAGAGAAGCTCAAGGCAACCTCAGTTTACAGGGATTCCAATATGCTGGTGATTTCCTTTTGTTACTTGACTGCACTTCACATTGACTTCAAAAAGAATGTGAGGGTGTTACAAGCATAATTTGTGAGTGTCTTGGTCCCCTTGATGTGACCTTCTAAATGCCCATAGACAGGAATATCTGATTTCTCGATCTACAATTTGTGTTGTCTTACGATCACATATGCTGGTGCTAGAGCTAATGAGCCTCTTTTATCGTACAGTTCTGTTCATTCCAAGCTTATTAAAAGGGGCTTAACGAAAATGTGTTTGAACAATGCACTAAAGAAGTCGTGCCCGCATTTAATTTCTTCCACTTTTCCACAACAGGTAGCGCGGTTGAGTGAGGCTAGTTTTCAGAACAATTTGATTGTGTCATTTGCTTAAGCGCTGCTCAAAGCAACGCAGTCAGGAGAGGCTGGTTTCTCGACGTCAGCCAACGCAGGGTCTGTTAAAAGTAAAGGCTTTGCCGTAATTTCATGCATCCAGTGCTTATCATATAACCTGAAGACGATAGGACTACGTGATAAGGTTGCGGTTGCATTCACTGCTCCAAACAAGCTTATCAGGTTGTGTGCAAAAAAAAAAAGACCGTATAGTATAACAAAGGACGCGTGCATAAAGCAGCACAAAAAAGGGTACGTTAACTGCAGGACCTGTGTTATTCACTGAATTCAATTGTCCTGTGGAAAGGATTATATCGGACAAACCGGCAGATGCACTGCAAGGGAGCACTTAGGGAGCACTCCAATATAGTTGACGAGCCTTCGCCGGATGGTTGCCTCGCAATGCATTGGCATAAGTGCGGATGAGTTCCGCGATTTGAAGATGCAGGTATTATCGGGAGAAGCAAATGCGAATTAACTCGTCTCATAAATGAATGTGCTCCCATTGAAGAAGTTAGCAATGCTCGTGTTAGCCAATCGTCCATGTCACTATCAAAGATGGAGTTGGAATTCCTGCGCATGCGTTTAACATAATAGCTTTTGCCTAGTCTGCAGGTGTGGTGTACTGCCGTTTGCTCTGTTACCTGGTAAAGCGAGAAGAATTGAGGCTATAAAAGAAAAGGGGCATCCGTCCCGAAAATAAACTGTTCTTGGAAGTTAGTGCTGTGTGAGTCCACATTCTGTTCTACGCCCTTGCGCTTTTTGCGCTATAACAAAAACTGTAAAGTGTTACACCGACAAGTCCAAGTATCTGCACTGATAGAAACAACAAACGCGAAAACGGGTTTTGAAATATTTTGCCCTTCACAGACAAGCAAACAATAATTCATGCCATATTAAAAATTTCAAACGCAGAACCATGTTCATGGCTACTCTGGTTGCAGTTCTTCGATGCTACTTTGAATGTCTCCACCCACCATAAGCTGATTGAGAACTTTTTACTTACTGGCGTGAATGCCGCCAACATTGCGAACGCATTATTGCAGAAGGTCGCCGGGGAATGCGAAAGCAATTCACGCGACAATAAAAAGCGACGTCCCTCGTTAAGATATTCCTCTATTCAAATTCACCTCCTATCGCTTCGATACCCAAGCGAGGCGCTCGTAGGACGCCGGATGCACTATGCCCACGTGACGCTTCCCGTCGCGACGTGGTTTCCGTACGTCGCAGAGTTGATCGGCTGTGCGCGCATCACATCAAATACCTGGCGATGCTCATGTCACGGCTACCCACCGTCACCTGCGGCGCGAGCGCGCGCCGATGGATCGGATGCCTTAGTGGGTCACTGCAGTGAGCTGCCGCGCGTTACGACCGCGTCGGGAAAAACGTGTGTGGCGATTCCGGAGCTGTTGTGCACCGTGCGGGAATCGGAGCGCAAAAAAAAGGCAAATATCGTTTGATGTGCGTCTTCAAAACGCATAGCGTTATCTTTGCATTTAATATATCTTTTTCAAATCCCGGACGTGGTTCTGATGAGGAAAACAATGGAGCTGGCAGCTTATGCAATTGCGTAGGTCAGAACCGATAGAACCGTAGGGCAGAACCAAGGCAACGGAAGCGGAGTAAAGAACAAATGGCAGAGAACGAGGCGGCGTGATGAAATGAGGAAATCTGCAGGCAAAAGATGGAAGCAGCTGTCACAAAACAGGAGTGATTTGAGATTGTTGGAAGAGACCTTCGTCCCACAGTGGACATCGAAGTAGGCTGCTGACGATGACAAAGTTGCCCTCAACTCCTGCCTCATCCAGCAGCAGTTCTGCTGCTGCAAAACGGGCATTTAAAGCATAAGGACTAACAATTTTTTTTCAGTTATTTACTAATTGGATTGCGGCGGCTACTGCTGGACCGTCTAGTCCGCGCCGACATAGAGGTACGAAAAGCGAGGACGTGATCTTTGAAATATGCAGAGCCATATTTTAAAATATATTATTTGATTTGCCATAAAATATGGTTACCCGGTTTATATATTTACGTATAGCGCGTTTTTTTTTCTTTACGCCGAATACTTTTCGAAAAAAAAAGCTCCGTAATTTACTAGTATTACGTCACTAGAGTTTAATTATACGCTGAGGTGGGCAGTATCTGAAAAAAAAAGAAATTCAGTCAATAATAAATTACATAAATGAAATGTCTTCTTAGTGTTGAACTTTTCGAGCACATGTTTGTGTTGGAAAGCTGAATCTAATCATTGCAAAAGTCTAATCTTGTGTTTCCGCATTTCACTGTCGCCACGTACACCGGAAGAACTGGCGTCAAATTATTATTTCAGTTTAAGTGATCAAGTACAAAGCACCACGAGCGTGGCTCGTCCTCCAACTCCTGTGCGACGAAGTAGGTTGGCATAAAACGAAGGTGACGTAAAGCTTCCCCCTTCCTACGATTTAAGACCGATTGGCGCTTCGCGGTTCCAATGTTCCAAATTAAACGAAAAATTTGACTGCGGTTATAATGATATACACGGCCGTTTGCAGATGTAAGAAAGGCACTAGTCTTATATCACGATTTCCTTTAGCTGTCCAATTTACACATATGTCATAATGTTTGTTACAAAAAAATGACGAGTGTAGTTACTTTATTTGCGAATGAATTATTTTGATTATTGTTGCAAAAAGGCCCGCCGGGGCAGGTAATTCATCTACGGTGTCGTAATTTGGTCCCACTTCCTGCGGGCACCTCGAACATAAGAACTGGAGATTAGGCCCCAGTTATGCACCACTAGTCTTGGCGCTCTTTGTCAATACATGGCCCTTGCGTCAATATGCACCATAAGTCGTCGTCATCATCAGCTTCACCATCATTAGTTACGCAAAACGGCAGCGCTCTATATTCCAGCGAGCTTTTGGATGAAAAACGTAACGGGTAATTCATGGGCATTCGCGGCGTTTTATTTGATTTTTTTTTTCGAACTGTGTATCGCACTCGCCACAGCTGTATCAACGCAACTTAGAAGGAGCCATCCTCATCGCAAGACAACATATTCCATTTCCGGGAGCAGTGACTTCCCACAAAAAATGCTCATCTTCACATTCTTCTGTCACTACGGCGACCATTGCTGGCCATTAGATAGCCTTGCAACGCTACACCCAGACCAATCCATTCTAGCAAGGAAACGCAGCGGTTCAAAACGCAAGAGTGAGAATGTTACAACTAAACTTAGTAGCTTTCGTCGCTTTCTAAAATCATGCGCATGGATTACAAGAACTGAGTTCCACGCAGTGCTTCTCGTGATGGAGTAGCGCGCGTTCGTTTACCGACGATTTACAACGGCCCGCTGCAGCAGACATCGTTTACATACCAGTTATCAGGGCCACTTTTCCTCTGAGATCCGGCATTGTGGGCTGAGATGCACGGGAGCTCCTGGCGCCTCGGATGTTCGGACGAGAGTAGCGTCGACAAGCCTTCGCGACGGATTGGCCCGGGGCGTATCTTGAGCGGCAGTAATGCTATCAAAGAGAATACCGCGAAAGCAGAGGGTGGCGAGCGGCGGACGCGGCCCACAACGTATGACCTCGAGTTCTTACATTGGCGCGCGGGTGGTGATGGATAAGAGAAGGCTGTCGCGACGCGTACTATGGCAATCAACAGTAACAAAGAAGCATTGCGCCGCTCAGCCCGCCTTCGTATCATAACTGTCTGTGGAGCATTTTTCTCTCTCGAAATGATCGCCCCGACACGTGGCGTTGCGCTTGGCCTACTCGATCCCGTGTTTCTCCCGAATTGCTTGTGCAACTGCGGTCGTTTGTTGATACGTAGGCATTTATTGACTTCGTCGGGGGCATCCAGTGCGACCTCTACGTGCGGCTGCCGTACGCGCTCGCTCGCACGTAGCTCACGCAGCCGTTGTCTTTTCGGAATAGCGTACTCAGAGCGCGGTGGTGCAAGGCTAAATTTAGCGGAATATGATCACGTGTTCGTCCAGTTTATCTTGGCTTTATTTTGTCACGCTAATGCTCCCTCCTAGCTCCTTCCTTCCTACGTGGCTGCCGGCCGTGCCACTGAAGCATCTCTCTGTGAGCTGAGCTGCGAAGTGCATGTTTTAGAGTGGATCGAGTGAACTCCCACACCAACTGACGGCAATATGCCGCGTGCTGCCCCCCTCGGTACAGTCTCTACGAAAGGCCCTCATACAGCGATCAAAAGCTGACCCCATTGTGTGTAACCATTATGTAATATTTCAAACATGGTAGCAAGGGTGTAAGCTATAGGCAGCATGCATTTAACACGGTAGAGGCATATCATGAAACCACGTGCTATAGCTCTTCAATGTAGTTTTTTTTCTCATATTGACGTATTAGCTAATGCCTATCATACGATACTCAGCACTTTTGCGTAAAACCAGTACGTCAGACAACGCCGCACTGCTCTATAAAGATATCACGCGTCTGTGTATGTGTAGGACAGGAGGCGACAAAATAATGCGGGATGTGCGAGCGCTTGTCACACTACATCTATGCGGCCTTTAGAGAAGCGTGCGCCTTCTGGAGAGATATGGCAACGCGTATGAGCGTCATTTCATGCTCGTGTCAGTGCTGATACGCCCTCTTTTTTCTTCCCTCTGCCGGAATCGCGATGATTGCCGAAGGTTGTGGGATGAGGGCGCTGTCCTTTTCGGCTGGCGGAGTGTGCAGTGCATTGTCACACGTCACAAGGGCTGAAACAGACACCGCTCTCCTAGCGTAATCGTCCACAATCATCGAAATGGACTTTTCCACAATTGTGCGCATACGGCGAGCGGTGACCTCAAGGCAGTATGGGATGTCGGCGCGCCCACCAAGGTCCATCTAGATATATCACCAAGCTAGGAACGAAAAGCGTGCCAAAACCTATGCGCAGAGATATTTCATAGTGCATGATTGAAGCGCGACTCAGTGGTGGTGGGCACAAACACTGAAACTAGGAAACCTATGTAAGAAAATAAAATGAGCGCAAATTTTTTATTACAATACTGCTATAAGAGTAAATATTCCATTTAAAATGTTCTTGCTGTACTAAAACAACACATATTAATGTTTTTCAATTCCCAATTTATCAGTTCGTTCTTGGTGAGCCTGAGGTCCCTTTATAAGCTTTTCTAAAAAAAGCTAAGTACCGAAAACGTTTGCGGCGCCGCCGACGCAGCTTATTGGACAGCGCGCACTTCCGGATGGGAGCTGCTTCCGTCCGCCATGTTCTTCCTGGGCCAGTCCAGCTGCTGAGTTCAACGGCGCTAGCACGCTTGTTTTCTTGCTTGACCAGTTGTGTCGGCTACAGATTTTCAGCGAAGGCGACTTTTGTGTATCTGTCGCTGTTTGCTGGAAGTCAGCGTACCGTTCAGGGCGCTTCTTGCTGCCTGCTGCAGCAGCAGCCGCAACATCTGCCGCCGAAATGCGCGTTAGGAAGAAAAAGCGTGGGAAAAGAAATGAGGCAGGAAGAAAACGCTCGTCAGGAAGAACATGACGGCCGACGCGAACGTGGTAGGAGAGGAGGAACTTGGCGCTACTTGGCGAAAGCCGATCTGGGGACTTTAGGTGAGCGCTACCAACCCGCTACTTTGGCGCAAGACTTGGCGAGACTGTGCAAATGAGCTATTACGTCGTGCGGAATGGCGTTGCTCACTTGAACGTGGCAGTTTCGTCTGAGGTTTCTTTTTTATTACTTCCTTGCGTGTTTCTTCAAAGCCTCGCCTGTGCTTCATTTCAAGTTTTGAGTGACCTAGCGCATGACAGTCATTGGCGAAACGTGTGAGTGGAGGCTTTTTTATAAGTGTTTTTTGATAAGTGCGAAACGCTCTGCGAAGAAACATTGCTCTGTTTGTTCACTCTCAGTAACATAAGGCTCTGAGTGTCCGACGGGCAGCAAAACTAGTAAGGCCAATGCTTTCTGAATGATAATGTGGGACAATATTATCTTCTCTGATACCTGTTGGATATGAATGCATATCGGTGTTTGATGAGTGAACGAATATTTAGTTGCTACATCTCGAAGCCTACATATGCAAACACTGTGACCAGAGAGTTGGAAGACTACATGTTTATTCTGATGCTCATGAACATTATGTAACAAGTGGTTCGAAACAACAATCAGAAAAAAAGCATATGTGCAGTCATATACACGTGATGCCACGAGGCTTCAAACAGCTCATTCGTTGCCGTTTGCCTTCTCTTGCCTTGTTACCTGTTTCTTTTTTCGAAGTGATGCAGCCTAGGATTTGCATAGAACTTGGTGACGCTGTTGGTGATAACTTTAAAATGTCGCGCGCAACCACCTAGACTGAGTCGATTTTGTCTGAACGCCGACATCAACTTCAATATCCTGTTTGGGTTTTGTTTGCTAAAATTGTGCGAAAACCAGTGTTCCACGCTTTTCATAAATGTGTGCAGTTCTCTCGGATGAGTTAAACGCTCTCCTCCACTCTCTACTTCCTTGATTAAGCTGGCATCCGCACAAATTTCAGAAATAGGCAGCCTAATGAGATCTCACGAGCACACGTCATGTTTGCCTTTCCTGATCATTATTCAGGCTGTACAGCCTGTTATGTTACGTTATGTTATGTTACGATGCAGCGGTGGCGTAGGATGCAGCGGTGGCGTGGAGGTAGAACACCCGCCTCACGTGCAAGAGGTCCGTGGTTCGAATCCCGGTGCCGGCAATTTTACACCGGATTAAAAAAAAATCCGCGTGTTGATAAAATTGCACAAACAGGCCTGGAGTGTCGCCTGATCCCGGTGACCAGAACCGGTAACGCACTCCCTCACAAGATCAGGATTGGCCACCCTGGTGCAGTACTTGGCCACAACCTCCTATATGAACACAACAATCAAACCCCGGCCCTCAGTCCCCAGCAGCTGCGCAGCAACTGACCACTGCGGCGGTCAGACCTGCGACGCAGCAGAGGGTGCTAAGAATCACTGGCTCCGGACAGGCCGCCATTGGAATATGAACCTGGCAACGTTTAACGTTAGAACGTTATCTAGTGAAGCGAGTCTAGCAGTGCTATTGGAGGAATTAGAGGGAAGTAAATGGGATATAATAGGGCTCAGTGAAGTTAGGAGGCCAAAAGAAGCGTATACAGTGCTAAAAAGCGGGCACGTCCTGTGCTACCGGGGCTTAGCGGGAGAGAAGAGAACTAGGGGTCGGATTCCTGATTAATAAGAATATAGCTGGTAACATACAGGAATTCTATAGCATTAACGAGAGGGTGGCAGGTCTTGTTGTGAAACTTAATAAGAGGTACAAAATGAAGATTGTACAGGTGTACGCCCCTACATCCAGTCATGATGACCAGGAAGTCGAAAGCTTCTATGAAGACGTGGAATCGGCGATGGGTAGAGTGAAAACGAAATACACTATACTAATGGGTGACTTTAATGCCAAGGTAGCCAAGAAGCAGGCTGGAGACAAAGCAGTGGGGGAATATGGCATAGGCACAAGGAATAACAGGGGAGAGTTATTAGTAGAGTTTGCGGAACAGAATAATATGAGGATAATGAATACCTTCTTCCGCAAGCGGGATAGCCGAAAGTGGACGTGGAGGAGCCCGAACGGCGAGACTAGAAATGAAATAGACTTCATACTCTGCGCTAACCCTGGCATCATACAAGATGTGGACGTGCTCGGCAAGGTGCGCTGCAGTGACCACAGGATGTTAAGAACTCGAATTAGCCTAGACCTGAGAAGGGAACGGAAGAAATTGGTACATAAGAAGCCGATCAATGAGTTAGCGGTAAGAGGGAAAATAGAGGAATTCCAGATCAAGCTACAGAACAAGTACTCGGCTTTAACTCGGGAAGAGTACCTTAGTGTTGAAGCAATGAACGACAATCTTGTGGGCATCATTAGGGATTGTGCAATAGAAGTTGGTGGCAACTCCGTTAGGCAGGATACCAGTAAAACATCACAGGAGACGAAAGATCTGATCAAGAAACGCCAATGTATGAAAGCCTCTAACCCTACAGCTAGAATAGAACTGGCAGAACTTTCGAAGTTAATCAACAAGCGTAATACAGCTGACATCAGGAAGTATAATATGGATAGAATTGAACATGCTCTCAGGAACGAAGGAAGCCTAAAAACAGTGAAGAAGAAACTAGGAATCGGCAAGAATCAGATGTATGCGTTAAGAGACAAAGCCGGCAATATAATAACTAATATGGATGAGATAGTTCAAGTGGCTGAGGAGTTCTATAGAGATTTATACAGTACCAGTGGCACCCACGAGTATAATGGAAGAGAAAATAGTCTAGAGGAATTCGAAATCCCAAAGGTAACGCCGGAAGAAGTAAAGAAAGCCTTAGGAGATATGCAAAGGGGGAAGGCAGCTGGGGAGGATCAGGTAACAGCAGATTTGTTGAAGGATGGTGGGCAGATTGTTCTAGAGAAACTGGCCACCCTGTATACGCAATGCCTCATGACCTCGAGCGTACCTGAATCTTGGAAGAACGCTAACACAATCCTAATCCATAAGAAAGGGGACGTCAAAGACTTGAAAAATTATAGACCGATCAGCTTACTGTCCGTTGCCTACAAACTATTCACTAAGGTAATCGCAAATAGAATCAGGAACACCTTAGACTTCTGTCAAGCAAAGGACCAGGTAGGATGCCGTAAAGGCTACTCAATAATAGATAATATTCACACTATCGATCAGGTGATAGAGAAATGTGCGGAATATAACCAACCCTTATATATAGCTTTCATTGATTACGAGAAAGCGTTTGATTCTGTCTAAACCTCAGCAGTCATGGAGGCATTACGGAATCGGGGGTGTAGACGAGCCGTATGTAAAAATACTGAAAAATATCTATACCGGCTCCACAGCTACCGTAGTCCTCCATAAAGAAGGCAACAAAATCCCAATGAAGAAAGGCGTCAGACAGGGAGATACGATCTCTCCAATGCTATTCACCGCGTGTTTACAGGAGGTATTCAGAGACCTGGATAGGGAAGAATTGGGGGTAAAAGTTAATGGAGAATACCTTAGTAACTTGCGATTCGCTGATGATATTGCCTTGCTTAGTAACTCAGGGGACCAATTGCAATGCATGCTCACTGACCTGGAGAGGCAAAGCAGAAGAGTGGGTTTAAAAATTAATCTGCAGAAAACTAAAGTAATGTTTAACAGTCTCGGAAGAGAACAGCAATATAAAATAGGCAGCGAGGCACTGGAAGTCGTAAGGGAATACATCTACTTAGGGCAGGTAGCGACGGCAGATCCGGATCATGAGCCAGAAATAATCAGAAGAGTAAGGATCGGCTGTGGAGCGTTTGGCAGGCATTCTCAGATCATGAACAGCAGGTTGCCATTATCCCTCAAGAGGAAAGTGTATAATAGCTGCGTCTTACGAGTACTCACCTACGGGCAGAAACCTGGAGGCTTACGAAAAGGGTTCTACTCAAATTGAGGGCGACGCAATGAGCTATGGAAAGAAAAATGATAGGTGTAACGTTAAGGGATAAGAAAAGAGCAGATTGGGTGAGGGAACCAACGCGAGTTAATGACATCGTAGTTGAAATCAAGAAAAAGAAATGGGCATGGGCAGGACATGTAATGAGGAGGGAGGATAACCGATGGGCATTAAGGGTTACGGACTGGATCCCAAGGGAAGGGAAGCGTTGCAGGGGGCGGCAGAAAGTTGGGTGGGCGGATGAGATTAAGAAGTTTGCAGGGACGGCATGGCCACAATTAGTACATGACCGGGGTTGTTGGAGAAGTATGGGAGAGGCCTTTGCCCTGCAGTGGGCGTAACCAGGCTGATGATGATGATGATCATTTATTATTAAATAAATTGAACTCACCTAGCAAAAAAAAAGAAATTCCTCCAGATTGTCAGGCATATCTAAAGCGAAGACCAATAAATGCGTTCAAACAGAAATGCCACTGATACACATATCATCATCCGAACGAATAAAGTACGCCGCTAGCAGCTCGCTTGCCTGAACGTTACTTTTTCGGAGCAAATTAATAAACGCCAACACCGGTTTACACAAGCTACACGTAGACCCAAAACAATGTGTTTGGCTTTTTAAAGGTGTGTATCCATTCTTGCTTCTCTCATGAAAGTGCATCAGAGTTGTTCTTAAGTAACCAACCGAAACGATGGAATACGCCGAGGAAACAGAAAAATCCACGTCACAACATCCAGCTACTGCGGTGCCACTCGAAAACAGGCACCGAAGAGGACGCGCTAACACGGCCTAAATCATAAAGAGATTTTGTTCACCTTTTCAAACCTCTGGCACATCTGTGCCCACTCGACAGGTGGTAACATAAGCTCATACATATATTCTTCGACTTTTTCTACCAGGATGGATGCGCTTTAAATCATCACGAAAGATAAACTAGAAAAATCGACATATTTTTTTTTTCTGAACCACGGGAGGCTATAAAGTATTGCATGCTGGCTAGACACGTTGCACATCTTATCGGAGACACTTTATTCATATTTTCAAAAATGTGCCATAGCCATGCCAACTCAACTGATAGTAATGTAGAACTAAACATTACCTGGATACAGTAAACGTTCAAAACGTCACAAATTATGTAATACATAAATGGAAATGTTTTCTTCAGCAGAATGTGACACAAATATATTCCGTGTAGACTCGATACAAGTCTTAATGAAGGCAGAGTATTCACATTTTGAGAGTGCTGGCATATCCCATGCCAACTGAATAGGTAGTAACCTTATAAATCGCAATATTGCACTTTGCTTACCAGTAGCAGCAAATAAAAAAAGAGGGGTCTCTGTTGATCATACTATAATGCGTGATTATACGATAATGCACGGAATTTTACGATCGTCATGGTTGACATTCACTACAGACAATATTTGGCGCAGAATCAGGCTTTGTCCCGATAGCTAAAGATTACGGAGTTTTACACGATAAACCATCGCCATGATAGCTGCCGCAGAACTTCAGCACTAAGCATTCACAGTGTAGGCGTACTCTTACTCTTTTTCTTTGCAATTTCAATCTTCAATGCACATGTCGACTCTTACTGCATCACGCCTTCCACTTCAGGCATGTAGCTTAAATGGGTCGGGAGAAAATCTTTCGGTTTGCATTTTGACACATGCATATGCGCAGCAATGAAATTGCTAAACAAATTGCACAAGCTTCGGCTTTTCGTCAGATAGTGCAGTGTATTTTGTCTAGTGTGCCAACCAACGTGACTGTAGGCATTAATATATTTTTGCACAGGGTACTAGAAGTTTAGTTACATGAAGTTTGTAATGTGTATGGACTACCGTGTTGTGGTTCAGCAGAAGTCCCGTCTATTTGTCCTCGGTGAATTGCACGAAGAGTACTAGGGAGCACACAGCAGCGACTTAGCGAATATGGTGATGTTCACCGCCGTGTTCACCACCCCATTTATTCAACCGCCATGGCCGGGTGAATTCCCCGCCGCGGCGGTCGAACTTCAATTGCATAAGCAAATTGTGATTTTGGCACTTAGAACCCCATAATTCCTTTCCACTCGGGAGTGTTGCACAAAGAGAGTTTGCAAGAAAGTATTTGTTGTGGGCTAACTGCAGTGTTGCGCACAATTTTCCATCAAAAGCTCCGCTCCATCCTTGGGCCTGCCGTACGCGTCCATGGGAATGCTTGCCCGAGGATGTTACAGGCCCCGTAAATGTTGCCTCGTATTTGGTAGGCGCCGACATCCATTCGAAGGAGCCTAAAGTAGTTCCAATGTCCACTACAGCTACTTAGGCAACAATTTATTGTATTCATGAGCTCTTAAGCAGGTTTAGAGTCCCGTAAACACTACTGCCCGATAACGTATCACAGTTCACCTGTCAAGACTGTCGAGCTTACCCCCAAAATTGTTAATAAGGCACTTACGGACCGCCTCGCGTTACCCAAGGAGCAATGTACTGGCTGAAATCAGTGCATTGAAATCAGCGGCTAATAATGCCAAAGGCAGGACTTTGTCGGGCTCCTGCCTTTTATCTTGGCGCCCTCGTTTCGCTGAAAAGGAATGAACTTTCACTTTCAACTTTCACTTTAGTAGGTAGCAGACTTCCTTCGCAATACGCCGCATGCTACGACAGGGGAGGCTCTTTCAACTGTGCCGCTGAGGAGGCGCCCTCGGACAAGATTTCGCAGTATCAGACCATCTGTCGAAAACCATGTGTCACAGCGCCAGTTTCACCCGGCAAGCTGTCGTCCGCATTGCGACAAGGTGTTTAGTGTACGTGATACCGCTTGCATGCGCTACTACTGGCCGGTACAATAGTCGCTCAGTGCAACAGTTCAGGCCTGCACAGGACCAGGGTCGCACCGTTTAGGCGTATTGAATCACGAATTGTATGTTTCAGTGGGTGCGTCACCGGAACAAATACACGCAGCGAATACTAACGGCACCATGGGCGTCGACCTAAGGTTATTTGAAAGCCAACAACTTTTCGAATATTTCAGAACGTCAGCTATGGCGAAATCAAAACAAAATTCAGCTGAAGTGCAGTAATTTCATCTTTAGGGTCGTAGAATACACAAACACACTAGAACTTATGTAGGGAAGCACGCTACGCCACAATACAGGGATGTGAACACTGTGTTATAGTATTTGTAATAACAGATGTTCATTATTTGAAAACTATCCGATTCGACATTCGATTCGCTCCTGCCACTGCTCTATTCTTATGCAATTCGATATGAAAAATCACTAATGTTTACAAAGAAGACTGAGGGCGTGCGACATATCTGCACACGTGTGCTCGTTATAACGCTGCGTATCATTCTGCTCTGTCACGCGTCCGATATCGTAACTCACTATCGCTCACTGTGTGCGTTCAAAAGCGAATGCAGCGATGCCGGTGCGAACATTTCATCCTGTAACGTTTTGACTATCATTATGTTGTTTGAAAGCAGCTGGCTAGGTCACTGCCAAGGAATAAATGATTTTTTTGTATTCTCTGGCATTTAGCCTGCCGAAGGACACAGACACGACGACTACGTATTTTTTCATTTCCTGTGGAACGGTAACAGTAAAGGCTGGTGAGTCAGAAAACTGAAAACACATGAGCCGGCGGAAACATCAAAAACAAAACAGGAGAGGCTCATAACCTATGGCGAGCGGCTTCAATATGTGCAACGTATGCAGTAAGAGGATACGGTAGGAATATAAATCTTAGTTAGTGTAGACCTGCTGGAAACGCTTCAGTCGAAGTGACGAGGTACAGTCGTACGCACCGCTTTGTCCACACATCTAGCGTACACAGAGGTCAGGCGCATTTGAGCGCACAATGCTGGACCTAAGAGGAAAGGTGGCCCTCATAACAGGTAGGTTCTTATATAGAGTTCTGTTAAGCACGTTAGTCGTTAATATAAACACAGCAGGGTGCAGCCTAAACTTAAGCATAGCACACGTAGGAGGCAACACGGCACGTGGGTCGAATTTAATCAAGTTCACAATTATTTAGGTTCTAGTGTGATAGCAATTGTGTGGACAGTCCCGATGGATTTCCGCCGCCGTCGTCAGCGTCGTGTGATATTCAGGTACGATAAGATCGCGGCCGCGCGCTGTACACTGTAGGTGCGACAGAAATCATACGACGGTGAGCCGAGGAGGAAGGTCGCGTGGTGTGGCGGTGTCTTCACGTGCTCGAAAGGCGTAAAGGAGGTGTGAGGAAGGCGGGCAGGGAAGCGTGCGTGAACGCTTCTACTCGGGCTGTGGCTGGACATGGCACGGCTGCGCGCGTCCTATCTTAGATCAATCGCCGCTGGCTTTGAGAACTAGCAGAACCGATATAGCTGATGGTTTCGCGTGCACTGTGTTCCCGCGCGCATCGTTTGATTTGAAGCTACAGACAGCACGAAGGGGAATTCTGTCACCACTGCTGCTACCTCTCTTCATTACGCCAGCGTTCTTAAAGCTAGTCTCCACGGTGATCGAGTGATATCTGTTTATGCTCGCCCGTGAACACGTGACACCCAGATTGTTAATGTAGTTAGTAAGCGAATGCTTGCAGTGCACTACACAGCTAATACAACTAATAAATGAGTATGGCTGTCTAATTATTTTCTACCGCAATCAGTGCTTTTCGCGTTCGCGCGATACTATTTCTTTCTTATTTGTTTACACAACTTCAAGGCTCTCTTCAGTCTGCACGTCGAATGAGACAGGTAGCCAGATCGACAACTGAAATTACCGAATTGATCAATGACATGTGTTCCGCCGCCACTTGCTCGAAGTCGATGGTGTAAAATAATTTTTGAGGAAGTATTCGCACCAGCCATGTTTAAATAGGAAGAAAGTTTAGAACAAACGGAGTCAGCGAAAGAAAAATGGGGCTACTGAAATAATATATATTTTGTATAAAAAAAGTCTGCAAAATATATAAAAGCTAAAATTAATTATGGGGTTTAACGTGCCAAAACCACTTTCTGATTATGAGGCACGCCGTAGTGGAGGGCTCCGGAAATTTCGACCACCTGGGGTTCTGTAACGTGCACCTAAATCTAAGTACACGGGTGTTTTCGCATTTACAGTTGTAGTTCCAAAGAATAAAACGAGTGGCGTTGTTTTGGATTAGTTCAAGGGAATGTTTTAGGTTTTCGTGTAAAGGGTCGCATATAGCTGCAGCGAATTCTACTTTTGTTCGATATATGTTCTTTTTTACTATCTTGCCGTCTTGATCCATCCCCATATACTGAATAAATTGTTGAAGTTTTCACAGCGATTATCCATCATATCCGCCTGTCACACTGGTGCACTGACTCACATTGCTTGTCTAGCTCGGACCAGTAGCACTTAAGGCACGCGGAATGGGAAGTGATGAGGATGGAGAACGCCGCGTCGTAAGAACATCTAATGCTTCTTAACGTTATCGTTTATATGAAGCCTCTTGGACAGAGCTGTCAGCTCCTCTTCGTATCATCTTTATTGGCCATAAAGCTGTCCATCCAATGTTACATTTGGGCTTCCATTACACGAGAAAATGTAATATATAGGTTGCGAAGTGTGCAGCGAAATAAAATGCAGAGCAGCAACGGTGCCTGAATAGAAGACACCTCAAGACTTCTTATACATCACAAGAGAAAGAAATCGTTCGGGGAGAGGTGGCGGCAGTATGGCAGAGCCGAAAGAGCTGTTATTTTGTGTTTGACGAGAAACACGTGGAAACGAAAAATGATCACGGAAGAGGCGAGCGGATTATGAAGCGTGCGGAAGTGCAGCTATGCTGTGCTTGACGAGAAATTAAGTCACTGTAGGAAAAGTTTGTGGCCTAGCATTATCATGCCGAAGACTCTATTGTGCAGATGCCGGAAGATGATGTCGGAGTGCATTATTATTGAGTTCGAGCGTACAAATATACCATTTTCATTCAAAGTTGGCCCTTATGAGAACTTCTGGCGCACGACATCTCTAGAGTTGAAAAGAAGTATGTAAATATTGCGTTTGTTTTGGACTTCTGGTACTGCACCTTTATATAGTGGGAAACTCATACATTGCAATTGGCTACTCTGCGTCTCCTTTAGAGGGCCATTCTGAAAGAACAGTGTTTTCACTTTCGGCATTTATGCTGTCAATCAATGTTCACGTCATCCTTGTGCGCAATCTCACGCTCGTGTGTTGTATTTGTCCTGTATGAGTGAGTTCGGTAAACTAGTGCCTGTGACATCTATCTTTCGTCTCCCCGAAGTTATCAGGCAAAACTTGGCGGCATTTATTCTTCTTTGTGGAGAGGGCGTCGGATAGCATGAAGACGCTAACGGTGCCGTCTATGTAAGAGCCACGCTGTCCTCCATCCATGTGGTTGAAGGGAAAATAATAATAATATTTGGGGTTTTACGTGCCAAAACCACTTTCTGATTATGAGGCACGCCGTAGTGGAGGACTCCGGAAATTTCGACCACCTGGGGTTCTTTAACGTGCACCTAAATCTAAGCACACGGGTGTTTTCGCATTTCTCCCCCATCGAAATGCGGCCGCCGTGGCCGGGATTCGATCCCGCGACCTCGTGCTCAGCAGCCGAACACCATAGCCACTGAGCAACCACGGCGGGTGTGGTTGAAGGGAGCACCTGTCTCATGTCAACTTGCACCGACGTTCTCATCGAGGTGAAACTCTCTTTCGACAGAAACGCACACCCCTGTGAGGACCTATCTTGGCCTTACAATATCAAAGGAGGCCACATTTCTGTGTCGCTGTGTTGTAAAACTTCAGCGAGAATTGGATGCTTGCATGCTGCCGTAAATCGACGTCTCTCTCTCCGCAGTAATTCACTCTATAAGGCGACAACTACTGGCAGTTGGTTGTTCTAAAGCGCCTCGATGAGCGCTCTCTCTCTCCCCAGCTCATTGAAGGCTGATGACAATGGCGCGCTCTCCTACGGCGCCTGCCATGTTCAAGTCTACACCGCGGTGACACAGGCTTGGCACTTGGCATTTATAGAAGTATTTTTTCTTCAAATGCCGGACTTCACATGCGGTAGGGAGCTTGCATGGGTAGGAGCTGCATGAAAGCGGGGCATATTTAAAGCTTTACCATTCAAATACACCCGCTTGTTAAGGTGGTACTCAGCTGTATCTTAAAGAAATCATTGTACTACGCCTGATTCACTTCGCTTAAAACAAATATGCTGCCGCCAAAATGTAGACTTCAAATAATATCACATCTACTATTTAGTGCACAGTTTTTATTACGCCAAGTCGCCAAATGCAGTGTCATTAGCGCTTATCGCCGTGCCTCCAACACTGCTGCAAGGAAAAATGGTTGCACAAACTATATTCGATACGCGTATGTCCTAAATGAAACGCACCGCATATTTCGTGGAAGGCTGTCGTTCTTATCCTTGGGCGTTAATTTAGGAATGACATATACAAGAATAAAAGCAAAAGCAAAGCAAACTCTCAAATTACGCATTTGTACACTGAATTTTTTATCGTAAATAGACTCCCGAGTTTTACTTTTATCGGCGTGTATGGCTTGTAATTAGGACATGTTTGCTGGATGTATTCAAGTCGGTTTATAGCTTATTAGCTCATTCCTCAGAGACTTGATCCTTAAATCAATTTTGCTTTGGACAAGGTGAAGCTGCCCACTTGTCCGCGACGCCTAGCTGCCACATCATTGCTGAATTCCGTGCAGCTCATTTTATCAGGATGGCTGTTACATGCTTCAGTTGGATTTGGGTAGGCAGAAACTTCTTGTGCCAGTAAAGATGCGCGTTCACTCCTCCTTACTGTACATTCTTGTGTGTACTTCTTAAGAAGCAGAAGCAATGAGAAAATTGTACCTTTGTTAGATCAGGTTTATCTCCTCTTGTCTTATAATAGCACGCTTGGCATAGCGTTTGGCCTAAGCTTGTCCCATCTGTTCACCTGATTCCGCGCGAAGCTATTTCGAAGTGAACCTGCAAGTGCAGAAAACCTATTCATGTATACCACATGAACGTTTGCATGTGCAGGCTTGTGTACACGAAAACACAAACACGTACGCACGAACCCATACGAGCATTCCCCTTCGCTGACTTGCTTATCAATTTATGCGCACAAGCACCACACGAGCACCCACGGTCATCCATGCAAACGTAAACCTACTCACCCACTCACCTGAATGCGTGTACATGCAACCGTGCACGCATGCAAGGGCGTGCAAAAGAAAAGCGGCTGTGAAAATGCATGGCAGGCTAAAATGCCGTCAAAAACATACGTCGCTCACATTGCACATGTGCGATGAGTATATCGGCTGCCACTTGTCTCGTTTCATCCGCGCTATCCTTAGGATCGTTCCTTTTGGTCATCTCCAGAAAGTGAACATCTACCAAGCCACCACAGTAGTGTTTGGCCCTCTGTGCGACACATGACTTAGGAATAGTGCAGGAACCGCTGCGTGGCGCATACTTGCCTCGAGAACAATCTGAAACGTGCCTGAGCTAATTGAATGTGATGGGGTATTGTTGGAATCGACCCTTCAAAGAATGAGGGCACCTTGCACGGAGAGGGGAGAGGAAGAGCACATTGGCTTACTGTAGTTGATGATGAGGATGATTTCTATTAGCCTCTCCTCCGAAATGCGTTGGCGATGAGTAGTCACCTTGGCTGCTTGAGATAATCAGGTCTACCAACCTCTATTGCCCCCTAGCATATTGCCTATTACTCAGTCATCTTCAACAAAGCATCGATATTGAGCAGTTATATACGCCGGCAATGTCTGTAGCTCTATCGATCTGTTTCCTGCTTGTGTCTGCGCCAATAATCTTATAGTTTCTCGCTTATCTCAAACGCTAGCCAGGTAATTCTTTGATTCGCTTTCAATCCGGGCGTTTCAGGTAGCTGGACATTCGGTATGCTTGTTGCTGTGTGAGTACCTTGGTATGTCATTATGATGTGCTTAGTCGCCTTCTCACCATCCCATTTACTCAAACGTAGAACACCAGACATATAAAGACGGCCCTACGGCCAACATCCCAACGTTGATTTCTCGCCCTTTCTTAGTTTTCTCCGCGGACTGCTGCGACGATCTGCATATTACGAACCTAGGAAAAATTAAATCGTAAAGCACTGTATTTCACTCATTTTTCCAAGTCTATGACATGAAGCTTGAACAAAAATGAAAACAGAGGGAACCTTTAGTTCAGTCGTCGGTGAACTGCAACTATTTCTGGGCACATGCGGCATTCCCAGGTGACATTGCACTCCGTTGTGCCCAGTAGATAACTACTACGCACGCGAGCACTGTCTGGGCATTTGGCTGTCGTCACGGGCATATTCTGTACCCGTAAAATTTGCCTCTGCGTGAGGATTGCGTCTTCACTGTAATGTTCGCCCGTTTGTTCGCGAACCTTTGTAGCCGTGAAGGGAAGGCTTAGCTCGGGGCTAACTCCGATTCGGCCTACTGATATACACGTAAAACGCAGAAAGTATTCTATATGCCAACCGTTGTGACTACAGGAAATCGTTTTCTTTTGCGTTTATGAGCGAAAGTTAAATTACAGGGAACGTAATGTTCATAAATGATATTTAATGCTCGGAGATTTTACAGAAATTTGTGAAAATAGGTAAGTTTTGAAACAAGTCATGTTGGGCCTTTGCAGATACATAATCCGTCCCAAAACTACGTATGGCATTTTGTAAACTGTATACCTTAGAGTATCTCAAGCAGACAATTTCGATCTGTAATGTATGTCATTGGTGAATGCTTTACACTGTTTACGAGGACTTTTCAAATGTTCCCCTCACAAGATAGCGGTATATTTCACGGCGGTTTATAATACATCAGTTTTGTCTGTTGCAATGTGCAGAAATCTGGTATCGCTTTTTGTTTCTAATTCAGAAAGTTGTAAGCTTGATCGTCTGGTTCTTTTTTTTAAATTTGGCTATATTCAAAAATTTTGCTAAAACCATTGATGGCCTGAATAAAATATCTGCCTAATACGTCCGTAAATTTTAACGTTTTGTTTTAAATGTAATAAACGTCAATAATTTCGCGGCGGTGGTTGCAGAGAAAATCAGTTTATCCTCTCCCATCTATTTAGAAACGAGCTTCCTTGCTAAAGCTTCCTCTTAATGAGGGCTGTTGCTTTCTATTCTGTTTGTTCTTTCTTGGGCATCTACTGTACTTGTGAAAACACATCCATTGTGCTGAGTCACGCTCGCTAGAGGGCTACAGAAAATACTGCACCTTCTTCAACACGTTCATTCTCTCAAGCGCGCACGGGTGCCCAGCTAAAAGGAAGCAGAAAAGCAGTTCTCTCAATTTTCTCACATTGAACTGCGCATGGCGACGCGTTGCTGCTAAATAAGCATTAGCATGGAGCGATGAACCACTTTGCCGCGCATAAGTTTTACGCCTTCCTAATAGCACCGCGACACCCAACTCCATCGATCAAGCCGGTCGGTTACGGCGAGGTTTTGGTTACGGTGCTAAGATGAACTAACGAATAGAACGACGATGACTCCGTAGACGACAAAAAGTCAACACAACGACGCTGAGCTCTCGCCCGTTTCCGTTAACCTTCTTTATGTTTGTAAATACATCATGTAAAAGGTTTCACAAGCGTAGCGATGTGAGTTCTTTCAAACATCAACATATTGCCGCCTTACAAGTACAAAGTATTAGCCCACAACGCCTTTTACAAATACCATGCAGGAATACTCTCCGGAAGGGAATTCAGACAATCTCTCGAATACTGTGTTCAGTCATTATTGTCGTGCAGCGTTCATTACAAGTAAATATTTTCCGGAATAAAGTTCAAGAAAGTTTGCCACCTTAAGCAAGGCACGTTGTCGTGATCAGATCATGCAATGACCCCGTAAATTGCGTCCCACTAAATCCACGAGTCGACATCATCTTCGCGTCGCACGTAGCATGACCCCGGCGGCATAAGCGCCGGCCCGGGGCCATTGAGAACCAAGAGCAGTGCACGGGTGGTAATACTTGTCTGTAAACGTGGACGACGTCGCTGGAGAACAGAATATTTAGTGGGACTGATGGAAACAATGCCGTACATGACGTCACTCACTTGTCGATGAACGCGGTATAGGCTCGTGTAGCGAGGACGGAGCGTTCCAAAACGCAAAAAGTTCGTTGCGGTGTTGCTGGTCGCAAAGGCCCTTCTGATTTTGTTGGGAAGCAGCAGGTATGCTACAAGCTATCTGCCTCGGGTAATCAGCCAGGGCGATGTTGCCACGTGCATGTCGTCGGAGTGGCAGAGGACGGAAGAAATGCCTCCAGCAGTAAACTTGCTAACAGGGAGAGGTAACAAAACAAAAGGTAACAGGGAGAGTACCCAGCAGTGTCATGACGGGAGGAATTATATCCGAATGTCTCGTATTGCCTTGCAAAATCCCACTCACAGTGGTCAACCGTCCGCTGTCCGGCTGTCCGCTAAGGTTCAATTCAAGCATAAAGTGATCCCGTTCATCATGGGGAACGTATGACGTGGTGATCTTGTGCTGTGTGTAGCAGTGTGGAGGATATTGTCGACGACTTTACCTATGGAAGTACGGCTTCGCTCAATCAACACTTAACACGTGGCGCCATGTGCACATATTAAAATTACGTCACGGAGGAGAAAATGCACCACATCTGCAGATCAGCTAGTTGCCAGCGCTCTTGTCACTGTTTTGCGCGTCGTGGAATCGGTAGCCCCGGCAACCCACTTGTTTACTGAAGTAGATCCAAGAAATGTTCCGTCGAACTGCAAACCGACAGGTAAGAACGGCTGAAAAGGAGTCAATGGGTTGAAGATGTCCAGCAGGAAGCGTTGAAGGTTTCTTTCGGCCTTAAAAGTGCTCGCAGGTGCTCACGTAACTACGCACTATACGAGCTAGGCGAAGCCAATGGAGGCAACGGCGCACGCGGTCATATGTGCGAGTAACACCAAAATGGCCTGCGGTTGGGACGTAGTGAAACTGACAACGAACTGTAGCGCCCAGGTGTGATGGTATGACTAGGCGAACACGACCGTCTGTGTACTTGTTAAGCCGCCATAACGTGCCATCCCATTAGTGAACATGCGCTGAGAGGCGTTACTGGTAGAGGATTCCTCGTGCTCGATTATTTCATTTAGGTAGACATCCCAACGCTGCTCGTGGGCGATGTCAAACAACTCCCTCACGAAAAAGACGCAATCGAGGAATTCAGTGAGCGAAGAATGACAGTTGCCCAAAGGGTGGGAGGATAAACAATCCAAGTTTTTGTGCAAGTCCCCTCTCTTCTATGCGAGCATGTAGGTGTGTTCTTGTCGGCACAGTGCTCATCGAGTGAGTCTCACTGTAGGACCTTTCAAAGGCATGAGTAAACAAAGGGCCCGGTGGTCAGAAACTACTGCGAACGCTCGGCGAACAGATAAGGGTGAAATTTTGCTACTGCCCATGAAAGAGCGAGGCACTCAGGTTCTGTAACAATTATTCTTCCGATATGGACAGAAGCTTGCTAGCATTAGCAATGAAGCAGTTCGCTACACGTTGACGTTGGACCAAGAGTGCGCCTTTTGTGTAAACACGTTGGTCAATGCGGACTTCGATTTGGGCTGATGAGTCGAAGTGGTTCAAAATGGGATGCATAGTGAGTAGTAGGGTTAACAGAAAGGCGTGGCTTGTGCAGGAGCCTTAGGCAAAAGGGGCGTCTGCCCCTTTTGCCTAGGGATTCTGCACGTTTTTTTGCCTAGGGCTCCTGCAACGTCTGCCCCAAAAGGGGCGGCAGCCATCTTCTATTCTTTTCGGTATGAGACTGTCTCCGGCTATTCAGAAAAAAAGTCCAGTTTTGTTCGGCATATTATTACTTATTTACCGCGTAAAAGTCACTTTGACGCAATGAGTTGTTGCGGCTTTGTGACGCCGAGGTGACAGAATGGTAATGGCTGCGGCTGACTAATAGCAGAGGGTTAGTGAGGAAAAGGCGTCAAATCAAAAATAACTATTTTTCTCTGGTTTGGTCTAATCACGCATAATAAGCTTGTACACGTCATGTCAGAGGGGGGGCTATCGCGGTTTTAGTGACGTCGCATGATAGACAGGTCAAGTGACGGTTGTCCTAAAAAGTTTTTAGAGCAATCGCGGAGGCCTGGCTGTAGAATTGGAACAGAAAAGTTTGGAATAACTTTACGGTATGGCGCCCCAGTAGTGGATTGATGCGCGTCAGTGCAGGGGTAGCACACTGCGACTGGTTAGTAATTCATTCTTGCGAAAGCGAAACTGATTCATTCAAGCTACTGTCAAGCTACTGTCATACTGTCAAAGTTGTTCTTCATAGACTGCCTCGAAGGCTGTGAGTGGTGACAGCGTCGACGCCCAACTATTTACGCAGCCGCATTGTTGGCCGAATTTTGATGACTGTATGAGAAAAGCTACTTCATTTTTTTTTATTCGAAGATGGTATTTAGCTTTGCCCCCGAGAAAACCATTGCAGTGCGCTCACAATAGGTTCCACGGCAGGAATTCTTTGTGTGTAGTTTAGCTTACCAGGTGCTCACATTGAGCCATTAAGCAACCCAATCGTGAGCTAATTGCGGCACTGCAGTGATAGTAAAGTTAAATTGTGTACTGCGTGTAGGAAGTTGCCAACCTATACTTGTCAAGGGAAGGAGTATGTTACCGTTGAGCATGTTACCGGGAGTAATCAGGCAATCTTAAGCGACTGAAGCAGCATCACAACTGTGCGGCAAATGGGAGCGCAGCATTTAACGCTGTAGCTCTGCACTATATGCAAACACAGGTCGCAGCATGGGCTGTCAATTAACAGCTTTAATCCCGAAAGTAATATCGCTACCAAACCGCTCTGAGCATGAAACATTGCACAAACGACAGCACATGTGCTATACCCAAAACGTGCAAACATGCCAGAACAGGCTGCTAATTCCAGTGCCCGCGTGGTCTGTGTGGCACCTGTTTCACTTGGTAAGGCTTGTCTTTTACCTTTCCGTTTTATTGCTAATAATTGACCAAACGAGTGCAGAAAGCAGGTATGCAGTTTCATTTTCCTTTTTCAAAAAGCGAATGTTTTTAATACTTCAGAAAGGGAAAACGATCTCCTTGGCCCATTAGCTTCGGCCTGTTCGCGGCGACGAAGACACACCTTTTCTTTGTTTTTTACAGTTGTTGTCGCGTCGAAACTCTATCGTTCTTCAACATTACGGCTTCCTCTTCAGCAGTCTGTGCACAAGCCCAAGAAAACAGGTTGAAGTGGTCGCATCTTTTCACGACCACGTGGCATGCGCCGTGGCACGGCTCACCCTGGCCGCATAAGTCTCGTAACCGCGATTATCTGTGTTAATCTTCAAGCACGCCACAGGCACACACAAAACATATTGACGCGGAATTACGTAAAAGACAAGGTAATATGTACAGGCGCTTGTGAGGACCACAAACAATGCGTGGTAATATACCAACACCCCTAAATATTATTGATGTTGTAATGACCTTGATAGAGTGGCATAAGCTGAGGGAGCGGACTACTGAGCATGCCAACCGTATTCATCATAATTTCTACAAGCTTCAGTAACAACTGTGAAGATCCAAGCGAAAGAGAAACATTACATTAAAACATTTAATGGGTCTTCGCTGGCTCACTTGCAATTCACGCTCTTCTAGACGTATGCCTATTAAGAGTTAGCCTTGGTGTACAATAGTGGAACGTTGTCTGAAACGTTGTCTGTCGTTTATTATGAAAGACAGGCGCCACGGCAAGGCTTTAGTAACACAGTCGGCTATAAAAGGTGATTATGCGCACAACATGAAGTGCAGAATTTTGTACATGTGTAATCGTCCCTTCTAAAGCATTTAGTCATACAATTTGTTAAGGAAATTTTTCTCAGAGCGTACGCACCCATTTCTTATGACAGGCGCCTCGGCGGGCATCGGTGAAAGCACGGCTAAGCATTTCGCCACTCTCGGCTGCTGGCTCTCCCTCACTGGGCGGAACACGGCGAATCTCGAGAGAGTGGCAGACGCTTGCTGCGTACAAGGACTTCCTCGAGAAAAGGCAAGTAGCCATTGGTGCAGAGCTGAAGGTGTTTTACGCCGGATCATGAAATTGAGGGGTCAAAATAAGGCAAGTTCTCATCAACCCCACTATTGGTCGACCTTAGCGCGACTGTAAATTGCGATGGTAAAGTTTACGTAAGAAAATAGAACCGCTGGAATGTAGAAAATTCTATGATCAATGGTCATTATTACGTCCTATTAATTACAAAACACCCGAGGCCTATAACAACTCGAATCATTTTACAGAAGAGAAACTAGAAAACACCGACTAACAGGAGTGTCACGAATCGGGCCGAATTCCTCCATGGTTAGTCAGTTCATGATAGCAATAAGTAGCCAGGACACAACCTAAATAACGTTTACGTGTCATGTTTAATGCTATATCTCACTATTACCCAGTTTTAGGGGGCGACGTTGATCGGTGCAGCAACGCAGGAAATATATACACCGTTAAGGGTTGAGAGCCTCTAGCGTTAATTCGGCGTAGACTTAGCACTGTACAGATTCCTAGGTTATGTCCAAAAACAACACAGAAAGTAATAAATCCTGACAGCCAGCATTGAAGGAACCCAGTACTCATCCGTAACAAATGGCCACAAGGACGTCGTACCAGGAGAAGTATGTCTCCGTGCTACTGAAATAGGCTAGACACTACAAGTCACGTACTCTCAAGCCATGAATGTTAGCATAGCCGTGTCATTCAAAAGAGTTCTACATAATTAGTGAATTCTATTACTAGTGTGCCACTTGAAGACGATGAGACTTGTGGGGGAGAAAGAACTCCGCTAAAAGAGATTATACTTAAGCACAAACTAAAGGGAAAGGAACACGGTTTTGTCGATCATAGTGTAAACGTGGATAGCTCCTATTCCTAGTAAGGTCAATATTTAAGAATTCTGACCAAACCCCTCTCATGATGAATGTTGCCGTCAGTGCGATAAACATTGAAGAAATGTAGCCGCACACCGTATTGCCGCCGGAGGAGACTGTTATGTGCCTTCATGATGTGTGAATGCAGCCCCGATACTATCTCATACTTCTCAGCGAATACTCTACGAAATATAGCGGCACCGTGACGAAGTTCACACGGAACGCATGTTTGAATATAGTCTTGCGAACCAAAAGCTGGCGCTACACTTCTGCACAGGCTGGAACACCAAGGCGAACACGAAAGGCTGAATTCCTTCTTAAGACATGGCACCAGTAGGCGCCAGCTGATGACACATAACTTCATCCGCCTCTTTTCAGTTCACGAGCTTTCTTGAAGTGCCGTCCCAGGGCAACCTATGGTGAGGTACTCAAGGGGGGTAGATAGGGCTTCAAATGAACAACGTCGGTGTTTGGTTGAACCAACGATGCACCCGCATCGGCAGCAGCAAACCTCATACATGACATCGGAGAGTTGTCGCAAGAGGTTTTTGTGATAAGCCAACACGACGAGACGGCAACCACAGGAGCAAGAGGGAACAGGGTAAAAAACTCGCAGTCGCTATGGTGCTTATCGTAGTGGCACTTTTCGTAAGACTGTGGAGACACGAGTTAAAGGTGTGGAATACGAAGAGCTTTGGCAGTCAGGGAAACTGCATTGCAAGCATGAGCGCATGGCGACAGCTGTGCATTTAGATGTATTGTCCAGTGACAAAACAGGATCACGCGCAAGTATTAAGTAAAAGGCAAGTGACAGCGTGACAGCGAGTGTTCTGTTGTAGCATTCAGGAAGACTGGTTGTTTGGGAGTAGTAAGCTGTGGCGACTCGGTTTGAAGTAGAGCATGAGCCAAGGTTGTTATCGATGGCGTTTGACAAGAAGTAGCGCCCACGATCGGTGAGGCACTGTAGAGGAGCGCCGTGATGCACTATAAGATTGCGCAGAAGAAAATTCGCGACGGCCATGGTCCAGCAGGTGGGCAGCGCTCATGTAATAGCGTAGCAGATGGCATAATCGGTCACAACGGCAGCCCATTTATTGCCGACGGTTGACGTAGGGAACAGCCTAGTAGATTGCGCCCCACACAGAGAAAAAAAGGTTCTGTAACAATTTTGATCGGATGAAAAAGCCCAAAGGGAGGGAGGGGGGAACAGAATGGGGCTTCTGGCACTGACACTGGTTACAAGCGGTGACATATCCACGCATACACCGGTAAAGGCCATCCGGGAGGAAATGGGGACAGGCTGGTCGCATTTGCAACATGCAGTTAATACCGAGATGCAAAGCCGTAAGCGCATCACGGAGTCGCTGAAGAACAGTAGAACAAAGCTGCACATGAACGACCAAGATAAGTTCCGCGCCTTCGCAATGCAAATTATATCTGTACAGTGTCCCATCGAACAGCATGAACAAGTCATGTGACGGATCAGGACTTGCAGAACGTGAACGATCCGTGCTAGAGCGCAGACCACGAGCACCGGGCAGTTCGTCTCAAATATGCAAAAACTCAGACATAGACATAACGATATCAGCGTCAGTGTCTGTCGTCTTTGTAGTATCCTCTTGCTGTTCTGCCATAAGAAAGGGACATCCTTTTTGAAAAGCTAGTTGAAAGGTTGCGCAGTGCGAACAATCTTTTGGGCAAAGCGTCCGAAGTACGAACACAAGCTAATGAAGTTTCGTACCTTCTTAGCGGAGCGTGGTACCGGGAAGCTTGCATAGCGCGACCTTTGTCTGGATAAGGCTGCATACTTGAAGCACGGATGAAGTGTTGAAGAACAGCAGTTTGCGGCGACCAGTGCAGCATTTTGACGAGTTGAGTTGAAGGTCAGTGGTAAGAAAAACCGCAAATGCAGCGAGGCACATGAGGTCGCTTTCACATGCCACAGTGAAAGCGATTACATCGTCGAGATAGACATACTGACAACTGCAAACCCCACACAAAATTGTCCGACACTCTCTCGTAGGCCGCTGGTGAGTTGCAAAGGCCGATGAGCTTAACTCAAAATTTGTAGGACCGTCGCGTGTTACAAAGGCAGACTTCTCGCAATCCTTCGCGTCAACTGCAATGTGACAGTATCTCAAATGGAAGTACACCGATGAAACATATACCGCGATGTGAATGCAATCAAGTGCATCATCGATGCGAGGCAAAGGATAGACGTCTGAGATTATCTTGTCTAGATGGCGGTAGTCAAAGCAAAACCGTCAGGTGTTGTACTTTTTTTACGAGCACGACTGGCAATGCCCATGGTCCAGCCGATGGTTTGATTATTCTTTTCTGTAGCACCTTCGTATCTTCACGTTGCACGACATCTCGCTCAGCCGAAGCTACTCGTTAGGGTCGTCGACAGATTGGATTTTATTAATAGAATGGGTGACAAAGAACGTTTCGTGGAGAGGACTCTCGTCCAGGTCGATACTATAACGACAAGTGATCAACAGGCGACGAAGTTTTTGAGTCTGCACTTTAAAACAAAGAGAATTCCGTGAACTCTATTTAAGGCAGTATCTGTTTGTCCCATATTTCACTCGCTTCTCGACCCGCATAATAATTCCCCCCCACAGAGTTCTGTTACTGCACCGCAAAAGGGTGCTAGTACTCTTCCGCTGAGTGCTTATGCTCTCTCCCCCCAAGTGTAATAGTACTCCCCCAGACCGAGTGCTTGTACTCCTCCAAACCGAGTACTTCTACTCCTCCAAAACGAGCGTTTCTACTCCCCCAAACAGAACGCTTGTAGTTTTCCTAACAGAGATTGTAATCCATCAGGAGAGAGTGCATGTACTCTTCCCAATGGTGTGAAAGCACTCACAATGTAGAGCCATGATTACGTTAGAAGGAATTAGCAATAGCGTGTAGGGAATATTTGATTCCTTCATAAGCAGCGCCAGCACTTATGCTTAGTGAATTGGATGTAATCTTTGGTCGCCAAGTTACTTAACTGAAACATTTTTTTCTCTTAAAAGGTGAAAACCTTTATTGATCAGTCGACAAATTGAATAATTCCAGAAACACACTGACACACACATAAAATCAGATTACAACGAAGTCCATGAGCTTTACGACACATTTTATAATAAAACAAGTATATTATCTAAAGTTCCTGAGTATTCGACTGTAGAAATATTCTTCATTTTACTTGGCTCCATCTTTTGAACAATAGAGTGTGCAATGCAAGAGAAATATGTGTCACATTGCTGGCCAGCAAACGCATTTCTAGAATAAAATGCAGCAGCTCCTCTAGTAACATCTGTTACTAGAGGAGCTGCTGAGCACGGGGCTGGTAACGTGAATAAATTGTTCAAGAAATTGTTTGAATCATATATAGGACAGCAGCCCATTTGATAATGTCTTGGACAACGTATGAATGTTCCTGACTGTATTTAGAAATGTTCGTAACTCTCATGTGAGGCCGCAGGTCTAGCTATGGTTATAAATATTTAACATCAAGTTATTCATGTATGGGCTGCATTCCATTGTTCCTAAGCGTGTCTTGTGGTTCTACAGGAATATCCCACCCGGTATCAAAGTGGTACAGAGGTGCATAATATTTCCTATTCGGTTGGCGTCCTCACAAAAGTAGTTTCCTGGTTCTGTTTAGATTGATCCATTACACTCCCTCATCTAAACGTGCAACAGGAGACATAAAATCAGACATGTAATCGCGCCATTTCATTACCTGAGCAAAAACAAGTCAGTCTTATTCAGCCTAAGATATGAATTCCTAATGCGTTTTAAGTAAGTTCAAGATAACGGGCCCAACTGACCTTTCTTAGCATGCAGCTGAATGCCTGCGGCAGAGTTTCCAACCAGCACTGGCGCGGCACGTAACTTCTGTGCTCGCAGATTACCTACTTGCGAAGCACAGCGTAAAGAGCGGGGCTTACTATAACGAAAGCATGCCGCCAGCAGAATGAGTCTTTTTGCAATTTGAATTCTTATTTCAACAGTGGGACGTACACACGAGACTGCCAAACTAAATTCAAACACACAAAAGGTACGCTAAGCTCGCTGCGCATAGGCTCGGAATCATGGGCTGGTAAACCAACCATTTTATGCATCCCTTCGCCTCAGGTCTTATTGAACATACCATGGTTCGGGCAGCGCTTGTGATTTTAAAAGCTCTTAAGCGATTAAATCGCTTGGACTTGCCCATCGAACCACCAACGTCCTACAGATGTCCAGCAGAGATCCGCAACGGTACAATCGAACGCCCCTAGACATATGCAAGAAACGTGTGGATCATTACTGGATGCCCATGGGGTCGTCCCATGCACGCGAATTGACATTCCTAGAAACGTCCCACGAACGTCATGATGCGATATTCGGACGTCCAAGATATGTTAAAATATAGATGATTCTTATTGCATAATCCCGAGTACGACATAAGGACATTTTTGTCAGGCTGTAAGACGCTTCAGGGACGTTTTGTTACGAATCGTTGAAAAGAAGTTAGTGGAACATCTGGTTGTGAATTCAGGGTATCCGCAGGACGTCGATATGGATTATAAATTAACATAATAAGTATGTTCCTCATGATGTGCCCCAACAGGGCAGCAGACCTGCTCGATTTTACATACCATTAACAACGTTTGGCCTGGTTTTCTGTTCGCTTGTGAGGCAATGATAAAAGAAACTTCGTGGCTATTGAAGATCCATTCCAGCGGCCCAATAAAGCGACCAAGCATTCTGGTCATGCAAAAGCTGAAGTAACAGGACACAGGCCAGGAATACAGCGCACCGCGTCCCATAGCATGCTAAAGAATGCTCCAGCGCAGCTAAGCATTGTGAACATAATTCCCTGCGACGGTAAGCTAATACATTTGATGCAACTTGATAACATTGCTATAAATCAATACACGTAGACATCTAAGCCATACTTTCTTGTGCTAACAGAAACGAAGCTACAGAACAAAGTTCTGCAGATTGTTGAATGATTTGACAATCTCATTAAATATACAGTATTTATTTCAATAAAACAGTTGCAGGAAGATCACAAGTTCAACTATCAAATGCACTCAGCAGTTCTGAGTAAACCGTATCAAGGCAAACAAACAAAACTAAATAATTTCACCATTAAAGCTCAGCCATGAGGAGATATTTATGGCGCAGCATGGTCAGTAAAAGTGCACACAATTTAAACTGTTTGCAAATGCGCTTTGGGCAGCAAGAAAATTTAAGCATTCGCAGTGGGGCCCCTACGGAAGTTATGATGAGGCTTGCTGTGGGCTCACATGCTTGGCCGCAGGCAAACCAATGCAAACTTTGCACAACAGTTCAGATATCTTATCTGCATTAAATTACCTGAGCCTTTTTCTAGTCCATATTCAGTAGTTACACGCACTAGCACAAGTTATGCTAATGATGTCACAACTACATTTTGCATTAAGGGATTTCTTCAGACTAGTTCAGTGGTCATATAAAGACAAAGATAGCTGCTGTATAATCAACCATTCATACAGCAAAAGTGATCTGCTGCCAGGACGAATTCGGGTAAAGGTCACCAGAGCAGACATTGACATTTCGTTTAGTGACGAGAAAATTTCAGTTAAGCTAATATTTTACAGATGCACCTCGACCAGCAAAAGAAGTTTAAAAGCCATCTGCTAGGGTAGGGGGTACAAAGAAAGTTAGTAGGAGGCCTACTGCAGGTTTGCTTGCTTCAGCGATCGCAGGCACATGAGATACTCGCTTTACTTGAGTGGTGACCGGCACAAATTCACCGTAAGTATTCACAGGCTCGAATGCCTCTAACCAACTAAACAGAAGCTGAATAAGCCCTTTCCGTGGTCACAGCCAAATATTGCTGAAGCCGGCACAGGTACGTTGGAGACTACACCATCAACTAAAGGCATGCAGCATGCTCGCTTCAGCAGCCATAGACACAAAAACACATTGTATCATTTCACCTGTACGGAACGTTAACAGAGGAGTTGTGTGGACTTGCTTCAGCGGTTACGCACAAACACAAATTCATCCTAAAAATTTACGGGTATCAGATAGCCTCCATGGAAGTTACCAGAGGCAGACCGTTGTTGTTTTTCTATTGTAGAAGATACACATACTTCTGAAAAGATCACAGGCATCTTGGTGACTAATCATTTACTAAGGCTTGCTGTAGGCTGCATTCAGCGGTCTCAGAAAAAGATATTGCAGTTCACATGTACGAAGAAATTTAGTAGGGCATTTCTGTAGAGTCGCTTAAACAGTCACAGGGGTAAACATTAGCCCAGAGTTTACAGGTACATCGGCCCATAAAGCATTTACCACTGACTAGATGTAGTTTTCCATCCATGGTTGCAGATGCAGAACAGAAGAGATCACAGGTACGCTACACCATTTACTGATCATATTGCGGCATCGGCTCCCGTGGGGGCGGACACGAAAATGCACTGTTAAGATCAGAGGTACTAAAAACGTTAGCAGATTCCCGTTGGCTTGTTTCTGTGCTGATCATCAATGAAGAATGATGTCGATCCAAAGTGACACCAGGCTGATGGCACGAACAAATCATGCTGCAAAGTATGCAAGAAAAACGTGCTAGAAAGATGTACGAAAATTATTATCCACCATGTGCATGATAACAACCTGCACTTTTAACTGCAGTCTGCTGGTTCTGACAGCAACGTTACGTCCTCGTGGCTTTTAACAAACTTGCTCAGCTGCAGTCATCACAAAAGAAGATGTAATAATTTCAACTCTGTACAAAGATGAGAGGGATTCTCCTAATCTCTACGTCAGTATAGCTTTGCGAAAGCCAAGCGAGATTATAAAATTCAAAGATGTTGCAGTTTCACCCGACACGCGTAGCAGTGATTGCGACAGAAAACAAATAGACAGCAATAATTAAGCAGCTGTACCTGTCATCACCAGTGTACATTACCGTAAACATTCGCTTCCTTGTTAACAAACTTGTTGTGGTACGCAAAGCTAAGTATGAACACATCTTACTGACGGTAAACTCGCTAGCGTGATGAAGCGAGGCAGCAGCGACAAGCGATCCCTTCTTGCTGCTTCCGCCTACAATATATTTCCAGACACAAGTTTACACAACGTTCGACTCAACAGCCACGCGGGAGGAGCGCTCACGAAGCCACAGCCCACTGCGACCCACGTCGGCATCATCGGAATTCCGTCAGTAGCGTACCAACAATTTTTATCCCAATAATAAAAAAAATCAGACGAAAGTCGACTATATAGCTTCGCTAAGAATACAATGAAAATGCGGGGATGCAACAGTCTGGCAATCTTCTTCAGTGCCTCGCACACACGTTGGCCCGCATGATAGTAAATGCCAGAGGAAAGAAAACTAAAGCAGTACGGTTGGTCAACCGCGCTTTGTGAGAGATGCTGCCATTGAAATACAAGTGCCTAGAATATATCCGTTATTCGGCCCTCGAGCAGACGCTCGGTATGCGGACAAGACAGTGAAATCACTGAACCTACACCGTTGTACAATCACTCGGCAGTGAAAACATGCGATAGGCCATCAGAGCGGTCGTTCTCGAGGAACTACAGAAGCTCTTCCTTAGGTCGCAGCCTCAAGTGGCATCAATCGCTGACATCGTCAAAGAGAAGGTTCAGCGATCACTAGGGGTTGCTCAAGTGTAACCGTCATCGCCACAGCCCCAGCCGGAAATGATGACCTTCGCCGCTGTCAAGGTCACCCTGCGCGATCGCACCAGGGCCGTCTAACGCCGCAATTCCGTCGCCCATCGCAGCCACCGCCAGCACACGCACCCGTCGCCCAACGCAGCTACGCGAGGAAGATGGACCCTTGGCGAGCCCCGACTACTTCTCGCTCTGCTATCCCTGCGGAGAAGCCGGCCATGTGTCGCGGCAATGCCCATACCACGACTTGGGACTCTGAGAGTTCTCCGTCAACGCGCCGCGTCCGCAGCTTGGGGAGCGCCCACGTTACATTGCCGACTACCTTGCCGCCACTCAATGAAGTTTTCGGCAACCGTCCCGTTCGCCATCCCCAGGCCGCTACCTGCTGCGCAGCGCCGTCCATACACTGGCTCCGCCCGGGGCCGCACTGCAAGCCCATATCTGGAAAACTAAAAGCAGCAACCGATGTGTGTGCGGCCGCTGTTCGTTGAAGTGACGAAGATCCTCCGCCACCGACAAAAGCAGAAAGAATACGCCGACGAAGGATAATCTGACCACACCACGTACCAGCCACAGGTCAACGCGACGCAGCCGTGATCCCGCGCCAAGACCTAGGTGTAACGCAAGACAAAGTACCACCGCCCTCGACGTGCTTCTCGATGGCAACGCATTCACCACGTCAGTGGACGCAGGAGCCGATTACTCCGTCATTAGTGGAAACATCACCGCCTAGTTGAAACAGGTTACGACTGCATGGAAGGCCCTCAAATTCTAACCGCTGGAGGACACCTAGTGATGACAACTGGAGTCTGCACCACAAGAATTACAGTTGACGACCGCACCTACCCCGTCTCGTTAACCTTCAACGGTGTTCACGAGACGCCATTCTCAGCATGGACTTCCACAACTTACATGGCGCAATCATCCACCTGAAGTTGAAGTCGATGACGCTGTTGGTATATCAAGCGATACCGCCGGGGAGTTGTCGTAGTCACCACGCCTAGAGTTTCTTGAAAATCGAGTCAGCATCCCGCCCCGCTCCAGCATTGTTATTTCCGTCAGCACCAAAACACGCAGACGTAGAAGCCGTCATCGAGGTTGACCAACGTCTACTACTCGACGGTGCAGTTTGTGCTGCTAGAGGGATCGCTCGACTGCGCGGAGGAAAAACGATAGTGTTCCTAACAAACTTCAGCCACGAGTTCATGCATATCAACAATGGCACGACGATGGCAGACGTCGAGGAAATTCTGGAAACCAGCAATGAGGTTGTCTCGGATTCTGCCGCATCTACCCCGATAGTTCCTGGACCAGATTTGGGCATAAGCCCGAGCAACAACTCAGAAGTCTGCTTCGATAATAGAAAGATTGCTTTGCGATGTCATCGAGGATTCGAGAAACACCAGTCGCAAAGCATCGCATCATAACCGAAGAGTGCGCTCTACCACCCCTCCAAAGCCCTTACAGAGTTTCGATGCAAGAACGTGAAGCTACAAGGCAACAAGTCCACGAAATGCTGCGCGACTACATCATCCAGCCGGCTAAAAGCCCTTGGGCATCTCCTATTGTCTTAGTGAAGAAAAAGGACGAAAGCCTACGCTTTTGCGTCGATTATTGTCCACTGAACAAGATCACTAAGGGCATATACCCCATCCCACGAATACACGACGCATTGGATCGGCTTTGCAAAGCTAAATATTTCTCGTCGATGGATCTCAAGTCATGCTTACTGGCAAATACAAGTCGAGGAGAGAGATCGCGAAAGGACCGCCTTCATCACGCCAGATGGCCTCTACGTGTTTAATGTCATGCCATTCGGACTGCTCAGCGCCTGCAACACTCCAGCGTGTCATGGGCATGGTGTTAACAGGATTGAAGTGGCAGGCTTGTCTTCTTTACCTGGAGGACGCTGTTGCCTTCGGCGGAAATTTCGGCGATCACATTAGACGGCTTGCGACAGTAGAAGAGGCCATCAAGTCATCAGGGCTCACTCTGAAGCTGGAAAGTACGGCTTCGCTTACGATGAGCTTCTGTTCCTGGGCCACGTCATCAGCAAATCTGGAGCTCGCCCCGACTCACAGAACACAGCCGCCATCGCAAACTTCCAGCAGGCCACCGACAAGAAGGCAGTGCGTAGATTCCTTGGCATGTGCGCCTACTACAAGCGCTTTCTCAAGGACTTTTGACGCATCGCTGAGCCGTTGACACGTCTAACTAAATGTGATGTCGAGTTAAAGTGGGAAACGCCGCAGGCCGACGCATTTAAAGAACTCAAACGACGCATACAGTCGACTTAGATGCAGCAGTAGACTTCCACGAGTACGCCGATACAGATTCCATACTGACGCTAATAGCCTTGGCCTCGGTGCCATTCGAGACCAGAGAAAAAAACACACTTGAACGGGTGATAGCTTACGCTAGCCGGATGCTGTCAAAAGCGAAGGCAATTATCCTACGACCGAAAAGGAATGCGTCGCCATCGTTTGGCCTGCGCCAAAAATTAGCCCCCACCTATATGGCAGGCCATTCAAAGTCCTCAGCGACCATCACGCGTTGTGTTGGCTAGCGAATTTAAAGGATCCTTCAGGGTGACTGGCGCAGTGGAGCCTCACGCTACAAGAATACGACATCACTGTAGCCTACAAGTCCGGACGAAAACTCTCTGATGCCGATTGCCTATCACGCGCCCCCATTGACCCGCCGCCGCAAGATGACGAGGATGACAATGCCTTCCATGGAATGACGAGCGCGGAAGACTTCGCTCAAGAGCAACGAGCAGACCCTGAGCTAAAAAGCCTCGTCGAGTATTTTAAAGGGCACACCGACGTCCTCCCCACTGCATTTAGGCGAGCCTTGTCTTTGTTCCTGCTTCAAAGCGACCTACCAGTAAAGAAGAACTTCTCACCAGTCCGCGCCAGCTACCTTCTTCTTGTTCCCTCAATGCTGCGTCCAAAAATACTCCACACTTTGCGTGACGCTCCGACCGCTGGGCATCTTGGATTTTCCCGGATGCTTTCGAGGATACAAGAAAGGTATTAGTGGCCGCGCCTGTTCGCCGACGTCGCCCATTACGTCAAGTCATGCCGAGACTGTCAGCGACGCAAGACACCTCTGAAAAGGACAGCAGGATTACTACAGCTGATCGACTCCCCTTGCCAAACAGTTCAGCAGATCGGGATGGACTTGTTGGGACCCTTTCCGACGCCAACAACCGGAAATAAGTAGATCGTCGTGGCGACTGACTATCTCACCCGCTTCGCTGAAATGAAAGCTCTGTCGAAAGGCAGCGCAGACGAAGTGCCGAAATTAATTGTCGAGAACATCCTGCTGCGACATGGCGCTCCAAAATTCCTCATCACCGACAGAAGAACGGCCTTTACAGCGGAGCTCACCCATGCCTTTTTGCAGTACAGTCCGACAAGGCACAGGAGGACAACTGCCTACCACCTACAGTCGAATGGCCTCAGGGAGCGCCGTAATAAGACTCTCGCCGACGTGCTAGCAATGTGCATCGACGTCGAACACAAGACCTGGGATGCCGTCCTGCAATACGTAACCTTCGCTTACAACACGGCGGTGCAATAAACAACACTGATCACGCCGTTCAAGCTGGTTTACGCTAGGAGCCCGACGACGACTCCCGACGCCGTGCTGTCGCACGTCACCGACGAAGACAATCTTGACGTCGCCACATGTCTCCAGCGCGCCGAAGAAGTCCGACAGCTTGTCCACTTACGCATCAAGAACCAGCAGCGTACTGACAGCCGACAGTACAGCCTCCGACGATGCTACGTGAGTAGCAGCCCGGCGACTGTGTTTGGGTTTGGACCCCAAAAGGCCGACGAGGACTCAGTGAAAAACTATTGCGATGCTATTTCGGACTCTACAATATTGTTCCCGGCTCCCTCGTGTTGCTTTGGTCACCATCGCGTTAAGTTGGCCTTTGTGAAAAACTGCATTCCTGGTACATGGGCCTATATCGCATGCTTCGCCAAGTGACCGATGTCACCTACGAAATCGTTCCAGCCACGCCCACTACGTCCTCTGCTGTGACAACCAGTGACATTGTCCATGTCGCCCGACTCAGACCCTACAACTTTCCATGCCCCTTGGATATTTAACAGCACCGTGACGGCGCTTTTGCCGCCGGGGCGCAGTATTACAATATCATCGAGCGATGCTCAAGGGACGAGCCGCCGCGAGAACGACGACGAAGTGGGTCTGTGCCCTTGGCGCGAGTGAATGTCGGCCTGGTGCTCTGGCTCCAGTCCAGTGTAAATAGCCTGTAAATAGCCTCTTTCGTCTGTGTCTTTCTACGCGTAACAATATTGTACGACATATTGGCGAACTGGAATATGAGGTCGGTGCCAGGCGGCATTTCTCACGCTCAGCGGCGCCGCGCACGATCTGAAGTGGTCAACGTGGTGCGTCTTAAGCCCTTTTACGCACACTCATGAACTTCCTTATTTGGTTGTTTCTTTGCCACGGGTGTTTTTGTTTATTCCTTTCGTTTACTTGCAGCATCGGCTCATGCTTATTAAAAGGGGTATATTGACACGTGTACCTCTTTCTTTTCCGGGTGACCGCTTGTCACCGCCTAATAAGTGTTATCGCGAAGCGCAGGACGCGCCTGCATGTATCTGAAGTTTCTGGAATGTTATTGATGGTTTCAATCGCTGTCTCTCACCAAACCTTGTACAATCTTATTCCAAGTAGAACTTTGTAGAAGAGAAGCGGATCCTAGCGCTTACTCTGGAACATTCGACGACTGATGTATAAAAGCCAACGCGCTTGACCCGCTGACCAGATTTTCAACAACCGTACACTGGGACACATAGCACAAGAACGCTCAACAATCGCCGACTGTGTTCACCGCTTTCGTTGAGCTTTGAGTGTAGCCTGTTTTTGTGGGCACAGGTTCACCCAATTAAGTTAGTTCTCGCCATTCACATTTTTGCTGCTGTGTCCTCGACCGTCACTACCACGTGACACTATCAAAAATTTCCGGGTAGGGGGGGGGGGGGTAGGTGATGCTTCACCGTGGTGTTTCAGCACCAGCGCAGCCACCTTGGACACCGCGCATGCCTCCCCCCTCTCACCCCTCTCTTCGCTTTCGTTCGCAGAGATCGCGAATGTAGCAGCTATACAAGCTGTTAAAATAAAGCAGGGTGTTGCACTGATAACTTGTCATAGGCACATCTGCTGTCAGACTGTAAGGCTTGCCAGCCAATAAGCCGCCGCATCGTAGAACATATGGCTCACAAGTAACAAAAGATAATTTAATGAAGTTTTATTGATCAACTTTAGAGGCAATATTACATTTGCAAAATTAAGGGCTGACAGTCAGATGTTGGCCAAAAGCAATTCCGAAAAACCGTCGTAGGTACTGCATCGTGAAGCACTTTGACTGTGGACACCCCTGAGACCAAACTAAAATTAAATAGCGTGTCAGTGACGCTGATCTCCCCACCCTATTAGAAAACGCCAACTGCGTGGGCTCCCATGCTATGGGAATTGCGAGTTCTGTTCGTTCTGATCCATAAAGCCTTTCTTTATTAGGTGCTATTCTCAAACGCGATTGTCCGAGCTGCGGTGCCGCCACAAGGTTGGGAGCGGAATAGAGCACACTTCGCGTCGATTTCTGGTGTCACCTTGCAAAAAAAGAGAGGGCTGCGATGAAATCGTGCCAGCTAAATCTTGAGCTACTGTTGGTCTGCACTCGCAATGTACAGGATAGAGAGATCAACGTCACTGGTGCACTCTTTCATATTTCTTTTGGTGCTGCGGTACTGGGCCGCCCACGGTGCCAAAATACTGCATGAGCTAACGCCCTAGACAATTTTCTTTAGAGAAGAAGTTTTAGTTAAGTTAACAATGTGACTTTGGCTCCTGAATTCCCGGATTTTCGCTATGATTGCTAATTAGGAAGGTATTTACGGTGCCCTAATAAATTTTCTGCCACATTTTGCGCGATACCGAGTTCCCAGTAGTCACAAACACACATAACCAGACAGAATATAGGGAAATATCCTAAAAAAATTGACCTTTCTGCGAAATTCCATGCAGCTAACACAAGACACTGTATTTCTGACATGAAGCCAAACAACAACAAAATAATAAATAGGCGGTTAGCTAAGACTAGGAGACATTGTTTTTATTCAACACAGCGATACTGATACAAAATCAATACAAACGATGCAAAACTGATAAATGGCAAAGTCTATGCAGGGTGTCCCACGTAACTTTAGCCAAAGTTTAAAAATATGCGAATGCCTCGTAGCAGGATAGAACCAAGGTGCTATTGTAATTGTCAATATGCGAATGCCACGTAGCTAGACAGAACCAAGGTAATGTTGTATCATTTGTAACGGTAAGGTAATGTTGTAAAGTAACGCAATGTACATCGAGGAGCCAGTCGCGGGGCAATTTTGCGTGTATTCGCTGGCTTCTTTCATGCTCGGAAAAACACTTTTAAATAGCATGTATGAAGCAACAGAAAGCTTTATCGGGAGTTTTTCATGTTGCTCTACAATTTATTTACTCTTGACAGTTTTAATTTACCTATAATATTTGAGAAGTTCATTAATTCACAAGACTAACAATCTAATTAGTCGGAATGGTATGGTATGAAAAACTTTATTTAGGTCCTGAGGGATCAGTCTGGGACTGATGCGGGCTGCTCCCACGTCGGGACAGAGAGGCTGAGCCGCTCTGCCGTCGCACTGGCCCTCTGGACAGCCCCGAGTTGGTCCGCCAGCACTTGAAAAAAAAAAGCTATTTGAGTGTCTCGAAGCGACGGCAAACATTACCTTGATTCTGTCTTTACCGTAATCACTACCGTGATCTTTAAATTCTGGCTAAAGTTGGCTGAGACACCCTGTATATACTGACGACACACAAACCATGATCGGAGATGAGCGTACCGCACGAGCACGAGAAAAGTTCCGCTAGGGCGAGTAGTTTAGCGACCACTCAGCGAATTAAATTTTTTGCCCGCACATTCGTGTAATTATTGCACCCGACAAAGCTGCCGCCGACAATTCAGCGTCACCCCACATCTCGTACATCGGGTACACGAGCTCGGAATGCTGGGTACTGGAGCATTCTTTACCATTTACGCCCAGCCAAGCCGGCGGAAAGAGGGGCATCTTGAGACCATCTGCAGAGAGGTCGAAACGGTTCGTCATGATGCCAGCAATTGCGGGAAATGTGGCCGGCACCATCACAATTCAAACAAAGCGGGCGCCGATCTGCAGTCCGCCATATGTCCGTTTACCAAAACTGTGGACGACTTCAAGGCTCTTCCTGGGATGACCTAGGTGTGGCAGTCGACGGCTGGCGGTACGGCGGTATGAACACAACAGGTGCTGAACGTCGGACCGATACGGCGTAGTTCATGGAATGCGGCTCATGGCTAAGGTTTGGAGACGACAACACTTGCCTGATTTTGTCACGTATGATTTCCGCGACCGACGCCACTGGCGGTTCCACTGTCCCGAGATTTTGGACTTCTTCGCGAACAATCTATCAGATCGTGCAGAGAGCTGTGAGTGTCAACACTTGTGGCGGCGGCGTTGACACCATTGCTGCTGGTGAAGCGATCGCACTGCCTGCACCGTTGATGAACTGCTCGCTTAATAGCTGTAGCTTCCTTAATAAAATCAGGCACGGTACTTGATGGATTGCGCACCAGTCCGGCGAACAACTGCTATTTCACGTCACGCATGTGGTAACGTAACTTTTTATCGTCTATCATGTTTATGTCGGTGTTACGACACAGACGCGCCATGTCCTCGGTGAACATTGCGACTGTTTCGTTGGGATTTTGAAACTGCAACTCAATTAGCTGCTAGGCACGGTCCCATCAAATCAAATCAAGAAAAATCAAGAAATGAAATCAAGAAAAAGAAATGGGCATGGGCAGGACATGTAATGAGGAGGGAAGTTAACCGATGGTCATGAAGGGTTACGGACTGGATTCGAAGGGAAGGGAAGCGTAGCAGGGGGCGGCAGAAAGTTAGGTGGGTGGATGAGATTAAGAAGTTTGCAGGGACGACATGGCCACAATTAGTACATGACCGGGGTTGTTGGAGAAGTATGGGAGAGGCCTTTGCCCTGCATTGGACGTAACCAGGCTGATGATGATGATGATGGTCCCGTCGGTCGACACTCGCCAAGGTAGCAAGAAGCTGATGGCGGAAGTCAGCCGAGGTCAACAGACTGTCTTTTCCATTCTCATACCACGTACGAGCACTATGACCAAGAGGAAAATAGACATTGAAGAGCTTTTGGTTTGGACTCCACTCATTGATGTTGGCGACGCGCTGAAACTGGTCAAGCCAGTCTTCGACATCCTTAAAGGTGCCGCCATGAGAGCGATCCGGAATCCATCGTTGAAGGGTTACCTGCGGCGGTGTGGACGAACGTACGCTTTCGAGATCCTGTGGCGGGCTGGCGTTGGCCTTGGGCAGCGATGGGTAGCGTCTGCACGAAGGTTCATGCAGGATTGTGAGCTCCGGAACGGGCCTCGCAACCGACGACTGAACGACGCACAGGCATTGCAATGGGCGAAAGAGTGTCCGCGCTGGATGAACGGCTCCCAGGAGGAGTCTGGAGCATAGAGGTGTCTCTCCAGGTACCTCCACCAGTGTCGGGGTTCAACGTTAACAACAGAAAACACGTTGAGCAAGACGGCGCAACAGACTGTTGCAAAATCACCAGAAAAAGACGTCCTCTTCGTTTCTGCAACTCCCCAGTCGCACTAGATGGAGGCCGCTAAAGCACTACCCTGATCGTCGTCTACATGTCTACATACAGCACACGGGAATATGCGAGTAACGCAGAAATTTTCCGGTTCTCATCGCTGAGCCAAGATCTGGAAGGTCAGAGTCCGAGACGCCGTGGGCGGACAGTTGGTAGATGCACCGTCAGCTATCGTAGTATGGGCTTCGCGGCGTGCGCTGTGCAGCTCCGTGTTCGCCTAGCCCGCACCTCCACCACAGAAAATATGTTACCAAGCAGAAACAGGTGTTAGTCCTGTACACAGACTACAGCAACACAAGCAACACAGAAGGCTGAACTCCTTAAAATAGAGCACTAGCAGCTGTTTGCTGATCACAAAATTTCGTCCCGCTCGTTTCCATTCGCTAGTCGTTTGGTTCTCCAGGAAAATACATTCAGACAAGATTGTTTGAATATACATGATATGGGTTCGATTCCGCACGAAGACTGCATAGGATATTATCATCTTTTTTTTTCATTTAGGAACTGAACATACCACGTGACATGTATCGAGCGACTCAATTTGGCGTAAAGATTTCCTTTGAAGAGCGGCGCTTACGCAGTGAGAAGCACCCCGTGGGTGATACCCATTGCCCGACTTGGCTTCAAAGAGGCTCATTAAGAGGGGCATATGCCAAGTGATCCATATTCTCATGAAATATTTTGATACCACATCGGCACATATCTCCGCACACATACTCTGTGACCAAAGTTCAACCGGCGGTTGGTTTTGAATTCACAGTGACCCAAGCTGGAGACAAAGCGACAAGATAAAACGTCCTTTGAAGGTGTGTGAAGTTCGCACCAAATGCCAATCTCATTAAAGTTGCCCTTGCGTATGCTGAATCTTCAATATGATCTATCAACCTGAGACTATAGACGTTGCATTGACACAAGTTGTGCGAAATGTCTTCACATAGAAAGTGCTTCTGTTTTGTGCGCTTTAGCGCGCAAAACTCCCAAAGAATGAATCTCGATTTAGAGTGACACTTCCATGCCTGATGTGGTCAAAACAGAATCGGCAGGCTCTATGTTATTTCATGCTTCATGAAATAAATTAAAACATGACTATTTAGTCTACATTCCGGAGTAGTTGCTGACTCATTCCTTAATACATTGTAAACATAGCACCTGGCTTGTTTGACGGGCCATGAAAATCATTGCTACGGCGATAATAAAACGTTCAATGACACGTATGTATTAAGATATTGGTCACCAATGGCAATTTATTAGGTTGAAATTACACAGCCTCATTTCCTTTGTGCAATACACTGAACTCGTTAGGAACCCTACAGTAATATTTCTTAAAGTGATGATTTATCGCAACTGCATGGCACAGTAGCACACTTTACCTGAGTAGTCTTAATTGTAGTACAATTTGACTCTTCAGAAATATTTCCACAACATAATATGACGGAGCATTAGGAATGTGATCATGCTGAGAGGTATACTGTTATTTAGCACTTAAAATTTACAGACTAAAACAGACTGAAGAATGCGGATATTCCCTCCACCATCAATTTCGCAGCAAATCATTTGATGTAACCATTGAATGTTAACTTCTCTAAGATGTCAAGAGTGGTAGAATGATTGGTGTATTTTTTGCAAACGCTTTCACAAGAGCACTTGAATTCGTAAGGGCAATAACTACTCCCCGACGAAGACAAGTTAACGTTAACTTCAGTTACCTCCCTTATTCTACCTGTGTTGATCCCGAAGCTTAAAAAATCAAGAATTTATACTATCAGTTTCATTCGAATCCAAACCCGCCGTGGTTGCTCAGTGGCTATGGTGTTAGGCTGCTGAGCACGAGGTCGCGGGATCGAATCCTGGCCACGGCGTCCGCATTTCGATGGGGGCGAAATGCGAAAACACCCGTGTACTTAGATTTAGGTGCACGTTAAAGAACCCCAGGTGGTCAAAATTTCCGGAGTCCCCCAATACGGCGTGCCTCATAATCAGAAAGTGGTTTTGGCACGTAAAACCCCATATATTATCATTCGAATCCAAATACAAGGTCAAATGGAAAATAAAAATCCTAGCACTCCCCGTAATTTAATCAACATAGTGCCCGTTATTTTTGGTTGGCAAAGCTATGTGGGGCAGCGGTGGAGCTCCGTGAGTCGCTCTAGGTAGACCTATTTGAAAGCAGCTGTGTGTTGAAGCCCCAATTACTGAAATCTGCATAGCACACAGGTTCACAGGAAGATGCGCAGGGCAGTGACGATGAACAAAGGTCGCAAAGTGACTCGACGGAACGTTTCGACAAAGAGACAGGTTCCCTTTCAAAAAGTTGGCTACAGCTACAGGCACACCTTATCTGACCAACACTCATACTAATAGAAGTCTACATGTTACTGAAAATAGAGCGCTTTGATTCTCGTATTTTTTTTGTAGAATAATCTGGTTATTTCATACACCTGACGGGGACGCACTTCTGTGCGAGCGCTGTGCAGTTTAACCCACTAGTAGATACATATACTAATTTACTTTTTAAACTTTACAGGTGCTTGTCGTACCCGGTGACGTAACAGTGGAAAAGGACATCGCAGATGTGGTGCAGAGAACAGCGAAGCACTTCGGACGAATTGATATCCTCGTGAGTTCTGTGCTCCGCGAATAGCGAAGTCTGTCGACTTTAAGCAGTTACTGCCTCGCAGTAAGTGCAAGAAGGGCCAAATATCGGAACAGCTATGGTAAAAACAGTTCCTTTCCCACGTATATGGTTCCACTGTAAGTTTGATGTACGTTGGCAAAAAATTAAAAAAAAACCCTAGGCAACTTAAGGATCGCCATCATGGTATAAAATACTGCTCTCAGTTTACTTATTTTGATGACTGATGGGCAAGTAAATCCTTGAACGAAAGTCTTCAGTATTTTTAAAAATCGGCTTTCCCAATTTACTCTAGTTTTTGTATTTTCGGTTATTTACGTATACGACGCAGCATAGCTCGGGCCCAAGCAGGAGAGACTAGATACAACACAAGAGAACTTTTGTCCAATAATAAGCCAACAGAACACACCAATAAAGCATCTTAATAAATGCAAGTCAAAAGTAAAAAGTCTGCATTGCGCACACATGAAAGATAAGTAATGTGCGCTGGAATGAAACAAATATACCAACATCGGCAAACAAGTAGAGGACAGTGAGGAGCAGGTCCAAAACACCAAAAGAAAAGCAATTATTCCATATTGGAAACACTTGCACAATAGAGTGTTTTCATTTCTCTGGCAACATTTGGCGGACCAACCATTTTAGCTGACAAGAAATTCCAATCAGCAATAGTAGTTCTAGGCAAGAAACTGCTGAAGTTCTTCGGCATGTGCAAATGTGGAAACTAATAGGAATCCCTGAAATCGCCTTCGTCTCTTTGGCTTTGTCTTGACGAAGAAATCAGCTGTCATTCTTCTGTCACTTTCTCGGAACTTTAACTACACAAAGAACTCTTTGAGAACTGTAAATCATGTACCCTAAAGAATAGCACGATGGTTGCCTTTGCAGTTTCGTCCAACTCTGTCGTGAATGACATTTCTTTTTTCCTTTTTACAAAATTTGCTCCACATATTTGATCACCGGAGAATTTGGCGGTGTGCATGTTCATTTCTTGAGAATGGCAGCTCATTTTTACGATAAGTGCATGTCTACGAAGAGTATGTATTTTTCATGTTCTATTTTTATGTATGTATGTATGTATGTGAAGAGTATGTATTTTTCATTTGCGCATAGTAAAGTCTAAGGGCCGGCTGCGCTGTGTATTGCCCACAAGGTTTGTGAGAAGTACACCTTCGCCATACTATAATGGTTTTCGGAAAAGATGTGTAGTGGGAAAGAGGGGAGGGTGACGTTAGTGTGGAAAGAAAATGCCAGGAAAGTCTAATGCCTTCAGTAAAACTTCGTTAACCTGACTCTCTTGTAGCAAATACAAATAGTATAAAAATAGCTCGACCTACTCTTTTATGGCAACGTTCCAGCATATACATATTTTCACGTGGTAGTGGCGGTGTGCTGAAAGGTAGAAAGAATGCGTAGCACTACAATAAACTACATATTTCATGGGGCGAACTTGTGCCCTGAAGGAGCACAACCTCGGCGGCGGTGAAAGCATCAAGGTTGAACGTGGTTCGTCGGATCGAATATATATCCTCCCGCTCCCTCGTTATCGTTAACTGCCACCGGAATCTCGAAACCAGCGCACGAAACCTATCTAACGAGCCCGTCTGTCTAGAAATAACAAGAGCTTTCAGGAAGCAATCGGACATATTTAGCCCATCGTTGCGCTACAATAAAAACAAACAACGAATCAGCGACGGTGAGCTGTAAAAAGTAGAAGCACACTTTACAGTACTTACTTCGATGCTTAGACCCGAACAGCGTGTAATGATAGGATCACCGAGGTCGCCGCTAATAACCTTACGCCTAAATGAAGGTGTTGACTACATGTACCAAATAACGCAAAAGCTGCACGATGTTCATTATCTTTTTCTGTTCAGTTCATTTCTATCTATGATTACAAAGGTTGCTGTAAATCACCTTGGCCCCTTGCAATACGACTAGCTCTGGGCCCATGCAAATGGATACGAAACACCATTACAACTCAGGCTAACATGTAATGAGATTGGCAAGTACAGATGGCGCTAACAATGTTTTTAACAGATAGTAATAAATTTACTATAGAATAAGAGAGAAGCCAACAACATCCAAATCCGTTACTATTACAATACAGAAACATAATGATTAATAATTACCAATTGCGAAAGATCATAAGAAAATTTTGGAGTTCTTTTATCTTCTTCGGAAGATTATTCTATATTTTCGTTGCCATGTAGGCTAACGTGCGCCTACTGCACAAGTTGCTAACAGATGGTATGTTAAAATTTCTGGTGAGTTGTGTCCTCGTGTGTCTGTATATGGCATGAACTGAGCACGCTGTTTTGAAGCCCCTGACAATGAGGAATGGCATAATGTTAGTTTTTTTAAAAGCCTTTCTATGTGCTCCGTATAACCGGAGGAGATAATTTGGAGCGCTCTTTTCTACAGTTTGATTACTGGATCTAGGTACGATGAATACGTATGCCCCTATGTCTCAATACAATAGGTGAAATGTATATAAAAAATACTAAAGTAAACCATTCGTAGTGCATGCATGACTAAGCCGGCTGGAAACATTTACTATGTTTGTACTGTAATCAAGGGATATATCTAACCTTATGCCGATATATTTATATTCTTAATTGAGCTTCTGTAATTGTTGTCATCGAACCTTCAAAGCTATTATTGGTATTTTAACTTTATTGGACGAAAATACAGCGTGCATCGTTTTTTATGTATTTATGGTGAATTTGTTGTCCACAAACAAGTTTCTTAGTTTTTCTAGTTCTCTATTAGCAGTGTTTTCTAAGGGATTGATATCCTTTCTGGAGATTAGAACTATGGCATCATCAGCATACATTATAGCCTCACCCTTATAAAGCCTTTGAGAGAGGTTGGCATGTACAAGGAAATTATTATCGGACCGAAAACTGATCCGTGCGGAACGCCATGTGTAATGGGAAGGAATTAGACGAGCGTACGTCCAAGGAATTGTCCAAGTGTACGCTCTGGTATCTTTCTTCTAGGTAATTCTGAAAGAAATGTAAACTGTCTCCTCGATGTCCATAATATTGCAGTTTTTTAACAGGACCTGATGATCGACGGTGTCCAACGCTTTTTTAATGTCTAGGAATATGCCAATTACTACTTCGGTGTTATTCAGACAAGTGTTACTGTAGTTTGCAACATAACTGTGGAGCTGGTCGACTTGTTTGGGCGAAATCCGTGCTGATGCGGTGTAAGTATATTCTATTTTGTCAAAACCTTAGGCATTCGCTTGACTATAACCTTCTCGAACACTGTGTTAATGGTAGAGAGTATTGAAATGGGATGATAGTTTTCCAACAGGTTGTGATAGCCGCTCATATATATGGGAAAGACCCTAACTCTCTCCAGTAGATTGGGCTACGTTCTAGTGTTCAAAGCACAAATGAATATTCGCGCAAGGTAACGACACAATAAATCGAAATTATATTTTACAATGCTTAATGACATACTGTCACATCCTAGGGCTTTGTTGGTAGGCATGGAACTAATTGTAGACATTAGCACTTCAGCAATAATATCGAAAAATGCGACCTAGTTTGCTGTATTCGAAGCCAGCGAGCAGCTGCGGGATTGGGTACATAGCAATGATAGGTTATCACCAGCGTTCTTATAAAAATAATTAAATTCATTTGCTTATTGTTGTTTTAAGTGACCGTATAGATTACTGTCAGGAAGCTTGCATTGCTCAGTGGTCCCCTCAATGACTGAATTAATTATTTCCCATAGTTTTCAAGGGAACGCTTGATTTGCTATGATAGCAAGATTGTATTAATCATTCCTCTAAGTCGTAAGTGCACTAATAACTTGTTCCTGAACTACTTGTATTGAGTTCTGTAGTAAACGCTTTCTTTGTTTTCCTTTTGCTTTCTATACTAATAATCCTTGATACCGGATAGCTCTAAGGCACTACGCATCATTCAAGGGTTTATCGGTTGTTCGTAGTATGTTTTTATCGGGCCTTGACTCAGCATTAGGCACTGTAATATCGCATTATTCAAGTATTCATACAATTTATTTGCATCTATGCGTTCGATGACGTGTTAACATTTCTCGAAGCAAAATTCTGTCCACAAGTGTAGCTGTTTGACGACAAGGTTTAGGCTGTTTAAGCTTTGTAGTTACAAGCAAAAACACTGGTATATGATCCAATGAATCCATGTCTACCACACCGGAGGTAATACCTGTAGACTTAAGATTGCACAGAATATGATCAATAAGCGTTTCAGAAGTGTTTCTTACACGTGTAGCGCTTTGTGATGAGATTCACAAACCTGTACGATTCATATAGCGTCTCATATGAAATATTATTGTTATCTAATACGCTTAAGTTAAAGTCACTACATACAATTGTCTCCTTATTTTGGTTGCATATTTTGTCTAATGTATTTTCTAATGCCTGAAGGAAACAAGGGACATTGGAACTTGGTGACAGATAAACCGCTCCTATTGTGATTCCTAAGGAAAGTACAATGATTAACATCTCATATTCCAGTAATGCATGTGTAGTCAGATTAGAACAGACTTTAAACTCATGGTTGGCTTTGATAAACAGCAGAACCCCTCCTCCCCTTGTGTTGCTCTGGCGTGAAGGGGTGATTACGTTGTAAACCGGGAGGTGTACATGGTCGTCGGGTTTGAGCCAAGTCTCTGTCAGAGTGATTGCGTCACATTTAAATTTGTGTTAAGGTAGAAATTACTGTAGGTTATTAATATTTTTGCTAAAAGTACGAATGTTGCAGTGCAAGAGTGAAAATTTACCGCATTCATGAGAGCTGTTGATTTGCTCAACTGTGTTTATGCCCAAGTTCCAGCTCTTCAATTTGCATTTCAATCAGCTATCGAATAGACTATCTGTGTTATGTCATCTTCTTTCATTATGTGGATAACACGGTTCTTTTCTGTCTTCCTTGCTAAAATCTTGCGTTGCAACACCCAGCAGTAGTTCCATTTCTTTTCGTTTTTCTTTTAAATTGTCTTGCCTAGTAGCAGTTTATTTTCAGCACAAATGTGCTTATGAACGTAGACAGCACTTCGCTCTTCGAAGCAGAAGTCAGCAGTTGTAAGCCTTCTATTTGTGGCCTGGAGGATACTGTTACGAACCGACCAACATGTGAATCGTACTATCACGTTTGGTTTAAATTTATTTTTGGCTGGCAATCTATGCACAACATCAACCGCGGGATCACCCAATTGAACACCAAGTCTCGTTTCTAGCGTTTACACTGTTTTGTCAAAGTTTCATTTGCTACGAATGTCAGTCCTTTCATTTGAATGTTGTTTTGTCAGCTTTATTGTTTCACTTCGATTAAATCAGCCTTAATAGGCGTAAGTTCCATCCCTAACTGCTCATTTTCTTCTTTTAGTTTGTCATAGTCCGTCGCAGCTTTCGCATGTTTGCAACCCTCTCGAACCCCATCAAAGCTGTTGCCAACAAATTTCACTGATTCTTTCACTTCTTTAACATGAATTGAGATTGAAGATTACACCTCTCACTGATGTAATCTTCAAGGAAAGAGTGCAGTGACCTTACAGTATAATGTTGCCGCTTTACTGCGTTCTTTACATTTCAGGTGAACAATGCTGGTATTCCCATGCCAGGGTCCGTTCAAAGTACCTCAAAGGAAGAGTTTAATAGAGCGTGGCGGACGAACCTCTTCGGTCCGCTCTGCATGATCAAAAACGCTGTGCCCTACTTGCGTCAAACTAAAGGTGCAATTTTAATTGTATTCAACCACGCGCTACCACTTTGCCACACTTCGTTAGATCGCTATGTAAAAGGCCACATTTTGGAGGCGGGATTTTGCATTATGCTCTTAGCTGTTTACTTTTGCAACCTATTATAAATCCTCCCAATTGTGAATACCGTAATATTGCTTTTGATGACTGTAATTACAGCGTTTTCATGCGCGCCAGCAAAGCTATGTGCGGAGCTGTCGTCTATCATTTGGCCGCAGTATTGCTCCTGGTTGGGGGTGGACCATGACGAATACTAGAAGCAATGATGTACGGCGTCCAACACTAGCATTGTCCTTTAAGCCGTCGATGACCTACCTTATTCTATTTTTTTCTATTCCAGGTAGCATCGTGAATATTTCTAGTGTCATAGGGTTGACTGCGGTGAGTAAAATATCCAGGAATAACACAGCTCTATGATTGTATAAGGGTTTTGTAGATCCATAGGGGCCGTGTACTGATCGCTATTGCCACCCGTGGCGGACACTTAGTCGATGACTTTTGAGTCAAACAAGAATCTACAGAGCCAATGCGGGTTCTTCGGAGAGATTAGCATGTTTCATCTAGTTGTAAAACTTTACGAATCCTCAAACGACTATTTTAAAGTTCAATTATTTATAGGGCTACCACCCGCAAACGTCACTGTGCATTGAAGCAAATAAGGAGTTTAAATTCAGCGTTAGTGGTGCATTCAGAGCAGAAATGTTTGAGAGTTTCTTATGTAAGGTATTTTCGAGCTCCTAGTGAATTTAACACAAACGAGGGGCGTTTCAGGTAGTGTCAATACCAAGGTATATGCCCGATGTCATCACGCGTACAATGATGAGTAGCCAGGTGTCGCTCCCCTGTGCAAACAATCAATTCATCACTGTATCGAGAAGCACACATAAGATATACAAAAAATTATTATTGGGCCAATAGCCTAGTTTGGCTGGTTGCCGATGCAATGGGATATACCTAGGGATACGCTGTATAGTTGGGAAAACGAAAGTAAATATTCGCAAAGTAGGACAAATTGAAATCGCGTATCCAAGATGCATTATCTATCGATCCGTATATATATATATATATATATATATATATATATATATATATATAACAGTATATCTTAAGGAACGGTGGTCAGAGCCCCTAAATCACGGGCGCAACTGACCTCTGCCGCCTTCTTGACCTAGCTATTTAAGGTCTTTTGTGCTGCCATTATAAGTTCAGAGGTCTTGGATGGGCAGTAAGAATGACTGGAATGGTAGTCCGCAATTAGGTGCAGTTTTCTTTCAAGGTGTATATCAAATTTTAGCTCCAATAAATCCTCATATTCTATCGTCATAATGACTACGACATTTCGGCAAGGTCCCCTTCGCATTCGTGGCATATCGCTTACAATGTATAAGAAAAAAGCCCGCCTAAGAAGAAGTCTACAGTTTTTATTATTAGTGCTACTGATTGAAACAACAATCTTTTAGTTGCGTATTATCGGAACCAAAACAATATACGCGTTAGGATTGAATAATGTGAACGTCAGACCGATAGTGGCCTATAACGCCCAATCTTGGCTTTGGCATCTTTCTAGAGGCGTTGGACCCCTAGGGTACATAAACCCTGGTGAATACAGGGCCCAGCTCACGAAGCAGTGACTTCATGGGAAGTATACTGAACGAAGTATAGCATGCCGTAAATATTGAGTGAATACCATAGCACCCACAGCCGACCTTCGCATTTACACTGTGTACTTGCACACGCAAGCGTCAACTGTATTAAAAAGCACCCCTCTATATTTAAAAGGTGCAATTGTTGAATACAAATATTCCGTTTAGAGATACCTTAAGAACACTACCATCAACATGATATTGCGAGAGTTGAAAGGGATGCATTTCGTTTTTCAAAAGTTTGTAGTCAACTAACTTTTGGCAAACCCTGCCGAAAAGCAGGTCAAACCAGCCATCATATCACTTCGGAGAGCCTAAAGAAGTGTCCTGTAAAAAGTACAGCATCATCTTCCGCGCGCAGCAGTACTCTCGAGCCTGGTGGGGCTTCTCAGAAATTGCAGAATATACAGCGACAAGAACAAAGGACATAAAACTGAGCCTTTCAGCCGATCAAGCCGACAACTATTGGTTAAATTAGTGCGACCGATGATTACCCTTTCTTGAAGGGGCTTTACGGTTACCTGGAAAAGAAATCATGCTTGGTGCCCGCATTACCATTTTTCCAGTAGAACCCAATGAGCAACATCATATGCTTGCGCTATATGTGAAATTAATAATATTAATATGTTGCTTTCAGTAAAAAGTGTATAAATTCGTGGTTGGCCATCTCGATGATATTTGTCTCTCTCATGCAGCCTCTTGGCTCTGGCCTATCACCTCATAGCGACTTCTAAAATTCCAGTCAGTTCAGGCTAAGCCTTGATCTCGTATATACCACCCGTTGCGTCTCCTTGGTCTCATGCCGACAGTGCCTCAAGCCTCCAGTGCCCGCGCCTTGATATCTGTGGTCGCTGTGGATACCGTCAGCCACCCAGTCCGTGTGCTCAAGCGTAATACCCGGCACTCCGATGTATGTCCTACCTCGAATGGCGCATTATTTCCGCCACGTGGTCACGAGGCACCGGCCCTTCCCACAATCCAACGCCTGCATCATTACGATGCGCTGCACTTGGATGCACGTGCTGCAGCGGTTGGGACGTTTCATCGTTTGCGCAATCACCCGCTCGGGCACGCGCTTTTCCCACTCTCGCCACAGCCAGCAAACTGCAAACCAGCACGGAGGTACACTGCCCGCTAGGAGGTGCACAAACCTGCTCCTAAAAGGCTTTACTCCACAAAGCCGCTTGACACGGACCGGAGATGTCCAGCGTCTGCGCAATGGATGCGCACGAGACGCAGGCAAGATCAAGGAACAGATGCGAAGGCAGTCCTTCGCCTCTCGTCACTTCTGAAAATGTGCCTTGCACTTCTGTGCAGAAGGATTCGCCTCGTCACTGCTATGTCCATATGCACAGCAACCATGATTGCCATAGCGCACACAACTATGGGATTGCACCGCGCTTTGCCGTCACTTTCTAATAGGGCCCTTCCGACATTTCGGAGAATAGCTATTCGCAAGTTGCTTGCATACTAGGGGTGTAATAACATAAATTTGAAGCTTTCAAGTGATGAATAAATAATTGAGACCCCTTGAGGATACTACACTGAAACACAAAGCTTTCTTTCATATATTACCCGCAGCAATTTCTTCAGGTGAGCTTTAAAAGGATGCCATGAGCGTTAATTATATTAGAGAACAATTGCACGTGCTTGAAGAAACATTAAGCCAACGTTTTCTATCCTCTAGTTTTCCCAGCGCCCACTCAATGAAAGCTAATGCACATCATATGGTTTTCTACCTGCTATACTGCTCATTGCGAATCTCCGCCGACAGATGTTGCGGGGCACTCGATAGCTGCTACTTTCAACTCATCACTTTTAATGCGCTTGTAGCTTATGTGTACCGTGAAATGCTGTTAGTGAAACAGCTACAACTTTATTATGTGCATCTGTGCTACATCCTAATAATAAGTTTCACCGCAGCCACTACTATTATCACAGCCAAAACTATTTTACAATTCATTGGACTACAGCTCATAAACACCACAACGCTTTGAGTAAGCGATATTATTTCAACCATCTCTCCAAACAGGTTATGCATGGCGTGGCGTACGCTGTCTCTAAAGCAGCATTGGACCAGCTGACTCGATGTGCTGCGCTCGGTGAGTGCGCTGTAGGTGCTGGTGAGGACGACACGTAGTGAGTGACAGGCCAAAGCATGAGAGCCTGCCGTAAACACGCTCAGTGTCCTTGAAAGCATATTACTATATCCTTCATAGAATGTACTGGCAACCAGATGCACCAGATGCACCACTAGACCACAATCGCACGTATGCTTCTACCCCCGACTATTACCAACGGCCAACTGCCAACTACCTCTTTGAGATGATCGCCGGGTGAGTCACACTGCGTAGCACTAATCGGCGAAAGTACATACGAGGGCGCCAGCTTTCATTACGCCCCAAACGCAGAAAATAAATGGGCACCAAAAAAGGATTTCATTCACCGCTTGCCGAAAGCTTCGCTTAACATAGATTTCAATATGTGGGCTCGATTTGAATAATTCTTTTAGTTTTATTGTATTGTAGAACGTTGTGTTTGCAAGACTTGCAAACGTATCTGATACTTTTAATGTCGAAGTAATTTTTTAGCATATGAAAATATTTGATGCCGACACTATTGGTTAACCACGTTTACTTTCGGTTCCTTTATGTATCATCGCGGTGAGATCACATTCTGGTTAGTGTAGTAACGAACTCGCACAAAGATGAGAGCTTTGTTTTGCAATCACGAGATCTAGGTTTCCGGCAGCCATGGCGAGTGGTAGACACAGATAGGCTCTTGCAGCATGTCACCTGAGCAACTGCGTGTTTGTAGATTTCGTACTGTTTCTCCAGCATTCATTCTCTTATAATTTATGTGCTGTGGGCCATAATGCAACGGATTTGCCTGAGTGGAGCGTTCTGGCAGTAATGCATGATAAGACTGCACCACTCATTGGGGTGTTCAATTCACCGAAATATTTAAATTCAGCCGCGGCGTGACTTTGCCTGCCGATCGCCAGTGTCACACACCTGTTGCAACAGTTAGCTGCAATAGCTTCGATTCGCAACTCACTATAGCTTTAGGAATGTGTAGATATCGCTGCGAGGCTAGTTATTCGTGATGTTTCTGTAATCATAACCATCAGCACTCATTAGAGCAGCGCCGCTGGCTTATAGCTGTGTAGATAGATAAAATGAGTCATATTTATGCAGTGAATAGTGACTTGCCGAGCAACAATAAGTTGACCCGATCATATGACCGAATACTTTTGTGCTTGCAAATACACACTTCTGCTATGCTAGATGAAAACGCGGGGTCACTACACCGGTATACTATACCCCGGCACACTGGGTTATTATTTTGTACCCCATTTATTCGGCTAGTTTGCTCTGCTGGAATCCTCAGTGACCTAGCTACTGCTGTCAAGGCCTCTCACCGTCATTGCTTTTGCATTGTAGTAACTAACAATCCGGGAGTTTGTACTTCAGGTGCAGGTGCACGCCAGCGCATTCAACTGAGCGCGTTCAAGGTAACCAATCATGCGTTTGCAGAGATATATTCTGCAGTGACACCTTACGTGTATGTCAGAAGAACACAGCAGACTTGATGAGACATCTGGCATAGTCAAGGCGGCCCACGAAGTGTTGCTAATTGCAGCCTACTACCGGAATCACGCCCGTCCTTCACGATGTGGGCGCGAACTCGTTGTTGCGGTATGTGCACAAAGAGCTGTGAGCGCTATATTCATTTAATAACGCCAATATCTTTCCAGGAGCATTCCTCCATCTGTTGCTTGGGCAATCATTGGCGATGGTGTTTGGTCAATCTTTTTCTTGTAAATTCGCTGCGCTGATCTATAGGGAACATTGTGCTGCGAATACTCTAACCTAGTTTCTAAACAAATTACATGGCGTTCTCTTAGCTGCACTGCTGCTGACAATAACGCCGTCAGTACTTTCATCATCGCTTCCTACGAACAACCTTCCTTTTGGCGCAGGCGCCATTCTAGGCATATGCCTTGTTCATCGCTCGTCATCACGATTGTAACGCGTGCCACGGTTTTGCCGTTGACAGTATTTTCACGAGCATAATCACGAACAGTCATATGCTAACATGCCACCATCTGGAGAACAACAACGATGACACATTGCACACTAAAAAAATTAATAAATGGGGTTTTACGTGCCAAAACCACTTTCTGATTTTGAGGCACGCCGTAGTGGAGGACTTCGGTAAGTTTGACCAGCTGGGGTTCTTTGACGTGCACCTAAATCTAAGTGCACGGGTGTTTTCGCAATTTCGCCCCCATCGAATTGCGGCCGCCGCGGCCGGGATTCAATCCCGTGACGCCGTGCTCAGCAGCCCAACACCATAGCCACTGAGCAACCATGGCGGGTCACACATTGCACACAAATTTCTTCCGGTCCGCTAAAGTTACAAGAATTTTTTGTCTGCCGAAATGCATACACAGACGCCGCGGTTTCCAGAGCCTGTGTGGAGCGCGAAATCCAGCACTAAATGCGAAGAGCTGTTGTTGCGCAATAGCACCGGGGTCAGAGTGCACCGTGGCACCGTGGTCAGTGAAATAACATCAATAACAACAATGATCGTCGTCATGCAGCGTAATGTAATGTACAGATAGTCAGATGGCCAGAGAAGTAAAATTGAGTTTGGAGGATTCAACAACTGTCGCAGCAAAATGATTTTCTTTTCTCTAGGGGAGCAACTGGGGTTTATTTCTCATGGGCGGAATAAGACCTGTACGAAGAGCAGTTTATCGAAGCAAGTCTCGCCAGCTCACCTACTTAAAACATTCCACATGCCAGTGAGCTCTTGTAGACAACAAGCATGGCATATTGGACGAATTTTGTCCCTCGTACCATGTTCGCGCACGCCGGCGTATGTCACGTACATCCGTTGAATGCTGTACACGTGCTGCATCAAAGATTGCGCTGACTGTTGAATGCTTCGTGTAGCTTAGATAAGAGTGTAATAAAGGTCAAATGCAACTATATTTTGGATTACATAAATAAGTCGAGTTAGACCTAGTGCGAATACAAAGCAGACGGCAGGCGATATTGTAGGTTTGAAGTACAGGTGGATACATCCCCAAAAACTTCGAGATGTAGGCGTTTTTCATAACGAAATTAAGCGCCGCCATTACCGCTCGCCGGAAGTGACGCATGACCCAGAAATACCAACTGCTCAGGGAGACCTTCGAAATTGGTACCGCCCATGGCTGGCGTCGGCGGGCTTTATAATGTGTCGAAGGTGAAGTGGTGGGATGCACTTCAGATACGATAACCAGGTGCACGCGTCGATGCATAGGTGCAATTTAGGTGCCACTAGTAAGAAAATTAAACAGTTACCAGCCCTGGATCTTCGAGAAGATTCCTTGAACGATGTTTGCTGCCTATTGATAACCAACTAGCCGAAGTTAAATTTAGTCACTGTTGGTCTTTAACACCAGAATGTGCGAATAACGCGACTAGATCCAGAGGGGCATAGGGGCAAGTTGCCGCTTAATTGAAAAGACTTCGGTTAGCTCCCTTTTAAGTGATGCTCCTTTCTGTACAAAGAAAAATGCAGAACGAGCTTGAAATCACAGACGCGTATAACCTAAATATGTGCTCGACAAAAGCTGTGTGAGCGCGACATCATTATTTTTAAAACTTAACCAGTGGTTTCATACTACAGTGTTAAAGGAGCTATGCTTTCATGAGTCGTAATATGTATTGGATGTCGTGACGGTGGACAATCGGTGCGCCCAGATGCTGTCCTGGTTCAGTTACCGTTAGAGATACGAGAGATACGAGACTTGGAATTGAATTTACCCTGCTAGTTGGGATCCTTCAGGACTGTTTGACGAACAATTTGTGTCAGGCCACCGAAGCCACGGCGAAAATCTGCACGTTTCACACGCGCTGAAACGCCCGCAACCGTTGAAAAAGGCCTAGTAGGCTGCAACGGCGACGTCAGCGCTTGCTTGCGCATTCTCGCCTCCTCACCCACGATGCACACGAAGCACTGATGCCTGCGTGGACTCGCCATTTCTGTCTCCCTTGAGCAAACGAGAAGTTTAAGCTTCGTGTATTGCATTCGCTGCGTCCCCTCTTACTGGTCGAGGGAAACAGCGCTGGATAAGGGGGGGGGGGGGGGGGGCAAATGGGGCTTCAGCCCAGGGCCTCACTTCGGACATTAGGAGAAGGGGGCCTGTTTATTTTAACCTGCTTTGTATATGGAACCATGGGCAACGGAACTTGGAGCGACATGTATGAAGCGAGAAAACCAGAACGAGCAGCGGGGCCCCCGCCTAATGTAACAGCATGCGTTTACCGTGATCATTTGGGGAGAGCTTGTCGAGCTGTAAAAACAGGAATCTCCCGCCACCCCGGCGGGGCCCTCTTTCTTACGAAGCGAGGTGCATTTGCTTGGAAGAGTTTTCGTGGTTTCCTGTCAGTCCATGTGTCCAGTGCTGTGTGCAGAGGAGAGGCAAAGGCGAAACACCTTAAAACATGTAATGTGGGATGAGGACCTAAATCTCGCTTGCCCCTCGTTCCCACCACGTCACCCTCCACCTCTCAAATAGTTCCGCCGCTGTCCTTCTCATAGAAAGGATGTGCTGCAGCACCCAACAGTGCCTCCCATTCGACTTTTCTTTACCGTGATGGCGATATGAGCGGGGGAGGATGAGTCCGATAGCACATGATGATGAGTGTGATGGCAGAGTCTAGGCAGGAGAGGAAAGAAGACATCACATGTGCTTTTGTCCGCGTGCCGTAGGGCATGGAATGTTCACTGTTTGGGCTAGGGTTGTGGAAGGGTGAAGGGGGAAGTTGGAGAGCTTGACACAAAGGCTTATCACCAGGGCCCATTCCTGACTAGTGGCTGCGCACACTCGCACGCGCTCGACGGAAAAATTAGGTCAGACTGGCCGCCGAACTTTCCAGAAAGAAGTAGAAAAAGATGACTCAGAAGCCTGTTTCACATGATGCGACTGCAACGACGAAAATCGGTGCTGTCGCACGCGTCGCAATGCGATTTTTTGAGGGCTCATTTCACATGATTGCGATTTCAACAATGCGACTGGTGCGACGCCCAGGGTTGCTTAGTGCCAGGTATCGTGGCACACGCTGCATAATTCTTTTATTGTAGTGAATAAAATGTTTACATTATAATATTATTGACTTCTCTTGATTAAAAGCAAATAATATGTACGTTTACTAATTTAAAAACGTTAGTTAAGATTTGTTTTGGAGTGCGCGACGGCGGTTTCTGTAGTTCAGTGCGGCATCCCGCCCGTAAACAGCTGTTCGCAGGTGGTTCAGCGATTCTTTATTCTATGGTTCAGCGCTGTGTGTTGTCTTATCTACCTTCTATGACCGTTTCGTTCTGCCTGCGCTACAACAATCTACAAGGTGACCTATCGACAAGTTTATATAGCTACCCTCACCGTATATGCAGTATTCGAAATTCGGCTGCCACGAAGTTGTCGTGTCAGCCCAACAAGGTCCTCGCGCTACCCGTGCTCGGCGTCAGCTTCTGAAGAAGTGATGCGTGTATATTGCCTGTCATTGCGCATATGTGGTGCTCCTAGCCATATTCTTACGCCAAACGCAACAAGAAGCACCAACCCGAACGCCCGTGTGTGCCACTGAACGAAGCCTCAAATGATCTGTGTGATTACGACGTGGAATGAAAATTGTGTTGTGAAATTCAACCTTAGCGCTAGCCTGGTTCGTCCATCGCCGTGCTTGCGCTGCGAATATATATATGGGAGCCCTCTCTAAATATTTCTAAAGGAAATAAATATTATTATTATATTATTAATGTTATTAGATATCGTAGTTTCTTCACTGCAATTTATAGCAATCATCCAGATTTCTTAAGCTAGTCATGCATTTAACCTGTATTAGATCAACATTGTTACAACATGCTTATGGGAGTCATTTCAAACTAGATTGCTCAGCCAGAGAAAGTACAAATGCAAGCCTCAATGTTTATTCCAATTTGGTTTTCCTAAACAGATTATATTCGCAGAATTTTATGCCTGCTTGCATTTCCTGCAATTCAATGTTCAGATAGTCGATAGCAAGCTGTAATTATTCATTTCGAAAGTGTTAAGCAATGACTATATGTTGAAGCTTATCAATGCGTTTTAGTTCCACGAACACAATTAAGTTTTCTCTCTCCCTCTCATTGACAGCCATGGAATGAAACCGTTCACTTTCATAAGTATCCGGATGCAAACATTCTGGAGTTTGTCCTGAGCATTTGTCTGCATCCTATAGTGTGCATGTTTGTATCAAGTTCTCGTGTTACAATCGCAGTGATCTACACATATTGTTATATTGGAACAAACAAATTTACTTCACTTCGTTTTCAAATCTGCAATGTGGCCATGCAGTAACGACTGCATTAATAAGCAAAAAAGAAAACTGCAGATTCAGTGTACGTGTTGGAATCTATGCGAGGTGAAGTTTTTGTCAAGTGGTCAGTTAAATGCTGTTAAAGTAACTGCGATATATACACTTTGTCTTATTTTCAACAATCCAACATGTCATCTTTTGCAAGGTTTGCTTATGCACCGCATAGGTCACAACCTTAATGTCATGTAATCTTTATGCATTACACTGTTCACAAACCATACCGAAATGCAAACGGCAGTCAATGTAGATGCATGCTGCGAGACATCAACGCAGTGACGTTTGTTGAGCAAGGAATGGTGCGAGGTGTATGCTGATGAATGAATGACGTGCTTATGTACTTATTTATTTATATACCTCGCAGGCTGCAAGGTTGGAGTATTATGCAAGGGGAAATAAAAAAGTTGTTACAAAAGGAAGAAGGGCACAGCATTAAGAAAAAAACAGCAAAAAAAGCAGTACCAATACATTGCACCAACTAGCCCAACGTGTTTTACTGGCACAACATTATACAATACTTAACAAACAATAACAGAAAAAGTTACTGCCCATGCACCCTGTACAGACGGTAAACCAGCGAAGCTGAAATGTGCAGCCCCGGTGTTTATCACTGGGTTAATTGCAATGGTTTATTCAAGTCTTTCTATATTATTGGTTATCTCTGTGTTTCTTAATGAGGTTATGCACATGTTTGGCTTGAGTTTATCACATTGTTTATTTGGAATGCCACACATTGCACTTCGCAAGATCACCATCATGGAAAGTGCAATGAGTAGTTCATTCTGTTAATCCAGCGGGTCCATCAAAGTCTTTCTGAATTATCTTACGCACTTGTGTTTTGCAATGTGTTAATCATAATGTCTATGACTCAGTTATGCACTGTAGTTACGAAGTGACACACCGGGGCTGCACATTTCATTTAATTAAATACAGGGACACATTTTCGAACCTATTGGGAAGTCGGAGAGAGATTGCTGCACGCGCGCTCTGCTGCTAGAGAGAAACGACGTCACTATCGGTCTAGCCAATGGCCCACCACACCTTTGCTGTGAGATAATAATGACATCATGATCTTGTCTTAACCAAGACGAATGCAATGGCTCACACCCCCTTAAACAATGGCTCATACCACTACACTTGGGTTTTTGGGATCGGATTATGAGTGTTTCGCCTAGGCATACACAGCTTCACTGTAAAAAGAATGAACACCTTTCTGCTAGAGACCAAGGCAATCATGAGGTGTATTAACAAATGATAGTTTATTGAACATGCCGAGTAAATGCTGTTCGACAAGCAATAAATCGAATTTACACAAAAAGCAGAAGCAAGATCTGATGTGTGTCCATACAGATCCCAACAGGAAATGCATCGATCTCTGAAAGTGTAACAGCGGCCATGCTGACACCAGATTCTCCCAGTGTATTTGCATCTACAGCATCCATAATTTCTCTAGGCAGCCGATCTCCACAGAATGCTAGCTTCTTCCTCTACAATGCACTCTCCACATTTGAGCGTGCATTGTAGAGGAAGAAGCTAGCATTCTGTGCAGATCGGCTGCCTAGAGAAATTACGGAAGCTGTAGATCTAAAAATGCTGGGTTAATCTTGCCATCACGGCCTCCGTTAGAAATGGATGCATTTCCTGTCAGGAAACGCACATGAATTTTTGCTTCTCCTTTTTGTGTATGTTCAGTCTATTGCTTGTCAGCGAGCATTTACTCGGTGTGTACATTAAACTTTTGATTGTTAGATCATCTCGGTTTTCTTGTTTGTCATATGTGTTCTCTGGTGCCATTTGCAGCCAGGCTATTCGTTTCTTTTTTTTTCGTTAGACTGCAACAAGTCACTTTAATGGCCCTCATGATACCTTATAAAATCTTTTATTTGGCCAATGTAGCAAGAATGTACAGTGTGAAGCAGTAAGAACACGGTACGCTAATTTCTAATTAAAAGGTTTATTGTGAAAATGCAGTGATCTATAAAGGTTACCACAAAGTAGTACAGCAATAAAACCTGATAAAGACTTGTCAGCACGGCCTCCGTTAGAAATGAATGCATTTCCTGTCAGAAAACACATTAATTTTTGCTTCTTCTTTTTTTGTATGTTCGGCCTATTGCTTGTCAGCGAGCATTTACTCGGTGTGTACATTAAACTTTTGGTTGTTAGATCATCTCGGTTTTCTTGTTCATCCTATGTGTTCTCTGGTGCCATTCGCAGCCAGGCAATTCATTATTTTTTTTAGACTGCAACAAGACACTTTAATGGCCCTTATGACGTTTCTGTGTACCTTATAAAATCTTTTATTTGGCCAATGTAGCAAGACTGTATAGTGTGAAGCAGTAAGAACAGGGTACGCTAACTTCTAATTAAAAGATTTATTGTGAAAATGCAGTGATCTATAATGGTTACCAGAAAGTAGTACAGAAATAAAACCTGATAAAGACTAGTGCTTGATGAAACCAAACATAAAAGTGGGAAAGGAAGAACATACATATAGATTACAAGTGCAGCGAAAAAAAAAAACATTGTAATCACCAAGTGTGCATGTGGCTACCTTCCAGGAAATTCATTTTGTTCCCAATGGCATGGAACTGGAAGAATGTGCTTGCATAAGCAAGCTGTCAGTCTGTCTATTGGAATAACAACAGTGTTTCTTGAAAGGTGCTGGCATGCAGGATTGGCAATTGTAATGATTTTTTCCTGCACTTGGAATTTTTCTCTATTTTCTTTCTGTAGCATTTTTATTTATGTTTGGCTGCATCAAGCACCAATTTTTATCTATCCTTCAAAGATGTCTTTCTTTTTCTGGGGAAAACTCGGGGAAGGCAGGAGATGGAAATTCAAGACGATGAGCAACATGAGAACAAGGTGAAAGTAGGAGCCAACGTTTCCACACGTGGACCTTGAAGAAGACAAGTCCATTTGTCGAAACGTTGGCTCCTGCTTTCACCTTGTTCTTGTTTTCACATCGTCCTTTTTTTTTCTGGTAATTTATATAATTCACCACATTTTTGCAAATGAACCTCATTTGAAAGTTAGTCCTCATCCATATCTAGTGACAACCTGTTGATACTGCTTCATGTTATGCACTCTTGCAACATTTGTGTGTGTGTGTGTGTGTGTGTGTGTGTGTGTGTGTGTGTGTGTGTGTGTGTGTGTGTGCGTGTGCACGCATGGATTTGGATGTGAGATCGGGCCCTCGGGCAGAGGTATCATTCTTCTCCTGTGCAGCCTTATGAATTCATTAACTATAGTGCAACAGAAATGCGATGGACAGGAACGAAGTGAACACACAGAGCGCTTTGTTCTTGTCTGTTGTCTATCTGTTGCACTTTAGTTAATAATGAATACACACAAACTCATCTAGTTTTCAGTTATTATGTCAGGCTTATAAGCCCGGTTGTGTCCTGGAATATCTGCATGGCTATGTACCCTGTAATTTAATTTCTGGCCATGTCCTGACATGGCCAGAAATTAATCTCCTGATTTTCCTGACAATCTTGTGTGATGTGCAGGCCCAGACAGTTTCTGGTGAATCCATGCAGGGTGTTGTGCAGGGTGTAATCTGCACTACAAGTGCTGCTTTGATTGCTTTCAGTTCAGCTTTTATAGGTGTAGGATGACCAGGAATGGTACTCACTTATATGGGGTTTAGTTTTATGTAGTGTCATACTGCTGTTACACTGCTATTGCCAGATCAGTGTACTATATGTGCCTTATGTTTGCTTGCATCTTCATGATTAGCAACATCCTCTATGTGTTTGGCAGTTGCATATAGTCTCCTGGCCTAATTGTTTGCCCCCGTATTCCACAGTATGGGCCTGTTGTGTTTCTGAAGGGAGGGGTAGTCGTCTTTGCATCTCATATGCTAGCTGGCATAGTATCTTGGGACGAGGTTCTGAGCTCTTGAGACAAAGAATTTGTGCTGCAGGCTGCAACTCTACTCTGTCTAGGTGCTTTCTCATAGAGGTCTTCAAGCATGGTACAGTTGGAAAGACCTGTTATTACTGCCCGATGCCTGTATTCGATGAGTTGTCTTTTTTGTGTGCTGCTGGTAATTCATACCGTACCATACCTTAGACACAAGCACAGCATCTGTGATTTTCTATAGTATCCACTCGTCCACCCCCATTATTTCGAGATTATTCTTTTCACCAGGTATGGAAGTTGCGTCCAAGCATTGTATAATTGTTTCACCCATTTGCTGGCTCTGCTGTCATGGGCTTACACTAGCTGAGGATTTGTGGATGTTGACTTGCGGGCATATTTGTCCAGCTATGTGGATCACGATGTGCAATCTGGGGTAGTTCTTGATTCTAGTCTTTCTTTTTTTCCGACGTCGATATGAGCTGACTTATCAGAAACGAGAGACCAGAGTGGCCAAGAAAGTCTGCAGTCTTGTCGAGGGCTTGTTGCATCATTCTTGATTTCTGTATAAGATAGCTTTCCCATAGACTGTAATACACCATAGGCTGTAGTGTTTCTTGTAGTATGCCCGTGTTGTTGGTGTGTGTGGGCCAAATGTACCTCCAACTCTCACCTGGAATTTTCTGTCTTTCAGAAAGTTACTGTTTAAGTGCTCTACCAGAAATGTTTTTGCTCATCGTTCCTCTTATTAGAGCAGCATGAGGTACTGCTGTTAAAAGCCTCTTCACTCTCGTCATTCTTTCATAAGCGGTATTACACAAAGTCCTGCAGTGAAGTTTCTGCTGCTTATGGCGCACTCATATCTGCCAGAAGGGACAACTCTTGAAAAAGGTTTTCTTTGTGCTATGTGTGCGACGTAGTATGAGCATTCATACCTTGACATTTATAGATCTGTAGAACCAGCTTCCTGACAGAGTACTTGCTATACCTGATCATGCTTGTTGGTGCAATGCTGTTGAACAATACATATTGATGCAGTGAATATTTACACACTCGAATTATCACGAAAGATGGTTGTTTTACAATTCTGCCCTTTGCTTTCTTTTGGTGTTAGATTTTGCATAAGCATGCCCCCCCCCCCCTATGCAATAGTATATTGAAGTGTGAGGGTTGAATAAAAGGTTATGAACTAAATCTAAGTGCAAGAGCTTTCTTTCTCACCTATGACTCCCATCGAAATGCGACTTCCATGGCTGGCAAATCAATCCCTCGCCTTGTGTTAGCAGCAGAATGCTATAGCCACAGTGGGGCAGGTGAACAAATTGAAGAACAATATTTCTGTCTATAATATTTTTTCTTGCCTGTATGCAAGTAAAGTTTGGAATAAGTTTATCATTGCAAGAAAGACCAGTCTGTGGTCTTTTATTGAATAAACCACATATTGTGTATAGTTGAAATGCAGAAATTCGTTCTAAAATCCTCAGGTGATATATGTTCTTGCAAGTAGCATGGTATTTCATTACTTATAAAGATAGTAATCGCAGCGGATATCGTTATATGGGTTTACACACTAATATATGTGATCACAAACTTATTAGAAACTTACTAGAAACATATAAGGCATAAATTTTCTGCACACTTGATCAGCTGTGAACGTGCAAGAACTGCTTGTACTGGCTGACTTCACTGCACAGTTTTGATTTACTTTTCTTCAGCGTGTCGTTTTATACTGTTTTCTCCCCGCAAGAACAGGCCGTTTGCCTGCTTTTCGCATTGTTGCACGAGTTCTACATAATTGTGCTGGAGGGTATGTTGTCACTGTGCCACTATAGCAAGCAATTTACTTAATCTACTAGCTGTACAGTTAATTACCTTGCAGAGCAAGTGTTCATACAGATGCATTAAGGATACAAAGTCCGCAACGTAGTCAATGTTTATTGGTTTCTGTGCAAGAAAAAAAAATTTCTCCAGAGAAGAGGTGCAACTTAACGTGCATGTAATATTTTATTCAAGCCACGGATTCAATGCTATCATAGCAAATTCATTACGATAGCCTACGCTTTTGCTCTGTCAAATTTAATAAGAGGCAAGATAAGCTTTCAAGATGCATCGGGAAATTCGTGCTTGAAAACCGACAAGAAAATGCGACTGAACGGTACCGCGTTCAGCGCAACGTTGAAACTTCGGGTACTTTGCTGTATTGTCATTTGCCCTTGCCGAGGTTGAAATAATTCAAGCTGTTCCGTAAGCGCGATTTTTGCATGCTACTCAACAAAACATTGTAGCGACCTCGTCGTCTGCTGGGGATCGAACACCTCCTAGCACTGACAAGTCGCAAAGGCGTACGAAGCAAACGTGAAAATGCACTTCATTTGCTGTGCAGAGTGTCAACAAACGCATAGAAATCGGAGAATGCAATCTGCGGTACAAGTTCTTTATTGTCCCTTCGCGTACGTACCGAATTCGACGATCCACGTCTCCGCGCATGTCGATCGAGACGCCATTTTCCAAAACAAACCAGCGAAATAGCTCCTTTTGCAGCTCTCCGCGCAATTTCGACGGAAAATCGCAGCGATCGGTGCGACGGTGCGACTGTGGGACCAACCGGTTGGTCGCAGCCGAAAATCGGGGGGTCGGCACTGCGACTGCGATTTTCATCGCAAACGACGGAAATCGCACTTCCGGTGCGACGAAAATCGCATCATGTGAAACAGGCTAGAGGCGACGGAGGGCGCGTAAGTTCGCCCACGCTAGGAGTCTCCCTCTCCCCTTGTTCTTGCGCTCGGCGTCCACGGGACCAAAAAAAAAAATCGAGAACTTCCCAGAACAGACTATTGCTCCTAGCCAATAAGATGGTGAGACGGGAACGGGAGAAGGAGTGAGTTTGTACGGAGAAGGAGGGAATTGGTACAATGAACTCTATGCGTAGGTGAACGCCTGCTTTGGCGCTAGTAACAGACAGACGCGGCGCACGTCTATAAAAGGAAGTTGGTCGCGGGCTGCGATTCAGCCCCGAGCCGCCAGTTAAGCTTGCATAAGCCCTCCCGCTGAGGAGCCCCCGGGGGACGTTCCACTTTCGGCCAGCCACTGACCATCCAGGCAGCGTGCGCCAGTCATCGGGACGGCCACCGTTGGACACCTGCGGTCGCGTCGGACTGAAGAAGTGCTCGGTCAACAATTACCATCCATTCATGCAAAAATGCTCGGTCGGAAGCATCAAAGTCGTGCCTTTTAACGGTAGGCGAAGTTAGAAAGAGGAGAGCGTGAAAAGCAGCTACCAAAGATGACAAAGTACCTACTGAATGCAGCTTCCGCGGAGCAGTATGATCGCTCTGCCCAGGGACTCCCAATAGTACCGACTGTGCTTCTTTGGAGGACTTGCCAACTCCATCACCCCGGTTTCCTGGCAAGAGGCAAGGTTTGACTCATACTGGTTGTCGGGAACCTGTGAAAATGGGGCCAACCTCAGCCGTCCATATTTCTGAACAACCGACGCTAACCGAGCCCTGTCCCGTTTCTAAGTCAGCAACGTCTATGCTACTCGGCCGGGGCCCTGCCACAAAGCTCCAGGTGTCCGGTCTGCCACGCCCAATTTCTACTACTGCTGATCAACAGGTGCCAAATCTCACCGATGAGCCTCCTTCTAACGAGCGCCAGGAAACAACACTCCAAGAACCGACTCACGTGTTTCCTGTTAGTTTCGCTTCAAATAATCTGGTTCCCACCCACAAAGTGTGCCTCGAGAGGACGAACGAGACGGCTTCTCGTTGCGGCCACAGAGTACAGGCACCACCGCAGCGAGAGGTACGTTGCGAGATTCTCCGAAGTGACCCTGCTAAGTGGCCGGACGTTATTACTGACAGCTTTCAGAGTGTATGCCTTGAGAAAAGGTCATTGTATTTTCAAAATCGGGCAGAAAGTTTTCTGTCTTCCGAAAGGCAATACAAAACTCTGAAACTCTATATGTCACCTCATCTTTTCGTGCGAAAGGCTGCAAATGTGGAGACGTACGAACGACACTGGTTAATATACTTGGAGTCCATAGGTTCCGTTTACTGTTTCATGTGCAAACTATTTTCGATATCAACCAACCCCAGTGCTTTCACCATGCACGGCTCTTCTGACTGGAAAATAGCAGAAGAAAAGGTTTGCGCACATGAAAATAGCATCGAGCACCGGAACTACGTGGCAGCATGGTGGCTGGCCCGCTCTTACTCGAGCAGCACAATTGACAAGGAGCTGCTTAAGCATCTTGTTACTGAGACCACTTACGGCAAAGATGTGTTGAAGCGCGCAGTCGTTGTCGTTAAACTTCTAGGTGAGCGCAACCTGGCGTTTAGGGGCAGTGAGGAGATCGAGAAATGGTAATTATATGGGAGTGCTTGAGGCCATTGTCAAGTTTGATCCCTTTTTAGAGGAGTACATCAAACGCTAAGGGAACAAAGAAAAATGTCACTGATTTTATCTGTCAAAAACCATTTGTGATGAGTTTATCAAGCATGTAGCAAAGGCTGTCAAGAAACGTCTCGCTGACGAAGTGAAACGCGCAAAATACTTATCTTTAATTGTTCATTCGTCTCCAGACCTTACTCACGTTGATCAGCTGTCAGTTGTTTTACGATACTATTTAAATGAAAAAGCGTACGAATGCTTTCTGGGATTTGTTCCAATTGAATCGCATATCGGCTTGTATCTTTTTGATACCGTGATGTCCCTCTTGACGACCAATGGCATCTCAATTGATGATTGTAGGGGCCAAGCTTATGATAATTCGAGTAATATGTCGGGAAGATACAAAGGTCTCCAAGGTCAAATCGAACACCTGAACGAATTGTCACTCTATGTCCCGTGTGCTGATCATTCACTGAACTTAGTTGGCGCGTGTAGCGTTGACAGTTCCCTTGAGGCAGTCAAATTTTTCACGGTAATTCAAAGCCTGTATGCGTTCTTTGCTGCCTCACCTAAGCGATGGAGGTTTCTTTTGCACAGCATGGGCGGAATTGGCCAGCAGCTTGTTTTGAAAAGTCTCCGAGACCAAGTGGTCAAGACACGCTGAATCATGTAAGGCCATTCTGAAAAATTTCAATGTAGTGTTGTGTTGCCTTGAAGCTATATCAAAGAACGAGGAAGAAAACGGTGACACTAGGCACGAAGCGCACTCTTTCTTCAAGAAAATGACTTAACTAGAGACTGCATTCATGGCGATGTTCTTGAGTGAAATAATGTTTTGTAAGTACAGTTGGTAATTTTCATCTGTATTCTAGAGCATTTTCATGGTATTTGTATTGCCTTAAGCACTGTATATATCTATTGCATATTTATAGAGTAACATGTATAACGATTACTGCAGTCTAATGATTGAATTTTAGTAAAGAATGTTTTGGATACGACCATGCGTCTCCTAATGGGAGTAAACTAATTGATGCAAACAAAGCCTAGCTTCAGAAGGATCGACATGTCAGCTGTGTTATCTTTTCTACGTTCTTGTTCGTCTTGAGTGCACTAAACTTTTCCTTCTTTTGCTGAAAACAGCCTGCAGATTAATCACAAAGTGAACATACGTGTTGCGTTTACAACAGCACGCGTTTCAAGCAAGTTTTGTTGCTTTCTTTATAATAACGAAAATAATAATATTCCCGTTGATCGCACTTCGTACTATTTATTTTGGTGGAATTAAAATGAAACATGGCCTATTTCCAGTAGCCTATAGAGCAGGTGACAGAGGGGGCGGGGGGAGTCAGTATAGGGAAAGGGGGCCTGCATGCGCATTAGCCCAGGTCCCCCATTTTCCTTAATCCGGCCCTGGAGGGAGACGCTGGTGGCGTCTGTCAGTGCATGCGTGCGTGCCCACCAGTACGTTTGGCTCTGATGTGCCAGTGGTGGTTAGGCAATCCGTTTAACTGACTACCCTGTTCCGAGCGGCGGCCGCAAGCGTGGAGAGCGTTCGATCTCTCGTTCTCTTGAGTGAGGGTGTCCTGAAGATGCTGTGAAGGACGCCACCGCCAACGGCCAGCGAACTTTAGTCTTCAGCACAAGCTAGAGTGTTCGTGTCACCCTCCTTCACAAATATTGCGCAGCTGTAGCTCCCTATCCACGTAATTAAAGGACGTTTTTGTTCGTCACGTTGATCGTCTCGAGTCTCTGCCTATGCCCATCCCTGCTGGTCAAGCTCCAGACCGCTATACCCACGTTCCAGGTTGCACAGGAGTAACAGCATACGTCCTGTATTGCGGTAGTGTTGCGAGCTCTCTCCTAAACGAAGTGCGAATGCTGTGGACTGAGGATTTTAGAGACGTACCGAGGACGAAGTACTATCCATGTCAGGAGATATGTCTTCGCTTCCTGAAACAGCGATGTTTCTGCACTTCAAGTTAAAGCATGCTAGCCGGGATTCCTGCTATGCCTTAGTTGAAACAAATGACACGAATGCATAAAGGACAACACGCTTAGTAGCTCGATCAGTTTCTGAAGCCCAGAAACGTTTCAAAGCATGGAAACCTAAAGATGAGCCTAGTTGGTGTAGTTTCATCCTTACGCTGCCCTGTGGCTGATAGGGTTGCACATAAAATCAGTGGGATACAAGGAAGACACGACAAGTGAGGACCAACGTTATACTCGCTAGCAGACGGTGAATATCCTACTGTTGACATCGCTCGAATACGATCGCCCCTTGCGGTGACCCGAAATATCATTCCAATTTGTGAACCTGTTCTTTGTACATGATTCAACGAATGCAAAACAGTATTTGTCCGTGCTCCCGAATTGTAAATTGCAATTTATCTTAAAATATGAGGACGCGGTGCGCCACCTTACTTCAACCGGCATCTCGGCTCAGCACAATCATTCTCGGCATTGGTTTGGGCATTGCAGTCCGTACAAAATGGCCGCCGTTCAGTTCTGATTTGACACAATGAGGTTATTTATCTCCAAGCTAAGGTAAAGCAACAAATTCAACGCGAGGAGGGCTGTAGTCGAGAACAGCTCGAGAAACAAATCCTACACGTCATCACAAACTTAGCACCGCAGCTTCTGCTTAAGCTTGTGGATGCGCACACGGGAAATATATCGCAGTAATATCATCCAGTAGCATCGCTAATCAGAAATTTACAATGGTAACGTGCTGTCCAGATACACTGATGACGTACACATTTTCATTTTTTACCAATTTCACATGAGCGTCGACCAGACCGTGTGTCTGCAGTCTTGTAACGGCGACGAGTGTTGAGAACGGCGCCAGTAGGCCCGGGTGCACAAGGCGATTTCCAGTTGGAATGGATTCTGCTGCGCTGTTCGCTTGAGGATTGGTCCTCCCCTCTACAAAGCCGCTGACAAGCCGTGCGGTCGATGCTCGCGCGATATTGCTAAAAAATTCCGTGCGCGTGCAATGGTTGTTTTCGATTCATCTCCACTTAATTAACTTCAGGAGGAAATATAGATCCCCCGCATTTTCCCCCAATGACCGGGCCTACATATGCATGCTGTAACTCGCTTCAGGCACAGTAAGCATGATGCATAACGGCTTCGTTGCCACCACTGCAATAGTACGATATGTATAACGTAAGCCTTGTAGAGAAAGCGCAAGATGATTGTTTCAGGATAAACAAAGAGAACTGCCTTATACTTCGTTATACTTAACAAAGTTGCAAGCAGAATATATTAAGAGCCTTGGCTTGTATTTGCGATTGTCCACAATTGGTATCACCTTAAAGGAGATACTATACCTAGAGTAGTTAAATCTGCAAACTGTGAAACATTGCAATCAGTGTTCTGCTGCATAGAGCAACTCATTACAACGTTTTCCTTTCTATCGTTTCAGAAAATGCCCCGTACGGTGTACGTGTGAACTTAATCAGGTAAGATCACTGTTAGGTTTCTTGCTGTATTTGTGTATTCAGCCGTCTCGTGTTGCAAGATTTCGCTACCAACAAGGAACTTGCGCACGTTCTATAAAGCGTTCCAGAACCTATACACTGTTGAAATCGTTGTTAGGGTGTGTATTTCACTGGCGGCTGATTATCAAGCCTCATTTGAGGTTTTAGAAAGTGTAACCAGACTGGCGAACAAGTTTTTTGCAAGGGGAACAATTCTGTGTGTGTCGCGAGCCTGGCCGGGACGACAGCAGCAATGAAACAAGGAGACGTCAATAGCAGCACGGCGGCGTTCGCTTTTCTCCGTCGCGGTTTTCGTTCATTTGTCTACTGTCGCGCTGTGCGCATCACACCATGACCACTCCATATTTTTTCCCCACCGAAGCAACATCATGGCATTCTGCCACGCAGGGCACAATTTTAAACTCATGGGACGTGTAACTTGCTAGGCTGAAACGTAAACGCCAGATCAGGCGAATGCACAGTGTGAGGCTGACGCAGCAAGCAAGCGCTGTTTTTCATGTTTGTCGAGGAAAGAATGGTGCTGAAGAGAGGAATGCTCCGTTCATATATATATATATATATATATATATATATATATATACACGACGGGAAGGGCTGTCACAGTGTACTGTGAAGCATGTAGCCCAAAAATTTTCGGTTCCTGATGTACTGTGGCGTATACAAATCTAGCAACGAACAGGGATACGACCATAACACATCTTTTCTCTCATTCCCGTCGACGCCATAGGAGAAATAGCGGCGACGACGTTGAATCCAGGCGGTTGGTTCGTATTCTGTGGTGCTTTGTGGTACTGTGACCACAACACTCTATTTACTGGAAGCTCCCGTTTAAATGAGACGCACACAAGCAAGCACTTAAATATTCTGTAAAATCAGTCTGAACATTACACATATTGTAAAACAGTGTCACATCCAAGGTTATAAGTCGGTCACCGAGCAGCGAGGTTGGCAAGACTGCGTGAACAAAGCATTAAAAAAATTACCGACGATTACGTTACTTCCTAATGCGAAATTTGAGCGCAGCAAATGCAAGCCTTTGTTTGCGTTTGGCTTCGGCCTCGGCCGCGCGAACGGTAGAGTCTTCTCTGCGACGGCGATGAGCTTCTGCTTCAGCTTCGCTTACTGCTGGTTGCTCTCGACGGCGGCGATGAGCCTCCGCTTCGGCGGCGCGAACTGCAGGGTCTTCTCGGCGGCGGCGATGAGCTTCTGCTTCAGCCTCGCTTACTGCTGGTTGCTCTCGACGGCGGCGATGAGCCTCCGCTTCGGCGGCGCGAACGGCAGGGTCTTCTCGGCGGCGGCGCTTAGCCTCTGCTTCGGCGACGCGTACTCCTGGATCATCTCGACGGCGGCGACGGTAAGCTTCTGCTTCGGCGGCACGCACCTCTGGATTCTGACGGCGACGGCGCTGGGCCTCTGCTCTGGCAGCTCGTTTAGCAGCAGCAGCAGCAGCAGACGGAGGACTTCCATCGGTCGTCTCGCTCATGGCTCAGAAAGAACTGGCAGATAATTTCGCAGTGGCGAACGGCAGCGGCAATTTCGGCTCGGGCGGTGCACATATACAGATCCGCCGCCACCGATCTGGCTTTCTGATTGCCACCGCACAGGGCGAACGGCAGCGGCAATTTCGGCTCGGGCGGTGCACATATACAGATCCGCCGCCACCGATCTCGCTCTCTGATTGCCACCGCACAGGGGTTGCATTGGAGGAAGAGCGAAGAAAGGAATGAAGTTCGAGCCGGCGCTTTGACAACCGGAGACTCGCAGGAAGAGGGGGGAGGGGGGCGGCGTGTACACCCAGCGGCAAACGATGGGGGAAGAAGCGCGCGCAGCAAGGGGACAACACGATAAAGGGAGGAGGGAAGAGATAGCAGCGACTGACTGATGCCGCTGACGCCGATAGTGAGTCAACCCCAGCTGCGGAGTTGGTTTTAGGGACAACGCCGCCGATGCCCACACAAACAATATGATACCCTCGCTTCCGCAGCGCTAAGAACCAGGTCTAGCCGTGGGAAGGTGGTCACGTATTCGTCGACGTGCCGGGGCCTACGTGAAATAACCGGCGCGTCGGCAACTGAAGAGCACCCTATCCGCCACACAAGAACAGGGGGGGGGGGGGCTTTCCTCCTCTTTCTGCATGGCGGCGACGGTGTTCTATGCAGTCACGTTATCTTGACTCTCTAGCGGCGTCAGCGGCATCCAGCGGTATCAGTCGGTCGCTGCTAGCGCTGGGGGGATGAAAGGGGGGCGGAGCTGGTTACGAGGCCGACGACAACGCCGACGACGACGCGAAACCCAGGAACGGACGCCAAAGAGCTGCGCTCTAAAACGTTGCAGTTCATCAACACGTGGCACGACCACCCTCCATGCTTACTTTGAAAATGTCCGTGAATGGCCTCCCTGCTTGAAGTACCAGGCTTAGACAACGGGCGACCGGATGCTCTTTACCAGTCTGCTGATGACGGCTAGTCGGCGTCGTTGACACAAAACGGGGTATCTGTGAAGTTCTTGCAATTGGCGCTTGCGCGGGCATTCTATGTGCAGGTTAGTTAATCGAGACGCTTAAGGTTATACTGATAGCTTCGAGAAAGGCATTTAGTAGGCCCAAACTGCTCAAAATATGCCAAATAGAAGGGCGAAACGAAACCGCTTCTCGCACGCCAGCTAAAACACTATGAAACCTGTAACTACGAATTACGGAACAGTGATGTGCTCGCAGAAACCTGAGCCCCTTTGCCAAATGCATCATCAGGTCTGCTCAGACACTAATTTTATTTGAAAACGTCAACCTAATGTACAAAGTGCAGACCGAGTCGAAATTTGCATGCGCAACCGAAACAGACACCTGTCTGTATCTTCACGTCACGCAAAGCTCCTTTAATTTGCAAGTGGCACTTCGCTGCAATATAAAGAGTGGTGTCGCTGGTAGATACTGTCTTCAGTAGCATGAACATACTTCCTAGTGCAGAACTGGCGTTATTTCGCACAACAGTCTTGTCGAAGTGCGCCTCCACTAACAAGACACTGATTCAGCCGTAAAGCAAAATAATTGGTGGCATCCCTGCTCTCCCATTACGCCACTCTCTAACCTAGTGGATGCTTCTGATCTGTTCGCACGGGTAGTGCTCTTAAAGTCAACGTCTTGGGCTGCAAAGTTCATAGGGGACAGCGCACATTCAACAAAAACAGACGCCTGTAGTCGGGTCGCTGGATGTTCCACATGCGTTTCAACATGGCCTGGTATCCTTGCCTTACCTCTTACAGTTCTTTTTTTTTTGAGCCAGCTCGTTTGGAGGTACCACGAGCCAGCGGTGGTTTCCTACATGAAGGCAGGCATTACAGAAAAACGTTTTAATTGTGTTTTTTTTTATTATTACACCTAACAGGGCTTCGCTCACTCGAACGATTCGTCTCACCGTTCGAATAAACAACGAGAACTGAAAAAGTACTATTCTGCATTACCACATTTGCTGCTTAATACATGGGCCTTTGTTGTATTTTAGAGATTCATAAGTTTCTCAAATACCTGATGCAAAAAGGTTAAGTGCTGGGCGAGCCAGTACATGAGCCACAGGAAAGAAAACATTGCAAAAAATGCTTGTACAAGAGATAAGTGTGCCCATCACGAACGCTGAAACATGTTCACTCAGCATTGCTTCGGTGTAGTCCTTGTTTCTTCTGTAGGCGTCCATTTCGCTGATTTTGCTCTTAAACAAATGCCTGTGCAACGGCACGCCAGCGCCAGTGTTGTGGTGTAGCTGCTCTACAGGCAATCGAACGCGCAATGGAACGCTTATTCCCGCCCATGAGTATTTATACCATCCTTGTTCACCTCGTCGAGAATTTAATCGCACTGGCTAATAAACAATACTTCGCGAGGCTAAATTGTGCTTTAAATTTAACACAAGAGCTGAAACGCCGTGCGAAATTTAGTAACATCCGAACTTCCGGCAGCAAACGGCTAATACGCGAAAATCTTGGACGTACACAAAACACGACAAAAAGACATTCAACGAGGGATATCTCCACTGCAGGGGCGTAGCCAGGGGGGGGGGGGGGGTGCTTATGGGGCTTGAGCCCTCCCCCGAAATGTTTTCGTGCTGTCCATGCACCGCCGACAAAAGCAACCCCCGGCGCAGGAAATCATTCTGGATTTTGTCTGGAGCGTCTTTTTTGTGCTCGAAAAGCAATTTCACCGCGAAAATTGGGAACACGGGCTGAATTTCGCGGCAACGCCCATGCACCGGGAGTCACATAACGCAAGCAGTCCCATCCGAGTCCAAAGTTTCAAGGATGTTTTCATGGCGAACGGGCTCGCCGCTGCTTTCTCGGAGGCCGCGGAATCTACACTCTATCACGGAATTTGCGGAGCGCGTGGATATCGATTCCCAAACTTTATGGGTGTAAAGTTCTCATAAACTTTTGATGCGAAAGGTGCATTGACATTTCTAAACGTGTGCTTTAGATTTTCAATTGACGCCAAAGGTGCATTGACTTTTCCAAAGTCGCACATCGGGCCATCCAACGAGACAAGCGAAATGAACACGCTATCAGACAAGTTGACAAAGCCCGCAGCGAGGCCCGATGAGACGAAGCGTTGTGGTGGTTTATTCGTGCCGTCTTGTCACATAAAAAAAAAATTTTTTTCACCTGCCCCAAAGCATCCAGTGAAGACACTAAAGCCAGCCAAGGCAACTACGTTCTTATTTATTTTTCTACTTTGACATTAAATCGCGAGGACACATTGAGCCCCTTCAATTTTTTTTGTTCTCGCTCCCCTACCCGCGCGCTACCAGAGCCAACGAGAGCGCATGCGTTTTTCTCGTGTTGCCCCGACCACCAGGCGGCGTACTTCGGTGCGCGTTCGGTTTTCTCTGGCCGAGTGCATTTTCACCTGGCAGAGCTTTGCAGAGCTGCTAGCTTTCTAGCTAGCACACGAGAAAAAGAAACAATGGTCGCTAGCCGCCATCACTGACGGATCACTGACTCGACGGAGTGCAGCGCGTTCTCTTATTTATTTTAGAAAATACTGCAGGCCTTGTAGTGGCCCTTGCAGGAGGGGCAGAAATACAGACAAAGACAACAACAAGGAAATGCAAGAATACATGAGTAGCAAAACAGTAAGAGCAACAATTAATTACATTGGAATGTTTGCAGGGAAAAAAAGAATTAAACAATATCAGAAACACTGCAACAAAACAAGATAAAAAGGAGCAAACAACACTTTTCAACTGTCGCATGTTCAGCTATCAACGCATTCAATGCTGTCAGTGTCAATAAGAAGCGATATGGGCAAGTTATTCCATTCGGTTATTGTGCGAGGAAACAAGGAATATTTAAAGGTGTTGGTCCTGGCAAAATACGGAGTTAATGACTTGGCGTGCCGGTGCCTTGTTAATCGCCCTGTTAGTGGTTGTATGTATTGCTGCGGATTTAGAGATAGCCGATTGAGCGCAACCTCTCCAGAAAGTCTTGTCTCGCCGGTGTAGGATACCAAGCAGTATACGCATGGTTCTTGGTGGACCAAGCGACTCGTGTTTTCTTGGATAATCCTTTATTAGCCATTTCAGTTGCCCAAAAGTAGGCATTCTATTGTGACCAACATACTTTGCGTTTTTTTTATTACGCCCCACAAAAGGAAAAAAAGAAGCGTTGTTGCGGTGCAGCAAATTGTCGCATGGTTAAAGTTCTATTTTGTTACTTCGTTTGCGGAAAATAATGAGCCATGGGACGCTTCAGCTGCCGGATGCTCTTATTATATTATTGCGATAGGAATTATATGGAGACTCCAGGTGAAATCCTGCAGTCGCCGTCGCCCTCATGTTCCGCATAAAGTCCAAGGGCGATAACATCGCCACCGCGCGCCCCAGGCTCTTTCTGCGAGTGAAAGCGTGTGGGTGGTGGGGAGGAATGGTTGCGCCGACGATGCTGGCTCAGTCTTGTGTGCGCAAGGGAGAAAAGTGAGGAGCAAGCGCGCCGCCTTCCGTCGCGCGCGATATATCGGGGGGAGTAGATGGAATAGGGGCAGGATCTAGAATTCTGTTAATCTGTGATTGCGGAACATGTTTATTTGCCTTGTTTGACGCATTATATACCGTGACTTTTTCTTAGATACGTAGATTTATTGGACACTTACTTATACGTATGTTTAATAATCTTGTTGCGAGATTTTGTGTATACGTGCAGTGAACTTCATTTCCAGTGGCAATTTCTTGCTCCTTATCAAGCTGTATCTTCGCATTTGTATATTACATTGCATCTTCGCATTTCTAATGTACGAGGGCGAGTCAAATGAAAGTGAGCCTACCCACCGCGCGCAATTATGGTTCTGTTTATTATCTGCAAGGCCTGCGCGTAGCACACAGGCATCTCTCATTTACAAAAGTGACACGCAGGTGTGAGGATAAATGTTCTTTAATGCGCACATACGCTGGGTTGAACATGGTTGCGTGCCGCAATGGACTCTCCAGATGTTGAGCAGCGTTGTGCCGTCAGGTTTTTGACTGCTTAAGGTGTTTCCCCCCCTAAAAATTAGTCGGCGTATGGCTGCCGTGTACATGGAACATTGTATTTCATTGGCCACTGTGAAGCGTTCGAACAAACGGTTCCAACGCTTCAAGAAGGACGTGAAATTTGCAAGGACGATCCCAGACCAGGCCAAACCATCGTGCAATCACCCCTAACAAAATTGCGAAGGTTGATGAGCTGATGAGACAAGAACGGAGGATAAGCATCGATAAACTGGTAGAGCGTGTGAACATCAGTGACGGTTTGGTTGACGCCATAATTCATGAACATCTCGGTTATCGGCTCTTGTGTGCGCAATGGATGCGCAAAATTTTGAACCACCGCCAGCATACGGAGAAGATCAGCGCTGCCTTCACTCACCTGACCCGGTATCACAATAAAGGTGACGATTTGTTGTCTGTACTTGTGATCGGAGACGAACCATCATGCCACTACTAAGAGTCTGAAACACGACGTCAAAGCTTACAATGGAAACATTCAAATTCACCTTCCCCAAAGAAAGCAAACGCCGTCATTTCCACCAGAAAGGTGTTGTTGACTTTTATTTTTCGATCGTCAGGGGCCATTACTGATAGAATTTGCTAAATCTTGAGATACTGTCAATTGTTTCCGATATTGTGAAACGCCGGATCGGCTGCGTGTCACAATCAAGAACAAACTACGTGGAAAATTGACGAATGGGGTCATCTTGTTCCACGACAATGCCCGTTCCCACGTCGCTGACGTGGTTAACACAGAACTGGCAAAGTTCAAGCGGGAAACCCTGCAACATCCGCCATACAGCTTAGACCCTTCGCCTTGCGGCTTCCACATTTTGGCGCAACTGAAAAAACAGCTCAAGGGAACCAGATTCGTCTCGGACGATGTCGCGAAAGTCAGTTGCAGACGTTTTGAAGCAGCAACGCAAGGAGCTTTATGAGACGGGAATTGCGCGACTCATTAGTCACTAGGACAAATGTCTAAATGCTCATTGGGGCTACTTTTAATTAACGTACCCCGTTTGTTACATATATTCGCAGTGACTCACTTTCATTTGACTCGCCCTCGTATATGCTGCAGAACTCCTGCTTTTTATACGTGGTCTCTGTTACGACTATAATTTCGGTGCAATTACTCACGATACACGACCGGTGACAGCTGCTGCTGCGTAATACATTGGAACAAATTGCAGCGTCATTGAGATTTTTCACTGGCCGTTGGCAGAATGTAAACAAGGATCTTGAATGAGAAAGTGTCATTATATATTTGTACTCAACTTGTTCATTTCATGGCCTTTACATTTTTCGTATCAGCGGCATGCACTGCTTTGCTGGCTTCGAACTGATGCAGTGCTAAAGTTCGTGTGATATTTTATTAACTTATTAAACAGACAAAATACATGCAAGCATTGACATCAGTTATGTTGGGCACAGTTTTTGAAACATACGAGTACATTCTTTTGTGAAAAAATACATATTCTATTTGTATTGACATTGCGTAGCGTTCAACAATTCGTTTGCAGCATCTTTCGCAATGGCAATGCAGTTATTATTCGTGTATTTGATCTCTAGGCAAATTGTTTAAGAGGAAGCTTTCGCTCGGGCCCAACTCCGACGCGGCCAATTCAGATACATGCAAAACGCAGAAACGGTTTTCTGAGATAACTCCTGAATCGCGTTTAATAAAATTTGTTGCATTTGAGACAGCATGTTAAATTCTAGTGTCTGTTGGAAGCGGAATTTCGATTTAGGGGCTGAACATTGTTTAATATGTTTTGAAAAATTCGAAAGTTCAAAAAAATAGAAGCACGAAGTTTAAATATTAATAGCTCTGCATCAAGAACAGATATCGCGGTTCTGTAAACGGCATTCATTACACCATTCAAAGCGGTGAAATTCGATATGTCAATTTATATCTTACGTGAATTGGTTATGTTATGTACATGCGTTCTGGAAAAGCCGTATTTCCATAATACTTAATTTTTTGAGACTCATGTGTAACATATCAATTTTGTCCGCTGTAGATGTACTATTATGTGCAATTCACAGAATTGTGATATCAATTTTCATTGCTGATTTACAGAGTTGTAACCCTAATTGTATCGTTTTCTGAAAATTCGCGATTTTGAAAATATTGACGACCTAAATAAAAAATTCGAAACAAACAGTCACTAGAATTTAAGCTTTGCTTTTAAATGTAACAAATCTCGTCAAATTTGGTGAAGTGGTTGTCGAGAAAAACGAATTCGCCTGCTTCATGTATTTAGATGCGAGCTTCCGACCTAATGTTTCCTGTTAAGGAGGTGGTACACCTGCAACGTGAGCCCCGTCCCCCTTCCCCCTCTCCCCCAAACGAAATTTCGGGCTACGCCACTGCTCCACTGTTGGCATTCATTTTGATGATTCGTCAATGGTCCACATCACCAACCTATCGTCAATTAGGCCAACGCCCTGTTGAGGTGGACTAAGAAATTATTTGATTACTCTCGTTTTACGGGGTAAAACGCCTGTCTAAATATCTGGCGCGCTGTAGTAGGGGAATTCAAAATATTTTGGATAAATTGGAGTTCTTTAATGTGCACCCAATGCACAGTAAACTACACAGCTGTTTTTGCATTTTGTGCCGAATGAAATGAGGCCGCGGCAGCCGGGATTCGATCCCGCAACCTCATGCTGCGCAGCGCTACCCCTAAACTACTGAGCAATCACGGTGGATTGACAAACAATTACATTAGTCATTTATCATCTACGACCACCGACATTAGGTCCTCCAAAACCAGTGCCTTCACATATTAAAAAAAAACGCGCAAGAACAGTAGCACTCAATTTTTCTTTCGAAAGGAGACGTTGCTCAAGAGCGCTAATTAAGCAACGCATGTGTAAAGAAAACACACAGACAGATTTTTTCCCTAGATTTTTAAGCCGAGAGCGAGGAGGGCTTCTTTATATACGTCGCAGGAAATAGACACACAGTAGGAAACGAGACTGAAAACGTCCTTTGTGTTAACCACTAATTCGCATGCGGCAGTTTTATTTCCTCATTTTGTTATGCCTATTGCGCAGTAAAACAGTCCCAGCTTGTTGCCGGCGTTGCCACGAACCACTTCTTTCGCAATGAGCAGCGAACAGCACAGTGACGATAGGACACAACAAAGATGAAAACAGCAGCTATGCGTTTGGCTATGGTGTGGAGCGAGCTGTCTCCCTTTTCCATGCTTTAGACATAATGACCGATAGCGATTTGCAGCAAGTTGATAAATGGTACTTGACATTTTAAATACCCCATTTGGTCTAGGAAACTTTCGTGCGTCTTCTTCGTCCCTTGATATTTAGTAAGTGGCGTTGCGAACCACGCGCTAAGCAACGGATCAGTTATATCATAAAAATGTAGTTTGCTATATGTTCCACTTCCATAACGAGCTTTTATGAGCGGAGAATGTGATGTTCAGGTTCCAGTATATAAAACTTAAAGGGAAATGATTCCGCACCAACTGTATCAAGAATACTCTTGTAACTTACCCCTCATGAAAATGCGCACACGCATCGGTGAAGGAAAGGAATACATACCAGAGGTTCACCAAAAATAAAAAAAAAAACAATTTATTCGTAATTATTATGCAGAAACTCTATTTGATAAATGCACTGCAAAGTTTGCAATGCTAAGCATGTACTTCACTGCATTGATATTGAATCACTGGTCCATGTACTACTGCGAAGGTGGGAATAAGCCATGGCAACGAGCGACGCCACAGCAGCTGCAGTAGGGATGATGCTTCTTGATGGGAGTCTATGCCGTCACGCAATCTCTCGTTTACCCCTAGAAAATCACCTGTTGAATTAACGAGGAGTGGCGAACGCTATTTGAACGCGTCTTCTGTAGGAGTGTCCGCACCTACATTACTCTCCTTACGTCGTGGTACTGAGGTATGCTGGTGAAGACGACATTTGTGCCTGCCCTAGCCTTGCTTGCAAGTGTTAAGGCGGCGTGCGAAGAAGTAAAAAATGACAGACTCTTATGGAAATTCTCTGCTTTCTTTTTTTCCAGCCCAGGTTATATCAAGACGGCGATGATAAAACCACCTACTGTAAGCGTAGAAGAACATATGGAGGTATGAGCCATAAATAATAGTAATATTAGCAACAATAATAATTGTACTCATAAACTTCGCAGTATTCCTCGTATAATATACGCGCACGTCCACAGATTATATATTGCATGTAGAAGAGATTTGTGTGTTTTTATTCACTTGTGTAACCCACAGTACCAGAGGCACAAAGAGGGAAGTGGGTCAAATATTGTACATAGAAAACAAGAAATCCGTGATAGGGAAACACTGCAAGATACTATAGTTCTGTGACATAAAATATCAGTTATTGTGTCATAAATACAGAGAAACAATGCAAATGGTCTTGGTGTTACAATATTTTCGGAAGTTTACAAAAATTGGCAGTGGCTTAGCTCAGCTATGCCAGTACATACGTGGCGAAAGCTAAGGCATAGCATGGTTAGCCTTGGTTAATCTTGATTGCAAGTCCAGGTTAGTCTGGTTGTCTAGCTATGTTGTGGCGTTTAGCCAGTCGTTCGGCGCGCTATTCGTCTGTTTCCTGGTCGTTTCCTCTTCATCTCGTTCCGGTGTCGATTCCAGGCCTCCTCCTACTTATCAGAGTTGTCGTCGTCCATACTGCGGCCTCAACCGTAGTTGCGGCGCACGCGAGCTCTCCTTTTCAATCCTCCGACATGTTATCAGGCATCCGACGCAGCTGGTGAAGCGAGCGGAGGCGAACACAACAACGAGGAACGTGGTGTGACGTCATACCAAACGATGGCGGCGGAAAGGTGCGGCGCTGCACAGTGGCGGAACACCTGTGGTCGGTGCTACTAGTGGCGCATGCGCAGTAATGACTAGGTAGCGAGAGAGAGAGAAGTATCCGAGGCGAGGCGCGCGTTGTGAGGTCATGTGCATCCTCGGAGCACCGCCACGGTGAAATCGCAAGTTCGCGGCCAGTGAAGCTTTCGCTTTAAGAGGGTGCTATCCTTTCCAGCTATATTATCTGCAGGAAATTGGTACCACTATAACAGGTCTTCCTGCGAGGACTTCATATAATTTTTGAATACAACCTGTCGCTGATAGCACAAGTATAACGCTTTAGATGGATTGCCTAAACAGGTGGAAATTATTCCCAGAAATATCGAAATAAATATGGACTAATTACGAAATATTCAATAATTCTGTTTCTAATTAATAATCATACGGCACATATTGCAATTTACCGATTGTAGCCAGTGAGTAACCGCTACCCAGTTAATAAGGCCGACCCAAGTTAGAACGAATTCTCTGGATGACGCCTGTAAAGTGCTGAAAGTTCTCAATCTTTGCGAAGATATAGATAGGTGGTCCAGTTGATTTTCTGTTTCAACACATAAATTAATAAATAAATTGCTATATAAGTAACTAGGATAGCAGAGTATAATTTTGAGCAAGTTGTCGCTTAGTTCGAAAGAAAGACTTCAGGCGTAAAGTAAGTGGCAGAAAACAAGGAGAGACAGGATATGACACCAGACATTCATCTGGTTTACTTTCAGCACACCGCCAAAATATATTTACTTTTCAGAGATGCGGACACGCTGAGAGCGCAGCATTTGCAAGCGAACTACGCGTATCTTGAAGAACTGTAAAAAACAATCATTCACTGTTGAAGAACGATACGGAAAGCACACTGATGCAACCACCTTGCTTCTTAATACAGCTGCGTGCTACGAGACGAAGATGTCGACCATCGGATCAGCGGGACGGGCCCATAAGCGGCCACTGGCTGGCCTGGGGCTGAGACGATCGCCCACATTTTGAAGGACATCGCTGACCACGCGTTCAAGCTGCTCATATTCACCAACGTGACCACCGCTGACAGCGTGATGAAAGAGTGCCGTCGTCTAGAGAAGCGAAATGTGGGCGTGTCTGGTGGGAGTTCCAGATCCTGCCGAATACAGCTGCAACGTCATCCTGCGAAGAAACTCATTGCAAACATCGACATCAGATGACGTCACCCGCATTGTCCGCCGAGAACTGGAGGCCGAATATCCGACTTCTCATAAACACACGGTATCGGAGACCCCGACACCGGCTGTTTTATTAGCCCGGGCCGTTGTTCGCCAGGAATTTGCAAACCTTGGTCTCAATGCCTGCGCCATGAACACTACTGATGCCGCCCTAGTCCCCGCGGACAGAGTTAGTCGCGGGCCATACGCACTCCATCGATCCAGAAACCCGTCGCAATGGAGAACAGACGATGATAAGCCTTGCCATTTGTTGAGCGTGTTGGTAAATTAAAAGCATATTTAGCGCCAGCAAACAAGGACGGAATGGAGACGACAACACAATGCGCTCCCTTCAACATGTCGTCTCACACATGTCGTCTCCTTTCCGTCCTTGTTTGCTGGCGCTAAATATGCATTCGATGATAAGCCTATCTGTTTCCTCTGCAGCCGAGCTGGACACATTGCTCGCTATTGTGGCAGCCAGTGGCCCTCCCAGTCGTCTAGCCCATTTAGCATTTTCGTTTCTTCCGTACTGCTAGCCGCTATCCTTCCCACACCGAACCCTTCGCACCCGATGTCCTTGAGGAAGCTACCCGCTACGCCCAGCCGTCTTCGCCGCCACGCCGTCGATCTCTTTCACCGGTTCGCCACCCCTCTCATTCGCCGTGCACTACCAGTCGGGTTTCGCCGGAACGCTAGACTGCACAGCTTCTGGAGGCGAATGTCCACTGTCGATCTTGATCCAAAATCTTCTGTTGCACTTACGTGCTCGCCGGAACATTTTTGAAGTCCAGGTCGATGGAGTCCCCGCTTGAGTTTTGGTTTATACTGGGGCGCAGGTCTCTGTCATGAGTGCCAATTTTCGTGGTCGTTATATCCTCACACCTCCCACGACGCGAGTGGTACGTGTCGGTGATGGTGTGAAGGTTGCTGTTGTTGGGATGTTCACAACTCGGTTTACGGTTGCTCGTCACCAGGTTGTTATTTTTACGGTTCTTGCGCAGTGCCCTCACGACCTGATTCTCGGGCTTGATTTTCTTTCTGGCAATTACGCTCAGACTGCTTGCTCCACAGGTGTCCTCCACCTCCATCCGGCGACGCATTTGTGAGGGCAGTGACAAACCTCTTCGTGTCGCGTAAAGTGCAGCGACTTTGTTCACCTACCACATAAAACCGTGACGAATGTAGAAGTGGTATGTTCACCAGCTGCTCCAGATGGCGATTACTATGTGACGCATCTTACTGAAGTCCCGCTCGCTCACGATATCGCTGGATCCTGCAGTCCTGAGAATTACGGCTAACAGAAGGTGCCTTGCACTTTTGAATTTCTGTTTCATCAAGGAAGTATTTCCACAACAGCATTAGATGACCCCGTTTTGTTCCCTGGGAGACTTTCATCTAAAGCTTTTGCAGTGAGTGGTAAATATCTGCCGAAGGTCACTGTGACGCCAAAAATTTGTGGCAGCCATGAAATTTGCAGCACAATCGCCACTGACCTTCCGACTGAGCACACTGAAGCTCTTTGACGTATCCTCGAGTCGTACCGAGATGTTTTCGACTTCAATCGATAATCGGCCGTTGGGCCAGGTGTCCGTTGTCGCGCATGGCATACGCACAGGCGATGTGAGCCTTGTTTACCGACACCCCTATCGTGTGTTTGCGTCTTAACAAAGCGCCAACCTGCAGGAAGTCAACTTGATGCTTGCATAAGCGTTATCGCGCCATCACACAGCCCTGGGCTTCCCTGTTGTTTTAGTTAAAAAGAAGGATGGATCGTGGTGCTTTCGTGTGGACTACCACCAGCTCAACAACATTCCGAAATAAGACGCTGGTCTGTTAGCTCGAATTTATGATGTCCTCGATTGTCTGGTGGCGCCGCTTTCGTCTAGCGACCTTCGATATGGATATTCCCAGACTGCCATGGACCCAGTCGACCGAGAGAAAGCGGCTTTTGTAATCTCTTACGTCAAGGTCATGCCTTTAGGTATAAGTAATGCCCCAGCCACATCGAGCGAATGATGGACTTTCTGCTTCACGCGTTCAAGTGGTACAAACGCATGTGTTGTTCGGAAGACGTAATCGTGTTTTTGCCAAAGTTTGACGCACACCTCGACACACCCAAGTCTGCCAAAGATTTTCACAGCTTTGTGGGGCTCTGCTCTTATATTCGCTGGTTTGTGAAGGATTTTGAAGGGATTTCGACGCCGCTGACATATCTTCTTAAACAGACACCGCTTTTAACTGTGGCCCTGCACAAGCCATGGCTTTGGCGATATTCTCGCGTGGCCATATTGGCCTTTGGGCTGAAGGTCGCCATAATGTGGATGCTGTGGGCGTACAACCTGACCTAGAGAAAATTACAGCCGTGAAAGACTTCCCTGCGCCCAAGCCTGCCAAAGATGTTCGCAGCTTTGTGGGACTCTGCTCCTATATTTGCCGGTTTGTGAAGAAACCGCTTACATATCTTCTTAAACAAAACATCGCTTTTAGCTGTGGCCCTGCACAAGCTACACCTTTCTCCGTGTTAACCACACTCCTTACAACGCCTACCATTTTGGCCCACTTCGACCCATCTACCCTAAATGAAGTCCGCACTGACGCGACTGGCTATGGTCTTGGCCCAACGTCAACGTGCCGTGAACTGCGCCTTCTCTTTTGCCAGCAAGCTGCTGCCCACATTAGAGCAAAATTACTCAAAAACAGAACATCGCTGACTCGCTGTTGTATGGATAGTCGCAACATTTCACCATGATCTATTCGGCCAACCATTCACAGTAGTTTCCGACGACGATGCCTTCTGTTGTATCGCCTATTTGAAAGGTACTACAGGCATACTAGCACGATGGACACTGCGCCACTGCGCCTGCAGGAGTATTCCACCTACAGGGTGATACACAAGACAAGGAGCCTGTACAAAGATGCGGATTGTTTATCCCGCTACCCTGTGGCCGAATGTGACACTTCGCGCACTGAATCCGTCGACTGAATCATTTTCCTGATATGGTTGCATAACATCGCCGGCGAAAAGCGTCAGGATAACTATTTAAGTGAAATAATCAAGTGCCTGGAACCCTCTCCCAGGAATGTCTCTGTGCGCATGTTTACCTTGAAGGATGGCAACTTATATCGGCGTAACGTGCGCCCTCATGGTCTATAATTTCTAGTTATAGCGTCACACCTGCGCTGCACAATTTTTCGTGAGTTTGACGACGCCCCAACCGCTGTCATCCCTGGGGCTAACTCGTACATATGAGCGCTTGTGTTGTTGCTTTTATTTCCCTGACCTAGCACGATCAGCGCGGAGATGTGTCAGCGCCTGTGAGCTCTGTCAACGCCATAACAAATTGTCTACGCTTCCTGCTGTGTAAATTTAGCCCATCGATGTTCCACCAGAACTCTTATATCGCGTACGTTTGCACTTTCTCAGACCCTTTCCTACATCTGCTTCAAGAACCAAATGGTTTGCTGTCGTTAGCAATGCCGCTACGCGTTACGCAATGACAAAGCGCTGGCGATCAGCTGTGCTACACCACCTGGGGACTTTGTCTTCCATGATGTAATTATAGTGCACGGTGCCCCATGTCAACTGTTCACTGAGCGAGGCCGTATCTTTATGTTTAAACTAATCCATGATATCCTGCGCTGCTGCACCACGCAGCACAACATCGCCCCATCATACCATCTTCAGACAAATGGGCTCACCGAGCACTTGAATCGAACCTTAACTGACATGCTTTTAAAGTACGCGTCGGCTGGCCACCATCATTGGAAGCTTACGCTGAAAAAAGTAGCGTTCGCTGATAATTCCTCCCGCCACTACACTGCTGGACACTGTCCCTTTTATCTTTCGTTGGGACGGGAACCAACTTTACCGTTGGACACATTTTTTCTTTCGACTAGTGAATATGCAAGCGACGCAATTGCACAGGCTGATTACGCGCGGCAGATATCCCGTGGCTGCTTCTCAAGGGTATCAGAAGCGCCTTTCCGACCAGCGATACCACGACGAATGTTTCCTCCAGGCGACCTCGTGCTACTGTGGACCCCCTCCTGACGTGTGGGCCTTTCCAAAAAGTCCTTCCTCGCTCACCGAGGCCATACCGCGTCCTTCGACATGTGACTGATGTCACGTAGGAGATTTTTTCCGCCAGTCGCACTACATCTTCTGGTACTTCTCCTGCGACGTCGTCTAGCTTTCCAAAATCAAGCATTACCACCCCTTTTATGCTGTGGGTCCTCAGTGGCGCCGGGGGACGCTGGTGGTCATCCTATGTGCTACTCGAAAACGATCACTTTGACCTTTCTATTTAGTGGGACGTGTCCATAAGCCGTCAGTGAATGATCTGAGAACGACGACGTGCCTTGCTTGATGTTGGCTGGCTTCCATGTTGGCGAGTGCTTGCTACCCCTTCTAAATACACTATAGTAAATGGTATTTCTACTTTGCTTCCACGTAACAATATAAAAAGCTTCAAGCATGTCACTTGTTAATGTATCTCTGCTCCTTCCTACTACACCCCTGTGCCCAAATCATGGTACGCTGCCGCTTGAGGCACAATGTCACAGCAGCTGTGAACGCACACCATTCTTAATTTCTAATACGCTTTCCCGTAGCCTGCCGTTCATACAGCGGCTAGTTAGGCGTATGTAAACATTGCCACAGCTCAACGAAATTTCATAGATCACGCCCAGTGCCTCAGCAGAAGTGACCTGGGGTGCTTTTTGTGTGCATGAGCTTAGTCTTTTGGGAAGAAATGTGGGTACAAAGCTTCGACAGCTTCTCAGGTGTCGAGAAATCCGTTATGCCTGTCCGCAACCTTCTGGGTAACCTTGTGGGTTTGACTCGCGGGTAACCCTATGCATGTAAAGCTGTACGAGTGGTCTCTCCTGCATGGACTCAAGATTTCTTCTGCATCTTTTGAACTTCCTTTCAAGCTGTTAGCCTATTAACTCCTGTTAACTCTTGTTAAATTCTGTTAACTTCCGCAGCAGAGCATGAAAGGCAATTGAGAAGATGCAGTTTGATTTTGAGGTCCTTCTACAGCTGTATACCTACTGTTTTTTTCTGCACTGCGCGTACTGCGCTTACGCATCACCTAATGTTCTATATTATATTCCCGGCAAATGGTGACTTTTCCGGATTTTTGTTGTCTGATCTTTGCATCCGTTCAGGTGATGGAGAAAAAGACCAGTGCTTGGCATGCGCTGGAACGAATGGGCACACCGGAAGAAGTGGCTCAATGCATCGCCTTCCTTGCATCAGATGACGCCGCATTTATCACAGGGACCACGGTGCCCGTCGATGGAGGCTTCCTTCTTCTGTCCAGCGTCTCGGGTTCCACTAGTGTGTTTGATGACAGAAGACTACATGATATGCCATGAACGTTGCCTTGTTCGGCCAGAGCAAAATGCAGAAACTCACGCTCTTAGAATGAACCCTTGTTTTTGTCTGGGCCCGCTAGAGCAAGGAATGACGAAAACTGCAGTCTGCAATACCCTAAATAATAAACGACCACTTATTCGCGCAGAGAATTGCTCACAAGTCTTTCCTGTTATTATGAAGGAAGCACATAATGCATGCCGCCTTCTTTAAGCAATGTACGCAAAATGCAAAATAACGTTATGCGCTGTTTACCGTACGTGGCCTTGATTACATTGGATGTGAAGTGTGCATTGGGCTCTTCTTTTTTTAACCCCTTTTTGCAAAGATATCTCGTGACCCTGCCGCTTGACTCGCGTCTGTGTCGTATGTTTTTGGGGTCAAGGCGTTCTGGCCTATCTTTACACCAACATCTATGTGAAAGAGTCTAATTAAACCAGCAGCACAATGTTTGATTAAATAAAACGAATATTTAATATACAGTTTTCTTCCTAATAACTTTTTTGCGTTGATGCTGTTATTTCCAGTATAGGCTGCGCAGAATGTCCGTTCCAAAAACTTAGCTCAAAAGATCGACGGAAACTCACTGCCGAAAACTCAGCAGAACTTGTCTCACAATGACTGTTGACGGTTGTGCATTTAGCATTGAATCAATATAGGAACACATCGTAGGGCAGTCGTCGAAACGAGTTCTGTATTAGACGTGTACTACAGTGGGCTTCCCTTCCGCACTTTGATGATGATGAGTATGATCTATTGGCATCTTCTTTGAAGCGGGAGTGGCGACGAGTAGCCACCAAGCCTGTTTGAGTTATTCAGGTATGCTACAGGTGCTTTTTGTCTAGCATTTTCGTATACATCCCCTTCATTTTCTTCTCCCTTCCTCAAGCGTTATCTGCCTACCTTGTACCACTAGCCTATACCTGTGACGGATCCGGTCGTATCCATCACTTTCCTGGTCCCCCCCCCCCCCCCCCCCCTAATCCACTAAACTTATCTTGGTTATCTAGACTGCTGACCGGGTGAAGCTTCCGGTCAACTTTAAATCCAAGTGTTTTTCGAAGGTTATGTTACCTCCGGGTCTCACTGGGTGAAAAATTTCGTATTACATTAGAATGTCACAAATCGTATCTGGATTCTTGCTGCAGCATACCCATGCCTCATCTTGTTGAATGGCTGCTGAATCCTTTTTAATAATCTCATTAAAAATATGGCTTTATTTCAATAAAACAGTCGCAAGACGATCACAAGTTCAGCTATCAAACGCACTTAGCAGATTTCAGTAAACTGCATGAATGCAAACAAGCAACACTCAATAATTTCATATAAAAACTCAGCCATGAGGAGATATTTATGACGCAGCATGGTCAGTAAAAATTCACATCAATTAAACTGTTTACAAATGCACTTTGGGTAGCAAGAAAATTTAAGAATTCGCGATGGGGCCACTACAGAAGTTATGATGAAGCTTGCTGCAGGCTCACCTGCGTGGTCGCAGGCCCATCAATGCAAAAGTTTCTGAACAGTTCAGATATGTTACCCACTTTAACTTACCACAGCCTTTCTAGTAGTAGTTACGCACACTAACACGAGTTATACTAAAGATGTCACTACTTCATTAGACATAAGCGAAATTACTTCAAACTAGTTCAGTGGTCATATATACACACAACCCGCTGCGGTAGGATCATCCATTTATAAAGCAAATGCGTTTAACATCCATACAAATTCGGGTAAAGGTCACCAGACCAGAGACTGACATTTTCAAGCAGCAACCAGACCATTTCATTTGAGCTAATATTTTGCCGATGCACCTGCGCCAGTAGAAAACAAAATTTAAAACCTCTCTCTGGGGGTGTGGGGTACAAATAAAGTTAGTAGGAGGCCCACTGCGGGCTGGCTCACTTCAGTGGTCGCAGGCACATAAGATACTTGCTCTACTTGAGTGCTCACAGGCACAAATTCACCGTAAGTGTTCACAGGCTCAAAGGCCTCTAAGCAACTAAACCGAAGCTGAATTCGACCTTTCCGTGGTCGCCGCCAAATATTGCTGAAGCCGCTACACGTACCTTGGTGGCAACAAAATTAACTAAAGGCATCCAACAAGCTCGCATCAGCAGCTATAGACTCAAAAATGCATTGTATCAGTTCATCCGTAAGAAACGTTAATAGAGAGTTTGTGTGGTCTTTTGTCAGCAGTCACGCACAAACACAAGTTCATCCTAAAAATTCCCGGATATCAGACAGTCTCCATAGAAGTTACCAGAGGCACACCGTGACTGTTCTTTCATCGCAGCAGATACAAATACTTCAGGAAAGATCACAGGCATCTTGGTGACTAAACATTTTACTAAGGTTCGCTGCAGGCTGCCTTCAGCGGTCACAGAAAATTACATTGCAGTTCACATTTACTAATAAATTTAGTACGGCATTTCTGTGGACTTGCTTCAACCATCACAAAGGCAAACATTAACCCAGAATTTACAGGTACCTCGGCACATAAGGAAGTTACCACTGAGTGGATGCAGTTTTTCATCCATGGTTGCAGATGCAGAACAGAAGAGATCATAAGTACGCTACACAGTTTACTAGTCATCCTACAGGATCGGTTACAGTGGTCGCAGAAACGAAAATTCACTGTTAAGCTCAGAGGTACTCAGAAAGTTGACATATTTTCGTAGGCTTGTTTCTATGCTGATCATCATCGAAGAATCACGTCGACACAAATTGACACCAGGTTGATTGCAGGAACATAACTGCAACATGATGGCTGCAAATTATGCAAGAAAAATGTGTTAGAAATATGTACTAAAATTACTATCCACCATGCACATGTTAACTACCTGCACTTTTAACAGCAGTCTACAGCTTCTCACAGCAACTTTGGTTCCTTGTGACTTTATACAAACTTGCTGAGCTACAGTGATCAGAAAATAAGTTGTAATAATTTCAACTCTGTGCAAACATGAAAGGAATTCTCCTAACCTCTACGTTAGTATAGCTTTGTAAAACGAGCGTCTGACAGTAAAAGATATCGCAGTTTAACCCGAAACGCGAGAAAGTGATTGCGACAGCGAATTATCAGACAGCAATAAATAAGCAGCTGTATGTTGCATCACTAGTGTAGATTACCGTAATTCTTCGCTTCCTTGTTCACTTAACAAACATGGTGTCGCGCACAAATTCAAACATGAACACATCTCACTGAGGGTAAACTCATTGTAGGATTGCTGGCGTGATGAAGCTAGGCAGCAACGACAAGCGATCGCTCCTTGTTGCTTCCAGCTACAATGTGTTTCCAGAGGCAAGTTTACACTACCTTCGACACAAAAACCGCACGTCCGCATCAGCGGAATTTCGTCCGTAGGGTCGCTACAATTTTTATCGCCATAATTATAAAATTCAGGTGAATGTCGACTATACAGCTTCACTAAGAATACAATGACAATATGGGGATGCAACAGTCTCGTAACCTTGTAGGGTGCGTAAATGTTTCGATTGTTACAGGAAGTGCTTGATCATGTTACCATTATAATAGTATTCATCCGACCACATGCAAATAGGCAGTAGCCTAAGAAGTCGCCCAAAAGTTTCGTTATTTTGAAAAATCTAGATGGCACTGTATGGCACGAATATAACAGCCGCACAGACAAGCGTGGTAAAGTTCAGCAGTGATGTCGGCCAATTCACCATCCCGTGGAAAAAGTGCTCCGATCGTGATACAGTTGCCTACATGTGTATTCGCATGTTTCGCAAATGCGCATGTTTTCTTCTGAACCACGTGAGGCTACAAAGTATTGCATCTAGGTTAGACACGTCACACATCACATCCCCGATCCTTCTTCATATTTTCAAAGCTGTGCCGTTGCCCCGCCAACTGAACTGATAGTAGTGCACACATAAACACTACATCATTACAGTAAACCCTAAAGACATGTGAAGTGATAAGTAAACGCACATGTATTTGCCAGAACAATGCAACACAAATATATTCTATGCAGACTAGACACAAATCGGAATGAAAGCACTGTATTCACATTTTCAAAGCTGTGGCATGTCCCATGCCAAGTAAATATCAAGTTTATAAAACTAAGTCTTCCACTTTGCCTACCAGTATGCAGCAAGTGAAAAAAAAACGGTTTTTAGCGTCAGCAAGTGTGCTTGTTACGTTTGTGCATGGAATTTTACGCTCGACATGGATCACAACTACTACAGACAATCCTTGGCTCAGAATCAGGCATTGGCATGATAGCTACCTCAAAGGTTCAACTCTGGGCAATCACAGTGTAGGCGCACTATTACTCTCTTTTGTTGCAGCAGCGATCTTAAACACACATGTCGACGCTGACTGCGTATCACGCCTTCCACTTCAGGCACGTGATTTGAAGTGTTGGGAGAAAATGTTTGGTTTGCATTTCGACATGTGCTTGTCTAAAAAAAAATGCTAAACAAACTGCACATTATTTGGTCTCTCCTAGTTTGCCAACCCACGTTTCTGTTGGTACGAATTCATTTTTGTACAAGATGCTGGAACATTATTTAAATGAAGGTTGTATTGTGTTATGGAATACCATGTTGTGGTTCAACAGTAGTGCCATCAATTTGTCCTCAATGAATTGCATGAAGACCACTTGGGAGCCCGCAGCGGTGGCTTCGCGGCTATGGTGTTTTGCTAAGCATCACGTTGAGCGAGGCAGTCTCGTCCGCGGCGGCGGTATTTCAATACGGGTAGATTGCAAAAAACGCCCATGTCCATCTCATTGGGGACACGGCAAAGATCTCCTGGTGTTCAGAATTATTCCGGAGTCCCAAACGACAGCCTGCCTCATGATCAAATCGGGGTTTTGGCACGTAGAATACCAGAATTCCATTCAACTCGGGAGTGTTGCGCCAGAGGTAGTTAGCCAGAAGCTACTGTGGTGACCAAACTGCACTGCCATGCACACTTTGCAAGTAAAAGCTCCACTCTATCCTTGTGCCTGCCCTACGCGTCCACAGGAGCGTTTGCCCGACGATGCTACAGATCCCGTAAATGTTGTCTCGTATTTGGTAGGCGCCGACACCCATTCGAAGTGGCCTAAAGTATTTCCAATGACTCTCATAGCTACTATGGCAACGATTATTGTATTCATGAGCTCTTAAGCAGGTTTGCAGTCCCGTAAACACTCGAGTCGGATAAGGCATTACAGTTCAACTATCAAGAGTTTCAAGCCTGCCCCCCAAAATTGGGAACAAAGCACTTACGGACCGCATTGTATTACCCAGACAGGGATGGACTGGCTGAAGGCATTGCACAGCAAGGCCGACACGCGGGCGATTCCGTCAGGGCCAACAGACTTCCTCTGTAATACGTCGTACGCTACGACAGGGGAGGCTCTTTCAGCTATGCCGCTTATGAGCCGCCTTCGGACAAGATTACGAAGTATCAGACCAACTGCCGAGAATCGTGGGCCGCAGTGCCAGTTTCACCCAGCAACCTGTCATCGACATTGCGACGACGTGTTTAGTGTAGGTGATAGCGTTTGCATGCGCTACTACCGGCTGGGACAAAAGTCGCTCAGTGCAACAGTTCCGGCCCGCATAAGACTAGTGTCGCACCGTGTAGACGTAGGGAATCCGGTATTGTGCGTTTCAGTGGGTGCGTAACCACAAGTAATTCGTGCACACAATACTAACGACACCATAGGCGTCGACTTTCCGTTATTTGGAAACCAATAAGAAACAGCGGTGCTTCTGTCAGTAACTGATTTTACAACTGATAACACTGAACTTTCTTCAGGAACGCGTGGATCATTCAAGCACTACCGAGGTTGTCACTATCGGCAGAGACGGCGCCACCCACCTGATCGCTAGGTGCCATGAATTTTCTGATTCTGCGCATACGTGTACGAATATTGGGTACTTTCGAAGAACGAATCGAATGGTGTTGTATTCGGTGCTGTCTTCGAATCGAATAGCCATTCGTAAATGTGAAGATTTTTCGAGTACTTTTCAAGTATTTAAGGTCAACTTTTATCTCCCCGGGCCTAGTATACACAAAAACATGAGCACTTGTATAGTGAAGCAGGTTACGTCCCAATACAGGGGTGTGATCATTGTTTTATAATAATTGTAATAACGGTTGTTCATTATTTGAAAACTATTCGATATTGAAGCGTCAACACGATTGACACGTTTGGTTCTTAATCTTTTCTCGGGTTTGCGCTTTTCAACGTCTAACAAATGTTATCTCCAAGCACGGGACGCGCCTTTATGCATCGGAAATTTCTCAAATGTTATTGATGGTTCAGCTGTCGCTGAAGCTTGTATTCTCTGATTGCATGTGTGACGCGAATTGTGTAGAACATTCTGAAAGACACGCGGGCACCAGCGATTACTCTGGAACGATTGGTGGCTCGTCTATAAAAGCCGACGCGCTTGACCGGCAGATCACGTTTCGACGATCGCCGATGGTGTTCGCCGCTATCGTTCTCCTTTAAGTGCAGCCTGCTTTTGCGGGCGCAGGTTCGCCCCAAAAAAATTAGTTTCATAATTTGCAGTATTGCTACTGTGTCCTTTATCGTCACTGCTACGTGACAATATTTTTCGAGTATTTTCAAATATTTCAGGAATTCAACTGCGCCGAAATAGTCACCAAGTAAAAAAAAGTGCGGTAAATTTTCATCTCCACGGGTCTAGTATACCCGAAAGCAAGAGAACTTGCGCAGTGAAGCACGCGACGTCCCAATACAGGGATGTGAACATTGTTTTATAGTAAGTGTAATAACGGCTATTCATTATTTGAAAACTATTCGATTGGACATTCGATTCGCTCTTGTCACTATTCCATTCTTATGCAATTCGTTATCAAAAATCACTCTTCGCACACCCCTAGTGTTTACAAAGTCTGAAGGCGTGTGCATATGTGTACACGTGTAGTCGTGATAACGCTGCTTATCATTCTGCTCTGTCACGCGGCCGATATCGTGACTCACTAGCGCTCACCGTGTGTTTTCAAAAGCGAATGCAGTGACGCCTGTGCGAGCATTTCATCCTACAACCTTGTGAATGTCATTATGTTGTTTCGAAGCAGCTTGCTAGGTCACTGCCAACGAATTAATCATTTTTCAGCATTGTGTGGCTTTTCACCTGCCGAAGGACACAGCATGACAACTACTTTTTTTTTGTCATTTCCTGTCGGTCGGACACAGTTAAGCTTGGTGAGCGGGAAAACTTAAAGCACATACGACGGCGGAAACATCATAAAGAAAACAGGCCAGGCTAATAACCCATAGCGAGCGGCTTCCATATGTGCAACGTACGCAGGAAGAGGATAGGGTAGGAGTACAAACCTCAGTCGGGGTAGACCCACTGCAAACGCTTCAGTTTATGCGACGAGGTACAGTTGCACGCACCACTCTGTCCACACATCTGGCGTGCACCAACAGCTCAGGTGCATTTCAGCTCACAATGCCAGACCTAAGAGGAAAGGTGGCCCTCATAACCGGTAGGTTTTTGTATAGAGTTGTTTAGCAGGTGTGTTTACTATAACCACAGAAGTGTACTGCCTAAACTTAAGCATAGCATATGTATGAGGCAACACGACACTGGCTCGAACTTAATCACTTGCACAATTATTTCGGTTCTACTGCGATATAAATTATTTGACAACTCCGGGCCAATTTCCAATGTCGTCCTCAGCGTCACTGCGATATTCAAGTACCTTCAAGGACAGAGCACACGTAGGCTTGTGGGTGCACGCAAACTCGCGTCTACGCGCTTTACGCCTGCCACTCCTCGCGAGGAATGGTGTTTTGCATCCACAAAGATGTACTTTCATGAGCCCGACTGCGCGCGTTCACTGGGCTCACTCAACGACGTATTGGAAGACGCCAATTCGTATTATTCGTTATTAACCGTGTTTCGAAGCTGCACAGCTAGGCGTGCCGACGCGAGGCAACCCAAGCGCGCGATTACAGAGTCCTCAGCTGTTCACCGAGATCGCGCAGAGTTTCGACGCGTACGAGCCGTGCCACGCTCTCTGCGAAAGCTTGTGGTCCTGCGCTCACGTGTGCGCAGACGGTGCGGATCGTACGCGTCGAAACGTATCGTGATCTCGGGGAAGAGCTGCCTCGGGTCGGTGCTCTTGGCTAGGCAGCTGAGGCGTGGTACTGTACATCGAACTTTCAGTGAAGCAGATTTATATCATGCAGGAAAGTGCTTCTTCTTTCCTTTTTGCGCTGAGCTAACAGCTGTAAAACTATAATAATTGCGTTTATTGATGGCAAAGGGTTTGAAAAGTTGTAAATTAGAAAGTACGAAGCGGCGCCTGCCAAGGCTGTTACGAACCGCCTGCGGAGGCAGTGAACTTCGAACCTCTCCCAGGCCACTGCGACGAATCGCGGATGCATTTGAATTGCCGATGCATCTCGAGAGAACGCGAGAACTCTCGCCTTCCCGCCGCTCTCCACAACAGCGAGACCGAAGTGCTATGGCCTTCGGAACGTCCTCCACCCCTCGGGCTGCCCTTCAAGACACAGGACACTACTACGTGCGCTCCTGACATTCGCCAAGGCTGTCGGCCTCGCCGACCGCCTTTAGCTCCATCGCAATTCCGCGGCGTGCTGCTGTTTCTGGTGCACTTTCTCTCCCTCTACTTTCATTCTCTACCCCCTATGCAGCGCGGTTGAGGTGTCCTTTGCTTAGAGACAGTTACTGCGCTGCACTTTAGCCCAGCCTTTCCTTTCCATAAACAAGAATCTCCTTCTCGCAACGCGGCGCTCGTTTTTAAGCGCACCGGCCTTGCGCTCGCTTATTTCCGCAAGTGAGAACTTACGTAAAGACAGCAAAAGACGCAAAAAGGCAGGGCACGACGAAAAGAAAGGTGCGGTCGTCGTTGACGACCTTTGCGTATCAAGCACGTTCATGCCACCGGTCAAAAAAAGACCGAGAAGCATGCTCTGCGCGAACGCGGACAAAGGGCATGGGGCAATTTTGTTCTCCCAGTCGATCCATCGTTTTTGTCGGCGTGCAGCATGCAGTATAAAGGTGCGTGAGGTGACAGCACGAGACGAGGTGGTAGGAAGACGCGACGCCGTCAGGCGAGGTCACAAATTGGCAAGAGACTAACGTCTTGAAGGAGCTGGTAGAGAGTGAGGCATTTTGTTGTTTCTGGATAGCTAGAATAGCTTTCGAACCACGGCCACCTCGAGTACGGCTCAAAAGTATGAGTCATTGGTAAACAATGGGAACGCGAGACCAAGACAGGTACCGTAAAAGTGAAACGTATCGTTTTGTTTTTCAGCATTTGAAAATTTTCGCGATTTGAGACTAGAGCTTCTTTCAACATGTAAGGCATGAGCTTTGTTTATCTTTTCGTTTGAAAAGCTCAGAGGTTCGAAAGATGTGTTTTGTATAAACGATTAGTTTCACGAGGTGTTAAGTAATGAGTATATAGGCTTCCTTTTTTTCTCTGAGTAACCTGAAGCGTCTAAGTTATTTGTTAGAGGCCTATGTTAACACGCGTGTGTATTAGTTAGCCTTTGTTATTAGAAGTGTTCTCGAAGTTTTTTAAGGTTAAGTGCGTAGCTTTTTAGTAGGCAAATAATTTGCACGGACAAGCCTTGTTTCATTAGCGCGTTTCCTGCAAGGAAGGAAGAAACGAAGCAGACTGTTTGTGACTGGGTAGCCCCTATGCGTTGATCGCAGCAATGTTCTCACTTTTCTAGCAAGCATGCTAGAACTAGTTATTAGAAGACGCATTTTTTAAAACGTTCTTGTGAGTGCGTAAGTTACGCAAGCTTAGTACTTCTAAGGTCTTTTATGGACTAGACGAAGAACCGTGAGCAGGTGTTATGAGACATTTGCGTACAACGCAAGTACGTGGTGTGAATAGGGACCAGAAGGCTAGCGACGATTTAGATTTCATACCTATGGAGTGGACGAGACCCTTCAGTGGCACCAGTACGTCCGGTAAGTACGCCACTGCGATCGGGTAAAGACAGGCTGTTTGTGAAGTTACGCTGCATACGTTATGTTGGTGTATTGGTGATTTAGAGCATTCGGTTTAGTTTACGTATACGTCTGCTCTCGTCCAGAACTGCAGTCGGACTTGGTTAAACTCAAGAGAAACGTCAGCGATCGGTTTGGCGGCACAAAATTTTGGGATCAAAATTTGCGGTTGCCAGTTGAGCGGATTAGTTGGAAATTTTGATAGTAAACCATGTAGGTTAGCAGCTGATTCCGGTGGTTAACAGCTGATTCCGGTGGGTGGCATTGTATTGCCGGGATCGACTCTTCTGTGCCGGTTGTTGTAAGAGCGTTGGAGGCCTTCCAAGGTTGCAGTTGTTGCAGAGAGCCAAGCCACATTCTTAACCGCCAGCCATTCTCATCCTGCCCAGAGGTTCCCCGCAGGGGCGTCTGCGTCAGCAGGCGTTTGGTGCGTTGCGACACCACGTACCCGAGCACACGAGGGTTGGACCCTCCCGCGTGTAGCCGTGCGCGGCTTAGCCGTGTCCGGGGAATGGGGGATCTTTGGGGTTGAGCCGATGCCGGGTGTTTGGACCTTTAAGGCCCCCCAGCGGAGGCACCACACCTCTTTGGCCTCTGCTTCACGTAGACGGCACCCCTGGACTGACCCACCCGGGGGAAATCGCTAGTTGCCTTTTCCTGTCTCTCTCTCTCCCTCTAGCCTTCGTCTTTCTCTCACTTTCCACCTTTCCTGTCTTCTCCTGGCTTCCCTCTACTTCCAATTTTTCCAGGCAGCAAGAGTTAACCTTGTGCGAATAGCCAACCTAGGTTATTTCATATTTGGTTATAGTGATGACGTACAGCTGGGGTTTACAGGACCTGTTCTTACAGTCCCTGTAGCGTCCCCTTGTAGGACTCCATGGTGGGTGGCTGGCGTTATTGCCGAAAATTCAATTCCATTATGCCAACATCTTTCCCTCCGCTTCCTGGTCGCCGTCAGAAAAGAGGGCGCACCGATGAAGTATTCCAGTTTTTGGTCGGCAAAAAGAATCTTTCCCTCGTTTTCACGTGATCCACTCTGCAAAACCAGCTAAACGCGTACGACCAATCTCACCATTCCTTGTTTCTAAGACACTGACTGAAGTCTTTGGTCCAGGTTATAAGGCGTCGAGGATGGGAAGCAGTGATCTCCTCTTGGAGCTCCGCGACCAGAAACATTACGAGAAATTGACAAAACTAGCGTCATTTGGGGAAACCCAAGTAATTGTAACCCCGCACCGTACGATGAACACAAGCCGCGGTGTTGTCTCGGACGATGACTCGCTGGAGCTCACTGAGGATGAACTCTTGGAGGGCTTCAGTGACCAGAATGTTATCAATGTTAAATGAATAAAAATTAGGCGTGACAGCAAAGAAATCAAGACCAAACATCTTTTATCGACTTTTGGCTCAAGTATTCTGCCCGAGTCTGTAGAGGCCGGGTACATCAAGCTCTGTGTTGGGCCATATGTGCCAAATCCCCTCAGCTGCTTCAAATGCCAACGTTTCGGCCACAGTTCGCAGAGCTGCCGAGGCCGTCAAACCTGTGCGAAGTGCAGTGCCCACGAACATACGCCTGAAACTTGCGAGAACACTCTCCATTGTGTAAACTGTGAAGGGGAGCACGCCGCAGACTCGCAGTCGTGCCCATCCTGGAAGAAGGAGAAAGAAATTGTGACAATCAAAGTCAAAGAAAACATATATTTCAAGGAGGCACGCAGGCGGGTATCTTACCTGCCCAAAAACACATTTGCCGATGTGGCACGTCAGCGGGCAGCGCCACAATGGTCTCCGGCAGCTGTCCGACCCACACCCAGTGAGGCGGCAGTGACGCCTCACTCCCGTCACTCCCGTCACTCCCGTCACGGCGCCTTCAAAGCGCCTGTGAACTAATCCGTTTCTTAAACACAAAGCACCAAACACATTTATCAAAATGGAAACGCAAATACTACAGTGGAATGTACGAGGACTTCCACATAACCTCGACGACATTAGAGATATAATACACAAACATAATCCGAAGCTGCTGTGTATCGCTGTGCTTCGTTGAAGTCATGCTAGACTGATAAAATACAATGTTCACCAGACTTTATGTAAATATTTTAAATAAATCCCATACTCCTAGTTCTCGGCGAGGGGAAGTTCCTCCCTTCAACCACGTCCTTAGCGTGGACGAGGCAGATGACGGCATGGGCCAGCCACCAGTTTTACATGCCCGACTACAGCTTTTACAAGGCGGCTATGAGCGAGTCCAGTGAGCGCGCTCTGTCGGGCGTCTTTGTGAATGCAAACCGTCATTTCTCTCGAGGCGTGGTAGGTGCTAGACGCGTAGACGCGAGCTTGAGCGCGTCCGCAAGCGTACGTGTGTTGCTGGCTTAACATCGCGGCCGCGCCATCTACGCTGCAAGTGCGAGGGAAACGATGCGAGAGGGCAAGCCCAGAAGGATGGTGGCTTGGTGCGGCGGCTTCTCCTCGAGGGCGGAAGGCGTAACGGGCTTTCGGAAGCCGGGGAGATGTGCGCGCTCTAGATGGGAGGAAGGCAGGCAGGGAAGCGCGCGTATCCGCTTCTACACTGGCTGTGGCTGTGCATGGCGCGGTCGCCCGCATCCTATCTTGGAGCAATCATCGCTGGCTTCGAAAAGTAGTGCACGCGAAATATCCGATGGCTTCGCCTGCGCCGCGTTCTTGCGCACATCATTTGACAAGGTACAATTAGCTCACCGCTGTTGCTGCCGCTCTTCATTACGCCAACGTTCTGAAAGCAAGTGTCCACGGTCATCGAGTGAGATCTGCTCATGTTCGCCTGTGAGCACGTGACACCCTGCTTGTTAACGTACTTAGTAAGCGAATGCTTGCAGTGTTCGTCGCAGCTAATGCTATTAGTAACTACCTATGGCTGGGAAATTATTTGCTTTCACAATTGATGCTTAGCCGTTCACGCGATACTACGCCCTTTTCTTCATTTGTTTACGCAACATCAAAGCTCTCTTGAGCTTTCACGCAAAATGAGAGAGCTAGATAGATTTACCTATTTCTTTCTTCAGAATATCTACAGCGCCCGAAGGCAATATTGCAGGGGGAGGGGGGCCAGATACATAACTAAGCAAAAGGCGGCAACCACAAACATGACAAGCAAGTACCTAATGATGACAACTGCACTCCTTCGTGCATCTGGTAACAATGCCCGAAACAATGGTTCATATCGGCAGTCGACAATTTGTTTGGGCAACCGGTTCCATTCCCGAATTGTAAGTGGAAAAATATGTGCTTTCAAAAGTGTTAGTTTCACATATAATTTCTCTTATTTTCCATCTGTGATCAAGTCAATTGGACAGGAAATGCGGTGGCAGCAAATAATTATCTTTGTCTATTTTTATTTTACCGTGATTGAGTTTATACGACATTTCTGACTGAAGGTCTCTTGGGCGAGTACATAAAAGCTCCCATCCCAGCGTTATTTTAATGTTAGTAACACTACTACGAAAGTTGGTTTCTCTTGATGTAAATCTAGCAGCACAGATTTGTACATGATCAAGCATGCCGGTTAATTATAAAGGTCCCGGGCTGCAAACAACATAAGTATACTCCAATATAATCCGAACGTAAACATAGAAGTTCTTTGCTTTTACTGGTGCCATTCTTAAATTTTGTCTTAAAATGTGCAGCATTCAACAAAGTTTAGATGAAACATGCTCAATGGTCTTATTCCTTGGGAGGTTAGAGGAAAGGTAAATGCCATAGTATTTGTAATCAGATACTTTTGAGAGTTGGACAAAATCTAACCCGTGTTCGGCCAGGAAAGGATAATGCCTGCGCGTGAAAGAGACAATGTGACACTTTTTTTGGATTTAGGCACATTTTCCACTTCCAAGACCATTGTTGGATATGGTGCAAGTTGCTCTGTAAACGAAATGAATCTGAATAACTGCTCACGTCGCGATAGACAACACAATCATTTGTATATAAGCGCATCTTACAAGTCACATATTTCACAATATTATCAATATACACTAGAAACAACAGGGGCCCTTTAACTGACCCCTGAAGAACTCCCGAAGATACCGTAGCATAATCAGGCTGGGACCCATTATTCAGCACACGTTGCTTACTTCCTTGCAGAAAACATTGAAGCCAGTTTAGGAGAGAAGTAGGCATGCTACGTAAAGACATTTTATATAGTAGGAAGTCATAAGGTACCAAACCAAGCGCTTTTTTGAAATCTAAGAAACTATAATCCGTTTGTAACCCAAGGTCAAATGATGAAACAATATCATGGCTAAATTTTATGAGCGCCGTTGTACAAGAATAACCTGATCTAGAACCATGCTAAGCAGGAGTTAAGAAGTGATTTTGTTCCAAATGTTGTATAATAGGGCTATAAATTATATGTTCAAACGTTTTCTAACTGATATTTGTACGCAAAATCGGCCTGAAATTAACAAGTCTATTTTAGGACCACTCTTATGAATGGGCACTATATCATCATATTTCCATTCCTGGGGTATTATTCCTCTATACGAAGATTTGGAGCACAGGATAACCAAGTAATGCGCTAGAAGTTCAGCACAGGCGTTAAATACACAACAATGAACGTCGTCGGGCCAGTGATCGAAGGAACGTTAAAGCTAGTGAGCAATTTTAACACACCGTTTTTCGTTGCAATTACTTCTGCCATTGACCTTTGCCCAGGACGCCCATGTCTAGAATTTCATGGTGGGTAATTGAGATAGGTAATTGAAGTTACCTAATTTTTTTTAATTATGGGGTTTAACGTGCCAAAACCACTTTCTGATTATGAGGCACGCCGTAGTGGAGGACTCCGGAAATTTCGACCACCTGGGATTCTTTAACATGCGCCTAAATCTAAGTACACGGGTGTTTTCGTATTTCGCCCCCATCGAAATGCGGCCGCCGTGGCCGGGATGCGATCCCGCGACCTCGTGTTCAGTAGCCCAACACTGTAGCCACTGAGCAACCATGGCGGGTAAGTTACCTAATTGATCACGGACATATCTTCGGAGGCAACTTCCTGGTAGTTGATGGTTTAAAAGTATCGTCGCGGACTTTCTCTTGCGTGACATTATCTTAGTGCATGGCGCCCCGCGACAGCTACTTACTGACCGCGGTCGTAACTTCCTCTCGAAAGTTATCGCCGACATTGTGCGTTCCTGCTCTATTCAACACAAGCTGACTACCTCATACCATCCTCAAACCAATGGCCTGACAGAGCGCTTAAACCGTACCCTTACCGACATGCTGTCCAAGTATGTTTCGAAGGACCACCACGACTGGGACGTTGCCCTTCCTTACGTCACCTTTGCTTACAATTCTTCCCGGCACGACACCGCCGGATTTTCTCCATTTTATCTACTCTACGGTCGCGAACCGACCTTGCCCCTTGACACGGTACTTCCTCCTGCTGCGACCTCAACAACCGAGTATGCGCGCGACGCCATCGCCCTCGCCGATCATGCAGGCGAGACGCTAGGTGGCGTCGACCAGTCAAGACGCCTTCGCATCGAGCTCCGACAATCTCATTCGTTTCATCGGTTTTTCCTGCTACCAGCCTATCGACAACTATATCCTCGGACGGTGCTTCGCTCAAGGAACGGCTGGATGTCCTGCCCTCCACAAGTGAGCCCATCTTTTGGATTTTACGAGGGTTTTTTATCCGACCACGTCGCTACGCCTAACGCCGGAGCTGAGACGCAATCCTGGAACCTACCCCCGCTCCCGTCGACGCCAGCCTCGCGCCACCGCGCGCGGCTGCGTGCCGGGAGGTGTCGGGTGCCGTAGACGCCAACGTGCAATCGGAGGCGCCTCGCTCACTTAGAATGGACCTTACCCCGCCTGCCGCCGCAACCGAGCCAGCCAATGTAATGGACACTCAGCAAACCGAGAACGCTGCTGAAGACGGCTGGACAACAGTTCAATACAAGAAGAAGAATCTTACCGCCCCTCTGCACCCTGCTGCGCTCCACACAGTCGTAATTCGACCTCAGAGTGATGTGCACCTCCCTCAGCACAAATTGCACCACATCTCACAGGCCGTGCGGCAACAAGCCCCCCTCAGCCCACACGAAGCCCTGGATCTCTCACTGCATATTAATCCACGAAGCAATATAATCGTTATCAAGACCCCAAGTTCAATAGCAGCGGAGAAAATCGCTTCCATGTCTCAACTCGCACTTGGACCAACCACGCACACCGTCACAGCATACATAACCGCGCCAGCCAACTCCTGCAGAGGGGTTATCCATGGAGTTGACGCCGGCACATCTTCGGAGCACCTGATGCAGAACTTGGACACTTTTGGACCCACCATACTAGCCTCCCGGATGATGGGCCGTACAGAGACTGCTATTATTACATTTGAGGGAAGCATTGTCCCCAGGAAAGTCCTGTATCATCGAGCTATGTTCCGATGTTTGCCACACCACCCCAAAGCAGAGTTCTGTTCCTTATGCCTGATGTATGATCATCGTGCTGACAACTGCCCCACCAAATCAACTATCTTCAGATGTCCTGACTGCACGAGACAACTCAAGCAGGCAGGAGAGGAACACCAATGCTTTCTCCTCTGCCTGCACTGCGGTAGCGATCATAGGACCAACGACCCCAGCTGCCAAATTAAAAGGCAAAAAGACCAAAACAAGACAGAACGAGCCTACTTGCAACGCATCAAACTGCGCAACGAGCAACAGCCTACACTTGGTTCCAGCGCCCCCAACACTGCAACATCAACTGATTACCATCGCGAATACCCTGCATTATTATCGCACGGACAGCAACAGCAAACAACGCAGACGCAACAGCCCCAGAAGAAGCAACAAGACATGCTACCTAACACACCGCTGTCACAGCCGACGACTTCGGCAAGCGCTACACCGAACGTGCAACAACCGGCCTCGAGCAAAAGCCCTGCGCGCACCCCACAGTCTGGAAGAACCATCATACCCAAGGCGCCTGGTAAGCCAAGCACTCCTATCATCCCGCAATCCCCATCCTTCAAGACCCTAACATCACAAGCACATTCTCCTACTCCAATTTACGAAGCACCACAATATCAGCAACACGTCCTACACGCGCATTCCCACAAGACACATTCAACGCTAGAGTCTCGTCTAAACAAATCAGAGACCCTGTTAGAACGCTTTGAAAGCATAGAAAAGAAACTCGACCGCCTCACTGATATTGTCGAAAAACTTGCCTCAGCCTACGAACGTCACGAAACACGCCTAACCCTGCTGGAACAACGAGTAGACCGCATGCTTAAGCGCCTTCTTCCAGATGAAGATCTTAGCTACGAAAACATGGACCACATGTCTCATTCGCAAAAGAGACAACTTCCTGATGACCCAATCGACACCTCCAGCACCCACTCTAAGACCGCAAAGGTCGCTAATCCATGGCAGAAGTAAGGGACGGAAACTTTCGCGTTTGGCAGTGGAACTGCCGCGGTCTCAGTAACAAAAAAGCAATAATGAGGCAATACTTCCTAAAATTGAAAAACCCACCACATGTGTTACTTCTGCAAGAAACATACAAAGAACAGAACATACCAGGATACACAGCTACACATTCAGCGCACAATGAATACGACCTACCATTGATTTCGACGTACATAAAACATAACATTAAACACTACACGGAAATAGCACCAGACTGTTTAGCAAAGTATGTCTTAATAACCACAATATACCCGGACAACTCACAACGACCTGCCAAGCTGTACAACGTCTACAATCCACCGAAATCCATGTACAACCTTAGTCAGATGTTCAAGCACGCTAAAAAAGATGAGAAAACACATGATATTTTCATCATGGGAGATTTCAATGCGCCCAACACATCATGGGGATACAAGGCGAACACGAAAACGGGCAGGTTGCTGGAAGACAACATAAACAAATTTCAGTACACAGTTCTCAACACTCCGGGTGTAACAACTCGCACAGGGGCGCAAAATCAAGTTCCTACTACACCGGACCTCGCGTTGCACAAAGGTGTATATGCTACGAGCTGGGAGAACACCCATGAAAACCTAACTAGCGACCACGACATAATAAACATCATTATACACATGACGCCTCGAAAGCGCCGCGCTACAGTCACCTTCACAAATTGGGACAAATTCCGGAAACTGAGGCAGAATAACACTGACACAGGGCCTGACTTGAACACGTGGGCTAAAGGCCTCATAGAAACTAAGACAGCAGTTACAGACACGCACACGACTTCAGCGCCCGCAGACCGGCCCGACCCGCACCTCACACGCGTCTGGAAAAAACGCAAAAAGCTATTGAGAGTCTTATCCCAGCAACCGCATAACAATCAGCTTCGTGAAAAGGTAGATGATATAACTATTCAAGCGATCAATCATGCCCGGACGCTCGAACAGACAGAATGGAACCAAATTTGCGATAGCATCCAGAATACGTTAGACAAAAAACACACGTGGCATCTTTTGCGTGCCCTGCTCGGCACAAAGAAACAAGTGATCCCTACCATAGAGAAACACGCCAGTACACAAGGTATAAACAAAACATTTGATGAACTTCAGACCCTTTACATACCTGCGGCACATCAGTCACTGTACACAGATTATACGGGCCCCCCAAACGACAACATCGGTGCCGACTTCACTATGGCAGAACTAAACATAGCATTGTTGCAAAACAATAGGGCGACGGCGCCGGGTCCTGACGGCATCACATATACTCTTCTGCGTAATCTTCCCGACGAAGATAAAGAAACGCTTCTCTCGCACATAAATGAGCATTGGAACGCGGGCACCCTCCCAGACGAATGGAGAACATCACACATTACCATGATCCCAAAACCAGGGAAAAAAGCCACGCTTTGCAACCTCAGACCCATATCGTTAACATCATGTATGGGCAAAACAATGGAACGGCTTGCACTGAACAGACTAGAAGAACATTTGGATAACACGAAACATTTTCCGCACCAGCTCATAGGCTATCGCAAGAACATTTCCACACAGGACTTATTTCTCATACTACAGAACACGCTTCTGCAGCCAAAGACAGCACAGACCCAAGCCCTTCTGGCAATAGATATAAAAAAGGCATTCGATAATGTCACACACGATCATGTACTCAAATCGGTTCACGACAGTGGATGCGGCGCCAACATGTACAATTACATACGCAGTTTCCTCAAAGGCAGGACGGCACGCTTCAAAGCAGCGCAGTCTCTTTCCTCCCCCATCAATATTACCCGTGGAACACCTCAAGGATCGATTATATCTCCCACCCTCTTTAATCTTTGCATGACAGCGCTATCAAGGCAGCTATCTACAATCCCTAATCTTCACCACACTTTCTATGCCGACGATATTACCCTATGGTGCGAAACCGGATCTCCAGGGAACGTCGAAACGACCCTCCAGAAAGGCGTCGAGACCATAGTTAACCACTTACATAAAGCCGGACTCGAACCTTCAGCAGAAAAGTCGGAACTTCTCCTCATGAATCGAACACATTACCAAAAGAAAACAAACGCCCTGATACAACTCACCTTATTAGGCAAGCAGATACCAAAGGTTACATCGTGCCGAATACTCGGATTTATCATAAATCACAACAACAATGCTAATTCTAACGTTATACAATATCAAAAAGACTGCCGAAATCTCACGCACCTAATGCGAAGGATCATTAGCAAAAAACACGGACTGAGAGAAGAACAAGCAACACAGCTCGTGACTGCGCTCGTGTATAGTAGGCTTCTGTACACCGCCCCATTCCTAACACTGACACAAACACAAACTCGAAAACTCGAATCTTCACTCAACACCCTTCACAAGGCCGCCCTGGGCCTACCGATATACACCTCAAATGATCGCCTTCAACAAACGGGCCTCTTTCACACTTTCGCAGAACTAACACAACAACACCGAGACAGACAAGTAGCGCGATTGTCTTGTACGGAGCAGGGATGCGAAATCTTGAAACGCGCAGGGATCGCCCCTATCCAGTTAACACCAGTTAACCAAAGCCCTCCGCTACCACGCAACATTGCATTTACAAACATACCAAAAAATATGACGCCACACCTACATGACGGTCGACGTCAAGCGCAAGCAAAACATCACCATATAGACAGGAAATGCATCACGATATACACGGACGCCGCACGCTCTGACATGGGGTCATACGCGTATGCAATATATACACCTGGACAGACAGCACCGATCATCCAAACAGCTGGGCCATTTTCCAACCCTCCCAACATAGCCACTCTGGAGACTCACGCGATAATATATGCCATACAAGAAGCCGTTCTACTCACTAAGCACCACTCCAGTAACATCAACCTTTATACCGACTCCAGCAAAGCCATTCGCAACATACAACACCGACTGTTGGAAACACACCTACATGACATCTTAACAGAATCCTGTAACCGCAAACCGAACATTACAATCACCCTGCGTTGATCATGCACGCCAGCTTGCCCGTGCTCGACTGACGGACTCGCAAACCACGCAGCAGCGTCAGTACAACGCCCGCCACCGTGACGTACAGTTTTCGCCTGGTGCACTCGTGCTCCTGTGGTCGCCCTGTCGTCACGTTGGACTTTCCGAAAAGCTCCTTTCGCGATACACAGGGCCCTACCGCGTGCTTCGCCAGGTGACGCCTGTGACTTATGAAATTGCTCCTGTGAGCTCAACCTCGTCATCTACTCTGGCGTCCAGTGATGTCGTGCACGTCAGTAGGCTCAAGAGCTACTACACTGCTTCCGAGTCTAGCCTTTAGTCGCTCCGGGACGGCGCTTTTGCCGCCGGGGGTAATGCTACGGGGTCGTATTCCCACTAACGAAGAGCCGCGCAGGAAGAAGACGAAGACGACGATTGGAAGCTAGCGCGGGCTGTTGCCTCTTGGTCAACTGCGGCGTATTGCCTTGTAAATATACTTGTATATAGCTTGTCGTCGGTGTCTTCCTACGTAACAGTATTTTCGAGCAAGTAGTTACACTTTACAGCAACCACGCTATACTGGGCAGACAATTTAGAACACATGAAGCCGGCGCTACAAATGGAGCTACAGAAATACCATACTTTTTTTAAATATAAACACTGCCTCAAAAGTATATAAATTCCTCGGTTATGTCTTGAAACTGATTGTATGTAATATGTATTTAAAACGATTCAAAAGCTTGCGCAGTTCCCATTCGAAGCAGTCCCCTTTGCGGTCTCTACAGACTGTTACGACTAGCATTCTGCAGGCGCCGATTTGGTGTGGAAGTGCGACTCGTAGCGTCATATCATGAGAGTGGCGTAGTGCATGCTGGCTTGCCAGCTTCAACTACATTTTGGATTTCTGAGAGGTGTGTCCATTGTATATATGGGGTTGTAGTGGTGAGTGAATGCTGAAATATTGAGGTCACAGCTTAGCAATCTGAAAAACGTATTGACGTGGCGTCGCCTAGAATGACAGACACGCTGTCGACTAGGCCATCTTCGGGGGTGACAATTAGAAGACGATTGAATAGTCCCCTCCTTTAAGCACCACCGAATGCAATGGAGTGTTCCGTGCCACTGCTTTTATCAGGATGGCTGTTATATGCTTCACTTGGGTGTGGGTTGGCCGAAACTTTGTGTACCAGTAAAGTTGTGCGTTCACTGCTCTTCACTATGCATTCTGTGTGTAGGTCTTAAGAAGCAGCGGCACTAATGAAACTGTACCTTTATTAGATCAGGTTTATTTCTTTCCGTCTCTCTAAAAGCAGGCTTGAGATGGCATTTGGCCTGAGCTTGTCCCATCCGTTCACATGATCCCACGCGAAGCTAAATTCTTCGAAGTGAACCTTGAAATGCGGAAAACCTAAGACAATTCGTTGGCGTATATCACTTGCACGTTTGCACGCGCATGCTTGTGTACACGAACACACCAACACGTACGCATGAACACACATGAGCATTCCCGTTCGCTTACTTGCACATCAATTTATGCACACATGCACAACACGAGTACCCACGGGCATCCATGCAAACGTAAACCTACTCACCCATACATCTGCGCGCATGTACATGCCACCGTGCACACATGCAAGGGCGTGCAAAACAAAGGCGGTTGTCGAAGTGCACGGCAGGATAAAATCGCGTCAAAAAAACTTCGTCGCTCACATTGCACATGTGCGATGACTTTATCAGCTGCCACCTGTTTCGTTTTATCCGCTTCGTCTTTAGGATCCTTCCTTTTGGTCTTCTCCATATGGCGATAAGTAGTTACCTTGGCTGCTTGAGGTAATCAGATCTAAGAAGATATATTTCAGTCCAGCATATTGCCTATCTGGCCATCATATTCAATAAAGCCTTGATCTCTTTATTGTGCAGTTACCCGCGCTGGTAGCGCCTGCAGTTCTGTTGATCTCTTTCCTGCTTTTGTATGCCCCAATACTGTAAACGTTTCTCGCTTATGTCGAACGCAGGACAGGTAGTTATTTGATTCGAATTCAATCCCAGCGCTTCTGGAAGGTGGAAATTTGCTATGTTTGAGTATCTTGGTATGCCATTATGATGTGCTTAGTCGCCTTCTCCCCTTCCCATATACCCATACGTAGAGCAGCAGACATACCTAGACAGTCCTACGGCCAACTTGTTAACAATTACTGCACACCACGGCAGATGTAATGGTCTGAAGTTGGGCCGTCTCCGGTCTGTAAAAAAACGCATCTCAGTCAACTAGTCCCGAATCCATCTATATATCTGGCCACCAACTCCAACAGCCTCAAGTGAGTTCAGTATGGCCTCATTGGCGACGTTGTCTTATGCTCCTTTTATATCTAGAAGAAGTGCCGCAGATAGGCGCTTGAGGCTTTTTTTGAATTTGGACCCATGATAGTATGTCAATGACGCTGTCGATGTACGTGTGACCTCGACGAAAGCCTGTCATGGCGTCCGGATAGATGCTGAATTGTTCTAGGTACCATTCCAAGCGAGCATGAATCATCCTTTCCTTCACTTTGCCGACGCAGCTCGAAAGCGCAATCGGACGATATGATGAGAGCTCAAACGGAGACTTTCCAGGGTTCAGAATGGGGCTCAAGCGGCTCGATTTCCTTGGTTTAGGAACGACGCCGTTCTGCCAAGACTCATTGTAGTAGTTGAGCAGCTCATCACGTGCGTCATGTCCAAGGTGGCATAGGGGAGCATACGTGATGCCATCAGGTCCTGGTGACGAAGAACGCCTGCAGGTCGCCAACGCAGCATCGAGCTCTTCGAGTGAAAATAGCACGTTCATTTCTGGTACACGTGCCTCTGGGATGTCATTCAATGCTGCATCAGTAATGATGGCCACGGACACAGCAACCCGTGCACAGAACTCTTCAGCCACTTGAAGTTCCGAGCGGAGTTGGTAGAGGGCCAGAGCAGCGGAGTTGAGCGAAGACCCCTAACCATTCTCCGTATGTGCGAGAACGATTTTCGGGGATCAAGCGACTGACAGAAACTTTTCCGTCGCTGATCTTCCAATTTATCCATGCGACGCTGGACTTTCTTTTGTATGCGGCGTGAAGCCCTCAGATCCAAGACGGATTCGTGCGCCGATACCTCCTATCCGCCTGTCGGCGTGCCGTACGCAGCCTCTCCAGTTCCATGTCCAAGTCTGTTCGCGTTGCTGACCTTGTAACCGAGCAGAGGGATGTTTTCAATGCCTCTGCGATTGCTTCTTCGATAGTCTGTGAAAGGCCTTCCCGACATGTGTCATCCATATCCTTAAACTTTGACCAATCAACTGTACGCAAGACAGTAGAGGAGCGTTGCTCAACTCCTCTAGTCTTTATGTATGTTGGAATACGGTCGCTTCCATGTGTTTCTATGTCCGTAAACCATTGGACGCTCGAGGCAAAGCGCCGTGACACCAAAGTTAAGTCCAAGCAGCTACTATAGGTCGTGCCTCGCAAAAATGCAGGGCTGCCGTCATTCACATAGCGCAAATCAAGGTCGGCAGCAAAGGAAGCAAGACTCCTGCCCTTGGAGTCAATTTTAGTGCTTCCCCATAGCTGGTGATGCGCGGTGAAGTCACCTGTGATAACCTAGGGGCCATTGTTCATTAGTAATATTTTCTTAAGTCGTTAGACGTCAAAGTGACCCGCTGGAGATATGTAGGCTCCAAATAGTGTAAATGACGCATTCTTCGTTTGGAAATTTAGGCAGACATATTCGTTGTCGTCATGAAGCTCTATCGCGTTATCGACATATGTTAAGTCCATGCGGATGTAGATGATCACTTTCGTGGTCGCACCGCATGTGGACGAGGCGAAAGATTCATAACCGGACAGTCTGATTGGAGTTGATGTATTTGGTTCGCAAATGACCAGTATGGGGAAGCGACTTGTGAAAACGAATTGGAAAAACTCTGATATGCGGGTCCTTAGACCCCTGGCATTCCACTAAAAGATCGACGCACTTTTAAGTTCATTGCGGAAGGGGACTATTGGTCGAGCCATGATGCTTAAACGATGCTAGCAAGCACTAGATTTAGTGCATCCAGTATTTGCAGAGCGCTTCGAGCTGCTGGTGTTTGCAGCTTGTTCAGTATAATGGGCATTGTATTAATTACCGATTGCAGCGTATCAGCCACCTGCCTGTCTTGGTCGCACAAATCGCCGACAGCAGACGTCGGGGGTTGTCCAGCGAAAGTTTGCTGTAATTCTGTTAGTGAATGCTGTCGTTTCGGTAGAGCCGGCCAAGGTTCGGCAGATGTGGTCTTCTCAGTGGACTTGCTCTTCGCGGTCCTTTCCACATCGTCTTGCCTGGGCGGTGGAGGAGAAGGTGGTGTTGTAGGAAGTGGCATGCGCCTTCCTTGAGGAGCGCCGACGACGTGAACGTCGCTTCCTGATTTTATCGGCGGCTTCGCGATGAGATGCATGATCTCTTGCCATCTCTTCCAAGATGGCCATTCCCTTCTTAACATGTGGGCATTTCTTCGATGAAGCTTCATATGATCCTCCACAGTTTGAACACTGTCGCGCCACATTTATCTGCAGCGTGGGGCTCTCCGCAGCGGGGGCATGCTGCCTGATTTTCGCAGACGCTGCTCACGTGTCCCAGTTTCATGCATTTGCGGCACTGAAGATGTTTGCAATGAAAGGACGCACTGCATGTCTGAAGTGTCCCACCTTCACATGCGAGGGTACATATTTACCCTTGAATGCTATTTTCACGCCGCGTGAACTGCCTAACCACTTAACATCAACGAAGACCTCATCATTGGCTGGCTTGATAAGAATCGGCAAATCATTATTAAGGATGGCGACGTCCACGTCCTAGATAACGCCAGTGACTACGTCAGATCCCAGAGGGATGTAAGAGCGCACCTGAATGCCGTCGAGGTCCGGTACGCTGCGTAGAGTGGTCAAAGCAGCCGCATGCTGGACATCAAGCGCCAGTAGATTTTTTCGGGTGTTCACTTGAATGTCCGATATTTAATTTGGCGCCAGGGCTTCCAGTGACATCGACACAGATTGCCTGTTAATTAGCTTCATGTTGACGGTGGGAAGCAGGGGCACAAATATGATGGTGTTGGCGTCCGGCCTCTGCGTCTGTCCCACTCCTCGCGTGCTTGACGATGAGGACGTCTTTGTGTTCCTTCTCTTCGCTCTGCGTCTCTGCACAAGCTGGAAGTCGTCATCAGAAGTGTCCTCACTGCTGAGAGAGTAGACATGGGTGTCCTCGCTGTCGGTGTCGCTCTGCTGACCGATCCGCTTCCTGGAGGCGGCCGCCGCTGACGCCGCCGTCGCCGCCAGTCGTGCAGGGTCGTCCACTCCCATCACGACCGAGCAGAGAGCGAGGACCAGCAGATGAACTTAGGTTTTCACAGAAATAAACCGGAGCTAGAAAGAACAGCGTTGTATCAAGACACTTCGTCGTCGTCTCCGCGGCGCAAAACGTCGTGAATCGCCTACTGGTGTCCGAGGGGTGTATCAAACGTAGGCGAAAACGCAATGACGTTGTCTAAATAATGCCAGCATCCATACCACTTTAGGCCTTGAAGTAGAGAGCCCACCATTCGCTCGAATGTGGCGGAAACGAACGGCGTGACCTTGAGCTTAAAAATCCCATCGGGAGGTATGAAACCCTTTTCTTCTTGTGCAATGTGTTCACAGCATATTCCTAATTTTCAGATCGACGATCGATAGAACAGAAGTAAGCCACCCCATACACATACTTAAGGTCATCATTACTTAGCGGTAACGGGTAAGCGCCTTTCTTCGTAATAATATTGAGGAGGCAATAGTCCACACAAAAGCGCCAATATCTCTTCTTATTCTTAACTAAAACAATAGGAGACGCACAGTGAATAGAGGATGCTTCCATAACGTTGTTCGCAACGTGTGTTAACTTTCTGCTTTATGACGCTTTGCTCAGACGCAGACAATTGATAGGGGCGGTGCGAAACAGGGCGGGCATCGCCTGTGTGTATGCGATGTGCGACTATATAGGCCTGGACAGAAAGCTGATTAGAAAAGTCAAAATCTCTGGATACACCTTGAGAATACGTCCAAGCGCTTCGCCCTGCTCAGGCGCAAAGTCAATGAAGATCATGCAGCTATTTTCGATGGTGGCATAAGTTGTTGGCGTAGGTGTTCCTCTATGAGGACACGTCATAGTACAACATCTTTAGATCAAAGACTTGCAGGCAACAAAGGTGGGCCGCGGAATGCATCTTTGGAAGTATTTGCTTAATGAAACTGAAATTCGTCAGTGGAAAGCAGGTTTTGTTAGCCGTAATTCTCAGGACCGTGTAGGATGCGTCCACACGGTTCGTGACTACGACGTTAGTAAGAGGTGTCACGTAGTAGTTGCCATCTAGAACGGCTGGTGAACACGGAAGTTTTTACCTAAAAAGGGTTTGCAGTATGGAAGGAACCAGAGTAGGTGGGAAATTGGCAAACGGACTGAAAGCGCCACTGGGTGCGGCAATAGCGAACAACGTGTTCAGCTCGGCTGCAGCGGAAGAGGTAAGTTGATGATGCGCTGTCCTCCATTTCGATGAGTTTTTGGAACGAAAAAGACGTACGTTCCGCGGAGACTATGGCGGCGTGAGGAGTTTTCGTGGCAGAAACCGAAGAGCAGAGGCCAACGCTTGAAATTTCTCGCGAACAACAGTCTGAATGAAAGAAACAGTCGGCTTCAATGCGTCTGATACGGTGGGTTTATAAGAATCCACAAATGTGGCCTGGAGTTCTCGGCTGACGATGCGCGTGATGTCGTTTGATGTGGATGATTGAAAAGGAGTTGCATCGCAGGACAATGTTAGAGTGGAGTTTGGCAGACGGTCGTATTGAAGTGAGATTTGCCGGCATGGCGCTTGCTGTAGACAACGGTGCTCTTTAATGACACTGTCAATGGTAGTCACGTTGGTGAAGACGAGCAGACTGAATGCGTCGTCAGCTTGGCCTTCCAAATGTTGGTGCGATTGTCAACCTCGAACATTTTCTGGTAAGCTTCAAGAAGTGAGGACGTCCTGTATGCATCAGAAGCAAGTTCCAGTTGACGTTTTAGTACGTACAGTAAACCTGGCGACCAAACGTGTTGCTGAAAAGGACGTATAACTGCTGCTGGAACGTGCTCCAGCCGGTGAGATCTTCCTTAACAAGTACATGTTGCTGGTATAGTCAGTTCATATTCCTGAGTAGACAATAAACATAATTGTTTGGTGCAAACAAGGAAGGAAGGAAGGGCATGCTTCCGGTGTCTCTGGGGAGGGTCGCGCTTCCCCTGTTCCTTTCCATCCTTCCTTGTTTGCACTTAGTGATAATATTTATGGTATACTCGGCGTGATCATCCTCGTGGCTGGAAAACCAGACGCGAGGGGCTTTCTTGGTAAACTATGACGTTCACCAAAATTAGAGTTGGCGTGATGGCGGTAGACTCACGGTATACTGCGCAGCGAAACTCCGTCGTGAGATGAGGGGTGCCGCACTTCCATCAAACAAATCTTACGTGGAAGCACGCAAGCGAAGCTATTTGCAGGGTGTAGTTAAAAGAGTAGTAAGCGCTAGCCAAAGTGGCAGCCCACAAACATCAAGCAAGACAAATCGTCGTCGTCAGATCAGACAATGGCCGCCTATGGGTATGTCTCATTAAATGCAAAGTTCGACATCATGTTCGAGTAGCACGTATCAATACACAAGACGTACATTCATGGATAAAAGCATGTATAAACATTACCGCCATATCTGCTTATCTACTATCGACTAATGTTGTTTTCACTGCTCGCAATAAGATTGGTAAAAAATGCACTGCCGTCCAGAGGAAAAAGGAGCAGATGAATGGCAAAAAAAAACAGATCTTTGTCGAGTGAAGCACATCAAGAACAACCATGTGTGTAGTGCATATAGTTCCCTTTAGCTGTGGCCATTTCAACGTGGCGCGAACGGGGAGGTGTATCAATCTGAGGCTAATGGAACATAAAAGGTCGTTAACTGGTGGATCGCCTTCTTATCTGTTCTTGCATTGCCAAGACTGCCAAGGCTGTAACTGCACACCTGAGTTAGATGAAGGCGCGATATTGTGCAGGCATAGGAATGAAGATACTCGTCTTATCGTCGAGGCATGGTATATCAACCATATCAATAATGGTGGAAGTGCGTGCGTGAGTCAGCCTTCAGTTACCTTACATAAGGAAGAGATAAATTGCCTTAACAGCTATCCCTCACGTAGACCGGGACTTGTACCCGACTGACAAGTGGTGCTACCATTCCAGAGCATGCGCAGATGAGTTTTGTGTCTTCTTTCGTTTTTCGCCTCAGTGCTTCCTTCAGCTGATAGTCGGCGTTCGTGTTGTCCAGTTCTCTGCTCTTGTGTCTCTGTCTGCACGCCTTAGCCTTTTTCGCATTATGAACTCTTACCAACTAGCATAGCTTTCTGTCGTACTAAGCTTGATAAAGTTGTCATTTAACCTAGAAGAAAAATGGCGCGTGTTATAGTTGGGTAGTTTTGCGGCAAAAGTTGCGAGTATGGGAATATGGTCAGTGATAAGGACATCAATGACACCTGCGCGTGGGGTTGGTGTGATATTGCTTAAATCGTGGTCAAGAATAGTAGCATTTTCATTGGGTAAATATCGCGTAGGGGATGAAATTAGTGACTGAAGCCCGAAACCGAGAATGCAATCATTATATGCTATTGGGCTGTTATATGTTTCCAATGAATTTATATTGATATCACGAACCAGTAAAACTTTTTTTTTTGTTTTCAGCACAAATTATATTGAGTAGGGCGGCAAAATTGCATAAAAAATCCGGGATAGGGGAAGATGGGGAACGGTAAATGCATGCAATGATAAAATTGTTCAGATTGCAAGAAAGGGAATCATTAAGTTCAATCCACACGGAGTCACAGTTCAAAACTTTTAAAAACAAGTCAAACCGACGCTTATACTTAAATTTAGGCAACATAAATATAAGCCGAGCCGTCGTAGCGACCAGAATCACGGTGACAATATTTTGAATTGTGCAACCGAAAACTATACAGATTGCAACAACAAGAGCCTAACCACGTTTCAGTAATACACAGGAATGAGAAAAATGACAGAGCAATTCAGAGAAGGCAGTAAGGCTGTCATGGTTTTTGCACAAACTACGCGCGTTGATGTGCTGTAACGAACAGGTAGAATTGGAGAGCAACGATTTTGCTTTCTCAGGTGAAAGCCGTGCCATGATGATATAAAACAAAGACCACGATATAGAACAGATAAATTGCAGAAATCAGCGTCAAGTGAATGCGCGAAGTTCAGATTCTGCATTTATCCTAAAGACCCTGCTGTTATCAAACTTACGGGCCTTAATATGACAATTCTCAGTCCAGAGTAAATACTATTTCTTTTCTTTTTTTTTAGAGCAAGCGGTTCGGTAAACAGCTTTTCATTGGTCATAGTAAAATGCTCGTTGACAAAAACAGGGCTATCATTACTTCCAGACATCCCGATCTGGAACGTATGCAAACGCACTTTACGCGCGTTGCGAAGGAATCTTTTTTTTCTTTTCGCGCAAACAGAACCGCACAACGATGCTTTTTTTCAGCTGTATTACTGGCCACACGGTGAACAGCATCAACGTCAGTCGATGGAACAGGGCATTCAATTACTTCTCGAATAGCTTTCAATATAAAGGCGCAATCCCCAACTTGTGTACAAGGGACGGCTTTGATTTCGACGTTATTCAGCCTTCTGTATTGCTCCACATCTTCAATCATCTTGGATAGCTGTTCGTTTCGGCCCTCAGTGTTGTCTTTGAATTGAACAACTCATCAACAGACGAGCGTACTGAATCGTATTGCTCACTCATAAAACGCACATTGTCAACAAGCGAACCAGGTATACCAAGAGCCTGATCTTCTAGTTTCTTGGAAATTTTAGACACAAGATCACCAACAAGGTTATGGAGTTTAGCATGAAGTAGGGACTCAAGCTGCTCAATTTTCTTGGTCGGTTGAGTATTAGTAGGCATATTGCTCAGCAAGCAACACCACAAGGCAACACTTATAAGCAGCAGCTGCAGGCGAGTACACAACATGGACGAAACTAATATTATCAAAACCAACCTGTAGTGGAGCGAACCGATTCTTAGTAGGCGTCCAGTTCCTACGACCTCTGCCCAAAAAGTGTCCGGATGCGTTGGTGGCTCCCTCATATTCCCTTCGAATAAGCTGGCGCAGACCTAGTGGTGTCCTAGGGCAGAAATGCAGCACGTGCGCGGCACAGAATGCTAAAGCCCGCACAAAGTGACGATTGCCATGTGAGTCTTCCGGCACAGAAGAATGGTGCATGCAGAAACCCCTTGCTCGACAGCACCAGTCTGTAGCAGTGATAATAGTTTCCTAGTTGACGTCCAGTTTCTACAACCGCTGCCCAAAAGTTTCATTCAAGCTATCAGGAATTCCGGCTCCTGTCCGTGGTAAGCCCTTAACCTTCGCTGCACACGGCGCTTGTGGTGTGTTTAATTATGTAAAGGTAAAGTTATTCCTCATAGACAGCGATAGACTGTCTAGAAGGCTGTTAGTATCGACAACGCAGACGCCCAACTATTTAAGCGGCCTCAGTGTTGGCGGAATTCCAGTGACTGTTGCTTCAGAATAGCGAGTTCGTTTTTGTGTTTTCAAGGACGGTATTTTCCAATGTACCCGCGAAAACCATCGCAGATCACTCACTATACTATGGCTCCACGGCAGGGATCCTTTGTGTGTAGTTTAGTTCACCAGACGATCACATTGACCTAGTGCGAGCAACACAGTATTCAGGTAATGGCGGCACTGAAGCGATATTAAAGTGAATTTGTGTAATGCGTGTAGGAAGCGGCCAACCTCGACTTGTCGCGGGAATGAGTGGCTATTAAATACATCTGTGACTCGGAACGCCTTCCCAAAACAGATTACGCATACAAATACTATTGATGATGTTACCGTGAATAATCAGGCAATTTTAAACGGCTGTTGCAGCATCGCAACTGTGCGGCAAACGGGAGCGCAGCTTTTAACGCTAAACCTCTGTGCTACATGCAATCACAAGTCCCAACATGGGCTGTCGATGAACAGCTTTAATCCCGAAATCGAAATCCCTAACAAACCACTCTGAGCATTAGGCACTGTACAATCAAACGCCAGCACATGTGCTAAACCCGAATACTATATTCAGGGCCCGTACATTCTGTGAAGCATCTGTTTCACTTGATAATGGCAGGTTTTTATGAAACTACACAAAGCAGTTAGTATAGTCTTATTTCATTTTCCTCTTTGGAAAAGTGAATCTCTTTAATAATTCAGAAATGCAAACGATCTCTTTATCCCATTAGCTTCAGCCTGTTCGCGTCGACAAATAAGCATTTTATTTTTTTATTGTTTAAGACTGTTAATCGTTCCTCAAGAATACCGTTCCCTCTTCAACAGTCTGTGCACATTCCCAAGAAAACAGGCGAAAGTGGTCGCGTAGATCGTGGCTACGCGGCATGTACCGTGACAGGGTGCATCCTGGCCGCATAAGTCTGGTAACCGCGGTTTCCTGGGTTAATTTTGAAGCCCCCACAGGCCCACATAAAAATATATTGACGTGCCACTACGTAAAAAACAAGGCAATATGAACAGGTTCTGGTGAGCACCCAAAAAAATTCATGGTAATATTCTAAACCCATAAATATTAATGATGTTTTCATGACCTCGATAGAGTCGGAAATACGCTGAGAGAGCCGACTACTCAGCCATTTAACCATATTTATGAAAATTTCTAGAAGCATTTGTAACCACTGTGAAGATTCAAGAGAAAGAGAAACATTACATTACGAATTTCCTACGGCTTGTCCCTGATTCACTTGCAGTTCACGCTCTTCAAGATCTATGACTACTGAGATTTAGCCTTGGTGCAAATAAGTGAAACGTTGGCTGTAGTTTAGTATATCTTTCTTTATCATGAAGGAATGGCGCGGCTGCATCCCTTTAGTAGCACCGTCGGCTATGAAAGGCGATCCCACACACAATATGACGTGCATAATTTGCATATGAAGTGCATATAAAGTGCATCGTCTCTTCTAGAGCATTTATTCAATAAATATTTAAGTTAATTTTTATGCGAAGCATACTAGCCGCACAACCACGCTCTTCCTTGCTGCGCCGCGCGCGGCCGCGTAGCTACCATATGACGCCATAACAGCTGCAAAAGCGGAGGCTCAACTCGTGCGCTCGCTTGCTGCCGCGTAGCTACATAGCCGGGTCTCAGCTCGTGCGCTCGCCTGCATGAGTTGTTTCTTCGTCTAGCCGAACCAAATATAGCCAAGCAACAGCAGTTCACCAGGCTAAACAGTGGTTCAACAACTAAAATAAAGGCTAGTATGCTTCGCATCCTGGGCTTAACCTTAGCTAAGCCACAGCCATTTTTTTTCTCAGAGTGTAAGCTCCCATTTCTTGCGACAGGTGCCTCGGCGGGCATCGGCGAATGCACGGCTAAGCATTTCGCCTCCCTCGGCTGCTGGCTCTCCCTGACTGCGCGGAGCATGGAGAACCTGGAGAGAGTGGCAGAAGATTGCTGCGCACAGGGACTTCCTAGAGACAAGGCAAGTAGCCGTAGGTGGAGAGCTGAAGGTGTTTTACACCAGGTTTTGAAATTGAGGGTCAAAATACGGCAAACCCCACTAATCCTCGAGCTTAGCGCGACTATAAATTGCGATGGTAGATTTCACAGAAACAAATCGAACCGATGAAACCTAAAAAAGCGATGATCAATGCCCATTGTTATGTCCCATTTATTACAAAAGCGCACCAGGCGTATACCATCTCCAATAATTTTAACGAAGAAGAAATAGAAAACTCCGGCTAACAGGAGTCTGACGAATTGGGCCAAATTTCACCATTGTTAGTTAATTCATGATTGCAATAACTAGCCAGAAAACAATCTAAAAAAACGTTCAGGCGAAATTTTCAGGACTGTATTTCATTATTACACAGTTTTAATGGACGTTGACCTGTGCAGCAACACAGGGCATATCATACAGCGTAAAGCATTGAGGGCCTCTAGCATTAGCTCAGCATAGACTAACCAATCGACAGAATCCTTCGCAATGTTCAAAAGCAACACAGGAAAACAATAAACCCTAACTTACAGCCAGCATTGAGTGAGCCCAACACTTATCCGGAACAAATTGCCACAAGGACGTCGTACTAGAAGAAGTATGTCTCTCTGCTACTGAAAATAGTCTCAAGACTACAAGTCATATGCTCTTAAGCCATAACGTTTGCACAGCCGTGTCATTCAAAAGAGTACTACGTAATCAGTCGATTCAATTACTAGTGTGCCACTGGGTGGAAACCTAGAAGACGATGAGACTTGTGGGGGAGAAAGAACTGCGCTGAAACTGATAATTCATAAGGACAACGTGAAGAGACAGGAAGAAGGTGGCGTGGATCAGAGTGAAAACGTGGGTAGCTCCTATTCCTGTTAAGATCAATATTTCAGAATTCTGCCCAAACCCCTCTCCTAATGAATGCTGCCGTCAGTGTGATCAACATTGAAGAAATGCAGCCGCACATCGTATTGCCACCGCAAAGCACCGTTATGCATAATGCACAATGCAGCCGGGATCCTCTCTTGCGTTTCTAAGCGAACACGTTGCGCGATGTAGCGGCGCGGCCACGAAATCCGCGCGTTGCACGTGTGATGTATTCTTACGAGCCAAAAGCTCGCGCTACTTTTGTACATAGGCTTAAGTAACACGATCAACAGGGAACGTTGAACTCCTCAAAACATGGCACCGCTGCCCGTCAGCTGATGACACATAACTTCTTCCTCCTCGTTTCAGTGCGCATGCCTTCTTGAAGCGCCATGTTAGAGGGACCTATGGAGATGTACTGAAGGTGGCAGCTAGGGCTTGAAATGACCAACGCTAAAAATGTCAGTTTTTGGTTGAACCAACAATGCACCCGCATCGGTAGCAGCAAACCTCGTGCATGACATCAGAAAGTTGTTGCAACAGTTTTTTTTTATAATAAGCCATCACGACGAGACGGCAACCACAGGAGCAAGAGGAACCGGGTGAAAAATCAGTCTCCAATGGTGCTTTTCGTAGCCAGGTCCTGGGTAAGACTGTCAAGACCCGAGATGAAGGTGTGCAAGACGAAGAGCTAAGGCAGCCTGGGAAACTGCATTGGAAGCGCAAGTGCTCGGCGACTGCAGTACACTTATGCTCCAGTGATGTGTATGGCTCGAGTGATGGCAGGCGTAAGAACTTTTTTGAGGCGACGACATACGTTGGCGCTCATTATGGACACTAGGACTCCAGCATCAATTATTGCCGTTAACGGAACACCATCTACGTCTAATTCAATTAGGTTCGTGTTGTATAGAAGCGTCAAAGGAGGATTTGAACAGGACGAACGTGATGCAGCACTATCTCCAAGAGTGGCTTGGCCTAGTTTCCGTCCTTCGGTTTGGAGAGGAATAGCGACGAGGTTGGGGTGACGGGGAGCGACGGCGATGAGGCGACGTCGATCGCACGGAGGAGCGGCTGCCGGGGCCATCAGAAGTGGGGTACAGACGGCGAGGTGACTAATGGCGAGCGTGTACGTATGGGCCTGGAGCAGGAAATGAGCTACAGTACGGCAACATCCAGGTGGTGCGGCAGTGGCGGGATACATCACCAACGCGGTGGCAGCGCAAGCAGATCGGTTTGTCGTCTGGGGTTCGCCATTCAACAAGATTGCATGGTATGGGAGCGAAATACTGGTCATTACAGGTTGTGGACGTGAGAATGGCCGCCGAATCTGGTCGAGAGACAGAGCAGGCGGTAGCGATGCCAAGGCTTGCAATTTCTTCCCGCACAAGTGCTTGAATATTGGAAATATTCTTTGTGGCATTATACAAACTTGCTGAGCTACAGTCATAAGAAAAGAAGTAGTAATTTCAACTCTGTGCATTCTCCTAGTCACTAGGTCAGCACAGCTTTGTCAAACGAGCTGATAACAGTAAAAGATGTCGCAGTTTCGCCCGAAAAGCGAAGCAGTGTTTGCGATAGCGAATTACCTGGCAGCAATGATTAAACAGATGTACGTGTCATCGCCAGTGTACATTACAGTAAACCTTCGCTTCCTTGTTAAATCAATAAACTTGATGTCGTGCCCAAAGCCAAACATGAACACACTTCACTGACGGTAAACTCGCTATAGGAACGCTTGCGTGAAGAAGCAAGGCGGCAGCGACAAGCGATCGCTTCATGTTCCTCCCAGCTAGAATGTGTTTCCAAAGCCTAGTTTACGCTACCTTCGACAGAACAGCTGCGTAGGAACAGCGCTCACAAAGTCACAACCCACTGCGCCGCTCGTAATAACGTAAAAATCAGGCAAATGTCGATATATAGCTTCCCTAAGAATGCAATGCCAATATGGGGATGCAACAGTTCCGTAATCTTTCTCAGCGCGTCGAGCACATATGTAAGCATACACTGGCCCAAATGAAAGCAAATGCGAGCGTAATGAAAACGGAAGCAGCACGGTTGGGCAACCGCCCTGTGTGAGAGGTGCTGCCAAGAAATACAAATGCTTACAATAGTTCCCTTATTCGGCCCTTCCGCGGTTTTACGATTGCTCTCGCAATCGCGGTTACACACACACACAAAAAAAACTCAAACTGTAGAGGAAGCTTAAGCGACACGGCAAATCATAACAAAATATATCCAATTACCCGTGGACAGAAACAAACGTTATTCATTACTAAAAAAGGTCAAATATGAGGTTTTAGGTGCCAAAATCACAAGCTGATTATGAGGCACAGCATAGTGCTGGGACTCCGGAATAATTTGGACCACCTGGATTTCTTAACATGCACCTAAATCTAATTACGCGGGTGTCTTCGCATTTCGCGCCCATTGAAATGCGGGCGCCGTGGCCCGGACTCCATTACTAGAACTGCGACAACGTGCCAAATAGCAATAATCTAATAAGAAGCGTAAACGTCTCGATCGTAACAGACACCTGAGGCGTAAGCTTGACCTCACCATCACACTAGCGTACACGCGAGAACGTGTAAATAAGCAGCATTTTCACAATCGCCCTAAAGTTTTTTTTTTTATTTCCAGAAACGCAACTGTACGACATTCTTTGCAACGACAATACATCAGCCTATATGTAACGTGAGAATTCAGCAGCTTGGCGGGTCAAGAGAGAGAAGAATACAGGAAGGCAGGGATGTTAACCAGTCAATAGTCTGGTTGGCTACCCTACACTGGGGGAAGGGAGAAGGGGAAGAGAAAGAAGGGAGAGAGAAGGTGTAGGTACGCGTACGGACAGCACTTCAGTTAAAGTCGCTCGAGCAAACCAGAAGTTCTGAGAAAACACAAAAGTGCCTTCACTGCCTTCTGAGCCGATGATCGGTCGGGACGGTGCTCTAATATTGTCTGTTCACTCAGAGGACGATCGTCTAGTTTCCTCAATGTGTCGGACAAATACTGTCTTTGGGCTTGAAATTGAGGACAATGGCACAATATGTGGTCAATGTTCTCCTCGCATGCGCAAACATCACATGCAGGACTATCGGCCATTCCAATTAGTGCTGAGTAGGCATTCGTGAAGGCCACTCCAAGCCATAACCGACACAGAAGAGACGCTTCACGCCGGTGCACACCGGCTGGAGGTCTGAGTTGAAGTGACGGGTTTAGTCGGTGCAGTCTTGTGCGTCTTGTATGTACATTATGGCGGGTCAACCATCACGTGTAACAAGCACTGTGATCGCAAAACAAATGCCCACAAATATTTGGCTATTGCAACCGTACGCCATTTGCGTAACCGCAATCGCGGTTACGCAAAGAAAATTCAAACGCAGACGACGCTGAAGCAACAGGGTTAATCAGTGAGGGCGGGTGCGTGACACAACTTTAGCAGTCAAAAAAGATCGACAAACGTTCCCAATAACTAAGATTAAATAATACCACGACGTGCGAACGAGCTATAGTCACGTAGCGCAAATGTTTCGATGGTTACAGGAAGCTTTGACTTATGCTTGAACTTATTACCACCATAACAGTATGCATCTGACCGCATGCGTATGGGCAGCAGCCTAATTAGCCGGCCAAAGGTATCGCTATTTCGAAAAATATGCATGTCACTGCTGGGCACAAATATACCAGCCGTAAAGACAAGCGTGGTAATGCTCAGCAGTGCGGCCGGCCAATTAACCATCATATGCAGCAAATTCTCCGGCCGTGATACAGATGCTTACACTTTTATTTGACGTCCCAAGTTCGCGTACCAACATGCACATTTATTCTTTCATTCCAAGGAGAGGGAAAATCTGTTCCATCATGCTTCCAAAACACGATATCTGTTTATTGTATACAATCCCACTCATCTTTGTAAAGGCCTACGTGACATTCTGATTATTAAAATAGATAAATAAAGGATATTCACTGAATCCATCCTTACGCAGTTTTGGCGATTGCTATCGCGATCGTTACGCAAACAAGCGGCAGTGGCAGACGAAGCTTAAGCGACACGGGTAATCCCTACGAGCCCGCGACAGAGTCAACTGCGACAAACTTTCATTATAAAAAATTTACCACGTACGGACAAGCCAATCAGCGCACACGTTTTGTCGTTATAGAGGTGAGACATGAAGTTGACCTTACCGCCATACTCCCATACATCCGTTCACGTGTAAATAAGCAGAAGTCTAACCAATCGCCCAAAGGTTTCGTTATTACGACAACGTGCGCAACGCTGTTAGCCGAAAATATTGCCAGCCTTAATCACATGCGTGGTTAAATTCAGCAGCGCGACCGCCGATCACGGGCAGCAGATTACCACATCGCGATACAAACGCCAACAAATATTCTGTTATCATGAACGTACGCAGTTATGCGGTTACCTTGGATATTGCGGTCACGCAAACAAAGCGCCAACAGCACATGCACTGAAGTTTAAACGACAAGGTTATCATACGAGCGCGTGATAGAAACAGTAAACTGAGAAAAGGTTTCACTGTCACGTAGTAAAAAATGCGAGCACGTGCGTATGAGCAATTAGGTCGGTGCAAACGTTTCATTTGTCACAGATAGCTGAGAAGTACACTTAACTTATGTCACCCCCCATACTCGGGCATCCGGTCAATGTGTAAGAAAGTGGAAGTCTAACAAGTCCCCCAAATGTTTTGTAATTTCAAGAAACATGCATGGCACTGATGGCAAGAACAATATAGCAGCCCGAAAGACAGGCGTGTTAAAGCTCAGCAGCGCGGCCGGCTATATTTACAGCAAGTGCCCCGACCGTGATACAAGTGCGTACAAAATTTCAGCTATTCTAACTTTACGCAGTTGTACGATTTTTAAGATAACTGATGGTCATTAAGAGTTACGGAATGGATTCCAAGGGAAGGGAAGCGTAGCAAAGGGCGGCAGAAAGTTAGGTGGGTGGATGAGATTAAGAAGTTTGCAGGGACAACATGGCCGCAATTAGTACATGACCGGGGTAGTTGGAGAAGTATGGGAGAGGCCTTTGCCCTGCAGTGGGCGTAACCAGGCTGAAGATGATGATGATGATGATGATGGTGATGATGATGATGACATGTTTAAAAAAATCGAGCGCTTTGATTGTAATAGTTCTTTTTTGCAGTGTAATCTGGTTATTCTAGGTACCTGACGGGGACGCACTTCTGCGCGAGCTCTGTGCAGTTTTCATTATTACATTACTATTACTATACATTATGAGTAATTTGCTTTAAAACTTCACAGGTGCTTGTAGTACCCGGTGATGTAACAGTGGAAAAGGACATCGCAGAAGTGGTGCAGAAAACAGCGAAGCACTTCGGACAAATTGATATCCTCGTGAGTTCTGTGCTCCGCTAATAGCGAAGGCAGCCACCTTTAGGCTGTCACTGTCTCTTAGGAAGTGCAAGATGGTGCAAATCTCGGAACAACTATGGTAAAGAGACAGTTCGTTTCCATGAATGTGGTTCGACTGTAAGTTTAATGTACATTGGCAAAAAAACCCTAGGCAACTTAAGGACCTTCATCGTGGTATAAAACACTTCTCTCAGTTTGTACTTATTTTGAAGACTCAGGGGTAAGTAAAGCATCTAACGAAACAGTCTTGAGTATTCTTGAAACAGTCTTGAAATCCCCTTCTCCAATTTGCTTTTTTTGTGCTTTTGTTTATTTACATTTATTACGCAGAATAGCTCAGGCCCAACCGGGAGAGACTAGTTACAACACAAGGGCAGTTTTGTCCAAGAATAAACCAACGGAACATACCTATAAAGAATCTTAATAAAAGCAAGTCAAAAGTTCAAAGTCTGCATTGCGCACACATCAAAGATAAGTAATTTACGCTGGAATGAAAAAACTATAACAACATCGGCAACCAAGTGGAGGACAGCAACGAGCAGGTAAAAAAAAAACAAAAGAAAAGCAAGTATTGCATATTGGAAAGACTTACACAGTTTCTCACAGTTTCTCTAGCAAGATTTGGCGGACCAAAAATTTTAGCTGGGAAGAAATTGCAATCAGGAATAATAGTTCTAGGCATGAAACTGTGCTGAAATCCTTCAGCAAGTGCAAATGTGGGAATTACTAATTGTCCTTAGTAGCGCCCGAAATAGCTTTGTCCTGACGAAGAAATCAACTGTAATTCTCCTGTCACTTTGTCGGAACTTTCACTCCAGAAAAATGTCTTCGACAACTGTAAATCATGTGCACTAAAGAATGGCGCGATGGTTGCTTTTGCAGTTTCGTCCACCTCTGTCGTGAAAGACATTTTTTTCCCTTTTTACAAAATTTCCTGCACATAGCTGATCCTCAGAGAAGTGATTTCTTTGGCAGTGTGTATGTTCATTTCTTGAGAATGGCAGTTCATTTTTACAATAAGGGCACCGATACGAAGAGTATGCATTTTTCACGGTGTCTTCGCTATTTGCGCATAGTACCCTCTAAGAGCCGGCTACGTTGTGTATTGCCCACAAGCTTTGCGAGAAGCACACCTTCGCCAGAGTAGAATGGTGGTCGGAAAAGATGTGTAGGGGCAAAGAGAGGAGGAAGGACGTTAGTGTGGAAGAAAAGAAATACCAGGAAAGTCGTATGCCTTCAGTAAAACCTCATTAACCTGACTTAGAACGACAGGAAGCTGAGCTAATTGGTAAGGATTCATTATGCAAAATAGAAGTGAGGCGTGCAGACAGGACACGAGTAGAGAAGAGAATCGGCGTTCGTGTTGTCCACTTCTCTACTCTTGTGTCCTGTCTGCACGCCTCACTTCTATTTTGCATAATTAACGTGACTGTCATGCAACGAATAAAAAAAATTAAATATAATTACATCTACTGCTTTGTGGCAACGATCCAGCATATGCACATTTTCACGTGGTAGCGGCAGTGTGCTGAGAGGTAGAAAGGATGCGTAGTACAAGAATAAACTAAATAATTTATGGGACGAACTTGTGTCCCCAAGGAGTACAACCTCGGGGGCGGTGATAACATCAAGTTTGAACGTCGTGCATCGGATCGACTACCCGCCCTCTCATTCCCTCGTTACCTTTAACCGCCAGCAGAATGTCGTAGCGTGCGCACAAGCCCGTCTGCCTAAAAATAACAAGAGCACTCACGAAGCATGAACAATCGGACATCGCGAGTCCATCGTCGCGTTTTAATAAAAGCACGATGATGACTCGTCGATGAAGGTTAGCTGCAAAATCTAGGAGCACACTCTACAGTAGTTACTTCGATGCTTACGCCTGAGCACCGTGTTATAATGTGATCACTGAGATCGCCGCTAATAACCTTGGACTTAAATAAACGTGTTGGCTGCATATACCAAATAACGCAGCAGCTGCACAATGATCATTATGAATTGACATTGAAGATTCCGTCTTTTATTGCTGTAATCTTCGACGAAACAGTGCAGTGACCCTTACGCTGTAATGTTGCCGTTTTACTGCGTTCTTTTTATTGCAGGTGAACAATGCTGGTATTCCCATGCTAGGATGCATTCAAAGTGCCTCAATGGAAGACTTTAATAGAGTGTGGCGGACGAACTTTCTCGGTCCGCTCTGCATGATCAAAAATGCTGTGCCCTACTTGCGTCTAACTAAAGGTGACATTTTATTTGTATTCAACCATGCGCTACCGCTTTGCGACATTGTTGGTTCGCCATGCACAAACCATATCTTGGAGGCGAGAGTTTGCATTGTACTTATTGCTGTTCACTTCGGCAACCTATTCTAAATCCTCTCAATTATGAAAATAGTAATATTGCTTTTTTATTACTGTAATTACCGTGCTTTGACGCAAAGCCCTGTGCGGCACTGTTTTCGATCATTTTGGCCGCAGTATTGTTCCTGGTTGAGGGTGGACCATAACGAGCACTGAGAGCAATGATGTACATCTTCCAAGACTAGCATTGCCCTTTAAATTATCAGTGACCAATCATATCCTAATTGCTTTCTTTTCCAGGTAGCATCGTGAATGTTTCTAGTGTCGCAGGGTTGACTGCGGTGAGTAAAATTTCGAGCAAAAGCACAGCTCTATGCTTGTATATGGGCAATGTAGATCCATAAGGGCCGTGTGCTCATCGCTGTCAGAGCTTTAGTGAACATTGCCGCCCGTGGCGGACACTTTATCGACGACTTTTGAACCAAATGAGAATCCATAGGGGCAATACAGCGGGTTCAGAGAGATTTGTATGTTTCATATAGTTGCAAAACATTGCAGTTCTCAAAGGGCCACCTTTAACTTCAATATAATAAAAGGTCTACCACCCGCAAACATCATTGCGCGTTGAAACGAATAAGGAGCTTGAACACAGCGTGAGCAGAGTATTTAGAGCACGAATATTTTAGAATTTCTCATGTAATTCATTTTCGAGCTCCTAATGCATTTAACACAAACGAAGGACTTTTTACGTACTGCCAATAACCAAGTATATGCCCAACGTCCTCACATGCATAATGATGAGTAGGAAGGTGTCGCTCCCCTGTGCAAGCAATCAATATATCTTTGTATCCAGCAACACACAAAAAATACAAGAAAAGTAATCTTGGGTTTATAGCCTAATGCGGCTAGTTGCCGAAGCAATGGGATATACATACAAATACGTCGTTCAGATCCGAAAACAATACAAAGTAGGCACAAAACTTTTGCAAATTGAAATCGCGTCTCCGATATATATATATATATATATATATATATATATATATATATATATATATATATATATATATGTATATATATATATATATATATATATATATATATATATATATATATATATATATCATGTACATTAAGGACTTTCGTCCTGTCATAACTTCGCAGGTCTTGGATGGGCTGCAAGAAAAGCTTGAATGCTAGTGCGCAAGTAGGAGCAGTATTCTTTCCACTTGTATAAGATTTCCAATTCTCGCTCCAATAAATTCTCAGATTCTATCGCGATCATGACTACGCCATTACGACAAAGTCTAACTCGCATTCGTGCCATGTCGCTTACTATGTATGAGAAAAAAGAAACATCCGCCTAAAAGGAATAAGAGAGTTCCTACTAATAATGCTACTGATTGAAACAGCTCTCTTGTTGTTGCGCATTATCCGAACCGCAAAAAAATAAATACACGCGTTAGGCTTGAAGAATGTGAACGTTAGATTGATTGTGGCCTATAGGGCCCAATCTTGGCTTCGGCATCGTTCTCGATGCTATAAATCAGTAGTGTACATCAAACCTCAAGGACACGGAGCCCAGCTCATGAAGTAGTTCATGAGAAATACACTGAACGAATTATAGGGGGATACAATAAATATTGAATAATTATTACACCAAGCACCCACAGGCGACCATTGCATTTACATTCTGTACTTGCACACGCAAGCGTGAACTGTATAAAAAAGCACCCCTAAACATTGAAAAGGAGGAACTTCTTGAATAGTAATATTCTGTTTAAAGATACGTTAAGAAAAGTACCATCAATATGTTTTTGCGAGAATGAAAAGTGATGCATTTCGTTTTTTCACTGTTTGCAGTCAACTAATTCTTGGCGAACCATGCCAAACAGCATGTTAAACCTGCCATCATATCATTTCGGAGAGTTTAAAGGGAGTGTCCTGTAAAAATTAATCAGTATCGCTCCCGCACAGTATTACTTTCGAGCGTGGTAGGGAATGCCGGAAATTGCAGGATATAGAACGACAAGAACATAGGACATAAAACTGAGCCTTGTAGCAGGCCACGCCGAGTACTACTGTAGGTTAAATTAGGGTGACCAATCATTTCCCTTTGTTTAGGTGCTCACGCTTACCTAGAAAAGAAATCATACTTGATGCCACGTACGGCAATTTTTCCAGTAAAACGGAATGAACAACACCAAATGCTTTCGCAATACGTCAAATTAATACTATTAATTTGTTGCTTTCGGTAAAAAGTACATCAACTTTTGAATTTCGCCTGCCTTAACCAAGATTTGATAGTCAGAAAAGTAGTAGTAGCGAGCTCACAGTTAATTTTTTACCGTTGGGGTTGTTCAGGTGCACGTAAATCTGAATAGGCGAGCGTTTTTTTTTATTTCGCCGCCATAGAATTGCGGCCACCCGGGTCGGGATCAAACCTTCGACCTCGAGCTCACTATAGGTTGTTTACATGCAAGGTGGGATTAGCATAGCGCAATAACATCAAGACCGCTCTAGAAGTGGATCTCTAGGCAACGAAACCCTGCTCAGGACAAAGAACGTAAGCAATCCGTTGGAAGTGCTTTGGTTGAGAGGAAACTTTTTTCAAGTGCTGTATTGATGCAAACGCACCGCCAATATCGGTCTGTACCAGTCTTGGACGCCAACGTAGGCATGAACTTCATCACAGCCCGTTCAAATTTGCTGTCCGCCATTGACGACACAATCAATTTTGCCAGCAGCTATCCTGTTTTCGAGGTTGATATTCTCCTGAATGCAGTAGGAAACCTCGTCGCATTATGAGTAGCACATTCGCAGCAATACCTCCTGCGCTCTCAACCCTCAAACGCTGAGCTCTGTCAACCACAACGGTCCCTCACGTGGCATTCCGCGCGTCGCCCGTTTCAATCAGCTAGCCGTATCGGCCGTGCCACCTGCCATACTCGTTGCGTCGAATACAAGACGCCCATATGCCGTACAAACCGGATTATAGGTCGAGTGGGAATATAGATTGATTTTTTTTCAGTTTAGGAGACAAAAGAATGGGAAGAAGAAAAAAGGCAGAAATTGCAAAAACGGATTTCGTTTTCAAGACGGCGCCGCTCACCACCATCGGAGCTCTATTCTCATTCGTAGGGAGTAGCAGCACTGTCCTCAAAAGACGACTTTTCCTCGCTCGCTGCCCTCCATAGTACGTCGTCTTCGTTGTCGTCGAGTGAGTCACTTGTTTAACATTTCTTTAATGCGTTTTCCACCATGGCGTCTGGCAAAAAACGCCATACGAAAAGCACCCAGCCGCAGACGGTCGCGAGCGGGGCTTTCTGCATGCGGCCCGTCGGCTTCTTCGGGCTGTCGGCAGTCACCGGCAGCTGGGATGCACGAAGTTCCCACGCAAAGTCCGCAAGTGCGTGCACAAGCTGAGGATGAACCGCACTACGCCCACAAAATCAATTTCTGCTGTGGTTGCCCTTGGGTAGCTTTCCTTTCTGCGCTGTGCAATAGCGCACGCTTTCTTCCGAAACTCCGAACTGGCACTGCGCGGCCGCGTGGCCTCTGTGGCGAGGCCGTTCGCTTCAGCGGGATTGGTGCATTGCAGTACGTGCCATATGGGCTCGCTCTGGGCAAGTGTGGTGGTCGCTTGTCAACGGAGACGCGCGTTCCACGAGCTGACGCAGCGGAGGCAGGTGTGCGGTAGCACGGCAAAGGCGTCTGCTATATGCGTGCGTTTTGTTGCATTGTAGTTATAGCAACGTATACGCACGTGAGATATCTGTTAGCGAGGCCGCGGTGAGGTGATGTCACATTGCGAATCTTCAACAGATCATTACTTCATGAAGTTCCTTTATCGGAAGCATTTACAAATGCATTTGCAGTGCAGGCCATTTTATATACTGGGTCTCAGTACAGTGCCCTTCCGAGGCACCTGCGATATCTAAATAACGCCCGCAGGTTCACATATCGCACGACATGTGTACGAGCCTCTAGTAGTAACCATACGAGATGTCCACGCGTGCACAAGCAAAACCACTAAAAGATAGAAAGGCAACGCTAGCAGCTGCGTCGGCCATCTTGTGAACGCTGGCGAAGAGTCCTGTTTCCTCACCAACTCTGCGCATATTTTGTCTGTTTGGCGCACTATTTTTTATTGCAGTGACGGGCATTCAAGAATGAGAAAGTGCAGAGTGCTGACCATGAAGCATCAAAAAACAAGATATAGCTTCTTTTTGGCGAACACCTATAGCTAATAATAAACAGAGTGCACCGAAGGAATCATATTCCAGGGCTTGGTGTGTCAGTTAGGGAGCAGGAAGACGAATATTGCCACAAGAAATATACATCAGGTCCGAAGTTCAGTGATACAAATGAACGCCACAGATATTTAGATTGCCATGACAATTAAAATGTCAAAGCAGCAACACGAAGTAAATACTAACTGGCGACGCAGATATAATCATGATGCATAACAGAATACTACAGAAACATTACAGCAGCTCATAACAGGCAAGGACAAATAAAAATGCACTGGTATGTGGGGCAGATAGCAGTGAACCAGAGCAGGGGAGAGAAAAATCATGGAACTTTGGTAGTGAGTGCAATGAAAACAGCACAAATAAACATGTCGTGCAAAGTGTCTCTGTCATGTCTAGAACTAGTCTGCCAGCACGCCGTCTGTCACAAACTCTAGCAGTACGCAATGCAATCTAATGAATAATGTCACACGAAATTATTAGGAGAAATGAATTTTAGACAGGTAACACTAACACACTGCCATACAAGCTACGAAGGCTATATATAAGAAATACAGTTTTATTTATTTTCGTATTTTTGGTCCAACGCACCAAACACTTTCTGCTGGCTTACAAATCACAACGTTGGCGATTTTTAACATTCCGTCATTATTTCGACATTTCTGCCTACCCTTTCCCGCGACACCCAGTGCTCCTTCTGAGGCTGATGGTCTTTGTGCAACCGCAGTTTCTTCACTGCAATTCCGGTTGTTGGTGATGCCGATTTTCTCCCAAGCACCTTTTTGTTATTGAGCCTCTGACAGCAATCCTATTGCTACTGGTCACATTTTCTTCAACGAGGACTCTCACTTCATGTAACTTGCCAAGCAGCTGCTACAACACTGTGTCATCATGAATGTGGTGCAGGGAAGAGAGTATGAGCTTGGTTTCAGCCCTTATTGAAGCTGTTATGCGGCTACATCAGGTGGCACTTCAATATCTTCTGTGTCAGCGGATTTGCGGCTCCTAACAAGGACAGTCATGTTCGGCCCTTCCCTGTATGCCACAGGCAAACGCTAGAATTCCCACCCACAAATAAGTAAAAAAACAGCGGCAAAGTGTTACATCTGTTACACCTGAAATACATCTGATCAAAGCCTCTACTGTTACCGAGAGAAAGATTGAGACAAGTTCCTTCATCACTGCAAACTTGAATGTCTTCGGGCCTGTAGTCAAACGCTCATACGAGCCGTCCCATAATATGCTCTGTTATAACAGGGCTACTCCCATGAAGGAACTCAGGCACAGCACGATAATAAAGGCGGTACGTGAACGAAAAACTTAGATTCGTGTAAAGCATCTTCATCTCTTTTTCTGGACAAAAATTTTCTACTAAAACTCTGAAAAGCCCCTGCAAGCCACAACGACCACTATTTACAGCAAAGTAGGCCTTGAGCTCTTTGTTTGTTTATTCTGTTCCGTTGCTTTTGCCAAAAGGGAGGTCCATCCTATAAATCTTTACGCATATTTTTTTTTTTACTGAAAGCCACTTACTGCTTCCATAGGCTTGTAACTTCTCGTTTTCTTTCCATTGTGGCGACTGCTTCAAGGCTATTTTGCTTTCGTTAGGTCATCCTCATTCGCACTGGCTGCTACTTGCCTGAGCATTTTCTTGACAACAGCGATATCTTCCCCTTCATTTTCTTTTTCGAGAGCAACCTGTGCCAAGCCTGTTACACAGGGCTAGGCTACTGTTCGGGAAGGCAGGAGAAAGTGCGCTGATCTCCGCCGGGCTATAGTCCACGATCCAAAAGTTAAGATTGAGATTTGGGTTCTAGGCCTTAAAGATGAATTGTGCCTGTTCGATTCAAATTGTACAATGATTTGTTTAAAATTTTACAATGAAGGCATCTGCAGCAACCTAGGAACTTGCTGTCTTCACCACAATCAGGAAGAGTGGAAGGGCATAGTCCGTTGTTTTGTAAGTAGCATCAAGACATACCACGTGGTCACAATACTTTAGTATTAATTCCTTCATGAACTCGCTTTCAACACAAAGCAGCAGCGTCTCCTTGCATTCCTGTGCCACAGTTTCCAATGTGCCACTATCATGTAACTCGGCCTGTCGTGCCATTCGCCCTTCTGAATCATTTTCCAGAGACTTCACGTATTAGGGTCGAAAAAAACTTGTTCCTGGTGCTTTCTCTGTTATTTGTTTGGCGTACTTTGCCGCATTCTCTTGATCAACTGAACTAAACCTGTCCTTAGGAAGCTTCTTCGGGATATGATATTTTATCTCTTTCATTGTAAAGTAAAAATCTCTGCATGTGCTCGGGGGGCACTGCTTGTTTGAGAATAGAACATCTCGGACAAAAAAACCTCAGACAGATCTCAACGATTTTGACAGGTGTCACCCCTTGTTGTAGGAGACAACAAATTCTTTTTGACACTTCTGAATTTGGCGGTCGTGCTTAGCCTGCAAAATGAGCATCAATGTCATGGTAGGAGTGGCTTTCTCTGTCGGACATGCAGATAATAAAAGCGATGCTGGCGGCGCACAGGTTTGTCACTAGCTTCTTCTTGCAGTGCCAACCTCAGTCGGCGCATCACTTCTTTTGCAGCCGTTTCGTGCTGCAATTCGGTACATTGCTTTGAGACGTTGATCTAAAACAAAAACAAAAGAACACATGTCAAGCTGTGTTAACCAAGTTAAGTGGCTTTTAAAATTGCCTGAAAGTAATGAGAACCCTTCTGGTGGTGGAAAACTGAGGTATTTGAGACATGATAGTGCACAGGAAAGGACACCGGAAACATGTAGGCAATAAAACGCCGTGTCATGATAACGGTGACGTTACAGAAATGCAAATGCAAAATAATTAACGAAAAATGCACGAGATACTTCTAAGCGTGCTACCATTTTACAGTTTCAGCTGTATTTGCCAGGGATCTGTGCGTAACCAAGCATCCCTTATCCATGTATACTGCGCTTCGGTGCCATAAAGCATACCTTTTCTTAATGCTCCTCGACTGGCACTTCCATCAGTGGCATCAAATGCTAAGATCTTGTAGCAAGAATTACAGTATCAATGCATGAAATGACGAAACAAAATTATTAAATAATGATAGGTTTGAACAGAAAAATTCCATGAATGATCGCATCAGACGAGAGCACTACAAAACAGCGACAGCCAAAGAAGTCAATAAACGTGGCTGTCAAGAATTATTGCAAGATAACAGTACAAAACTCTTCTTGAGCCTCTTAACATTCCCTAGGAATCGTAATGAGAAATTGAACTCGTGCGCTAACATAGTGTTCATACAGTAATTTACGTATTGAGTGATATATTTAATCGCACCTAGCATTCCTGAGATTATAAATATATATCGTCATCATTATAAAGAAAGATTTATTGATCAAGTGGTGACGTTCACAAACTTAAAATTTCATGATCTGATTGCAAAATCAGTTTTGGCTAAAGCTGTAAATTTTTTCGTATGTTGAATATTTGGCCATGCAGAATTTTCGAAAACATGAATCTCTGAAATTGGGTGGTGAGGTAAAGGGGTGTACTTAAAATTTAAAGTTGCTCCTGCTTGTTAGCCATATTCTGTCATTTCGGCCACTTTAAAGCAAAGATATTTGTGCACTCGAAGAGATGCAAGAAATGCCACTTAGTACTGACTGCAATGTGAACACACTCGCATGAAGAGGTACCACGGTGCATAATTCAAATCATAAGTTGCTTTCAAAAATGTAACATTGACTACTTTTACTTAGTGGATACCTCCAATTTTACAACTATTTAAACAGACTAGATTTATGTAGTGGATGCCTCCAATTTTAAAACTCCAATATAGTCCTATAATAATGAATTAAAAAGTCAATGCAACAGAGAATTAAAAGCAAAAAACAGAATTTATACGGCATTTAAAATTCGCTGTATATCAGTCAATTACCTGTTCGACTATACAAATCAACATTTAATTCATGGACTCTAAGCTGGCGAAGCGCATAACCAAGCTGAAATGATCTCATTTCAAGTTTTTTATAAATCAATATTTGATGCCGTGAAAAAAGTATTTGTTTTGGTTTGTGTAGTTTCACGTCCGAAAACGACTCGCGCTATGAAGGATGCCATAATGGGGGGCTTCGCATAATTTCGCCCACCTGTGGTTTTTCAACATGCACTGTAGTCATGCAGTACACGGAGCTCTAGCAGTCGAACTCTAACTTTATCGAAATGTAACCATTGCGGCCGGGCTCGTCTTTCGCGTCAGCAGCCGAGCACCACAACCACTGATCCATCGCGGTGGCTAAAAAGAAATGTCTATTTTATCAGCGATGCTTATAATACAGAAACAACGGTGAGGACATCAATGCCAAAGTCAAGAAGGCTATATGTGTTTGTGCTTACCTTGAATGCCGGATACAGCCGCACATCTTTCACATGCATCATTACAGTGCAACCCCTCTTCTTAGTTCCTTGTAACTTCACCTTTTTTTCGCTGGAAGGTGGCCGCAGACCAGCCTACGTCTTTCTCCTCTTGGATGAGATGAGATACGCAACATAAGTACGTTAGAAATTACGGTAATCTCACTTGGAGGGATCAGTGCGAGCCTTTTGTATCTTCATCATTAGTGCAGTACTCGTTTCTTTATATGTTTCTCACCTACGAAAAGAAAATGATTTGTAGTCACTTTCGCTCTTGTCCATTCTGAATAGCATAAAATTTGCTTTGGAGCAGCACTTTCCATCTCTCTGTGGGCATAATTGCCACAGTATTTGTCTCACATCTAAACTGGGCGTATGGTTTAAGCCCCTCCCTTCCCTCGCCCCCAAATTTCTTGTGTTGTATAAGAAATTTTGAAGTGTACACTGAAAAACATGCTAATGCGGTTAGGTGTTTGAGCATTTTAAACTCATTTATCTTCAGAGAAAAAAGTTAAGTAACTTTATTGATTTGCAGGTACATAGCAAATCTATCCTTAATTTAATGTGTCAAATCCTTTGAATTTCTCGAATCCTGTACTTTGCGCAGGTCTCGTCCAAAGGGGCTGTCCTTGTCCATAGTCTGCAACACTTTAAAGGGCAATTCGTTCACGGCAATATGACCATGTTGTGTGCTAAAGAGCAACCAGCCTGTGCAAACTTAACATGAATCATCACATCGTCAGCCACCATCTTGACGCGGCACGTACGGGTTGCACGCGTGCGATGAACATTCCTCTTGGCATGATGGAATGCTCGGGCTGAAATCACACATTTAGAGCGGCGACGTCTCTTAAGAGCTTTTCATATGCCTCTATGCAGCCTACATAACCGGTCCAGGTGTTCCCACAGCTTTCCAACTACCACAGGTGGGTCCTTAAGACACCTTGTTCAGGTACCGTCAGCACGGCAGACTCTACGGCGCCCCCAGCCACGGCGAAAGAGCCACGAAAATGTACTAACGGAAGAAACAAAACAAACAAAAAAGAAATACCCGGCGAGTGTTTTCGCGCTCGCGGGGCGGCGTCACAGCACGTCTCTTTTACCCCGCGACCACCACGCACGCGCAGAGGGAGCCCATATTGCACGTATTTAAGAGAAACTCTCTCCGCTTCGGCTAAGTCCACAAGCCAGAGGTTCCAAGATGGCGACTCACATTGGGCTAAAAACCACTATATTAGACGAGGACCGACATTAGCTTTTTTTTCTTCAAGATATCTCGGCGTATGTTCTAGTTTGTAGTGTTGTCCCACACAGCGACTCCGCCACCGTGAGCACTGTCAAGTGCTTCCAAAACGGCACTGACTCTTCGCAATCCCTCAACTGGAACACCTTTGTCTCTGTCTCTCTCAAACAGTCCTCGAGCGGTTTCGCCTTGGTTCCGGCTTATCACTTCATGGGGACTTCTAAGATTCCAGTCAGTCCAGACTGAGCCTTGATGTCGTATTTACCCCCACCCCCCCGCTTCTCCATAGTTTCATGCCGACAGTGCCAAAAGCCTGCAGTGCCCGCGCCCTGACATCTGCGATCGCTGTGGATACCGTCAGCACTACCCGGAACTCAGATGTATGCACTACCTCGAATGGCGCATTATTTCTTCGACGTGGTCACTCGGCACTAGGCCTTCGCACCATCTAATGCCTGCATCACTACGGGGCGCTGCACTTGGATACACATGCTGCAGCGCGTGCGCTGTTTCATCGTTTCTGCAACTGCCTGCTCGGGCACACGCTTTCGCCACTGTCACCTCAGCCAGCAAAGCGCAGAGCCACATGGAGGCACACTAGCCGCAAGACGGTGCATAGACCTGCTCCATGAGGGCTTTACTCCACAAAGCCGCTTGACACGAAAGGACTCTGTCCAGCGTCTGCGCATAGCATGCGCACGAGACGCAGGCAAGATCAAGGGACAGCTGCGAAGGCAGTCCTCCGCCTTTCGACGCTTTTGTAAATGTACCTTTCATTTCTATACCGAAGGACTTGCCTCGTCGCTGCTAAGTGCATATGTCGAGCAACCACGATCGCCATAGCTCACACAACCATGGGATTGCACCATGCTTTGCAGTCGCTCTTTAAGAGTGCACATTCGACCTTTCACGCGAATAGCTATTCGCAACTTGCTTGCTTACTAGGGGCATACCAACAGAAACTGGAAGATTTGAAATGAGGAATAATTCATTGAGACCTCTTGAGGATACTACACAACGACACAAAGCTTTCTTTCAGGTATGGACAGTAGCAATATGTTCGGGTGAGCTTTAAAAGGATGCTATGAACGTTCATTACATTAGAGAACAATTGGTCGTGCCTAACGAGACAGTGGGCAAACAATCTGTATTCTCTAGTTTTTCCACCGCCCACTAAATGAAGGCTAATGCGCATTCCATGGCTTTCTACCTGCTATACTGCCCATTGCGGATCACCGACAGATGTTTCGCGGCACCTGATCGCCGCTACTTTCACCTCACCACTTTCAATGTGCATGTAGCTTATGTGTGCCATCAACTGCTGCTAGTAAAACACGTACAAGTTTATGATGTGCATCGGTGCTTCATGCTAATAATACGTTTCACCCCAACCACTCCTATTATCACAACGAAATCTATTTTACAATTCAGTGGGCTACAACTAATAAACATCATTAGGCTTTAAGCAAGCGATATTAATTCAAGCACCTCTCCAAACAGATTTTGAAGAACGTGCCTTACGCGGTCGCCAAAGCAGCACTGGACCACCTGACTCGATGTGCTGCACTGGGTGAGTGGCCTGTAGGGGCTGGTAGAAATGCAGAGGACCACACGTAGTGAGTGACAGACCAACGCAAGTGAGCCCGCCATGAACGCGCTCAGTGTCAGTGAAGGCATATTACTACACTCTGTCATAGAATGTCCTGGCAGCCAGGGACACTAACCCTTAGACCACAATCGCACCTCTCCTTCTACCGCGCCAATGCCAACTTCCTCTTTGAAGTCATCGCCGCGCGAGTCACATTGAGTAGCACGAATGCGCGAAAGCACATACGGGGGCACCAGGATCCTTCGCGCCCCAAACGCAAAAATTAAATGGGCACTTATAAGGCATTTCATGCACAGCTTCGCGAAAGTTTCACTGAACAAAGATTTCAAAAGGTACGTTGTAGCTGAATAATTCTTTTAGTTGTAATGTTTAATGAAGCGTTGTGTTTACAGAAGACTTGCAAAGGTATCTGATACATTTATTGTTCGAAGAAGTCAAATATTTTTAGCATTTGAAAATATTTGATTCAGACTATCTTGGTTAACCACGTTTACATTCGGCTCCTTTGTGTACTATCGCGGTGAGATTACATTCTGGTTAGTGTAGTAAGGGACTCACACAAAGCCGACAGCTTTGTTTTGTAGTCACGAGACATTAGTTTTCGGCAGCCATGGCGAGTGGTAGATACAGATAGCATCTTGCAGCATGTCGCTTGAGCAACTGCGTGTTTGTAGGTTTCTTACTGTTTCACCAGCATTACTTCTCTTATTACTTATATGCTGCGTGCCACAGTCCTTTTGATCTGTCTGAGTGGAGCATTCTGGCAGTAAGGCATGATAAGTCTGCACCATTCAATAGGGTGTTCAATTCACCGAAATCTTTAAATTCAGCCGCGGCGTCACTATGCCTGCCGTTGGCCAGTATCGCACACCTAATGCGACAGTTAACTGCAATTCCTTCGATTCGCAACACACTATAGCTTTACGAATGTGTAGAGCATACATACGGGGACCTAGTTATTCGTTTTCTGCAGTCGTAACCATCAGCACTCATTAGAGCTGCGCCGCTTGCTGTAGCTGTGTATATAGATAACAGCACTCAGGTTTATGCATTGAATAGTGTCTTTCCAAGCAACAATAAGTTTAGCCGATCATATGACCGAATACTATCGTGCTTGCCAATACACACTTCTGCTATGCTAGATGGAAATGCGGGATCACTACACCAGTATAATATATCCCAGCATACTGGGCTTATTAGTTTGGATCCCTTTCGTTCGAGTAGTTTGCTCTGCTTGAGTCCATAGTAGATGAGCTACTGCTGTCACGGCCTCTCGCCATCATTGCTTTTGCATTGTAGTAGCTAAGAATAGGGGAGTTTTTATCGCAGGTGCTGCTGCACGCCAACGCATGCAACTGATTGCGTTGAAGGGAACCAATCATGCGTTTGCAGAGCTATAATCTCCAGTGAAATGCTACGTGTATGTCAGAAGAACACAGCGAATTTGATGAGACCTATGGCACAGTTCAGCTGGCCCACGAAGCGTTTCTAACAGCATCCTACTATCGCACGAACGTCCGCCCTTCATGATGGGGGCACGAACTCATTGTTGCTGTATGTGCACAAGGAGGCGCTAGCGCATTATTCATTTAATAAAGCCAGTATCTTTCCAGGAGCGTTTCTCTGTCTGTTGCTTGGGCAATCATTGGCGATGGTGTTTGCTCAATCTTTTTCTTGTTAATTCGCTGTGCTGATATATACAGAACAGAGTGCAGCAATAGTGTGACCTAGTTTGTAAAAAATTATAGCGCACTGCCTTAGCTGCACTGCTGCTGGAAATGACGCTGTCGATGATTTCGTCATCGCTTCCTGCCAGCCACCCTTCTGTTGGCGCATGATCCATTGTAGGCATATGCCTTGTTTATGGCTCATCATCACCACTCTCACGTGTTCCACTGTTTTCCCGTTGGCACTATCTTCAGGTGCATCATGACCAACAATCGTGTGCAAACATACCGCCATCTTGAGAACAACAACATCGATGCAATTCACACAAATTCCTTTTGGTCCGATAAAACTATAATGTTTTGTCTTCCGAAATACACACACAGACGGCGCCGCACCTAGAGTTTGTGTGGAGCTCGAAATCCAGCACTAAATACGAAGAGCTGTTGTTACGCGATAGCACCGTGATAAGGGTGTCAGACTGTTTCAGTGCATATTGTTGTACTTTGTTGGAGTGGTGACAGGTGAAGTGGTAGCGGCCCAGAAATTTTTTGACCAATCGTGATGGGTTGATTGCAGGATTGATATAGAAACGTTCGGAATAGCTGTACGTTATGGCGCCTCTGCCTTCAAGAGTGCGCTGACCTGTTTTATGATTCATGTAGCTCAGATAAGACAGTAATAAAGGCCAAATGCAACTAAATATTGGCTTGCATCACTAAGCCTAGTTGTACTTAGTGCGCGTACAAAGCCGCCTCCATGGGATATTGTAGGTTGAAGCACAAATTAATATATCGCAAGAAACCTGGTACAGTGGACGTTTTTAACATCGAAACTAAACGCCGCCATGTCCGCTCGCCGGAAGTGACGCATGACCCAGAAAGAACTACTCCTTAGGGAGACCTTCGGTATTGGACAGCGCCTAGGGCTAGCGGCAGCGGGGTTTATATAATGTCGAAGGCGACGTTATAAGCACTTTATATTTGTTAACCAGGCTCTCGCGTCTGTGCATAGGTGCAATATAAGTGCTACCAATAAAAATATAGACAATTACCAGCTCTGGACCTCCTAGTAGATTGTTTAGTAGTATTTGTTGCCTATTTATAACCACCTAGCTGGAGTGAAATTTAGTTGCAGTGGGTCTTTAACCCCAGAATGCGCAAATATAGCAACTAGATCCTAAGGGGCATACGTGCAAGTTATACAGTGCAATACAATACAATGTAACATATTTTATTAACTCTCTCAAGGCCACATCAGCAACAAAGGAGAGAGGACGCAAAGCAAAAATCTGCGTTGTTGCAGCTTGAGAGCCACCCTCCGCCCTCTGCCGGGGTTCATAGCCCAGCAGCTGATCACAACAGCAGTGGAAGAGCGCATTCACAAACACAAAAGAAATAGAGCCACAAAAATATGTACATCTATTATTTGCGTGAAGTTACGCCTCTACTATCACTGGACGTTATTTGACAAAAACCACTCCACATATTCTATGGGCAGGAAACTCATTTACAATCAACCGAGATAAAATGCATGTAAAATGAAGGTACAAAAAGCTATATATATGTTCTAATCACGAACTATGTACATTCAAACATGGGAATAAGTTTGGCTAGTCTACGCCGTGAAGTCTCTTGAAGTATAATGTTGTTCTTTTGCAGAATATTGAGATAATGTGATAAACTATATGTCAGTGACTGCTTACCGTATGTCGTGCGATAGAAAAGTACACTCCATCACATTTTATTCCGTGTATTGTAGGATCAGCGTTTTTATACATAGGCATAAACTTGAATGGGAAGAACTCTGATATTTTCATGATATCAAACCTTACAAAGTAGGGACCCGTATGAGTGCACCACGGTACATTAGCTATTAATCTAATTGCTCGTTTTTGAGAAATTAGAATTTCCATTTGGTTCTGCTTGGAAGTTGTCCCCGAGGCCATAAGACAATAAGTTATATGTGGCAATATAAATGCATTTTAAATTATTAGTTTAACTTTCGGGGGAAGTGTGTGCCTCTGGCGACATAGGATGCCATTCTTCCTATTTATTTTAGCGCAAATATTCTCAACATGTTTATCCCAACTAAGAGACTCGGTCAAAGCAATACCAAGACATTGCACAACTGGCACGACCTCAATTTTTTTTGTTTGCTAACCAAATGTCGAGATCTGCACGCACCGTTATGTTATTAGCTCGGAAGAATATTGCTTTCATCTTGGTAATGTTTACTTTTAGGAAATTCTTAAAGGACCATTGACGCAGGAATTCTAAGAACTGATTGCCGAGTGCTAGTAGGTCAGTTTCTGTAGTACTTGAGGCAAGCATTGTGAGGTCGTCTGTATACGCTATTATGTGTACAGGAAGAGGAGCCGAAAGTATATCATTAATGTAGATAATAAATAATAGCGGCCCCAGAATGCTGCCTTGGGGTACACCAGGGAATATAGGTTGCGAGTTTGATATAGCGTGATTAAGGGAAAGCATTTGTTTAGGATTATATTTCAAATATGATTGAATTAAAGATAACCTCGTTCCTCTAATGCAATAGTAATTGGCTTTATGTACCAGTATATCGTGACTAAGTAGGTCAAATGCTTTTGAAAAATCAACAAGTATTCTGAGTACAAAGAGCTTTTCCTCAAAAGCATTTATTATTATCTCTTTTTTCTTAATTCGTGCCATTTCAGCGGACCTTTGTTTTCTGAAACCGAATTGACTGTCTGATAAAACTGAATGTTTAACTAGAAAGCTATGAATTGTCACGTAAGTAATCTTTTCCGGACCTTTCGATAATATCGGAATTGAAACAGGCCTGTAATTAGCCATAAGTGAGGCAGCACCACTTTTGCTACCTGCATTTCGCTTGGAAAGACGCCAGATGCTAAAGCTAGGTTATAGATATGTATTAGCAATGGGGCTAGTATGTCAACTACAAACTTGAAGGGTTTGACCTAAAGCCATCTTTATCTTCAGCTCTGCTATTTCTTAGATTTCTAAACACTGCCATGAATTCGTCTTCATGTGTAGAATATTTGAACAGGGATTCCGGAATACATGGCGTGTTGTACACGTAACCCACAGTTGTGTCAGAGGGACAGCATAATGTTTTGGTTACATTAACAAAGAAATTATTAACTTCATTACACAGTTCCTGCCGACTTATTGGTATACCATCTCTCATTATTGTCGGAATAGTTGTTTTTGAGGTGCGATTTAGTAATTTTTTTATTTGGTCCCGCTGGTCGTGAACATTTCTTTTGGATCCCTCGGAAATGCATTAATAAAATACCTTAACTTGGAAGCTCTTAGTTGTCGATTTAGCTGGTTTCGGTATCTTTGTAATTCTCAAGCTTGGTAGGCTGGCGCGATTTTATGACTTGCGCAAACATTTTCTCTTCGGTCTTTATTTTACACAGCAGTTCTTGCGTAATCCACGGCTTCTTAGGATTGCGTTTGCGTGGACGGACTTGCGGAAAACATGTGTGATAGACAGTTCTATTTTATACGCCTCATTATACGCCTGATTCACGCCTTTTACCGATAGCACATCGTCCCAACTTATTTCATATAGCATCGAACGGAAACGGTCAGGTGTGGTGATATCAATGCGTCGAAAATGTGGAGAGGGTGCTGCGGGAACTCGATAAGGGCGTTAAGCTGGGACAAAGGCAAAAACAGGCAGATGGTCACTTAAATTGAACAATACAGAGCCAGCTGTTCTTGTCTGCGTTCATGATTACAATATCAATGGAGCAAGATGTGGAGCCCATGATGCGCGTAGGTACTTCGATAAGATTCAAAGAACCATATGCATCTAGTAAGCTTATGAATTCTCGTTGTGGTGCTGAATCACATCGCGTATCAATATTCAAATCCCCCGATAAATATAATACTTGCTGGTTTGCTGCTTCATAATCAAACAGGCTTTCGAGAACGTCCAAGCAGCCTCGCAAACTTCCATCAGAAGGACGGTGTAGAACGGTGAAAATGTTATTTCCACCTCCTACTGCCAGTATTTCAATATTTTGGGTAGAAACTGTGAATAGTTTGTTTTCTACTGCATCTAGTGTGTTCAATATCTGTAACGACACTCCGCCACCTCGGTTCCCAGGTCTATTAAGAACAAAATGTGCATAGTTACTTAGAACTAAATAGTTTGCGTCATCTTGATACCAGGTCTCGGTAAACATAATTACATCAAATGAAAATTTGAAAACAGGGAAAAAGGCTTCTATTTCATCAACTTTCAAGTTCAAGTGAAAAAGTTTTACGGCATCTGTGCTGACTAGCTTGTTTAACTGTGCTGGAGCAAGCAGGTGATAGCAATCCATGATGAAGGATAACATCCTAGATCATTTTGGCCACGTCAGTGCTATTCGTTATCTTTAGCACCGTGCTGTTTTCAGATTTCCGTGCATTGATCTGGCCTCGACGCACACAGACACTTTCAGTAATATTTGCGCTTCTTATTGACAGTCAGCCCCAGCAAGCGCTTGCGATCTAGGCACAGGTGCTCGTTCAGATACACTGAACTCGTTTCCTCAAACCCAAGGTCTGTACATGACAGTCTCATTCTTCGCACCTTTTCAAGAAAAGCGTCTCGCTTCTTTCGATGCACAAATTGTGCGACTATCTATTTCTCTGTTTTGCTTCCATGAAAGGCCACCCTATGACATACGTCAATGTCGGAGGACGCAACACTTTCACCCACTTCTTCGCCAAGTTTATCCAGGATATCCAGCAAGTTTTCATCTGTGCTCACGGGTATCCCTTTATTTGTACATTTGCATTCCGCGAATACTGTTCACAATGTACCAGCCATGCCGCACACAATTTGACCTGGGCAGCAAGAGAATCACAGTTATTTTTTTAAAATTACGTTTGCTTCACGCAATTCCTCATTTTCCTCGACTGTGCTCTTGAGGTCATCCTTCAGCTCATCATATTTCTCACTGATGAATGACATACTTGTTTTTATTTCTCTGAGCTCATCGGGGAAGTCGCGTTCAAGCGATTCCTTGAAGGCCTTAAATTTGGTCCTGATTTCTTTCTTGATTTCTTCTAGTGCTAGCGCTAGTTCCTTGTTGATTTTGGGCCTGATAGTGTGAGGCAAGCTGCGACGAAATCACAAGAGCAGCAGTTTACAAATGGCAGCAGCGGCGTGTCAGCCTGAAGCCTACAGAAATATACAATGCAGTATGGCCATCCTGCAGTAAAGCCAAATAGTCGGGTTATCCTCTGTGTCGGTCGTGCTGCTCACGCCGCTGCCGCCAAATTGCGGCTGATTTCAAGAGAGTTCGGTTAGCTCCCGGGTTCGTTGATGCTCCATACTGTACGAAGAAAAATGCAGAGCTAGCTTGAAATCATAGAAACATATACTATAAAAAATTCTGCCACAAAAGATGTATGAACACGACATAATTGTTTTAACACTTAACCAACGGATCAATTTCATACTGCTGTAATAAGAAGCTATGCTTTCACGAGTCGTAATTGATATTGAATTTCGGGTCGGCGGACAATCGTTGCGCCCAGTTGCTGCCCTAGTTCAGTTACCGTTAGAGATGAGACACTTGGAATTGAATTTAGCATGCTGGTTTGGACCACTCAAGACATAATATTAGACTTTCCCAATCTACGTAAATAAGTCAGTATTGTTACGGCTGGCCTGTTTGATCAACTATTTGTATCACACCGCCGAAGCCATGGCAAAAATCTGCACGTTTCAAATATGCCGAAAGGCCCACGGCCGCTGAAAAAGCCTAGTAGGCAGCAACGGCGACGTCAGCGCTTGTTCCCGCATTCTCACTTCCATACCCACGGTGCATACGACGCGCTGATGCCTGCTTGGACTCGCCAGTTATGTCTCCCTTGCGCCAGCGAGAGGCTTAAGCTTCGGGCGTGCATCGCTCCGTCTCCTTCTACTGGTCGAGGGAAACGCCAGCAGTGTCTGCGCTAGCGTGCGTGGTCGTCAGTGCATTTGCTTCTGCTGCGTCAGTGGCAGGTTAACAATATTTTTAACTGGCTGCCGTTTGCTGAACGCCGGCCGCAAGCATGGAGAGCGTTCGATATCCTTCCCTTCAACAAGGGTGCTCTGAAGATGCTTTAATGGACTCCAGCGCCAGCGGACTTCAGGTTTCAGCCAAACCTAGAGTGTTCGTGTCACTCTCCGTCACAAAGCTTGTACAGCTGACGGCTCCGTATCAACGTAATTAAAGAATATTTTTATTGGTTACGTCGATCGTGTCGAGCATCTACCTTCGCCCCGCCCTGTTGCTCAAGCTCCAGACCACTATGCCCACGATCCACGTTGCACAGGTGCAATAGCATACGTCCCACACTGCGGTACTGCTGCGAACTATCTCCTAAACATTGTGCGAACACTGAGGAGTGAGGATTTGACAGACGTAGGGAGGACGAAGAACTGTTCGTGCCACGAGATGTGTTTTTGCTTCATGAAACAGCGATGTTCCTCCACTTATCCTAGAGCATGTTAGCGCAGGTTCCTCCTATGCGTTCCTGGAAACAAATTACACGAATGCATAATGGAAATGCTCTAGTACCTCGACCATATGAAGCCCAGAAACGTTTAAAAGCAGAGAAACCTAGAGATGAGTGTAGTTGGTGTAGCTTCATCGTTCGCTGTGACTGATAGGGTTACACACAAAGCCAGTGGAAACCAAGAAACACGCCACAAGTGAAGGCCAATGTTATACTCTCTTGCAGACTGTAAATATCCGATTGTTGAGATCGGTCGAATGTGATCACCCCCTGCGGTGACCCAAAATAACGTGCCAATTTGTGAACCTGTTTGTTCTACATGATTCAATGAATGCTAAACAGCATTTGTCCATGATGCGGAATTAGGCGTTGCAATTTATCGTAATATGTGAGGACACCGCGCACCACCTTACTTTAAACAGCCTCTCGGTACGGCGCAATCATTCTCGCAATTGGTCTGGGCATTGCAGTCAGTATAAACTGGCCGCCATGTAGTTCCGATTTGACGCAATGAAGTTATTTATCTGCAATGTCAATTGAAGCAACAAATGCAACGCGAGGAGCGCCGTTGTCCAGAACAGCTCGAGGAACAGATCCTACGCGTTACCACAAATTACCACCGCAGCTTCTGCTTAAACTCGTGCAGGCGCACACATGAAATATATTGCAGTAAGATCATGCAACAGCATCGCTAATCAGAAATTTACAATGGTTACGTACTTTCCAGAAACACCGATGAAGTATACCCTTGCATTTTTTTAACAATTTCACGCGAGCTTCGACCACACCATATGTCAGCAGTCTTATAAAGGCGACGAGTGGTGGCAGCGGCGGCAGTTTCTATGGGCGCAGAAGACGATTTACAGTTGGAATGTATTCTGCTGCGCTTTTCGCTTAAGCAGTGGCCCTCACCGCTACAAGCCAGTTGACATGCCGTGCGGTCGACGTTCGCGCGATATTGTTAAAAAACCCATGGGTCTATTTAACGTGTTTTCAGTTTACCTCTGCTTCGTAAACTTTATGAGGCAGTCTACATCGCCCATATTTTTCACTAATGCAATCACCCGACATATGCATGCTGTGACTCGCCTCAGGCGGTGTATGCTTGATGCATAACGGCTTCGTCTTCAGCACTGCACTCGCGCGGCTTTTCTATAAGACTTGTAAGAAAGTGCAAGGCTGTTTTTTTTTGCAGGAAAAGAGATAGAACAGCGTTATAGGCTGCTATATTTCACAACGTTGCAGGAAGAATATATTTGAGCCTAGCCTTGTATTTGCAATTGTCCAGAATTTATTAAGAGGCGCTTAAAAGAGGAACTCTAGCAAGAATACTCAAACCTGCCAACTGTGAAACATTGCAGTCAGTGCTCTGATAGATACGGCAACTCATTTCAATGTTTTTTTTCTTTTTTTTCGTTGCAGAGAATGCCCCGTACGGTGTACGTGTGAACTCAATCAAGTAAGATCACTCTTAAGCTCCTCGCTGTGCTTGCTTAATCAGCCGTTTCCTGTTGCATCGTTTCGGCACCTACAAGCATCCTGCACAACTACTATCTAGTGTTTCAGAACCTATGCACTGTTGGAATCAATGATTTGGTGTACATTTCGCTGGTGGCTGGTTGTCAAATCTCTTTTGAGCTTTTAGAAGGAGTTACCAGACGGACGAACAAGTTTCGATTAGGAGAACAATTGTGTGTGTGTCGCAGGCCTGGGAGCGATGACAGCAGCAAAGAAACTACAACAGAGACGACGATGGTATCGCCGCGGCATTCGCTTGTTTCTGTCGTTATTTTCGGTCATTTGTCTGCTATCACGCTGGCACCACACTGTCTTCTTTCCCCGCCGACGCCACATTATGGCGTTCTGCCATGCAAGGCACAATATTAAACTCTTGCGATATTTATGTTTATACAGTACACCAGTCACAAGCTAGGCCGAAACGCAAACACGAGATCAGGCGGATGCAGTGTGAGACTGATGCGGCAACGTTAATGGCTATATTTGATTATCGCCGAAGAAACGAATGGTGATGAAGAGGTGACTGTTTGATGTCTGTCTGTCTGTCTGTCTGTCGTTCTGTCTGTCTTGTAAAGGCGCTTATTAGTCAGCGGCGTTTGTACGGACCGTTAGAGCAGGGCATGGACTCCCAGCACGAGCGGCACTCACGAACAAAATCGCTGAAGAGGACGACCCACTAGAAAGCGCTGGGGATGACAACCCACTAAATCGTTCTAATTCTACGCTTTAATTACGTCTGGGAACGAAAAGGCGCCCACCCGATGACCTAGCAGCTCGTCACTATGAATGGGCCATAGTAGGTCTTGAGGTGGTAGACGTTGAAAATGTCTCGTCCACGATGTCGTATGTCCGAATGCGGTTCAACACGCTCGATGACATAGTTGACCAGAGATATGCGTTGTATGACATGGTAGGGGCCCTTCATACTTGCGCAGTAGTTTCGATGAAATCGCAGGTGCAGCGGAAGGGACCGATAGCCACACAAGAACTTCGGGGAGGAACATGGGTGCAGAAAGGGTGTTACCGAGAACGCTATTCAGGCGCTCTTGGTCATTTGAAGTAAAGGCCCGCGCGAGATCACGACACGCTTTGGCATGGCTGGCTGCGGCAGAAATAGACGCACACTAAGATGCATCTGCTTGTAGAGAAGCATTGTGTCGATTGTGTGCGACGGGTGCCGGCCGCACAATAAGAAGGGTGAAAGGCCAGTGGTGCCGGTATTGTAGGCGTAGTTGGCGAAGTGCAGAATGGGGAAGTCAAATTTGTGCGGTTGCAGGCTACGTACATTGCGAGCATGCCGCCGAGCGTGTGGTTAAAACGTTCTGTAAGGCCATTGGTCTGTGAATTGTGAGCAGTAGCTGTTCGGTGCACAATGTGGCACTCTTTGAGGATGGCCACATTGATCAAGAGCACTTTTATAAAGACGTATGTGTGCTTTACAGGTCCATACAAGACGATATTACATGTACCACAGGTTTTATGCGAAGCTTTAGGTTTCCACTGCGCATACCAAACAGGCCATGAAAACACTCCACTGGGCACTGTGCGAGTCGCCGATGGGAGTACTTCACCTGTCCTTGGAATGTGCACAGCACGTGTGACCATTGGAGGCCATTATACCGTTGTTCTATTTATCGTCCTTGAACACTGTCCGCACGGCCTAATTCTCGGCCTCTACTTCCTTTCCAAACACTCTGCCCAAATTGACTGCTCCACAGGTGTTGTACAGTTGGATCTGCCGCTTCCTGCCGACGCAACAACTTGCGCTTCACACCGCTTATGTTCAGCTGAGTTTGCAAGGCTGTCTCTACAAGCGGCTACCTGTGTCCTCCTGACGCCCTGTCCTCCCGTACCTGATGGCGAGTACGTCGTGTCGCCGCTTACTGACGTGGTCTTGTCGCGCAATATCGCCCTGCCGAGCACCTTAGTCCGGATCCGCGAAAACTGCGCTTGCGTGCCCATCCTCAATTTTGGATTTTCGTCGCATGTGCTGCCACACGGTATCGCCATAGCGCATATCACTCCTTTGGAAGAATTGGAGGTTTCTTCTTTGACCTCTGAATCCGTCCTCAGTACCAGCGGACCTTTGTCCCCCACTCCTCCATCCTCGACGCCTACGGACGATGTTTCTAAGATGATCGCCCCAGACCTTCCTTCCGAGCAAACCAAAGCTCTTCTTCACCTCCTGTCATCTTATCGGGACATCTTTGATTTAGACGACCGTCCACTTGGTCAGACATCTGTTGTCACGCGTCGCATCAACACCGGTGACGCCAGCCCCATTCATAGGCGCCCATATCGTGTCTCCGCAACAGAAAGTGCCATCATACAAAAAGAGGTAGACAGGATGCTGTACAAGGACATCATTGAACCTTCAAGTAGCCCGTGGGCACCACCAGTTCTATTAGTACAGAAGAAAGACAACTCGTGGCGCTTCTGCGTTGACTACCGTCACCTTAACAGAATAACAAAGAAGGATGTTTATCGCCTGCCTCGCATTGATGACGCTCTTGACTGCCTTCATGGATCCCAATATTTTTCATCAATTGACCTCCGCTCCGGCTATTGGCAGATTAGCGTCGATGAGATGGACCGCGAGAAAACCGCCTTCGTCACTCCGGATGGTCTGTACCAATTTAAAGTCATGCCCTTTGGATTATGCAATGCGCCAGCTACATTCGAGCGCATGATGGACTCTCTCTTGCGCGGCTTGAAGTGGTCTACATGCCTCTGTTACCTCGACGACGTGATTGTGTTTTCGCCGAACTTTGAGAGCCATCTGCGGCGTCTCTCAACAATACTCTCCGTGTTTCGCAGGGCTGGCCTTCAGCTAAACTCCTCCAAGTGCCATTTCGGTCGCCGTGAAATTAACATGCTCGGCCATCTCGTCAACGCTGCCGGAATCCAACCTGATCCACAGAAAGTTCACGCCGTGCGAAATTTTCCTGTACCTTGTTCAACCAACGATTTAGGCGAACCCTAAATTAGACGAAGATATAACGTACGCGGAAGTTTATGAGGCGGCACAATCCGCAGTTAAAAACTCGGCACCGGACCCAGACTCGATCACAAATGCAATGATTCGAAACATGGATTCGGTAGCCCTAGCGAAAATCACAAAGATATTTAATAGCGAGTGCTGGGCCAAGGGAGACTTACCCCAAGAGTGGAAATTGGCTAAAATAATCATGATCCCCAAACCAAAAAAGAATCCCTCGATTGATACACTACGGCCGGTGTCGCTCACGTCCTGCCTAGGTAAGCTCTATGAAAGGGTTATCCATAGCAGATTGCAGCGATACCTGGAAGAGCGGAGCTGGTTCCCGCACTCCATGATAGGATTTCGCCCGGGTTTATCTTGCCAGGACGCATTCTTCCTACTTAGAGACGAAATTCTAACTATTATACCGTACGGCGACGAGAGACTAGTCCTAGCACTAGACCTTAAAGGAGCCTTCGACAACGTCTCTCACGCCGCAATATTGGAGGAACTCGGACTGGCGGGTTGTCGTGAGCGCACATACAATTACTTAAGAGCGTTTCTTTCCAACCGCGAGGCGAGCATCAGTATTGGCCAAATCACTTTGGATTTATTTAAAATGCCTGACAAAGGAACACCTCAAGGAGCTATATTATCTCATCTTCTCTTCAACATTGCGATGTGTCGCCTCGCGCGCGATCTGGATCGGATACCCGACCTAGGTTACACGCTCTACGCAGACGACATCACGCTGTGGATGAGCAGGGGTTCACTAGGGGATAAGGAATATACGCTCCAAAGTGCAGTATTAGCGGTGGAGAAATTTTCTAGATGGAGTGGCTTGAAGTGCGCTCCCGAAAAATCTGAGGTTATCCGGATACACGCGAAAGGCTACAAATCCATAGGATCGATTAACATTGTGGTGGAGGGCCAATCAGTCCGAGAGGTACCCACAATGCGAGTCCTGGGTTTGTGGCTTCAGAGCGACGGGAGAGCACTACAGACACTCAAGACCCTCAAATCCACAGCCAACAACATAGCCCAATTGATACGTCGCGTGACGTATCGAAACGCGGGAATGCGAGAAGACGACACCCTAAGGTTCGTACAGGCCTTAGTGGTTAGTCGAATAACGTATGGCTTACCGTACAAAATCCTGAACAGGGAGGAGGAAAAGCAGGCTGACACAATAATCCGAACCGCTTTCAAAGCTGCTCTGGGCCTGCCTAAATGTACTTCAACGGAGCGCATGTTAGCTTTGGGAGTGCACAATACTTTCGACGAACTGAGGCAAGCCACCCTGATGCGACAGAAGGAGCGCCTCAGCTTCACAAAAACTGGTAGGGCAATATTGGCTAGACTCAATATCCCAGCATACCCCATTTATCTCACAGAGCAGGCCGTACCTCTCCCTCCTTCGATGAGATCCAAAATTACAGTAGCCCCAATTCCAAAGAATATGCATCCAGAGTACAACAAAGAAAGGCGCAAAGCACGTGCACAACACATTCAATCAGTCACTCTAATAACCATAGGTACAACACGTACTACACGGCCGCAGCTCTGTATGCAGAGGCGACCGGGCAGCGCTACCAAAGGAGGTACGCCCTCGCAGTCGTGAACGCTATCAGCCAACAGCATATTACCGCGTCGGCCACGGCGGGATCCCCAACCTCGGCCGAAATGCTAGCAGTGGCGATCGCACTCGCTCATGCGGAGCGCTCGCAAAGGGACTCGGTCGTGGTCACGGACTCCCAGGAGACATGTCGCATGTTTCTCAAGGGGCACGTGACTGCGGCTAGCCTCGCGATAATCCCTAGATCCTTCAACCACCATCATCGCCTACTCTGGTGCCCGGGCCACGCGGGGGTACAGGGGAACGAAAAGGCTAACGCGTTAGCTCGCGGGTTCACTAACCGAGCGACGGCGTCCTCTTCTAAGCCCACCCACCCGCACTACCCCTCACAAAATTCCACCAATTTAAATGCCAAAGACATCCTTGCTCATCAGCGTGGAGTCCGAAGAAAATACCCGCCGCCTCATCCACAACTTAACGGGGAAGAGGCCGCCGATGGGCGTAAAATACAGACCGGGGTGTTCCCCCATTTAAAATTGCTGAACGCCATGTATCCCACTCGTTATAGGGCCAACTGTCCTTGGTGCGGTGGCATACCTACCCTAATGTACATAACCTGGGAGTGCACTAAGCACCCTCATAGGACAAACACCAGTAGGACAATGGAGCAGTGGGAGGCACAGCTCGCCCGCTCCGACCTGGCAGGACAAAAGTCCTTAATTAGCCAGGTCAGGCAGGCGGCAGAGGCCAGTGGGGCCCTGGACTGAGAGGCTCCGAACACTCCTCCTTCAAATCTTTATAATTACAATAAAGTTTCTCTCTCTCTCTCTCCCCAATTCTGTCACACTTTGACCCTTCTGCGCCCACTGAAGTACGAACTGACGCGAGTGGTCATGGCATCGGTCTTGGCCCGCTGCGTCAGCAGGGCCAAGACCGTGTCATCGCTTACGCTAGCCGCCTTCTTTCCACGCCCGAGCGAAATTACTCCATTACTGAGAGAGAATGTCTCGCGCTCGTATGGGTGGTCGCGAAATTTCGGCCGTACCTTTTCGGTCGGCGCTTCTGCGTCGTAACCGATCATCATGCCCTCTGCTGGCTCTCCACTTTGAAAGACCCCACTGGACGACTTGCACGTTCGGCCTTGCGTCTACAAGAATATACATTTTCTATTATGTATAAGTCAGGGCGCCTGCATAAAGACGCTGACTGCCTGTCCCGCAATCCAGTGGATCCACCGGACGATACTGATGCAGACTCGGACATCAGTGTTCTATCCCTCTCCGGCTTCCTCCATATTGGCGACGAGCAGCGCAAAGATCCTGTTCTTCGAACGCTTATGGAACGCCTAAGCTCCTCGCCCAATGACCCGTCCCTCCGGATGTTCACCTTCCGCGATGGAACTTCATGCCGTCGTAGCGTTCGTCCTGACGGCCCGGAGCTCCTCCTAGTCGTTCCCCAGCACCTTCGACTAGCCGTGCTCCATCAACTTCATGACGCTCCTACTGCTGGACATCTGGGCATCACTCGAACATACGACCGCCTGCGGCGACGCTTCTTCTGGCCCGGCATTTATCGCTCTGTGCGCCGTTATGTCACTTCTTGCGACCTGTGTCAGCGCCGGAAGCCGCCTGCTATGCCTCCCGCTGCTTTGCTTCAACCAAGTGACGCCCCTACAGAGCCCTTCTTCCGTGTGGGCCTAGACCTCCTTGGCCCCTTTCCAATTTCCATCAAAGGAAACAAATGGATTGCTGTGGCAACCGATTATGCCACGAGATATGCCATCGCACGAGCGCTACCAACCAGCTGCGCTACAGATGTCGCCGACTTCTTACTATACGACGTCATCCTGCACCACGGCGCCCCTCACCAGTTGCTGACGGATCGCGGCCGCTACTTTCTATCGAAGGTCGTCGATGATCTGCTCCGCTCCTGTTCTACACAACACCAGATTGCTACCGCGCACCACCCTGAAACAAACAGCCTCACCGAGCGACTCAACCGCACGCTAACTGAAATGCTGGCCATGAACGTTTCCGACGATCACCGCGACTGGGACGTCGCTTTACCGTACATCACTTTCGCATACAACTCGTCCCGTCACGATACTGCCGGATTTTCCCCATTTTACCTGTTGTATGGCCGCGACCCCACCTTGCCCTTTGACACGTTGCTACCTTCCGCAGTACAATCACCCAGCACTGATTACGCTCGCGATGGTATTGACTTAGCCGCCCAGGCCCGAGAAGTCGCCCGTCATCGCCTCACAGTCTCGCAAGCTTCTCAAAAGCGACGCTACGACCTTCGCCACCGAGACTCCCATTTTTCACCTGGTTCCCTTGTCCTTCTCTGGACGCCTTCACGTCGCGTCGGCTTGTCCGAAAACCTACTTTCCCGTTATTCTGGACCGTACCTGATCTTACGCCAACTGTCCGACGTGACATACGAGATCGCCCCAGTCGGTCAGCCTTCAGTGCATCGCAACGTCACCAGCGATGTTGTTCACGTCGCCAGGCTGAAGCCCGGAAGCTATGTCCACCCATTAAGTGAGGCTCCATAACTTGCACCGGGACGGCGCTACTCCACCGGGAGGGTGATGTTACGGTGAAGTGAAGGAAGAAGTTGGATTGGTCGAGAGGAAGACGAAGCCTGGTACTTGCCTGAACGCCATTAACCTCACTTGTAAATATACATTATTTTACATTCGTGGGCCTGCTTTCTTACTGCAACAATATTTTTCAACTAAGTGCAGTTGGGCCAACTGGAATAGTGCCAAAACAGGCTGGTAAGACGAATTTCTGTGGTTCAAAAGCGATACGTATTGGGCGAGTTGGTTGTACATGGCTCTTATTAGACGTTCTTATGTTGTGTGTCCCTTCTTGGTTCCACGTCCTGTCTTTGTGCGCGAAAAAGTCTAATAAAGACTTTTTGTGCATCTCGGGAATCGAAAGATAAATAGGGGAGGCGCATTTCTTATTGTACTCTTTCGAAGTTGTCAGTAAGGTAGTATCTTGTTAACTGCCAGCAATGGCAACGAACAATGCTACCATTTTTCCCATACGCGAGAACGGTCGCTGAATCAGCCGGTTAATAAGTGTTTGTCCATTTGACCCTCGGGGAAGACACTCTACGTGATATAACGCTCCCTGGTCTGCTTGCAGCCACGGGGGCAGCTGATTTACTTCACTGAGTAGTGGAACAGACTAGGCGTCACGAGGTAATTCAAGAATAACTCGGAGGGCAAACGATGGTCCGTTGAACACTGGGAAGGCATACATCATGCCAGAAAGTACAGATGATTGATATAGCTGTAATGCTGTTATCTGGTCCCAACCATCGCCCCTAGAAGTCAAGGCGACCGCTAATCTGAGTAGCGACTGCGATTTGCGCCGCACAGACGTGACGGCAGGGCGCCATGGTAGGCGATCATAAATAGTTACGCCCAGGTAGCCGTGTTGCTGTACCCAATCTATCGGTGTATCTTTGAGGTATGGCCGTCTCCTGGTTCGACGAGCGCATTGTCTAGGATCCTATGCAATTACGGCTGACTTAGCGGGCGAAATCTGCAGAGCAACTTCTTCCATCGACTCTGATGTGACATTCAGAGCTCTCTGCAAGATTCAAGGTAGACGTGGACCATGGTGCGAAGGACCGCTGATCCACAGTGCGATGTCATCATTATAGACTGCTAAACTTACTGGAAAGCCACATTCGTTAGGCAATCGGCTTGGAAGTATAGCAAGTACGCTGTTGAACAGAATCGGTGGTAAGACGCTGCCTTGCGGGACATTACACTTAAGAGTGCGAGATTCACTTGTTGCTCCTGCAATGCGCACTTCCGTTTTGCGCTCTGATCGAAAATGGCCCACAAAACGAAGCACATCCACAAAACGAAGCAAGTTACCCAAGATTCTCGCAGTCCTAAGTGCCAAAACAATCGCCCCACGTGGTACCGAATGAAATGCTTCAGGTATGTCTAGGAATATTACATACGCAGAAAAAAATATTTTTCAAGAAAAATTTATTAGGTTGCTGTTTGCAGATGTCATTCAAGCTTACCACGACCTCAACATGCACGGATGCTACCGTCATAGTCACAATGTTGTTGTATGTGATGGTCGCTTCACTTTAGGACGACTTCGAAGACTTCCGTTTTGAACGCTGATGCTTAGCAGGTACGAAGGCATACGAGCTATCCGACCTTGCATCAGACTCGGAATCGCCAGCTTCTGATGCCACTGAAGAGTTAAGACACTTTTTTGCAGCAGGAGGCCTGTCCCTGCCTCCAGACCGTTGCACCACCATCGCCTCCATCGCAAGCTTTGCAGGGAGGGTCTCCCAGCAAAGCAGGAGTCTTGAGGGCGAGTACAAAGAGCACTGGGTGATGCTGTTGCACGATGAAGCACAAAATTAGAAAACTTCTGCATCAAAAGGAACCATTAACTGAATGCAAGAACTTTGTCGTCATTCACCTCACAGGACAGGAAACAGCGCAAGAAATGCATGCACCAAAAAAGGTGCATACTTGACGAACGCTGGAACTTGTTATTCAGCATTGGTTCGGTCGACTCCTTCTTTCTTCTGTAGGCCTTTATTTTGCTGATTTTGCTCTTAAACAAATGCTGTACACCGCAGCACCAGAGTCAATGTTGTGCTGCAGCTGCACTGTAAGCAATCCAATGAACAATGCTCATTCCCATTCATGAGCATTTCTATGAACCTTAATTTATTAGCAGCGGCTGATAAATGGTACTTCGTGAAGTTAAACTCAGCTTTAATATTAGCGCAAGAGCTACAAGGCCGTGCGCAATCTAGTAACATCCGAACTCCCGGCAACAAACGGCTAACAAATACTCGAACATGTTGGGCGTACACGAAGCGCGACGAAAAAGACATTCAACGAGGGATCACTCTCTTGATGACATTGTTTTTGATGCTTCATCCATTCTCCACATCACCAACTTGTCGTCGATTAGCCCAATGACCTGTAGCAGAGGACTAACAAGTTATTGTATTGTTGCAAATATTGTATGCACAGTAAACTACACGGCTGTTTTTGCATTTTGTCCCCAGCGCAATGCGACCGCCGCGGCTGGTATGTGATCCCGCAATATCATGCTCCGCAGTCCAACGCCAAAATTGCTAGGCAACCCTGCTGGGTTGAAAAACAAATATATCAGTCATGTACCACCCACGACCACCCACATTAAATCCTTAAAAAGCAGTGCCTTCTAAAAAACATCACGCGAATATAGTCGCACCCAACTCTTCTTTTGGAAGTAGACGTTGCTATTGAGCACTAATTAAACTAAGGAGGTGTAAGGAAAAGACACGCACAGAGGTTTTTCATCATTTTAGCAGCAAGAAGTGGGGCGGTAGGTCTCTACTTGATATATGTTGCAGCAAAAAGACATACATTAGAAAACAAGACTTAAAATTTCGTCGATGTTGGGCATTATTTTTCGCACGTGAATTTTATATTATCTCCTCATTTCGTTATGCCTATTACAGAGGAAAACAACCCCAGCTAGTTGCCAGCGTTGCTACGAGCCTCTTGCTTCGCACTTACCAGCAAACCACACTGTCCCGATAGGACACAGCAAAGATGAAAACTGCAGCTGTGGGTTTGGCTAAGTTGTGACGCGAGCTGTCTCATTTTCTCATGCCTTAGACATAATACCCCATAGCGCTTTGTGGAAGGATGATAGATTACGCTTGACATATTGAATACCCCATTCGGCCTGCGGAACTTGCGCGCGTCTTCTTCTTCCCTTCATATTGAGTAGGTGGCGTTGCGATCCAAGAGCTGAAAAGTGGATCAGTTATGCTATAAAATGTTTATGATATGTTGCAGTTCTATAAGAAGCTTTTATGGGCAGGGAACGTCTTCGCTGCTGTTACGCCCATTCATGATGTCCCACTATATGGAACTCGAAGGGAGTTGATTCGGCGCCCATTGCATCTAGCATTACCCCGTAGCAGGCCCCTCATAAGAATGCGCGCACACGTCTTTGAGGGAAATACATACAGACCATGGGTTCGCCAAAAAAATGTAAAAAAGCATTTATTCGTAATGCAGATGCTTAAAGTGGATTTCACGAATGTACTGCCAACTTTACAACTCCAAGTTCATACTCCAGTCCTGAACTTCAGGTTAGAATCACAGCCGAATACGAAATACGGCATTACCACTGAATCCCTGGTCTTCATACTTTTGCCAAGGCGAGTACAAGGCACGGCACCAAGCGGCCCCACCACAGCTGTAGTAGGGCTGGTGCGGCTTGGGGGGACTCTTTGACATAACGACATCTGTCTACCTCTCGAACATCACCTGTTGAATCTACGAGGAGCGGCTAACAATATCTGAACGCGTCGTGTGTCGGAGTTTGAGCACCTACATTATTTTCGTTACGTCGTGCTAATGCTGAGGTATGATGGTGAAGAAGACCTTGGCGCTAGGCCTAACGTTGCGTGCAAGTGTGAGGGCGACGTGCGACGTAGTCAAAAATGACAAGCACACCTTTATGTATATTCACTGTTCTTTTTTTTTTGCAGCCCAGCTTATATCAAGACGACGATGGGGAAAGCACCTACTGTCAGCGTAGAGGAACATATGGAGGTATGCGCGATAAATAATTTTAATATTAATAGCATTAACAATTATAATAAACTTCGCGGTATTCATCGTATAATATACGCGCACATGCATAGAGTATAGGCCCGGCTGCATTTTGCGTATGAAAGTCGCAACAGATTTCTGTGCTCAATATTTATTTGTACTACCCACAGGGCCAGATGCATTAGAGAGGGAAGTGTAACACGTATGGTACATTGTAAAGAACAAGTAAGTGGTAGTAAAACATTGCAAGGTACAATAGTTTCTTGATAGAAAGTATAAGCTTGTGTGTCATTACAGACAACAGTGCAAAATGTCATGGTAGCACAATATTTCCTAAAGTTGGAAAAAGGGGCGCCAGCTCTCTAGATACAATATCAGCAAAACATTTTTTCTAATATACGAAGTGTTCTTGCGAAGACTTCAAGTAATTTTTGAAGATTATCTGTGACAGCTAGCACAATTATAACGCTTGCATTGGATTGCTCAAAGAGGCGTAAATTATTTGCAGGAGAAATCGTAATACATATCGACAAATTGCGAAATACTGACTGATTCTTGTTCTAACTATTAGCCGTACGGCTCTTATTACAATTTAGCAATGGAAGCCAGAGAGTTCGTAAACCGGATTCAATTAGAGCGAATTCTCAGGATTAAGCCTGCAAACATATCATTCGACATCTTTGCGATGAAATACATTGCCGCCGCAATTGCATTTGTGCTTCAAAGCATGCAATAGGATTTGCTAAAGAAGCAAGTGGAAGAGCAGAGTATAATTTTGAGAAGTTGGGGCATTGCATTAACAAAACATTTGTGGCCGAATGTAAGTGTCAGGAAACAAAGAGGGATAGGATATGACGTCAAACATCTTCTAGTTTATTTTGAGCACACCCTCCAAATATATCTATTTCTGAGAAATGCGCACACACAGAGAGCGCGCACATGCAAACGTACTATCTTCCAGAACTATCCAAAAACAAATATTCACTGTTGTAGTGCTATAAAGAAGTGACACTGACGTAACGGTTTTTCATCCTAATATTGCTACGTGCTACTCGGCAAAGATATTGTCGAGCATTGGATTTAGCAGGACGTGCCCATAAGCGACCATTGGCTGATCTGAGGACGACTATGTAGCTTCCTTGTTAGATGTTGACTGGCTTCCATGTGGGCCAGTGCTTGCTACCCCTTGTAAATACACCTTCTAAATAATTTCTTTACTGCGTTTCCCCGAACTATTTATTTTGTGGAGGTCTTCTGACCAACGAGTTGCGCAGTAGACGCGAACTCGGATCTACAGCTATGTCGCCAGATAATGACACGTTTCCGCTCGCTACGCCTTCGACCACCGCTCACTTTATCACATTCTAAAAGCTCAGGGATCCCGCGACCTTTTCCTAGGCAAACGGCGTTGACGTGGTTGTGTCGTTCAGCATGTACGAGCGTGTCAATAAGCAGAATGGCTGGGATCAAACTCTAATGTCCGTAGCAAAAGTGGGAATAGCGAAAGTAAATATTTTTGAGTGAACCAGTGCCCAGAAAGACAGGCTGCACTAAAAGCACAATGATAGCCGCGAACACAGTCGGTGACGATCGGACGTTTGATCAGTGGGTAATGCGCGTCGACTATGATGTATGAGTCATCGAAGGTTCCAGAGTAATCAGTGGCGCCCGCGTGCCTTCAAGAAATAGCGCCCAATTCGCATGCTCATCGCTCATACAATCAGATCACGGAAGCTTTGGTGACAACAAACAACAGATAGAACTACTGGTAACATTCAAGTTTCCGATGCATACAAACGCGTGCTGCCTTGAGCGATGACGTTTACCATTCGTTATTTACTGAAAAGCTGTCACCAAAAACGACAAACAAGTATACATGTCCATATTTTATCCCGGTGGAGCCGCTCGCCTCTGGTTTGGGTCCCGCGAGGACGATCTCGACAACTTGGACGCGTTCAAGCCGCACCGGCGGGACCTTTTCGGCAACCCAATTGGTCGACAGCTTGCAGCAGAAAAACAACTGGCGGTAATTTTTTAATAAATAAATAATTTATTTACAGTAATCTTATTATTAATAAATATTATTTATTAATATTGCTATCAATAAATATTATTTACAATAATTTAATTCATTTTTTTTAATAATTTACAGGCCCAGTTGCCGACCATAATCGCTTAATCGATCCAGAAACCCGACGGAAGAGAAAAAAGCCAGTGATAAGCCTATCTGTGTTCGCTGCAGCCAAGCTGGACACATTGCTCGCTACTGCTGCAGCCAGTGACCCTCTCAGTCTTCTAGATCATTTCTTACTTACTCTAGTTCCTTCTGTGCTGCAAGCCGCTATCCACCCCGTACCGAATAATCTGAACCAAGTGACCATGAGGAAGATACCAAATACGCACAGTCGCCTCCGCCGCATCGCCATCCATCTCGTTCACCGACTTGTCGCCGCTGTCCTTTAGCCATCGCTTTTCGCCGGAAAACTTGACTGCACATCTTCTGAAGAAGAAAGTGCAGTGTAAATCTTGACGCGAAAATCCTCTGTTGCCTTTACGTTGCCACCGCAACTGTGCTCGTGGACAGCGTAGCTTCTAGAGTTTTGGTTGCCACTGGGGCGCACGTCGCTGTTGTGAGTGCCAGTTTTCATCATTGTAAGAACAGCTGTTGTTGGGATGTGCACAACTCGGGCTATCATTGCTGGTCACTAAGTGGTCATTACTTTCTCGGTCCTTGCGTAGTGCCCTCACGACTCCTGGCCTATTCTTACACATAATTTATTGCCGAATTTGAGAATTCAAGAGGATTTCGTTATAAATGATCACAAGTTATTTAGAACACTACTCGGCATATTGTTTGAGAAACGTATTAGGGATGCCGTTTGGAATAGGAGACTTATTTTTGTGTAAATTTAGTTGCGCGGCAAAAACCACTTCGACGGATATTGATAGGTCTTGAAATTTAAGGCAAGGTGACCGAAATTCAGCGCCACGCCTACTCCATTGAAAACACTGAAAAAGTAATCGTTGACAGCTGATGCAATGCGATGAGGATAATTAATTTCATTCTGATTTGGTCGAATTTTCCTAACTGGGTCTGTAGCATGGCACCGGCAGTCTAGCTGCCGTCAAGAAAGAAGGGAGACGTTGATGACCCAGTGGTCAGCCGAGAACAACGCACAAGGGTTTGTTACACACATTTATAAAGTGAACGGGAACAGGGGTGGCGGAACCTGGAGAGTGAAGATAGAAAAGTAACTTGGCGCATGCGCATTGACAGCTCGCACATGACGCGGTGGTTTGACACCGCATTTTACAACAGGGTGCTTCTTTTGTGTCAAGTGTCTCCGAAATTTTGAAGGTTCAGCTGCAAGAAAGTTATGGATTTTGACATTGAAATAGCTCTAAACTGAATTAACACGGCAAGGTGGACGAGTTAGTGATTGAACACGTTCCTAGGGGTGGGCAGCGCAACCCGGACGAAAGACAAAAGGAAGTTCACGATGTGAGCGCAGACAAACAACTGGTTTATTTTTTCAAACGAGTCACTAAAATATACAGAGATGTAAACACGTGTATAGGGACGCTTACAACGGCGAAAGGGTGTTAGCCTATCTTGCCATTCAAAAACTCAGTTTCTTTATCTTGCAGAGCGATAGAAGTCTGGCTGACGCATGCTCCTGAGTTTAAATACATGAAGTGGGCTTCCACAATCTCGCGGTTGATTTGATTCATACTTTTATGCAATATTTCGGTTCGTTCAAACAAATGCTTGCATAAGCAATCTCTACAACGCGCGGGCAGATTTGAGCCAGTTGCATTCCTGATCGCACCTTGGTGCTCCCTGAGGTGTATGTTAAGGCAAGCGTCCCGTCGGCCCAAAGTACTTTTTTCCGCTCGAAAGGGGAATGACGTAGACCACTCCCACTGAGCATGCCACGAGCTGCCCTGAGTGTTTGACGCTGCACATAGCCTTGGACGCCTGTTTAGAGGTATTGACAAGATTTCAAATCTTCTTTAACATGTCGCTTGTTGAAAACACGACTTGAACACCATATTTCATGGCTGTATTTTTTAACCCGTGCACCATCTGATGTACATAAAGGATGACTGCAAACTTTTTTTACCGTTTCTATGTGTGCTCGGGGTGCTTCCGCTTTTGTTTTCTTGACTAGCCCTTCACATATTGACACAATGATAGATTTTGAAAACCGGCCTTCTCCAGGCTATTAAGTTGTTACGAAAAACTCAGATTGGCGAGGTCGGGGCATGACTTCCTAAGTGTCGAACCTGAACACGTCATAGCAATTCCTCTTTTCACTAGTTTTGAGTGCGCCGATGCGTAGTGTAGAATTGGTTTGCTTGCCCTGGGGTTATAATGCCAATATGTTGCGCTGTTAATCTTATCTCCGAATCCAAAAATTGAATTTCGTAATTATTCGGCAATTCATGACTAGTTCTGAGACCCATTCCTTTATGAAAGGCTGTGAGAATAACGACAATATCTGTGGAACTAGTTTGACAGTGGGTAACTACCAAGTAGTCATCAACAAGCCTGAAGCACTTCATCAATGTTCCTGCCAAGATGCTCTCGAGTGCGCGGTCAACAGCGCCGAGAACGATCTCGCTAAGAATTGTTCCAACCTGAGAGCCAATGCAGACCCCCCCTGCTTATATATATGCATCTGAGTTGATGACGTAGACTGCGAAACCTGCGAAAAGCAGCATGTCGCAGGTTCAAAGTGTGCAGGTCCAAAGATTCAGCTTCACAGGTGTGCGCTGACTGGCTCGTCGAAACGAAGCATTGCTCGGTGGTCTTGATAAAAGAACGAAATCATGTTTCGCCTGACGGAAGCTTTGCAGCGGCGAAGTGCATCGTGTGAATGAAGAACAAGAAGGGGCTCCTTGGGCTCTTGCCGTGCCCACTCAACAACAGAACGCAAATGCCTCGCTGTTGTAAAGGCAGTTGCAAAATTTTGTCATTATCTGTTAGGCCAACCGTTCACATTGATATCTGACCACTGTCCCCTCTATTGGTTCACCTCTATGAAATATCCTACAGGCAGACTCGCTCGATGGGCACTGTGCCCGCAAGAGTGCCCCTACATGGTCGTACACAAGAGAGAACCTGTACAAAGATGCGCATTGTTTGTCCCGGAATCCTGTGGCCGACTATGACTCTTCGTGCACAGAATCCGTCAGTTGCGTCTTTTCCATGAGCCCGTCTCTTAAGATCGCGGACGAACAGCGTCGGGACACCTACTTAAGTTAAATAAGAGAGCGCCTGGAATCCTCTCTCAGCGACGTCTCTCTGTGCATGTCCGTGCTGAACATTATATCGCCGAAACGTGTACCCTGATAGTAATGATGTTTTAGTTATACCATTACACCTGCGCTTCGCAGTTCTTCATGAGTGTCACGACGCCCTAACGGCTGTCCACCTTGGTGTCACTCGCATATGTAATCGCTTGCCCCGTCACAGCTATTGGCCTGGCTTAGCCCGCTCAACACGGTGTTCGGTCAGCGCCTGTTTGCTGCTGCCAACGCCGTAAGAAACCATCCATGCTTCCTGCTGGCTAACTTCAGCCCGTCCACATCCCGTGTAAACCATTTTACCGTGTCGGTTTGCGCCTTCTCGAACCATTTCGTACATCTACTTCAGGAAACAAATGTGCTGCAGTCACCACCGATTACGCGGCGCGCTACCCCATCACAAGCGCTGGCGACCAGCTGTGCTCCAGACGTGGAGGATACAATACAATACAATACAATACAATACAATACAATACAATACAATACAATACAATCTTTATTGTGCATAAGGAAAACAAAGTACATATAGCAGGCCTACCAAAGCCTCAGAGGGCTTGACTGGCAGTGCCTGACAGTCAGGTCACAGAAAATTGCACAGGGTTAATAGCGGAGTTTGTTATTAGCGGGTCGGAACAAAATGTTGAACAGTTGTACAAAATGGTACATCTGTGGTGAAGAGGAAGACGAAGAAGGCGCTCTTGTTGCAGCTGTGCGCGTGATCAGCGTTTGTCGACTGCCAGCGCTACCAGACTGTGCCCAGTGCCTCTTAATAAATCGCCGTATTACATTTGGAGGAGGTGCGGGGTAAAAACCCGCAAGGTAAAGACCCAGCAAGTTCCTCGCGAATGGCCCGTCTAATGGGAGCAGCCAGAGATGTGTGAGGCTGGGGAGGTCCATCATTGAGAGGCAGCATGGACAATTGGCGTGCCACCTCCTCACGAATGAAATCCTTAATCTCAAGAGAGAGCGATGCTGCTGGCGTGGTGTTCGAGCGAAGCGTGAGGCCCGAGAGAGAGTCGCCAGGTGCGAGAGCGCTGCGCGCAAGGACCCTTTGTCGACGCAGCTCATCGAAGCTCTGGCAAAGAGTGACGACAGCTGCCACAGAAGTAGGGTTCCGCGCCAGGAGCATTTGAAATGCGTCGTCCTCGATGCCCTTGAGGATGTGCTTCACCTTGTCCTCTTCAGTGATGGTGGAATCGACGCGGGCGCAAATATCGACGACATCCTCGATGTAACTTGTATAAGTCTCGCCGGGCTGTTGAGCGCGCTGGCGGAGGCGTTGTTCTGCACGGAGTTTTCGCAAGGCTGGGCGACCGAAGACTTCCGCGAAGGCAGTTTTGAAAGCGGACCAGGTTTGCAGTTCCCGTTCGTGATTGTGGAACCAGAGGTTCGCAACGTCAGCAAGATAGAACATGACGCTACGGAGCTTCGTCGGGTCATCCCACTTGTTGTGTTCACTGACGCGCTCGTAGGTAGAGAGCCAGTCTTCTACGTCAGTCTCACCTGATCCGCTAAAAACAGGAGGGTCCCGCTGCCGTTGCATGGCGCCGCACATGACAGGAGCGGCAGATGCGCCGAGTGGATTGTTGGGAGCGTCGGTCATAGTAGCGGCTGGAGCAGATGTTAAAGTTCGGCTGCGAAGTTCCAGGGCGAGGTCGGGGAGTGGAGCACCTTCCACCAAACATCGACAATTCTAAGTTGTTTCTTAATCTCACGTCTCGTGTTTGCTTCTAATACAGACGCTGGCAATTTATTAAATATGGCTGGAACATAGTGTTGCCGTGTTCTCCTTCCGTACTTTGTCGCAGTCTTGGGGATGACGTAGGGTTCCTTCGGTCTTAAGGAGCGGACAGGCGTATATCGTGTTTTAAAATCGTTATTCCAGAAGTGCTTAATTACAACAATTTCGCTAATCAGAGAAGTGAAGTTTGGCAAATTCAACAACCTAAAGACGTCTGTATCTTGCTTTGGACACAAATCGTAAGCCACTGTTGACAGCAGTGAACGTAAAATTGAATTAATTCTTGAGCTCCACCTAAGAGTACAATGGCCATACACAGTCAAGCCATAACGTAGCACACTGTAGGCTAAAGCATGCACAATAATTTTTCGAACGGAGATTGGCATAAGACATCGCATATTGTATAATACACAGGAGACCGCGCGCAGCCTTTTACAGATGTGTGATAATTGCGAGTTCCATAAAAGATCACAGTCAAAAAGCAACCCAAGATACTTAACAGAAGATGCACTTTTGACAGGTTGACATGTACATCCAAAACAGTCTGATGTGTGCAAGAATAGTGTCGTAGGCAGGATTTTTTTCATGGGGTTATGGAAACAGACAAGTCGCGTTTTAGAAGGGTTGATGGTTATTAAATTAGCCGCAAACCAGTCCATAGCTTTAGTTGCCTCATTCCGTAAGGAGCTGATTGCATCAGAGTAATTAGTTGCACAAGATACAAGAACAGTATCATCGGCACATTGATATATATAATTACCTACTACATTGGACAAATCATTCACATAAATGTTAAAAAGCAGGGGGCTTAATATTGAGCCCTGAGGGACTCCAGAATGAATACTGGTAAAAACACTTAAACTATCTCCCACCTTTACACACTGTCGCCTATCCTGCAGAAAGTTAGTCAATTCAAGAATGACCCACGAAAGCCTAGGAGAGACAGTTTCTGCAACAAAATCTCATGACAAACACTGCCAAATGCCTTAGAGGCATCCATAAAGAGGGCACATGCTACCCGGTTACGGTCTAGTGTCAAGTTTAAAAGATCTTAAAGGTTAAAAGATCTTAAAGTTTAAAAGAGTTAAAAGGGTCTGCGCAGATCCAGGTTCACCGATGCCAGCGGCTGCACTGCCCATGTCTCAGTGAAGCGTCCGATGACCGCATGCAGTACCTGCCGAAAGGCGTGAAATGATTAGCTCCGGGAACGTATTTGCCGCTGACTACAGTCAGTGGCAAATACGTTCCCGGAGCTAATCATTTCACGCCTTTCGGCAGGTGAGCCTTTTGCTCTTACTTATTTTATTATCTCCTCCCTGGTGTAATTTTAGTACATGGAGTACCAGGTCAATTGCTGAGTGACCGAAGCGTCACCATTCGGTCTGAAGATATCGACGTCATGTTATGCTACTGCACTACGCAACACATGATCGCGCCGTCATACCATCCTCTGACGAACGGCCTCATCCAGCACTTGAATCTAAGCTTGACAGACACGCTTTCGAAGTATGGGTCGGCAGACTACCTTGAATAGGAACTTTCGCTGCCATACGTGACGATCGCTTATAATTCCTCCTGCCACGACATTGCTCGATACTCTCCTCATTTCCTTTTGTTCTTACGTGAACCAACTTTACCTTTGGACAAGTTTCTTCCTCCCCGTGCAAATGAATATGTACGCGACATCATTGCACGCGCTGATAACGTGCGGCAGATAGCCCGTAGTAGACCAGCTACTTCCAAAGCTACAACCAGTTCCACCACGTAGAACGTTTTTCTCCGGATGCCCTCGTGCTGCTGTAGACCACCACCATGAACCGCAAATGGGCCTCTTTTAAAAGCTGATGTCTCCCTACATGGGCCCCTACGATGGCCTTCGAAAAATGACTGACTAGATCTAGATTGCGTCCACCACTCTTAATTCATCTTCTGTTCCGTTCTTCGGCGACGTCGTCCAAATTTTGAGACTGAAGCATTATCAGCTGTCCTCTGCTGTGGGTCCTCCGTGGCGCCAGGTCGGCGCTTGTGCCGGTGGAGGTCATGCTATGTGACATTCGAAGATGATGCCTACCTTTCGATTTATTGTCACGCTCCTATAAATGGTCACTGACTGATCTGGGAACGACGACGTGCCCTGCTGGATGTTTGCTGGCTTCCATGTTGGCGAGTGCTTGCTACCTCTTGTAAATGCACCTTGTAAATACTTTCCCAACTGTGCTTCACCATAACAATATGAAGGCTTCAAGCATGTTCCGTGCTAATATATCTCATCTTCCTACCAAACGCGTATCCACAAATCGCTGTACGCAACAGCATGAGACGCAATTTAGCGGCAGGTGTGAGCCCACACCATCCTTAATCGATAATATGTGTTCCCTTAGGCGGCCATTACCACAGCGACTGGTTTAGCCTATGTAAACAAATGACGCCCACCATGCAACGCACAAGTGGTCTCGAATGCCTTTTTTGACAACGAGCTTCTCCTTTTGGGAACAAATGCGGGCACAAAGCTTCAAAAACTTGTTAGGTGCCGAGAAAACCATTTGCACGTCATGCTTGTTCGCAACCTTTTCAAGTTGTGGACAATCTAATGCATGAACGGCAGTAAAGTGGTCTCTTCTTCTTCATGGTCTCAGGCTTTCTGCTGCATCCTTTCAAATTCATTTCAAGCTCTGCTGCAGAAGTTGAAAGGATGCACTCAGATTTTGAGGTCCTTCTACAGCTGCATTACTGATGCTCTATCTGCTCTATCACTTAAACGCACTGCCTGCAGTGCGTTTAAGCATCATTTGATGTGCCAGTATGGTATAAAGGTTATAAACAGGGATAAGGTGCCTCAAATTTATAGCTCTAAACTTTAGCGCCAAAAATACTGTTTAGGGATACATACATCTTCCTATTTCGCCATTTTACCATTCTTCAATGAAAAGTTTAACGCTCTTGCCTCCTTGGGTGCCTCGTTATCCAGCCTTTCTGAGGTACCTTATCCCTGTTTATAACCTTTATACCACAGTGTGCTATTCCAACTGTCAGCACCTTTCTTGACTTTGGATTTGATGTGCCAAGTTACATTCGCGGTAAATATTGACTCCTACGGACTTTTTTGTTGTCTGAACCTTGCGTCCGTGCAGATGATGGAGAAAAATGCCAGTGCTCTGCATGCCCTTGCACGAGTGGCCGCACCGGAAGAAGTGGCTCACTGCATCGCCTTCCTGGCATCCGATGACGCCGCCTTTGTCACGGGGACCACGATGCCCTTCGATGGAGGCATGCTCCTTCTGTCCACTGTCTCGGATTCCCCTAGAGTGTTCGATGACAAGAAGAGTACTTAAGATGCCAAGAGCGTAGCCTTGTCATTGTGTCAGGACGAACTGCAGAAACTAAGGAAGCCCTGGCAACCCGTTTTTACAAATATCCCAAATAACTGCTGTGCCTCGCAATTAACGCAATTTTTATCTCGCGCTCTTAGAGGAGCACATCTGTCTTAGCCCCGTTAGTGCAAAGAAGGACGAATACAGTAGTCTGCAATGCACAAACTAAAAAAACGACCAGTTACTCGTGCAGAAGTGAACTGCCCACAAGCCTTAGTTGTTATTTTGGAGGACACACATTCAGCATGGCACCTTCACTGAGCAATCTACGCAAAAGGCAAAATAAATTTATATGAATTTTACCTTACATGGACTTGATTACATTCGATGTGACGTGAGTATTAAGCTCTTCCTTTTTACCTTTTTTTCTAAAGATACCTCGTTATCTTACCGCTTGACTCGCGTCGGTGTCGTACGCTTTTGGCGTCTAGGCGTTCTAGCCTGCTTTTACACCGATATCAATGCGAACGAAGTTCACTGAACGGGCAACGCACTGATTGATTATATAGAACGAACAATTATTCATTTACAGTTTTTTTCCTATTAACATTTCTTGCGATGCTCCTGTTGTCGCCACTATAGGCTGCGCAGATTGTCCGTTGCAAAAACTTAGCTCATAAGGCTGACGGAAACCCACTGCTTAAAATTCGGCAGAACTTGCCTCACAATGGCTCTCGGTGGTAATGTATCTAGCATCGTGTCAATATAGGGACACATCGTTGTGCCACCGTCGAAACGAGTTAAGTATATCGGCGTGTACCGTAGTGGGGCTCCTCTATCGCTCTTTGATGATGACGATTTATTGGCGTCCCCTTTGAAATGGGGCCGTGACGACTAGTCACCAAGCGTGCTTGAGTTATTCGTGTATACCACACGTGTTTTTTCCCTACCATTTTGTACACAACTCCTTAACCTATTTTCTCTTCCTTAAACCTTCTTTCTCTACCTTGTAACACAGCCTATGCCTCTAACAGATCAGGTCGTATCCATCTCTTTCCTTTCTTTTTCCACTAGTGCTCTAAACTTATCTTATTTGTCTCGACTGCTGACCGGTTAACGCATCTGTCGAAACTAAATCCAAATGCTTTTGAATGAATTTGAAGCTCAGAACAGTATTTCAGAATGTTAACACTGGTACCATTAGTCGTTTCCAGTTTCCGCGCAGCACTTCATATCGCAGCGATGGAGGTCGACACAAAAACCCCGGTGTCATTGACACCGAAGGACAAGAGCTCTCTTGAGCGCGGTAAGAGGGACAAGATCCCAATAACCACCCAAAATAAGAAAGCGATAACCTGAAGGTTATCGCTCATTTGTATTAGCCTTTTTATCCATGTCACCTATAACCCCACCTCTTAGTTTTTCGTAGTGCCATTTTTTACCTTTCAATTTCAAGATGGCTTTTATTATTCATTGGAATTGTAGAGGCCTAATCCACAATCTAGGTGACATCAAAGATATTATAAGTAAATTATCACCGGTGGCACTCTGCCTCCAAGAAACAAACCTAGGACCCAAACATACACATTTTCTTAAAGGTTTTACTGTCGTAAGAAAAGACCGCGAGCACTCCAGTCGGTTATCAGGTGTCGCTATTGTCGTCCAAAGCGGCATTCCCACACGGAACGTTTCCTTAAATACTCCGTACGAGGCAGTAGCTGTCACCGTTTTGTCATTTAAGACTGTCACCATCTATTCATTGTACATTCCTCCCCATAGCCATTTCAAAACTCGAGATTTAGAAGATTTAATTGACCAGTTGCCGGAGCCTTTTGTTTTAGTTGGAGATTTTAATGCCCACTGCACTCTTTGGGGTAGCGATAAGAATGACCAAAGAGGACAACTTATCGAAGATTTTATTTTGACTAATAACATCTGTCTTTTAAATTCAGGGGCACCAACTTATTTTTCACCGAGTTCACGTACTTTTAGCTGCATCGATTTAGCATTCTGCTCTCCCGACATTTTTACCGATTTTAAATGGGATGTACTGGAGACGTCATATGGCAGTGATCACCTACCGGGTATATTCAACCTCACCTCAACACTACCCATAATATCTCACAAACCGCGCCATTTGAAACTACGAATGGCCGACTGGTCTGTTTTCACAGAAAGTGCCAGGCTAGAGGAGCTGACTTTAACAGATTTAAGCATTGACGAAATTAATGAAAAAATTACTAACTGTATTATTTCTGCAGCCGAAAAGGCCATTCGGCAATCTTCTGGAGTTATTCCGAAAAAGCTTAATCCTTGGTGGTCACATGAATGCACCGTAGCTAAAAAGCAGCAAAATAAGGCCTGGGGAATCTTACGCAGGTACCCAACATATAACAACCTTCTAAATTTTAAACAAGCCAAAGCGAAAGCTAGATATATCCGCAGACAGGCAGAAAAGTCTTCCTGGCAAAAATACGTATCGACAATTAATAGCACCGTCACATCCAAAAGGATGTGGGAACAGGTCAGGAAGTTTAAGGGGGACTACGCATCATACACGATACCGATACTTACACCTTCAGGCACTCAAACAACACTACAAGAACAAGCGAATATACTTGGGGAACATTTTTATAACATCTCTAGCTCGGGTAATTATTCAAACACGTTTTCAAAATACAAACTGTCAGCAGAAAAGGAGAAGCTACCAACTGCTTGTATGTCAAGGGATGAATACAACGCTCCATTCACGGTACAAGAACTTAACCGGGTCCTCTGTGCTGGCAAAACAACTGCAGTAGGTCCCGACAGGATCCATTATTCCATGCTTGCACACCTGTCCCAAGCATCCGTAGAGGCTCTCCTTGAATTTTTTAACAAACTATTTGAATCTGGAAGCATGCCAAAGAGTTGGAAAAACGCAATAGTTGTGCCTTTTTTAAAAAACAGGTAAATCCCCCACATCCCCAAGCAGCTTTCGACCCATTGCCCTGACAAGCTGTTTGGCGAAATCGTACGAAAGTCTCGTAAATGTAAGATTAACTTTCACGCTTCATACACGGAACTCCATTGATTTTCACCAGTGCGGCTATAAAAAAGGGTGTTCAACGATAGACCACCTCGTCCGACTTGAACACGAAATACGTGAAGCATTTTTACACAAACAACACTGCCTGGCGGTGTTCTTCGACCTAGAAAAAGCGTACGACACCACGTGGAGATTTGGAATCTTACGTGACCTCGCCTCATTAGGAATCCGTGGCAAAATGCAAAACTGTCTGGCTGATTTTATGTCCAATAGAACATTCCAAATCCGTGTAGGCACTGTGCTCTCGCGCACATTTATCCAGATTGAATAATCTGGATAAATACGAATGGGACCACAACCGCAATGTGCCACAAGGTTGCGTACTTAGCACAACACTCTTTATAGTAAAAATGAACTCTGTCAACAACGTCATTCCCACCTCTGTTATGCACTCCATATACGTCGATGATCTGCAAATAGCGTGCCGCGCCTCCAACTTACGAACATGTGAAAGGCAGCTCCAGATAACAATAAATAAACTAATGGAGTGGGCTGAAAAAAATGGCTTCCGCTTCTCTACTCAGAAAACTGTTACAGTGCTTTTTTCGCAAAAACGAGGGTTGTATTTAGACCCGGATTTAAAAATGAATGATGTCGCGCTGCCGGTGCAACAAGAATACAAATTCTTGGGAGTAACCTTTGACAAAAAACTAAACTTCCTATCCCACATTAAAACACTAAAGATTAAGGCAAATAAAGCATTGAATATCCTCAAAGTTTTATCTCATAAGCACTGGGGTTCCGACCGAACCTGTCTTTTACGTATTTACCGGTCTCTTGTGCGTAGTCTTTTAGACTACGGCTCCGTGGTTTACGGTTCAGCCAGACAGTCCTACATCCAACGACTTGATCCGGTACATAATCTTGGACTGCCACTGGCAAGTGGTGCCTACCGAACTTCACCTATTCCAAGTTTATACGTCGAGTGTAATGAACCCTCCTTACAGCAGCGCAGAGCATTCCTGACATTTTCCTACGTACTTAAAATTCAGTCATCACCCCAACATATATGCTACAACATCCTCACACAATGCAACACACGCTTACACTACACAAATAAACCGAACACGATTAGGCCACTTGTCCAGCGGTATGAGCAATACTGTCGGGATTATGACATTCCGCACGAAGTCCTCCAGGTTGCCAAGAAACCACAACGGTTGGCCCCGTGGTACGATTTCACACACTTATGTGATTGGACGTTAACACATCTAAAGAAAAGAGACATCCCACACGAACACATTATACAAGAATTCCGTGCACTTCAGGACAAATATCAAAATAACATACAATATTACACTGATGGTTCTAAAACAAAAGATCACGTGGGTGTGGGGGCCGTAGCGGAAAATTGGGAAACAAGTATTCGATTACCACAACAAGCTTCTGTTTTCACGGCTGAAGTTTACGCTTTCTGGGTTGCTGTTAAAAAGATTATAACTGATAAACACAAACATGCAGTCATATATACTGACTCTTTAAGCTCACTGAAGGCTCTACAGTTGAAATCTGAGTGTGAACCCCTCATAGGAGACATTTTAAACATGTTGGTGCTTAACGAATACGGGAGGTCAATTCGTTTCTGTTGGGTCCCAAGCCATGTTGGGATACCAGGTAACGAAGCAGCTGATAGATGTGCATTGATGGCAGCGCACAAAGATATTACAAACACGAAACTCCCATATAATGATAGCATCCGTGCAATTAGAAAAGCCTTCACGGTAAAATGGCAACGCGAATGGGACCGTTGTGCCGACAACAAACTACATCTCAAGAAACCCATAGTTGGCAAGTGGAAGTCATGCTACCATCAGGAGCGCTTCATCGAAGTAGTTTTATGCCGACTACGCATTGGGCACACACACCTCACGCACAATTACTTACTTACAAAAGAAGACACACCAACATGCGAGAAATGTCAACAGCCACTAACAGTTATGCACATATTACTCACATGTACGCAGACTGAAACACACAGACGAACACTTTTGCACAAATTATATCCACTACACATACCTTTACACCCTGCTCTAATTTTAGGTGATGATCCGCTAGCCCCATTATGTGACCTCTGTAAATTTCTACACGACACTGGATGTTCACATAAAATATAGATTAACAAAGCCTTTTCCTGCATAAACTTGATTTTAAAAACACCTCGTGTTTGGCGCAGCATAGCCTCAGCCGCTTTTGCGCCATTAAACCCCATTTAACTAACTAACTAACTATTTTGTGGATGTCTTCTGACCACCGAGTTGCGCAGTAGACGCGAACTCGGATCTACCGCCATGTCGCCAGATAATGACACGTTGCCGCTCGCTACGCCTTCGACCACCGCTCACTTTATCACATTCTAAAAGCTCAGGGATCCCGCGACCTTTTCCTAGCAAACGGCGTTGACGTGGTTGTGTCGTTCAGCATGTACGAGCGTGTCAATAAGCAGAATGGCTGGGATCAAACTCTAATGTCCGTAGCAAAAGTGGGAATAGTGAAAGTAAATATTTTTGAGTGAACCAGTGCCCAGAAAGACAGGCTACACTAAAAGCACAATGATAGCCGCGAACACAGTCGGTGACCATCGGACGTTTGATCAGTGGGTAATGCGCGTCGACTTTGATGCATGAGTCATCGAAGGTTCCAGAGTAATCAGTGGCGCCCGCGTGCCTTCAAGAAATAGCGCCCAATTCGCATGCTCATCGCTCATACAATCAGATCACGGAAGCTTTGGTGACAACAAACAACAGATAGAACTACTGGTAACATTCAAGTTTCCGATGCATACAAACGCGTGCTGCCTTGAGCGATGACGTTTACCATTCGTTATTTACTGAAAAGCTGTCACCAAAAACGACAAACAAGTATACATGTCCATATTTTATCCCGGTGGAGCCGCTCGCCTCTGGTTTGGGTCCCGCGAGGACGATCTCGACAACTTGGACGCGTTCAAGCCGCACCGGCGGGACCTTTTCGGCAACCCAATTGGTCGACAGCTTGCAGCAGAAAAACAACTGGCGGTAATTTTTTAATAAATAAATAATTTATTTACAGTAGTCTTATTATTAATAAATATTATTTATTAATATTATTATCAATAAATATTATTTACAATAATTTAATTTATTTAATTTATTTATAATTTACAGGCCCAGTTGCCGACCATAATCGCTTAATCGATCCAGAAACCCGACGGAAGAGAAAAAAGCCAGTGAAGAGAAAAAGCCATCTGTGTTCGCTGCAGCCAAGCTGGACACATTGCTCGCTACTGCTGCAGCCAGTGACCCTCTCAGTCTTCTAGATCATTTCTTACTTACTCTAGTCCCTTATGTGCTGCAAGCCGCTATCCCCCCCGTACCGAATAATCTGAACCAAGTGACCATGAGGAAGATACCAAATACGCACAGTCGCCTCAGCCGCATCGCCATCCATCTCGTTCACCGACTTGTCGCCGCTGTCCTTTAGCCATCGCTTTTCGCCGGAAAACTTGACTGCACATCTTCTGAAGAAGAAAGTGCAGTGTAAATCTTGACGCGAAAATCCTCCGTTGCCTTTACGTTGCCACCGCAACTGTGCTCGTGGACAGCGTAGCTTTTAGAGTTTTGGTTGCCACTGGGGCGCACGTCGCTGTTGTGAGTGCCAGTTTTCATCATTGTAAGAACAGCTGTTGTTGGGATGTGCACAACTCGGGCTATCATTGCTGGCCACTAAGTTGTCATTACTTTCTCGGTCCTTGCGTAGTGCCCTCACGACTCCTGGCCTATTCTTCCACATAATATATTGCCGAATTTGAGAATTCAAGAGGATTTCGTTATAAATGATCACAAGTTATTTAGAACACTACTCGGCATATTGTTTGAGAAACGTATTAGGGATGCCGTCTGGAATAGGAGACTTATTTTTGTGTAAATTTAGTTGCGCGGCAAAAACCTCTTCGACGGATATTGATAGGTCTTGAAATTTAAGGCAAGGTGACCGAAATTCAGCGCCACGCCTACTCCATTGAAAACACTGAAAAAGTAATCGTTGACAGCTGATGCAATGCGATGAGGATAATTAATTTCATTCTGATTTAGTCGAATTTTCCTAACTGGGTCTGTAGCATGGCACCGGCAGTCTAGCTGTCGTCAAGAAAGAAGGGAGACGTTGATGACCCAGTGGTCAGCCGAGAACAACGCACAAGGGTTTGTTACACACATATATAAAGTGAACGGGAACAGGGGGGGCGTACCTGGAGAGTGAAGATAGAAAAGAAACTTGGCGCATGCGCATTGACAGCGCGCACATGACGCGGTGGTTTGATACCGTATTTTACAACAGGGTGCTTCTTTTGTGTCAAGTGTCTCCAAAATTTTGAAGGTTCAGCTGCAAGAAAGTTATGGATTTTGACATTGAAACAGCTCTAAACTGAATTAACACGGCAAGGTGGACGAGTTAGTGATTGAACACGTTCCTAGGGGTGGGCAGCGCAACCCGGACGACAGACAAAAGGAAGTACACGATGTGAGCGCAGACAAACAACTGGTTTATTTTTTCAAACGAGTCACTAAAATATACACAGATGTAAACACGTGTATAGGGACGCTTACAACGGCGAAAGGGTGTTAGCCTATCTTGCCATTCAAAAACTCAGTTTCTTTATCTTGCAGAGCGATAGAAGTCTGGCTGACGCATGCTCCCGAGTTTAAATACATGAAGTGGGCTTCCACAATCTCGCGGTTGATTTGATTCATACTTTTATGCAATATTTCGGTTCGTTCAAACAAATGCTTGCATAAGCAATCTCTACAACGCGCGGGCAGATTTGAGCCAGTTGCATTCCTGATCGCACCTTGGTGCTCCCTGAGGTGGATGTTAAGGCAAGCGTCCCGTCGGCCCAAAGTACTTTTTTCCGCTCGAAAGCGGAATGACGTAGACCACTCCCACTGAGCATGCCACGAGCTGCCCTGAGTTTTTGACGCTGCACATAGCCTTGGACGCCTGTTTAGAGGTATTGACAAGATTTCAAATCTTCTTTAACATGTCGCTTGTTGAAAACACGACTTGAACACCATATTTCATGGCTGTATTTTTTAACCCGTGCACCATCTGATGTACATAAAGGATGACTGCAAACTTTTTTTACCGTTTCTATGTGTGCTCGGGGTGCTTCCGCTTTTGTTTTCTTGACTAGCCCTTCACATATTGACACAATGATAGATTTTGAAAACCGGCCTTCTCCAGGCTATTAAGTTGTTACGAAAAACTCAGATTGGCGAGGTGGGGGCATGACTTCCTAAGTGTCGAACCTGAACACGTCATAGCAATTCCTCTTTTCACTAGTTTTGAGTGTGCCGACGCGTAGTGTAGAATTGGTTTGCTTGCTCTGGGGTTATAATGCCAACAAATATGTTGCGCTGTTAATCTTATCTCCGAATCCAAAAATTGAATTTCGTAATTTTTCGGCAATTCATGACTAGTTCTGAGACCCATTCCTTTATCAAAGGCTGTGAGAATAACGACAATATCTGTGGAACTAGTTTGACAGTGGGTAACTACCAAGTAGTCATCAACAAGCCTGAAGCACTTCATCAATGTTCCTGCCAAGATGCTCTCGAGTGCGCAGTCAACAGTGCCGAGAAGGATCTCGCTAAGCATTGTTCCGACCTGAGAGCCAATGCAGACCCCCCTGCTTATATATATGCATCAGAGTTGATGACGTAGACTGCGAAACCTGCGAAAAGCAGCATGTCGCAGGTTCCAAGTGTGCAGGTCCAAAGATTCAGCTTCACAGGTGTGCGCTGACTGGCTCGTCGAAACGAAGCATTGCTCGGTGGTCTTGATAAAAGAACGAAATCATGTTTCGCCTGACGGAAGCTTTGCAGCGGCGAAGTGCATCGTGTGAATGAAGAACAAGAAGGGGCTCCTTGGGCTCTTGCCGTGCCCACTCAACAACAGAACGCAAATGCCTCGCTGTTGTAAAGGCAGTTGCAAAATTTTGTCATTATCTGTTAGGCCAACCGTTCACATTGATATCTGACCACTGTCCCCTCTATTGGTTCACCTCTATGAAATATCCTACAAGCAGACTCGCTCGATGGGCACTGTGCCCGCAAGAGTGCCCCTACATGGTCGTACACAAGAGAGAGCCTGTACAAAGATGCGCATTGTTTGTCCCGGAATCCTGTGGCCGACTATGACTCTTCGTGCACAGAATCCGTCAGTTGCGTTTTTTCCATGAGCCCGTCTCTTAAGATCGCGGACGAACAGCGTCGGGACACCTACTTAAGTTAAATAAGAGAGCGAGCGCCTGGAATCCTCTCTCAGCGACGTCTCTCTGTGCATGTCCGTGCTGAACATTATATCGCCGAAACGTGTACCCTGATAGTAATGATGTTTTAGTTATACCATTACACCTGCGCTTCGCAGTTCTTCATGAGTGTCACGACGCCCTAACGGCTGTCCACCTTGGTGTCACTCGCATATATAATCGCTTGCCCCGTCACAGCTATTGGCCTGGCTTAGCCCGCTCAACACGGTGTTCGGTCAGCGCCTGTTTGCTGCTGTCAACGCCGTAAGAAACCATCCATGCTTCCTGCTGGCTAACTTCAGCCCGTCCACATCCCGCGTAAACCATTTTACCGTGTCGGTTTGTGCCTTCTCGAACCATTTCGTACATCTACTTCAGGAAACAAATGTGTTGCAGTCACCACCGATTACGCGGCGCGCTACCCAATCACAAGCGCTGGCGACCAGCTGTGCTCCAGACGTGGAGGATACAATACAATACAATACAATACAATCTTTATTGTGCATAAGGAAAACAACGTACATATAGCAGGCCTACCAAAGCCTCAGAGGGCTTGACTGGCAGTGCCTGACAGTCAGGTCACAGAAAATTGCACAGGGTTAATAGCGGAGTTAGTTATTAGCGGGTCGGAACAAAATGTTGAACAGTTGTACAAAATGGTACATCAAACATCGACAATTCTAAGTTGTTTCTTAATCTCACGTCTTGTGTTTGCTTCTAACACAGACGCTAGCAATTTATTAAATATGGCTGGAACATAGTATTGCCGTGTTCTTCCGTACTTTGTCGCAGTCTTGGGGATGACGTAGGGTTCCTTCGGTCTTAAGGAGCGGACAGGTGTATATCGTGTTTTAAAATCGTTATTCCAGAAGTGTTTAATTACAACACTTTCGATAATCAGAGAAGTGAAGTTTGGCAAATTCAACAACCTAAAGACGTCTGTATCTTGCTTTGGACACAAATCGTAAGCCACTGTTGACGGCAGTGAACGTAAAATTGAATTAATTCTTGAGCTCCACCTAAGAGTACAATGGCCATACACGGTCAAGCCATAACGTAGCACACTGTAGGCTAAAGCATGCACAATAATTTTTCGAACGGAGATTGGCATAAGACATCGCATATTGTATAATACACAGGAGACCGCGCGCTGCCTTTTACAGATGTGGGATAATTGCGAGTTCCATAAAAGATCACAGTCAAAAAGCAACCCAAGATACTTAACAGAAGATGCATTTTTGACAGGTTGACATGTACATCCAAAACAGTCTGATGTGTGCAAGAATAGTGTCGTAGGCAGGATTTTTTTCATGGGGTTATGGAAACAGACAAGTCGCGTTTTAGAAGGGTTGATGGTTATTAAATTAGCCGCAAACCAGTCCATAGCTTTAGTTGCCTCATTCTGTAAGGAGCTGATTGCATCAGAGTAATTAGTTGCACAAGATACAAGAACAGTATCATCGGCATATTGATATATATAATTACCTACTACATTGGACAAATTATTCACATAAATGTTAAAAAGCAGGGGGCTTAATATTGAGCCCTGAGGGACTCCAGAATGAATACTGGTAAAAACACTTAAACTATCTCCCACCTTTACACACTGTCGCCTATCCTGCAGAAAGTTAGTCAATTAAAGAATGACCCACGAAAGCCTAGGAGAGACAGTTTCTGCAACAAAATCTCATGACAAACACTGTCAAATGCCTTAGAGGCATCCATGAAGAGGGCACATGCTACCCGGTTACTGTCTAGTGTCAAGTTTAAAAGATCAGAGAAAGCTTCTAACAGCGTTTGTGTACCTTTCCCCTGTACAAATCCATACTGATGTGATGACAATACATTATGTTTATCTAGAAACTGTGTTACCGTAAGAGCCACATGTCTTTCTAATATTTGAGCTATACAGGGAATTATCGAAATAGGTCTGTAATTTTCAATACTATTGCGTGCACCTTGCTTGTGAAGCGGAATTACAATTGCGGTTTTCATATCAACTGGAATCACACCACCATCCAAAACAAAGTTTAAAAGGGATGGCAATACATGTTTAATTGCGTCAAAATTTCTCTGAAGTTCACCGACAGAAATTTTGTCGAAGCCAGGTGATTTGTTCGTCTTAAGATTGAAGACAATGGACCTTAATTCTTCAAGCCATAGTAAAGGAAGATATGCGGAATCTAGCAAGCTATCTGTTAAAGTACACACCGATGGTTGCCGTGTCCTCGATCCCGAGACACTTGAAAAGAACTGATTAAATAAGTTTGCCACAGTTTCCTCGTCTGCAGAAAAATAAGATGCAAGACGCTGTTTAGGCGTTGAAATGTTGCCGCCTCTAAGGTTATTGATTAGGGACCATGTTTTCTTTATGTCAGATCGAGCTTCTTGAAATTTCTTTCTAAAATAAACGCGCTTCGCAAGTCTGATCATTGCATTCACTTTGTTTCTCGCACATTTATATCTTAAGCGCGTGTCGTTGCAGTTTGACGACCGCTTGGCCTTGGTCCACAACAAATCTTTTTCCTTTATAGCAGCTAGGATTTCGCTGGTCATCCATTTCTGGCTCAGGTTACCTTGCCTGACTTTGACAATGCGTGTTGCCGCCTGTCTAAAAGCATCAAACACAACTACAAAGTCACGGTACATGTTTTCCGGCGACACAGTGCATAAAAAATTATCCCAATCATTTTTCTGGACTAGCTTATCAAAAGACCTTGGGTCAATTACACAAATTTGTTTGACAGAGTTAATAGCCTCCGATAGCAAAGGATTCACAGTCTGTTTCAGTGAACAGCAGACGAAGTAGTGGTCAGAAAGCTTAACCTGTGCAATGGTAGATTTTACTTCCAGATTATGGGCTCTAACAGTTACGTGATCAATGCAGGATGAAACAAGACGTTGAGATAGGAATTCTTCGCGAGTTGCTGCATGGATTGTCATTTCAATTCCCCATTTAGATAGTGTATCTAAATAATCAGCAACTATTCCTACTGCTGGACGTAACGTATCTATATTAATGTCACCTGCGAGGCAAATACATTCATCGGTTCCTAAACGTGATAACGTGGAGTCGAGCTCATCCAAAAAAAGACGCCTGTTACCACATGGGGGACGATATACAAAAAGCAAGGCCAATGAAAATCGAGGATTAGATAAGCGGAGAGCAACAGTTTCGGCATGGTCGAAAGGCAAGTGTAGTTCGGAGACTGACCAAGTGTTTTTTTACGAAGACAGCCACGCCTCCACCCTTCGGGACCGGACGAAAAAAGGAGAATGACTGATAGTCGGGTAGCGCGAAACTAGAAAATAGACTTTGCGAGATATTTATCTCGGTGAGTACGATGACATCAAAAAGCAGTGGAACAGAAGATAGAATGGCTACTAAATGGTCCCAGTGCCTACGAATGCTTCTGATGTTTACGTGAGTAACATGGAAAGCGTCGTTACCCGGATAACAAAAAAACCGCGAAACTTCTAAAAGGACACTGCAAACCTTGAAAGTAGTAGCCATGACTAGGTAAGCCTCTCAATGTCCAATTTTCTATTAATTCGAACGAGTGGAGCGCCGTCTGCTTTCCTTGCAAACACCTTGCCATTTTTTGTCCAAACGTATTTGAAGGACATTTCCTTTGCTTTAGTGTGAGCTAGCCAGAACAGCTCACGATTAACCCGTGTGAGGTTGTCATTGAAATACAACCGTGGAAAATCATTCTGAACCAATCTTGGCAAGTTTTTACGTGATCGAAGCCATTGTTCCATCGCTTCAACGGAACACATCTGGACAAGAATAGCTGGTGCAGTATTGTCCCTACTGGGTAGACGGTGGATAGCAGAGACTTGAGTTGCCGCAAAGTTAGGTACCTCAAGTTGTTGCGCAAGATCACCGAGGAAGGATTGCAAATTCTCCTTTGGCTTGCTGGGAAACCCGTGTATCTCGAAATTCTTTCTCCTACTATACTGCTCCATTTCATTCATTTGCTCACTTATCTTGTCGATCAGGTCTGACTGGAACTCGACGGTAGAAGACAGTGAGTCAACCTTAGAACGTAATTCCTCCACCTCCGTCTTATTTTTGTTGACTGTCTCCAATACCGAGTCATATTTTGTGGAAAGCACTACCTGTATCGAGTTCCCGATCTTTCCAACTGAGTCCTTAAATGTTAGAAGTTCCTGTACTTTCGTGGCGAGTATTTCTACGCTAGAGGCAAGTCGGTCAAGTTTTTCATTTACAGCAGTAAATTGCTGTGCAAACGATTCTTTTGCGGTCTGTGTGAAGTCTCCTTGTGTGCTTTTTTCCGGTCGACATGTTTGGCACAGCCAGGTTTCACGTTTAACTGAACTCATTTTTGCGTAGCTGTTTTCAACTACTGTAGAGCATCGTTTTCCAAGGTGGAAACCTTCTTGGCAAGCCGAACATGTTAAAAATTTCGCATCCAAAGGTAATGGCTTAGAGCAAGCCGCACAATCAGAAGGCATTCCTGTGCAGTCAGAGGCAAAAAATTACGATAATAAAATAAGTAAGAGCAAAAGGCTCACCTGCCGAAAGGCGTGAAATGATTAGCTCCGGGAACGTATTTGCCGCTGACTGCAAAGAAGCCGAGCGATGCTGTTCCTTAAGTAGGCATTCGCAAGCGTCTGCGGTGCAGGCTAGGTGATGTGCTGACGAGAAGGTGACAGCTTGCGGACGAAAACTGCAGACGGAAGCACGCTGTCTGCGCAGACCCTGCGCAGATCCAGGTTCACCGATGCCAGCGGCTGCACTGCCCATGTCTCAGTGAAGCGTCCGATGACCGCATGCAGCACCTGCCGAAAGGCGTGAAATGATTAGCTCCGGGAACGTATTTGCCGCTGACTACAGTCAGTGGCAAATACGTTCCCGGAGCTAATCATTTCACGCCTTTCGGCAGGTGAGCCTTTTGCTCTTACTTATTTTATTATCTCCTCCCTGGTGTTCTCCTCCCTGGCGTAATTTTAGTACATGGAGTACCAGGTCAATTGCTGAGTGACCGAAGCGTCACCATTCGGTCTGAAGATATCGACGTCATGTTATGCTACTGCACCACGCAACACATGATCGCGCCGTCATACCATCCTCTGACGAACGGCCTCATCCAGCACTTGAATCTAAGCTTGACAGACACGCTTTCGAAGTACGGGTCGGCAGACTACCTTGATTAGGAACTTTCGCTGCCATACGTGACGATCGCTTATAATTCCTCCTGCCACGACATTGCTCGATACTCTCCTCATTTCCTTTTGTTCTTACGGGAACCAACTTTACCTTTGGACACGTTTCTTCCTTCCCGTGCAAGTGAATATGTACGCGACATCATTGCACGCGCTGATAACGTGCGGCAGATAGCCCGTAGTAGACCAGCTACTTCCAAAGTTACAACCAGTTCCACCACGTAGAACGTTTTTCTCCGGATGCCCTCGTGCTGCTGTAGACCACCACCATGAACCGCAAATGGGCCTCTTTTAAAAGCTGATGTCTCCCTACATGGGCCCCTACGATGGCCTTCGAAAAATGACTGACTAGATCTAGATTGCGTCCACCACTCTTAATTCATCTTCTGTTCCGTTCTTCGGCGACGTCGTCAAAATTTTGAGACTGAAGCATTATCAGCTGTCCTCTGCTGTGGGGCCTCCGTGGCGCCAGGTCGGCGCTTGTGCCGGTGGAGGTCATGCTATGTGACATTCGAAGATGATGCCTACCTTTCGATTTATTGTCACGCTCCTATAAATGGTCACTGACTGATCTGGGAACGACGACGTGCCCTGCTGGATGTTTGCTGGCTTCCATGTTGGCGAGTGCTTGCTACCTCTTGTAAATGCACCTTGTAAATACTTTCCCTACTGTGCTTCACCATAACAATATGAAGGCTTCAAGCATGTTCCGTGCTAATATATCTCATCTTCCTACCAAACGCGTATACACAAATCGCTGTACGCAACAGCATGAGACCCAATTTAGCGGCAGGTGTGAGCCCACACCATCCTTAATCGATAATATGTGTTCCCTTAGGCGGCCATTACCACAGCGACTGGTTTAGCCTATGTAAGCAAATGACGCCCACCATGCAACGCACAAGTGGTCTCGAATGCTTTTTTCGACAACGAGCTTCGCCTTTTGGGAACAAATGCGGGCACAAAGGTTCAACAACTTGTTAGGTGCCGAGAAAACCATTTGCACGTCATGCTTGTTCGCAACCTTTTCAAGTTGTGGACAATCTAATGCATGACGGCAGTAAAGTGGTCTCTTCTTCTTCATGGTCTCAGGCTTTCTTATGCATCCTTTCAAATTCATTTCAAGCTCTGCTGCAGAAGTTGAAAGGATGCACTCAGATTTTGAGGTCCTTCTACAGCTGCATTACTGATGCTCTATCTGCTCTATCACTTAAACGCACTGCCTGCAGTGCGTTTAAGCATAATTTGATGTGCCAGTATGGTATAAAGGTTATAAACAGGGATAAGGTGCCTCAAATTTAGAGCTCTAAACTTTAACGCCAAAAATACAGTTTAGGGATAGATACATCTTCCTATTTCGCCATTTTACCATTCTTCAATGAAAAGTTTAACGTTCTTGCCTCCTTGGGTGCCTCGTTATCCAGCCTTTCTGAGGTACCTTATCCCTGTTTATAACCTTTATACCACAGTGTGCTATTCCAACTGTCAGCACCTTTCTTGACTTTGGATTTGATGTGCCAAGTTACATTCGCGGTAAATATTGACTCCTACGGACTTTTTTGTTGTCTGAACCTTGCGTCCGTGCAGACGATGGAGAAAAATGCCAGTGCTCTGCATGCCCTTGCACGAGTGGCCGCACCGGAAGAAGTGGCTCACTGCATCGCCTTCCTGGCATCCGATGACGCCGCCTTTGTCACGGGGACCACGATGCCCTTCGATGGAGGCATGCTCCTTCTGTCCACTGTCTCGGATTCCCCTAGAGTGTTCGATGACAAGAAGACTACTTAAGATGCCAAGAGCGTAGCCTTGTCATTGTGTCAGGACGAACTGCAGAAACTAAGGAAGCCCTGGCAACCCGTTGTTACAAATATCCCAAATAACTGCTGTGCCTCGCAATTAACGCAATTTTTATCTTGCGCTCTTAGGGAGCACATCTGTCTTAGCCCCGTTAGTGCAAAGAAGGACGAATACAGTAGTCTGCAATGCACAAACTAAAAAAACGACCAGTTACTCGTGCAGAAGTGAACTGCCCACAAGCCTTAGTTGTTATTTTGGAGGACACACATTCAGCATGGCACCTTCACTGAGCAATCTACGCAAAAGGCAAAATAAATTTATATGAAGTTTACCTTACATGGACTTGATTACATTCGATGTGACGTGAGTATTAAGCTCTTCCTTTTTACCTTTTTGTCTAAAGATACCTCGTTATCTTACCGCTTGACTCGCGTCGGTGTCGTACGCTTTTGGCGTCTAGGCGTTCTAGCCTGCTTTTACACCGATATCAATGCGAACGAAGTTCACTAAACGGGCAACGCACTGATTGATTATATAGAACGAACAATTATTCATTTACAGTTTTTTTCCTATTAACATTTCTTGCGATGCTCCTGTTGTCGCCACTATAGGCTGCGCAGATTGTCCGTTGCAAAAACTTAGCTCATAAGGCTGACGGAAACCCACTGCTGAAAATTCGGCAGAACTTGCCTCACAATGGCTCTCGGTGGTAATGTATCTAGCATCGTGTCAATATAGGGACACATCGTTGTGCCACCGTCGAAACGAGTTAAGTATTTCGGCGTGTACCGTAGTGGGGCTCCTCTATCGCTCTTTGACGATGACGATTTATTGGCGTCCCCTTTGAAATGGGGCCGTGACGACTAGTCACCAAGCGTGCTTGAGTTATTCGTGTATGCCACACGTGTTTTTTCCCTACCATTTTGTACACAACTCCTTAACCTATTTTCTCTTCCTTAAACCTTCTTTCTCTACCTTGTAACACAGCCTATGCCTCTAACAAATCAGGTCGTATCCATCTCTTTCCTTTCTTTTTCCACTAGTGCTCTAAACTTATCTTATTTGTCTCGACTGCTGACCGGTTAACGCACCTGTCGAAACTAAATCCAAATGCTTTTGAATGAATTTGAAGCTCAGAACAGTATTTCAGAATGTTAACACTGGTACCATTAGTCGTTTCCAGTTTCCGCGCAGCACTTCATATTTATTGTAGCCGCAAAGTGCTCAATACCATATAATGTTGCTATCAGCTTCCCATTTGCTTTCAGATTATCCTCGTAGGGGTGGCTGAGCAAGTATTTCCTTCGTTGTTATATGCGCCCACGTGTTTATGCTGCTTGACAACGGGTGTGACTTGGTGGGCAGTTGATAATTCGCAATTTCTCTGTGTTTAACTGAACGCTTAGGTTCGTCGCTATGTTCCCACACATATTCGCAAGTCTCTGTAAATCTATTGCCATGTCCGCTAGCACTATGTTGCCCACATATATCAGTCCAGGGACCCTCTGTTGCTCCCTTTGCCCATGCGATAGCAAGATTATTAAATGTTAATTCAATATTTAAGATGCGTCTTCCCATGATTCCAACATAAAGTGTGAACAACATCCTTGGTTCATTCCTTGTGAATCTGTACCATTACATGGCATATGCAGCCTTCCCATGCCATTTGCACTCCGTAAAAATTGTACCCAGTACCAATCTGTACATCTTGCACTATTCTCTCAAAAAATTCTGTGCCATCTAGCACCACCTCCGCAAAGCCTGCACGTGGCTTGCGAGATGTATGGCACATCAATTAATGCTTGCGAACGCTCTAAAACACATCAAGTGACAACCGGGCTCCTCTCACACTATTTTCGCGATCCGCTGTGGAATCTAGTGGCGCTGCGGAGAAGCGGCTAGTTGCGCAGCTGCTTTATTGGGAGGCCACGGGCACGCAGGAGGGCAGGGTAGGTGGAAATGAAGGACGCCCCCCGTGCAACCTCATAGTGGCAACACTGTCGATAACAGAAAAAGGAGGAAAACAAGAAAGATAACTCGCCATCCATTACGCTACATAAACATGCAGGACAGCTGAAGAAAGGAAAAATGGATAGGGATTGAGCAGCAGTTACATAGAGAGCAAATAAGGGTGTATCCAATTACAGAAACACACCTCAGCGACCCAGAAAAACCTCGAGTGATTGAGACTAATGCTTGGGAACACTGCAGCAAAACCAAATCAGGATGAAACGGACGGGAAGTCAGAATACTCATCCATCGGGGCGCCAAATGGAAAAATTGGAGGACGCTTAAGCTTCGCCTTCAAGAGTGGGACGCGACAGCGTTCCCGTCGACCCGCCAAGGGGTATAAGACAATGCGCTACGGCACAGCAATCACTTACGATGCGCCCCGCATCGGACTTAGCGCCCACCTATCACGCGGTGAGCGTCAAGCAACGCAGCGTTCGGCGCGGCAACGAAACGTGCGCCTGAGCGAACGAAACGAACCAAAGAACTCGGTGTCTCGGAGGGGAAACGATCTACGCCAGCCAAACGTCGTGATCGGCACGGGCAGAGAGATAGATAGTAATCTAAACCGGGAGCACGGCGAAGCGTCGTCAGGGGAGAGGGAGTCCCGCGACGCGCCTGGCAGCGGTCCCAATGCGCGCGCGGCGCGCCTCCTGTCGGGGCAGCGCCGTACATTGAGAGGAGGGGGTCTTCTGTGTTTGCCGCAAGATGGCTCTGCGTGTGCGGAAAGCGCAGAAGAAATGCAGCGGAAACGCACTTCGCAACTCGTGTAATTGTGACTGCTGTACGTTACATGTTCATAATTACCGATATACACCGCAGTAGAACTTTCCACGGCTCGTTTCGAAGGCAACACCGCATTCACTAGAGGCGCGTTTGCACCGCTTGAAAGCATCGAACTCGTGGCTGAGTGGTAGCGTCTCCGTCTCACACTCCGGAGACCTGGGTTCGATTCCCACCGGGCCAATCTTGGAAGTTGCTTTTTATTTATGAAGCGCCTGCCGTGATTTATCGCTCACGGTCAACGCCGCCGACGCCGACACCCGACACCAACGCCGACGACACCGGCTTTTCTGCGACACGAGCTCCTTAACGCTATCGCGTTAAAAGAGTAAATTTAACATGTCAACAGCATACTTGGCTATCACGCACAATGAGCGGAAAGAAAACTTGGATGAGAGTAACGTATTTGTGGACCAGGCCTAAATGCAGAGAGAAGAATCAAGAGTTAGTGGAATGCATAAGTGCTGATGCTTGGGGCTTCGTTAGTAACGAGGAAATCATCCTATTACTTGACATGAATGCCCACATACAGGACCTGGATGGTTATACCGACAACAACGGGAACTCACTGATAGATCTTTGTAACATAACCTCGTTATTGTGAAGATAGGGCCTGAGTGACATGGGCAGACAATGTTGGAAGTGGTAAACCAGCAATCGACGATGGCCATTGATGAAGACGGTTAGAGCAGCATAGGGACTGACCATAGACACATCATTTTGAAGCTGGGATATGTAGTTGGCAATGACAGCGAGGACCGAATAATGACCAGACCTAGCCTGAACACAGAACAAATAACAAATGTACTCTAAACAGTCGAGGAAGTACTTCGGAAATGGCCAAGCAGAGAATGGGAATGTAGTGAGCTTCTCAGTGTAATAACGACAGTAATATGGAAAGAGAAGGAGCATGCTCCCTGGAAAGAAAAAAAAAGAACCCTAAAAGCTGGTGGAAGAAGGAAATACGAGAAGCCATCGCCGAACGACCGAAGGCATCACGAGAGTACGAGCAGAAAAAAAAAAAAGAAAAGCGCTGCTGCGCCAGGATAAATTATGAGAGTGGCTTGTTGGGCTAGTTGGTACATGGTTATGCTAGGAGAATGCCAGCAAACTTTAGAGTATGAAAAAAATTAGGGTGGGCTTGGCAGCACCGTGCTCGGACGGATTCTCATGCATTTCTGCTTTTTCGTCCAGATTGCCCTTTTGCGGGTGGATGCCATGGCGGGACCGACGGAGGTTCTTTCACAGCAACACAGATCTGTCGCGCCTGCGCCGGAATGTCCCCTCGGTGGAGCACCGTCATGGAAAGCCGCGCCTCAAGTGCTGTTCCGACACGATCTCGTCAGTAGTGTGACGTCAACGGACACTTCCCAGCTCGAGCATAAAAGCCGCAGCCATCTCCAGCAGCCTTTCAGTGGGCTTGGCAGCACCGTGCTCGGACGGATGCTCATGCATTTCTGCTTTTTCGTCCAGATTGCCCTTTTGCGGGCGGATGCCATGGGGGGACCGACGGAGGTTCTTTCACAGCAACACAGATTTGTCACGCCTGCGCCGGAATGTCTCCTCGATGGAGCACCGTCATGGAAAGCCGCGCCTCAAGTGCTGTTCCGACACGATCTCGTCAGTAGTGTGACGTCAACGGACACTTCCCAGCTCGAGCATAAAAGCCGCAGCCATCTCCAGCAGCCTTTCAGTGGGCTTGGCAGCACCGTGCTCGGACGGATGCTCATGCATTTCTGCTTTTTCGTCCAGGTTGGTGACAAGTATTTTGTCTATTCTATTCGGGACGATTCACTTACATTGACAGTGCTGCCAAGCCCACAGTGCCTGCTTGTTTCCCTGTGCGATTGTTTGCATGTTATTAGACTGCTCTTGTTGACATCAGGGGATGTGGAGCCTAACCCTGTACCGTCCTCAGAGTCAGAATCCGAGGCGACTCTAAATAGCCAGCTTCTCAGGCAAATCCTAAAAGAGCAAACAAAGACCAATTAGACGCTCAACATACTCTCCGCCAACATGAAGCAACTGGAATTAACGGTAGGCAGCGTTCAAGAAAGGCTATCTTCAATGGAGAAAGAGCTTGGGCGATTAGAAAAATGTGAAAAGAAGCTGGCTGAGTACGAAGTAAACTACAAAGAGACGAGGGAGCTAGTGAATGAGTTATCGAATAAGGTTGATGATCTTGAAAACCGTAGTCGAAGAAATAATGTGATAATTTATGGATTAAGTGAAGAAACAAAAGAGGATAATAAATCCTTGCAAGATAGAGTCAAACAAGATATATTTAAGTAGTCGCTTGACACCGAAGTGAATTCAATTGAGCGCATTCACAGGGTTGGTTATAAACATGCTGGGAAATGCCGACCAGTTATGCTGAGGCTCTGATTTTTCTGAGAAAGCTAGAATAATGTCATCATGCTATAAGCTAAAAGGAACGCAGATTTCAATATCAGAGGACTTTTCTAAAAGAATTCGATACTTGCGCGGTAGGCTGTGGCGTTCTGCAACTGTGGAAAAGGCCAATGGAGCAAAGGTTTCACTTGTTTTTGATAAATTGAAAATAGATGATAAAGTTTATATCTGGGATCAGCTTCGAAACCGCCGAGTGGAAATCACACGATCTGATGCGCAGACGTAGAGTGATTCCGATCACCCTGCTTCTGCCCGTGTGACCACACGAAGTCGCGATAAAAAATGACAATCTTCAAGCAAAGTTCTCCGAGTTGTGTCGCTCAATGCACGCAGCGTCGTAAATAAATCCGGTTCCCTCGAAGATGTAATCTCCTGTTATCATCCGCATGTCTTAGTAATTACTGAGACATGGTTACATGCTCATGTACAGGATTCGGAAGTCGTACCTTCTACTTATAGGCTTATCCGTAAAGACAGAGAGTCACGAGGTGGTGGAGTAGCTATCGCGATTAAAAATAATATTGCATTCACACTAATGGATGGGATTGATAACCATGAAAGCATATGGTGCAAACTTAAATTCCGGGGCAAAAGTATACTTCTAGGTGGTGTGTACCGACCCCCAAATGCTTCACCGGAATATGTGGAAGCCATGCACGACTACCTTGCGGGTAATACGAATTCCCGGTCGAACATTATAATAACGGGAGACTTTAATCTGCCGGGAATAGACTGGTCTAATTTTTCTCACGACGGCAAAGATTCTAAAAGCGCTCATGCATTGCTCACGACTACATTCAACTTTTGTTTACACCAACTAGTTTCCGACAATACCAGGGTCAATAATTCATCATCTTCACTCCTTGACTTAGCACTCGTTAGCAGCTCACTTCAAGGCTGTACGGTTAGTGTTGAAGACGGCATATCTGACCATAAGTTGCTTGCTCTGTCATGTCCGGTTGTGGGAGGGCGTTCTTCTACTAAGCCTTCAGATACTTTCGTCAGAGATTACACACACGCCGACGATATCGCTGTTTTAAACTATTTGGAATCACGCTTTGCTAACTTCAAGAATATCAGTGATGTTAACAAAATGTGGTCATACTTTAGAGAAACTCTTCTTTTCTGCGAGCAAGAATATGTCCCGTTAAAAAAGAAACGCACTAATAGGGAATACCCATGGTTCACGCGAGAAATGATTCATTTAAAACGTAAAATTAAGCAATGACGTAAACGCGGTAATACAAATGACCTTTCAAGCCTTATTTTTAATCTGCGGGAGCAAACAAGGTTGGCGAAAGAACGTTTTTTTTTTCAGTCACTTTGCAATCATTTATGAACAAAGAGCCCCAGAAGTTCTGGCGCTATCTATCAAAGGATAAACGGGGTATATCAGAGATAAAAGTTTCAGGTGAAAGTATTGTTGACTCGACTGTCATTTCTAACAAATTTTATGCATTTTTCCAATCCGTGTTCACGCGTACAGTTTCGCATGCACCGTTACCATCATATGGCTATGATTGTCCTATGCCCGAGGTAGAAATAACAGAGGACGGTGTTCTGGGCCTCTTGCATAGGCTAGATGTGAAGAAATCATCTGGTCTTGACCAACTCTCCAATACCTTTTTGAGCAGGTATGCTGTATGGGTGGCCAAATATTTACATCCTATTTTCGTTATATCTTTAAGCACTGCAGTAATTCCTGATGATTGGCGCTCGGCAAAAATCATTCCGGTGCATAAATCTGGCTCTACTCTTGAAATTAACAACTACAGGCCCGTCTCTTTAACTAGCACCTGTTGTAAAATGTTCGAACACATTATCTTTAAGCCCATTGTTAATTACTTAGAAAATAACAATCTGCTTTATCCGCGACAGCATGGCTTTAGATCTGGTTTATCTACTGTAACCCAACTTGCTGAAATAACTGATGAATTAATTGGTACACTCAATATAAAAGGCCAAACGGACGCTATTTTCTTGGATTTTTCAAAGGCGTTTGATGTTGTTCCTCATAAACATTTATTAACAAAACTTAAGGCAATTGGCATTGAACAGAAAGTAGTGGCATGGATTGAATCCTACTTAAGAGATAGAAAGCAGTGTGTTGCCATACATGGTAGTGTCTCCGAAGATTTGGATGTGTACTCTGGTGTTCCGCAGGGCTCGGTCCTCGGGCCTCTCCTTTTCTTGGTATACATTAACGATATTCATAATTGCGTCGAACCACCAATCCAGATTAAACTATTTGCAGACGACTGTGTTGTATACACAGCCATAAATAACAGAGATGACCAAATTAAACTGAACAATTCTTTACACTCCATTGATGCATGGTGCGCAAGGTGGGGATTGAGAATAAACACTTCCAAAACAGCTTACATTACGTTTAGCAACAAAAAGAAGCCCCTTGACTTTACTTACTCTTTAGGTAACGTTACCATCAAAAGAACTGACAAAGTTAAATATTTGGGCATCACGCTTACCAGTAACTTCAATTGGGAGCCGCATGTTGAAAATGTCTGTGGGGATACACTACAGAAATTGTCGTTCTTGAAAAGGAAACTGCGAACTACCCCTCCTGCAGTAAAACTAAACGCATACAAAGCGCTAATACGACCAAAACTGGAGTATGCATCGGTTATTTGGAGCCCTTGCCAACAATACTTGATTAATAAAATCGAGAGAGTACAAAATTAAGCTTTGCGGTATATTTATTCTGTTTACTCCCGTCACTCTAGTGTCAGCAACTTACGTAATAGGGCCAACCTAGAAAAACTTGAGCAGCGCAGGATAATATCTAGATTAACATTTATTTACCAACTTTATCATGAGAACTTTAAGCTATCACGGGAACGATATCTTCAGGATCCTTTCAAGCGATCAGAGCGAACGAACCACAGTAAAACTATTAGACAGCCAGTCAGTCACATCAATGTTCACAAGTTCTCTTTATTTCCTCGCGCAATTTATTATTGGAATACGTTATCTGAGGAAGCAGTGAACTCCGCTTCGCTGGAATCATTTGTTGAATCTATTAGTAATGTCAACTTTTGTTGAAATTCGAGTCCAAGTGGTGTACACACTGAGTTGATAATATTGCCTTGTCCGCGTATTCATTTGTCATCTATGTCCAGTGTATAGCCATGTTTTAGAGCGCAGCTCTTTGGCGTCCGTTCTTGGGTTTCGCGTCGTCGTCGGCGTTGTCGTCGGCCTCGTAACCAGCTCCGCCCCCCTTTCATCCCCCCAGCGCTAGCAGCGACCGACTGATACCGCTGGATGCCGCTGACGCCGCTAGAGAGTCAAGATAACGTGACTGCATAGAACACCGTCGCCGCCATGCAGAAAGAGGAGGAAAGGGTCCCCCCTCCCCCCTGTTCTTGTGTGACGGATAGGGTGCTCTTCAGTTGCCGACGCGCCGGTTATTTCACGTAGGCCCCGGCACGTCGACGAATACGTGACCACCTTCCCACGGCTAGACCTGGTTCTTAGCGCTGCGGAAGCGAGGGTATCATATTGTTTGTGTCGGCATCGGCGGCGTTGTCCCTGAAACCAACTCCGCAGCTGGGGTTGACTCACTATCGGCGTCAGCGGCATCAGTCAGTCGCTGCTATCTCTTCCCTCCTCCCTTTATCGTGTTGTCCGCTTGCTGCTCGCGCTTCTGCCCCCATCGTTTGCCGCTGGGTGTACACGCCGCCCCCCTCCCCTCTCTTCCTGCGAGTCTCCGGTTGTCAAAGCGCCGGCTCGAACTTAATTCCTTTCTTCGCTCCTCCTCCAATGCAACCCCTGTGCGGTGGCAATCAGAGAGCCAGATCGGTGGCGGCGGATCTGTATATGTGCACCGCCCGAGCCGAAATTGCCGCTGCCGTTCGCCCTATGCGGTGGCTATTTTGCTGCGCTCAAATTTCGCATTAGGAAGTAACGTAATCGTCGGTAATTTTTTTTTGTTTTTTTTTTCACTTCTGTATGTATCATATCTTTGCAATTATGTCAAGTAATTAGTTTAAATTTACTTCTCCTGTTTGTATTCTTAGTATCCACTCCTGCATGGGCCCGAGAAGGGCCTGCAGTATCTGTAAATAAATAAATAAAAAAATCGAGAGGCAGACATAGACAAAGAGACAGGAAGGTGGCTGGACTAACACCTGAACTTTATTCATGAAAACGACGTCCCCCAAGTCCGTACTGAACATGCGCAGGCACAACCAAACAAAAACACGGTAAACACTTTATCTATACACGTCTACAGTTATCAAGAAATAAAAGCTCTTCCTTGGTGAGGAACACAGATGGCGCACTTACACACTTCTCGGGGACAAGTTTATAGATGCGATAGGCTTCAATCAGTTCTCTTTCCTGGTGAGTCTTAGCCTTCGCCAAGATTGAAACGTCATTGAAGATAGGATCACAACCGCACTCCTTACAATGCAGCGGAAGATTACCTCCTGTGCCTGTGCGTATTAGATTTGCATGCTCACGCATGCGATCATTGACACAGCGACCGGTTTGTCCTACATAATCTCTACCACATGTCAAAGGGATACTGTACACTACACATGTGCGGCACGTGCGGTGCTTCACAAGATGTTTGGTATTGCACGTACTCTTTCGCGAACTGTGCTGCGAGACCCTACTGCAAAGTTTTGCAAGCTTACAAGGCGCAGAACAAACCAAACTGACGTTGTTTCTTGCCGCAACCTTTTTCAGTCTATGAGAAATGCCATGTACATACGGCATGACCACCAAGTTCTTTTTTATTTTGTCTCGCACTTCGCGATCCCCCGTTTTTGTTTTTCAAACGCTTGTACACAGATTCAGCCACTGCAGTGATCAAAGTCTTTGGTTAGCCTGCCGCTAACAGTCTCCTTTCTTGCTGGGCGGCACTGTCTTGCATTAGATGCGTACAACCCTTTTCCACCGTCTTCGACAAGCACAAAGAGGCTATGCCACGCTTCACCAGTTTCGAGTGACGTCTTTTTAGTTCTTGGACTATAAGCCCAGCAAATATGACCTTGAGGGTGAAAGGTTAGAGTCAAATCTAAAAACTTGATGGAATTTTCTTGTGGTGCCTCGTGGGTGAAACCAAGATGCCGAGAGCAAGGCTGAAAAACTGATAAAATACTGCAAATGATATCAGGGAGACAATCACTTCTTCTGATATTTAAAAGAACCAGGAAATCGTCGACATACCTGAACACCCGGGCAACACGGTAATCGGTAATGGCGTCTGACAAAGACTTGTCGAATTTCGCTAAGAAAATACCGCACAGTACCGGCGCAACACTTGACCCTATACAGATGCCATTCTTCTGTAAAAACATCTTGCCATCGAATTTAACAAAAGTTGCCGACAAGTAAAAAAAATTACCGACGATTACATTACTTCCTAATGCGAAATTTGAGCGCAGCAAATAAGCTGTTTCACCTTTTCGATAGATTGAGGCAAAGAAATCGAGCAACACATCTATGCGCTATCACAGAATTTCATTTTCGGAAGCGGTTTCACGTCATTTTGGAACCAGAGCCGATCACACACTGAACACAAACTTCCAAACGGATTGTCTGTAAACTGTCGCCGGAAAGCATTTGTTGCACCCTGACTGTTTGCGAGCCTTTGTTTGCGTTTGGCCTCGGCCTCGGCCGCGCGAACGGTAGAGTCTTCTCTGCGACGGCGATGAGCTTCTGCTTCAGCCTCGCTTACTGCTGGTTGCTCTCGACGGTGGCGATGAGCCTCCGCTTCGGCGGTGCGAACGGCAGGGTCTTCTCGGCGGCGGCGATGAGCTTCTGCTTCAGCCTCGCTTACTGCTGGTTGCTCTCGACGGCGGCGATGAGCCTCCGCTTCGGCGGCGGCGATGAGCTTCTGCTTCAGCCTCGCTTACTGCTGGTTGCTCTCGACGGCGGCGATGAGCCTCCGCTTCGGCGGCGCGAACGGCAGGGTCTTCTTAAAACCCCTCAATCTCCCAAAGTAGCGCCATTCACTTCCCTCCTCCTCCGCTCGGCGCGGCCTCGACGGTGGCGCCGCTGGTGGTGGGCCTGCCGTAGCAGACGACGGCTAACACGCTACGGGAGGAAATCCGCGGAAAAGTTCGTTCGAGTCCTGCGGAGCAGTTTTTTCAATCTAGATCTTGCTTTGTCAGTCGGTAACTGGCCTTAAGAATGTCGTGTCGGATTTGCGGAAGAAATAGAGAAAAGCACCATTATTCAAGGCGTATTTAAGGCGCAAAGCGCACGCACGTTGAAAGTTCGTGTTGCTGAAACACGACACAAGCACGCGGTGTGCTCAGACACGCGAGTAATTACCAGAGTTTCAGGTTTTGACAGCGCGAAAGTATGTGCACGTGGTTTCGTAGGTTAATTTACGTACCTGCAGGATGCTTTTGTTCGGCCGGCGCGTGAGAGATTCCGACTGTCTGCGGTCAGAAATGCCTGGCAGCAGGGCCGTTTCTGTTCCGCGCCTCTTACAGATGTACGTAGCTCATGCACAGGTTGTGGTGGCCATGAGCAACGTTTTCACACATAGGCGGTATAGATAAATTTAACAACGTACCAGCATATGAAATCGTTATTTATTTATTACAGTGCAAATGGTTAGAATTTGATAGAAAAGAAAGAAGGAACTTGATGGGACAACTGGAAAGAGGTTCAGAAAATAATTATCCCCCTCCCTCATTGGCACCAGCAACACTTTTGTTGAAGTGCTAATTTTATCTCTGTATACTACGTGCGTCTGTATTCTTTTGCGTTGTAAGTTTTCACAAGGAAGCAGTGTTGCGTTAACTGGAACAGTCAAGGCACACAAGACAGAAGAAAAGTTGATTCTTGGGTTTTACATCCCAACACCACGATCTCATAAGGCACGCCATAATGGGGGCTCTGGATTAATTTTTTTTGCAGCTGGGGTTCTTTAACGCACCCGCAATGCACTGGACACGGGCCCGTTTTGACACGGGCGTCAAAAGAAGAGGTTGGAGGAGCCGTGTCACTTCACAAAGCCGCGCGTTCTTTGCCACTTGCTCGAAGTCAGCCCGCCCGATCTTGTGAATCCACACTTTTCTTCGTTTTGCGTTGCGCCCGGCGGATGGTAAAACAAAAAGCTTTTTGCCGTCACTGGGTCTGTTGTGGCAACCGTAGGCGCAGCAGCACGGCATCGCAATTAAGCACTCGGCCCTAACACATTGTATAAAACTACCGCGCTCCTTCAAACCGCCTGCCGTACATCGTCGCGCAGGCCCAAGAATGGGGGTCGCAGGCCCAAGATTGGTGGTCGCAGCGCGCTGGAAAGAAAAGATATACAAAAGCGCGGCGCCTGCTCTGCGCCGGAAAGAAAAAAATATACAAAAGCGCGGGGCCCGCTTTCACGTGACACAGATTGGCCAATGGGGGAGCGGAGGAGGCTGGGGCGACAGGAGGAGTGGAGGAGGAAGCGCCTGGGTGAGCGGGGTGGCGGAAAGATCTAAGAATGGCGCTACTTTTGGAAAATTGAGGGGCTTTAGGTCTTCTCGGCGGCGGCGCTTAGCCTCTGCTTCGGCGACGCGTACTCCTGGATCATCTCGACGGCGGCGACGGTAAGCTTCTGCTTCGGCGGCACGCACCTCTGGATTCTGACGGCGACGGCGCTGGGCCTCTGCTCTGGCAGCTCGTTTAGCAGCAGCAGCAGCAGCAGCAGCAGCAGCAGACGCAGGACTTCCATCGGTCGTCTCGCTCATGGCTCAGAAAGAACTGGCAGATAATTTCGCAGTGGCGAACGGCAGCGGCACTTTCGGCTCGGGCGGGGCACATATACAGATCCGCCGCCATCGATGTGGCTCTCTGATTGCCACCGCACAGGGCGAACGGCAGCGGCAATTTCGGCTCGGGCGGTGCACATATACAGATCCGCCGCCACCGATCTGGCTCTCTGATTGCCACCGCACAGGGGTTGCATTGGAGGAGGAGCGAAGAAAGGAATTAAGTTCGAGCCGGCGCTTTGACAACCGGAGACTCGCAGGAAGAGGGGGGAGGGGGGCGGCGTGTACACCCAGCGGCAAACGATGGGGGCAGAAGCGCGAGCAGCAAGCGGACAACACGATAAAGGGAGGAGGGAAGAGATAGCAGCGACTGACTGATGCCGCTGACGCCGATAGTGAGTCAACCCCAGCTGCGGAGTTGGTTTCAGGGACAACGCCGCCGATGCCGACACAAACAATATGATACCCTCGCTTCCGCAGCGCTAAGAACCAGGTCTAGCCGTGGGAAGGTGGTCACGTATTCGTCGACGTGCCGGGGCCTACGCGAAATAACCGGCGCGTCGGCAACTGAAGAGCACCCTATCTGCCACACAAGAACAGGGGGGGGGGGGGTACCCTTTCCTCCTCTTTCTGCATGGCGGCGACGGTGTTGTATGCAGTCACGTTATCTTGACTCTCTAGCGGCGTCAGCGGCATCCAGCGGTATCAGTCGGTCGCTGCTAGCGCTGGGGGGATGAAAGGGGGGCGGAGCTGGTTACGAGGCCGACGACAACGCCGACGACGACGCGAAACCCAGGAACGGACGCCAAAGAGCTGCGCTCTAAAAAGTAACAGTTCCATAAAACTGTCAGTCGAGAGGCCACAACTACCTTGAAAAGAAGTCTCTCCTTGGCATTCGATAGCTTCCCGCACTGCCACACAAGTTCTTCATGCGGAATAGAATAATACAGCTCTTCAATGTCCACAGAAAATGCCGTGTTCGCTGTTAGCACTCCCGATCTCAAAGCGTCGATCACTACCCTTGAACTGCCAATGCCGAATGGGTCCTCAGTGGCAAGGGCATTCAAGGAACGTTGCAAGAACCTTCCAACAGGCTTCTGCCATGAGCCTTCTTCTGGGTGATGTACTTTCCGCATTTTTCACTGTAAAAACGCACAAGCCTGACTACCCTATTAGAACCATAGTGACAGACGAAGGGTCATGGTAGAAGCCTGTTGGAATGTTCTTGCAACGTTCCTTGAATGCCCTTGCCACTGAGGACCCATTCGGCATTGACAGTTCAAGGGTAGTGATCGACGCTTTGAGATCGGGAGTGCTAACTACGAACACGGCATTTTCTGTGGACATTGAAGAGCTCTATTATTCTATTCCGCATGAAGAACTTTTTGTGGCAGTGCGGGAAGCTATCGAATGCCAAGGAGAGACTTCTTTTCAAGGTAGTTGTGGCCTCTCGACTGAGAGTTTTATGGAACTGTTACCTTTTTTACTTGTAGGCAACTTTTGTTAAATTCGATGGCAAGATGTTTTTACAGAAGAATGGTATCTGTATAGGGTCAAGTGTTGCGCCGGTACTGTGCGGTATTTTCTTAGCGAAATTCGACAAGTCTTTGTCAGACGCCATTACCGATTACGGTGTTGCCCGGGTGTTCAGGTATAACGACGATTTCCTGGTTCTCTTAAATATCAGACGAAGTGATTGTCTCCCTGATATAATTTCCAGTATTTTATCAGTCTTTCAGCATTGCTCTCGGCATCTTAGTTTCACCCACGATGCACCACAAGAAAATTCCATCAAGTTTTTAGATTTGACTGTAACCCTTGACCCTCAAGGTCACATTTGCTGGGCTTATAGTCCAAGAGCTAAAAAGACGTTGCTACCGTACCAATATGCTCACTCGAAACTGGTCAAGCGTGGCATAGCCTCTTTGTGCTTGTCGAATGCGGTGGAAAAGAGTTGTACGCATCTAATGCAAGACAGTGCCGCCCACCAAGAAATGAGACTGTTAGCGGCAGGCTATCCAAAGACTTTGATCACTGCAGTGGCTGAATCTGTGTACAAGCGTTTGAAAAAGTAAAACAGGGAGGATCGCGAAGAGCGAGACAAAATAAAAAAGAAGTTGGTGGTCATGCCGTATGTACATGGCATTTCTCATAGACTGAAAAATGTTGCGGCAAGAAATAACATCAGTTTGGTTTGTTCTGCGCCTTGTAAGCTTGCAAAACTGTTATGTATTTGTGAATGTCACTGCTGTGTAATGGACCTGGGTTTTTCGTCAAGCTGGTGTGACAGCTTTTCACCCAGATGTATCCCCAGTTCTTTATTCCAAAAGTAAAATTTGGTTTAAATCTATTTTACATGCTGCATTGTTGTGATCTCAAAGCATATAATTTATTTGTATTTAGTGAACATTTACAGATGTTTCATGTTCTGTGATTATTTGTAACAAGTAATTGTGCACTTGCATGTTCTTGGGGTTGATTACATTATGCCTATGTTGTCAAACCATCATTTGTGTATCAAATGAATAAACTATTCAGTTGCACTATATATATGTAGCATGTTGCTGTTTGTTCAGATTTTCTATGTTGCCAAACAAAATAAACTTCTGTTTGTTTGTCAATTTTTTAATGTTGATGCATCATTGGTTCTGGTGTTGCATGTGTATCCCTACTGACCTCGGTTTATCCTTAGTTTATGTGCCATTGAACTGTAACGTAAAGTAAATGTTTAAAAGTGGCATGCAATTTTGTGAACTCTTTCTCAAAACAGTGATGCTACAGAATGTGAGAGATGTGAAGCACATTCTGCCAAGAATCTGGTTTTGTGTCATCAGTAAGTCAATTACTGTCTTGCGTTAAGACAGCTCTGCGGATTAAGCTATAGCATGTGGGAAACACTTTTCCAAGTATTATGCTGCACTATATATAAGTTTGCAAGGGACGACATGAACTTATTTACATTCTGTTAGAAGCACAGAGCAAAGGTAAAGGGCCTTGCCATTGTTAATGTTTAGTGTATTTGGAGCACTTATACTAAACATGGCATAGTGCTCATATTTCTGTGATAACATTAATTGCAACTATAGATGCCATACTGCTCACTTGTACTGCAAAAGGTGATGTCATGAAGTAGGTACAAGGCAAAGAATTTTATAAACTGCAGAAGCCACAGTGCTCTCACTGCCAGATGTGCTAGTGCCTGTGTGGTAAAGGTCGCATTCCACTGTGCTAGCAGCAAAATAAGTCGTTCTCTTGTGCCAGCAAGCACACCACAAACTTGCAATCATCTGCAATGACAAAAGCCCTGATGTCTACACTTTAGCATAAGCTAGATATATAAATTAAGTAGATTATTTCACGAACTGCAAGCGAAACAGAGCAGGCATCATGACATTGGGGGCGGCCACAGAACGCCCACGCTTAAGCCATCAACAGCGACTGAAAATGCTCGCCGCACGAGCTGCATGCGCAAAGTCCTTTACCGTGCACGTCAGCCGGGGCGGCTACAGAGAGCACATTGCAGAACGCCATCGCTTAAACCTAAAAATGCTCGGCGCTTAAGCCATACATAGCGACTAAAAATAATCAGTCTATGATGAACATGAAAGACGCCTACTGTGAGAACCGTCCTAAACATTCAATCAAATGTACGTATTTGATCTAGCGGGCACAAAACTTTCATGAAATTCTTGTATATTGGGTTAAATACTTTAGATTTTCGCATCTGACTTGCTACTGGAGAATAGCAGGTTTAAAAAGTAATAAATATTTTATATATGGAGATAATGCATGGCGCCACCATACACTATCCTATTTCATGGCATGCTCAATTTTCCGCGCAATACAGCCACATTTAGTACCGGTCGGCATGCCTCTAGTGTGAGGTGAGCAAGCAGCTAGTGCCTCTTCCCTGAATCTGCTAGTGGCTGTACACACAGTACAGGTAGATCGAACTGTACTAGTTGCAAAATATGCTCACTGCACACATTCTGTGACTTACACGAGCATTCAAGTGCACATGTAGGTTACATAGAATGCGCAGCATATAATGAACTATGTTACCTACGTGTGTACTGAAGTGCACACCTAGGTAACATCCTGCCGTAAACACAAAGGACACATCCTACAAGAATTATTATAAGGGTTGTTTTCTTGGACCAAATGAAAGCATAAGTCAAGATTTAGTACTCACAATGACTCTGCTGAGTGTATCAATGCCTGTCACACAGTACAGATAGATCTGCCTATATTATATGTAAAGACAGTTGTTATGTGCACTCTATGTTACCTACATGTGCACTCAAGTGTACACTCAGGTAACACATAGTGCACATCCAGTTAACATCCTGACGTAAACATAAAGGACACATCCTAGAGGCATAATAAAGGTAACATCCTCGAGGTATACGTTAGGATGAGTAAACACGTAGTACACACAAAGTTCACATCCTGGAGGTCACACAAAGGACAAGGAAACATAAAGGTCACATAGGACACAAGAAGGAAACACAAAGGAAACATAAAGGCAATGGCCATTTTCATAGGGGTATACCGCGAGAAAAAATCTATGGTTCAAGCACTGCTTCAAGGGAAAATAATAGGTGAAAGCGAACGTTCTATGTCAGAAATACAATAGGAAAAAAAACGGCACAAGTAGAATATTCCGGAACCACATAAACTTATCAGGCCGCAAGTCTGGACCAATAAAACAATATACCCTAGATGAAGATGGAAACAAACTGAAAGGGGAGGTGGTATTAAATTATATCAGAAAAATGACAGCTGAATATTTCCAAGGGAATGGCTAGGAGTTATTTGAGGAAGAAAAGATCATGAAAGACAACGAGATGTAAAAGCAGATCGTGCTGACAAATTTCAACTGGAGGGAAGCCAAACAGAAAATACAAAGGTCACAGCCACGGGGTTAGACGAGGTTCCCGTTAGGCTTAACAATGAATTGGGAGAAAGAAATAAGGAAACTCTGCTGGCTAGCAGTAGAAAAAACCCAAAAATATAGACGAGTACCAGACAGTTGGCAACAAAGTGGAATGCGTTTATTATGTGAATCTAACGGGGGCAAAATTCAGTATACTCTATCTACCGTCGACCATTAAATCCGCAATGTACAGATTAGCAATGCAGGTGATTAAACTAAAGCTGCAGGCATGGGCAGAGAATAATGGCATATTGGGAGAACTTTAGACTGGCTTCAGAATCGGTAGGCGTCTAGATGATAACTCATTTGTTCTTACTCAGCGTATTAAAATAGCTAGAGAAGAAAAGTGACCGCAATATGTGGCTTTTTTTATACATCGCCGGAGCCTATGACAACGTAAGCCGCAACATAATGTGAGATGTACTGGAAGGGGAAGGCATAGGCAATGACTGTATACACCTTTTTAAGAGATACTTACCTAGAAAATACGCTTTGCACAGTATGGGAAGGGATGACGAGCAAGTATATATGAAGAACGTATTGATCTAGGAGTGCTCTTAATGCCCGTTGTTGTTTATGGTGTAGATGGTAAGGATGGAAAGGCCACTAGAGGAAAACTACATCAGGTTTAATACATAATACAAACAGGCAGGTACAATAGTAGAGTACCAGCTTCCAGGCTTGTTTTATGTGGCAAACATTGTGATGCTCGCTAACAAAAAAAAGTGGCATGCAACGTATGGCTAATATCTGTGGACAGGAAGGAGAGAACTTAGGTCTGAAATTTAGCGTTCAAAAATCGGGCGTTATGGCATTCAATGAAAACAGCGAACAGACAGCGTCAATGCGGGGCCAGCAACTACCTCGGGTAAAGGAATATAAATACCTTGGTATATGTATAAACGAAGGCAATAGATATATGGAAACACAGAGAAAAAGAACAATTACAACAACGAGCAAGAGAAATGCGGCCATAATGAACCACAAAGCGCAATGGGGATAAAACAAGTAGGAGGAGCTCCGGTGCATGCGGGAAAGTGTAATTGTTCAAGGGCTTACATAAGGAACTGCGGCTGTTTGCTTGAAGTCAGAGGTGCAATAAAGGCTCGATGGCAACCGAGTGTCAGTGGGACTACTCACACTGGACGCTCACGAGAACACTACAAATGAAGCTGCGCAGGCTGATATGGACTGAACAAGTTTTGAAGTGAGGAGGTTAAGAGCAAAATTGTTTATTAACGGCTAAGAAATATGCAAGAAAACAAATAGGGCAGGAGCGTGTCCAGACGTTTCTACAGGAAGAAGGTCGATACAGAACGCAGGAAAAGAACTGGGAACCTAACCACCATGCATGCGACCAGTATGGTGAGCAACAGGGCTATATAAAGAACATCGAGCGAAAGTCACAGAGGCTTGGATAATTTGATGGGTTTGTGCTAACTCAAAGGGAAGCTATTTACTTTTTGAAGTGACGTCATGGTGCCTTAGGACACGCACTTAAAAGCGAGGTGCCGCAAGGAAGAAGAAACATGTGCTTGCAGCGGTAGAGCTATAGAAACGATGGAGCATTTTTCATTAGAATGTAAAGATATCTATAGAAGATATCTGCCCAGTGGTCTATTTAGGCACCTCTGGCCTCCTTGAACCCCTTCTGTTCAGCGAGAGCAGTGGGGAAAGCGAGCATGGCTTCAAAAAGATTCGCTTGGTGGCTGTTATCCTATCTTCGAGGCACAAATGGGCTGAGATATTGTTATTGGTATTTAATTAAGGGGACAGTGTAGGTCCTATTCTGGCCATGCATTTTAGGCTATGTTCGTGACCCTTTTTCTCATGATCTGCTGGGGTTAGAACAGTAACCTCGGTGGCATTGTAATCAGCAATGTTAGGTAGTGTTACTACACTAGGATTATTTTTTTCAAAGATCAATTTTCTTTCTTTTTTTTACTGGACCCACCAAATTTTAGAGCCAAAATCTGGAGTAAATAGCCTGTGAATAAAAATCCCCTACAATAATATTTATAGTCCCAGTTCAATAGGCTGTCTGTAATGTTTGCTCAATATCTGGAAAATATTACCTCCCTAGCGCTTGTAGTTTCTGATAAAAAAGGGTCAAATGCAGCCAAATTTGGTGTTTTGAGATAATTGGGCATTGAAGTGGAAGAAATAGCTTTATTGCAATATAGGACTATAGAAACAAATTCTGACGCACTTTTTCAATAGCCAAAAGCCTGGTAGTCCCCTCCATCATCAACACTTCTTTTCTGTGCTAGCTGCCTTGTTTTCCGGGCCTCCTTAGTGACCAGTCGTGTAGCCTTCTCTGCAAAGTACAGGCGCCGCAGGTCAGCTTCGCGCAGCCACTGGACTGTGAACCGTCCTGGAGAAACTCCGAATGACCTCAAAATGTCTGCTCGAGCAATGCTGCCATCATTGAAAGTTAGCACAGCATCCATTGTCGCTATTTTCAGCGTCTTGAGTCCAAGAAAGGCATTCTTCGGAGTGCGCTCCCATAAAACGTTGTTGAACGCCTCATCCGCGTTCTCAATTTTTCCATGGAGACATTTCTGGAGAAGTTGAGGCCTTTAGGTTCTTCAAGCGTTCCACCGACTGCGAAAGATTCGATTCAGACGCGCACGTGGTGCTCGCGGCGCCCACTCCTGGATTGTGTTGCGGAGAATTGGGGTCATTGGAGATCGACTTATGCCAGTTTCCATGGAAAAGACGTTTTTTAAAGCACTTCTTTGGCTTCGTCATTGCATTAGCGCTAAATAACCAGCAGCAAAGTATAAACAAATTGAATCGTCCACGGAAACGCGCCGAAGCACGAGCAAAACGCCGCGCGTTGCGAGTAATCCAGCTGCATCTTAGGATTCGTTTGGCTAAGTGAAATATGCTAGTTAGGTTTTTACTGTTGCAGGATGAGTGACAGCGATTCCGCTAAACGTGACAACAAATTGGCGTTGAAAAAAATTTTTTTTTTTTCAGTTGAGGAGAGGCACAGATCCCGAGCATGTGTCAAAGGGAGCATGGCTGGATGCTGCCTAGGTCTCGAAAAATGTTTATATTGAGGTAAATATTTCGCGTGCGTGCAAATGAAACACTGGGCCATGTTAAGGAAAGAATAGAGATTTTATTTACGCAAAAATAAAGAAATCCTTTTTTTTTCAGAAATTGTGCCTACCTTGTTTGTTCCCTTAAAACGAAACCACGCGCTTGATGCTTCCACGATACGACCACTCTGTTCGCAAATATAACCACCGCGAACGTTTGATTGATTAGTAGGGTTCTTTAGCGCAAGGGCCAGATGTGACCAAAGAGCGCTAAGTCGATGATCTGTACTTCTGAATGATATATGGGTGTTAGTCGGGGAGTAATGAAACACGGCTATATAGTGGCCTAAAATATTCGCTAAAAAGCGCAGTATATGCATGTGGTGCGATGTGGGTGTAAAAGGGCTTACAATTTATTTGCTCTAAAGTGCGCAAAATACAAGTATATACATAATATAAAAATGACTGTGATTGATCGTTCCTGCGATGACAATAGATGTTTCACAAGATGGGGATGGTCAGTAAATTATGTAAAATCTGTAGCACTAGTGCCTCAGGAAAGCCTTGAAAGCAAGGGCTGTGAGGCAGGTGCTCTAGAAAATGTTTTCATTGCAGCTACGACCTCCAGGTGGAGGCCGCGCTACAAGTAGCCTGGCCAAATCACATTTAGGGTGTCAGTTTCAAATAAAAAGTTCAATAGTGATTGAAAAGTAAAAAGGGGTTCATTGCTAAGAAAAAATGCTGGATGTAACGGTATGTGTTGGATATAAGCAGAGGGAAAGTGCTTTTTTCTTTCTGCCTCTATTTCAGTGCATTGGATAAGAACATGAACAACTGTAAGCCTGTTGCCACATTTGCTACATGCCGCAGGTTCGCTTCCCGTCAAAAGGTAGGAGTGAGTGGCGTACGTATGTCCTATTCTTGATCTACACAGAAGCACTTCCTTATGTCTTCTTGTTCTTTCAGTTATCCAGTTCCCTAATTTTGGCTTGATAACGTGTAGCTTATTCAATACTGCATTATCCCATTGGTCCTGCCAGTACTTCCTCAGTTTGTTGCGTAAGAAGGGCTTAAGTGCTTTTGCTGATATAGGTTTATTCATATCCGTTTCATTAAAGGTGACTGACGTTGCACTTTCGTCAGCAGCTACATTGCCTTTTATGCCCCTATGGCCAGGTACCCAACATAGGATGATGTTCTGGTTGTACATTAATGCTAGGCATAGTTGTGTGTAGAGTTCATTAAAAATAGGGTTCTTATGTTTTCGAAAACTCATTAAGGCCCTTATTACGCTTAATGAATCTGTGAAAATGATGGCCTTATTCAGATTTGTTTTTCTGATGTGCGTTACGGCTGAGAGTACTGCGTACGCTTCAGCCGTAAAAATACTTGTGTTAGGATTTAGAGTACCGGAGGTGGAAAAAACTGGTCCAAGAGCTGCCTACGCGACACCAGCAGATGATTTAGAAGCATCTGTATAATACTCGGCACAGCAGTACTTCGCTTGGAGTTCGAGGAAGTGTGATAGTATACGTGCCTCAGGTGCATGTTTCGTTATTGCAACAAAAGAGATATCGCACTCCATGGTCTGCCTTTCCCAATGCGGTGGAAGGCGAGTGGGAGGCATTAAGATATTTTCTGGGAGATGGATGTTTGTTTCTTCTGCCATTGCTTCCAAACGTAGGCTCAAATGAGTTCTAATACGTGGGCGGTTACTGTAAAGTCTGGCGGCGGACAGGTCGCTAACAATGGAATGACACGGATGCTCGGTGTCTGATTTTACCTTAGTGTAGTACGAAAAACTTAAGAATGTTCTGCGTAGATGTAAGGACCATTCCTTGGCCCCGACGTACAAACTTTCAACGGGGCTAGTTCTAAAGGCGCCTGTTGCCAGTCGTATACCGAGGTTGTGGACTGGGTCGAGAATCTTTAGCGCATTCTCAGTTGCGGAGTGGTACACCACTGCTCTGTAATCGAGGCGTGATTGTACGGGACTCTTATACAGGCTCAGCAGACACTTCCTGTCACTGCCCCAGGTTGTTAGAGAGAGCAGCTTGAGGAGGTTCATGGTCTTGAGGCATTTCTCTTTCATATTTTAAGTGGGGAACGACGTTAAGCTTTGTGTCCAGGATAACACCTAAGAATTTGTGTTCAGGGCTAACAGTCTTTCTCCATTAAGATTAATATCGGGTTGTGGTATGACACTTGTCTTGTTAGAAAACAGGACACATGTGCTCTTTTGGGGGTTCAATTTGAAACCATTCTCGTCCGCCCGCCTTGAGAATCTATTGAAGCCAAGTTGTAGCTGCCTCTCGCAAACGCTAAGATTGCATGACCTGAACCCTATCTGTACGTCGTCCACATAGACGGAATAGAAGAGTGTGCGAGGTAATACGGTGTGCAGGGAATTCATTTTAACAATAAATAACGTACAGCTCAGTACTCCACCCTGCGGTACGCCTGTCTCCTGTATGAATGGTCGAGATTGCACGTTGCCAACTCTAACACGAAATGTCCTGTTAGAGAGATAGCTTTCAATTATTCTCAGCAGGTTGCCGCGAATGCCCATTGCAGAAAGATCCCGAAGGATCCCGAAGCGCCACGTGGTATCATACGCCTTCTCCATATCAAGAAACACGGACAACACAAGCTGTTTGTGGACAAACGCTTCCCTGATATACATTTCCATGCGTACAAGCTGATCTGTCGTTGATCTGCCTTCTCTAAAGCGACATTGATATGGATCTAATTTCTTGTTAATTTCTAGATAATGTACCATGCGACTGTTTACCATCTTTTCAAAAACTTTGCATAAGCAGCTCGTCAATGCTATAGGCCTATAACTATTTGCCAAAGAAGGGTCCTTACCCTGTTTCAAAATAGGAATTATGATGGCCTCTTTCCAAGCAGAGGGAATGCGGCCGGACGACTATATAGAATTGTAGAGACAAAGAAGGGTTTTTGTGTTTCAGGCGGCAGGTGTTTAAGCATTTCATATAGGATTGGGGTCAGATCCGGGGGCAGATTGGTTGCACCTGTTTAGGGCTGCCTGAAGCTCTGCCATGCAAAAGGGTCTATTGTATGCACTCGTATTTTGTGCTTTTCCGTTCTAATGGTTGCCCTCCTATTTGCCTTTTGTACCTTTGGAATGTTTCAGAGTAGTGCGACGAGCTGGATATCTGTTCGAAATGTGCGCCAAGAAAGTTCGCCTGATCTTCCGTGCTGTCGCCTTGAGTATTCACGAAAGGCAGAGAGTAAGACTGTCGACCCTTTATTCTATTAACTCTATTCCAAACCTTTGTTTCGTCAGTGTAGGAGTTAATGCCTGATATATACTTTCTCCAACTCTCTCTTCTAGCTTGTCTCCGCGTTCTTGGATCCTGGGATTTGACCTGCTTGAAATTGACTAGATTTTCTGCTGTCGGAGAATCCCGAAGTAAACCCCATGCCTTGTTTTGCTTCTTTCACGCTTTTCGACACTCATCGTTCCACCATGGAAGGCGGCGTTTTGTGGACAATCCACTTGTTACAGGGATACATTTGGAGGAGGTGTCAAGGAGAAAAGCCGTAAAATATTCAGCCGCAACGTCTATGCTTAAAGCACACATGTCGTCCCAGGATAAGCAAGCAAGCTTTTTGAACGTTTCCCATTCTGCCGAGTCAGTTCTCCAGCGAGGTAATTGTGCAAGGCATTCATTAGCCATAGGTGTGCTTAGAACTACAGGGAAATGATCACTCCCGTATGGGTTTTTAATAACTTTACATTGAAAGTAAGGTAGAAGAGTAGGAGATGCTATGCTAAGATCTATTGAGGAGTATGTTTTGTTTGCCATGTTATAATACGTGGGCTCCTTCCCATTCAAAAGACATGCAGCTGAAGAAAAAAGGAACTGTTCAATCAAGCGACCTCTCGCGTCGTAGCGGGAGTCGCCCCATAGGTTGCTGTGCGCATTTAAATCTCCAAGCACAAGATATTGTTCAGGCAACTGATCTATTAGTGTTTGGAATTCTTGTTTGTGGAGCTGAAAATGCGGCGGTATATATAGGGAGCAGATGGTTATCAGCTTATTTAACAGTACAGCTCGAATGGCCACTGCCTCAAGGGGTGTTTGTAGCTGTAAGTGTTGACAGGCTATAGATTTGTCAGCTATGATGGCTACGCCGCCGGATGATGTGAGGGCATCATCGCGATCCTTCCGAAAAATAACGTACTGACGTCGGAAGTGTTTGTGTTTAGATTTCAAATGAGTCTCTTGGACACACAGCACTTTAGGAGTTAGTTGATTAAGGAGTTCTTGGATATCATCGAGGTTGCAAAGCAGGCCTCTGATATTCCACTGAATAATCAGTGTATCCATATTAAAATAAATGTTGTGCTATGTGTCAAAGAGAATGAACTTGGCTTAGCTTATGTTGCCCCTTTGGGGCGCTGTAATTGGAGTTTTGTCTTTTTTGGAACGATCGGCAAAATCGCGCCGCTCCTTAGGCGTCAACTGCGCCTTGTGACTCGGTGTTGTGTCCATGGCCTCTTGAGAGGCACTGGACAGCCGCTCTTGCGAGCGGTGTGTTTTCCGTGAAAGCCTTGTCTCGGAAGACAAGGCCTTGGAGCCCACCACCCTGGTGGTTGGTGGGCTAGTCTTGACCTCGGAGCTGGGATGACTGGTGCCAGCACTAGCGGAGGCCTCAACTGTGGACGAATTCGGGAGAGGTAGGGCAGCCTTCGCTGCTCCCACCGTGGGGGCGGGTGGCGTTGCCGCACGCTCGGTACGCGTGGTGCTGGCGTCCGCCAAGTGCCGTTGTGGTACTGCCCCCCGACGTACCACTTCGGCGAAAGATGCGGTCTGTGCAAATGTTTGTGAGATGCGTTGCCTTGCTTCTCTGAAAGTTATGTTTTCTTTTACCTTTATTGTAATTATTTCTTTTTCTTCCAGACTGCGCATGATCGGGAACATGCTGGGTGACCACCATTACAATTACTACAACAGGGCTCAGCGCAATCATGTGTGCTGTCTTTGCCTCTTGTGTTCTGGTTTCTTGTTCTCACAAGCTGGAACGAATGTTTTATAGGCTCGACACCACCCGCCTAATTTGGCTTTAGGTGACGTACCTGGCTTAGGGAGCGTGAGGAAGCGGGCTCCTTCTGAAACTGTAGTAATTCAGACATGTTGATAAAGGTGGTTTCTATCATCGCGATGTTCGTGCAAATGCGCTCAGCTTTTCAAATAAGCGCTAACGTAACTGCCCCAGGGCAACAATGAGTACATGTTTTTCAAAAAAAACTCAAATAACAGTGCCATGCAAGCTAAATTTAAATATTTAGTGCTCAGCGAGAGTAAGGCAAAAAGCACATAGGTTCGAGTACCCACAAGCTCTTTGCATTAAATGTGCGTTTCTCTTAATATATCGTTATCGCAATGCAACTATGCTTCCTTTTCTTTCGCTTTTAGCAGCCGCTCAAGTGAGCGCAGCAACAAAGTAACAAACGGTATCTCGAAGGCAATGCATTTCTGAACTAAAACCGAGCATGACATCATTACAGCTGCTGTAGTAGTATCTGCACCTTTAACGTGCAATACCACTGCCTTTGAGATGCGCTATTTTTTATCTCGACAGAACCGTCCGCGTTTTCGAAAAAAAAAACTTTAACTTGTACTTCGTAACATTATTAACGTTAAATATTTACAAAGAACACGAAAGTGGTTTTTTACCATACGTGAAGGTCACACTGGGTAAAATCTCGTCCCACGTCTTGTGCTCTACGTCGACATACATGGAGAGCCTATCAGCCAGCGTTCGGTTCAGACGTTCAGTTAATCCATTGGTTTGAGGGTGATACGCAGTTCCTCTTGCGCTGAGAGCTATGTGTCATCTGGAGAACGTCCTGCATAATTTCGGCTGCAAAGGCTGTACCGCAGTCGGTGATGAGAACAGACGGTGCACCATGTCGTAGGACGATATCCCATACAAAGGACCTGGCCACTTCATACGAGTTTGTTTGCGGAATAGCTTTGGTTTCGGCCTACCGGGTGAAGTACTCGGTAACGACGACTGTCCATCTGTTGCGAGAAGAGGTCATTGGGAATGGCCCAAGTAGATACATTCCTACTTGTCGGACGGTGCTTCAGGAGTCTCCACAGGGTGGAGAAAGCCAGCCAGTTAAACTGGTGGTTTCTTGCGGCGCTGACAATCGCGGCAGGTCTTCACGTACCATTGCAGGGAACAAAAATACCGAGGCTGGTATTACCTCTGTAGTCTCCTTGCTAATGTCTTAGCGAATCCCAGGTGTCCCGCGCATGGCTCATCATGGCAGGCTTGCAAAATGTCTTCGCCCAGCGCTGACGGCATTAGAAGGAGGTACGTATTTGGACCGATTCTGCAGTTTTGCCTGTAAAGCGCATTGTTGTGCAAATAGTATGGTGATAAGCCGCGCACAAGGGATCGGGGTAAAAAACTTCAACTCCTTAAAGGTGCTCGATCAGCGGCATCAGCTCAGGGTCAGCGCACTGGTACTACGCCATCTTTATGGCGTCGATAACGCCGACAAATGGCAAGTCAGGCTCAGGGTCCGATGACGTCGTAGGGAGTGGTGCGCGTGACAAACGGCGTCGCTGTGCTTCCTTCCAGATCGGCAGACAACTGTAATGTCCTATTCTTATAAGCGCAGGCTCCAACGAACTAGTATACCTGAATCATCTTTGAGGCTGCTTGTAGGTAGACCTTAAAGGGTCTACCTACAAGCAGGATCGGAATTAAGTAATTGCCCACAGAGCCGCTAAGCATGTTTTTCAGTGGTTGAGTAGTTTTTCTGAGCCTTGGTGAGGCTGCGGCTTGCATAAGCAATAGTGCGTTCCGCACAAGCTTGCCACTGCACAAGAACTTTGCCGAGACCCGCTATGCCGGCGTCAGTATGAATTTCAGTATCAGCGTCTTGGTCAATATGAGCAAATATTGGGGCCACTTGCAAACGCTTGCATAATTCATTCAACGACTGGTGCTGCTCGTCCACCCAAATGAAAGGCACTTCGTCGCGTGTAAGCCGTGTCAGAGGCTGAGCAATTCTGAAGAATCCCTCGACCAAGCGTTTTTAATGTGCACACAAACCAAGGAAGCTTTTCAGAGCCTTCTTGTCTGTGAGTGGTGAAAACTGGGAGACGGCAGCTAACTTGTCGGGGTCTATTCCGACGCCTGTAGGAAGAACGACATGGCCAAGAAATTTGAGCTCTTGGAACCCGAAGTAGCATTTTCCAGGCTTGATGGTAAGGCCGGCAGTACGAATCGCAGGGAGGACACTCTCAAGTCGTGCGAGATGTTCGTCAAACGTACTCGAGAACATGACGACGTCGTCCAAGTATACGAGGCAGGTTTGCGATTTGAGTTCAGCAAGCACAGTATCCATCATCAGCTGAAAGGTCTCAGGTGCGGAACAGAGACCGAAGGGGAGAACTTTGAACTCATAAAGCCTGCCAGGTGTCACCAACGCTGTTTTTTCACGATCCTGTTCATCAACTTCGATTTGCCAATACCCTGATTTAAGATCGAACGAAGAAAAAAACTTGTCATGTTGTACACAAACCAACGCGTCGTCGATGCGCGACAATGAATAAACATCGCCCTTCGTGACAGGGTTTGACTTTCTGTAATCTACACAGAAGCGTAGTGTGTTGTCTTTCTTTCTGACTAAAACTACTGGGTAGGCCCACGAGCTTGTGGACGGCTGGATCATGTCGACTTGGAGCATCTTTCACCTGATGCTTGATCGCTTCCCTTTCCATTGGAGACCCTCTATAAGGATGCTAACGAAGAGGCCGTGCGGGCTCATCCGTAATAATGCGGTGCTTTGTGATGGACGTGCGCCGTACTTTGTACGACGTTGAAAAACAGTCCGCAAATTCATTCCCGACACTCAGTAGATGGTGTGGTAGGGCAGCGTTAACGTGAGTCTGTTCTTTTAGGCTGGGTAACTCAGATTTCTGAGACTATGCAACTTCCAATCTGGCAATGCCAGTAACATCAATGATTTTGCGCAGAAATGCGATTGTCATTCTTCGCGGTACATGCCGATACTCGTTACTAAAGACTGTTAGCAAAACGAGTGAGCATTTATTTCGATTTATTTCGCACCTGAAAAAGCCCTCTAGCTAGGCAAATGTGGCGCTCAAGAAGCAGGGGGATGTTTACCTCAATAATACCTTCGGCGTCGTCCTCCATGTCGCATCGGACAAGGATAAGCACGCTGCTCTTGCGTGGTAACGTGACGTGATCGTCAGCTAGGCGAAGCGCGATGTCACTGTCGTTGTCATTGCTGTTTGCTATGGCTTGCGTAGTAGCGAAGCTGACTCTAGACTATTGGAAGTCGATGATGGCACAGTTCGCCTGAAGGAAATGCATGCCGAGTATAAGGTCCTTTGAACATTCAGGAAGAATGACGAAGTCGCCGATGTACGTAAAGCCCCGAATGTTGACTCGTGCCCTACACCGGCCCATTGGATTTATGACGTGCCCTCCTGCACTACGAATCTGAGTTCCGGTCCACTGCGTACAAACCTTGTTCAGTATACGCGTAAGATTCTAGCTCATAACAGATGTGCTCACACCGTTTCGATTAACTCCATGACTCCGTGGTCATCTATGGTAACTGGTACGTCGCAACATACTGACACCGAACTACACTGCTTTGCGTGCGTCTCAATTGCGTTATATCGCGGTCGTCGTAGTGGAGGATCTTCAGCGTTCGAAACATCAGCGACCTCACCTCCACAGGTCGCTGGACTCAGTTTTCCCGGGAGGCAGGGCCAGGTGAGCCACACCTTGTTGCGCTTGGCGTGAAGAGTGGGCTAGAAGGCCTGTTTCGGGCGGGTGACGGTGACCTGGGGTCATGGAATCGTGGAGCAAACGAGGTCCTGGCGTAGGCTTGAATCTGAAGGGGGCGTTCACCATTGCACGGGCATGGCGCATTCAGTGAAGATCCAAGGAGCCCAGCTCGGCGGTAAGGACACGCCCTGTAGAGGTGATCGGCTTCACCGCAATGAAAACACAGGGGCCTCCGGTCTACAGTGCGCCATACGTCGCTATTACGGGGTGGTCGTGTTTCGGCCATGCATTGCGTGCGGCGAGACCTGAAGTCTCCAGTTGCTTGTTCAACGGCGCACACACCATGAAAGTTCGGGACGTCGCACACATCGAGAAAAATCTGGGACAACGAACTTCGCGCAGCTTCCGCATACGACATGCGAGGCTGTGGCTGCCGTACCTCGTGCTGTGGTGTCGCGCTTCGTTCTGGGACTTGGACTGCGTGTCTGGCTTCCTCCCCAACGACTGCAGCCAGAGCGAGTCGCTGTACCAATGCCGGAGCCACCTGAAGCTTTTGGAGCTCTTCTCGAACGACAAGCCTAATGAGCTCCCGCAAGGCGTCGGCATATTCCAAGGGTATAGCGAGAAGGTCACGCGATAGGGTCGATACGTCATGGCTCTACTGCATTGGTCGCTGCTGCAGTACCTTTTCAATTGATATAGCTTTCGCGAAACTCTGCAATGGTCTTTGGTGGGTTGCGTATTAGGCCACTGAATAACTCTTGCTTGAAACGGCGCATCAAGTTTCTGAGCTTCTTTTCCTCCTGCATGGTCGGATAGGCACGTCGGAAAAGTCGGCACATTTCTTCGACAAACAATGCGACGCTTTCATTCGGCCTCTGTAGTCTCTTCTGAATTGCAGATTCAGCTCGCTCCTTGCGATCGAGACTGACGTATGTGCTGATTAGCTGCAATCGGAATTCGTCCCACGTCGATAGGGCCGTCTCACGTTTCTCAAACCATGTCCATGCATAGTCCTCCAGGGCAAAGCAGGCGTTGCGCACCTTGCGCTCTGGACTCCAGCCGTTGAATTCTGCGGCACGCTCAAAGGGATCGAGCCAGTCCTCAACATCTTCGAAGGTGTCCCCATGGAAGGACGTGGGGATTCGCCGCTGGTGAAGGACTATCTCGGTCGGTGGGGTTGAGGAAGAAGATGGAACCGATGTACTCATCCTTCAGACTCCAGTGGGTAGAGGCTCGTGCTCAGGTGGCAGTCCTTGAAGTCCACAGCTTCAAGTTTGTGAACAGGAGTCAGTTCGACCAGACTTCGTAATGGGCTTGTAATGCCCATTACGAAGTCTGCCTGTTAATGCCTTCGTAATGCCTTTGCGCGCGCCATCCCTCGGAGCGGGAGCCTCACATCAGTGTCAATAGATAGATCATATATCACCACTTACATCGACAGCTATGCTACAAGCCAACGACATTATTTTACAAGAACACCTTTAGTTACATTTAATAACTGCTTTATCACGTTCCGTATCGCGCCCACAAGCCTCTCCAGCCGATAAGCGGAATGAGAGGCTTGTGACGCCGCCTGCGACTGGTCCGATTGTACTTCTTTAGCTTGAGGTGGCTTGTCAAAAATCGCGGCGGCATGCAACGGAACGTCAAGAATGACGCCGAAACGGGTCCTCAACAAACAAGAGCTGGTACAGCGAGTTCGTAAACGAGTGGAAAGTGGTCGAACATAGCCACGCAAAAACTTTTATTGTACGCCAATAAACGCATCCTATCCGGCAGGTGCGAGTAAACAGTGCCTCGGCGATTGGATGTAGCCATCCTTTCCTTTTGGATCAGGGCAGACTGGGGATATTCAGAAGGAAATTCAGTTTTGTTGGGCCTATGAATGAATCTTTAACGCGTACACGTCGCTTTGAGGCGGTTAGTTTTTGGGGCTTTGTGACGTCGCGTAAAAACCAGCGGAAGTGGCTGAAGCTTGAAAACTTTTGACCAATTGCCGAGGACTAGTGGTAGAAAGGTTTCGAATGAGAAATTACAATTTTTTTTTTTGGTCAAAGCATGCGTAATCAGTGCGTACACGTCATATTATATTGGGAGCTGTCGCGGTTTTCGTGACGCCTGCTTGACAGACAGATGAAGTGCGGGTGGTGCAAAAAAGTTTGTGACCAATCGCTGAAAACTGATTGCAGAGTTGGAATAGAAACGTTTGAAATCGTTTTACGTTAATGTGCACTCCAGAATCATAAATCGCGCTTTCTGGCACAGGATACAAGAAGTGATTCCAACAGGTATTTTTTTAGTGACTCGACACACATCCGCTTGTCCTTGAACTCAACGTGCGTTATTCATATTTTAAAGTTGAAAGCCGGTAATAAAAAAGACAGCTGCAAAAAATGCTCAGGCGAATGTCCGATGACAAAGGCAAGTGCATGAATTTGTTCTGTGTGCACATTGCACTATCTGGGCAGGATGATATATAGCAGCACAGGGACGTTCCACACGTGTAATAGGAGATCATACAGGTGCTAATATTCTCTGATCCACAGGAACGTCGAAGTAGTGTACAACATTAGTCTTCTGTTTCTTTTTCGAAAGCTTATATTCGTTATATTATATTCTTATGTTATATGTTATATTATATTCTTATGTTATATGTTATGTTATATTCTTATATTATATTTACACTAATGCAAGCAGTTATTGAAGGAATTTAAGTATGATTAGATGTATCAATAAACTCGCATGGGCTCTGATTTAGAAGTATAGAAAGACTATAAAGAGGAAGAGAAAAACAAGAACCCCATATGTATGAAGACAGCCATTCAGCACAGAAATATTGGGCACTAATTTTTATACGAACCCAAACCTACTTAAGTAACTTTGCCATACCACCACCTCGGCAGTTATGACGAGAGTAAAGGGGTTATGCATAGCCCCCATGTAAAACGGGATGCGTTAGTTCCTTGGGTATATGTATATATATTTCAGTGAGCTCGAAAGAGTGACGTTTTCCACACTCATTCAGCTAAGTAAAATAAATTGTCCTAATCCTTGCGTATTCTTGTATATTCACATGAATGAAATAAAAAAAATTCAATTTTCGATGACGAGACACTACTACGGAGTTCAACAAAGTCTCTCAAGTTGGAATGGTCGATAGACATGTCATTTAAATATTCAAGATGAAAAACCGCAAGTACTCAATCAATCGTAAACAAATCACTTAGATGTGCAATGCGAATAGCTGGATAAACCATTCCTTTGCCAATAAGTATACGACCACGGCTGACCCACTAGAACTGAAGGCTTTTTGTTTTTTCTTGGGCAACGATCGCGTGGCTGACCACAGTGCCTTTTTGTGTCGACTGACATTCCCAGCAAACACAGCTCCAACCCCACGATTTTGAATCAGAAGTCAGCGCCTACTGCTATCGGGCAGCCAGGATTCGCGACTGGAAGACGAGACAAATTTGAGGACTTGTGGGTGCTTTCCGTCCGCACACAGGCGAACGGTGCATTGCCACGACTTGAGTGTGCTCATGGGAACTAATTTCATCTTTGGTGGCCAAATAAGACGTAAAAGCGACATTTTCATCCGGATTTGTAGGAACGACGAGCGGCTCAAGAATTAAGGATTGGCTGTACTGTTTAGTTACGTTTAAATCACATGAAAGCCGTACATGGCAGAGGCTTGAGACGATACCTGTATGTCAAGGGACGCAACCCTGGAAGACAACGCTGCAGCGGTATATTAAGGTGTCACCAAATCGACCAACAGAAAGTCATACTTTTTGGCGAAAATAACTCAGTCGTCAACCGGTACTCCTCAACCTGGCCTTCATCGGTTCTGTTTCATTACAGGAGCAACAATCTCTGCAACCGTACCAACGACGAGTGGAACAGATTCCACTCGCTCGTTGATGAATTCCGACATCGCCAACCCTTCAGCGATTGCAGCAAAATGTACGAAAAAGCTGTTTTGGTCTGCTTGAGAAGCAGGACACGAGCGACAAAGTCCACTATGCCTATTCTCGTCGTTAGCAGAGCCAATGGAAGCAAACGCGGTTTCTGCGACACCTGATCAGTCTGAGCAGTCTGGCCCCAAGCGAGCAGATACACGGTAACGGTTGCACTAGAGCAATTTTTCATCATGCGCAACCTTAGCGGATCACAACCAGCCTTTTCCAAACACCTCTTAGTAAAATACAGTGATATCAGTGGGTGACAAGCTACTAAAACAAGGGTACGTATTCGTGGTGCTTCGGAAGCTCAAACACATTCAACGAAACAGATATTTGAATAAATCGGCAATCACTTTATCTACTCGTGCTGCTTTCCCCCGGACATGTCTGGCAAGGCCCTTCTAACTTCAGTGGTAGGTATACAAGGAATCTCTGTACCCTGTTCATCACTACCAGTGATAGTTCCATGGCTGTTTTGGACACTGTACAGGACAGTATAGAATTTTTCTGCTGCTTTTACTGTATCATCGAAATTGCTGATTACACTACCCTCTGTATCCCTACTAGCATGCATCTTGTCTTTTCCTACGATAAGTTTTCTTGTCCCTCATTTCATGCTGCAGCAATGTTTTTCTGCTCCCCTAAATCTTCCCGTCAATATAATTTCGAAAATCGAATAAGTAGGTAGCTAGAGCTAAATGGGGCCCAACAAAAGAGCTGGGAAATAATACGCCTCCGGTCAGTTAAAACTAAACTGAATATAGGAGTTTCCTTGAAAGAAATAATAATTTAAAATACAAAAATAATAAATACTACCCAGTAAGAAGCCGGAGCACTAACGCATGAAAGAGGGGAAGAGAACACGAGACATTAACAAGAAACACGATTTCCTGCATGAAATCATGCCCGCTGTTTTAAGCACACGTTCGTACGAATAACAAACAATTATTCCGCTGAAATGAAACCTGCCCCGCAGCCTTGCTAGCCACAGCGACACGACGGCTACTTCGCTGCTGCAAGCGCTCTATATACGCGTAAGGTTAATGTTTAATTACAGCGTTACAATTAAGCGTCACCAATAACAATATTAGCATACAATTATGCAGATGCCCCACCCATTCTGCAAATTTTGTGAAGGGAAGCCTCCATGAAAGGGTTAATTAAATATGATCGGACGGTTGACGTTCTGCACCCCGTTTTGCAGCATAGCAATTAGGCGCCGCCCATGGCAGCAGGACTAGACCACGTGACCCACACGGCGATGGATTAGACCGTCTCAGGGATCGGCCAACTTCTTCTAATAGTTTCTGAGGAATCGGTCCAGTTTGCCAATACACCGTCTCCAGCATAGGCAAATTTTCCTAGACGAGTACTTGATGAAGCAAATGGGCGAACGCTCCCGGGAGTAACAAATATAACGTTTCAGCTTATTAAAAATAATTACGCACTTGAAAGGGTGGATTTGCTGCCACTGGAATTCTTAAGTCCCACTTCCGGTTTGATTGCCTTATTCCATAGACAACAGAGCCCGTCACGGAGGCATCAGGCGGGTAGCATATCCGGCTATTTACATAAGACGATTCTTTGAATGAGTGCTGCCTTGTGTGTGAGCTATGTAACAAGGCAGCCGCAGATCCCAGCGCGTACGCTTCCGAAAAATTTCTCAAAGGAAGCATCGCTTTAATGAGAACATTTTCACCCTATCAGGGTCAATAAATACGAATACATAGAGCGCAATAAATGCGATAACTACGCATAATATTTGCTGCTGCAATAAAAAATATAAGAATTTGTTGTATCATGTTGCGCTGCACGTAACGAGCTTTTGAAATCGGGTAACTGCTCCCCAGCTATTCCGAGGCGTTGGTCGTACTTCGGGGGCAGAGTCTTATCTATTTCTTTACCGCGCCCATCCAGCGTCGATAGGCCGCCGTCAAATGGCGACACGGACGAAGGGTTCCTGGAGCGCACTGCACACCGTACTCGTGCAAGTTGAGCCACCTCAATTGCAGCTGAAAAATCAGTCTACTTTTACACAGGAGTTCCCAGCGAACTGTGCCCAGAGCTTTCAAAATTTGCCTAAGCGCTCTGGGAGGGAGCGGACAAGTGCCGGTTGCGGCTATTGTATGCTGCAAGTCGCATTAGCTCTTTCTGTCTGCATAATCTCACAATTAGTGAAACATTCATTAGCCAATGTCGGAAGTAATAAGCTTAGTGCAATGCATGTAACGGTAAAGCTATGAAGCGCTGCAAAAAAAAAAAAACGTTTAGTTGAACAGCTTCTAACTTCCTACTTGTTACGCAATCGCTTTATCGTAGTCGTGAAGATAACCCACGAAATTTAAAGCAGCACTGACGTACAACCTCGTGCGACGCAACTGCAGCGCTCTCCAACGTGCCACATATGAACCAACAGCGATTTTATCTTGATATTTACTTATCCTGTCTGCTTCTCGCTATAACGAACCATCGCGACGGAACCACATCGCTGGCGTGAATTCCGCAGCCAGTGTCGGCGCCACTGCCGAGTCACTTATGAAACAGCTGCACGTAAGGGGAAACGCACTGTTCACTCATAAAGAGAGGTTTGAGAGCAATGCATCAATGTAATCGCAGGAAGCACGCGGGTACGTTACGTGCTTTATTTAAAATATGTCGCAGGCTTTCTTTAAGCAAGACAAATGTTTGCATCACAAGGGTTCATCACAAGGGTTGCCATCACAAGGGTTGCATCACAAGGGTTGCATCAACATATAAACTTGTTGAGAACCGTGGAAATTGTGTGTACTTGTGCGTATAAAGACAGAGGAGCATTTGCTTTTCTTCCGCAACTGAAACAATATGCAAACGCTCAGGAAACTGATGTATGCCTGGGCATTCGCAAGCTTCGACAGTCTGAGTATTTTATCCTAAGGGTTTGTTTTATTTATTTGCTGGTAACTATAACAACTGTAATTGTGTCTGCAGTGCGTTTTTGTTATGAAATGCAGAAAGCTTTGCAGAACATATTCGAACGACGCGCGCTATGTCCACCGGTCGTTCGCCGTGACTGTTTGGTGGCATCATCTCAAAAGCGACCACGGTTGTCGCATTATTTTGCTATGGTGACGATACACCAGCCCATCCCAGTAAACCATTGTGCAGCCATTAATATGTATTAGGCCAAGTCACAATGAAGACAGTCTCGGGTACTCAAATCATGGCATTCTGAAGGTTTCGGGAAACTCGCATAGACGGTGCCGCCAGATTTTACTCTAGGTAGTAGTGTAAGAAACTTTGTTAATATTTTAACACTCTATGGCAAGTCATGAACATGCTGAAGTGTAGCAAATATACAATATTTAGGCAGCAACTAATGGCTCGCAAACGTTCATTTCCCGCGTTTTTTGCAAGATCGGCACTTCGTGTGCGCTTTGGCAAAGTCTCAAGAAGTCATTAAATTCAACAGTGGTATGAAGGACGTGAGGATCAGTGAATATCCTCGGCTAGCTATTCACATAAACGTTTATAAACATTACAACTGTTAATTCATCCTGTAGAAGCAAACAACTTTCCCTTATCCATACTCTATATAATCAGAGATTGACATATGAAGTCCCACCAATCATTACCGCGCATCCGTCTCACAATTATTTTGCGCGCAAAGTGGTTTATGAGCACAATTAGGCATTACTTCACCAAACATACCTCCATAATTTTTAGAACAGTGCGTTCTGTTACTATTATCGTGAACAGTGTCATCTATAGATATATGTAATTTGTTATGGAGTCGCGTTCACCACAATAATGCGTGAAACCGCGATATATTTTGTATAGTTTTCGTGCCATTCACGCATTGTATTTAGCTGCGTGCATAGCGACTACGTAATATTTTTTATTCCTGCGTTGCAAAATATTGTAGTTTGAGCGCTTTGTCAACTGTGCATACCTAAGTATGGCCCCGCCAGTCGCAAGGGCCTTTTATGTAGGTTCTCTATTGCAACGGATATATACTTCGGACTCTGACCCCCAAATCTGTCCTGACATAAAGCCGCCTCGACAAATTAACATTTCTCATTGCCTGGGATCCCGAAGAAAACGGAGCTCTGGCAGGGATCTTCAGGGTCTATCTAGCATTCAAGTTGATGAAAAATTTTATTTATCCCTCTTTAAAGGGAAGGGGGCAAAGTTGAACGTTTCCTGTCAAACAAGTTCAGATGCCGACTGGTTCTCGCAAATGATGTGCTGCTAGAATAGCGTTACCCAAAATTTGTGTACATGATACCATGCTGAAGAAACAGAAAGAGGGGCATATAGGGAAAGGCTGGGAGAGAGAAGCATTTGTTTTAGTAGAAAAGCTGAGAGGCTGGCCTGAATCAAAGTTATAACCTGCTGCTGAGCATGGCCGAAGGAAGATGGTAGTAAAGAGAGGGAACCATTGTTGATGATAAGAGCGAATATGTTGGTCAGTGAACATCAGCAGCAAATTCGCTTCAAGGTCTGAAATATCGACAGCTCTCGTGCAAGAATTTTAGTGGAACAATTGCAACATCATGGCGACAAGAATTCGGCCGAGGTCGCAGTAGAACTATTTAAAAGTTTGGTCAGTAAGCTTGAGCAAATGTACCTGTGACTGTCTTGGCTGAGCAGATCAGGGGCAAATAAAGGGAGAACAACCCAAGAGGTGAATAATGAAAATTTAGAGCAATGTAATATTTGCGATATGTTTTTTCAATACTGGGGACCAATAACGCAAAACCGTTAAAATATGTTTTTATTGTAATCTCATGACGTCATATATACGTTACCGCTGACGCACGCATCCCGCGGTAATTCGTACAGTTGCCTGAAAAGCCCAATGAAACGCTCTGCTCGTTTATAGGAGGTCACATTTGTTTGCTTTCAAAACGAATAGCATTGCCTAGCTTGAGCAGTTTATTTATATAGTTGGCTGGCAACACGCGACGAGTGCGTTCAAGTGTCGAGGGTTTCGATGGGGCCCAGCCCACGCACTGAAGGTGGATAACCGGATTAAGAAGGTGCTGCCAATGTGTGTGATTAGTTCACTTTCCCATCTTTAGCTTGCGGTGGCTGGTCAAAAATCGCGGCGGGGTGCAACGAAAGGTTAAAAATGCCGCCAGAACGGGTCCTCAACAAACAAGAGCTGGCACAGCGATCTCATAAACGAGCGGAAAGTGCTCGAGAACGTTACATGGCCAAGCAAAAACTTTTATTGTACGCCAATAAACCCATGCTCTCCGGCAGCTGCGAGAAGCCCTTGCTTGAGCTTTCAGCAGCAGCCATCTTCTATTCCTTTCAGAACGGGGCAGCCTGCTGCTATTCAGAAAAAAAAATGGATTTTTTCGGCATATTGAAGCATTTTTAACGTGTACACGTCAATTCGAGGCAGTCAGAGTTCGTGGTTTTGTGACACCGAGTGACAGGGCTGTGAAAGGGGGGAAACACGAAAACTTTTGACCGATAGCCAAGGGCTAATAGCGAAAAGGCGTGGAATCAGAAATAACTGTGTGGAATCAGAAATAACTCAGAAATCAGAAATAACGACGTCTGCGACTGGTCCGCTGGCACTTTCTTAGCTTGAGCTGGCTTGTCGAATATCGTGGTAGACCTGGCACAGCGAGGTCGTAAACGAGCGGTAAGTGCTAGAAAACGTTACGATGCCACGCAAAAATTTTTATTGTACGCAAATACACCCATGCTCTATGGCAGGTGCGAGTAGCCTATACCTGTGCTTTCGGCAGCAGCCATCTTTTATTCCTTTCGGAACGGGGCATCCTGCGGCTATTCAGAGAAAAAAGTTTTCATTCGGGATATTAAAGTATCTATAACGTCTACACATCACTTCGACGATGTCAGTTTTCGTGGTTTTGTGACTTCGCGTGACAGCCAAGTGCAGTGGGCCAAGCCCGAAAGCTTTTCACCGATAGCCAAGCTCTAATGGCGAAAAGGCGTGGAATCAGAAATAACTGTTTCTTTTGTCCGGTAAAATGATGCATATTCAGTCTGTACGCGTCATATAAGATGAGGAGCCATCGCACTTCTCGTGAGGTTGCATGACTGGCGCGCGAAGTGGGGGTGGTGGAAAAAAGCTTTTGACCAATCGCGAAGAGCTGATGGCAGAATTAGAATAGAAACTTTTCTTATGGCTTTACATTATAGCGCCCATAGTTTCTTTGAAGCGGCAAAGCAAGCTTGTGCTTGCGATATATACCTGCTGGTCGTAACATGCCGCATGCGCGAACATTCCGAGAATTAGCTGTGCCAGCACCTGATATTTCGGAAACATAGCCAAACGTAATGCGGAATAATAACGACGACTACCTCGCATCTGGGGCCCTACAGCGTAAACCTATTTTAATATGTTTATATTTCAATCTCCTGCCATCAAATTTGCGTAGCCGCCGACCAAAGCATCGGGCGGTAACCCGCCGGGTGGTCTAAACAGACCAATCAAACGCTCTCCACTTTCATTGGAGGTCACTTTTCTTTGCTTGAAAAACGAATAACATTGCCTACAATGAAAGGCTTGCCTTATCTAATTGGCTGACAAGCGGTGAGGAGCACGCTCAAGTGGAGACGGATTCGACGAGGCCGAGCCACTGCATTGAAACTTGATAACCGGATGAAAGGGTGATGCCGGTGTCTGCGATTGGTCCGCGTCCCCATAGCTTGCGGTGGCTAGTGGAAAATCGCGGCGGCATGCAACGGAAGCTGAAGAACGACGATTGAACGGATTATCATCAACGAAGAATTATATTGATGTTATATAAGAATTATATATCATCAACGAATATATATATATATATATATATATATATATATATATATATATATATATATATATACACATATATATATATATATATACGTGTGTGTGTATACATATATGTATATTTGAATGAGCTCGAAAAAGTGACCTTTTTCCACGCTTATTCAGCGAAGGAAAAAGTTCATCCCAATCCTTGCGTATTCCTGTATAATGACATGAATGAAATAAAAAAATCGCAATTTTCGATGACGAGACACTACTACGGAGTTGAACTATGTCTCTCACGTTGGAGTCGTCTATACACATGCAAATTAAAGATTCAAGATGTAAAACCACAAGTACTCAAGCAACCGTAAACGAATCACTTAGATGTGCAATGGGAATGGCTGGATAAGCCAGTCAATTGCGAATAAGTATACGACTGAGTTTGACCCTAAAGAACTGAAGGCTTTGTGTTTTTTCTTCGGCAATGGTCGCGCTGGCTGACCACAGTTCCTTTTTGTGTCCACTGATATTACCAGCGAACAGAGCTGCAACCCCAGCATTATGAATAAGAACTGACTGGCTACTTCTATCGGGCAGCCAGGAATCGCGACTGGAAGGCGAGACAAATTTGAGGACTTCTGGGTGCTTTCCCTCCGCTCGCAGGCGACCGGTGCACTTCCAAGTCCTGAGTGTGCTCATGGGATGTGATTTCATCTTTGGTGGCCAAATAAGACGTAAAAGCGACAAGATTTTCATGCGTATTTGTAGGAAAGCCGCGTGGCTCTAGATATAAGGATCGGATGTACTGTTTAGTTATGTTTAAACCGCATGAAAGCCGTACATGGCAGAGGCTTGAGACGACACCTGTATGTCAAGGGACGCAACCCTGGAAGACAACGGTCCAGCGGCATATTGAGGTGTCACCAAATCGACCAATAGAAAGTCATACTTTTGGGGGGAAAAAACTCAGTCGTCAACCGGTACTCCTCAACACTGGCCTTCATCGGTTCTATTTCATTGCAGGAGCAACAATCTCTGCAACCGTACCAACGACGAGTGGAGCAGAGTCCACTCGCTCGTTGATGAATTCCGACATCGCCAACCCTTCAGCGATTGCAGCAAAATGTACTAAATAGCTGTTTTGGTCTTCTTGAAAAGGAGGACATGAGCGGCAAAGTCGACTATGCCTATTCTCACCGTTAGCAGAGCCAATGGAATCAAACGCGGTTTCTGCGACACCTGATCAGTCTGAGTAGTCTGGCCCAAAGCGAGCAGATACCCGGCAACGGTTGCACTAGAGCAATTTTGCATCATGCGCAACCTTTGCGGATCACAACCACCCTTTTGAAAACATCTCTTAGTAAAATACAGCGATAGGAGTGGGTGACAAGATACTAAAACAAGGGTATGTATTCGTGGTTCCTCGGAACCTCAAACCCATTCAACGAAAGATATCTTTGATTAAATCGACAATCACTTTATCTAGTCCTACTGCTTTCCCCTGGACATGTCTGGCAAGGCCCTTCTATCTTCAGTGTTAGTTACAGAAGGTGTCTCTGTGCCCTGTTCATTACTACCAGTGATAGTTCCATGGCTGCTTTGGACACTGTACAGGACAGCAGAAAATTATACTGCTGCTTTTACTATACCATCGAAATTGCTGATTACACTATCTTACTTATCTCTCCTTGCATGCATCTTTTCTTGTCCTACGATCAGTTATCTTTTCCCTGATTTCATGCGGCGGCAAGTTTTTTCTGCTCCATTTAACGTTTCCTTCATTATAACTTCAAATATCGAATAAGTAGGTAGGAAGAGCTAAAGGGGCCCAACAAAAGAGCTTGGAATTAGTACGCCTCCGGCCAGTCTATTTAACCTAAACTGAATATAAGAGCTTCCCTGAAATAAGTGATAATTTAAAATGCAAGATTAATAAATACTGCACTGTAGCAAGCCGAAACACTAAAGAATGAAAAAGAGGAAGAGAACACGAGAGATTAACAAGAAACGCGAGCCGCTGCATGAAATCATCCTAGCTATATTAAGCACGCGTTCGTACGAATAACAAACAATTATTCCGCAGAAATGAAACCTGTCCCTCAGCGTTGCTAGCCACAGCGACACTGCGGCTACTTCGCTGCGGCAAGCGCTCATATATATGCGAAAGGCTAATGTTTAATTACAGCATTTATAATCACACTGCCCTTCTTATAAGAATTTCAGGAGTCTCTACTCAAATTTGCCTTTGATTTCAGCAAACATTCCACTTCGTAGGTCGATACATGCGCCGCTTACCTCTTGCAACACACAACACGCGAACCCCATAAAGAAAAGTGCCGCACAGCTGTGCTCTGAAAAGCGTAACCTTCGGAACAGCATGTGTGCGTGGAGCCGCTATTGCCGCCTGGATTCGTTGCCCTCAGTCGCCGCACTGGGGAAAAGGGTTGGGGTGCCGCACGATGCCCTATAAAAGAGAGACTCCTCGCAAACTCTTGAATCGACGTCGCGAGGTCCAGTCGTACGCGTCGCGAGGTCCAGTCGTACGCGTCGCTTTGTCCACACATCTAGCGCCACTCCAAGAGCTGACGTGTACTGTAGCACACAATGCCCGACCTAAGAGGAAAAGTGGCCCTCATAACTGGTACGTATTTTGACAATGACTTGCACGCAACATGTAATTGATTACTATAACCACAGTAGCGCGCCAGATAAGATTTCGAAAAAGGCATACGACAACAAATACACCAGGCAACACGGCGCAATAGCTCATGTAAAACCAGTCACATCATTAATAACGCGTTTGTGTATTCATGTCTACCAAGTCCATATTTCATTGAGAGGAGCATTTAAAAGGAGGGTAATGCGATAGATAATCGTAATTTCTTAATTCATCATGGAAATGTATCAAGCTGTGACATGCTGGTAGTTGACTTGTAAAGCAATTTAAATTAAGTACTTCCATTATTTAGTAGCCAGGTTTAAACAGGCATACAAAAAACAGCACGTGGACTCGGTGGAAAAAGTGCGCCTATTCAAATATAGGGCCCTATAACGCAAAACTATTCCAATGTGTTTTTACTCGAATCTCTCTGCGTGAAATTGGCGTAATCACCGACACGAGCATCCAGCGGTCACCCGCAGCGTTTCCTGAACAGACCTAACAAACGTTCTGCACGTTCCCATGAGGTCACTTTTGTTTGCTTCAAAAACGAATAACACTGCCTACAGCTAGCGGATTCTCTTATCTGATTGGCTGACAAGAAGCGAGGGGCACGCTCAGGTGGAGAGGCATTCGATGGAGCCGATCGCGTGCACTGAAAGTCGATAACCGGATGGAGAGGCTTGTTGCCGACGTCTGGGACTGGTCCGCTTGCACTTTCTTAGCTTGAGCTGGCTTGTCGAAAATCGTGGTAGACCTGGCACAGCAAGGTCGTAAACGAGCGGTAAGTGCTGGAAAACGTTACGATGCCACGCAAAAATTTTTATTGTACGCAAATACACCCATGCTTTATGGCAGGTGCGAGTAGCCTATACCTGTGCTTTCGGCAGCAGCCATCTTTTATTCCCTTCGGAACGGGTCATCCTGCGGCTATTCAGAAAAAAAAGTTTTTTTTCGGCATATTAAAGTATCTTTAACGTCTACACATCACTTGGACGATGTCAGTTCTCGTGGTTTTGTGACTTCGCATGACAGCCATGTGTAGTGGGCGAAGCCCGAAAACTTTTCACCGATAGCCAAGGTCTAATGGCGCAAAGGCGTGGAATCAGAAATAACTGTTTCTTTTGTCCGGTCAAATGATACATATTCAGTTTGTACGCGTCATATAAGATGAGGAGCCATCGCGCTTTTCGTGACGTTGCATGAATGGCGCGCGAAGTGGGGGTGGTTGAAAAAAGCTTTTGACCAATCGCGGAGAGCTGATGGCAGAATTAGAATAGAAACTTTTCTTATGGCTTTACATTATAGCGCCCATAGTTTCTTTGAAGCGGCAAAGCAAGCTTGTGCTTGCGATATGTACCTGCTGGTCATAACATGCCGCATGCGCGAACATTCCGAGAATTAGCTGTCCCAGCACATGTTATTTCGGAAACTTAGACAATGGTAATGGAGAATAATAACGATGACAACCTCGCATCTGGGGCCCTATAGCGTAAACCTATATTGATATGTTTTTATTAAAATCTGCTTTCATCAAATCTGCGTAACAGCCGACGAAAACATCGGGGCGGTGACCCGCAGGGTGGTCTAAACAGACAGTTCAAACGCTCTCCTCCTTCATTGGAGGTCACTTTTCTTTGCTTGAAAGACGAATAACATCGCCTACACTGAGAGGCTTGTCTTATCTAATTGGCTGACAAGCGTTGAGGAGCACGCTCAAGTGGAAATAGATTCGACGGGGCCGAGCCACTGTATTGAAAATCCATAACCGGTTGAAAGGGTGGTGCCGGCATCTTTGGTTGGTCCGCTGTCCTTTTGTTTGCGGTGGCTGGTCGAAAATCGCGACGGTATGCAACGGAAGCTGAAGAATGACGCTAAAACGGGTGATCAGCAAAGAAGAATTGGCAGAACGATGTCGTAATCGAGCCACATATCCACGAAAACGTTACACGGCCAAGTAAACGGTCTTATTATAGGCCAATAAACCCATGCTATCCGGCTGGTGTGAGTAACCAGTGCCTCAGCGATTGGATGAAGCCATCCGTTCCTTTTAGATCAGGGCTGCCTGGGGATGTTCCGAAGGAAATTCAGTTTTTTTCGGCATAATAATGCATGTTTAACACGTACACGTCAATTTGACGTGGTGAGTTTTAGTGGTTTTGTGACGTCGCCTGAAAGCCAGCTGAAGTGGCTGAAGCTTGAAAACTTTTGACCAATAGCAGAGGGCTAATGGCAGAAAGGTTTCGAATGAGAAGTAGCCATTTTTCTTTTGTTCGGTCGAAGTATGCGTAATCATTGTGTAGACGTCATATAATATGGGGAGCTATCGCGGTTTTCGTGACGCCTGCTTGACAGACAGGTGAAGTGGGGGTGCTGCAAAAAACATTTTGACCCATCGCTGAGAACTGATTGCAGAATTGGAATAGAAACGTTTGAAATAGTTTTACGTTATAGGCGCACTCCAGAATCATAAACCGCGCTTTCTGCCACAGGATGCAATAGGTGATTCCAAAAGGTTTTTTTTTTGGTGACTCGACAAACATCCGCTTGTCCGTTAACTGAACCTGCGTTATTAATAATTTAAAGTTGAAAGCCGGTAATAAAAAAAGACAGCTGCAAAAAAATATGCTCGGACAAATGCCCACTACGTAAGGCAAGTACATGAATTTGTTCTGTGTACACATTGACATTATCTGGGTAGGATGATATATAGAAGCACACAGGAGTTCCGCACGTGTTATAGGAGACCATACAGGTGCTAATATTCCAAATCCACACGAGCGATGAAGTAGTCTACAACATTATGCTTCTGTTTTTTTAAAGCCTATGTTCGTATCTACAGTAATGCAAACAGTTACTGAAGAAATTTAAGTATGATTATGTTGATCAATAAGCTCGCATGCGGTCTGATTTAGAGGTATCAGAAAAGAGGTATCAGAGTAGCAGAAAAACCACCCTACAGGTATAAAGACAGGCATTCAGCACAAAAATATTTGATGCTAATAACGGTACTAGGCCAAACATATTCAACTAACATAGCCATACCACCACCTCGGATGTTATGCCGACAGAAAAGGTGTTTTGGATAGTCCGCATGTAAAACTGGATGCATTAGCTCTCTGGATATATATACATATATATATATATATATATATATATATATATATATATATATATATATATATATATATATATATATATATATATATATATATATATATATATATACAGTAAAAGCTCGTTAATTCGAACCGCAAGGGGAAGCCGCTTCAGTTCGAATTAACGAAAGTTCGAACTAACGAAAGTGAAGGAGAGGAACAGTACACTGCGATTTGGAAGCAGTAGGGAATGTCAGAAACTTGGCGTGTCAATAAGTGATGGCGTGTGCCGCGGGCACGCGCCATCTTTAAGTCGAAGCTCTGGGTCCGACTGTGCCACACCACCGATGTCCACCGAAACGAACATTAGCCGAGGCCTAACACCATCACAATGAATCGCGACGGCCGATACCTCCTAGGCTGAAAACAGAGGTACAAATCCGATCATCAAACTTTCTATCAAGTCCAGACTAAAAGTATTAGAGATTACAATAGGGCCGACTATAAAAATATTAATGCTGAATTGGCTATCTTTCTTAGTGAAGTGTTTCTGCCATTCTTTAATTCAAGATCGGTAAACGACAGCTGGGAACTTTTTAAGAAAAAATTAACAGATCTTGTAGAAACTTACGTGCCAAAAATCGTTATAGCGAATGACAGATCTAATCCTTGGTTTACAAAGCACCTTCGAACACTAAGAAACAAGAAGAAGCGTCTGTATCGGGCGACCAGAAGAGACAATCAAGCCTCATCTTGGGCAACATACAGTGATTTTCTAACATTTTACTGCAAAGAGCTATGCGCAGCCAAAGACAAATATTTCTCACGTGACCTGCCATCTCTTTTAATCAACAATCCCAGAAAATTCTGGCAAGTCATATCACCAGCTAACACTGTCCGCAATATTGTGCTACATGATGATGCTGAAAGCCCTCTGTCTGACGCTGATTGTCCGGTAGCGTTTAACAATCTTTTCACATCTGTTTTTAAACAGGAAGACTGTTCCACTGTTCCCATAGTTCCCGACTTTGAATATCCTTTTATGGAACCAATAGATATTACAGCAGATGGCATTTCGTCTTTAATAAATAATCTGAAATTATCCACATCTTCCGGTATAGACAATATCAACTCCAAAATGCTAAAAAATACCGTTACAATTTCAAGCCAAATTTTGTGTCATATTTTTAGGAAATCCTTAGCAAATGGCGAACTACCCCTGGACTGGAAAATCGCAAAGGTTATCCCTGTATTCAAGGGGGATAACAAGTACTCTCCGCGAAATTACCGTCCCATCTCATTAACATGCATCTGCTGTAAACTACTGGAACATATCATAGCATCGCATATCTACCGCCATTTAGAATCAAATAACTTTTTTTATTTTAACCAGCATGGATTCAGAAAAGGCTTATCTTGTGAAACTCAGTTGCTTGAATTTACAACAGAATTACATTCCAGCATGAATAACAAACAGCAGACTGACTGTGTATTCTTAGATTTTTCCAAAGCATTTGATCGTGTCGCTCATTGTCGCCTCATCTCAAAAATATCTGCGCTCCGGCTGGATTCATTAACTTTATCTTGGCTCCGAAACTTTCTCTCCTTGCGGCAACAGTTCACTGTTGTTAATAACCACTCATCGCTTACTTCTGACGTTACATCTGGCGTACCGCAAGGCAGTGTCCTTGGTCCTCTTCTTTTCTTAATTTTCATTAATGACCTTCCACAAAACATATCATCGCAGATAAGGCTTTTCGCCGACGATTGCATTTTATACCGTACAATAAAAACATCTGATGACCATTTAGCATTGCAGAACGACCTTAACCTTGTCAGTTTCTGGTGCAGTACGTGGCAGATGACCCTGAACTCAGACAAATGTAAAGTTATGTCCTTCTCGCGTAAACATTCAAACTCTCACTTTTCCTACGTTCTAAATAACACCGCCGTACCTCCGACATTGTCCTACAAGTACCTTGGCATTGAACTCACAACTCATCTTTCCTGGAGTACACATATAACGGCTATCTGCGCAAAAGCTTCGAAAACTCTGGGTTATCTTCGACGGAACTTGCGTAAATCCCCTGCTACAGTTCGTAAATTAGCATATCAGACTTTTGTTCGCCCACAGTTAGAATTTGCGTCATCAGTATGGTCACCACATCAAAATTATTTAGTTGATATGCTAGAAAAAATTCAGAACAGGGCATCGCGCTTAATCACAAGTAACTACGACAGAACTTGCAGCGTGACCAAGATCAAAGCAGATATTTCGCTCCAGCCACTTGAAACACGTCGCACGATAAGTCTTCTTTACCTTTTCCATAGATACGTCCATGGTAATCGAGTTCATGTGTTGCCGCTTGAAGTACCAGCGCGCACGTCACGTCGCCTTAACAATAGCCATAGTTTCATGCGCATATTCGGTAATACACTGTCATTTAACGCATCAGCACTGCCACGTGTCATAACCGTATGGAACAGCCTTCCTGATAACATTGTGAGCATAAGAGATCGTGACGCTTTTCGCGAAGAATTGCTGAATTTCGTGTAGAAACATTGTATAAGGATGTTATTGACCTGCTTTCCTTCGCTGTTTTTTACACTCGTATTTTTATATTTTTGTGAGCATGAGTATATTACTATGTTTACGCTCTCTAAAGCTTAGCCTAGACAAACATTTATTGAACTTCGCTTTACTTATCTTGTGAATGCATGTATAGATATTTATATTCTCTACTCCTGCACTGCTTTACTTATCTTGTGATAGCCTGTATTGATGTTTATATTATTTACTCCTGTTGATACACTTACTTTGTGTCCCCCCTTACCCAATGCCCTTAAATGGGCCTGTAAGGCATTTTAAATAAATAAATAAATAAATAAATAAATAAATAAATAAATAAATGAAGACTGCCGAGACAAAGACGCCGAACATGTGAAGGTGGCGAAGGCCCCGATTCGTTGGTTCTTGATTGCAAGCGCAGCTGCGACGTATTTGATTCGCTGTGTTTTGGCGCTTGCCATGCCATCTCCGCACAACATTAGCAGCTGTACAAGATTTGCAAAGCCTCCGAGATTCGCAACGGGCAAGAAGTCTCGGAGGTTACGTAGAACGGAGAGGCGGCAGCCGCCGCTGCCTTCTGACTGACCCCGCGTCGGTTAGATTTTTTTCCGATTTTGCGTTCTCTCGCCGTTCTCTCCGTTTAGGAGGCAATACAGCCTTGTGTGTAGGCAGTAGGCGCGTTTCTCTGGCCGTGTGCCAGGCGAGCGTAGTTCGAATTATCCGTGAGGGAACCTTCTCGCGTTCGAATTAACGGACTTTTTTTATACATAGACTTCTGTGGAGCTTGGCCGGACCAAATCGTACAGTTCGAATTATCCATAAATTCGAATTATTGAAGTTCGAATTAACGAGCTTTCACTGTATATAGATATAGATATATATATATATATATATACTCAGAGAGCTTAATGCATCCAGTTTTACATGCGGACCATCCAAAACACCTTTTCTGTCGGCATATATATATGTCAATTAGCTTCAAAGAGGAACGTTTTCCACGTTTATTCAAGTAGGTAAAAAAAGTGTCCCAATCCATGCGTATTCTTGTATATTGGCATGAATTAAATAAAACAAATTGCAATTTTCGATGACAAGACAATACTACGGAGTTCAGCAAAGTCTCTGAAGTTGGAATGGTCGATAGACATGTAATTTAGATATTCAAGATGTAAAACAGCAAGTACTCAATCAATCGTAAAGAAATCACTTGGATGTGTAACGCAAATACTTGGATAAACCATTCCCTTGCGAATACGTATACGACCGCGTTTGACACACAAGAACTGAAGGCTTTTTGTTCTTTCATGGGCAATGATCGCGTGGCTGACCACAGTTCCTTACGAGGGTTGCAAAGAAATGACATTGCGTACCTTCAAAAACAAGGGGTCTGTATAGGATCCTGCTTAGCGCCTGTTTTAAGCAACCTGTACTTAGCCAAGCTAGACAGAGACCTGTGCTCACGCATCAATGATACAAAAGTTGTTAAAATATTTCGATTTGTTGATGATTTTTTGGTGTTTGTCAATGTTCAGCCAGACAACTTTGACACAGAGTGTTCAGCTATTAGTAATATTATACGCGAGTGCCTTTGTCGACTAGAAGTTACGTTCGAATTGCCTATAGAACAAAAGATCAAATTTCTGGATGTTAAATTTACCTTCGGTGATTATCTAACTTACTGGTTTTACAGACCCAAGACAAATAAACCGTTGTTGTCATATCATTCAGCCCATTCTAAACTGGTAAAAAGAGGAATTGCGAAAATGTGTTTCACTAACGCACTTACTAAATCATGCCATCATTGCACTGACGAAGCCTTCACACAACAGGCCATGCGGCTACATGAAGCAGGTTATCCCAGTCACGTACTGACATCAGTTGCAGAGGGAATACTTCGGCAAGTGCAGCAATCAGGGACGGCTGAACGAGCGGAAAGAGATAGTAACCGAGGGAAAAAAAGACCAACAGTGATACCTTATATCCACCGGTTGTCGCACAACCTAAAGAAAATTGCCCGCCGAGGTAACACTGATGTGGATTTTTCAGCACCCAACAAACTAATCAGCCTGTGCAGGAAAACAAGACCAGAAAAGAAAGAAAGTGCCCCTAACTGCCAAGGCAAACGCAGGAAGAAGTTCAGAGAATGTAAGACTTCAATTATATATCGTGTACCCTTATCGTGTGGAAAGTACTACGTCGGACAGTCGGGCAGATGCATTAATGATAGACTGCGCTAACACACAAATAAAGTCGACAAACTTGTATCAGATGGGTTTCTCTCCCTTCATTGTAAGCAACATAAGTGCTTCGCTCTCTTCGAATCAACAATCATTACCGGTAGAGACAAGTGCGAACTCACTAGACTTATAATAGAAGCCGAGCAGTTTGATGCCCTAGGGAATTCATGTATCAGCAAACCATCATTGGCTCTCTCTGAAAAAGAACTGAAATATTTGCGCATGGCTTAACATATCACATAATGTATCGCTCTGATTGTTAATTTGTTCACGTGGCTGTGACTCATGTTGTCTGAGTGTATAAGTACGACCTGGTTTTCGACCATAAACAGTGTTGGAAGTTAGCGTTGTGTGTGTCCCTTTGTGTCTTCTCTTAACCCGTCTTTGAATCGCACAGTTCCTTGTTGTGTCCACTGATATTCCCAGCGAGCACAGCTGCAGCCCCAGCATTTTGGATCAGAACTCACTGCCTACCTTGATCGGGCAGCCAGGAATCGCGACTGGAAGACGAGACAAATTTGAAGACTTGTGGGTGCTTTCCCTCCTCTCACAGGCGAAGGGTACACTGCCAATACCTAAGTGTGCTGATGGGAAGTGATTTCATCTTTGGTGGCCAAATAAGACGTAAAAGTGACAAGATTTTCATCCGGATTTGTACGAAAACTGCGCGGCTCTAGAATTAGGGATAGGCTGTACTATTTATTTACGATTGAATAGCATGACAGCCGTACATGGCAGAGGCTTGAGACGACATCTGTTTCTCAAGACACGAAACACTGGAAGGCAACGCTGCGGCAGTATATTGAGGTGTCACCAAATCGACCGAGAGCAAGTCATACTTTTTGGGGAAAAAAAAACTCAGTCGTCAACCGGTACTCCTCAACCTTGGCCTGCATCCGTTCTATTTCATTGTAGTCGCAACAATTTCTGCAGACAAGTTTAACAGATTCCACTAGCTCGTTGATGGATTCCGACATCGCCAACCTTTCAGCGATTGCTGCAAAATGTACCAAAAAGCTGTTTTGGTCTGCGTCAGGAGCAGGACTCGAGCGGCAAAGTCCACTATGCCTATTCTCGCCGTTAGCAGAGCCAATGGAAGCAAACGCGATTTCTGCGACACCTGTTCAGTCTGAGCAGTCTGGCGCCAAGCGAGCAGGTCCCCGGTGACGGTTGTACTAGAGCAATTTTTAATTATGCGCAACCTTTTCGGATCACAACCACCCTTTTGCAAACATCTCTTAGTAATATACAGCGATAGCAGTGGGTGACAAGCTACCAAAACAAGGGTACGTATTCGTGGTTCTTCGGAAGCGCATGCCGCCTGCCGCATGCGCGAAGATTCCGAGAATTAGCTGTCCTAGCCAGTGGCGTAGCCAGAAATTTCGTTCGTGGGGGGCTCACTTTGCAGCTCGGCCTCCTCCTTATAGAATTAGTCCAGGGATCGATCAAACATATATATATATATATATATATATATATATATATATATATTGTTGCGCGCGAAGGAGACCGTTTGTAACCCTTACGGATGAAGGGGACCGTTTACTTTAAGTCGCGAAGGTGAGCGCAAGAGCGGTCAGCTGGTTTATCAACGGAGCGTCGTCCTCCTCTTCCTTCCTCCACTCGGGACCCCCAGCACGTTCACTGGTCTTCATTTTCTTCATGCGTAACATTCCTCTCGTCGCAGACGAAGCCCGCCGGGCGAGTCAATCCATGTGTCTTGACGTGAACAATTTCAAGCGGGCGACATGGACCACTTGTGTCTTGGCAGCTCTTCTACCACTCGCCGTGAGGCGGGCTATGCTATACGTGACTTCCGTGAGTCTGTTAATAATCACAAACGGTCCATCGTAGGTGGCCAAAAGCTTTTGGCATAACCCGCGTTTCCGTACTGGAGTCCACAGCCAGACTAAATCACCAGGGCGATAGGTTACCGGGCGGTGGCGAATGTCGTAGCGTGCTTTTGATCTGTCCTGCGATGCCAAAGTGCGCAAACGAGCAATACGACGAGCTTCTTCGGCGAGGCAGAGAGTCTCGGCGACAGTGGGATTTTCGTGACTGCAGAAGGGGAAAACAGTGTCGATTGTGTACCGGGGTGGCCGTGGGTACAGCAGGAAGAAAGGGCTATAGCCGGTGGTCTCGTGCTTGGCGGTGTTGAACGCGTACGTGATAAAAGGCAGTACGTCATCCCAGTTCTTGTGGTCGGATGAAACGTACATGGATAGCATGTTCACAATTGTTCGGTTGGTGCGCTCCGTTAGCCCATTCGTTTGTGGATGGTATGGTGTCGAGTGACGCAAGTGGGAATCACACAAACGAAGCAGCTCCTCTACGACGTCTGCTGTGAATTGTCGTCCACGGTCGCTGATGATCACGCGAGGCGGACCATGTCGCGGGATCACATATTGCAGCAGGAATGTTGAAACGTCAGTGGCAGTTGCGGAGGGCACGGCCGCCGTCTCGCAGTAGCGTGTGAGGTAGTCGACGCAAACAACTATCCAACGGTTTCCCTTGGCTGATTTTGGAAATGGGCCTACGAAGTCAATGCCCACTTGTTGGAAAGGCGTGCTTGGAGGCGGGATCGGCTGCAGAAGACCTGCTGGAGCAGTAGATGGCCGTTTGTGGCGCTGACACTGCATGCAGCTGGCCACATACGTCTCAACAGATTGTCGCATTCCAGGCCAATAAAAGCGTTCCTGAATCCGGTAGAGCGTCCTCGCCGAACCTAGATGGCCAGACGTAGGGTCGTCGTGCATAGCACTCAGAATCGCTGTGCGAAGGCTCTCCGGCACCACTAGGAGAAAACGTGCGCCAGTGCTGGAAAAGTTCTTCTTATAGAGGAGTCCATCACGTACACAGACATGGTTTGCTGTCGTCGAGGCGGTCGTAGCTGTGAAGAGCGGTGTTAATTTATCGTCGTTTCGCTAATGGAGGTGAGGTCGCTGGAGACGTGCTACTGACAGAAATACCTCCTGTGTTGATGCTGAAAAACAAAGTGCGCGTGCTTGTAGATAATGTCCCTGTGATGGCTCTGGTGGACACAGGCGCAACAATTTCGGTCATGAGTGTCTCTTTTAAACACGTGTTAGGGCGAAAGGTTTTGTTTAAATGGGACGAAGATTCAAAGTTCTGTGGAGTGAGTGGTGAGCCGTTGCGACCTATTGGTGTGTGTAGTGCTGACGTATTTTTGGGAGGCCATGTTATTACGACAGAGTTTGTAATTATTCCTCGGTCGACTCATGATGTTATTCTCGGCATGGACTTCTTGCGGGAGTGTGGTGCTACTGTCGACTGCCGCACAGGAAAAGTATTCTTAAGTGGTAGGATTCCATCAGGACTCCTGGAGAACCCTGTAGATCGCGAAACTACACTGTGTGTTTGTGGTGATACGGTCATACCTGCATCATCTACCGTTTGCGTTCCCGTTGTCTGTTGCGGCGCCGATTCCGACTGCTTCGAAGCTACCGTAGAACCGATGCACTTTAACTGTATGAAGAAGAATGTGTTGGTGCCACATTCTGTGGTGTCGATCAAAGGCGGACGCACTGGCTTATGGACCGTAAACTGTTCTAAGGAGCCCGTTATACTATCAGATGGCATGAAATTAGCCTTCGCCAGGGAACACGCGTCCTTATCAGTGGCTGAACTTACAGATGTGCCCGAAGAACCAGATGGCCACAGTTCGGAAACGGCCCTTTTGTCGATGGTAAATAAATCGCTCAGCACGAGTGAACGCCGAACGTTAGTGGGTGTGCTTTCGAAGCACGTTTCGGTATTCGACTTTGCGCAGAAGGACAGTAAACCTGCAATCCCTGCGTCTCGAACGCGCCATACCATCAACACGGGTTCGGCAAATCCGATTAGACAAAAGCCATATCGTGTTTCACCATCAGAGCGCCAGATTATCAACGAACAAGTGCACGAAATGATGAAAAAGGCAGTCGTACAAGAATCACTGGAGCTGCCCACGGACTTGCTGACTCTTGTACGACTCCCTTTTTCATCATTTCGTGCACTTGTTCGTTGATAATCTGGCGCTCTGATGGTGAAACACGATATGGCTTTTGTCTAATCGGATTTGCCGAACCCGTGTTGATGGTATGGCGCGTTCGAGACGCAGGGATTGCAGGTTTACTGTCCTTCTGCGTAAAGTCGAATACCGAAACGTGCTTCGAAAGCACACCCACTAACGTTCGGCGTTCACTCGTGCTGAGCGATTTATTTACCATCGACAAAAGGGCCGTTTCCGAACTGTGGCCATCTGGTTCTTCGGGCACATCTGTAAGTTCAGCCACTGATAAGGACGCGTGTTCCCTGGCGAAGGCTAATTTCATGCCATCTGATAGTATAACGGGCTCCTTAGAACAGTTTACGGTCCATAAGCCAGTGCGTCCGCCTTTGATCGACACCACACAATGTGGCACCAACACATTCTTCTTCATACAGTTAAAGTGCATCGGTTCTACGGTAGCTTCGAAGCAGTCGGAATCGGCGCCGCAACAGACAACGGGAACGCAAACGGTAGATGATGCAGGTATGACCGTATCACCACAAACACACAGTGTAGTTTCGCGATCTACAGGGTTCTCCAGGAGTCCTGATGGAATCCTACCACTTAAGAATACTTTTCCTGTGCGGCAGTCGACAGTAGCACCACACTCCCGCAAGAAGTCCATGCCGAGAATAACATCACGAGTCGACCGAGGAATAATTACAAACTCTGCCGTAATAACATGGCCTCCCAAAAATACGTCAGCACTACACACACCAATAGGTCGCAACGGCTCACCACTCACTCCACAGAACTTTGAATCTTCGTCCCATTTAAACAAAACCTTTCGCCCTAACACGTGTTTAAAAGAAACACTCATGACCGAAATTGTTGCGCCTGTGTCCACCAGAGCCATCACAGGGACATTATCTACAAGCACGCGCACTTTGTTTTTCAGCATCAACACAGGAGGTATTTCTGTCAGTAGCACGTCTCCAGCGACCTCACCTCCATCGGCCGCGCTAGCTAGTTTTCCGGTGACGAAGGGGACGCGGTGCGACGCAGCGGTGAGGGAGAACGGGGAGCACGACGTTGCGGTGGGGGTGTCAAAGTTCTGTCAGATGCTGGGGAGCGATTCCGGGAGCTGCTCGGCCAATGCTCGTCGCCAGATGATACGTGTGCTGGCCAAGGGGCACCGTGTGGCCGTTCGGAGGGCCGAGAAAGCTCTGACGGCTGGCCATACCACGTGGTCATACGCTGGTTGCAAAACCGCGATATATGACCCGGGACGCCACAGGAATAACACACCGGGAGAGGTCGAAACCTTGGTCGTTCGTCGATGAAGCGGATATTATCATTTTCCCGCGTGTAGTGGGTTGGTTCGTGGCGTGTGTCACGAGGATACATCGGGCGTCGAGAAGGCGTGCGCTGAGTGCGTTGGTCATAGCGCGGAGTCGGCGGGCGTGTTGTCATCCTCGGCTGTGGGGCTGCGCTGTACTCCACGGCCGCTGCGGTAACCACCGGTTGCCAAGGGGCCGAATGTGGCGCCGTCATAGCCTCTCGCGACGTGTACATGCCATGGTGGTCAACAGTTGAATGCAACAACCCTTCGCGGCGGGAAAGTTCCTCGCGGACAATCTGTCGGATGGTCGAAGGAAGGTCGAGGCAAGGACTCGTGTCCACACTGGCAACCGTCGTAACGTTTGCCAACCGACCAAACTTTGGCGCAATCCGACGCATCTTGAGCGTTTCAAAAGTTCTGCAGTGCCGAATGACGTCGGACACAGAACTGAGGCTCTCCTTTCCAATTAGAAAATTGTAGACATCCTCAGCCACTCCTTTCAGCAAATGTCCAACTTTATCTTCTTCCGACATGCGAGCATTGACCACCTTCCACAGCTTTAACACTTCTTCGATGTATGTTGTGCATGTCTCACCTGGTAGCTGCGCCCGTTGAGACAGTGTCTGCTCCGCATGCTTCTTTTTGGCGACTGAGTCCCCAAAACACGCCTTTAGCTGGTCAACAAAATGTTCCCACGTCGTAAGCGCGCCCTCGTGGTTCTCATACCACACGAGGGCGGTATCGGTCAGGGAGAACACCACATTGGTGAGCTGAGCGGTTGCATCCCACCCGTTGGATTTGCTCACTCGTTTGTAGTGGACGAGCCACTTGTCGGCATCTTCCCCCGCTTTGCCTCCGAAGGTGGGTGGAACTCGGTAGTATGGCAGTGGACTGCTAGGCGCTGCCCTCGGAGTGGCTCCTTCTTCCGGCATGTCGAAGATGGTCACGGCTGATGGCGGGAGGCCGGCAAGTCGACGGCTTCGACGAAGCTGCGGCAGTGATGGTTCCGTTGTTGTGAGCGGTACCCAGCACCTCCACCACTTTGTTGCGCGCGAAGGAGACCGTTTGTAACCCTTACGGATGAAGGGGACCGTTTACTTTAAGTCGCGAAGGTGAGCGCAAGAGCGGTCAGCTGGTTTATCAACTGAGCGTCGTCCTCCTCTTCCTTCCTCCACTCGGGACCGCCAGCACGTTCACTGGTCTTCATTTTCTTCATGCGTAACAATATATATATATATATATATATATATATATATATATATATATATATATATATATATATATATATATATATATATATATATATATATATATATATATATATATGTCATTCAACAATCTTGTTAACATTTCGGTACATATGCAACGACCGGGAGATGCTTTCCTTTGTTAGAATGTATTGCGCAGGAGCAGCTGTCACCGGTTGTGTATTGCGATAATTGCTCCGGAATTATAGTCTCAACAGAGAGCACAAATAAAAAGCAGGAGTTCTGCAAAATATACGAGGGCGAGCCCAATGAAAGTGGGCCAATGCAAATATATGACAAACGGGGTACCGTATTTAAAAGTAGTCACCATGAGTATTTAGACACTCGTCCTACTAACGAGTGGCGTAATTCCCATCTCCATAAAACTCATTGAGTTGGTGCCTCAAAAATCTGTAAATGACTACGCGTCATCTTCCGACACGAATCTGGTTCCCTTGAGCAGTTTTTTTCATGTTTTACCAAATGTAGAAAACGCAATGCAACAGGTCTGGGCTACATGAGGGATGTTGCAGCGTTTCCCACTTGAACTTTGCCACTTTTGTATTAACCACATCAGCGAGGTGGGAACGGGCAATATCGTGAAGCAAGATGTTCCCAATGCTCAATTTTCCACGTCGTTTGTTCTTGATTGCGACACGCGGCCGATCCGGCCTTTCACAATATCTGAAACGATTTAGAGTCTCTCCAGGTTTGGAAAATTCGATCAATAATGACTCCTCACGATCTAAAAAGAAGTCAACACTTTTCCGGCAGAAATGACGGCCTCTGTTTTCCTTGAGAGTGGTGAATTCAAATGTTTCCACTGTAAGCTTTGCCGTAGTGTCGTAGTGCCGTAGTGCCGTAGCGGCACCATGAGTCATCCCCGGCCACATTTGCAGACAAAAAGTCGTCACCCTCGTCTGGGGTTCTTTGACGAGCACTTAAATCTAAGTACACGGGTGTTTTCGCATTTCGCCTCCATCGAAATGCAGCCGCCGTGACCGGGATTCGATCCCGCGACCTCGTGCTTAGCAGCCCAACACCATAGCCACTAAGCAAGCACTGCCTTTTCAATTGTGTTGGGGCTGATTGCACGTATGGCTTTGGCCCGACCATGGATCGTATTTGTAACTTTCGTGTCCTTCTTTGAACAGTTTGCTACAACGCTTCACAGTGGCCAATGAAACGTAATGTTCAACGCATACGGCAGCCATACGGCGAATAATTTCTTTTTGGGAAACATCGTCATTTGTCAAAAACCTCACGACACCAAGCTGTCCAACTTTTGGAGTATCCATTATGTCACGCAACCATGTTCAAGCAAGTGTATGAGAGCATTAAAGAACATTTAACCTCACCTCTGCATGTCACTTGTAAATGAGATGCGTATGTGCTACGCGCATGCCTAGAAAATAATGAACCGAACCATTATTGCGCTGGGCGGGTTGTCTCACTTTCATTTGACTCGCCTTCGTACATTAGAAATGCGAAGATACAATGGAATATACAAATGTGAAGATACAGCTTGATACAGGGCAAAAACATTGTCACTGGAAACAAAGTTCACTGCGCATATACACAAAACCTCGCAATAAGATGTTCAAATATACGTATAAGTCTCCAATAACTCTGAGTACCTAAGAAAAAGTCACTATATATAATGCGTCTAACAAGGCAAATAAACAGGTTGCGCAACCACAGATTCACAGATCACAGCATCCCCCCTCCCTCCTCTCCCAAAATGTATCGCGTGCGACGGAAGGCGGTGCGCTTCCTCCCCACTTTTCTCCCTTGCGCACACAAGACTGAGCCACCACGTCGGCTCAGGCCTTCCCCCTTCCCCCCCCCCCACGCTTTAACTCGCACATAGAGCATGCCGCGCGCGGTCACGATGTTATCGCCCTTGGCCTTTATTTATGCGGAACATGAGGGCGACGGCAGCAATGCGCCTGGAATCTTCATATAGCTGCTATCGCAATAATATAGTAGTATCCCGCAATCGAAGCGTCCCGTGGCCCATTATTTTCCGCAAAGAAGTAACAAAATCGAACTTTCACCATGCGGCAATTCGCTGCGCCGCAACAATGTCTTTCTTTCTTTTGTGGGGCGGGGGGTGGCGAAATAGAATAACGCAAAGAAAAGCATGTTGGCTACAATCGAATGCCTATTTCTGGCACCTAGTGTGGCTACCGAAGGAATATCGAAGAAAACGTGTGACGCTCGGTCCACAGAAAACCATACGCACACTGCTCGGTATCCTACACCGGCGAGACAAAATTTTCCGGAGAAGTTGCGCTCAAGCGAACGCGTTGCAATCCGTTGAGTCCCCGCAGTGCTGGCGGCGAGCGATAATGCATTGTTTCTTTTTCTCGTCTGCTAGCCAGAAAGTGTCCAAAACTCTGCCAGGCGAAAATGCAGTCGGCCAGAGAAAAACGAACGCGCATCCAAGTGCGCCGCGCGGTTGTCGATGCAGCACGAGAAAAACGCATGCGCTCTGGCTGGACCAGCAGCCCGCGGCTTGCGAGAAAAAAAAAGAGAGAAAGAGGCTCAATGTATCCTCGCAAATAAAAGTCTAGGTATAAAAATAAATAAGAACTTAGTTACAATGGTGGCTTTAGGGTCTTGACATGGATGCTTTGGCGCAGGTGAAAAAAAAATGTTCGTATTCTTTTCTGTGACCTGACGGCACAAATGAACCACCACAACGCTTTGTCTCATCGGACCTCGCTGCGTGCTTTGTCAACTTGTCTGATAGTATGTTAATTTGGCTTGTCTCGCTGTATGGCCCGACGTACGACTTTAGAAAAGTCGATGCACCTTTGGCGTCAAATGTTTACAACAGCATTAAACCCACAAAGTTCCGGAATTGAAAATTTAAAGCACGACTTTGGAAATGTCAATGGTTCTTTCGCATCAAAATGTTATGAGAACTTTATACCCACAAAGTTTCAGAATTGAACTCCAAGCGCTCCGTAGATTCTGCGGCCTCCACGAGATGCCGAGACGAGCCCGCTCACCATCAAAACGCCCTTGAAATTTTGTGCTCGGTGGGGCTCCTTTACGATATGTGACTTCCAATGCATGGGCGTTTCCTCGAAATCCAGCCCGATTTCGCAATGTTCGCGCTAAAATGTCTTTTCGAGCGTGAATTAAGGACATTCTAGGCAAAATCGAGCACGATTTCCGGCGCCGGGAGTTGTTTTCGTCGGCGGCGCATGACAGCACGAAAAACTTTCGGGGGGGGGGGCGAAGCCCCATAAGACCCTCCCTCCCCCCCCCTCCCTGGCTACGCCCCTGGTCCCAGCACCTGATATTTCGCAAACTTAGCCAAAGGTAATGGAGAATAATAACGATGACAACCTCACATCCGGGGTCCTATAGCGTAAACCTATATTAATTTGTGTTTATTCTAATCTGCTGTCATCAAATTTGCCAAACAGCTTACGAAAGCATCCGGCGGTGACCCGCAGGGTGGTCTCAACAAACCAATTAAACGCTCTCCTTGTTCATTGGAGGTTACTTTTGTTTGCTTGGAAAACGAATATCATTGCCTACACTGAGAGGCTTGTCTTATCGAATTGACTGAAGAGCGTCGATAACTATTTTTCTTTTGTTCGGTCAAAGCATGCATAATCAGTGTGCACACGTCATGTAAGATGGGGAGCTAACGCGGTTTTCGTGATGTCCCTTGACAGACAGGTGAAGTGGGGTGGTCCAAAAAAGTTTTTGACCACTCGGGGTGGTTTGATTGCAGATTTGGAATAAAAAAGTTTGAAATAGTTTTACGTTATAGCGCTCGTGGAAACGAAAGCGTCACGAATAACAAAATTAGCATAAAATTATGCAGATCCCCACCCATTCTGCAAATTTTGTGAAGGAAAGCCTGCGTTAAAGGGTTAATTCAATATGATTGGACGGTTGACGATCTGCACCCCGTTTTGTAGCATAGCAATTTGCACGCCACCCGTGGGAACAATGCTAGACCACGCGAGCCACGTGACCCACACAGCCATGGATTAGACTGTCTCATCGATCGGCCAACTTATAACAGTTTCTGAGGAATCGGTCCAATTCGCCATTACACCGTCTCCAGCATAGGCCAATTTTACTGGACGAGTACTTGACCAAGCAAACGGGCAAACGCTCCTGGTAGTTTGGAATATAATGGTTCACTTTATTTAAAATAATTACGCACTTGAAGGGGTGTACTTGCTGCTACTTGGATTCTTATGCCTCACTTCCGGTTTCATTGCCTTATTCCATAGACAACAGAGCCCATCACGGGGACATTATGCAGATAGCATAGCCGGCTATGTGCATAAGCCGATTCTTTGAATGAGTGCTGCTCTGTGCGTGAGCTATGTAACAAACCTGCAGCAGCACCGAGCACGTACGCTTCCGAAAAATTCTCAAAGAAAGCATCGCGTTCATGCGAATATTTTCACCGTATCAGAGTGAAGAAATACGAATAAATACAGAGCAATATATGTGATAAATATGCATATTACATTCTGCTGCAACAAGCAAAATATGCATTTGTTGTACCATGTACCTCTGCATGTAACGAGCTTTTGAAATCGGGTAACTGCTCCACAGTTATTCCGTAGTGTTTGTCATACTTCGGGGGCAGAGTCTTATCTATTTCTTTACCGCGCCCATCCACGTCGATAGGCCGCCGTCGAATGGTGACACGGGCGAAGGTTTACTGCAGCGCGCTGCACACATTACTTAGGCAACTTGAGCCGCCTGAATCGCAGCTGAAAAATCACAGTCTTGTTTTATACAGGAATTCCCAGCTGTTTTTACCCAGTGTTTTAAAAATGGGCATAAGCGCTCTGGGAGTAAGCGGCCAAGTGTTGGTTGCGGCTATTGTATGCTGCAAGTCGCATTATATCTTCCAGTCTGCGTAATCGCACAATTAGTGAAAGATTTATCAGGGAATGTCGGAAGTAATAAGCTTAGCGCAATGCATGTCACGGTAAAGCTATGAAGTGCTGCAAAAAAAAAAAACGTTCAGTTGAACAGCTTCTAACGTCCTACTTGTTACGCAAACGCTTCATTGTGGTCGTGAAGATAACCAGCGCAATTTAAAGCAGCACTGACGTAAAACCTCACGCGACGCAACTGCAGTGCTCTCCTACGCGCCACTTATGAACCAACAGTGATTTTATCTTGATGTTTGCTTATCTTCTCTGCATCTCGCTATAATGAACCACCGCGATGGAACCGCATCGCTGGTGTAAATTGGGCACCCAGTGTCGGCGCCACTGCCGGGTCACTTCTGAAGCAGCTGCACGTAAGGGCAAACGCACTGTTCACTCATAAAGAAAAGCTTGAGAGCAATGCGTCAATGCAATTGCAGTAAGCACGTGGGCACGTTATGTGCTTTATTTATTATATGTCGCAGGCTTTTGCTGTTACGCAAGAAAAATGGTTGCATCACATGGGATGGGAACTCGTTTTTTTTTTAAATTATGGGGTTTTACGTGCCAAAACCACTTTCTGATTATGAGGCACGCCGTAGTGGGGGACTCCGGAAATTTCGACCACCTGGGGTTCTTTAACGTGCACCTAAAGCTAAGTACACGGGTGTTTTCGCATTTCGCCCGGATGGGAACTCGTTGAAAACCGTGGAAATTGTGTGTGGTTGTGCGTATAAAGGCAGAGGAGCATTAGCTTTTCTTCCGCAATTAAAACACTAAGCAAACTCTCAGAAAATTGAATTATGCCTGGAAACTTGCAAGTTTAGTCGGTGTGAGTGTTTTATGCAATTACTTTGTTTTATTCATTTATTGGTAAATATGATAGCTCTAATTGCGTCTGCAGTGCGTTTTGGTTTGGAAATGCAGAAAGCTTTGGCCAAATGGCGCGCGCTAGGCCCACCAGTCGTCGTGACTGTTTGGTGGCGTCATCTAAAACAGCGACCACGGCTCTCGCATTATTGTGCTATGCTGACGTTACACCGGCTCTTCCCAGTACACAAATGTCCAGCCATAATTATTTATTAGGCCAAGCCACAATCGAGACAGTCTCAGGTACTCAAATATTGGCATTCTCAAGGCTTTACAATGCCCTTTTGGAAACTTGCATAGACGGCGGCGCCAGGTTTTACTCTGGGTAGCAGTGTAGGAAGCTCGGTTTATTTCTTAACACTACACGTCGAGTCATGAACGTGCTGAAAAGTTTTGTAGGTATGAAACATACAATATTTAGGCAGCAAGTAATGGATCGCGAACGTTCACTTTACGCGTCTTCCTCAAGATGGACACTTCATGTGCGCTTTGTGAAAGTCTCAAGAAGGCATTAAATTCAACAATTGTATGAAGAATATGAAGATCAGTGATTATCCTCAGCAAGATATTAACATAGACGTTTATAAGCGCTACAGCCGTTAATTCATCCTGTAGAAACAGACAAGTTTCCATTATCCGTACTCTTTATAATCGGAGACTGACATAATGATGTCCCACCAATCAATACCGCATATCCGTCTCACAATGTTTTGTGCGCAAAGTGGTTTACAAGCACAATTAGGCATTACTTCACTAAACTTAATTAAATAATTTTCAGAACAGTGCGTTCGGTTAATATTATCGTGAACAGTGTCATCTACAGATATATGTCATTTGTTATGGCGTCGCTTTCACCACAGTAATGCGTGAAACCGCGATACATTTTGCATAGTTCACGCGCCATTCACTCGTTATCTTTAGCTGCGTCCATAGCGCCTACGTAATATTTTTCATTCCTGCGTTGCAAAATTTTGTAGTTTGAGCGCTTTGTCAACTGTGTACAGGTAAGTTACGCACCGCCAGCCGCAAGGGCCTTTTATGTAGGTTCTCTATTCGAACGGAAAGTAAACTTGGGATTTGATATATCTGCAGAAGGAAAAAGACTGGCCTCGTAACCTGTCCTGTGGTAACGCCGCCTTGACAAATTAATAGTTCTCATTCCCTGCGATCTCGGAGAAAATGGAGCTCTGGCAAAGATCTTCAGGGTTCATCCAGCATTCAAGTTGAACTTTTCCAGTCAAACAGGCTGACATGCAAAGTGGTTCTCGCGAATGATTTCCTAGTGGAATTCCATTACTAGATGTTTGTTTACTTGATACCATGCTGAAGAAAGATAAACAGGGGCATATAGCGAAAGGCTGGGAGAGAGCAGCGTTTGTTTTAGTAGAAAAGCTGAGAGGCTGGCCTGAGTCGAAGTTCTGACTTGCTACTCAGCATTGGCGAAATGTGACGGGAGTAAAAAGGGAGTGATAGTGAGAGCGATGTTCATGATGAGAGTGACTATGTTCGTGAGTCGAAATGAGCACCAATGTCGCTTCAAGGCCTCAAATATCGACAGCTTTCTTGCAAAAACTTGATTCGAGCTTTTCAATTCTTTTCAATTCTTTATTTTGCTGACATAGAACACACAGAAATACCAGAACTGGTTGGACTCATAGCCACAGGCTAGTGTCGGGTCCAATAAAAAATGAACAACAATTGCAAGTACAAAGCAATTAAAATACATCACGTGCATACACATATTTGTCGCATATCATTAAGTTGCACGGGCGTACACAATGAAATGCGAAGCAGTGAGAAGCATCTTATACTATTAAACATTTCTAAGTAAATACAATACACTAGTTAGGAGAATTGCAGGCAAGCTTCTGCATTATTATGAACACACAATATTAATCTAGACAAAATCGAAACACTGCAGGTGTCAGCGAGTTACTAAAGAAAAGAAAGGACATCATGATTGGTACCATTGAAAAGCATTATTGAGGCTAAGCAAGTATTTCTTAAGTTCCAATGAAAAATTATTTGCTTGTTTTATTTCTGCTGGTAGTTTATTCCAAATTTTTGACCCTGAAAACTGTAGCAAACGTTGTCCGTAAATATTTTTAGTTGGAGGAAGATTAAAATTACCGCACGTTTGATTTCTGGTCGCACGATTAGATGAGTAAAATATAGAAACATGAAAAGGGAGGTTGTGTTTAACAATGTTGAAGACACACGTGGCAATTTTTAATTCGTGTATCTTGTCATACGGCAACACATTCATTCTATTAAATAAAATCAGACTTGGTTTATCGAAACTTGAATGGGTAATTATTCTCAGGGCGCGCTTTTGTAGTTTGCGTACAGGTTCAAGATAAGTTTTGTATGTCGTACCCCATGATTCATTACAATATGCGATATGGCTATGGATGAGTGCAAAATATAAAATACGCAGTGTGTTAGTATCGAGACTATGCCGTGCTTGTGAGAGCGCATAGCATCCTGATGCGAGCTTTTTACAAACTGCGCTTATTTGTTCCTGCCAGTGCAGATTGCTGTCGAAAATCACGCCAAGATATTGAAATGAGTTGACTTCGTCTAATGGAAAATCGTTTATTTCTAAATTTAATGATTTAGCAGGAAAGGTATTGTTACGCGTTCGAAATACCACATACTTGGTTTTACTGACGTTAATCGTAAGTTTGTTCATTGAGAACCATTCACTTGCTTTTTTCAACTCTTCGTTTGCTTTAGTTTCAAGATCACAAGTGTTATCGGCTGTTACTACAATACAAGTGTCGTCGGCGTACATAAGGGTTTCACTTGTACCAAAAATAAGTGGGAAGTCGTTAATGTATAATGAAAATAAAAGAGGTCCAAGGACGGATCCTTGAGGGACTCCAGTGCGCATATGCTTAGGCGATGATGCAATATTGTTCATTCTTACTACTTGTACTCTTTCACGAAGGTAATCAGTAAGAAGATCTAATGAGCGACCGCGGAAGCCATAATGTTGTAGTTTATGTAAGAGTATGTTGTGATCAACTGTATCGAATGCTTTTTTTAGGTCCAGGAATATGACACATACAAGTATATTATTTTGCAAAGCTTCATTAATCATTTGAGTTAGCGTTAACACTGCTGACGAGGTTGAATGATTCGGAGGAAAGCCATGTTGCTGTGGGCACATAACCTTGTACTTATCAATAAATTTGTGGAACCGATGCGTTAGAATTTTTTCAAATATAGTATTAATGGTACTGAGCACGGATATCGGCCTGTAATTGCAAGGGTCATTTCGGTCTCCCTCTTTGAAGATAGGGACAACCTTAGCTATCTTCAGCTGAGACGGATATCTAGAACAGTTCACGGAGTGGTTAAACAAGTGGCATAATACTGGCCCTAACATATCTATATTCTCTTTTATCATTCGAATAGCAATACCATCTAGTCCGGAGGCTTTAGAGACTGACATCTTATTGACTGTTGCCATCACGTCTTCAAGTTCAATGGTATACATAACGAAAGTGTTAGTTACGGGACTCTGGAAGATAGATATATTTTCTGATTCACTAAACTTTTCAGCCAGGGATGGACCGATACATGCGAAGTATGTGTTAAAATTCTCTACAACGTCATTATCAGTGGTTTCGGGAAGCACAGTTAGCTTGCGTTGTTTTCCTGTGATTTCGTTTATGATTTCCCACAGCTTTTTTGTGTTACCAGCGGTCTGTGTAATTAGGTGAGCATAATAGGCCCTTTTGCGCGATCGAATCATAGCGACAGATTTATTCCGCTGTTCTTTGAATTGCTTTAAGTAGTATATGTTATCTTTATTATGGCGCCATTTGTCATGCCAGTATTCTTTGGCCTTAAGTGTTTCAAGTATGTGCTTTGTCATCCAAGGGCACATGGGCGTACCATGTCGACCCTTCGAGACCTTGCGATTACTCCTATCTACGGCGATATTAAGATATGCAATTAGGTTATTTATTTCAATGTCGATATCCTCGTGCAAGATGTCACTGAAATTAATGCGAAGGATTTCTTCTCGTAATAGCTTGCAATCTATTTTCATTCCAATGCTGTTTCTTATTTCTTTGGTACTAGTTGGATGATCTAAAGCGGCAAAGATAGGTAGATGATCAGAGATTGGCTCTTGGTAAACGCCTCCGGTAACCCCTTTGTCTAGATTTGTTAATGCGTGGTCAATTAAAGACGAAGATGCTTTAGTTATACGCGTCGGCGACGTAATTAAATTACGATAGTTGTAAGATTGCAACAAATAGCTGTAGTCGTGGTTGTGCATGTCATACGTGTTTATGTTCATGTCGCCTACTGTAATCACTGGTTCATTTCGCTGCTTTGACACAGCGCAGAAAATTGTTTCCAGCTTATCGAGGAATCCTGCGAGGTTACCACTCGGTGGCCGATAAACTACACCAATGATGACGTCACACTCTAGCCGAATGAAAAGGGATTCAATGTCATTGCAACTATATGTGGCCGCTGGAACTTTACTATACGATATATTATCTTTTACAAACAATGCAACGCCGCCCCCGCGTGAACGTGAGTCGCGCGCGTTTGATTCTGTTCTGTAACCTGGAAGCCTGATTGTTTCACTTTTCCGCAGCCACGTCTCAGTTGTTGCAATTACGCTGAACGAATGTTCATGTAGCGACAGGAAAGCAGAAAGCAAGTCTACGTTTTTATTAATACTACGGATATTGCAATGAAAAACTGATGTAGATTTTGCTCTACAAAGATTGTCAATCTCTTTGATTGAATAAGCCATTGTTAACGAAAAGGGTGTGCAAGTTATAAAAGTACTTAAACTATTTCTGCTAAGTCTTCTTCACGTGTTAGATGCACTACTTTGGAGTTCTCAGATTTCTGCATTAGTATTTTCCCCTCAGAAACCCATGCAAATTTCCATCCTTTCTCTCGTTTTTGTTGAATGGCTTTTCCCAGCAAGATCTTGTTTTCGGGGCACAAGTGTTCGTTTACGTACACTGGATCGCTATTCTGAAAACCCAGCATGGCTGTATTCAGTCGCTTCTTTTTGGCTGCCTTCAACAGTTTGTCACGAACTGATCTGGATGTGAACTTCACAACTACGTTTGGAGGCGTATTGTTCTTCGATGGGACGCGGTGAGCTACGTCAATGTCACCATCAGAAAGCTGGACGGACAAGGAAGATGCGACTTTTCCGATTGTTCCGAGGACGTCTTCATTGTCAGCCTTTGGTATACCTCTTAATTCCAGGTTATTACGCCTGCTGTACTGCTTTAACTCAATAAGCTGCTTTTTCGTTTCCTGAAGCTCTTTGTTTAGTCTTAGGTTCTCTTTCTTGCATTCCAGGCCCTGGTTTTTCACTTCGGTAAGCTCAAGTCGAAGACTTTTCATTTCTTTGCGGTAATCTTCAAAGTTTTCGTTCATGTACCCGATTGATTGTCTGATGGAAGTGAGCTCAGCTTTCACTGAGTTATTCGTCTCATCAATCTTGTTCATCTCCTTTTTTAGGTCACCCATTGCGTCAACAAATTTAGAGGACATCTCAACGAGCACCTTTGATACTTCTTTAATACTAGCTGGCGCCTTTTCAACCAAGGCCTTAGCAATATCCGACAGAGCGTCAGTCTTGCTAGAAGCCATTTCTACAGTTAACTAGGCACACTTGCAAACCTTAACACAACCGGATAAACACTATAGAGACACACTGTGGTACACTGTGGCAGCAGTGACAGCAAAACTTCAGAAGAAGTTTCACTGTGATGTGAAGTTTCACATCACACTGACAAGAACCCGGTCATGATTCCAATAAAACTTTTTCAGACAAAGGTTGATCGGTAAACTCGACCAAATGTTTTACCCGTGACTTTCTTTGTACAGCAAGGTATGGATAAGTGCACAAGACGTGTTCTGCTGTTCAGAGTACCTCGTACTGCTGGCAGTCCGGATGTCTGCACGGCCAACAAGGCGTAGTTGGGGACGAGCGAACACCACACCTACTCCTAACCTGTGAAGAAAGCTTGCATAACTTCATTGCTAACCATGTTGAAATATCCGGTTCACTATACCGCACTGGGTAGGGCGAAAAGAGGAAGATAGACGACAACGCAAGAGAGCGCAAGTCTATAATGGCGTGCGCAATGGTAGCATATTTCAGAAATACACCATAGTAGTGGGACTTTGCAGAAGTACAGCGGAATTTAGAGCGCAGCCGAGTCTTTGGAACAGATGGAAGAACTTCAGTTCACTGAAATTAAAACCCATCCTTTCAAGCGTGTCCGGTATATGACTGGTTCGTTTGAAACCTCAGGTGCTGTATACGTAAAGCTATCGAAAGCAGCTTCTATTCACTTCTGTCATTAGGCTTCCACGTGTGGGCCAATATTTCGGACAACGCCAACTTTACCTGTCTGACACGCGGCGTCTCTAAGAGCGCTATTACTTAAAGCTATTCCAAAATTTTCTATTCCAATTCTGCAATAAGCCCTGCAAGATTGGTGAAAACGTTGTTGGGCAACCCCCACTTCGCCTGTATGTCATGCGGCGTCGCAAAACCCTCGATAGCTCCCAATGTGACACGACAGTTCGATAAACATTTTATAAACATAAGCAAATTCGATAAACATTTTATAATATGCATCGCAAAGGCTACCATAATAAAAGCTGTATCATAAATGTGCAGTAGTGTTCCACTTATTTTTCTTAAGTTTGACCTCGGTGGCGCATCTAGTTCTGCCAGGGCGAAAAGCTAAATTTTAGCTAGCTCGTAGGCACACTTGTCGTGCTATAGGGCGCTGTGATTTGAAGAACAACAGTCCAGTTTAACGTGCCTATACCACGCAGACGCCTTGACGACCGAAGGCAAGCACCACCCGTGCTTGCCTTCGCCACTCACTTCTCATTATCTTTAGGACTCTGATGCCATGACCAACGGAAGGAGCAAGGCCACCAAACAACCGCAGGATTTCATTGGGCAAATGCTTGCAGCCAATGCAGAAGGAAAGTGACCGAGCTTGGCAACTGGCGTAGATGAGGAGGGGGGCCACTGAACATGGATTTAAGGATGAACACAGAAGAGAGCCCGATGTACTAGAAATAAATTTCGTCATTGCCATTTGTTGGGCGTGTTGGTAAACTGAAAGCATATTTAGCGCCAGCAAACAAGGACGGGAGGGAGACGACACCACAGTGCGCTAACTTCAACAATTTTATTTTCAGGAAATACACTTATATAACCCATGCATAGTGGCGCCACCTCATCCAAATCTTAACCATCCAATAAAGCCGTCTCCTTAACTAACAAGTCGACCGAAGGGGCGCTAACACACGTATCAATATTCCGCCAGATAGCCTGAGCCTCAATAATCTCTCGCACGTTTTTATCTTTGTGCTTTGCAAGAACAGTGGCAGGATCTATGCACCTGCGCACAGCCGCGTTCCTGACAGTGAGTTGACAGACGACCGTATTGCTTATTTTTCACGTTTAGGCTATGTTACCGTAACCGGTTTTTAAGACATCTCCCTGTCTGTCCGATATATTTTTTTCCCACAGGACAGCGGAAGCTCATATACAACAGCTTCTACGCAACCCACAGGTGCTTTTCCATGATTCGCAGAGCATCCGGCAGCTGGCTTACGGTACGGGTCCGTTATTCGACTTATTTTTGCCAGTTGTCGCGGCGCTGAAAAAAATCACTTGTGTGTCCACCCGGCTAGCCATTTTCTTAAGATTATGTGACGTTCTATGCAGGTAGCGCACTACCGCTACCTTCCTTCTGTGTTCCGTCCATTGATTTGCCGCGTCCAGAATTGTGCTATCTGACCTGCACCTTTTTAGCAGCCCTTCTACGACCGAAACATGCACTGATTCCTATCTGGCTATCTGGTGGAATAGTTATACGTGTGTTAGTGCCCCTTCGGTCGACTTGTTAGATAAGGAGACGGCTTTCTTGGACGGTTAAGATTTGGATGAGGTGGCGCCACTGTGCATGGGTTATATAAGTGTATTTCCTGAATACGAATTTGTTGAAGTTAGCGCATTGTGATGTCATCTCCCTACTGTCCTTGTTTGCTGGCACGAAATATGCTTTCAGTTTACCAACACGCCCAACAAATGGCAATGCTGAAAGGTGTTGCCGACTTCTTTTTTCAATCGTCAGGGGCCATTACTGATCGAATTGTTAAACCTGCACAGGTTGTCAATCGTTGCCGGTATTGTGAAACGCCGAATCGGCTGCGTGCCACAATCAAGAACAAGCGACGTGGAAAATTGACGAATGGGGTCATCTTGCTCCACGACAATGCCCATCCCCACCTCGCGGATGTGGTTAACACAAAACTGGCAAAGTTCAAGTGGGAAACACTACAACATACGCCATACAGCCCCAACTTGTCGCCTTGGGACTTCTTTTTAGGCAATTGAAGAAATAGTTCACGGGAACCTGAATTCGTTTTGGGCGATGATGTGAAAGAGTCAGGTACAGATTTTAGAAGCAGCAACCCAAGGAATTTGATGAGACTGGAATCACGCGTATCGTTAGTCAGTGGGACAAACGTCTAATTGTTCATGGAGACTACTTTTAAATAAAGTACCCCGCTAGCTATATATTCGCATTGGCTCAGTTTAATTATGCCTCGCCCTCGTATACGTTGCAGAACTTCTGCGTTTAATGTATTCTCTCTGTTGAAACTATAATTTCCGTGCAATTGCTCACAATACACGATCGGTGAGAGCTTCTCCTGCGCAATACATTGGAATAAAGGGAAGCGTCATTGAGAGTCTTCACTGGTCATTGCATATGTGCAAAAATGTAGGCAGAGTTCTTGAATGTCAAAGTTTCATCAAAATATTTGTCTTGAACTTGCTCATTTTATGGCCATTATTCATATCAACAACATGCACACTGCTGTACTGGTTTCGAACTGATATATTTCGTCAGTTCGTGTGATGTTTGCTGTACTCTTTAAATAGACAAAAACTTGGAGCCATTGATATCAGTTATTTCGGGCGCAATTTTCGGGACATGCGAGTGTATTCTTGTATAGAGAAATACATATTTTACTTGTCTTGATAGTGCGCAGCGTTCAAGAATTCGTTTTCAGCATCTATGGCAATAGTAATGCAGTTACTCATGTATTTGATCCCTCGACAAATTCAACGAGGAGGAGGACGAGCTTGAACGTGAGCCCCTTCCAAACCAAATTTCTGGCTACGCCACTGTCGGCGGTCACCGAGTGAGATGTTTACAGCTGTTCGTAGGGCCAATAAACTTAATAACCTTGCTTCGTATAGCGGTCTAATAATTTGTTATCGCAATCAATACTTCGCTTTTCCGGCGAAACGGTTCTGTCTCAAAAATTAAACAACAAGTGAGTCTTATACTGTTTTATTCAAAAAGCGGTTTTCACATTTTAAGGAAGCACTATAATCGAGGAACCAGAGGCGAGTCGTAGCCCCCGTTTGATGTCCCTTCTTGTTCAGTTATTTTGAGGTAACATTCGCGGAGTTATATGCGGACGCACGCCTAATTTAACTTATTGTGCTGGTCACTCACGACATAATATTATGCATTGGCAATATTCTTCAGTGCTTAGAGATCGTAGAGAGCAGTACTGGGGCGAGTTCTCTTGTAGACTACCTGCGAATACTAAGGCAAGGGTTTTATAAATGTTCCGAGCACGAAGGACTTTTCGTCTCACCAGGTCTGCTTTTTTCTTCTGCGAAGAGCAATGTTTGTCTACGTAAATTGATTCCGGGCTCGTCCGCGTTCCTGCCAGGCATAGTTGAAATCAACTGCACGAATGTGATCAAGGAAAGTCCTCGACTTCCTCAATCGGTCGGTCAGGCCCACAAATAATTATGCTCGCTTGCTGATGCTAAATACTCGAATGCGAGGTCGACCAACTGTGACAGTGTCATTCCGTCACTCGGGACATCAACCCAATTGTCGGGATTTATTATCCTGCATGTTTCAAGGCATGCAGAATTGTACTTGTTCGTGCTGAAGATTGAGGTACCTGTATAGCTTTAAGCAATAAATTATCAGGACGCCGCGCACCACGATCCTTTGAATGCCATCGTGGCTGAAGAACAGTTTCATAATTAGTGATTTAGTCCACGTAGTGGGCATAAAGTGCCGGTTGGCTTGTTTGGATTGGACGCCATGCGCGTTTTGTGCCCTAGGATGGTGAACAAAAGAGAAATGCCATGATCGCAATACTCCAGAACAGCTCAACCGACAAATGGCACACCTTATCAAGAACGTGCCGCGGCCAAATCCGCGTATATTTGTGGATGCGGGTTAGGCCACGCATTAAACATAACCTTCCCCTTATTCTTGCGATAGCAAAGATATGGACACTCCAACCCAATCTGCGCCGTCGTTCTCTGAGTCCTCGTGCTTTCGTATTAGGTCCAAGTGCGATACGATCACAGCCGCGCACCGCACGGTGTGCGCAGGAGGGAAAACGTGTGATCGTCAGCCGACAAGGACGGCGGCTTGACGCAGAGGCGTCTTCTCGCGTGCCCGAGGGTTGCGCGGAGCGGAGAGACGTGTACGCGGGCGGGGGAGAGGGTGGAAAGGAAGAAAATTACGTTAGTGCGCATGTACCCTTCTACTGTGGCTGTGGCTGCATAATGAACGCGCGACCGCGTGTTCATTATCTTGGAGGCAACCAAGCTCGAAGGCTGGGTGACCAGAGGTATCTGTCGCTTTGTGTACGCTGGCTTCTGGCGCGCCTAGTTCGCGTTTCCGCGAGAGGCAGCACGAAGGCAACTTCTCTCGCCGCTGCTGCCACCCTTCATCACGCCTGCATTGTGGCAGGGAGTGTCTGCGGTCATCGAGTGAGAGGTGTTCGTTTTTGCCTGGGCGCGCATGACACAGTGTTTGTTTGACATAATTTAGTTAGTAAGGGGATTGCTCAAAACAGGTTATAAAGCTGATGAAACTACTAACCTTGTTTCGTATAACTAATAGCTTGCTTTCGCAATCAATGCTCCGCCTTTCGAGCGAAACTGCGACTTTTGTTTTACCTCCTTTGATGTTTGTGTCTTAAACACATTTTATCAGACTATCGCTATCATTGCACCAGGATGACACCTTCAAACACTTGAAAAAGAAGTTTTTTTTTTTGCACAGTAGCTCGAGCAGTGCGAGCTCTCGTCAGTTCAAATTACTCGACGCGCACACCACTAAGTTCGTACTCAGAAGTGTCCATTCTTCAGGCACTGACTGCATTGAATCGGCTTTTGAACCAATCGGCCTACTGCTTGTCGAATGTGGTCGAGCTCTGTAGCAGCGGGGATTAGCTCTCCCTTAAAACAGATTTTCTCAACGCGCGTGTTCCCGAGGTGGCAAGCGTGCCCTAATACTTTCGAGCTGATAGTGAACAGCCCTGCGCTTACATACACCGCTGAAACAGCATCGTAGCGACTTGGTCAAGATAGGCGCGGCACCGCTGAGCATTATGCAAATATAAATCACAGCATGGCCGTAAAATCCGCAACTATTTAGGCAGAAGTAATATCACCATCAGTGAGCCCTATGCTCAAAACATGGCACGTTCCCCCGAAAGCCCATACGTTGAACCGGATGCGCGGCAACATGGTAGAAGCACGCGGGTGAGCGCCAATTGTGGACTTCATCGTTTTAACAAGTACGTAATCATTATTGTCACATTTAATCTTCATCTTCTTTCGTTGTTCACGCGTTTCGAAATAATGCATTCGGTAGGCCTCAGGATCTCACGTGCTACTCTCAATACAGTCCTTATCTAAGCGCCATCGGTTGCAAGCTTGAAAGTTTGGCTTTCAGCCGTTGCTATTATTGCAAACAAGGGACAGATACAAATACTGAAATGGCTTTTTGAGAGCGGTTGCTGTTTATGCTTTATAAAGGTTCACGGTAGCTCCAGACAATTTCTTTCCGCATGTGCGGTAACAAATACCAAACGTGTTCATTTTGTACACGCGTCATCGCAGAGAAACCGTGTTGGTCCCCAAGACTAGCTTAACGACATAAGTCACGTGTGCACGTACGCACGCGACAAAGCAAAGGGGGAAAATGGGAGATTTCCAAATCACTACAGGCTTTTAGGGCTTCTGCCGCAGCTCGCGCTCTTCATGATGTACGCCTACTAATATTTTGCCTAGATGCCGAAGTCTTTGAACGTGCTCTAAAGGCTACATATTTTTACGGTCATATAAGGCAAGTTGCGTTGCATAATTTTAAGAACACAATCAGCTATTAAAGACACTCATACAAAAGGTGTTGCGTTACTTTAGTTTCCGCTACAGCTTGTTTGTGTAGCCTTATCTTATTGATGTTTTGTTAGAGTAACTTTTCTCGCATTGTGCTCTTTCTTTGCGAGCGACAGGCGCCTCGGCGGGCATTGGCGAAAGCACGGCAAAGCATTTTGCTTCGCTTGGCTGCTGGCTCTCCCTCAATGCGCGGAACACCGCGAATCTGGAGAGAGTGGCCGAGGCTTGCTGCGCACTGGGGCTTCCACGGGACAAGGCAAGTGGCCGGTGGTGCCGATCTGAACCTTTATTCACGCAGCTCACGAAACCGGCACTTGAAAAACTGACCAGATCGCATCCACACCAACTTCAACATTGGCTGATAGTAACGCCACTGTGATTGAAGGCTTAAACTCAACAAAACAGAACCTCTGTAATTTAAAGAGTAACGATGAGGGTTCCTTGTTGAAGCATATCACAATTCTTCTATAGATGCACTATACGTACAAAAATGCTTAAACAAGGAAACCGAAGAAATAGCAGGTAACAAGGACGTCAAGAAGTTTTCTTATAGTTTTTTTTTTTGCTTCGTGATTGCAAAGGACACTGAAGGTGCTAGTTTAGGAAAGATGAAGTGCAATATTTAGCGTGACGTCACAAAATATGTAGTTTGATGGTGATATTGTTTTGTTGAACAATACAGGATGTACCTTGCACGACATGACTGAGGGCCTATAGAGGCAAAATCGGTATAAACTTACTAATCGTAAGAAACCGAAGTAACCTCCACTAGCACGACAAAAATACATTTTTGCAATGAAAAGTTAGTCTCTTGAAGAATCACAAGAGCATAATACTTAACCTAGACCGATTGCCATAGGGGCATTGGAGGGGGAGAAAGATGTCTAAGTACGGCTAAATAAAGGCGATATCGTGAGCCAAGGAAATTTCCGGGCATGGAATTCTGTCGGTAAACCCGAGACCGGGATGTCTGTAGGTCGTTGGGCAAGACCATTGCTCTGCAATGTACAGTCCGCGCCACTCTTGTGTAGAGCGCGGGAATGCCGGCTAGCGGGCCGCCCCGTAGCCAGCCAGCGTGGCCTAAACGTAGCTGCTGGGCTCGAGATAAGAATTGTCTGGGCATGCGCGGCCGGCGCACCTAATCTCGGGCCCAGCCACTACCATTAGACGTCGGTGGCTGTCTGTGGAGGGCCCTGGTGGCCGATATTCGCGCGCACTGTACATAGCATAGGCTCATGACAAAGTATCATATGACTTAGTTCGCTTTACGGACATTCACTCGAAACAAATAGAATGGCCTTTAATTAACTTTTGCGGCGCCTTTTGTATTCATAACAGAATCATCGCCTACTGTGGAGTCAGTCGGCGTGTTCTTCAATCTTTCACTTGCGATTAGCTCTCCCACATAGTCATATTTTCAATGTTCTTCTAGAAAGGGACCAAAGCTTGGAAAACGTATTTTTCTTTTCGTCAGGATGACGAAACGGCGCATGAAGTAGCGCAATGTTTAGGAGGAATTTTTACTTCTTCTTTGCAGCACATTGCACAGACATGAAAAAGAATGTTAACGGCACTTGGAGAAATGTGAAGTTAGTATGACTGATAAAGTAATTACCTATTCATAATAAGAAGCGCACGACCTGCAGCTCTACTTGTGATCATGACTGGACTCTCTCGCTGCATGGCCAGGTGTTCCTGCATGAGGTCGCAGGTCCTCTATCGGCCCAAAAAGCCACGTTGCTATGGGGGCAACTAAATAACTCCTTTGTGCTCGGCGTTAGATTACCATTAAAGAATCTCACTCGGTCAAAACTTGTTCGGCGCGCTTCACTATGGTGTTCATCACAGAGTTCCTTGTTTTTGGTGTTTTCTTTTTGACCGAAGTCAGTGAATGTATTTCGGCGTTGAGTGTATTGCTGAAGAATGAGGTGCTTATCTGCGTTATATTGTTATTTCCAAGTAACCTAAATAGGGAGATTAAATTTTGTCTTCTGAAATGTAGTACGTTTTAAACAGATACACCAACTACAGAAAGACGTATCCAGAGTGCCGAAAGTAACTTTATTAAGATGAAATATTCACAGTGATGGTAGATCAATACAAGCACGATGGTACCACGCGCGTTAGAACTAGTTGTAGTATTTAAAGGTACACTCAACAAGGTTCGTGTTAGTGATGCTAGCACGCTCCTTTCGAATAATAACTCTTGGCATAAATGCGCATTCCACATTGGCGCTGGGAACTGATAAAGCGAGCAGTGTGAGTGCGCAGCGGGATTTGATAGGTTTGATAGTGTGCACCATGCAGATTTCATTTTTTATGCAATCATCCATGAGGTACGGCATGTAGTCCGTGCCAAGGCACCAGCTTCAATATGTACTCATGGTGCGCTAAGCAACTTCGAGGCTGTGCCTAGAACTTACGATTAATGTACGAAGTCTGTACCGAGTATTCCTCAGAGTATCTGAACACTGAACCCAAATTATTCGATCGCACACTTCATTTGCTCAACAAGATCGCTTCCAACAGTCTGCGACTCTAGTAATAGTGGCAGAGCAAGTGGGCTGGCATCCCACCGTATTGCTGCAGTAATGATCGTCTGGCAAGTATAGAAGACCCGGAACATCAGCAGTGAAGCTCAACACAGATTGATCGTGCCAATGACTGAGTAAAGCACAAAAACGAAATCCTACTTGATACACCGCTGTACTGAATTATTGACAGCACAATGGATCAATTGGCCTTAAAGGGACCGACAAGTGTCTAGGATGCCTCATGACATGTTGGGGCAAATGAAGAGACCAGAGTTTATAGTGATATGATAGAGCATGCAGTTCACGGTATAAGCATGGATTTTGATTGTATATTAGCGCAAAAAAGGCCGAAAATTAGCCATAAAACCTTGGTTCCGGAGGTGTAGTATATGAGAATACTGCCCCTAAGTCAGCTGTTGTAGACTGCCGCACACTTATTGTTAAACATCGTCCTCTTAGTATCACATATCCGTTTGCGCTTTATGCAAAGCGTGTTACGAAGTTGGAGCAAAATTCACGCTTATTAGTGGCGCTGCCTCACGCGGCATCGAGTGACGCGGCAGGGCCGTAATATCCCTCAATTCATGGCGGCGCATATGCGTGCTTTTGTACACGCAAGAATTTGCGAGTGAGTATCAGAATTTCTTTGGTCTCCCATGAAGAAACGAAATGCCATGGATTAATTCTGTCGCAGAGGTGCAGCGCCCCGTAAATAGGTGTAGAACGTGCAAATGCATTTCTATGAATCGAACAGACCTTAATAATAACACTACTTGCACATCTTATGCCTTATCACGAATTGGCCAAACATAAACGCTTTACCTTTATATGAGCAGAGTCGTTGCATAAGAAACCACAAAATCACGCAGCTATTACTGTAGCAATCTATCAACAATTCGGAAACGCTGGGCCGCTTTTACACTGGCTTGATAAACGAAAAATATCGACAGAACCCATCTCATGTTGACTGTCGATGGCTATGCGTTCGGCAGTGCATCAATATATAACCATACGATGAGTCGCCACCGTCTAAACGAGTTATGTGTGATGCCTATACTGCAGCGGGACACCTCTTTCCCACTTTACAAAGAACGCTCGGTGCCATCTAGTGTTGCTGCACCGGAGACTGCTTCTAGGCTCTGAAATGCATGGTGCGCGGGTTCCTCTTTCGTGCTTTTTTTCTGAACACTCTGCACCATGTAGTGCTTCTGTTGAGAATTCCGCGTTCAGCGTCGCATTCGAGAAGCGCTGCCCACGGGTGCCCTCAAAATCTGACAATTGTTCCCTTCTTGGCTGCCCACTCTCTCACGTGTTCACATTGATCCATGCTGGCGAGAGGTTCATTCACTAGAGCCACATACGCAGTGCGTTCGTGGCTAAGCTCGATAAAGTGTGGGCTTGAAAGACGTTCATTGAAACGCGGCCTATACCCAGTGCGTTTGTGGCGCATCTTCCCAAAGGATTGGGTAGCTGTCCTTCAGGAGCTCTTGAGATGTGGTTTCGATTACGTTCGGCATAGCAGAAATTTGAGGGATCTTTTTTGTTATTTCAGAGACGCGTATTCCCCGTGGCACATACTTAGTTACCCAAGTTGGCGTCAAATACGTTCATTGAAAATGGGTACACGTCTACTGGCACATATCCAGCCACTTCCAGAAAATTACATCATTGGGGTCATTGAAAACCAGGAGAAACTGAGTTCCATATTCCCAGTGCTTCGAGTCAGCGTCAAATAGTTTTATCCGACAGCGGGAGGAAGAACTGTAAGAGGGGTATGTAGGAGGCAGAATGGAAGAAAAGCACTGATACGATGACTAAAGCCTTTCCAATTTATTGTAGAGCTTCTCGTAGCAGCAGCATGCCCATGGATATGACGTTATACTGATGAAATTCTTGCAATCAATGCCATTCAGCCTGCAAGATCATCGTCGTGGAACTCTGCCAGTATTCCGACTGCTGGACAAGCGCGGAGCTGAAACGTTTCACCAACGTTGATGACGACTTTGACAACTGCTTCGATAGCGTCAACGCCCTTTTCGTAGATCTTGTGCAATTATTTTTGGCACAGATGATCCCTGTTCGGCATTGTGCGTGTAGCGGACAATTAATGCGAAATAGACTACAGATCTATTGGCTTGGTGCAAACAGATCCGTTTGCTTGGTGCAGGTGATTGCCAACATGGCTGAGGGCACGGCAGAATGTGCGTAGAATATCTTCTGTTTCCTTCCACGAAACCGTGCATAATCGATGCATTCCTGAAATGAACTTTGCTACTGCGAGTTACAAAAAATACAAAGCCGAAGTTAGAAATCTAGATGTAACACTGGATGCAGCTGTGTATAGGCGGGGTGAAAAAGCTTCACGCAAGCGACCGTACGCGAAATGGACTCCTGAATTGGTTTCGAATTACCTCAAGAAACTTGCGTGCACCTTGCAAGGCCACAACCTGGGACCTTTGAGTCACATATACCACCGCACTCATATGCAAATAATAATTATCTGAAAATCAAAACATCACCAACCTGTTTCCAGGCGAGGTTTTTTTCACTTGTACGTGCTGTTGACATTGCAGATGATCTTCCATTCATAAAGCGCCTTTGCTATTCTTAAATTCCAGAACACTCGACAAAACTTTCAAATGAGTGTTCCTTCGTTCAACGCTTCATAAAGATCTGTAAACTTCTTGATCTAACCACTAGGAAAGTTTCGTTTCCTTCCCATTTTCAGGTTTTTGTTGCTCTTGCAAATTTTTCTGACAAGTACCCTAATTTCTCGGTGCATTGGTTTAATATAAGGCTCCTTAAGAACTTCGTATTTCAACAGTTTTTGGGCCGGTGCTGCTTTCTCCCTGAAAAAAATGGGTGTCTGATTTTCCTTCTTTTTTTCCGTCTGTCATGGTGGACAAACAGGTGTTTTTTTCAGATCAAACCCAGTCGTCAAGAAAATTACTTGTTTTTCTGTTTGTTTTGTTTTTGTTTCGATTTAAAGAGGAAACGCATAACTCTAGTTATGACACCTGTGTTGAATTAGAATGTGAAAGCCCAAAAATAAAACAGGAAAAGCCGACTCCTTCCCTGCGTAAACTCAGCTGTAAATGCTGTGTCAAAAGTAACCTTATTATAGACATACCGGCTCGTCTGTCACCACTGCGTAAAAAGTGTTCTTTTGGTAATAATTAGGAAATGTTGTATTGACCAGAATACGTGCAGACGCCTGTTGCCTATGGCGATTGATTAGAAGCAAAATAATACAGTATTCTTTTGTGGCGCAATTGGCTATACCCATTATGAACCATACGCTAACATTTGTAGAACTAGTTTTTCATGACAAATGTGCGACATCAGAACGTTTCATTTACTTGAGTGACCTATCCGTACTAACATATAACTCTTCTAAAATTTGGCACCAATTAAGAGGCTACAACGCTAAATTTCTGCCACAGTGAAAGTTCATATATTTAGTTGACTTGCGAAATTTACAAACTAAAGGATTATAAACTGTGCACCTTTTATATAACCGATTTTTCCACGACAACTCACACAGTGAGAAAGTTTTAGTCCTCTCAATTATCAACAGTGGTTCAACAAAGGCTATCCCGAGAGCGAACGCTTCGGCAAGGAAAATGCTTTTACAAGACCAACCACTGCTTTCCCTTTGAAGAAAGTAAACCGTTGCCAACCCGAAGACACGGTTTCTTGTCGAAATAACAACTTTAGTTACATTCTTTGATCTACCAGTGCTGAAATACTTGAAATCTCTTATCTCCCTGTGAGCCACTTCTTTGTTTGATTTACTCCTGCCCATGAATATTGTGAGGCCAGAAAAGGCAGCATTGAACCGTGAAGAATATAAAATTTAGATCATAATTCACGTTTGGCTCTAAGCACATGGCCACATGCTGACCAAAAATCCGAACGCTCTATAAAATTTCGTGGTGTTGCATCGTCCAAGTGCTCCTTGTTCTTAGCACGCAACTTTGTGTAGTGCGGAGGAGGAGTTCCGTGAGATACTCTAGCTAAATAAATGTGTAATCATCTGTCTTTTTGAGCAAGTTACTAAAATCTATACCACCATATTACACAGAAATTCACATTAAACATGGACAGGGTACAAGCGACTAACGGTGGTTGCAAAATGCATGTCTAATGACTCGAGTCAACGGTTCGACAAGTCGGGTTATGATACGGGTCGCCTCGCGAATACATTGGCTCCAGCCTGAGGCACGTCGCTTTTTCTATTTCTCGTGAACAGATTAGACATGTACATGTTACTAAAGATTTTGTGCATAAGCTTCCGGAGTTGGTCTTTCTATAATGCGCCACGTCATTTATATTGTGGTACTTGTCGGAGTCACACTATTACGACAGCGCTCAGCTATTTGGCTCCCTTCGTGACACCACGTGACAGCGAGGCACGGACGGACTGAGACATGTAGAGACGAGTGTAGTGACGCATCAGCCGGGCCGGCGCCGGTCAGACCTCCTCGCTTCACACTTGGGGAGCTCCTCTCCCCGGCTGCCGCGCTATGACAAGCGTGGGCACACACACACACACGCACACACAAAGACACGTGGCACTGAACATGCCGGGACGCGCTCGGCGGGGATGCGTCGCGGCCGCTCCGAACGGGCCAAAATGTTCGCCGCTTTGAACGAAGCTCCGGCGTACGTTGCATCCGCGCCGGCTTTACCGCGTGTCGTAGGCGAAACGTAACAACGCGAACTTTTAAGCGACGGTGGACACGAGATGAAACCTAAGAAGGTTGAGTGAATGGTTGACGCATCACTGCACGCTCCAACTTATTTACTTTTTTCCTTTCGGTTTCGAGAGCAGTGAAGTGCTCATAGCCGGACTACATTATTAACTTTACATCCTGTTATGTTTATCAGAAATGGCTGTTTGGCCCGTGACGAATATTCGGTATGCATCACTCGGAGACATAGTTACCAGCCCGTGGTCCAAGACAGGCTGGCTTTCACAGGAAGATGCATTCTTCAAATGATCGACGGTGGTCCAAGAAATTATGTCCTGGAGGGGAAGTTTCGACAAGTGCCTTTCTCCTGACAAAACCAAGCCTGCTTGTCAGACCATTACCTGAAGGACAATTTCTTGTTCAACCACTGTTTATCACACGCATCACACGTGACCGAAACTGCTATAACTATACTTTTTTTCGCAACTATCTGGTACACACTGTCGGCTGGAAGAAAATTTCCCCTTTCGCTGAACTTTCTGTACATTGCTGATTTCTGAAGTGATATTTTTTAGCAGTGTTCATGTCTATTCCTTGCAAGTGGCCTTTCACCTACGAGGTAAGGGCGTCAGATACCAAAAGCATGCGTTTTGGATGGTCACTTGATTGTTGTCTCCCACTATAATCTGAGTGCCGACTACGCTGCGCAATGTCCGCGTTGTGTGAAGTTGTGACACTAAGGTCAGTCACTAAAGGCAAATGACCTCCTCGATTATGCCTCTCGCCGCAAAGGTTCTGACAGGTGCCCCGCCACCATACGTGGATGGTGTCCAGAGCCTATGCGTATGGGTAAAGAAATTAGGAACGTGTTAGTTTTGAAAAAAAAAAGGCAGCAAAGGCTACGTTACTACCTTGTTAACCTGAATGTATAGCAACAAAGAAAGTTCCTCTGACAATAATGATGAATTGGAAAGCTGCACAGCAAGATTACAGAACATAGCTATTTGTTTCGATATTTAGGCTTGAGCACCATGTCACCGAGATTGTCGCTCTGAATATTTTACTTTAGTGAACGTGTGGACGGTATTTGTCGAAGTACGTCTTACAATATTTGGTCGTTAAGCCAATATTTTTTTAAGATTCAGATGGCAGGACGATCACTTGGAATCGAGATCTTATACATTCACGGGTGTAATTTTAAAGGGACAATAAGACATAGCGACACTGACGTGATAGCGTTTCCATTTTGCTGAGTTCTTTCTGTTACAGGTTAACAATGCGGCAATTCCTGCACGAGGATCAATTGAAAGTGCCTCAGTGGAAGACTTCAACCGATCGTGGCAGACGAACTTCCTCGGTCCTCTCTGCATGATCAAAAACGCTGTGCCCTACTTGCGTCAAGCTAAAGGTGCAATTCAAATTGTATTCCACCGCGCGCTATCGCTGTGCGACCTTGTTCCTTCCCTGTGCGCAAGGCCATGTCCTAGGCACGACAGTTTGAATTATAGTGTTAGCTATTTATTTTATCGAGCTATTATGTTTATATATTCTATTGATAGGTAATGCTGCAATACATGCTCTCTACGGCTGCAAATGCAATGCTTTTATTCGCATCACCAAAGCTGGTGCGAATGAGGCGCGGTAATCTATCATTTGGCCACAATCGTGTTTCTTGTTGTAGACGGACCATGATGAACAATAAAAGTAATGATGTACCGCATCAAACACTCGCATTGTCGTTTAAGTTGTCAGTGATTGGTGTATTTTTTCAAATATATTTCAGGTAGCATCGTCAACATTTCTAGCATTTCATCGCTGGTACCGGTGAGTGAAAAATCAAATATCATCACACCACTGCGTTGGTCAACCTTTATGCACCTTGTACCCTCTCTACCACGCTACTACAGCTTTAAGCAACATTGCCACCTATGGCGATGGCTTATTCCACCGTCTTTGAAGCGGACGGAAGTCTTGGGCGGCAGTAGAAGGTGCTGAGCGTGATAAGCGGGCTTTGCGAACTTCTAGAGCTTTCAGGATTCTCAGTCGAGCATTTTTAACTTCAAGTAGTAACAGGGCTACCACACACATAACGAACTACGCAGTGATGACACAAAAGACGCCTTCAGATGCTTATTTGGTGAGACATTTGGAGCGCAACCTCTCATTTCTTATATAATGTATTTTGGAGCATCCCAAGCGATGATACCAAACAGTACAATTATTAAATAAATGCATGCAATCATCTCTTTCAGTCTGAGCGGTTGCTGCATGCTGCTCGTCTATTAAGTAAATAAATACATAAATCAGCGTGAGAATCAATCCATTATTTAAACGATGAAGCCATTATTAGAAACGCAAAAGAGGACGTGCAACACATTTGGATTGATAAGCGTGACTAGCTTCCTGTCCAATACGGCACGCAACCAAGACGCGCCGGTCAGCTGCGAAAACGATATTGCCATCTGGTATCGTGAGGCAGTGCATAATATACCAAAACGAAACAGTGCTACGCTTTGCTTTCCGAGGGCCCACGCGTCATCACCCAGATGAGAACACCATTAAAAAAATTCAGAATTTCTTCCATCTGACTACGGGACAAGATTGCCGGAAGTACTGGCTAAGGACGTAATCTGCGCATCAAGCTCCGCCGAGCGGCCGGAACACCAACGCTGTGCCTCTGGATAGTCCAGTTCATCGTGCAAGTCGATGGCTACGACGCTTACCCGTCGTGTCAATCCTTAATGCAGCGAAGTCTTGTTGCATCACTGAGAAGTTATCCGTTTGTAGCCATAGGCTGTCGACCTCAGTAAAAGTGGATGCTGTTACAAGTAATGCAGCAGTGAATTGTAGGTAAACAAAAATAAACTATAGCGAGACCTTGAGCATACGTGACGTGAAGCATACGTGAATTATGCGCCCTCGCTTCTCAATATTTCTACTGCGTGTTCAAGTGCACTTCGGCACTTTTGTGGCTTCATCTTTAAAACTCCTGTTAGCAACATCTTTGTTGACAGACAGAGGTGGTGAATCATGTAGATCGTTATAGCATCTTCATGAAAACATAAGACTGTCGTATTCAGTCGTTGCTATTTAGCGGACTGCAAAACATTATTTCTCACAGTTCGCCAAAACCAAGCAACCTCACAATCACATTATGAATGCTCATATTATGTGTTGAAATATTCTTTGAAAAGATATGGCACGCGCGAAGTCTGAGTCTGATTCTTTCACGTAAATGTTCGAAACAGTGGCTCTCTGTTTCATTGGGTAAATCAGGTTCTAGCCTGTTCAGAATCCTAACTAAAGGGCTAGTTCTTCTAGCGCCATTTTTCGTAGGCGGTAGGAAGAATTCCCTTCATTTCTAAATTATTCCTTGTATTATATTGTTTTGGAGCAGTAAGCTCATGTTTATTTCCTCATTTTTTTTAGTAAGAGGACTGTTGTGGCTTTAAACTTACTAATTTTCGCACTCACAACGGCAAGTTTTTTTTCCACTAACTTTCCAAGTGAATTATTTAAAGCGTTGATTAGCGAAGCTAACGCACTGCCTGAAAGTTGGCACTTTACTTTCGATAAGTCTGGTAATGTCTCTCTTTAATTGATCTCTTTTACGGGTGGCAGCAGTCCCACCCGTAGAATACGACTAAATCTTTGCCAGTTCTTTTACAGTTGTGGGCAGTTTATCGACCATCCATCTAGTCAATCACGCATCCGTCCAGCAGCTGCGTTTTAGGTTTCCAGTAAATCGTACGCATACCTGCTTAAATCAAGGTCAATCGCGAGCCATTGCCCATCCTCTTAGCTACTTGGAGCGCCTGAGAATGAACCCTATTAAGTTGCAAGAAAATTTTAGTTTTGGGCTAGTTGATTGATTCTGTAAGTATAAGCAGAGCGCTGCACAGCGCTGTGCAAAAACATGGACCAAACAATGTAAATCCAACGCACATGTTCAAATCTATGTGAAGTGAAATTTCACTGAAGCCGATAATGAAATGCTGTGAATTTGCCCTGTTTATTTGTGCGTCTCTGGCACAAAAGAAACTGTCGAGTGCATGTACTATCGCACACCTACATTTTACATTGGCTTGTAGTTATTATTGAATTCTTGCTTTTTATACACATATGTCGCCCCCTTCTCGGCCGATTGCTCGTTACCGGCATGTGCCGTTGTTGAAAATTCTTATCATAATGAACACGCAGACGCGCTTCTTGGCCAACGACCCATTGTGGGATTTACCATAGCATGCAATTCCCTATCATCAGCAGGCAGCGATATTCTAAAATAACTAGTTTGGCGCTATTACGATATGCACCACCTGCTTCTTGAAAAAATCGCCGTCTTGAGTATGTGCAATACTATAAAAATCATCATGACAAACAAAATAATTGTCATGTCAAACCCAAAAAAGAAACACATTTTTCATTCGCTTTCAATATGGTCTGATTTACTTGCGGTTCAGGCGACGAAATTAAAAAGCTTCTCGTTCGTAAATGATTTACGCCATTGGCTAGCCATCTTCGCTAATAATATGTTCAGCATTAGGATTCGCTTGAGTATTTTTTTACGATCAATTTTAGTGTAAGAGACTTTTGTAAATGAAGGCCCAGTTCTGACTCGAACAAATAAAATTTATCATGTTTCACCAAGCCGTTCACCATCCTGAACCAGTTCACGAACCGATTCAGCACAATAAACTTTATCCTGTGGCATATGGTGACACACTGTGCAGTGTTATCGACTCGTACAGATGGCGCACGCGCGCGTTTTGTCACAGTGCGAAGACACGCACTCCCTGCAAAGGTGAGAGAGAAACCAATTCATTTTGCACGAATATGAATCAAGTTTAAGGGTTCACAGCTACATAAGCTGCACACATAAAGGCGGTCATCTTAACCAGTGTTAACCCTAGAGTGTGCAAGGTGTGGCGGCGATTCGACGCACCTATTCCTGCACTCGCTGGTTCCCGCGTTTCGTTTTGGCGATCCATAATCAGTAAGGACGGAAATCTAGAATAAATAAAAGCTTCAGAAAGCAATATTTCCGAATTGCATTGCATACTAGTACTCCAGAAAAAACGACCGTTGAATATGGACTGTTGGAAATATATTTAAAAAAAAACACGATAACTACCGTGGAGTTAGGCAACAAAAGGCTAGTTTACATTATTTAATACATGTACACAGTGAGGCACGATCCCGTCTGGTGCACAGATTATGAAAGTAATGCGAAAAAAAAACATAACAGGCCAAATGCGTGTAGTAGAGTGCAGTGCTTGTTGAAAGTGCTGTGGCCCCTGGCGATGTCTGACCTACGTCACGAGGGTAAAATGTGAAACTTACACCATATGCACTGCAAGCGTGTGCTGAATTGGGCTGGCTGGTTCATGACGAACGCGGTAAAAACAGCGCGAGAGACAGGAAGGATCCAGAGGCGGCGTTTGCAGCACTGTGAAGTGCGTCTATGCTTTCTTTCTGTCATTCGCGCTACCTTTAAGCAACATGGCATGCACTACTCGTATAGCACCAATTCTTCGCGCTCTCAAGCCAGGCTTCCCTCTCTCCCCTTCTCCTCTTTTTTCCCCCAAATACCCACCATTGTTCGGCAGAGGCGCGAATGGTGGACGCGGTGGAAACGTTGTTAGTAATAGGTGTTCTCGGCCGTAGCGCCATACATATATGCTGAGCGGTGTCTACTTGCGTTTTTGCCACTGCGATATGGGTTCGGGTCTTCGGGTTGGCGCTACAGGGTTGTACGTAAAGCTGGAATGTGTATATCTGTGTAGGTGAGATATGGGCGTTAGGGAGGGGGATGGCATTGCCGCTAAGAATGCTGCATAGATTCGGAAGTTGAGATGCCGGCAATGCAATCAGCGGCCATGCGGTTCTGTGCTTTTTCGTTCCTTTAGCAAACTCGTTCAAAGTGCGATACACGTCGTTTATGTAGACATTTACTGGGGGCGTCATCGCCATGAGTTTAGCGATAACGTTTTAAAGGACGATTTATCAGAAAGCAGGTGATATATCTTCATCAGTATAAGTAATTTTTTCTCTATAGCGTGCAGTCTACGATTGCATTGCGTAGATACGGAGAAACATACGTACCTGCCGCTGACTTCAAGCAACAAAGTCCTCTATATCATAAGTGATCGCTGACCTCGGTTTGGTGACTTTCTTTGATAAAAAGGTGGTCAGCGACTGAAAAAGATGAGTCGACGTAGCTGTGACTTTTTTACAGTCTTTTTTTAATAGTCAAGATAATAGCACAGCTGTTGTTTCTACTATTCCACCAAGTAAAACAATTACTACTACGGCGGCTGCAGCTAATGATCATCATCATGTCTTTGAGCAAACGACACGTCTCTCACTTCTGCTGGCAGGTTCCCCTCAACGTGCCTTACAGTGTCGCCAAAGTAGCCCTGGACCACCTGACGCGATGTGCTGCACTAGGTGAGTGCGCTATAGGTGTAGTGACAAACACACCCGATGACGTGTAGTGAGCGAGAGGGCAAAAATTCAGCAAAGTAGTGGTCACATGTTGAGTATCCACGAGGGACTATTTCTATACTCCGTCTCACATTCTGCATACTGCCTAGCGAAGGCTGCGGGCCGCGTCAGCCTGTCAGAGGAGAAGAACATTCTGATGGTGCGAGTCCACGCCGTGACGTGCGTCATCAATGTCAGTCTCTGTATGTTATCTTCTACATGTTGTAGAATTCAAAATAAATGCACACAATCTAGGCCTCTTGTACTTACCATATCTTAGTGTACTCAATGTGTTTACTGTAGATTTATAGAACGATTATTTAGGGGGCTGGGTAGCACGTGTCCCCGTTTGTGCTCCGGTCGCAGGCTGCATGACGCGGCTGTGCCCGCCTTGAAGGTAATTACGTTCATTGAAGGCATTACCTTCAGGTAGTTACCTTGTCGGTAAGCTGCGGTGGAGGCGATCGCCTAGCCTGCCCGAGAAGCTAATGGCTTCGTGTGCACTGTACTCTTGCGTGCCTAGTTCGCACTGCAACAAGAGGCAGCACAAACGCAAAGTCGGCTCAGAGCTGCTGCCGCTCTTCATCATGCCCGAAATCTGACAGCGAGTGTCTGCGGTCAGGGGCGTAGCAAGGAAGGGGGGCCTTATGGGGCTGCAGCCCCCCTGCAAAATATTTTCGTGCTGTCATGCACCGCCGGCCAAAACAGCCCCCGTCGCCAGAAATCATTGCGTAGACTGTCTTTTTTTACGCTCGAAAGGACATTTCGGTGCCATCATTGCGAACTCTGGCTGGATTTCGTGGCAACACCCATGCACCGGGAGTCACATGACGCAAGGAGCCCTTTCCAAGCACAAAGTTTCAAGGGCGTTTCGATGGCGCGTTGATCACAGCGGCATCTCGGGGATGACGCGGAATCTGAGGAGCGCATGCATTTCAATTTCGAAACTTTTTGGGCATACGTTTCCCATAAACATCTGTTGCGAAAGGTGAATTGACAGTTCGAAAGTGGTGCTTTACATTTTGAATTCCGGAAATTGAGGCTTTGATGCGCCAATAAACATATGACTCCAAATGTGTCTTCACTTTTCTAAAGTCGTACATCAGACCATATAACGAGACAAGCCAACCCAACATACTATCAGACAAGTTCACAAAGCACGCAGCGAGGTCCGATGAGACGAAGCGTTGTGGTGGTTCATTTGTGCACAGAAAAGAACGCGAACATTTTTTTTTTTCACCTGCGCCGAATCATCCATGTGAAGACACTAAAGCCAGCAAAGGTAGCTACGTTCTTATTTATTTTTCTACTTTGGCTTTCATTCGCGAGGACACATTGAGCCTCTTCGATTCTTTTGTTCTCGCTACCCGCGGGCTGCCAAAGCCAGCCACAGCGCATGCGTTTTTCTCGCGTTGCCCGGACCACCGCGCTGCGCACATCGGAGCGCGATCGTTTTATTCTGGCCGAGGGTATTTTCGCCTGGCAGAGTTTTGAACTGGCTTTCTGGCTAGCAGACGAGTAAAAGGAATAATAGTCGCTCGCCGCTATTCACTGTGGGGACTTGACGGATTGCAACGCGTTCGTTTGGGCGCAACCTCTCTGGAAAATCTTGTCTCGCCAATGTAGGATACCGAGCAGTATGCGTATGGTTCTCTGTGGACGAAGCGTCTCACGTATTCTTTGGTATTCCATCGCTAGGTGCCTAAAGTAGGCATTCGTCAGTGGTCAACGTGCTTTCCTTCACGTTTTCTTCTTTTCTTTTGTTTGGGCGCCACTTATCAACAAAAGAAGTAAATACATTCGAATTCGATTTCCTTACTGCTTCTTCTTTTGCTGTAAGTAATGGACCACGTGACACTTCAGTTGCCGGATGTTCATATTATACTATTGCGATAGCAATTATGTGGACACTCCGGGCGCATTCCTGCCATCGCCATCTCCCTTATGTTCTTTATCAAGTCCAAAGGCGATAACACCTTGAACGCACGCGTCACGCTGCATGTGCGAGTGAAAGCGTAGGTGGGGGGGAGGGGGTGGCATGGGTGAGCCGATGATGGTGGCTCAGTCTTTAGTGCGCAGGGGAGAAAAGCGGGGAAGAAGCGCGCCGCCTTCCGTCGCGCGCGATTATCAGTGTGAGCGGAGGGACGGGGTGGGGGCGGTAAGGTTCTGTGATCAGTGACTCTGGGATTTCGCAGCATGTTTACTTTCCTTGTTTGACGCAGTATATTATTACGATATCATCGAGCGATGCTCAAGAGACGAGCCGCCGCGAGAACGACGATGAAGTTGGACGGTGCCCTTGGCACGAGCGAGTGTCCGCCTGGCTGCCTGGCTCCAGTGTAAATAGCGTGTAAATAGCCTCTTTCGTCTATGTCTTTCCACACGTAATATTCTGGTGGAGTTCAACAATCCCCGTCCTCACCACGGAACTCCGAAGTGGTGGGCACACTGAGCTTGTCACCATGCCTACCGATGACGAGTCCGCCTCTGCAACGGCTTTGGCTTGTCCGACTGTTCCAGTCGTCGCGGTTGTGTTCTCTGGCAGGAGGGACAGGATGTCGACGACTGGATCAAGCTCTATGAACACGTCAGTGCTAATAACAGGTGGGACCCAACGATTATGCTCGCCAATGTCATCTTTTATCTCGCGGCATACCACGCGTGTGGCACCAAACTCATGATGAAGAGATAGCCAGTTGGGACAGTTTCAAAGAAAAGATACGGGAACTGTTCGGCGACCCCATTGGGCGCAAGGTTGCCGCGAGAAAGGCTCTTGCGCCTCGTGTTCAGCCATCTACAGAGCCGTACGTTTCCGACATCCCCGACGTCTTGGCTATATGCCGCAAAGCTGACGATAATATGTCCGAAGCAGATAAAGTGGCAAATGTGCTAAAAGGCAACGCCGACGACGCTTTCAATTTGCTTGATTTCGGCAACGTCTCGACTATCGACGCCATTATAAAAGAATGCTGTCGCCTTGAACAAGCTAAGAGCCGCCGTATCTCGCACCACATTGCGCGCCTACCCAACACTGCTATACGTCGACATGTGAGGGTGGACCGTGTCAGACCACCACCTGTGACGACGTCACCCGTATTGTCCGCCAGCCTTCTCCATGATGCCTCCCGATCCGCTAGCAACTACCATTGCGATGATTCAGGCCGTCGTCAGACAGGAATTCGAAAACATGGGTCTGAACACCGTGTGTTCCACGTCCCGACCCAGCGTTCCTCAGTTAGCTAGCTGCCCTCCTCGTCCTCGGCAGCCCTTTTCTGCCACAACTCGCCGGAACCCGTCCGAACGGCGTACCGCTGATGACAGGCCGATCTTCTTCCACTGCTGCCGCATCGGCCACGTCACCCGTTACTGCCGCAACCAATGGCCACCGCCTCCTCGGACTTAAGCCTCCATTTATTCCCGCGCCTTTCGGCCTTCTGTACCCTATGCCACACGCCATGAACCCACTGCCGCTTATGCCCCTCCTCCGAACCTTCGCTACAGCCGCTCGCCCTCACCTCGACGCCATCAGTCTCGTTCGCCCAAACCCTGCCGCTTCTCTTCGCCGCCTATCGCCCCCCTCCCACCCCCCCCCCCTTCGGAACCAGCCGGAAAACTAGGCACTGCAGCTTCTGGAGGTGAAGCTGCGTTGTCAACCGTGCCTTCAAATCCTCTGTTCACGTTACATATTAACCGAAACCTTGTCGTTGACGTTGACGGCTATACTGTCACAGCACTCATTCATACAGGAGCGCATCTTTGTATTATGAGTGCTGTCTTCCGACGACGACTGAGCAAGCTCCTCACCCAAGCGTCGACACGCGTCGTCCGCGTTGCAGATGGCGGTACTCTGCCTATCATCGGCATGTGTACGGCACGTGTCAGCATCGCCGGCCGCCACACTCCTGTCCTCTTCACCGTAATTGCTGATTGCCCCCACGACCTCATTATCGGCCTCGATTTGCTTTCCGCACATTCTGCTCTTATTGACTGCTCTTCCAGTACCCTTCACCTTCAGTTGCCGATGCTCGCAGAACCTTCTGACGCACCCCACTGCCGCTTACGCCCCACCGACTTTCTTCGCCTGCCACCAAATTCCATAGCCTACCTACATTGAAGTGTTGTCTTTCCCACCAGTTCCCTATGGCGAGTACCTCGTCAGTCCTCTGCCCGACATTCCTATACTGTATGACGTCACCGTGCCTCACAGCATGCTTACTATTACTGCGAATCGTACTCACATGCCTGTCTGTAACTTTGGATTGGCATAGAAAATTCTGCCGCAAGGTATTTGCCTTGCCACCATTGATTGTCTCGGCGACCAATACGTGGCAGTGTTATCAACCGATGGCTCTCGCGAGCTTACCATGCCCCTCGCGCCAGCCTCGGGCGTCAATCCCAACATAAAGAAAATGGTTGCCATGTACCTGTCCTCTACGCAGGCTCAAGACCTTTGCGAAGTATTATCGTCCTACCGCGATATTTTCGACTTTGATGATCGCCCTTTAGGCCAGACGCTCGCGGTCAAGCATAGGATGCTTACTGGCGATGCTGCAGCTATTCACCGACGACTGTATCGAGGTTCTGCGTCGGAACGCCGAGTAATTCAAGATGAAGTGAACAAAATGCTTGATAAAAACATCATTGAGCCTTCATCGAGTTCCCGGGCGTCACCTGTGCTGTTGGTTAAGAAGGACGGCACGTGGCGCTTCTGTGTAGACTACCGTCACCTGAACAACATTAATAAGAAGGACGTCTACCAGATCCCGCTTATAGACGACGTTCTTGACTGCCTGCACGGTTCCAGCTATTTCTCGTCTATTGATCATCGTTCGGGATACTGGCAGATTGCTGTTGACGATTCCTACTTGTTATATTTAAACACCTGCGCTCCACCGTTCAAGAAGAGCTCCACGACGCACCAACGGCAGGACAACTCGGCGTATCTCGAACCTATGACCGTGTACGTCGCCGTTTTTTTCTGATCGGGCTTTGCCAGTTCCGTACGACGTTACGTTGCCGCTTGTGAACTTTGCCAACGACGCAAGAAGCCTTCCCAGCTCCCCGCTGGTTACCGGCAGCCGCTCGACATCCCTGCCGAGCCCTTCCATCGTGTTGGCTTGGACCTTCTCGGCCCATTTCCGGAATCCACATCAGGAAACAAGTGAGTAGCAGTTGCGGCGGACTACGCGACCTGCTACGCCGTAACCCGTGCTCTTCCGACCAGTTGCGCAACTAATGTTGCGGACTTCCTCCTACATGATATCATTTTGATCCATGGTTCTCCGCGTCAGTTGCTTACAGACCGCGGCCATACGTTTTTTGCCAAAGTCATCGACGACATCATGCGTGCCTGCTCAATACAGCATAAATTTACCACTTCCTACCACCACCTAAGGAACGGCCTCACTGAGCATTTGAACCGCACCCTTAAAGACATGCTGTAGAAATACGTTTCAGACGACCACCGTGACTGGGACCTGGCTCTACCTTACATTCCCTTTGCGTACAACTCTTCCCGTCTCGAAACTGCTGGCTATTCCCCGTTTTACCTCTTGTATGGCCGCGAACCGACGCTGCCACTGGACAATGTGCTTCCGTCCGCCACAGCTTCAACTAGCGATTATGCCCGTGATGCAATCGCCCATGCTGACCACGCTCGCCAACTTGCGCGCGCTCGTCTACAAGTGTCGCAAGACAAGCAGAAACAACACTACGACCTCCGTCACCGTGATGTCCATATTGTGCCCGGCGCCCTCGTGTTGCTTTGGTCACCATCACGTAAAGTCGGTCTTTTCCTGTTACACAGGCCCTTATCGCGTGCTCCGCAAAGTGACCGATGTCACCTATGAAATCGTTCTAGCCACGCCCAATACGCCCTCCGCTGTGACAACCAGTGACATTGTCCACGTTGCCCTACTCAAGCCCTACAACTCTCCATGCACCTTGGATATTTAACAGCACCGTGACGGTGCTTTTGCCGCCGCGGGGGGGGGGGGGGGGGGGGTAGTATTACGATATCATCGAGCGATGCTCAAGAGATGAGCCGCCGCGAGAACGACGATGAAGTTGGTCTGTGCCTTTGGCACGAGTGCGTGTCAGCCTGGCTGCCTGGCTCCAGTGTAAATAGCGTGTAGATAGTCTCTTTCGGCTGTGTCTTTCCACACGTCACAATATATAGTGATTTTTTCTTAGAAACCTAGAGCTATTAGAGACTTGTACGTATATTCAATGCTTTTGTTGCTAGGTTTTGTGTATATGTGCAGTGAACTTTGTTTCCAGTGACAGTCTTTTGCCTTTTATCAAGCTGTACCTTCGCATCTGTATATTCCATAATACCTTCGCATTTCTAATGTACGAAGGCGAGTCAAATCAAAGTATGCCAACACACCGCGTTCACTAATTATTCGGTTGATTATCTACGATGCATGCGCATAGCACACAGGCATCTCTGACTTACAAAAGTGACACGCAGGTGGGAGGATATATTTCCTTTATTGCTCTCATACACTGGGTTTAACCTGCTTAAGTGACATGATCGACACTCGAAAAGTTGAACGGAGTGGTGTCGTGATGTTGTTGACAGTTGAAGGTATTTCTGAGAAAGAAATTAGTAGCCGTATACGTATAGGCTTTTAGGCTGAACATTGCATTTAATTGGCCACTGTGAAGCATTGCATCAAACGGTTGAAAAAAGGACTTGAAAGTTGCAAAGATGATCCAACACCGGACGAAACCAACCGTGCAACCACCCCCAACACGATTGCAAAGGTTGATGAGCTCATTAGATAAGAACGAAGCATGAGCACCGAAAAACTGGCAGAGCATGTGAACATCACTCATGGTTCGTTTGACACCATAATTCATGAACATCTCTGTTATCGGCTCTTGTGTGCGCAATGGATTCCGAACGTTTTGAACCACCGCCAGAAGACGGAGAGGTTCGGCGCTGCATTGACTCTTCTCATCCTGTATCACAATGACTGTGATGACATCTTGTCTGCAACGTGACCGAGGACGAATCATGGTGCCACCACTACGAGTCTGAAACAGATTACAGTGAAAACATTCGAATTCACCACCCCCAAAGAAAGCGAAGACCGTCATTTCCGCCGGAAGAGTGTTGTTGGCTTCTTTTTTTTTTCGATCATCAGGGGCTATTACTGATCGAATTTGCTAAACCTTGACAGACTATGAATTGTTTCTGGTATTGTGAAATGCCGGATCGGCTGCGTGTCAAAATCAAGAACAAGCGACGTGGGAAATTGACGAATGGGGATATCTTGCTCCACGACACTGCCCGTCCCCACTTTGCTGATGTGGTTAACACAAAACTGGCAAAGTTCAACTGGGAAACGCTGCAACATCCGCCATACAGCACAGACTTGTAACCTCGGGGCTTCTACATTTTGGGGCAATTGAAAAAACAGCTCAAGGGAACCTGAATTTGTGCCTGTCGACGACGTGAAAGAGTCAGTTGTAGACATTTGAAGCAGCAACCCAAGGAGCTTTTTAAGAGGGGAATGACGCAGCTCGTTAGTAAGTGAAACAAATGTCTAAATGCTCATGGAGGCTACTTTTAAATAAAGTGCCCCGCTAGTCATACATTCCCATTGGCTCACATTCATTTGCCTCGCATTCCTAAATGCCGCAGAACTTCTGCTTTTTATACATTCACTCTGTAGAAGCTATAATTTCAGTACAGTTACCCACAATACGCGACCGGTGACAGGTTCTCCTGCGCAATACATTGGATCAAAGGAAAGCGTCATTGAGAGTTTTCACTGGCCATTGCATATGCGTGAGCATGCAAGCAAAGTTCTTGAATGTCTAACGTTCATCAAAATATTTGTCTTCATGTTCTTCATTTCATGGCCTTCACGTTTTTCATATCAGCAGCATGCACTGCTTTCCTGGTTTCAAGCTGATATAATTTTTCAGTTCGTGTGATATTTTCTGTACTTTTCAAATAGACAAAAATATGGTACCATTGATATCAGTTATTTCGGGCGCAATTTTCTGGACATACGAGTATATTTTTGCATAAATAAATACACATTTTACTTGTGTTGATAGTGCATAGCGTTCAAGAATTCGTTTTCAGCATCTTTGGCAGTGGTAATGCAGTTCAAGTATTTCATACCTCGACAAATTCAATAGGGAGGAGGCCGAGTATCAATCTGAGCCCCCTCCTTCCCATTCCCACCCCCTCCTCCCCCGATTGAACTTTCTGGCTACGCCACTGTCTGCCGTCACCGAGTGAGATGTTTACAGCTGTGTGTACGGCCGATAAACCTAATAACCTTACTTCTTATAGAGGTCTAATCATTTGTTCTCGCAACCAATACTTCGTGTTTCCTGCTAAACCGTGCGTTTTCAAATATTAAACAACGAGTGAATCTGATACTGCTTTATTCAAAAAGCGATTTTCTCATTTTTCGGAAACGCTATCAATCGGGAAGTCGGCGGCGAGCCGTAGCCCCCATTTAATGTCTCCTCTTGTTCAATTATCTTCAGGTAACCTTGGCTCAGTTATATCCGGACGCACGCCTAATTAAATTTACTGCGCTGGTCACTAACGATATAATATTAGGCATGGGATATATTCGTCAGTGTTTAGAGGTCGTAGGGAGCAGTACTGGCACGAGTTCTCTCGTAGACTACGTGCGAACACTAAGGCAAGGATTTTATAAATGTTCCGAGCACGAAGGACTTTTCGTGTCGCCAGGTCTGCTTTTCTCTTCTGCGAACAGCAATGTAAATCCATTGCGGGCTCGTCCACGTTCCTGCCAGGAGTAGTTTAACCAAACTGCACGAATTCAATCAAGGAAAGTGCTCTACTTCCTCAATCAGCCGGTCCGGCCCAGAGAAAATTATTCTCGCTTGCTGATGCAGAATTTTCGAATATGACGTCGACCAACTGTGTCAGTGTCGTTCGGTGACTCAGGACATCAACCCAACTGGCGGGATTTATTTTCCTGCATGAATCTCGGCCATGGCGGCCGCATTTCGATGGGAGCGAAATGCGAAACCACCCGTGTACTTAGATTTAGGTGCACGTTAATGAACCCCAGGTGGTAGAAATTTCCAGAGTCCTCCACTACGGCGTGCCTCATAATCAGAAACTGGTTTTAGCAGCTAAAAGCCCATAATTTAACGTTATTTTCCTGCATGCTGCAAGGCATGCAGAACTGTACATGTTCGTGTTGCAGATTTAGGTACCTGTATAGCTTTAAGCAAAAAATTATCAGGACGTCGCGCACCACCATCATTTGAATGCCATCTCGGCTGAAGAACAGCTTTGATGATTAGTGATTTAGTCCTTGTAGTCGGCATAAACTGGCCGTTGCGCTGTTGCCATTTGACGCCTTGTGCATTTTGTCTCCGAGGATGTCGAAAGCAAAAGTTAAATGCGATAATCGCTATACTCCAGAACAGCTCAAGCGAGAAATCGGACACCTTATCAAGAACGTGCCGCAGCCGAATGCTATATTTGTGTATGCGGGTAAACTAAATTGACATCACTCATATCGGCCAATCTCTTTACATATGAGACATTAACAATGAATACTGACTTTAGAAACACACCGGCGTTGTATCTAACGCATGATAGGTGCCTTCGGTTCGTCTGTACTTCCTGAACTTCAGGAAGCACTCGAACTTATTTACGCTTTAAATCAATGCAGTTAACATACATTTGTCTGTCATCCTTTCCTATCGGCGGTGCACATCTGGTTCATAACAGCTTCGTGGCCGCATCTGCACTTACGCGACGCGTACGGTGCCGGTCTATTGCAGAAACTGCCGAGCTCGTTTTCGAACGATAACGGTATAGCACTGCATTAGACGGAGTTATAGTTTACAAAGCTACAGAGCGAATGGGATGGAGTCTAGGCTGGTTGATTGAAAAATCATCAACCTTGGTTAGGAGTCCCCTTTTGATCGTTTTATCGAGGGCGCCGTGATGTTGCGATCACAGCGCTGTCTATCGTCCTGCACCTTGCTGATAGGTGGAATCGCGCTGGAGAGCGCACAGTGAACGTGCTGGTGACGACGATTGGCAAATCTTCGCGTTTTCTTGAGAGGTGCAAACAAGTTGTTGCGATTGGTAATACTTTATATTGCCGGTACCAAGCACATAACCTGAATCTAACTGCAATATTGAACAGCGATCGGCCTAGAGTCTGTGCAGGAACTCAGCCCATGGTCGAAATAGTAGGTGAGGGAAGTCTGGACATTGCCGATAATTAACATATGTGCAATGTGTTCTTAGTCTATGTCCTGCCTTCAGCTCTATCAGGGCAATCCTCGCTTGACAAGAATTGGAGGTGTCTCCGTATGTCATACGGTATGTCACACCAGCATAATCCACCCAAAAGCAGCCAACAAAAACTGACAACAAGGACAACATAGGGGAAATTACTTTTGCCTAATAAATTAAATAAAGAAGCGGTAAATAAATGGACATGAAAGTGCATGAAAAGCAACTTGCCGCAGGTGAGGACCGAACCCACAACTTTCCATTTCGCGTACGATGCTCTACCAATTGAGCTACCGCGGCGTCGTTTGCTCATCCATTTTCTTGGGTATTTATGTTTCCTAGTAGAAACCTGGGAGCGTTACCCAACGCCACCACTCACAGACCTTGGCATTGAACGTGGAACGTCCTTCCTGCCGCGGGCGTCACGAGAACGTGAAGGTTGTGGAATAAGCACAACCCACAACCTTCGCGAAATGCGAAGGTTGTGGGTTCAGTTCTTACCTGCGGCAAGTTGTTTTTTCATTGACTTTCATTTCCAATAATTTATCGTTTCTTTATTTAATTTATTAGGCAAAAGTAATTTGGTCGAATAATAAATGCGACCAAATTACCAAATTACCTGGTACCTATCCAGGTAATCCAGGTAACTAGCGAAGCTCCGAGGAAGTTGGTTTTGCTAGCATTTACAATTTTCGCGGTAGAATTTCCTAAGCACTGTCTAACTGGAACGAAAGGACAATTAGCTTGGAGTACTTGATAAAATTACCTGACGATAGTGATCGCTCATACGCCACAATCAACGAGATGCATGCGACGCGTTGAAAGAATATGCGCAATCTTAGTTCTCGAGTGGTGCTTGTGCAAGAGCACCTCACCGGCTCGACAGAGCCTAAATATGAACTACTCTCCGCAACAGCAACTATATTTTCGGAAGTAATCCAGCGCTGGAGGCACGGCGTTGGCCAGACAGCTTGCCGGAAAGATTCGTAAGCACAGGAGAGCCCATGCGTACTGGAGGCGATCGGGACACAGGGCGTGCTTGCCGAACAAAAATTAAGAAATTTTCATGTGGTTTGTCGGTACCTGTTGTTGTCATAATACGTCCTCGGTCTACTTCCACCAGAATGTTTGTTGCTAATCATAATAATGTTGAAACACATTTCGCCAGAATAAGTTTAATGTGCACCAATGAAGAAATAGATGGCCTCATTCATTCGCACAAGCTCGCCGACTCTAATACCCACCTTTCATTCATATCCCAAGTTCACCATAGGTGCCGATCCCCTCGTCGTGCACCTCATGGAAACGAAACCCTCTGTATATAAACGGGACGAAGCTGATGGAGTTCAGTCCTTTCTATTCATGCTGGCAATATAGAGCCGACGCTTGCCTGCAACCGCAGCGCTGGAGTTCACAGAGTCTCCAGGGCTAGAGGGGCACTTTGCAATCGCGTGTAAAGTTATTTTTCCGGGTAAATATAGCCAGGGGTAGTCTGTTGACCATGAGTCACCTGACATCGCAGCCATCACAGACGGAACACACTCGAACCAAACAAATTCGAAATCACCACGTTACGATTCCAAGCTTCCGCCGGGAGAAACGGCGATCAGCACGTACCATTGCGAGGAGGATAGCGGCGCGGCGGGCTCGTTCGAGGCACCGTTGCTCCTTGCCGATAAAAATGTATTGAGGAGAGGCTCACGCTAGGGTACCTAAACTTGTAAAGCTGCGTTCTTGTTTGCTCAGACAGCTCATCACAAAGTTGTTTTTTTTTGCAATTAGCATTATTTACCTACATCAGAAGCTTTCAGCTTGTCTATCTCTGCATGTATATATATATATATATATATATATATATATATATATATATATATATATATATATATATATATATATATATATGTATATATATATATAGACATACATAGGTAATAGGTAACAATATGTAGGTAATATTATAAATAATAACAATAATAAAAAATGACGTATATATATATATATATATATATATATATATATATTGAAGTGTACAGTACTCATAGAGCCCCCTCGGTGGCAGAAGAGTCTGAACTAGGGCCATCAGGCGTATAAGCTCGACAATGGTAGCCGCGAAATCAACGCCGTTACCTGATAAATAAAGTGCAAATCTCTGTGGGCCTTCTGTTGCTCCAAGTTGTGTCATGCTGCGAAGCAGCTCAGTTGGTTTTCTGTGACCAAGTTCGTCCGATGAGAAGAGCTGTTGAATCCGTCGCGACTCAGAGTCAGTGTTGCGCCGTAGTACCTGCCACTTAATGGTGTTGTACTGATCATGGGTGTAGTATCTAGCAAAATGTCGCGGACCGAAGCTGGAGCGGTCGGCTTAGGCGCACTCATGAGATTGTCGTACTTGGCAGCCTGAGATCTGACTTGGTGACGGCAAAACTTCGCTTCAAATGTGGCCGAAGGAGAGTTCACATTCCGAGGGCCAGAAATTGGGAGGTTTGAGCGTTGCGACCGAAGACGTTCGGTTTTCTTCGAGACGTCGTTGTTGGGCGGCCGGTTCCATGGCGTAGAGAAGGAACTTGGTATACGTATACAGTTGTGATGTGGTGCCACGCCCGGGTCACCAACTTGTAGCAACAGAATGCCCACAAGGAATGGCAGCCTATTTATCACGTGGCTACCTTGATGCCCCAGCTACCATCGTGGAACCTATATGCCTATGCACTAGTCCAGCCTCTTCTTCTTCCACCAAGGGGGCTCTATAAAGTACTGTCCACTACAATACATACCCTCTCAAGCCGGCACTGTTGCCAAAGTTGTCTGCGACTTTTGACCAATACCTTAGTGCTCATGGTCGGGATGCGTTCGTCGTGTTTCCTTCGTCGTCACTGCAGTTGTGCCATCCGGCTCCCGTCGTGCCGTCGGTGTCACGCCATCGTTGTCGTGCATTCGTTGTGACACCACCGTGGCAGTGCCACTGGCCCTATATATATATATATATATATATATATATATATATATATATATATATATATATATATATATATATATATATATATATATATATATATAGCTGCATGTTACAGCTCAGCCTCCTCCTTAAGAGGCAGGTTTACCTCGGGTGCTCCTATTTAAGTGCATGTAGAAGGGGAATTCGTTTTTCCCTGCAACCACTTCACCAAATTTGAGGAGGTTTGTTGCATTTCAAAGAAAAAGTTTAATTGTAGTGACTACTGGCTTCGAATTGTTCATTTAGGCGGTCAATTGTTTATTAAAAATTGGCCAAAATTGAAAATTTTCAGACAACGAAACTATCAAGTTTAAAACTCCGTGACTCAACAATGAAAAATAATACCACAATTCTGTGAATTGCATCTAATAGTACATCTACAACGGACAAAATAGATATGTTACCCATGAATCTCAAAAAAAGTTAGTATTGTGGAAATACGGCTTTTGCAGAACCCTTGTACACGACGTAACCGATTCATGTAAGGTACAAATTTACACAGCAAACTTGTCCGCTTTGACTGTTGTAATAAATGCCGTTTACAGAGCCACAATATCGGTTCTTCATGCATAGCTATTAGTTTGTAAACTTCATGCTTCTATTTTTTCAAACTTTCGAATTTTCCAAAATGTTTTAAACAAAATTCAGGCCCTAAATCGAAGTTCTGTTTCCAACAGACACTAGGATTTAACTTGCTCTCTCAAATGCAACCAATTTCAATAAAAGCGATTAGCAGGATTACCTCAGAAAAGCGTTTCTGTGTTTTACAAGTATTTGAATAGGCCGCGTCGGATTGGGCCCGAGCTAAAGCTTCCACCTAAACAATTTATCGAGGGATCAAATACATGAATTATAACTGCATTGTCATCGCCAAAGATGCTGCAAACGAATTCTTGAAAGCTACGCTCTGTAAATACAAGTAAAATATGTATTTTTTCATACTCGTATGTGCCAAAAATTGTGCCCAACATAACTGACGTCAATGCTTCCATGTGTTTTGTCCATTTATTAAGTAAAGAAAATATCACACGTACTTTAGAACTATATCAGCTCGAAACCAGGAAAGCAGTGCATGCCGCTGATATGAAACATTAAAAGGCAATGAACTGAACAAGTTGAGAACAAATATGTTAATGAAACTTTGTCATTCAAGAACCGTGCTTACATTCTTGTATATATGCAATGGCCAGTGAAAAATCTCAATGACGCTGTCGTTTCTTCCAATGTATTACGCAGGAGTTGCTGTCCCTTGTCGTGTATCGTGAGTAATTGCACCGAAGTTATAGTCGCGACAGAGAGCACATATAGAAAGCAGGAGTTCTGCAAGATATATGAGGGCAAGTCAAATGACAAAATAGTGTCACTGAAAACAAAGTTCACTGCATGTATACACAAAACCTCGCAACAAGATATTTAAGTATACGTATAAGTCTCCAATGAGTCTATGTATGTAAGAAGTAACTGTATATAATGCGTCAAACAAGGCAAATAAACATGTTGCACAATCATAGATTCACAGAATCCTAGATTCCGCCCCCATTCCATCCACTCCCCCCGATGCATTGCGCGCGACGGAAGGCGGCGCGCTTGTTCCCCGCTTTTCTCATTTGCGCACACACGACTGAGCCACCATCGTCGGCTCACCCATTCCACCTCCCCTCCTACGCTTTCACTCGCACATACAGCATGCAGCGCGTGGTCACGATGTTATCACCCTTGGACTTTATACGAAACATGAGGGCGAAGGCAGGAATGCGCTTGGAGTGTCCATATAATTGCTTTCGCAATAATATAATAAACGTATCCGGCAACTGTAGCGTCCCGTCGCGCATTACTTTCCGCAAAAGAAGTATCAAAATCGAACTTTCACCATGCGACATTTCGCTGCGCCGCAACAATATATTTTTTCTGTGAGGCGCAGGCACCGAAATGAAAAAAAAAAACGCATAGGAAAGTATGTTGGCCAGAATCTAATGTTTACTTCGGGCACCTAATGGGGCAACGCAAGGAATACCGAAGAACACATGAGACGCTTGGTCCACTTGGTCCATACGCATACTGCTCAGTATCCTACAGCGGCGAAACAAGACTTTCCGGAAAGGTTCTGCTCGAGGAATGCGGTGCAATCCTTCGAGTCCCCACAGTGATGGCGGCGAGCGACCATTGTTTTTTTTTCTCGTCTGCTAGCCAGAAAGCGTCAAAAACCCTGTCCGGTGAAAATCCACTCGGCCAGAGCAAACCGAACGCGCACCGAAGTGCACCGCATGGTGGTCGGGGCCATACGAGAAAAACGTATGCGCTCTGGCTGGCTCTGGCAGCCCGCGGGTAGGGTAGCGAGAACAAAAAAAAATTGAAGAGGCTCAATGTGTCCTCGCGAATAAAAGTCAAAGTAGAAAAATAAATAAGAACGTAGTTACTTTGGCTGGCTTTAGTGTCTTGACATGGTTGTTCTGGCGTAGGTTAAGAAAAGTGTTGATATTTTTTATGTGACATGACGGCACAAATGAACCACCCCAATGCTTCGTCTCATTGGACCTCGCTGCCTGCTTTGTCAACTCGTCTGCTAGTGCGTTGATTTGGCTTGTCTCGTTGTGTGTTCCGATGTAAGACTTTAGAAAAGTCAATAGACCTTTGGCGTCAAATGTTTATAACAACATTAAACCCACAAAGTTCCGCAATTGAAAATCTAAAGCACAACTTTGGAAATGTCAATGCACCTTTCACATCAAGAGCTTATGAGATTTATACCCATAAAGTTTCGCAATTAATATCCATGCGCTCCATAGACTCCGTGGCCTCAGTGAGATGCCGCGGCGAGCCCGCTTACCATCAAAGCGCCCTTGAAACTTTGTGCTCGGATGGGACTACTTGGAGTTATGTGACTCCCGGTGTATGGGCGTTGCCACGAAATCCAGCCCGAGTTGGCAATCCTCGCGGTTAAATGTCTTTTCGAGCGTCTAGGAGACATTCTAGACAAAATCCAGAGTGATTTCCGGCGCCGGGGGTCGCTTTGGTCGGCGGTGCATGGACAGCAAAAAAAATTTCGGGGGGGGGTGTGCTGAAGCCCCATAAGCCCCCCCCCCCCCCCCCTGGCTACGCCCCTGCACCGTGGCGATGCCCGTCCTGGCTGTTCAGTCGTCGTTATTCCATCTTGGTGGTCAGGTCCTTTTTATGCCGTCGTCGTCACGCTTTACACTTCGACCAAGTAGTGCAAGTTGTGCAATAGCTTGGGCCCCTAGGTACATCCTCGTGGTCGCAATTCCGTCGTGGTCGTTGTATCGCCGTCATTCCAGCTTTATAAGCCGACTCTCTCCATGCCACCATCCTCACGCCATCTTCGTGATGCAGGAGTCATGCATTCTTTCTCACGTCACCATCGTAGCGCCATCATGGCCATGCCATTGTCGTCATTTTAACTTTGCTATCCGACTCTCATCCTGCCGCCACCATCCCGCAAAGTGTCGTCACACAGTCATCGCTGCACCATACTGTTGTCATGCCATTGCCTTCATACAGTCGTCTCCATGCAGTCATCATAAATCGTCGAATGCCATCGCGGTCATGCGACCCTCGTTATTTCAACTTCATCACGTTACTCGCATCACGCAGTCATCAGCTATTATCATCGCAAAGTCGTTGTCATATCATTGTCGTGATGCCGGCATCGTCATAGCGCCTTCGTCGATCCATCGACATCATTTTTTGTTCGTCATTCTTTCGTGAACATGATGTCGCTTAATCCTGATCGTGCCGTCATTTTCGTACCATCGTGATCAGACAGTTGCTATCACCATTCCGTTGCCGTACCGGTCGTCGTCATGCCGTCGTGATCGTGCTATCGTCGTTTTTCCAGCTTCATCATGCAGTTGCCCTCATAGTATTATCGTCACGCCATCGTCGGCGTGTACTAGTCGTCATCTCATCGACGTCAAGTCATCGTCCGGCTGTGATCGTTATACCATTGCCATCATTTAGGAATTGACGTACCATTGATTTCATGCCGTCACTGTTACACTCCATTTCTTGGACCCGGCAAGTGCAACAGCCAAGTTGGGCAATATCGGAGAATGACGCATATAGCCAAAGGAACGAATGTCTCGTAGTGACCACTACACATGTCAAATAAACGTGACTTCAGGAATGCGGTGCGTCAATGCATTGCTCGAATGCTACACACATTATCGTCGACTGTAATCTAGGTCGTCCTCGAAAACGTACGTGCTTTGATTGCTTTGATAAGTGCAAATATCAACCTCGTGAAATAACTGTTATAGTTGATGTGTTTGCCTATGTGCTTTTTAACCGCTCGTACAATTTTGTGATCTCAGTTGATACCTGTGCTAATTAAATATTCCCTTCATCAAATTCTGATAAGAGGCCCTCCCGCAGTTTTAACTTGCGGAGCTCCTCCTGAAAATGCATCGCTCTTCATTTAGGTCTTGTGCGTGAGATTGTATTTGCGCAGTTGAAACTCGATTGAACGAAGTAATGAACACAATTCAATTATTTCATTAAATCGGGCAGTTCGGCAAATCAACTAAGGGATTTTTTGGCCCTTCGAAATCTAAAACTGTAAGGTAGCGACATCAAAAAGGTATCGCAGCGTCGTATTTGCCTCTAACCCATGCCTGCGCGTGTAAAAAGACCTCGAGGGTGGCCCAACTACCACCACCCCTAGCGCCATCTGGTACCTAAGAGTGCTAGCGACTGCTGAGTACGTTGTTTCCTGCGTGGGTGGGGCATGCAGCCTCGTCAAAGTAAAGCTAGAGCCGTGACTAGGGTGTCTAGATATTTAAATGCGATAGCGTTAGAGCGCATGCGCGAAGAAAAACCCGTCGGCGTCAAAATGAGACAGAAATCTGTTTTTATTGCAGATTTATTTCTGGAAAATATTAGCTAAATCGGGTATAATGCAGGCTAGTTTCGTTAATTCCGGTTGATGACAACGTTCAACCTTGTGATTACTTGCCCGGGAATGGAAATTTCTTCGCTAGATCTTGACCTTCCTAAAACAGGTTTCGTTATATCGAGTTTTTTGTATAAAAAGAATTCATTGTGATTTTAGTTCTGTCACTGTTTTTACTTATTTCATTTCAGAGAACGCTCCGTATGGTGTACGTGTCAACTCAATCCCGTAAGAGCATTATGCGCTGGATTTGCGCAATCCACTCTTTCCTGTTTCAAGGTTTCCCTACAGACAATGACTAACACAATTATTATAAAAGCTTTGCTGATCGTACTGCACTGTGGAAATTGATCTTATACGAAGCAATTGGCAGGTAGCTTGTGATCCTGCATTGTGATCCTGGTGTGACACGAGCGTGTGAGCGATGACAACAGCAACGCGACGACGACGATGAAGGAGATACAATAGTGACAATGGCACGAATCATTTTTTGTACGCCACCGAAGAAAGAATATGGTGCTGCACTGAACAGGACTTTAATGTCCTGCTATGTTTATGTTTCTGCTGTGCACTGCTTACAAGCAACGCCTAAATTTAAACACCAGATTAGGCTACGCACCGTATTAAACGCCGACGCAACGATGTTAAATGCTATCAGTGATGCTCGTGGTGGTAACAATGATGATGAAAGGCGTATGCCATATACATGCGGTAACCTATTATGTAAGAATAAAACAAAATCATCCTAGCTGACTGGCCAGCAATAGGTGTATGTCCAGTGGCCCAGGATAGGGTAGGATAAATATTAAAAACTAAGAAAATGAAGGAAATAAATAGGAATATCTTCATCCTCATTATCATCAGCCCATTTTTATATCAGCGGCAGAATGAAGGTCTCTTCCAGCGATATCCAAATAACCCTGTGTTGCGGTAACTAATCCAAAGTGCGCCTTGCACATTTTCTAATTTCCGCACACCTCAAAACCTTCTGTCGTCTTCAACTGCACGGTCCCTGCTCTTGCGACCCATTCTGTATTTCCAATTTTCCACCGCTTGTTCGCCCCACGATTCACATGACTTACCCCGCTTCATTTTTTTCTCCTAATATCAGCCTATCGTTTGACTCAATTTCGTGTATGATCGAAACCTCTCTATTCTTATCTCTTTCAATTACACCTTACATCTTTAGTGGAAAGCTTCCTTATTAACGTCTCAGTTTCTCCCCATTTGTTAATAAGATTGGTCCTGCTACCAAAACGTTGGCCAGCCTTTCTGAGGAACCTTGTGATCACGGTCTTCTGTGAGCACTTCACCTGAATGAATGTGCTCCTGCAGATACTCTAGGGAGTGAGCGTCAATTAATTATTTTTTGCTCGCCAGGCTTTCGAAGATTACCTTTGTGTTCTGCTCATTATTCTTCGACGTTACTCTTACATATTCTTCGTTAGGGTCGACAGTAATTTCTTAAAACTCGTCTCCAACCAACTGAAGTATGTTCGCCGTGTATCCGTTGGATAGCCGGCGTCTATGCGCAAATCTAATAGCCTCATTATTTATTCTAACTATGCAGTGAAAAGCATAGGGCAAATTGAGTCTTCCCGGCTGACCCCTTTCTTGATATGTATTTTCCTACTCGCCTTGTGGAGGTTTATGGTGGCAGTGAAATCAGCAGCTATTTAGGAAGATATCCATGTATCCTTCCTGTACTCCTTGATTACGCAATACGTGTTTGACTGGTGCTATCCCTACTGGACCAAACACCTTTTTCATAACCTATGAAAATCTTTTTTAGAGGTTGCTTGAGCTGCCCAGATTGCCAATTTACCTGATTTTTGATGGAGGGGAGTCAGCGTAGAATACCTCTTTTTGAAGACGGCATGCTCTCTTGGTTGATTGGTCAAGTGTTACTTTGATAATCTTGGGAATTGCCTTATTGAATATTTTCTACAACACTGAGAACAAGCTATCGTGACTACACTTCCTCAATTCTTTAACGCCTCCCTTCTTATGGATTAGTATAATGTTGAAAGTCTTCAGGCTCTCCGGTACATCTGATGTTACCAGGCCTTGCGCACGAAGGGCCGCAAGCTTTTGAAGAGTAATATTATGTCCATATTTGAATAAATCAACTGTTATTCAATGTTATCCTGGCCTGACATGTGTCGAAAAGTCCTTCTAAATTCCTCGCTAGTTGCACAAAGATCCCCTCTGTCCAGTTCGTCACCACTTCCAAGGAATACTAGGCAGCTGTTTCAAGTACTGTACACTTCAGTATAGAAAACTTCCACTGCCTTTATTAAGCTATCGAAATTGCTGATGGCATCACTCTGCTGATCTCCCGCTAAGAACACCTTGCCCTGCCCGATAGCACGTTGTCTTCTCACGGATGCACGCTGTGTCCATTTTTTACTGCTTCCTTAATCATTCGTACCCTTGTAGTTTCGAGTATCACTTAGTTTCTGCTTGTTTATCAGCTTTGGCCCTTCAGCAAATTCTGCGATCTCTTCAGCTAGACACGTTCATGCGCTATCATTTCTTCATTAGGTCGTTTGTTACTTTGGGAGGGCTTATCTGGTGCCTTAGTTCGAACTTCAATTTCTTCATCTCAAATCGACCTACTTAGAGTTTCACAAAATACATAAGCGTTATTTTCATGTGACTGTTCCAGAGCTACATATTTTTGCGAGCACAAGCATGAATTCATCTTCTATTACCCTGACAGCGTCTAGCTTTATCTGTTTTTTACTTCTTTTGCTCTTTCTTTCATGTGATATCTCCCTTGCTCTAACCTGTGATCACTGCCGTTTGCTATACCTTACACTTCTACAAGCTGTACTAGGCTGGTACGGGCAGTGTATGAAACCTGCACCCTGTTTTGTTTCTATATTAATTCTTGTGCGGCTCCAATTTCTTTTACGGCGCTTCCCGAAGTCGGTATTCATTATTCGAAGTCAATTCCGTTCCCCTGAATTTGACAGTATCTCTCCCCTACTATTTCTGGAGCCTAGTTGCCGATCACGTGTTCTCAGCCGAATTTCTTGCAACTTTCACGTTAAAGTCAGCAATGCATACAGTGGATTGGGTTATTCAGTATACCTCACTGTTTATGCAACACATAAAAAACTGCTCTATTTCTTCATTTCATGACTGTAGGTCGGAGTGTGGGCTGGTAATACATTTAGTTAACATATCCTATTTAGCTTTATTACGACGGTGGCCACGCTGTCGATCGTCGGCTGATCTGATTGTCAAAACTTTCTTGCATCTTGTGCACACACGAACTCTTAAGTGCTAATTCTATACATGACGATGCAATACCTCTTTTCACAATCTTCGAGTGCGCAGACCTGAAGGACAACAGTTCCTTTTTCGCACGAGGTTGACTTTTGGCAGCTAGGTTCCCTATGTCGCTTTTGACTGCAGTGGCTGAAGCTCTGATCCAGAGAAGTAAAACCACAAAAAGGCCGGCCGCCGAACGTGAAACGCGAAGGCCTGCGGTGGTCCCTTATATAGATAAGGTGACCCATCAACTCAAGAAAGTTGCTTGCAGACATGGCGTTCCTTTGGCAATTTCTGCGCCAAACAAGCTTTCAAAGCTATGTTCCCGCACCTGCGGAGAGAACAGAGGAGGATGCCAAATTCGGCATGATGCCTCATACGTGTCGTGCGCTGTGGGCGTGGTTTATGGCATTGCACTCTCATGTGGTAAGACCTACGTTGGCCAGACAGTGCGTTGCCTCGATGAGCGACTCAGGGAACATGCGCAAAAAGTAAACGAAAATGTAGATAAAGAAGCGCACCTAGTTGCGCATATAAACTCTTGCAGCAATTGCGAGGTGCGACTTGATCGGACCATAATTCTTGGAAAAAGCAAGAATGAACATGCGCGGCTTGCCTTAGAGGCCTATCACATAAAAATACAAGGAAATAATTGCGTTAGTGACACATCGTTGTCCCTGCACCAATCAGAATCTGTTTTCCTACGTTTACGTATACGATAAGTTGGCAGATGTCAGTAATGTATTCTCTGCGCCTGCACGATTATGTGGCCTAGGTATATATATGCATCGACGACGAAAGGAAAACATAATTTGTTAGTCAGTAGCAGTGTGTGTCCTGGCTTTCTTTAGTGGCTCGTCTTAGATGTTTGCGCTGTTACGTTTAGTTCAGAAGTATGTAGTAACTAGGCCCAAATGAAGCGTTACCGAACAGTCGCGTACAAAAAAAATTATTGAGAAGGAATTGAAAAATTGTTGGTCAATGTTGAGTTTTTATTGAGGAATTATTGAGAGTATGATGGAGAATTGTTGGTTTGAGTGTTGAGCACTCTTGAATATTGGCCACTAAAATCGAATTGAAACACCATTGGGTACCTGAATGTTGAATAATTGTTAAGTTACCATTGAAAGTCAATTGTGCTTAAACACCCCGTTGTGTTCGTTTTGTTGAATGGTTAATGAGTTACCATTGATTCTGCGTTGAACTAACGTTGTGGTAGTTCTGTTGAGCGGCTGTTGAGTTATTATTGCCACAGCATTGAAAAGCATATTGTGGCACAGTTGAGATACCATTGAGATTTCAGAAGTCACCATTGAAATATGATTGACGTTTCGTTGGGCTAGTGTATTTTTATTCATATATTGAAATTGCTTCGCTGTTCACACTTGCATGCCTTGTGCCTGCTCGTAACTTTCCCAAACACAAAAAAATTCAAAGGAGAGACTGATCAACTTGAAGTACCTTTATTTACACTAAAGATGCGTGCACGTGAAACATTATTACCGTACATAAGGCACCACTACATCGAACCTGGAGACATAGGCTAGTACCTACAGCACTCTAGCAGTGTAAATACATCTGAAAAAACATATACATATGAATCCAATCAAAACGATCATTGTGCTCTTCACTTTCGACTTAAGTTTATGACTAGAATGCAAAGCGACTCAAAAGGCAGGGCTTAAGCATACCTTTGTAACAACCAACTTTGAACACATCAACACTTGGAGCTGCTTGCATGTGAATACACAAAAGACATCTGAATCTGTTACATTATTGTTGCGCACACTAACACATCACAGGAAGAGCTATGGCTGACTGTGAGAAGGCAAAATAACCAAATCGAAACAAATGACTTCACGTAAATATATACAACCTTTAGCACACGTCTTTCCCCACGATTAAAATTTAATGAAGTACCAAAGTAGACTTGCCTGAGCTTTGTCTTCGAAATATATATATTTTCATGTTGCCCAATTATTTTATAAAATAACATCACTCAACTTAGCTATTATTTGACGAGACATCATTTAGAATGTTGTCGGGCATGATGAACACCTGAATCGTGTTTCTGACAAGCCAGGATCGCTTTCTGCAGAAATAAACTGGTAAAGCTTTTGTGTAATGAAAGCAGCTTATCTCCCTGGCACAAGTCAAAAACAAACAGTACACAATTTGATTATGTTAATTTGGGGTATAGAAGAGTTCGTTAGTGCCATTTCCTCAATTTAGTAAGCTCATTTTCAGGTAATCTTTCTGGACTTGCACAAACCTAATTAAAGCACTTTTTGGGGCCTTTTTTCCTATACCCAGCAACTAAGTGCTACCTCAGTCAATAAAGAGATAAGGAAAGGCTAATACCGTGAACGATAACAGAAAAAATAATTCTTTAGCACAGAAAATTGGTAGTAACACATGGCTAACACAATTCCAAACTGCCAATAAATGGTCACCTGCACTTTCAGTATCAAGCACCCCAGAAATAGTCAAAGTATGAGAAAAGGTTCCAATGACTCGACAGCCACATTGCTGAGACAGTGAAAAACGCCAGTAAATGTATATACGAAACACCAATTACCTCAATTTCGCAGATAAAATGTTATTAAAATAGCACCAGAATGTTGCTGCATAAAATACATAAAGGTTGCATAAAAATTGGGACAAAGCAGTAACTGAAAGACAGAGGGAGCTACAGCACCCATGTTGAAAAAGATTACAAGGAAAATGATATATATGCATATTTAAGTTTACAATTTTCGCTCCAACATATGGAAAAAGAACGTATGCACTTAGAGCATAAAAATGTTCATGTGCCTGGAGAATGCAGCGCAGTACAAAGAAGTGTCATGAGAACCGAAAAGTAGATCTTACTACGAATGCTTGCAACCTACAATCAGGCATATGCCATGTCATGCCTTGAATGGATGAAATTGATAAATCTTACACACAAAGGAAGTTACCATCACTCTTATTGGCTTCCTCAGGGGAATCCTTGAAATTGAACTGGAAAAATGTACTCAGTGTCAAAAACAAAGAGAATATAAGACCCTATAGCGTTCTTCCTGAATTAACAGCGCAAATAACTTCATGTATCAATTCTATGGACACTTCGCCAATTCGGTGTACGTTTATATTTCACAACCACCCAAACAGAGACGAGAAGGGTGAATTAAGGTAGGAACACACATGAACGCTGACTCAAGTAGACGTTCATTCGTGAAGACGAAGATTTTAAACACACTGGTCAACTTCACAAAGAAAAAGCCATGGATGCGCAGCATACATAGCCCGGCACAACAAAAGAGGACCGAAATACGTCCTGTAGAATAAACATGTGCGTTATAAACTAACAGAAACATGAAAACTCAAAGGTTTCTCGCGTAAGTGATATTAAGGAGAAGTACTGCAGCAACTCCTTCCCACTAAGGGTCACAAAAATCTTGCTTATGAATGTTTCTTCGTGATCACTAAATAATGCTTCCACAAGTCCTCTTGTGTTCTGGTCTTTGTGATGAAACAATCGTTCTTTCTGCTCTATACCGCAACACCAGAGGAGTTCCAGAAGCAATATTTATTGATCACAAACGAAACAATTGCATAACCAAGTTATCTGTTGCCCTTAGTGGGAAAAAGTTGTTCTCAAAAGAGTATTTCCCGTTGGGTAGTATCACTTATCGGACAAATCTTTCGCTTTTTCAATAGATTTGACCGATAGTTATCGTTTTTCACGCACGTTTATTCTACATGACATGGCTTCATATTTTTTTCTTGTCGCACGCGGCTGTTTCTGCCACGCATGCACGTATTTTTACCTTTGCCAAGTTGACCAGTGTGTTTAATACCTTTGTCATCAAAAGCAAACTTTTAGTAGAGCTTGCGCTCGTGTGTTCTCCTACCTATTTTGTCGTCCGCCTCTGCTCGTGCTGCTGTTTACAGTACCCACGTATCACTTGGTTAGGCTGGTAAACATTCTCACAAACAAAAGTAAATACCTCCCCTCAAAAGGTAGCCCATCCTTTACTACTAAACGCCAGAGCAAATCGAAAGTGAGCCTTCACAGCGTCCATGCGGCAGCTAGTACACCACAGAGCAACACAAAAAATAGTTGAAAATCCCACTTGATGGAGAGTGGCAAAAGAGATGCGAGCTTGCTAGTTTGCTAGTGACGTCAGTCACACTCCGTTCTTTGACATTATCCAAGCATCGGCGGCATATCTTTGTAATCTGTGCTCGCGCTATACATTTTGAGAGAGAATGAGAGAAAACAGTTATTATGAGTAAGTGTAGTCCGGGTCTTCCGTTGTGATGGAGGTTAGCGCTTCCTCTCGCGGTATGGTCAGGTGATGGGCCCTGAACATGGCGACGAATACTTGCCACGAGGAGGGTTCATAGCGTCGGCTTAGACGCTGAGGAGAAGGGGCCCAAACTCTCCCACGCGGTAGGGAGAAGTAATGGGTGCTGCCGGGCGAACAGATAAGGAGTTGAAAGCAACTGAGGCAGCCCCACTAAGTGTATGGAGCGCTAAAATACTGCCAACAGGCGTTACATGTGCGTGACCTCATGTGGATTTGATGCTATGGAGGATAACATGGCATGAGAATGTTTGTATCAGCGTCTGACTAATAAGAGCGCCACATGCGCACGAGAACTAAGGAGATGGACAATGAAGAAGTCAGAGATTTACGGAAGTCTCTGAGCTCGGCGCGCACTTGTTGGCGGTGTTCTCCTCAAATTGCTCTTGGGGAACAGTTCGCTGGCCATCTGATCACGCTGCTTGGTTAAGAGGTTTCGAAGAGGTTTCGACATCCTTTATCCCGTGAGGTGCAGGGACCCATTCCTGTAGCACTCGCGAGTTGCGCATGGGACAGCATGTACGTCTTCATAGGGGTATGTGCATGGTCAAGGAGTACGTTAAGTGCGAAGCCACAAAACGCCCTGTCACCACTGGATTTCATGATTATTATGCGAGTGAAGGGTTCAACTAAGGAAATGGCTTCTGCGAGAGCCCCTGTTCCGGCGTATGTGACAGACCAGACCGCATTGTAATCCCTCCGAAATGTTTACAGAGCTCCGACTACTCGTGCGGTGGCCTCCGCTGGTATGTGAACTCCATCCACGATAGTATACGGCGTGGCCTTGGTTGAAGAAGTGTGCCGCTCTTGGTGCTGTTCCCAGACCCTTCTCGAGGTCAATGGTCCGGGACACGGGAATTACAATTCGCAATACCGGCTACTATAACGAAAGCGGTGGTTCCAAGCGAGGCACGCGGTGAGGACCGTGTCCGGGCTGTTCGAGGATGTTTCGTCACGGATTTTAAGCTGCGAGCCGAAGTTACTCTGTAAAGCGAGCTCTGTATGCGAGCAGCGGCGCGTCAATGGCCTTGTAGCGGTGAGGTGCACCCCTAAAGCGAATAACGCCGCAGAATGCATTCGAACAAGCATTCGCCTTGCACGACCGCATATAAAGTTGCCAATCCCACCGTCCCTCGCCGCTGCAAAGCAGCAGACACGCCGTGTGGTCAACGCTCGCGGGATATTGTTAAAACATTGCAAGGGTGTACATAGTAGGAGAGCAGGAGGGTGCTCCCACTTCGCTGACTATTACGTAGCAGAGCTTGGAGCTTAATATGTTGAATAGCGTTGAGCTGCACATACGGGCATGTGTACATTGTCTAGACGTATGTTATTGCCTCGCTGATTTTGCGCAGTTCATGGCCCTTGGGGCTTGATGTCTGATGTGTTGTGGTTCAACATGAGATACGTAGTGGAAGTGGAACTCAGAAACTACGACTTTGGGGTTGTATTTTTCCTTAGGACAAGTTTTCAATGACACTGCTGCAGTTCTTGCATGATGCAGTGTTGCTAGCTTTTATTTACCTTTCTTTTATTGGTGACGCTTTGCAGCGAATCCCCTCGACCACAAAAAAATAAACGATCGCCTTTACTTTGGCGATAGTTCCTCGTAGCCATTTTGGCGTGCGCCATCCTGCTGCCATATGAATCAAATGAATATGATGGAGTGACCTTGGGGGATACGTTCGCCAGCCATGCGGCGGAATCATTAGGTTGCGGGTCGCTTGTGCTTTTGCAGGCGAGCTAATCCGTAAGTGCGAAATTTTGCAGGCCACCATTGCAATCTGAACCTGGCAACGTTTAACACTAGAACGTTATCTAGTGAGATGAGTCTAGCAGTGCTATTGGAGGAATTAGCAGGCAGTAAACTGGATGTAACAAGAGTCAGTGAGGTTAGGGCATATAAACAAGCATATAAAGTGCTAAAAATCAGGCACGTCCTGTGCTACCGGGGCTTAGCGGAAGAACGAGAACTTGGAGTCGGATTCCCGATTAGTAAGGATATAGCTGGTAACATACGGGATTTCTACAGCATTAACGAGGTAGTGGCAGGTCTTGTGAAACTTAATAAGAGGTACAAATTGAAGGTCGTACAGATCTACGCCCCTACATCCAGTCATAATGACCACGAAGTCGAAAGCGTCTATGAAGACGTGGAATCGGCGATGGTTAAAGTCGAAACAAAATGCACTATACTGATGGGTGACATCAATGCCAAGGTAGGCAAGAAACAGGCTGGAAACAAGTCAGTGGGAGAATATAGCGTAGGTTCTAGGAATAGCAGGGGAGAGATATTTGTAGAGCTTGCAGAACGGACTTACCTGCGCTCTGTTTCTTCTGTTTTGTGTTTAATGCATGCATTGCCTGTAAGGCTCGCCTCATTTGCTGGATAATATTTCCAGTAAATGTCAACATTACCTTGCTGTTTGTTCTCTGACCTTTTTGTTCGTGCAGCTCCTGGACAAATTCGTCGGTCCTATGCTTGCACTGGGACGAGTGGGCACACCGGACGAAGTTGCCGACTGCATCGCCTTCCTAGCATCCGATGATGCCGCGTTTGTCACGGGGACCATTATGCCCGTCGATGGGGGCTTAATCGTTCTGTCCAGCGTCTCGGGTCCCGCTCAATCGTCGGATACGCACTAGACTGCGCCACACGCCAATGACATAACCTTTTCATGCTGACAAGGTACACTGCAAGATCTATGTACACGCTATATTTTATATAAATAACTCCACTGTCTTGTAAATCAATTAATGTTTGGCGACTCGAGCTCTTCAGAGAAACAATTTTGGTTTTGCTGAGCTTTGTGAGGCTAAACAGGATGCATACACGGCTCTGCAATGCAGTAAATATTGGACGAAAAGTTACGCATGCTAACGCGAATTGCTTACAAGGTGCAGGTTTCATTATGGAGGACGCACGTCGAACGTGCTGCCTTCGTTAAGCACTTAACACCTAAGGGCAAAATAACGTTATCTGCAGTCTGCCGTGCGTCTCCTTGATTACTGTGGCTAAAAATATTGGACGAAGTTCTTGCTTTCCTTTCTTGGCGCTTCTTTTGCAAAAATACCTTGTGTCCCTACAGCTTGACTCCCATCGTGGTCGCATGTTATTGTGATGAATGCGCTCTAGTAAATTCTTGAACAAGTGGCAATGTGAAAGAAGCTAGCCAACAAGCCGCGCACTCCTAGACATGACAAAACGTACACATTTCAGTACACGGTTTCTTTTTTCACATTCTTTGTCGCCACTACATGTTGTGCAGGATGTCGGCTCCAAAAAGTCTGCTGAAAAAGTTGAATAAAACTCACTGAAAAATCCATCTCAATGAAGATGTACGGTTTCTTGGGCATGTGAACGGCAATGTAACGGCAAAAATAAAACTGCATAGGGCGAATAGGCGCCCTGCGGAAAATAAGGGAATCCAAGCGTACAGGGCGAAGCCACGAAACTTCCAATGTACAACAACCTGCTGCTTCCAATGTACAATACAACCTGCTGCTTCCTGTTCTGGCATGCGCATCCTCGAGTGCGTCGTCAGTGCAGGCTTCCCCTTGTCACGAAGACGGAGCGGCCACGTGCAATCCTTTGCCTGGTTCCCACATATCGCCATCTCCATCTGCCTCACCGTTTGAATGCCACCTACCAGTCCTGGAGCGAACTTGGAAAGATTCATCGCCATCGACAGCCTTACCAGCTATAAAGCAACAACCACCGTCGACGCAGCTCTGTGGGCCCGGTGACTGTACCTTGGTGCAGTTCGCTAACCGCTTTGCTTTCGCCATGCAGGTTAGTCAAACATATGCACTCTTTGCTAAAAAATCAAGCAATTATCTTCTGGTATAGCTCCCGAGCCCACGGTGCTGCGTCGCGTTTGCCACGGAGTGCATTTATGTCATCCGTCTGCTACTAATCATATCTGGTGACGTCGAGACTAACCCTGGTCCTGCCAGCCTTGACACTGTACTGGCTGAATTGCAGAAACTAACCGCAGGCCAAACAACACTTGTGCAGGAGCTAAAGGGCCTGAAACTGCAGCTGACCACCACAGACAAAACAATCAGTGACCTGAATAAGCGCATGACCGACTTAGAGGCCCATTATCAGGCACTCATGCCTCTACGCCAAGACATAAAAATACTGCAGACAACATCAACTGAAACAACTCGCCTAGTCACAGCATTAGAGGCCCGTTTCGACGACGCCGAAAACAGATCTCGCCGCAATAACCTGATCTTCCACGGAATTACTGACCCCACTACAAATGAAACATTTACTAAGTCTGAAGAATTAATAATCCAGATCTGCCGTGATCATTGACAAACCGACATCAACCCCACAGATATAGAACGGGCACATCGCTTAGGAAAACACACCAAAGATCGAAATCGTCCAATAATAGTAAAATTCGCACATTGGAAAACGAAAGACGCCCTTCTGCCAAAGGCCGAATGCTGAAAGGAACTAATTATAGTGTAGGTGAAGATTTCTCTCGCCTGACTCAGAAAGCACGGGAGGCCCTTTTGCATTGCGCCAAATCTAAATCACTTGCATACTCTCTACGCTATAAAACTTTGTACATTGGTCCTAAACGATATGTTTTTGATGAATCATCTAACTCTGTAAAAGAAATTCTGTAGCAATCATCCCGTCCTCTACAAAAAAGAATCAACCAGAACTTGCACCTAGAAACGATCTTTCGTTTTCCGCAGTCTTTACTAACGCACGTAGTTATCTCCCGAAGCGCGAGCTTATATCTAACATCGTATCACCAACAGGCAGCAACTCGCTCATTCTAACAGAAACCTGGCTACACAATGACGTCAGTGATACCGAAGTTTTGGCCGAGCTACCCGACTTCCATGTTTATCGAACTGACCGCGTAGGCACAAGGGGCGGTGGCGCTCTTGTAGCAGTTCACCGGCAACTTTTGTGTTCATTTATTAACATCGCATCAAAACTCGAAATACTATGGCTACTATGTCGCACATCACCACTTACAGTGTTGCTGGGGGTTTGCTACAGGCCTCCACATGCCACTCCTGAATTCTGTGGGGAGCTCAACAACAATTTAATACAACTAACGACCACCTACCCTAATGCCTCCATCTTACTTCTCGGGGACTTTAATTTCCCAAACATAGACTGGAGCAACCTAACATATTCTTCAATAGTAGGTCCCCCAGAGAAAAGGAATTTCATTGACATTTGTTTGAACTTTAATCTAACACAATTAGTTTCGGAGCCAACGCGTGTTACACTAGAATCCGCAACCATTCTGGACCTCATCCTGACTAATGATCCCAGTACCCTCTCATCAATTACACACCTTCGAGGAATTAGTGACCATAAAGTCATTCATGCTACTTTCTCTTTTCCTGTAACACCAAATAAGACACATAAGAAAACTATAAGGCTTTACGAAAAGGGTGACTATGATGCAATTAACCGCGAACTTGAGACCTTCTTCCCCACGTTTGAAGCCACGTATCGCAATCGGCCAATATTCCATAACTGGTCGATGTTTAAGGATAAGCTAACAGATTTGGCTAACAAATATATTCCTAAAGTTCACATTCGCCCCAATAATCAAAAACTTTGGTTTACTAACGCCTTAAAAAAACTAGAAAACAAAAAGAAACGTCTTTACCGAGTGGCTACAAATAACGGGAACTCGCATCGATGGGAAATGTACTACAAAGCTGAAAGCGAATAATAATAATAATTGCAATCCGCAGCGCAAAGCGTTCCTTTTATGGCACTACACTCCCTAATTTACTGCGGACTAACCCAAGACAATTTTGGCAAGTAATAAATCCTCATCCTGTTCACACTATTACGCTCACAAATGACTCACACGAGACAATTACCGATACTGAATGCCCTGACACTTTTAATTCCGCATTTGCAACAGTATTTAAGAAAGAAATCGAAACAAACATTTCTTTACCTTTGTACAACATTGAAGGTCACATGCCATGCATCACATTTTCTGCTGACGGAATTTCGTCCATAATCCAGAAGACTAAGCTATCATCGTCATTTGGCATTGATGAAATTAACTCTAAACTTCTAAGAAACGCAAGACACATGGCTGCATCATACTTATCCTTACTGTTCTCACAGTCACTCTCTTCAGGAAACATGCCGGGTGATTGGAAAGTGGGAAGGGTCATTCCAGTCTACAAAACCGTTAACAGGAATTCCCCATTAAATTATCGACCCATCTCACTAACAAGCGTGCCGTGCAAAATCATGGAACATGTCATCTACTCTCAAATCATTGCCTTCTTGGACAGTAATAACTTTTTTCACCCTTCACAACATGGTTTTCGCAAAGGTTTCTCTTGCGAAACTCAATTAGCTATTTTCGTTCATGACTTGCATACTAACCTTGACATCAGTGTACAAACTGACGCAATCTTTTTAGATTTTGCAAAGGCATTTGATAAAGTATCCCACCAACGTTTGCTACTAAAACTTCAGCTGTTGAACTTGGACCGTAACGTTCTAATTTGGATAAATGAATTTTTGTCTAATCGCACACAAATGGTTTTTATAGACGGTAACCTATCAAGTCCCCTCCCAGTAACCTCTGGCGTGCCCCAAGGATCTGTTCTTGGTCCCCTGTTATTTTTAATATATATTAATGATTTACCTCAGTGTGTCTCCAGTAATATACGCATGTTTGCAGACGACTGCGTCATCTACCGCTCTATCTATAACTCATCTGACCATACTACACTCCAAAATGATCTTAACAGTGTTTTAGAATGGTGCAGCAATTCGCTGATGACCCTTAACGCCAAGAAATGCAAATTCATGTCCTTCTCCCGCCGTCGCAACCCTTCCTTCTTCCCATATGAAATAAATACCACACCATTAGAATCAGTACAATCCTATAAATATCTAGGTGTAACCCTGTCTCACGATTTGTCTTGGCGCGCACATGTCACTAGCATTATCTCTGCAGCTAACAAAACCTTAGGTTTTCTAAAACGCAACCTACGGCAGGTCCCATCAGATTTAAAATTACTAGCATATAAGTCACTTGTCAGGCCGAAACTGGAATACGCGTCAGCTATCTGGAACCCGCATCAAGCATATCTCACCGACGCATTAGAATCAGTTCAAAATCGTGCTGTTAGATTCATTCATACCTCATATTCATACGACGTCAGCGTTTCATCACTGAAATCAGAATCGGGCTTGTCAATACTTCCACGTCGACGTCGCATTTCCAGTCTTTCCCTGTACCACAAGTTCTTCTTTTCTTCCCTTAATCAAGAGCCTTACATAACAGCAGCAGCACGCATATCTCATCGCACCAGCCATCCACTTCAAGTGGCACGCCCACGTGCACGGACAACCACCTTCGCAGCCTCCTTTTCCTTCCGTACCGCCACAGACTGGAATGGCCTTCCCGCCAGCATCGCTAATACGACTTGTCCATCTTCGTTCACACAACTTGTAACCGACCATTTTGTTAAATAATTATTTATGACGATGTTTTGCTATCTTATAAAAACCCACCCCTTATATCATGCCCCTACGGGGGACCTTTAAGGTAATAAACTGAAAAAAAAATGTGTTAGTTGCATATCTTTATATATTATTAGGTTTTCTCAAACTCAAAAGGAGAAAATATGCAGTTATAACCTCATGCCACTTCAAGATACTCCACTGATCATTCTAATGTACTTAAGCGACTTCTTTTAAATTCAGCATTCGCTACTTTTAAGCAGCTTGAAACACTCATCTATCAGATCAAATAATGGCCCAACCATTAAAGGACGTCTTTTCGCGAATGTCATGCCGCAAAAAAATTTTCCAGTCCTTCAACTGGAAGTCAAGTTATCGTATGGATACCCAGCTTTCCTTCATATTTCCTCCCCGCAAGCGCGCTAGGAGCTTCACAGTGGAGAAACCGAGAGGACAAAGCCCCAGCCAAATGTTGAGTGCTGCGGAGACGTCAGAGCTCGTCTCTACACTACGCCACTTAGTGTGCCGCTACCATCGCGGATGCCACGCGCAGCAGACGCAGTTACGCGCAGTGGAAACGCGAAATTACCTTCCTGCCTTTTTCAGATGGCAAACATATATGCGTTTCACTCTAATTCAATATTATACATCATATAATATGCTCTCGTGGTTACAATACTAGAAAATGTCGTCGGTTGGCGACCTGCTTTCAATGACGCCGCATGGTGGCACTGCGCAAGCGAAAGAAAGCGACGTTTCGCTGTTGTTTGAGAGTAGATCAGAGATAGAGAGATAAAGAGAGAGAGATAAAGAGGAGAGGCAGGTAGGTTACCTAGATGTTAGTCTCCGGTTCGCTACACTACACTGGGGTTCGGAGATAGTGGTTAGACAGAAGGCAGAGAGGAAAGCGTCAAAAAAATCAAACAGTAGATCAAAAATTCACTACTGCATGCAGTGGAGTAATATTTCGCCCACATGTTCACAGAAGCTTCAGAAAGCAGTTCACCACTAGCCAAAATGTTACACAAACTGGATAAAATAATATGTCGTCTGAAGTCTTATAATCAAAAAGTGATATTAATCTACTTTTCGCTTAAGTGACATGCACTCCATGTTATTCGGTAAATTCCGACCCTTTGGTTTGCTCTTGTTTTTCGCTTTCATGCGCTGGGGCAAAGCGAGAGCAAGTGGGCTTTTCCAAAACTCTCTGGGTTTTTCTTTTTTCCGAGCCCGTGCATCTCAGAGCATGACGTTATTCAAGAAAGAAATATATATTTCATCCATTGCTTCAAATAAATTGCTAGCTTCCTGCCGAGCTCAGGTAGCGAGACTAACACTGATAAAGACCAGATGCACAGCATTGTTAAAAAATTAAGAAAGCAATATAAGGTAGAGAGCTTTCACTCCTGAAAAAATACCGTGGCGTACGTTGCCCTACGGCAATAATTCAGAGAAGTTCGGCGTCACAATAGATGTGCTGTGTAATAAACTCAATTTTTTTATTAGGACTAAACTTTAAATAAGTTCAGCCACAACATACCCTACTTTGAGACTCTACAGCCAACATAAGTACTCACATAAAGGTGCGCTATCATGACAGCGTACACACCCACATCTGCCGCTCCTTCACGTTATAATAATAATAATTATGTAAGCGCAACACATGCCTGACTTTCAGCTTCATCATTTCTGCATATCAGCATCCATTGTACACCTTCTCCATCAGTATATATCATCATCGGCTGCCCAGCTTCCTCTTCGTGTGGCCGCACGAGCTCGGCTGGCGAAATTGACATTCCCTTGAGGACACGGCAAAGCGTGTGAAGGCGAAAGCCTGCGCGCTGAGACAGACATTTAATAAATCACTTGACATTGTCAGTCGAATGCGTTGTTACTTCTCATTACTTGTCTTCTCCCTCCAAAGGTCGCAGATTCGAGTGCCTTAAATTGACGCTACCTTAATTACCTATGCCTTAACTACATTCGCCTTAAGGCCAGAAGGTGGCGGGTTGCAGTGCCTGCATTAACCCTATCTTAATTTGCCTTTTTCGAATGATGAGCCACATTGGAGATAGCTGTGGAAGAAGACAACGACGAACGCGCGACCAGTCGCGCCAGCGCGTGTCTGCGCGAGGCGAGCTTACATGACCGGCCATACCGCATGCTGCGTTTTCCACGCCGTCGGGGTTGTGAGCCGCTTAACGCTGTCACGTTAATAAAGCAGCTGCTTATAGGTGGTGGAAAATGCTTTTCGATCCCCAAGTCCTCTCGCAAGTTCTCACTAGAGCACCGCTCGGTCACGGCATAACACCACCGGCCATGGTCGTTCCAGTGAATCCAGACACATCCGATGCCAGCGCGCCACTGCAGCTTTCGCTATCCGTCTTGAGCATCAACAGCCGCCAGCGCAACCCACGAGTTTTTGCTGGCCTACGAGGGGATGATGCCGACAACTGGCTCCAAAACTAAGACCCCGTAAAGGACATTAAAAGCAGTACAGTTAAGAGAACTGGCGAAACATTCCGTTCCACCTGTCAGATTTCGTGAAAACCTGCATTTGGAACCATGAGCCAGATCTTCCTAACTGGGCGACGTTAGCGTGATAGCGTCGGCAGGTTTTCGGCGCTCCCGCTGTTCACGCTCAGGCCGCGAAGAAGCTCGATGAGCGCGTCCAGTTTCTTGGGGAATTATACACCTCATAAACTTAGAATGTGCCTACATTATGCAAGCGTATAAACACCACCATGTTCTACGGTGACCGAATACGCCACATTATTAAAGGCGTAAACACAATTGTCTTCAACACCCTTGCTACGCAAAATCCTGCTACTACACTGCAAACAGAGAAACACCCAGATGGTCGTTTTTCGCATGTCCTCAACCGCATTCCCTTTTGTACGTGCTTTTGCTGGCCATTGATAGGGCGTACAATAAAACTCCCATTGAGGTAGGCATTATTTAAGCATACAACGGGAGTGCCGTAATATAACCACTTCACCCCCAGTTGACTGGGAGGTACAATGCGAGTTTTGTGAAGGAATTAAAGGCATTTTAGATAGGTGCGGCAAGCTCGTAGCGAAATACTTGGTGGCGCGGGTCACGCGCTTACACAGCACCATACGGAACACCGCAGGCCGAAATATCGGACGTCGGCGATCATGGCTCAAGGGAACTCGGCCGTCCGTTAGCTGTCACTCGAGTAGTCGTTGCGCCTGCTCGGAGCGAACGCCGGCGTCCGACAATTTGGCCATCGGTATTCCGTCTGCAACTGCATGGGCACGGCGTCCTGCCACGAAGCATCTCGCCGCGTGCTCGCCACACGTGACCCAATCGACGGCACAGGGTCACCGCTGAATTGACCAAGTCACGCACACACGTGGTCCAATGGCGAATGAACCCGTCGCCGCACTTTATCGGAAGTGCTTCCCAGGCCAGCAAAACGCCTTCGAGAGCTACTTGCTGAAATAAAAAATACACGAGACACACACAGACAGAGAAGAAAATTTATTAGACACCAAATATAAGAAAGATAATATGTTCACTTCCTGGCCTAAACGAAAGCACATTTTTGCCCCAGTAAAACTATTGTTTGGACTTAAAAAAAGAACACTGTACGTTGTAAACATGCCAGTTGCTAGTATCCTACATGTCCTAAAAGATGAAATTAGTAAATGAAAGAAATGCCAAGAAATCTTATGTCGTTTTATATCGAACTATAACCACAGAACCACGTGTTCGTAGTGTTACTTTGTACTGCTTGAATGATACATTGCCATGTTCGGGGCCAGCTACCTACAGTTGAAGCAGAAGATTACGCTACGTTTGGTTTTCTATTGCCGCAAAAGTAGAACGGGCATTCTACTCTTTCTCTGAAGGGGAGGAGTGAAAAGCACATTTCACTCTCTGCTTGGTGACAGAGTGAACAATGCATTTCACTCTCCTCGACATTTTGCCAAGGTCATCCGACGTGTTGGCCAACTGGACTATAAGGTCGTGCCAGACGGCATTTCGCATTCAGAGCGGCGCTGCTCACGACCTGAAGTAGTTCATGTCGTGTGTCTTAAACCATTTCACCAGCGCTAATTAACTTTGGACTTTATTTCTTTGTCGTTACTTTCTTTAACAAGTGTCCTTTTGTGTTTCACTTTCCTGTTATGTTTGCAGTATCTTGACGATGCTTTTTGAGAAGGGGGAATCGACACGTGAACTGGTTTATCTTTTGCCGGCGAGCGCTTTTACTGTCCACGAGATGTCATCGCTCAGCGCTGGACGCGTCCACATATAACGGAAGTTTGTAGAATGTTATTGATGGTTCTATCCGCTGTCTGTCACCGAACCTTGTGTAATCTGATTGACTGTATGTGCGACGCGAATGGCGTAGAACTTTGTTGAAGGCATGCGGGTCCTAGCGATTACTCTGGAGCATTCGACGACTCCTGTATAAAAGTCGACGCGCTTGACCCGCTGATCAGATTTTCGACGATCGCCGACCATGTTCGCCGCTATCGTTGTGCTATGAGTGTAGCTTGTTTTGTGGGCACAGGTTCGCCCACTCGAATTTAGTTTTGTCGTTCACTGTATTCCTACTGTGTTCTTAACGTCACCACTACGTGACAATATGAAATAACGGCAGCGTGGGATTTAGGCGTTCTCTAGTTACATATTGTCAGCTTTCGTTTCAGCAAAGCGGGTGAGATAGTCCGTCGCCACGATGATCCACTTATTCCTGGATGTTGACATCGGAAACGGCCCCAACAAATCCATCCCAATCTGCTGGAATGGTCGACGAGGAGGTTCGATCGGCTGTAGTAATCCTGCTGGCCTTGTCGGTGGTGTCTTGCGTCGTTGACAGTCTCTGCATGTCTTGACGTAACGGGCGACGTCGGCGGTCAGACGCGGCCAGTAATACTTTTCCTGTATCCTCGACAGCGTCCGGGAGAATCCGAGGTGCCCAGCGGTTGGATCGTCGTGTAGGGCGTGCAGTATTTCTGGACGGAGCGCTGACGGCACCACAAGAAGGTAGCTGGCGTGGAGTGGTGAGAAGTTCTTCTTCACGAGCAGGTTGTTTCGTAGCGTGAACGAAGACAACACGCGCTTAAATGCCCTAGGGACAACTTCGGTGTTCCCTTTCAAATAGTCGACGAGGCCTTTTAGCTCCGGGTCTGCTCGTTGCTGTTTAGTGAAGTCTTCCGCGCTTATTATCCCAAGGAAGGCGTCGTCGTCCACGTCGTCTTGCGGCGGGGGATCGATTGGGGCGCGTGATAAGCAGTCGGCGTCAGAGTGTTTTCTTCCGGACTTGTATATTAGCGTTACGTCATATTCTTGTAGTCTGAGGCTCCACCGCGCCAGCCGTCCTGAAGGGTCCTTTAAGTTAGCTAACCAACACAACGCGTGGTGGTCGCTGACGACTTTGAATGGCCTGCCATAGAGGTAAGGGCGGAATTTAGCTGTAGCCCAAATGATGGCGAGGCATTCCTTTTCAGTCGTAGAATAATTGCTTTCCGCTTTTGACAGCGACCGGCTAGCATACGATATCACCCGTTCAAGTCCTGCTTTCCTCTGGACTAGGACGGCACCGAGGCCTAGGCTACTGGCGTCAGTGTGGATTTCAGTATCGGCGTCCTCGTCGAAGTGTGCAAGTACCGGCGGCGACTGCATGCGTCGCTTGAGTTCTTGAAATGCGTCGGCCTGCGGCGTCTCCCAATTGAACTCGACATCAGATTTCGTTAGATGTGTTAGCGGCTCCGCGATGCGCGAAAAGTCCTTGACAAAGCGCCTATAGTAGGCACACATGCCAAGGAATCTGCGCACTGCCTTCTTGTCAATTGGCTGCGGGAACTTTGCGATGGCAGCTGTCTTCTGTGGGTCGGGGCGTACTCCAGATTTGCTGATGACATGGCCTAGGAATAGAAGCTCATCGTAAGCGAAGCGACACTTTTGCGGCTTCAGGGTGAGCCCTGATGACTTGATGGCCTCTAATACTGTCGCAAGCCGCTTAAGGTGATCGTCGAAATTTCCGGCGAAGACGACGACGTCATCCAAGTAAACAAGACAGGTCTGCCAGCTAAAACCGTGCTAAATTGCAGAGCCGATGTAATGCGTCGTCTATCCGTGGGAGGGGGTATACGTCTTTCTTCGTGATTTTGTTCAGTCGACGATAATCGACGCAGAAACGTAGGGTTCCGTCCTTTTTCTTCACTAAAACAACTGGAGACGCCCACGGGCTTTTCGACGGCTGGATGATGTCGTCGCGCAGCATTTCGTCGACTTGTCGTCTTATAGCTTCGCGTTCTCGCGTCGAAACTGGGTAAGGGCTCTGGCGTAGTGGTCGAGCGCTCTCTTCGGTGATTATGCGATGCTTTCCGACTGGTGTTTGTCGAATCCTTGATGACGTCGAAAAGCAGTCTTTGTATCGTCGAAGCAGACTTCTGAGCTGTTGCTGCTTAATCGCGGGGAGACTTGGATTTATGTTGAAGTCTGGCTCGGGAACTACGGTCGTCGGGGTAGATGCAACAGAATCCGAGAGGACAAAGGCATCGCTGGTTTCCTGTATTTCCTCGATGAATGCGATCGTCGTGCCCTTGTTGATGTGCTTGAACTCCTGGCTGAAGTTTGTGAGCAACACTCTCGTGTTTCCTCCGTGCAGTCGAGCGATCCCTCTTGCGACGCAAATTTCACGGTCGAGTAGTAGACGTTGGTCGCCTTCGATGACGCCTTCTACGTCAGCGGGTGTTTCGGTGCCGACCGAAATAACGATGCTGGAGCGAGGCGGGATGCTCACTTGATCTTCGAGCACACTCAAGGCGTGGTGGCTACAAGGGCGCTCCGATGGTATCGCTTGATCTTCCGACAGCGTTATTGACTGCGACTACAGGTCGATGATGGCGCCGTGTTGGTTCAGGAAGTCCATGCCGAGAATGACGTCTCGTGAACACTGTTGCAGGATAACGAAGGTGGCAGGGTAAGTCGGGTCATGAATGGTAATTCTTGCCGTGCAGATTCCAGTCGGCGTAATGAGGTGCCCTCCAGCGGTCCGAATTTGGGGGCCCTCCCATGCAGTCTTAACCTTCTTCAACTGGGCGGCGATGTGTCCACTCATTACGGAGTAATCGGCCCCTGTGTCGACTAAGGCAGTGACTGCGTGGCCGTCGAGAAGCACGTCAAGGCCGGTGGTTCTTTGTCTGGCGTTGCAGTTAGGTCGTGGCGTCGGATCACGGCTGCGTCGTGTTGAACTGAAGCTGGAACGTCGCTTCGTCAAGTCGTCTTTCGTCGGTGTAGTCTTGGCTTCCTGACTTCGTCGGGACGGCGGCGTGTCGTCATTAGGTCGTCGAGATGGTTTCTTCGTCGTCTTCGTCGGCGGCGGAGGATCTTCGTCAGTTCGACGAACAGCAACCGCACCTCCATCGGTTGCTGCTTTTAGTTTTCCGGATATGGGCTCGCAGAGCGGCCCCGGGCTTGGCCGGTGTATGGTCGGTGCTGCGGCGACAGGTAGCGGCCTGGTGACGGCGAACGGGACGGTCGTCGAGGGCTCCACTGAGTAGCGGCGAGGTAATCGGCGATGTCACGAGGGCGTTCACCTTCCCTCGGGCGCTGTGCGTTCACGGCGAAGCCTCGCAATCCCAGGTCGCGGTATGGGCATCGGCGGTACACGTGCCCGGCTTCGCCGCAGTGGTAGCAGAGTGGGCGGTTGTCGGGGGCGCGCCAAATGTCCGTCTTCCTCGCGTAGGTGCGCTGGGCGACGGGTGGGCGTGCTGGCGGCGGCGGCGGTGGACGACGGAATTGCAGCGTTGCTGGGCCCTGGCGTGGTCGCGGAGGGGGACCTTGACGGCGTGCGACGGCGGCGTAGGTCATCGCTTCTGGCTGGGGCTGCAGTAATTGAGGTTGCACCTCAGGAACCCCAAGCGATCGCTGAACCTCATCTTTCACGATGTCAGCGATCGAAGCTACTTGAGGCTGCGACGAAGGCAGGACCTTGCGCAGTTCTTCGCGCACAATGGCCCTGATGCTCTCTTGAAGGTCGTCCGAACCTAGTCCTTGGATGGCATACTGCGGCGTGTGCCCCTGGCGGTTATATTGCCGGCTGCGCATCTCCAGAGTTTTCTCGATCGTCGATGCCTCTGCAGAAAACTCAGCCACAGTCTTCGGTGGGTTACGAATAAGTCCGGCGAAAAGGTCTTGCTTGACGCCGCGCATCAGGAAGCGAACTTTTTTCTCCTCCGACATTTCCGGGTTGGCGTGCCGGAAAATACGGGCCATCTCCTCCGTGAAGATTGCGATCGTCTCGTTTGGCAGCTGCACTCTGGTTTCTAGTAGAGCTTGGGCTCGCTCTTTTCGCATGACGCTTGTAAACCTGTGCAAGAAGCCGCTTCGGAAAAGGTCCCACGTCGTTAAGGTGGCTTCCCGATTCTCGAACCACGTCCTGGCGGCGTCTTCCAATGAGAAATAGACATGCCGCAGCTTGTCGTCGCTGTCCCAACTGTTAAACTTAGCGACCCTCTCATACGTTTCGAGCCAGGTTTCCGGGTCCTCGAATGTTGATCCGCGGAACGTCGGAGGTTCCCTGGGCTGCTGCAGCACGATGGGGGACGCTGGGGCTGCCATTGCGGTTGCCTTGGCCACAATCTTCTTGGTCTTCTCAGGTAGAAGTCCGTGCTCCGGGGGTAGCTGTTGAAGACGGCGGCTTGCTCGGTGGTCCGGGACTACGTTGGTGTTCTGTTGGCGGTCTGTGCTGGGATCACGGCTTGTCGCGGGCGTCCTGTACATGGACGAAAAGCACCTCCACCAGATGTCACGTGGTAGTGACGGTGAAGAAAGAAGCAATACGGTGGAATACAAAACTAGCTTTTATTGGGCGAACCTGTGCCCACAAAAACAGGCTACACTTATAGCACAACGATAGCGGCGAACACGGTCGGCGATCGTCGGAAAACTGATCAGCGGATCAAGCGCGTCGGCTTTTATAGATCAGTTGTCGAATGTTCCAGATTAACTGATGGGACACGCGTGTCTTCCACAAAGTTCTACACCATTCGTGTCACGCGATGAAATCTGATAACACAAGGTTCGGCGACAACAGACACGCGGATAGAAGCGTCGATAACTTTCCAGAAACGTCGGATACATGCAGGCGCGTCCCTCGCTCTGCGATTACAGTTGTTAAGCGGCGAAACGTGGTTGCCCGATAAAGATAAGTACACGTGTCAATATTCATGGCCTTTTGGCCAGCGGTGTTTGCTTCTGTAACTGTAGAGGGTATATGGTCTGCGTCCTCATTTTCACACGCCTTCTCCCTTGCATGCAGGTTTGTACCTGCATAGTAAATTACAAAAAAACATCTTATTGTTATACTGATAAACTTGGAGCGTCTGTGGGCCTAATGTAACAGTAGTAGCTGTATTGGAATTTTTTTCTTTTTTCAACAGAATGTTCTCACTACACAGGCTTGCACAACAAAAACAAAAACACTAGTGCCACTTTGAAATTTCTTTGCTGAGTTCCTAGACAAAGAATGTTAGATTACGCAAGAAAGAAAGATGCTGTAAATAGCTGCACTACCTGCATATGTTAGCACACAGAATAAAAAGTCCCAGTCGCAAAACAACGCAACAGCACACTTTCGCAACAGCCAACAGTTCACACTCATGTACATTTTTCTATGCCCAATACAACGCCGGAATTGATTTTATTTTATTAATCAATCATTGCCAATAAAAATGTTTTAGTCGCGGTGAAAGAGTGCTTCTCGAATACGTAGACTGCCTTAGTTGTATTTTTTCTTGTATTGTTGATGTTAACGTGCCTAAATGATATTTTATCGCTGCGAATCCTGCTTTAGCTGTATGATAGGGCTATAGAATAGGCTTAGAAATATACATAACTTGCATGTGCGTCATTTCCGGTTCATTCAGCGAGCGTGTAAGCCATTGGTGGTGCCTACGTGCTCGCACTGCTGTAGTGAGCTGCACCGTTGCTGCATTGCTTATCCGATGGTATTGCTCGTGTTGCGATCAAGTTGACCAGCGCAATTTACCGTTGTCGGTCAAAGTGTAACACATCGACAAAGCTAAACTACGCCCAACCAGGTCTGCATTATTTACCAAAGGTGATGAAGTCCAAATGCAGACTCTGTTCTGGAAAAAGACTGTGCCTGGGGCAAGCCTGAAAGACAGGATACACCTAAATAATTTCCAGAACATGCATGGCTCCTTTCCAGACTGGGAAATGGATTCATGGTAGGGAGCAACACCAGGGATTAGACAAAAAAAACTCACTGGCGATGTATATACTTTTCTCACTTTGGAGCTCTACTAAAGCTACCGCATTAACAAAAAAAGGCAATGACAACAAAGTGTTTGTCTTACCTGCCCTAGGGCCCTTGCGCTGCCTCTGGTCCCAAACCAGAACCAATGCGCCCAATTTTCTGCTCGTCTAAACTTAACATGGTAAACCAAACCTAATTTGGATGAACTGGCTCATGTTTAGCAGCTGCACTTATTGCCCTATGCCCCAACTTTTTAATACCGTTGTCCAAACCCACAGCAAGCACGGAAGATCCCCCCATGCTCAAATGTTTTGCGGCTGCTTGTGTTTCACAAAAGGTGATATGCTTTCCACTATGAGGGAGTACTTGCCAATTAGAAAGCCAAAACTCACGGACAGCAGTGAACGCTTCATTCTTGCTTCACCAGCTCTTGTTTTACACCCGCTCAAACAAAAGAAAAACCGTGAACATGAGGTTGAACCTGCGTGAGAAGCAATCCGTCTGTCAACAGAGCAACTCAAACCATAACGACATCAGAAAGTGTTCACTGGAGCATGGGAAGTAACTTGCATTCAATGATTTCAACGAGGGCGGTAATAAATGAGACATTCAGGGAGGCGCTTCGACCTACTGTGACTTGTAGACCTTCGTTTCTTGTAGAGTGACGTCGATCGCAGGCACCTTTCGGTTATTTTAATCAAACCCACGTGCGGCGGCATGGTTGGCAGCACCTCAGGGTCTGAAGTCACTTCCGCATGGAGGTATTCCGTGCGTAGTTTTTTTTTTACCAGTGATCCGTCACAGGAGCGTCGTTATTGCATTTTTGCGCTTTAAGGGCTTTGAATGGGAAATATTGAGATAAGAGGCTTTCGCTACTACCGAAGCGCTTCACGAATACTGTTCTGATTTTCTCATTAATTATATAATGACGAAGTATCTGCGAGAAGAGTACAAAGATTGCCAGAGTGACTGCAGTGGTTATCAGCGATAACATGTAGCCATGTGCGTGTACTATTCGGCTCCAATGGCAGAAGTGCGACAGGTTTTCATTCGGTGATTTGCGTGTAGATGGTAATTTGGAATCCCTGGCGTCGCAGGCACAGCAGCGCTATGTTCAAATCGTTCAAACCAACTGCAGTCGAGCACCTCTACAACGAACGCCTCTAGAACGGAATGACATTCATACCGAAGGAATAACTGTGTCCCTGTTATTGTGAGCTCTGCGCTGTGTGACCTTAACAACGAAGTGGCCTCTATAATGAAGGATTTCGGAGACCTGAAACGCTTCTTCATCAGGGCGTTTGACTGTATTACACTTTTTTGACACGAGTTGCACTTGTACGTCATGTCCCATATAAAACGAGCTTGTCGAGCTTGTGTGCGTTCTCGCTTCCATTCAGCCACTAGAATTAATGACTTTGTCACGAGCGGGAGTGTGTCTCAGTTTGTCCCGTTGTCTCCCCGTAGAAGCTAGCGCATTGGTAGGCTGTGTGAAATTGCACATTCACCTTCGGGATAAGTTCTCCTTCCCCATTCCGTTCCCTGTAGCATAACGCTAGCAAGACGCCGCAAGACAACATACCGCCTTTGGGTTGAGCTCAGGTTGTACCTTTTCTTTCTGAAATAAAAAAAAATTCTCCGACGATTATGATACTCGCTAATGCGAAATCTGTACGTGTTTTCATTTCGCGACATATTTACTGGCGCAGACAGTCTTTCTCGTGCGGTACATTTCAAATGGAGTGAGGTGCGGCACGACTGCCTCGCTAATCGGAAGATCGCGAAAGGCAACGCATGGGTTGCGCGTGGGCGCGATTCACAACAGCCACTGCGGACAGGGCTCAGTGCACACAGCGCTTTGTTTCATTATATGGCATCGGTGGACGCGCTCTCCGCATACCATCGGTGAACAGACCGCGGCGTGCTACTATGGCGCCATCTCGTAGCGGTCGTCACCGCAGAGATCGTCTTGAGCGGTACTACGCTTCCCTTCTCACGCTTTCGTCACCCCTTCCTCCTTCACATTCTGCCTCATGGTTCCGCTGCACCGTCTTCCCCCGCTTTTCTCCTCACGCTCCTTGGCTGCCATCGTTTTTCACGCCCCACTGCACTCCAGTTTCGCTCCTTTATCCTTCGGTGTGCTTGTTCGGTCGCTTACACCGCGGCTCAAAGCAGGAACGCATACCTAGAAGCTGCGTTCCAATATGGACAAAAAAGGAGACGAACGTCTGCTTTTTGCTTTTCTTGAGCTGCTTCGCCGCTCGCACACGTCTCGGTGAGTTCCCCTTCTCTGTCCGTTGTAATTACGTTTATCTTTGCAAATGTTTGTCCTTCTCAAGAACATAGAAACTTCCCTAATATTACTCAAGATCTAATTCTCACAGCTTAGCGTGATGAGAGCTGTCGGTGGAGGCAAGATGAAGAAACCGGTGCGCTTGCGTTCGCCGTCGATGCACAGCCTGTTTCGTTATATCTCGTATAGTGGACGACAGAGCACTAGACTTTTGTTATGAGGATTTAACTGCGTTTATTAGGCAAGAGGTACACGGCAATTCGTGTCGTTACAACGAGGTACAGAAAGTACAGTGTTTAAATACGGCGCGGCCGATGAGCAGGAGAGGAGCAGGTGAGACAGGCGCAACATGATACTTCGTCTGCTCAGAGTTCATAGCGAAGGAGGGCTGCCGCGATGATGGGGGCGGTGGTTTCTCAAGGGACGCATGGTCAGTGTTCAACAGATAACGTACGGGATGGTAGGGTCCTCTCTTAAGCCTTCATGTTACATGCTTCCTCTTTGGAGATGACCCTTCAACCGACCACGAAATCCTCGAGCCTCCTAGGAAGGTTTGCGGTTCTTCGAGGTCTGACGGGAGTGCGGTTCGTCTGATATGTCGCGCTGGTGTCCTCTTCTGATTGCTTTGTTGCGTCGGGCTGGTCGTGTTGGATTTTACCGGCAGTCCCAGAGGGTCTTGGTCTGATAAATGCTTGGTTCCTTCACAGCACGCTGTCACCAACTTGAACTTCATGAGATCTTTCGTCAATTCTTGTTATTGTCCCATTGACTAATGTCCCGCCTTTCAATGGTTGAACTATGAAGATTTAACGTTTGCTTAGTCTCGGCAAATTCTTGGCTTGTCTATTGCAGTAAAACGCTGCTTTCTGCCTTTTCGCCTTCTTTTCTCGCTCATACCGACTACTTTGGGCTGAAGTAGCTCCGACGGTGTTGGAAAAGTCGCTCTAGTTTGGAGACCCATGATTAAATGCGCTAGAATAGCGTTCAGGTCTTGCAGCGGAACGTTTTTGCAATCTAGACACGCCATTTGTGGGTATGAGTGGCTGTCTACTGCTTTCTTGAGCTGCATTTTTGCAATCATTACGGCTGATTCAGCCATTCCATTGAAACGCCAATATCCTGGGCTTGACGTTTTATGTTCGAAGTTCTAGCTTTTTGAAAAGCTGTGGAATTCTTTTCTGGTGAATTGTGATTCGTTGTCGCTTATTAGAATTCTTGACATTCTGTGTCTTGCAAAGTGAGAATTTGGTTTGAGTGTTACTTGACTGGAAGTCATTGATTTCAGTTCATTCACTTCCCAAAAGTTGCTGTAGTATTTCACTGGGACAAAGAAATTACTTACTTTAAATTCGAGAAATTCGCATCCGATTCGCTCGCCTAGGTAATTTGGTTCTGGATCAGGAGAGAAAGTTTCTCGTTGCTTTTCACATACTTCGCACCCCGCGATGGGCCCACTGCAGGGCAAAGGCCTCCCCCATATTTCTCCAACAACCCCGGTCATGTACTAATTGTGGATATGTCGTCCCTGCAAACTTCTTGATCTCATCCGCCCACCTAACTTTCTGCCGCCCCCTGTTACGCGTCCCTTCCCTTAGAATCCAGTCCGTAACCCTTAATGACAATCGGTTATCTTCCCTCCTCATTACATGTCCTGCCCATGCCCATTTCTGTTTCCTTATTTCAACTAAGATGTCATTAACTCGCATTTGTTCCCTCACCCAATCCGTTCTTTTCATATCCCTTAACGTTACACCCATCATTCTTCTTTCCATAGCTCATTGCGTCGCCCTCAATTTAAGCAGAACCCTTTTCGTAAGGCTCCAGTTTCTGCCCCGTAGGTGAGTACTGGTAAGACACAACGATTATACACTTTTCTCTTGAGGGATAATGGCAACCTGCGGTTCATGATCTGAGAATGCCTGCCAAACGCAACCCAGCCCATTCCTATTCTTCTGATTATTTCCGTCTCATGATCCGGATCCGCCGTCACTAACTGCCCTAAGTAGATGTATTCCTATACCACTGCCAGTGCCTCGCTACCTATTGTAAACTGCTGTTTTCTTGCGAGACTGTTACAAATTACTTTAGTTTTCTGCAGATTAATTTTTAGACCCACCCTTCTGCTTTGCCTCTGCAGGTCAGTGGGCATACATTGCAATTGGTGCCCTGAGTTCCTAAGCAAGGCAATATCATCACCGAATCCCATATTACTAAGGTCATCATCATCATCATCATCATCATCATCAGCCTGGTTACGCCCACTGCAGGGCAAAGGCATCTCCCATACTTCTCCAACAACCCCGATCATGTACTAATTGTGGCCATGTCGTCCCTGCAAACTTCCTAATCTGATCCGCCCACCTAACTTTCTGCCGCCCCCTGCTACGCTTCCCTGCCCTTGGAATCCAGTCCGTAACCCTTAATGACCATGGGTTATCTTCCCCCCTCATTACATGTCCTGCCCATGCCCATTTCTTTTTCTTGATTTCAACTAAGATGTCATTAACTCGCGTTTGTTCCCTCACCCAATCTGCTCTTTTCTTATTCCTTAACGTTACACCTTAACGTTACTAAGGTATTCTCCATTAACTTTTATCCCCAATTCTTCCCAATCCAGGTCTCTCAATACCTCCTGTAAACTCGCTGTGAATAGCATTAGAGAGATCGTATCTCCCTGCCTGACGCCTTTCCTTATTGGGAGCGCGTCGTAGACAGCTCTAAATTTCAAGATGTGATGTATGACGCGTTGCATTGATCTCACCTAGCACAGAGATTGGGACAATTAGGCGTACTCCTTTGAAAATGAGGTTGTCTTCACCTTTAAGCTCATTTCTGTATGTGAAGTACATGCGCGTACTTTGGGTACTCGACGCTTATCTTCTGGCCAACCTCAGGATATTATTGATTCAGCCTTTGCAGTGATTGATCTCTCTCAGCCGTGGACCGAACCTTTTCCAGGGTTTCTTTTCTTAAAGGAAAGTAGTGTAACACGATGTTTTCAAGTTCTTGTTCATTGCTTTCACTGGGTAGGAACGCACGGGACATCATGTCAGCCTAAAGTGATTCTTTGACTGGTCTGCGCTCGATGATAATGTTGTATCTATGCGTCTGCCGAATCACGCCGTGTAATCGTCGTGGAACTAGATCCAATCGTTTCTCTAAGTTCACCTTCAGTGGCTTGTGATCGCTGATGATGATCGTTGTTTCTCTTCGGCATGTGTACGGGTGAAACTTGTTTGATGCAATGACGATAGCCAACGTTTCCTCTTCAATTTGTGCATAGAGGATTGCTGTCAGTGTAATTGCTCTGCTGGCGAAGGAGGTTGGCTGCCCTTCTTGAAGAAGAGATGCTTTGAGTCCAAGATCACTTGCATTACACTGAGTTTCTAACTGTTTTCGTGTGTCGAAGTAGCCCAAAATTGGAGCTCTTCTCACAGCGTCTTTTCCCTTTTGAAATGCTGCTTCTTGCGGTTTTCGCCAGTGCCATGGTATATCTTTGAGAGTGAGATTTCTCAATGGCTCTAATAAACGCAACTTTCCGGCGACCACATGGAGAGGTAGATGATCATTCCTCAGAACGTTGTATTCCTTGGACATCAACTGGCTTTGGCATTTGTTCAATTGCCATGACTTTATCTGGATGCACTTTTAGTCCATCTTTTGTCAGAACGTGTCCTAGGAAGACAGTTATTGGCGCTCTAAGCTAGGTTTTTTCTTTGTTGAAACAAATTCCAATTTGTCGGTATCTCAGCGGTATACTCTCTATTCCTTGTCATGATCTTCGACAGCACCTTCTTCATTTTCGCCCACTCCACAGACAGGAATGTCATCAGCAACGCAGAGAATTCCGCTGAGTCCTTCAGGTGCCACTTGTAGTCGTTTCTGGAAAGTTTTGCTGCTTACCGCAAGTCGAAATGGCAGGCGGAGCCATCAATAACGACCTTTTGGTGCTTGAAATGTGGTCATAAAGCTTGACTCATAATCGAGAGAACATTTCCAGTAGCCTTCTCGCAAGTCTAGTTTTGAGATTTTTGCTTTGAAAAGATCGGGTAGCACATCATCAAGGATGGGCGAATTGTGACGTTCTCGTTCGAGAGCGTCGTTCAGTGCTTGTGGGTCAGTGCATACTCGCATTTCACAATTTTTCTTTGTTGCAGCAACCAATCTACTCACCCACTGCGTTGGCTCTGCTACATTTGAATGACACCTCTTTTTTCCAGGATAGACCAATATTTGTTCTATTTGCGGTGTAATGCTGACAGACACTCTGCAGCTTGTTATCGCTTTCGGAAGCGTATCTGGCGTAGTCACCAGCTGTACTCTTCCTTGGAGTGTTCTTTGAGTGTCTCCACAAACATCTGGTTGTTTTTCCACTATGTGAGGAGTGAAATTTTCTTCTGGAATTTCATCCATTCCAGGAAAAAGATTGCAGTCCACGGTTATAAGCCTGATTTTCTCAGCTGTCGTTCTTTCGATCAGTGGAGTGAGGTTATCGTTAACCACTACAAATTCTGCAGAATTTCCCTGTCCGTTTGCGGTTGTAACTTGTAGTGGCGCCTCGCCTGAACAGTGAACCTTGCTTCCATTCCATGCTCGAAGTGTGGTGCACGGTTCCATTTGCTGTAGCCTAACGCGTCCAGCTGGGATGACGTCAACAACCGCACCGCTGTCCACTTGAAATTTTACTTGTTTTCTGTTCACTACCAGAAACGTTTGCACTGAGCTTAGTTTGCGACTTTGAACTGCCAGTATGTGTTCACCCTCACTACCTACCGCCAGGCGGTAGGTAGTGCTGATTACCTTGCTGATTTTGCCAATTGCAGCGAAGCGATTTCGTTCCTTGCACTTGCTGCATGTTTGTTTACGAGCTGGGTATGCTTCTCTCTGGCGCTCGATGCTACCACCAAAATACCTGCATTTTGCCACGTTACATTTTTGTGGTTTTCCATTTGCGCTTTTTCAGTTGGTATTGGTGCGATGGGCGAATTTCTTCACTGCGTGCATGGCCTCGCTGCTTGATGGTGTGCCCTCTTTAAAGGCTTTCATTTGAATTTTCGTTGCCACGTGTGCTCGACCCACGATTTCAACATCCTCTGAGGTCGGATCTCCTAACTTGACGATCTCTTCACTGGCCTTTTCGTTACAGATGCCACAAAAGATCTAATCACGGATATTTTTTTACCTTTCGTTTTTAATCCATAGTAGCGCACTTTAAACACCAAGACTGTTCTGAAGCTGCTGCGTGCGAGTTCGGAAGACGTATCACGAGTACAGCTTCTTGTGCTTCAGTAAGAAGTACGCGTCGAGGAGGATATGCAGACATTCTGGATTTAGTCGCTCCTCAATCGGCGCCCCGAAGTCCAAAGTATTGTCGATATCAAGCCGTGAAGAACCACCGAGGGTCAATAGAAGTCCTACTTACCGATCAGATGGTGCTACCGCTCTGTTAGTTGGTTTGAGGTACAGCGTGAATCTCTCCTTGAAGGTTCGCCATTGTTCCTAGTATTCCCTCTGGAGTCGAATTTCGCCCGTGCAAGAATTTTCTCCATTGCTGATGCGCAGACGTTAGAACTAGTTTACGTCTGAGCAATGGCGTTGTACTGCTGAGGTCCAGGTTGGATCCCGGACATGGCGGCCACAATTCTTTGTAGGCGGAATGCAGAAATGCTCGTGAGCCTAAGTTTAACGGCACGTTACTCCCTGATTGTGGCGTACCTCATAATCAGATCTTAGATTTTGCACGCATACTCCTAGGATTTATTTTGTTTAACGTTGTCGGAAAGCGCTGAGCCTGTACGCTGAAGGTGTAGAAGGTATTCACCATTAACCATGAGACGTCCTGGACCTGAGGACATAAGGCATTCTTTTGAATACGCACCTAATTGCCGTCCGTTTCCGGAATCGAATATAAAGAAGCATGTAAAAGATCGGCGGCAGCCGACTTCGCATATTATTGATGGCGCAGTGCATAAGCTCTATCTTGCATAATTTGGCTACTGGGCGTCAACATTCCTCAAAGCTTTATTGCAAGCAACATTTCCAGATTGAACACTAGAGTTTCAACTTTCAAGTGATGTCTGTGCGGCATTATTAAATCTTTTAATTTGCTCCATTTTGTTTCAGAACGCGCCAGCTAACCTGCACAGCCCTTCCATAGATGCCAGTTGCGGATTTTGTACTTAAGACCACAGTGACGATTCAAGGCAAAACAGCTCTAGCCTTGCAGGAATATGCGCTAGTGCGAATACGAGTGCAACTGCCACTTCTGGGTAAGAAGAGGAAACTAACCAAACTACAAGTTAAACAGAGGTTCTTTGTGATGAAGATGCAACAAGCTTCAGTGGCAGTGAACTCAATTTTGCTTTTGAGTTGAGCTCGTATAGTGATCCTGTTCAAGAAACAGGTGAAATGGACAGTAATGACGAAGGAAGCGCACAGGGGCATGATGCCGAAGGTAGTGGGAGTGAAGCTCCAGGAGATGATTATTTTGTTAAGTATTTTGGAAAACATAGACAGGAAACTCTACCTTATCAGGAAAGAACGAAAGCACAAGCTTTCCTTCTTGTGCTTACATACATTGTCACTGCAGGACTGTCATGGGCACAAGTTCGAGGTATTCGAAAATTGATCAGTGCCCTGTTTGGGGAGAAAGTTGTGCCATGCAGTACCTACTCCCTGCGAAAGCAGTGGAAGAGCAATAAAGAAGCGTTGAGCGTTCACTTATATAGTCAAGCCTGCCGTAAATACCATGGACTATCTTGCAATGCCAAAAACAAGTCCAGAGTCACCTGTGATTCATGTGGTGCAGAAAAGAGGCTTCAAGGGTAATGAGATCTGGGAACTTCTTTTCGATGTTTAACTTGAAACAGGAGTTGCTTGAACTCTTAAAAAGTTGGCAGAGCTCTCCACACTAATTTACGGAAGCTGTCGTCAGGCCCTCTAGTGCCAGGCGCCTTTTCTGACATCACCGATGGAAGCCTGTACCGTTGTGTACGAAAGCAGGTAAACATGGCATGGAGTGACATCGCATTGACCTTCAACAGTGATGGGGCACCTGTGTTTCATTGCAGCAGGATCACAGTTTGATCAGTTCAAGTAATGATAAATGAGCCGGCAGTTTTGATGCGTTGGGAAAATGTGCTCATCTCAGAGCTATGGTTCTTAAGGACTCACCCACCAATGCATCTCTTCATGACACAGTTTGTTGAAGAAGTCATGAATGTTGGAACTCTTGGTCTCTTGCTATGTTCTCTTGCTGAGGCGGTACGAACATACGGCATCAGTATGTCCGCTCTGGTGCATAACGGCTGTCGGGACTATAGACTATAATTGACAAAAGTTCAGTCTTTGTGCACTCGTGAGCTGCAAGCAAAGTGCTTTAGCTAGTGTCGGAATGATTACTTATGTGTATTTTGCAGTGCAGTGCAAAAACTATACTGTTCATCGAAAATCACCTTTCTTTCAACAAACTAGGCAAATATATAATGTCTAGGTGCACTGACAAAGGTTATGCATTTAATAAAATACCAAGTTGCAGTGGTACAGTAACGGCACTGGCCGGGAAGCCATGGGCCCCGGATGCCAGACGGAGGGAGGGGTGTCATATATGTCTGTCGTATAGGACTGCTTGACGTGGTGGCAGAAGAGTTCATGTGCGGGGTGCTCGTGCGGTGCGATCATGTCCCACCATGGTTTGTATATGTCAATATGTATACAGTGTTCCATTTATCAGTTTTGTATCCTCTGTATTAATTTTGTATCAGTTTCACGGTATTGAATAAGAACAGTGCGTCCTAGTCATAGCTATCCATCTCTTTGTCATTGTGTTGTTGTTGCCACGGTGGCATCCCAGAGGACGGGGTATTGAACCCTATTCTCTTTAGCCTAACTGTAGTTGACCTTGCTTAAAAATTACCCAAGAGAATTCACCAATCTACGCTGATGCCAATGTACCAATAGCAATGTACGTTGATGATTTTTGTCGTTGGCCTTCTACGGTGACTCGTCTTCAAGTGCGTGCAAGAATTCAGCGGGTAGCCACTAGAACTTGTTCGCATCACCCCAAACAAGGCCTTAGTGTGTCCATCGAAAAATGCGCGATAATTGCGTTTGCGCGCAAACCCATCGTACCGTGCGCTGTTTCTCTCAATGGCCAGGGTATCAAATACAAGAAGTATCACCGCTTCTTAGGTGTGATTATTGACCGGGACCTTTCATGGAACTCCCCGCTACATCTACCTGAAGCGGAGACTAATCTCGATTGTACATATAGTGAGGTTCCTGTTAGGAAAATTTTGGACGCGTCGGTACGGTCCATGCTGTACAGAGCACTGTTTTTGGTCTCTTTACTGTACTACTTGCCTGGTTTTGGGGAACACATGTAAAACATACACTCGTACCCTCAAAACTTTGCAAGGCAGGCTGTACGGACATGTCTTGGACTACCACAATGTGGTCTCGACTCATGCAACACTCATGCTTAATAGAGACTACTTGCTTCCAGCATATATAACGAGTGATAATCTTAAAGCACAGATTACCTAGTCACTATATCGCTACTTTGCCAGTACAAAGACCTCAAGCCACATTTTCCAAACTTGTGACACACCAAGGCTACCTTCCGTCGAGCTTTACCCAGCTACAAGACTACTGTTACCCTTCTGGTGCCAAGACAGCCACAAGTACGGATCACGATTCCGGGAATTATGAAGAAGGCCCGTAACTTTGACTGTTTGGCGTGACTGTTTGGCGTATAATAAAAAGCAACAACTGTGTCTGAAAAGCTAAGTGTGTCAGCATAACATTGCGCACAAACGGTATTCCTTTGCTCTGTTAACAGTAACGAGTGTTTGTGTGCCTTCATATATTGCTTTGTATTTCTTGTGCCTACAATATTGCGTAACACGGTGATCTTTTTATGGCACTGTTCCTGTTCGAAATTTGTACTTTTTATACATTTACTGTTTAATATGCCCCCCTTACTTTATACCCTGCCATATGGCCTGTAAGGTTCTTCTGAATAAAAAAAATACAGCCGTCTAGACAGCCACATGTCATTCAGCGATCGAGTGCGACGTGCCGGCAGCTTTCGCGGAAACAGCGGCATGGGCACTTCGCCATGCCGCCGCTTCCTGTTTGCACTGTGCGAAGGAAAATGTGATTTATTGCAAATCCCTAGGAAGTGAAATATTATTAAGTTCATCAAAAAACTCGCATCCGCTCTGATTTAGAGGTACAGAAAAACAAATCCGAGCACCAGAAAAGAAATAAACCGATATGTATAAAGACAACGATTCAGCACAGAAACATTGGGCGCTAATAGGTGTAGTAGGTGAAACATATTTAACAAACACAGCAATACTACCACCTCGGCAGTTATGTAGATATAAAAGGTGTTTTGCATCACCACCATGTAAAATTGAATGTATTAGATCCTTGGATATTTATATTTCAGTGAGCGCGAAAGTGTCACGCTTTGGACGCATTTTCAGCTTAGATAAGAAAAGAAATTATCTGAATCATTACGTATTTTTTCGTGTTGACACGAATGAAATAAAAAAAAATGAAATTTTCGAGGACGAGGGAGTGCTACGGAGTTCGCTAAAATTTCTCAATCTAGAATAGTCGATAGATATGTTAGTGAAATAATAAAGATCCAAAACCGCAAGTACTAAATCAATCGAAAACAAATCACTTTGATGTGTAATGTTCATCACTACTTCCAGTCAATGTTGCGTCACTTCTTTGGACACTATACATATCAGCACAGAATTTTTCTGCTGCTATTATTATACCATCGAAATTGTTGATTACACTATCCTACTTATCTCTCACTGCATGCATTTTGTCTTGTCCTATGATAAGTTTTCTTGCCACTCATTTCATTCTGTGCAGTTTTTTTTCTGTTCCCCTAAATACTTCAGACGTTATAGTTTAGAATATCGAATAAGTATGTAGCAAGCGCTAAATAGGGCCCATCAGTAGAGCTTGGAAGTAATACGCCTCCAACTACTATAGCTCCCTTAAATTGCAAATAAGAACTTGCGTGAAAGAAGTAATAAACTGAAGTGCAAAAATAATAAGTACTACACAGTAGCAAGCGGGGACACTAACGCATAGAAGAGGGCAGGAGAACACGAGACATTAACAAGAAATGCGAGTCGCTGCATGAAATCATCCTCGCTATTTTAAGCACATGTACGTACGAATAATAACCAATTATTCCGCTGAAATGAAACCTGCCCCGCAGCGCTGCTAGCAACAGTAACACGGCGGCTACTTCGCTGCGGCAAGCGCTGTTATACACGCGAAAGTGTGATATTTAATTACAGCATTTATAATCGCACTGCCTTTGTTATAAGAATTTCAGGAGTCCGTACACATATTTGCATGTGATTTCAGCAAATTTTCCAGCGCGTACGTCGATACATGCGCCGCTTACCTCTCGCAACACACTACACGCGACCACCATAGAGAAACGTGTCGCACAGCTGTCCTCTTAGAAGCGGAACTTTCTAAACAGCACGCGTGCGTGGAGCCGAAATTGTCGCACGGATACGTTGCCCTCGGTCGCCCCACTGGGAAAAACGGTAGGGGAGGAGCAGGATGCTCCATTTGAGCGGGACTCCTCGCAAATGCTTGAATCGACGTAATGAGGTCCAGTCGTAGACGCCGCTTCGTCCGCGCGTCTAGCGCCCCTGAAAGAGCTGACGTGCACTTCAGCACACAATGCCGGAGCTAAAGTTCTCATTCCCTGTGATCCAGGAGAAAACGGAGCTCTGGCAGGGATCTTCAGGGTCCATATAGTATTCAAGTGGAACATGTCCTGTCAAACAAGCTGAGTTGCCAACTGGTTCTCGCAAAATGATCTGCTGATAAAATTGCATTACCTGAAATTTGTTTACATGAAACTGTGCTGAAGAAAGAGAAACGGGGCATATAGGGAAAGGCTGGGAGAGATAGGCATTTATTTCGGTAAAAAAGCTGGAAGGTTCGCCTCAATCAAAGTTCTGACCTGCTACACAGCATGGGGGAAATAAGACGGGAGTAAAAAGGGATAAGTGGAGAGAGCGATGTTGATGATAAGGGTGATAATGTTGGTGAGGCAACCTGAACACCAAAGTCGCTTCAAGTCCTCATATATCGACAGATCTCGTGAAAAACGTCATTAGAGCTTTCACAACATCCCTCTGACAAGAATTCGGTCCAGGTTCTAATGGAATCTTTTTCAAACAACGATTGATCGGTAAACTTGACCAAATGCTTTACCACTTACTGTGTTTGCACAGCAAGTCACGGACAAAAGCACAAGATGTGTTCTGCTGTTTTCAGTACCTTGTACTGCTGGCAGTCCGGACTGCCCTTACGGCCAACAAGGTGCAGGTGTGGTGGAGTGAACACCACACCTAGTCGTAACTTGTGAAGAAATCATGCATAACTGCTTTTTTTAAACATGTTTAAATATCCTGTTCACTATATACCGCACTGGGAAGGGCAGAAAGGCGAAGATAGAAGGTAGCGGAAGAGAGCGCAAACTATAATGGCGAGCGCAACGGTAGTATCATATTTCAGAAATGCACCATACTTGTGCGACTTTGCAGAAGTGCAGTTCAATTTAGAGCGCAGCTGAATCTTGTGAACAGAGCGGAAAACATCAGTTCACGGTAATTAAATTGCATCTTTTAAAGCATTGCCGGTATATGACTGGTTCTTTTGAAACCTTAGGTGCTGTAAACGTAAAGCTGTCCTAAGCAACTTCTATTCATTTCTGCCATTACTCTTCTACAATTGGCCAAACATTTCGGACAACGCCAGTTTCGCCTGTCTGATACACGACGTCACAAAGGGCGCTATAGCGTAAAGCTATAGGAAACATTTTATTCCAATTCCAAAGGGAATGGAAATTTGCTCTCCGCTGGTCACTCTTGAATTGGCTATTCGGAGTTTCGAGTGACAATATTTTTTTTTCGTTTATAGGAAATTTTGCGTGGCAATACAGTAAAAGCTCGTTAATTCGAACTTCAAGGGGAAGCCGTTTCAGTTCGAATTAACGAAAGTTCGAACTAACGAAAGTGAAGGAGGGCAACAGTACACTGCGATTCGGAAGCAGTAGGGCATGTCAGAAATTTGGCGTGTCAGAAAGTGGCACACGCCATCTTCAAGTTGAAGCTCTGGGTCCGACTGTGCCACACCACCGATGTCCACCGAAACGAACGTTAGCCGAGGCTTAACACCATCACAATGAATCGCGACGGCCGATACCTCCTAAGCTGAAAACAGAGGTGCACAACCGATGAAGACTGCCGAGACAAAGACGCTGAACATGTGAAGGTGGCGAAGGCCCTGATTCGTTGGCTCTTGATTGCAAGCGCAGCTGCGACGTACTTGATTCGCTGTGTTTTGGAGCTTGCCGTGCCATCTCCGCACATTAGCAGCTGTACAAGATTTACAAAGACTCCGAGATTCGCAACGGGCAAGAAGTCTCGGAGGTTACGTAGAACGGAGAAGCGGCAGCCGCCGCTGCCTTCTGGCTGACCCCGCGTCGGTTAGATTTTTTTCCGATTTTGCCTTCTCTCGCCGTTCTCTCCGTTTCGGAGGCAATACAGCCTTGTGTGTAGGCAGTAGGCGCGTTTCTCTGGCCGTGTGCCAGGCGAGCGTAGTTCGAATTATCCGTGAGGGAACCTTCTCGCGTTCGAATTAACGGACTTTTTTATACTTAGACTTCTGTGGAGCTTGGCCGGACCAAATCGTACAGTTCGAATTATCCATAAATTCGAATTATTGAAGTTCGAATTAACGAGCTTTCACTGTATATATATTTGTTGAGCCATTTTCACCCCCATATGGCATCGCTATGGCACCTTTTCATAGCTTGAGATCTGTTGTATGAGCCTTTTTAATTCTCATTTGCACGCCGTCGCGACTTACGACCATCCACCACGTGCAAGCTCAACAAGGGGAAGTTCACCAATTTTACACTCCGCTCCCAGCCTACTCACCCGCTTATCTGCTTTCAGTGCGGTACTTTGGCCCTCTATATTTTATTTATTTATTTGTTTATTTACTTACTTATTTATTTATTTACTTATTTATTCCTAAAATGCCCCTGGAGAGGGGTTTTACATGAGGGTGGGCTGCTTCAAAGAAAAATGTGTTCGATGGCAATCCTGAACGCAGTCGCACTGGAGTGATCCGCCGCTTCTTCAGGCACATCATTCCGGTTTCTCGCTGTACGTGGAAAAAACGAATGAAGATGGGATGATGTGCGCGCATGCGGGGGGCACACTGACTTTGAATGATTGGTCCGGGATGAATGGCGGTGAGCTGGCGATATGACGCTGTTACCAATCGGCGCATGATAAAACTTGTGATATAGAATGAGCCTGGACACTTGACGTCTCGCTTCTAGTCTAGGAGGATTCGCATTAGATTTTAGCGCTGTGACACTAGTATATTAAGAATAGTCATGGACGATAAATCGGGCTGCGCGGTTTTGGACAGATTCAAGAGTGTTAGAAATATTAGTATGATGAGGGTCCCAAATTGAACATGTCTATAAGCAGCAAGAAATCCTGTCAAGTTAGACAATCCTATTCGCTTTGAAAGAAGACAAAACTGCCCTTTTTCCAAAACTAGGAGGACGTTTGATTGGGCGTGTCAGCGCCCAATCATTGTGTACCACTACCCAATGCTTGCATCGGCGGTTACGTAAATTTCACATCAGGAGATGGCGATAAAATTATAGTAGGATAGCGTGCCGTTATGCCACACTTTGGCTGCATATAACGCTTTCGAACACCTATTAGGGAATTTATCCACACACATATTACATCAGCAGAAAATTAACTATAACGTCGGCCTCTCTCCCCCTTCAATTTTCGTGACAATTTATCACGACTTCGTTCGCAATTTCCTCAGGGCAAAGGAGTAAATTCGGCGTTTTCCGCAGGAAACAACCACAACGGCTTCAATTGATTGCATGGGGTATTTACTGAAAGGTCCGTAATTAGAGACCACAACATCTGACATTTTTATACACATCACGGACAACGTGCCGCTACATTAAAGAAATATATATATATATATATATATATATATATATATATATATATATATATATATATATATATACATATATATATATATATATATATATATATACATATATATATATATATATATATATATATATATATATATATATTGTTACGAAGAGTTGCGAACAGGATTTGGAAGGAGTTGGAACAGGAAGGGTTTACTTACAGGATGCGGACCATGATCGTAGAGTGATCGTACCGCAGCCCGGCCTCTCAAACTCTTCGTTTTCTGCGTCTTCTCTTCTTTCTTCTTGTCCGTCCCTGTCATATCCGTTACATTTCCCCGCAAGCAGACGAAGCCCGTGGGGCGAGTCAGGATGGACAAGCAGGGTAGAAAGGCTTCAGGCGAGCAATACGAGTGAGCTGAGTTCTGCTTGATCGCCGACCATTGCACAGGAAGCCAGCTACGACGTGAGTTCGCTCAGGCGGTCCACAAATAGAAATGGGCCTGAATATTGTGACAACTTTTGACACAATCCACGCTTGCGTTGCAGTGTCCAAATAAGGACCAAGTCACCTTTTTCCAACGATACTTGTATGTGATGGTCGTTGTGTCGCTCTTTCGAACGACTTTGCGAGGCCAGAGTACGAAGACGAGCAATTCGACGGGCTTGTTCGGCGAGACACAAAGTCTTCGATACAGAGTGGTCACTGTGCAGAACGAAGGGTAAGAAAGTGTCGAGAGGGCTTCGCGGTAACCTTGCATACAGGCGATAAAATGGGCTATAGTTCGTGGCTTCGTGTTTCGCTGTGTTCAATGCGTAAGTGATGAAGGGCAGCACGTCGTCCCAGTTCTTATTATTGGAGGAGACGTACATGGCAAGCATGTTGTTCGGCATTGTTTGTCCTTTCAACGAGGCCATTGGTCTGTTGATGATACGGCGTGGAATGATGGAACTGTGAAGTGCACAAACGAAGTAACTCTTCAATGGCATCAGCAGTGAACTGGCGAGCACGTTTGCTGATGATGACACGTGGTGGGCCATAACGAAGGACCACGGAACGCAGCAGGAAGACCGCCACGCAAGCAGCGCTGGAAGATGGTATGGCAGCAGTTTCTGCATACCATGTAAGATGGTCTACGCAGACAATTATCCAATGGTTGTTATTAGGTAACGGGAATGGACCCAAAAGGTCAATGCCTACTTGCTCAAACGGCGCACTGGCCGGTGTCAATGCCTGAAGGGGACCCAGGACTGCGGTGGTCGGTCGCTTGTGACGTTGGCACGTTATCCAACTAGAGACACAGCGCTTAGTTGTTTCGTACATCTTGGGCCAGTAAAAGCGCTCCTGCGTGTGGTGCAGCGTTCGTACGAAGCCGAAATGGCCGGATGTCAAATCGTCATGCATGGCGCGTAGAACGTCAGAGCGGAGACTCTCGGGGACAACAAGCAGAAAACGCGCTCCATGCCTGGAGTAATTATTTTTCTAGAGCAATTTATAACGGACAGTAAAGCGACCGCTGCCTTGAAAAGTACAGGCGGCAACAAAAAGCAAATCAAGGGTAACATCGTTCCGTTGTTCTCGCCGAGTCTGCCGCGTCAGGGAACGTAGAAGTAACAGCAGTGAGACAGTCGTTAAAATTCTCATGATCGCAGTCGGTAGTCGCAAGAGGAATCCGAGAAAGGCAGTCTGCGTCAGCGTGACGACGGCGACTCTTGTACGATACCACAAAGTCGTATTCCTGGAGGAGCAGCGCCCAACGTGCGAGGCGAACAGAGGGATCCCGCAAACCGACCAGCCAGCATAAGGAATGATATTCGGTGATAATGTTGAATGGTCTGCCGTGAAGATAACACCGAAACTTCTGTATGGCGAAAGCAGCTGCCAGGCATTCCTGTTCCGTAACCGTATAATTGGTTTCAGATTTACTCAGGCAACGACTGGCATAAGCGACATGTCCTGCGCCAATGCGACGTTGTAGAAGCACCGCTCTTATTCCCATTCGACTAGCATCAGTGTGAACTTTAGTCGGGCAAGATGGATCGAAGAGACGCAAGAGGGGTGCTGACGTTAGTATGGACTTCAGTTGAGAGAATGATTCGTCACACTCTGGTGTGCAATTGAAGGGTGCATTTTGTCGCAAAATACTTGTCAACGTGTAAACGATTTCGGCAAACCGGGGAACAAAACGACGAAAATACGAAAATAGGCCCATGAATGAGCGAAGTGCTCGTGCTTACTGCGGTGACTTGAAGGAGCTCACCGCTTCAATCTTACGAGGATCGGGTCTGACGCCATCCTTGTCGACTAAGTGTCCCAGGGCCAGTGTTTGACGTTCGCCAAAGCGACATTTCTTTATTTTTGAACCCGTCCAGATTTCTCGATGCAGTCGAGAACAAGGCTGAGGCGTTCGTTATGTGCTTGAAACGTGCGGCCAAAGATTACAACATCATCGAGGTTTCGAAGGCGGAAGGAGCATTGCAAAGGCCAAAAGGCATAAGATTAAATTCGAATAGGCCATCTGAAGTCACGAAAGCGGTCTTTTCCTTGCCGGCAGAGTCCATAGGTATTTGCCAATACCCCGATCGGAAATAAACTGTTGAGAAGTAAGAAGCAACGTGTAAGCAATCAATGACGTCATCGATTCGCTGTAGTGGATAGACATCCTTTTTCGTCACTGCGTTTAGATGTCGGTAATCCACGCATAATATCCAGAAGCCACCTTTTTTTCGGACCAGGAAAACTGGGGCTGCCCATCGACTAGACGACTCTTGAACGACACCTTTGTTCATCATCTCCTTCACTTCCTCTGGAATAACCTTGCGCTCGGAGGATGACACTCGATAGCGCTTCTGGAGGATGGGGTGTGCTGAGCCGGTATATATTCTGCAACGAGCGCGGGACGACGGTAAGTGAAGGGGTGCATCTCCATGCGTGAAGTCGAATGCAGCCTCATGCCTGGCAAGGACCTGTAATATAGCTGGCCGTTGCGATGTACCGAGAGCCTTGCTGATCATGCCAAGCAGTAGCTCTTCAGAATGGCGATTATCGCAAGGAGAGCAAGTTGTAGAGACTTCCGTAGTTACTGCTACTATTGAGCTACATGCGGCATCACCAAACAGAGCGATTTTCATACCGCGAGGAAGGACAACCGGCGTGGCGGAACAGTTCAGCGCCCACAATGTGGCGACTCCTTTCGTCATGCACACGACAGAGCAGGGCACAGGTACATCTTTTTTAGCACAGTTTATGCGAACAGGCCCCAAGGTCAACACAATCAGCGTCAACAGTAGTTGCAGAAACACGAACTGGCGTCAGGCACCCCGATGCTGCAATCACTTCACCAAGAACACTGAGTGTGTCTATGTCCCCGTCTTCACCACGCGAGCTTTGTTCGGAATGTGCTGATATAAATAACTTGTTCAATGATATTCCGCCACAACCACAGTGCATGGAAGCACCGCACTGTTCAAGAAAATCGATACCAAAAATAACATCGCGCAAACGACGAGAAAGAACAAGGAATTCCGACACAAACACTTTATGAGCCAACAAAACACTCACAACGCAAACACCAAGGGGACTGAGCCACTCGCCGCGTACTCTACGAAAGGTAATACCGTCGTTCCAAGAAAACATAACTTTGTGGCTTAAACGGTTTTTGAAAGCGAGGCTCCTCACAGATACAGTCGCCCCAGTATCAACTAAGGGCATGGTCGGTATTCCGTCAATCGAGACATTCATTTTTGGCAGCATAACAGGCAGAGGTGTTTCTTGCAAAGACCGTCCGGCGACCTCACCTCCATTGGCAGCGTATGCTAGTTTTCCGGCGGTGGTGAGGAAGAACGGCGCCGAGGGGACGGTTATTTGGTGGCGGGAACCTCCGCTCAGATGCTGGCGAATCGCTTCGTCTGATCTCGTGTGAGAAGTGGTCCATTGGGAGCAAATCGGTCGTCCGCAAGCCATATGAAGTACTGGTTCTGGCTGGCGAGAACATCGGTGGCGTCCTTCGTGATTGACGGCCTTGGCGACAATACCGAGCTATATGGCCTGTGGAACCGCAGTTGTAGCGCACGGGTGGGTCGCGGATCACAGCATCTGTATCGTGACGATGAACGGCGCGAACTCAGGAAACAATGAAAGCACGTTTATTGCGGTCCATACATTTATAGGGCTGTGGGGAGAGAAGGCAGGAGCTAACAGGGGAGAGGGTAAGGGAGCAAGTTGCACTGAACCGGCTGCTGATAGCAGGCAAGTATTGATATGATACATCCCCCCCCCCTTTTAATGTTCTTCATTGGCCATCGGAAATTTGTTGAAAGTCCATGTTGTGGCTAACCGCATGGGTGGCCTTGTGGGTCGCGTGGACCGCCTTGGCAGTGGACGCAGCGTCGGCAGTGGAGGTTGTGCCATCGCACCCGTGACTGCAGGGTCCTGTGGCGATGATGGGGCATGCTGGCTTTCAGTTGGTTAGTTCTCAGGTGGTTGGTTCTCAGCGGAGTTGCTGTCATCCGATGAGCATGAAGCTAATCGCTCCCTGGTCACGAGCAAGTGCTGTCGGTTGCGCCGCAGAACGCTGTCATCGGCTTGAACTAGGTAGGACCGCAGACCGGCCGGTGCGATCACCTGACCTTTTCGTGCCCATGAGGACCCTCTTATGCGCACGACATCACCTTCTTCAAGGGGTGGAAGTTCCGGCAGTAGTGTCGTGACCACTTGTGCTTGCTGACCTGGGTGATCGGCTGCGGGCGGAAGTCCGGCAAGGGGGTGCGAAGGCTCCTTCGTTGATGCAGCTCTCCAGGCGACCGGCCGTCTTCCAAAGGACTTGTTCTGTAATTTAATACGCCAAGCCAAAAATCCTAATTTCCTTCGCTTGTCTTTTTAGGAATCCTTTTGTCCGCTTGTATGCCCTTTTCCGCAAGGCCATTGGAGCGCGGAAATTGTGGGCTAGATGTCACGTGCTTAAAGTCATACAGTTTTGAAAAGCGTGCAAACTTGCGGGAAGAAAATTGCGGTCCGTTTTCGGTGCAAACTTCTGATGGTATGCCATATCTTGAAAACATTGCGCTAAGTCTTTCGATGACAGTACACGCACTGAGATCGGGCAACTTCGTGACGTCTGGAAAGTTTGACATCGCGTCATAAGCGCACAAATAATACTTTCCTCCGTATTGAAATATATCGACACCAAGTCGCTGCCAGGCTTGGGTCAGTGTTGAACGGAGCATTAATGATTTTGCGGGCTGACTGTAAGCGTACTTTCTGCAGATTTCACATTTCTGGTTCCATGCTTCTATGCCAGAATTTATCCCGGGCCAGTAAACGAGTTGTCTAGCTCTTGCTTTTCTCTTAGCGATACCAAGATGTCCTGCATGAATCCGCTTTAATTTTTCAGCACGCATGCTCGTGGGAGTTATCACTTTAGTGCCTTTCATGACTATGCCGTTTACCAATGACAGCTCCGATGCAACAGACTTTAGGCAACCTTCTATGGGCTTGCCTGTCGAAATGCGTTCTACAACAACCTGTAGATAAGGATCCGCCAAAGTCTCGCGCATAAGGTGCGTCATTGTTCTTTCACTTACGGTTGTCGACAGAATCTTGATGGCGTGCACTTCAACGTCATCCGTGTCCACCTTGACGTCACTCTCAGGGATCGATGACCTTGACAGCATATCGGCGAGGTCCATCTGTTTGCCTGGAACGTATGATAGTGTGTAGTTGTATTTTAGTAGTCGCAAAAAGAAACGCTGAACTCTGGGCGGCATGTCCGCGATTGCTTTTTTCGCGATATCCATTAGCGGCCGGTAGTCACTTCCCAAGAGAACCGGACGGCCATACACAAAGTGATGAAATTTCTCGCATCCATACACAAGAGAAAGTGCTTCTTTCTCGATTTGCGAATATCGCTGTTCGGTTTCCGTCAAGACTCGTGACGCATATGCCACCGGCCTGAAGGCGGCACCCTCACGCTGCAGCAGGGCTGAGCCTACGCCAGCTTGTGAGGCGTCTGATGTGACTTTTGTATCTTTGGTTGGATCAAATATTGCCAGGAACGGTGCTTCGTTCAATGCTTTACAAATTTCCTGCCAGTCCCTCTCGTGATTAGGTGTCCACTCAAAGAGCACGTCCTGCTTGATAAGGGACGGCAACGCAGTTGTTCGCTGAGCTAGCGCTGGCAGGTATTTGCTGAAGTAGTTCATAACGCCAATCATTCTTTGCACTGGCTGTTTATCTTTCGGTTTTGGCATTTCAACAAGGCTCTTCACTAGAGCGGGGTTTGGTCTTATACCTCTGCTGCTAATAATGTCGCCCAAGAATGCGATTTCTCCAACGCCGAACTGGCATTTTGCCGTGTTTTCCCATACGCTGGGCAATGACGTGGGGCGTGTATTCAGCCGCAGCGAGTACATCTGTTGTCCAGTTGAGGATGCTTCGGTACTTTCGGCGTTTGCCTGCCCGAACTAATCGCATCCACTGCAGTCTCGTCCTTTCGCGTGTTCCAAACTTCGCTCTCACGGGCTGCAGTCTCTGCCGTCTTGCATATCGTGACAGCTTTTTCCAGCGTCAGCTTTTTGTCCCTTAGCATCTTCTCCCGAAGCTTGGGGGAGTTCGTGCCAAAAACGATTTGGTCACGCACCATGTCGTCGACCATGTTGCCGAAGTTGCAGTACCTGGCTTGTTTCTTCAGGTCCCGCAGAAACTGCTCGAAGGATTCCCCTTCAGCTTGAAGGTGCGTGCGAGAGATGTATCTATCATGCACGTCGTTTTGCTGGTCGACGCAGTATGACTCAAACTTGGCGACCACCATGTCATAGTCCTCTTTGCTTTCTCCCACGGAAAAAGTAAAATTATTGAAGACTTCCAAAGCGTCTTCACCCGCCAAGCAGAGAAACTGTGCTGTTTTCACTGCGCTGGATCTTGGCTTTTCGGTGCACGACGTTGCTTGCCAAAAAATTTCAAATTTTTGTTTGAAGATGCTCCAGCTCTTACCGCCGTCTCCGTTGATGCGCAGTCGCTCTGGTGGTCTGATGATGTCCATTCTTGCGTTGTAGTTGCGATCGCCCTGCTGCTCACGGACGAGGGTGCCTATCCGAGTTCTGACACCGTGTATCGTGGCGATGAACGGCGCGAACTCAGGAAACAATGAAAGCACGTTTATTGCGGTTCATACATTTATAGGGCCGTTGGGAGAGAAGGTAGGAGTTAACAGGGGAGAGGGTAAGGGAGCACGTTGCACTGAACCGGCTGCTGATAGCAGGCAAGTATTGATACCCGATATGATACAGCATCTTCCTCGAAACGAATACTAGGCTGCTGCGGGCGGCGAGAAAGCTCGTTGTCATGTGGATAACGTGCCTCTGCTGCTCGCTGAAATCCGTTGTATTGTTCATAAGTCACGTCGTGGCAGTAGGGTCGGTGCTGTTCTTGTCGCGGCCTGACATAAGTCACAGGGCCTCGGGGGTAAAACGCAGCTGCTCTCGTTGTGACCGAACGTCATAAGAAGGGCCTCTATCGCAGAGACATGGCAGCTGTCTGTGCGCGAGTCCATTATTTTCAGTGTCCCTCGCCGCAGGATACGGGGAGAAGGATGCCATGCTTGGCTCGAAATCTGGTGATAGGCGGAAGGTATAAGTGCCAGGATGTGTCACTTGCGCGTGCAGGCTGAGCTCTTCCCGAACTATTTGTCGCATGGTTCATGCAAGATCTAGGGGCTGCTTGCTGTCCACGCTTGCAACTGTCGTCACATAGGCTAGCCTGCCAAACTTCGGCGTGATGTGCCTCGTCTTCATTTGCTCGAGCGTGCGACAGTGCCGAATAGTGTGAGCGACGGAAGCCAGGTTGTCTTTTGCGACGAGGAAACTGTAAACATCTTCGGCAATTCCTCTTAGGATGTGCCCGACTTTGTCTTCCTCAGACATTCCAGAGTCGACAATCCAACACAGTTTTATTACAGCCTGAGTGTAGGTGGTGCAGGTTTCGCCTGGCACTTGCGCACGTTGCAGTAGTGTCTGTTCTGCCCTTTTCTTTTTGGTCGCGGAATCGCCGAATCGTTCTTCGATTTCCGAAATAAATATTCGCCATGTTGTGAACATTTCCTCGTGATTGTCGAACGACAACAACGCAGTATTCGTTAGAAAGAACACGACGTTCTAAAGCTGAGAAGCGCTGTTCCACTTGTTGGGGGCACTCACCCGGTGATAATGGGTGAGCCATTCCTCGACGTCTTCGTCCGATCTTCCGGCGAAGGGACGCGCAACTCTCACTTGTGTCAATACTTTCAACGAATACTTTTGTCAATACTTTCAACACGCAGTGAATAGTATTGGAAGAACTATTCAAGCTATTAAACTGGCAAGGTTTAGGTAAGGATTGATGGCGAACACCTCAGTAACCTTCGGTTTGCGAATGACATTGTTCTATTCAGCAACACTGCGGACGAGTTACAAGAAATGATTGAGGACCTTAACAGGGAGAGTGTAAGAGTGGGGCTGAAGATTAATATGCAGAAGACAAAGATAATTATAAATAACCTGTCAAGGGGACAAGAGTTCAAGATCGCTAGTCAGCCTCTAGAGTCTGTGGAAGAGTACGTTCACCTCGGTCAACAAATCACTGGGAACCCTGACCATGAGAAGGAAATTCACAGAAGACTAAAAATAGGTTGGATCGCATACGGGAGTCATCGTGAGCTTCTGACTATGAACTTACCGTTATCATTTAAAAGGAAAGTATACAATCAGTGCATTTTACCGGTGCTGACATAAAGCACAGACACTTTGAGACTGACAAAGAAGTTTGAGAACAATTAAAGAACCACACAGAGAGTGATGGAACGAAGAATGCTAGGCATAACGTTCAAGAGACAGAAAGCGAGCGGTTTGAATGAGAGAGGAGACGGGTGTAGACGATATTCTAATAGACATTAGGAGAAATAATGGCGCTGGGCAGGTCATGTAATGCGCAGATTAGATAACCGTTGGACCATTAGGGGGCAGAATAGGTACCAAGAGAAAAGGAAGTGCAGTAGAAGACGGCAGAAGACTAGATGGTGCGACTAAATTAGAAAATTTGCGGGTGCTAGTTGAAATCAGTTGGCGCAGGTCAGGGGTAATTGTAGATCGCATGGAGAGGCCTTCGTCCTGCAGTGCACATAAATAGGCAGTTGATGATGATGATACGTAATTTAGTGCAAAAGCCGTAAATATTCGGCCTCTTTTAACTTTCCCTACATGTCTCCTATACACGTAACATAAACGTGATGCCTCGTTTGGCTCAAAAAGACGATGGAAGAAACTCGAACATATGTCGCCTTGAAAAAAAGATCTAGTTGTATAATAATTTATAACGGTCCTAATTAACCGAACCGGGGGAACATATTGCAACACACTCACTATTGCCCTCTTATGTACTAAATAAAACATTTGTGTAACGCTGATTTCAGCCGGGACATTGAGAAACGTACCTGATAAAGGCCGTGTGGCATTATCTAGCATTTAATGAACTTTCCACACGAACTCTATTTGATCTACAGGCATTAAAATTCGGACTCAAATATACCGCATTGGATAGCCCGACTTTACTGAGCTTCACCTTGGTGCAGGGGCGTAGCCAGGGAGGCGGGGCCTTTTGGGCTTCAGCCCGACTCGGAAGTTGTGCATGGATTCAATTTCGAAACATTATGGGTGTGCACTCACCGTAAAATTCTGATGCGAAAAATTAATTGCCATTTCGAAAGTCGTGCTTTACATTTCGAATTCCCCAATTTGATTGCTTTAATGTTCTTATAAACATATGACTCCAAAGGTTCCTTAACTTTTCTAATGTCGCAAATTGGGCCATACCACGAGACAAGCCAAGTCAACATACTACCAGACAACTTGACAAAGCAAGCAGCGAGGTCCGTTGAGACGAAGCGCTGTGGTGGTACATTTGTGCCGTCGTGTCACAGAAAAGAATATGAACTTTTTTTTCACCTGCGCCAAAACATCCATGCGAAGACACTAAAGCCAGCAAAGGTAACTACGTTCCTATTTATTTTTCTACTTATTTATTATATATTATTATTTATTATTATTTATTCATTATTTATTATTATTTCTTATTTATTTTTCTATTCGCGAGTATGCATCGAGCCTCCTCGATTCTGTAGTTCTCGCTACCCGCGGGCTGCCAGAGCCAGCCAGAGGGCATGCGTTTTTCTCCTGTTCGCCGGACAACCGCGCGGCGCCCTTCGATGCCCGTTCGTTTTAAACTGGCCGAGTGGATTTTCGCCTGCCAGAGTTTTGGTCGCTTCCTGGCTAGCGGACAAGTAAAAGAAGCAATGGTTGCACGCCACCATCATTGTGGGAACTCGACGGATTTCAACGCGTGTGCTTGAGCGCAACCCCTCTGGAAAGTCTTGTCTCACCGGTGTAGGATACCGAGCAGTATGCTTATGGTTCCTGTGTACCAAGCGTCTCACATTTTCTTTGATATTCTATCGCTAGGTGCCCAAAGTAGGCATTCGACATGGTCAGCATGTTTTCATTCACGTTTTTAGGTTTCGGTGCCACCGCCCAATAAAAGAAGTGAAGACATTGTAGCGGCTCAGCGAACTGTCGCATGGTGAAAGTCCGATTTTCTTACTGCTTCTTCTTTTGCGATACGTAATGGGCCACGCGATGCTTCTGTTTCCGGATACTCGTATTATACTGTTGTGATGATATTTATGGTGGGCACTTCAGGCGCATTCCTGCCGTCATCGTCTCCCTCATGTCCCCTATAAAGTCCAAGGGCAATAACATCTTGAACGCACGCGGCATGCTACATGTGCGGTTGAAAGCGTAGTGGGGGGGTGCGATTTGTGAGCCGACAATGGTGGCTCAGTCTCCTGTGCGCAAGAGAGAAAAGCGTGGAGGAAGCGCGCCGCCTTCCGTCGCGCCTGATTATAACGGGGAGTGGAAGGAGGCAGGGGGTCGGCCGTAGGATTCTGTGATTTGTGAATTAGCGATTTCGCAACATGTTTACTTGCCTTGTTTGACGCAGTATATTCAGTGACTTTTTCTGAGATACCTAACTCTGTCGGAGATTTATACGTATATTCAATTTTATTCTTGCAAGGTTTTGTGTATACGGGCAGTGAACTTTAGTTCCAGCGACACTTTTTTGCGCTTCATCAAGCTCAATCCTCGCATTCGTATTGTAACTTCGCATTTGTAATGCACGAAGTCGAGTCAAATGAAAGTGAGCCAACCCACCCCGCGCAATAATGGTTCCGTTGAGCATCTACGAGGCATGCGCATGGCACACAGGCATTCCTAACTTACAAAAGCGACACGCAGGTGTGAGGATAAATGTTCTGTAATGCTCTCATACACATTATGGGCGCTCAAAACGTTGAACGGAGGGATGTCGTGAGATTTTCGACAGCTGAAAGTGTTTCCTAAAAATAAATTAGTAGCCATATGACTGCTTTTTAAGTTAAACATTGCAATTATTTGGTCACTGGGAAGCCTTGCATCAAACGACTCAAAAAAGGATGCGAAAGTTGCAACGACGAACCAAGGCCGGGCCAAAGTGACCATGCAATCACCCCCAACACGATTGCAAAGCGTGGTGAGCTGATTAGACAAGAACGGAAGATAAGCATCGAAAAACTGGCAGAGCGTGTGAACATCAGTAATCGTTCGGTTCACACCTTCATTCATCAACATCTCGGTTATCGGCTCTTCTGTGCGCAATGAATGCCCAATGTTTTCAGCCACCACCAGAAGACGGAGAAGTTCGGCGCTGCCTTGACTCATCTCATCCGGTATCACAATGAGGGTGACGACTTGTTGTGTGCAATTTTTAGCGGGGATGAATAATGCTGCCACTACTACGAGCCTGAAACAGCTTACAGTGGAAACGTTTCAACTCACCACCCCCAAAGAAAGCGAAGGCTGTCATTTCCGCCGGAAAGGTGTTTTTGAATTCTTTTTCGATCGTCAGGGGCGGTTACAGATCGAATTTGCTAAACCTTGACCGACTATCAATCATTTCCTGTATTTTGTAACGCCGGATCGGCTGCGTGACACAATCAAGAACAAACGACATGAAAAATTGACGAATGGGTTCATCTTGCTCCACGACAATGCCCGTCCCCACCTCGGTTATATGGTTCACACAATACTGGCAAAGTTCAAGTGCGAAACGTTGCAACATCCACTGTACAGCCGAGACTTGTCGCCTTGGGACTTTTACATTTTGCAGCAATTGAATAAACAGCTCAAGGGAACGTGAATTCGTGTCGGAAGATGACGTGAAAGGGTCAGTTACAGTGTTTTTAAGCAGCCACCGAAGGAGTTTTATAAGACGGGAATCACGCGTCTCGTTAGTCAGTGGGACAAATGTCTAAATGCTCACGGAGGCTACCTTTAAATACAGTACCCCGCTAGTCGTATATACGCATTGGCTCACTTTCAATTGCCTCGCCCTCGTACACGTTGCAGAACTTCTGCTTTTTTATATATTCTCTCTGTTGAGACTCACTTTGGTGCAATTACTCACAATACGCAACCGGTGACAGCTTTGCCTTCGCGATACACTGGAACAATGGAAAGCGTTATTGAGTGTTTTCCCTGGCCATATTGTCACGTAGTAGTGGTGGTGAAGAAGACAGCTAAACTGGGATTAACTAAGCTAGCGTTGTATTGGGCAAGCTTGTGCCCTCAAAAGCAGGCTACACTCAAAGAACAACCGTAGAGAAAGGGATAGAACAAGAGCTGACACTCGGCGAAAATTGGAAACAGGAAACACGTCACGCTATAGTATTAACACCGACGAATTGGGGACGCGAGCATCGAAAAAAAGAAGAATGTGAAGTGAGATAAACAGAAATTGTTTTTTTCTTATTCTTTCCCCGAAAAATTAAAAATATCTGCGTATAAATTAAATTAAGCTTTGCGGCTCACTTCCGTTGCCTAGCGACAGGCGAACCGGCGAATGACGAGCCAGATCTTTGCGTCATTCGTCAGACAAACCGCCGAAGCGAGCGAGACCGTCCGCGCATCTGAGCGTTGGACTGTTCGAGCACCCGTCTGCCTGTTTTCCTATTTTGGGATTTAGCCCGGTTTGGTGACCTCCCGGCGAATTATTGCGTTCTTTCGGAACTTCGACATGGCAGCACTGCACTATTGGACTACGGCAAGGTGAGAAACTTTGTTCGACAGTCTGCGACGCACTTCAAGTAATTAGGCTTACTGCCCGGCACCTAGGCTAGACTTGTGATGCAGTTAACGAAAAACAGCGTGGCCGTCGTGGAGCAGTTAATTTGAAATAATGAATCGTACTGGAAGATGTTTGCGACGCTTCCTATAAGCCCCAATATTATTTTAACTAATTTCGGTAGTTTTAGGGCACGCTAGTCGCACAGGGTGCTGTGACGCAGTTTCGCGTGTACTGAATTTTACTGCGACAAGTTTTGGCGCTTTCTCTGACTGCCAACATTATTGAAACTAATTTCATTACTTTTTGGGCTACCTTTCGAGCGCAGTTGGCGCGCCTGGCGCTGTGACCCGGTTAGCGAAAATCAGCTCAGCCGTGGTGCGCGGTTTCGCGCTTTAATGCACTGACAAGGTCATGGCGCTTTTCTTTCTCTGACGCCCAACATTGTTGAAAATTATTTTCGGTACTTTTATGTTATGAGGCCCGCTCGCCGCGCTTGTTGTGACGCAGCGAAAAGCAGCTCGGCCGGGGTGACAAAGTTAGTTTGGCGCGTACTGAATCTTATTGCGACAAGTTTGTGGCAATTTTTATGTCCCCGCGACAATTTCTTTTCTTTCGGTACCCACGCTTTTCGAAAACGCGGCGAGCAATAGTAAAGAGTGATAACACGGAAGTGCGTTGCTTGCGCCTGCAGAACGCACAAGAGATAAGCCAAGGAGCTCAAACGCCAGGAGCTAGTAACTCGAAAATTCTGTCTTCTCAACGGCACCCGCGCATTTTGTCTTGAGTGCGAGTAGAAGGAATTCTGCGAGCGTCCAGCATGCTCTGGTTGAGAGCCTGTTTTGTAACCACCACTGTGTATTCGTAGGGTACTATCGCGTCGGTTGTAGCCAAGTTCGCGAAACGCGACGTTGCCCGCGCATTCGCGCTATTAAAGTGCAGGAAATAAGTATTGGGAAGAGGGGAATGATTGGAATGTGTTTGTGGTATGTAAGGTATTGCTTGGGATGAGTCGGGTATTTTCTACGCCGTGTGTGCAAATACAAACTTCTTTTGTTTGCAATGCCGCCCGCTCACCATTTTCGCACATTTCGCCTCTACAGTCATTATTCTTGCATGTTAATACCAAAATAACGCTTGTAATTTTTTTCAGCTCACATCGTCTGGTGGAGCTTCCTGCGGAAACTACTGCTGCTTACCTGGTGCCACAACGTTGGATGAATGCACAAAAAGCCCGCGATGAGCATTCATAAAGAACAAAATTAACATTAATTTTTCCTCATTTCACAAGGTGTCTTGCGACATTATGAAATTGCACGTGGCACATATTCAATGGAGGCTTGTGAAGATCGTTCGCAATCAATATTACTTAACAAAATGATTTGCAAATAAATATTTCATAAAGAAAAAAATATATTGTTGCGGGAAGAAAGCAGGCCCACGAGTGTAAAATAACTTATATTTACAAATGATGGATATGGCGTTCAGGCAACCGCCAGACTTCGTCTTTCTCTAGTCCAACTCAACGTCTTCCTTCACTTCACCGTAACATCACCCTCCCGGTGGGGGAGCTCCGTCCCGGTGCAAGTTAAACAGCCTCACTTATTGGGGGGACATAGGGCTTGAGCCTGGTGACGTGAACAACATCACTGGTTAAGTTGGGAGGCAAGGAAGGCTGACCGAGTGGGGCGATCTCGTAGGTCACGTCGGACAGTTGGCGTAAGATCTGGTACGGACCAGAAAAACGGGACAGTAATTTTTCCGACAAGCCGACACGACGTGAAGGCGTCCAGAGAAGGACAAGGGAACCAGGTGAAAAATGGTGGTCTCGGTGCCGAAGGTCGTAGCGTCGCTTTTGAGAAGCTTGCGAGACTGTGAGGCGATGACGGGCGACATCTCGGGCCTGGGCGGCTAAGTCAATAGCCTCGCGAGCGTAAGCAGTGCTGGGTGACTGTACTGCGGAAGGTAGCAACGTGTCAAAAGGCAAGGTGGGGTCGCGGCCGTACAAAAGGAAAAATGGTGAAAATCCGGCAGTGTCGTGACGGGACGAGTTGTATGCGAAAGTGACGTATGGTAAAGCGACGTCCCAGTCGCGGTGATCGTTGGAGACGTACATGGCGAGCATTTCAGTGAGTGTGCGGTTGAGTCGCTCGGTGAGGCCGTTGGTTTGAGGGTGGTACGCGGTAGCAATCCGATGTTCTGTAGAACAGGAGCGGAGCAGATCATCAACGACCTTCGATAGAAAGTAGCGGCCGCGATCCGTCAGCAACTGGCGAGGGGCGCCGTGGTGCAGGATGACGTCTTTTAGTAAGAAGTCGGCGACATCTGTAGCGCAGCTGGTTGGCAGGGCTCGTGCGATGGCATATCCAGTGGCATAATCGGTTGCTACAGCAATCCATTTGTTTCCTTTGATGGAAATTGGAAACGGACCAAGGAGGTCGAGGCCCACACGGAAGAAGGGCTCTGTAGGTATATCAATGGGTTGAAGCAAACCAGCGGGAGGCATAGCAGGCGTCTTCCGGCGCTGACACAGGTCGCAAGAAGCGACATAACGGCGCACAGAGCGATAAATGCCAGGCCAGAAGAAGCGGCGCCGCAGGTGGTCGTAAGTACGAGTGACGCCCAGATGTCCAGCAGTAGGAGCGTCATGAAGTTGCTGGAGCACGGTGAGTCGAAGGTGCTTGGGGACGACTAGGAGGAGCTCCGGGCCGTCAGGACGAACGCTACGACGGTATAAAGTTCCATCGCGCAAGGTGAACATCCGAAGGGACGGGTCATTGGGCGAGAAGCTTAGGCGGTCCATAAGTGTTCGAAGAACAGGATCCTTGCGCTGCTCGTCGCCAATGTGGAGGAAGCCGGAGAGGGACAGAATACTGATGTCCGAGTCGGCATCGGTATCGTCCGGTGGATCCACGGGATTGCGGGACAGGCAGTCAGCGTCTTTATGCAGGCGTCCTGACTTATATATAATAGAAAATGTATATTCTTGTAGGCGCAATGCCCAACGTGCAAGTCGTCCAGTTGGGTCCTTCAAAGAGGAGAGCCAGCAGAGGGCGTGATGGTCGGTGACAACGCAGAAGCTCCGACCGAAAAGGTACGGGCGAAATTTCGCGACCGCCCATACGAGCGCGAGACATTCTCTCTCAGTAATGGAGTAATTTCGCTCGGGCGTGGAAAGGCGGCGGCTAGCGTAAGCGATGACACGGTCTTGGCCCTGTTGACGCTGAGCGAGGACAGCGCCGATGCCATGACCACTCGCGTCAGTTCGTACTTCAGTGGGTGCAGAAGGGTCAAAGTGGGAGAGAATCGGGGAAGTGGTAAGCCGCTCAATCAGGGTAGAGAAGGCTTTCTCCTGTAGCGGTCCCCAAGAGAAAGAGGCGTCTTTCTTAAGAAGGTCAGTGAGAGGGTGAGCGATGTCCGCAAAATTTTTCACAAATCGCCGAAAATAAGAGCATAAGCCCAGAAAACTACGGACATCGTTCGTTGAACAAGGTACAGGAAAATTTCGCACGGCGTGAACTTTCTGTGGATCAGGTTGGATTCCGGCGGCGTTGACGAGATGACCAAGCATGTTAATTTCACGGCGACCGAAATGGCACTTGGAGGAGTTTAGCTGAAGGCCAGCCCTGCGAAACACGGAGAGTATGGTAGTGAGGCGCCGCAGGTGGCTCTCAAAGTTCGGCGAAAACACAATCACATCGTCGAGGTAACACAGGCATGTAGACCACTTCAAGCCGCGCAAGAGAGAGTCCATCATGCGCTCGAATGTAGCTGGCGCATTGCATAATCCAAAGGGCATGACTTTAAATTGGTACAGACCGTCCGGTGTGACAAAGGCGGTTTTCTCGCGGTCCATCTCATCGACGCTAATCTGCCAATAGCCGGAGCGGAGGTCAATTGATGAAAAGTATTGGGATCCGTGAAGGCAGTCAAGAGCGTCATCAATGCGAGGCAAGGGATAAACATCCTTCTTTGTTATCCGGTTGAGGTGACGGTAGTCAACGCAGAAGCGCCACGAGTTATCTTTTTTCTTTACTAAGACAACCGGTGATGCCCACGGGCTACTGGAGGGTTCAATGATGTCCTTGTCCATCATCCTGTCTACTTCTTTCTGTATGATGGCCCTTTCTGTTGCCGAGACACGATATGGCCGCCTATGAATGGGGCTGGCGTCACCGGTGTTGATGCGATGCGTGACAACAGATGTCTGGCCAAGTGGACGGTCGTCCAAATCAAAGATGTCCCGATAAGATGACAGGAGATGACGAAGAGCTGTCGTTTGCTCGGAAGGAAGGTCGGGGGCGATCATCTTAGAAACATCGTCCGCAGGCGTCGAGTACGAAGGAGTGGATGACAAAGGTCCGTGCGTACTGAGGAAGGATTCAGAGGTCAAAAAAGAAATCTGAAATTCTTCCAAAGGAGTGATATGCGCTATGGCGATACCGTGTGGCAAAACATGTGACGAGAACCCAAAATTGAGGATGGGCACGCGAGCGCAGTTTTCGCGGATCCGAATTAAGGTGCTCGGTAGGGCAATATTACGCGACAAAACCACGTCAGTAAGCGGCGACAGGACGTACTCGCCATCAGGTACGGGAGGACAGGGCGTCAGCAGGACATTTGTAGCAGCCTGTGGAGACAGCCTTGCAAATTCAGCAGCACATAAGCGGTGTGGAGCACAAGTGGTTGCGTCGGCAGGAAGCGGCAGGTCCAACTGTACAACACCTGCGGAGCAGTCAATTTGGGCAGAGTGTTTCGAAAGGAAGTCGAGGCCGAGAATTAGGTCGTGTGGGCAGTGTTCAAGGACGATAAATAGAACAACGGTATAATGGCCCCCAATGGTCACACGTGCTGTGCACATTCCAAGGACAGGTGACGTACTCCCATCGGCGACTCGCACGGTGCACGGTACGGCGGGGGTCAGAACCTTTTTGAGCCGGCGGCGGAGAGCAGCGCTCATAACTGAAAGCTGCGCTCCTGTATCAACGAGAGATCTAACAGGAACGCCATCGACTTCAATGTCCAGCAAGTTTCCACATGTAGGCAGGGTCAATAGAGGATTTGTGGGCCGGGTCGGAGTTGCAGCTTCACCTCCGGGAGCTGCACCGCCTAGTTTCCCGAAGCGAAGCGACCGGTTGCAGAAGGGGACGAAGAGCGGTGAACGAGAGGCGAACGGGACCTGCGACCTTGCGGAGACGGGGATCGGCTGGATCTTGGTGGAGCACTGTCGGCGTTGATGTTCCTAGTCGGCGTATAGGGCGAGAAAGTGCGATTGTCGGGTACTTGGCTGTAGTGACTCGGAGACGACCACCGAGGAGGCGACGACCAGTGGTTGCGGCAATGACGGGCGATGTGTCCAATACCGGAACAATTAAAACAGATGGGTTTATCATCCGCTGTGCGCCATTCAGCTGGGTTGCGACGGAGTGGTGGAAAGCTTTGCGTCCGGGAGCGAGCGGTCGGAGAAATTTGGTAGGGGTTGGTATGGCGGACTGAGCAGAGAGATGGAATGCCCAAACTTGCTATTTCCTCCCGAACGACCGCTTGTATAAGGGAGATAGCGGGTACGCTTTCCCGACAGTCTGAACGAACGGGAGCCGGGGCCATGGCCTCAAGCTCACGGCGAACGATGCGCGTTATTTCTTCCGGTCCTGCGGGCTGAACGAACCGCGGCGGGTCTTCGCAAGAAGATGTCGCGGCGGTATTGGGCAACCGGTCGAAAGTTTGAGTGACGCGGCGGCCCTTCGCTTGTTCGAAGCGCCGGCACTCCTTAATAATTGCATCCACAGTGGCACAATCCTTACACATCAAGAGATTGAAGGCATCGTCTGCAATACCTTTCAATATATGGCCAACCTTGTCTGCCTCGGTCATGTTGTCATCAGCCTTGCGACAGAGGGCCAGCACATCCTGTATGTACACGACATAGGATTCTGTGGACGTCTGAGCGCGGCACGCAAGTTCTTTTTTAGCTGCCAGCTGACGACCGACAGGTCTGCCGAACAGGTCTCGCATTTTTTCTTTGCAAACATCCCAGCTCGTTAGGTCAGCTTCATGTGTGTCATACCATTGCTTCGCAGTTCCCTTCAGATAAAATATGACGTTTGCAAGCATCATTGTAGGATCCCACCTGTTGTTGTCGCACACTCGCTCGTACATCGTAAGCCAGTCCTCGACGTCGACGTTGTCCGTGCCACAAAATGGTCCCGGGTCCCGTGGGTGAGTGAGGATGACCGTGGGCACGGGCTGCCGAGGCATTGTCGCTTGTGTCGGTTGATTTGCCATTGTGGCAGCAGGTAGATGACGTCCGCTGCGAAGTTCCGTGGTGGTACCCCGCACCTTCCACCAAAATGTTGCGGGAAGAAAGCAGGCCCACGAGTGTAAAATAACTTATATTTACAAATGATGGATATGGCGTTCAGGCAACCGCCAGACTTCGTCTTTCTCTAGTCCAACTCAACGTCTTCCTTCACTTCACCGTAACAATATATAAATATTTGCTGCAAATGCAAAAAAAAGGAGCCGGCGTGACGCGCACCAGCTAGTATTCAAAACGCGCGCGCACAAAACCGAAACCGGAAGTGTGCTTCAGGTTTTGACACCCACGGCTTGGTGCGCTGCAGTCAATTCGGCTGCTGGGCTCTATGGGAGTGTCTGCTCTTGTTGTATTCCTTTCTCTATGGAACAACGATAGCGGCGTACACACTCGGCGATCGGCGAAAATTTGATCAGCGGGTCAAGCGCGTCGACTTTTATAAATCAGCCACCAGAGGTTCCAGAGTAATCGCTGGGACCCGCGTGTCTTTCAGAAGGTTCTACATCATTCGCGTCGCGCGATGAAATCAGATTGCACAAGGTTCAGTGACAACAGACAGCGGATAGGACCATCGATAACTTTCGAGAAACTTCCTATACATGCAAGCGCGTCCTGCGCTGAGCGATAACATTTGTTAGGCGGTGAAACACGGTCACTCGATAAAGATAAGGAAGTGCACGTGTCAACACCCCCCTCTTAAAAAAAGCCGTCCCGATGCTACAATTATCAGAGAGCGAAACACAAAAGGACACTTATTAAAAGCAACAAAACGAAGAGAAATGAAGCCCAAAGCAAAACCGTCCCAAAAGAAAGGAAAGTCCAAAGCTCAGCTACGCAAAGTCTCAAAGTTCATTAGCGTTGGTAAAACGGCTTAAGTCGCACAACGTGGATTATTTCAGGTTGTGAGCGGCGCCGCTGTGATAGCCAAATGCCATCTGGTACGACCTCATAGGCTAGTGCGCCAATGCGTCGGATCATCGTGTAGGGCCGAAATAGCGGCGTAAAAGCTTCTCACTAAGTCCTCATCAGCGTATCGGGGTCCAAACCCAAGCGCCGTCGCCTGGTATGCACTTCACGTAGGGTCATGGAAGGTTAAAGTGCCGGCTGTCGGTCCTCTGCTATTTCTTGATCAGCAGGCAGGCGAGCTGTCAGGCGTCTTCGGCGTGCTGGAGACAGGTGGTGACTTCAAGATTCTGTTCATCGGTGACGTGTGGAGGTATGGCGTCGAGAGTCGTCGTCGGGTTCCTCGTCGGGTTCAAATTAGCTTGAACAGCGTGATCTGTGTTGTTTCTTGCACCGTCGTGTTGTAAGCAAAGGTTACGTACGGCAGGACGGCATGCCAGCTCTTGTGTTCGACATCGACGTACACTGGTAGCATGTCGGCGAGGGTCTTATTCAGGCGAGGTCGCGGGATCGAATCCCGGCCATGGCGCCGCATATCGATGGGGGAAAAATGCGCAAACACCCGTGTACTTAGATTTGGGTGCACGTTAAAGAACCCCGGGTGGTCGAAATTTCCGGAGTCTTCCACTACGGCGTGCCTCATAATCAGAAAGTGGTTTTGGCGCGTAAAATCCCATAATTTAATTTTTTTTATTCAGGTGCTCCGTAAGACCGTTCGTCTGCGGGTGGTAGGCAGTTGTCCTCCTGTGGCTTGTGTGGCTGTATTGCAGAATCGCTTGGGTGAGCTCCGCCTTAAAGGCCGCTGCTCTGTCAGTGATAAGAACTTCAGGAGCGCCATATCGCAGGATGATGTTCTCGGCAAAGAATTTTGCCACTTCGGCTGCGCTGCCTTTTGGCAAAGCTTTCGTTTCAGCGTAGCGAGTGAGGTAGTTCGTCGCCACGACGATCCACTTATTTCCGGTTGTTGACGTCGGAAAGGGCCCCCAACAAGTTCATCCCGATCTGTTGAGATAGTCGGCAAGGGGGCTCGATCGGCTGTAGTAATCCCGGTGGCCTTGTCGGTGGTGTCTTACGTCGCTGACAGTCTCGGCATGTCTTGACGTAACGGGCGACGTCGGCGGTCAGGTGCGGCCAATGATACTTTTCCTGTATCCTCGATAGCGTCCGGGAGAATGCAAGGTACCCAGTGGTCGGATCGTCATGTAGTGCGTGCAGTATTTTTGGACGCAGCGCTGAGGGAACCACAAGAAGGTAGTTGGCGCGGAATGTTGAGACGTTCTTGACGAGTAGGTTGTTTTCAAGCGCGAACGAAGACAATCCTCGCGTAAATGCCCTAGGACAACGTCGGTGTGCCCTTACAAATACTCGACGAGGCTTTTTAAATCCGGGTCTACTCGTTGCTGTTCAGCAATGTTTTCCGCGTTTATTGTTCCAAGGAAGGCGTCGTCATCCTCGTCATCTCGCGATGGCGGGTCAATGGGAGGCGCGTGATAGGCAATCGGCATCTGAGTGTTTTCGTCCGAACTTGTAGGGCACAGGGATGTCCTATTCTGTGAATCTGAGGCTCCACCGCGCCAGCCATCCCGAAGGGTCTTTTAAGTTCGCAAGTCAACACAACCCGTGATGGTCGCTGAGGACATTGAATGACCTGCGGTATAGGTAAGGGCAGAATTTTCCTGTAGCCCAAATGATGGCGAGGCATTCTTTTTCGTTTGTGGATTGATTGCCTTTCGCTTTTGACGGTGACCGGCTAGGGTAAGCTATCCCCCGTTCAAGTCCGTCTTTCCTCTGAACTAGGACAGCACCGAGGCCTAGGCTACTGGCGTCAGTGTGGATTTCCGTATCGGCGTCCTCATCGAAGTGCGCAAGTACAGGCGGCGACTGCATGCATCGTTTCATTTCTTGAAATGCGTCGCTCTTGGGTGTTTCCCCACTTGAACTTGACATCAGATTTAGTTAGATGTGTCAGCTGCTCAGCGATGCGTGAAAAGTCCTTGACAAAGCGCCTGTAGTAGGCATAGAACGACAGAAAGCTGAGCTAGTTGGTAAGGATTCATTATGCAAACTAGAAGTGAGGCGTGCAGACAGGACACAAGAGTAGAGAAGTGGACAACACGAACGCCGACTATCAACTGAAGGGAGCACTGAGGCGAAAAATGAAAGAAGACACAAAACTCATCTGCGCATGCTCAGGAATGGTAACACCACGTGTCAATCGGGTACACGCGCTGGTCTACGTGAGAGATAACTGTTAAGGCACTTAATCACTTCCTTATGTAAAGTAATCGAAGGCTGACTCACGCACGCACTTCCACCATTATAGATATGCCATGCCTCTACCATAAGACGCGTATCTTCATTCTTATGCCTGTACAGTATCGCGCATTCATCCAACTTTGGCTTGCAGTTACAATCTCGGCAATGTAGCGAAAGATTAGAAGGCGATCCACCGGTTAACGACCTTTTATGCTCCATTAGCCTCTGATTGATACACCGTCCCGTTTGCCCTACGTAGAACTGGCCACAGCTAAGGGGAATTTGATATACCACACCCATACGGCATTCTGTAAAACTGTTGTTCTTATTGTGCTTCACTGGACAAATATCTGTTCGTTTTTTTGCCTTTAACCCGCTCCTTTTTATTCTGTACGGCAGCGCATATCTTACCTAGCTTATTGGGAGCAGTGAAAGCAACATTAACATCATATCTACTAGCAACTTTTTTAAGCCTGTGCGACACTGAATGAATATACGGAATAGCCACTACTCTTTTTTTGCGATTGCTTCTTTCTGTGATTACGTCCGTCCCCCTGGAAACCGACTTCTTTAGGCGCTCAGCTACAGTGGCCACCGCTACATTAGGATCACCTGCCTCTAATAGGCGCCGGACCTGCGCATTAAAACTGGCGCTCATTTTGTGCATGCAGGATCTTGTGAGGGAAGACTTAAGGCACGACATGGCGATTCCGTTTTTTACTAATTTAGAATGCTTGGATTGAAAGTTTAGCAACGGCTTCGAAGATCTTGGGGAGTACTGCCAACAAACATGATTTTGTTCGAAGATCAAGGAAATGTCAAGAAACTGAATTACGCGTCGCTGAGGTAATTCCTTGGTAAACTTTAATCCTCCCCCATAAAGTTTAAATTTCTCACTTACTGAGGTAGCAGCCGAGTCTAATTCTTCCCTATTGCAGAAAATCAGGTAATCATCAACGTAACGAAATATCTTGATAACGCTATCACCTAAGGCTTTCTCTAAGCAGTTGTCAACCTTACTCAGGTAAATGTTGCTAAGAATAGGGGCAACCTTTGAGCCAATGCAAATGCCTGATTTCTGCAGAAAAACGCTATCTCTCCACCCAATCAGCGTCGACTTCAAGTACATTGAAAGAATTTCTAGAAAAGCTCCCGTGGAACCACCGCATCTGTCAATAAAAGCCGACTCTTGCACTTGTTCTTTAATGCACTCATTTAAGGAATTTAGCAACCCGTCATGCGGCAAGGAATAATACAGGTCTTCGATATCCATACTAAAAGCAGTACAATCACCCGGATTCTCCTCTCTTAAATAGTGAACTAGCGCCTGAGAATTACGTAGGCAAAAGGGATCTGAAAAAATTAGTGAAGCTAGGCAGTTCTGTAGGTAACTAGCGACACAGACCTGCCACGTCTCTTTCTCTGACACTATAGCACGAAAAGGAATTTCTTGTTTATGGGTCTTGGCCGAGAAAAACAGTTCTAATGTGAGGGACTTAGCGTTCTTGACATTACAAACAAGCCTATCAAGATTATGTCTTGACAAGAGGTCAACCGCACGTTGCTTGCAACCAGTCAAACTCAAGCCTTCGGTAGTTAAGCAACGTGCGGTTGACCTCTTGTCAAGACATAATGTTGATAGGGTTGTTTGTAATGTCAAGAAAGCTAAATCCCTCACATTAGAACTGTTTTTCTGCTCTAAGAGCTTACCGAGACAAGTGAGGGAAACAGGCTGGAGATTTTGGATGTCTATTGGTTTGCCAGGTTTGGGGATGAAAGTTACCTTAGCGTGGGTCCACTCGGAAGGCAGAGTGCTTTCATGCCAATGTTTGTTAAAGAGGTCAGTGATGATCTCGAGGGTTGGGGTGTCCAGATTACGGAGGGCCTTGTTAGAGATTTGGTCGGCCCCCGGTGTGGAGGTGGTGCGGAGCTTATGCAGCGTGGCACGAACCTCGTCCAGGGTGATATCTGCGTCAAGCGCAGAATTAGGGTTGCCGGTGTATGAAGGGAGAGAGGAAGGGGGGTTGGTGTAGAGTTAGTGATCACGGAGCAAGAAGAAAGTCGGAATCAGAGAGTGGAGATGAGTGAAGGAGGCGCGTGACGTACCTGCGGTGCATGGCCTTGGAATGCGACGGGTCAAGGAGGACACGTAGGAGAACCCACGTATCCCTCAGCCCGAGGTTACCGGCCATGCGCTCGCAGGCCTAGCCCCACTGCTGTCTGGTGAGAGGGGAGCAGTGCTCCTCCATGTCAATGGCCAGGCGAGCAAGGCGGAGGCGCAGTGAGCGGTTGTGTTTCTGGGAAAGCCACCGGTGGTGCAGGGAATGATACGCCTCCCAGACGTGCAGGAGGCGACTATCAGCTGTGTAGGAGTGAGGAGGGGTGGGGGCGGTGGCGGTGGCAGAGGAAACATCCTGAAGCAAGTTAGTGGTGAACTGAAAAAGGTCTGAGATGGAGGTGGAGGCTTGTTGCCGCGACTGGCGTAAGCGATCCCAGTCCACCACCAGCACCAGACGCTTGCGGGAAGAAGATAGGGTGGGAAAGCAGAAAGAGACGGACAGGATATAGTGGTAGCTACCGAGAGAGACCCAGGTGTTCGTCCACACCGCGTCCGGGATATTTTTGCAGATGGATGGGTCCGGATTAATGTTCCATTGTACGCTGGAGCCAATGCAGGTGGGTTCCGAGAAATCGTTAAGGACGGTCAACTGTTCGTTCTGCAAGAAGGTCCATATTGCCAGGCCCTTCCTGCAGTTCTTGGGGTAGCCCCAACTTACGTAATGAGCGTTGAAATCCCCACGAATTAGGAGCGCGTTCCGGCTCGCGCGCGATATGGCCTTGCGGAGAAGGAGGAGGAGGGGAGCTGCGCATGTACGGGCGGGGGGGGGGGTGCTGTATGCATTAAGGACAAAGAGGCTGGCATCTTGCCGCCGCCGGGGAAGGAATTCCAAGAAGAGGTGAGTGCACTCCGGAACGTCGAGCGGATGTTCGATTGCCATGTAGGCACGATGAACTAGCGTGACAACGTTCGGAGGTGAAGGGGAAGCAGGGTAGAAAGCTGTGTATTCACGTAGTTTCACTGGGGGAAAGGTTTCTTGAAGGGCGATGATAGCGGGGACGTCGGAAGGAGGGTTGTTCTGGAGGTGGAGCTGCAGCATGTTCCGCTTTGCGCGGAAGCCGCGGCAGTTCCACTGCCAGAAATTAAGGTGCGGGGGGTGTCTGGCCATCTTGAGGCCGAGGTGCCCCTGATGGTGCAGGGTGCTTGGGAGATGAGGATGAGGGGACGAGGGGTGGGACATTAATCGTCACCTGGGCAAGATCAGCCTCGAGGGAACTCTGGCGGGCCTCAATTTCGGCCATGCGGTTGTTAATTTTAGCCATCCAGCTCTGCGTGTCCGTACGCAGAGCTGTAATGGCGGCCATGATGCGTCGTTCATGTGCCTCGAGGAACGAGGCCATGTGGAGGATGACAGCCTCCATCTTCGTAGTGGGGGCAGGTTCGGTAGAAGAGCGCTTCTTATGTGGAGGGCTGCGGGAGGGGGAGACGGCACGAGAAGAGGCGGCCGAAGAGGAGACGGACATAGGGGCAGGGGGTGGTGGCAGTGGGGTCTGGAGAGCGATGGGTTGTGAGGTTTGGTGAGGGGCAGAGGTGGGGAGATGTGGGCGCGCGAGCAGCGCCTGCAGCTGTTTATTTTAGTAGGACAATCTCGTTGCTCTGGGCTGCGATTTGAGCTTTGAGATTTTCTTTCTCGGGGTCGGGTGTTTGAGGCTGCGATCGCCAGCTCACCTGGGAAGCAGTTGATGGGGTGTCTTGCCGCGGTAGCGGTGGAAATGAGACGGAGCGGCGGCGTGGACTGCGGTCCCGGCTTGATCAGGATCTGGTTCGTTGACGGAGGTGCGATGCGCGGGTGTCCTTGGCGGATGGTGTTGACTGCGCTGAGTCGGATGGCGTTGACTTGGGACTGGATGCGAGTGGGGAGAGACCCCCCCGTTCGATGCGGAGCTTACACGGGCGGGACCCCATGACATGTGTGCCGCTGCACAAGATGCATTTAGGAGTGCAGTCAGGGGGGTCTCGAGCCGCGTGCACAGCTCTGCAACGTGGGCAGCGTCCGGACCTGGGCTTGGTACATACGTCGGAGCGGTGACCATGGCTCCAACAATTGAAACAAGCATCAGCCTTGGGGCGGAAGGGGTGACAGATGAACAGGCCGCAGTTGAACACCACGGTGCGAGGGAGATCTTTCGTGAGCACGAAGGTGATCAGCATGGACCGGGTGCGACCCATCTGCCTTGCGTCGGCAATGGCGTCAGTGCTGCTGGGATTCATAGCCTGCAGGTCCTCGATTATCTCCTCTTGCTTTTGATTGTCCACGGCCTTGTAGATTATGCTGCGGAGGGCATTATCGGGTGCAGCCACATAAGCGCGCAGTGGGTACAGCTGGGTGGCGAGACGCGACTCAGAGGTTCACACGTACTGCCGGGTGCGTTGCTCCGAGGGCGTACTGAAGGTGAAAGAGTTGTTGTATGGGTTTATGCGTAAGCGGTCCTCGGCATGGGCGGCAGCGTAGTCGACGCTGGCACTAGAACAGAGTGAGGCAAGGAGGGCCCCATTGGTGGTTGTGCGGAGGTAGAGGCCACCTCCAGAGCGGAAGAGGGTCTTGTAGTCTTCCGCTGGGAATCGAGGCAGCGGGACGTGACGGCGTAGGCGGTGAGTTTTCAACGATGGCGGGGGTGCCATGGCGGACTTGAGGTGGGCGTTCGTGGCTGAAACGGCTTCCTTTGGATGCGCCGCACGCTGGGCTTGGGTAATTCGGGACCAGCGAGGGTCGTCATCAAATACTTGTTGGGAGATGAGTGTACCGTCGACTATACTTTTAATATCGGCGGCTTCGAGACAACGGGAGCGAGTGCCGGCGCAGCGGACGCCGGTGCGACGCTAGGTGCAGCTGCGCGCTGCGGCCGAGGTGGCGTTTCGCCGAGCGTTGGGCTTAGCTCGGTGGCCACGTGGCTGGGCAAAGATGAGGCCCTGGTGAAACGTTGGTCGGCAGGTCCTGGCAAATGAGGTGTCAGGAAGGTCCTTACACCTGCGGGAGCTCCGTAGCAGAAACTGGAGGATGTCCCGGGCGAGATGCCAAAACCAGGAGAAGAAATCGCGGAGCGCATGCGAGGCACGTCCGAAGAACGCCAGGCGTCTTGGCATATGAGGCATGAGCGGACATACCGGCGAACGAAACGGTACATAACGCGCCAGTAGTACCAAAGCTGGAGGCGAGAGTATGTTTTTAATACACCGGCGTGGCAGCATTGTGGATCGTCGTGGAACGTGGCGCAGATGTCGGAGCGGAGGTGTCGGGGTATAACAAGCAACCACTTGCGCGCGCTCGAATTGTAGTTTCGGCGGTACAGCAAGTTATCCCGAGTGATGAAGTGCGCAGCATGCCGACGGAGCACCCACGAGATCGGCGCAGGCGACTGGCTAGACAGCAAGTCAATAAGCGAAGAGATCCATATGTCTCTGCGCTGCTCTGACGGCATGTCGGAAATATTGAGGGCGAAGGCTCCGTAGGTGGAAATAGACGAGTGGACTGGACCAGAGGGCAGGGGTGACCAGAATAGAGCGTCTGCGTCTAAATGCTTTCGGCCTCACCGATAAATAACGCGGATGTCGTACTCTTGCAGGTGCAATGCCCAACGGGCGAGCCGATCAGTTCGATCTTTTAGTGAAGATGACCAGCATAGGACATGATGGTCGGTCACGATGTCAAATGGACGCCCGTACACATGAGGATGACATTTTCCGATAGCCCAAATGATGGCCAGACATTCCTTCTCAGCAACCGAGGATATCGCCTCAGCTTTCGTAAGGGTGCGGCTGGCATACACAACGACGTACTCTTCGAAGCCATCCTTGCGTTGTGCGAGAAGAGCGCCGAGCCCGACACCGCTAGCGTCCGTATGGATCTCAGTTGGAGCAGAGAGATCTAAGTGTCGCAGTACTGGAGGAGATGTGAGAGCGCGTCACAGTTCTCGGAATGCGTCATGGCACGCCGGGGTCCAGGCTGAGAGGTCAGAACTTCCGGCGAGAAGCTGCGTCAAGGGGGCGATGATAGAGGCGAAGTTACGGACGAAGCGTTGGAAATATGAGCAAAGGCCGATGAAGCTGCGAAGCTCATTCATGATGGTTGGTTTAGGAAACTTGGATACGGCGGTAAGTTTTGTGGGGTCCGGGAGAATACCGTCTTTTGAAACTACATGGCCAAGAATAGTAAGCGTGCGAGCGCCGAAGTGGCATTTCTTCAGATGTAGTTGCATGCCTGCAGTGGAGAGGCACGCAAGAACTTGCTCAAGGCGGCTGACGTGCGACGCAAAGTCGGTGGAAAAAACTACAATGTTATCTAAATAACAGAGGCACGTTTTCCACTTCAGCCCTCGAAGAACGGTGTCCATCATTCGCTCGAAAGTAGCAGGTGCGTTGCAGAGGCCGAACGGCATGACGGCAAATTCATATAGCCCATCAGGTGTTGTAAAGGCTGTCTTTTGGCGATTGGCCTCTGCCATCGGCACTTGCCAGTACCCGTAGCGAAGATCCAGCGAGGAAAAGAATTCCGCTCCCTCCTCACTGTCCAAGGCATCGTCGATGCGCGGCAGAGGATAGACATCTTTCCGCGTTATTCTGTTAAGCCGGCGATAGTCGACGCAGAACCGAATGGACCCATCTTTTTTTGAACGAGGACAACCGGAGACGCCCAGGGACTGTTAGAGGGCTGGGTGATGCCACGCTCCAGCATGTCGTCAACAAGCTCGTCGATGATACGGTGTTCAGCAGCCGACACACGATACGGACGCTGGCGCAATGGTGTTTGTTGACCGGTGTCGATACAGTGAACGACTGCGGACGCTCGCTCCAAGGATGGTTGGTCAATGTCAAATGAGGCACGAAAACGTTGGTGGACTTTGATGATTTCTGTGTGCTGCGAAGGTTTGAGTTCTGCGTCGACGGCACGAGTGAAGACGTCTACAGGGGCATCGGTCGCGGCGGGAGGAGTGACGGCATAAATCGGAAGTGATGCCGTATCACCAAACATGGTGGCTGGGAGAACGCAATCGAAAGGTTCAGAGTTACCCAGGCACTCGCCACGGAGTAGGGATGATGGGCGGGCGGACGGATTGCAGACGTAAAGGGCAGCAGAGTCTTCGCAAAAAGCGACGACAGCAAACGGAAGCAGAAAGTTCCGGCGGCGCGCACAAGTGGCCGACGGCGGCCACTTGTGCGCGTGGCGTAGTTCGCAGTAGAGTTACATGACACAGGAACCAGAGTGGCGGAGAAGGTGCGATATCGATGTCAGAGGCGGCAACAACTTTAGGTGAATAATGGCCGTCAGGGTCAAAGCACGGTACGGATAACGTACGTTCGGCACGAGCGCAGTCGATAAGAGCTTGATTGACAGATAGGAAATCCCATCCAAGGATGACGTCGTGCGAGGAACGAGATAGGACAACTAATTCGATAACATACATAGCGCTTTGAATGATGACCTGGGCTGTGCACGATGCTGAAGGCTGAATGCGATGCGAAGTTGCCGTACGCAGAGAAAGAGAGGTAAGGGGAATGGTCACTTTGCTCAAATTGTGGCAAAGCTTCTTACTAATAATAGCAACGGCGGCTCCGGTATCGATAAGTGCGTGTACGGTGACGCCGTCTACGGACAGTTCAATTTCGTACGCCGTGGCAGAATGAGGCCTTGAAATAATCGACGTGAACGCAGTTTTTGCCACGGGAACTGCGACTGTTAGTTTTCCTCTCGGGCTGGGCTGGGTCCGCGAACCATCGGGGAAATGGATCGGCGACGTGGGGAAGGCGACCGGCGTGAATTGAAGGGGGGGCGACTGTAGGACGAGTCCATACCAAGCCGTTGCATACGGCTTAGTATGGCTTTTGCCACAGCCCTGCCTTCCTTTAGGATCACGGGAGGTGCGAGGGCAGAGCCGCGCCAGCTTAAAAGGGGCTGACAAGACAAGGGGTACTCCAAACCTGCTTGCCAACTTCCATAGGTTGTGGGTGACCCTGCTAATACACGGTACCACTTCAGGTCTTACGGCCATAGTAGTCATTCTCGCCCTTGCTTTGCGCTTAGAACTTTTTACTTTTGCAGGACGGTTCTCACTACTAGCGTCACCGGACGGTAGGGTTCCCAGACTCGATGTAACGCTGGACAATGTGAAACGTTATTAGATAAATTATTTACGCGGAAGTTATAGAAGACAGGGCACTCACTGTACAGAACATTTGTTAATTTCCCGTTTCTTGTTAACCCGTGGGCATTCGGTTCCATCCACTTATGTGCAGGAGGCCGTTTCAGAAGAAAAACATTTCATAGGAGATAGAAGCAACAGGGGCCCTATAACATAAAACTATTCCAAAATGTTTTATTCCAATATCCTGACGTCACATTTGCGTAACCGCCAAGGCAGGCATCTGGCAGTCACACGCAGGGTTGTCTGAATAGACTAATCAAACGCTTTACACGTTCAGAAGAGGTCGTTTTTGTTTGCATGAAAAACGAATAACATTGCATACACTGAGCGACTTGCCTTATCTAATTGGCTGAGAAGAGTCGAGAAGCACACTCAAATGGAGAGGGATTTGAAGGGGCCGAGCCACTGCACTGAAAATCGATAACCTGATGAAGAGGGCGGTGCCGCCGTCTGCGATTGGTCCACTTTGGCTAAGTAAGCTGACGGTGGATGGTCGTAAATCGCGGCGGCATGCAACGGAAGCGCAAGAACGACGCTAAAAAGTATCCTCAGCAAAGAAGAGTCGGCAGAACGATGTCTTAAGCGTGCCTAAAATGCTCTAAACGTTACACGGGAACGCAAAAATATTATAATACGCAAATAAACCCATGTTTTACGGCAAGTGCGAGTAGCCAGGGCCTGAGAAGTTGGCGGCAGTCATCTTTCTTTCCTTTTGGAATGGGGCAGCCTGCGTCTATTCAGAAAAAAATTCACCTTTGTTCGGCATATTAATGCATCTTTAACGCTTACAAGTCAATTTGACGCGGTGTGTTTTTGCCGTTTTGTGACGTCGCGTGCCAGGCGGATGAAGTGGGTGCAGCCCGAAAACTTTTCGCCAATAGCCGACGGTTGATGGTGCAAAGCAACGAATGAGAAATAGCTGTATTTCTTTTGTTCGGTCAAATCATGCATGATGAGTTAATACGCGTAATATCAGATGGGGAGCTATCGCGGTTTTCTTGATGCCGCGTGACAGTAAGGTGAAGTGGGGGTGGTCCAAAAAGTTTTTGATCAATCGCGGAAAACTTATTTCAGAATTGGAATAGAAACGTTTGAAATAGCCTTACGTTATAGGGGCGCCCCAGGATCATAAACCGCGCTTTCTGGCACAGGATGCAAGAAGTGATTCCAACCGCATTTTTTAAGTGACTCGACAAACATCCGCTTGTCCGTGAACTCAACGTGCATTATGAATAATTTAAGGTTCAATGCCAGTAATAAAAAAAGACAGCTCCAAAAAATGCTCAGGCAAATGTCCGATGACGAAGGGAAGTACATGAATTGGCTCCCTGTGCACATTGACATTACCTGGGCACGATGATATATAGTAGCACAGAAAAGTTCCACACGTGTAGGAGAGCATACAGGTGCGAATATTCTCACATCCACAAGAACGTTCATGTAGGCTACAACATTAGTATTCTGTTTTTTCAAAAGTATATGTTCGTATCAACAGTATTGCAAGCAGCTTTTGAAAAAAATGAAGTATGATTAAGTTGATCAATAAACTCGGATGCGCTCTGATTTAAAGGTATGGGGAGAAAAATCAGAGCAACAGCAAAAGAAGAACCCGATATATATAAAGACAGCGATTAAGCACAGAAATATTGGACGGTAATAAGTTTACTAGCCCAAACATATTCAACTAATGTAGCAATACCACCACCCCGGCAGTTACGCAGAGAGAAAAGGTGTTTTGCATAGCCCCCATGTAAAACTGGATGCATTAGCTCTTTGGATAATATATATATTTCAGTGAGCTCGAGAGAGTGACGTTTTCCACGCTTATTCAGCTAAGTAAAAAACAATCCAATACTTGCGTATTCTTGTATTTTGACATGAATGAAATGAAAAATTGTAATTTTTCAGGACGAGACACTACTATGGAGTTGAGCGAAGTTGAATAATTGATACACATGTAATTGAAATATTCAATATGTAGAACCACAAGTACCCAATCAATCGTAAACAAATCACTTAGATGTGCAATGCGAATAGCTGGGTAAACCATTTCCTTGCAAAAAAATTGGAGGACGCTTAAGCTTCGCCTTCAAGAGTGGAACGCGACAGCGTTCCCATCGACCCGCCAAGGGGTGTAAGACAATGCGCTACGGCGCAGGGATCACTTACGAGGCGCCCCGCATCGGACTTTGCGCCCACCTATCACACGGAGAGCGTCGAGCAACGCAGCGTTCGGCGCGGCAACGAAACGTGCGCCTGAGCAAACGGAACGAACCGAAGAACTCGGTGTCTCGGAGGGGGAAACGATCTACGCCAGCCAAACGTCGCGATCGGCACGGGCAGAGAGATAGATAGATAGTAATCTAAAGAAAGGAACGGCGCTTGATTCTGCAACCCGCGTGGGACACGGCGAAGCGTCGTCAGGGGAGAGAAAGTCGGGGCCGCGCACAGCCCCAATGCGCGCATGGCGCGCCACCTGGCGGGGCAATGCCGTACATTGAGAGGAGGGGGTCTTCTGTGTTTGCCACAAGATGGCTCTGCGTGTGCGGTAAGCGCAGAACAAATGTAGCGGAAGCGTACTTCGCTACTCGTGTAAATGCGACTTCTGTAAGTTACATGCTCATAATTACCGATATACACCGCAGTATAACTTTCTACGGCTCGTTTTTAAGGGAACACCGCGTTCACTAGAAGCGCGTTTGTACCGCTTTCAAGCATCGAACTCGTGGCTGAGTGGTAGCGTCTCCGTCTCACACTCCGGAGACCCTGGTTCGATTCCCACCCAGCCCATCTTAGAGGTTGCTTTTTATTTACGAAGTGCCTGCCGTGATTTATCGCTCATGGCCAACGCCGCGGACGCCGACGCCGACGACACCGGCCTTTCTGCGACACAAGCTCCTTAACGCTATCGCGTTAATAACCATATGACCGCGTCCAACCCACAAGAACTGAAGAGGAAGCTTTAGCTCGAGTGCTCCTATCTAAATACATGTAAAAGGAGAATTCGTTTTTTTGGGCAGCCACTGCACCAAATTTGACAAAGTTTGTTGCATTTAAAAAAGAAACTTAAAATCTAGTGACTGTTGGTTTCGAATTTTTGAGTTAGGTCGTCAATTTTTTATAAAAAATTGGCAAAAATCACAAATTTTCAAAAAAACGAAACTATCAAGTTTACAACTTCGTAACTCAACCACTAAAAATGATAATAGGATTCTGTGAATTGCATCTAATAGTACATCTAAAGCGGACAAAATTGATATGTTACACATGAATATAAAAAAATGTTATCATAGGGAAATACAACTTTTGCAAAACCGCTGTAACCAACGTAACGAATTCACGTAAGATGTAAAATGACATTTTTAATTTGTCCGCTTTGAATGATCTAATGGATGCCGTTTACAGAACCGCGATATCAGTTCTTGATGCAGAGCTATGACTTTGTAAACTTCGTGCTTCTATTTTTTTCAAACGGTCAAATATTTGAAAATCGTTTTAAGAAAATTCAAGCCCTAAATCGAAATTCCGCTTCCAACAGTCACTAGAATTTAACTTTCTCTTTCAAATGCAATAAATTTCATCAAAATCGGTCGAGGAGTTATCTCATAAAAACGTTTTTGCGTTTTACATGTACTGGAAGAGGCCGTGTCGGAGTTGGGCCCGAGCTAAAGCTTCCTCTGAAGGCTTTTTTTTTCTTCTTGGGCAATGATCGCACGGCTGGCCACAGTTCCTTGTTGTGTTGACTGATATTCCCAGCGAACATAGCAGAAACCCCACCATTTTGAATCAGAACTCAGTGCCTACCTCTATCGGGCAGCCAGGAATCGCGACTGGAAGACGAGACAAATTTGAAGAATTGTGGATGATTTCCCTCCGCGTACAGGCGAACGGTGCACTGCCAAGACCTGAATGTGCTCATGGGAAGTAATTTCATATTTGCTGGCCAAATAATACTTAACAGCGACAAGGTTTTCATCGGGATTTGTAGGTAAGCCGCACGTCTTTGTGATCGGCTGTACTGTTTAGTTACGTTTAAATAGCATGGCAGCCGTACATGGCAGAGGCTTGAGACGACACCTATTTCTCAAGGGACACAACGCTGGAAGACAACGCTGCAGCAGAAGATTGATGTGTCACCGAATTGGCCATTAGGAAGTCATACTTTTTGGGAAACGAAAAACTCAGCCGTGAACCGGTGCTCCTCAACCTTGGCGTTCATCGGTTCTATTTCATTCTAGAAGCAAGGACCTCTGCACCCGTAGCATCGACGGGAGAAATATGTTCCACTCGCTCCTTGATGGATTCCAGCATCGCCAACCTTTCAGCGATTGCAGCAAAATGTAGAAAAGGTCTGCTTTGGTTTGCTTCAGAAGCAGGAGATGAGCGGCAATGTGAACTATGCCTATTCTCGCGCTTAGCAGAACCAATGGAAGCAAACGTGGTTTCTTCTGCACCAGATCAGTCTTAGCAGTCTGGCCCCAAGCGATCAGATCCTCCGTTACGGTTGCACTAGCGCAATTTTTCATCATGGGCAACGTTTTCGGATCACAACTACAATTTTGCAAACATCTCTTAGTAAAATACAGCAGTAGCAGTGGGTGACATGCTGCCAAAACAAGGGTACGTATTGACGGATGTTTGGAAGCGCAAACACACTCAACGAAAAAGATCTTTCATTAAATCGACTGTTACATGTCCAGCGAAGGCCCTTCTAACTTCAGCGCTAGTTATAGCGGGAACCTCTGTACCCTGTTCATCACTACTCCCAGTCATAGTTGCGTGGCTGCGCTAAACACTGTACAGGTGAGTAAAGAATTTTGCTGCTGCTTTTACCATACCATTGAAATTGCTGGTTACACTATCGTACTTGTATCTCACTGCGTACACACAAGTCTATCTCTCTCTATCTTATCAATCTCATCAAATCTATCTTATCTCTCACTGCGTAACAAAAATGCATAGAAGAGGGAAAGAGAAGACGCGCCATTAACTACAAACGCGAGTCGCTCCATTTAAGCACACGTACGTACAAAGAAAAAAAAAAACAATTGTTTCACTGAAACGAAATCTGTTCCGCTGCGTTGCCAGCCATAGGAACACGACGGCTACTACATTGCGACAAGCGCTGTGGTATACGCGAAATTTTAATATTTATTTACGGCACTTATAATCGCACCGCCTGTGTTGTATGAATTTCAGGAGTCTGTACTGAATATTGCGTTCGATTTCCGCAAGTTTTCGAGTTCATACGTCGATCAATGCGCCGTTCACCTCTCACAACACACTACACGCGAACACCATGAAGAAACGTGCCGCACAGCTGTCCTCTTAGAAATGGAACTTTCGAAGCAGCATGCGCACGTGGAGCCGAAATTGTCGCATGCATACATTGCCCTCAGTCGCCGCACCGGGGAAAAGGGTAGGGGAGGAGCAGGATGCTCTATATGAGAGGGACTCCTCGCAAACGCAGGAGTCGACGTTGCGAGGTCCAGTCGTACGCGTCGCTTCGTCCGCGCATCTAGCGCCACTCCAAGAGCTGACGTGCACTTGAGCACACAATGCCGGACCTAAAAGGAAAAGTGGCCATCGTAACTGGTAGGTTTTGATGACTTTTACCAAACGTGTATTTGATTACCATAACCGCAGTAGCATGCAACGTAAGTTTTCGAAAAAAGTCATATGACAGCACATATACGTGGCACCACGACGCATGCCTCATAACTTTTCAATCAGTAGTCAGTTGCATAATTATTTATGCGCGTGTGATAATTTCTACCCCATCGAGGTTACATTGAGCGGGGCATGTAAAAGAGGTTTAACGTGACGGATAATCGTAATAACATAAATTCACCACGAACATGTATTCAACTGTGGCATGCTGGTAGTTAACTTTTTAAGGTAATTTCAAGTAAGCAGTTACATCATTTAGCAGCCACGTTTAACAAGTATAGAAAGCAGAACCTGGTCTCGGTGGAAAAAGTGGATCTATTGAAATAGTTTTATTGTAGCGGCAAAACAAGCCTGAGTGGGCAATATATACCTGCTGGTAGAGTGAAGCCGCATGCTTGAACATTGCGAGATGTAGCTGTTCCAGCCCATAATATTTCGCAATCTTAGCTAAAGGTTTATAATGCTGAATAATGACGTCGACAACCTCGCATCTGGAAACAATACCAGCAGCAACAACAACAGGAAGCACATAAACTTATGGAAATCCAACACCCATACTATAATTTTTCTAAGGGGAAGCCTCCGTGAAAGGGTTAATTAAATATTTTCGGGCGATTCACCTACTGCACCCCGATTTGCAGCATAGGAATTACGCGCAGTCCACGGCAACACCTCTAGACCACGCGAGCCACATGACCCACACGGCCACGGATTAAGGTGTGTCAGGGAAAGGCAATTTCTCACAACACTTTCTGAGGATTCGGTCCAGTTTGCGATTAAACTGTCTCCATCAGTGGCCAATTTTACTGGACGAGAACTTGACCAAGCAAGTGCACCAGTCCTCCGGGGAGTAAGGAATGGAAAGTTTCACTTTATTAATATTATTACGCAATTTAAAGGATGCATTTGTTGCAGCGAGGATATTCAGGTACCACTTCTGGTTCCGTTGCGTTATTTAGTAAACATAGCCCATCACTGGCGCATCTATGCGGGTAGCGCCCACGGCTACATGTTGAAAGCAATTCTTTGCATGAGTGATGTCCTGTGCGTGAGTTATGTACCAAGACACCAGCAACACCCAGCGCGTACCCTTCCCAAAATGTTATCAAAGGCAGCTTCGCTTTAACACGAACATTTTCACCGTAGCAGAGTGACGAACTGTCAAGAAAAAGAGCACAGTGCATGTGATAGCTTAGCTTGAAATTTTTTGCTGCAATAAGCAAAATATGCTTTCTTGGTATTGTGTTCCGCTGGATGTACCGAGCTCTTGAAATCAGGTAACTGCTGAATAATTGTTCCGTAGTGTTGGTCGTGCATTGGAGGCACCGTCTATCGCTTTACCGCGCCCATCCAGCTTCGATAGACAGCTGTTGAATGGCGACACGGCCGAAGGGTTACCGTTGCATGCAGCACACATTACTTAGGCAATTTGAGCCACCTTAATTTCAGCTGAAAAATCAGTCTTGTTCTATGCAGGATTTCGCAGCAAACAGCAGCCAGAGTTTTAAAAGTATGCGGAAGCGCTCCAGGAGGAAGTGGTCAAGTGCCAGTTGCTAGTATTGTACGCTGCAAGACTCACGAATTCTTCCATTCTGGATAATGGCGCAAATCGTGAAATTTTTTTGGCAACATCTGAAGTAATACCGTTAGGGCATTATATATCTGTAATGGTAAAGCTATAGAGTGCTCTAAAAACATTAAGTTGAACAGCTTCTAACTTCCTAATTGTTACACACTCGCTTTATCGTACTGTTGAAGATAACGAGCGAAATATAAAGCAGCACAGACATACACCTACGCGCGACGCAACTGCAGTGCTCTCCAACGCGCCACATGTGAACCAACAGCAATATTATCTTGATCTCTATTTATCTTGTCTGCTTATCACTATAATGAACAACCGCGATGGAACGACATCGCTGGCGTTAATTGGGCAGCGAGTGTCGGCGCCGCTGCCCGGTGAATTCTGAAGCGGCCGCAGGCAAGGAGAAACGAACTGTTGGCTCATACAATATACGTTTTAGTGCATTGCAAAATGCAATCGCAGCAAGCACACGGGCACGTTACGTGTATTTTTAAAAATGTGTCGCAGTCTTTCTTTGTTACTCAAGAAAAAAAATGGTTGCATCGCAAGGGGTACGATAGAAACTCGTTCAAAACCGTGGAAATTGTGTGTGCTTGCGTGTATAAAGGCAGAGCAGCATTTGCTTTTCTTCCGCCACTGAAACACTAAAGAAATGCTCAGTAAGCTGACTTATGTCTGGCAACATGCAAGCTTAGACGTTGTCAGTATTGTATGCTAAGAGTTTCTTTTATTTATTTTTTGCTAATTAAAACAGCTGTAATTGCGTCTTGAGTGCGTTTTAGTTTTGAAATACAGACAGCTTTGCACAACATATTCAAATGTCGTGCGCTAGGCACACCGGTCGCTCCCCGCGGCTTTTCCGTGGCGTCATCTCAAAAACGACCACGGCTCCCGCTTTATTTTGCTATGCAGGCGATACACCGTCCCATCCGAGTCAGTCAGAATCATGCCTTAGGCCAAGTCACAATCGAGAAAAAGTTTCGGGTACTCAAACCTTGGCATTCCGAAGGCGTCACAATGCCCTTCGGGAAACCCGCATAGACGGTGGCACCTGATTTTAATCTAGCTTGTAGCGTAAGAAAATCGGTGTATTTGTTCACACTATACCTTTAGTGGTGAATATGCTGAAATGTAGTAAACATACAACATTTAGGCAACAACTATTGGGTCGCCAACGTTCAATTTCCACCTTTGTCTCAAAACGGGCCCTCCATGTGCGCTTTGTGAAAGTATCGAGAAAGCAATAACTTGAAGAAGGGTACGAAGCACATGAAGAGTAGTGATTATCCTAGGTGACATATTAATATGAACGCTTATAACTACAACAGATGGTTATTCATTCAGAAGAAACAAACAAGTTTCCAACACCCGTACTATTTACAATCAAAGATTGGCATAGGAAGTCTTTTGAATCGATGCCGGTATATTCCTCTCACAATGCTTTGCCCACAAAATGATTTAGAAGCACAATTACGCATTACTTCACAAGCATAATAAGGACATTCTCAGAGCAGTCCGTTCATTTACTACCATCATGAAGATAGCCTTTTGCAGGTTTGTGTAATTTGTTATGGAGTCGCTTTCGTCACAGTAATGCATGAACACTCGATATGTTTCGAATACTTAGGACGTCATTCAATATTAATCTTTAGTTACATGCATAGCGCCTACGTAATATTCATCATTTCCTGTATTCAGAAATGTTGTGGTTTGAGAGCTTTGTCAAATGTGAACAGGTAAGTTAGGCCCCGCCAGTGGCAAAGGCCTTTTATGTAGGTTCCCTATTCGAACGGAAAATAAATTTGGGATTTGAAATATCTGCAGAGGGAAAAATAATGACCCCGTAACGTGTCCTGTGGTAAAGCCGCCTTGACAAATTAACAGTTCTCATTCGCTGCGATCTCGAAGAAAACGGAGCTTTGGCAATGATCTTCAGGGTCCATCCAGCATTCAAGTTAAACATGTCCCGTCAAACAAGCTGATATGCCGAATGGACTGCTGGTGAAATTGCGTTACCCGATATTTGTTTACTTGATACCATGCTCAAGAAAGATAACGAGAAGCATATAGGGAAAGTCTGGGAGAGAGAAGCATTCATTTTGGCAGAGAAGCTGGGGATTTCGCCTTAAACAATGTTCTGACTCGCTACTCAGCATTGAGGAAATGGGACGGGAGTCAAAACGCAGGGATAGGGAGAGCGATGTTGAAGATGAGGGCGAATATGTTGGTGAGTCGACATGAGCAGCAAAGTCGCTTCGGGGCCTCAAATATCTAGAGCTTTAGTGCAGAAAATTTACTAGAGCTTTTACAACATCCCGCTGACAGACATTCGGTCAATCTTCCAATAGAACCTTTTCAGACAAAGCTTGATCGGTAAACTTGACCAAATGTTTTACCAGTGACTTTCTTTGTACAGAACGTCACGGACAAGCACACAAAACGTGTTCTGCTGTTTAGAGTACCTCCTAATGCTGGCAGCCGGACTGTCTGCATAGCCAACAAGGTGTAGGTGTGGCCGAGGGAACACCACACCCAGTCCCAACGTGCGAACAAAGCTTGCATACCTTCTTTGCAAACCATGTTGAAATATCCGCTTCACTATACCGCACTGGGAAGGGCAACAAGGCGAAGATAGACGATAACGCAAGAGAGCGCAAGTCTATAATGGCCAGCGCAACGCTAGCATATTTCAGAAATGCAGCAGACTTGTGACACTTTGCAGAAGTACAGCGCAATTTACAGCGCAGCTGAATCTTTGGAACAGATGGAAGAACTTCAGTTCACTGTAAATAAATCGCATCCGTTAAAGTGTTGCCGGTATATGACTGGTTCGTTTGAAACCTTGGGTGCTGTAAACGTAAAGCTATCGCAAGCAGCTTCTATTCATTTCTGCCATTAGACTTCCACAAGTGGCCAAACATTTCAGACAACGCCCACTTCGCCTGTTTGACACATGATGTCACTAAGGGCACTATAACGTAAAGCTATTCCAAGCTTTTCTATTCGAACTCAGCAATCAGCCATCCAAGATTGGTCAAAACTTTTTTGGACCCCCCCCCCCCCTTCGCCTGTCTGTCATGCGAGGTCGCGAAACCCGCGATAGCTCCCAATCTGACATGACGTCTACACACTGATTAAGGATGATTTTACCGGGGAAAGAAAAATAATCATTTTTGATTTGGCGCGTTTTCGCCATTAATCCTGTGCCATTGGTAAAAAAGTTTTAGACTGCACCCGCTTCACCTGCCTGTCACTCAGCGTCACAAAACCGCGAAAACTCATTGCGCCAAAGTGACGTGTACGGGTTACAGATGCATTAATGTGCCAAACAAAACTTAATTTCCTGCTGAATAGCCACAGGCTGACCCGATCCAAAGATATGGCTGCCGCCAATCGCTCAGGTACTGGCTACATCCACCTGCCGGAGAGCATGGGTTTATTTGCGTATAGCAAAACGTTTCGCGCGGCCGTATAACGTTATCGAGCCCTTTCCTCAAGTATACGACATCGCTCTGCCACCTCTTCTTTGCTGAGGATCTGTTTTAGCGCCATTGTTTGGCTTCCGTGGCATGCCGCCGTGATTTTCGACTAGCCACCGCAAGCTAAGTTAGAGAAAGTGGACCAATCGCAGACGCCGGCACTACCCTCTTGATTCCGTTATCAGTTTTCAAACCACTAGCTTGGCCCCATCGAATCATTCCCCACTTGAGCGTGCTCCCCGCCTATTGTCAGCCAATTATATAAGACAAGCCGCTGATTGTAGGCAATGTTATTCGTTTTTAACGAAAGAAAGGTGACCTCCTGTGAATGAGTAGAGCGTCTGATTGGGCTGTTGAGGCAACGCTGCGGGTCACGCCGGATGCTGGCGTCGGCGGTTACGCAAATTTGACATCAGAATATTGGAATAAAAACATATGGATATAGTTTTTTATAGGGCCCTAGTTTTCTAATTTGACGTGCACACACCGATTATGGAAGATCAGACGGAACAAAAGAACAAAGATATTAAGGATATTACACCTTTTTGAGCATAAGCGTAACGCCTTCTGTCAATTTCTTTTCGGGCTGCGCTCACTTAGCGTGTCAGTCACGTGACGTCAGAAAACCATAACAACTCACCACGTCAGACTGACGTACATGCCCTAAGCATGCATTAATATACCAAGCGATACTTCATTTTTTTAGGAATAGCCGAAGACAGCACCTTTACAAAGGGAATGTAAATACGGTTTCCGCCGATCACTCTTGCATTGGTTATTCGGAGTTTCCAGTGAGAACGCATATTTCTTTCGTATATCGGTAATTTTCTGTGCCAATATATAGTGTTCTAGGAAGAAAGCAGGCCCACGAGTGTAAAATAATGTATATTTACAACCGGTGTATATGGGGATGATGATGATGAAGCCTCAATCAATGGCACAAACCCACTGTGGGGGATAGGCCACGATTCGGGTGGTAATATGATCGAATAAATAAAGGAATTTTGTTAATAAATAACTAACACAAAAAAGTAAAATAAGTATATAATCCAAGATGAAAAATAAACTGTGAATACATGAGTAAAACTAGCGATCAGTACTATAGTAAACCTTGCGTTGATAGGAATACTGAAAAAGTAAGAGAATAATAAAAATAAAAAACATATACATGAACTTGAGTAAGCTAAATTTTTTATTAATAATACTAGAAGGATTTAAACTGTGCATTTGTGCTTTTACTTTTTGAATTTCCTAGACTGAAGTAGAAGTAAATCAATTGTGGAAACTAAGAGCTATTAACAAGGCATTCTTTTTGTACCACATAGAAAATTATAAATGGCTAGGCAAACGTTCCTGTGGCTGCATCCCAATAATGTTGCTCCAAGGGAGAGAATAGCAGTGCTGTTTAAAGGGAATCCAAAATTTTGAAGTGGGATTTCTAGACATAGTTTTCTATGAGCAGAAAATCACCGACAGGATAATAAAATATTATCTATAGGTCCCGGTTCATTGCAGAGGTAGCATAGAGGGGATACCGCCAGACCACACCTGTGCAAGTAAAATTAAGTGTTGGAATACGGCAACGCAGCTTGGTAAATGAAACTTCGAATTTCCGGTTAGGACACCATTTCCGGTTCCAAGAATAATTTAGGTGCAAAAAATCTGTACATTTTGCTAATGACAGGGCTTTTTTGTCTTCGCTCAAAGAAAATTGTCTATATCTGGCTGCAGCGACGTCCAAGGCATCGGGCCAAGCTCGGGCCAAGGCATCGGCTATTTCAATAATAAGAATGTCTTGGTGGGGTTCAGGCAACTGCCAGAGTTCGTCTTCCTCTAGTCCAATTCAACTTCTTCCTTCCCTTCACCGTAACAACACCCTCCTGGCGGAGTAGCTCCGTCCCGGTGCACGTTATAGAGCCTCACCTAATCGGGGGACATAGGGCTTGAGCCTGGCGACGTAAAAAGCATCGCTTGTGACGTTAGGAAGCACTGAAGACTGACCGACTGGGGCGATCTCGTATGTCACGTCGGACAGTAGGCGTAAGATTTGGTACGGACCATAATGACAGGAAAGTAGTTTTTTTGACAAACTGACGGGACGAGAAAGCGTCGACGGGGGTCGTCGCTTCCGTCGTGATTTCCGGCGACGGGGGCCGTCGCCGGAAATCATTCCGGATTTTCATTCCGGATTCCGGAAATCATTCCGCTCGAAAGGATATTTCAGCGCCATCATTGCGAACTCTGTCTATATTTCGTGGTAGCACCCACGCTTCGGGAGTCAAATAACGCAAGGAACCTCATTCAAGCAGAAAGTTTCAAGGCGTTTCGATGGCGAGTGGGCTCGTCGCGCCATCTCGCGGATACCGTGGAATCTGAGGAGCGAATTGATTTCAATTTCGAAACTTTAGGGGTACACACTTCCCACAGCCTTCTGACTCGAAAGGTGACTTGACATTTCGAAAGTCGTGCTTTACATTTTGAATTTGAATTACGGAACTTTGTGGCTTTATTGCTCTCTTAAACATATGATTCCAAATGTGCCTTAACTTTTCTAAAGTCGTACATTGGGCCATATAACGAGACAAGCCAACTCAACATACTATCAGAAAAGTTGACGAAGCACGCAGCGAGGTACGATGAGAGGAAGCGTTGTGGTGGTTCATTTGTGCTGTCATTTAAAAAAAAAGAATATCAACATTTCTTTTCACCTGCGCCAAAGCACACATGTGAGGAACCTAAAGCCAGCAAAGGTAACTACGGCCTTATTTATTTTTCTAATTTGACTTTTATTCGCGAGGACACATTGCGCCTCTTCGATTCTCTGGTTCTGGCTACCCGCGGGCTGCCAAAGCCAGCCAGAGGGCATGCGTTTTTCTGGTGTAGCCCGGGCCAACGCGCGGCGTACCTCGGTGCGCGTTAATTTTAATCTGGCCCAGTGGATTGTCGCCTGGCAGAGCTTTGGACGCTTTCTGGGTAGCAGTCGAGAAAAATAAACAATGGTCGCTCCCCGACATCACTCTGGGGACTCGACGGATCGCAACGCGTTCGCTTGAGCTCAACCTCTCTGGAAAGTCTTGTCTCGCCGGTGTAGGATACAGATCAGTATGCGTGTAGTTCTCTGTGGGCCAAGCGTCTCACGTTTTCTTTAATACTCCATCGCTAAGTGCCCAAAGTAGTCATTCGACTGTCGTCAACATGCTTTCCTTCACGTTGTTTTTTCATTCCGTTGCCACAAAAAACAAAAGTAAAGACATTGTTGCGGCGCAGAGAATTGTCGCAACGTGAAAGTTCGATTTTCTTACTTCTTCCTCTTTTGCGGTATGTAATGGGCCGTGCGACGCTTCAGTTGCTGGGTGCTCGTATTATATTATTGCGTTAGCAAATATGTGGACACTCATGGCGCATTCCTGGCGTCGTGGTGTCTCTCATGTTCCGAATAAAGTTTAAGGGCGACAACATCGTGAACGCATGCGGTACGCTACAAGTGCGAGTAAAAGTGTAGGGGAGGGGGCAGGTGACATGGGTGAGCCGACGTTGGTTGCTCAGTATTCTGTGCACAAGGGAGAAAACGGGGAGGAAGCGCGCCGCTTTCCCTTGCGTGCGATTATCAGGGGGATGGGAGGGAGGAAGGGGGGGGGGGGGCTTAGGATTCTGTGAGCTGTGAATCTGTGATTTGCCAACATGTTTACTTGCGCTGTGTGATGCAGTATATAGCGACTTTTAGATATCTTGGTCTATTGGAGATTTATACGTATATTCAATTTTCTTGTTGCGAGATTTTTTGTATACGTGCAGTGAACTTTGTTTCCAACGACACTCTTTTGCCCTTTATCAAGCTGTACCTTCGCATTTGTATATTCTGTTGTAACTTTGCATTTATAATGTAAGAAGGCAACTGCAATGAAAGTGAGCCAACCCTCCCTGCGCAATAATGGTTCAGTTGGTTATCTACGAGGCATGTCGTAGCACACAGGCATCTCTCACTTAGAAAAGTGACTCGCAGGTGTGAGGATAAGTGTTCTTTAATGCTCTCATAGTCTGGCTTGAACATGGTTACGTGACATAATGTAAGCTCGAGAAGTTGAACCGAGTGGTGTCGTGAGGTTTTTGACAGTTGGAGGTGTTTCCCGAAAAGAAATTAGTAGCCGTATGGCTACCTCTTACATTGAACATTGCATTTCATTGGCCACTGTGAAGCCTTGCATCAAACGGCTCGAAAACAGACGTGAAAGTTGCAAAGACGATCCAAGACCGGGCCAAGCCACCGTGCAATCACCCCCAACACAATTGCAAAAATTGAAGAGCTGATTAGACACGAACGGAGAAGAAGCATGGAAAAACTGGCAGAGGGTGTGAACATCAGTCATGGTTCGGTTAATACCGTAATTCATGAACATCTCGGTTATAGGTTCTTGTATGCGCAATTGATGCCCAACATTTTCAACCACTACCAGAAGACGGAGAGGTTCGGCGCTGCCTTGGCTGATCTCATCCGGTATAACAATGAGTGTGACGTCTTCTTCTCTGCAATTGTGACCAGGGACGAATCATGGTGCCACTACTACGAGCCTCAAACGGCTTACAGAGGAAACATTCGAATTCACCACCTGCAAATAAAGCAATGGCCGTCATTTCCGCCGGAGAACTGTTGTTGATTTTTTTTTTCGAACGTCAGGGGTCATTACTGATCGAATTTGCTAAACCTGGAGAGACTATGAATCGTTTCCGGTATTCTGAAGTGCCGGATCGGCTGCGTGTCACAATCAAGAACAAACGACATGGAAAATTGACGAATGGGGTCATGTTGCTCCAAGGCAATGGCCGTCTCTAGGTCGCTGATGTGGTTAAAACGAAGCTGGAAAAGTTCAAATGGTAAACGCTGCAACATCCGCCATACAGCCCGAACTTGTGGCCTTGGGACTTTTACATTTTGGGGCAATTGGAAAAACAGCTCAAGGTAACCTTAATTCGTGTCGGACGATGACGTGAAAGAGTGAGTTATAGATTTTTGAAGCAGCAACCCAAGGAATTTAATAAGACAGGAATCACGTGACGCGTTAGTCGGTGGGACAAATGCCTAAATGCTCATGGAGGCTAGATTTAAATAAGATATCCCGCTAGTCATATATTCGCATTGGCTCACTTTAATTTGCCTCGCCCTCGTATATGTTGCAGAACTTCTGCTTTTTATATATTCTCTCTGTCGAGATTAAAATTTTGGTGCAATTACTTACAATACACGACCAGTGGCATCTTCTCCTGCGATATACATTGGAACAAAGGAAAGCCTCATTGAGAGTTTTCCCTGGCCGTTTCACAAGTACAAAATGCACACAAGGATTTTGAATGACAAAGTTTCATCAAAATATTTGTCCTGAACGTGTTCATTTCATTGGCTTTACATTTTTTCATATCAGCAACATACACTGCTTTGCGGGTTTCGAACTGATATATTTCATAAATTTGTGTGATATTTACTTCACTTATTAAATAGCCAGAAAAGATGTAAGCATTAATATCAGTTACGTCGGGCGCAATTTTCGGGACATACAAGTATATTCCCTTATAAAAAAAAATACATATTTTCCTGGTCTTGAAAGTGCGTAGCGTTCAAGAATTCATTTTGCAGCATCTTTTGCAATTGCGATGCAGTTATTAATGTATTTCTTCCCTCGACAAATTCAATAAGGTGGAGGCCGAGCTTCAACGTGCCCCCCCCCCCCCCCCCCCCCGCCCCACCCGAAAGAAATTTTTGGTACCATGGTGGCTTTTGTAGTTATACTAGGACAGGGTGGTAAATATTGATCCTCTCACAAAACACACTCATAACACCACGGAACAGTTGCTTACGTCACTTATTGCAGAGGCTACCAATACCCACCCATTTCTACCTTTGCCTACACATTACTCATAGTGTGCCCTTTTTGTTCACCCAAAATAAACAAGGTGCCTTGTTCCGTCACACCGGGGAACTCAACTACGAGTTCCCTGTGACGAGTGAATATGTAAGAAAAATAAGGATAATTAATTATTTCCATCACTTCTAATTAGGCCAGGTACGTGAAAATTTGGCCACGCATTAAACTTAACGTGCCCCTTATTCTTGGGATATCAAAGATATAGACACTCCAACGCAATCTGCGCCGTCGTTTTCGTAGCCGTGGTGGTTTCTTATCAAGTTCAAGCGCGATACGATCGCAGCTGTGCACGGTATCGTGTGCGGACGGGGGAAACAAGAAAACAAACAAGGACGGTGGCTTGACGCAGCGGAGTCTTCTCGCGAGAGCGAGGGGTGGGCGGAGCGGAGAGACGTGTGCGCGCGAGGGGGAGATTGGGGAAGAAGGAAACTACGTTAGTGCGCATGTCCCCTTCTGCTGTGGCTGTGGCTGCACACGGCACGGCTGAGCGCGACCGCGTGTGCATTATCTTGGAGGTAACCAAGCTCGATGGCTGGGTGTCGCTTTGTGTACGCTGGCTTCTCGCGCGCCTAGTTTGCCTGTGTGCGCACGACACAGCGATAGGCATTGTTAATGTAGTCAGCAAGCCAATGTTCATACCAGGTTATAAAGCTTATAAAACTACTAACCTCGTTTCGTATAGCTATTAGCTTGCTATCGCAATCAATGCTCTGCCTTTCGAGCGAACTACGACTTCTGTTTTACCTCATCTGATGCCTGTGTGTTAGACACATTTTTTTAGGACTTTAGGCACCATTGCAGCAGGATGACACCTTGAAACACTTGAATTACAAGTTTTTTTTTTTTTTGAAAGGCACTACTGGATTCACAGCCACCGCAGCTTGTCTTAGAGGCGTTGATAGCGACAGCATCGATGTTTGCCAATTTCAGCTGCTTCATTGTTCCCAAAATCTATTATGACCGCTTTTACTGCAATCACGAGGCCCTCTTTAATTCGAGCGTGATTATTCGACAATCAGTTAGCGCTGCTCGAGCTGCACAGCAACTGTCTTCTCGGGTCAGTCCATATGACTGGACACGCACACCACTAATTGTCCAGAAGTACACACTAAGTACACCACTAACTACACAGAAGTGTCCAGTATTCAGGCACTGATTGCATTGAATTAGTTTTCGAATAAATCGGCCTGTTGCTTGTCGATTGTGGTCGAGGTCGATATGAGCGGGACTTGAGCCCCCTTAAATGTGATTTTCGCAACGCGCATGTTCCCGAGGTGGCAAGCGTCAATTATTACTCACGAGCGTATGGTGAACAGTCCCGCTCTTACAAACACCCACTGAAACAGCATCATAACGACCTGGCCAAGGTTGGCACAGCGCCACTTCGAGTGAGCGTTATACAAGTACAAATCACAGCATGGCCTGGAAATCTGCAACTATCTACGCAGAAGTAATATCACCATCAATGAGCTCTGTGCTCGAACCACTGCGCGTTCACACGAAAGCCCATACGTTGAACCGGATGCGCGGCGACATGGTAGAAGTACGTGGGTGAGCATCAATTGTGGACTTCATCGTTTTCACAATTGCATAATCATTATTGTACCATTCAATCTTCATCTTCTTCTTTGGTTGTTAACGCGTTTCGAAATAATGCGTTCGGTCGGCCTCAGGATTTCACGCACTACTCTTAGCACATTCTTTATCTAAGCACCAGCAATGAAAAGCCTGAAGGCTTGCCTTTCACCCGTTGTTTTTATTGGAAACAAGAAACAGATACAAATGCCAAAAGGTCAACTTCTTTCCTTTTTGAGAGCGGTTGTTGTTTGTGCTTTATGAAGGTTCACGGTGGTTTCAGACCACAGCCTTCCGCAGGTGCGATGACAAATACCAACCTTATTCATTTTATACACGCTTCATCGCGGTGAAACCGTGTTTGTCCTCAAGATTAGCTTCACTGCATCCGTCACGTATGCACGCACGCACAAAACATGGCAAGGGAGGAAAATGGGAGATTTCGAAATCAGTACAGGCTTTTAGGGCTTCTGTCGCAGCTCGCGCTCTTCAATATGTGCGCCTACTAATTTTGCCTAGGTACCGAAGTGATCAAACGTGCTCTAAAGGTTATCTATCTTCACGGTCATATAAGACAAGTTACGTTGCATAGTTTAAATAGCACAACCAGCTATGGAAGACGCTCATACACAAGATGTTGCGTATCATTTCGTTTCTGCTACAGCTTGCTTATGCACCCTTATTTTGTTGAACTTTTCTTGGAGTAACTTTCCTCGCATTATGCTCCTTCTTTGCGAGCGACAGGCGCCTCGGTGGGCATTGGCGAATGCACGGCGAAGCATTTCGCTTCGCTTGGCTGCTGGCTCTCCCTGACTGGACGGAACACCGCGAATCTGGAGAGAGTGGCCAAGGCTTGCTGCGCACTGGGGCTTCCTCGGGACAAGGCATGTGGCCGGTGGTGCCGTGCTGAACCTTTATTCACGCAGCTCGCGAAACCGGCACTGGAATAACTGTCCAGATCCCAGCCACATCAACCTCATTATTGGCTTGTTTTAACGGAATTGTGATTGTGGGCTTATGATCAACAAAACAGAACCTCTGTAAATTTAAAGAGTAACGATGAGGGTTTCTTGTTAAAACATATCAAAATTCTTCCGTCGATCCACTATACCTTCAAGAATGCTAAAACAAGGAAACGGAAGAAATACCAGTTAACAAAGACGTCAAGAAATTTCCTTCATTATCTTTTGCTTCGTGATTGAAAAGGATACTGAAGGTGCTAGTTTAGGAAAGATGAGGAGTAATATTTAGCCTGACGTCACAAAACATGCAGTTTGACGGTGATAGTGTTCTTTTGAGCAATACAGGATGTACCTTGCAAAATACGACTGAGGGCCTATAGCTGGCGAAATCAGTGCAAATTTAGTAATCGTCAAGAACCACGCAACCTCCAACCGCACAACAAAAATACATTTTTGTAATGAAAAGTTGATCTCTTGAAGAATCATAAGAGTATAATACTTATCCTAGACAAATCGCACCAATGGCATCGGAGCGGGAGAAAAAATGTCTCCGTGCGGCTAAATATAAGCGTTATCGTGAGCCAGGGAAATTTACAAGCATGGAATTCTGTAAGCATGGAATTTTGTTGGTTAACGCGAGACCGGGATATCTGTAGGTCGCTGGGCAAGACTGTCACTGTGCAATGTACAGTTGGCGTCCCTCTTCTGTATAGCACGGGAATGACGGCCGCCGGGCCGCTCCGCAGCCAGCCAGCGACGTCTAACGGTAGCTGCTGAGCTCGAGATAAGAAGTGTCTGGGCACGCGCCACCGACGCGTACTACCTTTAGGCACTACCTTTAGACGTCGCTGGCTGGCTGCGTCGAGATCCGGTGGCCGCCATTCCGGCGCTCTACACAAGGGTGACGCGCACTGTACATAGGATGGGCTGATGACAAAGTATCATAAAACTTACTTACGCGTTTTGTATTCATGAAAGTATAATCGCGTACTGTGAAGTCAGCCACCGTGCTCTCAAATCTTTGACTTGCGATTAGCTCTTCACACGGTCATTTTTTAAAAGTTTTGCTTGAAGGGAACCAAAGCTTAGGAAGTGTATCTTGCTTTTCGTCAGGATGACGAAACTGGGCATGAAGTAGCGCAATTTTATGGAGAACTATTTACTTATTCTTAGCAGTACATTCCGCAGAAACGAAAAAGAGTGTGAAAGGCAGTTTGAGAAATATGATGTTAGTATGACGAATAAGGTAATCATCTATTCATACCAAGAAGCGCACGACCTGCAGCTCTACTTGTGATCATGACTCGGCTTTCTGGCTGAATGGCCAGGGCTTCCTGCATGAGGTCGCAGGTTCTCTATCGGCCCACTGAACCACGTTTTGATGGGAGCAACTAAAGAACCCTTATGTGCTCGGCGTTAGATTCCCATTATTGAATCCCACTCGGTCAAAACTTGTTCGGCGCCCTTCTCCATGGTGTTTATCAAAGAGTTCCTTGTTTTCGGGGGTTTTTTTTAAGGAATTCGGCGAATGTTTTTCGGCGTTGATTATTTCGCTCAAGAATTAGGTGCTAATGTCCGTTTTTTTATTTATTTTATTTATTTATTTTTTTATTTTATTTCCAAGTAACCTAAATTGGGAGTTTAAATGTTTGTGTTTTGAATGGTCACACGTTATAAACAGATACACCAACCACAGGGAGACGTATCTAGAATGCCAGCAGTAACTTTAATCAGATGAAATATTTACAGTGATCGTAGATCAATACAAGTACGATAGTACCACGCGCATTACAACTTGTTGCACTATATGAAGGTACACTCAACAAGGTTAGTGTTAGTGATGGTAGCACGCTCTTTTCGAATAATAACTCTTAGCATAAATGTGCCTTCCACATTGGCGCTAGAAACTGATAAAGCGAGCAGTGTGAGTGCGCACCGGCAATTGATAGATTTAACAGTGTGCACCATGTAGATGTCATTGTTTATGAAATCATCCATGAGTTACAGCATCCTGTCCCTCAGAAGGCACCGGCCTTAACATGTACTCATGGTGCGCTAAGCAACTTGGCTGCTCAGTCCAAAGCATACGATTAATGTACGGAGTATGTAACCAGTATTTCTCAGAGTATCTGAACACTGAACCAAAGCAATTCGCTCGCACACATCGATCATTAGATCGACAAGATTGTTTTAACCGTCTGCGACTCTATTTAGTAATAGTGGCATAGTACGTGTGCTGGCATGCCACCGTCCCGGTGCAGTAATGATCGTCTGGCAAGTCTAGATGTCTCGAAACATCAGCAGTGAATCTCATCACTGACTGATCGTGCCACTGGCTGAGTAAAGCACAAAAAGAAACTCTTACTTGATACACCACTGTACTGAATTATTGAGAGCACAATAGGTCATTCGGTCCTAAAGGGTCTGAGCACTGTCTAGAATGTGTCATGACATGTTGGTAGAAAAGGAAAGACCAGATTTTATAATAATATGATTGAGCATGCAGTTCACGATTTAAGCATGAATTTTGATCGTATATGAGTGCAGAAAATGGCGAGAATTAGCGATGAAACCTTGGTTCTAGAGGTGTAGTATATGAGAATACTGCCCCTAAGTCAGCTGTTGTAGACTTGCGCGCACTGATTGTTAAACATCGTCGTCTTAATATCACATTTGCGTTTTCACTTTGTGCAAAGCGTGTCACGAAGTAAAAGAAGTTCACGCTATCGAGTGGCGTTGCCTCACGTGGCAATGACTGGTACGGCAGGGCTGTAATATTCCTCAATTCATGGCAGCGCATATGCGTGGTTTTGTACAAGCGCGAGTGTGCGAGTAAGTACCCCGAGGTCTGCACTCTCCAAGAAATGCCATAGATTAATTATGTCACAGAGGTGCAGCGCACGTTAAATAGGTGTGGAACGTGCAAAGTCATTTCCATGAATTGAACAGATCTTATTAATAACACTACTTGCCTGTCTTAGCCCTTATCATTACTTGGCTAAAATAAAGCCTTCAACTTTATATGAACACAGCCATTACATAAGAAGCTACAAAAACTCGCAGCTATTATTGTAGAAATCAATGAAGAATTCGGAAAAGATGCGGCGCTAGAACATTGCCTTGACAAGCGAAAAATTTGATAGAACCAATCACATGATAGCTGTCGATGTCTATGCGTTTCGCAATGAATCAATATATAGCCATGCGATGAATCGCCACCGTCTAAACAAGTTATGTATGATGCGTGTACTGCAGCAGCCTGTTTAGGAACCCCAGGTGCCATCCAGAGCTGCTGCCCCGCAGCCTTCACCTGGCGTCTGAAATGCACGGTGCGCCGATGCGCGCGTAGAGAAACGCGTCATGCGAAAAGCAGGCTCCTCTTTCATGCTTTTTTTCTGAACACTCTGCACCATCTAGTGCTTCTGTTGAGAAATACACGCTCAGCCCCCCATTCGAGAAAGGCTGCCCACGGGTGCCCGCAAAATGTTATAATTGTTCCCTCATTTGCTGCCCACCTTCTCATATGGGCTCAGTGACCCAAGTTAGCGAGAGGTTCATTGACCAGTGCCACATACGCAGTGCATTCGCGGATAAGCTCGATAAAGCGTTGTCGTGAAACACGGTCATTGAAACGCGACCCATACCCAGTGCGTTTGTGGCGCATCTTCCTAACGGATTGGGCTGTTGTCCTTGGGGAACTCTTGAGACGTGGGTTTGATTCCGTTCGGTATCGCAGAAATTTGAGGGATCTTTTTCGTTATTGCAGAGACGCACATTCCCCCTGGCACATACTTAGTTACCCAAGTTGACGTCATATACGTTCATTGAAGATGGGTACACGTCTACTGGCACATACCCAGTAACTGCCAGAAAATTACATCAAGGAGGTCATTGAAAACCAGGAGAAACTGACTTCCATATACCCAGTGCTTCGAGTCAGCGTCAAAGAGTTTCTGCCGACAGCGGGAGGAAGAACTGTAAGAGGGGTATGTCGAAGGCAGAATCGAAGCAGAGCACTGGTACATCGGCTAAAGCCTTTCCAATTTATTGTAGAGCTTCTCGTAGCAGCATGCCCATAGATACGACATTGTACAGATGAACTGCTTGCAATTCTATCATCATTGCCATTCAGCCTGCAAGATGATAGTCGTAGAACTCTGCCAGTTTTCCGACTGCCTGACCACCGCGGAGCTGAAACGTTTCACCAACATTGATGATGACTCTTTGATCTTCGACAACTGCTTTGATCGCGTCAATGCCCTTCTCGTAGATCTTGTGCAAGTATTTCTGGTACAGATGATCCCTGTTCGGCATTGTGCGTGCAGCCGGACAGTTGATTCGAAATAGACTACCAGTAGGTCCACCGGCTTGGTGCAGGTGATTGCCAACACGGCTGAGTGCACGGCAAAACTTGTGTAGCATATCCTCTGCTTCTTGTCCGAAGAGATCGTACGTGAAATGGACGCCAGACGTTGTTTCCAATTACCTCAAGAAATTTGCGTGAACCTTGCAAGGCCACAACCTAAAACCTTTGAATCGCATATATCGCTGCACTCATCCGCCAATAATAATTATATGAAGATTAAAATATCGCCAACCTGTATCCAGGTGAGGGTTTCTTCATTTTTACGTTCTATTGACATTGCATATGGACTTCCATTCGTATAACGCCTTTGCCATTCTAAATTCCAGAACACTCGACAAAACTTTCAAATGAGGATTCCAGCATTCGACGATTCCTAATGATCTGGAATCTTCTTGATGTAATCCTTAGGAAAGCTTCGTTTCCTTCCCATTTTTAAAGTTTTTTTTGGGGCTTGCGAATTTGTCCTACAAGTGCTGTAATTTTGCGTCCCATTGGTATAATATAAGGCTCCCTAAAAAACTTCGTATTTCAACTTTTTTTGGGCCGGCACTGCTTTCCATCCGATAAAGTGCAGTTGCATCTTCTTTCTTTTTTTTCCGTTGGTCGTGCTGGACAAACAGGTGTTTTTTTCAGATCAAACCCAATCATCGAAAAAAAATTACTTGCGCATGTTTTTCTGTTTTAGCTTCGCTTTCAAGAGAAAAATGCAACCCTAGTCATGATCCCTGTGTTCCATTAGAACGTGAAAACCCATAAATCAAAAAGAAAAAGCAGACTCTTTCCCTGTAATAAATTCAGCTGAAATTCTTTGTCATAAGTAATGTTATTATAGACATACCAGCTCGTCTGTCGCCAGTGCATGGAAAGTGTTCGTTTGGTGAAAAATAGGAAATGTTTTATTGACCAGATTACGTGCACACGTCTGTTGCCTATGGCAACAGACGTGTGCACGTAATCATACAGTGTTCTTCTCGTGGTAAAGTGTAAAACATACAGCGTTCTTCTCGTGGTACACTTGGCTATACCCGTTTTAAACCCTGCGCTAACATTTGTAAAAGTAGCTTTTCATGACAAATTTGCGACATCAGAACCCTTAGTTTACTTGAGTGACCTCTTCGTACTAACATTTCACTCTTCTAACATTTCGCACCAAATAAGAGACTACAACGTTAAAATTCTGCCATGGTGAAAGTTTATATAATTAATTGACTTCCGAAATTCACAGACAAAAGGATAAAAAGGTGGGCACCTTTTTAACCTTTTTAATTAACTGATATTTCCACGACAAGTCAGTTGGAGAAAAAGTCTTAGTCCTCTGAATTACCAACAGTGGTAGAACAAAGGCTGTCTCCAGAGCGAACGCTTCGACAAGGGAAATGCTTTCACGAGACCAACCACTGCTTTCCTTTTGACGGAAGTAATTTCAAATCAAGTAACTGTTGCCCACACAAAGACATGGTCTCTTGTCTAAATAAGAACTCTAGCTACACTCTTTGATCTACCGGGGCTGATCACTCCAAGTACTTTATCTTCCTGTGAGCCACTGTTTCGTTTGAACTTCTCCTGGTCATTAATATTGCATGGTCAAAAACGGCAGAATTGAACCGTGAAGAATATAAAAAATTCAGGCCATATTTCACGTTTGGCTCTAAGCACATCGCCACATGTCGACTAAAAATCGCCATGCTCTATAAAATTTCCTGGTGTTGCATCGTCAAAGGTCTCATTATTCTTAGCAAGCAACCTTGTGTAGGTCGGAGGAGGAGTTCCGTGAGTCACTCTAGAGAAATAAATGCGAAACCGCCTGGTTTTTTTTTCCTTTTTTTTGCAGTCTTACTAAAGCCTATATAACCATATTACACAGAAACTCACAGGAAAGATGGACAGGGTAGAAGCGATAAACAGTAGTTAGAAAATGCATGTCTAACGTCTCGAGGCAACGTTTTGACAGGGCGGGTTATGATACGGGTCGCCTCGCGAAAACGTTGGATCCAGTCTGAGACACGTCGCTGACATGTACATAGACATGCACATATTGGTAAACATTTTGTGTGTAAGTTTCCGGGATTGTTCTTTCTGTAATCGGCGTCGGCATTTATATTCTGGTATTTCTGGGAGTCACACTGCTATGCGAGCGCTCAGCTATTTAGCTCACTTCTTGTTACACCACATGTACTTCATTAGTTCATTGCTGTCTAATGCTTTCCAGGTTCTTGTTGTGCCTGGTGACGTAGCGGTGCAAAAGGATGTCGCAGATGTGGTGCAGAAGACGGCGAAGCACTTCGGGAAAATTGATATTCTCGTAAGTTCAAGGCTCCGTAAACGGCTCATAAAGGCTTTAACGCATGCTGTGTATAAGAAGCTGGCATCACCTCGGAAGAACAAGAAATACAAGAAAAAGGTTCAACAGCGGCGCTAAAGGCAAATTTTATTCTCGTTAAGGGTATTCGAATGAAGGATTGATAAACTTTGGGAACAGAAGCAAGAGCCTACGCGACATAATCTACTCCATCTGGCGTTAAAATACAGTGTTCAATTACGATTTGACAATAAGGCTGAATGGCAAATAGGGGACTGAAATGAATCACTCATCAATAATACTAAAAATCAACTGCCGCTATTTTATTTAGCTTTAGTGCGAATTGTCTCGCATAATGTCAACCGGGACCCCCTAGACAGCATTAAATATTGTTACGAGAGCGAAGTTGACAAATTATTCGTTACTACTACTGATTCCTTGATGATACGAATGTGCATATGTGATATAGAAGTTCATGCGTACGTCGCTGCATAATGTGACGCCTATCCTTTAACGGGCTATGCATATGTCAGTTCAGCCCTCGGCTATGCCTGCAACATCACTGAAAAAAAAATTAATGTGGCTTTATCAGGGATGTGTTCGCATTGTCTTACGTAAAGCGTCCTGTGCATACTGCAGAATGTGTAAGAGCCTACTAGAGCACAAAAACAACGTAAGCAAGTACGTAAAAATGTGCATTAATTCGCGCATTAGTAAAACGTGCATGACTAACTTATGTTACAGCTACTCAGTAGCGTTACGGTGCCATTTAGCAGCCGCGCTCGCTTCCCATTAGTAGTGAACCCGTTTCTTTTGCAGAGGGTGAATGACCTCTAGAGCAAATAAAGGACCTTCGTACTAGCGGTGCCCCTGACTACCCTGCGCCGTTGCAGCCCGCCGCAAGCGTAGATGGTTGGGGCTTCTGTGCTTCCCTGAATCTTGAGCGCTTGCGCATAAGCCTTAGGAAAAGACCCGCTCCACTGTAATTAAAGGGGTTGCGTATCCCTCTCTCTTGCTTCTGGGAGAGTACGGCTCCGCTTATATAAGCGATAATAGCGTGCTTTTCTTACAAGCGGTTGTAGCAAGCGACCCCTTCTTAGGGACTTGCAATACATTTCACGACAAGAAGTAATTACGTTCGTTAACTATATCCATTGTAACACGAAACCCCACAGTTCTATTGGGCGCTTTATCATTTCTTCACAGCGGAAAGTCGTATTGTGTGCGAGAAAACAAAATAAAATACGATCTTCCACTGTGACCTTACACTCCGAGATCAGAGAATGGTTTTAATACGTCGCACTAACGCCAGCCTCAGCAAACTCTAAAATTCATTCTTTTGTTATAGAAATAAGCTTGAACCAAACTTTGTCCGGCTGCCCTTGGGTACTTACTGCACTTAATGGTAATTTTAGTGCACTAAGCGGTGATTACATAGAAATGGGAGTATCTCGGTAACACCGCGTACCATCAAACTCGAACGCATGGCTAACGTAAATATAGTAAGAACAAAATCATCTCATTACTGGGGTGCAAGCCTAGGATTTCTGCTATCGTGATTAAAGTAATGCCTTGAAGGTACTGTTACAATAACATAATGTGCTAAGCTTTTCTTATGCGAGCTGCATTAATCGGAGCGTCCTGAACAGTTTTAGCATATTTCAAAGCCAGCTACTCAGCGCGAAACAGTGCTGTTCAAGCGAAGATTATCCTTGAGCTTCTATTCGGCAAACAGTAATTTGGTCGTCTGTGGCTGGCAGTCATTCGAAGGGTGCTTGGCATAGGAGCTGATTCGTGGAGTCATTGACTTTCAGCTGTGGTGTCCTTGTGAGGTTTTATAAAGTCCAAATACTAGTCAAACACTGTAAGAAACTATATTGTACCAAACTAATTACCGTACCCTATACGAGGAATATATAGATCTGACGGAGTTTCTGTAACTTGCCTTGGAGTGATAGAATAATTCTAATGCTTCAGATGGATGACACGAAAGTGCGAACATCGTTTGCACGAAAATTGGCGATGCATATTCGTCTAATGAACAAAACAATAAATTTTTATGCTTAACAAAAACAGCAGCCATTGCTGTTTTCGAACTAACTTTGTCCGGTGAGTATGCAAGCAAAATCACTTGGGACGACTAATGTATGCGCCGTCAAAATTACTGTGCGTAACCCCTTCTGCTGAAATCGCACTTAAACAACGCGCTTTCTTATGCATTGAAGCACGAAAATAAAAGAAACGTCGATTTATATTTGTTGCACTATTTAAACGGTGTTCTAGAAACTAGTTTATGTTGAGAATTCCTTCCATGTAAGTACGCCTTGCGAAAAGAACGGCTACAATGAATAAACTACATTCTGTGGCGCAAAGTAACTAGCTAAAAACTTAATGAATCGCATTTTGTAAATTCCTAATTGTGCATTTTAATTTCTCGCTCAAGTAATGCATATCTCATTCAGCCATTGAGCAGAAGGACCAAAAGTGCGGCGTCTACCACGGGTAATGCTTTAAAAAGGCGTATAGGCTAAAAACCACCCTACTAGTCGATTGAGTAGATAGTGAAAGCAGGTGAAGCAAAAAAAAGGAACTTCCAGGTAATAGGTTTGCCATATGATCGTTCACAATTGGCAAGGACATATATGCAGTCAAGGATAAGCAGTCAAACATCATTAGTTACTTTTATTAGGTATCTGATAACCTGATAACCTGATTCGCTGATGATATTGCCTTGCTTAGTAACTCAGGGGACCAATTGCAATGCATGCTCACTGACCTGGAGAGGCAAAGCAGAAGAGTGGGTCTAAAAATTAATCTGCAGAAAACTAAAGTAATGCTTAACAGTCTCGGTAGAGAACAGCAATTTACAATAGGCAGCGAGGCACTGGAAGTCGTAAGGGAATACATCTACTTAGGGCAGGTAGTGACGGCGGATCCGGATCATGAGACGGAAATAATCAGAAGAATAAGAATGGGCTGGGGTGCGTTTGGCAGGCATTCCCAAATCATAAACAGCAGGTTGCCATTATCCCTCAAGAGAAAAGTATATAATAGCTGTGTCTTACCAGTACTCACCTACGGGGCAAAAACCTGGAGGCTTACGAAAAGGGTTCTACTCAAATTGAGGACGACACAACGAGCTATGGAAAGAAGAATGATAGGTGTAACGCTAAGGGATAAGAAAAGAGCAGATTGGGTGAGGGAACAAACGCGAGTTAATGACATCTTAGTTGAAATCAAGAAAAAGAAATGGGCATGGGCAGGACATGTAATGAGGAGGGAAGATAACCGATGGTCATTAAGGGTTACGGACTGGATCCCAAGGGAAGGTAAGCGTAGCAGGGGGCGGCAGAAAGTTAGGTGGGCGGATGAGATTAAGAAATTTGCAGGCACGGCATGGCCACAATTAGTACATGACCGGGGTTGTTGGAGAAGCATGGGAGAGGCCTTTGCCCTGCAGTGGGCGAAACCAGGCTCATGATGATGATGATGATGATGATGATAACCACTGTCACTCGTGTGTACAACTGAACGGCCAACGTGAGAGAAGAAATTAGCCTGTTTGCTAGCTGCAGCCGGACGTTACCTTACAAGAACTTCCGGCAATTCCTCAGCCAAAGTGTTACACACATGAGCATCTACGTCAAGTTTACAGCGTGCACAGCCCTGAGCATGTTTCCCACAGCAGACGTCCTAACCGTGTATTTATTTACTAACGAGAAAACTCTCAGTGCTATTACGGTGTCACAGAGTGTACTCAGATTAAATCATGCTCAAAGGGGCGGTCCTTAGTGAAGTGAAACTTGGGTTCCTGGCGATGGAGGAGGGGAGTTCTTTCAATTGAGATGACATCTTTGGCACGATCGAATGGAAATACACGTTGGTCGGGTAGAATGACACGCGAACTTATAAGCGATGGTCGACACGAGATGAAACCTAGGAAGGTTCAGTGAATAGTTGACGTATCACTCCACGCTCCAACTTATTTACTTTTTTCCTTTCAGTGTTGAGAGCAGTGAAGGGCTCATAGCTCATTCCCCGGACTACCTTACTAACTTCATATGCCGTTTTCTTTATCTGACATGGTTGTTTGGCCCATGACGAATATGCGATGTGCATCACTCGAAGAAATCGTTACCAGCCCGTGGTCCAAGACAGGCTGGTTTTCGCGGGAAGGTGCAGGCTTCAAATGATCGACGGGGGTACAAGAAATTATGCCCTGGAGGGGAAGTTTCGACAAGTGCCTTTTTCCTGACAAAACCAAGCCTGCTTGTCAAACCATTACCTGAAGAATCATTTCTTGTTCAACTACAGTTTATCACACGCGCCACACGTGCCCGAAACTGCAGTTAAAACTATACTTTTTTTCGCAACTATCTGGTACGCACTGTTGGCTGGAAGGAAATGTACCCTGTCACTGAACTTCCTCTACATTGCTGATTTCTGAAGTGACATTAAAGCAGTGTTCATGTCTATTCCTTGGAAGTGGCCGTTCACCTACATGGTAAGGGCGTCAGATACCAAAAGCATGCGTTTTGGATGATCACTTGATTGTTGTCTCCCAGTATAATCTGAGGGCCGACTACGCTGTGTAATGTCCGAGTTTTGTGAAGTTGTGACACTAACGTCAGTCACTAAAGGTAAATGACCGCCTCGATTATGCCTCTCGCCGCAAATGTTCTGACACGTTCCCCGCCACCATACGTGGATGGTGTCCCCAGCCTATACGTATGGGTAAAGAAAAGATGAACGTGTTAGTTTTGAAAGGAAAGGCAGGAAAGCCTACGTTACTACCTTGTTAACCTGAATGTCTAGCAACAAAGAAACATTCTCTGACAGTCGTGCTGAATTGGAAATCTGCACAGCAACGTTACAGAATATAGCTATTTGTTTCGATATTTAGGTTTGAGCACCGTGTCACCGAGATTGCCGCTATGAACATTTTACTTTAGTGATTGTGTGGATGGTATTTGCCGATGTACGTGTTACAATATTTGGTCGTTACGCCAATATTTTTTTAAGAATCAGGTGGCAGGATGGTCACTTCGAGGCGAGACCTTTTACTTTCATAGGTGTAATTCTAAAGGGACAATAAGACATAGTGACTCTGACGTCGTAGTGTTTCCATTTTGCTGCGTTCTTTCTCTTACAGGTTAACAATGCTGGAGTTTCCGTAGCAGGATCTGTTCAAAGTGCCTCAGTGGACGACTTCAACAGAGCGTGGCAGACGAACTTCCTTGGTCCCCTCTGCATGATCAAAAACGCTGTGCCCTATTTGCGTCAAACAAAAGGTGCAACTCGAATTGTATTCCACAAGGCGCTAACGCTATGCGACTTTGTTCGCTGTGCGCAAGGCCATGTCATAGGCACGAGAGTTTGCATTATAGTGTTAGCTGGTTATTTAATCGAACCATTATTTTTTTTTATTCATTTCCTCAAAGGTCTCTGTTGAGACATTACATGAGGGAGTGGGGAGTTAGTGACAAAGAGATACTACAAATTACAAAGGGATATTTCCGATGAGTCGCTTGAATGCAAGTGGGTCGATGATAGTGGGAACTTCGGCGGGCACGCCATTCCAGTCTCGTGTTGCGCGCAGAAAAAATGATTGCTGAAAAGTAACGGTATGAGCTTGTGGGGGATATACTGTATTTGAGTGACTGGTGCGGGCAATGCGATGTGCTCTTTTTATGTACGGGTTGTCAAAAGGCAAGGAATGAAAGAATTTATGAAAAAGATTAAGACGGGCTATTCTACGGCGTGAGGCTAGCGAGGGTAGGTTTATTTGGGCTTTTAGTGCCGAGATGCTTGTATTGTATGAATAAGTTGAAAGGATAAATCGTGTCGTGCGGTTCTGAACCGACTCGAGGGCTTTTATAAGGTTATTGTGGTGGGGGTCAAAAATAGCGTCGGCATACTCAAGCTTAGGCCGCACAAAGGTTAGAAAAGCAAGTTGTTTAATAGAGGGAGGAGCGAGGAAGAGGTTACGGCGTAGACAACCTAGAGTATGATTAGCAGAGTTTATTATGTGGTTAACATGACAGGTCCAAGTTAAGTCACGCGAGATGTGCACACCAAGATATTTGAATGAATCCGTTGTTGCAATCTGCGTGTTATTGATGCTATAATTGGGGATAACGTAGTTACGACGACGATGAATGGACATTAACACGGTTTTAGCTACATTTAATGACATGAGCCAAGTGGTACACCAGTTTTGTATGCGCGATAGGTCATTTTGTAATGCCACATGGTCGCTGGGGTATATATACTCTTGATAGCTAATACTGCAATACATGCTCTACAACATCGAATACAATGCTTTCATTCGCGCCAACAAAGCTGGTGCGAATGCGGCGCGGTAATCTATCATTTGGCCGCAATCGTGTTTCTTGTTGCGGGCGAACCAGGATGAACACTAAAAGCAATTATTTACCGCATCAAAGACTCGCATTATCTTCTAGGTTGTCAGTTGCTTATCTATTTCTTTATATATTTCAGGTAGCATCGTCAACATTTCTAGCATCGCATCGTTGATAACGGTGAGTGAAATATCAAATATCATCACACCACTGTCTTCGTCGACCTTTATACGCCTTGCCCCTTTGTACACGGCTACTACAGCTTATCACGACAGAAAGCTGAGCTAGTTGGTAATGGTGACAGCTTTAAGCAACATTGTCACCCACGGCGGAGACCTCATCCACAGTGGCGTAGCAACGTTGGGGGGGGGGGGGAAGCGGGGGGCATATACGCTTGAAGACACAGGCTTAACTCCGCCGGCTTAACTGGGCGCAAATGGCAAAGAATGCTCCGGTATCAAGTAGCCCGACCTCATGTACCCGATGGGTTGCGCCGCAAAATTGTCGGCTGCAGCTCTATCAACACCCCACGAAATAATCGCACGAATGTGTGGGCTAAAAAAATGGCTGTGGCTTAGGTAAGGTTAAGCCCAGGATGCGAAGCATACTAGCCTTTATTTTAGTTGTTGAACCACTGTTTAGCCTGGTGAACTGCTGTTGCTTGGCTATATTTGGTTCGGCTAGACGAAGAAACAACTCATGCATTACTTCTTCGCCTTCAAGAGTGGAACGCGACAGCGTTCCCGTCGACCCGCCAAGGGGTGTAAGACAATGGGCTACAGGGCAGCGACTACGCGCCCCGCATTGGACGCGGTGAGCGTCGAGCAAAGCAGCGTTCGGCGCGGCAACGAAATGTGCGCCTGAGCAAGAGACGCACGCCTTAGAAACAGCGCGTTTCTAAGGCAACACCGCATTCACTAGAGGCGCTTTTGTACCGCTTTGAAGCGTTGTACTCGTGGCTCAGTGGTAGCGTCTCCGTCAAACACTCCGGAGACCCTGGTTCGATTCCCACCCAGCCCGTCTTGCAAGAGTTGAGCCAAAGCCACTTCTCCTCTGTCGTGACGTCACGGTGTCACGTGATTTCATGGTCACCGCCGCGCCTGAGGAGCTGGGTTGAGCCCTCGTAATATGCTTCGCATAAAAATTTAATTCGCAAAATGGTCGCTAAACTACTTAGCAGAACGTACCATGTGGGGTGCGCTCGTGCCGTGCGTTCATGCTGGGAGCAGGCGTCGCTAAACATAGTGAAGCGTTGTAAGGCGTTGAGGCTCTTGGGTCGCTCTTCTATTCAGAACGCGCAGCGAAGACGAACAAAGACAGCAGCAAGGGGGCGTTTAACGAGCGCGCCTGACGCTCGCGTTTACGGCGAAGCGTTCGTTGAGAGCGACGTTGCATAAGTGCGGCCATCAAAAGTCGCGAATTGGATTCTCTGGATCGTGTTCAGACTCGGTGCGGCCTGCTCGATGCAAAAGGCTCGATGTCCCACCATGGTTTGTGCATGGGCAATATGTATACGATGTTCTATTTATCAATTTTGAATCGTTGTATTAGTTTTTATCAGTTTCGAAGTGTTTAATAAAAGATATTTCTCCTAGTCCTAGCTGACCGTTTCTTTACCATTTTGTTGTTCTGTGACTCCATGTCAAAAGTACAGTGTTTGTGTCAGCTGCATGGAATTTTATAAAAACGAAATGAATTTTGTAAATATTTCCTGATATTCTATGAAGTTATGTGTCTTTGTGATTACTAGGAACTCGGTAGCGTGAAAAATATGGCAGATAAGTAATAACCATATCCCGAATAGTCCTTTATAAGCACTTATAGAGGAAGCACATCAACTCGAGAATTGAGGACTCAAAGTCATAATATTAACTCAACAAAAACTTCTTAAACATTATCGTTTTGGGTGCTACAGCCTACACTACTTTGGCACTGCGGGCGGCGCCCAGTATGGCAGCAGCGAAGGAAATCTGAAATAATGGACCAGTCACGTTGATCCCTCAATCCTTTCCATTGCGAGTGCAGACCAACAGTAGTGCAAGCTTTCGCTGGCACGGTCTTCATCGCGGCGTCTTTTTTTTTTTTAATGGTGACGCCAAGAATCGAGGCGAAGCGTGTTCTATTCTGTTGCCAATTTCGTGGCGGTACCGCAGCTCGGATAATCACGTTTGTCCGTATAGCAGCAAATGAAAACAAGGCTTAATTGAACAGAATGAAGAGAACTCGTAATTTCCATAGCATTGACGCCCGCGCAGCAGGGAGGCAGGTGGCGTTTTACGTTTTTCTAATAGGTTGAGGAGATCAGCGTCACTAACACAATCTAATTTTCGTTTTCATGCAGGGCTGCCCACAGCCAAAATACTGCGTGCCATAGCACCTACGATGATTATATGAAGTTATTGTTAGGTAAGATATAAATGTCGAGCTTCAATTTTGGAAATGCAACATTGCCGCTAAAATTGGTAATTAAAACTTTATAAAGATATCTGTTGTTACGTGTGATGTGAGCCATATTTTTCACGATGCTCCATTTGTATTCGCTGGCAAGCCTTGCAGTCTGACAGAAGATGTGCACATGCGCTTATCACACGTTATCTGTGCAGCGCCCTATGTTATTTGGCGCAGGAAAAACAGCTTGTATATTTGCTACATTCGCGATCTCTGGGAAAGAAAGCGAAGGAGAGGGGGACCCGGGGCACGCGCGATGTAACCAAGGCGGCTGTACTGGTGCTGAAACCCGGAAATTGTCGATATCCTCGCCTTTCTCAACTACACCCGGGGGGGGGGGGGGGGTATGAAATAAGGCCTATGGGCCGCGGGTGCCAGATGACCTAGCTACGCCACTGCTCATCCACCGTCTTTGAAGCGGGCCATTGTCCTGGGCCATAGTGGAAGGTGTTCAGTTTCAGGATTCTCAATCGAGCAATTTTAACGTCAAGTAGTAACAGGGCTACCACCCACATTACGCATTACCCATTGACGACAAAAGAGACAGCTTAAGATGCTTATTTGGTAAAACACTCGGAGCACAACCTCTCATTTCTCATGTAATGTATTTTGGAGGTTCCCAAGCGGTGACACTAAGCAATACAATAACTAAATAAATACACGCAATCATCTAATTCATTCTTAGCAGTTGCTGGGTGCTGTACCCCTGTGAAGTAAATACATAAATCAGCAAGGTGAATCAATCAATTATTTAATCGATGAAACCATTTTTAACAGCACAAAAGAGGACGTACAAGATATTTTGATAGATAGCCTAGTGTGACTGATTTCCTGTCTGATACGGTACGCAACCAAGACGCGCCGGTCAACTGCGAAAACGATATTGCCATGTGGTCTCATGAGGCAGCCCATAACATACGAAAAAGAAACGGTGCTACGTTTTCTTTTTCGAGGGCCCACGCGCCATCACCAGATGAGAACACTCTGGAAGAATGCATCATTTTTTCCGTCTAACTGCGGGACAAGATTGGCGGAGCTAGTGACTAAGAACGCAGTCTGTGCATCAATACCGCCGAGCGGCCGCAACACCAAAGCTGTGCCTCTGGATAGTGCAGTTCAACGGGCAAGTCGACGACTACGAGGCTTACCCCTCGTGTCAATCCTTAAAGCTGCGAAGGCTCGTTGCAACACTGTGAAATTATCCGGTTCTAGCCATAGGTTGTTGGCCTCAGTAAAAGTGTATGCTAGTACAAGTAAGGTAACAGTAAATTACAAGTAAACAAAAAGAAACTATAGCCAGACCTTCAGCAGACGTGACGTGAAGCGTACGTGCATTATGCGCCCTCGATTCTAAATATTGCTACTGCGTGTTCAAGTGCATTTCCTGATCTTTTGTGGCTTTATCTTCAGAGCACCTGTTAGCAACATCTGACAGAGGTGGTGAATTATGCAGACCGCGGCAGCGCCTTTATGAAAACCCAAGGCTGTCATGTTCAGTCGTTGCTTTTTAGCAGACTGCAAAACATTATTTCTCACTGTTCGCCAAAACCAAGTAACCTTACAATCATATTATGAATGACGATATTATGTGTCGAAATATTCTTTGAAAGGATATGGCGCGCGCGATGTCAACATATGATCCTTTCACGTAGAATTTTTTAACAGTGGCTCTCTTTTTCATTGGGGAAATCAGGTTCTCACCTGTCCAGAAGCCTAACTGAAGGGTTAGTTGTTGTAGTGCCATTTATCGTAGGCGGAAGAGGAATTGCCTTCATTTTTTAATTAATATTTGCATTATATTATATTGGAGCAGTAAGCTCCTGTTTATTTCCTCACTTTTTTTTAGTAACAAGACTGTTTTCGCTTTAAAGTCACTAATTTCCGCACTCACCACGGCAGGTTCTTTTTTTGTTTCACTAACTTCCCAAGTAAATTTCTTGAAGTGTCGATGCGTGAAGGTAACCTACTGCCTGAAAGTAGGCACTTTACTTTCAATAACTCTGGTAGTGTCTCTCTTTCATTCATCTTTTTCAGCAGCAGTGCCACCCGTAAAATACGACAAAGTCTTTGCCAGTTCTTTTACATTAGTGGGCGGTATATCACCCATATATCAAGTCATTCACACATCGGTCCAGGAGCCGGCTTTTAGGTTTCCAGTATATCGCACGCACACCGGCATGAAGCAAAGTCAACCAAGAGGCATTGCTCATCCTCTTAGTTCCTTGGAGTGCCAGCGAACGAACCGAATTACGTTGCAAGAAAATTTTAGTTTTGGGGTAGTTGATTGATTATGTAAGCATAGACACAGCAATCTGCAAAAACATAAACAAAACTACGTAAGTCCTACGCACCTGTTCGAATCTATGTGAAGCAAAACTTCTCTGAAGCAGCTAATGAAACGCTACAAATTTGCTCTGTTTATTCGTGCTTCTCTGGCACAAAAAAAAAACTGTCGAGTTCATGTACTATCACACAACTATGCGATGCAATAATAGAAACTTTCCATTCTCGTGCATTAATTCATTTATTCTTGTTTTTTATTCACGTATATCACCCCCTTCTTGGCCGATACCCCGTTATGGGTATGTGCCATTGTTGAAAATTTTTATTATAATCAACACACAGACGCGCTTCTTGGCCAATGGCCCATTGTGCTATTTACCATAGTATAGAATTCACAATATTCGTCACGCGGCGATAATCTGAAGCTGCTAGTTTGGCGTTGTTACGATATGCGCCACCTGCTTCTTGAAAATATCCCCGTCCTGAGTATGTGCCATAGCATAAAAATCATCACAATCAACTTGATAGTCATGTCGAACCGAAAAAACGAACACCTTTCTCGCATGGCTTCAACGTGATTTTTCGCACGGTTCGTTGTGGTTCAGGCGACGAAATTGCAAAGCTTTTCGTTCGTAAGTGATCTGGGTCGATAATATTATGCTCAGCATTAGGATTCGTTTGACTGTTTTCTTACAATAAATTTTAGGGCAAGATACTTTGTAAATGAAGGCCCAGTTCAGGCTCGGATAAATAAATGTTTTTAATGCTTCCTCAAGCTGTTCGTAACCCAGAAACAGTTCCCGAACCGATTCAGCACAGTAAACTTTATCCTGTGGTATATGGCAACATGCTGTACAGTGTTATCGGCTTGTACACATGGCGCGTGCACACGTTCTGTCACAGTCGGAAGAAACACACTCCCTGGCAAATGGGAGAGAGAAGCCAATTCATTTTACATGAATATGAATCAAGTTTAAGTTTGCACAGCTGGAACAGCTGCACACATAAAGGCGGTCATCTTAAGCAGTGTTAACGCAAGACTGTGCTGCCTGTTTCGGCGATTCGTGCACCCATTCCTGCACTTGCTCGTTCCCACGTATCGTTTTGGCGATCCATCCTCAGTAAGGACCGAACTCTAGAAAGAAATAAACGTCTCCGAAACCAAGGTTTCCGAATTGAATTGCATACGAGTACTCAATAAAAACAACCGTTCAATAAGGAATGTTTAAAATATCCCCAAAAAAAGAAACACGAAAAGTACCGTGGAGTTGGGCAACAAAATGCTTCTTTACATTATTTGATACACGTACGCAGTGAGGCATGATCCCGTCTGGTACACATTGACTATGAAAGTAATGCGAAAAAGAAAGGGAACGGGACATCCTGAATGCGTGTAGCAGAGTGGGGTGCTTGTTAAAAGTGCTGTGGTGCCTGGCGATGCCCGACCTACGTCACAAGGGTGAAGCCTGAAACTTACACGATACGCACTGCAGGAGTGTCCTGAATCAGGCTGGCTGGTTCATGACGAAGGCGGTAAAAGCAGCGCGAGAGACAGGAAAAAAGCAGAGGCGCCGTATGCAGCACTTTGTACGGCACCTCTGCTTTCTTCCTGTCGTTCGCGCTGCCTTGAAGCCCCACGGCATGCACTATTCGTATAGCAATAATTCTTCGCGCTCTCTAGCGAGGCTGCCGTCTCTCCCCTTCCCCCCTTTTCCCCCCCAATTCCCAGTATTGTGCCGCAGAGGCGCGAAAAGTGGACGAGGCTTGCAAAGCAAGCAGGTTGGAGACAGAGGGAGGGGTGAATGCGTGGCTAGTAATAGGTGTTCTCGAGCGTAGCACTGTACGTATATGCTGAGCGGTGCCTACTTGCGTTGCTCACGCTGCCATGTGTGTTCGGGTCTTCGCATTGGCGCTACAGGGTTGTATGTAAATCTGGAATGTGTGTACGTGGGATATAGGCGTTAGAGACGGGGGATTGCATTGGCCTTGATAATGCTGCATACAATCGGAACTTGGGATGCCCGGTGTGAGACCATGCTAGTTGGTATGCCATGCTGGTATTCCATGGTACCCTATGGAAGTTGCGCTTGTGCTTGTCGCCCATTTGTGCGCCGTGTCCACTCCTGCGCTAGTCACTTCAGCAGTTGAGAGGCTGACAATCTGAGCAGCGGCTATGCGGTTCTGTGCTGGGTCGTTCATTTAGCACACTCGTTCAAAGCGCGATGCACGTCGTATAGATAAAGATTTACTGCGGGTGCCATCACCGCAATTTTAGCGATGACGTTTAAAAGAACGATCTATCATAACGCAGGCGACAAATCTTCATGAGTATAAGTAAAGAAGTTTTTCTCTATAACGTGCAGTCTACGATTACATTCCGTAGATGCGAAGAAACATATGTACCTGCCACTGACTTCAAGTAGTATAGAAGTCTTGAATTTCATAAGTCAGCGCTGACCTCGATTTGGTGAATACCTTTGAAAAAAAGGCTGTCAGCGACAGAAAAAAGTGAGTCGATGTAGTTGTGACTTTTTTTCTTCACCGTCTTTTTTTAAGAGTTTAGGTATCAGCACAGCTATTGCTTCTACTATTCAGACAAGTGAGACAATTATTACTACCGTGGCTGCAGCTAATAATCATCATCATGTCTTTGAGCAAAGGACATCTCTTTCATTTCTGCTGGCAGGTTCCTGGCACCGTGCCTTACGCTGTCACCAAAGTAGCCCTGGACCACCTGACGCGATGTGCTGCACTAGGTGAGTGCGCTGTAGGCGCTGTGGCAAACACACCAGATCAACTGTAGTAAGCGAGAGGGCAAAATTCAGCAAACTAGTGGTGAACAAGTTGAGTATCCGGAAGGGAGTATTTCTATACTCCGTCTCACGTTCTGCATACTGCGCAGCGAAACCTTCGGGTCACGTCAACCTGTCAGAGGAGAAAAACATTCAGATAGTGCGAGTCCTCGCCTTGACGTGCGTCATCAATGTGCGTAGCTGTATGCTATGCTGTAAAATGTTGCGGAATTCAAAATAAATGCCCACAATACAGCGCTTTTGTACTGGCCATATCTTACTGTACTTCATTTGGTTACTGTACATTTATTGAAAGATTATTTAGGGGGGCCTGGTAGCGCGTGTCCCGGTTTGTGCCCCGGCCGCGGAGCGCATGACGCGGCTGTGCGAGGCCACCTACGTCCAACCTTGTAGGTAATCTGCTGTGGATTCGATTGGCTAGCGTGCCCGAGAACCTGATGTCTAAGTGGGCGCTGTAATATTGCGTGCCTAGTTCTTGTTGAAGCGAGAGGCAGCACAAAGGCGAAATCGCTCGGAGCACTGCTGCTCTTCATCGTGCAAGCATTCTGACAGCGAGTGTCTGCGGTCAGGGGCGTAGCCAGGTGGCGAGGGGGGTTTATGGGGCTCCAGGTCACCCCCCCCCCCCCGAAATTTTTTCGTGCTGTCATGCACCGTCGGCCAAGGCAGCCCCCGTCGCCGGAAATCATTCCGGATTTTGTCTAGGATGTCTTGTTTTACGCTCGAAAGGATATTTCAGCGCAATCATTGCGAACTCTCGCGGGATTTCGCGGCAACAACCATGAACCGGGAGTCACATAACGCAAGGAGCCCCATCCAAGCACAAAGTTTCAAGGGCGTTTCGATGGTGAGTGGGCTCGTCGCGGCATCTCGCGGATGCCGCGGAATCTGCGAATATGTTTACTTGCGTTGTTTCACGCAGTATATATAGTGACTTTTTCTTAGATACCTAGATCTATACTGGTAACCTATGCGCATAATTTTTTTTTGTGGCGAGGTTTTTGACATACGTGCAATGAACTTTATTTCCAGTGACACTCTTTTGCCCTTTCTCAGTCTGTATCTTCTCACCTGTACATTTTACTGTAACTTGGCATTTCTAATGTACGAAGGCGAGTCAAGTGAAAGTGAGCCAACCCATCCCGCGCAACCGCGCGTTTGGTTGATTATTTACGAGGCATGCACGTAGCACACAGGCATCACTCGCTTACAAAAGTGACACGCATATGTGAGACTAAACTTTCTTTAGTGGTCTCATACACTGCGTTGAACATGGTTACAACACATTATGGACGCATGAAAACTTGAACGGAGTGGTGTCGTGAGGTTTTCGACAGCTGAAGCTGTTTCCCAGAACGAAATTAGTAGCCGTATGGCTGCCTTTTACGTTGAACATTGCATTTCATTGGCCGCTGTGAAGCCTTGCATCAAACGGCTAAAGAAAGTACGTGACACTTGCAAAGAAAATCCTAGACCGGGCCAAAGCCATTGCGCAATCACCCCCAACTCAATTGCAAAGGTTGATGAGCTGATTAGACAAGAATGGTGCATAAGCATCGAAAAATTGGCAGAACGTATGAACATCAGTCATAGTTCGGTTCACACAATAATTCATGAAGATCTCGGTTATCGGCTCTTGCGTGCGCAATGAATCCCCAACGTTTTGAACCACGACCAGAAGGCGGAGAGGTTCGGCGCTGCCTTGACTCATCTTATCCGGTATCACAATGAGTGTGAGGACTTCTTGTCTGCAGTTGTGACCGGGGGCGAATCGTGGTGCCACTAGTACGAGCCTGAAACAGGTTATAGCGGGAGCATTCAAATTCACCAGCCACAAAGAAAGCAAAGGCCATCATTTCCGCCGGAAAAGTGTTGTTGAGGAGGAGGAGGAATAAACTTTATTTGTGCACAGCAGATTTGAGACCTAGGCCTCTACCTAAATGACGGCCTCGAGCCCTTGGGCCCTGGCGGCATCTTCGGCCTGCTGGATTGCCTTGCGTTGGTCTTCCGGTGCACAGCTGAGCAACGCGGTCTCCCACTGCTCTCTGGTTTTAATTATTTTATTCTGTATGGGTGTACGAGGACAAGCCCATACCATGTGTTGTAGGTCCGCCCTTTCTTCACAGAATCTACATCTATCCGTGTAAAGGTCTGGGTAGTAGCGGTGGTAGGCCACCGGGTTCGGATATGTATCTGTTTGTAAGAGGCGCCATGCCGTCGCTTGCCGTCTATTTAACGAGGAGTGTGCCGGGGGGAAATGGGCCCTTCCCAATTTATAGTGTTTGGTGATCTCGTTAAAGCTGGTCATCCGGTCTCTCTCCGTTCCCAGTATTTGTTGCGTGTCACCTGCTCGGCCTGTCAGTTCTCGAGCCAGGTTGTGCGCTATTTCGTTCCCGGGAAGGGAGGAGTGTGCGGGTGCCCATATAATGTGAATGTCGCGATCTTCACGAAAGTTGTTTAAAATTCTGAGTGCTTCCGGCGAGATTCTTCCTTTTGCATAGTTCTTGACTGCTGTCTTGCAGTCGCTTACTACGATGTTGGCTTCCGTGGAGGCTATTGCCAGTGCTAAAGCAGCTTCCTCCGCCACCTCTGCCTTCCAAGTTTTCACCGTCCCACTAACTCTGCAGTCACCCTCTAGACTCGTAGCAACTATCGACATACTCTGTCCATTTGCGTACTCCGCCGCGTCCACATAGACCACGTCCCTGGCATCACGGAATCTTTTGTGGAGAGCTCTGGCTCGTGCGTTTCTTCGATCTTGGTGAAACTCCGGGTGCATGTTTCTGGGGAGTGGGGGTATTGATAGATGTTCCCTTATTTTCCTTGGGATGTCTCTCCGCACTCCGTGCTGTGCTTCGTAGTTTATTCCGATGTCATCTAAGATGTGTCTCCCCGTCAAACTCTGCGTAAGCCTTTCATACTGCGCTACTCTCTGTGCCTCAATAAGTTCGTCTAATGTATTGTGCACACCGAGCGCCAAGAATTTCTCGTTTGACGTATTTGCCGGAAGTCCCAAGGCTTGCTTATAGGCCCTTCTAATAATGCAGTCTATCTTGGCTTTCTCCGCAGCGTAGAGCTTGAGGTAAGGAACCACATATACAATACGACTGATTACGAATGTTTCTATTAATCGGATGAGATTGTGCTCCTTCATGCCATAGTGCCTGTTGGATATCCGCTTTATTAGTCTGATTGTTTGTTGAACACTATTGTCAAGTAGTCTAATGGTTTCTCCGTTATGGCCGTTTTCGGATATGCGGAGTCCCAGTATTCTCAGGCTCTCCACTATCGGTATTGTGGTGCCTTCTACTGTGACCACAATGCCCGGCCTTTCCCTAATGCTTTTTCGACCGCGGCATGTGGGCCTATAGAGCAGAAGTTCTGATTTTTGCGAGGAGCATCTCAGTCCCTTGTCTTTGATGTAGTCTTCTACCGTGTTTACTGCGGTTTGAAGGATCTCTTCCACATGCCCATCGCTTCCACCCGCCACCCAAAGGCTGATGTCGTCCGCGTAGGGGCTGTGTCCGAGTCCTTCTATCTTTTCGAGTCTCGCAGGAAGACCAATCATTGCCACGTTGAATAGAAAGGGAGATAGGACTGAACCCTGCGGGGTACCCCTATTACCTAGCTTGAGTGCGTCCGATTTGGATTCTCCAATTGAAATCTTTGCGGTACGATCTGTCAAGAAGTCTTTGATGTACGCGTATGTTTTACGTCCTACATCCAGTTTTTGGAGATTTTGTAGTATGGCCTTGTGCGTGACGGTGTCAAAGGCCTTAGTTAGATCGAGACCTAGTATGGCCTTAGTGTCTAGACTTTTCTCACCCGCATCTATGATCTGATGTTTTAGTTTGAGCATAATATCCTGCGTCGATAACTTTGGTCGAAATCCAACCATGGTATGTGGGTAAAGTCCTCCATCATCCATGTATCTCGTGAGACGTGTGAGAACCACATGTTCCATGAGTTTACCGACGCAGGATGTCAGGGATATGGGCCTTAAGTTCTTCAGTTGTGGTTTCTTTCCAGTCTTTGGTATAAAAATAATTTGGGCTGATTTCCATTGACTTGGAATGCTGCCTTGCTCCCAGCAGTTATTCATGTAGTCCGTGAGAGCTCGGATGGATACATCGTCGAGGTTTCTAAGTGTTTTGTTACTTATCCCATCAGGTCCTGGTGCAGATTTCGAGTTGAGCCTGGTCAGTTCATATCTGACTTCTGCCTCCGTAATAGGGGTATCAAGATCTGGATATCAAGATCTGATCGAAATTGCTAAACCTGGAGAGACCGTCAATCGTTTCCGGTATTGTGAAACGCCGGATGGACTGCGTGTCACAATGAAGAACAAACGACGTGGAAAATTGACGAATGGGGTCACTTTGCTCCACGTGAATGCTCGTCCCACGTCGCTGATGTGGTTGACACAAAACTGGCAAAGTTCAAATGAGAAACACTGCAACAGCCGCAATACAGGCCTAATTTGTCGCCTTGGGACTTCTATATTTTGCAGCAATTGAAGATATAGTTCAAGGGAAGCTGAATTCGTGTCGGATGATGGCGTGAAAGAGCCAGTTACATACTCTTTGAAGCGGCAAGCCAAGAAGTTTTTTAAGAGGGGAATCACGCGACTCGTTAGTCAGTGGGACAAATGTCTAAGTACTTGTAAATAAAGTGCCCCGCTAGTTATGTATTCGCATTGGCTCACTTTCATTTGCCTCGCCCTCGTATATGTCGCCGAACTTCTGCTTTCTATACATACGCTCTGTTGAGATGGTAATTTCCGTGCAATTACTCACAATACACGTCCGGTGACAGCTTCTTCTGCGCAGTACATTGCATCAAAGGCAAGCGTCATTGAGATTTCTCCTTGGCCACTGCATATGTACAAGAATCTATGCAAAGTTCTTGAATCACAAAGTTTCATCAAAATATTTATCCTCGACTGGTTCATTTCATTTTTCATATCACCAACATGCACTGCTTTGCTTGTTTCGAACTGATATATTTGATGAAGTTGGTGTGATATTTTCCTTAAACAATAAATAGGTAAAAAACATGGAAGCATTGATACCAGATATTTTTGGCGCTATTTTCGGGGCATACGAGTATATTCTGTTATAAAGAGATACATATATTACTTGTCTTTACAGTCGTAGCCTTCAAGAATTCGTTTGCAGCATCTTCCGCAATGGCAATGCAGTCATTCATGTATTTCATCCCTCGACAAATTCAATAAGCAGGAGGCCGAGCTGCAACGTGAGCCGCCCCCCCCCCTCCCCAGAACGGAATTTCTGCCTACGCCACTGTCTGCGGTCACCGAGTGAGATGTTTGCAGCTGTTTGCACGGCCGATAAATCTAATAACCTTACTTCGCACAGCGGTTTAATAATTCGTTATCTCAATGAATACTTCGCTTTTCCGGCGAGACGATGCGTTTTCAAAAATTCAACAACGAGTGAGTCTCATACTGCCTTATTCAAAAAGCGATTTTCATATTTTACGGAAGCGCTATTGATCGTGGAGTCGGCGGCGAGTCGTAGCTCCCATATGGTGCCTCTTCTTGTCCAGTTACCTTTAGGTAACTTTATCTCAGTTACATCCGGACGCACACCTAATTTAATTTACTGCACTGGTCACTCACTATATAATATTAGGCATTGGCAATAGTTGTCAGTGCTTAGAGATCGTAGAGAGCGGTAGTGGCGCGAATTCTCTCGTAGACTACGTGCGAACAGTAAGGCAAGGATTTTATCAATGATCCGAGCCCGAAGGACTTTTCATGTCACCAGGCCTGCATCTTTCGTCTGCGAACAGCAATGTTTGTCTACGTAAATTAATTGCGGGCTCGTCAGTGTTCTTCCCAGGCATAATTGAACCAAATTGCACGAATGCGATCGAGGAAAGTGCTCTAGCTCCTCAATCGGTCGGTCACGCCCAGAAAAAGTTATACTCGCTTGCTGCTGCTAAATACTCGAATGTGACGTCGACCAACTGTAACAGTATCGTTCAATGGCTCAGGACATCAACCCGATTGGCGGGACTCGTTTTCCTGCATGCTGCAAGGCATGCAGAACTGTACTTATTCGTGTTGCACATTGAGGTACCTGTATAGCTTTAAGCAATAAATTATCAGGACCCCGCGTACCATCATTGTTCGAATGTCAACGCGGCTGAACAAGTTTTCATGATTAGTGATTGAGACCTCGTAGTCGGCATAAACTGGTCGTTCCGCTGTTCCGATTTGACGTCATGTGCCTTTTGTCTCCGAGGATGGTGAAAACAAAAGTGAAATGCGATGATCGCAATACATTAGAACAGCTCAAGCAACAAATCGGACACCTTATCAAGAACGTGCAGTGGCCATTCCCGCGTGTATTTGTGGATGCGGGTAAACTAAATTAACATCACTCATATCGGTAAACCTCTTTACTTACACATCAGACATTAGCAATGAGAAATGACTTTAGAAACACATCGGCGCTGTATAACGCATGATAGGTGTGTTCGATTCGTCTGCAGTTACTGAGCCTCAGGAAGCACTCGAACTTGTTTACTTTTTAAATCAATGCATTTAACAGACATTTGCCCTTCCTCCTTTATAATAGACGGTGGACGTCTGGTTCATCACAGCTTCATGGCCGCATCTGCACTTGCGCGACGCGTACGGTGCAGGTCTTGTCCAGAAACTGCAGAGCTGCTTTTTGCACGATAACGGGATAGCATGAATTAGACGGAGCTTTAGTCTGCAAAGCTACCGAGCGAATGGGATGGAGTCTAGGCTGGTTGGTTGAAAATCCCCAGCCTTGGTTAAGAGTCCCATTCTGACCGCTTTGTCGAGGGCTCCGTGATATTGCGATGAGAGTGCTGTGTATCGTCCGGTTCCAAGCTGGTATGTGGGATCGCGCTGGAGGGCGCACAGTGATCGTGCTGGTGACGACGACTGGAAAGTCTTCGCGTTTTCTGGAGAGCTGTGAACAAGTTCTTGCGATTGGTAATTCTTTAAATTCTCGTTACTGAGCTTAAAACTTGAATATAGCTGGAATATTGAATAGCGATGGGTCTAGAAGTTCTGCCGCAAGTCAGCCCATGGTAGAAATAGTAGGTGAGTCTAGGCTGAACATTGTCGATAATTAACATACGTAAAATGCTGTATTAGTCTTTGTCCTGCCTTCAGCTCTATCGGGTTATACTCGGCTGACAACAATCGGAGGTGTCTCCGTATATCATACGGTATGCCACACCAGCATAATCCAGGTAAATAATCAAGGTTATGCCGGTAACGTAATCCAGGTAACTAGCGAAGCTCCGAGAAAATGGTTTTTGCTAGCTTTCGTGCTTTGAACATTTTCGTGGTACAATTTTATAAGCAGTGTCTAACTGTAACACGGACATCAAAGCTCTAAAAAATAAAGAGCTTTAAAGTAGCTTGACCGAAATGACGATTAGCTTGGAGTACTTGATGAAATGACCTAGTGACAGTGACCGCTCATATGGCACAATCAACCAGATACACGCGACGCGTTGAAAGAATATGCACAATCTTAGTTTTCGAGTGGTTCCTGCGCAAGGGCACCTCACCGAGTGGAGAGAGCTTGAAAATGAAGTGTTCTCCGCAACAGCAACTTTATTTTCGGAAGAAATCCAGCGCTCGATGCTCGGCGTCGGCCTGACAGCTTGCCGGCAAGATTCGGAAGCAAGGGAGAGCCCATGTGTACTGGAGGCGGCCGCGATACATGGCGTGCTTGCAGAACAAAAATGAGCAAACTTTCATGTTGTTTGTCGGCACGTGGTGTCGTCCTAATACGCCCTCGGTCTACTTCCACCAGAAGGTTGGTTGCTAATCATAATAATGTTAAAATACGTTTCGCCAGAATAAGTTTAATGTGCGCGAATGAAGAAATAGATGATTTCGTCCATTCGCACGATTTGGCCGACTCGAATGGCCACCTTTCGTCCATATCCCAAGTTCATCATAGGTGCCGAATTCCTTGCCGTGCACAAGCTGGAAACCAAATCCTCTGTATATAAGCGGAACGAAGCTGATGGAGTTCAGTGCTTTCTATTCATGCTGGAAATATAGAGCCGACGCTTGTCTGCAACCGCAGCGCCGGAGTCCACAGAGTCTCCAGGACTAGAGTGGCACATTACATTCGCCTATAAAGTTAATTTTCCTACCAAACGCAGCCAGTGTAGCCTGTCGACCTTGAGTCGTCTGACATCGCAGCCGTCACAGACGGAAGACATTCGAATCACATTGATTCGAAATCACCATCTTACAATTTCAAGCTACCGCTTGGAGAAACGGCGATCAGCATGTACCACTGTGACGAGGACAGCGGCTCGGCGGGCTCGTTCGAGGCTCCGTTGCTCCCTGCCGTTAAAAAGGTTTATAGGAGAGGCTCAACCTAGGCTGCCTAAACTTGTCAACCGCAAAACATTGTTGCCAGTGTTCTAGTTTGTTCACACAACTCATCACAGTGTTTTTTTTTTTGGTTAGAATTGCTTGTCTATAGCAGACGTACCCAGCCTATCTATCTATCTATCTATCTATCTATCTATCTATCTATCTATCTATCTATCTATCTATCTATCTATCTATCTATCTATCTATCTATCTATCTATCTATCTATCTATCTATCTATCTATCTATCTATCTATCTATCTATCTATCTATCTATCTATCTATCTATCTATCTATCTATCTATCTATCTATATATATATTGTCACGGCTCACTGGAGACAAGAAAGGAGAGCGGTATTTATTCGAGAGAGTTAGGGCAAGCGCTCAGTCCAGGCTTCTTCTCTAGCGCCTCGCTTGCACAGACGAGGTCGTCGTCTTTTTCGTCAACGTGGTTGGGCGCTGATGGCGTCGCAGCATTTGCCTTCCTCCAGAAAGAGCATCGTCCCGATGCTCGGCGGGTAGCATCTGGTGTCCAGCAAACCAGAGCGTGTCCATGTCATTCAGAAAAATACGGTTTCATGCGCACCACGTGCACAGTCTCAGGCAGGTCCTGAGGGCGCCTCGAGCAGGATGGGCTGTCAGGAACGACTTCATAGTTGACGTCGCTAAGGCGTCGTAAAACCTTGTACGGTCCGAAGTATCGTCGCAGAAGTTTCTCCGCGAGGCCTCGGCGGCGTACTGGAGCCCAAACCCACACTCTTTGCCCGGGCTGGTAGACGACGCATCGATGGCGTTCATTGTAAAGTCTGGCATCACGGTCTTGCTGGCTAGCTATGCGAACGCGCGCGAGCTGTCTTGCTTCTTCAGCGCGCTCTGTAAAATCTGCGGCGTCAGTCTCGGAATCGCTGAAGTTATGAGGAAGCATAGCATCCAGCATTGTAGTCACTTCTCGACCGTGGAGGAGACTGAATGGCGTCATTCTTGTTGTTTCTTGCCGAGCCGTATTATAAGCAAACGTTACGTAGGGAAATATATGGTCCCAGTTCTTGTGTTCCACATCGACATACATGCACAGCATGTTTACGAGAGTCTTGTTGAGGCGCTCCGTATGTCCATTGCTTTGCGGGTGATAGGCTGTCGTCCTTCTGTGTGCCGTGCCACTGAGGGTGAGTACAGTTCGCAAAAGTTCAGCCGTGAACGCGGTTCCCCTGTCGGTTACGATGACCGCTGGAGCACCGCGCCTCAGGACGACGTTTTCGAGGAAGAACTGTGCGGCCTCGGCTGCTGTGCTGCTAGGAAGTGCCTTGGTTTCAGCATATCGCGTAAGGTAATCTGTCGCGACTATGATCCACTTATTTCCAGCAGCAGATATTGGGAATGGGCCCAAAAGGTCCATCCCAATTTGTGCAAACGGTGTTGCAGGCACTGGAACGGGATGTAATAGTCCGGCAGGTTTCGTAGGTGGCACTTTTCGCCGCTGACAGTCAAGGCACGTTCGAACGTAGTGCTTCACCTGTGCTGCGAGCCGTGGCCAGTAATACTTTTTTTTTGATCCATGCTAATGTTCTTATGTAGCCTAAGTGACCTGAGGTAGCTTCGTCGTGACAGGCCTGCAAAATTTCTTTGCGGAGTGTTTTAGGGACGACTAGTAGATATTTCTTCCCTGTTGAAGAGAATTTCCTCCTAAAAAGAACACTGTTGCGCAGGCAGAATGATGACAGGTGCCTCGAGAACAATCTGGGCTTGTTTGTGGTGCGGCCTTCTAAACCTACGTTGCTGGCATCGGTGTGGATCATTGTCGGCGCATCCACGTCAAAGTGGGCAAGAACAGGCGGAGTTTGTAGACGGTGCCGCAACTCGTTAAATGCCGCCTCCTGCTCCTCGCCCCACACAAACGTGACATCATCTCTGGTTAAGCAGGTAAGCGGTGAGGCGATGCGTGCAAAACCCGCAATAAATCGCCGGTAATATGCGCATAGGCTCAGGAAGCGTCTGACTGCCTTTTTGTCTGTAGGCCTGGAAAACTTTGCGACGGCTGCGATTTTCTCAGGATCAGGTCTGACACTTGTGTGACTTACTACGTGGCCCAAAAACTGTAGTTATTCATATCCAAAGTGGCACTTTTCAGGTTTTAAGGTAAGCCCAGCGGACCGTATGGCTTGAAGAACCGACCGTAGCCGTCTGAGATGTTCATCAAATGTGGCAGAATAAACAATGACATCATCTAGGTAGACTAAGCAAGTCTTCCACTTAAGGTCTGAGAGTGCAGTATCCATTAGTCTTTGGAACGTGGCTGGGGCGGAACACAAACCAAAAGGGAGAACTTTGAATTCATAGAGCCCATCAGGCGTTACAAATGCAGTGTTTTTGCGATCCCGCTCATCGACCTCTATTTGCCAGTATCCACTTTTTAAGTCGATCTATGAGAAGTACCGTGCATGCTGTAGCCTGTCGAGGGAATCGTCGATGCGTGGTAAGGGATACACATCTTTTTTTTGTAATCCGATTGAGCTTGCGATAATCGATACAAAACCGCAGGCTACCATCCTTCTTCTGAACGAGTACCACGGGCGATGCCCAAGGGCTTTTTGACGGCTGGATGACATCATCTTCTAGCATTTTCTTGACTTACTGCTGTATTGCTTCACGCTCTTTCTCAGCCACGCTACACGGATGCTGTCGGATGGGTAGTGCTGTTTCCTCCGTAATGATGCGGTGTTTCGTCAGTGGTGTTTGACGCACTGGGGACGTTGTAGAGAAGCAGTCCTTAAAATCGTCAAGCAGTTCCCTGAGACTTTGTTTCTCTTGCGGCGCTAAACCTGGGTCAACGTCGACGACGGGTGCATGTGGCATCGTATCGGTGGTCGATTCTTCTTTTACAGCAAAGCAGTGTTGAACGTGGTCAATTTCACCAAAGTATGCCACAGCGGTGCCTTTACTGATGTGCCGGCGTTCATTGGTAAAATTTGTCAGAAGTATCTCTGTGCGACCACCGATTAGGCTGACAATACCGCAAGCGATGGCAACACCTTGATGAAACAGAAGTTCAATTAGTTGTTCGGCTACGCCGTCCTTGTCATACTGCTCTCCGCAACTGACGGAGACAAGACTGCATGATAGTGGTGGTATGCAGACGTCGTCGTCGGCGACACGTAACGATGTACGTTGGCGCTCTTCGTCGTGGCTCGTCTCTGTACTAGTTGACAAGGTTATCTCGCCATCCCGTATGTTAACGACGGCACCGTACTCCCTCAAGAAGTCCATTGCAAGGATGAGTGATCTGTAGCGCTTTTTTAAGATCATAAAAGTGGCGACAAAAGCTGTATTTCCTCTCTAGAGTCGTGCGGTACATTTTCCTGTAGGTGTCATTATCTGGCCCCCGGAATTTCGAATATAAGGGCCCGTCCATTGCATTTTGACTTCCTTAAGCCGGTCTGCCAACTGCTCACTCATTATCAAAAAGTCGGCGCCAGTATCAACTAAAGCTGTCACGTCGTGCCCATCAATCGTTAAAAGTAGGTCGGAACTCACAAATTCGTCGGCGTTCCGATTCTCCGGGCTGCTCTGCTCATTTCTCTGTAATGCTGGGGGACTTTCGGCGGTTCGACGACTTGCAACCTTCCCCCCGGAGGTCGCCGATTTCAGTTTCCCCGCCGTGGGCTTGGAGAGCGGCCTCTTACCACGTCGGCGAAACTGCGACGGTTCGGCGAAGAATAACGCAACGGAGACGGCGAGCGCGACCGGAGATTAGCTGAGCTGCCTTGTTCCCGAGTGACACTGTCGTCGAAGCGTCGATGTCTCTTAGGAAACTGTCGTGGAGTGGCAGGTGGCATTTCCTGGATGCCACCCTGGCGATGAGGGCAAAAACGATAAATGGGCCCTGGTTCGCCACGTTGAAAACACAATGGTCGGCGATCAGCAGTGCGCCATACATCGGTCCTGCGAAACTGGGGTCGCCTGAAATGCTCCCTCTGTATCCAGGCAGCAATAGGTGGCCGCTGGTGGCACTGCTGTACTGGCCCGGTAGAAAGAGGGCGTCGAACAGCGTCCGCGTAGCTGTATGCGCGCGGCTCTAAGCGTGGCTCAGGACACGGTTGAGGGAGTGGCTCAGGTGATGCAAATGCTTGCCGGATTTCTTGGCGCTTGGCGGACAACTTCAGCGACCGAAGCAACAGTGAACTCCTTCGGTGTCGCAGTTTGCTTCGCAATCTCCTCGAGCACAATGTCTCTTATTAGTTCACGTAGCGAGGTCTCGTCTGTCGCTGTCAATACTGCGGCTCCTGCAGGCGCATCATTAGTCAGGCGTTCGTATTGCCGGCAACGCTGCTGCAGCGCCCGCTCGATTGCTGTGGCTTCCTTAATGAACTCTTCTACAGTTGTAGGCGGGTTACGCACGAGACTAGCGAATAGCTGTTCTTTGACGCCGCGCATGAGATGGCTCAGCTTCTTGGAATCAGGCATGTTGGGATCCGCGTGGCGAAAGGAACGAGACATGTCCTCGGCAAACATCGAAACACTTTCGTTTGGCTTCTGAATGCGCAACTCGAGAAGGCATTGTGCATTATCTCGGCGATCAGTGCTTCCGAAGGTGTCAAGTAGCCGACGGCAAAATTCGTCCCACGTTGTCAAATGTGCCTCGTGGTTTTGGAACCACGTCCTTGCGCTACCTTCAAGAGCGAAGTACACATTGGAAAGCTTCTGGTCCGGACGCCACTGATTGACCTTAGCTACGCGTTCGTACTGGTCCAGCCAGTCTTTGGCGTCTTCATACGTGTCACCGTGGAAGCTAGTGGGGACTAGATTGTTTTGAACAGTCACCTGTGTTGGACTTGCAAGCGCCATTTCCTGAGTCGGTGAGGTCGCTGACAACGTTCCTTGGAAGAGGCGGAATTCCGGGCACAGACCTTGCAGGCGGCGGCTTGCGCGGTGCACAGGTGTCTCGACGCGTGGATGATGTCTTAAAGGGCTGGATGCAGTCGTCCCTATCATTAGGTGTTGATGCGATACCCAGCACGTCCACCAGTGTCACGGCCCACTGGAGACAAGAAAGGAGAGCGGTATTTATTCGAGAGAGTTAGGGCAAGCGCTCAGTCCAGGCTTCTTCTTCTCTAGCGCCTCGCTTGCACAGACGAGGTCGTCGTCTTTTTCGTCAACGTGGTTGGGCGCTGATGGCGTCGCGGCATTATATATATTGCAGTTGACAGTGCTCATAGAGCCCCCTCGGTGGAGGACGAAGAAGTGGCTGTACTAGCGCCAACAGGCATACAGGCCCGACAATGGTAGCCGCGACATCAACTCAGTCATCTGATAAATACATGGCAATTCTTCATAGGCATTTTGTTCCTACAAGTTGTGTCACGTGGCACAGCAGCTCAGTCAGTTTTCTGTCACCAAGTTCCTCCGATAAGAGGAGCTGTAGAATCCGTCGCGACTCAGAGTCGGTGGTGCGGCGTACTAACTCCCGCTTAAGAGTGTCTTACTGATCATGGACGTAGGACATAGCAAAATATCGCGGGCCAAAGCTGCAATGGTCGGCTTAAGCGCACTCAGGATATTTTCGTACTTGGCCGCCTGAGATGTGACTCGGTGACGGCGAAACTGCACTTCTATGTGGCCAAACCAGAGTTCACAATTTAAGGGCCAGAAATTGTGAGGTTTGAGTGTGGCCACGGAAGACGTTCCGTTTTCTTCGGGACGTCGTTGTTGGGCAGCCGGTTCCATGGCGTAGAGAAGAAACTTGGTAGACGCATACAATTGTGATGTGGTATCACGTCTGGGTCACCAACTTGTAGGAGCAGAATTCTCACAAAAACATTGCCGCTTATTTATTAGGTGTCTGCGTTGATGCCGCGGCAACCATCGTCGAGCCTATATGTTGTTGTTGTTATTGTTGCCTAAAGACATCTCTCGTAACCACGAGGGGGATCGACCACACTGTATAGAATGAAACGAACACCTAGCAACATAATAAAAGGGTTAAGGACGAAGATTTAGAACGAATCATTTGGCAATTAGCTGATAACACAGATATTGTGAGTACCTATAGATAGGAGAAATTTAAGAATAATAAACTGATAAGCTAAGGAAAAATAATCACAGTAAAATGAAATGTCCACTGGACAGTACCCTAGCAACGTAACCTTCCGGATGTTTCAATAAACTTGAACTAATCATCGAATCATCGCTTGTGCCTAATTGACAGGCACCAACAGACGAAATGTTGGATGTTGTAACTGCTAAACCTAATTTTCTAGCTTGAAAATTAAGGAACATTTTGCCGAAGCAGGAGAAGCGGAGGCAAGAAAGGAGGAAGTTGTCAATAGTTTCTGGTTCCTTACAGAAAGAACAGAGGTTAATTATGGATAGAGCAGATCTATGAAGGTAAAAATTTAGGCAGCGAACTCGACAGCGGAATCTTGGCAACGTCACCTGGCATTGGGATGAAAGGCATTTGCTCATGTTCCACTGAAATTTTCGATGTTGAAAACCATGTGCAGAAAGAATGGATGATTCATTACAAGCCACCAATAAAAGGCGTTTGAATCTGGCTCCTGTTATAAAAGAGAAATCAAGAAGAACATGTAAGTCCGGACCATTTATTGATGACGATGCGATCGAGTCAGCTGATTCCCTTAAAACGATTCCACTATGTCCGGGGACCCAGACAAAGCGGACTTCAGACAAATTCTCTGGAACAACAGTCGAAAATATACTCCAAAGGGGGCACCGATTAGTGGAAGTTAAATGTGCAAAGACCTAAAGCGTGCTTGTAACCACTGTTACCTTGGATACCTGTGTACCCAATCTTCGGATGGCCAGAATTGTCGCCAGGAATTCAGCAAGGAATATTGGAGTGTAATCGGCGGGACGGAGACCAAAATACCAGTTAAGCTGAATTGAAAAGATGCCAACCCCGGCCTTTTCTAAATATTGTGCGGCATCCTTGAAATTATTAAGTGAGACGCAAATTGATGAAGTGATCTTGAAGGAGACCTTAAAGTAGGCGCGCCGGAAGAAGTTTTGCATGTTTTGGAAAATAGCATACATGCCTGATGGCACTCGTCGAGTCCATCCTTCTTCTCCCGAGGAGGCTCTATGAGTACTCTCCGCTAGATAAATATCCTCTCAAGCCGGCGCAGTGGCGATAGTTGTCTACCAGCTTGGAACAATAGGTTTGTGCTCATGGTCGGTATGCCTTCGTCGTGGTTCCATCGTCGTCATTGCAGTTTTTCCATCCGACTCTCGTCGTGCCGTCCTTGTCACACCATTGTCGTGGGGCACTTGTTTTCACAGCGCCGTAGCGATGCCGTCCTGGCCTTCAGTCGTTGTCATTCCATCTTCGTGGTCTGGCCCATCTTATGCCGTCGTCTTCATGCTTTCCACTTCGATCCAGCGGTGCAAGTTGTGCAATAGCTTGGGTCCGTCGGTACATCCTCGTGGTCGTAATTCCGTCGCGGGCGTTGTATCATCGTCATTCCAGCTTTATGAGACGATTCTCTCCATGCCATCATCGTGACGCCATCGTCGTGATACAGTAGTTGTACATTCTTTCTCACGCCACCGTCGCAGTGCCATCATGGTCATGCCAATGTCGTAATTTTAACATTGTTATCTGACACTTATCCGGCAGCCGTCGTCACGCTATGGTCGTCACATATTAGTGGCCGCAGCATACCGCTGTCATGACGTCATCTTAATACAGTCGTCACGATGCAGTCATCATAGATTGTCGGATGCCATCGCGGTCATGCCTTCCTCGTTATTTGAACTTCGGCACCTTATTTTCATCACGCAGTCATCAGCCATAGTCGTCACACAGTCGTTGTCACATCATTGTCGTCATGCCGTCACAGTCATAACGCCTTCGTCGATCCATTGACATCTGTTTTGTTCGTCATGGTTTCGTAATCATGATGTCGTCATTCGATCCTGATCGTGCCGTCATTTTCATGCGATCGTGAACACACAGTCGCTATCACCATTCCACTGCCTTACCGTCGCCGTCATGGTCGTGCTATCGTCGTTTTTCCAGCTTCATCATGCAGTTGCTCTCATACTATTATCGTCACGCCATCTTCAGCGTGCACTAGTCGTCATGTCATAGACCTCAAGTCATCGTCCCTCTCTCATCGTTATACTATCGCCATCATTTAGGAATTGACATACCATTTATGTCATGCCGTCGCTGTTACACTCCATTTCTTGGTCCATCCCCCCCCCCCCCGCTCCCATCGGCCTCATTACTTATTTTTCATTCCATCGTCGCCACTGCGCTGGCGTAGTACAGTCGTCGTCATGCCGCCATGATCATGGGCGACCTTGGCAAGCATGTCAACAGCAAAGCTGGACGATATCGGAGAATGACCGATATCGCCGAATCAACGAAGGTCTCATAATGACCACTACACATGACATATAAACGTGACTTCAGGAATACGCTGCGTCACTGCATTGCTCGAATTCTACGCGCATTGTCGTCAACTGTAATCTAGGTCATCCATGAAAACGTGCTTGCCTTCATTGCTTTAATTAGTGCAATTATCAACGTCTTCAAGTAACTGTTATAGTTGGTGTGTTTGCCTACGTAGTCTTTAACCACTCGTACAGTTTTGTGACTTCAGTTCATACCTGTGGTCATTCAAAATTCCCTTTATCGAATTCTGATAAGAGGCACTCCCACAGCTTTAACTTTCGGAGCTTCTCCTGAAAATGCATCACTTTTGACGCAGGTGCTGTGAGTGCGATTGTGTTAATAGAGTTGAAACTCGATTTAACGAAGTGATGAACGCGTTCGAATTATTCCATTAAAGCGGGAAGTTCGGAAAAATCGAGTACGAGATTTTTCGTTCATTCGAAATCTAAAATTGTAACGTAGCGACATCAAAAAGTTACGCAGCATTGTATGTTGCGCCAACCCACACCTGCGCGTGTAAGAAGACCGAGATGGCGGCCCGACTACTGCTGTACCTAGCGCTATCTGGTATGTAAGAGTGCTAGCGATTGCTGAGTCCGTTTTTTTGTGCATGGAGGCGGCATTCAGCCTTGTCAAAATAAAGGTAGGGCGATAGCGTTAGAACGCATGCGCGAAGAAACGCCCGTCTGCGTTAAAATTAGAAAGAAATAAGTTTTTATTACTCAATTATTTCTGAAAAAGTTTCACTAAATCGGGTTTAATGCAAGCTAATTTCCTTAATTTCGGTTGATGACAACGTTAAACCTCATGGCTACTTGCCAGGGAATGGAAATTTCTTCGTTAGATCAGGAACTTCCTAAAATCAGGTTTCGTTAAATCGAGTTTCTATTGTGTAAAAAGAATTAATTGTGATTTAAGTTCGGTCACCATTTTTCCTTATTTCATTTCAGAGAATGCTCCGTATGGTGTACGTGTCAACTCAATCAAGTAAGAGCGCTATGCAGTTTGTCGCTGGATTTGCTTATTCAACTGTTTCTGTTTTAAGGTTTCCATGCGGACAATGACTAACACAGCTACTATAAAAGCTTTGCTGATCCTACGCACCGTGGGAATTGATTTTATACGAAGCAATTGACAGGTAGCTTTGGATCCTGGATTGTGATCCTGGTGTGATGCGAGCCTCTGAGTGATGAAAACAGCAACGCGACGACGTCGGTGAAGGGTATAGAATAGCGACGATGGTACGAATGACTTTTGTACGCCACCGAAAGGACATTATGGTGCTGCAATGAACAGAACTTTCATCTCCTGCGATGTTTATATTTCTACCGTACATCGCTCACAAGCGACGCCTAAATTCAAACACCAGATTAGGCGCAGGCACCGTATGATTCACTGACGCAGCGACGTTAATGGCTCTCTGCGATGCTCACAGTGGTAAAATGATGATGAAAGGCATATGTTACATATATGCTATAACCCATTATCTAATAATAAAAAAAATGATTGGCCAACGATAGGAGTATGTCCAGTGGCCACAAGATAGGGTAGGTTAAATATTAGAAGGTAAGAAAATGAAGGAAATATATCAAAATATCTTATCCTCATTACCATCAGCACATTTTTATATCTGCTGTCAGGACGAAGGTCTCTTGCAGCGATATCCAAATACGCCTGTGTTGCGCTAGCCGATTCGATGATGCGCATGCACATTTTCTAGTTTCCGGACACCACAAAACTTTCTGCAGTCCTCGACTGCGCGTCCGTTCTCTTGGAACCCATTGTGTAACTCAATTTTCCGCCGCTTGTTCGTACCTCGATTTACATGACCTGCCCCGCTTGAACTTTTTTCTCCTAATATCAGCGTATCGGCTTTCTTAGTTTAGTCTCTGTTCCAAACCTCTCTCTAATTATCTCTTAGCATTACGTCTCACAGTTTTAGTGACAAGCTTCCTTGTTAACGGCTTAGTTTCTCCCCTTGTGTTAATGAGATAGGTCCTGCTACCGAAACTATGGCCAGCCTTTCTGGGGAACTTAGTGACCACGGCCTTCTGTGAGCGCTTCACCTGAATAAATTCTAGGGACTGAGTGGCAATTATTAATTATTTTTTACTCGCCAGGCTATTGGAGATTACCTTTGTCTTCTCCTTATTAATCTTCAACCTTACTCTTGCATATTCTTCGTTAGGGTCATCAACAATTTCTAAAATTTCGTCTCCAACCAAATGAAAGATGTTCAACGTTGATCTGTTAGATAGTCGCCGTTTATCAGCAAATTTAGTAGCCTGTTTATTTATTCTAACCATGCAATGCAAAGCATAGGGCAAATTGAGTCTTCCTGGCTGACCTCTTTTCGATATGTATTTTCCTATTTGCCTTGTGGAGAATTAGGGCCGCTGTGAAATCTGCAGCTTACTAGGGAGCTATCCACGTATGCTCCTGTACTCCTTGATTACGGAATGCGTCCTTCACTAGTGCTATCTCTACTGGATCAAACACCTTTTTTCATATCCTATAAAAATCATCTTAGAAGTTCCTTTACTGCTCAGATTGCCAATTTCCCTGATGTATGATGAACGTGATTCATCGTAGAGCACCTCTTTTTGAAGCCAGCATGCTCTCTTTGATTGGTCAAGTATTGCTTTGATAATCCTGGGAATTACCTTCTTGAATATTTTCTACAATACTGAAAGCAAGCTAATGGCCTATATCTCTTGAATTCATTAAAGTCTCCCTTCTTATGGATCAGTATAATGTTGACATTCTTCAAGCTCTCTGGTACACCTGAAGTCACGAGGCATTGGGCATGAAGGGCCGCACGCTTTTGAAGCGTAATATTTTGTCCATGTTTGATCAAATCGACTGTTATTCCGTGCTCTCCTGGCCCTTTTCGTCGCGACATGTCTCGAAAAGTCCTTCTAAATTCATCGCTAGTTACACAAAGAGCCTCTATGTCCAGTTCGTCCCCACTTTCAATGAAGGATAGGTCGTTGCTTCATTTACTGTGCACCTTAGTATAGAAAACTTCCGCTTACGCAACACATTAAGAAAACTGCTCTATTTCATCATTTCATGAAGTTCATATATCCATACATTTAGTTCATATATATATATACATTTAGTTCATACATTTAGTTCAATATATTTAGTTCATATATGCTATTTAGCTTTATTACGACGGTGGCCGCGCTCTCGATAACGCTGTAGAGTTACTCAATGTTGCCCGATATGTCCATATGATTTAGGAACACTACCACCTAGTTCCTCTCACCCGGAAAACCTCTGCCGCATAGGACGGACGTGGCCGTTATTCAGCACTGTCTAAACTTCACCAGTCCTAACCTTCCGAGGGAATCTAGGGCCCCCTAAGCATGAAATGTGATGTGCCATTTTGTTAAGCGGTCTTTGTGTTTTTGAGATACTTGGTTGAAAATTCTCTGCTATATAAATTAGACAGTCAAGTATCACAAGCCAGAACTGTGCGATCCAATGTGCTAAATAGGAGGCGTCGTACATCGTGCTCTTTCTGATTAAACTGTTTGTGTGCCTTGGAAACATGGATATTGTTACGAATTGGGCGTGCATTATACGTACAGTCAAGAGTTCGACGAAAGTTCGTATGGTCAGGTAACATGATGAAGAAGAAATTGCGGCCACTGACCAAGTCAAGGTGAAAAAACAACACACAGAGACGTTTCGGGATCAAGGAACCCGTACGGCTCCCGAAACGTCTCTGTGTGTTGTTTTTCCACCTTGACTTGGTCAGTGGCCGCAATTTCTTCTTCATTATACGTACAGCTTTTATTCGTGATCTATTGTTACATAGCACAGAACAGATTCGAGCTCATTCGCACTAACTTGTAGGTCACATCACCCCACGCTAACTGGCTTAGCGTACGGTGGGGCTCCAGCAATTAACCAGGTAGCGCTTTTGTTTAAAACATTGGGTGCCTAATACGTGCTCTTTTGTCATATTTTGCAAGTTTGTCGGGGCTGAATAAGGCTTGTAGTACATTTGTGCGCACATGTACTAGCGTGACGTGCGGCTAGCCACATGGATGGCTAGGAATTGCGCACATGTAGGTTTCAGTTACATTGTCCTTTTGAGTGAACAGCACAGTGCAGTCAACAGAACGTTCTCAGGGCTATGTTTTCCTTTCGTAATTGCCTCATGCCACGAGGTTAAGTGCTGGTCGAGCTGGTGCGTAGAAGAAATAGAAGAAGAAAAAACAGCGCAAGAAAATCACACACACGCAAAAACAAGCAGCGCACTGGACGAATGCAGGCGCTCATTTAGTTCAGCATTTCGTTCTGTCCAGTTTTTGCTCTTGTTCACGCGTTTACTTCCATGGTTTTCTCGTTACGCACATAAATGGGCACCAGAACAACAGAGTCTCTGTTGTCGTTCAGCTGCACTTTAAGTATTCGACAGTGGCGGTACTTATTACCTACCATGAGATACTTTGTCACCCTTATCCGCTTGATCGTAAAAATTACCAGAAAAGAAACTCATACGGGTTCCTTGAAAGAAAACGTAGTTGAAGAAAAATTGGTCCTGGTCGAGGACATAACCCTGGAACCACCGCCTTTCCAACGCAGCCACTCTACCGTCTGAGCTGACCAGGCGGCTAGCAGATGGCAAGACGTAGCCGAATTTGTCAACAATTCGAAACAAAGGCAAGCGTGTGACGTAATAGTTCTGCAGAAACCCACAAGTTCAAGAGAAGCAATTATTAAAGGAAAAATCAGGCATCTACCCGATCGCAGCAATTGCTACAAAGGACTTCGCCCTGCCATCTGCTAGCCGCCTGGTTAGCTCAGACGGTAGAGTGGCTGCGTTAGAAAGGCGGTGGTTCCGGGGTTAAGTCCCGGACCAGAACGCGTTTTTCTTCAACTGCGAGGTTTTTCTTTCAAGGAACCCGTATGGGTTTCCTTTGTAGCAATTGGCACGATTGGGTGGATATCTGATTTTCGCTTTATTTGTTACGTCTCTCCACCTTGCAGGTTTCCGCAGAACTATTACGTTAAACCTGAAGAAGTTCAAATTCTTGTTCATATGGAAACTTTGTTACGGCTTCCGTGGTATTAAAGTTCACCACTCTCAGTATTACGGTAAAGCGTCTAGTGAGAATGTTGCAGTCCTGCAGAGCGTGTTCGAGAAAACATATATGACTGGGCGGCGTCTACCTTCTAAGCTTTAGTGAAATAATTTATATGCCAAATAATAAAGAATGTGACAATGAGAAATATGAATGAAACACACCAGACTATTCACAGACACGGTCCAATTGCAGTGCTATGTATGGATGAATTGCAACGTTATCATAGCGTGCTGACCCTGAAACGAGACCACCGCGACAGCGCAGGTGTCGTTAGCAAAGCTCACGCCACTCCTCCCCCCCCCCCCCCCCCAGTGATGGCTAGACAAAATCTTTTCAGCATCCATAGCAAGCCACTGCGTTGTTTAGGTATGCTAAACACCAGAATTTTAAAAAAGTATTTACGCAGTTCAACAAGATGACAGAAGACTGCCTTGGCTTGATTGCATATTTACTGCATATCTTTGTTACCTAAGTACCACGGCTGCCGTTATTCTTCTAATTGTATATTGAGGATAACCACTCCCATAGCCTTGGTGTGTTGAGGCAGCATGTGAGAGCAACAGTGGTCAGCTGCCTGCCTTTAGGACCACGCAATACATCACATCTAGAGTTTAATGACCGCTTGTGGTGACGTGGGTGGAGTGCATTAAAAGTGCGTCATGGTGCGCGTAGTAATCATTGTGTATGCAAGGAGTGTTTACATGTTGACACTCACTAGCGCCGGCATGAGCGCTCGCCAGATAGTGTTCACTGTAGCAGAGGCGGCTCCTCTCTGAGTAGGACCCCAGCGTGCAGCTTCATCTCCTCATTGCTCCTCCGTCATTTCGAACAGTATCAGTGAATAGAAAATACACTGATATGATTGGGTGTCAGCAGCATGTGCTGTGCTTCGATAACTTGCCGAATTAAAGATCCGCACGCACACATTTGTGCGTGAAACTTGACAGGCAACAAGCTCGGCCAAAAAACTGAATTGTTTCCCAATTCAAATGCACCAGCCGACACCGGTGAATGTATGGGAAAATTTGTAAAGCCAAGTATGGACGGCTGTCCTCAATTACAAGTTAGATCCCTAGGCACAGAAGAAAATGGGGAATATCATGGAATCGCTGGTATGTACAAGCCATGGCACCAAAAAATCCTGTAGCACTTCCAGTAGGGCTGCACCAGGTTGGTCGGATCCCTTGTATCGTCATCTGACTGGAGAAGGAGCGAACAATAACTGGGCACATCTTCTGGTGGAGTGTCCGCACTTACAATATTTTCCATCCGTAGTCATTGCGCAGCACAGTACTACTGTGACCACATAGCAAGGCCGTCGTCATCGCATCGAGGCCGTGATATGGGTGGCCTAGCCTAAAACTGGATGCCTCGATATCAGAGAGGCGCAAAGCTATCCAGGCTTCAAGGCTTCGTAAACCCGGAGTGCGGTACTGATGACGTCGAGCAAGTCAACGTAGTTCCGATAACGCAATAAAAAAAGAAACCAGCGGATGCAAAGAATGAACTATTTCCGAGAAAGGTGTTACGTGGGTTCGGTAAACAGCGAATGAATTATGGGGCTGACAGAGTTGATAAAGGGGAAATGGAGATAAATGAGGTGGAATCTCATCCTGAAGCTTACCTTATTAGCCGATGGGGATGATGCCCTTTGTGCCCGGCATCGCCTCTTGCGCAAGTGTGAAAGCGACATGCGAAGTAGGCGAAAATGACAGGCAAAGTATCATAAAAATTATGTACTTTTTCTTTGCAGCCCGGGTCGTATCAAGACGTTGATTGGGAAAAGGCCTGAGCTCAGCGTAGAAGAACACATGGAGGTACGTGCCATAACTAGTAGTATAATGATTGTAATAATAATAAAAATTCGGCAGAATTGTTTGCATCGTATCAGATTGTCTGGTGTGCTCTAAATATATTTGCTCTAACTGTTTTCTTTCGTGTAGAGTAGCATTTAATGTTGCAAGCAGCACTGTGTCTATGGTTAAAACTATGGGATTTTACGTGCCAAAATATGTGTCTGTGGTTAAAGGCCCTCCAAGACTGCACAGCAGCACTGACATTTGGGAATTGATTTCAGAAACATCAGTTCACTTGAAATAGTGTTTAGTGGTGCAATTTGTGTATATTCAGTTTCATCATGAAGCCCCTATGACCACAGGAACCCTGTTAAATCTGATATTGTATGTCACACTGTATACGCAAGGTTAAATTTCCTAGCTGCAACTGATTTGTTTCTTTCTGGTGTAATTTTCCTAATTTCTTTTATTTATTCGTCACACTCTCAGGGCCTTACGCATTATAGAGGGGAGTGGTACTAAGTATGATACATAGTAAAGAACGAATGCTGGGACAAAAATTTAGATAAAAACGTTTGCTGTTGTACGATATTGGCTACGGTCATAAAAGTAAACAAACAATGCAAAAGTTCTTGGTAATATAATTTCAGGTAAAGTGTTAAGAAAAAATAACCGACAATTACGATACTCCGTAATCAAAGATTTCAGCGAAGCTCTATACGTGTTTTCATTTCGCGATATATTGGCTGGTGTGGACAATGGGTCTCGTGCGGCACGCTGCATACGGATAGAAGTGCGGCGCCAGTGCCTCGCTAATCTGCAGATCGCGAAGCCGTGGGGCCAGTGCGTTGGTGACGCGTGGGCGCGATTCGCAGAAGCCGCTGCCGAAAAAAAAAAAAACCTTCCCAGACAACGCGCGCTACTCTAGCGCCATCTCGTAGCCACCGTTCTCGCTCTAAACTTTTCTTTTCACGCTTTCGCCGTGCCATCCTCTGCTTTCCTACTCGCGCCACTTCTCTCTCGCCGCGTTTTTCATCCACCGCTGCTCTCTCATCGTTCGCTGTGCTCTTTCGCTCGGTTACGCCGACGATCACCGCAGGAATCGCCAAGAGCTGCGCTCTAAAATTGTGATATTTATAGGTGCGATATCATCCATAAGGTTGTTCCATTCTATACGTGTACGAAGTGAGAAAGACTGAGAAAAATGTTTTGTGCGAAACATTTGAGCTCCCACCTATTAGGACAGTGGCTCACACGGAGAGATGGATGATGCGGTCTTGTAAAAAAAACTGTACATGCAATATAGGATCAATGAAGCCTGTGAAAGAGTGCTAAACGAACAATCTGATGGCAAAAAGACGGCAAACCAAAGTTTAGATTGCAGTGATGTAGTGCCCGTAGTTCTGGTATAAATACACCAGAAATAGCAGAAGTGTGCCAATCGAAGTCAACGCGGGCGAGGCGAAGGTCGACGTACATGGTATATGCATTTATGTGTATTAGGATTGGGGAATCAAAAATGCTGGTATGTTGCGGAATTATTGTCGCATTGTTTTCTTCGTACCATTGTCCGACCCTAAATTATTTTCCAGACCGCCTGTTTCGTTTAGTACAGTGCAACTTTTTGTTCGTTTTCTTACGCCCATCTATATCGACGTTTTCTTTCGCGTGGAATTTTGTTGACATCATATTTTTACACGTCACAGAAGGAGTTACAGATTATAATAGTCAAAATACAGTTGATTCCAGTTAGCAATTACTTTCCCGCGAAATATCCCTGAGAGATCAGTACAAACCTAGATTACTGTACCAATAATTTCCTCCGTACTTTTATTAAAATTGCATGCGTAGAGTAAGTACATCGAACTGACCTGGCTATTTCAGTGCGTCCTCTGTAGTCCTTCACACGTTGTTTATCTTCACTAACAGCTGGTTTTCACATTTTTCTTTTGTTATTTTTCCTCGTTTTCTTTTGGACACATCTGGCAGCGACACTGAAAACTCTATGTGCGCGCTGCATAGAAAGTCTGTGTTGTAACGGGCCAACATGTTTCACGGAAGGTTTAGGTTACTGAGTGCCGCTATGTTCTGGTTCGAATCCTCTAGTAAGCACGGCGCCTAATTGTTGGCGGGGGTAGGGGAAGGGTCCTGCGGTAGGGCCAGTGAAAAACCTAGAAATCGTCCATAGGTAATTCTGTGGCATCAACTTTCGAAGTGGCCGTCGTTACGAAGCCCTAGAATAATCGTTGATATTTGTTGGCCCGTGGCTGGTGGATCACCTCCCGGCGCTCTTTGGCTAATTGCAATGAATGCCAGCAAGCGTTCAAGTTCCTAGAAAATGTGGCCTAATGTGTAATGCAATTTAATATAAAGCTGCATAATATCCAGCCCTACAATATAGGACTCGTGTATTACGACCGTAGATTGGAGTGTATAGAACTCACGCATATATTAGATAGAAACTTACGCATATAATAGCCAAAAACTTCTCTCGATATCACATAGGCCACACATCGGACTAAGCGAAGAAAGAGGAGCTGACCTTACTGAATATGACAGGAGCCTAAAAACGCTTCAAGTAAAGAGAGAGAAAACTTTATTGAAAGTTAAAAGCTGAGACGCAGCAAGAGAGGAGCGCAAATCTGCAAGCCTGCCATGTTTTCTTAACCAAAGGGTCGCTGCAGGACGCGGATCGTGAGAAGCTGGTAACTAAGCTGTATGTTTTCCTCCTTTTTGGACACTGTTGGTTCCGCAAAATATAGGTGCTCTAGGCTGCATGCCCTGTTATAGCTTGCTTCATTAAAAACGTTTCTGGTATCATGTTGTCGGTTACTGAAGTGAGTCATTGAACTACAGGGGGCATTACCAATTAAAGAAAAGAATCGCTAAATCATAAAATTATTATAGATCTTAATTTTATACAAAAAATCTTACATTTATTTGTTTACTTACAGGTCTGTTTAGCATGGCTTTTTATCGCAGGGCCATGTGGGCCGACCCCGGAGTGACCGCAGTGTAGGGTAAAATTTAGTAAACGTTCGACAATGTTGACTTTATTAACGCCCGTATAGGGTTCATTTTACCTACTATGAAACTATCTATCGCTTCTTCGCTAAGTGAGAACTACATTTTCACACCTCTTTACAATCATTAACAGGCTTGGCGACGCGAAAGGGTTGTTCTTCGCTCAATAGATCACATGTATACCAAGATCCCACGTGCGCCAAACCAGTCTTAAGTCACCAAATGATCGAACAGAGCGAGTTTGTGCAATTTCTAATCACGTAATTAGACAGTCTTGTTCGAGATGCCAAGAAGGTGTTACAAATTCACATTTTTGACCTAATACACTTTTATAAAGTAGGTATTTAGGATCAGAGGGCGCGCCCTTGAAGTTACGGTGCAGGTAGCCTAACATGTGTTCAAGGTTGGTAATAACGTAATGGGCGTGAATTAACCGTGACATATCTGTAGCTGTCAAATATTTGTATGTGGTTTCTTTCTAGAGCAACGTTGTTCAGGTGATAAATAATTCTCGAGGTTCTGATGTAAATAACTGTGAAATGTCGACAGCATATGTTAGTCTATCATACAGGTGTCGCGTGAATGTGACACACTTACCGATGCCCACCGCTGCATAGCTCAAAACAGAACCGTCATTATTTCTTTCATGTGTTTACTTAGGATTGCAAATCAGTTTCAGTGGAATCCCGCAAAGTAGAGGACGCATCATGAAATGAATAACCGTCACCGATCAGGAAGTAGCATGAAGCTACGAAGGAAAACCACATGGGTTTCTCACAAAAAAAAACTCACATTTCGGAAAAAACTTTGTCCTCGTTAGGCATTCAAACCCATGACCAACGCCTTTCCAGGACAGTCACTCTACCATCTGAGCTAACATGAAAGAGGCTAGCTGAACGCAGCGAGAGTGTGAATTAATCGACAACTGGAAGAAAAGGGAGACTGAATGTGACAAATCACTTCCACCAAATCCTGCAAGGTGGAGGATGCGCCATAAAGGAAAGTTTGTTATCCATTCGCACGCAGTACAAGCTACAAAGGAAACGAGTTCTGGTCCCTCATAATAATTTTCAATATTTAGGTATCATCATCATCATCATCAGCCTGGTTACGCCCACTGCAGGGCAAAGGCCTCTCCAATATTTCTCCAACAAACCCGGTCATGTACTAATTGTGGCCACGCCGTCCCAGCAAACTTCTTAATCTCATCCGCCCACCTAACTTTCTGCCGCCCCCTACTACGCTTCCCTTCCCTTGGGATCCAGTCCGTAACCCTTAATGACCATCGGTTATCTTGCCTCCTCATTACATGTCCTGCCCATGCCCATTTCTTTTCTTGATTTCAACTAAGATGTCATTAACTCGCGTTTGTTCCCTGACCCAATCTGCTCTTTTCTTATCCCTTAACGTTACACCTATCATTCTTCTTTCCATAGCTCGTTGCGTCGTCCTCAATTTGAGTAGAACTCTTTTCGTAAGCCTTCAGGTTTCTGCCCCGTAGGTGAGTACTGGTAAGACACAGCTATTATAGACTTTTCTCTTGAGGGATAATGGTAACCTGCTGCTCATGATCTGAGAATCCCTGCCAAACGCACCCCATCCCACTCTTATTCTCCTGATTATTTCCGTCTCATGATCCGGATCTGCCGTTACTACCTGGCCCAAGTAGGTGTATTCCCTTACGATTTCCAGTGCCTCGTTGCCTATTGTAAATTGCTGTTCTCTTCCCAGACTGTTAAACATTACTGTAGTTTTCTGCAGATTAATTTTTAGACCCACTCTTCTGCTTTGCCTCTCCAGGTCAGTGAGCATGCACTGCAATTGGCCCCCTGAGTTACTAAGCAAGACAATATCATCGGCGAATCGCAAGTTACTAAGGTACTCTCCATTAACTTTTATCCCCAATTCTTCCCGATCCAGGTCTCTGAATACCTCCTGTAAACATGCTGTGAATAGCGTTGGAGAGATCGTATCTCCCTGCCTGGCGCCTTTCTTTATTGGGATTTTGTTGCTTGCTTTATGGACGACTACGGTGGCTGTGGAGCCGCTATAGATATCTTTCAGTATTTTTTACATATGGCTCGTCTACAACCTGATTCCGTAATGCCTCCATGACTGCTGAGGTTTCGACAGAATCAAACGCTTTCTCGTAATTAATGAAATGTATATATATAAGGGTTGGTTATATTCCGCACATTTCTCTATCACCTGATTGATAGTGTGAATATGATCTATTGTTGAGTAGCCTTTACGGAATCCTGCCTGGTCCTTTGCTTGACAGAAGTCTAAGGTGTTCCTGATTCTATTTGCGATTACCCTAGTAAATAGTTTGTAGGCAAGGGACAGTAAGCTGATCGGTCTATAATTTTTCAAGTCTTTGGCGTCTCCTTTCTTATGAATTAGGATTATGTTAGCGTTCTTCCAAGATTCCGGTACGCTCGAGGTCATGAGGCATTGCGTATACAGGGTGGTCAGTTTCTCTAGAACAATCTGTCCACCATTCTTCAACAAATCTGCTGTTACCTGATGCTCCCCAGCTGCCTTCCCCCTTTGCATATCTCCCAAGGCTTTCTTTACTTCTTCCGGTGTTACCTTTGGGATTTCGAATTCCTCTAGACTATTTTCCCTTCCATTATCGTCGTGGGTGCCACTGGTACTGTATAAATCTCTATAGAACTAGTCAGCCACTTGAACTATCTCATCCATATTAGTAATGATATTGTCGGCTTTGTCTCTTAACGCATACATCTGATTCTTGCCGATTCCTAGTTTCTTCTTCGCTGTTTTTAGGCTTCCTCCGTTCCTGAGAGCATGTTCAATTCTATCCATATTATACTTCCTTATGTCAGCTGTCTTACGCTTGTTGATTAACTTCGAAAGTTCTGCCAGTTCTATTCTAGCTGTAGGATTAGAGGCTTTCATACATTGGCGTTTCTCGATCAGATCTTTCGTCTCCTGCGATAGTTTGCCGGTATCCTGCCTAATGGAGTTACCAGCGACTTCCATTGCACACTGCTTAATGATGCCCACAAGATTGTCGTTCATTGTTTCAACACTAAGGTCCTCTTCCTGAGTTAAAGCTGAATACCTGTTCTGTAGCTTGATCTGGAATTCTTCTATTTTCCCTCTTACCGCTAACTCATTAATCGGCTTCTTATGTACTAGTTTCTTCCGTTCCCTCCTCAGGTCTAGGCTAATTCGAGTTCTTACCATCCTGTGGTCACTGCAGCGCACTTTGTCGAGCACGTCCACATCTTGAATGATGCCAGGGTTAGCGCAGAGTATGAAGTCTATTTCATTTCTAGTCTCGCCGTTCGGGCTCCTCCACGTCCACTTTCGGCTATCCCGCTTGCGGAAGAAGGTATTCATTATCCTCGTATCATTCTGTTCCGCAAACTCTACTAATAACTCTCCCCTGCTATTCCTAGCGCCTATGCCATATTCCGCCACTGCATTGTCTCCAGCCTGCTTCTTGCCTACCTTGGCATTAAAGTCGCCCATTAGTATAGTGTATTTGGTTTTCACTCTACCCATCGCCGATTCAACGTCTTCATAGAAGCTTTCGACTTCCTGGTCATCATGACTGGATGTAGGGGCGTAGACTTGTACAATCTTCATTTTGTACCTCTTATTAAGTTTCACAACAAGACCTGCCACCCTCTCGTTAATGCTATAGAATTCCTGTATGTTACCAGCTATATTCTTATTAATCAGGAATCCGACTCCTAGTTCTCTTCTCTCCGCTAAGCCCCTGTAGCACAGGACGTGCCCGCTTTTTAGCACTGTATATGCTTCTTTTGGCCTCCTAACTTCACTGAGCCCTATTATATCCCATTTAGTTCCCTCTAATTCCTCCAATAGCACTGCTAGACTCGCCTCACTAGATAACGTTCTAGCGTTAAACGTTGCCAGGTTCATATTCCATCGGCGGCCTGTCCGGAGTCAGTGATTCTTAGCACCCTCTCCTGCGTTGCAGGTCTGACCGCCGCCGTGGTCAGTTGCTTCGCAGCTGCTGGCGACTGAGGGCCGGGGTTTGATTGTTATGTTCATATAGGAGGTTGTGGCCAAGTACTGCACCAGGGTGGCCAATCCTGCTCTGGTGAGGAAGTGCGTTACCAGTTCTGGTCACCGGGATCAGGCCACACTCCAGGCCTGTTTGTGCAATTTTATCAACACGCGGATATTTTGTTTTTTAAATCCGGTGGAAAATTGCCTGCACCGGGATTCGAACCACGGACCTCTTGCACGCGAGGCGGGTGTTCTACCTCTACGCCACCGCTGCACTTAGGTATATAAATTCCTAACCCAGGACTTCATACATAAGCAGCAATCAAGGTCCTTCAAATAATCTTGCGCACTGACGTCAGTCACACTCCATTCTTTGACATTACCCAAGCATTGGCGGCGTATCTGTGTAATCTGTACTCGCGCTATAAATTTTGAGAGAGAAAAAAGAGAGAAAACGGTTATTAGGAGTAAGCCTAGACCGGGTCTTCCGTAGTAACGCAGGTTAGCGCTTCCTGTCGCTTTATGGTGAGGTTATGGGCCCTGAACATGGCGGCGAATGTGTGCCAAGAGGAGGGGTCATAGCATCGGCATAGATCTTAGGGAGGAACGGCCCAAGCTCTCCCACGCTGAAGGGAGGAGTAATGGGTGTTGGCGGGCGAACAGATAAGGGTTTCAAAACGCCTGAGGCAGCCCTATTAAATGTATGGAGCGCGAAGATACTGCCAGCAGGCGTTACATGTAGGTGACCACCTCTGGATTCGATGCTATGAAGGAAAGCATGATATGACAATCTTTGTATCAGCGCCTGTCGAATAAGTGCGCCACATGCGCACGAGAACTATGGAGCTGGAGAATGAAGAAGTCAGTAATTTACGGAAGTCTCTGAGCTTAGCGCGCCCTTGTTTGCGGTGTTCTCCTCTAATTGCTCTTGGGGAACAGTACGCTGGCCATCTGCTCAGCTGGCTTGGTGAAGAGGTTTCGCGGATAAAGACATTATTTATATCGTGAGGGCCAGGGACCCATTCCTGTAGTACTCAGGAGTTGCGCATGGGCCAGCATGTAGGTCTTCGTGGTGGTATGTGTATGGACAAGGAGTACGTTAAGCGCGAAGTCACAAAACTCACTCTCACCACTGGATTTCACGATAATTTTGCGAGTGAAGGGTTCAAGTTAGGAAATGGCTTCTGCGAGACCCTATGTTCCGACGTCTGTGGCCGACCAGACCGCATTGTAATGCCTCAGAAATGTTGACTGGGGTCCGACTACTCCTGTGGTAGTCTCCTCTGGTATGGGAACTCCATCCACGATAGTATACGCCGTGTCCTTGGTTTAAGAGGTGTGCCGCTCTTGGTCCTCTTCCCAGATCCCTCTCGAGGTCAATGGTCCCGGAAACGGGAATTACTACAAATCGCAGTACCGGCTACTATAACGAAAGTGGTGGTTCCAAGCGAGGCACGCGGTCAGGACTGTGTCTGGGCTGTTCGAGGATGTTTCATCTCTGGTTTTAAGTTGTGAGCTGAAGTTACTATATAAAGCGAGCTCTGTAAGCGAGGAGCGGCGCGTCAGTGGCCTTGTAGCGGTGAGGTACCCCTAAAGCGAATAACGCCCCAGAATACATTCGAACAAAAATTCACCTAGCACGCCCGCATATAAAGTTGCCAATCCCACCGTCCCTCGCCGCTACAAGGCAGCTGACATGCCATGCTGTCAACGCTCGCGAGATATTGTTAAAAATTGCAAGGGTGTACGTGGTAAAAGAGCAGGAGGGTGCTCCCACTTCGCTGACAATTACGTACCAGAGCTTGGAGCTTATTATGTTGGGTAGCGTGGAGCTACACGTACGGGCATGAGTACATTATCCAGACATATGTTATTGCCTCGCTGGTTTTGCGCAGTGCATGGCCGTTGGGGCTTGATCTGTGATGTGTTGTGTGGTTCCACATTACACACGTAGTCCTAATCGGAAACTACGGCTTTGGGGTCGTACTTTTCCTTGGGACAAGTTTGCAATGACACTGCTGCAGTTCTTGCACGATGCAGAGTTGGTAGTTTTTGTTTAAATTTCTTTTATTCTTGGTGCTTTGCAGCAAATCCCCTCGACAACAAAAAAAAGAAAACGATCGTCTTTACTTTGGCGGTAGTTCCTCGTAGCCATTTTGGTGTCCGCCATCCTGCTGCCTTATGAATCAAATGAATATGATGGAGTGACCGTGGGGGATACGTTCGCTAACCATGCGAAGGATCATTAGGTTGCGGGTCGCTTGTGCTTTTGCAGGCGAGCTAAATGTGTAATTGCGAAATTTTGTAGGCCACCATTGCAATCTGAACCTGGCAACGTTTAACACTAGAACGTTATCTAGTGAGATGAGTCTAGCAGTGCTATTAGAGGAGTTAGCAGGCAGTAAACGGTATGTAACAGGACTCAGTGAGGTTAGTGGGACAAAAGATGCATAAAAAGTGCTAAAAAGCGGGCACGTCCTGTGCTACCGGAGCTTAGCGGAGAGGCGCGAACTTGGAGTCGGATTCCCGATTAATAAGGATATAGCTGGTAACATAGAGGAATTCTATAGCATTAACGAAAGGGTGGCAGGTCTTGTGAAACTTAATAAGACGTACAAATTGAAGGTCGTACAGATCCACGCCCTTACATCCCGTCATGATGACCAGGAAGTCGAAAATGTCTATGAACACGTGGAATCGGCGATGGGTAAAGTTAATCCAAAATACACTATACTGATGGGCGACTTCAATGCCAAGGTAGGCAAGAAACAGGCTGGGAACAAGTCAGTGGGGGAATATGGCATAGGTTCCAGGAATACCATGGGAGAGATATTAGTAGAGTTTGCAGAATGGACTAGTATGCGCTCTGTTTCTTCTCTTTTATGTGTAATGCATGCAAAGCCTGTAAGGCTCGCCTAATTTGCTGGATAATATTTCCAGTAAATGGCCACATTCCCTTGCTCTTTGCTGTCTGACCTTTTTGTTCGTGCAGCTGATGGATAAAATGGCCGGGCCCCTGCATGCGCTGGGACGAGTAGGCACACCGGACGAAGTTGCTGACTGCATCGCCTTCCTGGCATCTGATGAAGCAGCGTTTGTCACGGGGACCATTATGCCCATCGATGGGGGCTTCTTCCTTCTGTCCAGCGTCTCGGGTCCCGCCCGATCGTCGGATACGCGCAAGACTGCGCGAGAAGCCAAAGACATAACCTTTCTATGCTGACAAGGTACGCTGCAAGATCTAAGTACACGCTACATTTTGTACAAATAACTCCACTGTCTTATAAATCAAGGAATGTTTGGCGACTCGAGCTCTTCAGAGAAACAATTTCCCTTCTGAGCTTTATGAGGTTAAACAGGAACGCATACACGGCTCTGCAATACAGTAAATATTGGATGAAGAGTTACGCATGCTAGTTCGAATTGCTTACAAAGTTTAGGTTTGATTATGGAGGACGCACGTCGAACGTGCTGCCTTCCTTCAGCACTTAACACCTAAGGGCAAAATAAAGTTATCTGCGGTCTGCCATGCGTCCCCTTGATTACTGCGGCTAGACATATTGGATGAAGTCCTTGCTTTCCTTTCTTTGCGTTTCTTTTGCAAAAATATATTGTGTCCCTACAACTTAACTCCCATCGTGGTCGTATGTTATTGTGATGAAGGCACTCTGGTAAATTCTTAAACAAGCGGCAATGTGAAAGAAGCTAGCAAAGCAAGCTGCGCACTCCTTGAGACGACAAAATGAACTTTTATTCAGTACACAGTTTCTTTTTTCACATTCTTTGTAGGCACTACATGTTGTGCAGGATGTCATCTCCAAAACGTCCGCTGAAAAAATTGATTAAAACTCACTGAAAAATTGATCGCAGTGAAGATGTACGGTTTCTTGGGCATGGAAACGGCAATGTCATGGCAAAAATAAAACTGCATAGGGCAAATAGGCACCCTGCGGAAAATAAGTGAATCGAAACATACGGGGCGCAGCCACCAAACGTCCAATGTGTTAGTCGCATATCTTTAAATAATATTAGGCTTTCTCAAACTCAAAAGGAGAAAATAAGCAGTTATAGCTTCATACCACTTCAAGATGGTTCACTTATCATCCTAATGCCCTTAAGAGACTTCCTTTAAATTCAGCATTCGCTACTTTTAAGCAGCCTGCAACACTCATCTATCACATCAAAGAATGGCTCAACCATTAAAGAACGTCTTCTCGCCAATGCCATGCCGCAAAAAAATTTTCAAATCCTTCAACTAGAAGTCAAGTTATCTCTTCTTCCCCTCTCATTTCGTCCCCGCAAGCGCGCTAGGAGCTTCACAGTGGATGAACTGAGAGGACAATGCCCCAGCTGAAAGTTGACTGTTGCGAAGACGTCAGAGCTCGTGTCTGCGCTACGCCACTTAGTGTGCCGCTACCATCGTGGATACCACGCGCTTCAGACGCAGTTACGCGCAGTGCGAACGCAAAACTAACTTCCTGTCTTTTACAGATAGTACACATATATGCGTTTGACTCCTTTAATTCAAAATTAGCCATTATGTAATATGCTCTCGTGGTGATGCTCGTTCCAGTGAATCCAGACACGCCCGATGCCAGCGCGCCACTGCAGCCTTCGCCATCCGTCGTGAGCATCAACAGCTGCCAGCGCAACCCGCGAGTTTTTGCGGGCCTACAAGGGCATGACGCCAAGAACTGGCTCCAAAACTAAGACCTTGTAAGGAACATTAAAAGCAGTGCAGTTCAGAGAACTGGCGGAATGTCCCGTTCTACCTGTCTGATTTCACGAAAACCAGCATTTGGAACCATGAGACAGATCTTCTTCACTGAGCGACATTAACGTGATAGCGTCGGCAGGTTTTCGGCGCTCCCGCTGTTCGCGCTCAGGTCGCGAAGAAGCTCGATGAGCGCGTCCAGTTTTTCGGGGAATTATACACCTCATATAGTGAGAAAGTGCCTACATTATCCAAGTGTATGAACACCAACATGTTCCACGGTGACCGAATATGCCACATTATTAAAGGCGTAAACGCAATCGTCTTCAACGCCATTGCTACGCAAAATCCTGCTACTACACTATAAACAGAAAAACATCCAGATTCGCGTTTTTGGCTTGTCCTCTAGCCCATTCCCTTTGTACGTGCTTTTGCTCCCATTGAAAGGGCGTACAATAAAACTCCAATTGAGGTAGGCATTATTTGAGCATACAACGGGAATACCATAAAATATCCGCTTCACCCCCACTTGACTGGGAGGTGCAATGGGAGTTTTGTGAAGGAATTACAGGCGTTTTAGTATAGGTGTGGCAAGCACGTAGCGAAATGCCTGGTGGCGCGGGTCACGCGCTTACACAGCACCATATGGAACACCGCAGGCCGAAATATCGGACGCCGGCGATCATGGCTCAAGGGAACTCGGCCATCCGTGAACTGTCACTCGAGCAGGCGTTGCGCCTGCTCGGAGCAAGCGCCAGCGTCCAACACTTTGGCCTTCGGTATTCCGTCTGCAACTGCATAGACACGGCGTCCTGCCACGAAGCATCTCACCGCGTGCTCGCCACACGTGGCGCAATCGACGGCACAGGGCCACCGCTGAATTGACCAAGTCACGCGCACACAAGGTCCAATGGGGAATGAATCCGTCGCAGCTTTTCATCGGAAGTGCCTCCGAGGCCAGCAAAGGCCTTCGAATGCACAAGACAGAATACACGAGACACACACTGACAGAGAAGAAAATTTATTAGACACCAAATGTAAGAAATATAATATGTACACTTTCTGGCCCAAAAGAAAGCACATTTTTGCCCCAGGAAAATAATTGTCTGGGCTTAAAAAAGGAACACTGTATGTTGTAAACATGCCAGTTACTAGTATTATACATGTACTAACAGGAAGAAATTAGCAAATGAAAGAAACGCTAAGAAATCTTATCTCGTTTCGTATTGAACTATGACCGTAGAACTACTTGTTGGAACTGTTACTTTGTATTGACATTCCACACCTTTGCACAGACTATATACTGATTGCAGGCTAAGCCACCCCAAATTGGCAGTGGCTTGTATAATGAGGCCGATCAGTGTATTTTGCATGGACTAGCACAAAAATATGATGATAAATGCCAAAGTACTAAATTAAGATAATAGGACACACAAATGAGCTAAATAATTTAGTGTAGTTATTGCGCTGTATTTCCGAGCAAGCTATTAAAAATTAAATTGTATTTTATGAGCCAGAACACCCATCTGATTATGAGACATGCCGTAGTGAACAACCCCTGATTAATTTGGACAGCCTGGGGTTCTTTAACGAGCATCTAAATCAAAGTACGCGGTTATTTTTGCTTTTAGCTCCCATTGAAGTGCGGTTTCGTTTAAGACTAGATTTCAGAAAGTTCCAAACAGGGTCCCCCTATATTTTTACAGTGGATGCTTTTTAAACGGAACCTCAAGGGGCCAGGGAAATTGGTTCCGTTTACCAGGAGTTCCGTTTACTGAGAGGCATTGCAGAGAGCCAACCAACCAACCATGAGGATGATTTTCTGTTTAAGTGGCAGTTTGGCTTAGGCGATTTCCGTTTATCGAGATTCCACTCTAGCTTATAATGGTGGACGAGTTTTGTGCTGCATGGACACTTGAGCGGGGCTACCATGTTTAGTTGAATATTGTACAAGCAGCGACATCTCATTGTACCCAGTGAAAAATATAAAGCCAGCAATGTAACATGTTGGGAATGCAGCCACGAATTAGTCATGTTTTCTCACGTCTAAGTGCCTTGTTTTCAGAAATCAAATCCACCTTATCCCATTGGCCTCCAATCGTATCGTCCCCCGAGCTGAGGTCATTTGAAATTGTATTTAACTACACATCAAATAGCATATAACTCTTATTTAATAAGCACATGGCACCGCAGTCACACCTAGATATAGCATTTGAGCTGCAAAGCAGCAGCAGACATTCTGAGCAAAAGCCTAATTCTTTTGAATCGCGATGCATACTCAAAACGCTGCTATGCAATTGCAGACAAGACTGGTAGTGTAGCAACCAGCACAGATTCATTGGACATATGGGAACAAAATTGTGCGGGCTTCGAATTATTCTCTCTGAGGAATCATGTTTTCGAATTATACAATGGCGTTCAAAATAAAGCGATTGGAAAGCAAACCTGCATTTCACCCAAGTAAATTAAATGCTGTTCAAGCTGCCTTACAGGGTGCACACTACATCCGCTTTCTTCGAATGTGAATTTGTTGCTTTGCCATACGTTGCCAAATGTATTGGTGTATTGTTGGTCAAAATTGGTGGAACGGATATTGGCCTCAGGCTAGAGAAAATGTTTCCACAAGGAGACTTGCCAGGCTGAACAACGAATGTCTATGGCTGGAGCCATTTGTTTCCCTTGCAAAGATGTTGCCTCCAGCTTGAGACATCCTTTGTTGGACAACTCTTGATGACTAATGTCGCCATCTTTTCATTTACCCTCGTCTTATTCAGGCTATTGCTGCACACAGAAGCTGCACTTTCCTTAAAAAATATTAACGAGCTCAAGGGCCTTGAGCATGGCTGTGTCTCCAAGTGCAAAAATTTATTTTCAATGAATCACAGCGGTGGTACGTTTTTTGAGAATTCAATAGGAAGAAGCTAAAATTAAGCGAACAGACTGGCTATGACGACAAGTAAGCATGCATGGATGTGGAGTGCCATTTCTTCATTTCACACCCGTAGCCTGGTGCCAGCCAGACTTCTACCTAAAATTGCGAAAATGTTTCCGATGAAATGCATATTAGGAGTATTCTCTTCATAATCTGAAAATTAAAAATTCATATTTGGGTGGAAGCAGCACCAAGGACACTGACAAAGCAAGGCCTTATAGAGTAATGACACGTTGGGCTGGCTGACAACTGATTTAATTTTAGAACAGACAAACAGTTAAGTACCCTGGAATGCTTCCTAGAAGCCATAAAAAACCTAAGAAGAGTAAGCGCTTGTACAAAATAATGAATATGCAGAAAAAAGTCACGTCGTCATCGGTTTGCATACAAGTATGCCATCGACTTGTCCGTTAACAAAACATGTGCTACACTGAAACATTTGTCCTACAATTTGACAATTATGTGGCCTTTGGTTATTTCTCAGGTCAGTTGGTTGCTGTTGTTACTGCTATACGAGTATGGTGAAGTGTAATGTAGACGGGACAAATGCTACTGACGACTATGAATACTGGCAAATTTCTCTACAGCAGGATAATGCACGCATTGGCCTGCTACAGCGAAACGTTCCAGTAAAATTTCACAGTTATCAGTAGCCCTTGTCCCATCTGCCTCACCTCACACTGTTCCTTCTATTGCGCTTCACTATACTGTAATATGCATCACCAACTGGCACAAACTTCTACCCTTCTGAAGTTCTTACTGCTACTTCGCACTCCTCAAACTCAGGCCACCAGCCTTACTGAGCACAATTTAGTATAAGTGCATGGACTGGCCCCCTCCTGTCATGGATTTATTCGGCATAATGGCACCACATAAGCAAACAAAGACAAATACATGCAGGACACAAGCGCCTAACCTCAACTCTGGCTTTTATAGGAAAACAGACATCTTATACAACCCGTAGTGACGTGACGTCATTCATTCATACAGAATTTCTTCGTGCAATGTGACTGAGAATGACTGATGCATTTGTCCTTTTCACGTGAATCTGCCAAAGCTTAATTATCTTACATACGTCTCGTAAAATTTCTGGCTACAGCGAGTTTTAATGAACACAGGAAAGATCCCATCTATTCTGCAGTGCATCACAATGTGCAGATGAGAGTTGTTGCACACAAACAACGTAATTAGACCCGATCTCAAATTATACCAATGTATGTCTATGCAATGCATGCACGACCGGATGGCAATGGCAGACTGTACATAACCTCCATTGCACCGTGCACCACCTGCAAATGGTGCCACACGCAACAAACAAATTTATTATCCTAGCTTCAGTCTTTTTTTTTCTCAAATCGGAGCAAATTTCTCTTCACATGCTTCATACTTAAAAACGATTTGCCCGTAGGGACCAGCTACACAATTACCCACGAAAATCACAAAAGCATACGAAGCAACTGCAACCACTTTTTTACTTCACTAATCTCATTCATTATATTCCATCTTCATGCCTAATTTAGTTGCGCAAATCATTCTTTTCTCAGGCCCTTGTTAGGACTTTTGTGCTGTGACAACAAATGGAGAAGCCAAAAACATGAAAAAGGTTGTTTAAGGATTGAAGCACGACATGCAGTCAGCTATGCCACAAGCGTTGTTTAGTCTGTTGCCATCATAAAGCCGTGGCTACATCGGACAGATGGGATGCTCTATTAATGCGAAATCAGGGATATTGAAGGAGTATGAGTCACCTGTATGAAACAGCCCTCCCTCACATAATAAACATTTCAAAGGATGTGGCTATGGTCCTGTGTTCCACAAGACTTGCGTTGTAGCCAGGTATTACGACGTGACAACGTGCGACGTAATTGTGGCTTGCAACATTTATGAATAATGGCAAATGTATCAGTGATCCCTTAGTTGCGCTGCACGAAGAAATTATTTTAACAGATATCATCACATCGTGTCTCCACCTGTTATTTAGTATTGCCTGTTTCCTATTGCCTATTTCCTTCAGCTAGCTGAAGCAATGATGGTGTTTGAGAATTGTTTATTTATACCAGAATTTGTATAACCAAAAAATAGCCACACGCCGCTTTTTCAGGTTATAGTGGTGCTTGCAAAGCCTCACAAACATAGGGCCTATTTGGTCAAAACATGCTTTGTACATACGCCTTTCCAAAAATAAAAGCTGCCAGGCCAAAAAGTCGACAAGAATCAAGAACATTAAGTTAAATCCACTGCAATGCTTTACTTTTTCGCCTTTTTCTCCAATATTTAAGTGGATAAACCAGAGCGTGAAGGTTACAGAACTGCACCAAATAGGTCGCAGAAATTACGCAAAATTGTTAACACAGCTAAGATTACATTTACGTGCAACAATAAACCCGAGTCTCAGTTCTTTTTCCTTCTGACACAAACATGGTAATTTTATTCCTTTGGCATGAAAAAAGCATATGTAGGCCAGACAAGTCTATATTTGAATGAGAGCCTTCATGCTTGAGCACCACTGTAACGCAACCATTAGGGTTAATGCTCTGTAAACAGTGCAGATGATGGCCTGAATTTCACAAGTACAACGTGTTAGCTACAGCAGCAACTATTAAACCCTGAAACTAATTAAATCCCACAAAATAACACACAAAAAAGCTGAATGTGTCAGTGCAGCATCTGTTTTCTGAATTTACAAGAAAATGCCATACTTTTCCACGGAACATTTGACCACGGAACACTACGACCACGGAACATTTGTATGTCACCACCCCTCCCTCTTTATGCGTTCTCGTGCCTTTCACAAAGCCCTCCTGCATATGTATTTCCTTTTCTGTTGCAAAAACAGATCAGTTATCAGTCAGTGCACAGTGCAGCAAGCCACTTTTCTATGCGGACTCGCTGTGTGTCCTTAGCGCTGCTCTCACCTGTTCCGTACTAAGGATCGCACAAAGATTTGTTCTATTTAAATCTACACGCCAGAACATGTAGTTTCTGTAGTTGAAATAGGGTAATTATGAGTAAAACAAATGACGATGTTCTGATGAACTTTGTTTTCATAATCTAATTGTTTATTTGGGCACATAATCAGTCACATCACTCGTACTAAATACTTAAACAAGAAAACAAATTCAACAACACACAGGCTTATATTGGTAGGTGCTCTATTGACTCTAGCACACAAATCGAACAAAGGAAAGACAGTGAGAAATATCAACAACCACTAACCTCCATATGGCATTATTGGTCACATGTGCACATGAGATAGCTATCATGAGATGCTATTCTGACAGCTTGCCGTTACTCTCAGTAATACAAAGCCTTTTAGTATGACTTTCTATTACAAATATAACTGCCATATTTTGAACCTTTTCAAGCGTGCCAGCTAACTCAATAGTATGGGGATCCTAGAAAACACACGCTTATTCGAGTAGACAGCTACGAAAACCAAGATGAAAATAAACACAGGAAAAAGTACACTAACAGAAAAAGAAGATAAAACAAAGAAAATGAAACTGATTTTGATAGCTAAGTCACAATCAAGATGCAAATTAGAGCCACACTTTGGCAAGCACAGGCTTACTTATTTCGCTCAGCCCCTAGATATCACAATTGCTTGTTTGACAGTCACACCGATGGGATATCTGCGCATATTTTTATTGCACATGCCATCTTTCATCCTTCGAAAATCCCTTTGTGGTTGTTTATTTAGTACCTGCTTCGCCTGTACTGGCGTTGCAGTCAGGGTTGTACATTCTGTGTAATGCAACTTCCATTCAAATCAAGCACACAAAGCAGGGAGGGAATTATCTTTGGAAACTATGCAAACATTTGCAGGCAGGAAAACATTGCAGTCCCTTTGGCCCAAGAAAAGCAATATGAGGCATCACCTATAAATAAAAGGAAATTAACAAATTTTCTTAGTGTAATCTCTTTGTTGTTAGGTATGATGATAGCCTAATATGAATTTCTCTATTGTACATGTTTGGAGCAGTATTTGCTGTGAAATAACTTTAATTGAAGCAATTTTCTAGTCCTTCAAATCCCACATTGCAGCTTACCCTTACTCTCAGTAATAGTAACAAAGCCTTTTGGTATGACTTCCTATTATAAATCTGACTGCCATATTTTGAACCTTCTCAAGCATCCCAGCTAATTCAATAGGTTGGGGATCCTAAAAAACACACGCTTATTGGAGTAGTGAATGCACATATGCAAAATACACCTGTTCTTGGGGTTTTTCGTGTAGTTTACAAATGTATGTGGGTTGACAGGCGACAGCTACTACATCGATAACCATCACGGCCAACCAAAATTAACTTTATTCCTACATGGGCTGGCATGGTGGAGGGTGAGCACACGATAGTCGGCTTTTTCTGGAGCTATATGTGTAGTTAAACCCTGACATAACGAAGCCACTAAAATCAGCAATTTGGTTTGTTGTACTGAGATTCCACCTTTTAGTCAAATAAGTAAATTTCCATATGGATTCTTTGCGCAAGGAAAGGGCCGCCGTCGGAAAAAGCAAACTTGAATGAGAAAAAGCTTTTTTCGAATTTGAGAGTCGGTGACCAAAGATATGGTTTCATGCTGTGTCAACGATAGCTTCACACATAGGTAGTATGCAACAAACCCAGCTCTGCTTTTGAATCCACTCTGTTCTCATTGGTACTATCACACACAGTGGGACGACGCTATCATGCAAAGTACCGGCAGTGGGGGCGAATGCTTTGTCTATCTCTCGCTTCAATGCATCGCTAAAGAAAATCAAATTATGGGGTTTTACATGCCAAAACCACTTTCTGATTATGAAGCACCCCGTATTGGAGGAATCCGGAAATTTCGACCACCGGGAATTATTTAAAGTGTACCTAAATCTAAGTACACGTGTTTTTTTTTGCATTTGGCCCCCATCGAAATGCGGCTGCCGGGGCTGGGATTCGATCCCACGATCTCGTGCTCAGCAGCCCAACACCGTAGCCACTGAGCAACCACGGTGGGTTCAATGCATCGCTGAATCTACAGATTATGCAACCTCCAGTACTAAAAACGTCCCCTCTAACCCCATGCAGCACATCACCTTTAGAACAGAGTGTGCTTTAGAGTGTGCAGGCTGCATTTGTGTTCAGCTGCGCTCACAGCCATGTGCAGTGGCAGCTGCGCTAGAAAAGAAGACACGCACGGACTGGGCCTCTCTGAGGGCCCCCTTGAAAACTGTTTGTCATTTTTCGTTTCTTTTATAGGCTAGTGCAAAAAGAGAATTTGCTTCATTCCTAATAAGAATTTTGTACACATGGTAGAAACATTATGAAAGTCTAGGAAATTTTACTACTTTTCACCCATCTCAGTAGGAGCATTGTACAAGCTAGCCGGTTCCTGGCACGTTAGCGCGAACCCCCACACTTCACACCTTGGCTTATGATTTGGGTTCCATTTTTGCATGTGAACATACACGAACATGTACCAACATCCCCTGAAGTACAGGTAATAAAAATGGACTAGCAGATTTGTATTTCACAATGTTGTGCATGCTTCGCTACTTGGAAAACGTCCAGCTTGAATTTCATTTATTACTGCCTCTAACTGACATCGCCGACGCAGGCAGTATCATCATCATGTTACAAAGCGCACGCGTCTTTCGTTGATAGTCAAATTTCATGAAATAAGCTCTTTTCGAAATGCGTTCTTGTTGGATGTAATTTCTAGCGGAGCTCGAACCACATTGCTATCTTGTTTTATTGCACACATAAAAGTAAACCTTGCATTTTTACCCTCAACGTCTATCCTGAACGCATCCTGTAGCAGCCCTATAGCAGCTGCGATGCTCTCTCACACTTCCCTCTGCACACGCTGCGCGAGTTAGCGCACAGCTGCCGCCGGCGTGGGGTTTTACGTGCCCGCGTGGCGCGTTCTTCAGTATATATCCCGAGAATATTGTTTCAATAATTATGCCACAGACTCCGCTTTCGCGCTCCACGAGAAAAAAAAATTGTCATTGAAGAGCGGCGGATACGCAGTGGCACAGAGAATGTAATCCAAGTTGGCGTCAAAGGGATTCATTAAAGACCGATACATACCCAGTGATCCAAGTTGCCGTGAAACAGGCATTTGCGAAAAGCGGCACATGAGCTATCGCATATACCCAGGGGCACACATCAATCGGCCTAAGTTGGTGTTAAGGAAGAGTTCCACGCGCACAAAAGTGCGCACTCACTTTAGCATAGGCTACAGACGATGAAGGCGAAAGCCTGCGCGATAACGAGGCTTTCTTTATGTTACTTGACATATTCATTTGAATGCGTTGTTACGTATGCTAGGGTGTTGAAGGCATATTTTAATGTTCCCCTTTGAGTTAAATAAACGTCATTCTGCAGAAATATGTGCAAAGAACAATAGGCAGCATACAAAAAGCCTCACACGAGCGATGAGACTGCTCCAGGTACAGGCCCGGTCTCTAATACGGCCCCTACAGCTCCCCGCGAGCATCAGTTATGTTATTTTGAAGAACGGACGCCGTAATAGACGAGAAAGGTATAATTTGGCACTACTTACTCAGCAGGAGCGCCGCCGGCGCGACAAAGTCTGTCCGAAGTACCTGCAGCTTCTGCGATTTGCATACCTCCGACGTACATACAGACACGGAGAATTTCACATGCGAACAATCCTTGGCCCGCTCCGGTCTCGGCGGCCCCAACCCACGGTCCACCCTGCTTCCATGTTTGATCATTTTATCCCCCCGCTGCCACTTGGTAGCCCTGGAGATTCGGCGCCGCCTGCTTTATTGTAATCTCAGTTGCTATCCTGAGGCCCCCGTTCGCAAGTTACTTGTGCCGTCCTGGGGCAGTACCAATCTATCCTTGCAACGAGAAAGGCACCCCACAACGAAACAAGCGCCCCGCGACTTCTGCAACATATACCGTGCCTGTACGAGGAGAATGATGTAACGCCAATGAGGAATTTACCCAACATCCTGTGTTACCGCCGCGCCAAAAAATCATTAAGGAAAGCTTTAACTAGGGTAAATCTAAGTACGCAAAGCGAAAGCTATACTTGGTTATTGCTTGTTGATAATGACTAATGTTTAGCCAAGCTTTGCTATAATACTTAACCTTTTTCGCTTCTTAGGTTTGGCCGAATTAAATCTTTGCTTGTTTAAATGGTTAGGCAAAGATTAGGCAGAAATGCAACACTCAAAGACAAACTGCTTTATTCAGGCGGAATTTCTCCTATAGCTGCGAAGACAATTTGTGATCCGAGAAGTAATCGGACATGGTTTCTACTTCCTCTACGGCCACATTAGTCATGGCCATTTCTCGTTGAAAGACGAGGTCTATGCAGGAGTTCCACTCCGTCGTTGAGCGTTCCTGGAACGGAGTGAGTTTCAGATTAAACTTGTGCTTCATAGACCGTACTAAGTCTGGGTCATTTTAAAGGCCATTGCTAAAGTCTCCGATGACTAAAACTAGATCATTTGTTAGGTTTGTAGTGGGTATGGCACTGGCCTACAACGCGAAAGGCCTTCTTGTGATTAGCCTGGGGAGCAATCTAAACACCTAGCACGATTATGCCATGGTCTGGACGGATGCAGCACGTTTCACCGTCTTCGCAAGGGATGTCAGACATCTGTATAATAGCATTTAGACCTTGTTAGCATATACGCCTAACCAGCGTTCCGGCTTCGGTCTGAGCTTCGAGCCACAGTGACTCGTTGAAACCCTGACAAGGCAAGGAACGTGCCCGGTTCTAGTCCAGTTTCGGCAAAGACCAGAAAATCTGCTAGCATAATTAGCTAGTTCTTAGAGATATCCTCAATGTGAGCCTGCATAGAGCGAACGTTCAGCACAATTACGGTGCAAAGGTTATCCTCGACCCAGAGCAAGATTTTACGTCGGTGAAAGACCGTGTCTAGGGGATGCTTCTCGAGGCGTTCAAACTCACCGGCTAGCGCATGCTCAGCGTTTCCTACATTGTGGTAGAAGTTGTGGTCTTCCTCTTTGTTAGTGAGGAAGAGTCCGTACAAGCAAGTGGCGCGGCTAAGCGCAACGTACTCCAACTTGTGAGGGTGGCGTTTGCAGTAGTCCAAGACGACCGCGTCAAACGTTCTACATTGAGACTTGTGTATTGGCGGCGAGGAGTTACGGAGTCGCCATCTGTAGGAAGCGCCTCCCTTGTGTAGTATGAGGGATCACGCGGCGCGCTCCTCATGGGTTTCGCTTACGGCGCTCAATAAAAACACCACACGGCAGCCCTCCCGGACATTTATGTAGGTACTATCAAAACGAGGGAAGTTTTTGACTGTCGATATAATTATCTTGGGCAAACTGAAAGCACAGAATCGCTTACAGACGCTATCTCTTCACCGAATACGTACAGTGCACGCCACTGCGCGCGGTTGCCGCGATGCAGTCTCCCGAACCTGCTTCATGCGTGAAAGGTAGCCAAACACTCAGAGTAAACTATGTGAAATATGTTCTTAGAGTGGGCTGTCTGTATAACGAAATGGGGCATAACAGAATGGAGCCTCAATCCAGTGATCGCACGGGTTCGCAGCGACCGACTGCGCGTCCACATGCATGTCCGCGCACAAGGTTTTGCTTTCGCTATGAGCGCGTTTTCGCACCATGCCGTGAGCATATGCCACCGCATATGAGCATTTCACAGAACACTGCCAACGATTGTTGCGTGGGCGCTATCAGGACTGTTCAAAAATAATTCCGTTATTGAGATTTCGACGCCTAGTTACGGCGACTGTGATTTGCCGTCATGACGATTCAGTCCTTTTGTGTCTTCTAAATTTTTGGTCATTTTAATATTGTTTCTCAAGTTGCGTAGCACTGTATGTTCATCGGTCTTCTCAGCGTGCTATTTCCCTTTGATTGTTTTTCGTAATCCAGTGCATTAATTCATAACGCAAACATGACCATAAGCCATGCCTATTTTTAATGTGCGCCTTATCGCTCCCTTTCCGTTCCAGTGAACTTGCCAGTATCTAGCATCAGCAAGTTCATAAACCAAACCGTCATGACATTACCCGGGCAGCAGGCGCCGGCGAGCGTCTCAGGGCGCGTTTTCTGCTACTCACCGAACATCGCGCAGTGCCGGCGCCGTAGTAGAAATGTTCCTCACGTTTGTGCTTGCCGCATACCCGAGTTGTAGCCGATGGCTTTCTGCCGGTTCTAAGTTTTGCCAGCCAAGCTTCACGCAGCTCCTTGCCCTGCGGCTACGTGTGGATAAGGCTGACACCGCGCTCCGTTGCGTACGTCCGGCACTGCGGCACCGAGCAGTAGCCTACCATGCTGCACGCCTCCAACTGCAGCCACTACCTATTACAGTACTTTCAAATGTTGTCAAGCAGCCACCCAAGGCGGCAAAGCCTCACCTCTTAATCAGAACCGCGGCGCAGGTGGGACTTTAAACTTTCGTTTTCAGCTCGCTTCGGCGCTTCCGAAGCAGCCGACGCGGCCACTCTGTCCACGTGATCCCTCATGCCACGTCAGGCTGACGGCGGCGCTAGCTTTTCCAGTGGTGGAGCTCGCCCGCCATACTCGTGGGGCTGGCCGAAACCAATGGAAACTGTGTCTGTTTGACCAACACGTGCTTGAGATTCTTGCCCTTCATGTGGGAAATCATGCTTATGGGGGTGACGTTTACGACCAATTTTCTGCTGACTCGCTCTGTCTTTGGCCACATTCCTACGTCTTCCGGACGCTAGAGCCAAAGTCTAATCACGGCACCGTCAACGTCATCGTCATAGTATCGCAAGATTCGCACCATACCATTGAGCAAACCGTCAGTCACATCCACGTTCTTTAGAAGTATGTACGATATGTCAAAGCATGAGGTCACGGACAACGGCAGCTTTCCACTGTCGACCCGGCTTAGTTCCTGCATCTCCTGTAAGGCATCGCCTTTCTCTTGTCTAGACATGTATTCTAGCACGGCGTCCCTATCGGTGTTTATAACCCTCTTGAGACTCCATTCGGCTACGCACTTGTTCTAGGCATCGACGTCCTTGTTACTAATGTAGAGTCTAACCATGTCTGGGCACTTTCCCGAAGCCTTTTCTTGCGTGACAAACCGAGAGTTTAGCACGTTGATCTCTTGTTCAGTCAACTCTTGTCCGTCGCCAGTCTTGGTGAGGAGCCCCCACAAGAAGCCGTTGCTTTGGCGATGGTACTTTAGGTTGTGCTACGTCAAGACTCCCGCGTTATACCCACAACGATGCGCCTTCGGCCGTTTGTACACTTCACTAGCCTAGACGTGCGGTAACTGTCTCATGCCACCGCACATAATCATGTCAAACCCTCCAAATGGTACACGAATGTGGGTAGGTCTAATCTCCCTAAGCCGCCGATCGACTCCTCGAAGAATGTCAGATGAGAGCTTATTCACTTCGTCAATTATTACAATCTTGACGTCCCTGAAGAGTATGTGGAAGGCGTTCAGGTCACTAAACGAGAGAACCTTGTCTTCACCTCTACGGTTACTCAAGAAGATCTTGAAAGCAAAGTGCCCGGATACGCCGTTCAAGGCAACCGCCGCCTTTCCAGTCGCGGCACAGGCCATGTAGGTATCAACTCCGCTATTCTCACTATCCCCGTAGCAAATGCGTCGTCTTTTGCAGTATTTGCTATAAAAGTCTATTACTAGTACGAGCGTATACGTTCTGACTTTGACTTCGATGATGACTTCGATGACTAGTATGAATTGTTGACCATTAGCCGACTTCATACTCATTGAGAAGACTTCGAAAGACATGACATCGTCCCGGCGTCGCCCTCCAGGGCAATGCGAGTGGACCAACGAGGTAGTTGGGTGTACGCCTCTACGCCTCTACGCCTCTACATCCCTACATACGCCTCTACATCCAGCCATGATGACCAGGAAGTAGAACGCTTCTATGGAGACGTGGAATCGGCAATGGGTAAAGTCAAAACAAAATACACTATACTTACGGGCGACTTCAATGCCAGCGTAGGCAAAAAGCAGGCTCCAGGCAAGTGTGGGAATATGGCATAGGTTCTACGAATAGCAGGGAAGAGTCATCAGTACAGTTTGCAGAACGCAATAACATGCGGATAATGAATACCTTCTTCTGCAAGCGGGATAGCCGAAAGCGTACGTGGAGGAGCCCGAATGGCGAGGCCAGAAATGAAATAGACTTCACACTCTGCGCTAACCCTGGCATCATACAAGATGTGGACGTGCTCAGCCAGGTGCGCTGCAGTGACCTTAGGATAGTAAGATCTACAATTAGCCTATACTTGAGGAGAGAACGGAAGAAACTGGTACATAAGAAGCCGATCAATGAGTTAGCAGCAAAAGGTAAAATAGAGGAATTGCAGATCACGCTACAAAACAGGTGTTCGGCATTAACCCAGGAAAAGGAACTTAGTGTTGAAGCAATGGACGGCAACCTTATGGGCATCATTAAGGAGTGTGCAGTAGAAGCCGTGGTAACTTCGTTAGACAGGATACCCGTAAGCGATCGCAGGAGACGAAAGATCTGATTAAGAAACGCCAATGTGTGAAAGCATCTAACCCTACAGTTAGAATAGAAATGGCAGAAATTTCGAAGTTAATGAACAAGCGTAAGACAGCTGACAGAAGGAAGTATAAAATGGATAGAATTTAACATGCTCTCAGGAACGGAGGAAGCCTAAAAGCAGTGAAGAAGAAACTAAGAATGGGCAAGAATAAGGTGCATGCGTTAAGAGACGAAGCCGGTAATATCCTTACTGATGTGGATGAGATAGTCTAAGTGGTTGAGGAGTGCTATAGCGATTTATACAGTACCAGTGGCACCCACAACGATAATGGAAAAGGGAATATTATAGAATAATTTGGCATCCCACAAGTAACGCCGGAAGAAGTAAAGAAAGCCTTTGGAGCTATGCAAAGGAAGGAGGTAGCTGGGGAGCATCAGGTATCAGCAGGTTTGTTGAACGATGGTGGGCATATTGCTCTAGAAAAACTGGCCACCGTGTATACGCAATGCCTCATGACCACGAGCGTACCGGAATCATGGAAGAACGTTCACATCATAATCCTAATTCATAGGAAAGGGGCCGCCAAAGACTGAAAAATTATAGCCCCATCCGCTTGCTGTCCGTTGCCTACAAAGTATTCATTAAGGTAATCGCAAATAGAATCAGGAACACATTAGGCTTCTGTCAATCAAAGGACCAGGCGGGATTTAGTAAAGGCTACCCAACAACACGCCATATTCACACTATCAATCAGGCGATATGGAAATGTCCGGAATATAAACAACCCTTATATATAGCTTTCATTGATTAAGAAAAAGCGTCTGATTCAGTCGAAACCTCAGCAGTCATGCAGGCATTACGGAATCATGGTGTAGGCGAGCCGTACGTAATAATACTCAATGATGTATATAGCGCCTCCACAGCCAACGTTGTCCTCCATAAGAAATGCAACAAAATCCCAATAAAGCAGGGCGTCATGTAGGGACTACGATCTCTCCAGTGCTATTTACAGCCTGTTTACAGGAAGCATTCAGAGACCTGGATTGGGAAGAATTGGGGATAAGAGTTAATAGACAATACCTTAGTAACTTGCAATCCGCTGATGATATTGCCTTGCTTAGTAACTCAGGGGACCAATTGCAATGGATGCTCACTTACCTAGACAGGTAAGACAGTAGGGTTGGTATAAAAATTATTCTGCAGAAAAGTAAAGTAATGTTTAACAGTCTCGAAAAAGAACAGCAGTTTACGGTAGGTAGCTAGGCACTGGAAGTGGTAAGGAAATATATATACTTAAAGCAGGTAGTGACAGCGGATCCGGATCATGAGACTGAAATAACCAGGAGAAGAAGAATGGGCTGGAGTGCGTTTGGCAACCATTCTCAGATAATGAACAGTAGGTTACCATTATTCCCCAAGAGAAAAGTGTATGAACTCTGTGTCTTACCAGTACTCACCTACGGGACAAAAGCCTGGAGGCTTATGAAAAGGGTTCTACTGCAATTGAGGACGAAGCAACGAGCTATGGAAAGAATGATGAGTGTAACGTTAAGGGATAAGAAAAGAGCAGATTGTGTGAAGGTACAAACGCGAGTTAATGACATCTTAGTTGAAATCAAGAAAACGAAATGGGCATGGGCAGGGCATTTAATGAGGAGGGAAGATAACCGATATTCATTAAGGGTTACAGACTGGATTCCAAGAGAAGGGAAGCGTAGCAGGGAGGCAGAAAGTCAGGTTGGCGGAGGAGATAAAGAAGTTTGCAGGGACAACATGGCCACAATTGGCACATGACAGGGGTAGTTGGAGAAGTATGGGAGAGGCCTTTGCCCTGCAGTGGGCGTAGCCAGGCAGATGATGATGATTATATTCTAGCAGCAAATCTGTAGTGTCGTTAGTCTCGACCGTTTACGGTACTACCTCTGAGTGTGAAGCACCAGCAACGCCGTCTTGGACCTCGAGCACATGTTCAGGTTTATTGGCTTCCGCCTGTCTAACCTCTCCGGAGGCGAAGAGTAATTCTCCGCATCCCATTCGGGAAAGGCTAGCGCCAAAGTCGGATGCATGGGTTCACTCATCGTGCTCAAGTATTTGGCACGCCAAAGTCTATCGCACACACTGCAGACATTACCAAACGGGTTCTCCGTAAACTGGCGGTGAAACTGCCTCGTTGCGGATGCACATTCGGCCAGTCTAATCGTGTGGTCCTTCCCGCATCGGACCTGCTCGTCACCCCTCGTTGAACCCTTTGAACTGTCAATTACAGATGATGATGATGAGGCATCCGTTTCGGCAGCGCCCTTGCGGCGTTTGGTGAGAGGGACATCGCGTTCATCCAGGGTCTCGGAGGCACGTTTCGCTCGATCCGCCTCTCTTCGTCTCTGTGCAGTAGCATCTTAGCGAGCTACGTTGGCCGGGCGATCCGATTGGGCTTCGCCACTGCTGAACCGAAGAGAGTTCACGAGGCGCCTCGCCTGGATCATATATGACGACTGCCAGGGTTTCCAGGTCTTCGGGAGAAAAAGTCGACAAAAAATGCCGGAAAGTAGCCAAAAGAGTCGCCAACTGTGGCAAAAGTTTTATTTAGTAGCTAAAAAGCCGCCATGCTGCCTTTAGTCAACAGCTGGCGATTGTATTACACAAAAAGAACAAAATAAACACGGGAGAAACCTGTAGTATTCTTCGGCACCGAGGGGAAGCAAAAATAACGGAACAAACCATTATCACATATTATTGTAATATAACTTAGCAAAATGACTAGCTGACATCTTATACAAATGTAAAACGGCTAGAAAGAACCAAAATTGTGCACCAACACAGTATGACAGAGCTCATAAATAAAACGACAAGGTGACTAAAGCAATTGCAAAAGCCAGTCAACACTTGCACATCACTTGTAAATATTGCTGTTCACCTTTTCCCCCCATTTCTCGCGGCACTTGAAATCCAGAACTGGCGACACCTCTCAGGCATAATCCGTACTTTATCATGAGGATTGCAGCAAGCAGTTCGTGGGACATTATGCTCGTTAAGTCATTCTTTGTCCATGTTACGGTATAAAATACGCGTTCCACTTCTGCGTTGGACAGCGGCAAGACCAGGAGCTTCATTGCACCTGCTGCAGTGTCCTGCATGGGATTCGAACCTGACGGCTCCTGGCACTTGTGAACCAAGGTCCAGAACTCGACGAAGGACATATTCGCATTGACGATTTCTACGTGTCACAGCTACCTGACTTGTTCCTCAATGCGGCACTCTGGGCAAGAGAATACGCCACGCGGCAGTTTTCAGTCCCTCTATAGCATGCCGGCCTAGAATCGCTTCTGGGCTGATTACTCCCAATTTGCGGAAAAGGGACGTTGAGTTTGGATGGTGCTTCTGTAAATCGCCCGAGCAAGGTTTAATGTAAGCAAGGCATTGATCGTTTTAGAGAATGTTCATCTTCGGTACTGAGTTTCATTCCTTGGACATGGTCGAGATAGCTGCTTCCTAGATTAACGCCGTCTAGTACAAGAAAAATAGATACTAGGTTTGACAGGTCCAGATTAGAGAGGCTAGAGTCATCGTGCTATCGCAGCACGCACGGTTTCGGTATCCTGCACAGGAGACGCCTGAAGAGTTTTTGTAATGCTTCAAAGATGCCGAATGGATCAATGTCTTACCCTTGGAAGAGCTTGTTTATTCTTCTCTAATCAGCAAGGATTGGTTCCAAAAATATAAGGTAGGCACGGTCCGTCTTATCAAGGTACATTTCCTTAAGAAAGTGGACAGCGTAGGATTTTTCTGAAACATTGATAAAGTCCATTTTCAGCGGCTCATACTGGGATAGTATGCATTCAATGCAGTCTGCTATCACCAACTACTTAGCGCCTGAAGGGGAAATTATCTTTGGAGGTTCGGCTCCCTCTTGGGCTGCAGTACTATCACGGTAGACACTCCTGCGGGCAGGTTGTCGCGTACTACTGTGAGCGAAGTAGTTGTGCGTCTGCTTTACCGTGAATTCGAGGCTTGCAGGCATTGTTTCCATTGCCTTCGAGGCAATAAGTTCTAGAAAGGGACATGCACATTTAACTAGTGTTAGTAAAGGGTTGTCATCCTGCCTTCTTCGCCCAAAGAATTGTTGCGGCCGCATATTGAGTTTGCGCTGTCAGTCGCTAAACACATACAGAGAGAGAGAGAATAAACATTTTTATTAGGTGAAGCAGCTAGGGAGAGGCGTCCTCAGTCCAGAATGCCTTGAGCTCGGGCCGCGTCCTGGGCCCTCGCAATCAGCTGTTGCTGATCCTCGAGGTCGGAGCTGGCCAAGACACATACAGTCGATTGGGCTTATTGAATTCGCCGTAACTCCAGCTTTCCCATCTTTCGCGTCCTTCAAGTCAAGAAGAGTGATAGTCATCCTTTAGGCAGTGTAGCTCTAAAAGCGAATTGCAACGCACACAAGTTCCTTTGCTGAAACATTGGTGCATTCATCAGCCAAAAGAGAATAAGGTTTTCCTAGGATATTTTACCTCAGTTTGGCAGCAAAGTATTGGCGCGATAAGTTTAGTTATAAGTGCTGTGCACTTCGTTCTGTGCATGACCAGATCTCAGTTTGCCCTTCAGAAGACTAGGAAGTTCATGGACGCAATTTATGGCCATGTTACACGCGGTGAATATTGCAATCTTCTAAGCGCACCTTTTTTCGTCTCCATCGGTCGTCTGAGCCATCGCGATTGCATCCCGCAGCCTCTGCTGGTCACTCAGTGCTACCTTTTTACGGTGTTTCATTGTTTCAGCATGTTTCACGAGATCGGCGTAATCAGCACTCGTTTCAGAATTGCTAATGGTCATGTTTTTCCGGTCATCCGGACGTTTGATTGGCTCCGTTGGCCTCCTATGAACGCCATGTCGCCGCGCCGGCTTGTCTGAAAAACCGCTGTTGCGTCATGAAAAGCACCATGTTGCGTCAGCTTGGTGACGTCAACTATGAGATCGCTCCGTTGGCCTCGCGTGTCTCCATGGACGTTGTGCATGTGTCCCAGATGAAACCTAACTTTGCCGCAAATTCACCTCTCTTAATGTTGCGCAGAGACGGCACCCTTACAGGTGGGGTTTATGTTACATTGTAACCACGAGTGGCGCCAGTCAGAAGATGACGATTTGACGAGTAGAGGTAGAATCAGTCTCGACAGCCATCTAGTTTATGCGTCGATATGTCCCTTGCAAATATTATAAATACATGTATATATGTGCCTTCTTCAACGTAACAATACATAGTTTTTTAGTTGGCAATCTCTGCGCATTTATTTCAGAATTTCCCGACCTCGCAAACATGCAGGATTAAAGACGAAGTTTTCCTTTGTGAGTTATCAAAACTTTTCATATAGGGAATGTGTTTCTAGCCTCTTTCATGCGTTGATCCCGGATATTCTGCAGCCTAAAAATGTGGGCCGACATGCGCCACTGCGTATGTGACCTTGGTACTGGATTTGTGCACCTGGGACCACTGGTCGCCATGATGTTCTGCATATATATAAGTGTGTGTGTGTGCGTGTGTGTGTGTGTGTGTGTGTGTGTGTGTGTGTGTGTGTGTGTGTGTGTGTGTGTGTGTGTGTGTGTGTGTGTGTGTGTGCGTGAACGAGAATAATGGAGGTTAACCAAGGGGCCTGACTTTTCTTAATCACATCATACGAAGCCGACAAACAAACACACCAAAGACGGCGCAAGGGAAATGACTTGTGCTTACTAATTGAAGTAACTAAATTATAATTTGGTGGAACTTAAAGCGGGTGAAAAAACAACTTTCGGCTGGTGGGGAACGATCCCACATCTTCGCATTACGCGTGCGATGCTCTACCAATTGAGCTACCGCCGGCGCCGTCTTCACATCAACTTTGTGGGATATTTATGTGTTACTACCAGAACTAACCCTGGGAGTGTTGGCCTGCGCCACCACGCACGAACCTTGGCGGCGGATGCGAAATACCCTTTTCCTACATCCACTTTCAAGTCCACTAATTTATCATTTCTTTATTTGAATTAATAAGTACAAGTAATTTCCGGTGTTTTCCTTGGTATCTGTGTTTATTGGCTTCTCCTGTATATATATATGTATATATATATATATATATATATATATATATATATATATATATATATATATATATATATATATATATACGTGAGTGCTTGTGTGTGTGCGACTAGAGAGGCAAGCGAGGGGCCCCATTTGGTAAAACTTGGTCGTATTATCATAACAAGCCGCCAAATAAAGAGAGCGTGGCAGAAATTAACTCCATCGTCTCAACATTACGAGCTCAGTGTCGACTCTACGCGACGGCTCTAGGTGCTTCATTGGAGCCGAAAGGAATTCATCATCATCAGTCTAGTTACGCCCACTGCAGGGCATGAGGCCTCTCCCATACTTCTCCAAATACCCCGGTCATGTACTAATTGCGGCCATGTTGTTCCTGCAAACGTCTTAATGTCATCCGCCAACCTAACTTTCTGCCGCCCCCTACTACGCTTCCCTTCCCTTGGAATCCAGTCCGTAACCCTTAATGACCATCGGTTATCTTCCCTCCTCATTACATGTCCGGCCCATGCCCATTTATTTTTCTTGATTTCAACTAAGATGTTATTTACCCGCGTTTGTTCCTTCACCCAATCTGCTCTTTACTTATCCCTTAACGTTACACCTATCATTCTTCTTTCCATAGCTGGTTGCGTCGTGCTCAATTTCAGCAGAACCCTTTTCGTAAGCCTCAAGGTTTCTGCCCCGTAGGTGAGTACTGGTAAGACACAGCTGCTATACACTTTCCTCTTGAGGGATAGTGGCAACCTGCTGTTCATGATTTGTGAATGCCTGCGAAACGCACCCCAGCCCATTCTTATTGTTCTGGTTATTTCAGTCTCATGATCCGGATCCGTGGTCACTACCTGCCCTAAGTAGATGTATTCCCTTACCACGTCCAGTGCCTCGCCACCTATCGTAAACTGCTGTTCTCTTCTGAGACTGTTAAACATTACTTTAGTTTTCTGTAGATTAATTTTCAGACCCACCCTTCTGCTTTGCCTCTCCAGGTCAGTGAGCATGCATTGCAATTGGTCTCCTGGGTTACTAAGCAAGGCAATATCATCAGCGAATCGCAAGTTGCTAAGGTATTCTCCATCAATCTTTATCCCCAATTCTTCCCACTCCAGTTCTCTGAATACCTCCTGTAAACATGCTGTGAATAGCATTGGAGAGATCGTATCTTCCTGTCTGGCGCCTTTCTTTATAGGGATTTTGTTGCTTTCTTTATGGAGGACTACGGTGGCTTTGGAGCCGCTATAGATATCTTCCAGTATCTTTACATATGGCTCACCTACACCCTCATTCCGTAGTGCCTTCATGACGGCTGAGGTTTCGACTGAATCAAATGCTTTTTCGTAATCAATAAAGGCTACATATAAGGGTTGGTTATATTCCGCACATTTCTCTATCACCTGATTGATAGTGTGAATATGGTCTATTGTTGAGTAGCCTTTACGGAATCCTGCCTAGTCCTTTGGTTTACAGAAGTCTAAGGTATTCCTGATTCTATTTGCGATCACCTTAGTAAATACTTTGTAGGCAAGGGACAGTAAGCTGATCGGTCTATAATTTTTCACGTCTTTGGCGTCCCCTTTCTTATGGATTAGGATCTTATGGTTCTTCCAAGATTCCGGTATGTTCGAGGTCATGAGGCATTGTGTATATAGGGCGGCCAATCTTTCTAGGACAGTGTTCCCACCATCCTTCAACAAATCTGCTGTTACCTGATCCTCCCCAGCTGCCTTCCCCCTTTGCATAGCTCCCAGGGCGTTCTTTACCTCTTCCGGCGTTACTTGTGGGATTTCAAGCTCCTCTAGCTTATTCTCTCTCACCTTATCGCCGCGGATGTTACTGGTACTGTATAAACCTCTATAAAACTATCTCTATATATAACTATAACTATCTCATTCATATTAGTAACGATATTGCCGACTTTGTCTCTTAACGCATACATCTAATTCTTGCCTATTCCTAGTTTCTTCTTCATTGTTTTTAGGCTTCCTCCGTTCCTGAGAGCCTGTTCAATTCTATCCATATTATAGTTCCTTATGTCCGCTGTCTTACGCTTGTTGATTAACTTAGAAAGTTCTGCCAGTTCTATTCTAGCTGTAGGGTTAGAGGCTTTCATACATTGGCGTTTCTTGATCAGATCTTTCATTTCCTGCGATAGCTTACTGGTATCCTGTTTAAAGGCGTTACCGACGACTTCTATTGCGAACTCCTTAATGATGCCCACGAGATTGTCGTTCATTGCTTCAACTCTATGGTCCTCCTCCTGGGTTAAAGCCGAGTACCTGTTCTGTAGCTTGATCAGGAATTCCTCTAGTTTCCTTCTTACCGCTAACTCATTGATTGGCTTCTTATGTACCAGTTTTTTCCGTTCCCTCCTCAAGTCAAGGCTAATTCGAGTTCTTACCATCCTATGGTCACTGTAGCGCACCTTGCCGAGCACGTCTACATCTTGTATGATGCCAGGGTTCGGGCAGAGTATGAAGTCGATTTCCTTTCTAGTCTCACCATTTGGGCTCCTCCACGTCCACTTTCGGCTAACCCGTTTGCGGAAAAAGGTATTCATTATCCTCATATTATTCTGTTCTGTAAACTCTACCAATAACTCTCCTCTGCTATTCCTAGAGCCTATGCCATATTCCCCCACTGGCTTCTCTCCAGCCTGCTTCTTGCCTACCCTGGCATTGAAGTCGCCCATCAGTATTGTGTATTTTGTTTTGACTTTACTCATCGCCGATTCCACGTCTTCATAAAAGCTTTCGACTTCCTGGTCATCATGACTGGATGTAGGGGCGTAGACTTGTACTACCTTCAATTTGTACCTGTTATTAAGTTTCACAACAAGACCTGCGACCCTCTCGTTAATGCTATAGAATTCCTGTATGTTACCAGCTATTTCCTTACTAATCTGGAATCCCGCTCCTAGTTCTCGTCTCTCCGCTAAGCCCTGGTAGCATACTACGTGCCCGCTTTTTAGCACTCTATATGCTTCTTTTGTCCTCCTAACCTCACGGAGCCCTGTTATGTCCCATTTACTACCCTCTAATTCCTGCAATAACACTGCTAGACTCGCCTCACTAGATAACGTTCTAACCTTAAACGTTGCCAGGTTCAGATTCCTATGGCGGTTTGCCCGGAGCCAGGTATTTTTAGCACCCTCTGCTGCGTCAGAGATCTGACCGCCGCCGTGGTCAGTTGCTTCGCCAAGTACTGCAAAGCTACAAGTACTGGCCAAGTACTGCACCAGGGTGGCCAATCCTGCTCTGGTGAGAGAGTGCGTTACCGGTTCTGGTGACCAGGATCAGGCCGCACTCCAGGCCTGTTTGTGCAATTTTCTCAACACACGTTTTATGCGAAGCATATTACGAGAGCTCAACCCAGCTCCTCAGGCGCGGCGGTGTCGCCTTCAATGACCTTTGACCCCATGCCATACCACGTGACACCGTGACGTCACGACAGAGGAGAAACGGGGCTCCAACTCGCGCCGCCGCTCGCGGCGTCGCGGCGGTATATAAGCAGCTGCGCTTGTTTCTAGGTGCCTTTGGCTTAACTCTTGCAAGATGGGCTGGGTGGGAATCGAACCAGGGTCTCCGGAGTGTGAGACGGAGACGCTACCACTGAGCCACGAGTAGGATGCGTCAAAGCGGTACAAAAGCGCCTCTAGTGAATGCGGTGTTGCCTTAGAAACGCGCTGTTTCTGAGGCTCAGGCGTGCGTCGCTTGCTCAGGCGCACATTTCGTTGCCGCGCCGAACGCTGCGTTGCTCGACGCTCACCGCGTCCAATGCGGGGCGCGTAGTCGCTGCGCTGTAGCCCATTGTCTTACACCCCTTGGCGGGTCGACGGGAACGCTATCGCGTTCCACTCTTGAAGGCGAAGCAGAGTAACGCATGAGTTGTTTCTTCGTCTAGCCGAACCAAATATAGCCAAGCAACAGCAGTTCACCAGGCTAAATAGTGGTTCAACAACTAAAATAAAGGCCAGTATGCTTCGCATCCTGGGCTTAACCTTAGCTAAGCCACAGCCATTTTTTGTTTGGTATTTTCCGGTGGAGAATTGTGCGGCACGGGGATTTGAATCACGGTGCTCTTGCACGGGAGGCGGATACTCTACCGTCCCCGCAAGAGTTAAATTAAAAATTAAATTATGGGGTTTTACGTGACTAAACCACTTTCTGATTATGAGGCACGCCGTAGTGGAGGACTCCGGAAATTTCGACCACCTGGGGTTCTTTAACGTGCCCCGAAATCTAAGTACACGGGTGTTTTCGCATTTTGCGCCCATCGAAATGCGGCCGCCGTGGCCGGGATCCGATCCCGGGACCTCGTGCTCAGCAGTCTAAAACCATAGCCACTGAGTAACCACGGCGGGTCCCGCAGGAGTTGTACGCCTCATTTAACCTACAGTGGTGCCCTATTTGATCAGTCAAGGTGGACCAATCTGAGCTCGGTTATACCGCACGGATGGCACTCGGCTAGAGAACCTGGTATTTATGACCTGCACATGTGTGGCCATACATAATTGAGGATATATATCTTTTTTTAGGAGGGTTCCCGTACAGTGATAAAATAAAGGAAAAGACATTAAAAAGAAAGAAAAAAAAGCGGTGCGAAAAAGGAACATAACAGGTGATTTGAAGTCGTGACCCTTGGAGGTTGCCCGGAAAGATATCTCAGTCGGTTGGTTCGTCAGGCCCCAGGTTACTTTCAAGCGCCATAGCTCCTGCTCCGAGCCTCATACTTACGTGGAAAGGCACTGATGTTGTCCGGATAGTGGAAGGAATACTTTCTTGGAAAAATGGCCGCCCGAGGAGAAGAGCGAACTCGAGCGGCTTTGGAGACTAGGAAAACTGCCTTAAAATATTTAGATTTAAGGGAAAGCTTCGTTAACAAACTATAACACGGCAATCAGCAGTCGTATACGACGAGAGAAATTATTGAGACGTAGAAAATTCTCTTTGAATAAATATGGTTTGCGAAACAAATGCTTGTAAGTATTGAACCTCTTAAAAGATAAGGGGTAATATGCGCTCACCGAGAGGGCATCGTCCGCACGAGACCACCACCATGCACCTTACTGAGACGTGGAGGGCTCTGCGGCCGGAAGGAAGCCTCCCTTCTCCAACGGCCAAGAGTAGAAAGCGCGCTTTCCGGTCGCTCAAGGTTGCGCGGACGTAGTATAACTCTAGCGTCTAGAAAAAGCTTAAACAGGTGCGAGGGCGCCACGCATAGCGTGGGAAGCTAGCCACCAGAATAAATATCTCAAGGACTGCTGCTGACGAGGGCGAAATACCTTCGTGTAATTATAATAACCCTAATAGGACTACTTTCGAAAAAAAAGGAAACTGCCCAGAGGGCTATACTACGAGAGGTATGACTGATAATGTTTTGATAATTTTTTTTCTTTCGAAAGTAGTCCTATTAGGGTTATTATAATTACACGAAGGTATTTCGCCCTCGTCAGCAGCAGTCCTTGAGATAGTTATTCTGGCAGCAAGCTTCCCACGCTATGGGTGCCGCCCTCGCACCTGTTTAAGCTTTTCCTAGACGCTAGAGTTATACTATGTCCGCGCAACCTTGAGCGATCGGAAAGCGCGTTTTCCACTCTTGGCCGGCGGAGAAGGGAGGCTTTCTTCCGGCCGCAGAGCCCTCCACGTCTCAGTAAGGTGCCTCGTGGTGGTCTCGTGCGGACGATGCCCTCTCGGTGAGCGCATATTACCCCTCATCTTTTAAGAGGTTCAATACTTGCAATGATTTGTCTCGCAAACCATATTTATTTCAAGGGAATTTTCCACGTCTCAATAATTTCTCTCATCGTATTCGAGTCCTGATTGCCGTGTTATAGTTTGTTAACGAAGCTTTTCCTAAAGTCTAAATATTTTAAGGCAGTTTGTCGTGCGCGTATCATGGCCACCACGCATGCTTATATCGCCTTCCGTTTCTCTATCACGGTTGCGCTTTAAAACCACGGCGCTGCAATTTTGCTTGAGAACGGAATTAGGGAAGCGATAAATAAATGGAAACGAAAGTAGACGAAAAAATTTGGCCCACAATTACGCTTCTTGGTAATGTGACCATCTAGCGCAGCTGCTGCCTTATTTCAGCAACAGCAAACCGCATACAGAACTTGCAGAGTCGAACGCAGGTAGTTCTGCGTTTCGGATTGGGCAGCACACACCACGATCCGTCGCTTTCGAGCCGGCTTTCTGGGTATCCGCCATCGCGCCTTCTTACAGTGGGCCACCGCCGCGGAGCAGGGAGGGGAGATGAGCAATTACTATTTGATGTTTCTTCTGAGGTCGGGTGAGCAAACGGGTGGAGAACAGGGGTATTGAGTAGAGGTCACAAATTCATTCACTCATAGACAAGCCGGAATGTGGCCGCACAAGGTTGGGGTGGGAAGTAGAAGTAAGGGGACGGAACGCTATAAGTGTCTTTCGAATCGCTGCAACGGCACTGCGCCAGGTAAGGGTAGGTATAGGACAAGAGTGGAGGCGGGAGAAGGACAGCCAGGCACAAGCACTGCCAGAGGCGAAAAATGCCACTGAGGAACACGCCCCGCCAAAGGGGTAGCGAGAGGCATGACTGAGAGCCGTACAGCCCCTCGACACGGAGACGGAGCAGTGGAGAGCCGTGGATCACGCGCGAGGCGGCAAGGAGCACCCGCCGCCGGGACCGCGGCACTGACGCGACAGCGGGAGAATGGACAGCGAGGGTGCAGTGGACGGTAGCGGCGAGAGTCACCGCAATGGCGCTACAAGGAGGAAGGTGGCGACAAGCTAGGCGACAACACGTGATCCGGCTTTGGTGGACAAGGGGAGTGCAAGGCTCGCGCCATGACAAGGCTCCAGGAGCGCGCGCAGCTAGAGCAGCGTGCTGGCCCCCGCTACGGAGGTGGTTACGGCGAGGCACCACGGCGAGGCCGACGGCGACGCGAAACGGGCGCCAAAAATCTGCGCTCTAAAAACAACTGGCTGCAGTTGAGGCACGAGCCAGTGCCTTCGCATTACACTTGCGATGATCTTACCGAACGGGCTACCCGCGGCGGCGGGGCACTTATGTTCATGTACTCGAACTATCCCTGGCAGTGTTAGCCAACGCCACCACTCACGGTGGCGCCGAGTGATGGCGCTGGCTAATACTGCTTGGTGTAAGTGGTCTATGCTTCGAACAGAGGAGTCCAAGCACAATGCGGAACTTCAGTGTCCAGTGTCGTGCCATCAATGTGGAGAGTACACCTCCTCCGGGCGAAAATGCCACTTTCCTAACTAAACGAATGGTTAAAATTCTCCGACAGCCGCATTTGAACAGGAAACCTAGAGCTCGAAAGCCCAATACTGTAACGATGAGGCCACGGACGTTTCTCCCCCACAACGACTTGCCTCATAATCAGATCCTAGTTTCGGCATATAAAACGACGGAAATAGTCTGAAATTATTCAACGCGTCATCATACGTCAAAACGTGACCGATCTCTCAGATAGTGCAGTGAAATAACGGAGGTCCGCTGATCCTGCTTGTTCCCTGTCGCCAGAGGTAACGCGATAGAGCGCCGTGCGCCGTGTCTCCTCGCCTATCTCTCCCCCCAATCCGCTTAGGAAGAGTTCGTCTTTGATTTTCTTGAACTGGGGATTGAATCGGGTTCCTACATTTCGCCTCGCAGACTTCGCGCGCATTTTATTGACAATTTCGCAATTAAGTTAATAATTCTATTATTACTTCGTGATGGTGCAGGCAAACGAGGGGGAGGACGCTCTCTTGATCGTGTGCCCTTATGTGAAGGCCAAAGTGGCTGGAGATACTCAATGTAGCGTCTTTTGCGGCAGAAGGTATGTACGATTGCGACATGGTATTTCTTCAGGAGGGGAAATGAGCAAAACATTCTACATTATTGCCCACCCCCCGATTCGCTATTCTTCATTGCCCGCGTATTTGCCTTAAGGAAGTACCTGTTCAGCCCGGTAGCAAAGAAAGCTGAAGTTGAAAGAATGAATGCAATTATTCTTTTAGATTAAGCTGCGGTTCTGGGAGGTGAACGAGTAAATAAAGCAATATATAAAAAATAAGGAACTTACACAGCTCGTGTATACTGTTTTATTTTAGTTATATGTTAGCCACCCTGGAGCTTCGCAGTTGTCGTCCTGGTACATTGAGACGAGAAATGAATTAGCTTGAAGCGGTTTGATACAAGAAGCACGTAATTTCTTACTAGCATATATATCAGGAAGCTGAACAACATGCAAGAAATATTTGGGCAAGAGATTTTAGGTTTCGCGGATGTAGCCTATATGTTCCGATTGATTGATTTATTTTGCACAGCGCGCTTATTTACCCACGCGCTCCTCTCTCTGCCCCACACATCGCATTTGACGTCCACAACAAACTGTCGACCATTCATTGCAATGGTCATTGCTGTGAGTTTTTGTGGAACTTTTAAGCGAACTTCTTGAAATAGACGGGCTGCGCCGCATATTGAATGATATCAGATCCTTTGCTAAGAAATGTTCAGAGAGAAAATTACATACTCAATAAAAGTTTATTTTATCTCGTCAGCTTGTGTACTGCCGGTTTTTCTATCTTCTTTGACAATGCTGCTGGTTTAAAATGAGCCAAGAGCGCCTTGACGGCAACAACGTATGACGGCCGCGCGAGTCAATCTGTAGGTACGCAAGGTACGTTTGCAAAGAAGAAAAAAAAAGAAAACGAAGAAAATCTCTAACCGCTGTAATCAGGACAACGTGTGGTATAGCGCACATATTTTCATTTTGCGTTGGTGCATAAAGTGCTCAACGAAGGTGCAATGTTGTACGTGCGCCCACCAAAATAGCATCTAATACTTCTTGGAAATTAGCTTTTCCGGAAGAAACTGCTCTCCCACTATATTCAGCTGCATTCCAAATCCCAGTATTTATCATTGTTTGGCCTTCCATGGCCCAAACAAAGTGAAAGTACTCCTTCGATGAGCGCAAGCCTCTAAAAAGACAGCAGGTAATTGCAAGGCGGGGGAATTCTTTATAAAAAGGAGGCTGCCAGAATTTGCTTGGCTTTTACTGTGTAACCTGGCAGGACAGCCAGGCTGCGTTCTTGGCTTCTCACGCAGTCTTCTGGGTATCCAGCGTTGGGGCGGAACCCGAGACGCTGGACAGAAGGAGCAAGCCCCCATCGACAGGCATTGTGATCCCCGTGACGAACGCGGCATCGTCGGATGCCAGGAAGGCGATGCAGCGGGCCACTTCTTCCGGCGTACCCACTCGTCCAAGCGCGTGCTTATCAGCGTTCATTTTCTCGAAGATCTGCACGGACACATAATTCAGAGAACCGTAAGCACTAGTAAATTACCATCTACGTAGAATTTGGCCTAGCACATTAGGGTACCCTGAAACGCAGTACACACGGTACAAATAAAACAGTAGACACAGAGCGGTCCGGATACCTCGAAATACCAGTGTTAAGAAAACACCAGCTGATGAAGAAATTCGTGCCACTTCCACTCCCTCAAACTTGACTTGTGACCTCTGGTATTATGCATACTAGCATTAACGCGTGAGCGTTAAGGAGCCCGTGTAGCAAAAAAATCCGGCGTCGGCATCCGACGTCTCGCATCGACGATCGGCGGTGGTCGTCGATAGGACAAAAAGATTTTCGAACTTCGTATACCCAGGCCTTCGATGTGACGCAAGGAATTGGCTGAACTAGCTTAATTTTTCAAGCTAAAGTACGTCGCAAATCGCGAACTACTTACGCACACCCTACACACATGATAGCTCTGGGGGTGTAATTAAAATATACGAGAAAACATAATTATGTTACGCGAAAACTCAAACAAACCCCTTTTCCAGTGCTTCTGCAATGCATGGACCGGAAACGGCATCCGACATTTGCGCATGCCGGCGCGTAAATATCTCCGAGTCCACGGAGCACCGCGCCCACTTCCTGGAAACACTTCGAGATGAACTCGCCTCGCCGCAACGAGGCCCATTCCAGAGGCGCCGTTTCTAGCAGAAAGCCTGCCTTCGGGCATCGCACTCGCCGCGAGCGTTTCCCAGGAGACATTACGGTTACGCTGCAGTTGCCACAAAGTGTGAGAAGCAGTCAGGGATCTTTGAATGCTGTCGCGTTCCACTCTTAAAGGCGAAGGTTAAGTGTCCTCGAAATTTTTTATGCTTCTGTACATAAATTTCTAAAATCGTTGTCCCGCTTTCGAGTTTCTTTCGGACACAACTTTCCCATAAAATGAGCGCTATGTAGCGAAGGAGCTTGCTTCGGTCTCTAGCTAGGTTTGACGATAAAGATTCATGCCACATCAGCGTTTTCTTCAGCCCAATGCATTCAGCAAAATCTGTGCGTGACCATGCAAGTTATGAGAAGCACAAGCACTCCTACGTTCCACGAAACCGGTATCCTCTCTGCCGGACGTGTGCACCTCAATATGCGCGCTCAATAAAGTAATGCAGTGCCATAGTATTTGCTACTGGAAGCTGTTTCATCTGCCATGCTGTGTCATACGGCGCTGCTGCAGGTAGTCGATGTTTCTGCGCTAGTAGCCTATCGCTTCTCAATATTGAAACGCTGCCTACGCTCGACGCCCAAAGTTGCGTTTACGTCACACTTTGCAACGTTATCTGCAAACTCAATGACCCACCTCACGGATACCTTCCGAAATCGCAGGTTTTCAGCCACACCCTGCTTCCTACGGGTTACAGCTTCACCTAGCCTATAAGAAGGAAGCCCACTCAAAACGCGAGTGCATATTATCACGGCCCAGCAACCAAACAAGGCCTACAAGACCTACCTAGTAACAAGGCCTCAGCGAACACATTCCTTCGCCCGAGCCACCACCACAAACCACTTGCATCGCACTCGGCGTGTCTGCTCCGTTGCTAATGGCGAAGCCGTCGTAAGTTTCCAGTACGACACTAGGTGCCACTGTATATGATTTCTCGACCGCGGCAACGACGCCGATACACGCAAAAGGTTCGATACTCGCGCCCACGTGGCATCTCGCCCATGTGGAATCGCGCCCACGTGGCACTCACGTGCTGCCTCTCGCGATCCTCTGATTAGGGAGGCAGTCGCGCCACACTTCGCTCCGTTTGCAAGATGTTGTACGGGTCAGATTGTTCGTGCCAGCCAATATATTGCAAAATGAAAACACATATAGAGTTGTGCCCAAATTTCGCGTTAGGGAGCATTGTCATCTTCTGCGAATTTTTTTAGAACAACGCATCGAGAACCCCGACAGAGACGGCGCAGCATCTGGAATTGTGCTAATAGTGATTACCCTACGTCCGCAAGCAGCTACAAACCACGCAGACAGAAGCCAGCCCCATCAACGTTATGACTAACAAGCACCTCACCCAACAACGAAATTGGGGGACCGTATGCTGATGATGAACTGCTATTCGACCCATTCATAAATGATTTGGACACACCTGCTGCTCTGTTACTCCGAATCGGACCTAGCAATTCTCAATCAGCTCTACTCTTGGTAGACCTGAACAGTGCAAACGTAGCATAAGGTATCTATCAAAACCTGACAAAACCGCACTGCCGAAAACCGGAACCTTTAGCTCGCAGCTATGTCTTTACCATGCTTAACGATACCACACGCGCGCATCTGCACAGCTCAACAGGACACAACCCAGACTTTCGGTGGTCCGCGGCCTCCTGTGATCCCAAGAGACAACAACGACGACACTCTTGGTAGTGATCACAGTATTTTGGAGTTCCACTTACGATTGGGTAGTACCGGTACCCAGCCCTTTAAAAACTAACGCGGGACCCACCTAACCGATTGCACACGAGTACGCAAAACACTTGAAGCTCAAGCAGCACACCGTGAGGACTGTAACGTTTGATGCCGAGAAGCTCAGAGCTAAATCAAGCAGCACATAGAAATTACTGCAAACACCCAAGATCACACAGGTGTCTTTCTCGCACCTTCCAGTTATCTGGGGGGCCAAAAGGCGAAAACTTATAAAAAGATGGCAGAAAGAAAGCACAAGCTCAAGCTCGGTCTTTAATCTCTTACAAATGGAAGTCCAAATTACGCCGACCACTTGGCCGAGGAATGTTGAATGCAAGTCTGCCAAGGTATAACCAGAAAGCTTCCGACGTCTCGAGTATGCGCCACATCTTGCAGTTTCTTCTGGGTCAGCCATGCCTTTCAATAGCACCAATTCCAGTGAGCCGGTTCTGCTACTTAGATTTCTCAGTGGCTTCCCGAATATTGTACCCTTCATTCAATCGACCGCTCATCCATACATCCCTACATGATCAGACCCAATATCCATCATTCAGACATCCATACCACCAACGACAAGGGCATTGACTTCCCATTGTCTACTGCCTAACGTCGATGTGGCTTGCTTCAGCTACGCAGTAACACTGCATCCAGACCAAACCGTGTTAGCCAAGCTACCCTATGTAAACTGCCTGGCATCAAGAGGGCCTAATAAAAGTAAACCCGCAGTAGAAGACAGGACGGTGAGAAGCATGAACAACCGCTTGTCCACGTTTCTTTTCGTCCTCTCTTCTTTTGTGTTTTTACTCTATTTAGACTGTGGCATACCAACTAACCCGAACTGTCGCCTTTCTTAGTTATATCAAGCAAGCGTTTGACCAAGTGTGGTCGTCCTTGCTTGTTCGTTTTCGGTTATTTCCGTGCCTTACTCTACGTATTGTTGTATTAGATTAGCGCAGCGAAACGCGCTGTCGCGTGCACTATATGTCACAGCGTTATTTTTCTTTCATATGTCAATGTTCTCCGAACCACATAAGTGTTTTATTATGGAGGGCCCTTTTTCTCTTGACGAACTAGAGACGGCCCTTGCTCTACCCAGGTGTTCCTCAGCGCCAGGGACATGTGGTATTACATATCGTGCTATGTGTCCCCTTGGTCAACGAACTCGGAAGGTACTCACGCCTGCACCTTTACAAGGACTCGTGGCAGACGGGCACGGTTCCCCAGAAAAGAAGTCAAGTGGCCTGATCCCGCTCCTCAAAGCTGGCAAGTCGCCTTTGGACATTGCGTGATACCGTCCGACAGCACTTGATAGTTTTGTAGGAAAAGTAATAAAATGAATGGTTCTTACGCGCCTGGAGAGGTACCTATAGTACTAATAAATTTATCCAGACATGTAGACAGGACTTAAAAGCGGCCGTTCATCTATAGACAACTTTGTCGACTTGGTAACTTATATCAAATTCCAAAAGGCCTGTAAACGCTTGTCCGTGCCTTGTTGCTAGCTATTAAAGGAACTTACGATAATGTCACCCGTGAAGCCATTCTTAAAGCATTAGAAGCACTAGGACTTCGTGGCAAGATATATCTCTGGGTTCGTAGCTACCCATACATGCGATGATTCTACGTGCTCACATGGGATGGCTCGACACCGCAGTATTACAGTAGGCATGGATGTCACTGAGGGTGGAGTGCTATGCCCCAATGCTATTTTATCTAGCCCTTATTGGACTACTCGATAACCTACGAAGCACCGTTCGACTACCTACGCCAACGACATCTGTATCTGTACGTCGGGGATGACAGGCTTCAGCTTCGCGCTAGGTTTCAGAGGGCGGTCTCATCATCATCATGCTGCCTTGGCAAACAAGGACTGAAGGTGAAATGAGAAAAGGGCACCGTGGTGACCTTTACCCGGAAGGCAATGTCTGCATACGGCACATGAATCAATGGACAAGGGATATCATCCAGCAGAAGTCACAGGTTCTCAGAGGTTGTGAGTGACAGAGACCTGTCCTGGACCCCTCAGGTAGACCACAAGAAAAAGCGACTGATGGCTATTTGTTATCTGTCGAGGTTCCTTGTAGGAAAGAAATGGGAGGTGTCAACACAATCCATGTTCCAGCTGCACAAGGTGCTGCTTGATAGGTTCCCCCGGTATAGACTATGTACCTGTTATATCGAACACCGCAAAATTATTTTGCGTATATTTCACAGAATTCAGGCTCAGCTCTGAGGATATGCCTTGGACTATAGCGCAGTGCGTCAAGGGCTGAAACTACTGCCATTGGTGGAGTTTATTTAATCGCGACGCACATCGCCATCAAGACAATGTGTTCGCATAACCGGCACCCTGCGCGGGCCCATTGAGAACACCTCGCCACGCTCACCTTGGAAAGTCTCCGCATGTAATTTAGCCCAATTGTCAGTGTATATCGTGCCTTGCTTACATCGTGGTGCACACCTGCGTCCTCGCTGGTGTCTCCTCCATGGTTTAGTGCCATCCTGAAGTACACCTCATAATTCCACGACTTCAGAAAGTCAGATCTACCACCATTTGAAGAAAAACAATTGAGCTTGATCTTGTTGTGCGAGAGATACAGTGCCCACTTGCACCTCTGTACTTGCGGATCGACTACATCGACCAGTTCTGAGGGCGTTGTGTTGATAACGACGAGAGCAATAACACTGCGATTCAATACGTAACATCTTCCGACGTCCGTGGCTGCAAGCTCGCGGCTCAGCGCTGCGCGCTTCAATTTATTGACTCAGAAAGTCCTGGCACGTCGGCCATGTTTTCCGACTCGAGACCGGCTTTAGACAGCATGCAGTCACTTCTCCAACGTGGAGCTTACGAAGAGGTAACGTACGAAATTGTCAAACGTCACAGCGACGTCAAACAAAAAGGCCACAAAATTATTTTCCAATGGCTACCTGGCCATTGCGGGATCAGTGGAAATGATGAAGCATACAAAGCTGTTCGACAGTCACATCAACAACAACACAGCGTTACCATTCCCGTTTCCAGGTCAGACGCGACAAGGCTACATTGTCACATGGCATGCAAGCTCTCTGGAAAAGAGTGAACACCCCTAATGTAAGACGCCCCTAGTCGCACAATCTGAACCCTTGGCTCTAACGCCGACCTATACCCGGCCTTCATCGACGTGAGGTGAGGTATCGCTTCTCTACTGGCTGTGGTTGGTAGTGGCCTTCTCGAAGGCGTACACTACTTCAATTAGAAGGAGTGACAGTGCGTCTGCGACAGCGACGTCTGCGGCGGCCAAGAGGACATGTAACATTTATTGTGTCACTGTGATCATTTTCAGTCGGAAATACCAACAGTATCTATGGCATTGCAACGACTGGACGATCAACCGCTGTCCGTGCAAGTACAGCTTGAAGACCGTCCCTCGTCGGCCCGCAAAGCTTTGAAGCCACTTTTGTCTTTCTGAAGGGCGAGTTGCCCATATGAATGCCTTTGACTTGCGCAGGCCCTCCGCGTCCGCGCTCGAGCTCACCGCCTTTTTTCTCGTCCCCTCCCTCTTTCGATGTCATCTTTATATTCCTTCTTTCCCGTCTACCAGAGTAGGGCACCCGACCACACGCATTCCTGGTTAACATACCTGTCTTAATTCTTTATTTCATCCTCCTCCTGCTCCGTCACCCAGGTGACCAATGTTTGCCTCTTGAATGTTTTGTTTATTTTCATACTTCACTCTATCGAAAACCATTTTAAAGCTTTTCCAGTCAATTTGCTTCATGCTTTTAGCGTGAGAACATTATTTCATCTTTGGCTGTGCCGTATATATGTACTTATCATTGCCACAAACACTACAGATATCATCATTTCAAATCTGCCAAAAAGGCTGACAAAGCGTACGATGCCAAAAACTTGGTATCTGAGTGCCTACAAAGTGCTCCGTTCATGTAGCAGAAAACAAATACCGCAATACATGCGCCCCTCCAGTGCTCACAATATGGCTTCCATCTATGTTGTAGAACACGAAGAGAGAATCACTGTGGCCTTCAACGCGCTGAAAAAGGGCTCAAATCGATATAGTAAAAAGAAAGTGAAATAATAACGCATACCAAATGCCGGCAATGCAGCAATCTGTGTGTAGAAAAAAACTAAGTGGACGCGCGGAGTTGATTCGAGTCGCTTTCAAGGCAGTTATCGCCTTTGACGAGCTGAGCTCGTCCAACGCACTCGAGAGGTTAACTGGATGCATTGCGTTACAATATCTGCATGGCGATCTCTTAAAAGAGCTTACTGCATTAGATAATCGTAATGATAACTATGTCTGTGTTATGAGAGCGCGAGGAAAAGTTAACATAATCAGAATATATTCCTAATATTCGTAGTATTATTAATACTCATGGCACATACCTCCATGTATTCATCGGCGCTGACTGCAGGTGTTTTCCCAATCAAGGTGTTGATATAGGCTGGACTGCAAAAGAAAAGTGAATTCGCATGTCACATTGCTTGTCACTTTTGCCTGCTCCGCAAGTCACCTGCACACTTGCGAGCAATGCGAGGCCTTGTTCAAAGATTATCACCGTCATAACCTACAAAGGTGCACTGCAGGACAAACTTCCGACTTGTTCATCTGCTGCTTTCCGTTCTCTATCAGGAAACCCTATAAGCCCTGTGGTACTCTTGGCCTTTTAGATATTTGTTGCAACACTTTTTGCCAAAAAATCTATTCTTTCCATCCGTTGCTTTTCTTTCTGGGTAGTTATAGGAATCACGCTGAATGGCACAGTTGCACGTATCATTAGGAACGCATATAGATGGCGCGTTTCATGCTTACGAATCTTTGCATGCCTCGATAGTACCACGCTTGTTTTCTATTGAGGCACCTAGTTACAGCCTATGCAGAACGCAGTGAGATGTGTAACGCAATCGATGCCATGCCGATTTTTGTTTCTGTTTTTGTTTCTTTTTTTCTGTTTTTGTTTCAGCTCGTGGCATGTGTATTTCTGCGTCACAAGTGTGCCTGCACATTTTTATTGACTGAGGTATTCTAGACGCAGTTGAAGCCCAATCATCCGCTTTTTTGTGTTCTATATATCGTACTATGGGCGAAATAGCAATGGCGAGGCGACGGTGCACCGCGGGGTCCTCCAAGGAGCGGAGCTGCCTCTGTACTACAGCAAACATTACCTGGTCGCCGTTCTTCGGCGTTACCATTGACTGTGAACAACTCTTCTTACTAACTCAGTGACCATGACGCGCACCATGATGGACTCTGAACTCACTAAGCACTCGTCATCAAAGCGCCCATTCAACTGTATGCAAAACGTAGTGTGCAGTCATAGAAGCACACAGCTGGTCAATATGCCCTGGTGTGCTACTTGAAAGCCCAAAGGCTGCTGCGGAAGAATAAGGGTAACCGAAGCGCTGATTTTAAGCAACAATGGTGCCAAGTAAATTTAATGTGAAGTCCAGAAACCAAGTCCTTAACGGATTATAGGGCACAGTTGCAGGTGGCTTGGATCTCAAGATTTGTCGGACTTAAGACGGCTACTTGTTCGCCTGTTTCGATAATGGTTGTACAGTGCAGATCACTCGACATGACGTAGGCACCACCCTCTGAATATGCAAGCCATTATTATGGGACCAATTGGCTATACAGGATGCGAATAAAGCCCTCGTCAACTTGCATAACGTCAACGGAGCCAATATCTAGGTATACTGACAGCCTCCGCGCAGTCAGGAAGCTGAAACAAATCACAAACACGTTGCGTATTAGTTAGCAGATTCGTGGACTTCATAAGCATCCATGTGTAAACATAACAGTGCACTGCTTGACGGCGCATGGTCCACTTTGCAGACCACAGAGCTGACATTCTCGCCCACCGCCACTCCTCTACTATCCCTTTCTTCGGACACCTGCTCTGTTCTCGTTGAGAGAAAATCTATCCTCCTGCGGAACATGTGTGCCCTCAACCAGTTCTTTCCTTGTGGGTCTCATTCTACCCCACAATTTTTATCTGGTAGAGAAATGGGCCGGGCGACTCTTGCAGTAGCGACGACGTGTACCTTGTCTGAACCATATGAATCCATTCTCAGGTGTCCGAAGTACTCCGATTCTGCATTTGCAGCTGATGCCCACCTTCTACTTTGACCGTGCCTTGAAAAAAAAAGAGTGTACGCGAATGTGTATTTAGTGATGCGAAGTAACGCAAAAATGGTGAACAATGGCTCAAAACCAATGCGCTTCATAAGCCGCTGATGAACTATCTGCATAAAGCTGGCCTGCATGCTTAAATGTAATTTCATTTTGACATTATGCCATCTAGTAAGCCCGGCGAACAAGAACGAGTAACTGATATTGTTACTGACATCAAGTGCACCAGGTTGAATTAGGCAGGTCTTGCATTGCGTAGAGGACGTATCCCGTGCTATAAATCGACGATGACAAACGGTTACGACTACAACAATGATAATGCGGGCGGAAATGCTGCATTCCACGCCACCTGCAGCACCTTTGCTTTCATTGCCCTCTGAACTCCTCTCTGTCCAGGTTGCCCGAAAATATATCCCGGAACGTGACGGTGCACTCGTGTTATACATGGGCACTGGTGTAATGTTCTTTCAATGCGAATAGCAATCTTTGTCTAGTTAATCCATTTTTAGCTAATCTTGCCTGAAACTATATCACGAGATGTGACAGTGCACTGGTGTTATTCAAGTGACCTGGTGTAATACTCTTTTACTGGGAATAGCAATCTTAGCCTACTTCAGCCGTTTTTGGCTAATCTAAACTCAAAACTGCTGAAAGAGCCCCAGAAACTCTTTGCCCATATTTTTAATAGCCTAAATCAGGTACCTACAGGTAATCCAAGTACATCCAAGTATACGTACCACTCTACCTACCCTCCACTATTTTCCCACATACTCCGCATAGCGGTTCAGACATATGTCCCATCACAGCACTAAATTTGAGATGCCTTTGTGGTGGATGCAACTCGTCCTAACGTGGCTCGCCGAACCCTCAATGTCATGCAAGTCGCCACGGCCTTTGGCGAAATCACAACACCAGCACCTCACACATCTCAAAGCGAGACGTGGGCAACATTTCCCTGTTGATATCGATGGGCGTTAGTCCCTTACTCCTGTGAAAACGAATCACACTTCGTTGCTCCTACGCTGTGGACGTGTGAAGCACAAGCGCTCTATTCAACAACTGAGAGCAGCGCCCTGCCGTGGAGCTACCGGCACATAAGGCCGGGCTGGTCCAAGAAAGGTCCACTGCTGGGAATGCGTATGTTGACTTCGCATTTACAGCCCGAATGTGGCTCAAAAATAGGCGCAAAGACTTTCTGATTCGCCCTCATATCTATCTATCTATCTATCTATCTATCTATCTATCTATCTATCTATCTATCTATCTATCTATCTATCTATCTATCTATCTATCTATCTATCTATCTATCTCTATCTCTCTATCTATCTATCTATCTATCATCTTACGCCAAACCAGTTGCCGGAGTTGACTACCTGCAAAAGCCAGTGATGTGTGCTTCACTCGTGAGACCGTCGGGGTCGCTGCCCTGCTGTAATTGCAGATTCGTGCAATTTTACCCTCGTCATACCATCGTCATCGTGCTTTCTAAGCCAACCCAGGGACCCAAGATATCAAACAGCCTGGGCCACCAAGTAGGGTCTCGTAGTCGCGATGCCGTCGCTGACGTTGCGACGCCGTCACACTGGCAGAGTGATGCCGTCATGGTCGTGCAATCGTCATCATTACAGCTTCGTGATCTGATTGCAGCGCCGACATACGCAAGGACAGAGGAAACAAGATGAAATACGAGCGCTAATGTAAAAAAAAAATGCTTTATATTCGGAAACCCATGTTCATACCCGTCACTCATCACATTGCACTTGCTCAATCCACACCCTTAGAAAGGTTAACTCATTTTCTGCACGTGCACAGACAGCGGGATTACACACCCGTAGCCAAGTCACGAAATCTTTCCATCCTGAATTGTTTCACGTTGTAGTTGATCAGCGCTTCTGCTGACAACAGTACAATTAGCAAGGAACACCACAGCCACGCGAACTGCAGTGACATGCGATTCAACCATCGCGCACGCTTTTCTTGATATCGTTTGAATGTTCTCTTAGCCGGTCACTGATGCAGCATCCCATTTGACCTACGTACTCCTTGCCAAAAGAAAGAGGAATACAGTAGACCACTTTGCTAGCACAGGTGATTAACGGATTTTGTGTGTGTTTTTTTTTGTTTTACAGCTGTGCGGCGCGTGGCACCATTTCCTTTGCTTGCACAGCTTTATGGGTTTCTGCGGTGCGAAAAAGAGAACTTTACCGTTGTAATAACCTACAATTTTCTCGACATTCTGAGACTGCTTGTGAATGCACTGTATGACAGCCACATTTTTACGTCTGCCAGGCAAAGCGACCACATGGCAATCACTCGGCGCACTCACCCTTCTGAACAGCGATTGCTGTACAGAGCACTGTACGGGCAAAGATACCGTGCTTGTGTAAAATGTTGAACTGATAAACTGCCTTAAACCTGATGAGCACAGGATTTACTGGGGGCGTTTTGAAAACAAAGAATAAGAATCCCTCTATTGACACGTTTGGTATGCGCGAAAGCATATAATGGTACTGGCTTAGTGCTACGAGGTTTGTAACACCAACACGTCTGCTCTGGATTGACCAATATCTAGAATGGGTACGCGTCTCCGTTACAAGATGGGCTATATATTTTCATCTCGGTGACGACACCATTCATCATCATTCTTCCCTCTGCGAGCATCACTGGCAGCTCTTAACATTGCTGCGTAGCCGTCTCACACTCTGTATCCGTCTGATCTGGTTTGGTTTTTTTTTAATTTTGTGCTTCCTTTTAAAAGATACACTGTAGAAACATAAAAATCGCATGACATTGCAGTTGTGCGCTGCGCTCCACAGCAGCATAGTGTTTCTTCGGAGGAAAACAAAAAATCAGTCACGTCATCGCCGCCAATCTATTGCCGTTATCGTCGTCATCGCATTGCTTGTTTCGTCACACGTTCACGTGATAAACTCCAGTTCCTCGCATGCACAACAGTGTTCATCCATCTCCTAACACTTTGCGAAAACTCAAGGGATGCATGATAACCAACCTGCCAAACGATTTCGTAACATGAATTGCCACAGTGCCTGTGACGAAAACAATTATAGTAGTTGTGTGTGTTCTTTGTGCGTAGCGAAAACCTGCTGCACGAGAGGCAGGAACACGCTAATCCAGTAAAAATGTGAATAGTGCTCTTACTTGATTGAGTTCACACGGACACCATAGGCAGCATTCTCTGAAACGAAAGAAAGAAAACGTTGTAATGAGTTGCCTGACCAATATGAAACACTGGCAACAATGTGCTGAGAGTAGCAGCTTAAGGTATTCTGACTTTAGCCTTCGCTATAATATAGACCTCCTAATCCTCTCTGAGCAGTCCAAACAAACAAGCCTACGCTCCTTCCCCTATCCTATAACTTCGTGAACTTTATCCCGGTCAAATTAAGTACTATCCCCTTATCTTTCAAAAACCATCTCGGCACTCTGTACACAAGGTCTGCATCATATGTGTCGAGGAAGCGTACACGCAGCCACGAAGTCGTGGTGCATCAAGCGCGCACCATCTGAAGCGAAGGACGACGTGCATATGCCATTTGATGTCAATGGTGAACAACATAAGCAAACTAGGCGGTTTCATGAAGTCCAGTCAGAGCAGGCGGATCGAACAAACCTTTTCTGCGTTGGCTACTTCGCCGATGTGCGTTGAAAGTCAGCAGCTATCATAAATTTCTGATCGTAGAGCTATTTATCGATTCCAGTGAAGTAAAGTTCATTTAGCCGCATCCACAAATTTACGCAAGAGCTGCAGTGTTCGGTTCTTGATTGCGTGTCGGATTCGTTCCCTGAGCTGTTCCTCGGGCTCTCATGGGCACTTCTCGCTTTCACCATACGCGCAGGTGAAAACTACAGCAGAACTTACCTCACGATGACTGTCAACGGTAACGCGAAGAGCAATCGAGCAACGTAGCGACATTCAATATTCCTGAACTGGCGCTTATTTGACCCGTGTAGTGGTAACCCTGAGACATCTTTGGCATTGGCTATATGCCTCATACTCCGATATCATACCGATTCTCTATAGCACTCGCTTGCGAAGGTGGCCCATGGACAAAGAGGTATGGCGACGACTGCATGACACCGACGCAGTGGCCATAGAATGACGAAGGAGTGATATTGATTTATTGACAAAGGCACGTGACGAAGACGGCATGCCATTAGGATGTCGAAAAATAATATATAGCGCTGCTATAACGACGACAAAGCGACAACGACATCAGAATAATGACATGGCAACGAGTGTATGACGACGGCATCGTGACGGTGACGGCAACGGGATGCAGAAGCTGGAATAACGACGGTGGCACGATCAAGATGGCATGACGACAGCGGTATGACAAAAGATATGCGGTAGCGTATGTTCGACAGCGACGCAACGGCAACGACGAAATCAGAACCGAGGCATAATCGCAATTGGATTACTAAAGCTTGATTACGATACAATGACTAACTAGAAATGACAAATGTGACACAGCGACGAAAGCACGACGAAACTGGGATGACAGTATTGAAGTGATGACGATGGTGAAACGTCAGCGCGACGACTACAGCATGACGACAAAGGTACGACAACGGCGGTATGACCACAGTCACATGTCGATGTTACACTAATGAAACATCCATGACGATATATATATATATATATATATATATATATATATATATATATATATATATATATATATATATATATATATATATATATATGGCAATGAATGCTTGAAAACGACTGCATGACGATGATACAGTGATGACAATGGCCCTGCAACGGCATGAGGACAATGGGATGAAGGCGAGTGTCGGACTGCATCTTGACACCTGCATGGCAAATACTGCGTGACGACGACGGTATGAAGAAAGTCGTATGCCGAAGCTGGAGAGAGGACGATTGCACGACCATGACGGCACTACGACGGCAGTCTCAGAGTCTGACGATAGCGGCATAACAAGAGCGATATAATCACGGTTAAGAAACGGCACAAGTACTACATACAAGGTGGGAGAATAACTCACATCGACGGAAAGACGAACGAGGTGTGACGGCGACGACATTAAAACAATTGGATTACGTCAGTGAATTAATCACAATAATAAAGCGACAACGTGACGAAGATGGCACGAAGACGACTGTGCGGCGAAGATGCCTCCATGACTAGGGCATGACGAGTCGTTTGACAAAGCTGGGGCCGTATTCTGAAACGTTCGCCTTCCGCGAAAGTTTCGCCCTGGCCAAGCCTCCGCCAACGGCGCGCGCTGATTGCCGATTTTAGCAAAACCAGAAAAGAAACAGCGCCATCTAGTAGTTCCGACCTACGTCATTTTAACGCCATGGTGTCGATGGGTGCTCTCGACATATATTGTATAATGAACGCGTCTTTTGGTGTCTCTTGGCGTTTGGTTGGTGGTGGAGTGTAGTAGAGATAAGATAGTTGGTATTTTATAGTAGGCTTCTTGGTGGCGACTTACACGCGTTGTATCGCGGCGATATTTGTTGATTCATATAAAATAAAACATTTCACACTTCCTTATTCAATTTATTTTGCCTAAAGAGGCCGTAGCTTAACTTAGTCAGTGCGCAGAACCCGTACTGCGGCCACTGCACTCGAAAACAACACACCCGAGCCGCTCTACACTCGCCGGGCGCGATCTCTCATGCGATGTGAAGCATTCGAGAGCACGCGTTGGTAGTGCACGCTGACGTCACGGGTAAGCAGTCACTTGGTCTATTGAATGTGATTTTCGCGGTAGGCGAACGTTTCAGAATCATCATCATCATCATCGGCCTGGTTGCGCCCACTGCAGGGCAAAGGCCTCTCCCATACTTCTCCAACAACCCCGGTCATGTACTAATTGTGGCCATGTCATCCCTGCAAACTTCTTAATCTCATCCGCCCACCTAACTTTCTGCCGCCCCCTGCTACGCTTCCCTTCCCTTGGAATCCAGTCCGTAACCCTTAGTGACCATCGGTTATCTTCCCTCCTCATTACGTGTCCTGCCTATGCCCATTTCTTTTTCTTGATTTCAACTAACATGTCAATAACTCACGTTTTTTCTCTCACCCAATCTGCTCTTTTCTTATCCCTTAACGTTACACCCATCATTCTTCTTTCCATAGCTCGTTTGTTCGTCCTCAATTTGAGTAGAGCCCCTTTCGTAAGCCTCCAGGTTTCTGCCCCGTAGGTGAGCACTGCTAAGACACAGTTATTCTACACTTTTCTCTTGAGGGATAATGGCAACCTGCTGTTCATGATCTGAGAATCCTGCCAAACGCACCCCAGCCCAACCTTGTTCTTCTGATTATTTCCGTCTCATGATCCGGATCCGCCGTCATTACCTGTCCTAAGTAGATGTATTCCCTTACCACTTCCAGTGCCTCGCTACCTATTGTAAATTGCTGTTCTCTTCCGAGACTGTTAAACATTGCTTTAGTTTTCTGCAGATTAATTTTCAGACCCACTCTTCTGCTTTGCCTCTCCAGGTCAGTGAGCATGCATTGCAATTGGTCCCCTGAGTTACTAAGCAAGGCAATATCATCAGCGAATCGCAAGTTACTAAAATATTCCCCATTAACTTTTATCCCCAATTCTTCCCAATCCAGATCTCTGAATACCTTCTGTAAACACGCTGTGATATAGCATTGAAGAGATCGTATCTCCCTGCCTGACGCCTTTCTTTATTGGGATTTTGTTGCTTTCTTTATGGAGGACTACGGTGGCTGTGGAGCCGCTATAGATATCTTTCAGTAATTTTACATACGGCTCGTCTACACTCTGATTCCGTAACGCCTCCATGACTGCTGAGACTTCAGCAGAATCTAACGCTTTCTCGTAATCAATAAAAGCTATATATAAGGGTTGGTTATATTCCGCACATTTCTCTATCACCTGATTGATAGTGTGAATATGGTCTATTGTTGAGTACCCTTTACGGAATCCTGCCTGGTCCTTTGGTTGACAGAAGTCTAAGGTGTTCCTGATTCTATTTGTGATTACCCTAGTAAATAGTTTGTAGGCAAGGGACAGTAAGCTGATCGGTCTATAATTTTTCAAGTCTTTGGCGTCCCCTTTCTTATGGATTAGGATTATGTTAGCGTTCTTCCAAGATTCCGGTACGCGCGAGGTAATGAGGCATTGCGTATACAGGGTGGCCAGTTTCTCTAAAACAATCTGCCCACCATCCTTCAACAAATCTGCTGTTACCTGATCCTCCCCAGCTGCCTTCCCTCTTTGCATATATGCCAAGGCTTTCTTCCCTTCTTCCGGCGTTACCTGTGGGATTTCGAATTCCTCTAGACTATTTTCTCTTCCATTATCGTCGTGCGTGCCACTGGTGCTGTATAGATCTCTATAGAATTCCTCAGCCACCTGAACTACATCATCCATATTAGTAATGATATTGCCGGCTTTGTCTCTTAATGCATACATCTGATTTTTGCCAATTCCTAGTTTCTTCACTGCTTTTAGGCTTCCTCCGTTCCTGAGCGCATGTTCAATTCTATCCATATTATACTTCCTTATGTCAGCTGTCTTACGCTCGTTTTTTAACTTCGAAAGTTCTGCCAGCTCTATTCTAGCTGTAGGGTTAGAGGCTTTCATACATTGGCGATTCTTGATCAGATCTTTCGTCTCCTGCGATAGTTTACTGGTATCCTGCCTAATGGAGTTACCACCGACTTCCACTGCACATTCCTTAATGATGCCCACAAGTTTGTCGTTCATTGCTTCAACACTAAGGTCCTCTTCCTGAGTTGAAGCCGAATACCTGTTCTGTAGCTTGATCTGGAATTCCTCTATTTTCGCTCTTACCGCTAACTCATTGATCGGCTTCTTATGTACCAGTTTCTTCCGTTCCCTCCTCAGGTCTAGGTAATTCGAGTTCTTATCATCCTGTGGTCACTGCAGCGCACCTTACCGAGCACGTACACATATTTGAAGCTAAACATTTCGACAGAATTGCCTGTCTGGTTGGGAAATTGATTAGAAGTTGAGACTGACTCCAACCAAATAACTGAATTTTATTAGCCCGACGTTTCGGAGCGCATTCGGCTCCTTCTTCAAGGGGTTGCTCGTCGGGGGGTGGCGGTGTGCCGCTTTTAAAGCATCTTTTTTGAAGAAAGGAGGGGGGGGGGAACGGGAGGTGGGGGGGAACAAAAGGAAAGGGGTGTGTGTTGTTGAGCGCTTCCATGGTGCTGGGATGACCGGTGCTGGGGGGAGTGCTCGCGAGGGTGCCCTTGATGGGGGGTGGGGGGGGGAGGTTACAGGGTCGCGCCGACGTTCTTTGTTGGTGAAACAAGCGGGAGTCTATCTGGCTGTGCGTCCTTTTCTTCTTTTCGTCAGGTCGCCAAGGCCATGGACATACACCGAGGGTAGGTTGCCCTTCACGCGGTTTATGTTATTCCCCGTATTCTGAATGTGCCATGACTCCAGTAGTAGTCTCTTTCGCCAGTTCGTTTCTGTTTGAAGGATTTCAGTTTCCTTGAACGCAATTTTGTGGTCGGCGTCTTCAGAGTGTTCTGCGACGGCGCTGCGAATACGGTTGAATGTCCTGGCGTCGTTCTCGTGCTGTCTGATCCTTTCTTTTAGATTTTTGGTTTCCCCGATGTACGACGCCGGACAGTCGGCACAACTGATTTTGTAGACGACGCCTTGAGCTTTTTCTTTAGGTGGACGATCTTTTGGTTTAGGGAGGAGGATATTGAAAGTGTTTATTGGTTTGTGCGCCACTTTGAGGCCTTCTTTTTTTAATATTCGGCTGAGCGCTTCGCTGGTACCTCTGATGTACGGGATGGACACCCGCTTCTGGGGTTGGGGAGAAGTCGACGGCTGAAGGTCCCGCATTTTGCTTCTTCTTTTTTGTTTTCTGGTTGTTTTTCGAATGAAGTCCTCTGTGTAGCCATTCCTCTTAAGTTCGTTGAGAACCGTTCTCTTTTCTTTCTTTAGATCCGATTCCGATGAGGAATGAGTTTCGGCTCGTTTGAATAAAGAATTTACAACAGATGCCTTGTGGTTTGCCGGGTGGTCGGATTGGAAATGAAGATAGCGGCCTGTGTGGGTTGGTTTTCGGTAGACTGAAAATTTTAAAATGCCGTCTTTTCGTGTAACTTGTACATCTAAGAATGGGAGTGATCCGTTCTGTTCGCGCTCATATGTGAACTGTATATCCGGGTCTATGGAGTTTAATTGTTTCTGCAAGTTTTCGACTTGGCTCGTCTTCACGATGCAAAAACAATCATCCACGTACCTGAGGAAGACTTTTGGTTTCGGGGAAAAAGTATTTAAAGCTCTCTCCTCGATGCTCTCCATAGTCAAGTTAGCCATGGCAACGGAAATTGAGGCCCCCATAGGAGTTCCTTTAACCTGTTTGTAGTAGCTGCCTCGGAAGGTGAAATAGGTATTGGACAGGCACAGTTCAAGAAGGCAAAGGTCAAAAATTCAATGTTACGACAGATAACCCACCCCTCCCCAAGATGATCGCCGCCCTTGAGAGCGGCATCCAGCAACTAGACCCTAAAGTGCGGGAACAGGTCAGACTGAAAGCAATCGGCATAATAAGGTCCAATAACAACCGCAGAAGAGAACGCAACTTAACTTCCGACGAAATAAAAGCAGTGAGAACGCTGAAAGAAGATAACAACATAGTGATCCTACCGGCGGACAAGGGGAACTCAACCGTTGTTTTGAACATAAAGGACTACGAGGATTTGGCTGTCGAGCCCTACTCGACAGCCAAGATTACGAGAGACTAAAGAAGGACCCCACTACGAGAACCCAGTCGGTGCTGAACAAGACGCTGACTGAAATATTCCGCAACCACCCAAATTCTCGAAATCTCCACCTAAAATTAATCTGTAGGAACGGATCCGCCCCAGCTTTCTACGGCTTGCCAAAACTCCATAAACCCGGAATCCCCTTACGACCAATCGTAGACTTTTCGTGCTCCCCACTACGATCACTATCCACTTACTTGCATCAGATGATATCACCGCTCACCGGAAGTACAGCATCGCACGTGCGCGACTCCGAGAATTTCATCAAACTCACATCAAAAGTCCGTATCGAAGATGATGAATGCCTGGTCTCTTTTGATGTAATCTCTCTGTTCACAAGAGTACCCATTAAGTTGGCTGTTTCCGCAACTAGAGATCCACTGGAACGTGACGATATGCTCAGTGAGAGAACCCCTTTGAGTGTAGACGAGATCTGCCGCCTTCTCCAACTGTGCCTGTCCAATACCTATTTCACCTTCCGAGGCAGCTACTACAAACAGGTTAAAGGAACTCCTATGGGGGCCTCAATTTCCGTTGCCATGGTTAACTTGACTATGGAGAGCATCGAGGAGAGAGCTTTAAATACTTTTTCCCCGAAACCAAAAGTCTTCCTCAGGTACGTGGATGATTGTTTTTGCATCGTGAAGACGAGTCAAGTCGAAAACTTGCAGAAACACTTAAACTCCATAGACCCGGATATACAGTTCACATATGAGCGCGAACAGAACGGATCACTCCCATTCTTAGATGTACAAGTTACATGAAAAGACGGCATTTTAAAATTTTCAGTCTACCGAAAACCAACCCACACAGGCCGCTATCTTCATTTCCAATCCGACCACCCGGCAAACCACTGTTGCCAATCTGTTGTAAATTCTTTATTCAAACGAGCCGAAACTCATTCCTCATCGGAATCGGATCTAAAGAAAGAAAAGAGAACGGTTCTCAACGAACTTAAGAGGAATGGCTACACAGAGGACTTCATTCGAAAAACAACCAGACAACAAAAAAGAAGAAGCAAAATGCGGGACCTTCAGCCGTCGGCTTCTCCCCAACCCCAGAAGCGGGTGTCCATCCCGTACATCAGAGGTACCAGCGAAGCGCTCAGCCGAATATTAAAAAAAGAAGGCCTCAAAGTGGCGCACAAACCAATAAACACTTTCAATATCCTCCTCCCTAAACCAAAAGATCGTCCACCTAAAGAAAAAGCTCAAGGCGTCGTCTACAAAATCAGTTGTGCCGACTGTCCGGCGTCGTACATCGGGGAAACCAAAAATCTAAAAGAAAGGATCAGACAGCACGAGAACGACGTCAGGACATTCAACCGTATTCGCAGCGCCGTCGCAGAACACTCTGAAGACGCCGACCACAAAATTGCGTTCAAGGAAACTGAAATCCTTCAAACAGAAACGAACTGGCGAAAGAGACTACGACTGGAGTCATGGCACATTCAGAATACGGGGAATAACATAAACCGCGTGAAGGGCAACCTACCCTCGGTGTATGTCCATGGCCTTGGCGACCTGACGAAAAGAAGAAAAGGACCCACAGCCAGATAGACTCCCGCTTGTTTCACCAACAAAGAACGTCGGCGCGACCCTGTAACCTCCCCCCCCCACCCCCCATCAAGGGCACCCTCGCGAGCACTCCCCCCAGCACCGGTCATCCCAGCACCATGGAAGCGCTCAACAACACACACCCCTTTCCTTTTGTTCCCCCCCACCTTTCCGTCTGTGAAGTGTCTCCCCACCTCCCGTTCCCCCCCCCCTCCTTTCTTCAAAAAAGATGCTTTAAAAGCGGCACACCGCCACCCCCCGACGAACAACCCCTTGAAGAAGGAGCCGAATGCGCTCCGAAACGTCGGGCTAATAAAATTCAGTTATTTGGTTGGAGTCAGTCTCAACTTCTAACGTACACATATTGTATCATGCCTGGGTTAGCGCAGAGTATGAAGTCTATTTCACTTCTAGTCTCGCCGTTCGGGCTTGTCCACGTCCACTTTCCGCTATCCCGCTTGCGGAAGAAGGTATTCATTATCCGCATATAATTCTGTTCTGCAAACTCTACTAATAACTCTCCCCTGATATTCCTAGTGCATATGCCATATTCCCCCACTGCCTTGTCTCCAGCCTGCTTCTTGCCTACCTTGGCATTAAGGTCGCCCATTAGTATAGTGCATTTTGTTTTCACTCTCGTGAAAACAAAATACACTATGACGTGGAATCGCCGATTCCACGTCATCATAGAAGCTTTCCACTTCTTGGTCATCATGACTGGATGTAGGGCCTGCCACAACAAGACCTGCCACCCTCTCGTTAATGCTGTAGAATTCCTGTATGTTACCAGCTATATTCTTATTAATCGGGAATCCGACTCCTAGTTCTCGTCTCTCCGCTAAGCCCCGGTAGCACAGGACGTGCCCGCTTTTTAGCACTGTATATGCTTCTTTTGGCCTCCTAACTTCACCGAGCCCTATTATGTCCCATTTACTGCCCTCTAATTCCTCCAATAGTACTGCTAGACTTCCTCACTTGACAACGTTCTAGCGTTAAACGTTGCCATGTTCGTATTCCAGTGGCGGCCTGTCCGGAGAATACGGCCCCTGGAATAACGCCGATGCAATGACCCGGACGGCGTCACGACATCAAACACGTACGTTGTGGCCTAAGAGAGAGAATGGACTTCAACGAAAAGAATGGCTCAATGCACGGGTTCCGGTCAGTGGTGCGGATACTAAAACAAAGAAAGACAAACAAGCAAAAAAAACAAATGAAAAAGAACAAAAAAAAACAAAGCACTACGCGTTCATGAGATGCCGGCCAAGCCGGCCTCAAGCCATGTGGACTAAGAAATTACACAACACGGACCACTGAGTCTGTGTAGGATGGGTTACGATGAGAGGATGACAAAGTCATATCACGAAGCTGGAATGAAGACGATTGAATGACCATGCCGATATCACTGTGGCGGTGTGACAACGAATACATGATGACTATGGCTTGAAGATGACGGCATGACCAGTGTCGAATGACATAGCTGGAACAACTGCTATGCTGCGACCAAGATGGCGTCACTACCTTGAGCCCACATCTAGTGGCCAGAGCTATCAGGTAGCTTGAACCACTGGGTCGGGGAAGAAGGCGTGACGACGACGGTGTGACGCGAATAGGATATCACAGAGGTATAATGACGGCAATGCAATGAATATGCCAGCATCACGACCAGAAGCACATCCCAGCTGGCCCGAGCGTGTAACCACTTGGGTCGCTGGGTCGGCGTAAGAGGGTTGGCGTAAGCCAGCCAGCCAGCCAGCCAGCCAGCCAGCCAGCCAGCCAGCCAGCCAGCCAGCCTCAAAACATCTGAAATAGACATAGAACGCTATTCGCATTTGAAAAAGCAAACGGCGTTAAATCTGAGCGACGTGGTGGATAATTTATGGCAACTAAAGGATCAAATAAAACAATTATAGGGTTTTTACGTGCCAAAACCACGATATCCTTATGAGGCAGGCCATAGTGGAGGACTCCGGACCAATTTTGGTCACCTGGGGCTCTCTAACGTGCGCCTAAATGTATGTACACGGATGTATTTGCATTTCCCCCCATCGAAATGCGGTCACCTTGGCCGGGATTTAATTTCGCGACCTCGTTCTTAGCAGTGCAACACCAAAGCCGATAATCAACCGCGGTGGGTGGATCAAATCAGCCCTAGTGAAATTGCCGACAAGCCGATATTACATTCAATGTATGGAAGTGCATGGCGTCCTTATAATTTCATACAGACCACTATACCGCTTGCCGCATCATGGACAAGTGCCGTTCCAGATTCTTTTCATCATGTAGAACAACGAGGTCTAGCAAATTGTGTTGATATTACAGGTTACCGCATGACGCTGTGACATTCGGTCGATGACACATTCGGCAGTATGACTTTCTGGGCTTGAAGAACCGATCGAGGGACCATAACCGTTTTCCCCATCGTGGCCGCGTAACTTCGTTCCACTACGGCATGCCAGGAACTAGGGCGAGCACTCAGTGAATTTGCATACACATACATAGCTTTTCGCTTAGCAAAAAGCAACTTACGACGTGGAAGCTTATTCGCCCTCCGTACATCTCTAAAATGCTGTCTTTGGTTTTAGAACATCGTCTTGGAAACAACTCGCGCCAATGTCGCAACCAATATCGCAACTGATGAATATCGCGAATGCCTAAAATTATGTCGTAAGTGACCCGTACCAGCTGAGTAACCTGAATGAATGTACGTGGCCAAACACGGATGTTAGAAGGAGAAAAAAAACACATCTTATGAGACAGAAATTGTCTGTCTTCAGTGTTTGCACATATTTTACGAGAGAACTGGCGTCACTACCGCTACCTAGGGTTTCCACGCAAACATGTATATTGAACAATGCTTAATTTTATGGAGTGAGTGGCAAGTTGTAGCGCAACAAATAAATTCTTAGCCCCTGGTCCACAAAAAAACATAATGGCGTTTTACGTGCCTGGTGTTCTACGATGATTGAGCAAGAACACACAGCAATTTAGTGCAACAATTCACCGCCGATTCTGCAATCAATAGCTTTTTGAACTCATGCGAACATCTCCTTTTGAATAAATACAGCGGAGTGACTCGACGTTCATATAATTAAACTATCTAGTATTAAACACAACGATGGAGCAGTGACACATAATTTCGGCTAAATCGTTTGTGTTATGAGCCTCAAAAAGCAAAAGCTTGTGCTATTTTTTTCTTATCTAAAGGTATAATCACTGAACATGGGAGCGCAATCACAAGATTACACTAGGTAATTTCTTAAGTTTTTTTTTAAGAAAACACATGAAAATCAAGCATGACATAACTTTTGAGATCTTATTTTCCACAGTGTGGGGTAGAAACGCAATGGCACCTCACTTAGTTTTGTGCTCCAATGTACCAAAGAGCTTGTTTCAACAATGTAAATCGAACAAATGCATTTTTACGGCGAGATTCATGGCGAATATCTCCAAACGGCCGTCTTTCTGAATAAAAATTAAAATTACAAAAAGCCTCACATGCTCACCAGCTATAATTCGTAAATTGCAATATATGTCGTAAGGTAATGAATTCAGGAGGAAGCGTGATACATTCAATGTGGTTGAATATGTGGTTTAGATTTATTGTGCAGTAATGTTCGACTATGAATAATCCAGCTCAAGGATTAAATTATGTTATCTGCGCCAGGTGACTTTTAAAAAATCGGGAAAGCTTAAAAATGGTCACCCCATAAATGAAAATGGATAGAAAGTCTCTATGAATTCGGCGAACGTTCTTCACGAGCCAATCTTTGTTAGAATGTATCGCTAAGCGCAAGACGCCTCTTTCGTAGAGAAAGTTCCCGTAATGTTATTGCTGGTTCTATCCCTTGTTTTCTGTCACCGGACCTGGTGTGATCCGGTTTTATGCACGACGCAAATTGTGTAGTACTCTCCGGAAGGCACGTGCGCTGCAGTGATAACGCTGGAACCTTCGACTCGTGGTGCGTAAAATCCCCCACGCCCCCAGCTCTGATTTGCGACGCTCACCACCATCATTCTGCTGAGTGCCAAGTGACTTGACAGGTTCACCCAGTCAACAGTTGATATCGTGTTTTGCGAACCGCACAACACGAAATCCACTGTTTACCCTCATGAAAACGTAAAAATTATATATATATATATATATATATATATATATATATATGATCACGGTTCACAATAGCGAACCCTCGGCTCCCTTTCTTCATTCCTAGCGAGGGTCTTGCAAGCTTGATGTCATTAGGTAGCGAGGGTTTATTAGCCACGTGCCCAGTCTTCTAAGCTCACTTGATACGTGACGCCATCGACAAAAATTATGTTCCAATTCATCTACCATGATTCTGAGTGGCGCTGGCTAATACTGCCAGGGTTAGTGGACCGATTGATAGCCGTCACCGCAGCACTATTGTTAGTGCACCACACGCGTAATGCGGAGGTTGTGGGTTGGATCTTCACTTTCAGCCCACTTTCATTTACAGTTTTTTTATTGTTTTATACACTTCAATTTGAACTTCAGCTAATCTCCGATGCTTTCCTTGGCTTCGTGCCCTCACACCATCTTGCTTGCTTGCCAGCAAAAAGGCCACATTCAACCTTTGCCAAGAGGGTTGTAGGAGAACAGTCCTGCTTGCCATCAGAATTTACGCCTGCTACACGATTATCAGATCCATTGTGTTGTCTGCACCAGCCGCAAATGCAATTGACAATTCCAGGAATAAGAAAGAAAGCTAGAGCACCGTTCCAAACTTTGAAACAAGCAACTTTGCGACACATTCACAACGTACACAGATTCCTACAACCTGTCTGCAAAGATGGTTCCGTAAAACTCAACAGCTCAGCTGCTGCAGTCATCACCCCGGCAAAATCTGAAGAAATCAAATTAAAAACTTCATTTGTGACCACATCAACGGGTGCTGAACTTTCGGCACTACGTGCTGCACTTGGTTTCAATAATCAGAAACCACCACAACAATGGACAGTGTTTAGTGACTCCAAGGCAGCCCTTGAGTGCATACAAAGTCCAATGCGCCACGGACCCAATGAACAACTGGCCTCAGAAATTCGACACATGTATCATCGCAGCCATGATAAACGACACACCATAATCTTTCAATGGCTTCCAGGACAATGCACAATCAGCGGGAATGGCCACGCCGACGAAGCCGCCCGATCTGCACATGGAAGTGGTCAACGTGTCTTGATTCCGGTTTCGCGAACAGACGCTGCGGCTGGGCTGCGACTGATGTCCCGTGAATGTACTTTACCTCTGAGGGACTCGAACGCTTTCACCATGTGTCGTTTGCATTCGTTGTCTCCAGACATACGGGTGCACCTAACGCCTGGGTTACCACGACGTGAACACACCATGCTGTACCGTCTGTGCATAGGCGTTGCATTTACGAACTCGTATGCTTTCCTAATTGGAATGGCCCACAGCCCCACGTGCGCCACATGCAACATCGATGAGTCTCTTGCAGGTATTATCTCTGTCTGCCCGCAATATAGTGCTCAGAGGCAAGTGCTGTGCAGAGTACTGGACCAGTTGGGCAATCGTCCATTATCAGAATTCAAAGCTTTAGCTCAGTACTGCCTCAGAACATCCACGCTAAATGTCTTACTCGCGTTATTAAGGTTCCTGCCGTCTGCGAGGCTTCATGGTAGACTGTAAGAACGCCGCCCCCCACCACTCTGTAGTGTACGCAGTTTGGTCATGCTCGTCTCTATTTCTTTCTTTCTGCCCCTTCCGCTCTCTTTCTCTTTTTATCCCCCTTCACCTTTACCCCTGTGCAGGGTAGCCAAATGAAACTGCCTCTGGTTAACTTTCCTGCCTTTTGCCTTCCTGCATCCTTTTCTCTCTCTCTTGACTGCTGGTTCTATATGGTCATTATATGTGTATATATGCCTTTTCTCTAACAGTGGCAAAGAACTTCCATAAAGCAACACATTTTAATGAGCTAAATTTAGTGTAATTATATATAGGGAGGCCTAGAGTGATAAATGGCGTGCATGTATTTTAAGTTAACCAAAACGTGTTATTGTAACATACACAGGCGAGGATTACAACGCCGGTGGTCGCACCACGGACTCGTCATATCTGCATGTTGGCTCCTCCGATTGGTGACGCGGCCCGCAGCTTTCACTCTACTGTAAGTAGACTATGAGACGAAGTATAGTAACACCGCCTCCCGGGCCCTGAGCGTGTTGCGGTTGGTTCGCTACATTTGGCCCTTCGCTAACTACAGTAATTGATCTGCTGCGTTTGTCACAGCATCTACAGCGCACTCACCTAGTGCGGCGCATCGTGTCATGTGGTCCAGCGCCGCTTTGCTGATTACGTAAGGCACGGCCATCTGAACCTGGCGGTAGAAGTGGAAAGGATGTCGTTTACTCAAAGATGTCAATTATTAGCTACACAGCCGCTGTAGTTAAAGTAGGTTCATTTGTCAGAATAGTAGAAATAATAGATGTGGTGGTCACCAGTAGCACCATGTAGCACATTGGTAAACATAGTACTGGTCGCTGCATTAGCCGTAGCAGTAGTTGACGTTACGCATAACTCCATATGCAATAACAGCGACGAGGTGAAAGCAGCGGCTATCAGATGCCGCGCAACGTCTACCTGCAGCTTGCAAAAGCAGTGCAGGCAGAGAACTATGCGACTTTCTTTAACATCATATGCATCAGTCTTCCTAGCGTGGGTACAGGAAAAGCTAGAGGATAGAAAATGTTTCAATGACGCGATCAGGCGCATGCAATTTGCCTTAACGATAATTAACGTTCGCTGCATCCTATCAAAACACAAGCAATGAAATTGTTTCTTCAAGATACGAAACAGTGCTGTGCACCTTTAAATTACATTCTCAAGGGATCATCAACTAATAAATGTTTATTCAAAAGATTTTAGTAGCGGCGTACTTCTAATAAGCTAGCGAGAGGCGAGGCGCTACTCGCACGACATGCACATAAGAAAATCCACCAGAATGCATGTTGCGATTGCGTGGCCGCGCGCTATGGCGCTAATAGTTGCAGTAGACATATACCAAGGAATGACGCGGTATCCTTCCCTGCGGACAAGCACTTAGGAGTGACAATGCAGGCCTATATAGCTTCAGCTGCTAGGCCTTGGAGGATGCGGAGCATCGTCTTAGTTGTGCCACCGAGCATGGGCACGCTGTGCACACAAAAGCCGATGAATGGTAAATTACATAGCCGTTGCATCCTATGCAGCGATGCATCGCACAACGTTTCTACAAATACAGTGAAAGCTCGTTAATTCGAACTTCTATAATTCGAATTTATGGATAATTCGAACTGTACGATTTGGTCCGGCCAAGCTCCACAGAAGTCTATGTATAAAGAAGTCCGTTAATTCGAACACGAGAAGGTTCCCTCACGGATAATTCGAACTACGCTCGCCTGGCACACGGCCAGAGAAACGCGCCTACTGCCTACACACAAGGCTGTATTGCCTCCGAAACGGAGAGAACTGCGAGAGAATGCAAAATCGGAAAAAAATCTAACCAACGCGGGGTCAGCCAGAAGGCAGCGGCGGCTGCTGCCTCTCTGTTCTACGTAACCTCCGAGACTTCTTGCCCGCTGCGAATATCGGAGGCTTCGCAAATCTTGTACAGCTGCTAATGTTGTGTGGAGATGGCACGGCAAGCGCCAATACACAGCGAATCAAGTACGTCGCAGCTGCGCTTGCAATCAAGAACCAACGAATCAGGGCCTTCGCCACCTTCACATGTTCAGCGTCTTTGTCTCGGCAGTCTTCATCGGTTGTGCACCTCTGTTTTCAGCTTAGGAGGCATCGGCCGTCGCGATTCATTGTGATGGTGTTAAGCCTCGGCTAACGTTCGTTTCATTGGACATCGGTGGTGTGGCACAGTCGGACCCAGAGCTTCGACTCGAAGATGGCGTGTGCCCGCGGCACACGCCATCACTTTTTGCCTCGCCAAATTTCTGACATGCCCTACTGCTTCCAAATCGCAGTGTACTGTTGCTCTCCTTCACTTTCGTTAGTTCGAACTTTCGTTAATTCGAACTGAAGCGGCTTCCCCTTGCGGTTCGAATTAACGAGCTTTTACTGTATTTAAAGATATTGAGTAGGCCTGTCTGCCTCTTCATGTGTGGCACGTGCGGCGTGCACCATAAATCACGGTCATTATCAGTTTAGAAAAAAAATGCATATTCTTTCGTACGCAATTGCTTGGTCGTTTACGCGCTTAGCACATTGCACCACTGGTTTGCTTGATGGAGATCGTTGATGCAGGCGACCACAACCATATTTTTTTAGAAACGGCGGAGTGGCCGCGGCGCGCCATCCACCTTGGCCGCTTCGCCATAATATTACACGTGTCGAGATGCAGCTGGCAGCAGCACATGCCCGACTCATATCGTGCAACGCGATTTCTAATAATTAGAGTGGTGCACGGTCGGCTAAATAAAAATCTCTCAGTGCAAGTGTATGCACAGAGTATGTACGGGAGACGATCCGAAATTGAGTTTCGTCAATCACTTTTCACGCGGTAACTGTATTGCCAGAAACAGTACACCATGGCACCGTGAAGTCTTCATCATAGGCAATCTGTACACACTCAAGGAAGAAGAAGAAAGCATATAACCGGTGGGACGCGCTTCCCATCGGCTTCGCAGTTTTTCGATGACTGTGCTGGATTATCACCTTGTGCTCCAAACATCCTTGCACCAAGTATTTCGTGTAGTCATCAAGACCACGAGGATACCTGCCTTTGAGGTAGGGGACCATTTTTAGGGACATTAAGGACAATTGTGTGCCCACCCAAGGCGAGTCGTCACTAAGCCTAGGCTTGCTGCGCCGACCGCTTGGCCTAGCCGCCGCAGCCGCCACCTCGGCCGACGGGCGGACGCTGCTGGAACGCACATTATTCCGACGTGTACCTGCATCATGGCCACTCCCATGAGTGCTGAAATAGAGGGGGAGTATATTCACCCCGAAGAAGTCACCAGGACCCTGGGCTGGCGCATCGCCGGTGAACACAAGTGCCGACCACGTCAGCGAGACCTAGGTCTACCCAATGAACTTCAATCAAAACCCTGTGGTGCCGGTCATGGACCCGGGAACGCCAAAGATAAGTTAATCAAGAGAGCGCGCATGCCTGTATTGCCCCGAGACGATACCAAGATCGTGTTGAGACCACGCAGGGTTCTGAATATCAGCAAGGTCGGCCATATGGAAGTTGGCCGGGCCATTTATCCTGCGGCGGGAGTCACTAAAGAAGAATGGATCCGGGACGTGATATGCCCATATTACCAGCAAAACATTGTTGTCATCAGTACTTCAAAGAAAGAAAATGCTAGCCGGTACGTGGGAGTCGCAAAAATTGTCGTCCAAGGAAATGAGCACGGGGTCATACGAGGCGTCCCCCTCAGAGACACGGCTCAAGAAATCAACGAAAGCATCGTCAAGGAATATAATCCCACTGCTGTAGAGGCCAACTGCATCGCTAACGTCGTACGACGTCTGTGGTGATCGCCTTCAATGGACCCAAACTGCCGAACTACGTTCGTTACGAGGGCCTGCTCGCCAAATGCTCGTTATACAGAAAACAGATAGATATCTGCTATCCGTGCGGTCGCCTGGGTCACCGCATGGATGTTTGCCCTAATCCAGCAGAACGGATATGCCGGGGATGTGGTGCTCGTAATTCCGGTGAACAGCACAAGTGTACCCCCATGTGTGACCTCTGTGGAGGCGAACATTTGACCGCAGACAAGGTGTGCAGAGCTCGCTTCAAGATCCCGTACGTGGTACGGAAACGCCGGTGGGAGCGGAAAGATACCATCCACACGTCTGCAAAAGCCTCCAAACCGCCACGTCGGGAGGGAGCAGCTACGTCAGGGTACCGGAATCACTCTCTTTCCCGTGAAGGCGGACGAGAGTGAAGCAGCAGCTGCGCCTCAAAGTCGGGCTCGAGAGCGTCGTCGCCGGGTGACGTGGCCGGGAGCAGCTGCAGCGGGTGCCGCCGGGAGTCGCGCTCAAGGTCGAAGACCCGGAGCCAGACGCCGTCGAGGAACGCCGCTAAACTGGTGGGCTGGGCAGTTAGATCTCCTGTCGCTCTTAGCAACAAAGATTTCCTTACCCTTCCCAAAACTCCCAAGGAAGATTGTGAGGAATGCATGCAACTCAAAGCGCTTGTAGTTAAGCAAAATGAGTAAATCAGAGCGCTTCTTACGCGCATGGAGGCATTAGAAAAATCTAAATGCAGCGAGGATGTCAGAAAACGCAAAATTTCCAAGGGGGACGCCCCCGGTAACAGCAATGGAGGCAGAGAGAATTGAATCGAGTCCGTCTGAGGAACCGGCGTGGGCCAAGCCCAGTCAAGCCCTCACCGAGATGGTCACACAGCTTGCCAGCCAGATCGGCTTGGTAACGTCCAAGATGGCCAAGTTCGTCGCGCTTGAAGCTAATGTCAACTAGCTCATACTAACCACTCAATAAGCTAAAAAGGAAGCCCCATATGGGAAACCTTGCATGGGGAGTAGTCTCACGACTACCAACCTGAGCCGAGATGGCGGCCAAGCGTAAAAATAGGAAGGAAGATACAACGACCTTAGCCCAATGGAACTGTCGAGGAATTAAAGACGAAATAGGCGAGCTACAGCAATACATGGATAATGCGGAACACAAACCGGATATCCTTGCAATACAAGAAACGAATTCGCGACCCAAACTCGCTGGGTACGTCACATACACCGATCCCAGGGAGAAAAGCACAGCGATCCTAGTCCGAAGCAAGATAGCTGCAACGTAGCACATTACCAGGCAGAGAGGGTGTGAGCACGTTCTCTTGGAAATTCACAGCAGAGGCATAGGAAGCAAAGACAACATCTTTTTACTCAACGCATACTGTCGGCCCTCCAAGAAGAACCTCGACATAGAGGGCACGTTACTCGACAGCAAGGGAGAGGCGAGCAGCCGACCCCTATTGATATTAGGAGATTTCAACGCGCCTCACACAATATGGGGCTACAAATTTTGCTCCAAGAGAGGCAGGGTGCTGGCAAACCTCATGAATCAGCACAGCCTAGCCCTACTCAACGATCCAGACACTCCCACCCGCATGGGCACAAGTACGACCCGGGACACCACTCCAGACCTTGCCCTGCTGAATGGAACCTTGGACGTGTCGTGGCAGAACACAAGCGTGAACCAGGGGTCAGACCATGATATCCTCTCTATTACGATCAGGCGGCCCGCGTTCAAGGCCCGAATGGGAACAACAAAGATAACTGACTGGGACAAACTTCGCTAAATGCAAGCAGCCGATGAAGACGAGGACACGAACAGCACCAAACCGTATGGGGAATGGGCTAAGGAACAACCCGAGCTGGTAGAAACATACACCCAGAAAATTGCGACCACACTGCAGACACCGTGTGGACGCAAAGCTTGCCCACCTTTGGGAAGCACGGCACAGCCTCACCAGACGCTGGAAGAAACAACGAAACAACAATAAACTTCGCAAACGCATCCATGATCTCAACAAGCAAGCCGCTGAATACGCATCCAAGCTGTGCAGAGAGAACTGGCTGGGCTTGTGTGATGGACTGCAGGGCACCCTTTCTACTAGGAACACGTGGTGCCTCCTTCGTCACCTGATCTATCCTCTCGGCAGCAAGAGCGCCACAAATCTAAGCCTCACGCGCACCCTCAACAACTATACTGGGGGTGCCGACAAACTCATCAACGACGTGAAGGCCAAGTACTAGAAAACGGAGAAGGGTGATATTGCACCTCCCGACTACGCAGGACATACCAATGAAGCGTTAGACAAGCCATTCACCGACACCGAGTTGATCTCGGCAATCTCCGCGAGCAACAGGGGCAGCGCGCCGGGACCCGATACCATTACCTACAAGTTACTTAACAACCTCGAGCACAAGGCCCGCACACATCTGCTCGAGTATATGAACCGGGTCTGGGAGTCTGGCAAACTTCCACACGAATGGAAAGAGGCAGAAGTCCGCATTTTACACAAACCTGGGAAGACACCTCACATCGACAACATGCGGCCCATATCCCTCACGTCCTGCGTGAGGAAGGTCATGGAACGTATGGTACTTAAGAGGTTGCAGCGACATCTTGATGCCACCGATCAGATGCCAGACACAATGTATGGCTTTAGGCAAAACCTGGGCACCCAGGATGTTCTCGTACAACTCAACGAACTGGTAATTAAGCGGGCAACGAAGCAGGCGCCGCGAGCGATACTAGCGCTGCACCTCACAGGTGCCTTTGATAACGTCACACATGAAATTGTCATCGGCAACCTGCGCAACACGGGTTGTGGAGTGAAAACGCACAACTACATCCGAGACTTTCTTCATAACCGAACGGCAAGGATCAGAATAGGAGTGGAGACATCCCAACCGATCTCCCTGGGGGATAGAGGAACGCCGCAAGGTTCGGTCCTTTCCCCCCTCCTATTTAACATGGCTCTCCTACCGTTGCCCAAGCTTCTCGAATCAATAGATGGTCTCGGCCATGCATTATATGCCAACGACATCACCCTCTCGACTGCGAGGGCAGGGTCGGATGGCTCGATGGAAAACACGCTCCAAAAAGCGGCTGACACGATCAACAGCTTCGTGAAGACATGCGGCCTTTGCTGTTCGCCTCAAAAATCGGAGCTGACCATTGTCAGTCCACGTGCATCAAGGACATAAGCAGAAAACAGAAGTCACTTTGGAAGGGAACCGGATCCTCCCGGTAACCCAACTCAGGATCCTGGGACTCCTGATCCAGGCAGACGGCAAGGCAACAGCCATGATTAGAAAACTCAAGCTCACGTCAGACCAAATCTTGAACATGATCAGACGAGTGGCCAACAGGCGAAGAGGTCTGAAGGAATCGGACACCTTGCGCCTCGTTCAGGCCTTTGTTATCTCACGAATCGTCTACGCAGCGCCGTACTTGCAGCTCCTCAAGAAGGACGTCTTACAACTTGAGGCAATAATCATGAAAGCCACGAAGCAGGCCCTGGGTATTCCCATAAATTCATCTACGACAAAATTACTTCAAATGGGAGTCCACAAAACAGTAGCCGAGCTCGCAGAAGCCCACCTATCCAATCAAAGGGTACGCCTTAGCCAAACCAAGGCGGGCAGAAGCGTCCTCCGCAAGCTAGGATGCAAGAATCGCACTACACCCGCCACGACCAATTACCCGAACAGTTGAGTGAGTAGCTGGAATGCAAACCACTACCACGCAACACGAACCCCACAAGGCACGCCCGACGATGCCACGCCCGGGCAAGGGCCATATCCAGGACTCTGGAGGAAGACGGCGCTGTTCTATATACAGACGCCTCTCTATCCAAACGCTCCACGAGGGCAACAGTCGTCGTCACCGGGCTAGAAAAGCTGGTCATCTGCGCATCAATCTACACTCCGTCTTGTGAGGAAGCAGAAGAAGCAGCGATAGCTCTCGCACTCCTGCAACCTAACGTCACCAAGATCGTCACGGACTCACAAGCTGCATACAAAAACTACAGATCTGGCTTGGTGTCCCTTGCGGCACAAAATATCCTTGGTAAAGCTATGCCTCGGAAAAAACAATCGAACTAGTTTGGGTCCCGGCTCACTCCTCAGTTGAGGGCAATGTATATGCTTATCAACAGGCCCGAGCGCTAACCTCTCGGGCCGACGAGGAGGAGGCAAGGGGATGGCAACCCATCACAATTAACAGAGATATAGCCAAATATTACAGGGACGGCAGGAAGACATCCCCGCACCCGCACCACTCCTTGACCAGAGCCGAACAAACAATATTCAGGCAAATCCAAGCAGGATCCTTTCCTCACCTCTGCCTCCAGAATATACCCAGAGAAATACAAGAACACATGTCCTCACTACAATGCATTAGGCACCCTTCGGCAAGTCATAGGAGAGTGCAATTTTTCCATAGACCCCACCTATACCCATAACTAACCCCCCTGCTATTATTACCCTTTACGAGCGATGGGAGATCATGCTGTCCAGCCCCGCCCTGGAAGACCAGCTCCGACTGATCCACAGGGGTCAGGCGGCCCTGGAAGCATATGGAGCCCGCGAAGAGGGAGCCACCCCATCAGACGCTTAACGCGTTTCATTTCATAATGGACCAGTAAAGTTGTCTCTCTCTCTCTCTCTGGATGACGGACACACTAGTCCCGCGTGCCCAATCATACCGGATAACAGCACGCACTTCCATTCGCGACCACTTGGTCATCACACGTCTGTATGCCATCGCTATTTGGGTTCGAATAACCGCCGGCACCGCCGGTCTGCTGCTATGCTGCTACTCTTTCTTCTTCGGCATTCTGAGCATGCGTCATTCCTCCTCCGCTGACGCTCCTTCCGTCGTTGAACCAGCAATGGGCTGGATAGTTATGGCGATTGCTTGTTTCACCTAGTGTGTCATCTTCTGTTTAAAAAAATGACGAAACTTACTTTCGGAACGTCCCTCATACGCATTATATGAAGCGCGCACGGGGGCACTAAATCTGCTTGCAAATGGTCAAGCCCGCCAAGTTCAAAGACATCGGAGGGTGCGTCCTGCTGAAAAAGTAAAGGTGCGGAAACAGCCGGAGTTATGTGGGCGCACGCCACGGCGCTGCGCACTTGCCCTACACCGGCGCAAAGAGGACACTCTACAGTCTAGCGTCACCGCGCACCTAGCGTAACAGGCGGCGTTGACCGTGCTCTGGCGTGGTGAGAGTGGAAATAGAGCACATCTTATCTCGCACCAGAACCATCACAACCGCTGGCTGAGAGTACACCGGGCGATGGCCTGGCTGGCCGGCAGCCTGCTGTAACACATTATGTGTGCATTGAAAAAGTTTCGTTGATTTTGTGCCCTCAACAAATGAGGAAAGAAAAAGGTCGGCTTGGTGTGCACATGTGCGTATGCACTGCGATAACAGCTGATCGCCGAGCCGCTCCGCGGCATGTTCAACGCGCCTCCCGTGTGTCGACATAACGAATCAGTTTGTCCGTTGCGACTATAATTCGTTCGTTTCCCGTGAACACAGCGAGTGTGGTTCCAGATGCTCCCATCCCCATGAGATCGAAGGGTATCTTCAGTTGGGCGATTTGGGATGAGGAACGTTGCGTCAACCTTTGGCTTAGAGCTATGCACTAGCCAGCGTTCGGGAGCAGCAGTACCACTTGGGTAGCGGGGCGACGGACCGCGAGAACCGCAGACGTTCCGACGTGGGCCGTTCATGGCACGCGAAAAGAGTGTTGTCATTGCGGAGGTGGTTGGGTACGACCGCAAAAGAAGCTCTTAACAGGGTGAGAAAGAAGTGCCCCTTCTCAGACATAACGAGCACTGTCCGCGAGAAATTTGTCTAGGAAGTCACGCTGGGCGGCCCTCTAGGTGATCAGTTATGGGCTGTAATGAATTGTTAGTTCGCTGCTCTGCCACGAGGTCTAAGGTGTTAACGGCTAAGAGAAACCCACTTTGTTCTGTGCCTGCAGTGGTCGCTTCCACGGGGACGCCCGAAAGCGTGTCGGCGTGTTCGTGATGACGGGTTTGTGATTGGTTCGGTCAAATTTCTGCTACCGCAGACCCAACCGACTGAGACAGCCAGGTGGGTCCTTGATATTCCCCAAACAGGCTAACGAGGGCCGACCAGTCACCACTTGGAAAGTACAGCCGTATAAGTAAAGCCCAAAATTTTCCGTTGTCCACACCACGGCGAGGTGCACTTTTTTTGAAGTGAAATAGTTAGGTTCGGACAGCGAGACAGTGTAAACGGCGTGGGCTCACCATCGTCATGTCGCGGGACAAGAACAGCGCCAAGTCCGCCATTGCTGGCCTGTTGCCCTGTTCATCCAAGTGGCGGAAAACAGCTGCGGCCTCCAGACGCTCTCTCTCTCAGTGGTCCAGACGAACGCTGAGTCGTCTCGAGTGAGTCGAATAGTTCCTTGGGCAATATTCGAAAAGTTGGCTATGAATGATGGATATTATGCACACTGGCGCAGGAAACTTCGGATAGCTTTTTTGTCTGTTGGAACGGTAAAAGTGGGACGGTGGCATTCAAGACGCGACTAAGAAACTTGAGCTCCTCATAGGTTGAATTACACCTTTGAAGCTTCAGCGGGGATCAGCCAAGCAGATGGCATCTAAGACTATTCTTAGATGCTTCAGATGTACCTCGAAACTGTCCTTGAAGACAGCCACGCCGCTGAGCTGTAGGAGGTACGTTCGCGATTTCAATCCAGCGAGAACGGTATCCATTTTTCGTTAGAATGTGCCTGGAGCGTAACACAAGACACAAGGGAGCAGTCGAAATTCTTAAACATCATCCTGAGTCACAAACGCAGTTTTCTAGTGGTCTTTCTCATCTACGTCTGTCTACCAATAACCTATATTTAAGTCGATGCACGAAAAATATTTAACATGCCGCAACCGGTCAATAGAGGCTTCTTTGTTGTGTTATTATTTAGCTCTTCGAAGACGACGGTTAAGAGCAGCACTGCGTGTTTTTTATTCGCCAATACGACCGGGGAAGAGAAACGACACCTTGAAGGTTCGATGGCAGCAACATCAAGCATCCCCTTAACGTTCGCTTTAATAGACTCGCGGTCTTTGACGGGAACACGATAAGGCTGTAGTCGTATAGGGCGTGTTTCGGCATCGGTGATGATTCGGTGTTTGAAGAGAGGCGTTTAGCGAACCTTACAAAAAGACGCAAACAACGATTGTATTTCCATGAGAAGCTCAGGTAGCCCCAAGTTGCGTGAGTACAAAAGATCAGGTTGGCGTCACTGCTACCGAAGAAAGCGACAGTAAGTACTACTTTCCAAAATTTATAACCAATGCATCCCTTTTCACCCAGCACTGCTCTTGAGTGATAATGCCATTGTGGATATGTCTAACGTTTTTAGATTTTTAACAGAAGCTGGTTTTCTTAAAAATATGTAAATCATCACGCAGTACTTCACCTCATACACCACAGCCATTTCTCATTCCTGAGAAAAAGGCTGAGGACTTTATTCGATTGGTTAGGAGCCTCGAGATCTTTGCCCTGGCAAGGATGGCCGCTGAGGTTACCGACCCCCTTTAAAAGTTTTTATGAGTACCCATTGTTATAATCTTTTTCTTACTTCATCATGAGGCAACTCTAACTATTTAAGCACTCAACACCACCGACGATAATTTACATTTTTATAAAATTACACGGAAAAATCTCCTATACCTCGAGCGAGGCGCATGATGGCCTTAGTCGCCTATGTGCCATAAAACACAACACAACACAACAACAACTTTCCAAAATGCGAAGCATTCAGTGATTTCGGTAACAGTAGCTTTTTGGACATCGGCCGTGACGTGGAAAAAGTGCTGATGTTCGCAATTAAAAATTGCACCAAGTATCTGTTTGCGTTCGTCACGAATTTGCATCAGACTTCCGGCATCACACACACAATGTTGCAACTAAAATGACAGGTTCCTTTCGGCAACCGATTCACCATTCCGCAAGCCATCACGTGCGACCTCAACCAGAGCGGTCGTGGAGATAAATTCACTGTGTCATCAAATACACGTGGCTCAGTTTTGCAGCTGCCGTCTTCATCTCATCCTGTAGGTAGTGTCGTCGATAAGCTACGGTGCGCTCGCAGAATTTAATTATCGGGCCGTATTCGTCCACAACATCGATGCCGAGGATGTGTTCGCGAGAACAGTCGCGGAAAATGAGACAAGTGGCAACCAATGTGGACGCACAAATTAGGCTCTCGCCGTGCAAAGGGCCAGCGGAATAACGATGCCGCCAACGGTTGCACGAATATGCGTTCCGTTCGAAGGCATCATAACTTATCTGAGAGCTTGTCGCTGGATTTTTCACTTACAATCGACAAATTCACATCATTGTCTCAAAGATAACAAATGTCAAAAAAGTAATGATGGAGCGCATTTGCCTTTCTAGTGCTGTACACTGTAGCGTGAGCCACGTCCAGAGAAAATAAGAGTTCTGGATAGAAGTAGGGATGCAGTGGCCGGTAATCTATTAGAGTTTTTATTATGAGAAACGAGGTACGTCGTGCACCCTCGACACGCATGTTGCCCTATTTCCTCCAGAGAGACGGTTCGAAGTTTTGTTAGTATATTGCAGATTGCATACTTTTATACACTCATCAATACATTAAGCAAAATAAACTGTCGCAAGTTTGTGCTCCGCTTGTCGCCGTCTCTCTATTAACATTTTTCGCAAAGGCCAGTAAGCTTTATAGTACCAAATTATTGAGTATAAGCCGACTAGCCCAGTAAGATGCCCTACTCCGTCCTCCACATCCTATAACATATCACCGCGGAAAGATTGCGGTACATTACATACAGTACATACAATACAACTTTATTGTAAGTTGTATTGGGTAGATGTAGGGCCTTCTATAACTGTTCGAGGTTTTGTAGCTGCTTCTGCAGGAAGTTGTTCTGACACGGGCGGCAAGCCTTGTAGGCGTGAACTTCCCCGACGAACTTGATTGTCCACAGGCATAACGCTGGTGTTTCGGCTGCTGTGCGGCCTTTGGTGTGTGGACGCATGGACTACAACGTTACGCAGCACCTCCAGCAAAGTTGTCGCGTGCTGGTAACAAGATGCGTTTCAACGCGATAGTATTAAGGGCCGCCGAAAATGCGGGTGTCGGCGCCGGCGTCTCCGGCCGAGAAAATCATCTCGAAGCACGCATCTCGATATACGCAGACCCTCCGCGTGGTGCAGAGGCACTACTGGACTAATTGAATTTATCAAAGCAAACTGCGTCAGAAAATTCGTAAAGCACGACTTACCCAAAACGTACAGACATGGCAGCGTCGGATTGTAATTTGAACATACGAGAAAAAATTATTCTGTTACGCAGAAAGTCAAACACAAGCCCCTTTTAACGTGATAAAGTTTTCCAGCTGCCGTAAGAGGTCTGTCTTCGTATGACTGACGCAGCCCACTAGGTTCCTTGCAACGTCATCAAAAAAAGAACCACACAGCAGGCATAGCTTTAGCCGCCAGCGTTTTCAGGAAAACAGTACAGATACATAGGCTGCAATTGCTGGAAAGCGTGAAAAGTAGTCGGGCATCTTTGAATGCCATCGCGTTCCACTCTTGAAGGCGAAGCTTCAGCGACCTCCAATTTTTTTTAATAAAGGCGTTGTCATCTAGGATAGGCGCGCGGGGCCTTGGAAAACAGAACGTAGGACCTCTATTTCTTCATCGGTTATGCGCTCGCTCTTCACACCACATGGCAGTATTGTTTTCGTTGCTGGTCTGTGCATTTGAATGCATAAGCATTCTTTGTCGAGTGCCCCAACTCCGTCACGCGAGAAGTGTAATGACGTGTACATGCACAAAATTGCTTAATTTGAAATGTTAAGACGTTTAATAGCAAGAATAGTGTGATTGTAGATGATTGGCAGTCTCATAGGCCATAAAGGACAATTTAAACCAAAAGAAACAAAAGGAATACCCATACTTAGGGTACCTTAGAAAATGCGTGTGGAAGCTTTTGGTACGGGTGGGCCGACTTGAAATTGGGGTGTGAGCCGACTTAAATTGGGGGGGGGGGGGGGTGGCATCATAAAATTTGGGAGTTCGCTAACTTGAAATTTAGGGGTTGGCTAACTTGAAATTTGGAATGTGTGTCACCTTGCAGTTCGGGGTGGGCCAGCTGATCTGTCAGGGTGGGCCAACTTAAATTGGGAGGTGGGCCATGTTAAGTTTGGGAGTGGGCCTGCTTGAAAGTTGGGGATTGACCTACTAGATTTGGGGGTACGCTTACGCATACTCCAGTGGATTTCTGCATCTTTTATTGCAATATATCGTATTGGCCCGGCAGCTAGCCACGTTAGGCTATCGATCCAAATATTTTTGTGTTTCTTTTTGAATTGCTGAAAATTAAGTTCCGTAGATTGATTGATTAACTGATTGAACAGGGGCGCAGCATGCAGCTACTCGTTAGAACGGATGAGATTATTGCCGATATTCATTTAATTATCGCTAATAACATTAAACGTTATACGTTCGTGGTCATTGCTGGTGTGTGCATGGTAGCCCTCTTAATACTTGAAGATAAATATAGCCAATTTAGAATCCTCAAAGCTTTATAATAGCACAATATACACTGGTCGCGCCAAACATCCTTCTCTACATCCCCGTACTGTCATCTCGTTCAAAGACCGTGGAAGAAGACTCCACCGGAGAGAAAAATACTCGTCACCTGTCCTGTCCGCAGTTCCTTTCTTTAGCGTTGCGAGCCCGGTACTTCCCAGACTCTAACGGCATGTGCGTTATCAGCATGCCATAGCATTCTTCAAAGTAGTGAGCGCAGCGTTTTCAACAAAGGAAACGCAAGCAAGACAGATGGCGATTATTGTTGTGTGGCAAGACACAACCAAAACGGTGTACATTTACTTAACAGTGTAGAGACAGAGATCTCAGATAAAGCTTGATATTTTACTCACCGCAGTCAACGATCCGGCGGTGGAAATGTTCACGATGTTACCTGAAACAAAAGTAAACTTGAATAACTGAACTATTAAGCGATAATGCCAGTCAGTCTTGAGCGCTGTACAGTCAAACACAAAATTTTACAGAACGCAAAATTTCCGAAAAAACTGAATATCGACACAGCCTAGTATTCACTGTTACAGTCTCTACCAGTATATGTGAATACCATTCTGATGTTCGGTTTTACTGACCCCTTTTAGAGGCTGCAGGGAAATTAAACGTTGTTCAGATCCCATCGCCCGTAAACGTTTGTGGCTGGCTGTACTTCATTGATTTGTGTCTGTTGCGATTCGTCCATCATGAAAAACAAAAAATCGCAGCCAAACAATTGATGGTGACACCTCCCATAGCTTTTGTGGGCCCCATGAAACTACTGTATTTACCCTGATATATATCATGTATACAGTATTCACTGTGACGAGAACATATAAATGTACTGAGGCTGCCGAACCAAATATTCAACCCAATAACGCAATGTCTCTGGTATAGGACATGGCTTTGAGCACAGCGAATGAACAAAGTCGTCGCGCAATAGAGCTAAACAGAAGATCATTGAAAGTTTACCTTTAGTTTGACGCAAGTAGGGCACAGCGTTTTTGATCATGCATAGCGAACCGAGGAAGTTCGTCGCCCACACTCTGTTAAACACTTCAATTGGGGTACTTTGAATGGATCCTGCCACGGCAATTCCAGCATTGTTAACCTGCAAAAGAAATAAAAAATGGCTGTGCCTTAGCTAAGGTTAAGCCCAGGATGCGAAGCATACTAGCCTTTAATTTAACGCGACAGCGTTAAGGAGCTCGTGTCGCAGAGAAGCCGGTGTCGTCGGTGTCGGTGTCTGCGGCGTTGCACTTGATGAATAAATCTTTGTCGCGCCGAACGCTGCGTTGCTCGACGCTCACCGCGTTCGATGCGGGGGGCGACGCCGCGAGCGACGGCGCGAGTTGGAGCCCCGTTTCTCCTCTGTCGTGACGTCACGGTGTCACGTGGTATTGAAGGCGACACCGCCACGCCTGAGGAGCTGGGTTGAGCTCTAGTAATATGCTTCGCATAAAAACAACTTGCAAGATGGGCTGGGTGGGAATCGAACCAGGGTCTCCGGAGTGTGAGACGGAGACGTTACCACATCATACTGAGCCACGAGTTCGATGCTTCAAAGCGGTACAAAAGCGCCTCTAGTGAACGCGGTGTTGCCTTAGAAACGAGCTGTTCTAAGGCTTAGGCGTGCGTCGCTTGCTCAGGCGCACATTTCGTTGTCGCGCCGAACGCTGCGTTGCTCGACGCTCACCGCGTCCGATGCGGGGTGCGAAGTCGCTGCGCCGTAGCCCATTGTCTTACACCCCTTGGCGGGTCGACGGGAACGCTGTCGCGTTCCACTCTTGAAGGCGAAGCTTAAGCGTCCGCTTTGCAGCTGTTATGACGTCATATGGTAGCTACGCGGCCGCGCGCTGCGCAGCAAGGAAGAGCTAGTATGCTTCGCGTAAAAGTGCAGCGAAATGACAACAGTGCAACGTAATGGTTACTAAGATACTAGGTGTTTTTAATGCGTTATCGTTCTTTGGGCATTTCACGCGCTTTCTGGGCGTCATCTATGTATATTTGTTTGTATGTTTCTATCTAACCGTTTTGCAGCCTAACTGAGTCACTAGCTAATTAGTGGTCTAATGGTTAGGTCATCGAGCTCCTGTGCTGAGGTGACAGGCTACGAAACCAACCATTGGACCAACTTGGCTCAACAAGCATATGGCAATATTTGCATATGTGCCGCACTTCAACGAGCCCTTTTCACGCGGACATGAGCTAATGTAGACGCGGTGCTGGGTACGTACCGCTGTTCTAAAAAACTCCTTCACACCTTCTTGGAGTACTGTGTATGTGCCACTCGGTTTGTACTGGTGTTCTACGGACCTCTTTCGTGCCAACTTAGGTCTCTGCGTATTTTCCACTAGGTGCGTGTCGCTGTTCAACGAACGCATTCCACGCCCACCTGGGCATCTAGGTGTGTGCCACTGGAAAGGTACCACATTAAAATGACGAAAACAATCATTTATGCTTATTCGATGCTCATTGCAATCGAGCTCAAGTCACAAGGGTCCCTCAAAGACAACAGCCCTACGCTTTAGCAGGCTGCGTCGCAAATGCACTGGGTATGTGTCGCCTTCAATGAACGCCTTTCAGGCCAACATTTAGTCAGCTGCACCACGAATACACTGGCTTTGTTCCGCGCTTCATTGAACCTATCGCCACTTTGGATCAGTGAGTATATGCCACGGAGTGTGTGGCAAATGATAGAACAATTCTCGTCGTTCTGTGATTCCGGCGCCCGCAGGCCTATCGCGCTGCGTCCGCATAGCAACAACAGGGTTATGGTGGCTAGAGGAGAAGGTGTGCTGGCCGACCCATAGAGAAAGACATACACAATAGTGTAATTGGTCACTTAATCACATCATGACGCAAAAGCGGCGCTGCCCTCAGTACAACGGTTCTCAGCGGTACATGTCGTCTGGTACTTGTGACAGACGGCACGCAATAAACAAACACGCAGAGGGACAAACTGTCATCTGTAGCTGTCAGTTTGTGAAATGAGTAGATTGAGGTCTCTGTTATCACGTGTTTGCAAGCTGCTAAGATATGTTGAAGCTTCCACGACGAAAAGGCTGGCGGCATGGTTAGCGGAGTTTCATCTACCATGACGAATAAGCGGACTCCACACCAAATAGTGGGGGTGTTTTTGCTACAGAGAAGATCAACAAGCGCACTTATTTCTTCGCTCTGAACCATAAATACCGAGGGCCTCAAGCAGCATTGTTATCAGCACCTACAAGAGCAGCAGCGCACACCACTTGCGGGTGAAGGACGCTTTTAGGAACAGTTCCTCAAGCGCGACTTAACCTATGTTGTGGACGAAAGATTTTTACCAAAGATGCACTAATATGGGGCTTCCACTCATCTCGATAATATGATGCCCTAGAAAATAAGAAAGACATGTTTTTGGAACATGACTATGACCGCAAACCCTCGGAGAGATCAGAGCGACGAGCTGCGAATGAACTCTCCGCAATTTACAATGTCAAGATTTCAGTGCCGGCGCTTGAGGAGCTTGTCATCGCATACATGCTGCGTAATGCTCGGTCAATGGATCTGGAAGTGTAAAGTTCCACGGCTACTGCATTTTCTCTTTGAGCGAAATTAGTTTTTAACATCACGCTCAATAAAGCTTCCTTGCGTTTGCGTTCCCATACATTTAACTAAATATCTTCAAGGGATGCACACCGAAACGTCCGGCACAGGTACACTCGCCCACAAAATATTGCGGGGCGCGCGAGCGCGTGGCGGTACGACCCTTCTCCCCTGCTAGCTGGAAACCCTGGTGTCGAGACCGACGCCTGAACGCATGCGCGTCCCTCCGAGACGGCAAGCGTGCATGTTTCCGCGCTTCTTCCTTGCGAGCCGGCGATATCCGAATGTAGCCGCGAGGTAGCTCTTTTGCGATTGGCGCTGTGGCGGCTTCGACGGGCACAACTATGTGAAGCGTGTTTTGAAGCGTGAGCTTGCGCGCGCCGCTGCGGCCGCTTTTTGTCCAGTCATAATCGCTGACGCATAGGTGGTGAACGCAACAAGTCACTTTTTTTTCTACGCTGCACATTTTCGCGGCCAATCTTCGTTGTTTATTTCTTGTTACGATCGGGGCGTTCTGCAGAAGTGTGTGGAAGGAAAGGCGCTCCATAGAAGGAGACAGGCAAGACGAAAATGAGCTCTTGATTTCCGTTGTATAAACGAAGTTTTGCCCGTCGAAGCCGCCACAGCGCCAAACGCAAGAGGGGCACCTCGCGGCTGCATTCGGATATCGCCGGAGCGCAAGGAGGAATCACGGAAACATGCGCGCTTGCAGTCTCGGAGGGACGCGCATGCGTGCAGGCGCCGGTCTCGACACCAGGGGTTCCCCGCTAGTAAGGGAGGAGGGTCGTTTCGCCACGCGCTCGCGCGCCCCGCAATATTTTGTGGGCGAATGTACTTGCGTTTAATGTTTAGAAGGCAACAAACGTTATTCTAAAGTTGCCTATCTTTTCCAGGCAAATATTTGTGCTCTGGATGCCTCAGGAAATACGAAACGATGTCTACCAAAGTTTAAACCACCATAACTAGCGAGGCGCGGCAAACGCAAGGCGCGCGGGCGCGAGCTGACACGCGCAGCTTGTCCTTATCAGTTGCAGCGTAACTGCTGATTCACTGTCGACTGGCTGGCCGCTCGTCTCATACACGCGGCGGTTATCAGATCCACCATTGTCGATTCGCGCTCTGCGGTGAAAACTGTTGGCGTGGTCCTGTATTTTTTTTGTAGGAGCATTCTCTTCTTGTACAGCACTCTGTGTGTGTCATTGCACGAATTTGGAATCTTGATGGTCCGTACGTCATGTGGTGTAAAAGCTGTGAACTAAAGGTGATGCCCAGGATTGCTGGGGTTGCTGCTCGAAGAGATGGATTTAGAGAAATTAAATGCATAATTGACTCATTACAAAAACTTCACTAATGAAGTTTTACCGGATTACCTTAAGGCACATATTTAAGTTTGCTAATTCTAGCAGGGGAGTCCGCAAGGCGGACCCACTTGGGATGAACTCTCAAGATGGCAAAAGTTTCGATATTCATTCCAGAACATTGTCGGGAAATGCATTGGTGTTCCAGTTACTTTTGCGCTTCAATGCATAAAACTACGTTTTGTTAAGAAAGTTATTGGAACAAAAGTGCATACTTACTGCAAGTTTGACGGTGCATATCTCGTAACTTGTGTCATCCACACAATTCATTTCAAGTGCATATACATTGTAGTACAACAAGCTATGATTTGTAAATTGCAATTGTGCCATAAGATCAACATCTAAAGATGAATTGCTAATTTTTGATAATTAGTCGATTATGCATTTCCATTTCTTATGCAAGTAATTTGTGTCTCTTTGAGTAGACCAGTTCATGGACTCAAATTGTGCTAGCTCCCACAGGCAATTTTTTTTAAAAATTTGAAATTGTTCGCTGAAACACCCTGCATAACGAACCTCCGTGGTTGCTCAGTAGCTATAGTATCGGGCTGCTGAGCACGAGGTCGCGGGGATCGAATCCAGGACACGGTGGCAGCATTCCGATGGCACCGAAATGCGAAAAAACCCGCGTACTTAGATTTAGCTACACGTTAAAGAACCCCAGGTGGTCGAATTTCCCGGAGTCCTCCACTAAGGCATGCCTCATAATCAGAAAGTGGTTTTTGCACGTAAAACCCCATAATTAAAAAACATTTACACTGCATAACACGAACTTGTGAATAAAACATCGTAAAAAATTCACATATACATTCAAATATCAGGTTTGTCCAATTTAGACGCTCCAACGAAGGCAATTGATGCAAATGCGAAATTTATTATTGATACTGAGTTACGGTTTTCTTCGGTTTTTTTTTACGTTAACCGATTGTGGCAATTTAAGTAAAAACATTTACGGCTTAAATCAAAATATCGTTTCCTGTGGTCCCTAGCTGTGATATAACTTTTTTTTTATGACAAATTTTATTCAAATCCGCTCAATGGTTTTCTCATAAAATCAATCTTGAGACAGAGCTAAAGCTTCCTTTTAAACAAAGCATGACGCCCTTTATATATGAAACCCACAAAACATAACAGATTATAGGCAAGCAGGGGCTCACAGTCATGTAAAATAAAATAAAAAACATCCATAAACAATAAGGTTATCTTCAGCGGAAGCATTGTGGGAGCAGTTATATCGGCCATACATGTTATACGGAATGCCAACAAGCTGTCTGGCCAGGTTTGTAGCGCGGTCGTCGATCGATTCATTGCCAGCTTCGTGATAACGTTGATACACAAGCACGCTCTTCCCCAAGTACCAAGGTGAAGCGACAATCTCAGGACACGCTTATTATTATTGTGTTTAGTAGAGTTTGCAGAACAGAATAATATGCGGATAATGAATACCTTCGTCCGCAAGCGGGATAGCCGAAACTCGACGTGGAGGAGCCCGAACGGTGAGACTAGAAATGAAATAGACTTCATACTCTGCGCTAACCCTGGCATCATACAGGATGTGGACGTGCTCGGCAAGGTGCGTTGCAGTGACCATGGGATGGTAACAACTCGAATTAGCCTAGACCTGAGGAGAGAAAGGAAGAAACTGGTACATAAGAAACCAATAAATGAGTTAGCGGTAAGAGCGAAAATAGAGGAATTCCAGATCAAGCTACAGAACAGGTATTCAGCTTTAACGCAGAAAGAAGACCTTAGTGTTGAAGCAATGAATGACAATCTTGTGGGCATCATTAAGGAGTGTGCAATAGAAGTCGGCGGTGACTCCGTTAGACAGGTTACCAGTAAGCTATCGCAGGAGACGAAAGATCTGATCAAGAAACGCCAATGTATGAAAGCCTCTAACCCTACAGCTAGAATAGAACTGGCAGAACTTTCGATGTTAATCAACAAGCGTAAGACAGCTGACATAAGGAAGTATAATATGGATAGAATTGAACATGGTCTCAGGAACGGAGGAAGCCTAAAAGCAGTGAAGAAGAAACTAGAAATTGGCAAGAATCAGATGTATGCGTTAAGAGACAAAGCCGGCAATATCATTACTAATATGGATGAGATAGTTCAAGTGGCTGCGGAGTTCTAATCAGGTAACAGCAGATTTGTTGAAGGATGGTGGGCAGATTGTTCTAGAGAAACTGGACACCCTGTATACGCAATGCCTCATGACTTCGAGCGTACCGAAATCTTGGAAAAGCGCTAACATAATCCTAATCCATAAAAAAGGGAACACCAAAGAGTTGAAAAATTACAGACCGATCAGCTTACTGTCCGTTGCCTACAAAGTATTTACTAAGGTAACGAAAATAGAATCAGGAATACCTTAGACTTGTGTCAACCAAAGGACCAGGCGGGATTCCGTAAAGGCTACTCAACAATAGACCATATTCACACTATAAATCAGGTTATAGAGAAATGTCCGGAATATAACCAACAATTATATATAGCCGTCATTGATTACGAAAAAGCGTTTGATTCAGTCGAAACCTCAGCAGTCATGGAGGCATTACGGAATCAGGGGGTAGACGAGCCATATGTAAAAATACTGAAAGATATCTATGAGTGCTCCACAGCCACCGTATTCCTCGATAAAGAAAGCAACAACATCCCAATAGAGAAGGGCGTCAGGCAGGGAGGTACAACCTCTCTGTTGTGGCGGGTGGCAGAGTGACTGAGACGATCCAAGAGCACGTACCGCACTGTTTTATTTCAGCGACAGCGAACTAGATATATGGGCTGCTTGCCTATGACGTAAAATAAAAACAACGAATCATGTTTGACACGTGTGGCACAGCACTTCATATCACTCTCCAATGCTGTTCACAGCGCGTTTACAGGAGGTATTCAGAGACCTGGATTGGGAAGAATTGGGGTGAAGAGTCGATGGAGAATACTTTAGTAACTTGCGAATCGCTGATGATATTGCCTTGCTTAGTAATTCAGGGGACTAATTGCGATGCATGCTCACTGACCTGGAGAGGAAAAGCATAAGGGTGGGTCTAAAAATTATTCTGCAGAAAACTAAAGTAATGTTTAACAGTCTCGGAAGAGAACAGCAGTTTACGATAGGCAGCGAGGCACTGGAAGTGGTAAGGGAGGATATATACTTAGGGCAGGTAGTGAACGCGGATCCGCATCATGAGTCTGACATAATCAGAAGAATAAGAATGGGCTGGGGTGCGTTTGGCAGGCATTCTCAGATCATGAACAGCAGGTTGCCATTATTCCTCAAGTGAAAAGTGTATAACAGCTGTGTTTTACCAGTACTCACGTATGGGGCAGAAGCCTGGAGGCTTACGAAAAGGGTTCTACTTAAATTGAGGACGACGCAACGAGCTATGGAAAGAAGAAGGATAGGTGTAACGTTATGGGATAACAAAAGGGTAGATTGGGTGAGGGAACAAACATGAGTTAATAATATCTTAGTTGAAATCAAGAAAAAGAAATGGGCATGGGCAGGACACGTAATGAGGAGGGAAGATAACCGATGGCCATTAAGAGTTACGGAATGGATTCCAAGGGAACGGAAGCGTAGCAGAGGGCGGCAGAGAGTTAGGTGGGCGGATGAGATTAAGAAGTTTGCAGGGACAACATGGCCACAATTAGTACATGACCGGGGTAGTTGGAGAAGTATGGGAGAGGCCTTTGCCCTGCATTGTGCGTAACCAGGCTGATGATGATGATGATGAGGAAACTTCATGAAAGTCCCTAATTGGTGGCTATGACGCTAAAGCATTATACTGTTTCTAGACCTCGTAACACCACGAGCGCGCTCATGTTGTACACTCGTGACGTGACGCCACCTCTTCTTCATTGACGGCACCATCACGTGACCAATGATTTACGCACTAGGCCACACCTTTAGTCAGCCACATGGCTCCGACGTGCCGTGTGCAATGATGGACGCACTAGGCACAGATTTAATCAGCCCGAACCATGAAGCATTTGTAGCGTCGGGAAACGGGCTAGTCGCGCACCCAGGCGTCCTGGGTTCGATTCCCACGCAGAATTTTGCCAATTGAATTTCCTTTTCAAAGCGATTAATTTAACTTTTTTGCAAAAACCACCCTGAAAATTTTTACGCCAATCGCGCATTTTTTACGTCTTCTCACTCTTTGCGCCGTAGCCCATTTTCAGCACCATCTTTCGGTCTCACCGACTATACCGGTGGGTTTTCGCGGAATGGGGCATATAATGCTTTCGCATTAAAACGTGCATCGACTTTGTGTGTGTCTTCACCGTAAAACATCACGCCTTTTTCTTTCTTCACCGCGGCACAGAGCCGATCAAGGTTCAGTTCCTGCAATAGGGTTGCTTTCTTACTTATTTATTCATACCGCTGCTGTGTGGGCAAAAATACAGGTGTAATAAATTGGAACACTAATACAAACTAAATACCATCGTATAATAACCATATTAGCGTAACTCAGCAGAACAAAAGTGAGCAAAAAAGTACATTTGGGTTTATCAATTCTGATTTCAATATCTAGACGTGGCCTTAAGTACAATAGGTTTTTTCGCTCAACAAGACTCTGCCGAATATTTTACCATCTTTTTACAGGGCACGATCATTCGGTAATTGGTTCCATGTATCTATAGCCCACACAATAAATGAGTTTTTAAAGTTTTAATGGACTGTGCGCTGTGCTTTAAAGCCTTTATGAGCTTCCCGTGCTTTGTGCGCGGTAACGCTTTTGTTAGACATCTTAATTTAGCCTGCGTAGCTTTCTCTAAGAACAGTCCTTCCGGCAGGAGACGGAAGGTTCCCTCTCTATCCGCCATCACTGGTCTGAGTTGTCCAGCCCCTAAGTAGTCGACCAACCGACGCGCGCGGTTCTTGAAGCCTTATTACTAGCTAAGAATTGCTTCTCGCACAAAAATGGCGACCGTTTAGTTCAGTAAGCACCCCAGGTAAGTCCGAAGAAGATTGGTTTGGAGTTATTTAAATCAAGAAGAAAAAATGATTTTGTGTGCAACTTCAAGATCCATTATTTGCGCTCGCAACTTGCCCATGCGTATGATCATATTGACACGTGTACTTATCTTTATCGGGCGACCACGTTTCGCCACTTAACAACTGTAATCGCACAGCGAGGGACGCGCCTGAATGTATCCGATGTTTCTGGAAAGTTATCGATGCTTCTACCCGGCTGTCTGTTGTCGCCGAACCTTGTGTTATCTGATTTCATCGCGTAACGCGAATGGTGTAGAACTCTGTGGAAAGCACGCGGGTCCAAACGATTAGTCTGGAACATTCGACGACTGCCCTATAAAAGCCGACGCGCTTGACCCGCTGATCAGATTTTCGACGATCGCCGACTGTGTTCGCCGCTTTCGTTGTGCTATAAGTGTAGCCTGTTTTGTGGGCACAGGTTCGCCCAATAAAAGCTAGTTTTGTATTCCACCGTACTGCTTCTTTCTTCGCCATCACTACCACGTGACATCTGGTGGAGGTGCTTTACGTCCATGTACCGGACGCCCCCAACAAGCCGTAATACAAGCCCGGACTGCAAAGACAACACCAGTGCCGTCCCGGAAAATCGAGCAAGCCGCCGTCTTCAACAGCTGCCCCCGGAGCACGGACTCCTACCTGAGAAGACCAAGAAGATTGTGGACAAGGCAACCCCAATGGCAGCCCCAGCATCCCCCATCGTGCTGCAGCAGCCCAGGGAACCTCCGACGTTCCGCGGATCAACATTCGAGGACGCGGAAAGCTGACTCGAAACGTATGAGAGGGTCGCTAAGTATAACAGTTGGGACAGCGACGACAAGCTGCGGCATGTCTATTTCGCATTGGAAGACGCCGCCAGGACGTGGTTCGAGAATCGGGAAGCCACCTTAACGACGTGGGACCTTTTCCGAAGCGGCTTCTTGCACACGTTTACAAGCGTCGTGCGAAAAGAGCGAGCCCAAGCTCTACTAGAAACCAGAGTGCAGCTGCCAAACGAGACGATCGCAATCTTCACGGAGGAGATGGCCCGTCTTTTCCGGCACGCCGACCCGGAAATGTCGGAGGAGAAAAAAGTTCGCTTCCTGATGCGCGGCGTCAAGCAAGACCTTTTCGCCGGACTTATTCGTAACCCACCGAAGACTGTGGCTGAGTTTTCTGCAGAGGCATCGACGATCGAGAAAACTCTGGAGATGCGCACCCGGCAATATAACCGCCAGGGGCACACGCCGCAGTATGCCATCCAAGGACTAGGTTCGGACGACCTTCAAGAGACCATCAGGGCCATTGTGCGCGAAGAACTGCGCAAGGTCCTGCCTTCGTCGCAGCCTCAAGTGGCCTCTATCGCCGACATCGTGAAGGAAGAGGTGCACCGATCCCTTGGAGTTCCTGAGGTGCAACCAGAACCACCGCAGCCGGAAGCAATGACCTACGCCGCCGCCGTCGCCCGCCGTCAAGGCCCCCCTGCGCGACCGCGCCAAGGTCCTGCAACACCGCAATTCCGTCGTCCACCGCCGCCGCCGCCGCCAGCGCGCCCACCCGTCGCCCAGCGCACCTATACGAGGAAGACGGACATTTGGCGAGCCCCCGACCACCGCCCGCTCTGCTATCACTGCGGAGAAGCCGGCCATGTGTACCGCCGATGCCCATACCGCGACATGGGACTGAGAGGGTTCGCCGTCAACGCGCCGCGTCCACAGCTTGGGGAGCGCCCACGTGACATTGCCGATTACCTAGCCGCCACTCAGTGGAACTCTCGACGACCGTCCCGTTCGCCGTCACCAGGCCGCTACCTGTCGCCGCAGCGCCGTCCATACACTGGCCCAGCCCGGGGCCGCTCTGCGAGCCCATACCCGGAAAACTAAAAGCAGCAACCGATGGAGGTGCGCTTGCTGTTCGTCGAACTGACGAAGATCCTCCGCCGCCGACGAAGACGACGAAGAGACCATCTCGACGACATAACGACACGCCGCAGTCCCGACGAAGTATGGAAGCCAAAACTACACCGACGAAAGACGACTTGACGACGCGACGTTCCAACCTCAGTTCAACACGACGCAGCCATGATCCAACGCCAAGACCTAACTGCAATGCCAGACAAAGAACAACCGACCTCGACGTGCTTCTCGACGGCCACGCAGCCTCGACGGCCCCACTAAGGCAGTGACGTCGCAGTCACTGCCTTAGTCGACACAGGGGCCGATTACTCCGTAATGAGTGGACACATCGCCGCCCAGTTGAAGAAAGTTAAGACCGCATGGGAAGGCCCTCAGATTCGCACCGCTGGAGGACACCTCATCACGCCGACTGGGATCTGTACGGCAAGAATAACCATTCATGACCGGACTTACCCTGCCACCTTCGTTATCCTCCAACAGTGTTCACGAGACGTCATTCTCGGTATGGACTTCCCGGACCAACACGGCGCAATCATCAACCTGAAGTCGAAGTCAGTAACGCTGTCGGAAGATAAAGCAATGCCGCCGGAGAGCCCTCGTAGTCACCACGCCTTGAGTGTGCTCGAAGATCAAGTGAGCGTCCCGCCTCGCTGCAGCATCGTTATTTCGGTCAGCACCGAAACACCCGCTGACGTAGAAGGCGTCATTGAAGGCGACCAACGTCTACTGCTAGACCATGAAATTTGCGTCGCAAGAGGGATCGCTCGACTGCATGGAGGGAAAACTGAAGTGTTGCTGACAAACTTCAGCCAGGAGTTCAAGCACATCAACAAGGGCACGACGATCGCGTACATCGAGGAAATTCTGGAAACAAGTAATGCGTTTGTCCTCTCGGATTCCGCCGCATCTACCCCGACGACCATGGTTCCCGAACCAGACTACGACATTAATCCAAATCTCCCTATGATTAAGCAACAGCAGCTCAGAAGTCTGCTCCGACGATACAAAAGCTGCTTTTCGACGTCATCGAGGATTCGACAAACACCAGTCGCCAAGCATCGCATAATCACCGAGGAATGCGCTCGCACACTCCGTCAGAGCCCTTACCGAGTTTCGGCGCGTGAACGTGAAGCTATAATAGAACAAGTCGACGAAATGCTGCGCGACGACATCATCCATCCGTCGAAAAGCCCATGGGCATCCCCTGTTGTTCTGGTAAAGAAAAAGGACGGAACCCTACGTTTCTGCGTAGATTATCGTCGTCTGAACAAGATCACGAAGAAGGACGTATACCCCCTTCCACGGATAGACGACGCATTGGATCGGCTCTGCAACGCTAAATACTTCTCGTCCATGGACCTAAAGTCTGGCTATTGGCGAATAGAAGTCGACGAAAGAGATCGCGAAAAGACCGCCTTCATCACCCCAGACGGCCTCTACGAGTTCAAGGTTATGCCATTCGGACTGTGCTCGGCGCCTGCAACGTTCCAGCGCGTGATGGACACGGTTTTAGCAGGATTGAAGTGGCAGACCTGTCTCGTATACTTGGATGACGTCGTCGTCTTCGCCGGAAATTTCGACGTTCACCTTAGGCGGCTGGCAACAGTACTAGAGGCCATCAGGTCATCAGGACTTACTCTGAAGCCGGAAAAGTGCCGCTTCGCTTACGAGGAGCTTCTATTTTTAGGCCACGTCATCAGCAAATCTGGAGTCCGCCCCGACCCGCAGAAGACAGCTGCCATAGCAAAGTTCCCACAGCCCATCGACAAGAAGGCAGTGCGTAGATTTCTTGGCATGTGTGCCTACTACAGGCGATTTGTCAAGAACTTTTCACGCATCGCTGAGCCGCTGACGCAGCTAACTAAATGCGACGTCGAGTTCAAGTGGGAAACGCCGCAGGCCGAGGCATTTCAAGAACTCAAACGACGCATGCAGTCGCCGCCCGTACTTGCGCACTTCGACGATCACGCCGATACCCAAATCCACACTGTCGCCAGTAGCCTAGGCCTCGGCGCCGTCCTGGTCCAGAGAAAAGATGGACATGAACACGTGATAGCTTACGATAGCCGGTCGTTGTCAAAAGCGGAAGGCAATTATTCTACAACCGAAAAGGAATGCCTCGCCATCGTTTGGGCTACAGCGAAATTTCGCCCTTACTTTTATGGCAGGCCATTCAAAGTCGTCAGCGACCATCACGCCTTGTGTTGGCTAGCGAATTTAAAGGATCCCTCAGGACGGCTGGCACGGTGGAGCCTCAGGCTACAAGAATACGACATCACCGTAACATACAAGTCCGGACGAAAACACTCAGACGCCGAGCCTATCCCGCGCCCCCATTGACCCGCCGCCGCAAGATGACGAGGATGACGACGCCTTCCTTGGAATAATAAGCGCGGAAGACTTCGCCGAACAACAACGAGCGGACCCGGAACTTAAAGGCCTCGTCGATTATTTGGAAGGGCACACCGACGTTGTCCCCAGGGCATTTAAGCGCGGATTATCTTCCTTCACGCTTCAAGACAGTCTACTCGTGAAGAAGAACTTCTCGCCAGTCCGCGCCAATTACCTTCTTTTTGTCCCGTCAGGACTTCGTACAGAAGTATTGCATGCCCTACATGACGATCCGACCGCTGGACACCTCGGATTTTCCCGGACACTATCGAGGATACAAGAAAAGTATTATTGGCCGCGCCTGACCGCCGACGTCGCCCGTTATGTCAGAACATGCCGAGACTGTCAGCGACGCAAGACACCGCCGACAAGGCCAGCCGGATTACTACAGCCAATCGAGCCTCCTTGCCGACCATTCCAGCAGATCGGGATGGACTTGCTGGGGCCCTTTCCGACGTCAATAACCGGAAATAAGTCGATCGTCGTGGCGACGGACTACCTCACCCGCTTCGCTGAAACAAAAGCACTGCCGAAAGGTACCGCAGCCGAAGTGGCGAAATTCTTTGTCGAAAACATCCTGCTGCGACATGGCGCCCCATAAGTCCTCATCACCGACCGAGGAACGGCCTTTACAGCGGAGCTCACCCAAGCCATTTTGAAATACAGTCAGACAAGGCACAGGAGGACAACGGCTTACCACCCGCAGACGAATGGTCTTACGGAGCGGCTGAATAAGACCCTCGCCGACATGCTAGCGATGTACGTCGACGTCGAACACAAGACCTGGGATGCCGTCCTGCCGTACGTAACATTCGCTTATAACACGGCGGTGCAAGAAACAACACAGATCACGCCGTTTAAGCTGGTTTTCGGCAGGAACCCGACGACGACGCTCGACGCCATGCTGCCCCACGTCACTGACGAAGAGAATGTTGACGTCGCTAGCTATCTCCAGCGCGCCGAAGAAGCCCGACAGCTCGCCCGCCTACGGATCAAGAACCAACAGAGGACCGACAGCCGACACTACAACCTCCGACGACGCTTTGTTGAGTACCAGCCCGGTGACCGTGTTTGGTTTTGGACACCGATACGCCGACGAGGACTCAGTGAGAAACTACTCCGACGCTATTTCGGACCCTACGAGGTCATCCGACGTATTGGCGCTCTGGACTATGAGGTCGTGCCAGACGGCATTTCGTATTCACAGCGGCGCCGCGCACGATCTGAAGTGGTCCACGTGGTGCGCCTTAAACCGTTTTACGGACGCTGACGAAATTCCTTATTTTCTTTTGTTGTTGTTTTCTTTGCTACGGGTGTTTTTATTTCGCTTGTATGTAGCATCGGGTCGATGCTTTTTAAGAGGGGGGTATTGACACGTGTACTTATCTTTATCGGGCGACCACGTTTCGCCGCCTAACAAATCTTATCGCACAGCGCGAGGCGCGCTTGCATGTATCCGAAGTTTCTGGAAAGTTATCGATGCTTCTACCCGGCTGTCTGTTGTCGCCGAACCTTGTGTTATCTGATTTCATCGCGTAACGCGAATGGTGTAGAACTCTGTGGAAAGCACGCGGGTCCAAACGATTAGTCTGGAACATTCGACGACTGCTCTATAAAAGCCGACGCGCTTGACCCGCTGATCAGATTTTCGACGATCGCCGACTGTGTTCGCCGCTTTCGTTGTGCTATAAGTGTAGCCTGTTTTGTGGGCACAGGTTCGCCCAATAAAAGCTAGTTTTGTATTCCACCGTACTGCTTTTTTCTTCGCCGTCACTACCACGTGACAATATGGAAACAATATCAAGGGTCACGGTGGCTCTTTCGCTCCCTACTGTGCTTAAGTTTCCAGAATGTGGCATCAAACTGAGCTGTTTCGTCGAAGCCGAAAGGGTCCTTGCTGGCCGTAACCTTACATTATTCGCTCTCAAGAATTTCAACGACGAAAGCGCGGAAATAATTGCGCCGGGCGTGCAAACATGCGGTTTCAGCAGAGGAATAGCCTGTCAAGTAAGCTGTTGGTTGAAAAAGACAGGCGTTTGTGTGTATCGGGCCTCTCTCAAAGGGTCATGCCTGGTGCGCGGCGTTGTTCTACTCCAACAAGTAAGACAATTGACTGCTTCGACCTCTAAAGGCAACCGTGCGCTGCGACACGTTTTGCAGTACATCACACGGCATCCCATAGTGTATAGGCAGTAAGCTCCTCTGACTGCTCTGCTTAAGTAACAGGCTTTGAAACCAACCGTAAGACCAACTTTGGTCATTGGTATGTGGCACTGGGCATGTGGCCGCGTTCAGTGAGACTTTTGCGATGCCAGCTTGGAGTGCTGGACACGTGCCATTTGGTGTGTGTCGCTCTTCGATGAGCCTCTTTGACGCCATATTAAATAATGGGGTATGTGTGTACGCGCCGCACTTCACTGACAATAAAAAAATTGTCATAGAACCTATGTCACGACGTCTGTCGACGGTAATGCGCTAACATTGAATCGGTATAGCGACGCAATGCATTTCCACCGTCGAAACGAGTTATGTATGAGGCATGTGCTGCAGCGGGATGCCGGTTTCGCGCTTCGCGTTGCCTTCTGGACATGCTGTGCCGTCTAGCGGCACTGCCGCGAAGTTCAAGCGTGGCCTCTGAGACAAGGGCGGCACGCCGGTGCCTCTGAAGGCTGGGAATTGCTCCATCGCTTGCCGCAAGGTCCGTGGCACGTACTCGGCGACCCAAGGTGGCTAGAGGCTGTGATCCAACTTTCTCTCTTAAATAAAACAAACTTGATTAAAATCCGTTGAGCGGCTTTTTCGTAAAGACAATCTTGCGTTTTACATACATTTGAGTAGCCGGCATCGGACATGGGCCAGAGCTGTTACCTCATGCAGGCTAGGTGACTATTTGTCACCACCCCCATTACACAGGCGACGCCAATAAATCATCACTTTAATCACGCAGATAGTTTACTTACGCTACCATTACTATGCCTCGTTAAAATGAATTAATGTTCCGGGAGCGTACGGTCGTAACAGAATTAGTTTTTGTTTTCGCAGAATAATGAAACTTCCGCTGGGGTGTACTAGTAAAGCACCTTCATTACATTGGTCGAGTTCTCGATTGAAATCGAGGTAATGAAAGAGCGTAATTTCTTAGACGTGAAACGTGTTCAAAATTGCTCATAGGGTGTCGCTTGCGAATGCCACTTTCATCAAAAGCGTATTATACTGATATGGCTGATATCACAGTCCTTTATTACTTTGTGTGTATATATATATATATATATATATATATATATATATATATATATATATATATATATATATATATATATATATATATATACACACAGTAAAGTAGACGCGCGTATGAAGCGTGAATATTTACTGTATTTACTGTACTGTACTGTATTTACTGAACTGTGAATATTTACCCGGACCCAGACTGCTTTTTTTCTGGTATACATACATATATATATATATATATATATATATTGTAACGACGCGGGATCGAAGAGTATGCGTAGCAGCACCCCCAAGAAACGCAATTTATCAGTCGTCCAAGGGAACAACAACGTCTTCTTCGTTTTCCCCGCTTCACCTAAAAACCCGCGCTACTTCAGCGTCGTCCCCACTGGCGCATACCTGCTGCATTATGGTTCTGCCAAATATAGTTGTGTCATTTGCTCCCCCTTTAGAAAAGATCATCGTCCCGATGATAGAGGCTTGGAAAGCAGCGGTAAAGAACTGCGCAGTCTTGTAAGTCCTCATAGTACGGCTTCATACGAAGCACGTGAACGACCTCGGGTAAATGCCGTCAGCGCTTTGAACAGTGCGAGCTGTCTGGAACGACTTCGTAGTTGATGTCACTGATCCGTCGGAGAACTATGTAGGGCCCGAAGTATTTGCGTAGGAGCTTTTCAGAGAGCCCACGCTGTCGAATAGGTGTCCAGACCCACACTTTCTCGGCGATGTTCTATGTCACGGCTTTGTGCCGAAGATTGTAGCGTGTGGCGTCACAGTCCTGTTGTTCGTGGATTCGCAGACGCGCAAGCTGCCTAGCTACCTCTGCTCGGTGTGTTATCTCTTCAGCACCCGTCTCGTTGTCGTCAAATTCATGAGGGAGCATTGCGTCTAATGTTGTTGTAACCTCACGGCCGTATACGAGACTGAAGGGCGTCTTGCGAGTGGTCTCTTGACGAGCCGTATTGTACGCGAAGGTGACATAAGGTAAAACCTCGTCCCAGTTCCTATGCTCTACATCTACGTACATGCTTATCATATCAGCCAATGTCCTATTGAGTCGTTCTGTCAGTCCGTTCGTTTGAGGGTGATACGCTGTTGTCTTTCCGTGGGCGGTACCACTTAGACGTAGAACGATATCTAAAAACTGGGCCATGAACGCAGTACCTCTGTCCGTGACGACTACTGCGGGAGCGCCATGCCTTAAAACGATGGATTCCAGAAAAATTCATGCCACTTCATCTGCTGTGACCCGTTGCAGAGCACTTGTCTCGGCATATCTGGTGAGATAGTCCGTGGCAACGATTATCCACCTATTACCAGTAGTAGACGTTGGGAAGGGGCCCAGAAAGTCCATGCCTACTTGTGTAAATGGTGTGGCCGGTACGTCAATAGGGTGCGCTAAGCCGGCTGGTTTGACGGATGGCGGTTTACGACGTTGGCAATCCAGACATGTCTGAACATAACGTTTAACGACCGCAGTAAGTTTCGGCCAGTAGTAATTCTGCCGAATCAGCGCCAATGTGCGAGTGTAGCCCAAGTGCCCAGCAGTCGGCTCGTTGTAGCAGGCGTGTAAGATTTCACGTCGAAGCGGTGATGGAACAACAAGTAAGTAGTTGCTACCGCTAGGCGAGAAATTCTTGTAGAGGACTTTGCGACGCAAGCAGTATGATGCCACCCCTCTTGCAAAGAGCCTTGGCACGCTGTTGGTTCGTCCTTCGAGGTAATCAATAAGCGGCAGCAATTCAATGTCATCCCGTTGCTGGCGCGAAAGATTGGCAGTATCCCCGAGTCCCAGAAAAACCGTGTCGTCATCATCTGGTGCTGCCGGGTCAACAGGAGACCGAGAAAGGCAGTCGGTGTCTGCGTGCCGTTTTCCCGACTTGTATGTAACAACAAAGTTTAACTCTTGGAGTCGAAGACTCCAGCGTGCGAGCCGGCCGGAAGGATCTTTCGAATTAATGAACTAACGACGGTGAAAGACCGACCATACAAATACGGACGAAATTTGAGAACTGCATATACCATTGCGAGGCATTCTTTTTCAGTGGTGGAGTAGTTAGCTTCGGCTCGGGATAGTGTTCTACTGGCGTAAGCAATCACTTTTTAGCAGTCACCCTGCCATTGTACTAGCACCGCCCCTAGACCGACATTACTAGCGTCTGTATTCAATATCGTCGGGGCTTCCTCATCGAAGTGTGCTAATACGGGAGGCGATTGCATGCGTTGCCGGAGCTCGTGGAATGCCCGCTGCTGGTCTTCGCCCCAAGTAAAAGACATATCTTCTCGAGTGAGCTGTGTTAACGGCCATGCGATACGCGATAAATTCGCAATAAATCGCCGGTAATATGCAGAGTCCCAGAAAACGTCGCACGGCACTTTTGTCTGAGGGAATCAGGAAATTAGCGACGGCGGCAATTTTATCCGGATCAGGTCGGACTCCTTGGCTACTGATGACGTGACCGAGGAACTGGAGCTCATGAAAACCAAAATGGCACTTCTCAGGCTTCAAAGTAAGACCGGTAGAGCGTATCGCTTCAAAAACAGTTTTCAGCCTTCGTAAGTATTCGTCGAACGTTGCGCAAAAGACAATCACGTCATCCAAGTACACCAGGCATGTTTGCCATTTGAGTCCTGAGAGCACAGTGTCCATTAGACGCTGAAATGTTGCTGGCGCCGAACACAAACCGAAAGGAAGTACCTGAAATTCATAAAGTCCGTCAGGCGTCGCAAAGGCTGTTTTCTTCGACCTGCCAATAAAAGCTTTTCAAGTCCATTGAGGAAAAGTAGCACGCGTTTCGCAACCTATCCAAGGAACCATCAATACGTGGCAGGGGATAAACGTCCTTCTTTGTAACCTGATTGAGCTTCCGATAGTCGACGCAGAAGCGCAGGCTACCGTCCTTCACTAAAACTACAGGTGTTACCCAAGGACTATTAAATGGTCGAATAACGCCGTCTTCCAGCATCGTCTTCACTTGTTTTTGTATTGCTTCGCGTTCCTTTGGGGCCACACGGTAAGGGTTTTGTCAGACGGGTCTGGCGTCGACATCAGTAATTATGCGGTGTTTGGTAAGTGGCGTTTGACCAACTCTTGACGTAGAGGAGAAACAGCCCTGGTACTGATTGATGATCTCAAGAAGACGGTTCCGCTCAACGGCCGTTAACGTCGGATTAACGTCTACAATAGGCGCAGCTGTGTGGATTGTAGAGGCCGACTCCTGCGCTAAGTGGCAGTCTTGTATTTCTGTCACTTCGTCGAAACAGGCGACAGCAGTGCCTCTATGTGTCGGCGCTCCTTACTAAAATTCGTCAGCAAGAGTTCGGCGCTTCCGTCGATTATATTGATAAGTGCTCTGGCAATGGAGACATCGCAATTCAGTGCTAGCGCACTGATGTGCTCAGCTACTCCAGTCCCATTTTGCAGGCTGTCACAGCGCACCTGTACGAGCGAGCAACTCCGCGGCAAAAGTATGACGTCGTCCGCGGCAATACGTAAGCGAGGTTGTTGTGGCTTTTCACGGGTGACATTATCCGAACTCGTGGCAAATGTGACGCTTCTGTCACGGATGTTAATCACGGCGCCGTACTCCCGTAGGAAATCCATGCCCAAATATAAGTTCTTTACAACACTCAGTAAGGATGACGAGGGTGACGACGATGGTTGAACCGGCGATTAAGAGTCGGGCCGTGCATTTTCCGACAGGTGTCATCAACTGACCTCTGGCGGTTCTTATGTTAGGCCCGTGCCGTGGTGTCTTCACCTTCCTTAGTTTGTCAGCGACTTGTAAGCTTAGGATTGATAAATAGGAGCCAGTATCAACCAGAGCGGCTATTTCGTGACCGTCAATGCAAACGATGAGCTCGGCGCTGACGATGTCAATTACGCATTTCGTACTTCTATCCGTCGTATTCGTCGTTGTGCTGGGCGTCTTTTTCGTTAATGTAGTCTTCACGTCGTCGTTCGTCGATAACGGGGGATGTGGAACAGTTCGAGTATTGGCAACCTCACCCCCGGAGGTCGCTGCGGCTAGTTTCCCCGTCGAGGGCTAGGCGATCTGTCCCTAGTGACGTCGGCAAAACTACGACGAGTCGGCGAATTGTAGCGCACCATAGATGGAGCAGGAGAACGTGGTCGGGACATCGTCGTATTTTGTGGCTGACTGTTCACACGAACGTCGTTGTAAGCGCGTCGACCGTAGTACGGAGAATAAGCGTAGTTGGCAGGAAAGCTTGGGTGTTGAACGGCGCGATAGTTGTTCCATTTGTGGCAAACTCTATAGACGTGTCCAGCTTCACCACAATAGTAGCACACTGGTCGACGGTCGACGGTGCGCTACAAATCCGTTTTCTGACGATGATAGTTCGGCGGTAACTCTCCATGGAGCCAAGGAGTGGCGTGCGCATTTCGAAAATACGGCGTTCTTTGTGCTGGCATTATCCGCGGGGTCGGTAGAGTCGACGAGGGTAACGATGTCGGCTCTGTTTGTGGCGTAGGTGGTGTAGTAGTTATGGGTGTCAACGGCGTTGAAGTCGCGTTGAGTGGACGGCGAACAGCCTCCGCATAAGTGAGGCGCCGCGGAACGTGCCCACAGTCTGGCGCTGAAAAAGCTTGCCGGACTTCCTCCCGGACTACATCAGCAACAAAAGATAACGCTGGCGTTGGTTCCGTAGGCGCAACCACAAAGCCGAGCTGCCGAAGCTCTTCTCGCACCATCTCTCGGACAACTTCACGCAGAGACATGTCGTTACTCGCAGCCAGTACGGAAGTGCTTGCCGCCGAGTTGCTCATGTCATGCTAGCGGTATCGTTGAAGCAGGGCCCGTTCAATGGCTGTAGCCTCTTTTGTGAACTGTGCCACTGTTGTCCGTGGATTTCTCACAAGGCCGGCAAACAGCTGCTCCTTCACTCCTCGCAGGAGATATCGCAGCTTTCTTTCCTCTGGCATGTGTGGGTCTGCCCTACGGAAAAGACGGGCCATGTCTTCCATGAACATAGTAACACTCTCATTGGGCTTTTGAACGCGGATTTCAAGGAGACGCTGCGCGTTTTGCCTCCTGCCGATGCTTCAAAAGGTATCCAGCAGCTGTGCGCGGAGGTCGTCCCACGTGGCAAAGCTCCTCTCCCGGTTTACGTACCACGTACGAGAATTGTCCTTCAAATAGAAATAGACACTCGAGAGTTTGTCCGCCGAGCTGGTCTTATGGTTATACTGGGCGACGCGCTCGAACTGGTCTAGCCAATCTTGAACGTCTTCAACGGCATCACCATGAAAGCTCTCCGGGATCATAGGATTCTGTAGTGTTACTTGAGATGGAGCTGCGGTGGCCATGTTATTTGTAGGAGGCAAACGATTTCTCGAAGTTTCTTGCAGGGGCTGGACTCAGGCGCTAAGCCTAGCAGGCGACGACTGAACAGGTGGACCGGTGTTTCGATGCGCGGTGGTGATTCCGGGCTCGATCGTCGGCTCCGCGAAGCGGTGCCAAGCATGAAGAATACCCAGCACCTCCGCTAGTGTAACGACGCGGGATCGACGAGTATGCGTAGCAGCACCGCCAAGAAACGCGCTTTATCAGCCGTTGTTGTTGTTGTTGTCCTGAGTGGCCGTGGCACATACCCACAGTGGGGGATTGGCCAAGAATCGGGCGGTTTAATTAGGTGCCTAAAATAATAATGATAACAAGGGAGCTAACAATTTAGGCGTGTGAGTTTAAAGGTAAACGTTGTGTGTTTGGTGAAAAAAGGAAATAATCAGATGAAAACCGGGTATAAGATAATAATAATAATAATAATAACAATTAATAAAAGATAAGAAATAAAAGAAAGCTATGGTTGGGAGGGAGAACGATCAATCTAACATGGAAATCGATTAGTTTCAATGAGGTAATACCAAGGGAACAACAACGTCTTCTTCGTTTTGCCCGCTTCACCTAAAAACCCGCGCGACTTCAGCGTCATCCACACTGGCGCATACCTGCTGCATTATGGTTCTGCCAAATATAGTTGTGTCAATATATATATATATATATATATATATATATATATATATATATATATATATATATATATATATATATATATATATATATATATATATATATATATATATATATATATATATATATATATATATATATATATATATATGCAGATGGCGCCATTGTCACGCCGCGCAAGACCGTAATTGGCGCTCAATTTACCGTCTCGCTCGGCATTCACAAAGGCGTAAGTCGCCATACACACTTGAATGTGTGCGGTGCCTCCGCGTTCGACACGCAGGGTGCGGAAACTGCGTAAGACAGCGGGATGCCAATTCGCCTCCTCGGCCTTCGACCGCGGTGGTTCCACTAAGAATAGGGAGTGACCTAAATTGCAAGATTAATCTATAGGACTCCTGCTAACTATATCGTAGACTAAGTACGTAAGCTTTGTAAAACCAAAATAAGTACCGTATATACTCGAGTAATAGCCGCATTCGTGTAAAAGTGGGACCCAGAACTTTGCAAAAAAGATCCTCCCAATGCATATGAAAAAATTATACCTATATAAGCCCACCATTGATTCTTTAGGACGTTGGCAGTGTTATTTCTTGTGTAGTTCGAGAATTCCGAATAGTCTTTTTTTTCTTAAATCAGTGACAAGAGAAGGCAGCCGTGCCGGGTTTTCGGCTTCTCCAGGTGGCAACAGCACAGCCTCCGAAATTTAGTCGCTGCCTCCGAGACGCTGCCGTCGCAGGTCTGTGGGGCGTCACTAATTTGTGCAGCCCGCAGAGGACGTGCCACGACAATAGCCAAGAATATAGAAAGCAAATAAAGCTCACCAAATAATAAAGTACCACCGAAATTATTTACGAAAAATAAATGTTCTGTCTTTTTCAACGTGTAATGGCTAGAGCGCCAATTTTCACCGCAAATCTCGGAAAGAAAGAACACCTGCGGCCATTACACGAGTATATACGGCATACCAAGTGCGTACGGCTGCGTCATTTCTGCACCCAAGTGACAATGCACCATCTGTAGCAAGCAACAAAATGTTTCATATACCTTATTGCGGCTGCGTTTTGATGCAAGTACCCGAATTTCGCTTTTGTTGCGAAGGTACTCGAATGCAATGTCACAGGAATAACTTAGTATCTAACTCGCATCCGCGTAGCCCACTAAAGGAAAGGTGTCGCATTATGCAGAGCCGTACACGTGAACCTCTAGACCACAATTTCAGATTCCTGCTATCAATGACCTATTGGCAAAATTGAAGGATTAATTGTCTTCAGTCTCACAAATATGTTTATGTTCACTGTGAACTCATGGCCGACGTTGTCGTACAAGAAAATATGTTATAAAACAACAGTGAATAGTGGGCAGGTGGGTGTTGGATAATACTTCGGGCTATTTTATTCTCTGCTCTCTTGAACGCCTGCCTATAAAGACAAATTTGAAAAGAGTGCAGTATACTATACCTCGAATGCGTTGCTTAAGTTCCATAAGTCCTCGCTGCTTCTTTCAGCCTTCATCAAAAGTACACTCGATTGTTAGTAATGGGTAACAAACCTTGCCTTTCGACTAGCTATTCGTATTTTTTTACAGTGAAGCTCTAGACCTCTACCGTCCAAGGAAATTTTTGCGTCGCCGTTGTAAGCAAAAAGACTCCCCATACGTTGGCCGATCCCGGATATAGTGCAATGCCGGGCCGACCCGCGGCGGAGGTGAAGCAGGCGCTAAGCACTCCACATATGTGTGCCGAGCCCGAAGATAGTGCAATGCCGGGCCGACCCGCAGCGCAGGTGAAGCAGGCCTCAAGCACTCCCCATACGTGGGCCGATCCGGAAGAGAGTGCAATGCCGGGCCAACCCGCAGTGATGGTGAAGCCCGCGTTAAGCACTCCCCATTCGTGGGCCGACCCCGAAGGGGGTGCAATACCGTCCCGACCCACGGCGGAGGAGAACCAGGCGTTAAGCACTCCCGATACGTGGGCCGATCCCGAAGATAGTGCGATGCCGGGCCGACCCGCAGCGCAGGTGAAGCAGGCCTTAAGCACTCCCCATACGTGGGCCGATCCGGAAGAGTGTGCAATCTGGGGCGACCCGCGGCGCCGGTCAAGCAAGCGTTAAGCACTCCCCATACGTAGGCCAATCCCGAGGATAGTTCAATACCGTCCCGATCCGCGGCGAAGGGGAAGCAGGCGTTAAGCACTCCCGATACATGGGCCGATCCCGAAGGTAGTGCAATGCCGGGCCAACCCGCGCGGAGGTGACGCCCGCGTTAAGCACTCCCCATGCGTGGGCCGGCCCCGAAGGTAGTGCTATACCGTCCCGACCCACGGCGGAGGGGAAGCAGGCGTTAAGCACTTCCCATAAGTGGGCCGATCCCGAAGATAGTGCAACGCCGGGCCGACGCGATGCAGACGTGCAGTTCGCCATTAAGGGGCCAACATACACCACTTCTCTGGTCGTCCTTCTTCACAGAGTGGAAGAGCACTGAGTTTTTGTTTTATACTGATCTAACTGCTAAATATGACATGCTTCCAAACATCTTTAGTCGTCCTTCAATAAACGAGTCTGGTATTGAATGATTCTTCAACTCTGTACACTTTTGATTCGATTATTTATGTAAGCTGTGTGTCTTTCCATTCATGTTCCGGAACACCAAACCTGTTGTTCTACCTATTGTTCATTCCACTCCTCTCAGAGCCTGAAAAAGGCTCACAGTATTATGAAATAAATAAATAAACTCACGAGAATATCAAGTTTGCCGAAGTGCTTCGCCGTCTTCAGCACCACATTTTCGACATCGCTTTCCACCGCTACGTCACCGGGTACGACCAGCACCTGGAATGGATTAAGAAGCGAAATTCTAAAGCAGAACCGAGTTGACGAACACAACAAAATTTGTGTTGTTCAGTCGCTGTGTCATATCTTTGCCCTGTTGTGTCCCTCATTTGTTAGTTGTGTTGTTCTGTTCCATTGTCCTGTGGCATTCTTGCTTAGTCCTGTCATCCTGCGCGCTCGTGCTGTTCACTTAAATTCTTTTATTGTCATGTCGTCCAGTTTCGTCCAGTTTCGTCCAGTAATCCTGTTGTATTGTGTTTACCTATTGCACTGTTCGGATGTGAGGTTCTGTAGCCTTGTTTTATAAGCACTTTGGGTTCTGTGGAAGCAATTTTAGTCGTGTCGCGTAGTCGTCTCCTCGTTTCTTGGACCTCTGAGCTCTGTTGCGTTTTATTGGCAGGTTCGTATAAATCTGTGACACTGCTGCGAGGCGCTTTGCACCACAGTAGCAATGAAAATTTTAATTCTTTGAATATATTTAATGTGCCAAACAACAAACATCCGCAATCCAAGAAAATGTGGTCTAGAGTGTCTGATAAAAAATAATATAAAATTTATTGCATTCGCAGTTTGGTTCCTGCACGTGCAGATTTATTGCGCAATAAGTGCGTGCCTCTTCCGAGACAGCACCTGAAACCGGAAAGAATGACCATTAGGGTATACTTGCAAAAAAAAAAATAGATATAAGTGAAACCTCGTTATAACGAACAGTTAAAAATTCGGAAATTAGTTCGCTATATCCATAATTCGTAATATAAAATTTCGTAAAAAATACATGCAAGAGGAGCAAAATTCAATCAGAGAAGGCACAGCAACTCGAACGATGCTTACTTGGGTCACGTTCATTTATTTACGCACAAAAAACTGCGTTATCGCGGCCGGCTTCTTTGTGTTGATCGCATACCGTATCACGCCCTGTTCCACAGTTTGCAAGCACTCAACAAGGGCAAACCCACTGCCCTCAATAGCACTGCACGTTGAATAATCTCGAGCATGGTCTTTGACGTCAGTGCCACTCTTTTTTTCACATTCATCGCCATCACAGCACTACACACACCCGCGCACCGCACTCGACACGACCACCGAAAGAGCCTCCACACAACGCTACGACGGCCACGCCACTGCTAACACCAAAACGCAAAAGCAACATTCGATCACGCCGCTGCTGAAGCGGCGCTGTTAGCGGTTGTGAGATGCGGACGATTTCTTTGGCTGTCAACTCTCGATGACGACGTGGCATCTGTGGAGCTGTCAGCGCCTGCGAGGTAGTCCTGAACGTTTGCTGCGCCGCATAACACAACTGTAGTGCAACGAAGCCTGCCGCCTACTAGTAAAGGGAGGTAGGGCTTGGCGTCGCGAAGTTCGTTATATCCGTTTTATGCCAAACCGCGTTCGCTAAAGGAAGTTAAAAATACATGTGTTTGACAAAAATATTTCGGAAGAGTTCGATATATTCAATAATTCGTTATATGCGTGTTCGTTATACCGAGGTTTGACTGTACTTGTCAGGCAAAAGTGCATTATGGATGTGTGTTCTTTATGAACATAGCTCCACACCCTGGCACGTAAGATAATAATATACCTAATTTCCTTTGTAAGAAATATTTCAAAATGGATGTTAGTTCCTCACGCGGAGCTAGCGAACATTTTCCTTCTACGCTACTATACAGTCGTTGACGGACATAATCATTTATTAGGATTTATTTTGTACTCAAATAAAGACGGCGAGATACATACGCATGGCTCTGCCCCGACCACGACGTCATTCTCTCTTCTATTTCGGAGGTTTACTTGCTTGCAAGAAATTCACGGAATAAATTAAGCAGCGCTCCCCCCTCTCCCCCCCCCAAAATGAAGAAACAAAGAAAGAGAAAAAGCACTGACTGGTTGTATGAATGACGTATGCCTTCTCAACATGTCAATTTTTTCCAGCTTAGGCATCATCGTCGCTTTGCTCGAAACAATTCGTAACATTTGTAGCTTCTAAAACACTTCCCTCCTCCTTAAAACTTAGCACATCTTATTATTTCGTCGCCTAACACTTCGCTTTAATATACGAATAAATAAAGATGAACATGACGGCGAACACACACAACCAAATAGAACATTAAGTTCGCAACGCGTTGTCCGGTGGAGCTGAGAAGCTGATACGGCCTGAGAAAAACGAACAACACAATTCAGAATCATGTCCATCCACCTCATCTGTAATGTCGTCTGCACTGCAAAGTTGTTCTGAAGTTTGTGAAGAACCAGCGAAAGCGTGCGCAAGTATTCTTACTCATTATTTTTCTAAGAATGTACATAAATGAAGTGCATTAGCTGCATTGTTTTTCTTTCCCTTGTTCAAACTTAAACGATCACGTAGACATATTCAACACGGCGGGCAGTGTTGTCTTCGATGGAAAGTAGATGCGTGGCCCTGGTGCTTCCCCTTCTCTTTTCATTTTATTCTGCATATTTTCTTCCCCCGTGTATGCCTTTCTATTTTCTTCTTTTAGTTTCCGTTGAGCGTTCTGTGTTCGCCGCCCCTTCCTTGTCGATCTTTCCTTCCACAGTCGTTTTTCAGTTTGTGCCCGTCGCTACTGTATTCTTCCTCCTTTATACGTTGTCGTCGATAGACACCGCAAGCATGCCGCCATCTGCTCAATAGCTAGCCCCTCGTCTGATGTTCCCGCCCGCATCCAGCTCTCCGCTCGTGGACGAATCGGTTCTCCATTTCAAACGAGCACAAGCAGGCAAGTGTGTGGCGTTCGAAAATGGCGACAGTGATTTACGAAATGATAGGTTAAACTAAATTCCGTCATCTATATGGTTTCCCTTGCTTTCCAAGGACAGCAACGCGCAGCACGGGAGTACGAACGCAAGATTACACTAACAATGCGAGCCCAATGTTGTCGTGGTTCTTCTGGCGCAACAAAGTAAATGGCACGCGCACGACTAATCGCATGCACTATATTTGTAGCATCAGGGACTGCAGGATAGCACAGGCAATATAGATATTTTCGATTAACGTATACGTAGACACGTGATGCTAATAAGTACATCATTCGCATTTATGAAGATTTTTCAACAAAAATTCGATCACAGCTTTTAATCATTATGATAAGATTAATATTTGCATTGCAAAGTGTTTAAAGAGTAAAAATGTAAACGTTACTGTGGTTTTATATCCTCTTTTACATTGCTCCAACATCGGAAAAAACCTTATATGCTTCTCTTGCATTGTTACTAGTTCAAGCTTGTTGCGGTGTCCTACTATTATGTCTATACTAGGGCAGGTTATGTTGTCGTATAGCAAGGTTGTGTCTTTACTGCGAACAGTTATTAAGTAATTAGGTTATTAAGTATTATGTAATATTGTAACGTTTCCACGCAAGGTGGTAATGCCGTGTAGTAACGTTCTGTCATTACTACACCAGGTTGTGTTGAAACAAAAAATTTGTAGTGGCTACACAAGCCTGTGTCTGTACTGCACAAATTTGTGCTGCTACAACATAAATATCTGTTGCGTTTTTGAGCTTTACAGGCGCGGTGTCAGCAGAGGGAGATCAACAGCACTGCACCCGCTCATTGTGCGACTCCGACGAATACTAGAAAGGACCAGATCGATCTACAGAATGTTTACTGTGATCCGATCTGATCGTGCATGGGACGTGTTTCAGGCTCGAACCAACGGTTTAGAAAAGAGAACTGCCTCACAAGCACCTTTTGTCGAAACGTTCCGTCAAGCCATAGACGTCTTTACGACGACTGTTCATCTTTTCATTCCTGCCGATTTTGCTTTTAATGTGTGTGCTATATTGTTTTATAGGTTTAGGACAATCCGCAAAACAAGAATAAGCGAAACGCGGGAGCCAGCGTTTCGACAAGTGGATTTGTATTTTTCAAGATTTTGGTAACGCAGGGCAAGAAACAGATGGTTTTTAAGTACATTAATCTGCATTAAGTAATGAAGCTCCACTTCCCCCTCCGCAGAGTTACGTAAGAAGATAAAGGGGCACTATGGTAGCCCTTACTATGCTGTCTTCGGAAACCCCGCTATCTGACTATCCGTAGCGGAGTCAGTTCTAAATGGTGAAAAATGACACCACAGGACGGCCAAGCAGCATTAGAGCACAACAGAAAGGAAAAAATAACTGTAACCTCCCACGTGCACCATTAGCGCATAATTTGAGAAAGACAGGAAAACACGCAAACGTGAATGTTGTATTTTTGGCTCTTCAATAATTTTTCTCAATGTGTTCAAAAGTAAATAAAACAGCAAGAAAGCCAATGGCCTGCTGCATAGGGCACGAAAACCGTTTTTTGAAAAACTTTGTTGAGAGTGTTGTTCATTTGGCCCCGCTGTTCTATGGAAAAAATATCTAGGACACACAGGCAAATGCATAAATGAGAGAATAAAAGAGTGTAACTACAACGTACATAAAGCGATTAGTCACTGTCCGGCTTACAGTGTGGAGCGCACGGACTTGTGTTCATCGTATCGGCGTATGGGACTGCCTTGCGACACGACCAACCAGCTGCTTTTTTCTGTAGCCTACTCGTCTATCGTCATGAGTGTGCTTGAGGCAATACTTGGCTTTTGCAGTGCGACGCAACTAAGAGCGCGGCTGAGAACCCCACATTCGCTTCTTATGTTTTATCTTGCCGCCTTCTCCTTTCCTCTCTCTTCATCTTTTTCTCCCCACACCCCTTTCCCCGTGTAGTGCTGTTGAGGTGTCCTCCTGCGAGAGACAGTTGCGGCAGTGCACTTATCTCTTTCATCCTCTTTAAAGTCACTTCGCGCACACACACGCCACCTAGGTATCCAAGGAAGAGATGTTGGTTGCACTCCCATATTTTCAGGCACAAACATGATAGAAAAAAACACAGCAAGAATAACTACAGGAACAATTGAAGCCACGGGAACAGTACGCCTAAAAGAAAATTGTATTATTATCCCTTCTCTGAACTCTCCCAAAAACAACTACATTTTTTTTACTCACAATTAACACCACACGTAGTGACACAAGCCGATGATAGATAGATAGATAGATTTCACGATAGATAGCGATAACTGCATCACGTTATGTTAGTCATATTTCGTTAGATTTTTTTTTTTGCTGTCACGGTGCATATATGCCCACACGAAAAAATAAAAATCAGTTGTATACAACGGAGCGCCGTCTTTATGCTTTCTTCGTCTTGTGCTCCGGGAATTTTGCGCTGTACGCCTAATTTCGCGCCATGAACAATCTAGCCCTAGCGGCAGGCGTAGAATCTTAACTGGTATTTTCCTGGTTTCATGTTTGAAAAATATCGTCGGCGTAAGGGACATGCAGAAAATAGGTTTGATAACCTAACAATTAACACAGGTCATCGCTCTTTAATTGTCGATCAGTTCTGATTTGCTGGTTTAAAATCAGCTATCAGAATTCACAATCGCACTAAGATCAAACAAAATCGTGGTAGATATCGCTGGGTTCCACGCAGCATTTTCGTCCCGGTTTCATGGCTTGCGGAAATAAGCCTTTAGCTCGGCAAAACCGTCTACTTGCCTTGTCTCGAGGAAGTCCCTGTGCGCAGCAAGCCTCAGCCACTCTCGCTAGATTTGCTGTGTTCCGCCCAGTCAGTGACAGCCAACATCCAAGGGAGGCAAAGTGCTTAGCCGTGCATTCGCCAATTCCAGCCGAGGCACCTGTCGTTCGCAAAAGGATTGCGACGAGTGCACAGTGTACACAAAAGTGAATACCAGTGAGGATCAGGTAAAACTATACAATTCGTTAGCTGCAATACAAAATTGGTGCAACAAATGTGGGATGGAACTGAATGCAACAAAATCTACCAGTATCTCCTTCACACACAAGAAGAATGCGATTCTGTTTATATACACAACAAACAATATACCACTAAGAAAATTTGATGAGGTCACATATCTCCGGGTCACTCTTACAACGAAATAAATAGGGAAGCTCATATAAATAACATGTTTGACATGGCGTTAGGTAAACTACATTTCTTGAGAAGTAAACTAAAACATACCTCGTAGTATTAAATTAAATGCATACAGAACCCTCATCAAACCCGCTTTAGAGTATGCTGACATTATTTGGGCCCCGCACCAGAAAGATTTAACCGACAAATTAGAACGCATAGAGAACTTAGCATTGAGATTTATCTATTCACAATATTGGCGTCAAACGAGCATTACGTACCTGAGCGTCAAGGCTAACGCTCTACCCCTGGCTCAACGTGGAGTAATTTCCAGATTAAAATTTCTATACATGCTTTATCACGGCTCCAATCGAATATCACAAGCAACATACATTCAAGCACCATTCAGACTTTGTGCCCGAAGGAATCATGATTAATCAATACAGGACCATCGCAGCCGTGATAACGCTCACAAGTACTCTTTATTCCCACACGCCATATTCCATTGGAACATGCTACCCTCTAGTGCCGTAAACTCCCCATCTGCCAGCGCATTTATTGAAAGCATTGAGAATCTGGAATTCGAATGGTGATAAGCAACTGAAGTTACCTGTATTTCGTATGCAGCCTCTTGTCGATGCATACTTATGGTAACTGTTGTTTTTCCTGCTTCACAAACCACTCATTTAAGCAGGGTGTATGTATTTATTGAGTATGTTCATTTTTGTGCGTGCTAATGCTCTTTGTTTTGAACACAGTAGTTTCACGCTTTTCTCTCTTTTTTGTATTGTATTCCATGTTGTAACCACTCCTGCATGGGACTGACGAGCGCCTGCAGTATTGTGAAATAAAATAAATAAATAAAAGGAGAGCACACTCTGAGAAAACTGACCCTATGATAACTTCCACTAGAAAAGGCTATATCAAAGACAATTACACAAGTGGACTGATGAATGTCAGCTCGTGCGTGTGAGGGCGTTTCATAGCTCCTTATGTTCGTGAGCATAGATAACTTGCCTTCTATGACCACGAAAATAACTTTTACACAATGTTTCACTGGTCTTGCGTCAAGTCAAAACCTCAGTAGGCGCCGACCCAGAAAAGCATGAGCTGCGAACAAAGCCTTTACCACCCTTGAGAATCTTGTGACGTAATATTTTAGCTTATGCTTGAATTTTCAAAGTGGTTACAGAATTCCGGAGAAATTTACGTTGATCTGGTAATAATGCTGAGAAGAGCACTGTAACCGCATCTACCTGCTCTACTTTACCAAGTTTATCACATTATCGATGAGCACTTAATAGCGTTAAGATACTAACAAAGATTTTTTAGGGCTCTCAGCAGTACTTGAACGAAAAATCCTTGTTTTTACACAGTTGCACATCAAGATGTTTTCTTGTATGTTTGTAGTGTACCCTAAATTTAGCCGGTAATCGTAGAAATGGAAAAGTGAAGCGGCTATCGCGTATAGCGCCACGTGCACGTGCCGGACGGACATCAATCACTTGATCATTTTCACATGCTCTGTGCGTATGTTCACACGTCACTGAACTCCTGAATCTAGTGTTTGGGAACAATAAGTCTTCATCTCGATGACAACGTATGCCAATAGGTAACGGTAGATATTTGTCACCAAAAAACGTTGAAGCAATGGGCCGAAGTGACTGTAACTGTCTGAAGTTTAAAGGAAACAATCCCTCTAGAAAGAGAAAAAAAGAAATTGACGTTCCAAGAGTGATATGTGCCTCTTGTCCACAATAAAAGCGATGACTAACATTCAAGCCTGATACATTGGAATAGATGGCACTAAGATATGAAGTGTAGCAGAAAGAGCATGTGAGAAACCGAGGCCAACCGAACGCTTTCTGAAACGCGCGAAATACCAAACATTACGACGAAGGCTGTGATGATTCAGCGATAAAAGCGAGAGGAATACGTTAACATTGCCCAGAACCTCTTTTTGGTGCTGGAATCATGATTTATGCCGCGTTCAGACTACGTGCGCTACGTAGGGATCGTTCGCACGGATCGTAAGCGTAAACGCAAAAAGCGCAACTAGTTTGGTCACAATACTGTTGCATTGAGCGGAAAGTACGCAACAATCGCAACCAGCCTGGGCGTAAATGTTGGAGTACCCGCTACTTTTACGACAGGCACATGTACGACTGTTACGACGCCGCCAATTCACGAAGCAGTTTCAGGTTGCATCTTCCGGCCACGGAGCTTCCGGCCTCCCCAGATTCTGCGTTTTTTCATTCGGTGGTCGCCATCCCAGCAATCCGACGTAGCACCGTTGTTCTTTGCGTGTCTATGCGGTTTGACGGTCTTATTATGCTGTGCGTGGTCGTGGCTGGTGATGATACTAGCTTCGCAAGCCTTTGCGTGACTCCCATCCCAGCCATACGGCGTTGTAGCGCTGTTTCTTGCTGCTGCTGCCGACGCCATTCGCGTTTTCCTGGGTTCGCGCCGAATGCGCACGGTGTCCCTGAGTACACTGCGGTTTTCCGGTCTCATTGTGTTGTGCACACTGCCCGTGCCTAGTGATGATGCTAAGTGAGGAAGCTTCTTCTCTGTGGAGTGATGAATTACTAATTAAAGACATGCGACGGAGGCCGATACTCTATGACCAGCGCCTGAAAACTTTGGGCTTGAAGAGCCTCGACCTGCGCTAACAGCCGCTTGCTGATCGTCGCCATGTTGAAAAATGCTAAACGCGGCTGTCTCAGAACGGCGATTGGCCAGTCGTAAAAACATATCTTATCGAAAGGCTCAATGTGAACATAGGCGGTTGCTAGCTGCGTAAACAGTCGTTCCAGCAGTTGCGCAAATTGCAATAAATACCGAACCTATATCGGATGCGACTGTAGTCTGAACGCGGCATAAGACCATCTTTACCACATTGCAAGGAGTTCTTCAGGAGCTAACTCGACGCATGTCCTGCGAAGTGCAACTGACGGCGGCCTGGAGTCAGCTAGCGTCATTTGTGATTTGTATAGAAATGTATACCTCGGCTAAATGACCAGCTTTTTACACTGCCCATGAGCTTTTTCCTACTTTTAGACTCGTCATGCTAACATATTAATAAACATTATACGCCACCTTCAAAGAATAAATAGAGAGTATGCTGACTCTATTGCGTCAACCTTCTGTCACCACAAAGAAACCTTCACCGAACATGACCTCCACTCCACCGCCAGTTTTGATTCACTGAAACTGAACAAATGAGGTTCAGCAGATATGGTCGCATCACGAAAGTCAATACACCCTTCTCATTAAAATGCTTGCTTGAATCAATTCTTTATAGAAAACATGAATAAGTATTTGGCGGCTCGCTCAGCTGCGTTTAATGTCTCCTAATTAAATCAAAATAAAAATGGATCTGCGTAGGTTTACAATTGTGTGTGAAGATGGAATTGAGGGAGAGAGAAAGAAAGGCGAAGAAACTGCTGTGATGTAAACAAGAGGGTATCTCCGGTTGGCTACCCTATACGAGAGAAAGAGGAAAGCGATGCGAAAATCAACAGAAAAAGAAAAACAAACACACAATAGAGAACTGTTTCTCTGGGCACCATCACAGCTTGCGAAGGTGTTACATAGTGTTACACAGTGTAAACGTCTCATGAATAGCTACGCCACACAGTGCACAGTCACAACTTTTCACACAGCTTGATGTCGTTTTAATAAAGCAGCAATTCGTGCTAATGTTCGTGTAGGCCAGTTACCAAGAATGCTGATTTCCGTGAGTGGGCGCTTGTCCAGTTGGTCTAGCGTGTCTGAGAGGGCTGCTCTTTGTGAGTTGTGATGAGGGCATTCGTAAAGGAGCTTCGCGATCGCTTCGTTGCAACAGCAGAAGTCACAAAGTGAGCTTTTGGGTATCCTGATCAGAAAGGAGTACGCATGTGACGCTACCCCGAGCTAAAGACGGACTAGAGAGGTGCAGTCACGTCCTGGAAGGTCGAGTTGAATACGGAGCTGTAGATACGGTCAAGGGCACGAAGTCATGCACTAGTGAAGTCGGAACAATTCCATTGATACAATGTTAAATTACGCACAAGCGCGGAAAGCTTTTTCGGTTCCACGGCTCTACAAAAAAGAACGGCAACGCAGTTGACGCCGTCATGGGTAGACGGGGCAGCCGCGTCCGCATGATCATGATAGTTATTAGGCAACCGCTGATACATGGTGTCCTTCGCCAACTACTCTACGGTGATCTTCTCTGATCTCTGCGACGAGCTGTTCATGTGATCCGTGACAGAGTGCGGAGGCTAAACCTTGGGGGCTGCCTTAGTATCACAGAATATTGACCGTAGATGGGGTGCTTCCTTCTGAATGAAATGAATAGCCCCATGGAGGAATACCAATTCAGGAGCTGTCGTTGATGATACATGTGAGGTTTTTAGCTGTATTTGGCGGATTTTTCCGGTATCGCCATCAGGGCAAATGAACTTGCAGGTGTGACTAAACCATTAGTGTAAACATCTAAGCAGCCGCTGTGCACCTATGGCCTAATGTTGACTGTTTCAGGGCAATCGACGGCATGGTGGGTGTATCACGTTTGTGCAGGCACCACAAATGCGAGGGTGGTGTTAGTGCAGGAATGTAGTCGATAGCAATAAGGTAGGATGGGCCACAATTGTATGAGTAAAAGTTATGTGTCACCTCTCTCCAGGTGAAGAAGCAAGGTGGTGAGAACGTAGTCGGGCAACGTGCCGAATATATGCCATGAGAGCGTTGGTGGCTATGTACGTTGATATTGGGTGTTATAACGCTATGACAATCATCGCCCCTGCAGACGTACACCTCGGAAGACCGACACACGTCTTTAGGGCTTGAGTTTGTATTCATTGGAGTGCGCATATGTTTGTTTTCTAGGTGTTGCCTAACGCAGAGAGACTGTCTTGCGAACACGAGGAACGTGGCATTATAAATCTACAGCATTGACCGCACTGATGTGCTCCATGACTTCCCGCCCACAAAGTTGAGGAGGTGTGTTATTGCAGTTTACCTACTATGAAGCTATGAAGCGTGCGGGCTCCATGATACATCGCGGTCGAAAATTACACCTATAAAATTGTGTTTCCGTGCGTTTGCAATTGTTTGGTGATTGAAATTTACAGAGTAAGGCCTCATTGCTTTGAGAGTAAATGCAACAAAGCAGCATTTCTTTGCAAACAGCTCTAAATTTGATTTCTGCAAGCAAAAAGATGTTAACGTAACTGCCTTTTGTAGCCTTGCTCGTACCTGCCGTCGTGTCACGGCAGACGCACAGATGTAGATGCCATTAGCATAGACTGATATTTGAATAGTGTTGGGCAAGCCTGGGATAATGTCAATAAGCGCTAGGATGAATGGTCTGGAGCTCAGCACCTCGCCTTGCGCTGCTCCACGCAGTATTTGGTGGCCAGCCGTGGCGCCTTACTCCGTCATCACAAAGATGTGTCTGTCGATCATATTACCTGGATAGCCTCTGGAAAGAGCGGCCACCGATTCCGCATTGAATGAGAGCCTCTATAACTTCATAATGTGTAGCAGTTTCGTAGGCGCTGTGTACGTCTAGCAACTATGCGGGAGTGAGCTGTTTCAGGTATTTTTGATGTTGAATAAACGTGACCAAATCAATGACATTATCTATGGATGAGTGCCCACGCCGGAAGCCAGCCATGGCATCCAGACACACGTTGTAAATTTCCAGGTACCATTCCAGGCGCCACAAAACTATTTTTGCAGCGAAGCTGTAGTATACTGCTAGGAGCAGTGGCTCCTGGCAGTATCCTACACTGTAAACACTTTTACACCCTTACGGGTGTTTTAAGGGCGTTTTTTTGTCGCGTGCTAACACCCTTACCGTCAGAGCCCTAAAAAAATTTATAGAGGACAACAGCGGAGCTCTGACGAGACGTGTGATGACAATAAAACGTAGTTGAAAACTATGTAATCATTCTGACAGCCTTGGGCGCACAGAAATATCCGACAAGAGAATTTCACAGGGAGAGATAGGAAACTCTCCTGTCGGATATTTATATGCGCCCAAGGCTGTCAGAATAATTAAATAGTTTTCAACTACGTTTTTTTTTTGTTATCGCACGTCTCGTTAGAGCTCCGCTGTCGGCCTCTATAAATGTGTGTAAGGCCCTAACGATAAGGGTGTTACAGTGCGACAAGAAAACACCCTTAAGGGTGTAAAAATGTTTAGAGTGTAGCCCCCCCCCAATTCGGACGCATACCTCCCCCCTCCCCCCCTCACTCCCTGTCCACGCCACCACTTTTCAAACGCATTTCTAAAGCGCTGCCAAATCAATGTTGAGACTTGACAGCTATTCCGCGATCAACATTTTGCTGCCTTTTTCACTCCTTTTGGATGGGGTAGTAATCGGGGTCTACTGGGATGTGAAGGCCAGCTTCCTCATCGATTCCGTGCCAGCGCGATTAACTCGATGCATTCAGTTGTCGCCGTCTATTCAACGGTCACACGTTCTTTAGTTCAACCTCGTTTGCTTAGACTGATCTAGGGACCAGGAAAGTGATTCGGTTCGTGGTCAGCTGGTCTGTATGCACGTGAAAAGAGCTGCGGCCGGATAAAACGCCAATTGCGCTTAACTTTTCCTTTTGCTTCATTATTTCCTCGAGTGACGGCTCGCCGAAACGCTGACAGATCCTCAAAACAATATGCCCGTGATATGGGTTAGATAAGGTGGAACATAAAATAATGCGAGACAGCGTCCATCAAAAAACTATGCAATAACCCTAAACCTCATGGACAATACGACTTTCACCCATTAACTCGTCTGGTTTTTCCCTAATTGTACAGCTCCTTTGGTGCAAAATTGCCAACTGGAAGCGAGAGTCGCAAGGAATTGAGAAATTAAGCGATCTGCTAAGGGAGAGAGCCGAGGCAACAGCCAAACAGGAAGGAAAAGCGAAAATTAACAAATTTACCCATTGTCTATGAAAATATTTATGGATCAACATTTTTTTTTATTTAACTAGGAAGTAAAGAAAACGCCGCCGGAAGTGTAGAACAATTTCGTGTGTAGTGAATGACGCTTATACAGTTATCATTCGAGACGCCTGACCTAGCCTCTTCTCTGATGTGCTTATAGATATTGGTGTCTTTCTAATCTTCCGCAGTGGGCGCCGTACGTTTAAAATCCCAGCGTCCTGTGCCCTACGCGGTTCTACGGGATTGGCGGCTCCACATCGTTACGTAACTTCCCAAATAAATATACAAGTCAGTTGTGGCACTTGCCAGAGCAGTAAACGAGGGATCCAAAAGAACTGTGATTGTTCCGCAAATATATATTTATCAACAATTCTTCCAGAGCAAATTCAACAAACGCTACTATAGTCTAGTATAGTATAGTATAGTATAGTATAGTATACTATAGTATAGTATAGTATAGTATAGTATAGTATAGTATAGTATAGTATAGTAGAGTATAGTATAGTATTGTATGTAGACTATAGTATAGCCGGCTACAACTTTTGTCCGCCAGCCACTGTTCCTCCATGAGGCTGCAAATAATTCGTACTTCAAACTTTTTCTGTTACCCAAATAAAACGGTAACACCAAAAATAAAATTATTAACGCGTAATTTTATACCTTTTACCTCGCCCAATACAGGGAAATGCTGAAAGCATAATTCTTTATTGAACTGAAATAACATGCTTCCTTCTCTGCAACTATTTATTGTCAAGTTTCACTTCAGTTGGCACTGAAGTTTCATGAGTGAAACGGATTCCACAGTGAAATGAACTGTACCGCAGACTTTTGAAGAGTGAGATACGCAAACTCCATACACTTTGTCCATGTCTGTTGCATACCTCATGGCTTCCGCCGATGAAAAGACTCTTCAAGAACGACAGACGCTCTGGAGGTATTAAGTACGATGCCATTTTGAAAAGGCCGCATGACGACGATTTTTTTTTTGCTTCTGTAATTGGATGACGGAGTAACACAACTCTGCGCGGTCCGTGTGCCTTGTTTGCCAACTGCTGCTTTTTTTAAGTTGTATTCTCCTAAAGTAATTTTTATTTTACGGTTTCGGTTCTTGTTCTTGGCACTGTTCTTCTTGCGCGAGTTCATTTGACATGGTTCCTTGTTTGCCAATTAAAGGATTGCCAATTAAAGGAGAGGGGTATCGCATAGGTGTAGCTTTAAACCACACCTTATTTCATTTCTCTTTTGTGGGTTTGCACTTGTTTATGGCGAATTGTGGACGTTATTCACATTTCTACTAGTAAAGGTACCCCCCCCCCTTCATGTGCTTAGAAAAGTTGCATTGGGGTGCCCCCCCCCCCCTGAAAAAAACATCCTGGGTACGTGCCTGAACTCCGTAATACAGAAGCTTCAAACAGTCAGCAAAGTGAAACGAACAGTGCATACATCCGTTTGAATCAGGCATAAAACAACACGGGCCCTATATCGTAAAACTATTCCAATGTGTTTCATTCCAATCTCTTTTCGTCAAATTTACGTAACCGCCGACAAAAGCATCGGGCGGTGACCCGCAGCGGTGCCTGAACAGCCAAATGAAACACTCTCCTCGTTTATAGGATGGCACTTTTGTTTCCTTTGGAAACAAATATCATTACCAGATTGGGTGCTTTTTTTTATCTAATTCGCTGACGAGAGACGAGGAGCACGTTCAAGTGGAAGCGTTTTGATAGGGCCGAGCCAGTGAACTGAAAATAGATATCTAGATGAAGAAGGAGGTGCCGCCGTCTGCGATTCGTACGCTTTCCTTTACTTTGCTTGCGGTGGCTTGTCTGAAATGGAGGCGCGTTGCAACAGACATTTAAAAATGCCGCGAAAATGGATCCTCAGCAAAGAAGAGTTGGCAGAGCGACGTCGTGTGCAGGCCGAAAAGGCTCAATAACGTTATACGGCCGCTCAAAAACTTCTGTTATACGCAAATCAACCCGTGCTCCCAGGCGAGTGCGACTTGCCAATGCCTAAGCGATCGGCGGCAGCCGTCTTCTATTCCTTTCAGAACGGGGCAGCCTCCGGCTATTCAGAAAAAAATCCAATTTTATTCGGCACATTAATGCATCTTTGACGCGTACACGTCACCTTGACGCAATGACTTTTCATGGTTTAGTGACGTCGAGTGACAGACAGGTGAAGTTGGTGCAGCCTGAAACCTTTTGAACAATAGCACAGGGTGAATGGCGAAAACACGTCGAATCGGAAATGATTATTTTTCTTTTGTTCGGTCGAATCATGCATAATCGATGTGTACACGTCATGTCAGATGGGGAGCTATTGTGGTTGTCGTGACGTCGCATGGCAGACAGGTGAAGTGGGGGTGGTCGTAAAACTTTTTTACCAATCGCGGAGGTCTGATTGCAGAATTGGAATAGAAAAGTTTGGAATAGCTTTACGTTATAGCACGCCAGCATACGTTTCCATAAAGAACAAGCACAAATGAATCATCCCAACCACATAATTAATGATAAGACGCTCCTAATAAGAATGCGAAGCTCGTAGCGCTTCCCGCATACGTTTCCCGGCAAAGAGTACTGTTGCGCAAGCTATCAAGCCGGTGACAGCTTGCGGCGTGGGAAATGACGTCTCTAGTCTTTCATGCATAAAAGAACCAGCCTAGCATGTTTTTTCAACGTTGTTGCAGCACCGCTGGTGGCTCAGTCTTCTGTGCGCAGAGGAGAAAAGCGGGGAGGAAGCGTGCCGCCTGCCGTCGCGCGCGATTATCAGGGTGAGCCGAGGGAGGGGGTGGAGTCAGGCCTTAGGATTCTGTGATCTGTGAATCTGTGATTTCGCAACCTGTTTACTTGCCTTGATTGACGCAGTTTTTATGGTGACTTTTTCTTGGATACCTAGATCTATTCCATATTTATACGCATATTCAATTTTTTTATTGCGAGGTTTTCTACATGCGTGCAGTCGACTTTGTTTCCAGTGACATCATTTTGCCCTTTATCAAGCTGTATCTTCGCATTCGTATATTCCATTGTATTTTCGCATTTCTAATGTACGAAGGCGAGTCAAATGAAAGTGAGCCAAACCACCCCGCGAAATAATGGTTCGGTTGATTATCTACAAGGCATGCGCCTATCACACAGGCGTCTCTCACTTACAAAAGTGACACGCAGGTGTTAGGATAAATGTTTGCGTGACATAATAGGCGTTCTAAAAGTTGAACGGAGTGATGTCGTGAGGTTTTGACAGCTGAAGGTGTTTCCCAAAACGTAATTAGTAGCCGTATGACTGCCTTTTCCGATGAAAATTGCATTTCATTGGCAACCGTGAAACCTTGCATCAAACCGCTCAAAAAAGGACGTGACAGTTGCAAAGACGATCCAAGACAGGGCCAAAGCCATCGTGCAGTCACAACCTACTGATTTGCGAAGGTTGATGAACCGATTAGACAAGAACGGAGGATAAGCATCGAAAAGTTGGCAGAGCGTGTGAACATCAGTCATGGTTCGGTTTCACACCATAATTCATGAACATCTCGGTTATCGGTTCTTGTGTGCGCAATGGATGCCCAACGTAGTGAGCCATCACCAGAAGACGGAGAGGTTCGGCGCTGCATTTACTCATCTCAGCCGGTATCACAATCAGTGTGGCGACTTCTTGTCTACAATTGTGACCGGGGACGAATCATGGTGCCACTACTATGAGCCTGAAACCGCTTGCAGTAGAAACATTCGAATTCACCAGCCACAAAGAAAGCAAATGCCATCATTTCCGCCGGAAAGATGTTGACTTTTTTTTCGATCGTCATGGGCCATTACTGATCGAAATTGCGAAACCTACGAGAGACTATCTGTCGTTTCCGCTATTGCGAAAAGCGGGATGGGCTGCGTATCACAATCGAGAACAAACGACGTGAAAAATTCTCGAATGTGGTCATCGTGCTCCATCACAATGTCCGTCCCGACGTCACCGATGTCTTTAGCACAAAACTGTCAAAGTTCAAGTAGGAAACTCTGCAACATTCGCCATAGTGCCCAGACTTGTCGCCTTGTGACTTCTACATATTGGGGCAATTGAAGAAACAGCTCAAGGGAACCTGAATTCGTGTCGGACAATAGCGTGAAAAAGTGGGTTACAGATTTTTTCAAGCGGCAACCCAAAGAGTTTTATAAAAAGGTAATCACACGACCTCGTATATGTCGCAAAACTTCCGCTTTCTATATGTTCTCTCTGTTGAGACTATAATTTCGGTGAAATTGCTCACCATACATGACCGGTGACAGCTTCTGCTGCACAGTACATTGGAACAAAGGAAGGTGTCATTGAGATTTTCCCCTGGCCATTGCAAGCGTACAAAAATGTAAGTAAAGTTCTTGAATGACAAAGTTTCATCAAAAGATTTGTCCTAAACTTGTTCATTTCATGGCCTTTACATTTTTCACATCGGCAACATGCACTGCATTGTTGGTTTCGAACTGATATACTTCATAAGCTCATGTGATATTTTCTGTACTCATTAAATAAAGAAAAAGAACACGGAAGCATTGATATCTGTTATTTCGGGCGTAATTTTCTTCGCATACAAGTTTATTCTTTTATAAACAAAATACATATTTTATATGTCTTGAGAATGCGTAGCGTTCAAGAATTCGTTTGCAGCATCTTTGGCAATGACAGTGCAGTTATTCATGGACGAACGGACGGAAAACATTAATGAAGGTCCTCAGCTACGCGACTCTGTGCGCTGCGGGCCGCTCCCACGTTAGGACAGTCAGGCCATGCCTGACCGCCACATTGTGGGCCCTCTGGAAAACCCATAGTTGCGCCCCGGAATCGGGACTCTTAATAGCGGAGAGCCACTTGTACTCATTGATTTGTTCTGTGCCTCGTAACGAGGGGCAACGCCAGAGCATATGGTATAGGCTAGCGAAGTCATTGCAGTGCCTGCAAGAACTACTGGCATAAGTGTTGGGATAAAGCTTGTGGAATAAAGCCGGGCTGGGATACGAGACTGTTTGCAATAATCTGAGGGCAAATGCCTGCGCTCTATCTAACTTCTTGTGAGCAAGGGGAAAGACTCTCCGGCCGAGATAAAAGTGCTGCGTAATTTCATTGTATGTGGTCGGTGGATGTCTGTTCTCCACCACTGCGAGCCACTGTTGGAGTTCTCCATGGTCGCGGAAAGCGAGACCTCGCGCATTGGAGTAGGCCAGCTCGTTGAGGTGTGTGGTGCCTCCCATGATGGATCCAATGTAAGGGGGGACCACGTGAGAGTGCGGGTGGTGATGCTTTTGCCGTCGAGGATGCGACAGCCTTCCTAACACGCGACGGCAACGCTGAAGCCGCGGATAGCTGCCCTGGAGTCACTGAAGGTATTCGCATGTTTGTCGTCCCGGAGGGGCAAGGCAGTGGCCACTTCCTCGGCCGCACTCAACGACGTCGTTCGTACGGAAGCGGCATTAACGGTCGAGCCCCTGTGGTTGATCGACACTGCCGTGAAATTGTTGCTGTTGCCATAGTGGGCCACGTTAACGAAGCAGCTGCCGCCAGGGAGTCCTGTCGCGCGGCGTAGGAGCGCCACCGCGCTAGCCTTCCTTCTTTCTACGTTGCGCTGGGGATGCATGCTGCGCGGCGCGGGGGATATGATGATGTTGTCCTCCTGCTCTTTCGGAAGGCCCTGGTAGGCTTCGACAGTGGCTTCGAACAGGCAGGCTTCGAACTTCGACAGTGGCAGGGGGGCGCCCATCTCTGTTAGGAGTCGTCTGCCCGCCCTGGTGCCGGACAGTCTGAAAATATATGCCCTTTCTTCTGGAAGTTCTTCCAGGGTATTATGTATACCCAACTGCAGGAGTCGGTCGGTGCATGTGTAGTTTGGAAGTCCGAGCGCGCTCTTAATCCCCCTCCTTATCATGGCATTTAGGTCGTCTCGCTCGGCCCTCTGCCAGACGTGCACGGCCGCTTCGTACGTGAAATGGCATAACAAGAAAGCGTGGACTAGCCTTATCAGATTCTCTTCGCTCAGGCCTCTTGTTCTGTTAGCTACCCGCTTAATTAGACCAATAGCACTGTCCGTTTACGGTCGAGGTAACCCCGGAAAAGTAAAGAAAGCCTTGGGAGATATGCAAAGGGGGAAGGCAGCTGGGGAGGATCAGGTAACAGCAGATTTGTTAAAGCATGGGGGACAGATTGTTCTAGAGAAACTGGCCACCCTGTATACGCAATGCCTCATGACCTCGAGCGTACCGGAATCTTGGAAGAACGCTAACATAATCCTAATCCATAAGAAAGGGGACGCCAAAGACATGAAAAATTATAGACCGATCAGCTTACTGTCCGTTGCCTACAAACTATTTAGTAAGGTAATCGCAAATAGAATCAGGAGCACCTTAGACTTCTGTCAAGCAAAGGACCAGGCAGGATTCAGTAAAGGCTACTCAACAATAGATCATATTCACACTATCAATCAGGTGATAGAGAAATGTGCGGAATATAACCAACCCTTATATATAGCTTTCATTGATTACGAGAAAGCGTTCGATTCTGTCGAAACCTCAGCAGTCATGGAGGGATTACGGAATCAGGGTGTAGACGAGCCGTATGTAAAAATACTGAACGACATCTATAGCGGCTCCACAGCCACCGTAGTCCTCCATAAAGCAAGCAACAAAATCCCAATAAAGAAAGGCGTCAGGCAGGGAGATACGATATCTCCAATGCTATTCACAGCGTGCTTACAGGAGGTATTCAGAGACCTGGATTGGGAAGAATTAGGGATAAAAGTTAATGGAGAATACCTTAGTAACTTGCGATTCGCGGATGATATTGCCTTGCTTAGTAATCAGGAGACCAATTGCAATGCATGCTCACTGACCTGGAGAGGCAAAGCAGAAGAGTGGGTCTAAAAATTAATCTGCAGAAAACTAAAGTAATGCTTAACAGTCTCGGTAGAGAACAGCAATTTACAATAGGCAGCGAAGCACTGGAAGTCGTAAGGGAATACATCTACTTAGGGCAGGTAGTGACGGCGGATCCGGATCATGAGAAGGAAATAATCAGAAGAATAAGAATGGGCTGGGGAGCATTTGGCAGGCATTCTCAGATCATGAACAGCAGGTTGCCATTATCCCTCAAGAGAAAAGTATATAATAGCTGTGTCTTACCAGTACTCACCTACGGGGCAGAAACCTGGAGGCTTACGAAAAGGGTTCTACTCAAACTGAGGACGACGCAACGAGCTATGGAAAGAAGAATGATAGGTGTAACGTTGAGGGATAAGAAAAGAGCAGATTGGGTGAGGGAACAAACGCGAGTTAATGACATCTTAGTGGAAATCAAGAAAGAGAAATGGGCATGGGTAGGACATGTAATGAGGAGGGAAGATAACCGATGGTCATTAAGGGTTACAGACTGGATCCCAAGGGAAGGGAAGCGTAGCAGGGAGCGACAGAATGTTAGGTGGGCGAATGAGATTAAGAAGTTTGCAGGCACGGCGTGGCCACAATTAGTACATGACCGGGGTTGTTGGAGAAGTATGGGAGAGGCCTTTGCCCTGCAGTGGGCGTAACCAGGCTGATGATGATGATGACTGTCCGTTTTCTTTGCTAGTTTGTCAATGGTGATGCTATTTGAGCCTGTCCCTTGGAGCGTCATTCCCAAGATTCGAATGGACACAAATTTGGGAATCAGATCTCCGTACTTGGTGTAGAGAATAATGTCGATTTCAGTTGGGGTTTGCAGTTCTGTGGCTTGCGACCCTTTCGAGTTGGGCTGTAGAGGAGGAGCTCCGATTTCTTTGGGGAGCGTCGGAGTCCCGTGTCTGTTAGTAAGCGCTCTGTAGTGTGGACTGCTTCCTGGAGAGCGGCTTCGACTTATCCGTCACTGCCACCCGCGCACCACGCAGTGATGTCGTCCACGTAGATCGTGCTACCGATGCCCTGGACCTTGCCTGGGTATCTTGAGAGGTCGACCATTGCGATGTTGAAGAGGAGCAGTGAGATGACTGACCCCTGGGGGGTGCCGCTTCTGCTCAGCTCCATTTTCTGCAATTCCAAATCTCCAGCCTTGAGGATGGCGCATCGTTTGCTCAAGGAAGACCTGACGAAGGCATGGAAGGATGAGCCTAGGTCGAGTTTGGAGATGACGTCGAGGACGAACTCATAACCGATGTTATTAAAGGTCTTCTCCAGGTCTAAATCAAGGATCGCTCTCGTGTCCCGAGTGCAGCGTTCCAGGATTTGTATCTTGATAAGCTTCGTGGCGACCTGGGTGGAGACGCCTGACCTGAAACCTATCATGTTGTAAGGAAAAAGCTCGTTGGTCTCGATATACTCGGCAATTCTGTTATGGATGGCATGCTCGGCCACCTTCCCTACACACTACGTCAGTAAGATGGTGAGGAGGTTCTCCAAGATCGGCCGTTTACCGGGCTTTGAGATGGTATGACCTTCGCCAACTTCCATTGTTCCGGTACAATTCCCTCCTCCTAAATCCGATTTATCTGATCTGTGAGAAACTCGATCAATGATTCATCTAGGTTTCTGAGAGCCTTGTTGCTAATGTGATCCGGGCCAGGCGCTGACTTACCATTGAGGTGGTGTAGGGCGCGGCGGATTTCAGTGACATTGAAAGGCTCGTCCAGCGCGGAGTTCGACTTCCCTTTGTATACTAGGTATGCCGCCTCATCGGCCACAGTTTTGAGCAGCAGGGACTTGTTAGCTAGCATCTCCAGCACGTCCTTTTCCGAAGACGACTTCTTGGCTTCGTGGGGCGCTTTAGCGAGGGCACTTCTCTGATTAAACTCGCTGCCGGAGTCGTCGAGCAAGTGTTCGAGAAGATTCCACTTGCCTCCCGTGCGCATCTGCCCGTCGATTGAATTGCAAATTTCATCCCATTGCTGCCTAGACAGGGCGTGGCAGTGCTCGTCGATCTGCTTTTTGATCTCGGCTATGTTCTTTTCTGAGCTTAGAATTCAAGCGTTGGTTTTTCCAGCTCTCGAGAAGTGATTGCTTGTCCTCGAGAAGGTGTGCTAGCCAGCTATTCATTCATTCTATCGGTAGATCCGCCTTTATGGTTTTGGTGGTGGAGCAGACATCTTGCAGAATTAGTGCGCACCACTGGACGAGGCTCTCCGGCTTTTCTCCACGGGTGGCGCGGGCCTTGCGAACCTCACGGAATTTGACCCAGTCAGGGACTGAGAAGGCCTTCTTTCTTTTCTGCTTCACTTGTGAGCTGGTGGCCATGATGTAATGATCGCTACCTAGGTCTATGAGCAGATTCGACCACACGGCTGAGCCAGCGTTTTTAACAAAGGCAAGATCCGCGACAGAGCGCCTGGTGGAGGCGGTACCGCGTCTGGTTGGAAAGGCTGGGTATTTGACGCCTCGACAAATTGTAGACCGCTCAACTTACTGTCCGTTGCCTACAAAGTAAATATTTACTAAGGAAATCGCAAATAGAACCAGGAACATCTTATACTTCTCTCAACCAAAGGAGCAGGCAGGATTACGTGAAGGTTACTCAATAATAGACCATATTCACACTATCAATCAGGTGATAGAAAAATGTGCGGAATATAACCAACCCTTACATATAGCTTTCACTGATTGCGAGAAAGCGTTTGATTCAGTCGAAACCTCAGCAGTCATGGAGGCATTACGGAATCAAGGTGTAGGCGAGCCGGGTGTAAAAATACTGAAAGTTATCTATAGCGGCTCCACAGCCACCGCAGTCCTCCAAAAAGAAAGCAACAAAATCCCAATAAAGAAAGGCGTCAGGCAGGGAGATACCATCTCTCTAACGCTATTCACAGCGTGTTTACACGAGGTATTCAGAGACCTGGATTGGGAAGGATTGGGGATAAGAGTGAATGGAGAATACCTTAGTAACTTGCGATTCGCTGATGATATTGCCTTGCTTACTAACTCAGGAGTCCAATTGCAATGCATGCTCACTGACCTGGAGAGGCAAAGCAGGAGGGTGGGCTTAAAAATTAACCTCCAGAAAACTAAAGTGATGTTTAACAGTCCCGGAAGAGAACAGAAGTTTACGATGGGTAGCGAGGCACTGGAGGTGGTAAGAGAATACATCTACTTAGGACATGTAGTGACGGCCGATCCAGATAATAAGACTGAAATAATCAGAAGAATAAGAATGGGCTGGGGTGCGTTTGACAGGCATTGTCAGATCATGAACAGCAGGTTGCCATTATCCCTCAAGAGAAAAGTCTACAACAGCTGTGTCTTACCAGTACTCACATACGGGGCAGAAACTTGGAGGCTTACGAAACGGGTTCTACTTAAATTGAGGACGACGCAACGAGCAATGGAAAGAAGAATGATGGGTGTAACGTTACGGGATAAGAAAAGAGCAGATTGGGTGAGGGAACAAACGCGAGTTAATGGCATCTTAGTTGAAATCAAGAAAAAGAAATGGGCATGGGCCGGACATGTAATGAGGAGGGAAGATAACCGATGGTCATTAAGGGTTGCGGACTGGATTCCAAGGGAAGGGAAGCGTAGCAGGGGGTGGCAGTGTGTTAGGTGGGCGGATGAGATTAGGAAGTTTGCAGGGACAACATGGCCACAATTAGTATATGACCGGGGTAGTTGGAGAAGTATGGGAGAGGCCTTTGCCCTGCAGTGGGCGTAACCAGTCTGATGGTAATGATGAATCTTTAAAACTTGGTTCAGCTAAAAAACAATAACGCCCTGTACATGTTATGTAAGGTTTGCTTTGCCGCCACAAGAAAAGGAAATATTGCAGTAGCCACAACTTTTTCTTCTTTTTTCTTGCCGAGTGAATGTGCCCTAATTCCTATTCCTGGTTAAACCGGGCCCCTTAATAATTCAGCCGGTTATATAAACTTACTGTTAAAAATTAACTACCTGCAAGTCACACCAGAATGCATGCTCCTTATCAATGACGAAATTACGATTATCGATCTCGTTACCTCTCTTGTACTATCCCTACTAAAGGTACTATAAATAAATGCACAAAACGATTACTGAATATCTTACGTGATATATGTGAGCATTGTGTCGTGTTGCCTTGTATAAGTCCGGCTATATGTATTACCCGTAATATCAGGCCGTACGCTAATGTGACTATAAATATAAGGAACTTGTTAAGTAAAAGTCATTATCATAACCTACCAGTTATGAGGGCCACTTTTCCTCTTAGGTCCGGCATTGTGCGCTCAAATCCACGTCAGCCCTTGGTGTGCCGAAGCGTCATAAACGGCTGTGCCTTGTCACATCTACTGCAGCGTTTGCGTTGGCCTCTCTCGTAAACAGCAGTACGCTCCTCACCTATCCTTTTCCCCAACGTGTTGCAGATTTTGGAGCCACCTGCCGTTGGCTCTGAAAGTTTCCAGTTTTTCCTTTTTTGTTTGCGCGTCCGCTGACATTGCAGGTACATCCGCCACTGCGGGACAGAGAAGTGAAACGCTCTACAAATGCTGCGACTGAGGCCAACGTACCAGTGCGTCGATTTCGGGTGCGCGTGTACGTGCAGTTTGGTAGGTTCGGTTTTAATAGCATATTTCCTGGCTTCACGTGTAGCATCCTGGCTTCACGTGTAGTTTGTGTGGAGCAGCGCTGTCAATTCTAGAGAAATATGCTTAGATCTAGTGATTCGATACCTTATTTAGGGAAATAGAGCAACCTTTTCAAATCGAGGGAAATGTCGTGATAAGACGTTGAAACGGCAAAACTGCTGACGTGACGGTTGTGTTCCAGTTTGAGTCACCTCCAATTACCCGGCATTGGCATGCGAAGTATGGCTATTCATCGTACAGCAGTATGGTGAACACATGTCGCCAAGTAAACGAAATGGTTTTGATTCCCTAGGCTCCTTAACGAACTGCTGTACTGCAATACTGCCGTTCGTTACTCCAGTTGTGTTGTCGATGTCTGTGCACCTTGAATGAAAAAGTTAAACGTAAGGTGCAAAGCAAACGTATGCTGGAACATTAAACAAAGCAGTACTGGCAAATCTGGGGGTAAGCGGGCAGATATATCTGGTGCCGTGCACGACGATGTGGCCGTGACACTTAACAGCAGATATGCACGCGTATACTAAAATTACCGACAACTACAGGAACCGCACATAGGGGTCTTTAACGCCAAATCAACTAGCATTTTTTTTACCATTACGGATATAGTTGAAAAAATGTCCACGTGTTTGCGCAAGTTCAAAACTTATTCTCCCGATTTATTTTTCTTGTCAATAATTTTCTGGCATTTTGGCACAAATTTATTGTTCTTGTCCAGCTTAGCCAGAAAGTACACAACAATATTTCTTTTTTCAGGGGCATTTTGTACAACCCAGTCGTTCAAATTGTGTCTATGGCAAGGCAATGAAGTAATATGACTGCTTAAATTAACAATATTTCACATGTTTCACCGCATTGGGTGCTTTTATTACTGACAGATGCCAGGAAAATTGCAAAGTGTGAATTTTTCTCTTGGAACGTGGAAAAACCCAGAAGCGACAAATTAATTATGTTATGGTAGGCCTGTTGAGATAGTATAGCCGAGAAATATTTTATGCTTTGAAGGTTCAGCCAATCGCCTGAAAGCAACTGTAAATTTATCATTATTTGCAGAGAGCTTCGTGTTATTGTCAAGAAAGTAGCTTTGGCGGTCGGCCTGAAAAAACACATGTGATATATTATTAGATTCCATTACCTCTCTGTAGCGCCAGCGACATCGACACGATCTCCCTAAGAAAAAAGACGAGTTCAAGCGATGCCACGAGCGGTGCGGGAGATTAGTTGGGTGGGAACCGAAGAAATAAAAGATTACCTGAATTTTAGCTCCGGTGCTGCAATAACTTTTTGTTGTCTCTTTTGAGTGCTCTACAAGTTGGTGACCGTGGACATCCGGATCAACGCAAAACATGTGCCTGGTAATCACGGGCCACGCAAAATGGAAGTGAAACCGTGTGGAACACAAACAACGAACGCCGGCGGTGGTCTCGAAAGTCATCCGTCCGGCAGAATTTAAATTCAAGTTCACTTTATTTCAACATCAACGTCTACAGGCAGTGATGCTGCAGACATCGGACAAAACGCCTCAAGATATGGTTTTCATGCGTCCACTGACCGTCTACTTGACAGCAGTGCAAATAAAGATTGCTTACAAGAGTGTTAAATTGAAGAACACAAGAGATAATAAAGATACACACTTAGAATCGCAGAAGAAACGGAAGTATAATTACTACAAGAAGGCATATCTAAATAAACAGCGTAACAAAAGTAACATGCGTAGAAATAGCAAGCCCATATGAAATGCAGGAGGACAAATACATGCATAATCAGTTATTAAGCAAGTTCAGTAGTTGGAAACGTAGCATCTGATCGCCATAATTTGTGCGATTGCGTGGACTGTCCCAAACCTCATGAAAGCGAGTGTCTCGAATATTTCTGCCTGGTTCGAGACATCGTAATCTTTCAAGAAATTTTCTTTTTCTAATGTCGGTTTGATAGCGCTTTCTTAGAATATGTTGATAATAATTCCGCAGTGGCAATGATTCCAGGTTCCTGAACATTGGTTCAAAATGAGTCAAATATGGAACATTCATTGTCGCTCTAACAGCCTTCTTTTGTATCATGTGTAATTGAATAATGTTTGATAAAGTGGTCGTACCCAAGGCTCCATAGCACTAACTGTCTACAGACATAAAGAGGGAGTTGTAAATGAGCAGTTTTATGCTTCTATGGAGGCGATGTCTTAGTTTATAAAGCAGTCCTTACAGTCGCGATATATTACCACCTGTTGTATCTACTTGCAGATCCCAAGACGTGCTGTTCAAAGAATACTCCCAAACAGTTAACAGCACGTACTATTTGTATGACGAAGTTTCCAATTTGCAATTGATGTTGCAGATCGATTTTGCGGTTTTTTTGGTCGGAGAGGGACAGCTTTTTTTAGTTACATTCACAATAAGCTAACTTGCAGCAGACAAAGTTAACAGCTTCATTAGTGCGATATTTGCTTTCATAACAGCATCGTTACAATCTCGCGCAGTTATTAGTATGGACGTATCGTCAGCATAGACAATAAATGAAGCAGACCTGTCAATATTAACGATATCATTAATGTATATACAGAATAACAATGGCCTAAGGAAGCTTCCTTGTTGCACTCCTGACGTCATAGACCTTAAATATAAGGTATGGTATTTATTGATTACTTTCTGCTTGCGGTACTGAAGATTTCATTAAATCCAGAAACACGCCGCGGAAACAATGATCATTTATTTTATGTAGTAAATTCAGGCGATTTATTGGGTCAAAAGCTTTGGAATATATCAATAAAAACGCCTAATGCACACATTTATTGCTCAAATGCGTCCAGGATTATTTATTTTTGCACTGAGAGAGGAAGTTCGGTTGAAAGACCTTTCATAAAGCCGTACTGACACGGTGTTATTACGCTCTCTTTAATAAGAAAAGAAAACAGTCTGACATGAGTCAATTTTTCTAGGCCTTTAGAGAAGACTGGGCGTACTGATATAGGCCCGTAGTCGGTGAAAATATTCCTGTCTCCACCCTTATACAGCGCATTTACTTTCGCGATCTGCAATTCTTTGTGAAATACGCCATTCGTGAAGACGTAAAAAATGTGTGGCGAAACAAGGGCCACTATGTCTAAAACGTAATTGATAGGTCTGATTTGTAATCCATCGGCGTCAGAGAAGCCACTGTTATTTAGAGATTCAAAAATTCTAACTATTTCATCGATGGTTGTAGGGCACGAAAGGCACTTTCTTTCTGCTTGTCGCCCATGTACTGTAAACTATTTGGGTCATTCTTGTTACTTGTTATAGGCAAAAAAAATACTCTTTAACAGAATTTGCGAGGTCTTCGTTCGAAATTATCCTACTATCAATGCAAAGTTCTTTCAGATTATTTCTGTCATTGACCTTGCGGTTTAAGAACTCATTTACTCGCTTCCAAGCAAGCTCACTTTTTTTCTCATACCTTTTTCGGGATCGGAACCCGCGGCGTGGTTCATCGAAGTAGAGGCTCGTTTCAACTCTGCCGGTTAACGTCAAAGACACGCAAGTACCTCCTTGTGGTGAGCATCGATTCGGTGCCGCTTGGAAGGTACGGCTGGCTCCTCAGTGACCGTCTCATCCGGCGTCTCATATGGCGTCTCTGGCTCCGCCTCCATCTCCACGTTAAAGGCGGAGTACACTCGGAGCTACCATCCTGAGCGGACGTGAGGTTCGGAGCTCCTGCGCAAGCAGCAGCCGCTACAGCGTCTCACGCGCTCTTCCTCGCCCTATTCCGAGCACGACAACGGACGCTTCCCGCGACCTTCCACGGCGACGTCAAGATCACCACCGATGCAGCAGGGACGGTCGCGGCATCTCTGAGCCGTAGTGCTCGAGCTAAGCCTCAGCGTGGTCAGGATTGGCGTCCAGGGACTGCCGCCCTTGTCTAACACCGCGAAAACCCGTTGACCACGATCATGGATGTGGAAGCTACCAACGGCAACGATCCAGCAACAGACGGATATCCAGAAGACCCCGTGGAGGGATCATGGGTCACTGCTCGTGGCCGGTGGAGACGCCGCGCCGACGCTAAGTCTGACCCAGCAGCCCACCGCCAAGAGACGCAGCATTCGAACCAAACTGTACTACGGCAGCTCCAGAGGCCCCCACCTCTGCCCATTGACGATTTTAAAGTCATCCTGCGCCCGAGAAACGGTCTCACATTCGGTCAGTGGCCTCGCCACTCTCCGACTCGCGCCGTAGGCATCCAGGCGCGCCTCAAGGAACAAGAGGTCGACGAACTTCACCTACGTGTTCAACGTGCCCAAAACATCGCCCTCATCAGCACGCCAAGCGAAAGAATAGCGACCAGCCTTAACAAGATGACATCGTTTGCACTTGGCCCGCATCACTCCCCTATCTCAACGTACATCGCATCCCCCGATAATTCCTGCAAAGGAGTCATCACGGGTCCCGACACAAAGACTACGTCAACCGAACTTTTAGACCACCTGTTGGCACCTGGGGTGGAAATCCTCCATGCTCGCAAGATGGGGCGAACAACCACGGCCATCATAACATTTGCTGGCCTCAAGGTACCGCACTGCGTTAGGTATTATGGGGCCGAGTACCGATGCTACATACACACCCCCAGGGCCCAGGTGTGCAGCATATGCCTCACAGTGGGCCACCGTGTGGACGTCTGCCCACGCCAAGCATAAAGCGCTGCACCACATGTGGGACTGAAAACCCATCCACCACCGAACCTCACCAGTGCCAGCCCCGGTGCCTGACGTGCAAAGAGGATCATCCGACAACCGATTCCAGCTGTCCGGGCCGGGCACGAAAGCCACCCAACCGTCAACGAGTGCGCCCGGAACTCGAGAAACAAAAACGGCAACAGCATCGTCGTCTGGCCCAATCTAGAGAGCGACGAAGACGATCGTGGTCCCGTTCCCGATCTCGGTCCCGATCCCGGTCACGATCTCGGAGCCTAGGCCCCTACGAGTGTTCTAAGAACCGCCAGCGGGTACCGTCATCATCTTCATCATCATCCTCTTCACCACCGTCGACACCCCCACCGGCCAAGGAGAAGCCGCCACCACTACCACAACAGCTACCATTAGCAGCGCCCGAAGGGCCAGCCGGGTCTAAAGGGGTAAGTTGGGCGGAGGACCTGCCACCTTCACTCCGCAAATCTCCCTCACACTCACCCGAACCTCAGTCCCTACCACAAACCCATTCCCAGTCCCAGGCGCCTCGCGCGACGATCCCTCCCCAGTCCACAATTGCATTGTGCCGCGACTTCCAGAAGAGCTTCGACTAGAATTGCACCGAGCTATACAGGAGATGCGACAAAGCATTCTCACGGAGGTCAAGGAAATGATCCGAGCCACATTTGTAGACTTCCAACCCACCGTGCTGAAACCAATGCTACATAAAATTACTAACGAACTCCAGCAGAGCGTGAGAGAGCTCACGGCACAACCCCTTCCCCCTAAATCATCCTCCTCCTCATCCTCACTAGTCGCACGCGCTACACCAACCTCAGCGCCGTCACTAGCGACAAGCGAGCGCGCTCACCCGTACCTTCGCCCAGGCCAGCTACAGAATTATGGCTCCTGCAATGCAAATACAAAATAGAACGGCGGGACTGACGATGTGGCAATGGAATTGCAGGGGGTGCCGATCTAAACGGGGCTCGCTGCAACATTACGTTTCCGCATCGTCAGAACCGCCGCACATTATACTTCTCCAAGAGCCGGGCGCCACCTTTGTAACTACCAGTGGCTGCGAGGCCATTATGGGCTCGGACGAGGCGAAAGTGTGTGCGCTTGTGTCCAGGAAACTCACCTATACCCATACTACTCTTACATCAGATATCCCTCATCAAATCATTGAGGTTGTCCCCGCGGACACGAGACAAAATAGCCTGTGCATCTTAAATGTATACAGTGCACCTCGGGCTCGGTAGGACAATTTTCAGTATCTACTCTTGGAACTCACCAAGTTGGGCCCGGTGTCCATGGTGTGTGGTGAATTCAATGCCTCACACATGGCCTGGGGCTATCGCAGTAACACACCAACGGGCATCCGGCTTTGGGACCTCACACATAATCACCTATTCACCCTCATAACAGATCATACCCAGCCTAGTCGCCAGGGAAGTAGTGTCGAGAGAGACACTTGCCCGGATCTCACTTTCACGAAGGGGGTCCAGGGCGAGTGGCTGAACACTGGCGAGACGCTGGGTAGCGATCACCACATTCTCATCATCCGCATCAATAACACAAGTTACAAACGCCCTGAAAAGAAAATTTGCATTACAAATTGGACCAAACTTCGCGAAATCCGTAAGGATCGAGCCACAGGAGATGAAAGCCCCAAAAATTATGCCAGTTCGCTCAGTGATTTACGCAATGATCCAAACAAAACGACTAGCTGCATAACCACGACGACAGAGACCCACGAGGTTGACCCGCATCTCCTACATCTGTGGGACGCGCGCCGAGGTCTCACGAAGCGATGGAAGCGGCAAAAGTTCAATCGAAAATTGCGCTACAGAATATCCGAAATTAGGAGAGCAACCCAGGAATACGCAGACCAGCTAACCAGTGCTAACTGGCAAACGTTTTGTGGTAAGCTAACTGGTACGCTGGGCACCGCGAGAACGTGGGCAATCCTTCGGCCGCTAATAAATCCGAGAAACACGAAATCCCATAACAACCGGCAGCTTCAAAGTTTCCTCCACCAGTACGGAGGAGACAGAGACCAGCTCCTGAAGGACCTTGAACAAAGGTATCTCTCCCGTGGCTCTAAGCCAAGCTGTCCGGACTATCCGTATAGAGAAGAAAGTGACCCGCTAGGCACTGACATAACTGTCCAAGAAATCAAAGCCTACTCGCAGACATTCATAGGAACACGGCACCCGGAGAGGACGGGATACGTTATACTCTACTGCGAAATCTCCCGGATGAGGACCTGGAAACGCTCTGTGCTATGTACAATCAGCACTGGCACGCCGGCACTCTTCCTCTAGAATGGCGACGTGCCGAGATCACTTTCATGCTCAAGCCCGGAAAACCCCTGTCTATCCAGAATTCACGGCCGATTTCCCTCACATCGTGCATCGGAAAGCTGCTTAAGTATGTAATCCTAAAACGGCTTCAACTTTTCTTGGGGATGCGAAATTTCTTCTCCCACACACAGTTGGATTTCGCCCCCATTTGTCCGCTCAAGATGTTCTTCTTCAAATAAAAGATGATTTCATTGAACCCCCCCATCAGGGCTCAGACGAGAGCTCTTTTGGCGCTTGATGTCAAAGGAGCTTTCGATAACGTTTCCCATGGTCTCATCCTTGAGAACCTCGCCCACTCCCACTGTGGCTCCCTTATGTACAATTACGTGCGAGCCTATCTCAAGCAAGGACCGTGTAGCCACAGTGGTAATGGGCCCATATCGGTCAACAGACATTAATGTTACCGGAGCGGGGACACCTCAGGGGTCGGTGCTCTGGCCGACGCTATTCAACATAGCTATGGCGAGGCAACCCCAGTTACTGGAGAAGGTTGAGGGCCTATACCACACGATATATTCTGACCACTTGACTCTCTGGACGTGCACCGGCTTGGATGGAGACATTCAGGACCGCCTACAGACGGCGGTGGATATAGTGCAGGCGTACCTCGCGACTGGAAACCTCGAATGTGCGCCAAATTAATCAGAACTATACTAATCCGACCCCGAAGCAGCTATGAAACGCCCATTCCAGTGATGGAAGTGAAAATACAAGGCATACCGATTCCCAATGCACAAAGGGTCCGAATCCTTGGTTATCACCTACAATCCAATGCCAAAGATCACTTCACGGTAGATCTTCTTGGTCGACAGTGTGAGCAAATCATTGGTATGATGAGGCGTGTTAGTAACCGCCACTCAGGACTCAAGGAAGCCGATATGCTGCGGTTGGTTAAGGCATGCATTATCAGCCGCCTAACCTATCACCTCCCATATCACAATCTGACGCTCTCTCAGACTAACCATATAAACACAATTATTTGTAGAGCCGTTAAGCAAGCACTCGGAATTCCTGTATATGCTTCCACGGAACGACTACTTGCTCTCGGAGTACACAACACCATCGAGGAACTCATCGAAGCACACAGAATGGCCAACTCGAGCGATTGAGATGCCTACAGGCCGGCATTTGATCTCACCGCTGGGCTACCCTCAGCATTCACCCTCTACGCGAGAGCATGTCCCAGTCCCATCAAACATCCGAACCTTACTCACCATAGCACTCATACCGAGCAATATGCATTCAGAGCATCATAATGGTCACCGGGATGCACGTGTTAGATACCTTCGGAAACTCCTCATTCTGCTACTATAAGCCCTCGTACACGTGTGCAACTCCACAGTGGTTCTTAATATGAGGCGTATTGGGCTTCTATGTGCCTTCACTCACGTGTGCAACTCCGCGGTGGTTCTTTAGAATGAGGCACATTCTGCTACTAAAAAAGCCTTCGTACACGTGTGAAACTTCGCGGTGGTTTATTTAGTATGATGCATATTGTGCTGCTTTAAGCCTTCGTTCACGTGTGCAACTCCGTGGTGGTTCATTTGTACGAGGCATATTCTGCTGGTATATGCCCTCGTGCACGTGTGCAACATTGCGGTGGCTCATTCGTATGAGGCATATTCTGCTGCTGTAAGTCTTCTTTCACGTGTGCAACTCCATGGTGGTTCTTTAGTATGAGACATATTCTGCTGCTACAAGCCTTCGCACACGTGTGCAACTTCGCGGTCGTTCTTTAGTATGAGGCATATTGTGCTGCTATGAGCCTTTGTAGACGTGTGCAGCTCCTCGGTGGTTCTTCAGAATGAGGCATATTCTTCTGCTATAAGCCTACGTATACGTGTACAACATTGCGGTGGTTCATTCGTTTGAGGCATACTCTGCTGGTATATGCCCTCGCGCACGTGTGATGTTAATTATGTGATGATGACCATGTAAGATCACGAGATAGGCAGGTGCCAAGATATTTATATGATTGTAAAGAAGGTATTTGGGCACCAAAAATTCTGCAACATGTTGTGGAATACGACGACCGATGGAAGAGAATGACTGCAAATTTCTTCGTGTTGAGGGACATTAACCAGTTGACACACCATTTTTCGTCGTGATGCAGATCGTTTTGGAGCTTGGAACAGTCAAGGTTGTTGTTCATGCTGCGGTAGATAACACAGCCGTCGGCGAACAACCGAATGCTGGAGGAGCTCTTATTGATAAGATCATTTACATAAATTAAGAAAATAAGGGACTCAGAACCGTGCCCTGGGACACACCTGAGACGACCTGTATATTACGACACGCGTGGTTGATGCTGCGGTAGAGAACACAGCCGTCCGCGAATCACCGAATGCTGGAGAAGATATTATTGGGAAGATAAGGAACTCAGAACCGCGCCCTGGGACACACCTGAGAGGACCTGTGCATTACGAGACGCGCGGTTGATGCTGTGGTAGATAACACAGCCGTCGGCGAATAACCGATTGCTGGAGGAGATATTATCGGGAAGATAATTTGCATATATTAGGAAAATAAGGGACTCAGAACCGTGCCCTGAGACAACCGGTGTATTACAAGACGCACGGTTATCTTACACAAATTGCTGATGATTAGTAAGGACGTCACGCAGCCAGTTTAGGACAAGGGGGTTAATGTTTAAATGCGCTAGTCTGAGTAGAAAACGTTGGTGAGCAACTTTGTTAAAAGCTTTCTCAATATCTAAAAATAGTGCGTCGCCGGGCACGTGGACGTCTGAGCTTGAGCTGATATCGTTAATGAATAATGAACAGGGCCAGCTTCGTAGAGCACGAGCGATCATATAGAAATCCATTTTGGCAGGGGTGAAAAAATTTACAGATATTACTAATTTCTTATTGCATGCATAAATTATGTCTTTCATTATTTTTGAAGTGAAACTTGTAATCTATATGGGGCGATAGTTTTTTCGCGAAAATTCGGGGCCTTTTCTGTGCATACATATTATTTGGCAACCTTCCAGTCATGCATTACAATGCCGGTCATGAGGGATTTCTGGAAAATGTCGATAAAAGAGCGCCGAAATTGTTTTTTGTATTTTTTATCATCCTGGCATTGATGCAATCGATTCCAGCTGACGACGTTAGTTGCAGGCACTGGATTAATTATATTATTCCGTTAGCTTCAAACGGCATGCCAGGCATCTTATGGTGAGCAGTGTAGGGATAACCTGTGAAATCGCCTACAGGCTCCTCCGTAAACACTGAGAAACCCGTTCACTAGAGACTAGCATTTCAGCGACGTCCTCGTTTCGCACGGGAAAGTTGAGGTCATCACAGAGTGATGTAGGCGCTAAACGTTTAGGGTTGACAATTTGCCAGAATTATTTCTATTGTTTCGTAGCATAGCCGGTAATGTGGATAAAAGGAAGCAACGTTTAGTTTTGGCGGAGCCAAACCATTGACATAAACCATTGCTTCAATAGGTATAGAAGTACTTCAGTTGCAGAGTGTAGTCGGTTCTGAAATGTTGTGTGACTACGCTGAGGAAGAACTTGGTTACATTCTGTTTGCATTCAAACGTTGCAAGTCTCGTGGAACAGATAAATCTGTGTCGATGAGCTCTCTGGCAGCTTGCACTATATAAAATTACTTTACAGCGCCTGATAAACAATAAGCTTGTATAGAGCTAGATCCAGAAGGCCCAAAGCACGTCTTAGTCATTCTTCTTTATAAAAGTGTCCCCCAAAACAGGTGTGAAAAATACCGCGCGAAATCAACACCTTTATTTTGAATTATTTATATGGTTAATCACAAAGTGCCGTGCTGAAGCAAATTGATAGCGATTCTCTTCAAGTTCACAGCGGTATACATAAGAGATCTATAGTGGTCCTTCTCTTCTTGAGTTTGTACATAAATTGTGAACATCAGAGTATTTCACATTATCACTTGATTATGATCAAGCGTTCAATTATGAGTGTCCTGTGGTTCCGTAAAACATGATTCACAACAACTTGCAATTTGGCTTCCCGCTAAGTACTTCAACAATCGATGTAAACACCAGATTGACAGACGTCGTAAACCTTTTTAAACCATTTGAGCATATATATATATATATATATATATATATATATATATATATATATATATATATATATATTAGGGGCGTAGCCACGGGGGGGGAGGGGGCTTATGGGGCTTCAGCCCCCCCCCCCGTAATCTTTTCGTGCTGTCCATTCACCGCCGACCAAAGAACCCCCAGCGCTGGTAATCATTCTGAATTTTGTCTAGAACGTCGTTTTCATGCTCGAAAAGCCATTTCACCGCGCAAACTTCGAACTCGGGCTGGATTTCGCGGCAACGCCTTTGCATCAGGAGTCACATAACGCAAGCAGCCCCGTCCGTGCACAAAGTTTAAAGGACGTTTTGATGGCGAACGGGCTCGCCGCGGCCTCTCGCGGATGCCTCGTAATCTACACTCTATCATGGAATCTACGGAGCGCATGGATGTCAATTCCGAAACTTTATGGGTATAAAGTTCTCATAAACTTTTGATGTGAAAGGTGCATTGACATTTCCAAACGAGTGCTTTAGATTTCAATTGGGGAACTTTGTAAGTTTAATGTAACCTAAATATTTGACGCCAAAGGCTCATTAACTTTTCCAAAGTCGTACATCGGGTCATACAACGTGACAAGCCAAATCAAAGAACTATCAGACTAATTGACAAAGCCCGCAGCGAGGCCCGATGAGACGAAGCGTTGTGGTGGTTCATTCGTGCCATCATGTCACATAAGAAAATGTCAACATTTCTTTTCCCGTGCGCCAAAGCATACAGTGAGGACACTAAAGCCAGTCAAGGTAACTATGTTCTTATCTATTTTTTCTACTTTGACTTTTAATCGCGAGGACACATTGAGTCTCCTCAATTTTTTTGTTCTCGCTCCCCTACCCGGGAGCAGCCAAAGCCAGTCAGAGCGCATGAGTTTTTCTCGTGTTGCACCGACCACCGCGCGGCGCACTTTGGTGCGCGTTCGGTGTTCTTTGGCCGAGTGCATTTTCGCCTGGCAGATTTTTGGACGTTTCTAGCTAGCAGACGAGAAAAAGAAACAATGGTCGCTCGCCGCCATCCCTGTAGGGACTCGAAGGATTGTACCGCGTTCGCTTGAGCGCAACCTCTGCAGAAAGTCTTGTCTCGCAGGGGTAGGATACCGAGCAGTATGCACATGGTTCTTGGTGGACCAAGCACCTCCTGTTTTCTTCGATATTGCTTTAATAGCCACGTCAGTTGCACAAGGTAGGCACTCGACTGCGGCCAACATACTTCGCGTTTTTGTTTTTCATTTCGGTGCCCCAGCTCCTCAAAAGAAAAAGAAAGGCATTGTCGCGGCGCAGCGCATTGTCGCAGGGTGAAAGTTCGATTTTGTTACTTCTTTTGTGGAAAGTAATGGGCCATGGGACGCTTCAGCTGCCGGATACGCTTATTATATTATTGCGATAGCAATTACATGAACACTCTAGGCGCATTCCTGCCGTCTCCCTCATGTTCCGAATCAAGTCCAATGTCCAATGTCCAAGCGCGATAACATTGTAACCGCGCGCGGCATGCTGTATGTGCGACTGAAAGCGTGTGGGGGCTGGGGGGCAATGGGTGAGCCGACGATGGTGGCTCAATCTTGTGTGCGCTAGGGAGAAAAGTGAGGAGCAAGCGCGCCGCCTTCCGTTGCGCGTGATAAATCGGGGGGAGGGGATTGAATTGGGGAGGGATCTAGGATTCTGTGAATCTCTGATTGCGCAACATGTTTATTTGCCTTGTTTGACCCATTATATACCGTGACTTTTTCTTAGATACGTAGATTTATTGGAGACTTATACGTATGTTTAGATATCTTGTGCGAGGTTTTGTGCATACGTGCAGTGAGCTTTGTTTTCAGTGGCACGTTTTTACCCTTTATCAAGCTGTATCTTCGCATTTGTATATTGCATTGCATCTTCGCATTTCCAATGTACAGGGGCGAGTCAAATGAAAGTGAGCGTACCCACCCTGCGCGATTATGGTTCTGTTCATTATCTCCAAGGCCTGCGCGTAGCACACAGGCATCTCTCATTTGCAAAAGTGACACGCAGGTATGAGGATAAATGTTCTTTAATGCGCTCATACGCTGGGTTGAACATGGTTGCGTGACGTAACCAGAAGTTGAGCATCGTGGTGCCATGAGCTTTTTGACAGCTGAAGGTGTTTCCCAAAAAGAAATTAGTCACCGTATGGCTGCCGTGTTCATTGAACATTGCATTTCATTGGCCACTGTGAAGGGTTAGAACAAACGGTTCAAAGAAGGACGTGAAAGTTGCAAAGACGATCCCAGACCGGACCAAAGCCATCGTGCAATCACCCCTAACGAAATTGCAAATGTTGATGAGCTGATGACACAAGAACGGAGGATAAGCATCGATGAACTGGCCGAGCGCGTGAACATCAGTCACGGTTCAGTTCACCGTCACTGTTCACGCCTTAATTCATGAACATCTCGGTTATCGGCTCTTGTGTGCGCAATGGATGCCCAAGAGTTTGAACCACAGCTAGAATACGGAGAAATTCGGCGCTGCCTTTACTCATGTGATCCGGTACCACAATAAGGGTGATGATTTCTTGTCTGCAATTGTGGTCAGAGACGAATCAACACACCACTACTACGGGCCTGAAACACGACGGCAAAGTTTACAATGGAAACATTCGAATTCACCACCCCAAAGAAAGCAAAGGCCATCATTTCCGCCGGAAAGGTGTTGTTCACTTTTATTTTTCGATCGTCAGGGGCCATTGCTGATAGAATATGCTAAATCTTTAGAGACTATCAATTGTTTCCGATATTGTGAAACGCCTGATCGGCTGCGTTTCGCAATCAAGAACAAACTACGTGAAAAATTGACGAATGGGATCGTCTTGTTCCACAATGGCCGTCCCCACTTCGCTGATGTGGTTAATACAAAACTGGCAAAGTTCAAGCGGGAAACGCTGCAACATCCGCCATACAGCTCAGACCTGTCGCCTTGTGACTTCCACATTTCGCTTTGTGAGCGATATATATATATATATATATATATATATATATATATATATATATATATACATATATATATATATATATATATATATATATATATATATATATATACATATATATACAGCGCCACGTGCATATTACCCACTACAATATATATATATATATATATATATATATATATATATATATATATATATATATATATATATATATATATATATATATATATATATATATTGTAGTGGGTAATATGCACGTGGCGCTGTTGCGGACGGCCACCGCTGCAGCTCATATATCAAGATATATACGATTGTTTCATTTCTTCTGCTGATGCCTTGTAGCAATGGCGCCTGTTTTCCTATCAAACCTGTATCTTCTACAAAGCACTTGAATTGTTTTCTTTTTAATTTTGATATGACGTTAACACTCATTTGGAGCTTGTTTGCACTGAAATTTGAAAACTTGCTTACAATTTTTACTGCATAAGATCACAGAGTCCGCGAAAAATATGGAGACAGATAGCGTGGTATTTAACATCAGTGTGCTAACGTTAGAAATATCTTGTTACTTTTGTTCCTACAATTGGCAATGTAAGGAGTGCTATACCATGAGGCTATTCCAATCGCTTTACATTTCATTTCTGCATCATCATCATTCCTTTCTTGTCCATCTAATGTAATTATGCTGTCGTCATTCAATTGCGACATTAGGCCGCCGTTGCCAAGCTATCCATGTAATTGAGTCGTCATGAAACAGTCGCTGTCAAACTTCCCTTGTCGCACCGGTGTCTTCTATCGTCATGGTCGCGCCATCGCCATTGTAGCTTCGCCATCTGACGCTTGTCACGCCAGAGTCATAACACCTACGCCCACTTAAACACCCAAGTTTAATATCTTGGGCCTTTATGTATCAGGTCCTTGTAGTGATGCCGTCGTGGTCATTCTGTTATCGTCAGTCCGGCTTTGCCATGTGACTCACGTCACGCCTTCTACGCCGACTTAGCAGCCAGAATTGTATTGCAGTTTGGGGCCACCACGTAGTGGCTCTGGTCGGAATGCTGTCGGGATCGTTGCATCGTCCTCATCTGAGCTTTGTCGTCGGACTCTCTTCATGCCGTCGTCATCCTTACGCTATCGTCGTGCCACAATCGCCATGGGTTAGTTGTTATGCCGTTGTCGTGCGGCCTCGTGGTGGTTCTATTATCATCACTCCAGCTTCGTCATTTGAATCCTGCCATGTCGTCGCCAAACAATTTTCGTGATACAGTCGTCATTACGCCATCGTCTAAATGCACTCATCATCCTACTGTCCTCACATCGTTGTCATGCTATCGTCGTCATTGCCTCCTCATCATACGGTCGTTGTCATGCATCTGTTCTTACACCATCGTCGTGATGCCGTCATGGTCGTTCCATAGTCGTCATTTTAACTTCGCCATCCGACTTACTCCATGCAGTCGTTGTCACGTCATCATGTGGCGACGATCAACGTACGATTAGATCGTCATGCCACTCATACGTGGTGTGTGGAAAGCACGACTTCGCGGCCTGACTACTTCGGCAGAAACCGGCCCGAGGAAGAGAAACTGCCCCCCCCCCCCCCAGTCAGGCCGACCACAAGGATGTTGTGCTGTACTCCTGCTGACTGGTAGAACATCATGGTCATGCCATGTCACGCCGCCACCGTCATACCGCTTTCGTCGTTCCATCGATGCAATTCCTTTTTGGTCCTTCGATCGTAATCATTATATCGTCAGTCAAGCGTGATTGCGCCGCCGTAAACATGAAATCCCCATCAGTGCGCCATCAAATAGTCGCCGCTCTCATGCGCCTAATCTCACGCCTTCGTGTTCCTGCCATCGTCTGCTTCGTTATCTATTTTCGTCACACCACAGTTGTTCTAACCTCGTCGTTATCCAATGTCCTCATAACGTCGCTGCGCTGTCCTCCTTATGCCATAGTCATCATTTCAGAACTATAAACTCATTTTCGTCGTGCCGTCGTCGTCATACTGCCTTTATCGTTCCATCTTAGTCATTCCTTCATCTGCATCCCATCGCCGTCTCGGCGTCGTCCTACAGTCGCCGTCATGCCGTCATGCTTATGAGTGACTTCGGCAAGCGATTCCTCGGCAGAGTGGGCCGAAACCGCAGAGAACGTCTGCAGGATGTAGCTCAAGCAACGAAAGTCTCAGAAACACCACAAACATTACATTAGTGCAGCAGATGTATAGCTTGCTTACCTCACTTTCAACCTCCTTCGTAACGATGCCGTCGTGTAAGCGAATAGCCAGGCCTTCCCACTTCCCTCTTGAGAAAGATACTGAACTATGCTACCATTAAAGCTGCGGAAGTATTTTCATCTTTCTCACATCAACCCCACCTTTACAACAACGCTGTGCGTGTAAGCAAACTACTGGGCCTTCCCACTTCCCTCTCCCCAAAGGCACGACTTCCTCAACCACGCTGCAGTTAGAGCCGCAGATGCATCTTACTCACCTCAAGCACCACCCCCCCTTCGTAACAACGCTGTACGTGTAACCAAGAAGCCAGGCCTTCCCACTTTCCTCTATCCACAAGCCCTCAGCCGTATTCCCATTTGTGCTACCGATGCATGAGATGTATCATATATATATTCTTTACCTTCACCCGCCCCCCTCCCTCCGCCTTTCACAACAACGCTGTGCGTGTCACCAAAAGACCAGGCCTTTCCCACTTCCCTTGCTCCACAAACGCTTAACTGTGCGGCCATTTGTAAGGCAGAAGTATGCGTATCTTTCTCACCTCAAGCTCCCCTCCCCGCCCTTCGTAACAACAATATGCGAGGGTTTTGAGCCACCTGAGCGTCCGTAAAAGACTGCACACTTCTCGCCCCCACCCTCTCCCCCTGCAGCGGATGCAGAAGAGGGCTTCGGACCACTACAGAAGTGTTCATTGACGGTTCTTTCCTTCATGTAACTGCGCAATAACACAATGAACGTTACCTCGCTGCAACAATAAAACATGCCATTAATAAAACAAATACCTTTTACAGCAAAGCTGTCTATGGCTACCCGCCGGAAAAATCATTGCGCCGAACAGGAAACGACTTGCGGCAAAGCCAACTTTCTCGAGCAAGCTCTGTACCTCTCAATATAATGGATATATCTTGATAAAAATCAAATTGACATTGGCCACTAAGACGGATCTGTCATTACGTGGAGTTTCATTTAATTGTCAAAATTAGTTAGTTCACAGTGAAGTTGTAAACGTTACAGAATTCCCGTATACTGTCAATAAGGGGGCTTCTGCGGAGGGAGTATGGTTACAGAAAACAGCTGTAACTGTTTTTATACCGAAACAAATTATGTGCGGATTAACCCCCAAGACGACTGTAACATTACGCCGAGTTTCATTTAGTTTTCTTCAATATGTAGTTCACAGTGAAGTTGTCAATATTGCGGAATTAACGTCTGATGTCAATACATGGGCTGCTACGGGAGGCAAACGGACAGCCGCATGTTTATCGGCTAGAATAAATCTCCAGTCTATCTAAGTTTCGTTTATCTAATTAACTAGGAAATGGGCTCTATCGCAAATTACAAACAAACGTATTTTGTTCCAGGCACTCCTTTGGACTCCACCCCGTCAACGCATATCGTAGCTCGCGTCGAGGCTCAGTTTAACGGCCACCTGCGTCTAAACGGCGGTCCATCGCAGCTTTAGAGCGTCTTTAGAGAGTCTTTATGTTGCTGTGTTTCGTGCTTGAACTCTTCAGCCTACAGCGTTGCAGTGACACCAAGGTGCCCACGAGGAAGCGTCAACGGTCGTGTATAGATTTGACACCAGCCAAGAACCTAGCCAGCGTCGTCACGGAGCCCTTTGCGGGGTATCACAGCCCCCGCAAGGCCATCACCACTTGCATGACAAGATAAACATAAACTAAAGAGAAAAAGAGACAAGATAACCAATATTTGTGGGTTACATTAATTTCGCATAAATGACATACACATACTAATGTGTATAATTACATAACAATAAAACGTTTTGCCAACATAATTTATACCACCATTGGAGGCAAATCTACGTAGTTCCGATTTTGTAACACAATCATAGGCAGTCCAATGGGCTCGCGACGTGGCGAAAAGGGTAAGCCATTTTGTCCCGATGTGGGAGCGGCCCGCCACATGCTAGTGCACGTTCCTATGGACCTCAATAAAGTTTTTCCATCCATCTATTCATGGCCACTTTGCCACCTTCACAGGATGGAACGGGCCCTCAATTTTTAGCAGCATTTGGCTATTCGCCTACATTGGCAATTATCGTTGCAGTCTTCGCACTATTTCCTTGCTTCGGAAATACGAAAACCACAATGATCTTTGCAGTTCAATGTACCTGATAATCAAGCACTTAAGCGTTAACGAAAACTACCAGCTTCTCCTGAAACCTGAAAGCGAAATATTCAAAGAGGCGTGCCAGAATGCTCGCGTGATCAGGAGCTCTGCCAGGGACGCCACAGGCGGCGCACCTCGATTAGAAAGGTTAGATAAGATAGATATTAAGACACAAGATTTCATAAGATTTGCTTAACCTATTGCTAAGGCCGGTGCATGCGCTTCAACATGAGCGCTAATATGCGCGCGCACAAGGTTGATGCCGGGACCGGAAGCCAGAGCGTTCCAATAGCTCCGGCTTACCCGATACGGTGGAGCATGACGGTGCGGCTGCTCGCATTCGTCGCTTTAAAGCAGAACGCACTGTCCGTGTCTCGAGACATTCGCACAATCAACGCGTGAGTTGTGCATGCGCCTCACTATTGGGTCAGCATGGCGGCGTCAACGCAAACCACGTCCAAGTCCTTGTCAGGAATTCCAGTGGATAACGTGGGGATCTTAATTTAGTGACATGACATTTAAGACATCATTGGGACATCCACAGGATTGAAGTTCTGGAATCTAAACAAATCCAGAAACTTTAATCCTTTGAATGTTCGACGGCTGCTTTAAACTGGATATCCTATTCCGGACATTTGTGGAACCAACACACACAATTCAAGACGTACTACGGGATCATATCGGCAAATTTTAAGTCTCTTCCCTGGCTTCCCTCACCGCAAGCTCATCCGAAAAGACAAAATGTCAGGCGGCAACATGAAGCTTCCACACTCCGATCGAACTTCCAATGACGGCAATAAATCTAGACTTTGCAATGAACAATCCAAAGTGCACGAAAAATATTGTGAGGAAACGTCACAAAGTGGTAAGCAGAGAACCGGAACAGCAGCGCATTACCACCTACCGCAAGGCGTAACCCAATCAATCGTGTCCTACGCTTTCCGAACAAGACAAAAAAAGCCGAGTGCTGCAACCCCTCCCACAGGACAGAGCAGTGACTGCCTTCACCCTGTCGAATTGCTCCACTAGAGATGGGTGGCTCAGGAGCACGCCGCACCTTTTGCGCCGCTCTTTTTGAAGAACCAGTGAGCCGAGGTTCAGTAAAAGTGAGCGGCGGTTCTTTTGGGGAAATGAAGGCGTATGCGAGCCATGCCGACTCGTTACGTCCGTAAAGTTACTATACTCACAATAGAGGACAAGCTACTCATAGGACCCACACTTTGAAATCGGTAACCGCAAGTGTGCCGCCATGATGTAACGGTGAGGTTTCCAAATTCTGAGGCGTTTGCCAGACCGGACGATAGTAGTTAGCATTAATCTGGCAACCTATAGCTTGTAGAACAAAGAGAACGCCATGTGTGCGCAGCCGTGTGTGTGGGTGTTGTCGGTGTGGGCTGTGCAGCTGGCAGTTATGCAACCGAAGGATGACCCTTAAAAATTTCCGGCGGTATGTCGTTTTCAACGATCACGCTCTAGCGAAAATGGCGTAGGCTCCCTTGTTCCGAAAATGCCGAAGGCTTCACTGCTCGCTGTCGCTAGTGTCACTCGACGAATTATGAGTTAGGAGCTCGAACTCGCGGTCGGCAGGTTCCTTGTTGGCATTCCGGCATTCTCCTGCGAGCGCGGTATGTTGCAGAAGTCGTGGCGCACTTTTTGTGGCAGGTTCCTTGCCCGTTGCGGCGATGCTAGATGTTTCTTTTTTTTTTTGCATGTACTGGTCTAGAAGCACATGTAACCGACAAACGTAGGCCTCGGGAGAGCACCTGAGATTTTAACAAACGCAGACGGCACAGAATCTCCAGGGCACGCGAGGGGCCGTGAGGGGAATTACATCTGGAAGCAGGGCGGTCCGTGGGGTGAGGCCTCCGAGGTCAGGGAGTGCCAGGGAATGTTCGCATACAAAATTGGCGGTCCGCAATAGCAGACAGCCGATCTTATATTTTTATTTATTTATTTGTTTGTTTGTTTGTTTGTTTATTTGCTTCCATTGCTAATAATACAGTGGCGGGGGCGAAGATAAAAGATGCAGTTAGGCAGCTTGAGGTGCCCATAGCCCCCGTGTTACATGGTGGCAGTGAGTCGCGCCATCAACCGTATGCAAGAACATTACATATAAATGTTGAGTACAATATATAGTCAATTCAAGATAATTTTGAATAGGGGAACGAAGAGATTGGATAATAGCAAGTAAAACACTGGAGATAGTACACACCACCACATTACATACACTTACTAATACTTAATTAAAAGTGAAAATTCCGTACACTTGACGACGCATAATTAAAGGTGAAAAGAAATGGTGCTCGAGTAGTATTGGAATGATTAGGAGAAATAATAGGATGAGCAAAAAGTATATCATTACAAAAGTTTAACAACACGCATAAGTGAACAAAAGTAAAAAATAAATTACGCTTGATTCGAGAATTAGGAGAAAGTTCGGATAAGTGACAACAGTTCTGACCATGCTATGTTAATGATGTTAATGCCTGCATCAGGAAATGAATTAAGAAGTGTGGGTAAATTATTTTTGGTCGTTTCCAAGCCTTGGTAGCTTCTTGAAGGGGTTATAGACCAATATTGTCACGTGGTAGTGACGTTAAAGAACACAGTAGCAGTACTGTGAAAGACAAAACTATCGTTTTATTGGGCGAACCTGTGCCCACAAAACAGGCTACACTTAGAGCACAACGATAGCGGCGAATACAGTCGGCGATCGTCGAAAATCTGATCAGCGGGTCAAGCGCGTCGGCTTTTATAAAGAATCTTCGAATGTTCCAGACTAATCGTTCGGACCCGCGTGCCTTCCACAAAGTTCTACACCACTCGCGTCAGGCGAATAAATCAGATAACGCAAGGTTCGGCGACAACAGACTGCGGATAGAAGCATCGATAACTTTCCAGACACTTCGGATACATGCAAGCGCGCCTCGCGCTGTGCGATAAGATTTGTTAGGCGGCGAAACGTGGTCGCCCGATAAATATAAGTACACATGTCAATACCCCCCTCTTAAAAAGCATCGTCCCGATGCTACAATAAGAGCGAAACACAAAACGACACTTATTAAACGTAAGTAACAAAACAAAGAAAAGAAACAAAGTCTAAAGGAAAGTTACGTGAAGTCCCAAAGTTCGTCAACGCTGGTGGTACGGCTTGAGTCGCACAACGTGGACAATTTCAGGACGTGAGCGGCGCCGCTGTGACAGCGAAATGCCGTCTGGCACGACCTCATAGTCCAGTGCGCCCATACGTCGGATGATCTTGTACGGTCCGAAATAGCGTCGGAGTAGTTTCTCACTGAGTCCTCGTCGGCGTATCGGGGTCCATACCCAAACACGGTCGCCGGGCTGGTACTCGACGAAGCGTCGTCGGAGGTTGTAGTGTCGGCTGTCGGTACGCTGCTGGTTTTTGATCCGTAGGCGGGCGAGTTGTCGGGCTTCTTCGGCGCGCTGGAGATACGTAGCGACGTCAAGATTCTCTTCGTCAGTGACGTGCGGCAACATGGCGTCGAGCGTCGTCGTCGGGTTCCTGCCGTAAACCAACTTGAACGGCGTGATCTGTGTTGTTTCTTGCACCGCCGTGTTGTAAGCGAATGTTACGTACGGCCGGACGGCATCCCACGTCTTGTGTTCGACGTCGACGTACATTGCTAGCATGTCGGCGAGGGTCTTATTCAGCCGCTCCGTAAGACCATTCGTCTGCGGGTGGTAGGCCGTTGTCCTCCTGTGCCTTGTCTGACTGTAGTTCAGAATGGCTTGAGTGAGCTCCGCTGTAAAGGCCGTTCCTCTGTCGGTGATGAGGACTTCTGGGGCGCCATGTCGCAGCAGGATGTTTTCGACAAAGAATTTCGCCACTTCGGCTGCGCTACCTTTCGGCAGTGCTTTCGTTTCAGCGAAGCGGGTGAGGTAGTCCGTCGCCACGACGATCCACTTATTTCCAGTTGTTGACGTCGGAAAGGGTCCCAGCAAGTTCATCCCGATCTGCTGGAATGGTCGGCAAGGAGGCTCGATTGGCTGTAGTAATCCGGCTGGCCTCGTCGGCGGTGGCTTGCGTCGCTGACAGTCTCGACATGTTTTGACATAACGGGCGACGTCAGCGGTTAGGTGCGGCCAATAATACTTTTCTTGTATCCTCGATAGTGTCCGGGAAAATCCTAGGTGTCCAGCGGTCGGATCGTCATGTAGGGCGTGCAATACTTCTGGACGAAGTCCTGACGGGACAACAAGAAGGTAGTTGGCGCGAGCTGGTGAAAAGTTCTTCTTCACGAGTAGATTGTTTTGAAGCGTGAAGGAAGATAATCCGCGCCTAAATGCCCTGGGGACAACGTCGGCGTTCCCTTCCAAATACTCGACGAGGTCTTTTAGATCCGCGTCTTCCCGTTGCTGTGCAGCGAAGTCTTCCGCGCTTATCATTCCAAGGAAGGCGTCGTCATTCTCGTCGTCTTGCGGCGGCGGGTCAATGGGGGCGCGTGATAGGCAATCGGCATCGGAGTGTTTTCGTACGGACTTGTAGGTGACAGTGATATCGTATTCTTGTAGTCTGAGGCTCCACCGCGCTAGTCGTCCTGAAGGATCCTTTATATTCGCTAGCCAACACAACGCGTGATGGTCACTGACGACTTTGAATGGCCTGCCATAAAGATAAGGGCGAAATTTAGCTGTAGCCCAAACGATGGCGAGGCATTCCTTTTCGGTTGTAGAATAGTTGCCTTCCGCTTTTGACAGTGACCGGCTAGCGCAAGCTATCACCTGTTCGACTCCGTTTCTCCTCTGGACTAGAACGGCACCGTGGCCTAGGCTACTGGCGTCAGTATGGATCTCTGTATCGGCGTACTCGTCGAAGTGCGCAAGTACCGGCGGCGACTGCATGCGTCGTTTGAGTTCTTCAAATGCGACGGCCTGCGGCGTCTCCCACTTGAACTAAACATCACATTTAGTTAGACGTGTCAACGGCTCGGCGATGCGTGAAAAGTCCTTGACAAAGCGCCTGTAGCAGGCACACATGCCAAGGAATCTACGCACTGCCTTCTTGTCGATGGGTTGTGGGAACTGTGCGATTGCAGCTGTCTTTTGTGGGTCTGGATGGACACCAGATTTGCTGTTTACGTGGCCTAGGAACAGAAGCTCATCGTAAGCGAAGCGGCATTTTTCCGGCTTCAGAGTAAGCCCTGACGACTTGATGGCTTCTAGTACTGTCGCAAGCCGCTTGAGGTGATCGTCGAAATTTCCGGCGAAGACGACGACGTCATCCAAGTAAACGAGACAGGTCTGCCACTTCAATCCTGCTAATACCGTGTCCATGACGCGCTGGAACGTTGCAGGCGCCGAGCACAGTCCGAATGGCATAACCTTGAACTCGTAGAGGCCGTCTGGCGTGATGAAGGCGGTCTTTTCGCGATCCCTTTCGTCGACTTCTATTTGCCAGTAGCCAGACTTGAGGTCCATCGATGAGAAGTATTTAGCATTGCAGAGCCGATCCAATGCGTCGTCTATCCGCGGGAGGGGGTATACGTCTTTCTTCGTGATCTTGTTCAGACGACGATAATCGACGCAGAAACATAGGGTTCCGTCCTTTTTCTTAACTAAAACTACTGGAGAGGCCCACGGGCTTTTCGACGGCTGGATGATGTCGTCGCGCAGCATTTCGTCGACTTGGTGTCTTATAGCTTCGCGTTCTCGCGTCAAAACTCTGTAAGGGCTCTGGCGGAGTGGTCAAGCGCACTCTTCGGTTATTATGCGATGCTTTGCGACTGGGGTTTGTCGAATCCTCGATGACGTCGAAAAGCAGTCTTTGTATCCTCGAAGCAGACTTCTGAGCTGTTGCTTCTTAATCACGGGGAGACTTGGATTTATGTCGAAGTCTGGCTCGGGAACTACAGTCGTCGGGTAGATGCGACAGAATCCGAGAGGACAAACGCATCGCTGGTTTCCTGAATTTCCTCGATGTATGCGATCGTCGTGCCCTTGTTGATGTGCTTGAACTCCTGGCTGAAGTTTGTCAGCAACACCTTCGTGTTTCCTCCGTGCAGTCGAGCGATCCCTCTTGCGACGCAAATTTCACGGTCGAGCAGTAGACGTTGGTCGCCTTCTATGACGCCTTCTACGTCAGCGGGTGCTTCGGTGCCGACTGAAATGAAAATGCTAGAGCGAGGCGGGATGCTCACCTGATCTTCGAGCACCCTCAAGGCGTGGTGACTACGAGGGCTCTCCGGTGGTATATCGCTTGATCTTCCGACAGCGTTATTGACTTTGACTTCAGGTCGATGATTGCGCCGTGTTGGTTCAGGAAGTCCATGCCGAGAATGACGTCTCGTGAACACTGTTGGAGGATAACGAAGGTGGCAGGGTAAGTCCGGTCATGAACGGTAATTCTCGCCGTGCAGACTCCAGTCCGCGTAATGAGGTGTCCTCCAGAGGTTCGAATTTGAGGGCCTTCCCATGCAGTTTTAACTTTCTTCAAATGGGCGGCGATGTGTCCACTGATGACGGAGTAATCGGCCCCTGTGTCGACTAAGGCAGTGACTGCGTGGCCGTCGAGAAGCACGTCGAGGTCGGTGGTTCTTTGTCTGGCGTTGCAGTTGGGTCTTGGCGTCGGATCACGGCTGCGTCGTGTTGAACTGAAGCTTGAACGTCGCGTCGTTAAGTCGTCTTTCTTCTGTGTAGTCTTGGCTTCCTGACTTCGTCGGGACGGCGGCGTGTCGTCATTAGGTCGTCGAGATGGTTGCTTCGTCGTCTTCGTCGGCGGCGGAGGATCTTCGTCAGCTCGACGAACAGCAACCGCACCTGCATCGGTGGCTGCTTTTAGTTTTCCGGATACGGGCTGACGGACCGGCCCCGGGCTGGGCCAGAGTATGGTCGGCGCTTCGGCGACAGGTAGCGGCCTGGTGACGGCGAACGCGACGGTCGTAGAGAGCTCCACTGAGTAGCGGCGAGATAGTCGGCGATATCCCGAGGTCATTCGCCAATCTGTGGCCGCGGCGCGTTAACGGCGAAACCTCGCAGTCCCATCTCCCGGTATGGGCATCGGCGGTAGACGTGACCCGCTTCCCCGCAGTGGTAGCAGAACGGGCGGTGGTCAGGAGCGCGCCAAACGTCTGTCTTCCTCGGGTAGCTGCGCTGGGCGACGGGTGGGCGTGCTGGCGGCGGCGGCAGTGGTCGGCGGAATTGCGGCGTTACACGGCCCTGGCGCGGTCGTGGAGGGGGACCTTTACGGCGGGCGACGGTGGCGTAGGTCATCGCTTCTGGCTGGGGCTGCGCTGACTGTGATTGTACCTCGGGAACTCCGAGCGATCGCTGGACTTCTTCTTTGACAACTTCGGCGATTGAGGCCACTTGAGGTTGCGACGAAGAGAAGATCTTCTGAAGCTCCTCTCGTACGACTGCCCGGATGGCCTCGCGCAGGTCATCGGTGGCCACTGATTGAACGCCGGCGTAGCTTGTTGGCTTGGTGCGTCGGTCGAATTGCCGGTTCCGCAATTCCAGTGTCTTCTCAATGTTCGTCGCCTCACGAAGGAACTCGTCGACGGTCTTCGGTGGGCTTCTTACCATTCCGGCAAAAAGTTCCTCCTTCACACCACGCATCAGTAGGCGGACTTTCTTCTCCTCTGACATTTCCGGGTCGGCGTGGCGGAACAGACGGGTCATTTCCTCAGTGAAGATCGCAATAGTGTCATTCGGCAGCTGCGCTCTGGTCTCCAGTAGAGCTTGGGCTCGCTCTTTTCGGACGACGCTTGTAAATGTTTGCAGGAAGCCGCTTCGGAACAGGTCCCACGTCGTCAAGGTGGCTTCCCGATTCTCGAACCACGTCCTGGCGGCGTCCTCTAATGCGAAATAGACATGTCGCAGCTTGTCGTCGCTTGCCCAGCTGTTAAACGTAGTGACCCTCTCATACGTTTCCAGCCAGCTTTCCGGGTCCTAAAATGTGGAACCGCGGAACGTCGGTGGTTCCCTGGGCTGCTGCAGCACGATGGGGGACGCTAGGGCTGCCATTGGGGTTGTCTTGGCCACAATCTTCTTGGTCTTCTCAGGAAGCAGTCCGTGCTCCGGGGGCAGCTGTTGTAGACGACGGCTTACTCGATGGTCCGTGACTACGTTGGTGCTCTCTTTAGGGTCTGGGCTTGGATCACGGCTTCTCGGGGGCGTCCGGTACATGCACCAAAAGCACCTCCACCAGATGTCACGTGGTAGTGACGTTAAAGAACACAGTAGCAGTACTGTGAAAGACAAAACTATCGTTTTATTGGGCGAACCTGTGCCCACAAAACAGGCTACACTTAGAGCACAACGATAGCGGCGAATACAGTCGGCGATCGTCGAAAATCTGATCAGCGGGTCAAGCGCGTCGGCTTTTATACAGAATCGTCGAATGTTCCAGACTAATCGTTCGGACCCGCGTGCCTTCCACAAAGTTCTACACCATTCGCGTCAGGCGAATAAATCAGGTAACGCAAGGTTCGGCGACAACAGACTGCGGATAGAAGCATCGATAACTTTCCAGAAACTTCGGATACATGCAAGCGCGCCTCGCGATGTGCGATAAGATTTGTTAGGCGGCGAAACGTGGTCGCCCGATAAATATAAGTACACGTGTCAATATTATCCATGCTGGGTAATATAGGTAGCTGTATTTTTTTGCAGACAAGCAAATTCATTAAATACGCTGCTTTCAGAGTTTCAGTTTGAGTGCCATATACGGACACAGCGGTTATATAGGGAGAAGATTGCGGGTATGTTGTAGTGTTTAAAGAGGTGCTCACTGTGATTCTGGTATTACACGCCTGCTATGATACGTATGATCTTTTTCTGTAGTAAGTGTATTTTCCTGAGGTTAGATTAAGTTGTTGTGCCCCACACAAGTTGTGTATATTTATTGTGTGATGCAAATAATGAGTGGTAAATTAATATTTTCACGTATGTTCGTAAACGATATCTGTTTTGTTTTCTGTTTAGCATTCCTGCGATACGGCTAAGCTTCTGTACTACATTGTCTACATGTCGATCCCCATGTAGCGTACTAGAGAAATATGTACCTGATACTTATTTTTCATTGACTATTCTTATGCCCCCTTTGTTCATCTGTAAATTGTGGCTTTGTAGGATCTTTGCTCTTTCGCATAAAAACTACGGCTTTTGTCTTACTTGAATTTATTTGCTTACACGCGCAGCTGCGTCTCGCAAGGTCGAGGTACTTTAAAGACAACTGCGCGCATTATCTTTCTTTTGTATCGGAGCACTGAGTGCGACGAACCATGAGGATATGGACCGCATCCGGTGCAATCACGAATTCGAGTGATGGCATGTGCAGCATGTGTCGCCGGGTGTATGTGTAGTTATGCTGCTCGGTGCTATAGCGACCCTGGTAGTGCTTAAATAATACCAGTGAGATATATGAGCTGCATGCCTAATACGCTTTGTTACGGTACCTGAAAGGATTGGGTCTAGACGACGTTTTAGATGTTGCATGCGCTTGGTAGGTTTATTCGCGCTGCATCTAAACTTCCCCATCCTCCACCTACCCCTTTTTTTATATGTATACATGTAATCGCTTCCCCTGACGTATTGAACGGTAAAAGTTGACAACTTCTCAATAAAAAATTACAGTCATGCGCATTACCACATTGAACACATTTCAACATTTACTGTAACACTGAGAACTGTACATAAAACATCATTTTGCATTTGTCAGAAAAGCATAGGCCTTTCGCAAATGTGGATATCGCAAGTTTAATGCAGTGTGCAATACACAAAGTAGCTGTTACAACACGAATGTCGACATTGAGGGCCAAACAACACACATATAATTAAACGTGAATAACACAGAGGGAAGCTTCCAAATATGCTCTGTAGGGCTGCAGAGTATTGCATATATTGTATATGTGCCCTAAATATTCAAAAAGCAATGCACGAATGTCCCATTTACGTTCAGGTCTGTTATGAAGTTTAATACAAGTTTATTATCAGCACATGTAGAACAGGAATGCGCTAGCTCACCTAACATATGATGCTTGCGCGTCAGCAGGGCAGTTATTATAGCACAATTCTATAATAGCCTGTATCACATCTTTTGCATTGTAGAACAATATGCAAAGTTATACTACAGCAACATTAAACATGATAATAATACGAAAACCCTCCCCGTATGTTCGAGATCAATATACTCTATAAGTAGAAAAAATTTAAAAGCAACATGCATTTTATAACATTATGCAAAAAAATATATAGCTAAGCACATAATGGCAATACCAAGTTGTTCCTAGCTAGCATCTTGTTGAAGAAGTAAAGATATCTCAGCAACGCAGTAAATTATTATTCAACGAGACTGGTCACTACAAAAAAAGGATATTGCGCAACATTTCTCTCATTCTACTCACCATTATCTTTTTTGCGTTATCATTATGTAAACTTTAATTTGGTTGTTAAAAGTGTAGCGGGGACTGGGCATGTAGCACTGTGCGCACTGCCACCGCTGCGGCGCGAGACCCGAGCTCGAGCTGCCGATGCCAAGAGCTACGACTGGTCATTCAGAGCTACTTGCGATCCCTCAAACGAGCTTCAATAAAGCCCTTTTCATTTAGTGGAAGTGCTGGGTAACCTCAAGAACTGGAACTCCGACGCCGGACGCTACACACTGCTGTGACCATGCCTGGCTAAACCACCCAGGAAGATACACTACAGCCTCCAGCGGTCATTGTATCTGGTGTGTTGCGCCAGCGTGATCCTGCCATCTTTAGCGGCACCAATGATCATTACGTGGATAATGACGTTGTCATCGCACGAACAGGTGAGCCAGCTCAACAAGTGGGACCGCACCACCAAGTTGCACAACGTGCTGTTTTACTTAACCGGCGTCGCGAACCTCCGATTCCGAAACCACGAACACGATTGTACAACGTGGAGCTCATTCAAGACAATTTTCGCAGAAGTGTTCGGGCGCCCCGCTGTGCGAAATCTTTGCGCTGAACAGCGCTTACGCGGGCGCGCGCGACATCACGGTAAAACTTTCACAAGTGACATCGAATATGTCATTGGGCTGTATAAGCGCGTGAATCCGTCAATGGCAGAACAGGACAAGATAAAACACATTTGAAAGGCATTGATGGGGACGCCTTTGAAATGTTACCGAAGGACCGCGTACCGTGGTCGAAGTTATCAATTTGTGCCAAAATTTCCAAGGGCTACTGAAACAACTCAGCTCGGCGCCCACCGGCCACGGAACATTCACTAGCAGCATTGCATATGAAAGCTCGTCCATCTCCGTGTCAGCCGGCTCCTATGGCCGCGCCTCTGGCGTATGCTGAAGCCGTGTACGGGCGCCTCGTCTGCCGGGGTTCTCACCTCCGTCTTCGCCTCGGCAGCCGGCAGCTCCCTTTTTAGTCCACAGCAGCAGGGTACAAATCCTTGGCTTACTGCTGACAACTAAGGTCCCTGACAACAAGGCAACAACATAAGCCGCTGACAACATATCCCGCTGACAACAAGGCAGCGACATATGCCGCGCGCGCCACCTAGGAAGTTCCCGTAGCAGACGGCGCCCAAGCTAAACCGCGGCGCCGCGGCATTCGTGAGGTGAAAAAATATCTTCACACGCGGAACTTAAACACTACTGGTGCCTTACTGTGATGAAAAATGAAAGATGGGCCCGAACTGCTAAATCTTGTCCTTTAATTTAAAATGAGCGCTGAAAGAAAACCGCTCAAGAGAGCAGAATGAGGGCTTGATCGCCTCGATTCCGCATGTTTAGCTTTCGTTCGTTCGCGCTCAATCACCGTGCGAGCCTTGGTGATTGCTTGCGCTTAATCCCGTTTGGTCTATGAATTCTTTTGCTTGTAAGTGTGCTGCGTACACATAGCGGTTACTGTGAGCGCAGAATTTGGGAATGAAGGAGGCTGACAGTCGCTTGGACCGAAAAACTTTCGACATAACGTGGCTGAAATGTGCGACCCTCACGGCAACTAAACATCTTGTGTATGTGTGGAAAGGAGTGCGTTAGCAGGCTTGCCGCTGAGTGTCTCTGTCGTGTAGAGATTACACGACGACTGTTCTGTTTTGTGGTTCAGTGCTACGAGCCAGTGCAACTGTCGTGACATTCTGAAGCGGCGGTATGGACCGTGTCAGCGAGTCTCCTCGATCGTGTTCGGGCTGCCAGCGCGATCTAATCTCGCGGCACACCAACATCGAGCATAATGTGTGCGCGTGTGTGAATGCTGTTGACTGTTCTCGTGAACCGTGCGACCTCACCACGTAAACTGGAATCATTATGCTCATTGTTGTGTTTACACCTTTTCGTCTCCGTGCACCGCTAATGCCCCGTAACAATTAGAGGGTCCTTATACGACACGCACGCGGATTTGCCTAGCTATTACTGCACTGTGTTTTGCTGGCTTTCCGTGTATCACTTCTGGCGTTTTTTCTTGTGTTCATTTGCAGTTGTGTGTAAAATGTAAAATCGCATCAGTAAAATGGCATCGCCGATTACTGAAACATCTTCGAGTGTAAGGGAACTTTGGAAGGAATGAACTCGCAGCTGTATGTAATGTACATTGATATATTGTATTATACTTTATTATTTGATGACAAGTAGCAGTGGCTATGCAGTATCTGTTTTTAAAAGCAGAGTAATGCAGGCATAGGAATATATTTATTTACATATGGAATGCGCAAAATACTATTAGGATAGGCAGAGTTGGAAATGACTTTCTGGACATATTGTAAAGCGCAGTTAACAACGCGCGCACAAACACAGGAAAGTGTGAATGTAGAATTCGCTGCTGGAATTTGTGATTTTTTATCGCACGGAACGCAATGTGTATATTTGTCAGCGAGTTAATGCACTTCTGCCCCAATATTCACTTGCATGCTAGGTCATACTGCACTTGCTCAGTGAAGGGGCTCATAATGCACTAAAATCAGTGATCTCGCCAAACTTCGGCCGTCAACATTCATGCGCGTGAATGAAATACTATCGCAGCTCTGCACGCAGACGTGTGCACTTTCTCTCTCACCTTCGTATCGCTCTACGTTACTTTCTTCGCATAGTCGTGCAGTTACCGACGGTTCTGTCTTTCCGTCCGATTCTATGCGACAGCATTTATCTTCTGATTAGGTTTTCTTTGCCGCGCGGGATGCAAAATAACTTCTTGCCGTCCTCCCTCTGATCTCGGCACCCACCCGCACAGCAACAAGACATTTCAGTCCTTTGCATCGTAGGTCATAGTGAGCTATTCGGCGGGCTCATAACGAACTAAAATAAGTAATCTCCACAAACTTTGGCCATCAACATTCATGCGCGTGAGTGAAATACTATTACAGCTCGACTCACGCACATGTATACTTTCTATCGTACCTTTGTATCGTTCTATGTTACTTGCGTCGCATAGTCGTGCAGTTACCGGCAGTTTAAAGTTATTCCGTCCAATTCTGTGCAAGCATATTTTTCTTCTGGTTGCCGCGAGGGATGCAAAATAACTTCTTGCCATCGTTCATCCGATTTCGGCAACAAGGCATTTCGGCCCTCCCGGAACGAAATTATCGCAGCAATGTGCATAGCACAACAGGCGAAACGCGCGCACTTCGCCCGGCGCGCAGGATTTTTCATGGCGGCAAAGGGGCGGAGCAAGGTCACATGTCACCCATCTGCCTATCACTGGCGTGCCCAGCTGGATCAAAGCCTGTCTGTACTTTAGAATTATTGAAGGATTTTACTGACAACTGCCCAATGTGCTGCACCTGCGGTATTCCGGGACATGTAGCGCGCTTCTGCCGCCGGCGCTTGCCGGGCTCCACGGGCACCGCGCGACCCCCTAGCTACGGCTACCAACCATTCCGTATGCCTCATCAGCTGCCTCCGAAATTCTACGCTGCTGATGACATACCAGCTCCGCATTCACAGCTCTATGGTACTCGTCGCTCGCCTTCCTCTCGTCGTCGCTCTCTCACCCATGCGTCGCAGGCCCAGTACCAGTACTACTGAGGCAGAAAACTGATTTCCGCAGTTCCGGAAGCACGACCTGCGTCATCGTTGGAACTTCAAAGTCCTTTTTTTCCCCGCAAGCGTTATTGATGTGTCCATTGATGGCGTCAAGTCTCTTACGCTCGTCGATACAGGTGCTACTGTATCCATGATTAGTGAAAAGCTGTCGTGCATTGTGGAAAGTGACCATGACGCCTTCGATATATCGCTTAGAAAAGCCAGTGCACAACTAGTTCAGCCAGTCGCTTTGTTCGCTGCCAGGGTGCTGATCCGAGACATTCTGTATTCTATTGATTTCTTTTAGCTAACTTGTTGCTCCCACGACGTGATACTCGGTTGGGATTTTCTGTCGCACCATCATGCCCTCATTGACTATGCACGTGCTGAGGTTCAGTTCTCCGTTCTGTGCGATTTGCCGTCTCACGACTTTCAAGTTCGTTATGTTAGCAAGATCTGTGTAACTTCAGATACTTACCTACATCCTCACAGCGCTGTATTTGTCCCTCTTTCATGCGTATCGCTTGCCGACGCGACGGTAATGTTTACACCCGTTGCCATCTTCATTCACCGCCAGCCTATGTTGTAGCCTCTCGCCCTCCTCACCGTTCACCATGGTGCTGCAGAAATACTGGTTTCGAAGCCAAACTCGTGCGCTTTGGCTTTGCACTGTGACGAGATTATTGCTACCATCCATACTGCAGACGCTGGCGTTATTGTGAATTTCCCTGTTACCGACGGTGTAACGCTAACGTAACAGCACTGATACCCCATGTGCCATCTAACCGTCGCTCTATTGCCGATGACCTCGAGCCGACACAAGGTGAGTGGCTGCTTACTCTTTTAAATGATTTTCATGCCTCTTTTTATTTGAACCAAACGTCATTAGGGCACACAAGTACCCTCTCTCACCAAATTGATACGGGACATCACGCACAATTACGTCAGCGTCCCTACAGCGTGTCAACCACTGAGCGTCGTCACCGAGCAACTAGAAGATATGCTTGAACCTGGTGTTATCAAGCCATCTTGCAATCCTTATTCGGTTCCCGTAGTACTAGTTGATGGCTAGATTCCTTTCTGTGTGGAATATCGTCGCGTCAGCACGATTACACGAAAATATGTATATTCTCTACCGCGCAGAGATGACGCCCTGGGGCGCTATAACTTAAGGCTACTCCAAGCATTTCTACTCCAATTCTTGGAATTGGAAAAGTAAGGTATTTTGTGCGCAAATAGTAGTTCTTGGAATTGGAAGTGGGGGTATGGTATGGCACAACTTTAATGAAGTCCTGCAGACCCTGAGTCTTCACGCAGCGGGCCGCTCCTACGTGGGAACCGGAAGGCCGAGCCTCTCGGCCGCATCGTGGTCCTCCTGGACAGCCCAGAGTTGGTCAGCCAGAAGAGGGCTGCGGAGAGCCGCCTCCCATCTGGCCGAGCTGTTAGCGATGATAGAGCGTGACCGGGCACACCGCCAGAGTATGTGGTCTAACGTGGCTATTTCTCCACAATCCTGGCACGTTGCATTGGTGTAAGCATCTGGATAGATTTTATGTAAAAGCGACGGATTGGGGTAGGTATTCGTTTGTAGTAGACGGAGCGTTAATGCTTGAGCTCTATTGAGATGCGGATGAGGAACAAAGTAGGGTTCTACGGCTGAGATAGTAGCGTTTAGTAATCTCGTTGTAGGTGGTTAAAAACTTTTTTGAGCCACCCCCAATTCGCCTGTCTATCATGCGACGTCACGAAAACCGCAATAGCTCTCCATCCGATATAACGCGTACGCACTAATTATGCATCTTTGGACCAAAGAAAAAAAAATCTTTCTGATTCGACGCCTTTTAGCCATTAACCCTCGGCTGTTGGTCAAAAGTTTTCGGGCTGCACCCACTTCACCAGCCTGTCACGCGACGTCACAAAACCGCAAAAACACACTACGCCAAAGTGGCGTGTACGCGTTAAAGATGCATTAATGTTCCGATCAAAACTGAGTTTCTTCTTTGAATAGCTGCATGCTGCCCCGTTCCGAAAGGACAAAAAGATGGCTGCCGCCGATCGTTCAGGCCCTGGCTACTCGCACATGCCGAGGAGAGTATGGGTTTATTTGCGTACAATAAACCTTTTTGGGTGGTCGTCTAACGTTTTCGAGCACTTTCGGCACGTTTTCGAACTCGCTCAGCCAACTTTTCTTCGCTGAGGATTATTTTTAACGGCATTCTTAACCTTCCGTTGCATTCCGCCGTGATTTTCGACCAGACACTTCAAGCCGAGTAAGGGAAAGTGGACCAATCGCAGACGCCGGCACCACCCTCTTCATCCGGTTATCGATTTTCAGTGCACTGGCTCGGCCCCATCGAATCCCTCTCCCCTTGAGCGTGCTCCTCGCCTCTTGTCAGGCAAATAACTAAGACAAGCTGCTCACGGTAGGCAATATTATTCGTTTATAAAGCAAACAAAAGTGACCTCCTATAAGCGAGGAGAGCGTTTGCTTGGTCTGTTCAGACAACCATGCTGGTCATCCCCCGATGCTTGCGTCGGCAGTTACGCAAGTTTGACGTCAGGAGATTGGAATAAAAACACATTGGCATAGTTTACGTTATAGTGCCCCTGGATTATCTTCATGGGGCCGAATTCTTTTCTTTTGGGCTACTCTTTATTGGTAAATTCTTTTCGTTTTCTCAATTAGGCTATTTGCAAGTCCCGATGGATGAGTCCGACCGTTGGAAGGCAGCTTCACTAAGCCGGACGACCTGCATGAGTGTAGGATAATGCCATGCAGCCTATATAATGCGCCCGCGACATTCAGAAGGATTATGGACAGTATTCTGCGAGGCCTCAAAGGGAAGACGCGTTCTGTTATTTAGACGGCGTGGTAGTTTTCTCCACTGGTTTCACCACTCACCTTTCTCGTCTACACGAAGTTCTTACTTGCCTTGCCACCACCGGCCCTCAACTTAAATTGAAGATGTGCCGCTTCGGAGCCTGCAAGCTGACGATACTTGTCGTCGTTGTTTCCAAAGAGAGCGTCCTTACCTACCCTGGCAAGCTTCCTGCTGTCGCAGAATTTCGGCGGCCAGCTACAGTGAAAGAGCTCTGAGGTGTTGTCGGTTTTTACTCTTATTTTTGTGGCTTTGTGTGCAATTTTGCCTGCATCATCGCACCCCCGACGAAGCTCCTGACTGGCCCTGCTGACCTTCGCGAGTGCACTCCAGCCTGCGACATTGTGTCCAGCATGCGACATTGTGGCGTCTGCTTACCTCACCGCCTGTTCTACGCCAGTACTACCCCAGTGCACCGACCGAAATTCCTACGGACGCCAGTGGCGTTGGTCTTGGAGCCGTCCCTGCGCAACGCAAGCCTGGCTTTCCGGAATATGTGGTTGCATATGCGAGTCGTGCCCTCACGAAGGCAGAAACCAATTATTTTGCCAGGGAAAAAGAATGTTTGTTTATATTTTGTGCCTTAAATTTGGTCCTTACTTGTATGGCCATCCGTTCGACTTTGTGAAAGACCACCACGCGCTGTGTTGGCTTGCGTCACTGAAAGATCCATCGGGTCGTCTTGAACATTTGGCTCTTCGGCTCCAAGAATTTGACATTTGCGTCATCTATCCCTCCGGGCGTCAACATTCTGACGCAGATGCGATATGCCGACCACCCATACGATCCGACGAAACGCCACCCTCATCCACGAAGTACCCGGTTGGTATGCGCTTGCTGTTACTGACATGTCGTCTGAAAAGAGAAACGATCCGGGGATTGCATCTGTTATTGACATTACCACCAGTTCTTCAACAGCTACATGCTTTCGAACCTTTCGTCACCAAGCCATTCATTTCGTTCTACTGGACGCTATCTTGTACCGCCGAAACTATCAGCCAGACGCTCGCAAATCGCTGCTAGTCATCCATCGCCATTTGCGTTCTGACATATGCACGTATTTCTACGCCGACTCACGACAACCTCATTCTGGCGTCCTGAAAGCCAGCAGTACTACTAGTGCAGCATGCATTCTTATGTCCGCAAATACATTCGGTCATGTGCAGCCTGTCTGCGACGCAAGACATCTCCTCATACGACAGGCCCTCTGAAGCCTTTACGGTGTCCTGCACGTCGTTTTGGCCGGGTTGGCGTTAAATTTTATGGGCCTCTTCCATGAACTGCTACTGGAAATCGTTGGATAATTTTCTCAGTAGACCATCTAACAAGATACGCCGTTAGTGCTGAACTTGCTTCGGCTGCTGCTCGCGACATCGCCATATTCATCTTACCGCACGGCGCGCCGCGAGGATTGCTCCACGACCGAGGCCGTGTCTTCCTGTCCGAAGTTATGAACTAGCTACTCGCCGCGTGCCGCACTAATCACCGCACCACTACGGCGCATCACTCACGCACTAACGGTCTAACGGAAGGATTGAACCGCACTCTTGGTGACATGCTCACTATGTATGTTGCTTCTGATCATTCCAATTAGGACGACGTCCTCCCTTTTTTGACGTACGCGTATAAAACCACCACTCAGGCTAGCACAAGTTTCTCACCATTTTTTTCTGCTTTATAGACGTGAACCATCCTCTACCCTAGACACCGTATTACCATGTCATCCGGATGCCTCTGGATTCATCCCTCTTTCCGAAGTTGTTTGCCATGCTGAAGAGTGCCGTTGACTGGCTCCCTCATTCACGTCGTATACCAAAGGCATCCAAAACGTTTGCCACGACAGCGATTACCGCACACAGTCCTTCGCTGTGCACTCTCTCGTCTGGCTTCGGCTGCACTTCTAACTTCCAGTCCTTAGCCCAAAGCGTGCTCCGATATATGAAGGTCCTTACCGGATCGTCGAGTGTACATCGCCTGTGAATTATGTGGTGGTTGAACCAGTGACGCCATTTTCGGACAAGCTGCGAAGTAGCTGCGAGACGGTTCACGTAAGCCGCCTGAAGCCGTCCCACGATCCCTCATCGTGTCATCACCATAGGTCGCCAGTATGGCTTCTCTTCGCCGCGGGGGCAATTGTAGTGGGGAATATGCATGTAGCACTGTGCGAGCAGCCACCGCTGTGGCGCGAGACCCGAGCTCGAGCTGCTGATGGAAGAGCTAGGACTAGCCGTTAAGAGCTACATGCGATCCCTAGAACGAGCTTCACTAAACGCCCTTTCAAAAGATTTCGTTTACATAATGTTTTCATGGCCATATTTCCTTTGTATAACAGCTGCGCCAATATTTCCCAAGCTAAAAGATACTGTTTTAATTCTTGTGACTGGAGTCAGTCGACCACGCAGACCAGCAAGGCCATTTCAATGCTTCAAGAATGGTTATTAGCCCATTAGGGGGTAATTTAAATGGCACATATTACATCGCCTAGAAAAGCAAATTGTATGCCTTGTACTTAGAAAACGTTCCAGGACATAAGGGCAAGGCACAGAATTGGGCAAAAAGGAACACGTTGTCGTATTTCTTCACTCGGTTGCTTGCTGCACCACCTATCCTTTTTGGTATGAGCGAACACGAGCCAGCTGTTGCCTGTGCGGAAGGTGCATCTTATCGGAGTTCCTTAGCTTACGAGAAGTACATTTTGGCTGATGAGCAGGTGCGTATACAATAGGCTGTGAGAGGGCAACAATAATGCCAGCTACTTTTGAGACGGCACACTTGCTGTAATCATCCCCATCATTGTCACTGCACATCTACATGCATAGCTTTCCCATGTTATACTGACAATGTAGGAAGCAGTTGAAGCCCACGTTTTCTCAACAGCAGGGCTCCTGAAAGAGGTCATACTTGTACAGGCGACAGCACGAACCAGGTGAGAAGAAAAATGATTGCTAAAAATAAAACCATATCTTTTTTATTGGTATAATGCCGGGTGGTACACTTCCCTTCTGCGTCCGCGACTTATGCACTATAGCGTTTTTGATGTTACAGGACTCAGAAGCTCAACTTTCAGCATGGACGCTTTGCATTTCTTAAAGGTCTTCAGTAATATTATGTGTTTGCGATGCTGTTGTCTTCATACTTCCCTAAAAGTGCACAGACCACAGAATTTTGTAAATGATATGGGATATCCGAGTGAGTATCCGTTCTTGCTGCTTTTTTCTAAATTGCAAACTCAGCTTTTTGTTCCCTGTACAGTCAGAAAACCTGAATCAGAGCAAAGTGGTTACGAATGTGAGAGCGGCGTTCTAAGAATCACGTCGAAGGTTGTGCTAGTAACTCGCATAAAGCACACATGTGTATAAAATAAGGCACAATTAAATTATATAACACAAAACAACATGTTTGAAAAATATGATGCTCATATTGTACTTTTGTATGCTACAACTACAGTACTTTTCTCTCTGCAAATGCAACTTCAGGTTCTTCTATCCCCTTTTCTAAAAGAAATTTGTGGATTCTAACTCATGAAGTCAATGCAAGTTATCTTAAAATTACACATTGGTGCTTTCTCCCACTTTCATGGTATATATATTTTTTTCACACACATATTTACAGACCTTGGTTCACGTTGCTGCTTAATGTTATTGTTTTGCATTTTCGCACTGTTACTCACCATAAATCCAGCAGTAACCATTAAATTGTCATAAGCCAAGTGTTTCAATGAAGAATGTAATGCTCTAAAAAAGGTGCAGTAGCGATAAAAAGCTACTTTTTAAATTACACATTAGAAATTCTGGCAACTTCAATTTTTGTTTCCCTTTAGCTGCATTATCCGTTCTAGTAAATAAGTATCTTAAGGAGCCGAGCAAGGTAGTCAGTCTACGTTCATGATTATAGATTTAAGAGCTCACATATTATCACTTGGTCACTATTTGCCTACACTATTACTTAAAATCATTTCTCACTAACATTGCTCGTATACTTTGATGCATACACAGGCTCTCCGCATTTGGAGATGTCATAACCTGAAATAGAGCGTTCGTACGAGTGTCACATTCGTACATGAATACATTTTGTGCTGCTTGAATTGTCTACTCACTTGCATACTCATTTTGTGCATACTCCATTTTATACCTAGAAGTAAACGCTATGAAGGCTACAGGAACACTTCATTCGCAGTTCCCATTGAAACCTAAAATTACACCACATAATGGAAAAAAGATGTTAGGTACGTGCCATGCAATTCAGTGTAAAATTAGGTCTCGGAGGCAGTGAAATAAGAGGTATTAATACTATTATTAATATCATTATTATTATTATTATTATTAGTAGTAGTAGTAGTAGTAGTAGTAGTAGTAGTAGTAGTAGTAGTAGTAGTAGTAGTATAAGAAAAGAGTCTAATATCTGAGCCTAATTACCACCTAATGAGCACAGTGACGCATTTCTGAGACCAGCGGCAAAAGAAACTTCACTCACGGCCAAAACATACAGTATGCCACGAACTGGAAGGGCAAAGGTGCACAAATGATACGTAATTTGGCTTAAACTTGAGCCTGCCGGTGGCAGCTCTAATAAGTGAAAAAGAATGTTTTTTGAAAAATATTGCAGATCTAGAGCTACTGCACTTGAAACATGCAGCGCAAAACTTCCCTGACTGCCCTACTTGTTCCACTTCCACGTTACCTGCTGTGTATAAAACGGATTATAGTTGCATTAAAATTACTAATAGTAGCATGTGAGCATAGTAACTACTGGTGCTGGAACAGTATTTGCTTTGTGAGGAGTGCTCGCGCATAAATATGCCTTGAGTGTCCTGTCACCTTTTCACCTGCTCTCTGAGGTGAAGCATAAAGTACGTATTCGCATGAGCTTAATCAATCCAGTTACATGCACAGAGTTGCCTCTATAGTGTTCAAGGCTTGAGAAGGTCTTTTCATGCCTCACACAACGGGCGGAGCGATAGTAGGACCATTCGTTGCATTGTCATTTTTCTAACATTGGCCAACTTATAACGAAAGGCATTCTCAGCAGTGTGAAGGACATGGTGCACCAGAGCAGATGGCATGATGAGTCCCTGAATATTTGTAATGAAAATCAGTACACTAGTGATGTGATCCTTGACCAGTATGTCAGTGCAAAAAGAGCATGTTACGCGTTTTGCCACTCAACTGACAATGAAGCCTCCAATGTACTGCACCCCAATATTGAAATTTGTGAGGCCATAGCTGAGCTTTGCATAGTCATTGTCAGCTACCTCAAGAATAATAGATGCCTCTGGTGAAGGGGATTAGTCACTCTTCCCGTGCTGGCTCCGCTGCATCCTCTGATGTGGCACTGACATGAAGCCCTCTAGGTCAGGAGTGACATCTCCAGTTTTCACTAGTGTTACATCAGCTTGAACGAGGAGGCTGCCTATAGCTTACCGAAACTGCATGGCAGGATTGCTGTTCCACCGTCCTCGATGGCGCACGCAACTTAAAACATTTCTTTGTGATCTTGGCTGAGGCGGTATGTGCAAATGTGGCAGTAAGAATTAGAATATCACAATTTTATTACACATCGAAATAACCTCATTTCCGTTGGTACTGAATTGCCACAGTTGACATGGGGGTCCTATACTTTATGAAAGTATTTATTCTTCAAATTATAACTTATGCTTCAGCACACATCAGGGGCTATATCCCGCAGCTATTCTTTTCCTGTAATTTCGTTTCCTTTGCTTTTCTTACGCAGCCAATGCCAGTGATGAAGGGCTAGCTGTATGACTAATCTGTCATGTGGGGTGAGCATATAAAGTTAAGTAATAAGTAAGAAAGCCGCAACACATACATTAGTGTTGGGTGGTGACTAAAATTTTACGCTGTTTGATCTGTACCTGGTAATTGATGAACAGGTTCATAGGCTGTGTGGATTTGCCTACACAAGCGAAAAAAGTCAAACCTGCTGATTTGTCATGCTACAAACACTTTCAATAAAGAGTATGTGCTATGTAAGCGAAGATTTGCTTTTGTTATTACTTGAACGACACTATATACAAATAGACATTCAGGCAGCTATAACGCAAACGTCACTACAGGTCTGGCTGCAAAGTAACTAAGCTTCTTAAGATTTTCTGGCATTGAAAATTGCTCTACTTATTACCAGTCATGAATGCATGAATGAATGTACGGTTTTTATTGACACAAGGATTAGCAGTCATACCAGCTGCGGAGAAAATGCCCCTGCAAGGCATTGATATTGCCGGGACACGCCAGCCTTTCTTTCTGAGAAAAGATGCTGTACATGCACGTGTGCTAGGTCACATCGACAGAAATACTACAAAAAATTTCAACAGATTTTTGCCGCAAATGCAGCATGCGTGTGTGGGTCCAGTCGGATGTCGTTTCCTTCCTTGCTGCTGTGCCGGAGAAGTGAGGATGTCATGGCGGCGCTCGCCTGATTTTGGTATCTGAGCTCGACTGATTAAATGCGATTAAACACTAGTCGCTAAAGAATTAATAGATTAATTGGAAGGTTAATTCATCGATTTTCCATCCCTAACAAATTGTTTAACTGGTGCACCATATCAATGCTAAGACTTCAGGTGTGGCACAACCAAGTGCAATAACTTGAGCAGCCAAATTTAGTTATCTGTGCTTTATTCTTGCTGCATTTATAGTGTAGATTTGTGGCATTTCACTTAATATTTGTCTCATTCCGCACTGACCATTTACTTCACGGAAAAGTGGAAGTTCCGCAGTTACCTACAACTCTGCTTACTTTAAAAGCCTGTCTGTAAGATCAGCTACATTCTTTAAGGTGAATGCCAAACTGTCTATTGACATACGTTTCCTAGGCGTGCAGGCTAGGTCTCCAGGTGACAGTCGCAAGGACATCAGATTGGTCGGAAAATGTAGCATAATGTTTTTCTGGTGCTGAATAGTTGTTGCTCAGAGTAGAGCTTTGAACTCGAATGCTCTTGGCATCTAGGAGTTCAGGATTTCAAATTATCTGGAAAAGGCTGGTTGTTACTTAAATGTAGCGTAGCTTTCTATTATGACTTACCGATCGACATCAGCAAAAAACTTTGATGTTCCACCACACACCCTAAACTGTTGTAAGTTCAGGTGCCGTGTCAGCTCCTGGCTTCTGTGATTGACAAACTGAATGTTTATGCAGCCAGTCGGACTTTCATTTTCTGCTGATAACGCTCAATATGAGCCCTTCTGAGCTCGTTAGCTACCCGAAGACCTCCAGCTTCTTGAAAGTCCTGAATGTTTTCAATGTAGTGCCGTTCACTTTTCTATAAAATAGAATTCATATCCTAGACTGCACAATAGTTCACGAGATATATTATTTGGCACAATTGGCACATCGAGGAACTTGAACCGTATTTGGCACATCGATGAACTTTGTCTCCAATAAGATTTCTGAGCAGTTTCAGGCCATGTGCTGCATCAAATAAAACTGACACTTCTTTTGACGGTTCCACAGTGTATCTGAAGGATCTCTCGAAGAAGTTTCTGCTGGTCTCATGAACACGGCATCCCAGCAATTTTGCCATTGCAACATTTTCTGCAAGGGCATCACATAAGATGTCCACTGGATCGGGTGAATACTCGGTGAGCTGAACAATGGTCTCCTTAATAACGGTCTTTAGCATTTATCCACTGAATATTTTATTCATAAACTACGCAAATGGTAATTTCTATGGGAAAGCAACACCTGCTGTCATTGAAGCAAGTGCGTCTCCTGCTACGCTTGTGTCATCTGTTTCAATTGGGGTCTGGCCATTGCCCAAGTCGACGTAGCCTATCAGCCAGCTGCTTGCGGTGTAAACATCAATTTTTCATGCTCTTGCCATCAGACAGCAGAGTTTGTCTCTTCCAGCTTTTTCCATTAAGAATTTTTTTCAGGTGTTCGAAGGCTTCGTGGGTAAACTCTGGCCAAACATCAACTACTCTCAGCGAGGTACGGATTGTTTCTTTGTCGGGAATACAGAATATGCTGGAGACGCAATTGTAGGTGCTGGGTGAATTGTTCTACAATGTTGTTGCTAACTTGCGAAGCTTTTTACTCTAGCGCGTTCGCCCTCATGCTCGGCTGACGTTGGTGCTATAACTTTAATTAGCTCCGTCGCTAGCTCACCAAATGATTCCAGTACGAGCTCCCCTTCAGGAGAGATCAGCTGCTTTTCCTTCATCTCACTGGTAAGTCCTTTAGGCGTTACTACTTTCTCTCTCTTTTCGAACGTTATATTTTGTTCGTTTCAGCTTCCGTCTTCTTTCGACAGTGTCTTTCTGTATCCAGAAGCTTTGTCCTTGGAGACTGCAAAGTGGAATTGATATGATCATCACTGCCTCTGATGTGCCAAAAAGATGCTGCTGCCTGCAATAAGAGAGGTTTCCCTTGCGTAGGTATCGGTGCAACTGGGATGTAGCGCATCTAACTTTTTTTTACTCCAAGTAATACTACAAGCTAAATTGTTGCTGCAGAAGTAAATACTGGAAAAGCAGAGAGCATGTTGTAGTGAGTGTACTGCATAAAGCTGAAGTATTCTTAACAGTAGCTAATCTGCAGGCTCCTCTCTGAAATTCTCACCTATAATTACAGCGTAAAAGATCTCAAAAATAAAAGCGAGTACTCTCAGCACCAGTACAATTGATTCTTGCCTCTTACCTGCATCTGCCTCCACGGTGTCTTTGTTGGTGGAGTCTGCACAGGGGAGCTGCCGTGGCGAGATGTAGGAGTCATCTCAGAGAAAGAGCATCGTTTACACAGAGAAGCGGCGGTTTTCGTTCCCTATGGCTTACCCTCAAAAGCTTCTTTGGCGACATGGGCGACGCACCCGCAGTCAAGGTGGCTGTTTGAGGTGTGCTGGCCGCCTAAGCCTAAGAGAAGAAATTAAGTGAATGTTCAAAACTAATGCCATTGCTTCTTACATCGTACTTGCATGTGCCTCCACGGCATCTTGGCTTGCGGAGTGTGGATGAGGGAGCTGCTTTATCTAGGTGTAAGCATCGTCTAATCAAGAATAAAACAGCATTCAAACGGGGAACTGTGGAAATAAGTGCACTTCTCATGTCTGCTTCTTGCAATGTTTTTGAATAACGGTTTTGGGAAATACACCAGCACTTTAAATTATTTTGCCTTTCACCTGCAGGTGCTGCTGCGAGATCCTTGGTATGGCTGCGTGCAGCATTGTAACACTTGGTGGAGGCACTTGAACTGATAGCTAAAAATATAAAGAATTATGCTTGTCATCGTGGATGCTTTCTATTTGTTAAGTGCGGTGGTAACTACTGTACGGGTGCAAGGCCTCCCTCATCCATGCCGCAAATGCCATAGATTTAAATTTAATTTTTTTTATATTGTTTCAAAAGGTGTCTCATGTGTATACATTAGATGGGATCCATTTTTTATTGACCCCAGTGTGGACATAGCATCATCAAATTCTATTTTTTATGCGCGGCTTATGTTTTGGTTTGTTTCTCAACTTGCGATGTAGCAGTCTCATGATGCTTATGTGACTCCATGCCATGACACATCAGCTTTCATTTTGCAGAAAAACAACAGATTTCCTGACCAACTGTGCGCCCTTGCAACACTCGCATTATCTAGGTGTAGTCTGCCTAGGTAGACTTGCTTGACCACCACTACAGATTCTTGCATTTTGAAATACCGTTCTTTTTTTTACCAAAATCATTTGACACCTCACAATTTCTGCACCGTGCACTTCTGAAACTGCGCACTCACCGCATTTGCTTGTTGTTTTTTACTAGAAATGTCGTCTTTAATTTAGAGCTTAAAGTCTACCTTTGGAGCATACAGAAGGACTTGTCATTGCATATCAACTCCATAACAACAGGGAAACATATTTTACTGAATATTGTCAAATATACAACAGAAGATTGGTGCATGTAGCTTGCACTGCGGTTAGGCTGAATGAGCCACAACATAACTCATCCCAGTTGATAAATTAAAGCACATTTTAGTATGACGTACAACACATATGAAAGACCATATGGATGCCATTGTGATGGGTCATCTTCCGTTTACAGCAAAATTATCAGTGCGCGTCAAAAAACTTATTGCGCATACCCCTTTAGACACTGATTTAAGGAAAAGGAGCTAAAACTGCCCACAGGATCTATTTTTACCTGTGAGTCTACGCAACAAAAATTTGTATCCCAGCCAGCTGCTGAGTGGTATTTGAGATTATGCCAGTTTTACGTATGTGCATGTTATCTAAAAAAACTCGAACTTCGAAAATGCCCGCAGGGGTCTGATGTGCATATCTCCAGTTCGTAGATACATACGTAAAAGACTCAGCAAAAATTGTAAGTGAACGATGCCACAATCCCGGAGTCGATCATTCAAATGGATTCGCAGCACAAATTTGTGACCAGAAGAGATATGTCACATGAAATGTCATGCATGGAAGTATAGAAAATATTGCGCTGTTAATAAAAGCCCAGGCTTTTAATACAATAATAATAATAATAATAATAACAATAATACTGTGAGTTCCTGCACTCGATTTCATCCGTACTAGGTACTCACCTGTTGATTGCTTCCTGGCACAGAAACACTCTGCACAGCATCATGCTTGAATTTCTTGCTTTTATGGGCCATATAGAAGCATGATGCTTCAAAGTGGAATGAACAGATTCCATGACTTCCTTTTACATTCACCAATAAAATTCTCGTTGCGCTGATCCACCTGTCCAGCAATTCCCTATTACTGAAGGTCCAAAATCAAGAAAGGGGCTGACAGATAGAATGGTACACTGTGGTATAAAGTTTGTAAACAGGGATAAGGTGCCTCAGAAAGGCTGGCCAATGTTTCGATAGGAGGACCTATCTTCATCAAAGGTGGCCTTGTCATCCATGGCATGTTAGTTTTAAAGGGTTAGTGCAGTGACGACACGTGCTGGTGATGTCGGTGGCGGCTGGTTTAAAAGGTTATAACTAAGGAGGGAGACAGGAAAAGACGACTGCCGATTTCCTCCAACTAGGTCAGTCTGTAGGTACCCTCAATGTGAAGAAGAGGCCGAACAGGTGAGTTTGCCTCCGCCGGGGGGCATTGAAGGTCGAAACACCCTGCATCGACCCAACCCCCAGTATTCCCATTTCCCCAGACACGGCTTAGGCTCGCACGGCTACACGCGGGAGGGTCCAACCCTCGTGTGCGCAGGTACGTGGTATCGCAACACACCAAACGCCTGCTTAGGCAGACGCCCCTGCGGGGACGCGTGTTTTCCTATCACCATGGTGTCTTGCGTAACATGGAAGCATGAGAATGGTGCGAGGGCCCCATTCACGTACCCTCGCGTTCATGAAAACGGTGCGAATAGTTTTACGTTAGTTTAGGAGCCAACCATACTGTGTTCTCATATTTGTGGAAATAACGTTTGCTACCTCCCGTAAAGCTAACAACACCACGGTAAAGAGCCCATTCTGTTAGCCGCCAGTAATTCAGCTTTTCGACGTCCTGTATCTGATGACTGCAATGTTACAATTGATCATCTTGCAATACTTTTCAAAATAAGTGCCAACAGAGACAGCACTCCGATGAAGAAACAACAATGACATGACAAGCGCACCTTGTCATTGCTGTTTCTTCATTGGTGTGCTGCCTCTATTGGCACTTCATATTTGGAAGCTATGAACCTACTATCCCCGTAATATGTTCTCCATGCAGAAGTTTCTTTCTTCTTCTCTTTTGTAGCAGATACTAAAGGTACCAAAGCGCGAAAATTGACTTGCCAGGCAAAGTTATTTCTGCGTAGTGGCACTTCTACATGATAAAAGGGCACCTCACAAACAACTAAGAATGGTTGCGCAACTGCTAACCGAAATCACAGTCATGCAATTATACGCCTAAGATCAATTGTATCCAGCGGCATCGTATAAGCCCTTGATATTTCCCTTCCTACTGCTGAAAGATATCTCACAACCTCGTTGATATTTCGTGATATCACAAACATTTCGGAATGATCAAGGCATCGCTACAAGGAATCGCTAAAGCGCTGCGTTCAAGTATCGCAGCGACCACTTAATTTCACGCCAAATGCTCTTTGAGAAATTCTTTAGCCACAATAGAACCATAAAATTTTAATGACCGTGATTAATGGAGGGCGCGATGACCACACATCGCGCGCTCGACGCGTGCGGTCACTGATATCATAGCAGCGCAAACACTGCAGTGCAAAGCCAAATGAGCCTCTACAGTGTCAAAAAATGCAATACCGCCATTTATGACTGCGCTACAACTACGGAACAAACAAAATTTAAAGGATATGTGCGCCGCACGCTCACATGTTAAGAAGTAGCGACTGCCAGACGATGCGACGCACCATCCACGCTATCGGGCTTCGACCAGTGTCCGACAGGCGGCGACTCCGCTCGATCTCAGGGCCAGTAGTGAGGCACCCGATGCAAACAAATTGGCAAAACGTGGCGCCGTTCGTTGCCTGCTGCTGTTCGAACGATGTCTCACGACTCTCGCCCATCGTGCGCTGGTGCAAGAATACGTCGAAGACTGCGTCTTCCGTGCCTTTAAAAGGCAACAGGGGAGCGTACAGTTTACGTCCTGGTCTTCATTTGTGCAGTTCGTGTAGTCATCAGTGTAGTCCTTTTCTGAGCGTGTGTCATTAGCACGTCAATAAAACGAGGCCAGTGATCTGTTGTCACCGACCTGAATTTTTTTGTGTCCTCGCTCATGATGGAATGATCGGCAGTATCGCGCGTGCGCTCAAGAAAATAAAAACGAAACGCACGCGCAGCAGGCAGGATGAGTTGGCATAAACACTAAAGGAAACGAGACAGCTCGTAGGCGCCGTACTGCATAATACCCCTGTCACACTGGGCGTTTTAATGTCATTCGAACGGAATGGCATTGGCATCGAATGAGATTATTCCGTTGCTACCCAGCAATATTTAATGCCATTAGCACCGAATGACTTCCGCAATCAAATGAGTTCGAGAAACTCATTCGGCTTCGCACTGGGAGCGAATGTGCACTCTCAACCCCAGAAACAAAGCAAAACAGGACAGAGCATTTGGAAATTGAAAACCGTACTCTTATCAAAATAATAACGTTTGCGTGTTTTAATCGACTTTTTACTTTAAAGAGACAAAATCTGTGCGGCAGGTTCTCGCAAAATGTTGTTACTCTCCAGCTCAGCAGCGTCTGGCCGCCTCCCATGCCGCTGCCAGTCTGCTCGTCGGCCATAGAACGTCTAATCGCTTCCTCTGATTATTACGCCGTGCTCGTAATGCAAAGTACGCAGGAACTAATCGCTTCACCTCCTGCAACTTAGCATCGTCGTCCAGCGTCGCCATGTCAGCCATTTTGTTTGTTTTCAATTTATCGGCTACTCAGGTGGCTACGCCTTGTTTTGGCTTATAGTGGTCACATAGTCTGAAATAGAACAACTTGTTTTATAAGCAATAATTGCAATTTTTTTTCGGTGAAGTGACATCCCAAAAATATGTTCAAATATATGGATTGCTTATGCAAGCACTTTATACCTACCGTGTTCTAATTTAGTTGCCAGTTTTTTTTTTCGGAGTGATCGCCATTGATATCGCCACCGAATGACATTAATTTTTCGAGAGTAGCACCTCCGCGAGCGAATGACATTCGTTTCGTTGAATGCCATTCGATTCGAATGATATTAAAACTCCCAGTGTGATGGGGTATAACACAGGTTACAGGTTTAAGTGAACCGGTGAGTTGTTCAGATGAACCGGTTCATTTCAGTGAACTGAACCGTTCTGAGCCGCTCACTGCATGGACGCTTTCGGCTGCTTTGCGCGTAGTCGGTCATATGGCTTAACGCTGCTGTTTTATTGGATCTCTTTGGCCTTCTCCGTAGGCTCGGAATGCTTGACGGTTGGTGGGATGGTGCGCCCCGCGCTCACACGCTCCATTCGCTCGTTTTCTCAAAATGTGGTGGGTGCGTCATGCGCTTATTAGTTCCAGCGTGAACGTTTGTAAGTTCCAGGTGAACGTTTTCATCGCGCGCTTTCGACGTCCATCTCCGAAGCGCTTGTACGTCTCGAGGCCTATCAAGGGGTGACAGTTCATGGCGTCAATGTTTTTCCATTTTCTATTAGTAGCCCTGTAATATTTTCGACTAGCGTGTCGTCGTGTTTGCGCGTAATCGAATGCAAGGTATTGGCTATCCCCACGGCATGAGGCAACGGTAACATTAATCGGTGATTGACCATACGCTGTGCTCCTGCAGGCTGCGTTTGGTGGCATCGTACTGCTTTTCTGGAAGCTTCCGCGCTTACTCTGTCCTATATTGTTGCTGTGCAGGGTTGAGATCCGCGAAAAAGAAATTTCTGAATCCGGAACATTAGAACCACTAACTCCTGCCACGTAGTCCACAAGATAAGTCCGCGAGAGTTATCGTTGTGTCTTTCCTCAACAGTGGCCAATAATAATGAAAACATTAGTCATTATAACTGTTCCCGCAATTGCCTTGCTTGAGCTTTGTTTAGGTTTTGTTTATGTAACCACAATTTCCAGAGCAACCGCACACCTTCATACGGTTGGAATAGCTCAACGTTTATAGGCGTGTATATTACAGTCAGGGCACTTGCTGCACATTATAGCTGGCCACGCTGCTTAACTTTAGCACATCTGTCTTTAGGGCTGCTATATTTTTCTTGCCAAACAGTGCCACGCACGTTTTCTGGAATAAGGAAACATTTGGGTGGCTTGTTAGACTTCTGCTTACTTAGACGGAATCGGATTCTAGAACGCTGGTCACATAAAGTGGAGCTTACTCATCACCTGTGCTTGGCGATCGAAACGTTTGCGCTGACTTAATTGCGCGTTCGCACGTGGCCGTATGTTTTAGTATGTAACAGTGAAACCTTTTCTCAGTTGACTGTTTCTTTCACGCGGTCACAGTGATAACCGTGTCGCTTAGACTTCGATACGTGTGCTCTAGGCGTTTTGTTTACGCAACCACTATTGGCAAAGTTAATCGCAAGATGCGTACCTTCGGAATAGCAGAACATTTATTATCGTTTGAATCGTGATCGGGGAACTTTATGCACGTGATGCCTCGTCGAGCTTCTAAAGTTAACCACGCATGCCTTTAGGGCTCGTGTTGTTTTTGGCAATGTCGTGCACGTGGTTGTAATAACGACATCTTTGGGCGACATGTTAGCCTTCTGCTTATTTACATGTGCACGGTTGCATGCTGGTATGGTGTTAAGGTCAGCTTCACGTCTGAGCTCTGTAACGACGCAACGTGTGTGCTGATTAGCTCGTTCGCACGTGGTCGCATTTTTTTTTTATTATGAAAGTTTGTCTGAGTTCTGTGACTGTGACTGTGACTCTGTGACGCGCTCGTACTGATTAGCCGCGTCGCTTCAGCTTCGTCTGCCGTCGGCGTTTTGTTTGCGTAAAGATCGCGATAGCAATATGAAACTGCAAGGATGGATTAACTTCTTTCCGTCCTTTATTTAGTTATTCGTTTATTTATTTATTTCAATACTTTTAATGTCACCTAGGGCGTTACAAATAGGAGTAGATTTCTATACAATAGATGGAAATCGCGGTTTTGAAAGATGATGCAACAGCTGGTTGCTGTCGTTAAAAGGAGAGGATAACCGTGCAGGTTTGTACGCGAACATGGGACGTAGAACACAGATGTATGCATCTGCATCTATGAATTATCTAGCTGTATCATGTTAACGTTAATTGGTGCATATGACGCTTTCAAGCGATTCTAGTCCACATAATAGCTTCGCTGTAAAAGCTTGCAGAGCAATGATGGAAGCATTGTGAATTTTCGCAGTAAAATATTGATTTATAACAAGAGCTTTCCATGCAGTAAGAAATGAGCGTTAGTTTGCTGGTCTTGTTTTTTTCTTCTATTATCAGCATTCGTATAAATTACGCGACAATATTTGTTAATATAAAGCGGAGAACGCCCGCATCAACAGTACTATAAGAAGTTTTTAGCCAATTCCAAGATTTGACAAGTGAAAGGTGTGACAACTTAAACGAAACCTCAGATGTCAGAAAGATTAGTTTCTTTACTGTTAAGTTTCTTTGTTATTCTCACTGAGTGTGTGTGCTTATGGGCAGCTTGCACTTTGTCAGGCATTTATTTGCCTTTTCGCCAGCGTCCACGGAAGATATCTACATGATTGCCTAAAAATAAACAATCGTCAAAAGAAAGCCGCGCAGTTACGAATTGGGACGTGGATAGGGAACAGGCGGGAGATGGGAGAAGCGCTGCACTTTCCTGCACCTTCCATGAAAGTTCAGCGGGGTCTCGGGCCTCCGAATTCTCTTGTCAGCGCCTAGAACGCAAGATTCACTGTCAAGCGGTATATAATCGCTTCATATATTCAAGTATAGGTACACAAAGTCTTGCAAGCATCTTACGCAGGTGGAACGAAGAAATGGCCATGGCGGCCAAATATGTAGACAACAGCTCTGCTCAAGAAGCTGACTGTCTGAGCTTGAAGAAGCTAGAAGCTAAAGCAGAACAGAACATCAATTTTCTTATGACATAACTATAAGAACCACAGCATATCTATGCATGTGTCACTATAGGCCTGTATAAATTACACCGTAAACCTCAAACAGGCAGAGTAAATGCTTCACATTCGCACTACAATGATGACCTGGGGCCGCATAACCTAAAACTATTCCAATATGTTTTATTCCAATCTCCTGACGTCAAATTTGCGTAAGCGCCGACGCAAGCATCGGGCGGTCACCCGCAGGGTTGTGTGAACAAACCAATGAAATGCTCCCCTCGTTCATAGTAGGTCACTTTTGTTTGCTTGAAAAACGAATAACATTGCCTGCACTGAGCGGCTTGTCTTATCTAATTGGCTCACAAGAGGCGAGGAGCATGCTCAAGTGGAAAGGGATTAGATGGGGCCGAGCCATTGTACTGAATATTGATAACCAGATGAAGAGGGTGGTGCCGCCGTCGGCGATTGGCCTGCTTTCTCTTACTTAGCTTGCGGTGGCTCGTCGACAATCGCGGCGGCATGCAACGGAACCTTAAGAATGACGCTAAAACGGATCCTCAGCAAAGAAGAGTTGGCACAATGAGGTCTTAAACGTGCGGAAAGTTCTCTAAAACGTTACACGGCCACGCAAAAAGTTTTATTACACGCAAATGATCCCATGCTTTCCGGCAGGGGCGAGTAGCCAGTGGCGGAGCGATCGGTGGCAGCCATCTTTTATTCCTTTCGGAACGGGGCAGCCTGCGGCTATTCACAAGAAAATTCAGTTTTCTTCGGCATATTAATGCATCTTTAATACGTACGCGTCACTTTGACGCAGTAAGTTGTTGCGGTTTTGTGACGTCGCGTAAGAGGCAGGTGAAGTGAGTGCACCTCGAAAACTTTTGACCAATAACCAAGGGCTAATGGCAAGAAGGCGTCGAATCAGAAATAACTATTTTTGTTTTGTTCGGTTAAATTATGCATAATCAGCGCGCACACGTCATATCAGATGAGGAGCTATCGCGGTTTTCGTGACGTCGCCTGACAGACAAGTAAAGTGGCAGTGGCCCAAAAAAGTTTTTGACCAATCGCGGTGGTCTGATTGTAGAATTGGAATAGAAATGTTTGGAATAGTTTTACGTTATAGCGCCCCTGTTTCCCTTTGGCTCAGCAGGTTCATTTTCTGTGTCCACGACTTTGCGAGATCCCTGACAAGCTTTTTCCTTCCGTTCGTCAGCTTCTCTGTGCCCTGCACAGGGTTTAAGGGGCACGCACCTCTAGCTCATATTCTCAATAGCAATCGCAGCGCTTTTAAGTGCAGCAGGCAATATTTGAAACAGGAACAAAACAGCGCCTACAGAGAATGTCCCATTTCTAGGCAAAATTTCTTCCCGCATGCTTAATACCTTGCTAGATGAAAGGGAAAAATTGGCATCCATCCGAACTGTAGGACAAAGCTACAAAGGAAACTCATACCGGTTTCTCAAAAGGAAAACTTCGCACTCGAAGAAAAATTCGTCCTGGGGGGCTTCTGCAGAACTTATTTGCAGTAATAAACTGCTAATGCCGACCGGTTTAGTATTAATACAGAGAGCCCTCTTTTAACTACTAGGTATGTGTGGATAATTAAATGGGTTCCAACTAAAGAGGCTGCACCAATGCGCCTCTAGCCTGTCTATCTCATTAACATTGAAAATCTGAATTGGCATTAAAGAGCGAATAAACAAAAATGCCAAAACAATAAATAGAACGCATTAGTAAAATGGCAACCAGGGTGACATCGAGAGAGTTCCTTACTTCGAAAACCCCGAACAGACCGAGACGAGTGAGGGACACCAGACGATTTGCATTCGCACGTCCGAACACTAAACATACAAGAACGGGGCAAAAGAAATGAAATGAACAATAGTATCACTGCGTAATAATGACACTTAGTATTTTCAACACATGCCCGAATAAATAAAGAATGGTCTTCGGCTGCAATGAACTCAGTTATTTAAAGGTCACTAAATGTCAATGTTATAAGTATCGTTCAGGCTGACAGTGGATTGCCCTGGTTCAAAGCTTTTTAGTGCTGCTGTTGTCTTTGCAGGGCATGCAGGGAGGAGTGCAGCACGATGTCTACTATACCTTCGCAAACGCTATGCTATATGCAAAATTTTCATGTTTAAACCGGCATTTAAAATGACAATGTCCATGGTGTAACTTTCAGGTGTCTGTCAAAGCCCTTATCGGCACCTGCAAATATTCTTCTTGACAAGTTGGTGCACGCATGGCTGCTTTCAAAGCGCAGCTGAACTGTTAAAATATGAACCAGAAAATAGGTGCGCGCGGAGTCGAAATCGACGCACTGACACGCGGCCCTCAATCACCGCCTGTGTTCCCTGGGTAAATCTCCGAGCAGAACTAACTGACGCACCTGCGATGTCGACAAACTCGAAATTGAAGGAGGGAAGAATAAAAAGCTATGGTGGGCGGCGTCAACATCTGTAACACACTGGGAAAGAGGATAAGGGAGGAGCATAGTGCTGCAGATAAAAGGGAAGCACCGCAAACGCTTCAGTCTACGTGGCAAGACCCAGCCGTGCTAAGTGTCCGCTTCGTCCCCGAGTCTAGGCTACACCAAAGGCTCCCGTGCAATTTGGCGCATAATGCCGGACCTAAAAGGAAAAGTGGCCATCATAACTGGTAGGTTGGGATGAGTACTTGTACTTAGTGCGTAGTTATTATTACCGCTTTGGCGTGCAGGCTAAATTTATAGATAGGGCACACACCAGGACATATACAAGGCGACGTGGCACATGGCTCACTCGTAATACGTTGCGTAATTATCATGATTTTGTGTACTTACTTATGCTACGTCAAAACGTCCCTGAGTGGAGACATTACAACAGGTGTGGCGTGGTAGATAATCGTAACTTCCTCATGAATCAAGAACATGTATTCAGCTGCGACTCGCTGGTAGCACACTTTCAAAAGCAATTCGAATGAACTAGTTATATTCATTAGCAGTCAAGTTGCCTAAAAGATATAAGCTGAAGCACGCCCATATGACGCAAAAAAGTCGCTCTACTCAGAGAGTTTCTTTGCCGCGGCAAAACAAGCCCCTGCATATAACATGTCTAACCACTGGTCATGAGAGGCCGTATGCGTGAATATTCCGGGATATAAGCACTGAACATTTCCAACTAAACGTAATACGGAATATTGACGAGCATACTTCGCCATATGGAAAAGAAAAGAACAACGAAAATAGTGCAAAAACTAGCAGATCCTACCCCCACGTTGTAATTTATGTGGCACGTAGCCTCCGCGAAGTGGGTGAATCAACGTTGCAAGGCAGTTCATCTTCTGCACCGCGCATTTGCAGCACTGAGGTTAGGCACCAAGACCAAGCGACCCACAGAGCCGCAGATTACAGTTGCCTCAGTGATCATCCAACTTTTCGTAACACCATATCAGGAATCTGCACCCTTCGCTCTTGCGCTGTCTCCAGGGTCAGCCCACCTTACTCAGCGACAAAGTGGCCGAGCAAACGTGCGAAACCCGGCGAGAGAAAGACAAGCAAGATTCGCTATATTAAAAAAAAATGCGCGCTTGGAGGCTTATCTTGGTTGCAGCAGGACTGTGGTTGCAGCATGGACACTTAGGTATACATCATTGTTTCATTACCTGATTGCATAGGGAACAGAAACCATCACCGACACATCTCTATGGGTGGCACAGACGGCTATATTCAGAGCGTCCCACGTAACATTTGCCTAACATTAAAAAGTGTGCAAACCCCACGCAGCTGCACAGAACAAAGGTAATGCTATTTGCCGTCGCTTGGAGATACTCAGATTGTTTTTTCACTTCGACTAATTACGTAAGTAGCGTTAAATAATTAGTTGACTGCTCGAATATTATAATTAGGTGAGAAGGGTTAATGAGGAAATTATAGAGCAAAACAAGAGAATTCGCGTACAACTTTCTCTTGCTTAATGCGTGCTACGTAACAGTGCTTTTTCGAACGCGAAAGGAGCCCGCAAATACACGTAAACTTAACTTCTCAGACGACATAACTTCTATCGCACCTACAATATTTTTAATACTAGTGTAAAAAAAATCCAACGCCTAGCTAAAAGCGTTTTTCATACCTGGGATTTAAAAGGCCTCCTACCACTAAACGTTGTATACATCAAAAACTGAACTTATGATGCTTCGGCTTCTAAAATAACAGTGACTTCGCGAGAATTTACAAATGAGGTAGCATGGGAGAGCCAAGAGTGTAGTTCAATGTATGTATGAACAGTTCCAGAGGCGTTAATAGCCGGTCAAAACAGAAAACCGTAATATATTTAGTTAGGTTTCGTCCCGCTGTGAGAAATATAACGTTCGACAGTGTCGTGGTTCACGTTAAAGGAAGGTGTTTAGTTTTGGTTTTTCTTGGTTTCGCCTCATTTTGATACCCTGACTGCAAGGCGGCACGACGACAGTGCGTCAGAATTTGAAGTGGCTCGAACTTCCCTGCATGCCACGCACATGAGAGATTTTTTAAAAAGTTTTTTCTATTTTTTTCTAACACGCTTTCGTCGAGACACCAAAGCGACTGCACTAACTTTGAGTCGGGCAGCACTCATTAGTTAATAGACTAACTGCGGTTACCCTGTGCCAATTGTCTACGGTATTCTGTAGTACTCGGTGTCGAGGGAGTGGTCTGACCAAAGTAGGCTGCCACTTTTTTTTTTTTTTAGGGTGGAAGGTTGGGGGGGGGGGCTGCTGCTATTCACTGTGCCGTTAGCTGTTCTACCTCGAGTGGTTCTTGAACACAAGCTTTCCTGTTACCTCAGCCGTTCACGCTGCTGTACGTACGTACATGTATCCTATGCTTACACGCACTAATAAAAATGCGCATATATTGAACACATATTGCTGCCAGCGTAAGCACACGGCCGTGATGTAGGTAGAGGTAGCACAGGAAATGGTGGGCACTGAACGCACGCGACTCGTTTTATCGCACAATCCTAGTTTAAAATTGTGGGGTTTTAGGTGCCGAAACCACTTTCTGACAATGAGGCACGCCGTAGTGGAGGATTGCGGAAATTTTTACCACCTTGGGTACTTTAATGTGCAGCTAAATCTAAGTACACGGGTGTAGGTCGAAAAACTGCAAAGCCTCCTTGTGGGGTTGCTCTTGGGTAAAAACAAGGTCTTGTCCGTCTTGTTTAAAATCATTTAAAACCTTATTAACCGTATACCGGTATGAAGAGTCAAACGTTAAAACGCTAAACAATCACTGGCGTACCTGAAAGCATATAAAATTTTCCCTCCACTAAAAACGTGGTGTAAAGGCCGGTCTACAATACTAAAAAATATATCGCAGAGCATTGGAGCAAGGAAGGACCCAACAGAAATGCCATTCTTCTGAGAAAACTCCCATCGAAATGCGGCCTCCATGGCCGGGATTCGATCCCTCGACCTCGTGCTAAGCAGGCTAACAACGTAGCCACTGAGCAACCACGACGGCTTGCACAATTCTAGTCAGTTGCGGTTCCTGACCTTCGCTTCTGCCGCGCTGTGCGAAGTCGCGAAGGCCATATTTAATGAATGTTTGATTGTATCAGGCACATCTGTTGTGAGAATGAGTATAATGCTATAAGATCGAACAGTTTTATATCGAACATTTTATAATTGCTTCACGTTCTTTCCTAAAGTACGTTAAAGTCGGGTGGATGACTGCAGTGCAGCAGTAAAGCTGTTTTCAAAAACAGGTGCGCAGTGAATTAAACACCGGAAAGAGAACATGCACGCATGCACGAAACTGCTCATTTTGTCGTTTGCGCCATTAGGGCTGGCAGATCTGACGCATGAGTGTGCGTTAATGGCAAGCTTTCACCCACCACTGCAATATCCCAAATGTACGCTTGTTGCTAGCTCACGATCGTACAAACTGTGGGCAGCTGATGTAAGCAAACACACTTCCAAAGAAAGTAAATTACTTTCATGAACACGACATGGTTGTTGAAGAAAGGCCTGCTTCACGAAGGAAGGATTTTTTTTATCAATTAGTCGTATTCTCCAGGCACACCAGCGTGGTTTCCCTTGGCGCCGCCATGCTGGCCCGGTAGTGACGCGCACGCACGACTCACGCGTCGAGTTGGCGAATGTCTCGAGAGGTGGACAGTGCGTTCGGTTTTAAAGCGACGAACGGGAGCAGCCGCATCGACATGCTCCGCCGTATCGGCTCCGCCGGAACCATTGCAACGCTCTGGCTTCCGGTCCCGGCATGAACGTTGTGTGGGCGCATATTAGCGCTCCTGCTGAGCAGCATGCACTGGACTTACCAGTACATTAAGCAGAACTTATCTTGTGTTTCGGCGCCGCAAAACACCGGCAGTTATCTTTTGGTCTCATCTCGGGCACCACCGAGGCGCGAAGCCTGCAGCGCCGCTGCCAGAGCTCCTCATCACGCCAGCATTCTATGGCACACCTACATCGCAACACTACCCCCGTATTCAGAAATGCAACTTAAGTTGAAGCCCATGCTTGACTTGATCTAAGTGACGACTATCGTGGATGCACCGAAGGAAACGTAGTGAGCCTCTTTGGGCACGTTAACGCCAGGCGTCATCTAAATCAAGTCAAGCATGGGCTTGGACTTAAGTTGCATTTCTGAATACGGGCGTAAGACTTGCTGCGGCATTAAGTATTTCGCTTTCAGATTGCAGGGGAAGCTCGTGATTTTTTTTTCTTCAGCGCTTTTATGCTTGGTTATCAACTACATTGAAATGGAAAGGTCATTATATTTTTCCAAACTCAGCAGGAACCTAGTGCCCTATAACGTAAAAGTATTCCAATATATTTTTATTCCAATCTCCTGACGTCAAATTTACGTTCCCGCTGACGCAATTATCGGGCGGTCATCCGCAGGGTTGCCTGAAGAGACCAATACAACGCTCTCCTTGTTCATAGGAGGTCACTTTTGTTTCCTCGAAAAACGAATAACACTGCCTACACTGAGCGGCTTGTCTTACCTAATTGACTCACAAGATGCGAGGAGCACGCTCAACTGGAGAGGGATTCGATGGGGCCGAGTTACTGCACTGAAAATCGATAACCGGATGAAGAGGGTGGTGGCGGCGAATGCGATAGGTCCGCTTTCCCTTACTTAGCTTGCGGTGGCTCGTTGACAATCGCGGCGGCATGCAACGGAAGCTTAGGAATGACACTAAAGCGGATCCTCAGGAAAGAAGAGTTGGCAGAACGAGGTCGTAAACGTGCCTAGAGCGCTGGAAAACGTTACAGTGCCACGGAAAAAAAGTTTTACTACACGCAAATAAACCCATGCTCTCCGGCGGGAGCGAGTAGCCAGTGCCTGAGCGATGGGCGGCAGCCATCTTTTATTCCTTTCGGAACGGGGCAGCCTCCGGCTATTCAGAAGAAAATTCAGTTTTGTTCGGCATAATAATGCATCGTTAACGCGTACACGCCACTTTGACGTGGTGAGGTTTTGCGGTTTTGTGACGTCGCGTGAGAGGCAGGTAAAGTGGGTGCAGCCCGAAAAATTTTAACCAATAGCCGAGGGCTAATGGCGAAGAGGCGTCGAATCAGAAATAACTATTTTTCTTTTGTTCGGTCAAATCAAGCATAATCCGTGTGTACACGTCATATCAGATGGGTAGCTATCACGGTTTTCGTGACATTGCGTGACAGACAGGTGAATTGGGGATCGTCCAAAAAAGTCTTTAACCAATCGCTGAGGGCTTATTGCAGTATTGGAATAGAAAAGTTTGGAATAGTTTTGCGTTATAGCGCCCATAGTACAAAGTCTGCAGCGATAATTGTGAATATATGCGAATTGCCAAATGCGACCAAAAAACTGAGGAGGCATGCCACCCTGTGAAAGTGGTTAACCAGCAAAGTGGCTAAGAATGGATGGATGGAAAAAAACTTTATTGAGTTTCATCGGAACGTGCAGAATCACGTACGGGCCGCTCACACGTCGGTACAGAAAGGCCTAGCCTCTCCGCCACGTTGCGACTCGTTTGCCCTTAGTTGGGCTTCAAAGTCGGGACTGCGTAGGACGGCCTCCCAGGGTGGTATAAATTATATTGGTATAGAGTTTTATTGGTATGTAAATATACATATATTTATGCATGTCATTTAAGCGAAATACAGAGAAGTCCACAATCATTTGTTATCTTGTCTATTTTATCTTTATTTTAGCTTTATCTTGTCACACAAGTAATGATGGCCTTGCGGTCGCTGTGATACACCGCCAATGGCTCTGTGACGACAAAATACAGCAACCTAAACACTCTCTAAAGACACTCTAAAGACACAAATGTTGACGGAGCTGCGACGGAGCGCCGCTAAGACGCAGGTGGCCGTTAAACCGAGTCTCTACGCGAGCGACGATATGCGTTGACCGGGGCGCAGTCCAAAGGACTGCACCGAACAAAACACCTTTGTCATTTGCGATTGAGCATACTTCCTAGTGGATCAGATGGATGAAACTTGGAGGGACTAGAGTTGGATTCCAGCTGACAAACGTGGGTCTGTCCGCTTTTCTCCTGTAGAAGCCCATGGATTGACAAGAGACGGGAATTCCACAATATGTACAACTGCACTGTGAACTACATAATTAGGAAATCTAAATGAAACTCTGCGTAATGTTAGAATCTTTTTAGCGACTGATTGTCATATAATTTGTTTGCGACAGTTGCAATAAAACAAGAATTACAACCGTTTTCTGTAATAATACAGGCAGCCATTGACAGCAGACGGGAATTCTCTCACGTTTAGAACTTCACTGTGAACTAATTGTGACAAGTAAATGAAACTCAGCGTCATAATAAAGTCGTCTTAGCGGCCAATTTCATCATAATTTTTTTCAAAGATGCCTACATTAGATTGAGAACTGCGAAGCATTCACGAGAAACTGGAGACAAACATTTTTTTCGTGTGAACACGTCGCAAGGACGGATGGACATAGACCACCGCCGCAGGATAGCTATATACAGCTTTCCTCTGGAAAGTGGCCACGGTGATGATTCCATCCTCCGCCCCACAGCCGCTCCTACCGCTCCGTAGCCCAGCGCACTGACTATGGCGCCACCGTTGCCACAGGCGACAGTGAAGAATATCTTCGAGGCTGTGCTTCTTGCTAGGTTCTGCGTGAAGGGCGATTCACTAGATGGCGCATGATAGGAGTGGTGCCCCTGCCTTCACTGATTCTTCATCGTCAGAAGTTGAATCTATCAGGTGAGACAGCAAAGCGTGGCCGGAAGTGCCAGTTGACTGTCGACGAAGTACGAGACCATCGCAACGCAGTCAAACGTGCGAAGCGGTAATCATGCTCTTTGAAGGACACTTCAATCTGGACCTGCATTTTACGCTAACATTCGTTGGCAGGATGCCTGCAGGTCTCAGTTTGACTCGCCTCTCCAATAGATGCAATCACCACTTCGCGAGGCACCGGAATTGACTTGGCGTTCGAAAACATGCCACATTGCACGAAGTAAGGTGCGCATCGAAATACTGCTCCGATCACAAGATAATGCCACTGACGATCAACTCGGATCCGCAGACACCGTCGCCGGAGCCCAAGGACGACGAATAAGGTGCAACGCGCTTCAGGTACACGTGCCGACTTGAATATCTCCCCTGAGTATGAGGTGGAGTTTCCCTACGAACCCGATAAACTCGATGAGGAAATATTGCGTCAATACTACGGTGCCACTCGGAAGAGTACTGTGATCGCTCGACAGAGTAATATCATTGTGCTAAAAGCGGTGTCATCGAGTAAGAATACTCAGCTCATCATGATCATCATAATCAGCCTGGCTACGCCCACTGCAAGGCAAAGGCCTCTCCCATACTTCTCCAACTACTCCGGTCATCTGCTAATGTGCTAATTGTGCCCATGTTGTCCCTGCAAACTTCTTAATCTCATCCGCCCACCTTTCTGCCGCCCCCTGCTACGCCTCCCTTCTCTTGTAATCCAGTCCCTAACCCTTAATGACCATCGGTTATCTTCCCTCCTCATTACATACCCTGCCCATGCCCATTTTTTTTCTTGATTTCAACTAAGGTGTCATTAACTTGCGTTTGTTCCCTCACCCAATCTGCTCTCATCTTATCTCTTAACATTCTGCTTTCCATAGCTCGTTGTGTCGTCCTCAATTCTTGTATATATCTCCTTAAAAGGACACTGAAGGCAAATACTAAACCGACATGGAATACCATCCCGGATAGCAGTCCGGGAACCTTGCCGACGGGGCATATGGAGAGAGTGTCTCTCCATTGCCTCGTCTCCATTGCATACATCTGAGGTTTCCTCCGTTCCTGAGAGCATGCTCAATTCTATCCATGTTATACTTCCTTAAGTCAGCTATCTTACGCTTGTTCATTAACTTGGAATGTTCTGCCAGTTTTATTCTAGCTGTAGGGTAGGAGGCGTTCATACATTGGCGTTTCTTAATCAGATCCTTCGTCTCCTATGATCTCCTGCGGTATACCGAAATCGCCATTTATGTGTACCGCCGTAACGACACCTACGTCGAGCTACTGAGGCGACCGTCCCTTGAAAGACCCTGTCGCTGCCTTCCAGTTACCTCATACATTGCACCCCAGACTCCTTGTCGCCATCTTAACTACTTCAAAATTAATCGACGCATTGCTGCTATGCTACTCAAGTCACTCTTTGAAATCATTTTTTTAATGTTTTCTGTTACTCGCGCACTGACCACCTGACCGGCTCTTCTAATGCCACAACAACATGCCCCCAACGACACCCCTGAATTCCCCCTAACCCCTCGCTTCCCCAACGCACACCCATGCCCCCCTTCTATTTTTTCCTCTTGGTGCCCCCCCCCGTTTTTTCTCTCTCCTTATCTTTCTTTTCTTTTCTCCCTGTCTTCCCACCCTCCTGCACTTGTCCCCTCGTCTTGGGAACGACGCTGACAGTCGTCAGGCGACAGCGCTCATTACCTTTGAAGTCTGTCCCTTTATAACCAACCGCCACCGACAACAAACGCACGTGACGTCACTGCACTAAACATTTAAAACTAACTAGCCGAGGATGACGAGGCCGCCTTTGACGAAGATAGGTCCTCCTATCGAAACGTTGGCCAGCCTTTCTGAGGCAGCTCATGCCTGTTTACAAACTTTATACCACAGTGTGCTATTCCATCTGTCCGCCCCTTTCTTGATTTTGGACTTCCATGCCTAGTAATAGTTTTCGTTGATGCAAAAGTAGCCGAACATCGTCAAAGATTAGTTATTTTCACGGCCACAGATGGCACGTTACGCTGCATAGCTTTAAGACTGCAATGAACAATGAAAGACACTTGTACAGACAAGATGATGCGCATATTTTTGTTTGTGCAATAGTTTTTATATGGAGCCCTTTCTAACTGAAGTTTCGTTTCGGTAACACTTCTCGCATTCTGTTTTACCTTTGCGAGCGACAGGTGCCTCTTCGGGCATCGGCGAAGCCACGGCCAAGCATTTCGCCTCTCTCGGCTGCTGGCTCTCCCTGACTGCGCGAAGTACGACGAATCTGGAGAGAGTAGCTGCGGCTTGCTGCGCACGGGGGATTCCCAGGGACAAGGTAAGTAGGTGGTTGTGCCAAGCTACAGGTTTATCCAGACAAGTTGCAAAACGAAGAGTCTTATAAGCATAGGACCCGGCAACATCTACCTCAGTATTCATTATTCGTCCAATAAGTTTAAAGCGCGAACGAAGAGATGACAAGGAACAGAGCCAAACGCTTACTATAGAGAAAAACTTATCAGACTTTGGAATACCAAACTGCCACCTTTCTAAATCTGTAATCTTATTGTTAATGTGAACAGTGATATCAGGTAAGAAATCAACAAAGCATAACCACTGGAAAATGAAGGAGTGTTGATCAATCGTTATTCTGGAAGTATATCAAAATTCCTAAATAATTGTTTACCAGCTGCAAGAATTCTAAACCAGGTAACCTGGAAAATACCGGTTAACAAGGATGTTCCTAAATTTTTTCATATGTTTGTGCTTTGTGATTGCAAAAAGCCCGGGAAACGTACTACTCGGTCTGTACTAAACTTCAATGAACCTTTGTCATGCCTACTTTGGTCACTTGGTATGAGTCAGAGCGTATGTGCCACTCTTCGACAAACTTCTGTGACGCCAACTTGAATAACTAAGTGTGTGTCACTGAAAATTTGCCATGCTGCACTGACGCAAAATGTTCTTAAATTTCTCCCATGCTCGGCGGAATTGAACCTACGTCATAAGTGTTCCTTAAAGACAGCAACCCGACGCTGTAGCAGGCTGCGCCATTTTTCAATGAACGTTTTTGACGCCAACGCTTTAGGGAGTGGCGTTAAGAATGGACTAGGTATGACCGCCCTTCAACGAAGATCTCGCCAACTTGAGTCACTGAGAATAAGCCACTGTGTATGTGGACCATGAAAAAGCCATTCTCAGCGTTCACAGGCACCGGCACATCACGCTTCTTGTCTCGGAGGCCTGGCGTAGACTTCTCAGAAGCGCCACAAGATAGAGCAGCATGTTCGCAAAAAAGCGCAATGGGAGCGAGATTTCCGCACTACCCGCTTCTCAGCGTTCGCCGCACCGGGGTGCCATGCATTTTGGAGGCCACGCACAAGATTCGTGGCGGCTGCGCTAGATGTCGCCGAGCGTTCTAAGGGCATTTTAAGGAGGCGTGTGTATGCAACAGCAAAAATGCGAAGACCACTCGGCACATTCTAACGGAATGCAAAGAGATTCACCCAGTGGCACCGCTATGTAACGTACACCTTTCAGAAGCGCTTTGATTTAAAGTGGACGGAAGCATCAAACGATCGACAGCCGAGTTAAGCAAGGTACGTTTAGAGTATTGGTGAAAAAAAAACAGGAAGGAGATTGATAAGACCGGATCCGTTACAGGCATAGGTAGCAGTGCTACATAGATCGAGAAGTTCTAAGGAAGACAAGAAACATTAGGATGTGTACAAAAACGCTTGAATGAAAACCATGTACCTGATGAACTCCAGCAGGGTAAGTGACTATTTGTCCCCACCCCGTTCCAAAGGGAATGCCAATAAATAAACATCAGTAAATCATCATCGAAGAGCGAAAAAGGAGTCCCACTACCGTACACGTCTCATACATAACTTGTTTCCACGGTGGCTGTTAGTTGTCTTGCATTGAGTACTAAATTGAAAGTCATCGTGAAATTGTTTCTGCAGATTTTATGCAGTGAGTATTATGAAAGTCCGCGCATACCCAGTGACACATCTATTGTCATCCAAGTTGGCATCAACTGTGTTTGTCAAAAAGCGGCAAATACCCAGTCAAAATGCCCTGTGACACAAGTTGCCGCCAAGGGCGTTCATTTAAGCGTGGCACATACCCAGTGGCGCATACATACATACATACATACATACATACATACATACATACATACATACATACATACATACATACATACATACATACATACATACATACATACATACATTTCGCAAATTGGAAGTAGTCCACAACGAATTCTGATAGCATTGGCAACCTGTAGTCTATCATTGTAGCAAAATCGCTACGAAGGGCTGCGAAGCACAGTTTAGTATGCCGGAAATCTATGTGAAGTTGTGAGACAGAACTTTACAGGAGTAGGCTTGTGTCGACTGACGCGAGAACGAGGTCACCCTAAGTAGCTGGGAGAGACCGTCGCTCTGAAACGTGCACAAAATGTGTGGATTAAAATTCAATATCCTCTTTGTTACTTGGCTTTACGGGAATGCACTCAAGAGCATTAAGATGGTAACTAACTTTTACGGCACCCTTAGTGTCCACAAAACAATAAAGGCTTATTCTGAGGGCGGGCGCCATTCGCTGACATGTTGGTCCTCCATTGGCCCTCCCCGATGTGCTTCTAGTGCCATGCTTTCCACCAGGAGACCGGTTTTTGCAAGTTCTTAAGCTTCTTTCCTTTAAAGAAAAACGTCCTCCGGCGAAAGTAACCTTTGTACTCACGACGACAGGTTCACTTGTCGAAATATCATCTTCATTTGCATACTTTATTCTACTAGTTCTGATCAAGTTTCTTATGCTGATTACTTCGGTACATGAGTATTTTCAGGCCGAAAGATGTAGAAACGAACCATGAACAGTATAAAACTGACCTCATAGGATCGAAATTCATGGTCATGTGCAAAAGAATCATAGCCGCTTTCTCAAATGTTTCGGGATGTTGCATGCCGTATTTCCCCTTATTCTTAGTACGCAACTATTCGTGGGGCGGTGTTGATACTTCATCATTCCCTCTATGTCTAAATTGGTGAAACCATCTGTTTTCTACTGTAAGTCACTGAGACACACATAACAATATAACATACAAATTACCAGAAACAAGGACAGGGTAGATGCGACGAACAGTGGTCAGAAAATGGACGTCTAAAGCTGGAGGCAAAATTCGACAAAGATGCTTATGAAACATGTCCCCTCGCCGAAACACAGCCTCCAGCTTGAGATGTCATGTCTGGTGATCGACGACTAGCTGCTGGTCACATTTAATATCTACATGTTACCTACGTAATATCTACGTCTACCTTTCTGCCCCTGATTGTTCTTTTTACAGATCAATGTGGTCATTTCTGGTATTTTTCGGATTCACACAACTGTTGGAGCGCTCTGCTGCGTGACTCTCCAGTAGTCACACCGTGCGTGTTTCATTAATACTTTGCTTCCAAATGCTTTTCAGGTGCTTGTCGTACCCGGTGACGTAGCGGTGGAAGAAGATGTCGCAGATGTGGTGCAGAAGACAGCGAAACACTTCGGCAAAATTGACATTCTCGTGAGTGGAATGCTGCGTAAACGACTATTGCATGCTTTAAGGCGTCCCGTGTTTATGCAGTTAGTTCCATGCAGCAAGAGCGAGAAATAAATATTTCGGAATAACTGCACCAAAGTCCAAGCTCGTTCCCATTATTAGGGTTCGAATAAACCTTTGATGAACGTTGACAAAAGAAAAGAAATTATATTCGCGACGAAAGCAACGAAATCTATCTATACAGTACTTCTTTTTCTGATTTTTTCTTTATGACTCAGCACAAAAGGAGGGAACAGAACGACTTAGTCATACGTATTGTTAAAAATCAACTGCCCCTATTCGGCTGTTACTTTAGCGCCGATTGTCTTGTATAACAGTGAGTCATATGACAAACATTTTACCCAGCAATTAACTCTCGCAACTATGTTTGTTGCTAAGGTGAATATTGATTCTTTACCACCACTAAACCCATGATAACAGGAATGTGTATTTGTAGTCTAGTGCCTGATGTGTACGTCGCTACATTATGCAATGCCTTTCTTCAATGGCATAAGCATATGGTATTTAAATATTAAGCTTTCGTTGCGCTTTGTTGCGACGCCTGTTTCTCGAACCTCGACCGGCGTTACTATTAGGCAGCGTGCCGTTGTCGGCAGGCTGCAGGCGTCTGGTAGACCATGGCGACCAGGCAGGGACGAGACGATTTCCAGTGCAAAACTTGCACTGTTTATTCCATGGATGGTGAAGGATATAGATGTGAATGAACGAATTAAAAAGTACATTGCGGGGACGCTTAAATAGGCCCGCTAAAATCGTACGCAGGATCTTTCTCACGTCAACGTCACGTGACATGCACTGAGTCTGGTCTGGAATGGGTGGCTGATGCTTACTTCTAGGCGACGTTTTGCGTGCTTGCCTCTACTGTCAGCAACCCACGGAATCTGGTCGGGGATTGGCGGCTGATCCTTTCTCCTAGGCGACGTTGCACGTGCTTGCCTCCTCTGGCGGCTGATCCTTTCTCCAGGCGACGTTGCACGAGCGTGCCTCCTCCGGCGGCTGATCCTTTCTCCAGGCGACGTTGCACGAGCATGCCTCCTCCGGCGGCAACCCGCGGATCCTGTTGGTTCGCGGAAAGGGTCTCCCCTAGAGTCGGACAGTTCGCGGAGAAGGTGGTCCTCTAGAGTCGCACAGTCTCTGAAAAGGGTTCTCCCCTAGAGTCACACAGTTTGTAAAAAGGGTTCTCCCGTAGAGTCGTACACACACAAAGGGGCCTGTAATCACTGCTTGGCGCCTGCCAGACCAGCAACCACTCGAGACAACCATAGAAAATTAGGAATCCATCCTCCGTTTCGATTTGGTATGATCTGAGCATCCTTATTGTCCGGGGTAATCGCCAATCGTAAGAGCTTGCACTCCCTGTGAACACAACACGTTGCGCCATGGTGAAAGGGGTTGGGTATCTATCTCGCTGTGCGAGTGTCTCCACGTCAGTTCTGGGGCGTACGTGTACAACTCAGGGACACCGTCGTAGCCGAACAAGCGTGAACTCTCTGAAACGAATGGCACATTTGCACCCCTTAAAACTCTTTCTGAGCACGAGTCTGGGTTTCATGAACTATACACCAGTGTTGAAGCCAGAAATTTTGTTTTTTGGGGGGGAAGGGGGGGGGAGGGGGGTCACGTTGCAGCTCGGCCTCCTCCTTATAAAATCTGTCGCGGGTTCAAATACATGAATAATGACTGCACTGGCATTGCCAAAGATGCTGCAAAAGAATTCTTGAACACTACGTACTGTCAAGATGAGTAAAATATGTATTATTTTATAAAATATTATGCTCGTATGTCTCAAAAATTGTTCCCGAAATAGCTGATATCGAAGCTTCCATATTCTTGGTCTATTTCATAAGAAAGTATCACACGAACTTTAGCACTATATCAGTTTGAAACCAGCCAAACAATGCATGCCCTGGTATGAAAAATTTAAAGGCCATGAAATGAACAAGTTCAGGACAAATATTTCAATGAAACTTTGTCATTCGGAAACTTCGTTTGCATTTCTGCACATACGTAACGGCCTGGAAAAATCTCGATGACCTTGCCCTCTGTTACAATGCGTTGCGCAGGAGAAGCTGTCTTCGGATGTTTATATTGTCAGTAATAGCTCCGAAATTATTGTTGCAGCAGAGAGCACACATAAAAAGCAGGACCTCTGCCAAACATACGAGGGCGAGTCAAATGAAAGTGAGCCAATGCGAATCTATGACAAACGGGGTACCTTATTTAAAAGCAGTCTCCACGGGCGTTTAGACATTTGTCCCACTGATTGACGAGTGCCGTGATTCCCGGCTCAAAAGACTCCTTGGGCTGCTGCTTCAAAAATTCTGTAACTGAAACTTTCACTTCATTGTATGACACGAATCTGGTTTCCTTGAGTTGTTCTTTTTTTTCAAGTGCCCCGAAATGTGGAAGTCGCAAGGCGACAGATCTGCGCTGTATGATTGATATTGCAGCGTTTCCCGCTTGAACTTTGCCAGTTTTGTATTAACCACATCAGCGACGTGGGGTCGGGCATTGTCGTGGAACAAGATGACCCCATTCCTCAATTTTCCACGTCGTTCGTTCTTGATTGTGACACGCAGCCGATCCGGCGTTTCACGATATCTGAAACGATTGATAATCTCTCCAGGTTCGATCAGTAATGGCCCCTGACGATCGAAAAAGAAAGTCAAGAACACCTTTCCGACAGTAATGACAGCCTTTGGTTTCTTTGGGGGTGGTGAATTTGAATATTTCCACTGTAACCCTTGCCGTTGTGTTTCAGGCTCGTAGCAGTGGCACCGTGATTCGTCCCCAGTCACAATTGCAGACAATAAGTCGTCACCCTCATTGTGATACCGGATTAGATGACTGAAGACAGCGCCGAACCTCTCCGTGTTCTGGCGGTGGCTCAAAATTTCGGGCATACATTGCGCACACAAGAGCCGATAACCGAGATGTTTATGAACTATGCTGTGACCCAAAACGTGACTCATCTTCACACAACCTGCCAATTCACCGATGCTTATCCTCCATTCTTGTCTAATCACCTCATCCACCCTTACCATTGCGTTGCGGGTGATTGCACGGTGGCTTTGGCCCGGTCTAGGATCATGTTGGCAAATTTCACGTCCTTCTTTCGACCATTTGCTCCAACGCTCCACAGTGGCCAATAACATGCAATGTATCCTACACCGGTGAGGTAAACTTTTCTGGAGAGGTTGAGCTCAAGTCAACGCGTTGCAACCCGTCGAGTCCCCGCAGGGATGGCGGCGATCGACCACTGTTTCTTTTTGTCGTCTGCTAGCCAGAAAGCGTCCAAAACTCTGCCAGGCGAAAATCCACTCGGCGAGAGAAAAACGAACGCGCATCGAAGTGCGCCGGGCGGAAGTCGGGCAACACGAGAAAAACGCATGCGCTCCGGCTTGCTCGGGCAACCCGCGGGTACGAGCACAAAAAAATTGAAGAGGCTCAATGTGTCCTCGCGAATAAAATCAAAGTAGAAAAATAAATTAGAATGTAGTTAGCTTTGCGGTCTGTAGTGACTTTGCGGTCTGTAGGTCTGTAGTGACTGGAAAACAGTTAATTAGGGTCTGATTTATCTTGCATGAGTAATAGACAAATCGCGCAACAGAAAGTCTCTGGACTGATGTATGATGACGCCATTCTGCTTCTAGCGGACAACGCATGTGATTTAGACACTTGCGATTATTTCTGGCAAGGCAGCGACAAACCTAGACCTTAAGTTCAGCACAGAGAAATCGGGACTTATGATATTTAATAAAAGGACAAATAATTACATGGTGTCGATTCGACAGCAAGTCATACGCATAGTCAAACAATGTACATACCTATGCGTATATACGGGGTGTCCCACGTAACTCGAGCCAAACATTACAAATATGCAAATACAACGTAGCTTAACAGACTCAAGGCAATGTTTGCCATCGCTTGGGGATACTCAGATTAATTTTTTATGCGGCTTAATTATATAACTAGCCCTAATTATTTAATCGACTTCTCAAATATTATAATTCGGTGAAAAGTGTCGATGAGAAAATTGTATAGCAACACCAAAACTCCCAATCAAACAAAAAATGCAATGCCTCATAGCCCCGTAAGAAAGTAGCTACAAGCCCTCAGTAAAGTCAAGCGAACAGTGATTAAATTCTTTCTAATCACGCATACAACATACAAAACAGCATGTCGAAAAATCTCATCATCAATGGCTCATACCCCAGTAAGCAAGCAAAAGGTGCAATGACTCATAGTCCCGCAAGTTTCATGGCTACTCACTTCGCGTGATTTAGCTGCGACGACACTACCTCTGTTGTCGTTGTCGGGGATTTCAATGTGTATGTGTGGGTATCCAAAAGGGAGCGGTTTACGCGTTCCGTGTTGCAGACATATCCTTTGCGATGCCACACTGATCCGGCCCACCCGCCCATCCAGCGGCGTACGTGCACCGATTTGACGTTCTCAAAGAATGTTATTGCAGTTGCGAGTGAAATAATGACGACCCTCAAGACAATAAATGAGTTTGTACCTTTTGTTCAAAATTATGTGTCACCTCCGACTCATGTGCTAAACAGCTTCGCTGGTCAGCCACCTTCACGGAGTGGAATGGCTCATTATTTTTTTACTTTCTCTCTCTCTTTCCTTCTTCGTTTCTTTCTTTCTTTCTTTGTTCTCTCTTGCGTTCGTTCGTTCCTTCGTTCTTTTTTCCTTTGGTTTCTTCATTCATATTCAGCCACTGCATCTTTGCTTGCTTACGAGAGTATGAGCCATTCCTGATTATGTCGTTCTTTTTTCGGGAAGGAGCCATTGCTGCTGGTATTTTTTGTACCATTCCTCTACTTTGCTTGTATCACTCTTCTACATTGTATCACTGAACTAGACACCGCTTACTTGGGGGGGGGGGGGGGGGCGTATGAGCAATTGCTACGAGCCCCTTGAGCCCTTCGCCTTAATAAACCGTGTGCCAATGTAGCCGTGCGGTTTGGGGCTGCTTCCACCTTGGGCACTAGGTCGGAACTCATGTTTGCCTTGACTGCATATATATATCAACATTAATTCTAAAAAAAATCCGGTATTTTTTTTTCTTTATGTGTTAACAATAGACAGTTCAAATATATTCCGCAAAGAACTCACCCCATAACTTCAGTACTTTTTGTTCTAACACAATGTACTAAAAAATTATCCGTTGCTTTCCGCCCGGCAGCTGTTTTTATTCTTAATGACGCCAGGAAACCGACCCTGATGCCACCAACGCTCATATAATAATCGGGAGCGCGCACAATGTTCTCGCACACCTTGTGTGATATACCGTAGCGCTGAAGTGTTTCTAGTAGAGCGTAGGAGAGTCCGCCATAAAAGCAGAAGTGCACTGTTCGGCACATGTGCTTCAGTTGATGAACTTGAATTGCGCCCAGAAAACCCGTTGAAGCAATCGCACCTGCTTTTTAAGAAGCCCACTGCACCATGAATATCCAGGCAGTTATTTTTTAACGGCGCCAAACTTTAATGGAGCAATATAAATCTTGCTGACATTGTTATCATTCGAGTGTTGAAATTGCTAGGCTCTAGATAAGGAGTAAGTTGATTAGTTGTTTGCGTAATAAACGAAGGTACGAGAAATAAATTGTCTATAATTGATCTTAGGCAGCTAACGGACATGATTAGCTTGGAGCCAGTCCTCGAGATTATGTAGCTGAGCGAATAATTATTAAACATGCTTCTGCATTGCACAAATGTTTTTCAAGTAACCTCTTTGAAAGCATAAGTGATGCTGAAAAAGAACGTTTAAAAGGACGACCAGCTGGTCGAGCCCAGTCTTTTGTGATAATGTGATCAATGACATCGCTCCGTGAGTACTGTACATTCCTTGCGGCCAGTTCGTTTTCGATGTACATACATTCGTTTTTTTACGAAATAAAGCAGTTTAAAGCTTTAAGAGAACAGGGTCGACAAAGTTTCCGAAAAAAATCGATTTTTTTTGTTTTTGTGTAATTTAATATCTCTATTCTTTCCTTAACGTGGCCCAGTGTTTCATTTGCGCGCACGTGAAATATTTACCTCAAAATCAACATTTTTCGAAACCTAGGCAGCATCCCGCCACGCCCCCTTTGACACATGCTCGGGATCTGTGCCTCTCCTAAACTGAAAAAAAAATTTGTTTTCAACGCCTATTTTTTTGTCACGTTTAGTGGAATGGCAGTCACTCATCTGACAACAGTGAAAACCTAGCTAGCATATTTCACTTAACCAAACTACAGCCACTGTAACCAAACGAATCCTAAGACGCAGCTGGATTACTCGCAACGCGCGGCATTTTGCTCGTGCTTCAGCGTGTTTTCGCGGACAATCGAATTTGTTTATACTTTGCTGCTGGTTATTTAGCGGTAATGCAATGACGAAGCCAAAAAAGTGCTTTAAAAAACGTCTTTTCCACGGAAACCGGCATAAGTCGATCTCCAATGACGCCAATTCTCCGCAACACAATCCAGGAGTGGGCGCCGCGGCCACCACGTGCGCGTCTGCATCGAAGCTTTCGCGCTCGGCGAAACGCTTGAAGTGGAACGCCGGTGTTTCAGCAGCTCTCAAAGCCTGAGCTTCTCCAGAGATGTCTCCATGGAAAAACTCAGAAAGCGAATGAGGAGTTCAACAACGTTGTATGGGAGCGCGCTCCGAAGAATGTCTTTCTTGGCCTCAAGACGCTGAAAATAGCGACAATGGATGCTGTGCTAACTTTTAATGACCGCAGCATTGCTAGAGCCGACATTTTGGGGTCATTCAGAGTTTCTCCAGGACGGTTCACAGTCCAGTGGTTGCGCGAAGCTGACTGGCGGCGACTGTACTTTGCAGATAGGGCTACAAGACTGGTCACTAAGGATGCCCGGAAAACAAGGCAGCTAGCACAGAAAAGAAGTGTTGATGATGGAGGGGACTACCAGGCTAGTGGCTATTGAAAAATGCGCCAGAATTCGCTTCTATAGTCCTATATTGCAATATAGCTCTTTCTTCCACTTCACAGGCAATTATCTCAAAACACCAAATTTTGCTGCATTTGACCCTTTTTTTCAGAAACTACAAGCGCCATGGAGATAATATTTTCCAGATACTTAGAAAACATTAAAGGCAGTCTACTGAACCAGGATTATAAATATTTTTATAGGGGATTTTTATTTGCAGGCTATTTACTGCAGATTTTGGCTCTAAAATTGGGTGGGTTCGGTAAAAAAATAACAAAGCAAAAAAACTAATCTTTAAAAAAATATAATCCTATTTCAGTAACACTACCTAACATGGCTGATTACAATGCCACCAAGGTTAATGTTCTAAGGCCAGCAGATCATGAGAAAAAGGGTCACGAACATAGCCCAAAATGCATGGCAAGAATACGACCTATCCTGTCCCCTTAATGTCAATACAAAAGCGAACGTGTGCCGCCGAAAACTTGCTTGGTCGAAGGAGGGATGCACGACGCAGTGCTGGCGCACATTTAGCGCGTCATCGCCGTCAAGAGGCAAGGGAGAACGCGAACCGGTAGCAGCTCCTCGCGGGACCTTGCCGATGGTGATAGTGCCGTCGAGACAAAATACAGGGCGGCAATAATGACTGCACAGGCGCTTTCACAGCGAAGCTGTGTACCTCTGGTGCCTCTGGCCCGAAATGCATTTGTCCTGTCAGGGAGCAACAATGCCGGCCGATCCCGGGGGTTGCGGAGTATCGGACTGTCATGCGGCGGAGATGAAGCAGGCTTCGAGTGCTCTGCCAATAATAATAATAATAATAATAATAATAATAATAATAATAATAATAATAATAATAATAATAATAATAATAATAATAATAATGAAGATGATGATGATGATGGTGATGATGCCTTGTTTTCCGTCGATGGGTATGCTGGAATCGCACATGGCCTCACGCGCAGAAGGCATTGCCATATATGCAGAGGAGGAAATGTACGTACACTACCATACAACCTTAACTCGTAAGAGGACAGGGGCACGGACTGTGGAGTTGTGTGTGCTGCACAAACGAAAGACGGAATTATGATATCCACTGTCTATATAATTCAGGCACACCCAACTGTGGCATTAAGAAGTTCATGACCACGCACTTTGCATTGGTTTGCCGCTATGACACTACCCTTGTTATCACCATTGGAGGCTTCAATGTGGGCATTTCAAAACCAGAAAAGAAATGGTTCACTGAGCTTGTGCAAAAAGAACTTGGTTTGAAGTGCTAGACCAATCGACGTAACTCAATTAAGTAACAACGGTCGTGCATAGATTCGACTTTGGCCAAGATTTTGTCTAAGGTTGTAACCGGGCCAACCCGTATATATCACAGTAATCACAAGGCTATCGTCACTACCATTACCAAATGGTGAAAATAAATACATGACGCCTTGTCTAATCCTGTCTGATGTGCTGCAGCTTAACTGGCCATCCATCTTCACAGAGTGGAATCGCTCCTAATATATTTTTTTTTCGTTGCGTTGGTTTCGCTTTCAGAAAGTGATAATGGTATAAAGCAGTGCTATTCGATCTTGTCTCTGTGGATATAAATAAGATTCAAGTAAACTCTATATCCGCGCCGTGCTTGCTTAGTGTCTGTGGTGTTGGGCTGCTAAGCACGAGGTCGGGGGATCAAATCCCAGTCACGGCGGCCGCATTTCGATGGGGACGGAATGCGAAAACACCCGTGTACTTAGATTTAGGTGCAAGTTAAAGAGTCGAAATTATTCCGGAGTCTTCCATTACGATGAGCCTCATAATCAGATTGCGAGCTTGACACGTAAGAAGCCCATAATTTTAAGGTCGATATTTCATTTGCATGCGAGAATAGGTACGAGTAAGGGAATGCTAGCTTCTCACACACCCCTATACATATAAACATATTTTCACCGCACTCTCTCTCTCTCTCTCAAGCACACAGACGTAAAGATAACTGTCATCTTCACCTCCACGCACATTTACACGCGCCCACGCATGTACACACACAGAAAAATGTGCGCACGCACGCAAGTTCACTGAAGTGCACGTATGCATGCAGACGCATAAACGCGCTCGTTCGCACGCAGATTCAAATACGGAGACTCAAGCGCGGGCGAACACACAAACTCAAGTACACGTGCAAGCACACTCAAGACGTGCACACGCATATACACTCCCTCTCCCTCCCTGCTGCCTCTCAAGACGCTACTGCGTGCAGAGTGAATCACACTTGCACTGCAATTTACAGTTCCAACACCAGCTCTAATAAATCACCTTACGGTTTAAATTTCGTGCTTCTTGAAGTCAATGGGGCTATGTTTTTATCTATACTGACTATAAGCGTGTAGTTAGTGTAGGAAGTCGCCATTTTTTACTTGGCTTAGAATAGTTTAGCTCCGCCTACCTACCTGTCCTGACGCTCCTGAGGAAGCTCCCAGCAGGCTCTGCTTCGCTGAGCACTATCGTGTCTCCCCACAAGCCATGACCAGAGTCCTGCTTTATACACCTACACCTGTGCCGTATGGTGACTGTGTTGTGTCTCCTCTCGCTGAAGTCATCCTTGTTCATCATGTTGCTCTTCAGCAAACCGTCGTCAGTATCACCAACAACTCTACCAGCCTTCAGCTCGTCAACTTAGGAATCGGTGACCACGTCCTACCACAAGGCATAGCCTTAGGTACGCTGTCTTCCTCCCAAGTTTGCCTATTTTCAGCCTCGGCTGCGTATATTACATCGTCTCCCATTGACTCTTCTTTGCCGGCTGCTCTTCCTCAGCTCACAAACGTTATTGCTCCCGAACTTCCGCCTCACCACGCCAACTAGCTGCTCTTCGCTGTCAGCGACATTTCTGACCTGGGCCGCCCTTTCGACCAGACCTCTCTCACGACACACCATACTGAAATGGGTGACGCACAACCTATTCGCAGGGGACCATACCGTCGGTCCTTGCATGAACGACAAGTCATTCAGACGGAGGTCGAGAAGATTCTCTTTTGATGAATCGTTGAGCCATCATCCAGTCCTTGGGCGTCCCCTGTCGTTCTAGTCAAAAAGGACGCCAGCTGGTGTTTCTGCGTGGATTACCGGCACCACAACAAGATCACCAATAAAGACGTTTATCGCCTATCACGCGTTGATCACGCCCTCGACTGCATCCATGGTCCTAAGTACTTTTCTTCCATCGACCTTGGTTCCGTTTACTGGCAGACTGCGTCGACGACATGGACCGAGAGAAAACCGCCTTTATAACACCCGATGGCCTATACAAGTTCAAATTTATATTATTCGGCTTATGTAATGCTCCATCTACTTTTGAATGCATGATGGACACACTCTTTCATAACCTCAAGTGGTTCATCTATATTTGTTACATGGATGACACCGTCGTTTTTGTTCCTACATTTGCCACGCACCCGGAGTGCCTCTCGCTCGTTCTTTCTGCTTTTCCCAATGCTGGCCTTCAACTTCATTCGTCTAAATGTCACTTCGGGCGGCGCTAAATTACTATCCTCGGTCATATTGTTCATTCATCTGGTGTGCGCTCAGACCCGGGAAAAGCTCGTGCCGTACAGAAGTTTTGCGGGCCAACATGTGCTAAATATGTCCGGAGCTTCGTGGGCCTGTTCTCGTACTTCCGCCGCTTCATGCACAATTTTTCGGAGGTCACTCGTCCTCTGCTCTTCTGAAGGCAGATGCTTCATTTTCCTGGGGACCTGAACAAGCAACTGCCTTCTCGAAGCTTATCTCTCTCCTTACATCTCCATTTCTTCTTGCGCACTTCGACCAGACTGCTTCAAGAGAAGTCAGCACTGATGCCAGTGGTCATGGAATCGGTGCCATTTTTTGACAACGTCAACGACGCCACGACCGCGTCATTGCCTACGCCAGCTGTCTGCTTTCTCCAGCTGAGCTGAATTATTTCATTACTGAACGTGAGTACCTTGCAGTTCTCTAGGCAGTAGCGAAATCGCGCCCTTACCTATGTGGTCGGCACTTTACATTCACCACAGACCACCATGCGCTCTGCTGGCTTTCGTCCCTCAAAGACCCTACCGATCGCCTAGGTCACTGGGCGCTACGCCTACAGGAATACTCGTACACACTTGCTTACAAGTCCGATCGTTTATAACTAGATGCCGACTGCTTGTACCGCTACACAGACAATGTTCCTGCGACCTATGCTTCTGCTCTGTATTTTCTCTATCTGCTTAGCTGACCTTGCTACCGAACAGCGCCGAGATCCAAGCATACGTGGTATCATGGAAAAGTTCACACCTAGGTCATGCGGCCTTTCTCTTGGTATGTTCCTACTCAAGCACGGCATTTTATATCGGCGTAGCATGTACTTCAGTGGATTAGATGGTGCTGGTTATTACGCGGCATGCTCGCACTGCTATTCTGTCCAAGCTGCACGATCTACCAACTTTTGGTCACCTCGGGGAATCAGTACGCACGACCGTGTCCGGCGACGATCCTTTTGGCCTGGTGTGCACCGATCTGACCGCCGCTACGTCGCTTCTTGTGAGTTATGTCAACGCCAGAAGAAACCATCTGAGCTCACTGTTGGCTTACTCCTACCTTTTGGCGTTCCTACCGAACCCTTCTATCGCGTTGGTGTAGATCTCTTGGTACCTTTCCCCAGACATGACTAATGCAACAAGTGTATTGCCGTCGCCACACATTATACAACTTCGTTCGCGTTCACCAGAGCCCTTCCAACTGACGTAATTTAATCTTGGGGTTTAACGTGCCAAAACCACTTTCTGATTATGAGGCAAGCCGTAGTGGAGCACTCCGGAAATTTCGACCATCTGGGGATCGTTAACATGCACCTAAATCTAAGTGCACGGGTGTTTTCGCATTTCGCCCCCATCGAAATACGGCCGCCGTGGCCGGGATTCATTCCCACTACCTCGTGCTCAACAGCCCAACACCACTGCCACTAAGCAACCACGGCGGGTAAACTTCCAACTGGCGTAGCCTACTTACTGTTGTAATGCACAACGTCATTGTTCGCCCCGGCGTTCCTCGTCAACTTCTTACCGACAAGGGTCGCTCCTTTCTCTTTACCTCGGAGGATGAGGTCCTCAGAGGTATGTGGGAAGGTGTAATGGTTCCAGGACTTACTTTTGGAAAGGTGGTTGTTTGCTCTAAATCAGGGGAACAATCAGGACTCGATGGGAACCAAAGGTCAGTGGGTCGCCTCGCATTGGGCGCTCATGGAAAGACTACAAATGAAGCTGTGCAGGGTGATATGGGCTGCACTAGTTTTGAAGTGAGGGAAGCTCGCAGTAAAATTAAGTATGAACAACGGCTGAGGAATATGGAAAAAAGTAAATGGGCTGGGAGAGTGTTGAGATATCTGTACAGGAAAAACATTGATTCGCAGTGGAGGAAAAAAAAAATAGGAAACTAACCAGCAAGTATGCGGCCTGTATAGGCTGGGCAACACAGCAACAAAGAACGTCAAGCTGAAAGTCAGAGAGGCTGAAATAATCTCATGGGTGGCGGCAACGGAAAGGAAACCTGCCTTGAGTAACTACTTAAAAGGAAAAAACGAAATCAGGAAAAAAACAATTTATGATAACTCAAAGGGAAGCTCATTACTTTTCGAAGCGAGATCGGGATGCCTTAGATCGCACACCTATAAAGCGAGATATAAGAAGGAAGAAGAAGCGTGTGCTTGCTGCGGTAAAGCTAGGGAAACTACGGAGCATGTTTTATTAGAATGTGAAGACGTCTACCCAGCGGTCGATTTATGCACCACTGGCCTCCTTGAAGCCCTTGGGTACAGCGGGAGCAGTGGAAAAGTAAACATGTCCGCAATAGGGATTAGTAAGAGGCGAATGGAGGATTGGTGGAAGTAGGGACAGACAAAAAACGGAGAAGTAGAAAAGCACAGTTCGCAATAGGGGATAAGGAAATTTGGGTGTGGCAGCCCATAGTGTTCTTTTTATTGTTTAACCTAGGTAGGACATTAGGCAGTATAATAGCAAGAGCTTGGCGGTGCAACCCACCGCCCCGTTCCAAAGGGGATGCTCATAACATCCAGCCATCCATCCAGATGCGGGCGACTTCCTCCATCCTTATTCTACCAAGCACAAATTTACTAATGCATGTCATCCGCAGACCAATGGTCTTACGGAGCGGCTTCATCGAATATTAACAGACATGCTCTTCATATATGTTTCTGATGACCATCGTGACTGGGATACTGCTCGCCCGTTTGTCATATTAGCGTACAATTCATCACGCCACGACACTGCACGTTACTCGCCATTTTATTTGTTGTGCGGCCGAGATTCAGTATTGCTTTTTAATGCAATACTGCCTACGCCTCAAGAGTCCGTGTCTCAGTATACAAGCGATGTCATTGCTCGAGCCCAGGAAACACGCCAAGTTGCCCACCGTCGCCTTTGTGCTTCTCAGAACAAGAGTAAAAGCATTTGTGACAGTAGTCACCGGGATGCCGATTATATTCTCGGGGATCTTGTCCCTCTTCGATCTCCCACCCGCCATTTCGGCCTCTCGGAAGAACTAATACCCCACTACTCCGGCGCTTACCGGCTCCTCTGTCAGGTTACCTACGATATGTCTCCGGTCACACCTACTACTCGCTCCATCCAGACTTCCCATTACGTCGTTCAGGTCAGCCGCCTAAAACGCTATCAGTGCTTTTCTGCCTACAAAGCAGCGGGACGGCGCTTCCACGCCAAGTGGAAATTTGTTGCGCAGCTCTGCACAAAGCTGACAAAGATGAGCACAAGCTTAGGTCTGAAGAAGTGAACGCTTTAATGACTAGGCTGCTGCAGGCTTGGCTTTGTCAGTTACTGTAAATTACTGTACACTCTGTAAATGAAAAAAAAATATGGGGTTTGACGTGACAAGACCACGATCTGATTATGAGGCATGGTGTAGTTGGGGAATCTGGAAAATTTCGATCACCTGGGCATCTTTAACGTGCATCTAAATCTAAGTACACGTGTGTCTTCGTATTTCACCCCCATCGAACTGCAGCCGCCATAAAGTATATAGGCTACTCGTCTTGCTTCTTCTCTCAGCAAAAGTATTAGTTTAAACCTAACCTAACGGGAAGCTTTAGCTCCTGCCTGGGAAATCATCATTCCTTTCTTCTTACAACCACTGCACCGCAATTCATGAGTTACGTTGAACTTAAAAGAAACAGTTCAAATTAGATTTCAGAAAGCCAATTTTTATTTAGCTTCCACTTTTCTAAATTCTAAAAAAAATGCGAAATCTCACGAAACAATACTCAATGTACACGACTCTGTACCTCAGCAACTAAAAACGATATCGGAATTCTCTAAGCTGCATCTAATATTTCATTTAATGCCGACAAAAATGATATATCATATGCCACCCTGAAATACACCACTAACTCCTGAATATGATATTCGCAAGATCATAACTGGCATTGTAACTTCACATAAGTTATAAGTTCATACATCGAATTTGTCCGATTGAGATGCTCCAAGGGATGCAGTTTAGAGGGATGCGACATCAGTTTTCATCCGAACTAACGGATTTGTAAACTTCGTACTTCTTTTTCAAATTTGTCGATTCCCGATAATTCTTGTAAGTAATGCCATGACCTAGATCAAAATTATTATTGCAGCGATCACTGTGATCTAACGTTCTCTCTTGAATGCAACGATTCTCATTCATATCGGTTGAGCGATTTTCTGATCAAATCATTTATGCGTTTTACATGTATTTGAGCAGCCGGCATCGAAGAAGGGCCCGAGCTAAAGCTTCCTCTAATTAAATCGCACTGGTTCTTAGAAAAAACAAGAAAAATAACGCTGACTATACCGAAGCCCGCGGCCGCAGTTGTGTACAAATAAACAGAAAAAAAAACAACCAAGAAAGGGAACCCAACGCAAGCTTTGCGGGAGCCGTTATCTCGGCCAGACACCTCACCCGGAATGCCGACGAGCTGTCTGGAAAGGTGTCTAGCAAAATCGTCAATTCATTGCAAGTCGAGCAAGAAGCAGGTTGTCTTCAAGATAACGCTGATACATAAGCGCGCTCATTTCCAAGTGCCGAGAGGAAGCAACAGTGTCAGGGTGTGTGTGTGTGTGTGTGTGTGTGTGTGTGTGTGTGTGTGTGTGTGTGTGTGTGTGTGTGTGTGTGTGTGTGTGTGTGTGTGTGTGTGTGTGTGTGTGTGTGTGTGTGTGTGTGTGTGTGCTTCTTTTTATTGTGTTTTCTTTAGTTGTGCGTCATGGCATACGTCATGGCGCGAATTTCAAATCCTTAAGATTGATACGCCACGTGGTGGCAAAAAAAAGAAACTAAACGCATGTCCAGAATTCCAGGGTATGGCACAGGTGAAAAAAATATGTTGATGTTCTTTTCTCTGACATGACGGCACAAATGGTCCAGCACAACGCTCGTCTCATCGGACTTCTTCGCCGCGCGCTTTGTCAACTTGTCTGGTAGTGTGTTGATGTAGCTTGCTCGTTGTATGGTACCAAGTACGACTTTACAAAAGTCAATACACCTTTGCGTAAAATGTTTGTAAGTACATTAGAGCCCCAAATCTAAAGCACCACTTTGGAAATGACAATGCACTTTTCACATCAACCGTTTCTCAGAACTTTATACCCATAAAGTTTTGTAATTGAAATTCATGATCTCTGTAGATTCCGCGGCCTCCGCGAGATGCCGCGACGTGCCCGCTGTTCATCAAAACGCTCTTGAAACTTTGAGCTCGGATCGGGCTCCTTCTGTTATGTTATACCAGGTGCATGGCGTTGCCACGAAATCGAGCCTGAGTTCGCAATATTAGCGATGCAATGTTTTTTCGAACGTGACAAAGACATCCAAGATAAAGTGCAGCATGATTCCTGGCGCCGACGTTTGTTTTGGTCCATGGTGCATGGCCACACGAAAAAATTTCCTGCTGGGGGCTCAAGCCTCATAAGCCCCCCACTTTGGCTACGCCCCTGCTACACATGCCATATAGTTGTGAGCGTTCTCAAACACGAACATTCCTACTAGGATGGACAAACGTAATGGCGAGCTATGCCTCTCTGAATGCCGAGCGAGACGCTAACTTTAGCGGTGATTGCGTCATTTGTTGCGTGAGAAGGTGTGTACCTGCGTATAACCTGTGTACGCAACACATGCGTGGTCAATAGCTGGCTCCCTCTATACGAGGATATCAAATTGGGGCACCTGGTTAGCAGGGTTGTAAAGGTATAAGCGATAGTGGCATACGATGATTTTGTTCAAGCCGACTTTAGCAAGCGAACACCTGTGGCCGATTTTAAAGGCATTTCCAGAAAAAGAAAACTGCGGCTTCCCGTTAGGGGGTCTTTACAGTAGCTCCTCAGGATCAAAAGCTTTCGTTGTCTGTCGGTCTTATTCATTATTTGTATTCTAAGCAAGAACCCTAAAGCGGTTATACGGGCTCTTCCCTATTACTTCCTAGGGCAATGACCTTGACCACGAAACAAAAACATTAATAATTACCTTACACTTTTTAGCCACGAAATTGGTTTACCCAGTCATGCACTAAAGGTAGCATTAATAAATTATAAAAGTCCTTCTTTTGAGATTCGATATACCTGTAGCAAACTTCACAAGGCTGCCATTCGGCACACTGTACTTATTGACCATTTTAGTGCGCTAAGCAATTAACAGCGAGAGTTAGGGTTATCCTGATAACATCAAGTAGTATCGGAGTCGAGCGCCTCACTAAAGTGAAGAAAATAAGAACAAGATCGCCTAAGTAGTGGTGTTTGAACCAAGATCCCCAAGGCAGTGACACAGATGTTTCTCCGCTGTGCACAGCTGTATTACATTCGCAGCAAAAGAAATTCAATTATTAACTTACTGTTCTAGCTCACAAATGGGCTTTAATGGGTTATAATAAATGTCCCATCAGAACGTACGAAATCTCTGCTATCGTCACTTAAATAAACGTTGTAAGTATTGTTAAATGATCATAAAGTTCTAAGCTTTCAATTTACGAGCAGCACCAAGCAAAACTTGCTAACCAGTGTTAGTCTTTTCCATATCCAGTAACTGAGCACCGAACACTGTCGTTCAGCGCTGACTCCGTAAACAGGCGTTTGGTCCACTGTGACTGGCAGCTACGTGGGGCGATGCATGGCATATGAAAGGCTTTGTGGAGTCATTTACTCTGGGCTAAGGAGTCTGTGTGAGCTTTTGTAAATTCTGAGTGCGGTGAAAGAGTGTACGAGACCTCAGTGTACCACTCTAATTACTATAACGTATACAATGTAATCTAAGGACATTACGGAATTTCTCTGTTACCTGTGAGCAATAAAACAATTCTAATCCCTGAGATAGATTGCAGGAAATATTCATCAATATTTGCACGAAAAAGTCAGATGCGTGCTAAACTTTAATAAATCTTTCAACGGAGTGATTTATGGCGCATATTGACTGGTCAAACGCTTTTAAAGCACATCTTCGCTAGTCGCTTAGCGTGCATTTCGATCACTTGCTCAAGTAATGTCCCTCACATAGAGTAACCGAGCTTATGGGCTGCTGTCTGCCAAGGGCTGTTCTTTAAAATTTAGCATGGGCTAAATACTATGCTAAAATATATCAATCGATTGAATAGACTGAGAAAAGCTGGAGAACGAAACGAAATTTCAAGCAAGCAGAGTTAGTATTTTCATGTGCAATTGACAAATCATTGTTCTATGCAGTCACAGGGAAACAGTCCAATGCCATTAGCTCTTTCGATTGGGTGTATAAGAAGTCGTCGCTCGTGTGTACAAATAAATTGCCGATGGCAAATCCGAAATGCAATTGTTTGCTTACTACGGCCGGGCGTAACCTTGCACAAGTTGTTTACAATACCTGAGCACTAGTGCTGCATACGTGAACATCGACACCAAGGTTTGCATTGTGCACATCCCTGAGCACGTATTGCACACGAAACGTCACATCAGTTGAGGCACAGCTTCACACTCGGCCTCATTCATTTGTTCCTCTCGGGTCCGAGAGTTGTGAAGGGTTCAGAACCCGGCTGCTAAGGTATACCTGCGCAACTTCACATGCAGCGTGCGTTCTCAGGAAGTGCTGCCTTGTTCATCACGAATTATCGGTATGCAGGAAACGGAGAAATGGTTATCCGCACGATATCGAAACACAACAGGGATTCCGATTAATATAGAGGCTTCACAACGTCAACAGTCGCCGAATAAAGTATGTCTTAGCAGCCGAAATTTTGGCAAGGAGACACGTCTTCACCCTAGTGAAAATAGGTCACCGTGTCAATACATGAGCTCCAGAGAAATCTCTTTTTGGACCACTGTTTATCATACGCATAACTCACACTCACAACTACAATCAACGAGAAGAAAGGGGGTTAACCGAGGGGCCCGATTTTTATTAGTCATATCATAAGAAGCCAACAAACACTGACACCAAGGACAACATAGGGGAAATTAACTTGCACTTAATAAAATTAAAGAATAAAACGATAAATTAATGGAAATGAAAGTGGATGAAAAAACAACTTGCCGCAGGTGGGGCGAGTTGTTTTATACGGGTTTCTTTTGCAGCTTCGGGCTACTGTCGAGCGAATGACAATTGTACCCTTTCACTGAAATTCCTCCACATTGCTGATTTCCCCAGAAGCGATTGTTTTGTGCGCCGTGCATGTCCATCCCCTACAAATTATCCGTTGACCTGTATGGTAAGGGAGTCAAATGTCAAAAGCGCGCGTCTTGGTGGTCTTCCCAGTATTCGCTCACAGCAGCATCTAATGGCCGGCTACGATGAGTACTGTACAAGTTGTGAGAAGTTTGACCCTAACGTCAGTCAAGGCAGATAAACATCTGTATTACTGCTCTCCACGCAGCGGTTGTGACTTTTGCCCCATCGTCAGACGCGGATGGTTTCCAGAGCGCAGATATACTGGCGAAGACAAACACGTGTAGGTTTTTTAAAAAAAAAGAAACGGCAGGGAACCTAATGCCTATATTTGGTACTTGCTATGTTGACGGTCTTGCAGCCAACATGGATACTCTGAGGAGATTGATGAAGTTGTAGGCCGTACGGAAGCGTTACAACATATAATTAGTTGCCTCGGTATTGTGGATTGAGCACCGTGTAATCGTGGCCTCCGAAATCATCGCTATTAACTTTATACTCGAATGGATGCTCTGACTCTACTTGCCGAGTAACACGTTACGTTATTCGGACTTTATTACTGTTATGAATGCGGTAGCATGATAATCATTATATGTTTGGATGTGACGTTCTCATCGGTGCAATGCTAAATCGCAAGAATAATATGTCTCTAAAATTATACTATTGCCGTTTTGTCCTTTCTATCACAGGTGAACAATGCTGGAATTACCGTGACAGGATCCATCGCAAGTGCCTCGAGAGAAGATTTTAACAGAGCCTGGAAGACCAATTTATGCGGTCCGCTCTGCATGATCAAAAATGCTGTGCCGTACTTGCGTCAGACTAAAGGTGAGCTTTGAATTCCATTCTACCTGGTGCTCGCTGAAGGACTCTGTGTCGCTCGCCGTGGACAAGGCCGATTCCAAGACGTGAAACTTTACATTATAGCACTAGATGTGTACTACCGCTACCTCAGTATATTTATATAATTTTTTTCTGGTAATGGATACAGTAATATATGATCTGCATGACTGGAAATACAGTGCCTTCATGGCCGCCACCAAGGCTAAGGGCGGCACAGCCGTCTAACATTTGGCCGTATTATAGTTTCTGGCTGTGGGCGGCCCATAACGAACACGCAAAGCAGTGATGTAAGGCGTCCAGGTCTGGCATTGTCTTCTGAGTTCTTAGTGATTCATGCTTTCATATTTTTTCATGTTTCAGGTACCGTCGTGAACATTTCTACCGTGGGAGCGTTCACTGCAGTGAGTAAAATATCAAAGATTATCGTAGATATGTCTAAATTTATCTGCCCTCGTATCCGTCGTACCGCGCTACCACAGCTTTAGCCAACACTGCCCGCCACGTTGCCCGCGGACACACCGTCCACTGTCTTTGAAGCAGACGACAGTCCAGAGAGGTAATGTAGGGTGTTCGGCGCAATCATTTTGTTTCGCGCTGCTCTATATCTTTTTGATTTCTGTAATGACAATATTTATCTTTAAGTGGTATAGGACTACTACCCAGACACATAATTTTGCCTTGACTTGCCCAATGAGACATTCAGAACCCAAGCTCTTTGAGTTTTTAATTGATGTAAAATATCAGTTTCTCGTTTAATGTAGTCAGTTTCTCATCAAATGATTTCAAGCAAAGGACATTTTGAGGCACTCTCGATAACCAAATAAACACCCAAAATCAACTTTTGCATTCTGATGGACTTTCCATTCCGAGTGTACAAAGACGCTAGTAGACTTCAGTAAGTCGCTACGCGCTGAACTCATTTACGGCGACAGCAGCCTTTTCCCAAAGTGAAGATCATCTTATTCTGTGTTTCTTAATTTTGTTTGCTGCCTACTTTTTCTCGAATAATTGCGTCCGCACAACACGCGGAACTAGATGAAACCCCAGTGGTCAGGTTTCTCTTTTTTTGGAGGGAAAGGGTGTGGTGCTATAAAAACTTCCCATTTAAGGTATCAATGAAATGAGTACTTACTGTAACTTTTCAAAGTTAGCTAGAATTTGGGACAATGCAAAAATAATGTTGCCAAATATATAGCTTCTTACCTTTTCTTGCGTGTGATATAGGCGGCCCCCTTTCTGCATGACACAGTAAATAGTGTTAAAATTGGACTACGTGCATGAGAGACTATGATTCTCAGAATTTCCCTTTTCTAAGTAGGCTAATTCTTTTGGTTAAAACATGGAGCTTCATAATTCTTTATTCGGAATCATTTGGCCTAATACTTATGCTATGCTTCTTTTTCCTCGCGGTCAGTAAACATTTTTACAACTTCAATATATTTCAAAGGGATATAGATGGTACATCTTGTTTAGCTTTAATTGTTTGTTTTATGTAAACGCTTACGTGTCTTTGCTCCCATCCTGCAGCAGGACAACGTAGAAGCACTTATAGGCTTCCCTGTAGCGAAGTATCTCTGGTAGCCCTCAAACTTCGTATTCTGACACAAATTTCCATATGACGTATTTGTGTAAATCAATCGTTAAGGCCGGATGCCAAAAGGCGGTTGCTCTTTTAAAGGCTGCATCCTTTTAAGGCACCATGACTCGCTAATAATGTCCCACTTGGGACGCTCAAATAGACTCTTAGGATAAAAGTTGAACAACTAATGTCACGAGGGAAATGATGCATTGTCATCCACAATATCTTAAAGATTTCGTTTTCTCTCTACATTTGCAATGTTACTGTTTAAACACTTTGCGCCACTGAGACGCTGTGTAAACTAAGTGGCATTCTCGTTGGGACGTCGCTGTTGGCATTCACGTTGTAGATGTGTTCGACGTTGTCTTCAAACAATCTTGTTTTCGGTGCATTCACTATTGTGGGCATGCTTAACGTTCGAGGATTACCATTATTCTGATAGACAGCTGTTCATGCCGCTGAACGCTGGTTTCACGAGCATGACAACGAAAAACAGCTCGCAGGCACACCGCTATATTTTCAAGAACAATTTCTACGCGATGCTCATAATTTTCTCCTGGCCCAGTGAAGTATTGCCCGTTATAGACTTCAAAATACATGCACACGTACCACTGCTCTCAGAGTCTGTGTGAAGCGCAAAACATTGCCTTAATTGTCCAGCTCCGTTGTTGGGCGATATCTCTGTGGTTAGCGCGCTCATCCCCCTATTGCATATAGTTTTACTAGTATCGCTTCCCATTCTAGTAGAGCCAGTGGTGGACATGCTTTATTTTTCTTCTCGCTGTGACAATGACGATGCTGCAGATGATGAGGCTACCTGACTACGGCGAAAAACTTCATTGCCAGTCGTCGTGACGAGAACTGTCGTCGCAAGTGCAACAATATGGGCGGATTGACGTCCCTCAGGGGAGATGTCAACAAATTTGGCCTCTTTTCTAAGAAGCCGTGCGGTGGGCCCTAAACCTAACGTCCTCAATAGATCAAAACAATTTTCCTCCTCAGTAAAAATTAAGCATCTAGCAGTGGAAGGACAGGGCAAGCCCAATTTCGAGTTCCTTAATGCTGTCGCAGTAAGAAAAAATCGCAATTACTTTACATAACATGCAAAGCAGATAGGTAGACAGGCACAATTGCTACCACTAGGCCCACAATATAATAAATGAAGCATTGGTATGAATGTCTTTAAAGTAGGTGCAAAAGGATACCAGCATTCTCTTACTGTTCTGCAAATTAAACTCATTGTGAAACTAATTATCAACATGTTAATTATTTTGCACGCCCTCCATAGCATCATTATAATTAGAATGCCTAGATATGGCAGAGTGCCAGTCTTCTATGCTATTGTATGCTATTGTATACAATAGCATATACAATAGCAATAGCAATAGCAATATACAATGCTATTGTAACACTGGACAACGTGAAATATGCTATTACAAAAATCATTTACGTAGAACTTAAAGAAGAGAGGCGCCAGTATAGAGCCCTCAGGTGTGCCAGTATTAGGAAGAATATAATGGCTATCGATTTGCCCGAGCGCAGCAGTTTGTGATCGACCACATAGGCAAATCAGAATAAGAGAAATAAAAGAATCCTTGAAACCATAACAATATAGTTTGTTTCGTAGTATGCCGTAGCTAACCCTGTGAATGCTACACAGAGAACCTATTTTCGAGTTCTTAACTGCTGTCGAAGTGAAATGTTGACATGTGTACTTGTTTATCTCTATCGGGCGACCACGTTTCACCGCCTAACGAATGTTATCGCACAGCGCAGGACGCGCCTGCATGTATAGGAAGTTTCTGGAATGTTATCGATGTTCCCATCCGCTGTGTGTCACCGAACCTTGTGTAATCTGATTGCATGCATGCGCGACGCGAATAGTGTAGAACTTTGTAGAAGACACGCGGTTCTCAGCGATTAGTCTGGAACATTCGACGACTGATGTAAAAAAGCCGATGCGCTTGATCCACTGTTCAAATTTTGACGATCGCCCGACTGTGTTCGCCGCTGTCGCCGTTGTCACCCTCTCCCCTCACGTAACGGTGTTGCGTGAGGAGAGAGGGCATCCTCGATGAAATTAAATGCACCCTCTGTTAAAGCAAGTCACACGGGTTTCTGCCTACACTGCACATTCCGAAACATACAGAAGCTACGTGGCAGCTGATAGCGAATGCATTATCCTCACCACTTTGATTGCACCTGCGCTTAAGCGTGACATCAACTACTGCTACTGTTCGTGCTACTACTGTATGTATGACTGTGCTGCACGGTACCCCTGGGTATTACTTCAGCTATTATTTCTGCTTACCTGAAAATCGAAACTATTATTACTAGAGCGACTGCAACTAATAGTCATCATCTTCACTTTTAACAAACGACCTTTCTGCCACTTCTACGACAGGTTCAAGTCGGCCTGCCTTACGCTGTCTCCAAAGCAGCCCTGGACCACCTGACACGATGCGCCGCACTTGGTGAGGGCGCTGCAGATGCTGTGACAAACTAAGCAGATCGCGTCTAATAAATGAGAGGCCATACACAACGAGCCAGCGGTGAACAAACTGAGTGTTCGTGAGGGTCATATAGCTGTACTCCGTCTCATAATCTACTTGCAGTGCAGCCATAGCTAGAGGCCACGTCAGGCAATCAGAGGAGCCAACATGCAGATAGACCGAGTCAGTGGCGTGACCGCACTCGCATGTCGTGCTAGGGCATAATATGTCGTGCGCAAGCTACGTACATGTATGCCTGAACAATACAAATGTGTTCTTCTCACAAACTGGCTCACGAACTGCTCACGAACAATGCGAAAACCTGTCTGACGCACCAGCCATTCAGGTGACCTTCAAATATGAAGATTCATAACGCATTTTATAACTTCACTCTTTGTGTAAATCCATGTTTACATCGCAAGTGATGAAGTTGCGGCGTCAAAGTCTTCTTGCTATAGAGCTTCTGTGAGTCGTTTTTTATGTCCCGCTATGTAATATCTGACTCTGGGGCCAAAACTTCCGCAGCTGCTGTCACGAACCTAGAAGATATTTTTTGTTGGCCATTTGCCCGCTTTTGCTGACCGCACTTTGGTGGTGGCTTGCCGCGTCCGTGGCGCCGATGCAAAGGTGCCGATGTACAGAGCGTGTGCTAGCGGGCTAGCGATTTGCGGGGCGCGTTCGTCGCCGATTGCCACCAGGTAATATAGAGGCCCAGCTAGTCTCAGTCAAGTTCTTCAAAGAAAAAAAAATGATTTACTAAACACAATAAAATATACAGTATTAAGACCTACGGTGCTCGGTCTCGTCAGGCCTCTCATGACCAAATGGCGTAGATCTAATAATGGTATCTTGAACCATGTCTGTCATTTCTTTTTTCATTGCGTAGCCTGGCTAAGGATAGCTGGGACACGTGGTATAAGAATAAAACGTTTACTGCAAACTTAGCAGTCCTCTCGTACTTGCGAGTTCTACATACGTCTTTTGCAAAGGTCGAATAAATATTTTGTGACATATTATTATCAACCAAGGCTATGCGAAAATCTACAATCGGCGTCAATGCGAAGGCAGAATATTCAGCTTCGTCGTAGCCGTGCCTTCTCAATTTTAGGAACCACTCTACTTTTCTTCTTTTTTTTTTCACCGATGCAATAACCAGCGTATCTATGTCACCCTTTGCTTCAGACGGTACACATTTGGTGCATCACGTGACAGTAGACGTTGTGTGACAGTACACACGCCTGCGCAACGCGCATGCTGCAGGCCTTGCGCAGGAAGTGCTGAGCTGGCTTTTGTCCGATAACAGGATAGCGTTGAACTGGGCGTAGCTACGTTTCACGAATTTTCAGAGCGAATGAGATTGAGCTTAGGGTTGTTCGTTGCGAATTCTCAGCCTTGAATAGAAGTCTCCCATTGGAGATGGCTCAGGCCAGAGTACCTAAACCTGCGAACATCATCACATTGCAGTCAGTGTTGTAGTTTGCTCAGGCAACTCATTACAATATTCTTTTTTCATTTATTTCGTTTCAGAGAATGCACCCTATGGCGTACGTGTGAACTCCATCAGGTGAGAGCGCTGCGAAGTGTGCCTCCAGATTTTGCGGATTCGAGCGTCTGGTATTTCCAGGTTTTGCTACAAACAAGGAACACCACTATTATAAAAGTGTTGGGCATGCCACCGACTGTGGTAACTTATGCAATGCGAAACATGTTGCAGGTAGCTGGTTATCATGAATTGTTTGCGCTTCTGCAACGCTTTACCACAGGGACGCGTGTGTTTGTGTAGGGCCAGCTCCTGCGGGAGAGACGCGAGTGCGTGTGAAGTCAGCCGCAGGTCGGTGACGACGGTTCACCATATGACAGTGACGGAATGACTAATGTTTTTCTACTCCGCCGATGAAAAAAATTAGGGTGCAGTTCCGCACAGGATGCAACTTTAACAGCCTGCCATGTTTACGTTTATACAGCACATCTTTAATGAGCGAGCCCGAAGTTTATGCGCTAGATCTAACACATGTACAGTGTGAGTCGTCAACGCAGCCAAGTTAAGGGATATTTGTGATGCACGTGGCGGGACGATCAATGATGAGAGATGTAATCTACATATATCATCATACCAGAAACATTTAAACTTTAACTCCCACCTTAAACTCCATCTAAATAAGTTTAATTTATTGTCAGAAACTAATGTTTTTGGCATAATTCTAGAATGAAGCGTAATCTTCGTAATCTTGCTACAAGGGTTGTGATTCCGTGCAAATATTGGTATGATAGACATGATAGACAGAAGCTTTTAGTGTACAACTCACTTTTTTCCGCCCGAGTAAATTACTGCTCGTGAGTGTGGGTTACGGTGAGGGACGTAAATATAGATAGCATTCTCAGATTATAAAACAAGCTCTCCGCCCAATTGCGAACGCTGTCTGGAATTCACCGTCACTACCTCCATTTATTACATACAGGGTATTGCTTTCTAAGCAGTTCTGCATGTCAATTATTGCTCCGTTCAAGATTAGTTTAAAGTATAATACACCATTCATATATATTATACGGCGTGCATGCCCACAGTTTCACCTGGTTCACCGCACCGGCAGCCAGCGTCGGAAAGTGAACAAGCTCGACTCCAGTTCTCAATGCCGTCACGCCTAGGGCAAAACGCATATAACACGCGCAGAGAAAATTCTCCTCCGTAGTGCCTAGGCAGAGTCGAATATTTAAGGAGCAAAAGCCTCTAGATTTGCTCTACCGCACCCGCTTTTACTCACGCCTGCGTAGAAATGCCGGCGCCTCGGGAAATTCCACGTCTCGCTGCACTTATTAGCAATCGTAAAAATGCGGCCGGGACTCCATGCCGCAATAAAGGGCTACGAAAAACTGGAATACGTTGGGCAACACCACGAAAAACAGGTACCACAATCGACAGTTCCGTTGTTAACAGTCTTCATGGTGTTTTGTATGCGTTCGACGTCACCACCCTATCAGAAACTATCCTAACGCCCTGT